>NW_028262347.1:76382500-78882500 GCF_047370975.1 Nipponia nippon
TGCTTTGAGCAACTGAAATAACTGCCTGTTGGGAGAATGGGAAAGAGAAGCCCAACAACATCAGAAGAAACTATTAGTGTAGTCAGTTATGATGGCAAGAAAGTATGTACACCACAAATAGTAGTAATGGACTACGTCTGTCTCCTTTAATGCTTCTACTATCTGATTAGTTGTCAACGTCTGTTAATTTCTGCTACCACGAACTATGTAGACAGTTCTGAGGTTTGCATTATTAAGAGCGTGTGTTGTGTATAATTTACAGTGTATTATGACAGCTGTAGTGAATGCCATGATCCACACCATGGAGCACTGAGATATGGCTGAGTTGCTATCTCCTGCATTATCTAGAACAAGTTTGGAGCCTTGCTGGTGTTTGTTACAATACGAGAGGAAACGTGTGTAGTCATGTTACTCTCATTAGGCGTTTGCGTACGGCTCTTTGGAGCACAGCACAGCACAAGGTCGCTGGCCTGCAGCCACATCAGCTTCTTGGGATCTTGTCAGATATTGCAAGCAAAGGAGCTGCAGGCTGGGTCACGGTTCTTGGACAAGAAGCCTCCAAGGAACAGGCTGCTGTTGCAGAGATACTGGAGACGTCCTTGCGGTGCCATGTGTGTTTTGGCATGCATGCATACTGGGTATGTTTCTCTTTTTTTATTGTTACTTGATATTTTCTTATTTCGGAAAAGCACTGTATTATTTTCTAGTGTTAGTGGGAAATAACACTTGATTCTTCTCTCCCCCATACTGTGCCCGGTTCTAAAGGTTTTAAAGGTGAATTGCTTGAGATCTGCAGCAGGTATAGCATTGCTTATATACGAGATAACGATTGCTCAGTTGCAAGTTGAATATCCATCCGCACTAAGTGTGGCCCTTAGTAGCAGCGTGGAGCTGCGCTTGAGATTCCTGGATGCTATTTCCACGGGGGTCGCTGGCTTTTTCCCTACTGGTGAGAAGTTCCCATGAGTGAGAAGTTTGCACAGGTAGATGAACATGTGCTCTACTCAGGTAGGCTAACCCGTTAAAATAGCCGTGAAGACCAGAGTAACAGGAGTCTCAGCTCAGGTGAGCAACTTTTAACCTAAGCTCTTCAGGGCGACTGGGTTAGCTAAGCTATTTCTTTTGATTTAATGCCCAGTTTACTTAATCTTTATGCCTGTCTTCAGTCAGGTTGTCTCTTTTGCATTTGGCAGCCAGAATTAGGAAAATAATCTCTTTTTCACAGTGTATCCTTTGTCTTGGCAGACTGCTGTGTAGATGTTCAAAATTGCTGTCCCCACCTAAGCTGGAAGTTTCCTGCCTTGGACCACACTGCTGTAGCACCAGGAGAGCCTTGGGCCAGGCTGCTGCAGTGCGAGGTATCGTGCGAGTACGGAGCAGGTGGTCTCAGCAACCAGGAGCACTGCTGACTATAGCCCGAGGAGTGCCTGTGGTGTGGGAACTCACCCGTAATTGTGTGAAAATGTTTCCTTTAGCTGGAAGGACTATCATAGCTGTCTGGCCATGGCTTCTCAGTACTGGTTTCAGGCCTGAAGAAGTCCTCTATCCCAGGATCTGTCAGTTTCTTTCCTTCCCTCTGCAAGCTCCCAGGGCAGCCCTGGCTGCTGGGACGCTGCCTTCTGGGCACAGGTCCCTTTGCTGGTCACTCACTGTAGGGTCAATGGTAAATGTCTCCTCCCGAGGCCCCCAGGCACATGGTCAGATCAGATTGGCTATGTACTCTGCAGCCTGCCTTTGGGGCATATGCTGTTGGGGTGTCCTAGGTACCTTACTCAGGCCTGTCTCTTCCCTGCTGAGTATACACTCATGTGCTAAATCTCTTCCTTCCATGGAAGGTCACCTCTTCAATGTTGACCTTGCCCTTCCACTGCTGGGTCCCCTGTTTCAGATACCTGAGCATCCTCTGTCTCTTTTTCCTCCTGGTTCGGTAGTTAAGCAGCGTATGCAGCTTAGGCAGTCTAATCCTGCCCAGTTATAAGCCATAAGGGACCATGGACAAAGTCAGTCTTTGTAAAGAAACCCCCCGAATGCTGGTGGTATCTTTTCTCAGTGAGACCACTGCTGCAGCGAGAACCTCCTGCAGCATCAACACAGGACACGGGATTTGTCCCAGGGTCCGTCCTCGGCTGTGCTGGGTTGGAAGAGGGTGACCAGAACTGGGAGTGCTCTCCAGCGCTGAGGACAGAGTTGGTGTTGCAGTGTAGCAACAGCAAGTTAAGGTTTATTCTCCTTAAACAAAGACATTTCCATAAATCATAAGCATCTTCTGCCTGAGTAACATTAAAATAGGTTTGCAGAAGCTTCGAAACAGGCGCAAAAGTGTCAGATGCGTGGCTGAGCATCAGTGTTTGTTTCATTGCTAACTGGGCCTTGGTTTAGAAAAATGGGATGCCATTTAGTAGTTGTCTTGTTTATGTTATTTTCCTAAGTTTTTTTTTACACACAATAATGCAACACAAGGATTAAACAATTAAACCCTACTTTTTTGAAGGTTTTTAATTAGCTGACAGTACTGATTCAGGTCTGGCAGTCTGTAAAACACAGCACATCACTTCACACTACTTCATCTTGGATAGCGCTCCACTTTCTTTTTAAAGACAATTTAAATAGAGGGAAAGAAAAATTAAACCAGAGCACAGAAATGGCAATTTAGTATTCTTGACATTTCTCGGAAAGCTGCTTAAGATTATCTCCTTAAAATGGCAGATTTTTGCCTGCAAGTCAAGTAAAGGAGCAGGAACTGATATTTCATTAAAATACTATGGGAGGCCTGAATGCATTTATGATCCTTGAGACATTTGCAGGAAACAAGAGCTTGCTATTTGGAACTGTCAAAAGTTTTAATAAAGGGCAAAAAACAAATTCCAAAGGCCAACTGCATGACTCGGACACCTCCACTTCCAGAGACCTGGTTGTTACCACACCTGTTCCTGCCCCCCCTAAATGTACCTGTGAAACTTTTTATTTTAATATTGGCTGTTGAAGCAGAATCTAGATAAGCTAGAGTGGCGATTGCCCTTATTCATTGTTAAAAGTATGGACAGGTGGACTCTCTCTTCCAAAAAGTAATCAAGAATTGATAGAACATGAGGAGACCACGGCTTTCTCAAAGATCTGCCATATGGACAATGCTTTTTAAATGTTTTTTTCATAGAATTGAGAGTTATTCTGGGTATTTTCCTTTTCTCTCACCTCCCAACTCAAGGAGTTGGGCTTCTGTCACAGACTCTTTACTTTAGCTTGAAAAATGGAGTTGGAAAAGCTGGGAGATCAAAAGATAATTTGCTAGGTAAGGTCTATAACAGCAGAAGTAGTTGTGTAGAGTGTTATTACTGTTCCATTTCAGAAAGCACTACTTTGGCACTTGTAATAAACTTGTATTGAAGGCAACAAGTTTAATGTTATCCATCCATATTTTCCACTCAGATTGTATTGCAATAAATGTTATGCTCAGAAAATGAGAAGGAAACCCTTCTTTTAAATTTCTTACCTTCAGTCACTTTTTCAGGTAAGGTATGTTCCAGTTGGGGGAATTTACTGTTAATGAAATACAATATAATGGCAATATACTCTTTGAGGCTTTAACAGCAGTAATCTTGCACTTCGTTACACGCAAGTGATCCTTGTGCTTATGTGGATTTCCCCAAGCTTCAGCAGGGCTTCCTGTTGGACTTGCAGCTTATTTGCACACAGTATTTATCTTCAGCGATCAAGTAAGGCTGTTTCCCTGGGTAAAGCAGTTCAAGAGTGTAGTGAATTGCAGGAGCACCCAGTTTATGCAAACCTGAGTGCGCAGCTGCGGTGGCTGCTCTTAAAAGTTTGTCCTAGAGAAGTCCTTGCATTGTAGCATTTAAGCAGTTAGAGCTTTCTTGTAGTCTTGCTTTTTGGACTTTGCTAGAAACCCACTAGTAACAGTGTTATTGCAGTAACACAGTATTTCCAAGGTGTTTCAGTACTTGCAAAACTAGTGTACCAGCAGTGAGCACACTCACATTGATTGATGCGTAGTAATTTATTTGCAAAAGTAGCAAAGTTTGTCAACAAGACCTGAACGTCTACGAAGTAAAGTATCGTGGTAGTTCTGTCTTACCAGCAAAACCTTGAAACAGATGAATCTGTCTACATAAGGGGCAGAGTTTTGTGCTGTACGGAGGGTAATTACGGTAGGGATTTTGTAGTGCTGCTGGAGGGGGTGGGAGCAGCAGCAGACCTTTCTGTGAGCAGTTCAGCACACTTGTGATCTAGAGCTGCCCCCATTTCTGTCCGGTGACTGAAGGGGCAACCTCGCATAGCTGCTTAAATGCCTCTGCTGCAGGCTGTTACTGTAGAGCGGTAAATAAATGATGAGCTGTCCCCAAGAGGAGCTGTACTATGACAGGACCCCTGCATGAAGATGTATGATGATTTGCATCCTGAAATAAGCAATGTTTCTTTTCCTAAACAGGGCTGAAGCTGTAGGTCTACTGTATATGTAAAGTAAACATTCTTGCCAGTTTTGGATTTCCTTTTCCCTTTTCATGCAGCAGGATCATCGTAGTTGGGGCCTTGGCATCACCAGTGTCTTCTGCAAGCCCAGACTAGACTGTCTCAGTGCTTGCTTTCCGTTCAGCAGAGTAAGAGTAAGATCCTCCTCTAAGGGAGGATCCCATCCTAACTTTAGCCAGGGAAACAAAATCTGCAGTGCTTTAGAGCTAAATATAACCCCCTGGAAACAGTCCCTCCAGTGATGGCTCAGTAAGCACATGAAAAATAGTCAGCCCCAACAAAGGGAAATACAGAGGCAATAGTTTTTAAAAATATATTTTTTATAGATCTATTGTATATGAAGCAAGAATCAACCTTTTAAAACTTCTTTAGTGCTTGAGAACAAACAAGACTTATCTGTAGGTAACTCCTGAGCCTCCACATATCCCATGAAGGATTTGGCCCCAGGTGTTCGCGTGGTTGCTGAGGAAGCTCATAGTTCATGGTGGTGATGAGAAAATAAAATGATTTATTTACTTCAGTTTATTTAGGGTGGATTTTTGGTTTTGGGGTTTTTTGGCATGGTAATAGAGGACAACTTCTAGGACCTTCTTTTTTTTCAACTGGTCCAGTGAGGTCCTTGGTTGAGGCACGAAGACCTGGTACATCTTGCCAGCCACCCCCTTTCCCTTTCACTGGCAACTTTCACAGTGTTTTAGGAGTCCTGTTGAGTTCTCCCCCTCTCCTTTGAAGAAAACCATTGAAGATGATCAGCTCACCCCTGTTAAACTTCATAAGGGCTTTGACAGTGCCGGTGGACCTTTGTTTTTCCCATGAACAACCTCTTCCCTCCTGTGGCCTTGTGAACTGAGCACTTCCATTGGTCACAAATTCCCTCTTGATGTCAGCAAGACAGTTTGCATCCTACAGGTTAAACCTGTGTTGTTCATTGGGACCGGGATCTTCAGCCACAGGTGGGACTGGGGCTGTACCCTGTTTCTATTTGACCTTTGATCCATGAGGAACTCCTTGGCCAGCTGGGATAGTGAAAATCAGCATATAGTTGTTATATACCTTTCTACAAGACTGAGTCTTCCCCCCCCCCCCAAAGATTGGGAAAGTGTGAAACACTTTTAATGTCTGCTTCTTTTAGCATCCGATGTCTGATTTGATTTGTATGTAAGTAGAAATCTTTGAAGTGTTGTTGAAATGCAAAGGGAAATTACTTCAAAGAAATGTAACATTAAAAGTGTATCTGATCGCTTGAGGTTTTTGAAGTTTTATCTTGAGATTATGTATTCAGAGGAAAATTTGTATGGAAATACTAAGGGTCATTAATTCATCCAAAACATTATGAGTGTTGCCAGTCAGCATGCATTGAGCTGTTCTGTACTAGTTTTGATTTCACATCGTGGCAGGCAAGCGGTCCTTCACCCATTTCTCTGTGTCGCCAGTGTCCGTGACACAGTAAGACGTTAACACGGTCTCTGACAGGGAAACCAAAGCACAACACTGCTACAGCGTGAGACTTGTTCAGTACTCGTACCCCATGTTCAGCACAGATCCCTGGATATGGCCAAATAAACCCGCAGTGTGTTAAGCTCCCAAAACTCCCGATTTGCATTGGTCGCTCTACTGGAGAAGGGCCATGGTGGTCCTTGGGAGGCAATGGGGTGGTGAATTACAGATTTCTAATAAATATCTTGAACTTTGGGAGAGTTCAGATGTTGGATCTGTGCTGCTTACGGCTGGGCACCCACTCCTGTAAAAACATGCCCAACTGTGCTGGATGAGGAGGTGGTTGTTTTTCCTTTTGGCAAACAAGGATTCTGGCAGTGAAGTTTTTAATTGCAGGAATTATACTAGCAGTTCCCAGAGCTCAAGGGTGAGTGGGTGTATGTGCAGGAGGAGCTAATCAGACGTGTATAAATCATGGGCTAGGCAGAGCTTTAAATCCTAGATGTATTGTTCCAACCTTGCTGTCTTGTCTTGCACTGGGGCTTTGGAAAGTTAGAAAACTCTTAAGTTACACAAGAACCACTTTTTCCTAATACAACTGTGAAACAGCAATGAGGTTACTTTTGGTCTTCTTATGGTATAAAACCAATTTTTAATTAAAATAATATTAATTGATTTGTATTGGTTTTGAAGCTTTATTTTAATTACATCTGTAGGTTGAGGGAAGGGAAACAGTTAAGCAGCCGAAGCTTTTTTTTTTTTTTTTTTTTTATTGCAGACTTTTAAAACAAAAAAAAAACAGTCAGGTGATCCTGCTTCCCCCATCCACATCACTTCTGTGCCTTACTATATTACATGTCAAATAAGGGGCTTCCTGTGTTCAAGCTTTCAGGATATTCTCAGATCACATCAAACTTCCTTCAGTAACCATGTAGTTCAGTAATATTTTTTTCTTTCTTAATGAAAACTAAGATCCTAGTGGAATGACTTCTCTGTAAGATCTCGAGTTTTGGGAGAAATGGGATATTGCAAGGTTTATGGTGTAAAACTGGCTTTCCAGCAGAGTCTGTAAACCTGACTGGCCTATCAGAGTTGTAGACTGGCTTAAACACGTTGCAGGTACTTAATAATGGAGAGGGGCAATTCAGCTCTTGCACAGGACAATATTTCTACATTATTGTTGTTCTACGATTTAGCCACACCTAAGTTTGCTTCAGACTGGTTGACTTGGATCATGGCACCACTGGCCTGGGCACCATAGGGTGGGTGGTGTGTGTGTGCTAACCCGTCCACTGCTTATCGTGTTGCCTGAGAAAGCTTTGCAGCCCCTTACTTTGGTTAGGCTGCTCTGAGTACCTGAACCAGGTGGTTTATAGGTGTGTTTGCACTGTACTACTGCAACTGGATTGTAAACTTTCTTGCACTGCTCTTAAAAGTTATCTTATTTTCCATTCTAGTGCATTATAGCCCTGTCTACTAAAGGCAGCCTACTGTCAGTACGGTCAGTAATAAACCACACTTTATGGCTATGTCTAATGAGACAGGCGTTTTGCATTGTTCCATGTAATTAAAAAAAAATTGTTTCACACTTAGCAGATTATCTGTAGCAAGTAAACTCAGTAACTTTGTTATCCCACAGAAATCTAGGTGGGTTTGTAGCAGCTGCAACTCTGTCCCCAGCTGGGCATCAAACATGCATTGATGCAAGTATGTCTTAAGTTTCTGACTGCTAAGATTTTTCTTCATCTCATGAGCTGCATCTTCCTCTGTTGTAAAGCTGGCACTTTGTGCTCATCTTGCTGATGGGGCCATGGGTGATGGGTGGGATATTCCCCCTCCTACATATGCACAGAGGCTTGGCCACGGGATGGAGAGTGGCTGCTCAGTTCCATCCCTAGGTCTTTCTCTCTTACTGGAGAAGAAGCAGAAAGACGTCACCTTTTCCTCTGCCACCTCCTTTCTTCCCAGTTTCCCTCCTCCTCTTCCTGCTGCAGAAGAAAGGGAAGACAGTGAGACTGGGACCAGGTTTGTTTCATGCTCTGTTCCTGCAGAGGTCACAGCTCTGGCTTGATGCTGACCTGTTGCCTCCCTCCACTTTGCTGGCAAAAACCCTCCTACCCTTCAGTATCACCTGTACTCCGTGACTACTATCTGTGCAGCCCTCCAGCCAGCCCCAGCATCGTTCCCGTTCCCCTAGCTCCCCTTCTCTTGTGAGCTCCTCTGAGCCCCAGGCACAGCTCAGCTCCTGCTCCGCTGAGTTTTCTTAGCCTTGGGTGATGCTGGAGGCCAAAGGCCACCAGGGCATGAAAATGTATTCCTGCAAAGGACGGTGAGGAGGTGTCAGTCTGACAAGAGGAGGGAGGTTGAGATGGGATGGAGAAGGCAACGCCTCTACCCTGAAGAACTGGCTGCGGGATTTCTTGAAAAAGGAGCAGGCAGCAAGAGAACCGGTTTCTGCGTCCTAGCTGCAAAATTGCCTTTGTGCTGAGAAGTGAGGCTGGCCCAAGGGTAGGCAGGACACAGGGCTCAGTAGCCAAGCAAGGGCGAGTTTTAGACAGCGGTGAGGACAGCGTATGGCGCCTTAAAGTTGCACTGTAATAATAGGAAGGTGTGTGGGGTGGAATTGTTTGTTGTTTCACACCAGTGTGGCATTCAGAGAGAAGAGAAGGACCCTTTCCTTGAGATGAGAGCGCACGGCTTTTGTCCTTCATCTGTTGGCACTGAAACTTCGGTGTTAAAAAAGCAAGACAAAATCAACAGCACTCTGCCCCCTGGCTGAAAAAAAAAATTAAAAAGCTTTGCATACTCCAGCATTACTGAAATCTCTGGTTATCAGACTCAGGGCTGTGTTGTCCCAGGGACTGGAGGTTGTATCCCGGGAAGGGACATGGGGAACAGAAGCCGGTCAAGAGAAATTATTATTATTATTGGCAAAGGGCTTTAATTTAGGAGATAAGAAAATGCAAAGGTCCACATGTTTTTGAGGTGAGCGAGACAAAGCCAGAGTGAAAATTGGCCTGTCTCGTCTTATTTTTCACTTTTTCCCCCCTATATTTTTCTCTTTAAAATTCAGTCCCATCCTATTACATGAGGGGGAAAAAGAAAGTCCTTCACCATGCTGAATTTCACCCTGCTTAATTTTTAAATTGCTAAGAGGAGAGAGATGGCGAATCATGCTATATCAGGGGATTGTTGGTGTATCAGTGGTGCGGTGGTTGTACTGCCAACCTCAAGTTCTCATATATCGGGAGTCTTTAAAAAACTGGAATATCCTCACACACAAGGTATATGCTTCAGATATCGCACTCTTCTTTTACATATTCCTCCTGGAAAGATAAATCTTAAGATAACAAAATCAGAGGCAGGCAGAAGGGTAAGGATGAAATGCTGGGACTTGATACGAAAACTTTCCCCATGTAACAATTGGTGCTGCGGAATTACAAAGTATTGGGTTTTCTGTTGTTCTTTACAGGAAGTTGGTAGTTAAACATAGGAAGATAGTGTTCAAGCTAAATATATTTTATTTACTTTCTGGGCTTTTGATGGTAGGTGCCCTCTGCTTTTGCTTTGTGTAGTGACAACACTATAACTGTGGATCCGGAAACTCCTAGACCCAAAGGTACAAAATCCAAAGCCAAACCCTTCCAGATTTGGAAGTTTGTGAATTTGGTCTTTGGATCCAACCGGTTAAAAGAAAGCAGCACGAGCTATGAAATTTGATCTAAACATGAGTCTGTGCTCGGGATTTGGTGGTTCTTAAGGTATTTTGAAGAACTACCTTTTGGACTCGTAACCAACAGTGCCTCTTTTGTCTTGTAGCCTGTGTGACCACAGCATGTCAGTAACGTGTTGCTGGGGAATGTGAGGCATTTCCTTGCTTCCATTAGAGTGAGGAATGAATATCTCAATTGTTTTTCTAATCAGTGGACCCAAGCAAAAGATGTGAGAAAACAACGTATCGATTTCTCAGACCCTCTTAAGGCGAGTAGTTGAAGGCATTTACTAAATAGTTAACTAGTAAAACATGAACAGCCTGAAGTGAAGTATATCTGTGGGGTTTTTTTGCGAGCCTCCATTTGACCTTGGAGTGCTTGTGAGTAAAGAGTGAAAGTGAGCCTGAAGAGTGTTTGCAGACAGGTATTTGCCTTACACGGCTGCTTTGCAGGTAAGGTCCTGCTGCTCTGGCTGCCTCCCTGTCGTCCAGCGAGCGCAGAGCTCGCTTGTGCATCACAAGACAACATAACCTGTCGCCTGCTGTGTTTTTTAAATTCCTTTCAATTACAACAACAAAAAAAGAGCTGCTGGAGAATAGGGTAGCAGAGATAAGCAACCAGAATGATTTCAGTACTGCAGACCAAAATAAATGGTTTGTTTTGTATTTGGATATGAATCTAAGCCGTAAACCTTGACTCAGAGACTTTGGGTGTTTATATAAGCTGTTTGCTGTGTATACTTCTCTGTCAACGTATCTGAAGGATGCTTATCTTGTCAAGGCTTAGCTTTTGCATCACGACTAACGTGTTTAACAAATGTTAAGGCAAAGTGCAGAACGCAGCTAAGCTAGTTGGTAATAAAAGCCATTGTGTGATTTGAGGTAAGTTTTTCCCAGGTATAAACAATTATATCTTGGAAGGACTTTTGTGCTTTATGTTCTTTTAATACTTTTAAGTCTTTTCTATGGCTTGATACCTTTTATCTCAAGGCATGTCTTATGTACTGTGGGATAGGCTTTCAGCCTCAGTGTGCTTCCATTCGTTTTTATCATCAGTTAAAAGAAATAAATAATGTTTTTTGTATAATAAAGAAGTAATGAAATTCAGGGAACAAAGAAGGGATCTAGAGTTAGGGAACAAAGGGACATTTGTTGCTTTTTTGTAGTCCTGCGTAATAAGAGAACAGTATTGCTTTGATGTCATTGACTAGAGTTCAGCAAATTCAAGAAGAAATTTATTTATATGTATAAAAATAAACAGACATTATCAATTTAAGTAAGCCTTTGCAAATGTTTGGGTTGTTTTTTATTCACGATAATGTTTATCCTTTTTGCACGGTTGAGCGTTGGGTTCTTGGAGGGTGCGGAGCCTGCAGGCTGGCGGGGCCCTGAGCCTGGGCCCCACTGCGCTCCCGCTTTGGGGACGGGGCTCCTCATAGCCGTCCTCCTGAAATGGAGGTCTTGTGTGTGGAAGGACCAGCCGGAGGACGTGCCTGCTGGGAGGAGCTGCCTCAGAGGGAACCAAGCAGAGGTACCTGCCTCCACGTGGTGGCCAGGGCCTCTCCTCAGGGAAGGGGGGCAATGTCTGAATTGCGCAGCTCAAAGCATGTTTGGGACCTAGCTAGTTTCCTGTCCCTGCCTCACGCTAAGATATTTCTCTACATTATTCACAGTAAGATATTTCCAGCATTTCCTAATTTTACTTTTTAAATGTCATTTGTTGTTCTCTTGCAAAACACCAGAGCAATATATTCAAGAAGGATCCATTTTCTTTTTTAGTTTCTTCTTTCAGGGCTGGAAGGAATGAAATGGAGTCTTTTTTATGTTAAAAGAAATGTTAATGACTTCTAGTGTAAATTAGCTGAATATATTCATTATTAAGTGTTAAAATGCTACTGACTGGTGGCACTATAGTTGAGTATCTTCAAAACATCCCATGAGAAATTGTGCCAGAGATTTAGACTGAATTCATTTGAAGCCCATTTTATTTGTGATTGAAACGTATTTGCAAATAAGTCTCTGTGTGTTCGTGTTTCTCTTCTGGCCAGCCAGAAAAAAGCACAAATAGATGTGATAATATGTCTGAAATGGCATTAATCTTCATGAAATAGAGCTTTGCCTTGTAAAAATTAATTGCTAAGGATGTGTTGTTTCAGTGTTGTGAGGCAAGAGAGACGAATCCAGAAGATGCTTCAGGCCTCTCGCAGTCATCTCATATGTGTAGGACCGAGAACGCAGGGGCGTTAATTTTGACAGCAAGGTGAAATTTGGGGTCTGTCTTTTGCTATGGAACAGGCTCTTTCCCTTCACCTTCCCCGTAAAAGATGTCTGCAGTTTGTTAGTTTTTTCGTTGTATTTTTATGGTAGACTGCTCTGGGGTAACAGCCTGCTCTTGGGGGTCCTTTTTTTATTCTCTACAGCTCTCAGGACCAAGCCCCAGTCAAGATTTTTCATTCCTGTGTATGAAAATTTCCTGATTTAAGGAGTGTTATATACGAATGGGAGAGCTGGGAAACTCAAGTCATCCATCTTATTGCATCATATCATAAAAATAATCTGTAGCTGATGCTTTCTTTCCAAATGCTGAGTGTTTGCAGAGCATGTGCACAAAGAGGAAGGCAAGTGGGATGGAAGGCCAGCCGCTGCCCTTCCCTGGAGAGGTTGCACGTGGGGCACAGTATGTCCTTTTGGCCTTTGGACCTGCTAGCAGGCAGCTGATTCTCCTCAGCTCTGCGAACCTCTGGGTTTTAAAGCATGGTGTGTTTTACAGGTGGACATCCAGAATGAGACCACCTCAAAACAAAATAAAAAAAAATAGCCTTGAAGATGTTGCCCCTAGATGCCTGTCTGTGTGTTGTTTGATCTAGGAAAGAGAGAGCCTCTGGGTGGGGAAACTATAATTTCCTACATATGTAAAATGTTTAAGCACTACCTTTTTTTTTTTTTAAAGTCTGCTATCTTAATTAAATATCTGATTTTGAAATCCATATTCAGGCATCTTTCCTGATTGCATCCAGCAGACTGCAGTTCCCATTCACAAAGCCCCTTGTTTTTTGCTAGCTTTCCTTGGATTTATTTGCAGGGCAGTGTTTTGTTTTCTCTGTAAGCCATTTGGAATACATCTTCACAAGCACTGTACCCGGAGGGTTTGTATGTCATTCAAAAATAAAAATAAAAAATCTCCACCTACTGAAAAGTGAACAGCATAGCCCTAGCAACCGGCTGGTGTGTTCAAACCAGAGGAAGGGACATTAAACAAGTAAGACCAAATAACATCTTCTCTCTAACGGCCAGGGATGCAGTAGAAATGCCAGCTAGTGATAAGATTAATTGTAACTAGTGGTGGAGATAGCTGCATTTGTATTTTATTTTTATTTTTTAATGGTGGATTGTAAATACAGCCTTGATGAAGTGATGCTTATTCTTGTCTGCATGAGCAAGGTATTTGGCTGGGAGCTCTAAAAGGGGGATCTGCCTCTGTAAAAACAACCCCCCCGACCCATCTTGCACTGATTGTGCACACAGGAAGGTAAGTGTCATCGTTTTCGTGGAAAGCAAGAGAAAACTTATTTTAAATGGTCCGTCAGACAGGGTACTGTCAGTACTTGCCTGCCAGGTGTGTTCTCGATGGCGTTATGCCAGGGGTGGATTTTGTCCGTCTGCCTCTCTATCTCCTGTGTGCACCTTGGTTTCTCATTCATCTGTCGTGTCATAGGTCCATTTGTGTTAAAATGATGTTTCCCCCCCCCCCCCCCCCCCCCCCCCCCCCTTCTGCTTTTGTGGATAAAAGGAATTTAAACTGCTTGGCATCATCTGCAATATTAGCTATTCCTTATTTTCCTAAGGAGATCATTTGTGCTTCTCCAAGGTGGATTTTCATTCATGTTTACCTGACTGTGTGGTTTTCCCTAGTCACTGCCAACAAAAAAACGCAAAGCCTTGAGTTTTCTCTTAGGTTTTATTTCTATTAGACCAACGCCGTAAAAAGCAAAGAGTAGAGAAAGGAACACACGTATCGGGAAAGCTCTGCTGTGTTAGTGGGCAGCCGAGGCTCCTCTCAAAGTTTGTGAAGGCAGAGGCAATCTCTGTGCCCTTCTGTAGGCGCAGGGATCATCCGCTGATGTTTCAGTATTGTCCTCTTTCCTATAATCCACAAAGGGCTGTTGATTTATGACTTCTGTATAATAATTGTGTTTCTTTGACTCCCTCTGCACCTCCCCTTCCCACCCTCTTCCTCTTGCAGTTTGTTGTCTTTTCTTGTTTCATGCAGTTTGGTTCTTCAGTCTGCGGCTGTATGAGGTCTTTGATCTCCCCCCTGCCCATCCGTTCCCCGCGTGCTGGTGATGGTGTGCAGAGAATAAAAGCGATTCTATTCCCTTACCGGGGAAGGATGCCTCCAATATTATTTTTCAATCACAGCAGTTTTACTTCCTGACTGCTCGATGTGCTGCACTGTGCTGGGAAGGTGGCCAGAGCAGGATGTGCTATTCCAGGCTGGTTTTCAATGACCACTTTTAGGACCAAATAACTGGGGAAACAGGATTTTGTTGCGTCATCTCCAGCTGTTCGGCTTGGGTTTTTTTTGTTCTTTTTTATTTCACCTCTCTGAGTTTCTCCGCTGTAGGCTTGGTCGGAGTGCTAGCAGATGCTTCATGGGTGGTGGAAGGTTTTTTGCAGATCAGTGTGTTTGCACGGTCTTGCTTCATTAAATTTTTTCGTAAAATTTCTGACTGCTGCTCTCAGCAGCACATCTCCCTTTGCAGTAGCAGTGGAGGAGGCACTGTGGAGACTGACGTGTCGCTCTCCTTGGAGGTAGGACCAGGTAACAGTGGGGTAGATGCTGGCGGTCTCTTGGATGGTGCTGGTACCACCATCTGCCACTGCTGCTCTTGTCAGTAGAGTTATCTTAGGGATTTTTGACAACCATGGACAAAACCCTTGTTTAGGAAGAGCAAGAAGGGCTTTATTTGGAAACGTGAGGAGTGGCTTGTGCCTGGATGAAGCACAAGGATGGTGATTTTTCTGTGCCTATGAGCAATGGCTTTATTATGCAAGTGTAAATTAGCAGTTCCTTGCCCCCAGTTAATGTCTTTCCTGGACAGAAGGTGAGAAACAAGGGGTACACGGTGAACAAATGTGATTTGGGAGCACTCTGTTCCTTCGTGCATTTTTAGCCTGTAGTAGGCTTCTCTTAGGCAGCCTCCTCGGCACTGTATTTAATGCTTGATCGTGACCTGCGCTGAGCTCACTGATAGCTGAGGTGGGAAGGCACCAGTGGAGGTCTCCAGCCCACCCCCTGCCCAAAGCAGGAATGCCCACGGCAGGCTGTGCCACGCACGGTCCAGTCGAGCTGTGAGTAGCTCCAAGGATGAAGACCCCAAAAGGGCAACTCGTTCCAGTGCTTGCCATCCTTGCAGTAAAAAAGCTTTTTAAATTTTCCTTTTATTTAAGCTTTTTTTTTTTTTTCTTTTTAATGCTTAAGTGGAATTTCCTGTGTTTTAATGTGTGCCCATTGCCTCTTGTCATGTCACTGGGCACCACTGGGAAGAGTCTGGCTCCGTCTTATTTACTTCCCCCGTGAAGTGTTTATGCACATTGGGAAGATTGTGGACACTCCTGATTCCCAAACATTAATTGGCCGTTGCGGGTTTGTGGGTGCTTTGCATTGTTGCTTCTTTTCCACTTAGAGGGGTGAGGAATCAGTGTTTTGCCTGGGGCAGCGGCAGCTCTGGGCTTTCTCTGTGTGCTCTTTGCCTTCAGAGGGAAATCCGCTGCAGGTTGTTCACGCTCTGCGTTCATAGACGCCCGCATTTGAGCAGGTCTTCAGTATTGTCCAAGTGAATGTGTTTGCAAAAGCTGTGTTTTCTGCTCATTTTTATCAGGCGTAGAGGCACCGGACCAAATGTCTTGTAGGATCTGCATATTATGGCAGGTATTGTACTGCTTGAAGTTCAATATTTACATTGTGTTTAAAGTTGGGGGCTTCCTCCTTGAAGGCTGGAAGTCTTCAGTTACAATGCTACTGCATTTTTTTAAGATTTGCTACACCTTAACTTACAGATATTTTGCCTTCTTAAAGTTCTCTTGGCTTTTCTGACTCTGGTAACTAAATAATAAAGCAAGGCATTTGCCAAAAGTGCAGTAGTCTTTGTGGTGTCATTTAAAAGTTAGCTTAGGGTTTGGACCTACTTCATGTAATAGAAGTTTTGATATGGAAGATGAAATGTTTGTTGGCATTTTAAGGATAGCATTTCAGGAAAGCTAGCTGGCAGTCTCCAATAAGAGCTACTTCCCAGCTGGGTCAAACCAATAAAGTGACTCGTAGGAGGGAAAACTCAGTTTATAACATGAATTTTGTTTTGGTTTGTTTTTTAGTAGACTGTTTTCCAGGACTTATGCCAGAGATACTGTGAACAACTTTCTTAATTGCTTATGTTGGGCCAAATGTCAGCAGCATTGTGGCATAATACAAAAACCAAATGGCAGGGTATGCAAAAGGTTAAAGTGAGTTTTCCTTCCTGGTGTTTGTTTAGCTTTGTTCCCTAACTGTATTTGTAGCAGAAGTAGTCTCGCGCGTCCTAGATTAAAGCCACAGCAGTCTGGGCTATTTTGGTGGCTTGTGCGTCCATTGTGCTGGGGTGGAGGGATGGGGTACGCCTCTGACCTCTGCAGCTCCACTTCAGCAAAGTACCTAAGTACATGCTTAACTTGTAGCCCATTGGGATTTCAGGTCTACTAGTTCACCCGCCCAGGCGGCACGTCGGGCAGGTTCACTTTGCCAGAATCTGCTGGAAATACTCCTCTGGAGACCGCTTCTGGCTTTCAAAAGCTTGAGGGTAAGATCAGATTGCATCGTTACAGCGTGAATCTCTGCTAAGCTCAGAGCAACGTCTTCGGAGGGATAGTCTGTGCATGCACGCTACGTCCAGTGAGTCATGGGCATTTGAGATATCCTGCCTGTAGGCAAATAGTTGCGTGCCCAGGACTTCTGGATTGTCAGACATCCAGAAATCTTGGGCAAATGGTTAGACTCCTCTTTTTCTATACCAGCAAATTCTTGGGGAGAAAAAATACAGCCAATAGACACGTGGTTTATTGCTGAGTTGCAGCTTCCTTTTAGCGATAGAAGGCCTGTGTCTTCTGTGCAAGCTTCCCTGAAGGTGCAGTGTGGGATTTCTGAGGTGCTGTATGGGGTGCTCCTTCAGTGGCATGGACCTGCAGGCAGAACAAGCCATGGGCTGACCAACAGTAGGAACTGGATCATCACATTGGTGCTTTGATTCTTTGATGCCATTTCATGCCTGGTGATGAACACCTCCAAGTCTTGTTGCGGTCAGCAAACGGCCCCAGTCTTCCTGCTGGTCCAGCAATGGTGGTGTCTGAATTCAGACAACATGCAGTGAAATGAAATTCTCTTTTGCAGATTGAATTGCAGACTTGAGGCTCTGGATCCAACTCACACTAACGGTGTTTTATTGCTCCTTATAGTGTAGCTGGTGATTGTCCCTGAGAAGAGAGAAGATGATGAGTGATGCAAGTGACATGCTCGCTGCGGCTCTGGAGCAGATGGATGGCATTATAGCAGGTAAATGCTTGGGGCAGCTTGTTCATTTAGCTGTTTCAGTCCTCCTTTTTCATCCCTGGAGGGCAGAGTTTCAGGGTTAGAAGGGAATGTGCTGGTAATTATGTTTGGTGTCTTCCATTGTAGCTTAGCGATTACAAATAAATGGAGTGGAGGGATTGCACAGGCTCTCACACACAGACACAACTAAATGGATTGTAGTTTTTCTCCTACCCTCTATCAAAATGCTGCTCAAAGTGGCTGAGTGACACCGTTCAGCTGGTGCACACAGCACCACGAAAGCCAAGGACGAGGCACCTTTCAAACCAAGATGACTGTGTTTAAAGAGCTGCTGCAAGGCAGGAAGAGTAAGTTTGCCCAATACTGTCTGCTCTGAAGAGTTAAAACATGAACTGAATTCTCCTTTTTTCAAAATTGGAATGTTTTGGACCCAAACATTTGGCTTGGATCTGCCTTTAACATTTGAGTTTTTATAAGTACCTGTAAATTGTAAGTAGACTAAGGAGAGGCATCACAAAGTATACAACCTCTGCTTTTGAGTCTAGTGAGTTAGAAAATAATGTAAGTGCACAACACAGAGGAGCAAAGCAGTAAGAAATGAATAGTTTAATCCTATTCCAGCAGAGCTGTTCAAACAGCTACCCAAACTGAAAAAATATTCTGCAAGGATAGCAACACAGTTATAAAGTCTTTAATAGTTCCACTTACAATAATTTCCCTTAGGGAAAAAAATAATCATGCAGCGCATGCTTTGTTTGAACAATGACTTTTCTCTGCACTTTTCCTAAAGATATTAAGAACACATAGCAGGAACACATGTAAAGTGGATTCAGTTGGATCATAATGATCTTTAAAAATACATATAAGCTGTGACTTTAGTAATTTCCATAAGTAGATACTGGTATTTAGATCCAATCATGTATCCATGTTTCCAAGAGCCTAAATTGGTTATGGCGGGATGAGGATTAATGTAAAAATAAAATGTCATGTTGGGATGTTTAAGTCACCACAGACTTAATTTACCCGTGTGTCTGAACAGACTTACAAAGTAATATAACAAAGGGATATCAACTCCTGTGCTGTTGTGGGGATTTCTTAATCTTCATTTTTTTCAAAGGGAATTAGCAGAATACTTGCATTTTTGTGGCTTACCAGATAGGTGAATGGAAGTTCATGGAAGTGCATATATGGCATATCACTGTAGTTTCCAAAAGTTGACAGTACAAAAGCTGATGCTCTGTCATGAACATGTCTCATTGTGCCGAGGCATTACAGTATTAAGGTCACAAATCAGTGTGCTGAAATTATAGTTGGAATTAGCTAGGTTGACTTAAATCAACCTTAATCTTGAACTTGTGGTTTCCTTTTTCCTTAATATATAGCAACTTTTAATGTAGGTCAAATATACATATTGTGAGTTTATGCAAATAAGAGATTTTTCTCTTTATTAGCATGCAAATGTCAGTGCTACCATGTCAAACTGTTGGGTTTAAAATTTATTCTCATATAGAAGTGATTCGCTCGTATTTATCTTCATATTTTTCTTTATTCTTTTAAAAAAATTTCCAGTGCCTTGGAACAGCGTAGCGTATTTCTGCCTGAAAAAAAGATGCAGAGCACCATTTCCTCTGGAAACCATCAGTGTCCGACTTGGGTCATGCAGCCCCTACAGGGTGACTCAAAGCGTTAGCAGGGCCTGTTCCCCCCGCAGTACTTTCCGCCTGCCATACATCCCAGGGAGCAGGAGCCCAGCCCGCGCCTTGAACCCGTGGGCATGGTGGTGGCGTACATGTCCTCTGTCAGATCAGCCCACCTCCTTCCTGCTGGAGCTCCCATCCGCGTAGCACTGCTAGCGAGGGCTCGCCCTTCTCCAAATTGCCACGTGGCGCAGGCAGAACCCAGCACCAGCGCTGAGTTTGGTTCAGATAAATGCCCGCTGGCAGCAAACACCGCCTAGCGTTTCTCAGCCTTGCTGCAGGTCTGACCTGCTTGCCTCGTGCTTGACCCCGTGCTATTTTGCTCACTCCAGGTTCGAAGGCGCTGGAGTACTCCAATGGCATCTTTGACTGCCAGTCCCCCACCTCTCCCTTCATGGGGGGCCTGCGGGCGCTGCACCTGGTGGAGGACTTGCGGGGCTTGCTGGAGATGATGGAAGCGGATGAGAGAGAGGGGCTGCGCTGCCAGGTCCCGGACTCGACGGCAGAGACTCTGATCGAATGGCTCCAAAGTCAAATGGTACAGTCTTGCCTTGTTTTACTCGTAACGCGCTTGTTTTGTGTGTTACCTAGACCAGCTCAGGCAGTGGGGCTGGCTTTTAAATGCAGGGCATTTAAAAGTTTTAGAGTAGGTTTCAAAGAACCAAAGGTGGTTTTTGGCTTTTTTTTTTTTGGTTTGGAGATGATGCTGTGGGGCCTTGGAAAAGCTGTAGCACAAATACCTTGTGCAGTGTATTGGCCTGTGGTTTTTTTAATGTACCACCGTGCCTCATTTTGGGAAGAAAAAAAATTTTCAGTAATTAGAGTTTCATCTCGGAGGTTTGGGGAAAGTCATTTTTATAGGAATCAGAAACTTAAAAGGGGGAGAAAAAAAAGCTGTTTTCAATATGAACTTTTCACTAAAAAGCATTTTTGGCAGCATATTTTCTACAGGAACCAGTGGTGTTGCTGAGCTTCCTTACCTGCTTTATAACAGAAGTGAGTGCTATAAGCTCAGCATCCCTTTAACCTGGAAACCAAACCAAATTTTTATTTTCTCTGTTTGTGACAATCTACCAGTTTTTGTCATCCTTACTTTAAAAATACGCCAAAATATACCTGACAAGGCTGTTCTTTCCCCAAGACTTTGATTTTCCCAAAAAATCAAATACTATTCGAGTGCAGGCTACCTGAAGGATACACTGGGAAATAAAATGTTGTGCTTATCAGAAGGTGAGTTACATGGCATCATTTTCAAAGAACCCACTGGTTTTACCTCCAGGTGCCCTGTGACCGGTGACTTCTTAGCAGGGCCAAATAGGAGTCCTTGTGCTCGTGGTCTGTGGCAGGGTTTGCGTTGTGGTGGTGTGGGTGCGCACGCAGGTTTCAGCAAAGCTCCAGCAGTGGAAGTCAAGACTTATTTCCAGAGGCCGCGCTTCAGGGTTTAAGTCAGCCTGTAGCTGTAACAGTGACAGCAGCAGTGGGTGTGCACTTCTGCAGGTTTTGCAAAATCCATATTACTGCAGTGTCCAGGTCCTCCTGTCTAACATACTTGGCATTGGCCAAGGTAACGCCGTACTGCTGAAATGGGGATGCCAGATCTGATGAAGGCTGGGTCTGATGCAGGACAGGACAGGCCACTGTGGTGGCTCTGTGCTGCACCCTATGCATTGCTGCTGTTGGGACAGGCGGCCACCATCGCCTGGTACCTCCCCAGGATGGGCATCACACCCCCTCAGAAAGGGTTTGGTCACGCTGGAGTCATGGCTGACCTTGCGTAAAATGTTTTTATCTTGATACAGAGATTTATTTCAGCTCTCAGTTGCAGCCTGGAGTGGTGGGTGTGGGACTGCGTTTGGCCTGTGCTCCCCAGCCACAGGTTTGGCAGGCGTGGGGCTGGGGCTAGCGCTGGGTGACCCAACGTGCCATATAGCGTCATGCAGGCTGTGCGCAGTGCGGTGGGAAGAGACGGGGACCGGGGCTAGCACAGCCAGGCTCGCTTGCCTAGCTCTTGTGGAAAGGTTTGAGGGGAGAGCTTTCTGCACACCTCCCCCTTTGCTTTGAACTGCGCATTTGAAAATGCGTGAAACTTAATGAAGCACATGGGAGCTTTCCCGCTGCCTCCAGTGGGATTTGGATCTCGCCCCCGCTGTCAAAGCATGGCAGCCAACGCTGAGATCAGGAGGAGGAGACGGGAGTGACATTCAAGTCAGATCTTCAAAACACGCAGAGTTCCTGCTAACGTCAGCATTTCCTTCCTCTCTAATGTACAGCAGTGAACATAGCTGTAAGTAGTCTGCTCTGTGCGGAGCAGAAATCAAGGGACATAACAGGTTTCATGCAAGTATGGGTTTTATAAACAAAAAAAATATTTATATGCCAAGTAAACAGCCTTGGAAAATTAACTTCTCCCCATGGCATGCATAGACATCAGTAGTCCACACTTAGCGATGCTCATCCACCACATGTTATTCTGGAGTAAAGGCACCCAGCAGTGTGGCCAGAGGCTGTAGCGTCTGTTGAGATTAATGAGGCGAAGGTCAGTCACCGCCCCTTGTGGCGGCGAATGTGTGATTTAGGGATGCCTGGCTGTTAGGATCTGGAACAAGGTCCTTCAGACCTGCGTGACGCGGGTCATCGCATGGCAACGAGACAGTAATGGTTTTCCTTGTGGCCATGGGCTGAGTCTGGGAGAGGAAGGGCTCTGTTGTGCCATTCAGCTTAGTGCCTCCTGAGCACTGGAAAAGATGTGCAAAAGGTTGCAGAAAGTAGCTGTTCCATCTATACTTCTCCTTAGTCTGCCTGAAATTACTCCCCTGTACCTTCTGGCATCCTTAAAGCCCCTAGTAGGAAAGACTGAACGTTACACTTTGTACTGTGCTGCAAGTGTGGGATTTGCAGGTGTCACCAGTTCCCTGTCTGAGCAGGAAGGTGTTAGGTGAAGTGCCTGGATGATTTGCAGGAAGGCTTTCTGCAACTGTGCCCATCCTTACTGAGGAAGGGAGGACACCTCCTTGGTTTCAAATCGGTTTAATCCTCCACGCATGAAGAAGTTGCATCCACCAGGCTATTCCAAGCTGCTGGAACTGGTGCGTGACATCCCATCCGAAGCTGTAAGCAAGTCTCTCGTGTCTCAGAGGAAAACAAAAATAGTGTTCGCTGCTGCCAAACAGTGTGTCACAAGAGAAAAATCCTCTCCTGGCCCCTGCAGGGAAACCGCTGATGCCCTAGTTGGGAAAAGGGTCTGACAGCAATCTCCCAAAGTTGCTCGCTTCTGTAAAACGGGGCAAAGCATTCAGTTTTGCCGTGCCGGAATTGGCTGCCCCGTGTCCCTGTACCGCTTCTCTCGGCTCCTCTCGGTGTGTAAGTTGATGCAAGCACTCAAAAAGGGCCAAAGAGTTAAAATGCCTCATGCTGATTTTTTTTAACTGGTGGATGCCAGATGGCCACGTGACACCAGAGCACACGTACAGCGCCCAGACATCTGGCAGAGCTCTTCCAAGAGAATCCATCGGATGGTCCCCACGGGGAGTTCGGAGAAGCTGAAAATGCAGATCTGTGCTGCACAAACAAGCCAGTTTAACTGTAACACGTCATTTCTAGTTGTCCGTCTACAGCTCAAACCTGATCTCTGTGTCGCTGAAACCCTGCTCACATCTCCATGTGTGAATGGATGGCAGGTGCATGTTGTGGTTAAAATTACAAATGAGGCTATTTGTTCAAAGTCTGGAAAGGGACTGTGGGCTTTCACTGGGGACCAGACCTGAAATCCATAGCCAGATCATAACTATTCCAAACTTCTGGAGTTTTTTCAGATTTCTCCTGATCAACAGAAATGATAAATATATTCTGATGTGTGCTTTAATAAAACATGTGCTGTACTCTGTGAAAATGGAGCTTCTGGCTTGAATATAGACAGCATGCAAGTAATCTGTAACATCACCAGTAACAAGACCATTTTAAATGAAACTCTGCCTTTTGCAAGAGCATAGCAGACCCGTTGTGTCCAGCTGGAAGTTGATAGATCCATCTCTTGAAGAATAATTCTCAGAAAACTTGCTCCCAGTCATGAGTGTTGCTCCAGTTTTTCTTCAGTTGAAACAAACAAGAGACAGTCTTCTTTCTGGTTATTCGTATTTTTCTTGACACTGTTTTTTTGGTGGGTTTTGGTGTGGGTTTTTTTTTTTTTTCTTTTAATACATCTTATGCAACAGTCTTCCCAGAAAGAAGAAACCAACTGTGTCTTGTTAAAAAGGAGGGTGAAGGGTAGAAGTGGGTGGACAGTGCCTTCCCACACCTCCGAGCCAGCTTCCCCAAGCTCCTGATCTGAACTTGTGTATGCGGGTCCCGTTGTGTGTCTTCTCCTCTTTAAAGGACAGGCTTCTGGAACAAAAGAGCCAGGATAATACTTTTTTTTTAAAATCCACAGCAAGTGCAACTGGGGTTTTAGCTTCAGAAGTGACTTTCTGAATTTGAATATATATATATATATTTTTTTTTTTTTTTTTCACTCCAGAAGTGAATTTCTGAAGTTGACTATAAGATCATTAAAGCAAAACAAACTTTATGGCCTCCAAAGGTTTCTTGAAGAACATTTTCAGCTCATCTGAAGATGATAGTTAATTTGAGCTGTGGTACCCGTAGCGGCTTGTGCAATCCAGAGTGTTGCTGTTGTGGATAGCAGATCTGTCATTTCACAGACCAGCCTCCAATTTTGACACTTCTTCAACAAGTTGGTTCTTCCAGAGAGTGACTGGGAGTAATGAGAGTTAATATGAAGGGATATTAGATTTCAGAGAGAAGTTTTCCTTGCTGGATAAACATAGCTTGTAATGTTACAGAGATATATTGGCCTATTTGGATGACAGGGTGGTTCCCAAGTGGGGGAAGCGGTTTGGTTAGCCAGAAATCATCTCATATTTCTTATTCATGTAAAAATCTTGTCTTCAAACCAAAGTTTGTTGTTTGATTGTCTTAGTGTGGGCGTACAGTGCATTCATTTGGCTCCACTTGTGTTTATGTCGAGTTTAGCTATCGAAAGGTCCTATGGTAATGTGCGGCACATAGGCGTTTACCATCAAACACCTGTTTGAGATCCCTCCTCAAGCTGCAATATGAAAGGAGCCTTGTGATACCCTTTCAGTCTGTCATCATAAACTGCCTCCAGGCAATACTTTTTGTCCGTGAGAGATCTACCTCTGAAAGTTCTTGAAACACAGGACCCTGCTTCTTGCTAAAGGTGATCATCCAGACTGGTGTGTTTTTAACACTGGAAGATAATACGGGCTCATTTATAGCACGTCTTGGCATGGCATTTTCATGCGTCGTGGATATGAGTTTGTCGGCCTTAAGAACAACCCATGCAGTCCTGTGCTGGAGCCCTGATGGCAGAGCCATCAAAAATCACCATTCCCAATCAAAAATGCATCAGTCTGGCTTACAACACACGGCTTCTGCTCTTCTTCTTGTCTGCTCTTTTGTTCTGGGTTATTCAGTATTCATATTTTTCAGACTTTTATCTATCTGCGTTAGTTGTAAATGTTCCTTTTTAATAATAAAAGCTGTGTTTTTTCAGATAATCACAGGACTCCCAGAGCTAGGCTCGCTGGTCAAAAATACCAAGGGTTTGTTATGCTGCTGCTGTTACTGGGTAAATTGAAACTTAAACATGAGGACAGAGGTTGTTTGTTATTGTTGCATTTTATGTGGTTCTTAAGTATGACACAAATTTGAGACGAGCCGCTTGTGAGACCTGGAACAGTTGAGTCAACTTTTTCCTTCCTCTTATTTTGGTACCTACAAGTGAATTAACATGTGTACTTTTGCAATTAATAGCCCATCAGGAAAAGAAAATTCCCTTCTGTCTACATTGTAGTGAGGTAAAGGGACCGGAATCGCTCTTGTGTGCTTTTGGGTTGGATGATTTCTGCAGTGCTGGCAGGGTGCAGAGGAGGGGGTTGCTCTCGCAGGGGGCTGTTCAGCGAGGAGCGAGGGTCGAGATGGCCAGCTGCCACCTGCATGGCGTTGCCCTTACTCCCAGTCAGGTTTACACAGCTCTGCGCCCCCCTGCTGCATCCTCCTCTGCCTCCCTGCCTGGCCTTTGTGTGTTGGGATCCCAGTGGCAGGCTCAGGTTGGAAGAAGAGTTGATCTTCCCGGGCTTTGATGTGTTAATTCCCCAGAGGAGTTGCTTGCTCCGCCTGAGGAGCGCTGCTGCTTCCAGCTTCGCAGCTCCGCTTCCCACATCTCCCACTCCGCTGCCACGTTCGCCTCCGTCCTTGGTTAGACGAGGAAACCTGCTGTCACTTAACCTCTCCGTCTCGGTTCAGAGGAGCCCTGACGGCGCCGCTCGGCACGGCAGGCGCCTGCGGTGCTGGGGCTGCAGCTCTCAGCCTCGGCTGCCTGCCACAGTCACTCGCGCCCTTGAATGCATGAAGATAGTCATGACCAGCATGGAGTATAGCTGGGACATTCACGGACACTGTGTCTGGCTAAATAAGGTAAGGGTATCTGTGTTTGTTCTGGCTCTTGCATTTCTCCGAGTGACAAGCCATAGCTGGTAGGGAATAAGCATTTTGTCTTTCTCTTGTAGCAGATACCAGCTGAGCTGCTGTTGAAGAAACTGCATATTTTGAAATGGTTGCATCTTCCTTATTCAACAGCCGCGTTATTTATATTTAGAAAATGTTTCAGGTAAATTCCTCGGAGTGAAGGTCTGTCTTAAGCTGGCTTTCTTTCAGAATTCACTTCTATTGTAGTGAAGCCTTTAAAAGATAATGCGGGGGTTTTGAGTGGGTTTTATTCCTCCCCCCTCGGCTCATTCTGTAGGGAGGAACTAATCTGTAAACTTTAGGAAAAGCTTAGCAGCACGTCTGTCTGCCTGCTGCCAGAGCATGTGCAGCAGGCTGCAGATATTCAGAGCGATGAGTAGGGAGGCATGAAATGCAGGAGATGCTGGCTTGGGAGGGCAGCGGTGGGCTCCCATGCAAACTGGTTAAACACGGGTACGGATTGTGTTCAGGCAGATTTGACCAGTATGAATTTGGGATGGAATCAATACTTAGGGAGGGTGAGGCTGTCAATGGCTCTGTATGACATGGGAAATGGTGGCGAATACTTTGCTTGGATAACCTGGAGGGTCTGCCTGTGGCACACCAAGGGATGCTGAGGTAGCTGAGGCTGGAGGAGCCCCCCTGCAAAGGACTCCCTAAAACTAAGACTGAGTGAACAGGCAGAACAGTGGTAGCTGTGCTTAGCTAAGCATAGGTAATGTGTATGGTAATGATCTGAACAACATAAGCATGTTGATGAGCTCTAATTTAACTCCAGATGGTCAGGAAAGAGATGTCGGGGACAGATCACTTGCCCAACTGTTGACTGGGCTGTGGTGGTCAAAACAGTCAGTGCAATCTGCCGTACAAGAAAATAATGCTGTGGAGTGGCAGCTCCTTCTATACAAATCAAGTTGCATCTTCAGCAAGAACAGTGTGATTTGTTCTGCTTATTTTGTCTCAAAAGCAGAAGAGAAAATGAGGGTATCAGCTGCAGTAGGCTAAAAATGAGTTTTATTTTTGAAAGGAGAATTCAGCAATTGAGAGGAAATGGATTTTTTTTTTTTTTATTAGGAGGCTTAAAACAGCAGCTATTAGAAACTTTCCTGTGGTTTGGAATGCTAACTCACTTCCAGAGAAAATGGATTAAAGACTGAAAGCAGGCAAGCTCTCGAAGTCTGGTGATGCATCTACTTATTACAGGAATAATTCCCTCCAGAGCAGTGTGGATTTTTACACTTACATGATTGTAGACAAAGCTTACACACGTGTTTAACAGATTAGCCATGGATTGATCTTGCAGAGTTTTTAAGTGCACTGGATCTGATCTTATAAGGCATTTTAAGTAATGCTTAACCTCAAACTTCTGCGAAGCCTCAGTGGCATTGTGACAACTGTTCTTTTGTTTTTAGGATTAAGATCAGTATTGGCAAATTTGCATTCTCTTCCCATACAGTGTTTTGCAGTTAATCCCTAAATTGAAAACACATGCTAAATCTAACCACTTAATTGAACATAGGTTTTAAGTTGCTGATGAAGAGGAGCCTTCTTTGGAAAATGGCAAAGCTTGTCTTACACAGCTAGTAAACTATGTTAATCCTGTATTGAGTTCAATGCTACAAATTTGATCCAGGACTACCAAGTGCCCCAAATACTCTTGCTGTTGCTGTTGAGTCAAATATTTACTGTTCTTTTCTTTTGTTTGTTTGTTTTTTCTTTTTTTTTTGGTGGTGGTGGTTGTTGTTGTTAAAGCAGAGCCATTGCTCTGCAGAGTGAGTAGTTGCCAGGCTCAGTCCCGGGGGAGGCTGCAGGTCCCCAGGTGGAGAGAAACTCCTCCTGAAGGACATACCAAATGTTGCTCACCCAGGTTTTGCACACACCGGGTCTCCTGGCATCTTTCAGACCTCCCTGCAGCCTGTTCGTCCCCGTTGGGGCTCCCTCCACCCCATCTCCTGATGCAGTGCTTTCCCACATCCACTGTTTGTGCATCTTCCCTCTTCATTTCTCTTCAGTCCTGCCCACTGCCATCATTACCCTGTTCTTCTTTTCATGTGTTTCATCTCCTCTCTTCTTTCCTCATCTCTCTGGGAAGAAAATCATGCCAGGTATCAACTTTTTACCTTTGAAGACAGGGCAGAGGAGAGATGCGGGAAGGAATCGTGTGGCCGCTGCCTGCAGGTCCCTGATCTCTGCACCACCGTAGGAGGTGCTGGGGCTGCTGCTCTGTGAAACAGCTGCTGTGACCCCTCTGTGTCATCCTTTCTCCAACCCTCATCTTTTTCCCCGCTGTAACCAAAGTCAGTGACTTCTTGCCTTTTCATACCTAAAATGGAGAGTTAGTCTCAGGTATTATGTAGAAGTTAACATTTCAGGCAAAAAGCAAACTGCTGTTGAGTTGTACACCAAGTTTTCTGTTTTCGGTATACCACAGGAGATCTGTTTTTATGCAGATTTTACAAAATATTTCTGGCGACTGCCAGCAAAGACAACTTTGTATTTGGTTTTGTGGGAGAACAACCTTTACTCCATTCCTGTTTGGGGTTCCCATCACCTCCTCCTTCTTTCTCATGGCAACGGCAGCTGTGGCCTGAACTCTCACTCTCTAAATGCTCCTATTTTAAAACTAAGTACAACCTGCTGGGCAAAACAGGATATTTTTTTGAGGAACGAGAACAGAGTTTAACAACAAAGGTGTCTTGGCAAGATGCTGTGCACAATGACTAACATTCTGCTTTAACACCTCATCGGTTTTCACAGCATCGTAAAGACATTTTCATCATAGTGTGAAATGAATACTTACCTCGGCATATTTTCTTTATGCGGTCTTTGGTTTTAGTTAATTTGTGTCGGGTTACACTGACTAGAGGTACCAGGAGGTTCAGCGGTGAGAGCGCCTCTGTGGTGGTTGGGAGGCAGGGAGTCAAGCCTGTGCTTTGACAAGGACTTTCACGTGAGCGCCGGCACGATCGAGGGCCGTCTTTGCACCTTGGCTGCCTGCTTGTAATGAGGGATGAATATCACTTTCCTACATCAGAGACACACTGGATTGATAGATGTGTTGTATATTACAAAATACAGACGCTGTATTCGTGGAGGCTGAGTAAATGCCTGAGATGTGTTGGAGGTCTTTAAATGAGAAGGAAGCTACAGAATAGCAAAAGTATGCAAAAACCTCATTTTTTTTATTTTGCATACAAGTCAAGTTACAAAATTTAAAGCATGATCTGCTAGTTGAGCAGCTAACAAGTTTATTTTGGAAGCCCTTCGACTTCTTTCACCTAAATTAAAACTGTTACAAAACTGAAGATCTCACTGATCCTGAATGGAAATCCTATGGCATGAGATAAATTCTGGTAGAGGTCAGGGGGAAAACAGAGCAAACTCAGAAGTTTAGAGTACTTCTGCCTTGGCGCTTAGTTTCTTGATGGTCGGAAGGCCTAGTAATTTACTGCTAAACAATTCAGATTCAGGGTATCATTATGGTGTGAGGTATTGGTACAAATTACTAGAGAGCATCCTTTCTCAGTCTGCTGTAGCTTTAGTGATTTCGGGGGAGATGTTATCGTCACCTCATAAAGGTTACACGTGTATGCTCGGGAGACACATTTGCAACTGCACACTGATTTACAAGCTGCCAGGACACAGCCTGGTTTCTTGAGGAGAGCGCTAAGGTGAGGTCAAATACTTTGCACCCCTTCCTGTTTGCTTTGCATCTAGTCTTTAAGTGGTGCTGGTGGGCATTTTATTCCTCTGGTTTCAAACAAGGCAGTTTCTCCCGTCACCCAAAGTCAGGCATGTAACTTAGAAAAGGAGTTTTAGCTGGCAGGTTTCCTGAGGCATCCTCTGCAATCAGGGGAGACAGGCTGGCTGAAAGGGAGATTCAAAGCAGGAGCCCAAGGCTTGCAGCTCCTGTGTGGGGGTGGCCTCTCATGGCAGGGTTGTGGTGCAGACTCACCGGGGCATGAGGATCAGTCACCCAGTTTCTTTTCATCCCATATTCAGAGGGAAATCAAGGCCCCTCGGACTTGGTGGGAACCTCTGTACTGAGCACGCTGGATTTCAGAGCAGCTTCTCAGACTCTTCTAAGTGATTTATGCAATGATGGGAACAAGAATTTCTTTTCTGAGTTGAGATCTGATTGTGGCGTCCATCACAAAGTGCTTAGAGACAGCTTTGAATATGGATAGAGTAAAATCCTTCTCGCTGCTCAAAAGCATTGGAAGTTATTATGAAGAAAGGAAGTTGCTGATTCCTCTGAACTCTCTGATAGCATTAACATGTATTCTTGTTTCTCTTTAGCCTCAGGCAGCTTTATAAAGAGATGTGTTTAGAGTGCAGACGTTCACCCATACCCAATAAAATGTGCCCGATGTAAAAGGATGTCTCTTACTGTGTGTTTAGAAAAAATTGTTTGACTTGCAAGAAGCATAATGCACATTTTGTAGATTGTACGTTGATTTTTTTTCATGTGCTGAATGTCTTGGGGTATTTGTGTCTTTGCAAGTATGGCTTAGCATAGTACATCATTGAGCACAAATTTTGTTAACAAAATGCTGAATGCACAGTAAGTGACTTTTGCAGAATTGGGTCACCAAAAGGTTCTTCCTTTCTCATCTTTAAGCTTCTGAACAATTCTTGCCCTGAATGGTGGTCGTGTATCCTTTGTTGACAGTTTATTTGATTTGTAACCCTTTGGGGGCTGAAGAATACTTTACATCTGTTCTTGAACTGTGCAGACTGAAAATACTCCTTAAGTGTGTTGATAACATTGAATGATGCTTGTCGTACGATAGCTGACAACACAATATTTGCTGTCTTTTTCAGACTAATGGACATATATCTGGGAATGGAGATGTGTATCAAGAAAGGCTGGCTCGTCTGGAAAATGATAAGGAATCTCTTGTTCTACAAGTGAGTAGTCACCTAAATTTTTTTTTTCTGCTCTTGCATTCATAAGACTTTTTAATAGTATGTGATAAAACCTCTGAGGATTTATTTGCTGTTGTGTCATCTTGGACAGTGTTCAAAAGGCTTGCTGATACCTGAGAGTTAACACAGATTAAGGATAGGTGTGAATTTAGATTGCAGGAAAAATCTGAAGGGCTTTCTTTCTGTGTATCTGATGTCTTTTTGGATCTTGTTAGGTGAGCAGGTCTGCAGAGCGACCACCTTCTGACATTAATGTTTATCCTTCAGATCACCATTTTCACATGCTGTCCGCATCAGGTGACAGATGTCCTGTCCTCCTGAGAAGTGACAAAAGCTGCGGGACTGGCCAACGGGCGGGAGGAGATGAGCAGCTCCTTGGAGGTCCTGCTCACCTGCTGCTGGGCTGGACTGGGTCAGCCCTGAGTGCTCTTGCCAGCTGGCTTACTCTTGCCATCAGAGTTGGGACTAGCTGGCGCCCCTTGGTCTGCGCAGGCGTCCTGTGGTCCCCTGGCATGGACCTGGCCTAAGGGCTGGCTGTGACAATGCTGAGCTCTGCTCTAGGCAGCTTGCCTTCATTCCCAGCAGTACTGCAGATTTCCTCGAAAGAGCCTGTTTAAAACAAAAACTTAATTCAGAAAAGGCAAAATGGGAATCAGTCTGCAGTGTCAAAGGTGTTGTCTTGGTCTTGCCTAGCCTCAATCTGTGCATTTTAACCTCCTTTGCTTTTATTGTTCTGAAAAGAAGAAGCTGTATGCTATGGTACACCATGTGCAGTCACTTGGAAAGCAGAATAAATTGTATGTAGTGAGGTTTAGCTATTTGGTTGTTAAGGTAGGAGCTAGTAGGTTTTAGTTAATGTATTGTCACAGCAAAGGCATAATTGTTGGCTGTAAAATGCAGCAGCCAACCCTTGCGAAAACCTCCAGGACAAGTCAGGAGGGGAGATGTAGGACTGCACTGCATCCACCAGAACTTTGGCTGAAATTCCAGTAAGCATGAGGGGAGAGCTTTCCCTCCTCTCTTGTTGCCTTTGCCAAGCGTTGTGTCCACTGCAGAGCTCTGCTGCTGCTCCTCCTTCCGCCGTGGTCCCATTTCATCTGTGGCCCAGCCAGCACTGTTACTCACATACAGTTCTTCAGGTGACACATATGGCATGGGTGCAAGGTCCTAAATTTGCATCCCTTTTTCTCCACTGTGCAGGTAAGTGTGCTTACGGACCAGGTGGAAGCCCAAGGAGAAAAGATTCGGGATCTGGAGTTCTGTCTAGAGGAGCACAGGGAGAAGCTGAATGCCACAGAAGAGATGCTGCAGCAGGTATTTCACAGGCGCGTGTCTGTGTCGCTGTCTGTCTTCATTCTGTCTTAATGAACTGCATTTGGCTTTGGTGAGAGCAGTGCATTTCAAGGTGTTGCACCCCTTGATGTCTCTTAACTAAGTGATCATTTTCTACCATATTTTCTTTAAAGTCTTTGTACTGGGTGATGACAGTGCTGCTTTACGCTGCAGGAATCCAGTCCTGCTCTTCTTTGAGCCTTTCCCTGCTGAACTTCAAAGAGACTTGGATTAAAGCCTCTGGCAGGATGGGTGGGTTCCCCTCAGAGCTCCTTGCTGCCCAGAGCAACTGTGATGACAGACAAGCTTTTTTCTCGTCCTGGCAGCCAACCCATGATAGTGCCCCCGTGATCTCAGATGCATCCTAGGTGCCTGGAGTCTGTCAGATGGGTAATAGCTGTGTCCCAGGGCTTCAGAGAGTGCAAGGAAGAGTGTGATGTTTTTCCCCATGAAAGAGGCCTTTAGCTGTAGAAATAAATTACTGATTTCTTCCCCTCGGATGAATAATTCTGTTCTCTTACTCTTTATCTTGAATCAGGAGCTTTTAAGCAGAACATCCCTTGAAACTCAGAAGCTGGATCTTATGGCAGAAATTTCCACTCTGAAGTTAAAGCTTACATCTGTAGAGAAGGATAGATTGGACTATGAGGACAGATTCAGAGACACAGAGGTGAGTAAAACCCAACTGAATAAATAGTGAAAGCTATATGTGGCTTCACGTTACATGAAAATTTCCTGGGAATTTTTTTTTTTTTTTTTGCCAGGCAAGAACGGAATTCATCTTTAAGGTTAAAACACGTATCTTTTGAAATAAAAAGCGTCCTCTTTGGTAAACTCTGGTTTTACACAGAAAGATTTCCAAAACCAGTTTTTGATTCTTGCCATCATATCTCAGGAGGGATAGTGTTTAGGCTGGATTTAAATAAAATCATGAACATGCTGCACTCTCCTGTCCCAACTTGAAACTGTCATTGTCTTAGTAAAGCACGTCTGAGGCAAACGCTTAAGCCCGCTGCAGGTACAAAAAGCATGCACGTGCAAAAGCACGGCACACTAAAAGACATAACTTTTGGTTTCAGTAACAGAGAGAATGAGGTGACTCAGTGTGAGGGCATTTTGAACCCTCACTTCAAACCTCAACCCCACAGAAGCCCAGGACCGAGAGGCCAGTGGTTACTCATCTCAGCCTGGCTTCAGCCCAGCAGTGTACAGTGCCAGGCAGAGCTGCAGCCTGCAGCTGCCATCCCTAGCAGTGCTCTACTGGGGCATTTGCCCTCTGTGCGCTGCAGATCTGTGAAGCTGAACCTTGCTCGTGTTTGAAGCCAGGAAGCCTCAAAACAGGTGGGCAAACCCTTTTTTTCCAGGAAACTCCAACGATCAGGCCAGGCTTTGCTGCCAGGGTGACATACCCCGTATCAGAAATACCTTGGAGTCTGCCTAGGAAGCAGAACAAAATTCCAATTCTGGGTTCATCAATGAGCTGAAATGTCGGGTGTTTGTATTGTGGATGTTCCAGTTGTCATTCATTTCTAGAAGGGAAGAAGCTATAATGTCATCACAGGAGACAAAATTTGCCCTTTCCACTTCAATCAGTGGTTCATCAACTCCCTTCCAGTTTCCTACATATTTTCCAGTGAAGTGTCGTTCCTCACTTGTATTGCAAGCATAAGAGCAAAAGTTAGGCTTGCTTATTAATTACTTTCTTTGGGCCTGTCTGAAGTAATACGCAGACCCAAAGGAGTCCACAGGTTGAAAACTAGTGACTCAAATCACGTTCAGCTTTGAAAGGTGGCGATAATTTACGTAGTGATGGCGGTGTCCATTCCTGCAGTGTAGCACATCTGGGTGCTGCCAAGCTATGGATCGGATTCATGTTGCCTCCCATTACCTTTTCCTCTAGTTTGATACCAGATGCTATGTGAAGGATCGCAGCATTGCCTTAAAAGCAGCTGATTTTGCAGTCCAGGCAAGTACTGTACATAGCAATGCTGGAGAAATTGGCAGGTGGAGGGAATCGTTGAAGGTCATCTGCATCCATCGGAGGTGTTTTAAGAGCTGGCTGCAATCTCAGCTCCCATGAGGTCTGTCTGCCCACGCAGTGCTCGGCTCTTTCATGAATTATAGCATACAACAGACAACTCTCTTCACCTGTACACTGACACCTATCGTAAGCAGCCCAAACAATAGAAAAATGAGTTGACATCAGCAGTAAATGGCTTTATCGCTGTAAAAAGGCTTAGGCTTAGACACTGAAAAGGATAATATGTCTTAATTTCCATTTTGTTCAGTAGAAAAATGAATGGCTAATTAGTTGAAAGGGTCTCAGCCATGCAAAACCTCTGACAGGTATTTTGGAGGCAGGACTTATTCAGAAGTACACAATGTTTTATTCAATCTTGATCTAATTATATTCCTGTTTAAAGTAATAGATGATCAATTATTTCAGCAGAGCTGAGTATTTAAATGAATATTTAAAATACTCTACCATAAAACACATTATGGCATTTATATGCAGTGTTCAAAATGGAAAAAATTTCATACCCAAACTGGGAAAGAAAAACTATGAATATTGCTTCTGTTTTTATTTAGGGAAAATAAAGTGAAAATTAAAAAAAAAATTAACGTCTTTAAACAACTTTTGCAGAGCTACTGTCTCCTACAGAATTACCATTCAGATTAAATCCTTCATATTTTCCAGTTTTGGCTTATGTCTGTCATTGCAACTTCCCATTCCAGCTTGGTAGGTTTCTCATATTCACTATTCTTTCTCTAAACAGATGCTTCACTAGATGCATAAGCTTTTTTTTGTGCTCTAGGACTTTCCTGTCTACATGTTCACAAATACACAGCTTTTTCAAAGCTAATTGTATACTTAATAGAGGTTTAGAATTGTTCTGTTCTTTAAATCATTCCAGTCTTTCCACTTTCTCAGCAGACACCAGTATTATTTTCCTTAAGGAGCATGGGTGGTCTGAGTTGGGCTGAGTTTATGTAAGAAAATATCATACGAGGGAGTTTATTTAGGGAGGAGTCCATAACCAGACATGGTCTTTGAAGCAGCAGCCAGAGGTTAAACTGGCTCACTCATGGGGAGTTCTTCGTAATTTAACCACCAGTCTCCTTTGTGCAGATGAATTTCCGAGTGGAGCAAAGCTACAAATGTAGTTTGTGTTTCCAGTGCCAGTAAGGAAGCCTCTGACCTCTGAAGCTTAAAGTTATCATTGCTTTTTTGTGCCTCCCTGGCGCTGCCATGAAGAGCACAAGTAACATGAGCAGGGAAGGAAAAGGCTTTGGGAAATAGGAGTCTGCATGTTCCACCCCATCAGCTCCATTCATGGATCCGTGCAAGGAACAGCTGTTGGGCGTCTGCATGGAGGGACCTGACCCTGGATCAGAAGAGGACCATTTAATGGCTCTTTCCTGTTTTGCAGGTTTTTAAGACAGGAACATGCATTATGCCCAGGGCAGGTATTTTAACCCATTTATGGGTGCACGAAGAGGAGGTATTAAATGCAAGCAGAGCGGGTGCCATACACTGGCCACCATGTGGGTGACTGTTTCGCTGCTGGTTCATCCAAGTCAACCAGGGAACTCAGTGGGTTTTTGGTCTGATCTCAGATCCTGATGAACCCGTACAACACCGTGAGTGCCATGGGGACATACACACCTCAAGCATCACACAAGATCCCAAAAGCTCTTCAGGTCATAAGCAGTTATAATGGTTGGCACCTTCAGGTTTCCATCAATGCTGTGATCTCCTTGCTGGGGCTGCTGCAGGAGGGGACAAGGCACAGTCATTGCTGTGAAAGGTTTGTAGTCAAAATCAGTTGAACAGAGAATAGCGGAAGAAAAGGGTAAATGTTTCAGGGCAGCTCGCGGGAAAGTGAATGGGAGGAAACACTGGGAGGATTAGGATTTCTTAGGGGACCTCAGTACCTTTGACAATCTCTACCTCCGGTAGCTTGCCCAAAGTTAAATAGTAACTCAGTAGCAGAGTAGACAGCCCTGTTTGGGCCTTTTCTTTTTCCTCTGTTCATTTATGCAAGGCTTGACCCTCTCTTTTGTACTAATGAGGGTCTGTGTATGGAAGCTGGTGAATCTTTAATTTACTCCTCTGCCTCAGAAAGATGAGGATGAATGTCATTTACAGTTACTGTGTTGTAGATAAGACATGAGTTAATGTTGCACTTGCGAGAGAGTAATTGAAAATATTTTTAGGGCAAAGCATGCTGTTAGGACTTGTATTTAGTTCTGCTTAACCCTTGAGCAAATTGTACAGTATTTTTGGTGACCAGTTACCAAGTGGTAAAGGATCTGATTACCCATGAGGCCCATAACAGATTAAGCAGAAGAATTTAGTTTCTGCTCCAAGATCTTACACTCTTGGATTCTGGTTGCAAGATTGGTGTTCTCTGTGACATTGTGAGTGCATCTTGACATTTCTCTTAATCGATATGAGTTGCGCTAACTTTTTTCATAAAAGGAGCAGAGTTTTGTTTTGTTATTCCTTTTACTTAGAGGGGCCTTTTGAATACGGATAACTGGTTTCCCTCTCCTCCTCCAGTATTTTAAAAGTCACACAGTTCACGTGATAAGTATGTGGGCAACAACCTCAGCAGTTATTGTTGCACTGCATATTTTGACATTGGATCATGCCAAAGCAAAAATGATGGCTGCAGGAGAGAAAAACCCCAAACAAGTCAACTGGCATAGTGTCAAAGCTGACCATCAGACCTGGGAACGTAGATTTGTTAGAGATCTCAAACACTTGGTGTTGATAAGAAACAGCTCAATCAGACTGACATCCATGTACGTTTATACTATATAGTGATGTGCTTTGTAAAGGTCACACATTGAAGAATCAGTGAGGAATTGCAGGTGTATCCAAATCAGAAAGTCATACATTACCAGTAGTAATTACTAATAGCATCAGAATGTTCTGTATTTTTATTTTCCTTGTAGTTCTGGTAATTGAGCTTGTATCTTGCTAAAGAAATACAGATGCTGCTCTGTTGCCATCAGGTTCATTAAGCACAAAATAATAACCAGAGGCTTGTAAGCTCAGAAAATGTGGCGTGGGGCTGGAAGGCAGGTGTTACCAGGGACCCATGAATACCCTCTAAATGTCAGCTGCTGGCTTGTTAATTGATAAATTATAAACCTCTACTAATTATACACTTAGCTCTGAAAAATTGTGCGTACAGTTGTTAGCTCAATGTACAGTGTTGCTTGACATGGATAGGATTTGCCTTACCATGTAGGAGGACAAGCCAACCCAAGTACCATACTGTCTTCTTGGTAGTTTAAAAGCTGTTATACTGCAGTTGAAGTTCTTTTATGTTTTCTAGGGTGCACAAAGAGCTTATCTCCTCTTTTCAAGAGTCTCCTGGTGATACAGCATTACAGTAGCTGCCGAGAAACTGCCTTCTTTTGCCCTTTTTTTTTTTCTCCCCTTTTTTCACACAAACGTAACACTGATCTGGTGTCCATACATAAACTAAAGGTCAGTGAGATATACATGAGGCAGAAGCTTGCTGGACATCTTTGAGTTGTGCAAAAGTCACAGGTTTCTGGTAATGTGTTCCCCTGCTGAGCAGGAAGATCGTTTTCCCAATAAGCTGTGGTTTGTTATCTCGTATATGGAGGGACGCTCTGTCCTGGCTGTCCCCCAGGCTTTCTGCAGGTCTGCAGCTGGCCACTTAAGATCCCATTTCCCCATCTAGAGGACAGGGAGGTTTGGAGAAAGAGTGCCTTGCACCTTGGTGGGGCAGTGAAACTCGGGGTTCATTTGACCACTGCAGGAAGGGAGCTGTAGAGCTGGTGGCACTCAGGGCTGACCTCCAAACCTGGTAGGTCTCTCCAGGAGGATGACCACGAGGTCAAGCCATTCTCGGGAAGAGCTCAGATGTGAGTTGGTGGTAGCTCCAAGTTTCTTCCAAACCAGGCTGAATTTGCAAAGCTCAGATGTATGGCACCGTTGATGCTTAAACGCATATGCCTTTGTGCTTGTAGAAACCAGTGATGGCTCTTCCATTCAGCCCTCAGTTAGAGGGGCTCTTTTGAGTGGCGGAAACGTGGATTTACACTGTAATCACTTCATATTTTGAAAAGGCGGGTGGCGGCTGGCGAGCCGGGGGTGGGAGGGAGTGGGGAGGGGAGGATGTAGCTGCTGTGTATTGAAGGATGGCTGCCACGGTTTTCCATTACCCACTCATAGCGGTGGACATCCAAGCAGTTGAGCAGCCAGAGGGGCAGGAGGCCTTTCTTGGCTTTCAGCACAGGGAACACAACTTCAATTTATGTCTCCCTTTGTCCTCTGCCCTCTTGCATTCAGTGCAGTAATGCAGAAACTGAGAAATCCAGTCCCTGGATAGCTAGGAAGCTCTGAATTGCTTGGCTTGGTTATGAATTTGGGTGGTGTGGTTTTGTGTACGGAGTGCCTTTTGTTGCTGCTGTGTTTTTACAGTCCTACCAATGGGTAGCTATTGTTCTGTTTTGTTTACTGAATTTCTTTGTTGTTTCTGGTCTTGTTTTTCCCCTCACTCAGGACTTGATCCAGGAAATAAATGAATTGCGGTTGAGAGTGGGAGAAATGGACAATGAAAGACTCCAGTATGAGAAAAAACTGAAAACAACCAAAGTAAGTGAGGCTGAGGGGAAGGAGGAGAGATGGGTGTAAGTCAGGCTTTAGAAGTTCACTCCCTTTTCCCCAATCCTTGCCTGCACCCTGCAAAATCCTGAGCACAATCAGGCCCGAGGGTTTCATGGTACTCACCTAGCAACAAGGGCTATTTCCAAATTTCATGCTATGGTTTTCAGATCTGGGCATTGTTTTTTTATGAAGGATAACCTACCATGCAGCTGGCTGTTAACAGTAAATTTATGACCTGTTTAGACCCTTCTTTCACATATGTGTCAAGAAACCCCAGTTGCAGTACATAAGGCATGTGCCATAGGTGAGACCAAAGCTGACCATTTATTTTCTCCTAAATGTGCTAAAAATCAGCCACTTCTGAAGAGAAAGCATTCACCTAAGTAATTCTAGCAGCCTGTTTCTGTAAGTGTCTGATTTCTCTTTGCCATTTAGCCTTGTCTCTTTTCTATCTTTAGTTTTCTCTCACTCCTCTGTCTCTGTTACCAGTCTTTAATGGCCAAACTTTCTAGTATGAAAATCAAAGTGGGTCAGATGCAGTATGAAAAGCAGCGGATGGAGCAAAAAAGCCAGATGCTAAAGGTGTAGTAGTTTCTGGGTAACATTGGGCCTGTTTTGAATCCTTCATGTTCCACCGTTTTACGGTCTGTCTTGCATCGTGCTGTCATGCTCTGTTCTTCATTAATTGCTGTGTGTTGATATGCAGTGCGCCCTTTCCCATTAGATGTGGAAAGCTCTTTATGTAGATATTCCTTGTAAACAGCTTTCATATTGGATGAGAAAGGATTTTAGTGTTGTGAACTTTGCATAGGTTATACATAATGGAATTAGACTTGTGTTAAAATCATTCCCTTTCCAAGGGAAGACTGCCTCTTCTGTAGCTTACGTCCATTATTCAAACAGAACTTTTTCTCACCTTTTAGAGAAAATTTATTCATGAAAACTAGCGAGAAAATAGTGATTCTTTTATGCTGTCCCCTCTCCCACGTGTAAATTTACATATCGTGTTTCTGATTCAGGGGAAGAAATACACATCAAGAAGCACATGCAGTTCTAGTTGCCCATGGGTGTAACAGCAGCTTCTCAAGTGACCAAGAGATGGTCTTGTTTTGGAGAAGCCTGGGTCTTACAGTGGCAGAAATCCCATTAAAATCAGTACCAAGTTGGGGCACTGGAGAATCATATTGCCCAACCACTGTTCTGGAAGAAGCTTTGATTTCTTGACAATTTTAAGATTGATCTATTTTTTAATGATACTTTAGAACAAACAGGAACCAATTTCAGGAAATTCTGTAGTCTGGGCCATAGTTTGGGTCACAGACATCGCTATATATTTGCAGCAGATCTTTTGAGGGAAGCTCAGGAATATACCCAAGCCACGGTACTCTAGTTTGGTTTATTCCTTTAAGGATTTAAAACTTCAGTTAGAAGCTGTAAATGCCAAAATTATGAGTCTTGCCTTGTTTTGTTTTGTTTACAAACTGAACAAATTAAATTTTCAGTGTTGGGTACATTTGCACTGAGGGTCCTGTCTTGATGATGCTGTTGCACAAGATATCCTCGGACATCAAAGAAACATGTTACTAAACTGGGTAGGATTTGACTCAAATTTTAAAAAGTTAAATGCATGGATCCGTGCCAGTCACTTGCTAGTGCAGATGGTTAGATCTAAGTTAAAATTTGACAGCATTTATCTAATACACCCCAACTCCCCCAAACACCATCTGTCTTATTCCCATGAATCTCAACTCTAAGCTTCCTTTCTTAATGCTTGATCAGCAAACCCAGACTGTGGCAGAGGTACCACATTTTCATCTGAACTGCTTTCCAGTATGTGTTTTTGTGCTTGATGGTGTCGTGATTGATTTTTCTTTCATAGAAGCAGTGGTTATTTCTGAAACTGTCCTCAGCCTGGTGTAAGCACAGTTCCATAACTGTCCAGCTTTGAACATGCAAAATGCCCTATAAGTAACAAAATAAGTGTTCGTAAATTTTAGTGTTCAGCCTCATCACCTGCACTTTTAACCTCTGCAAGGTTAAATAAATAAGAAAACTACTTTTTTTGCTTTAATCTTTCTTTTTTAAATTTAAATGTAAAATCTGACACTTCTGGACCATAGGCCCCATGGTTTTGCCCTCTTATGGACTCAGTGGTCTGCTGTGATGTTCAAAGTCAGTTTGGTGGGTGTACCCCCAGCCAGTGTAAATGTCAGAGGTCCCTCGGTCATTTCCACCGGCTGAGGACCTGTCCACTGTGCTTCATAGGAGGGAATTTTGGAAACGTCTCAGATGCATGTGGAAGCTGTCACTGAGTGATTCTGTGTCTGTTACAGGATGAGCTAGCAGCTTTGAAAGACAAACTAGAGCAGAAGGAAGCTGAGGTAAAAAGGTTGCAAGAAAAACTGGTTTGCAAGCTGAAAGGAGAAGGAATTGAAATACTGGACAGAGGTAAGACGAAGGGAGGCTCTCTTACCATGTCCTCCTCAGTCATCTCATCTGAGGTCATTTCCAGGAATGCTTGTACAGGAAATAACAGATAAAAGCCTCAATTTTCATATGCTTTCTGTCTTCGTGTTTACTTCTTTTAATATATTTAGTAGGTGTTCATGATGCAACTGCTGAACCTACTGTCATAGCAAGTTCTTGATCAACTTTAAACTAGCCTAAGTAATCTGTAGTTAGCTCTTTACATGGCTTGCATGGTGCCTCAAAAGATGCAGTTATACTGGCAAAGAAATCATTAAACTAATTTCAACAAGTTCCCCCAAAAGATTATGTTGAGAAGGAGACGTTCTGTGTGGGTATCTATGCTGGCCTTTGCTTGTACACCCCTTACTGGTAAGGAAGGGGAAAAGCATACTGCAAACCGAAGTATGATGTGTACCAGCAAATCTTCAGTGTGGACCTAGCCATAAGTAGGTGAAATTGAGGACTGGTTATGGATCTGTGCACTGGATATGTGTAAATCCTAATTAAGCTTGAATTAGCACAGAAAATTTACATGTCAGAATTCTTTTTATCAGTATTTATTTGGAGGAAACTTAGATTTGGGAATTTATTTAAAAATAGAAATTTGTCTTTAAAGCCACACAGAAATTTTGCGCAGACTTTTTTGACCTGCTGCAATTTCACTTCTGAATATATCTCACTGATAGTTATTGCTGATTTTAAGACTGTGCTTTTAAAGTACGTTTTTTAGAAAAATAAAGCCACAAGAGATTAATTAGTATCCTCCCCTGACCTGAGGAGGAAAATGCTGTGTGTAGATTGTCACATTTTATTATATTCTCAAAACCACTGCATGAGATCACTAAAAGTGACCACACTGAATGGTGATTCCTTTTTTTTTTTTTTTCTTTTTTTTTCTTTTTTTTTTTTTTTAGAACATGTAAATGTGAACATGGTCTGACTTTATTGCCTTTATGACTACTTACATGGGGCTTTTCTTCCTAGGGGCTGCTGTGTATGTTGAACTCCCATTACCCTCTGGTTCTCAACTTTAGTTTAGTTTCCAGTGTAGCTCAGCAGGAGATCTTCTGCCATGGCGAACCATGTTTTTTCTGCCTTGGACTAATATTAAGTAATGCTGTTTGCAGATAACACAGGTTATCTGCCCCGTTAGCTGAATTGCGCTTTCTGAACAAATATGCATACATTATCACTTAGCTGGCTTTTGCCAGTAAAGTGTTAGCTTAAGAGTAATCTGTTGGCATAAGCCTTCTCCGAGGCCTTACAAGTGAAAACACACAGTTGAAAAATATATCCTTGAGACAGGTAGCTGTGTATGAGAGCAGTGAGACTATTTTGTGTTATTAGGAACGTTAGCACCAGGGGAGTGCAGGTTGAAACGGTGAACTGCTTGCTTCTGCGATAATACGTGAGGAATAGTTGACTCCTTAAGCATCAATATTGTGTTAAAAGTTATTTAATGTCATAACCTTCATGCTAATTTCAAATCCGATGGATTTTCCTGCACAGATGAAAATTGTAAAAAGAAGCTCAAAGATAAAAGTAAGGTTTCTGGTGTCTTTCCACAAGCATTTGCATTTCAGAAGTGCTTTCCAGAATAGCTTTCTGCATGTTTGCAAAACTGCTTTAACAAACATTGTTAGGTTGCATCATCTATAACCCTTAGTTACACTTACAGTAAAATTTGAGAATAAAGGTGGCTATATCACATTTGAAATACAAAGTTTTCTGAAGAAAAGCTGATAGACAAAGAAAGATTTGGTCTCATGGAGACTCACAAAACAGTTGCCTTTCAATAAAATGCAGTTGCAATCCAGTAAACCAGATTTTCAGTTAGCATAGTTGAGTGAAAATCATTGGAACGGGATCAGTTACTGTTTTAGCCCAATGTGTCTAAATGTCTTTCATCTAGAAAGCCACCAAGGCAGCTTGTTTTCTTCTTGCATTTCATTAAGGAGGAAAATGTTCTTCCCACTCTGTTTGTTTTTTGAGAAATTTTAGGAAGTTAAAACAAAGAAAAATGCTTTCTTGCCTGTGAATTTGGCCACCTGCCTATGTTTGTAAGGAAATTTAAAGTTTACTTCATTTATGCAAGGTAGATTTTTAGCAAAAATGGAGATTATTTCCATTCTTTTTGAATTTCTAGTCCAGAACACCTCCAAAATCTAACCTTGTTAAAACATACATATTTCCATGTATTTATACTTCTTTGTAAATAAGGATTATAGATGAAGCACAGAACACTGTCATCTGTATTAGGGACCTTTTCCAAGTCTGAACTACAATATATATTCTAGCATGACTGCTCATCACAGCAAATACTTGTATCATTCCATTGTGCTGTCCTCATTTCTACATCCATACTGAATTAAGACTAAGCATCACTGCACAATGCTTTCTTCATCATATCCATTAATCCTATTGCTTTGTATAGTGGGTTTTTGAGGTGCCATTTGGGGTGTTCGTTGACTGTTGTAATGACGACGTGTTCTATTGCACTCCAAATGTTGTATTTTATATTTTGGACTTTTTGTTTTGCAGTTATTTGAAAGATGGAGATAGTGAAAGTCAAGCAGTAGTTTTACTCTTGACTTTTCCATTTCCTAAGGCTGGGAGGGTGGGTAAGGAAATTTCCCGAATTTCATCATTTCCTTGATAAAAATGTCAGAAAATAGGTTTTGAAGAAAAAGGGTTTTCTTCTATATATTTCCATCTAGAATAGAATTTAAGTGGCTTATGTTTTGTCTTTTAATTTGTACATTTACTTTCAGATATTACCAAGTTGCTTCTAAGCTTTTTGTTTTTCTTATTTCCTTACACTGTCTTATTTAAATTGACTTAGAGAACTGTATTGTGTTTTTAGATATAGAGGTACAGAAAATGAAGAAGGCAGTAGAATCTCTAATGGCAGCAAATGAAGAGAAGGTAACAATGTTATTTTTTCAGTAATCATTTATCAGATTGAGTTAAATTTCTAAGAAATATTCACATATGAACTTGTCACAATTCAATTAAAAAATCAAATTTGTAAGAATCAATGATTCACTATAGTCAGAAGCACCACAGTGCCTTTAAGGGACTATAACTGAGCATTTATGAGTGCTGTTGCATGTACACAGAGTCCTTACACTGTTGTGTCATTCAGTGCAGTGCGACTGCAATTTACACTGTGTTCTGAAAATGTAAAGAGCTCTGTACAAGTCCCATGAGATTATCACAGGCTGCGTTTCCAAAGGGGCTTTCAGTAAAGTTAGGATTGTTTTCATGTATGGTTTTGAGCATTCATATGCATGTGCATTTTGTAGGATGTTTTCTTTTGATCTCTGAAGCCCTATATCCTTTGATTACTGCTTTCTTTGTACGTGGCAAATTTATTATACTCTACCTTTGAGCTGAAATCCACTTTCAAGGCTGGGACAATTCTGGTGATAAACCAGATGATAGTTTTTGCTAAATACAAGTTTTGATATTTCAAAGCTTCTCAGAGTTCTGGGTCCTGTCCCATTCACACTTCCCACTTCTTTTAGTCTCAAAACCAATTAAACTGAAGCATATCTAGTATTTGTATTTCTTAGTTTTGATTTGCTGAAGGAAGAAGCACAGTCTCAACTTTCCTTTATTTTAGGATCGGAAGATAGAAGAGCTTCGGCAATCTCTGAATAGGTACAAGAAAGTTCAAGACATGGTGATATTGGCTCAAGGTAAAAAAGGTATTGTACAATCAAAAAAACCCCTAAACTCTACTCTCATTTAAACTCTGGGTGCATTATGGTAGTGTTATATCGACTCTTAGACTTACTATCTTTGGAGGCATTTCTTAGGTAGAGTAAAAGCCAGTGCTTCAACTGGTGTGAACTGGTAAATTGCCTTTTTTGTCCAGGCAGCTGCACATTTGGGTACTGTCCCGTTTACCATCTGGTAGTAGCAACTATTAATGTCACATTGCTTATTACCCCCTTGTAAAATTAGTTTGAACATGATAAGCTCTCAGGCTCTTTTCACAACCTCCTGAAATGTCTTTCAGGGCTGGCTGCTACATTAACTGCTAAAAATTGCTGTTCTCCTCTCTTGCATGTATTCCTGGGAGGGGAGGGGTTGGTAGCTGAGCAGAGCAGCGCCTGAGCGTGCACGTTGCTACGAGCCAAACCAGCACCGCCCCAGTGGCTGTGCACGCTGTAATAGCCATGCCCGAGAGCTGCAAAAATGTCTGTAGCAAAGTGAACGTGCTGCCAGGACTGTGTTGCGATGACACGCCACGTCTTCGGCATGTAATGAAGCCTTCACAAACCACCACATGTAGCAGCTGTGGAACAGTTCTCCTTCCTTACTGCAGTAGGGGGCCAGGCTGGCTTTCCTTGCCAGTCTTTTTTCACACACACACACAAAAAAAAAAAAAGCCTTCTCTGCCACCTGATAATGAGCTTAACTGTGTGGCTGAAATGGTAGCTATAATACCTACCGTAACATGTAACAGTCCGTTCCATATGTTCCAAGACTGGTGGAGGTTTCCAGAGCCAGGAGCTTCTGACCCCCACAGGTGATAAATGTTGAGGTTGTCATCAGTTCGGTGTAATTACATTGGATACTCTCTCCTTTCTCCCTTAAAAGAAACTCTAAAGAAACACATGTAGAACATTACACTGAAATTGTTCTGGGTTTTCAGAGCACGCTGGGCTGAAAACTCCCTGTGGGCTTTGGATCTTGGTATATAAGGGCTTTTCCTTCCTCAAAACCACTGAGGGGCACTAAGGACACTGCTGCATGTCTTTGATCTGCAAGGCTGGGAAAGCACAGTATCACTGAGGGAAGAGGAAAGGCGGTGATGAGGGCAAAACACTATGCCGAGTGTTGGAGGAGAGGAGTAGCGTTTTTTGAATAGGTATTGCTCTTTCATGCAGTGCTCTGCCTTCAAAGACAGGAGGATGTTAAAGCAGAACCTTGAGTCTCTGGGAACTGTGCTTTATGGTCAATTTGTGGCACGTGGACAGAGATTTCAGGCAGTGAAAAATGGGCAAGAGAGATTATTGCTGTGAACAGACTTTGGCTTGTATTTGCATCAGATCTTTGGCAATGAGTGCTGCGTTTCTGCTCACTTTTTAGAAAGTATTAGTTGCCTTTAACTTTTTCTTGTCAGTGTCAGTACTCTGGTATCGATGACAAGTGTGGAAATCCAAGCCTTTTGGTAGTACTGAGGCAGTTCAGCAGCAGCGAGTTGCTCATTGGGAGCAGAGGATGCCAGATGCTGGTGCGGGTTACAGCATTAACTAAATGAGACACGCTCAGTTTGTGGCAGTCTGCAAACATAATGTAGTCACTTAAAAGTTGGTGTTAGACTCTTGTGCAGTGAGCTGCATTTTTCCCATGGGTAACCTGAAGACACCATAGAGACATCTTAAATTTCAGGCAGACTTGACCCCCTGGTCTTTCCCTAGTGAATAAGGGAAAAGAAGTATTTAGTATGAAATTCCAGAACACGGGACAGCAAATAACTACTCCAGTTTATTCAGCTTGTTGAAACTGATCCCACTAAATGCCCTGAGGGCATTTACAGGGCTTTTTGCTGTCAGATATATGTCCTCCCTCTGCTCCAACCCTGCTGTTGTGGTGGTTGAACTGGGAAGCGACATTTGGCAATGACTCCCCTTCTTCTATTGTAGTCTGTCCTAAAAATAAAATAATCTGAGCCTCTTCCCTTTTTGGCTCATAAATGAGCATGCTAGCTGCGCCTTGTGTGGGAGCAAGGGTCATCATGTATCCAGAAGTAAAGCCAACAAGTTTCCATCTTCTCTCCCTTCAGGCAAGGAAGGTGACAGTGAAGACTTCTTGAATTCAGGGTCTGTTTCCACAGTTTTATTGGACACACCAAGTCTGACTGACCCAGAGAAAAGCCCATCCCCAACCCCAGTAACAGCATCTCCGATCCACGATGAGTTTAACGTGAATATTCACGAAGAGGTATCTTTTTTCCTTCCTCATTTAATGCTATCGCTCCTTGAAAACATTGCTCATGCTGGATTCATATCGCAGATGCCAAAACTCAAGTTTCTGAAAAGATTTTTTCTGGTTGCAGCCTTTTTAATAATGTTCCGTATCCTTCTGGAGAATGTAGTTTTCTTCTGAAAGCTGCTGAGGAGTTTCATTTGAGTTCAGTTAAATTTATTTTTTCTTAATCATCAAATGGGTTCAGGAGACAGCAAATAGCTGTATTTATCATGAGAATGGGTCTAAAATACTTTTCCTAGTTTCCTAGAAATTACTTTTCATATCAAACAGCTGTTTTAGGAGCCGCAATTAATTTGTCAGGAACTTGAAGTAAACATGTTGGGACTTTAAATATATCCTGTCATATTTAAAAGGATGCAATCATCATTACATCCATTCAGTTAAATGGTAAGTAGGTTGTAGTCGGATCTCTGATTTTTACAATCACATTTTGCAGTAATAAAACTAAAGATCTCTTCTCTTAAAGCTCTGAGTCGGAGCAGAGACTTGACTTACTTAACTAAACAGCATGAACACACTATGAAGAAAACCAAATTAAATTAGATGTTTAGCAGCTTTTTGGTATTCTCTTACATGGCTGAGGACAGGAGTAAACGTGAAAAGTGAACTACCCTTCATGGGGTCTGTGGTAGAGAGAGATTTCGCAGGCAGCTTTGGGAGACTTGTGAGATTTTTGTCTGTGCTGTAGCTTATCTGTGCAGTGATTCATGTTTTATCTTCAGTGCCATCTTTCAAGTAGTAAATCATTGTGTTACAATAGAAAGAAAGAAAAAAATCACTTTTAAAAATCTTATTTCAGATCCTTCTTTTCATAGTTTATCTGTTACTTTTTTTTTTCATTTATGACTGCTTAATTTCAGCTCAAAACAGTGTAACACCTATTCTTCATTCTTTTTAGAATTCCTTACAGATCCACACCAGTATTTTACAGATTTCAATCCCTTCTTTTTCATCAACATCCAAGAGCTCAGAAACTGTTGCAGAGAAAGTGAAAACACAGCCTAGGCCAGAGACTGCAAGTGAAATGAGGTATTATTGTTTCCATGTAGTTTTCAATTGTAAATCCAGGATTCTGTGACATTTAATGAGAGTAATAATCTGTCATTTACTGTATTGTCAATCATTAAGTCAGTTAAACAAGGCTAGTATTCACTTGACGAGCTATAGCAAACTAAGCTTATTTTCGTGAAGTGCATTGATTAAATCTTTTCCAGTAAGCAAGTATTAGTTTGGTTGCTGTTGCTTGTAGCAGCACTGATACTCTATACCAGCTGCTTCACAAGAAATGAACAGAAGGAGAGAAAAACTGATCTAATGTAATGAAGGACACAGAATCGTTATTTTTATCTAGGTTTACATCATCTAGGTCTCGCTGAGATAGTGTCGGCTGTGCTAGCACAAATGCATTCCTGATGATTTGCATTCAGACATTTTCCACAGTTGCTAAAGATTGGTGTAAGGCACTGCCAAAACTGCAACAAAAGGACTGTCCCGCTCTAACCTTGAGCTGTTAATGGAGCCCCAGAAGGAAAGCCAAGCGGTGTTTCAAAAGATCAGAGAAAGAGATAGCCTTGCTGCCGTCCTTTGGCATGATGAAATGCAAAGATATTTCGTCACTCACTCTTCTGAGAGCCCTGCCTGAGATTTTTGAAAGCCGGACGAAATGTGTAGGCACGGCATCCCAGGGAAGCCAGGGTGGGGGTGCGTGGCTGCACCCCAGGGTGCAGGGCTGAGCTGTGGCACCCAGCGGCCCCCATGCTTGAACCCAGTGGCAGCCTCCTAGGTGAGAAGTGGTCATCAGCTTCCTCCAGTATTTCTAAGCCTGCACCCTCCTTGCCCAGGTGAAGAAACCCAGCCCCTGCAGATCTAGACTGCCGCTGCAGGGAGAACTGAAAAGCACACCGGACTCACAGCTAGACAAAGGCTGTGCTAGGGTTTTTTCTTCTGGGTCCAAATCCCTGGCTTTATCTAAATGAGTATCAAATACTAAGAATCCAGAGGCAATGAAATCTTGTTGGCTTATAACTGTCATCGATCTCGATGTGAAAAATCAGTGCAAGCACAAGTTGATGTGTGATTTTTCCAGTTCCAGTCAAGGAAAGCATCCTATCCAGAAGACCAGCTTTGCTTGGTGTCTGCTGTGCTGTGCCTCATGCAGCTCTAGCCATCACCAGCAGGGATTTCATCTGTGTCCCGTCTTGGAAAACAACCAACCAAAGCACTGACCTGCAGCAAAATACCCCGCACTGTGGGTGACTCACAGGGAGCCGGTGGCCTCCGCTACTTGTTGCTACTGCAGGCCCTGCACATGCTGTAACCTCTGCATTTATTTAAGCTGAATAGTGCCTTATTGTCACTAACTTACAGTGCGAGTTGTCTTTCCTGGGGCTCTTGAGCTCACCTTTGTCCTTCATCTTTTACAAGACTTGCCACTGTAGAAGGGAAAATTTGCCATGTGTTAGCACCATAACAGCTGAAGTGAAAAGAGGATTAAAGCAGGCTGAGATGATAGGATTTCTGTATCAGCAAGGTATTTGGATGGGATCCCCAAATGCCTTACTTTTTTCATATCTTTTTTTTGTTTCTACAGTGAAGGAAGATCAACAGGTTCCTCCCCAGAAACTCAGCTGTGTGACAGTCCAGTGTAAGTATCATAATCAAAAATGTTTAGGAAACATATTTATATGTGATTGTTGACTTGAACCTCCCCCACGCACCCCCCATGTTTTACATACGCATGTAAATATGTCAGCTAATTCTAGCCAAGATGATATGTAGTGGTGGTACTTTTCTGCTCATGCCCTATGTTTCGTGATCATTCTTTTCCAATGCTTTATCTGTGCACCTGTGCAGTTAATTTCTTTTAAATTGTGAAGCATCTCTAATTGGGTTGTAGACTGTCAATATACTTTGAAATTTATAGCTTTCCATAGTACATATGCACGTGATTTTCTTTTTTCTTTTGATAGTGGGGGAAGGGTGATCAGTTGACTACAATGAGAAAATAATTCTAATTTCTGCCACATAGCCATATTCTTTAGGGAAGTCAGTGGGACTATTTACGAACTCGAAGTTGAGTCAAAGCGATTTGTTAGTAAGGAGCCTAAGTCAACGGAGTTTGCCTGGTACACAGTGTGAGGCTCAGCAGCTGTTTTTATTTTGAGTGAGTTAGTCAGTGCCACGAGAATATTCCCAAAGCCAAATTCTACTCCCCTTACGTTGGTATAAAGATAGGTAACTTTGTAAAATTCAGTGAAGTTACTCTTAATTTATACCTGGTTGTGGGAAAAACTTTAATGGTAACTTTCTTTTCAACCAGACTTAACTGTTCTAGACTGTAAATCCCACCAGAAGTTGTGGGATATCTGGTCCAAAATGGAAAATGGAACTGAAGATAAAATACTAAAACACACATGCTTGACTTAATATGCTTGGCTTCTTTAAGGATTAAGTTAGTCAGAAGCCTGTTGCTAAAAATACTGTTTTTCATAGCTTTTGTTTATATCACTTCCTTTGCCTGTGTAACTTCTGCTTGTGCTTCTTGAAAATATAACGTTAAATAAGAAGCCAAAAATATCCAAAGGTAGGCATCACGTCACTGAGGCATTAGCAGCAGTAATTACAATGTGGAGGTTCTTACAGTATCTCATCAAATTGCATGGGCTCTGATTAGTGCATTGATTGCCTTAATTCAAAATGTCTTTGTTTTTAGTATATCTCATCATGTAATATAATGCTGTCTTTAAAGCTGATTCCTAAGAGCGTGTTTATCTTAGCAAATTTAATTCCAGTAACTTTGCTTGGTTTTTATGTTGTTGTTTCAGAACTTCTTCGCTGCAGAAGTCCAGCAGTCTGAGCAGTTTGAGAAAAGAGACATCCGAAGCGGTTGGTTTGGTCTCTCACTTTCTCCCATCCCCTTAGAAACAGGGGTGATGTCTCTGTTGTGACAGTGACCCCGTGGACGCTCTGTTGCCTCCTTCTGAGAAATTCTGAGTCAGAGTAGGGCTTCTCGTATCATGTGTTAGCAATGGTAACGTACATGTGACATCTTCCAGATTTTATTAAAGGAGAAAATCTGTCCTTGAAAACACAGATGCCTTTTTTGTTTGTTTGTTTGTTTTTTTTTAATGAGGCATTTACCTGAGACTCTCTTGTGGTGTTTTTCCTCAGATAATGAGGTTTGTTTTTTTTTTTAGTTGATATGCTTTTCTGATTTAAGACAAGAAGAAAGTAAGTCCCGCAACCACTTCCTACCTGTGTTTAAGGCAAATAATTTTGAAAGGCCGTGTAATTAATGCATTATAAAATACAGCGTGGGGTGACTATATGTTTTAGGTGGTCAGGAACAAAATACTGGGCCTTTGTATGTCTGGTGGTAGCTTCAGTTTAGGTCTCTTTTGAAGTGACCAAAAGCAGCTAGCTTCTAACAATGTCATTAAATCAGGGCAATTCCTGTGCTCTTTTTTGACAGCCTAAACTCCTAAAAGCTCCTGAGTTCCCTGATACCCAAGCTGCTGAGCTGTGCCTTACAGCTCAGAGTGATGTTGACAGGACTGAAAAAGTTACCAGAACTTGATGATGAGAGCTAGAGTTCATGGGCTAGGGGGTTTTTTTTGGTTCGTTTAGACAGCCAAGGAGTGGAGGCTGTGAATGTTTTATCTACTTGGCTTCTACTCTGTCTGATTCCTGCTTTGGGTCCCCTCAGCCAGCTGTGCCCATTAGTGCCTTAACAGATCGCATGTCCCTAATTACGTACACAGCTAATGCTTTGCAAAGCAAACCGAAGCAACCATATTTTCGTGTCAGCACACTGACCTCAAAGAAAGCAAGAATTAATCTGTGTGAAATACAGCTCTGAAGAGATTTATTTTGGGGGAAAAAAAATAGGCAGGGAAGGGTATTTCAGTCAGAATTTAACTCAGGGTAATTATAATGAATTGAACACTGGCTATAAACCATGACTTTTTAAACGTCTGTCTTAATCTTTCCCTAACAGGACAGAGACTCTGCACAGAAGCCAACAGAGGTAACGTGTGTGCGCGCGCTCGCGCGTGTACATGGAGAAACACAGACAGTGAGCAGGTGTTGAAAGGCTCAGTTGTGTGAAATTGTGGCATGCAGTTCCAGAGGGGGAACAGCAGACCTGCAGACAAGCTGGCGAGGAGTATATGATGGTTGTCACCATCACTTCAGTGTCAGACTTACAGTGTCTCACACGTTCTTGTCTTCTCACACATGGATTATCTTTCAGTCTGGTTAAACATAAGGCTGCCATCTAAGCTAATGTTCTCCCCGTGTATTCTACCACTAGATAATTAGCAAAGCTAATCATTAAGTATTTTACTGACTCTGTAACTACCTTTGATTAGCGTCTCTTTAAAAACCTTTGGCTTTCCAAATTGTTTTCTGTGAGTAGCAACTGTGTTCCTAAAAGGACTGTTATTGCAGAACAGTCACCCTGCAGTACCATATGGCCATTGTTTGCATGCAACAGTTGTTACCTATAGGAGGACCTGAGGAGAGACAACATACCTCAGATGCCACTTACAGGGTGAATGCTGTATCGATTCAGCAAAAGCCAAAGGATCATATTTGGATTGTATGAATAGGTTTGCTTCTTCCTTCTTTTTAAAGAGACCGTGAAACAACCAGCAAGGGTAAAACTACTGCTTTACATTGGTTAACTGGTGTGTCTGATGTCTGTCCTGGCGTTGATACTCCTTGCTTGATACTTAATTTCCTCTCAGCTTTGGCAGTGGACATAGTCAATTAATCCATTAATTCTGAAATTGCAGAGCAGTGATAGACAAAAAGAGCTGTCTAACACTTGGCAGAGAACCAGTATCTGCAGGGGTCTCGTTTCTCTCTTTGCTTCCCACTGCCCCTACAGCTACTGGCATGGGAGACAGAAACCCTGGAAAGCTGGAAAAGTTCAAAGCCTTCCAGGACTGTATTTTTACCTTTTCCATACCTGTAAGCCAGCCTTGCAGAAACTGGGAAACATCTTAAAGAAGACATGTTACTCTTAGAAGGTAGTAATAGTAATCCTGGGTCCTGAACATATTCAAATAAAGATCTTGTTTATGTTTTCGTTTATGGCATTTACATTCTCTTATAGTAACAAACGAGAGAGACTCTCCAGATTATCTGTCAGCAATCACTTTGCAGTCTCTCTCAAAAGGCCTTTTGCAATTCCCTGATATTGAATCTTTATTTCCCTACCTTAAGCAGGTTAAACCTCCTGTGGAAGGTAATCATTTCGCAACCCTCCCTCCAAAGTCTCCTCACGGTGGCACAGGCGATGAGGATAGTTTTGGTACGCGTAAAGCCAGATCTTCATTTGGACGAGGCTTTTTCAAGATAAAAAATAACAAGAGGACCGCGAGTGCCCCCAACCTGGGTAGGTATCATGCACCTACATGCAGAGTCTGTGTATTTTGAAGGGTCTTAACAACAGCTGTAACTGTCTTAAGAAGCAGGAGGGCCAGCCTTAGTCTCACTGTGACTTGGTGACACTTTTCTCAGTAGGATGTTTGGAAAATATCAAACAGCAACCAAAAAAAAAAAACCCAAACAGAAAAAAAAGCTTACTGATGTAATGAAGTATTTGATCTGTTTCAGCCTCTGCTGTGATATCTCCCCTGGGACCTTGTAGTGGATTGCTGCTGTTTTGAAATGCTAGCTGTCTGGCAGTATTTCACACATGGAATTTGTGGACTTTTTTTTCCCCTGGCTCCATCCTCAGTTTATCTTTCCTAAGATTTTCAGATGTACAGAAATGAGGCAGCAGCACTCAGTCTTCCTCTTTATTTTATGTGTATTTAAGCAGCCTTGAAAAAGAGATGGTGACAACAGGAACAGGATTGACAAGTTATTCAAGCTCATGTTGATTTTTGGACCTGTATTGGAGGGGGGGTTGTTTTGGTATTGTCATCTGATGACATGTGCACATGACAAGGAAATAAATAAAATGTTCTGCTTAATGCAGAAGTCGCTGTTGCCACCAGCTGAAATCCTACTGGCATTCATTGCTCCAGTTCAAGCATCGAGTGATTCTGTACATCAGATCTACTGCCATTCACCTAAAGTTTTTGGCTTTCTCTTGCACGAGATTTAGGAATTTAGCTCTGTCTTTCAGAACCCTGAAGGGGAATAGCTTCTGCTTTGTTGAGCAGAAGGGTCTCCTGTTCTTACTTACTCAAAGACCATTTTAGACTTTTGTTCAAATGAAATAACATACCTACACATTTATTATACATTGCCCATATTTGCCTGTGACATACAGCATGGGAGCTTGCTAGCTTACTTGGAATAGATGTACGGTCTATTCTGAGGGTTAGACTCTTTGCTTTGGTTTATTTAACGTGTGTTTTTGTGTAATCACTTGTTTCATCCTGAAATTAATTTGTCTAACAAAGTGGAGTACTTGTGGCTTCCGTAAAGGATTGGAAGATGGGCCATCTAGATCAGGGTCTTGTGAATTTGAGTAAGTTATTTATGTTGTCCAGATTTCAGTGCTTCCATCTGTGAAGCTGGTGTCCAGACCCTTGCCACCTCACAGGAGCCCGCGTGAGTCACCTGCCCAGTGTGTCATGGAGCAAGTGACCTCCCAGCACCGAAGTGACTGCGGTGCTGTTTTACCCTCTCCCCCATAGAGCTCTACTGCATCTCTTTTTTGTGAGAGGGGAATTAACAGTGAATTGGTAATCCTAATCTCTGTGTGAATTCAGCATTGCGTGTGGCGCATGTGTCTCACGTACCTCCCTCCTTTTGTCTTGTATTTTGCTGATGTATGTTTTGAACTGTGTTTTACCTTGTCCCTCTGCGTGTTCTCTCCCGTTGTGCTGCGTGTGGTTATGTGCGTTGTTTGGATATCTGAAGATCGCAGTCGAAGTGCAAGTGCACCTACGTTAGGTATAGTAATCCTGCATGTCTGCCTGTACCAGCGCTGTGTTGTGACTGCTGCTAACAGCTGGTTATTGCCACACACTTTTCAAACAAGAACTAGACACCAGAGCTCTGCATTGAAACTTTTGTCCATCACTAAAAGGAGTTTTCATGTAACATTTACCCTCTGCTAAAAGTCAGCTGCACCATTTCTTAGTAACTGCTACTAATGAGAGAGATTGCGGGTTAATTTGCAGAGACCTTTGCCGTAACTTTGAGCACAAAGTTACCCACAGACCAAGGTGGCAGGTGAGAATCGGTGATATTGAAATACCGGAGGCACCTTTGTGCCGTCGTCTGTCCTGGAGCCCCTGGAAGAGCTTAAAGGGTGGCAAAGCAGGGAATGAGGTATATTTCCCAGGCATTTGCTTCGGGGAGTTGTGGGGGGAAGGATATCTAATTCCTCTTCTAAGATGTAGTTACATTTATTATATAATAAACATATGAGAAATAATTGGGGCAGATGGGGATGGAGCCATTCACGTAGTAAAAACCAGTCTTGTGATGTGAGCATTCCCTGGGTGGTTCTGGCAAGGGCAGGTGAGACCTTCAGGGTCCTGCCTTAGCAAGCAGAGCTGCGTCAGTCAGGGTGGTTGTATGGCCACCCGGCGTGCCCCTCGCTGATGAAGAGACCAAGTGATCTGGGCCCTCTCAGTTTCCCATGTGGCCCCTTAAACGTTGGCTGTTCTACAGGGATGTGTCAGTGCATGAAAGGGAGCGAGATACAAGGACCAAACATTGCAATACCCGCAAATCTCTGCTACTAATGCACCCAACCTTGTCCTGGTATTCTCTCTATAGAATGCTGTTTAAATGTGTTTTTTCTAAGCTAGCATTTTTTTCATATACAAGTAAAGCAAAAACCACAAATGCAAAAGCCTGGTTCAACATTAGTGCTGTCTCTCACTGGCAGAATCCCCATATTCAATAGCAGTCAAACCAAAGTGCCCAGAAATAATCTTTTATGTGACCTTGTTGCTTCACTGCAAGGTTTAACATCTAAAGCATCGGTGGAAAATGGAACATGTTCAAATATATTCTGGCTGAATCATCTAAACTTTGCCCAGCAGAAAGATAGGCTGGTGAAGCCTGCAGTTTGTTGCTGTTTGTGGCACGTTGTGGCCGCCTCAGCGTTAACTCTATGGCCTGAGACCACGTGTCCCAGCGATATATGCTCTGCCTTGATTCACGTAACTTGTTTGGTTTTCTCCTGGAAGTCTGAGAGTCCATTTCAAAAACAGATGATGGTCATCAAAATACACAGCCATGTTAAAAGATAGTAAAAGTGGTTACGGGCCTGACTGTCAGCCTGCTGCAGGCTGCCTTGCCACGGCTGCTTCATCTGAACAGGCTCGTGCTGTCACTGTTCCTCAGCAAGTAAGTGGCATAAACTCCACGTGGTGGTTTTATTCAGCTATCTGGCACTTGCTGGCACATCTCTGCTTATGTAGCCTGGTAGATATTGCAATTCTTTTAGTTTTCTTTTTAAATGATCTTAAAATAGTTTTCTTCTTTGTTAGTTTAGCTTTTACTAAACAATCTTGTGACAACTTCCCTGTTGGGGACAAGATCCCTCAGGTTAGTTGTCATAGAAAACAGCAGCTACAGATCAAAGATTGAATGCTTTTACAGTGGGTGGTAATATGTAGGGTCTCTCAGAGATGTTCTATGCATCCCTCGAAAGTGAAGATTTGTTTCAGGCAGAGCCTAAACTCCCTCGTGTTTCTCTGTAGAGGAACAAAATATTCCACGCTTCCCCAAAGTGAGGGGAAAAGGGCCCTCCCGCTCCTGGGGCAGGAGGAGGAGTTTGTTGATGGAATTTCCTGGATGGGGAACTCATGGGATACTGCAAGTTATTAGGAAAGATGCCTGCAGGGAAATTATTTGTTTTTCTGGTCTTTGGGGACTCGTGGTTTGGTGCCCTGCCATGACACTGAATAGTTCCTGGGCATCCACGTGCCTCGGCTCTGTCTGTGAAAAGACTGTAGGAGTGCTCCCCAAGGAAGAGTAAACTTGGGATTTAATTCACTGATTGATTCATGAGGTGGTTTTTGTCCTCCTTGGATGCAAGGCACCTAACCAGTGCAGAGCATTGCCTTGGAGAGTTCCCAGTCAGGCCCATGAAGGAGGAACATGTGTTGTTTCTCCTGGATTTTCCCATCCCTCTTTGCCCTATTTTCTTAACATGAAGCTCTCAATAATTTTAGCAAGAGTCATTCCCGAGTTCAGGAGTATGTCTGTACAGTCCTGCGCAAGTGAGTCTTGACAGGGCTTTTGCTTTCTAATAGCTGAAACGGAGAAGGGATCTGCAGATCACTTGGATCTGGCTGGCTTGCCCCCTCGCCCAAAAGAAACGGATAGTCTACAGATGACTCCACCTTCTCCAGATTCCAAGAAAAAGGCCAGAGGGATCAAGAAATTATTTGGCAAGTAAGTAAAAGATGAGAAATGACTGTTCTCCAGAGCTGGGTCTTGCATGGGGGTTTGCTGGGAACACATCTTCCCTTTTCCCCCCTCCAGCCTGTGGCTCCATGGTTTACTGTCTCAAGAGCAGGAGCCAGTGTGGCATTTGAGGGAGCTCACAGCAGGTCAGTGGGGAGTGGAGGAAGAGCTACAAACCCCACAGGAGATCTTACCTATATTGGTTGCAATAGTAGAAGCATGACTTTTCCTTAGCCAAATGTGAATATGCTTTCTTCCTTTAAACTAGACTTAAAAGAAGTCAGTCTACTACCTTCAACCCAGATGACGTGTCTGAGACGGAGTTCAAAAGAGGAGGGACAAGAGCAACGGCGGGGCCACGACTGGGCTGGTCTCGAGACCTGGGGCAGTCTCACAAGTAAGACAAGTGGTGCAAAGCGTGCTGGTGCTTGCCTTCCTAGCAGCTCCAGTCGAGCACGGGGTCCAAAGGAGAAGCGCAGTGTCAAAGTGAAATGTCCCCTCTCCTGGCAAGTGGAAGCAGGCAGATCCAGGCTGTTTCCTTCTTCAAGATATGGCTTTTGTGGGGTTGACGTTGGTTCAGTGGTGGGGTCCTGCTGTGAGCAGAACCTTTCTTGTCCACGGCTTGACAGGAGTGCAGCTGTGAGGCCGCGCAAAGCGGGGTGTGAGCCGTCATGTGGCAATGACAGATATTCCTCTGCTACGTTTTCTGCTGCACTTCTGGGGATTAAAGACTAAAGTAAAACATTATGGTCTTACTTCAGAGTTTTAGCCACCCTAGCAGCAGAGGTGGTTGTTTCAGTGGTATTAATAGACTGTGTTTATTGTGATAGTGGCAGGAGATCAGCAGCAATCAGCGCCTCGTGGCGCTGACAGTTCAGAAGTAGAGACACCCTCTGCCTCACGAGGCCCACCTAGCAGCCGACTGTGGTGCGCGTTCTGCCACGGAGATTGTCCCAAGTCCCACAAAATACTCATGAATTAGGCTTAGGTTTTGGTTTTATTGTTATGTATGAGAATAGGAGATTTGAGACACGTGATTTATCAGTCTTTTTTTGGTAAAATCTTCTGTAGTGACCTGGACATGCCGTTCGCAAAGTGGACAAAGGAGCAGGTTTGCAACTGGCTCCAGGACCAAGGGCTAGGCTCTTACATTACTAATGGCAAACACTGGATACTGTCTGGGCAAACACTTCTGCAGGCTTCTCAGCAGGATCTGGAAAAGGTGAGAAATACTGGAAACACTGCTTTCAATTAAATGTACAAAAAATAGCTATTTCTGTACATGTAAATCATGTCTGTAAGGTGCATCCAGTAAAAAAAAAAAAAAAAGATTAATTTTAAAAATTTTGTCATCTGCAGCAATGCCAAATCTGTTTCTTTTTAGTTGAAGTTTCATAGAAATGTAATGCTCTGTAATGAAACTGATAATTACAAATATGTGATTTAACTTCATTAAGCATGGACATATCAATCAGCTATGCCACTTCAAAAACATGCACACAAGAGTGCCTCATTATCATATGGGTTTGTAGATTCATTAGCATTTGTGTATGGTACAGTTATTTTATGCCTGTGTAAGAAGGCTGTAAAAAGCTACTGTTTTGGTCTGACTGTCTTTTCTGCACATTTTACGCAGAGGAATGAGGATTTGTTACACACAAGGGTGATCAGTTTCTTTGTCTTAAATCATTATAGAATTGTTTACGTCTTGTTTTCTAAAACTAGAAACATTAAAAAAGTTGATTCAATCTATACTTTGCATCCACAGTATTTGCTAACATTTGAATTTTCAGCTTTTAAAAATCACTATACTCATCAAATAGTAACCCTGTTTTCTCGAAAAGGGAATGAGCTAATTCAAAGTTGTAGTTATACTACAACCAGCATAAGAAAAGCGTGATATGGACACAGTGGCTTGTAATATTGTTATCAGAGGTAACATTAACTAGCAAGCACTGGTGAAAGTGTACATGGGATTGAAGAGAGCCTGGAATGGCTGCACTAGCAACTAAACTGGGGAAGGTGTTATGCATTTGGAAGTATTAATAAATGTCAGTAATTCCTGGGACCTTCATGTGCTCTTAACTAATTCTTTTAACCTTACCTGCCTAAGTGGGAGGGAAGGAAGTAATCCCATCAAGTGTTTTTCTGAATGCTAACATGTTGTATATTGTAGGGTTTTTTTAACCTGGTATGAGAATATTGTGGCTGACATTTTCATACAGTTTGGAATCCACCACGTTTTGAAATTAATCCACCACAGTGAGTGGGCCTTTCCCTAGTGCTGAACATGTGCTAAAATGATGCTGATATTCAGCAAATAGAAAATACACCTGCCAAGTCGCCAGCAAGTGCTGTGTACAGTGTGACTCTCTGAAACCATTTGTAATTCAGCAGAGGGAGAAATAAAATACAGTATTGTCTCTAGGTTTGCTGCTTTCCTTCTTTTCACAGGAGCTTGGGATAAAGCACCCATTGCATCGGAAGAAGCTTCAGCTTGCTCTGCAGGCACTCGGGTCTGAAGAGGAAAACAATCATGGAAAGCTGGATTACCACTGGGTTACCAGTAAGATTTTATTGCACGCTGAAGCAGCAACTTTTGATTGGGGTTCCTAATCATGACTAATTTGGGGCTCAAAGAGCGAGAATAACACTGACTGGTGCTAGGTAACTTGGCTGCCACGCTAACATGAGCATCTGTCTCTGCCTTAGGGTGGCTGGATGACATTGGCCTCCCCCAGTATAAGACCCAGTTTGATGAAGGAAAGGTGGATGGCCGAATGCTCCATTACATGAGCGTGGTGAGTAAATGGCGTTTTTTTTCCCGACATCCTGTTTATGTTCTCAGTTTCTCTCCACTTCAGTGTGCACTGGTGTACCTCCATATAGCTCACTAAAGACCAGGTGAGACTAGAGAGACCTGCTTTCACTGTGCCTGTTGTTGTGACTACATAGATACTATATTCACTCAACATCCTCCTCCCTCTCCATCCCAGCCTCCGTTTTCCTCCTGCTCCCTTTGGGTCAATTAGCCAGCGGCAGCAGCCTTTTTTGCACCCCACAGCACAGGATCCATGCCCTACCATGCACCTCTGCAACCAGCCTTCTCTCCTTCCCACATTCAGCTCCTGTCAGCCTCCCCCAAGCCTTCCTCCAGCGGCAGCCCTGGCCCCAAACACACCCTCCTGCCCCTGCTGTAAGGGGGAAGGGGGGAGTCCAGGCAGCAGCTGGCCCTGTGAGACGGCCAGCTGTGGCTGGAGAGGGGGTGCTGCCACCAGCCACCATCACTAACCTTCTTCCCCTTGGCCCTCTTGTGCAAGCGGCCACTGACCAAATCCCAGCTGGTCCCACAAGCAGCCTGCTTGTGGGGTGCAGAAGGGCATCTATGGCTGCTTGGGCAGCTCTCGTGTCACAGACAGCCATTCTCAGGTTCCTTATGGGCATCTTATGGGATCCAGTGTCCACAAGGAGGCAAAGAGCTGGATCACAGTGATCTGCCTTGTAGCTTCCTAGGGCAGAAGGTTGGCACCCATGTGGATGTCAGCAGACCGTCTGTGTGTTACTCTGGGCCTGTGCTGAGAGATTTAAAAAGGAATATAAAAGCACCACATAGTCACCGTCTGCGCATGTGAGTTTTGCCCCAGATCACTGGACCTACTGAAAGGAAGCTAAACTTGGAGCTTACTCTTACTTGCTTTTGCAGCATTGCAGAGGCTACACCTATGCGCCTGTAGTGTACCAAAAGTAGAGACTTCAGCTGCTAAACATCTTGTGTGTCTCATGAGACTTTCTGATAATAATTTTGAAGATGTTGAATTGTTCATAAGTTGGGTCTTCAAATTTTCTGGATAATTGAAGGGAGAAGGCTGAGGGAGGTCAGAGTATCAGAGGCATCCCTACCACTAAAAGGATATGCCAGAATCCCATATACGCAGGACCCCTTGAAACTGTAGTGGGTGTCCTGCGTTAAGCTAATGCTAATAGCTGTAACCTGTAGAAAACAGAAGGCCTGATACTACCACTCACCTGCAAGTATTTCCTATATTCTTTCCAGCTTTTAAGATACTGTCTTCAGGTGGAAGAGCAAACATAGTAAGCAAGAGCCCTGACTCATGCATGAGAAATGGGCAATCTTGTGCTTAACAGTTGTGCATGACACTGATGTGCTCAGGCAGCGTCTGTAAGTACACAAAAGTGTGCAAATTCTGTGGTCGCAGTTCATGCAGCTGGGCCTTTGCTCTTCAGGTTGTAATTAATTAATAGAAGTAGGTGGAATTTTTTTCTTCGGTGAGGAAACATTCGGTATACTTACCTATTCACATGGATGCTTAGGTGAAGAAAACCCAAGCAATTTCCTTTGCAGAAAATTGCAGTTTTGAGAGCCAACTTGTTTGAAAACAGGCTACATTTAATAGCTTTTGCATAATGTATTTCAAAACGCTTAGAGCCAGCATCAGCTCCCCACTTTACTGCTGGTCAGGTGAAGCCAACCCAGCTGGTTTCCTTTCTGTAAGATCTCAGGTAAGATGAGATAAGACCTTTGTTCTTGTCTGGAGGCACAAATGCAAATTGAGCATCACCAATATTAATTCCTTCTATATAACAAAGAAGAAATCACTCACACTCCTGTTCTCTCTTGAGCTATGCCATGGGCAGGCAGAGTAAAAGTTACTTTTTTATGCCACATTTGCATGTATTTTGTATAGGCTTTACAGTAACACCAGGAGGAAGCCTAGGGTTGATCCATCTAACTCTCCTCCTGTAAGACAAGCACAGCGCTGCTGAGGAACTGCAGCAGCTGCCCGGGACTGAACCTGCCTTGGCTACCTGGCATGGCTTTGCTGTTGAGTCCATTTGGGTCAAATGTTAAGTACTCGCTGCTTATATAGTGTGGTTTGGTGTTTGTTTCCTTTAGTTTTTTGTGTTCGGACATTAATATAAAAGTAGGAGGCAGCTGCTTCCTTCTGCTTCTTAAGTCTTGGAGATCTGATGCCAGTAGGCTCCATTGAGCTTCATCTTGTGTTGGGAGACTTTACCACTGTATTAGCTGGATGAGGACTGAATGCAGATAAGATGCAGCATAGGCTGTATTGTATGGGAACTTGTATTATTCGACAGTCGGTCTTTTTTCTATTAAAAAAGAAAAAAAAGTAATAGGTGGACAGAGGAGGGATCTGTAGCAGGAGCTTTGCCTTTTAAACAGATATTCTTTCTGTTACTTCCCTTTGTAGATCACTAGGGATATTTTTAGGCAGAGTTTAACCATCAAATTATAACAGCAGTTTTGGTGTAAATGATCAACTAAATACAGCTAGAGGCAAAGAATGAAAGAAATACTTTTTAAAATCACATGAAGTTACCCTGACTTAGCAAACCACAAAATAGAAGCTCTAATCTTAGAGTTCATTTGGGCAAGTGGAGAATGTAGTCTTAAATACTCTGACAAAATAGAGTCCAGTATTTGTAACACGTAAGTAATGCTAAAACATATTAAGCCAGGTTAACCCTGGCACAAGGATGCATAATTATCTGTCACCCAACTTGCACCAGCAGAGATTTGGACTTTGGGACACTTAATGGCATAGTTAGGACTCAATTACAACTGAAGAGCCTGCCTCAGCAGGAACGCAAGTCTCGCAGCATATGACCACAGTTGCGGTGCATGGGAGGTTTTTCTTTTGTAGCACTCCTCTGGAGCGGCGGCAGCAGCCAGCGAGCTGGGAAGTCTAGCCAGGCCTGTCACATACTCCTCCTTACAAGCTTTTCATGGCTTGGCTCCTTGAATGAGAGAGAATCTGATTATTTTGTTTTTGAAATGCTAAATTTCTGGGGCTAGTTGTTGGAATGAAACCAGAGGTGGGCAAAATCTTCTGCATTGCTTAGTTTGCAAACCTGTCATCAGGTCAGGGTGTTGGGTAGCACCAGCAGCTTTTTTTAATCTGTGAGCCTCAGCTGAACCTTGTGTCTCCTTCACCCTTGTCCGCCACATGTGTTCTGTGAATTGAGCCCCCTTGGGTGCCAGAAGGCTCTGTCTCTCCCCTCCTCAGTGGTTTGAAGGAGCCCTGAGTACAAGAAGGAGAAGAGGGAACTTTAATGGAGCCAAAGCAAAACTCCTGCTTGCTACTGTAGTCACGAAGGGGGGAACTCACCTCTCCCAGCTTTTGCCATCCAAAAGCTACCCGTCCGGCCAGAAGTAGTCGTCTGTGCCTTGTGGTCAGTGCAGAGAGAGGGGCACTGTGAGGCACTACCTCATTCCTTAGCGTGGCACAAATTGTCCTAAGAGATGCCTGACACTTTCCATGGACGCTGGTGGGAGCCTAAACAGCCGGTCTGTGCGAGCCATAAAATAAGTCCCCTGTCAGATGGCTGTTTAAGTGAAAAACATTGCGAGGCTTGAGCTTTTGGAGAAAGAACCAACTGCTTTTGTTATTATCACCGATGCATTGCAGGGAGGAGTGTGGCCGAGCCTTTGCAGGCTCTTGCCCTGCAATGTGTGAGAAGTGGCTCATCCCATGCTGAAAATGGTGTGGTGTAAAGGCACAGCCAGGTTGCCGTGTGGTGCCTTGTCACAGAGCCAACCTTCAGGCTGCCCGTGTGTCCAACAAGCTCCCTTGGCACATGTGAGGGGGAGTCGGCGCTCCTGGCCAACCTGCCCTCCTTTCCTCAAACCGTAGTGGGTGCTTGCACAAGCTACACAGTGATGGTGAACTGGGGCCAAGGAGACTTGAGGTGAGCCTCTCTGCAGCCTGGTCATTCCAGCACTTGTGACAAGCATTTTAAAAAACATTTATCATTTGCAGTTGTGGGAGACCAACATGACACGCCTTGGTATTTTTCTTCTTCCTTCTTTTTTTTTCATTCTAACAATACAGAATGCCTCAGTTTTCAGCGTAATTTCTTGTCTTCAGTTAAACTTTTGGCTGGATGTTTGTGCCGTTAAAACTTTAGGCAGGATTAAATGCAAATGCCAGGTGAGTCTGATGCACTGTGTTTGGAAAGCTGTCCTGGCTCTAATCAGATCGCTGAGGATGTGTCATCTCACCCTCTCCCCTCCTCGTTACCCCAGGTTTCTTGTACTAGGCTGTGTACCCTATGTGAAGAACATTGCACAGGAGCTACTACAGAGCAACAGGGGAAGCTTTTATTTTGGGACAGATGGTTTGACGTTAGTCACATGTCTCACATATTAAAGTCTTATCCCAGAATGTGTCAGATGTGCCATTTTAAGCCAGGGTCCGAAGCAGTCTCCCCCAGTCAGGTGCTGGTTCCACCAATAAGCATGTTTATGTTTTTTAACTCCCCCTTCCTCTTCAACAGGATGACTTGCTGTCCTTGAAAGTTGTCAGCGTCCTCCACCACCTCAGCATCAAAAGAGCCATTCAAGTTTTGAGAATAAATAACTTTGAGCCCAACTGTCTGCGCAGGAGGCCATCTGATGAGGTACAGCTTTAAGATGAAACTGTGAAGAGAAATCCTCTAGGGTTTTTCACTGGTGTTTCTGATTATTCCTGCTCTGCCCTCTCCTCCTTTCTTCTCCTTCCTATTTCATTCTGTTTCATTTTTGGTTTCCTTTTTCTCATGTTGTTCTTCCAAGTCGCATGCTCTGCCATCGCTACCTGGAACACCGCTTTCTTTCCTCCACCTGTCACGGCCACAGACTTGTGTCCTCTTGCCAAATCTCCCGCTTCTCTTCCTAGCCAACAGCTGGCCATTTTGGCTTAGTCCCTGATGTGCTGTCTGGAACATAAATCGCCTTGAACTCAGTGCACTGTTGCCATTGAGTCTTGTGTAACTCTCTGGAAAATTGGTGGCTGTGTCAAAATTTTCTGTGTAAAAGGAGTTTGGCCCTGTTACCAGACGAGAGACTGCCATCAGTTTGTTTTGGAAGCAGCGTATGCTGGATAGGGCAATGTATAATGAAGCAACCCAGACTCTTGGATTTAAATTCACGATGTGTATCCGCAAGAAAAGCACAGCGGCTCATGGAGCTAGTTAAATTTTCAGTTCTACTGGTAGAAATTGCAAGTAGCCTTAGTGCACAGCAGGATAATCAAATGGCATGAAGCATAATACAGACCTGCCCACTGTCTAGATCCATCTCCACATTGGTACTGCTGCAAGACAGAAATCCAAAAAGAAGTTTTTTTCCTCAAGCGCGAAGTGAGCTTGCATTCATTGAGGGCAGGAGAGGTTTGTTTCAGTAAAGACTGGGGCTGCTGAGTCGGGAAGTCTCTTTAACGGCCTGTTCCTCCTGTTCACAGAATAACGTCACACCTTCTGAAGTCACCCAGTGGACCAATCATCGTGTGATGGAATGGTTACGCTCTGTGGATCTGGCAGAGTATGCTCCTAATCTGCGGGGGAGCGGCGTGCATGGGGGACTGATGGTAAGGTTTTAGGCTGGCTTATTCCATTTTATTTTAAAAAAAACCATGGCTGAGAATTGCTAGTGCAAAGTTCTGACATTATCTTTGCTGCACACACCTTATCTTCTTATTCTGCTTAATAAGAAGTCGCTATCAAAATTTATTACCCTGTAGTTTAAAGGACATAAATGTCTTGAGCTGAATTAGTGTGGGCAGCAATGGGTTTGATTATCTGTATTCCCCCTCACAATTTAATTCAGGTATGGCATTCTCCCCCTGCTGTCCTATGACACTGTACACTGCTATCATGCTGTTGAACAGCCACCATCTTCCTTCCTAGACCTGGATATGTTTTTATTTTGTGAGGAAGGCCTGTTACTTTTGTAAAATCTGTGATTTCATTGTCAAACCAGGATCATTTTTAATTGCTCTAGCATCAGATACTCCAGGCAAGAGACTTATACTTACAGGAGTTTGTTGTGGTGATTAAGAGGTGTATCCCTGCTCCAAACATTTTATGTCTGTTTATTTTCCATCATTCCTCTGGCTACGTTTTCCAGAATTAAAGGGGATGGTGGGTAAACATTTTGTGTCAGCTTCACACATTACATGAGTTAAGGGTGGATTTATCTATTCCTATTACCTGCCAATTTGTTTCTATTTATAACTCAAGAAGGAAAGCCTGGAGGTAGCATTTATGAATCCTTTAACTAGTTAACTCTCTTTTCTCTCTCTTTGTTGTATGTTTCTTCTAAAATACAAACAGAAACCCCAAAGTAACTTTAGGAAGTGACCAAGATAGGTGTGCCTGTTGATGTCCTTGAGACCTCATCAGTCAGTACTGCTTCAGCTGGATTCTCTCTGATTTGATTAATAGGTTTTGGAGCCTCGTTTCAATGTAGAAACCATGGCACAGTTGCTGAATATCCCACCAAACAAGACGCTACTGAGACGGCACTTGGCGACTCATTTCAACCTCCTCATTGGGCAGGAGGCCCAGCAGCAGAAACGCGAAGCCATGGAGTCCCCAGACTACATCCTCTTAACAGCAACCGCCAAAGTAAAGGTAGGTCACTTGTTCTGGGTTGGTGCATGAACTGCTGGGCAGACATTTCGATCTCCAGTGTGCTGGTTTTATCCGTGATTGGAGAGCAGTTCAGTAAGGTCTGAGAAAAGGGGCTGGCTGCTGATGAAGGAAGCATGAGGGCAGGACTCGGCAGATCTGGGTTTGACACTTGTGTCTACCATGAACGTGCCACATCTCAGCCTCTCATGTGCACAGACAAGAGGTGGCACTCTTGTGTGTTGTCCTTCTGTCTGTACAATAAGATGTTTGGGAGGGAGACTGTCTCTTGCTCTTTATATGCTCATGGTTTAATGCAGTGGGATTCTGATCTCCTTTGGGATCCTTTAAATGGTGTTGTCTTAACAGTGGTAGAATGAGGGGACACATCTCGTTCTTTTGGATGCCACTATCGTGAAATACAGCTCTTCAGAAGATCTTTGTTGAGGAGAGCAGTGGGGTTTTGACCCTTCATCATTGAAACACCAATGCAAGAGTAAGTGTTAATTCTTTGCTGACTCTCTAACTTCTTGTCAATTTTCTCTTCACTTGTAAGCCAAAGAAACTTGCCTTCAGCAATTTTGGGAGCCTGAGGAAGAAGAAGCAAGATGATGTGGAAGAGTACGTGTGTCCTATGGAGCTGGGGCGGGCATCTGGAAGTGGGTCGAAGAAGGGTTTTAAGCCTGGCCTGGATATCCGAGTATATGACGATGACGATTTGGACAGGCTGGAGCAGGTACGCCAGTTCTAGCAGTTTGGAGTCCTTGACTGTGCTGTCACGTTCAATGGAAAAACCTTTCTTTTCACAGAGAAACCTTCCTTTTGCTTTGGCCTGTGAAGGTCCTGACTTCTTGCAGTCACACAGCACCACTAACAAATGTGTCTCTCAGCCCAAGGAGGTTCACGCTGTGAATGCAGTGCCTTTAGGACCTACTCTGGCATAACTGTCCTCTCCTCTCCTGGCAGGGCGCGCTTCTCCCTTGCTCTGACCATGTGGAGTGTAATCAAGCAGTTGCATTATTTGCTGCACTTAATTGCCACTCTGTCGTGGCATACAATGAATTTATTATTCATTCATTATTCATTATCTGTTTTTTGTAGATGGAAGATTCAGAAGGGACAGTGAGGCAAATAGGAGCATTTTCTGAAGGCATCAACAACTTGACAGTAAGGCTTGAAAGTGGAATAAGATCTCTGTTTCTGTAAGAAGGATATAAACCCCTTGGCAGTCGCTAGTATTAAATTGCGGTGCTGTTAATATAAATATTAATATTAAATAGCACTGCTATTTAATACAAATACACTAAGTACAACTTTTCTTCACTATTACTGGCTCTGTTAAACAGCTGAGTTTTGTAGTTTTGGGGGCAACTGCTTTGATTTATTTCAGTGCATAGTGGGACCTAGTCTTTCAATAGAGTGAAGCGCCACTGGTCTCTGAGGGCTAAAGTATGTCAAATGCTGTGCAAACTATGGGTATAGTGAAGCCTCATCAGAACTAGGGGTCAGGTGAGGTCCTTGTTTTTGTACAGGGACAGAGGGGAAAAGAAAAATTAGCGGTTGAGGAAGATACTTGCCCATCCTGGCTGGGAGGTTCCCCCAGCCAGGAGTGGTGGCCTGTGGTCACCAGCCCTCTTTGCTGACTTTCCACCCTCCAAGGGAGGGCAGGGGACACAGCATCCAGCTCTAAGCCGGTGGCTTGCCCTTGGGCGCTGGGCTGCAAACTGAGAGTCATGGCGCATTTTCTTGATAGAAGCCCAGCCTGCGCTCCCCCCGCCGTTTGGGCCAGCAGAAAGGGGACTGAGCCGCGAGCTCGTCAGGAACCCACGTGGGTGAAAAACATCCTCAGCAGAACGAAGCAGTGGCTGGCAGGGCTGACAGCGCTGTTTGCTGCTGGGCACAGGACTGGACCGTCCCAGGTGCTGGATTTTAGTTGTGAGGGCCTGAACCTTGACTCTTCCCTCCTTTCCTTTCTAGCACATGTTGAAAGAAGATGAAATGTTTAAAGACTTTGCGACTCGCTCTCCTAGCACCAGTATAACAGATGAGGACTCCAACGTGTGACAATAACCACCAGGCACTGACAAAGGCTCACTTTCCTATGTGCAAGAAACGTCATCATTATACATGACGGGCAGCAGATCATGTACATTACATTGCTCTTGCTTCTGTTTGTTAGAAGTAATATTGGGGGGTGGAGAATTTAAAAAAAAAAAAAAAAAAGGAGAAAAAAAAAAAGGTGCCTACTCTAAAGTTGCCATAAGAAACACCCAGACACTGGTGAATGGTAATTGTTTTTACTATATTTAATGTACAAACTGGTGATATGTTTCAGAGTGTTGCATTTAAATTTACGTGGTATGATAGTGCTCCTTTTGCTTATTCACGGCCTCAGATAATCCTTTGTACTGTTTCAAAATAACAGAAGACGTTAGGTAGAAGTATTGCGTCTGTAGATACTGTGCATCAGTTTTCTCTAGGCTCTCAGCTGAAAAAAGATGTTACTGCTCTTTTTCAAGTGCATTTGTTCAGCACAAATACCAGCTCTGCCCTTCCTACGGTATCCAGTGTAGGATTTTAGTCATCCATGCCTTGCATAAGCTCCCCGGTAGCTCTTGACTGTTGCTCTTATTTTTATACTGTTTTATAAAAAAAAAAAAAAAAAGAAAAAGAAAAAAGAAGTATATGAAGTACATATAAAAGCAAAAATTTAAATTTTGTGAGATGGAGTGAAGGAAAGTTCGAGGTGTGGGGGAAGGGCAGAGGGTTGTAAAAAGATTATGCCAGTTTGCGTACCAGCTGGTTACTGGAACAGGCAGGCTGACCTTTGGAACTGTTTGCTTTCATTGCTTTTTCCTAAGTGCACAGTTTAATGATCTTCCATTTGGAGTGAAACAATTATAAAGCATGTTTCTTCTAGCAGTGACTCTTACGGAAACTGCACGTTTTAAAACGTCTTCTTTCTTGTTCCCAGCAGCAGTATTTATAGCATTCAAACAAGGTTATTAACACTTCTGTGACTTAAAAAATTTCCTTAAAGTTGAGAGTACTCCCTGTGTATGGAAGGGATATTTCTGTGCTGTGACTAACGTAAAGATGGTGTAGTTGCAAAAAAAAATAAAGTTATATATAGAAATGTATAGGAAATATATTATTTCATAATATTAAACCTAAGGTGGGACTTCTCAAAAATTCAAATGTCAAACATGTTGCTTGTCATTTTACCTTCTTAAAGCACAGCTCCTCTGCTTTTTAAGATCATCAGATTTTAAAAATCCTAACTAGCCAGTGGAAATCTTTTGTCAGCCTTTCAGTATTGTGACGTGTCCTAGCCAAAAGCAAACAAAAAAAGTAACTTTTTATCACAGTGGTCGTTCGTACGGTGTTGAACGTTGCATGTATTTTAGCACAATGGCATGAAGCTTCTTCGCTTTGTAAAGGCAAAAAAAGTACAGCTGGAATTGGTCCTTGCAGCGGTGTGTTGCTTTACCAAGCGTTTGTCGCTCGTTTCATCGCTCTCCTTGCTGGAAGTGAGACCCTTTCCGACACGTTGCTGGTGTGGTGCAAGGGAGGTTAGATTTGTGCTGACTCTGTGGGTATTTCTGAAACACTATTAACAAAGCCGGGAAAGAAAGAAAGGTTCTTTCAGGGGCTTCCAGGGAGCTCCCATCAGATGTTGGGGTAGACTGGAGACATATTCTAGCATTATATTATTGTAACCTGATAAGCTACTACCAGCCTGGTTCTTTGAAGGATGTGCAGCGTAGGCTATTATTTATGTACCAAGATGAAAAATTCTATGTGGATCGGTTGTGTTATAGATAATATCAAGTGCTGCCGTTTTCTCTTTAGCATCTGGAGCCAGGCAAACAATCCATAATGTATACACAAAACAGTTCGTGCTGCTTACCATTTGTCTACCAACAAATCAGAGCTGATGCTTTATTCAAAATTCCTGACTAAGTAATGTCCGCAAATAATTTGCCGTCTGTTGTTTCTTCCTCTGCAGTCTTGGGGGTGTTGGAGCTATTTTATTCGGGCAGAAATACCACATTGTGTAACGCCTGCCATCAGCTTTAAGGTGCAAATGCTTGGGATGTGAATTGAGGGCTCGCTTTCTGTGAGTACTTTGCAATATGGGTATTATTTTACATGTAAGTTGGACTTAAGACCCTGCTCTCCCAAATGCTGCAGAAGCACTGGGAAGATGTGGTGCAGACTTCTGAGCAAAAGCATTTCTCCAGATTCACTCTCACTAGACACTGGCTAGTGAAATTAATGACTGGATATTCACAGGGGAGAAAAAAAGGGGGGCTAGTGACACATTATTATGTGCTGAACTAGGCACAACTACTTTCCATTTTCTCTTCAGTCCAGTGCTATTAGCAAGCATATCAGCAACGGCAGATGATGGTTTATTTTAAGTCCAGTGGAAGTAGCATTCTCTCCAAACAACTGCATTTACCAGTTGGAAACCAGGTGGTCCCTTCGAAGCTGCCTATCATCTGAACCTTGGTTATTTTATGGGGGTGGAATACAAAAGCAAGTGATAAAGTCAGCAAGTTTATGTGCACAGTTGATACCGTTGGAGTATTTTAATGTGTGCGTGTTTGAAGAGGGCAACATAACTACTGTGTATTGCCACGTAAAATCCAATAAAGTCTGTGGAAAATGCCAAGTGTTTCTGGAAGCTGGTTCCTTTCCAACGTGTCCTTTTTTTTCCTTTTTATTTTCCTAGGAAGCTTGTTTTGTACTAATTAAAAAACAAAGGAGGGAGAAGGGGCAAAATCGCACATTTTTTGTGGACTGATTAGTTTGTTTGTCATGAGTGCCTGCAGAAAGACTCAGCTAACAGCTGAGAAATCAACTATCCCAAGTGTTTTTACTTATTTCTGGGATCCAGATATGAACCATCTTGGGTTGTTCGGTACGGTGTAACTAGAAAGTGTTCCCCATTGCTCGCTGTGTGCTCCTGGGTGAGTCCTCGCAGGGTGCCACAGGAAGGACCAGCTCTGGCCCTTCTCGCTGTAAAGGGCAACTGTCCCGCTGTAATGGGCAACCATCTCTCGGGTCCCAGGTGTCGTTCCCCTGCCCATGCCCTCGCAGCCCTCAGCAGTCATCGGAGCTGCGCCCGCTTTGCCAGCAGGAGTTGAGCTTCCCCAGACTACATTTTGTTGCTGGGGTGCAGGTGCAAATGATGATCAGCGTTTTGCCCAGGGTAGCCCAGAGAACGGACCAGAGAACGCAGAACCCCTGTCTCGTGACGTTCATTTCTGCGGTTTTGTTCATCAGCTCAGCATTTCAGTGGGAACACTGAGGGTAAACACTTTGAAACCTAGAGTATAATAAACTTTTGTTGTCTGTTTGTTTACAGTGATGAGGAAAAGATAGATGTGTATCGATCAAGAGCCTATGGAGATTAAACCCAGCTTTCTTCTGTTTGCTTAAATTACATACATGCTTAGGAATGGAGAAGTAATACAGAATAATCTCTGGAATGACTCTTCTGATTCCCATCCACTAGGTATTGTTGCATCCTGGCTTTCCCTTTAGGAGAGAAGTTGTACTTACCCTACCTGCATGCTTTTTATACCTTGCAGCGCTTTGTTGTTACGAATGTTTTGTGCATACTTTGTGCTTCACCTTAGTATTTTGGCATTTTCATTTGCAGCAAGAGCTTCTCCTGCTGAGCCTCTTTATCCTCAGTTGGGAGGAAGAAGATAGTGCTCTGTGAGGCAGCTAAGAAGCAAAACCTTCTGAGTTGCCAGTAGATTTGGAGCAAGGAGAGAGTATTAGGTGCTGGGGAATTCTTGAATAAAAAGGAAATTAGAGTTACGGTCAGAGAAACGGGAGAAGCAGCAGTGTGCTCCCTAATCAAAGCTGTGAGAAGGCCATGAAGGAATGGAGATGGGCCCATGACACGTTTGAAGACCTGTGGAAGAAAAGACACGTTAATACGTAGGACATGATCTGTTCCGTGGAGAGAGGCACCCGAGGGCAGCAGCAGGACTGACCAGCCTGTGCCCCTGAGAAGGTGTTTCCCTGGGGTGGCAGGAGCACGTGAACATCTGTAGGCAGGAGGAGAGATCACATGAAGATGTTTTGAGCGATGAGAGTAAAGAGGGCAGAGAAAGACAGATCGTCAATGCTTTTTTCACTCATTCAGAATGAAGAGGAGGAGGAAGGGCAGCGTTCAGCAGGACAGAGCCTGTTTCTTGAGAACGGTGGTGAGATCCTGGGCCGATGAAGAGACCGTAGTGGTGCATTTGGCACCAGAAACATCCAGAGCTGAACAGGGGTGGCTCCTGCTGCAGCGGTAACATACATTCCAGCTTTCACAGCTGGGGAGACTGGATTTTTTAAGGCTAGGAAGCTTGTTTATTTGTGGCTGTATTCGACAGTTGTTTGTGGTGGTGCGCGGACTGCCCAAGCTTCCCTGAGATAATCCAGTTACAGGCAGCAACAGCGCAAGCTTCTCAGTTGAGCCAAAAGTCCAGCTGAGTCCGTGCGCATTGCCATGGCACAACTAACGCCACTGGCAGTAGCAGCAGTTAATATTGGGATACAGGCCCATCAGAAAAGACCACCACGTCATTTCAAGCACCCTGTAGAAGTCTGCAGGTTCAGATGCATACCCTTCTCTGGGGGATTAAAAGAAAAAGTTTGTTTCAACTCCAGGAAACACCCAGTGCCAATAAAATGGCTTCTCTATAACAGTCCTATAAAGGAGATCGAAGGAGATAACATCAGACTGGAATGAGATGGCATCAGCTAAAGAAATGGTGCCTGAATTAACAATAAGGAAAACAAGCACAGATGAATTCAGTAGGTATGAAAGTTACTGGGCCTGTCGGGCTGGTCGCTGCTCAGTGAGCTGTGGAGAAACACACCCAGGAGAAAGCCCGCCTGCCCCACGGGACGGCAGCCGGCTCGCAGAGCTGAGCTCTGCCACTGCCATGACCTTCATCGGGAAGGTGGCAGGCAACCATGTGTATGCTTCATAGCTCTGGCTGAGCCCAGCGCCTACAGAGCCTTCGCTGGAGAAGGAAGGGACTTCCCTGAGGCGGTCTGCATGAGAAAACAACCTCCTCCTGCACAGAAAATGGGCCAGAAGGTCTCGCACGAGGACAACCAGGAGAACAAGGCTGAAACTCTAGTCATCTGTGAAATCTTCAGCCAAGGTGTGGTCCATGCATCTCAAAGGCTGAAGGACTATCTTGGTTTTGTGGATCCTCAGAGCAAATTCCAGCCAGCCACAAACACGCTGAGTGAGATCTTTTTGGTCAACTTCATCAGCTTCTGCGTGGAAAAGGGAGTGGAGGAACGTATCACGACCAGCAAAATGACCAAGCAGCAGTCCTCTCTGTTCGGGGTGGACTGGATCTGGACTCTGTCTGGAGCTGACAAGCAAATCAAACTTCAGATTGCCGTGCAGGCTTTACAGCTGGCCGAGCTTTTCCATAGCGAAGGCGGCCCCGCTGAGGTGGTGGAGGACTGCTGCCGGGAAGCCGTGCTGGCAGACGAGCGCTTCCAAAACAGGAGCAGGTTTGAGAAGCTGGCGGAGTTCTGCCGCCTGGTGGGACGGGACTGCCTGGGCTTGTTCGTCATGTTTGGTGTGCCAGGGAAGCCCAAGGACATCCGAGGAGTCATGCTAGACAGCATTGCCAAGGAGAGGCAAAAATGCTGCCTGTCGGGCAGGAGTGCGCTACGGCAATTTGTCACCAGCACTGACAGCTTCCTGCCCACAAAAGACATGTTGGAAAACTGCCTCCGCGCAAAAAACGGACCAAAGGAGGTGGGCAACGTGTACATAAACTTTCTGTAAACTGCTGGTTGACAGCAGTGGCTCTGCACGCCCGCCCCAGAGCTCACCTCTGCCTCTCTCGCTTTTCTTCTCGCACACCATCCCTCCACCCCTTTATTTCCCACCCTCTCCCCCACCCATCGCGTTCCCTTAGCTCCTGCAGAGGCCAGGCTGAGTCACTCTCTCCAGGTTTTAAACAACAGGATGTACCTGCCAGAAAAATGTGTTTATAGAAAGCACGTCATTTTTCCAGAACATTTTGTTCGCCAGACGTTAAGTCTTGGCTGGGGCCGATGGAAGCCTTATTGCCCAGAGCCTTTGGGAGGTCACGTTTGTTAGACTTGACTCACAGCCTTTGTTTACTGTGTGGCAGATTTTTTCTGTAATGGGAAGTTGAGGCTGTAATAAGGAAAAATATACCGGTGCTGGTCAGAAGATGTGCAGTGAGCTAGGATGACGCTCGGTGGTCCTTAAAAATGCTGGTGTGGAGGCACGAGCTGGCTCACGACTAAGAGGAAAAGCCCTTCCTCACGATAGAAATGGGCTACGTGACAGGCCCAGTCGTTACCTGCCTGGTAAAAGTAGATCAGGGCCGGGCCTGTTGGTGCTGAGCGGCTGCAGCGGGTCAAGGTGTGGCAAAAAGCAGTGGCAGGTGTTAAAGGAAACTTGGGGACATCAGCCCACAGGGACAAAAACCTGGCCCTGGAGACGCTGCTGGGAGCTTCTGCTTTTCAGGGCAGCAGAGGCAGCTCCTGACCACTCGTGGCAGAGCACAGCAGCCTCGAGGACGCAAAATTGTTTCACTTTGACTTTGTTTTCAGTAGCTTAGCAGCTTTTAGTCGACAAAGTGAGACTTTTGGGTTGCAGAGTTGTAACTACTGTCTTTTTGCTGCTGTTAACCAGTGAAGGAAGACCTGGTGAGTTTTCAGACTGGTAAATTCGCTTTGTTTATAGCTAGCTGAATAGTTTTGTTGGGGCAAAACTCTGCCTGTGGTTTTCTTATAATTTCATTCATTTTATTTAACAGAATAAAAATAATTTCAACAATCTCATTTATATATCACTATTTACTATGATGTGAGTTATAAGGTGAGGCAGCTGTGACAACTAAGAAATAAAGGGTCTTAAAAAGGGCATAAAGAAGCTGTAGCATCCAGGCAGAAGTTTTCGCAGCTTTCCATGGTGCAGGCGTGGAGGCTGAAAGATGAACTGAACTCAAAACAAACACACACAGACCTGTGAAATTTTTTGCTGAGTCCCAAACGTAGCTGGGTATGGGGAAGGGAGGCCATTTAGTTTTGAAACAGTCCAGTGAGAGACAGTTGTTTGTAAAGAGCTGGCGTCATTGTGCGTGTAACAGGGGTTTGGTGGGACAGAGGGGATGGTTCGGGTGTTTGACATAGAAAACAGGCATAGCTCTGGGGCTGTGTGCGGAGAGCGAGGACTCTCTCTGCCCATTCAGGAGGGTTTTGGGTTTGTTTTTTTTTTTTGCCTGTTTAAAGTAACAGCATAACCAATACTGCAGCTGGACCGATTGGTTTATAAAAGGCCAGCAGAAAAGCTTTAATTTTGCATTAAATTAGTATCTTACTTATAACTAGTGCAGGTCTCTTTAAGTGATTCAGTTCTGTAGGACCCCTGTCTCTCTGCAAACTGGTTGGGCTTTTTCTTTTGGATGTTTTGCATGCTTTTTCAGAGTTGGAAAAGGAAGGGGAAAAAAATCAAAATGTCTCAACTATATAGAGTTTGGACTATGGAAGATGACACACATTGGGGCAGTTGCCCGTTTGGTTGACGTCCTCCAAAGTGGCTCTGGTACCTCAGAGATGTCGCACAGGCTTGGCCTTTTATTTGGGGAGCCAGGGTGCGTCGCCCAGGCTGCCGCACGCTCTCCGCCTGGCGTTGCCTTGAGGGTTTTAGCTCAGGAGCCCGGGCCCTCAGCGACGGTGGGAACTGGCCAAGACTCCGTACTGCGGGTAATAATGGTGAAGATGCACAACAAAGTATTTAACGATGTAAATTTGACCATGGTCATTTATTCAGCCAAGCTGGAGTCTCAGCTCAGGTGACTCACAGCCGTACCACAAGCTTCTGTAACTGCACACACTGATTTGCCAGGCAAGGTGCTGACCTCAGTTTAATCCTATGGTAATTTGTGTAATAAGGTTCTTAAAAGCAAAGTGAAGGGGTTGGGTTGGGTTGTTTGGGTGGTTTTTTTTCCCCTTTGGACATCATTTGCTAATGTATAGTTTAGTATAATGTGTAATTTGTATAGCTTATACTGTAGTTGAGCTCAAGAGCTCACGGAAGCGTAGTTCAGTGAAGAAGAGGAAACTTGCAGCACTGCTGCTGTTGGCTGCTTAGCTAGGCCAGGTAGCTCTTCATAACAAGAAAAAAACAGCAGAACACCTCACCTCACTCACCCTTTTTCAAGAAACGTTAATTTAAGGAGCATGATTAGCTTATCACAGGATACAGCTACCCACCCTGCCTGGGTCCCCCAGGAGTTTCTGACTCAAGCAGGGGTGACCTGGGCCCTTGGTGCCAGTGCTTTATCACTCCAGGAGGGCGTCTGGCATCGCCCCCTCCACTCCCCTGTTGCAGGAGCAGCAGCGTGCGCTGTGCCCCCGAGCTGTGTGTGTGCTATGTGGACACTGCCTGCCAGAGGCCTGCAGCTACAGCCGTCCTATCCCTCAGCCACACGGTGACCCCTCTCCTGCCCTTCCTCCCTGGGTGATCCATCACCAACGCACCCTCCGCTGCTGGAAGGACGCTTGTTTCTGCGGTTAGCTCAGCATGGGACCCTGCTTGATAGCGTCCACCACAGGCAAACAAACAGTTGCAACAGCGGTGATCTGGTTAGAAGCTATGCGCTTGCAGGAATTTGCTGCAACTAGCTGCCTGTGTACGCTCCTAACGCCCATTGCTGGGAGCCAGGCTCGGGCCAGAGAACAGCCTGATGCGGACGTCTTGTGATGGATGTGCTGGGAGTGCTGCATGCTGACCGTGGTAGATCTGTTTAAAAACAGGGTCCAGGTAAATGAAACTGTGGGGTGAGTTGGGGTGGGGTGGGAGGCAGGGCACGATCCCCAGAAGCACTAAGCAAATGCTACCGCGACCTCCTTACGCTGTTCAGGCAAGGAAAGGCGCAGATCCCTGCGGCCCCAATCCCGTTTTGCTGTTGCCCCACTCGCACCCGACCCATTTGTGTAAGAAGTTACAAACCCAAGGGAGAGCCGGGCTGCCGGCTTTGCCCAAGGACCGCTCCTTTTCTTCCTCTTCACTTGGGCAGGAGCAAGAGGAGAAAGGCAAAAGCTCAGGAACAATATGAGGCTCCTTTCTGTAAGCCACGTTATTTTTACCAGAAACTTTCAGAGGACACTATTAAACCCCTGAGGCGATGTGTACATCCTTACCTGTCACACAGTGCCTTGAAAGACTAAAGCAGGCAGGGCCCCCAGACACAGAGGCAGCTGGGAAGCCAGGACAGGCGAGGACTTGCTTAGGGCAAGCGGTCACTTCAGCACAGGCGCCCCAGAGCCCAGAACCAAGAGCTGCTCGCAGCTCCGGCCCCCGTGGGGGTGACAGGGCTAACGCCGGCGCAGATCAGCAGACGCGCAGCTGGGACTGCTGCGGCGCCACGAGAAGCGCAGGCTCAAGACCCAGCGACAGGAGTGAGATTAAGCAACGGCTCATTTCTTACCTCCTTCCTCTCAGATCCTCTGTGGCAACAGGAGCAGCACCCAGAGAAAGACCCCTGCTGCACGCAAGCCCGCCTTCGCTGTTGACGGGGGCATTTCTGCCTTGGCGCAGCAGTGAGCGAAGGGGACCCGCCTCTGCTAAAGCCAAAGCAGCAGCAGCCCTTTCGCTCCTGCTTCTCTCAGGAAACTTTGACAAACTGCCTTTCATGCAGGAGGTTCAAGTCTCCCCAGCTGCTTTGTAACGTGGAGGTTAGTAGTACTCAGCGTGTCCGGTCAGAAAACTGGAGGAATACTCGTATTTTCTGTAAGACAGATGAATTGGCTCAAAGGAAAAAAAAACAAAAAAACCCCACACTAATACATAAAACTAACTTTTATCCCTGACTTGATTAAATGCTATAGTACAGGGCCATCAAGCAAAAGGGACTGTGACACAGTTTTGTTTCACAAAATTAGAGATTTTATGTATATCTTTTTATTTATTAAGAGCTTCATTTTCACAAGGAAGATGTACAAAATAAAGGTAAAAAGAGGAGACTGAAGTGATAGGGAGATAAACGGAGACAGTTTACTCCTTGACTCGTCATCCAAATACAGCAGTTTTCACCAAACTCAAACAAAAGAAAGAGATAAGCACTAAGGTAAACAAATCTAACAAACAGGCTTGCTTTTTTTTTTTTTTTTGAACCTTCACTTTACCGAGTGTTTTACAATTCTAGGTTGTCTCTTAGGAGGTTGAAAATGATGTGTTCAGTGACACACAGGTGATTCCCCTGCAAGATACTTTATTTCTTACACAGATGTGAAAAAAGCCAGTAATTGAATAAGCAGAGTAAGTCATACAAAATAGTTGACGCGTAACCAGCTAGAGTTATTTTTTTTACAAGAAAACTTCATTAACTATAATAATGAAAAAAATCTATGCATAACCCACAGTGATACAAACCAGCAGCAAGATAATTTCTCTCATATTTCTGCTTTTTGCCTCCTAAAAAAGGGACTGAAACTTACCCAAGTGTACTGTGGAGCATAGTATTAAAGAACAAGTTTCAGAAGCGCACATCAAAAATTCAAAACTTCAGAGGCAAGTCTAATTAATAAAATTAATAACAGTATTGTCCATTTGAGGTTCCTTAAATTAACTGTAGTATCTTTTTCTCCTTTTAATTCATGCTGAAAATTACCTTTTAAGTGCACAGTACCCATCTGTTGTACAGGCACAAAAGAAAACACGGCAAGCTATAATCTCAAATACCTACCTACATCTTTAAAAAAGTGGTACTATACGCTGACACTTGTAGCTAACTAGCATCCACATTACTTCATATATGACTAAACATCCTTTCGGTCTCTCTGATCTCGTCACCAGAACAAGATTTTTAGTTTCATCGATTCCTTGCAGGACAGCTCTAATCTCAGCAGCATCTCTGTTGTTTAGAAGCAGAAGGCTCGGCACACAAGATGCCTTAAGTTTACTAAAGATTAGGTAAAAGGCTGCTGTAAAAAAAAGTATATTAAAAAAAAAAAAAAAATCAGAGCTATCGTAAACAGCGTCTAAAACAGTTTTAGATTCGGTGAGACGTTTGAACTTGCTGTCAGTTTGGTGACTTATAGCTGTTCCCATGCATCCTTACCAAGCAAAACCCTCTGGAGCTTTGCCTGAGCGAGACAGGCAGGCGAGTCCCCTGACCGTGTGCGCACCGCACCCGAAGCTGGGCGACCCACCGAAACCCACCCTGGCAATGAAACCTGAGCTCCCTTCTTCCAAATCCATCTCTGGGAAACAAGAAACTAAAACGAGTTCCATTTTGCACCCAGTGTTTTTTTCACTGCACAGGACATGCAAAACAACTGCTTTTGTACTCCTATGGCACCATCTGCTATTTAAAGGTAAATACAAAAGTCAGTTGTTTTTTTTTTTTCAGTATTCCACACACATACAAGCAAAAAATTCCAGCTATTTGTGGAACAGTGCACAAAGCCGCCTGCCTTCTGTAGCTTCTTTCATTGCCCAGGGATGAGAACCATGACCAGCTGGAAAAAGTGTTTGCATTTAAGAGAGGCTATTCCAAAATACAAAGGAAACAAATTTTATATTGCTGTCTACCTCTCTGTTTTGATTAACAAGGCAGCTTGAACAACTTCAGCCATAAATGGTTAATTGTCATCCTTCAACTGAACAAGAATCTTTAAGCTTCCGACATTGCAAAGATTACACATACAAGGCAAACACTCCTGGCCCTCATACTGTAAAAGCTCTCTAAGGATTATAATTTGGCATAAGCAAGGTGAATAATCCAGCACATTCTGTATATTTTCATACCAACTAAAATACTGGGTATGCACAGTGTTAGGAAGCAGGATATTACTGCCATTTGATTACAGTGCTAAGAAAAAGTGTAAATGAGTGTTTACTGCCCTAAGCAGCTATACTGTCCTCCCTTGAGATGGACTATACCATACAGCCGAGCACTAGGCATCGCTACCTTTCCGCAATACAGTTATTTCTGTGCAACATACAGTACAGTTTTAGTACAGTGGAGCTTAAGTGTCTTTCTTGCCAGAGATTCAGAAAAAATGAAGCATTTTTAATGTAAATGTAGCTTCCCAGCACTGTGCATCAGCCATCTCTCTCTAACTTTGTCCTGTTCCCCGTTAAATGTTTTTTCTTCCCTTCTACACAAGATCACTGAATTACCAGTCTTCTTTAGAAGGCGAACCTCATGTCCTTGGTGTAGCCCAGTTTGTCCAGGTTGGGAATGCAAGCATACTGGATCATTGGAGGAGGCCCACACATGAGGATCAGAACATCGTTCTGAGGTGGGGGCAGGTGGTCTCTGATCATCTCTTGGTTCACAAATCCTTCGCTGTAATCCCAGTCTGTTAAAAAAATGAAAGCAGGGGAAGGGGAATGAGGAAAAAAGGAGGAAAAGATAGATACAAGTCACTTCAGAATGAAAGGGGAGGGTGTGCAGTTTTTTTTTAGTAACGTTCTGGACTGTAGCATTTGTACACTCCCCTCGCATTAGTGTCCTCACCACAGTTATGCTACATGGAAAAACTGCCACCTCTGCTTTTAAGATGCAAAACTGATGTATGGAGAAAACAAGGGCTAACTTTTAATAAAGCTTGCTAAAAGCCCCAAGGAAATCTCAAGCAGAGCTGTGAACAGAATGTGGATCTTCTCAGCTCCAGCACTGTGAAATAACAACATCCATCCTCCTCACCCCACTGTTTACAAGTTCACTAGGGGAAATCTTGCTGATGAAGTTGCTCCCAGTTGGAACACTCACGCAGCTCATCAGTTCATACTAGGCTTCAGGTTTACCCATCGCATCCCCAGCCCTGGATGCAAAAAGCTGCTGACCCAAACCTTTGGGCACAGTAAGACTGACACGTTTTTCTCCCACAGATTATCCAAAAATTTCCAGTTTCGGTCCGGTTTCATGTATGGTAGTGGAAGTCTGCAGAACAGTGATGAGGGGGTCTAAGGAGGAACTTTTATTGCAACTGCTAAGATCAGTTCACAATTCACAAATATCAAAGAAAAGGAACAGTGATTAGAAATTCCAGGAGAACACCAACTGCAGAAGATGACATGACAGCAACAGCCTGTGGGGACAGCGAGACCCTTCCCCCCGCCCTACCGGAGGTGTATTCTTGGTCACAAGGTAAGAGAAGGCACATGGCTTTTCCTTCTCTGCCCCAAACCACCACTGAGTAGGAGTGTAAGTCTATCCTGATGTGGTGGGCATAAGGAGAATGACAAGGAATGACAGGGAAACTATTAAACCTTTTCACAATGGCAGTAACTATTTAGCCTTTTCTTCCTCAAACTTGCACAGCTGAGGGAGGCACATTCAGCTAGCTCATCCTCTCACCTAGACCAGCCAACCGTATCACATTATCTTTAAAACTGGACTGTACAAAGCTGGAACAGTATTTTCATTGAGAAACGCTGTTTAATACAAAGGCAATTCCACTGCCTAGGAAGATCAGCTACCATGAACTGCCATACAGTGACAGCTACGTAGGAGCCTGTACTTGGCCGCATCTCTGTGAGATACAGTGCCTCTGACGCTCTCACTGCAGCTGCCTTAATGCATGCTCTAAACACAAGACAATGAGATAATATCTTATATTTATGTCTGTGGGGAAGGAGAAAGGAAGGTCACCTTCCAGAGTAAATAATGGTAAATATTCAGGTGTAGTCATGGGAGGAACGCTGCACTACCATTCACCTGAGGTGATCTTTGTAGCTTTGGCAATACTGCCTGGTGACCTCTGAGAGTTTCTGTGCATCACTGTGTGAAGAATGATGCTACTGGATGCATTCACACACGACTCATTAAGCAAGAAAGGAGCTCAGAAATACCCACATGACATAGCATGTCTCATGTCAAACACATGCATTAATACTCATAACTTAAGCTTCAGTGGGAGTAACGTGTTAGATCTTACTTTCAGGCGCTTTGTCCAGTGTGTACCAACACTTAAAGCGACCGGGATTCTGAACCTGGATCTCCTCTAGCTCGGAACGTAACAGGATATCCTTCTCTGTCTGCACGATAAGGAAAACAATGATTACGTTCTGCATTTGAGCACAGCCCTCAGATGACCACAGAGCATTAGCTACTCCACAGCCCCATGAGATGGAACGGATTATTCAACTCCATTTTACAGGCTGAAGAGAGCAAACACAACTTATTTTCACGACTATCCTGTAGCAGAGCTAATCAAAAGGTTCGTAACTTTCCCAAATCCTGACCATGCAATGCGTTCCCTCTAAAAAAATAAAAGGAAGCAAAACCTGTATCAAAACATGGAACCTTCACTTGTTCAGGGAATTAGTGGTAGCATCAGAAGAGTAAAGCCCTCTTTTAGCACTCCTATTACAAAAGCAACTTTCATCAAAAAACTAACCATGACTACACACAAATATCTCCCTACCCCCCCATACTGTGCCATTCAGTCAGGAAAATGCCAGGGTCTTCACCTTTGCCGCTTCAAATTTCATCAGCGCTGCCATACGGAGATTGCTTGGTTTTTAAACGGGATGTGGAAAAAATAGCCAAAAGGGTATTGAGTTCTGATTGGAACAACAAACGTTACCCAGGGTATCAAGTTCTGCTCCTCCCTGATGCAACATCATTGAAGGCCAAAAGAAAGCCTTATTCCCGTAAGAGCAGCTGCAGTTTGGGAAGGAGGGAAAAGGGTAGAGACTAAAAGTGGTACCATCCTCTGCAGCCTTAATCATTTGGCACTGAGGACACCACTATGTCTGTAACTAGGGGGGTAAGGAGGAATGTGCCAGCAACTACTGCCGAGAGGGTGCCTATTTCTGGATCTGCAGTTCCATGTGTTCCAGAAAAGCTATTACTGGGTCTGACCAACTCAAAGCATGCTAGTCAGAAGCACAGTACGAGCCCACGTACATTGGCATCTGTAATCCAACACAGCTCTTTTGGGAGGGCCAAAATGAAAGATCAGCAAAACACACATTAAAAAATATTTTAAAATATTCTAAAATATTTAATATTAAAAAACATCTAGTCTGCAGGCTTTCCTGACTGACCATTTGTCACAAGGCTGCTTTATATTTGTGCAGTTAGTGGGTACAAGGACTCCTTAAAGACAAGGCCTGATGCTTACACAGGCTGTTGCTAATACACAGGCAACTGTTCCCTGAGTCCCCCCTGCCAGAAGCAGTAGGTTTTCTAGGCTGCTAAAGCAGCTCTAGCCCCATCTTAGTCATTCTGAATTACTCATAGCAAATCCTGGCCCTCCTGCCCTGACGCCGACTGCACTTTATGCCAACTCCTAGAGCTCAGCAGAGACCAGCTGCTGCAGCCCCACCAGAGGGCACCGGCAGGGCTCTTAAGGAGGCCTTACTGTAATAAAGCATCAGAACAGGGCACCTGTTGGCACTTGGATCATAGCTTCTGGGTAGAAAAATCTTGGTTTATAATTCAGATACGGTACAAAGGAAACGAGGACACACTGAGTATCAGAGGAGAGCGGAATAACAGAGGAGAGCCTCAAGAAGCTAAAAAACATAGGAATGAAGTGAGGTTCACCACAAATAATGGCTCATAATCCAGAAACAAATATTCATTATGATGGAGAAATTTAAAAGCAAAAGGATTAACACCAGAACATCAGGCAAAGAAGGGGGGTTGCAGTTGAGCGGCACACCACCATTTGGGTTGCCCAGTCATCTAAGAAAGCTCTATTCCATGGATGGGAGATCTTCCCGTTGTCCAGCATGGCAGTATGATACACCTCAAAGAGCAATAGAAACGCATGAAGAACTGACAGAGGGAATGAGACAGCCATGCAGGATCACAGCTCTGTAGCTGAGGGAGCTGCTGGAGACCACTGTTTAATTTTAGCCTCACCTAAGGTGTTCTCAAACAGAAAGATTCCACATACAAACCCTGCTGCGAAGCTGGGGAGTTACAATTGCTGAAGGAACCAGGTGTACACCTCCTTCATGTTTCCACTAAGACAGACAGCTCTGAAAGTCTGCCCAAAACATTAATAATTTGCACAAAGGAATGCAAAGTTTTAAAACATTTATAAACTGGATAAGAAACAGAGCAATGAGACACAGGAAAGTGAGCATTAGCTGGGAGGAAAGCGCCATTTCTGTAGTAACACTAAAAAGGCAATTCATTATAGTGCTTTTATATGGGAAGTTTTCAACTTTTCAGTTCACTTCTCCCCTCAGGGTTTGTATTTCTGTACCAGGCTTTCTCAGCAAGAATTTCATTTGCTGAGTGGAGTTCTGTTAGTTAAGTAAACTTTATAAACAGAAAAAAGGACAGAATTACCTGATTAGCAAACAGCAGGTTACAAATGGTAGGGTCATCTTTGTCTTTTATGATTGCTCGAATGATCTGCAGCATAGGTGTTATCCCTGAAAGAGAAAGGCAGGTCAATGATGCCAGAATGCGAAGGAGCAAAAGAAAGCACAAGCGAGCACGTGAGAGAAAATATGAACAAATACATCTACCAGCTGCCAGAAACCAAGAATGAATCTTTATATATACGTACCAGTCCCACCTGCAATCATCCCAACGTATTTCACTTTCTTAGTAACTGGTTCAGCTTTCTTTTCAGGCCGAATAGCAAAATTGCCTGAAGAGAGAGAGAGATGGAAAACACTGAAGAAAGCAGGAAACAGTGTCTGTGATCCCTTCCCAGCGCCTTCAGCTAATTGACTTTGTTTCGGCCCTGTCACCCTTCCCCCTCCGTAAAGCAGGAGCAGGAAAATTAAAACAAATCCTGAAAGATGATTAGAGCTTGTAAGACACCTGATGATAACATCAAACACTGATGTGGGTTATTACTTACTCCTGACCATAGCATCAAGCCGTCAGTACCTGTATTTCTATTTGCTCACGTCCCATACCCCAAGCGATACTCAGAAGCCCACATTCTGGAAACAGTTCTACACAAAGGAATTAATCTGCTCAGAGTTTATTTACCCCATGTAGATTATTTTAAGGGAAAACCTGAAATATGCAGGGTGTATTTTTCTGTATATTTATCTCCTCTTTTTGAGCTGATTTGCCAGTTTCAGACAAATCTGACAGGGAGTTTGAAATTGCCCAAAATGTTGTATTTGTTGTATTCACACCTCTCTTCATCCAGGATAACACAAACACAACATACAAAGCTCTGGAAAACCACGTGTCTGAGTTCTGCTGCTCACAAAACTGCCAGAAGGTTTTTGTGACACATTTGTGGCTGCACTATGCCAAAGTGAGATATTTTATATTGGCATAAAACTACTCCCTACTGATAAACCTCATTTTCACTTGGGAAATTAGCATTGGACAGCACAAATACCAAGTGTTTTTATCGGTGTATAAACTATGTCCATATAAGGAGGAAGAGAATTACCTTCTTTGAGAACAGTATCAATAACAAGCACTTCTATAGTCATATAACAATCCCCCTCAGGATGGCCGTTGACTTAATTAAGACACTAGCAGTTTCTTTTGTGCAGAGATGCTAACAACAGAAAAGAATCTCCTGTCTAGTGGGAGAGGGTGAGTAAACGGAGAGTACCAGCCGGAATAATAAATAGAGGTGACAGCTAAGGTTCAGTTCATGCGCTATGTGTAATCAAAATGTAGCCACAGAGATTCTGGCCCTCTACTCCACTCTGGTGAAAGCCCACCTGGATTACTGTGTCCAGCTCTGGAGTCCTCAGCACAGGAAAGACAGGGACCTGTTGGAGCAGGTCCAGAGGAAGGCCACAAAAATGATCAGAGGGATGGAATACCTCTGCTATGAGGAGAGGCTGAGAGCGCTGTGTTTGTTCAGCCTGGAGAAGAGAAGGCTGCGGGGAGACCTTATTGTGGCCTTTCAGTACTTAAAGGGGGCTCATAAGAAAGATGAGGACAGACTTTTTAGCAGGGCCTGTTGTGATATGACAAGAGGTAATGGTTTTAAACTAAAAGAGGGTAGATTTAGACTAGATTTAAGGAAGAATTTTTTTACAATGAAGATGATAAAACACTGGAACAGGTTGCCCAGAGAGGCGGTAGATGCCCCATCCCTGGAAACATTCAAGGTCAGGTTGGACGGGGCTCTAAGCAACCTTGATCTAGTTGAAGATGTCCCTGCTCATTGCAGGGGGGTTGGACTAGATGATCCTGAAAGGTCCCTTCCAACCCAAACCACTCTATGATTCTATTAAGACTTGAACACAGATGGAAAAAACTGTGACCAGTATTACTACTACTTTATAATGTTTTTTCTGTGTTGTTTGCTCTGGATAAATTATATCTTCCAAGTCATCCTTGCCTTTTCCTTTGTAGACAAGTAGGCCACTTGGTCCTCTGAAGTCAATAGTATCCCCTATTTTCAGGCTGTCTAAGTATTGAGACATCTTCCCTCCTTCAGGAAATTTCGGATGGACACTTCTAAAGTAGATCTGTTAAAAATAACAATGAAGCAATTAATCTCACAGCTCAAACATGAGCATTTGCCCTTCAAGTATTTAGGTACCCATACTCCTCATGCAAACAACACAATTACTACATAAAGAAATGCTATCAATGCAGATTTGACTGACAATAAAAGAGAAGCACTGAGTTTTCTGAAGAAGATTAAAATGCCACTCTTGCCCCAGTTTTGATCAGATCGGACACAGACTGGCAATTTCTCCATTGTATTTCTGTAACATAGAAAATACCTCTAAATAATCAACATGATTTACATCCAAGTTCAAAAGGGGGAAAAAAAAGGAAAAAAAAAAAAAAGCCACTGTGATTTCAAACAATAACACTTCTGAGAAAGACCCCTGACAGCTCAGTTGCAAAGGGATATACCCAGACCTTCTTCTTGGGATGCCAACCGTTTGCACCTCAAAGTTAGAGTAACAAAAAAAGTGGATACCAACTAATTGAATATTCAGCCATTCCCCAACAGGTATCAGTGGGTGTAGTTCCATTGCTGGAACTGTGCTGGATTTTTTGTTTTACATCACATGGGTGTGAAAGAGTTCAAACTGAGACTAGCTACACTTGTTTACAAGAACAGCATCATTTGCATGCAAGGAGAGCCACACTGGGAAGAAGGAGTCTTGTGAAACGTTTCTAGCTAAGATTTACATTTTTCCCTTGTCATGTCTTCAGTGTGCAACGCCATGCTCATGAAGATAAGCAGGTAGTAAAAGGCAAATTAACGTCTAGCTTCACAATAAATGAATAAAGTGTTATTAGTTGTAAAGAAGAAAAAAAACTTGAGTAAAATTCTAAGAGGAAATCCAGTGCAGATATTCAGGTTTTAAATTCCTGTCGGCCTTAAATATATTTGCTTAGACCAGCTACCGAGAGACAAAACAAAAGTACATTACCACAAGACTCAAAATTACATTCTTGCCAATTAAATCAGTCACTCACACTGTCTGGATCAGTAACGATAATGATCACTGCTCTTAATGATCATAATGATCATATTACATTAGCTTCAGAAGAAGCTGACAGTTCAGGCAAGGCTAATTCCTTATTTCAGAAGGATTAAAAAAGTGTGTGAACATCTGCAGGTCTACACAGATTTTGGAAAACTGCAGTATGCAAATACAGAAAATTATGCAGCATCTCATGAGACACACTCACTAAAGAAGCACTTACAAAATGCTATATGGACTGTAGGTAATTGCAGATCACTTGTTGCAATAGTGGAAGTCCGCAATGGCACATACCTGAACAGAAGCCAGCACATCAGACTTCACATAGCACTGCAAGTGTAAAGGTGGGCTCAGAAGTTGCCCAGCCTGGTAAAAGAGCGTGACATTCTCACCTTGACAACAAGATCCACAAAGCCCTTGTCATCATCACTGGAAACCGGAGTGTAAGGTCTAACAACCAGAGCTCCATCAATCCGTGCAGAGAGGTAGATATGCTGTCCTGTACACAGGGAAGGAAAAAAACAGTTTGCTTTCAAAAGATTTTTCTTTCAGTGGATGTACTGAGTTGGCATGGACTGCAAACACAGTCTCAAAGTTCTCCTAACTACCTTGTTTTGGGGCACCACTTTTTCCTCTCTCATTTTCCTGACATTGTAACACCTTGCCAGAGTTGTTAACCATGCAGATTCTACCTGGAAGGGCAGACAGCTCTGCTGCTAATTTTATGTGTCAATCATATCTGTTCTGACAGCTTCGTGCATTTACATTTACCAAAGCCCTAATTGTACGTGAGATCTTGCAAAAGATGTGATGTCTCTCCTGTACAGACAAGTAAAAAGGACACAGGAGGGGAAAACTGTCAAGTGCTGTTCACTTCTTTATTAACATGTTAGTTATGAACTGGTACAGTGTAGTTACAACTGAATTTATAACTGTTCTTACTTTGACCACAGATCGCTCACGTCTCCCAGGAGGTCTTCTAGCTGCCATTGCTAACGCTGCCGAGACATAAAGCACTTTTCTAACCCTGCCATTCCTCCAGTTTAACATTTGCATGTAGCAATCACATTTCAATCTGTCACACGTTCACTGAACTCTCTACAATAGTTTCTTTTCTCAATGTCTACGTTTTTGATTAAAAAAACCTAGAATTAACTTCTTTGAAAGGTTTTCCTATAAAATTCCAATACCATGAAGAGACCTAAGTGAAGAATACCTACAGGGGGATTTGGTTTTTGTTATTTTATCACCACTAGGTCAACAGAACAAACTATCTCTTAAGATGAACGCAGCTCTCCAAAGGTGGTGCAGTTCCTCTGCCTGTTATGGGAACACAAAGAGGGGATTTTACCGGGAGCTGGTTTGCCAAGCCAGAGGGCCAGCGAGGCAAGCGAGTGGGTGAATGAAGATGTGCTACCTGGTGACTTGGGAAATGAGCAACCATAACTCACTTGAAGCTGTACACGGACATAATGTAAAGGCGATTCAGATAACCCTCTCAGCAAAGCCTATACACATCTGGTAGCACGCATGTTTCCTGCTAGGGAAGACCTGAAGGGAGCTGCAGCAGCAGCCTCCCGCTCCTCCTCCAGGCAAGGGGTGGCCTCACCACCCCCTCCTCCAGGAACAGACCCATGGTGACCGCTGCAGACTGTGAACCCGGACAGACGGGACCGCTGTTGGGGAATGTCTCACAAGAATTGGTACAAATCCCAAAAAGGTGCTCCTTCCAAAGGGAAAACATGCCTTATGCTCTTACTTGTTAGAGCTTTACCCCACCCTGACAGGACAGCAGCTGGCAGCCTCTGCGTGGGGCCATACACAATCCCACCCTCCCTCAGAGTGAATCGCGTTTTTTCCTGTAACACTCCAGCTGGTGCTAAAACTGAAATGCTGGTGCTGGACTAAACATGCAGAGTGCACACCAGTACCTGTCCCACAGCTGCCAAGCCTGCTGTTCCCAGCTGCTTTCACCACCCTCACCGGCTCTCAGCTCTCTTTGCTTCCAAAGTTTCACCCAGTAAACCACTCCCTCAGTCACCCACAGCCCGTGCAGAGCACCTTCAGGAGCATGACTATGTTGCTCCTGGGACCGTGCAGGGCCAGGCACGCACCTTCTCGGGCTATGCTGAACAACTGGCTGATTTGCCGTGACCTTACTAAAACACTGGAGGAAGCCATGGCATCCAGCAGACCAAATTCACCCCAGATGGCTTCCTTTCTGTAAGTGTGTAGGACAATAACAATTACAGAGGTGAGACAGCTCTCTCGTCAATGTTCATTATGGGCAAGGGAGGGAAACTAGCTTTGCCCTCATGGCTACTTAATTGGATCAAGAGAATAGTATATTCCAAACAAGAGGGAACCTCAACACAATGGACTGTAACACTGGAAAGGTGCCGAGGACTACCACGAAGCACCTGATCCACAGAGCATTGCAACTGGTTGTTAAAGCAGCAGTCCCTATTAAACACAAGTCACAATTAAATGCTCTTTATGTAAGCACTAGGAAACAATAGCACTAAGCTATTAAGGAAGGCAACAAGCCACATGGCAAGGCCTAAGGAAACATCTACCCCATGGTGATTAAGAAGTTCCATGGGACTGGCTGCAAATTCAGAAGTGAGCAGATCATCTCGTAAACTGCATGTGTTAAAGGAGAAGTAGCTGAGAGTGCTGCCTCAGGGGATGGGAAGGGACCACAGAGACCAAGCACCGCTGGAACAACACACACTGGAAAGTTGAGACTGGAAAAATACAAGTAAAGACCAGTGTTTGTTTCTACTGTCTTCACAGAAACAAGCTGGGTGCGCACTCTCTGTAAGAGGACAAGATTTCAGACCCTGCAGATGACTCACAGCATAAGGATAATCTCGCAAAGCTCTAAATACCAGCTCAAGCCATGTGCACGGTATTTGAAATTCAGCAGTTCAAAACATAGGAAAAAAATCCCCACAAAATCTCTTATAGTATAAAATACAAAGCTTGGATTCTCAGTAAGAAAAGACAGAACATACCTACAGGGAGACCCAGAACGTGATCTATGGAAGGGAGAGCAAATCGAAATCTTCTTGTATCATGACTAACTTCCTGAAAGAGGAAAATAAAAACAACAATCAGCTATGTTGTTGGGATTTAATCATAGAATCATAGAATCGTTTAGGTTGGAAAAGACCCTTAAGATCATCGAGTCCAACCGTTAACCTAACACTGCCAAGTCCACCACTTAACTATGTCCCTAAGCACCACGTCTACACATCTTTTAAATACCTCCAGGGATGGAGACTCAACCACCGCCTTGGGCAGCCTGTTCCAATGCCTGACTACCCTTTCAGTGAAGAAGTTTTTCCTAATATCCAACCTAAACTTCCCCTGGCACAGCTTGAGGCCGTTTCCTCTCGTCCTATCCCTTGTTACTTGGGAGAAGAGACCGACCCCCACCTCACTACAACCTCCTTTCAGGTAGTTGTAGAGAGCGATAAGGTCTCCCCTCAGCCTCCTCTTCTCCAGACTAAACAACCCCAGCTCCCTCAGCCGCTCCTCGTAACACTTATGCTCTAGACCCTTCACCAGCTTCGTTGCCCTTCTCTGGACACGCTCCAGCACCTCGATGTCCTTCTTGTAGTGAGGGGCCCAAAACTGAACACAGTACTCGAGGTGCGGCCTCACCAGTGCCGAGTACGGGGGGACGATCACCTCCCTGGTCCTGCTGGCCACACTATTCCTGATACAAGCCAGGATTCCATTGGCCCTCTTGGCCACCTGAGCACACTGCTGGCTCATGTTCAGGCGGCTGTCAACCAACACCCTCAGGTCTTTTTCTGCCAGGCAGGGGCCAACTGAGATTCAACAAGGCTCAGTGCCGGGTCCTGCACTTGGGTCACAACAACCCCATGCAACGCTACAGACTGGGGGAGGAGTGGCTGGAGAGCTGCCTCCCAGATTTTTTTTGGCTGTGAAATCAGTTTAAGCGGTTCCTGCCACTTCCCTTCCTGGTCAAGCTTCTTGCTCCTTTGCTTGGGCCACAGTCCACTAAGAAAAGTTTCTGCAAGGCCATACTCTCAACTATATCACCGAAATACATCACGTTAAAAATTACTACCCCCCAGCTACTCCCAAAACAGGGAGTTAATTGTTAATTTTTTTGTTTTAAACACAAATCATTTTGGTGCTCTGCTGGTGAAGGTACTAACAGCTTCATAGTCACAAAAAGGACATGGTAACTACCAACATGGGAACAGCAGAAACTTCAAAAATATGAGGGTCTTAGGCCAGGCAAGCAAAAGGAGCAACACTACAAGGTAAAATCAGCATACTGAAATTCCTCTTGCAATGGAAGGTAAAGTCTACCCAATCACACAGATGTCTTGAGTAGGCTCCACAACCACACTGAAAGCCACAATTCTCTTCCCAAGTTACAAAGTTTTTGTGTAATGACAGGTGATTTTAGATTAAAGTTCTCATCTACTTCAAATTTCATAGCTTGTAAGATACAAACTGAAGCATGTCAGAAAGACTGACTCACTTCATCTTTCCCAGACAGGTAGATATGGCAATGTTGAGAAGTTTAGTACCAAAGATCAGAGTGTTTGCACCAGATTTTTGGCAGGATGTTAGAAGCTACTAGCACTTACTGTATCAAGTTATTATTTTTCAAAATTAACTTCTGCTTCCAGGACACATTTCCCAGTTAGGCAAAAAAATATAAACATTCATCAGTCAAATATTCTCAGTTGATCAAGGTACCACATGCCGCAGCATCTGACCTGGTTATGTAAGAGCTGTTCCTCCATCCCAAGATTAAAAAAAAAGCATACAAAAAATAACAAGAGTGAGAAAAAAGTCAGTATTTAGGGGGGAAAAAAAAAATCAAGTGAACTGTGAATTCTCTTCTGTTACAAACTGCTACAGCAGAAACCTGCAAGTAGCTCGACTCTCAGAAGCATGTGCAGTGCCTCAAGCTCCCCTCCCCTCCTGCAGGTCAGGCAGACTGTACCTGCAACCATGTGCTACAGATCTCATGAGAAAGTGGGGAGTATATAATAATAGTGTTGTTGCAGTACACATGGGAAATAAATTCAGTAATGGCACCCAGCCCAAGCCACGGGGAAGCTTTCAGTTCCCACGAAACCAGGATTTGGAATGACAGTAGTCGTTTTCTTTGACAGACAGAACAAATGAAAGCCAAGCTATTGGTGCACTCCCTATACCTCAAACAAAGTTCTGTTCCAGTCCAAAGTCCTTTTCATCAAAACTCTTCTGATAACTTTCTGGTTAGCTCATTGACTTAAAAAGTCAACACTAAAAATATCTTCAGGTGTGACTTCACACCCGAAAAGCAAAGATTTCTATCTCATGTTTTTGATGGCGAGTTTATCCAAGGGAAAACTGGACTTTTCACCTTTCGTGGCTTTGGTCCCATTCCCTCAAGTTGAGTTACCAACTTCTGATAGCAAGATCCACCCCTGAAATGGTCATGACCTCCCTCTGAAAACCCGGTTGAGCAACTGGGAGGTACAGAACGGCTTCTACTTTTAACAGAGAGAAAGAGGAGCTGAGACAGCCCAGGCACTGTCAGGACTACATCATTTAAACCCCTTTCTTCCTGTAACACATTAGAGTACATAAATCCAGCAACAGGAATCAGTATCAACACAGTTCTGACAACTACTATGCTGAATGCTACTGACCATGAAAAAACTGCCTGCTCTGCCTGACAGCATGACTGCCAATCTAGTAGTGCAGAGTTTAGGAATTTCTGCTGATGTACTCATGACATGAGACACGTGACAGAAACTACGGGTTTGGTCATTCCTAAAGCAGCATTCTCCACTCGAACTTGCTAGGAAACAAGCTGCTTGCAGAACTCAGTTATACTAGGCAATGACCATTTATAAAGAAGTCCTTTCCTTAAAATACAAGCATTCACCCTGCTGCAACATTACCCAAGATTTAAGAAGCTATAAGCATTTCACAGTATCCATGTCATGCTCTGTACTGTACATGCACTTACCTCCTTATCAATCAGCCTCAATGCATACTTCACTTCAGGATCCTTCAGAGTAATCGCAGGATGGGGATTCCTGAAAAGCCTCAGGATGGTGCTGTAGATTAGCCATAATGGGTATGTCACAATCTGTCTCAACTGCAGCAATACAGAAAGAGTGTTAGACACACGTGCGTAACAAGAGAAAGTTATTTTGGTGAGAAGGAATATGGTAGCATGGCATGACAACCTAGCTACCAAAAAAAAATGTGTTTCTTTGTTATTAATATGAGCAGGAAAAGGAAGTATTAAAAAAACACCAGCCACACAAATTTGCTTTATGAATACCTGGCGTTACTCCTATGTTGAGGCACTTGGCATACCAGCAGAGGGTTGCAAAACCTGGCAGCTCAATAGAAGTGAGGATGCCTCAGCTCCATGTCCCAGGTCCACCCGTTAGCAAGGCTGAGCACACAGGCACGCCAGCAGGCACGCACACGGACACGCATACACAACACGTGCACAAATACACGCGTGGCTGGCCACACTGATCAACACAAACAGGCGCTCACACAAACAGCACCAATGGCCTCATCCTGTTGCCCTCCCTGACCAAACAGGATGAAGGTCCGTTAGCGGGAAACGCATATACACACATGTGTACAAGGTGGATCCACCAGTAGCTTAGTCTTTGCAGCAGCTGCCCCCAAACTCCAGTCTCCCCGGTTGCTGACATCTGGATGTACAACCCGCTCTTGCACAGACCCCTTCACACACCATCACGTGCGCTGTGGACCCTGAGTAATTGGGGGTCTCACACTCAACCACAGACCCCACTCTCTCTCTGGCAGCTGGCCAGGACCGCTGGCCCCTCCAGCAGCCAGTGCCTTCGGTGGTCTCGCCCTCAGAGATGCACACACACCTCGCTCCCAGGCCACCTCACCTACTTGTTGGCTAGTCCATTTTGATCTTTGCTAGCCATCGCACACTGACACTGGGCGCTGGCACCACAGACATACAGGCCCTCCGACGTGCGGTCTGGTTCCAGGCACTAGCGCTTATACCTCCACACAGAAATGGGCATTCCACAATCCCCAAATGTTCTTCCCCTGCATCCCGTGCCCCGCAGCCTGCAAGGGGAGCCAGCCTCCCGCTGACACATGCAGACGGGTGTCACCCCTGGCGCACGGGGCAATGGCTCGCCCAGACAGCTCTGGGAAGGGCCGGGGCTCATTTCTCTGTGTGGGTTATTGGGGCTCCCCTGCCTGCCAGTGTCTCTGTGCTCCTTTGTGTGCACGTGTGTGGAGATAAGCCTTCACGAGTTGGCTGCTCTCCTGTGATGAGCCTGGGAGCAGCCAGGTCAGGGTATCACCTAGGATCCCCACCCACCGTTGTGCCCCCGTGCTCCTTGGTGCACACATGTGCAGGCAGGCTCCTCAACCACATCACCTAATGCACACCACTGCTTTGGGCCTTTTATATGACAGCGCTTGGAAGCAGACAGAGACATGGTCACGTAGCCTGCTGCAGGGATGAGCTTCACCCCCAGGCTGAAGCCCCACAAGACAGGAGCAGGTTATGCCCCCCAGCGCCACACCACCTTCTCCATCCCCAGCATCACACACGGGCTGCCTGGCCAGGAGAGACTGAGCGGCCACACCAAGCCCAGGAAAACACAGAAGAGACCATGCCACTGCAACTACAGCTGCGTGGACAAGAGGGAAGGAAGATGTCACCTCCCCGGCCCAGCACCATACGCCTTGGCCACCTGGCAGGTCTAAGAGGCTGATGACAGGTCCCCCACAGGCTACAAGTGCAGAGCCTGCCAGGACCATGCCTTTGTTTCTAGTGTCTGTTCCCAGGGACAGTCCTGTTCTCGCGAGTTTAGATAACCACGACAACAGCCTACAAAGTCACCTGTGCAGGCAGACTTGGTCCTAACTTAGGACAGGAGAATAAACTGAACAAGTAATAAAAATTCTCTCCAGCCCTGTAATTTGTTATTCAGTGCTTTAACAGAGGAGAGGGAAAAAGCATGACCACGGCAGGGGCGGGGGGAAGCAAATACTCTACTTAAATTCTTAGATTTCATACAATACACTTAATAATTTTTGGAAGAGCTCAAAGTCCTGCCCAGTTAGCTTTCACTTTCATTTTATTTTAAAGTGACCTGACCAGTCTTTTAGAGGCTATTAAAAAAAAAAAAAAAAGTCTGACATTATTATCACTAAAACTGTGGCAAGTGTGAAATTAAAAAAAAAAAAAAAAGGGACAGCATAAACTCTCCCTTCTTAAAATGCTGCTGTACAGGTTTAAAATATATTAACACTGGGTACAGCTTGAAGGCACACCATGCCATATACGCACACTGCATTCTTCATTTTTATTTGAAAATATGAAATAGCTCCACACAGATTGTTTCTGAAGAAGCTGAATCTTACAGAAATGTTACTCCTTAATTCCTGCAGATCCACCAGGTTACTGCAGCTCCAGGAATAATTTTTGCTATTGAGCCACAAAAAAGAGGGGAGGGAGGGGAGCTGTTAAAGAAAGTGACAGAGCAGCACATAAACTCCTTAATGAGAATTGCAACAGGTGAATGAGACCTGGAGGAGATAGCAAGCTGAGTCCGCATCAGATGATGTTTCAAACAAGACATTAATATGTTAAAATAAACTAGCTTCATTTACAGATGTGGCTATCTAAAACGGATGAAAAAAGCACAGCTGTGGTCTAGCAAAATTGCAGTTGAAAATGGGAATTCAAAAACTTAGGCTCAGACCCAACTCCAACACTAATGTATGTCAGTAAACAGACAATCAGGAAGGCAGGAGGAAAGTGGAGTTAAAAATATCATCTCTGCAAGTCAGCTTCTCCACCTGTGTGTAGAGATAAATGTTTTCTCCCATCTTTGCAAATCATTTTTGGGTCACCAGATGTCACGTTAAAACTACCACAGCTGTTCAATAAATGAGATTAACACACTCTTTCCCCAAATGTCCATAATCGTCACTTTTTGAAGCAATGCACCAGATCTGAGTCTACTGGAACAGAACACAGTTTAATTTCGACAAATACTTTTAACACAGTGTTAGCCTCATGGAAGGCAATTTGTTATTCATGGTCAATTAGTGCAAAGGCCTCATGGGACCGAGCCTGGAAAGAAACAGCTCACCCACTGATTCAGATAGCTATTTTAGTTCCTTACTCAGCTGGTGGGCAGAAAAACAGTGAAGAACTGAAGGCTGAATGATTACAGAAAGTTATCCTCGCTAAGAAATACATTCTCAGGGTTAAAAGTGATCTGTATACTCTTACCCCAGGGATATATCAAGATATTAATGAAGATAACTGCACTGCAACCATGGAAGCTGCATCAGATCTACAGCAGCAGAGGAAGCGGCTGGCTGACTGTCAGGCCAGAAATCACTAAATGAAGACCTGGTGGCTCATAGTTTCCAGTTGCATAAATCTCTGCTAATAGAGATCACAAAATAAGTAACTGAGTGGGAATTTTTATTAACGGAAACATTCTTCTGTGGGATAACAAAAAGGGACACAAGAAAGAGAAAAGCCGCAGCATCGAGATTGCCAGCCCTTTCCACTAGGGTGTGGCGAGCAAAACACAGTTAAATGCGTAAGCTTATGGCAGGACGCTCCATCACCGAACTGCCCTACAAACACACAAACCAAATGCTTCTTTGGCAAGAAAAATCTTGTACCCTCAGCTCCAATCCCACCTCCCCCACTTCCTCATTCAAAATCCTATTTTTAAGTGATCTTAGTTAAACATTCTTCTCATCTGTTTTAGAAAATGGTAAGAGGATTAAGGGACAGGCATTTCTTCACTTCTGCAGCTTTAGCATCTGCCTCATCCTCTTCTGTTCAAGTAACCTAATAAGCAGCTGTACCCAAACTAGCGTTTCCACCTCCGCCCAGCTCCTCTCACAAACCCAGAGCCAGAAATGTTTGAGCAGATGCATCAGAGGAAAGAAACGATGTGCCGGGCAGCTGCGGAAAGGGGGTAACGATGCACGCTACAGATGGTAGCGCTGCAAACCCACCGCTCGGCAGACATGATCTGGAAAGAGCTCTCAACAACAGCAGCTGCCAGGCTGGCGGTTTTAAAGCCATCAGCGCGGAGACCGAAGAGCTCCTCAGGCAACGGAGAGAAGAAAAACGCGCACGCCACGGCGGCCAGCACAGGCCCCACGGCCCCACGCTGGCACACACGCCCCGGCCCACGCCAGCCCCGAGAAGGCCCCACAGCCACCGCACCGCTGGGGGGGGGAGGGGGGGGGGGCGGGTAGGCGGCTGCCACCACGAGCACCGCCGTTTTCCCTCCCGGATGATGGATACGCGGCAGGGGCCTCGGGCACCCTGTGACACCGGCCGACGGCCCCCGCTCCCCTCAGGCATCTAGAGCCAGCCCGCCCCGGGGCCGTTAGGACGGGCGGGGCGGCCGCGCCTCTCCCCTCACCCGCGGCCAGGCCTCAGCTCGCTCCGGGCCTTGGCGGGAGGAGGAAGAAGGCAGCGCCACGGCAGCCGGTCCCTCGGCCGCCCGCTGCCGGGAGGCGGGGGCCCGCTCCCCGCGCCCGGGGCGGGAAGGGCGCACTCACCGTGCTGAGCTGCGCCCCCATCGCGGCCCCGGACAGAAGCGAAAGCACCGCCCGCCCCGCCCCGCCCCGCCCCGCCCCGCGACGTCGCCCCGCGCCCCGCCAATCAGCGCCGAGCCGCTACCGCCCCCTGGTGGCCGCCAGCCGGCTCCCCCCCGCCCCGCGCGGGCCCGCCGCGCCCCCCACCCGGCCGGCGCCCGCCGAGGCCGCCAGGGGGCGGCCGCTCCCCGCTGAGGCGCCCGGGGCGGGGGCGGCAGCGGCGGCGGGGGGTTCGGGGCGGGTCGCTGGGCCCTTGGCGCGGGGAACGGGCGGCGGGGCCGGCTTCCTCCCTGCGGAGGTGGGGGGAGGCGGGCAGCGGGGTGCGAGGGGCGCTGCCCCCGTTGTCTCGGCTGGTGGGGTCCTGTGGGGAGCCCCGAGGCGGCGCTGCGCGAAATGGCCGCGGGGCGCGGCGGGCCGCAGGCGGGCTGGCGGGGCGGCGGCTCCCGGCGCCTGCACAGAGCGCAGCGGGAGGCATGGAAATGGCACAAAGAGCGAAACCCCGTGGGGATGCTGTCGCCGCGCTGCGTGTTTGCCTCCCCGCCAGCACACGGCGCCCGCAAGCGTCGGTTTTGTCCGTGCCACCGCTTCTGTGAGCCCGCCCTGGTTGAATTAGGGTCTGGAGCACAAGGCTTACGAGGAGCGGCTGAGGGAGCTGGGGTTGTTTGGTCTGGAGAAGAGGAGGCTGAGGGGAGACCTTATTGCTCTCTACAGCTACCTGAAAGGAGGTTGTAGCGAGGTGGGGGTCGGTCTCTTCTCCCGAGTAACAAGGGATAGGACGAGAGGAAACGGCCTCAAGCTGCGCCAGGGGAAGTTTAGGTTGGATATTAGGAAAAACTTCTTCACTGAAAGGGTAGTCAGGCATTGGAACAGGCTGCCCAGGGCAGTGGTTGAGTCTCCATCCCTGGAGGTATTTAAAAGACGGGTAGGCGTGGTACTCGAGGACATGGTTCAGTGGTGGACTTGGCAGTGCTAGGTTAACGGTTGGACTCGATGATCTTAAGGGTCTTTTCCAACCTTAACGATTCTATTAATTATCACACCGCACACCTAACGCCCTTTTGCCCTTTATTAACTGCATAAACAACGATGGGGGAAAGCAAGGGTAATGAAATTACAGTATCTTCCCTGTCTAACCAGCAATCGAAGCCCCGCTATCATGTCGGGGTAAGAAAGGGATAACTTCCGTATGGCAACACCACAATTCGTTATTATATCAAATAAACTCCCCAAGCCTTAGCTTCCCCCGCTCGTACAGCTTCAGAGCCAGCACCCGCACGCAACTCGGAGTAAGGAGAACGGTGCCTGGGCGCCAGGACGCCCTGCGCTGGCACTCCTGCATCCTTCTGTGAATCTGCCCCGTCTCGTCTAGCCCGCTGGTGGCCAACAGCCTGATTCATTAATGGCGAAGTTCATCCAAAAAGCACAAGAACTGAGCTGTGCAACAAGAAAGGATGTTTCAGCCAGACTGCCTAAAATTTTGTTTTACCTCGATGTGTACAAATTAATGACTAATAAGCAAATGCATCTTCGCGTCTCTGCTAAACGTGAAACACTTCTAAGCTCTTTAATTAATATGTCTTAACTTGCAGTAAACAGGCCTTGATGATTCCTAGACACAGTTTCTCCTTACAAAATCAAGGCAGGCGTATGGTTGACAGTCCTAATATTAAGATTAAAAAAACAAATAAAAAATGTCTTCCCTTAGCCCCTCAGCTCTCACAGGGTACTGAGCCATCTACATCCCCAAGCAGTTGCTTTCTCCCAGCCTCTGGGTTTGCTGACTGTGCAGGCAGCTCATCTGGCTTTAAGAACATAAGTCATCCATGGTTTGCCTATTAAACCTGGGAATTAGCACTGGTAAATAAAGGCAGGTTAACAGACCAATCTAAAGGTTAGCAGGTCATGTTACTGCACAGGTAAAGACATTTAGTTATTTACTCCTGGCATTTCTATGAGGAAAACACGCCTGGCTGTGTAATCCTCTTACTTTTCCCTTTGAGGACAGCTGCTGCACCAGAAACTCCCGAGTAATCGGTGGGATTATAACACCATCGGCTAGAGAGAAGGACTTCAGGACTGAGAGGCTGAGGGTTAGGAAAGTGGGGAGGTAACTAAAAGACAGGCTTGGCACCGGGGCCATGGAGTTTGGTGGGAGACAATCTGTCAGGTGAGGCTCCAGCTTGAGAATTAATGCTTAAGGAGGGGTGGAGACCTCAAAGTCCCCACTCCCTGCTCTCAGTGAGCTCTGACTAGGCTAGGTTCCCACTGACCAGCCCAGGCCGTATCGCCACTGCTTTTCAGCGTTGGTCAGCTTGTGGGGACTTGGCAGCAATAGCCAAAGCTCCCATGTAATCCAGCAAACTCAGTTTCTCAGAAACTTTCCTCTTCCCTATATCCATGCACAAAAGGTGACCCAAAGGCCTGCTCTGGCTTCTCTGGGGAAAGGACTGAGCCTGCTGTAGATCTGCACAGTGTTTGTTCTAGCTGCCAGCTTTGACTCGGTCTCCCTGAGTGAGCCTGTCCAGTGCAAACGTGTCCTTCGTGCATGTGTGAGCCCTGTCAGCTTTGCTCTGGAAGCCTGTAAAGCACAGTGTTCTTGCTCACCCTCTCTAGATCCACCAAAGAGGTTTAAATTAACTCTGAATGAGCCCTTTCCCTCTTGAGGGAAGTTTAGGCACCTGACTAGAGGCAACAAACCAGCACTTATCCATTGGCCACCTTGGTTAGGAAAGCAAAATACTCAGGCCAGAAACACACAGAGATGCCTATATGCTTTAGAAACAGGTCTCATTCACAGGGTTTCCTTGATCCTTGACCTTGGCAAAGGTCAGCATCTGATGCTTGAGGTGGCAGCTTTGTTAGGCAAGGCATCTTCCACAAGTCTATCGCCCCATTCCTTTGGAAATGCTGTTCACATGTGAGTGAGACAGCGCCAAATACTCTCCCCGTTCCCTTGTGCCAGAAAAGAGGAACAGAGAGGAGGGGGACCCTGACCTCAGCTCCTGCGCAACAAATGTACACTGCCCTCTGCAATGGCTTTGACAAAGCCTGTCTGGTCTCTTCAGTAGAGAAAGCCAACCCACAGTGTTAGCAAGGCCACTTTCTGGATGCTTACTGCCTGCGTTAGACCCGGGAACGACCCAGATTCTGCGCTGATCTCATTTGCCTTTCATCAGTACTTCATTTCTGTTGGCAAACGCACCCTTTTACACTCTTTGGGATCCTTAAGTTTTTCTTAGCTCAACAGCTACATCATAGGACAGAAGTTTTGCAACAGATTTAAGTACACATTTGGTTATGAAATCGCTAGCGATGCAACTGATCTGACCTGTAATTTTATCAAAGACTAACTTAAACCCGCTGACTCCGGTGATGCTGCTGCTTGTAAATGGAAATTGCCCGGGCTCCCATCTGGGCTCTTTCTGCTACTGTGGATAAAGGAGTTGCAACTTTGTTACGGACAGAATATGCCCACTGGCTTTTGTATTTTAAATGAAAGCCTAGGAAAAGACTTCCTGCATTCAGCTGATAAACACAGGCACTGTATTTTTGTCCTTTATTTCGCTTACCCAGAACTGCAATACATAGTAACAAAAAAATGCTAAAGAGAAAATTCTGTTAAATTAAGGATATTCAATTTTGAGATACATTAATTTCCCCTACCAGTGTCAGAAGGCAGCTTCACTTTCAAGTGAGCTAGCTGCATGTCCTGCCTGCTATGCAATTCCATGGGGCAGGCATCCTCATTACCTGCAGCTTGGTTTGGCTCTAATATGACTCTTTGAAGGGATGCATGGACCAGAGGTGCAGAACCATTTGTATAGCTGGTAGCCTAACATCAAACCATTTTGGCTTCTCTATATACATATATACAGTTTAAACCTGAAGCTATGTTTTTCAGGAATTAATTATTATGAAAAAGAAAGTTTTTAAAGTATCAACCAAACAAAAATAAGCTTTAAACCATCTGCAAGTTAATTTAGCCACATAATGACTGCACACTTCCCAGGACAGGCACTGGTAGGGGTACCTGCACTTGCTGGCACCTGCCAGCACTTGCTTCCAGTGGTGCATGCAAAATGCTGCCTTTGTAAAACATTTCCTGGTTATAAAGCCTCCTAATATTTACAAGGTGGCAGCTAACAATTTCAGCTGTAAATAGAGAAGCACATGTTTTTTTATTTTTCTTCCCCACCTATAATTTTTTTGATCCCTGATTTATTATCATCTTCCCCTCTATTGTCAAATAATAACTGTACACAGAACAGCAAGACTAGAATGGCCCGACCATCTCAGTCAAGGCTCTCTGACTTGAATAGCTTATTTCTGGGCCCAAAATTCATGCAGAGATCTAAATATCTGTTAGCAAATAATCCAATGTAACTCCAGAAGCAATGCCGTGACTCATGTCTGCAGTTCCTACGAGGATCTCGGGTTCATATCTGAAAACCCAGGCGGGAGAAGGCGGCGGTCGCCGTGCGTCTCCCTGCCATCGCCTTCTGTATTCCCTGCCGTACTGATTGTCTGCGGCGATAAGGCGAAGCAGGAGCCTGGCAGAGGTGGCTCTGACCTCCTGCTCTGAGCGTGCCTGCGCTGAGAGAGGCTAGGACGTGGTACTGCCCTCCCACTCCACGTCCTCGTGTGGGGTTTGGCACCTCCTGCCTCTCCCTTGCCTTCCTGCGCTGCCCGTCATTCTGAGTGACAGTCCTCAGCGGGCAAGTGGAGTATAAGAGGGAGACAGCTCCGTGCCTTGGACTACCAGAAGGATTTCTGAGCTTCAGGTTGCATTTTCCCTGCTCGGTGTATTTGCTAAGAGAAAAACTTCTTCCTGACATGGCTAATGGGTAAGAGAAAATCATACTAATTCTTCTCTAACGTGAAGGGCAGTGGGGGTGGGATATATTCGTCTGGGAGATGTGTAAAAGGGAGTTATGTGAAATACAGCACTGCAATAACCCTGCTTCCTCTTTCTAGTCTGGTTTACTAACTGACCTCAGCGTAAAAGTTGGTGAGACAACTGAATCGTGAGCTGTTTTAGCTAAAATAAGGTGATGCTAAGATCAGGTTTTGCTTAAACATAGCTGATAGCATAGAATCGGTTCTCCAAATTTCACCTGCCTGCCGAGGACCTTGACAGAGCGTTTGCCGAGTAACTGCCCACTCTTACATTTGTCCCTTGACAACGCATTTTCCTTTCCACCTACAAAACCTGTCTTATTTATCCTTTGGTATTTCAAATACCAACTTTAAACTAAGAAAATCACCAGACTCAAGTAAAATACACACTGGTATAAGAGGAAAATTGAGATAATTGCTTGTATCTCTATTAACCATATAAGTTGATGCATGTACTTCACAGCCTTTGAACCAATTTTTTTTTAAATGATTGGAAATTCCTTGTAAATGGCTGCTTACCAGGCTTTCCAAATGCTCTTCTTCTCTCTGCCAAGATTAAAGGCTTTTTAAAAATTGGATGTTGTTCAAAGGGTCTCTGAAGGTAAATTTTCTTTAGAGATGTTCAATCAAACCTTCTTTGCAGGGCTCCATGTGACCCATTTGCAGTACATGTTTTGCTTGCTTTGACACTGTTGACTTGCTCACATGATTCACCACTGACCCTTTAAGACTTCATGTCTTGAGACTTCATGTCTTGAGTCATTTCTGATTTATAGCAATAAAAGACTTCTTCTTGGGGCATTGTTTTGGACAGAATTAAGGTTTCATACAAGAAAATAATTTGGAAAAATAGGCACACCATGTGAATGTTTCACTTGCAAGCTATAATAAAATGGAAATGTTTGTTAGATTCTTTTGCTCTAGCTGCACTGGTGGTGCATTAGAGTTGTTACTATTGCAAAGAGCTTCCCCCAAAAGTTTTCTCAGCTCTTACAAGTGCAGACTGTGTGTTATTGGGGTGGTGCTTTGCACCTGTTAGCACATCCAAGCAAGATTCCAACTGGCCAAGATCCAACTGGCCAGACTTCTTGCACAAAATTAATTAATTCTATGTGAAAGCACAAATCTAACAGCTGAGAGATTTCACCATAGGGAGGGGATTGAGAATTAATGATAAAAATCTCTGGTTTGAGTCATACATGCAATCATATTGAAAACCAGAGAGTAAATATGCAATACTCTTTTTCAGGAAAACCTTACCTAAATGCTGTGTGTCATGGATTTGCATGAAGGTGTTGGGCTGCTTCTCTTTGAAGTTGTCTCACCCCACATGTGTAAGCTAAGTTTATGGACCTTTATTAAAGAAATACTGTCCAGACAGAATTTTTACAAGATGACTATGTAAGTTGCTAAACAAGTTCTTTGCTTTGGCAGGGATGTATTTTTCTTTATTCTAATCTTGAGTTACAATGTGTACAGGTGCTCTGCTCTGTTTGAAAACTAAAGGGACAACAAAAAGGAGAGGAAAAGTCCATGATAACATTGTGGTAGCACCCAGCAGAGAAAAAGGAGAGAAAAGGCTTTTATTTTATAAAATTAAGTGACTTTAGAGTTTTGGGACACATTTTCTGAATGCGGGAATGCATTTAGTAGAAGTATATTTCTTAAATAAACATGAGGATTGAAATCCGTAGGTACGCTCTTGCTGTAACCCTCTCCTGAGTACACACCTTGAGCTTGCCTCCATGAGCTCATGTGATATTCCATAACATTTCTAGAAGAGGGAAGATCAAAGAGAGCCCTACAGTCCTTTACAAACACAGGACAAATCTGCCAAGAGCAGACCAAGAACAAGCAGTAGGTATTGAAGGGATGACAGATTTCCTGTATAGGTGACTTTTACCAAAATACATACATACTAAAATATATGTATATAAAATACTATATATATGGAACAAAATATTAAAAAAAAAAACCAAAACTTGATATCCCCTCTAATATTTCACATACCTTGGATGTTCAACAGACAGCAGACTTCTGTCCGCCACTGGTAGTTACTTCCAAAGTAAAAACTGTATTAAAGATAATATGGCAGTACTCAAACAGATGGCATAAGCTGATGCAGAGGAGTAGACAGCAGGAGGGTTCAGAACCCAGGAGAAAAGTGATCCAATAAAATTAGGTTAGTCCAAGGTAACACAAACACAGACGATGCTTGAAGTTTGAAAAACATCTCTGGTACTGTTCTGTGAATTTGCTGATCCTGTTCTTGGGAATTCAGCTGAGCTGAAACTCAGAAACTAAACAAGTTTCTGTTTAGTGTTGGTTTGTAAACTCTTTTGAGAAGGAATCACTCTTCTTAAGACTCTGGAAAGAATGGGGAGGTACAGCTGAAAATAAATAAAAATGCTGCTGTCGGTGGCTTCAGTGACATGTCGTGAGGCTAACTCCCCATGAAGTTGAGCAGGTGCCTCGTTTGGGCTGCACAGCCAGTATTGATAATGATGTGATGCTACAAGCCACACTTCTGCTGTATCAGCAGAGCCTGGGGTTTGGGCACGGGCTGAGCACAGCTCTTCTGTGACAGCCTCCTTCTGCTGCACTGAAAGATCCATGCAAGTACTTGTTCCAAGCAAAAATCTTCCTTCATATTCATGTTCAACCCTAGCAAAAAATATATCCTTTGGCTTCCATATACTAGAATTTTTAGTCCTTTTCCTTCTTTCAGGTATTGACACCCAGTTCAAAATTCAAGTGATCTTGTAGATTTTCCATCAACAACAATCTCAAAATATCACAGAGTCCAAGCAAAAACAGAGTGTCAGTGCCTCTAGCACAGCTGAGGTACGTGATGGCTCAGATTCCCAGCTGCAGGCAGGCTGAGGTGTGGCAGCCAACGTAGTTACGGTTGTCTGCCCTGCCCTTCTGTAGGACGTTGCTTTCTATTGCAGTCTAAATAATCATAGAATCGTTAGGGTTGGAAAGGACCTCTGAGATCATCGAGTCCAACCTGTTAACCTAACTGCCTGGTCCACCTCTAGACCATGTCCCTAAGCACCATATCCCCATGTTTTTTGAATACTTCCAGGGACTGTGATTGTACCACTTCCCTGAGCAGGCTGTTCCAATCCTTGACAACCCTTTGGGTGAAGAAATTTTCCCTAATATCCAATCTAAACTTCCCCTGGCACAATTTGAGCCCATTTCTTCTTGTCCTATCCCTTGTTACTTGGGAGAAGAGACCGACCCCCACCTCGCTACAACCTCCTTTCGGGTAGTTGTAGAGAGCGATAAGGTCTCCCCTCAGCCTCCTCTTCTCCAGACTAAACAACCCCAGCTCCCTCAGCCGCTCCTCATAAGACTTGTGCTCTAGACCCTTCACCAGCTTCGTTGCCCTTCAGACACACTCTAGCAATGCTGAGTATAATATGAATACCATATATGTTCTTTATGCTCCTCAGCTGCTACAGCTTATCCTGTGATGCATTGATGTAAACCGTCTGCTTTTGGCTCTTAACTCAGGGATATGAATTCCTTTGGGCAACAAGCTCTCAGGGAGTTAGGCGCAGATTGCTTATGCTTTTCAGGATTCTAATCTTAGGCTGTACAAGCTCCATCCCACAGTTACACAGACAATTCTGGAGAAAAAGGATTCCTCAATAATGTGAAGAAATGTGCCAACGATGGGGCAGGTGCCCGCCTGGCTCACGTTTTGCTCTTCCTGGCTCTCAAGCTGCCTCACGTCAAGGCTGCCACGTCAGAAGACTGTTTGTGACCTTACCACAGTATTTGTTTGCTCTTTCTGCTAGAGAGCATGGAATTTGCCACTGGCTGGAGGATGCAGCGAGTATCTCCATCTTGGCCAGAACAGAAGGAGAAGACATAACAGTAATCAGTTAGGAGGTTCAGAGTTGGGCTTGAAGATGCCTTGGTTCAGTGTGCGAGAACCAGCTGTTAAAATCATGGCAAGTTGCCCAAATGGCTATTTGAAAGAAATGCCCGTTCTTGACAAATTTCTGCACCTTTTTTCTTTTCTTGAGAATATCTGCTTTGGAGGAGAAATTCAAAATTATCAAGCAGCTCTTTTCTGGGCTTCAATGCATGCGCTAGTTTGTAACTGATTCATTCAACTGTCAGTCATTTAAAGATTAATCCACTTCTCTTTCTTCTCCCCTCTTTGATCCTATGTGTTAGGGTGGACGTAATGCCCTTGAAACTAGAGCTACCTTTGGGCGGTTCATCACAATAACAACCCTTCCTAAATCTTGTTGATAGACAGACAGACAGACTTCTGAAAACTATACACTGTTATGCAGGACAAAATTCCATTAAAATGTGGAAAGGACCAGCCTGGGTAGGTTCATATGTGCATCAGAGATCAGTGCATGAGCAAATTTTATTGTGTGCAGACCCTGTTGTGATCCTTCATCACGCTGACTTTATGCTAGGATAACCACATGTATGGGCGAAGGAAAGCATCTCTAGTGTGGAGCCTTGCAGGAAAAAAGGTAGGAAGAGTTGTATATAAGATTGCCGCTAGAAAAACCTCACAGAGAGAACTCTTTGCTTCCTGTTTTGTTGTGTAGTGTTGCTGCACGCTGATAACAATCTCCTGCTTGCCTCTGGTTTGTACATAGAATCCTCCTGAATGAATCGCCACCATCTTCATTTTTATTTCAGTGCACGGAAAACTGCAGGAAGGCTTATTAACAAGAACGTTGTTAACATATATTCTAAAATAACCTTAGGGAAGGCTCAAGTTTCCTTACCGGTTACCTGCATTCTGTAGATAGGAACATGAACCGTAAGCTCTATGGTTTTCAGAGCAGCACTGACAGGAAGGTGTGGGGAGAAGAGAAGCCCCTCGTGATGACAAGATAATATCCAGAACATAGAGTAACATTAGAAGACTCTAGAAGTGACTTGCAGAAATAACAGCATGTGTCTTTTTTAACGTGTATTTCTCTGGATTTCTTGACAGGAAGGCCATAAATCATGAACTTTCTAAACTTTTCAATGAGATGTGGGATATGGATGTTAACCGCCTTATGCCTGGGAAAGACTACACAATTGACTTGCAGGTAACCAATTGCTAAGTCACATGAGGATTAAGGGCAATATGGTAGTGTAGGGTGAGGGGGGGCATCGAGAAAAGGAGATGCGAAAAAAAAACTTGTGGGTCAAGATAAAGGCAGTTTAATAAAAGCAAAAGCAAAGGCTGCACGCAGAAGCAAAAGGAAAACAAAGATTTATTCTCTACTTCCCATCAGCAGGCGATGTCCAGCCACTTCCCGGGCAGCAGGGTTTCAATATGCATAGCGGTTGCTCCAGAAGACAAACATAGCAAATAAGGAACGCCGCCCCCCTTCCTCCTTCTTTCTCTTAACTTGTATTGCTGAGCAGACGTCATATGGTATGGAACATCCCTTTGGTCATTTTGGGTCAGCTGTCCTGGCTATGTCCCCTCCCAAGATCTCGCCCACCCCCAGCCTACTGGTGAGGGTGGGAAATGTTGGAGAGGCAGCCTTGATACTGTGCAAGCACTGCTCAGCAGTAGCCAAAACACTGGTGTGTTATCGACACCCTGCTAGCTACCAATAGAAAGCACAGGCCTATGAGGGCTGCTGCGGGGAAAACTAACTCCATCTCAGCCAGGCCCCTCTTTCCTTGAGAATACCCTTTTTAGAACAGAAACTTGAAAATCATCAGGAAACCCTCCTTTCCATTTTGGATGTGCGTATGAGCAACATTGATTAAAATGCCCTTAAACGTGGCCAACCAGAAGTCTTTGAAAACTTCAGAGCATCAGGATGCACCAGTCCAAAGCTGGTGGAGCTGCACAGAGCTACCTCGGCATCTCCCTGGCACTGGGGTGATGGCTGGGGCTGCAGTCATGAAGTCAGGAAGAGAAACCACAGGCTGAGCCTGAGGGATCCTACTCAGGAGTTGGATTGCTTAAGCATTATCATGGAGGAAAGGAGAATTAGACTGGCTAGCTTGGGGAGTAGAGACTCAGGAGAGAAACAACCCCTCTGCTGCACTGCATGGCCTCATAAACTAGATGCAGTAGGTCTGTGGGTTACAAATGAACAGAGAAGGAAGGTGCGCAAATCTCCTTTTTATTTATTTGTGGTGGGAGGGAGCTTTGGCTGTACATTACTTCTCTTTATCATTTGTGATGTCTATAGCATAGTAGCACAGCTGGTTACTGATCGGAACAGAGCTATCACATGGGTCATCACAATTATCTCTGAAAATGAGTCAACAGAGACATTTCAGGCTCTTACAGTGTCAGAGATTGTATCTTTTTTCTTTATGCTGGCAGTTCTTCTGTAATGTCTTCTCTTGTTTCATAGGAAGACTGTTCCTAACAAAGAATCCTGATAACATTCTGGGGTTTGTTTTGATTATTATAAAAGCAGGCACTGTCTCCTCTAAAGACATCTTACTTCTTTCATTGTTTTACTCTGATGTTTCTCCTAGGGAAAAGCAGGTGCCACACAGCAAGGCGACGGTGCTGTCCAGGACAGCGCAGCCAGACATCTGTTTCACAACGTAAATGAAGAACGCCTCAAGAGCATAAAAACTTTTGCAAGTGAGACCCGTTCTGTTGTTAATGGTGGAAATGACATGAAGAATCTGTGTTGGTTTTTATGTGTTTGCCTAAAATATAACATCATATATAATTTGGAAGGTGGTGAGGGTCATCAGGCCACATGTCATTTGAAGGTAGTTTCTACAACATTTGCATGGAGGTTACCTGTAGCCTCAGCCTCAGGAAGAACATCCTTTTGTGCCTTAGCCAAAACCTGAATGTCTCTGTGGTTCTTCCACTACGAAGTGAAATGGATGAGACTCTTGTCCTTGCTTTGAAGTTGTTCCATGTATTGGAAAAGACGCCAAAGTCATCTTTTCTCCTTTGATTACAGCTTCTAGCCCTTTCAGATAGCACTAGGTCCACAGCTACTTCTTGCATTTCTGTTGAGGGCTATACTTCGAGCATGTCTATGAATGTTATGTTTCCTTCCCTGATTTTTCTTTTCTCCAGATAGAGTTACATTAAGCTGATTGAACAGCCAGCATAATGGGGAGCACTGTTTTTCTCTGTTCCCCCCACTCCCCTCTGAGCCACACAATCCTGTGTCTAGTGCGGGCAGCTCTGGTACTCACTGAACCCTACGCCGAGTCCCTTCAGCTCACTAACTTGGCAGGAAAAGACTTAGGTTTTTTTACCTCGAGTGTTTTTCTGTCAGCGTGGTGTGCTGAATCAGCCCCCAGAGTCCACTGAGTGTCAGAGCACGAGTAGATGAAGCGACGGGAGGGTGCAGGTGGCAAAAAGGGTGCAAAGGAGAAAAGGAACCCATCCACTCAGTGGCCACATGCTCAAGCTCAAGCCATCTCATGTAGGTTTATGCTGTATTATTCCTCTACTGAAGTAATGCCTGCAAAGCCTTCTGCCAGCATAGCTCAAGTTCATAAGCCTGTGTCTGTAATTTTGGTGGTCAGATATGATTTGTTTTGGTAGAAGGTCATTATTGCTTCAGCACTTTGTTCCGTAAGGAAGCTCCGTAGCAAGCTGTTTATCTTAAAAAGTAGAGCAGTGGTCTGGCCTTGAGTCACCTCTAGACCTCCACTCGAGAGTGTACCTGAGAATGAAATTTGATACATAAAGGAATGTCTTTCTCTAAGGGCTGTCAAGGCATATTACATGGCATCTTTTTATGATGGCAGTCTCTAATGACTGGATTACACGTATAGTTAGGCATATGGCCTGTTCATCAGGATGAGCGTGCTGAAAGTTTCTCTTTTTCTGCAGCCTTTATTTTCTTATTGGACAACTATGAGACATCAACCGGTGTAGCAGAAGTAGTGACTCCAGAAGAAATAGCTGAAAACAATTGTTTTCTTGATGCTATCTTAGCAACAGAAGTCATGAAAGTGAGTAACACAGATCTCTTTTAGTCACTGAAAACACTGAATTAAAACGTAAACTGTGTATATATATCTTGGTTTTCTATCCTTCAGCTAGCTCATGAATATCTGCTTAAAAAAAACCTAGCAAAGCCAAACCTTGCCGATTTCAAACATCAGCTCTATGACATCTGGTTCCAGCTCTATGCCAGGAAAGAAGGAGACAGGTATGTTTGATGGATATGGCCCCTGATAATCTCGACGCCATGCGGACTCAGGTAAATATAAGCCTGAGTGACATCTGTTACGCACAGAACTGGAAGACAGCCTCAGAATATGGCCTAAATCAGGTGTTCATTGCTCCCACACTGATCGTGTTTAAAGACTTACTGATCAGATACTAACAGTATTGACCCTCGGGGTACACCGCTGCTGAATTGCCTCCAGCTGCACTTTGTGTCCCTAATCACAGGCCTTCAACCACAGACATTCATCCACTTTTCAGCCCACCACGTCATCCACTTTTCTAATCTGTACTTCATCAGTTTGTCTATGAGGCTGTTATGGGAGACAGTGTCAGAAGTCTTGCTAAAATCTGGATAAGCAGCAGTGATGCATCTGTGGCAATTACTAGCAACCTTCACCATCAAATACAAATTTAGACTTATTAGCTAGATTTCACTGCAAGTTTTGTGCAAAGTAAGGAAGAAAACCCAGCAAATCCAGACAAATAAAAAAACTGCTCACAAATCAACCTAAGCAAGCTTGTGCATCTTCTTGCCTTTTACCTCTGCCAATATGAACTATTTAAACACATAAAAGACCTATATATTATTCTTTGGTTTATTACAGACCTGATTCTTGCGGTTTTGAACATGTTTTTGTTGGAGAAACAAGGCGTGGTAAACAGATCTTAGGTTTGCACAACTGGGTGCAATTTTACCTTCAGGAAAAGCGCCAACAAATTGACTACAAGGGATATGTTGCTCGGAAGAACAAAACCAGGGTAAGAACAAGCAGGGTGCCTTTACAAATAAGACTAATGCATCCAGAGATAAAAGCTGTGGTAATGAATCAAGGCACAACGATGCAATCGTGGGCTCAACTACTTTGAACATAATTTGTTCCGGTGTATATAAGCAGAAGAAATACTAGCATGCCCTCAAGTCCAGCTTCTTTTTTTGCAAAAACTATTTTAGAAAGTAGTGCTGGTGTTTACAGAATCGCAACGCTGCTGAAGCTTAATTGAGATAAATGATCATGCACACTCCAGAGGACAAGAAAAAAGGCTGTGCTCCATCTATAGCACCCTGGCACAGCAAGGATGAGTGAATCCTGCAATGGCCTCAGAAATCTGGATTTGGAAATTGTATCTGTCCAGTCACAGCTGTGTTGGACATTATTCTGTTCTTTTGTTTATGCTTTCAGCCTGACAAAGATGACCAAGTTTTGAGCATCCAGTTCAGCTGGAAGGGCTTGGTCAAGCCAATTGGAAGCACCTTTATTGGTGTCAGCCCAGAGTTCGAATTTGCCCTTTACACCGTCATTTTCCTGCTGGCTGAAGAAAGAGTCACACGTGAAACAGTGAAGATAGAGGAATATGAGCTACAGATGGTTGTTTGCCGCCATGGGCACCACATTGGAACAGCATATCCAGTGCTTCTCAGCACCAGTAGTGAAGACTAGTAGGTAGAGTGATCAGGCAACATTTCTTTCTTTTTTGGGGGGTGGGGGTGTGGTGTGGACACAGACACGGGACCGGATGGCAGATTAAGTTGATGTGTGGTTTTATACAACTCATTTTGAGTAAAAATTGATGACTCACTCGCTTTTGGTCTGCAATGGAGTGTTTAATCAACAGCATACCATGGTTCAGTGTCTGACAAACCTTGAAACTTATTGCTGCTCATATTAAAGGCTGGATCAAACATACATCAGCCTTCCTTCATGCATGATAACGCTGTACTTTTCAGCAGATAATGGAATTTAGGAAAAGGCTATATTAAAATGGACACACTCTGTTAGCTACTGCGTATCTGAAAGAGCGATAACCCCACATTGCTTACATTTTGCCTTCCAGACAGGAACTATGATTTGGCACCAGCAGAACCACAGTACGATTTTTTCTCCTCTCCGAATTGCGTAAGAGGTTAATTTCAAATGCATTTTTACAGTTACAGTGCCCTTGACACACAGGAAACATTCAGATGTGAGAATGGTCATGAAATCAACAGCAGGTTGCATCGGCTTTGCCCAGGTTTGCTGGGAGCCACAGTAGGCTTTATCTCACCTAACGTTAACAGTCCACGGTATAGGCACCTGTCCGGCTCCCATTACAGGCAGTGATGCCTGCAGTCACTTCTCTGCTTGTGTAATCTGCATTAGGGTTAGATGAATGCGTAATCCATTCACTAGATCCCCAGTGGCAATCATAAGATGCCACTGGGCACACTGGTCCTAGTCCTGGACCTGGTCACTGGTCCTTCTGCTGATGTGGACGTGTCTGACCCCGTTCTTCCAAAATGCGTTCAGTACTCCAATGAAAGGAAGGTAATGCTTCTCCTCCCCATACCAATGCAGAAACAGGCAGATGCTGAGACCCTCCGAGAGTGTGACGAGGACCCGTTAGATACTCACATGCCACAAGAATTTCTCCAACAAAGCAAGAATCTTTACTCACACTGGTAACAGAACTGCTTTTGGCTATTTCTCTTCCTAAAGAGGACCAGAAAAGTCAGCCTATCACTGTGGAATGTAAAAGAGGAGACAAGATCATTTGTAATAAAGTACCCTTGGAAAACAAGAAAAACTTTACACTGAGGTGAGCAGGGATTTACAATGTTTTCCGTTTCTTAAAGCAATTTTCATATAATCGCAGTCTCTCCCAAAAGTTCACCAGCCCTAAGAATCTTTAACTCCCGGGGAGTTTGGTCCTAATCTCCTCTAAACTGTGGCCTGTAGCACTGGCTGGCATTTATTCACATACTTAGAAACATTACACAGAGCAAGCCAAGGGTTCCGACAGCTGTTGAAACTACACGAGAGGCGTTTCAGGCCTGATACAATTGAGAGAACAACAATAGAGGAGGAACCGATAGGCACCAATGAACAAGTTCACCCATCCCTGCAGCATCAAGGGCTGCTGAAGGACAAGAGAGTCCAAACTCAGGCTCTGGTGTATAGCTGAAGCACGCAGGATCTGAGGCAGATATCGGAAAGGGTACAAAATCACTGAGATGGCACACAGAATACCTGCTCCGTGGGCTGGAAACGCACTCTGTGGAAGGGGAAAGAAGGCACTCAGTTTCTTTCAAGTTGGGGAACTTCCCTGCAGGCAAGGGCCCACAGGTCACATTACAGGCCCAGACTGCTCTTCAGAGTCCTTCTTCATCTTCGCGTACGTGGCAGGGCAGAACTGAGAATACAGCTGAGCCAGCAAAGCCTGGGATGTGATGTCTAGCCTTGTCCCGTGGCTCAGTTTGTTCCATAAGTGCACCGCGTACGTGTTCTTAAGAAGCTTGTGAAGCTCCGAGGAGCTGATTGTATCAAATAACTTCTTCCAGTCCTCCCAGCAAATAGGATAAAAGGCTTCTGGGGAAAGCGCATGCACCCCTTTGCAGGTCGTGTTGTTCTGGATAGTACTGATGGAGCACCACTTCTTGAAGGCATGCGTTAGGAGATGAGGGCCCTGGTGAGCCCAGATCCAGCCATTGTAGTTCTCCACAAATTCCTGCATGCAAAGCTTCATGAACTCATGCTTGGGTGTGAAGGACAGAAAGGCCCCATTCAGTACATCCTGAGACTGCATACCGAGGGCATTGGTGAGGTTGTTCAAGTTCTTAAGCACAATGAAATCGGTGTCCAGGTAGATGCCACCAAATTTCCACATGATGGCAATCCTGCAGGCGTCAGACAGGACGGGTAAGAAATAAGGTTCCTTCTGATGCTCAGACTGCAAGTACCACTTTGCCAGAGGTGTCCCTGAGAAAAGCTCCTCCAAGTCCAGGGGCCGGATTTCCACGTTAGGGAAGCAGCTCAGCAACGAGAATGCCCAGTGGCTGGGTAATGAGACGTTACCATTTGCCAAGCCTTTCATGAGCACCACAATCCTTTTCCCAGGGTGCGTCCGGGCCGCTGACTCCACAGAGCACGTGAACAGGTAACTTGGGTTAGTTCGCTCCGAGGTCTCCACAAAAAACACATCCCCTAGGGAAGGAGGGGGCCCACCGGCAGTAGGATGGGGATGGTAAGGGAAAAACTGAGCACACCTGCTTTGTGCAGGCAAGCTGTAGAGCTGGCCCTCAGCATCCTCCCCAGTGCTCCAGTAGAACACAGCAGTGGCAAAGAACACAAATGAAATGGTGAGGATAAACAGAGCCTCCAGCCTGTGGCTCAGCACCACAGTGGTCAGTTTTGGCAGGCAGCTGGACATCCTGGGCAGTCTCGGTCCCGTTGGAGCCTGCTCTCCCAAGACAACTGTCGTGATCTGAAGGGGAGAAAAGAAGAAAAAGACACTGACAGTCAAGGCAGCAGACCACCAGCCTTGGGGCAGTGCAACAGCAGAAGAGAACTCTCCTTCCTTCACCTCAGGGCAGTATGCCTCAATTATGCCTTTTGGTCATTTCTGAAAGAGTCTCCTGGCTTCTCCATATTGTCACAGGGCCTTCAGGTCCCTCATCAGAAACTATTGCCCATCTTTGGATCCCTCTCTTTCAAACACAAAATAAGGATAAGTCTCTCCTTTCTGTATATCACAAACCAAGACTGATCCTCAGTTCTGTCCATGTATATTATCCATGTAAGTTGTGCTTGCCACTTGGAAGGCTATACAGCATTTGACGCACAAATGGCATACCTTCATGGTGGTGCACAACAAACTCTGGGAACAGCATTAGAGATGTTATCTGTCATATTCTAGAATTTCAAGTCATTCTGGACATGAGACATATATTCAAAAAGCCTAGGACGAGGAAATAGGAATGGTCGCTATGGATATTCATGAAGCTCTGTCAACAGACATTGGGTGGAACTGCTGCCCCGATGAAAATTTTTTCTCATTATGAGAATTTTTTCCCCTGATACACAGCCTGTACTTCCCCGAAACCAAACACAATGCTAAACCCCCAATGCTGTCATGAGTTCCTACCAAGCAGCCTCAGTATCCCAGAACCTTTCGAAATCAACCACTCACCCATACAGAGAGCCTGGCTCATTTTTCATGGCACTGTAGCAAAGCAGAATGGATGGATAGTGGGAGGGGACTTGATACAAGGCAGCTTTGGAGGCAGATGCAGACAATAAGGACAAGAACTGCCCAGGTAAAGAGAGTTTCAAAGCTGCTTCCCAAGCCTGCTCCCCTGCCAAGTCCTCACTTCTACCTCCTCTGGTAGATGGTGCTGCCTAAGCCAGCTGTCACCAATCCAGGATGCAAAGGCGATGCTGGCTGTGACCTGCTCAGCTCTGCCAGTGGAATCATCTGGTGATGGATATGCAATCCCCCCTCCACCCTACCCTTTCTTCCTCTCTTCCTCCTGCAAAATGGGGGGATGGAGAGGAAGAGATTATTAACAAGGAAGCAACAAAAAAAGAAGTCATTTTAGCTACATTCTCAGCATTAGCATCAGCATTTCTGCCCTTGCCTCCCCTTAAAGTGAAGGACAACAGAACGAGCACCTCCTTGGCCCACAACTGGGGCCCCAAAGGTCAATGCACAAAAGCACATGAAGAAGCAGTGAGGAGGATTGTGGCATTTAGGACGACAGGAAACAGCCTCAAGCTACGCCAGGGAGGTTTAGATTGGATATCAGGAAAAATTTATTCACTGAAAGAGTTGTTAAGCATTGGAAGAGGCTGCCCAGGGAAGTGGTTGAGTCCCCAACCCTGGAGGTATTTAAAAGATGTGTAGATGTGGTGCTTAGGGACATGGTTTAGTGGTGGACTTGGCAGTGCTAGGTTAACAGTTGGACTCGGTGTTCTTTAAGGTCTTTTCCAACCTAAATGATTCTATGATTCTATGATTTCTCCTGCCTCCCTCTGTCCCCCCTCCAAATCCAAATCCCCATGCTCCAGGACACAAAGCTTCAGGAAACAGCAAAAGCTTTCATCTGGAACCAAACAGACAGGCAACAGGACAGAGAACCCAGCTGGCACAATGCCATTTGTCATTCACATCTGATTCCTGCAACTGGGTCACATACTAAACTCCCCATGTAGCCTGAAAATAACTTGTCAGACACACTGCAAGGTTCCCAAATGCAACAGCACGGAGCCACCGCTCTCCACTAGGCACTGGGGCTCTGGGGACAGACGAGAGGCCGCCAATACACAAATTGTCAGCTCTGGAGTCCCAGAACATTTTCTTCTCCTGCACAGAAATGCCAGCATGTGCTGTGGGTGCTACGTGCAGCGAAAAAACCCCACTCTGCTTTTTACGTACCTATTTCCCCCTCCCTCCACACTGCAGCCTGTTGAATCCTATAAGTCATTTCTAGCTTGGTGAACTGTAAAAGAGAAAGCAAATACAGGCTTGAGGGGACAGAGCCTTTGCTGTAGAGAAGGCAGGAAAGCGTATCTCTAATCTAACAATGAGCAAGCTTCAAGGCTACATGCATATTTTTAGTAAGAGGAGGAACTTCTACTACAATTTCACTTCTATATATTTAGAAATACATTTGTGCTTCTGTGGCGGATAAGCGGACATTTTAGACGCTTCATCAGCCAGTCCATTTATTTCACAAAACAAACACAGGAAATCTGGCTCTCTACCTTCCTCAGAAACTTCAAGTCCCACTCACAGAAACTACAAATACTACTCACCTGTCCCTGCTTTCAAGACACCACAAAAGGCACTGCTCAGCTGGACAAGATTTTGAAGAGGTTAGTGTCTCTGACAGCGCCTATAATTCTGTGTTCTGGCACTTCCTTTTTGTGAAAGGAAATGATGAAAGATGGAGTCTAAACATGTGACAATAACATGCAAATCAGGGAGGATGTGACACCATACATTCAGGTAATACGTTGGCTGAAAGAAGGGTCATGCAGCTGATGGGTCATTTGGCTGCGCTGTGAAGAACCCATCTAATCAGGAAGGAACCAGCAAAAAAAAGGAAAAAAAAAAAAGAAGGAAAGGCTTATCGCTACACTTTAAGCTTTATACTGTGGCAGGAAACTGCTTTGCTGTTTTCTACTCCTGTGCTAAGAATTCCCAGTGCTCACGCTGCTTGGGTGGCTGCCACAAGAACTGAGCTGAGAGTTTCATAGAGCTGCCTCCTCCCACCCCAAGACTTCAGTTCTGAATACTGCCTTGAACACACGCTCTCTCGACCAATTAATTCACTCATCCATGTGGGAATACTCCCTCTTACGCCGGGTACTTCATTGTACTTGACTTTGCCAAATTCAGGTGTCCCTCATTTTATGATAGAGTTCCCCCTTCTCCCTGTGCTCCATGGCGGCTGACCTTCCCTTGCAGAAGACACGTGGACACGTTCATAAAATATCACCTTTATCCATACAGCCACTAAGTTTAAGGTTTAGTGCCGTTTCTACTCAGTTGCCCGCAACAAATGTCAGGCCTAATGCTCTGTAGCTTCCCAGACCCCTCCCCAAATCCTTCCAAGCACTGCAGCACCACGGACGGACTCCTAAGATGCCAACACTGGGGAAGCTCTTTGGAAAGCACCTTAAGCTGTTCCCAGCCCTTTCATCGATGGAGCTCTTCAGGCCTCAGGTCAGGCTCCATCTAGTCACAGAATCACAGAAGTGATTGGAAGGCACCTCTGGAGATCATTTGACCAACCCCCCTGCTCCAAGCAGAGTCGCCTCGAGCTGGTTGCTCCGGACCATGTCCTCTTCGCTTCTGACCTTGTCCGAGGACAGAGACTCCACAGCCTCTCTGGGCAACCTGCTCCAGTGTTTCACCACCATTTCTTTCATTCTAATTTCCCCTATTTCAATTTGTGCCCATTCTGTCTCATCCCGTCACTGGATTCCACAGAGAAGAGTCTGGCTTGTCTTCTTTACCCCACCCATCTCCAATCAGGTCCTTACACACAGAAAGGAACAGGAAGACCCACCTCATTAACACGTGGCTCAGAGGCTGGTGCCAGCGGTGGAATTTGGGGTTTTTCAATCGTGGGGCAGTTTACATGGCACCAGGCCTGCTGGAGACAGATGGGGGTTCACCTGTCGCAAAGGGGGAAAAGGATTCTGGCTCAGGAGCTAGCAGGCCTCATTGCGAGAGCTTTAAACTAGATGCAAAGGGGCAAGGGGATAAGACCAGGCTTGCTAGGGATGAGCCTAGGGGTGGCATGCCTGTGTTGGAGAAGAGATCTATAGCCCAACTGAAGTGCATTTACACCAATGCACGCAGCATGGGCAATAAACAGGAGGTGCTGGAAGCCACTGCACGGCAGGAAAACTATGATGTGGTCGCCATCACGGAAACACGGTGGGATGACTCACACAACTGGAGTGCTGCAGTGGATGGCTACAAGCTCTTTAGAAGGGACAGGCAAGGAAGGAGACGTGGCGGGGTAGCCTTGTACGTTAGAGAGTGTTTTGACTGTCTAGAACTCAACGACGGTAATGATAAGGTTGAGTGCTTATGGGTAAAGATCAGGGGGAAGGCTAATAAGGCAGATATCCTGGTGGGAGTCTGTTATAGACCACCCAACCAGGATGAGGAAACAGGCGAAGTTTTCTACAAGCGATTGGCTGAAGTCTCCCAGTCTCTAGCCCTTGTTCTCATGGGAGACTTCAACTTACCAGGTATCTGCTGGAAATACAACACAGCAGAGAGGAAGCAGCCTAGGAGGTTCCTGGAGTGTGTGGGAGATAACGTCCTGACACAGCTGGTAAGCGAGCCAACCAGGGGAGGTGCCCCGTTGGACCTGCTGTTTACGAACAGAGAGGGCCTGGTGGGTGATGTGGTGGTCGGAGGCTGTCTTGGGCACAGCGACCATGACAAGATAGAGTTTTCGATTCTTGGAGAAGAAGTAAGGAAGCGGGTCAGCAAAACCGCTACCCTGAACTTTAGAAGGGCGGACTTTGGATTGTTTAGGAGTCTGGTTAACAGAGTCCCTTGGGAGGCAGTCCTGAAGGGCAAAGGAGTCCAGGAAGGCTGGATGTTATTCAAGAAGGAAGTCTCAAAGGCACGGGAGCAGGCCGTCCCTGTGTGCCACAAGTCGAGCAGGCAGGGGAGAAGACCGGCCTGGATGAACAGAGAGCTTTGGCTGGAACTCAAGAAAAAAGGAGAGCCTACCGCCTTTGGAAGAAGGGGCAGGTAACTCAGGAGGACTACAGGGATGTTGTGAGGTCATGCAGGGAGAAGATCAGAAAGGCAAAGGCCCAGCTAGAACTTAAACTGGCCACTGCTGTTAAAGATAACAAAAAATGTTTTTACAAATCTATCAGCGACAAAAGGAGGGCCAGGGAGAATCTCCCTCCTTTGTTGGATGCGGAGGGAAACTTTGCCACGGAGGGAAACTTTGCCACGGAGGATGAGGAGAAGGCTGAGGTACTTAATGCCTTCTTTGCCTCAGTCTTTAATAGTCAGACTGGTCATCCTTGGGGTTTTCAGGCCCCTGGGAGATAGGATGCAGAATGAAGCCCCAGTTGTCGAAGAAGTGGCAGTCACTGACCTGCTCTTCCACCTGGATGCTCACAAGTCCATGGGGCCAGATGGGATCCACCCAAGGATACTGAGGGAGCTGGCAGAGGAGCTGGCCAAGCCACTCTCCATTATTTATCAGCAGTCCTGGTCAACCGGGGAGGTCCCAGATGACTGGGAGTTAGCATCACACCCCTCTACAAGAAGGGTCAGAAGGAGGATCTAGGGAACTACAGGCCTGTCAGCCTGACCTCAGTGCTGGGCAGGGTCATGGAGCAGACCATCTTGAGTGCCATTACGCAGCACGTGCCGGACAACCAGGGGATCAGGCTCAGCCAGCATGGGTTTATGAAAGGGAGGTCCTGCTTCACTAATCTGGTCTTCTATGACAAGGTGACCTGCTTAGTGGATGAGGGGACAGGCAAGGAAGGAGATGTGGCGGGGTAGCCTTTGACACTGTCTCCCACAGCATTCTCCTGGAGAAGCTGGCTGCTCACAGCTTGGATAAGCGCACTCTGCGCTGGGTTAAAAACTGGTTGGATGGCCGAGCCCAGAGAGTGGTGGTGAATGGAGTCAAATCCAGTTGGCGGCCGGTCACGAGTGGTGTTCCCCAGGGCTCAGTGTTGGGGCCAGTCCTGTTCAACATCTTCATTGATGATCTGGATGAGGGGATTGAGAGCACCCTCAGTACGTTTGCAGATGACACCAAGCTGGGTGGAAGTGTCGATCTGCTGGAGGGCAGGAAGGCCCTACAGAGGGACCTGGACAGGCTGGATCATTGGGCCAGGGCCAATCGTATGAGATTCAACAAGGCTAAGTCCCGGGTCTTGCACTTGGGTCACAACAACCCCATGCAATGCTACAGGCTGGGGGAGGAGTGGCTGGAGAGCTGCCTGGCAGAAAAGGACCTGGGGGTGTTGGTTGACAGCCACCTGAACATGAGCCAGCAGTGTGCCCAGGTGGCCAAGAAGGCCAATGGCATCCTGGCTTGTATCAGGAATAGTGTAGCCAGCAGGACCAGGGAGGTGATCGTCCCCCCGTACTTGGCACTGGTGAGGCTGCACCCCGAATACTGTGTTCAGTTTTGGGCCCCTCACTACAAGAAGGACATCGAGGTGCTGGAGCGTGTCCAGAGAAGGGCAACGAAGTTGGTGAAGGGTCTAGAGCACAAGTCTTATGAGGAGCGGCTGAGGGAGCTGGGGTTGTTTATAGCCTGGAGAAGAGGAGGCTGAGGGAAGACCTTATTGCTCTCTACAACTACCTGAAAGGAGGTTGTAGCAAGGTGGGGGTCGGTCTCTTCTCCCAAGTAACAAGGGATAGGACGGGAGGAAACGGCCTCAAGTTGTGCCAGGGGAGGTTTAGGTTGGATATTAGGAAAAACTTCTTCACTGAAAGGGTAGTCAGGCACTGGAACAGGCTGCCCGGGGCAGTGGTTGAGTCTCCATCCCTGGAGGTATTTAAAAGACGGGTAGGCGTGGTACTCGAGGACATGGTTCAGTGGTGGACTTGGCAGTGTTAGGTTAACGGTTGGACTCGATGATCTTAAGGGTCTTTTCCAACCTTAACGATTCTATGATTCTATGATTTGAAAAGACACCCCCCAAGCCTGCTCTTCTCCAAGGAAAATGATCAGAGTTCTTTCAGCCTCTCTTCGTATAGCGCGTGCTCCAGTCCCATCTCATCTTACTGGTCCTCCTCGGCACTTGCCCCAGTATGTCTATGTCTCCCTTTTACTGGGGAGCCCAGAACCAGCACTCCAGATGCATCTTACCCGTGCTGAGTAGCAGGGAAGGATTGCTTCCCTTGACCTTGCAGGCGATGCTCTACCTAATGCAGCCCAGCAGGCTGTTGGCCTTCTTTGCCACAAGGGCACACTGCCAGCTCCTGGTCAACTTCTTGTCCACAGGACCATCAGGTCCTTTCCTGCTGAGATGCTTTCCAGCTGGTCAGCCCATGTCCTTCTCTCTTCAAGTCTGTCCCTGCATTGGCTCTGCCCAGGTTTGCTGGGAGCCACAGTAGGCTTTATCTCACCTAACGTTAACAGTCCACGGTATAGGCACCTGTCCGGCTCCCATTACAGGCAGTGATGCCTGCAGTCGCTTCTCTGCTTGTGTAATCTGCATTAGGGTTAGATGAATGCGTAATCCATTCACTAGATCCCCAGTGGCAATCATAAGATGCCACTGGGCACACTGGTCCTAGTCCTGGACCTGGTCACTGGTCCTTCTGCTGATGTGGACGTGTCTGACCCTGTTCTTCCAAAATGCGTTCAGTACTCCAATGAAAGGAAGGTAATGCTTCTCCTCCCCATACCAATGCAGAAACAGGCAGATGCTGAGACCCTCCGAGAGTGTGACGAGGACTCGTTAGATACTCACATGCCACAAGAATTTCTCCACAGAGCAAGAAACCTACTAGTGCATGTTTTCTGACAATACATGATTTCCAAAGTACTGCATAGCATTTCACGTAATTTTCATGACCTTGCTTGCTAAATTTAAAAGCCTGGCTAACCAATGCAGTGCTGGAAATACGCAAAGAAAAAAAAAAAAAAAACCAAAGCAAAAACCCCAGTCCACACAAACACTGTAAAATGTACACAGACACCCTACTGCATACGGTAAAGGCTGACATTTAAACGATAGCAAGTTTCCTTTCTTCCAAGCACAAAAAGGATAAAACGTAGTACAAAGGGAAGAGACATGGAAGACCTTGTAACTCCTCTGTGCAAGGACTTCACCCAAGCCGATGCTGCTGGATCAGCACATGCTCACGTCTACTCTTGGTGCCCCTAAGGGCTTCTGGAGCACCCTGCAGGGAGCAAAGGGGTTCCTGCCCTACATGACTGTAAATGTGCTTCACTGGTATTCTCCTTGGTAGCAAAACCACGGACAACAAAAAAATGCAAACAACCAAAACTGGATGACAACTGGGTGACTGGGTGATGGTACAACACGAGTTGTACATGAAGCCGACCAAGCACCACCAGTCTCTGCAATCCTCTGTTTTTCAAATTGCAACAGCAGATACTCACAAGTCCCTGAAACCTGGCAAATCATTCCTAACAGGAAAAAATGTACACTGTTGAACAACGTTATTATAGAACATCATCAGATCTTTGTGACAGTTCAAGTGGTCATAAAAAATGGCAAGAAATAAACTGTACAAATTCTTTAAGGGCATCCATTTAGATATGTCAGAGAATGAAACGTTGCATTCTCAGTTCACACTGAAAGCAATTAGAATTGCTTTTACATCATTACATTAAAGCTGCATAATTCTCAGATTATGACTTCTGTTGAAGTGCTCAAACCTCCAGGCCTAGACCTTAGCACAACCTGAGCAGGATCAGATTCTGGGGAAGCATAGGAGAGTTGCAGCTCTTAGTGTGGGACCCAGTGCTAGAGGCATCGAGACTGGGGCAGGGCTGGAGAGTCTGGTACAGCCGAGATCAGCCAGAATATGTCACGAACATCCAAATCTAGCTTCACAGGCTAAATGAAAGTATACCGCGGTATACCTTCCCTTCTTTCTTTGCCTTATTACTGCTAGTCTTTGTTGCACAATTTTAGTGCAATTTCAACTACCTTTTGCCATTAAACTATTCAAAAATCTACATTTATGGTGCATCAAGTAGAAACACAGCAACATAGCTCTCATCAGCCTGAAAAGTGATTGCACCAGTTCCAGTTGTCTTAGGAGAACGAGTCAAGTACCATTAAGTTTAGTGATGTCCCTTCAAGTAAGTATGTGGACATATGAACAGAAAAACACTGGAGGGTGTGTGTAAATTTGCTACGAATTCAGTAACAAAAACTGAAGAGAGGAAAACTGGAGAGGAAAAAGGTCCAGCAAAGTGCTGCTGCATCCCTAGGTAGCTGCTAGGGGTCTTGAACAGTATCACTGATCACAAGCAGCCTGATAGGAGTATTTTTGGGACCCACCAGAAAACAGCTGAAGATCTCCATTTTCCCCAGATTTATATTTACAACAAGAGTAGAAGAGGTAAGGTTTGACAATACCAACATTCAGTGGGTGACTAATCAGTCTGTTCGGCATGGAAGAGCAGAGTGGTGCCAAACAGGGAGGAACCCACCAGCTAATTCCCCTAGTAGTTAGGGGAATTAGTATTTAGCATTTTAGCAACAGCTTTAGAGCTCCTCCTTCTGACCCTAGAGAGAATGGCAGACCAAGCATGTGCGAACATTTGGGGCGAGATGAGAGTAAGTATTGTAATTGTAATGGGTGTATTAGACCAAGCCATAAGATAATGCAGCTATATACAGAGGACGCTTCAGGTACCTGTCTCTTAACTGCGTCTTTTGTACTTCACCTGTCCAGAGCGAACCCTGCAATATCCAATTTCACTTACACGTTTTTTTCGAAGTAAGTTTTCTCCTGAAATAAAAGAAAGAAAAGTGAAAATACCCACTCGTATAGCTCTAATGCAGTGCTGGATAGACACTCCGTGGGGTAAGAAGAATTAAAAGCAAGCCACAGCAAAGAGACAAAGGATATCAGCAAGTCTCTGCAAAAAATCAACAGATGGTGGGGAGAAATGATATGGCTGTTTTTATAGCTGTTGATTCCCAAATCACTGTACAGAATGTGGCCAGAGATGTGATGGCACCTTACTGAAGATATCCAGAAAAAAATATACAGACTCTGTTATTTGCAACAGAGAGAGCCAATGGTGTATGTAAGTAATGGCCACAAACAGAAAATCACGTAGCCAGTCATGGCAACGTCATTCAGCTTCAATTCAGCTTCTGTCTCCCTAAATACAATAATCAGTAGCCTGAGATTAGTGGAAAATGATCAGTAATGCTGATAGAGTAGGAAATTTGTTGAACGAATTAAGATAGAGCTGTAACAGCTTCCAAAAAACCAGGCATGCTCAATTTCAGTTAAGTGAGCTTGCTCAATAGCTTCATCAAATGTAAAAAAACGCTAGCAGAAGCTGTTATTTTCTCAGACAGTAAGTCTGACAGGATTAGCTTGCAGCCAGTGACAGTGCTATTTGAGAATGGTGGCATATGAACTCGTAACAAAGCGGTCCTTCTAATGTTACCAGTGCTCTTAGCTACAGCCACAACCTAAGTTGCTTGCTGAGCAAGCTCAGAGGCAGTGCAGGGGTGCACCAGAACAGTGCATGCAAGCACTAACCCCTGAGCCAATCCTTGCAGCAGGAAAAGACCAAGTTGAGATATAAGTGTTGCCACTAAGAAGACTCTGAACCCCACTGATGGCTGCCAGACCCTAATACCAAGCGTAGCGATGGCTCAGTATCAAAGATACCCAGCCACCGAGGAGGGGACTGCAGCCCAGAGCCCAGTGCTGTGCCACTCAGCTCTCCCTTCCCCCAGGAATAAAGACTTCTACCAGGACTGAGAAGTACTAGACTTGTGGTTTCTATCAGACCACCACTGAGGGGCAGGGCAAGGAAACAGCTCATTATTTGTTCATCCTCACCTGAAATCACAAAGAATTAGCACTTCCTCAGCTTCACTCCTTGGGGTCTCTCCACACTACTCTTACGCACAAGAGAGCTGTTTCATGGAAAACCCAGTCTTAGACTCGGTGCGTTGTATTGTTTGGCTGCTTCTGAAAAACAGCAGGTAAACTTCCATTTCGAATACGTACAGATACAATAGGGACTGATGGACTGACAAGCAAACGCAGTTTAGTAGTAGTCACGAGGCTAACGTACCACCGGAGGTCTGTCTCCTTTTATGACAAGAGCGATTACACCGTTATCGGAGCGAGTACGTGGCAAGGCAGAACGTGCCATGCTGTGTGGCATGGAGCACCTGAGTCACGGCCAGGAGCGCGTGAGGCAGGCACAGCAACGCGCTTGTTAGTGCCGGCAGCAGGGACAAACCTCTGCTCACAAGTGTGCAGCAGGAGTTCAAGACCAAAAGACACAAGCTGGCACCAGCTGGCGACCTGGCTGTTAGCAGCAGCCTCACGCAGTGACAAGGCTAAGAAACCAAGTCAGAGCTCAGTTTCAGACTCAACCTGGAGCTTTCTGTCCCTTGCTATTTTCATATCCTTCTGGACTTACGGGACTAGTTGGGGTTACTGGAAATGGACCAAAACCAGAGATTTGCAGTTCAAGTCTAATCCCTAGTTGTGAGCATTAGCTTTCACCTGGGCCTTAAAATTTCCTAGGAACCATGCCGAGTCCACATTTGGGTGATGGCCCAGCTGAAGTCATAGCAGCCCCCGCCCTGAAACGGCACAAGAGCTAACCTGGAACTCCCTGTGCCCAGCGTGGGACGAGCCTTTCCTGTCAACTGTTAGGTGCCGACCCCGTACATAGTCAGCTCTGCTGCTCGCTTCCGCAGCAGAAAGAGGCCACGTAGTTTATGCAGGCTTAGCTGGTGCCCTTGTCCTCAATTGCAGAGCTGCTCTCTCTAGTTTTTATTCCCGGCTTGGCTCAGCTCTGGTAATCGCAGCTTCTTTCTGCACCATCCCATGCCTATGGGGAGCAGCTGGAAACATCAGTTCCCAGCATCAGAAACAGCCAGAGAAGAGTGGACTGAGTGGGGTGTTGCTGAGCTAACTCAGGAATCGTGTGGGAAGGGAGGGATGGAAGGATCACATCGGAGGATGGACGGATGAAGCAGGGAGCACAACTTGCTCCAGCACTGCCGAAGGATCCTTCGGATCCCACAATGAAGTGACCACAAAGCAACACACCAGTGGATCACTCCACTGAGCACCTTGTCCATAACGGGACTGCTGCCCAAAAGGTCCGGGCCTACCTGCACTTTAGATCATACTCTGTAGTACTGGAAGGTGAAAATCGACGTGCCCATGATGTAGCGGGTAGGAAAGGACTGGGGAAAAGGTCTGCAGGAAACCATCTCTCATGGCTACAATAATCCAAACACATTCTGGTATGCACTAGCTCTTTTTTTCATCTCCTGCAAAGACATTATGAAGATGAGGATTAATACAAGGCAGAGAGGCTGCATTTCACTCACAGCACTGATACTGGCACAGCTACACAGATCCTATCTTTGCCTCAGAATCAACGTTCTCCCAAGAAAAACAGCACAAGGTGAAAAAAAGATCAAATGTGATTAAAACACAAGAAGGGGAAAAAAAAATCAAATATGAAGTGATAAATCAATCAGCATTTTCCACAGTCGAACCACAGGAGTTTAAGATATGCTGTATTTCCCTATAACACAGGTAGGGGTCAGAGACCCCTGAGAGATCAGACATCTCTGGTCAAGGGCTGCTTAGCCTCATAGCACCAGGACCAGCCCCAGCCACCAGAAAAAACACTGAGGAAATACCCTCTAATCACTGATCCAAGAAACGGCCTAAATTTCAGCAGGGCTACGCTGCAAGAGGAAGGGGCAGGATTTGGCCACATTAACATAACGCACGGGGACAGCTCTTGCCGACACGGCTGTAGCTGCACTGCTCTATACCACCCAAGGAGCCAAGGGCTGGGGAGGCAGGAGGAGGGAGGGACGCAGGCCCACAGGAGCACAAGATGCCTCTCCCAGAGATGCGTTATTCCTACCCAGCCCAGAAACAGGGGCAACAAGACACAGCCCATCCCAAATCCACTCCGTTCCCCCGGCACTGGCCAGAAGGGGGGACGCGGCCCCCAGCCGCTCAGAGCCTTCTGGAAGGTTCTGCCATGGCAGCACCATCACCTCAGCTGCTGCCCCTAGCCCGGCCGCAGCGACAGGGTGCTGCCCTAGCACATGCCTGTGGTCCATGGGGCCTGTGTGGCTCCGGCAGCTGAGGAGGGAGGGCCGGCCCACCCGCCCCATTTTCCATGGTTTAGAGAAGGCTGAGCAGCAGGAGGAGCTCGAGGAGGGACTGGCAAAATGCTCTCCTCCATGGGGGAAGATGGCGGCGGGGCCCCTGCTGCCATGCGGGTGCCCTCCTCAGCGCCTCTCCAGCCAAAGGCAACTCTGGAGGGCAGGCAGCACATCCTGACCCTCCCCATCAGCAGCTCGACTGTCCCCCACTGCCATCTCCTGCCCCGCTCCCCACAGCACATCCCCTTCCTCCTCACCCTCCTCCTCTCCATGACAGCCCTGGCCAGCCACGGCTCTCCCATGGCCCCGCCATGGCCAGGCAGGCTGCAGGAGCCTGCCAGCCCACAGGTGAGACCGCTCTGCCTTTTTCCTGCTTCCTCTTTGGTGTTCCTTCTCCAGCGTGGACTTATCCTCAGGCCACAATCCCTTCAGAGGTACACCTGCTGCGACACAGACATAACCATGGCCACAGATGCTTCGAGGTGTACCTGCTCTGGCATGGGCTTATCCACAGCCACAGACACTTTGGGGTGTCCTGCTCCTGCATGGACTCATCCACAGGTCACAGTCCCTCCGACTCGAGTTCACACTGGAGTTCCAGCCTGTCCAGTACAGCAGCACAAACAGCAGGGATGCCCTGGCCATCTGCCAGCCCAGGCGCATTGCCGTTGCTGTTATCAAAACGTTCCCAGGCACAGCAGTGCAAGATGATAAGCAGTACAGCGAGCAGCAAAAGCAGAAAAGCAGCCACTAACGAGCACTGGACTCCAATATGCAGTAAGGCAAGCAAGCCTCGTGGCAAGTACAGAAGCCTGCTGATTAATAGGTAAACAGCAATAACAGCTATAAATTCAATCTAGCATGTTCCCATCAAATCTGTCGTTATCTCAAACCCTTCAAGCCCCACGTTGGGTGCCAAAAAGGACTGTCGTGGTTTAACCCCAGCCGGCAACTAAGCCCCACACAGCCGCTCGCTCACTCCCCCCAGTGGGATGGGGGAGAGAATCAGAAGAGTAAAAGTGAGAAAACTCATGGGTTGAGATAAAGACAGTTTAATGGGTAAAGCAAAAGCCACACACGCAAGCAAAGCAAAACAAGGAATTCATTCACTGCTTCCCATGGGCAGGCAGGTATTCAGCCATCCCCAGGAAAGCAGGGCTCCATCACGCGTAACGATTACTTGGGAAGACAAACGCCATCACTCCGAATGTCCTCCCCTTCCTCCTTCTTCCCCCACCTTTATATGCTGAGCATGATGTCGTGTGGTGTGGAATATCCCTTCGGTCAGTTGGGGTCAGCTGTCCCAGCTGTGTCCCCTCCCAACTCCTTGTGCACCCCCAGCCTCCTCGCTGGTGGGGTGGGAAGCAGAAAAGGCCTCTCTGTAAGCACTGCTCAGCAACAACGAAAACGTCGCTGTATTATCAACGCTGTTTCCAGGAGAAATCCAAAACATAGCTCCATCCTAGCTACTATGAAGAAAATCAACTCTATCGCACCCAAACCAGCATACACATCCATGTGCTGATGTAAGTCCTACTAGGTTGGCAATACATGCACTCCCTTTGGGAACAGAGCTGCCCACAGGTATAGTTTGTAAGTGCAGTGGAACTCCTATGTAGTGAAGAAACAGCAAGTACAGAGTAATGGCAGAGAAAAAGACATTCAGACATACATCAAGGTATCATACCATTAGTGACTGATCATTTTTCCATATGAGAACCAGGGCAAGTTACCATATAAAGATGTCAGTATTTCACCATGGTACAACTGGTATCCAGTCTGAAACAAGAGTTATAAGAAATGCATGACAAGCTGCACATTTGAGCATCCTGCATCTTTGCACAGCCTGGTCTTCTTAAAGCAATTTTTTTATCCTCGCAGTCTCTCCCAAAAGTTCACCAGCCCTAAGAATCTTTAACTCCCGGGGAGTTTGGTCCTAATCTCCTCTAAACCGTGGCCTGTAGCACTGGCTGGCATTTATTCACATACTTAGAAACATTACACAGAGCAAGCCAAGGGTTCCGACAGCTGTTGAAACTACACGAGAGGCGTTTCAGGCCTGATACAATTGAGAGAACAACAATAGAGGAGGAACCGATAGGCACCAATGAACAAGTTCACCCATCCCTGCAGCATCAAGGGCTGCTGAAGGACAAGAGAGTCCAAACTCAGGCTCTGGTGTATAGCTGAAGCACGCAGGATCTGAGGCAGATATCGGAAAGGGTACAAAATCACTGAGATGGCACACAGAATACCTCCTCCGTGGGCTGGAAACGCACTCTGTGGAAGGGGAAAGAAGGCACTCAGTTTCTTTCAAGTTGGGGAACTTCCCTGCAGGCAAGGGCCCACAGGTCACATTACAGGCCCAGACTGCTCTTCAGAGTCCTTCTTCATCTTCGCGTACGTGGCAGGGCAGAACTGAGAATACAGCTGAGCCAGCAAAGCCTGGGATGTGATGTCTAGCCTTGTCCCGTGGCTCAGTTTGTTCCATAAGTGCACCGCGTACGTGTTCTTAAGAAGCTTGTGAAGCTCCGAGGAGCTGATTGTATCAAATAACTTCTTCCAGTCCTCCCAGCAAATAGGATAAAAGGCTTCTGGGGAAAGCGCATGCACCCCTTTGCAGGTCGTGTTCTTCTGGATAGTACTGATGGAGCACCACTTCTTGAAGGCATGCGTTAGGAGATGAGGGCCCTGGTGAGCCCAGATCCAGCCATTGTAGTTCTCCACAAATTCCTGCATGCAAAGCTTCATGAACTCATGCTTGGGTGTGAAGGACAGAAAGGCCCCATTCAGTACATCCTGAGACTGCATACCGAGGGCATTGGTGAGGTTGTTCAAGTTCTTAAGCACAATGAAATCGGTGTCCAGGTAGATGCCACCAAATTTCCACATGGTGGCAATCCTGCAGGCGTCAGACAGGACGGGTAAGAAATAAGGTTCCTTCTGATGCTCAGACTGCAAGTACCACTTTGCCAGAGGTGTCCCTGAGAAAAGCTCCTCCAAGTCCAGGGGCCGGATTTCCACGTTAGGGAAGCAGCTCAGCAACGAGAATGCCCAGTGGCTGGGTAATGAGACGTTACCATTTGCCAAGCCTTTCATGAGCACCACAATCCTTTTCCCAGGGTGCGTCCGGGCTGCTGACTCCACAGAGCACGTGAACAGGTAACTTGGGTTAGTTCGCTCCGAGGTCTCCACAAAAAACACATCCCCTAGGGAAGGAGGGGGCCCACCGGCAGTAGGATGGGGATGGTAAGGGAAAAACTGAGCACACCTGCTTTGTGCAGGCAAGCTGTAGAGCTGGCCCTCAGCATCCTCCCCAGTGCTCCAGTAGAACACAGCAGTGGCAAAGAACACAAATGAAATGGTGAGGATAAACAGAGCCTCCAGCCTGTGGCTCAGCACCACAGTGGTCAGTTTTGGCAGGCAGCTGGACATCCTGGGAGCCTGCTCTCCCAAGACAACCGTCGTGATCTGAAGGGGAGAAAAGAAGAAAAAGACACTGACAGTCAAGGCAGCAGACCACCAGCCTTGGGGCAGTGCCACGGCAGAAGAGAACTCTCCTTCCTTCACCTCAGGGCAGTATGCCTCAATTATGCCTTTTGGTCATTTCTGAAAGAGTCTCCTGGCTTGTCTGTAATGCAGTCACAGGGCATTCAGGTCAATGCACAGCTGAGGAGGAAGCAGCAAGGAGCATTGTGGCATTTCTCCTGCCTCCCTCTGTCCCCCCTCCAAATCGAAATCCCCATGCTCCAGGACACAAAGCTTCAGGAAACAGCAAAAGCTTTCATCTGGAACCAAACAGACAGGCAACAGGACAGAGAACCCAGCTGGCACAATGCCATTTGTCATTCACATCTGATTCCTGCAACTGGGTCACATACTAAACTCCCCATGTAGCCTGAAAATAACTTGTCAGACACACTGCAAGGTTCCCAAATGCAACAGCACGGAGCCACCGCTCTCCACTAGGCACTGGGGCTCTGGGGACAGACGAGAGGCCGCCAATACACAAATTGTCAGCTCTGGAGTCCCAGAACATTTTCTTCTCCTGCACAGAAATGCCAGCATGTGCTGTGGGTGCTACGTGCAGCGAAAATCCCCACTCTGCTTTTTACGTACCTATTTCCCCCTCCCTCCACACTGCAGCCTGTTGAATCCTATAAGTCATTTCTAGCTTGGTGAACTGTAAAAGAGAAAGCAAATACAGGCTTGAGGGGACAGAGTTCGTTCTTCCATGTAACAGACACAGGAAATCTGTCTCCCTACCTTCCTCTGAAATTGCAAGTCCCACTCACAGAAACTACAAATACTACTCACCTGTCCCTGCTTTCAAGACACCACAAAAGGCACTGCTCAGCTGGACAAGATTTTGAAGAAGTTAGTGTCTCTGACAGCGCCTATAACTCTATGGTCTGGCACTTCCTTTTTGTGAAAAAAAAAATGGTGAAAGGTGGAGTCTAAACACATGGAGATAACATGCAAATCAAGGAGGATGTGACACCATACATTCAGGTAATACGTTGGCTGAAAGAAGGGTCATGCAGCTGATGGGTCATTTAGCTGCGCTGTGAAGAACCCATCTAATCAGGAAGGAACCAGCAAAAAAAAGGAAAAAAAAAAAAAGAAGGAAAGGCTTATCGCTACACTTTAAGCTTTATACTGTGGCAGGAAACTGCTTTGCTGTTTTCTACTCCTGTGCTAAGAATTCCCAGTGCTCACGCTGCTTGGGTGGCTGCCACAAGAACTGAGCTGAGAGTTTCATAGAGCTGCCTCCTCCCACCCCAAGACTTCAGTTCTGAATACTGCCTTGAACACACGCTCTTTCAACCAATTAATTCACTCATCCATGTGGAAATACTCCCTCTTATGCCAGCACTCCAGATGTGTCTCACCCATGCTGAGTAGCAGGGAAGGATTGCTTCCCTTGACCTTGCAGGCGATGCTCTACCTAATGCAGCCCAGCAGGCTGTTGGCCTTCTTTGCCACAAGGGCACACTGCCAGCTCCTGGTCAACTTCTTGTCCACAGGACCATCAGGTCCTTTCCTGCTGAGATGCTTTCCAGCTGGTCAGCCCATGTCCTTCTCTCTTCAAGTCTGTCCCTGCATTGGCTCTGCCCAGGTTTGCTGGGAGCCACAGTAGGCTTTATCTCACCTAACGTTAACAGTCCACGGTATAGGCACCTGTCCGGCTCCCATTACAGGCAGTGATGCCTGCAGTCGCTTCTCTGCTTGTGTAATCTGCATTAGGGTTAGATGAATGCGTAATCCATTCACTAGATCCCCAGTGGCAATCATAAGATGCCACTGGGCACACTGGTCCTAGTCCTGGACCTGGTCACTGGTCCTTCTGCTGATGTGGACGTGTCTGACCCTGTTCTTCCAAAATGCGTTCAGTACTCCAATGAAAGGAAGGTAATGCTTCTCCTCCCCATACCAATGCAGAAACAGGCAGATGCTGAGACCCTCCGAGAGTGTGACGAGGACTCGTTAGATACTCACATGCCACAAGAATTTCTCCACAGAGCAAGAAACCTACTAGTGCATGTTTTCTGACAATACATGATTTCCAAAGTACTGCATAGCATTTCACGTAATTTTCATGACCTTGCTTGCTAAATTTAAAAGCCTGGCTAACCAATGCAGTGCTGGAAATACGCAAAGAAAAAAAAAAAAAAAACCAAAGCAAAAACCCCAGTCCACACAAACACTGTAAAATGTACACAGACACCCTACTGCATACGGTAAAGGCTGACATTTAAACGATAGCAAGTTTCCTTTCTTCCAAGCACAAAAAGGATAAAACGTAGTACAAAGGGAAGAGACATGGAAGACCTTGTAACTCCTCTGTGCAAGGACTTCACCCAAGCCGATGCTGCTGGATCAGCACATGCTCACGTCTACTCTTGGTGCCCCTAAGGGCTTCTGGAGCACCCTGCAGGGAGCAAAGGGGTTCCTGCCCTACATGACTGTAAATGTGCTTCACTGGTATTCTCCTTGGTAGCAAAACCACGGACAACAAAAAAATGCAAACAACCAAAACTGGATGACAACTGGGTGACTGGGTGATGGTACAACACGAGTTGTACATGAAGCCGACCAAGCACCACCAGTCTCTGCAATCCTCTGTTTTTCAAATTGCAACAGCAGATACTCACAAGTCCCTGAAACCTGGCAAATCATTCCTAACAGGAAAAAATGTACACTGTTGAACAACGTTATTATAGAACATCATCAGATCTTTGTGACAGTTCAAGTGGTCATAAAAAATGGCAAGAAATAAACTGTACAAATTCTTTAAGGGCATCCATTTAGATATGTCAGAGAATGAAACGTTGCATTCTCAGTTCACACTGAAAGCAATTAGAATTGCTTTTACATCATTACATTAAAGCTGCATAATTCTCAGATTATGACTTCTGTTGAAGTGCTCAAACCTCCAGGCCTAGACCTTAGCACAACCTGAGCAGGATCAGATTCTGGGGAAGCATAGGAGAGTTGCAGCTCTTAGTGTGGGACCCAGTGCTAGAGGCATCGAGACTGGGGCAGGGCTGGAGAGTCTGGTACAGCCGAGATCAGCCAGAATATGTCACGAACATCCAAATCTAGCTTCACAGGCTAAATGAAAGTATACCGCGGTATACCTTCCCTTCTTTCTTTGCCTTATTACTGCTAGTCTTTGTTGCACAATTTTAGTGCAATTTCAACTACCTTTTGCCATTAAACTATTCAAAAATCTACATTTATGGTGCATCAAGTAGAAACACAGCAACATAGCTCTCATCAGCCTGAAAAGTGATTGCACCAGTTCCAGTTGTCTTAGGAGAACGAGTCAAGTACCATTAAGTTTAGTGATGTCCCTTCAAGTAAGTATGTGGACATATGAACAGAAAAACACTGGAGGGTGTGTGTAAATTTGCTACGAATTCAGTAACAAAAACTGAAGAGAGGAAAACTGGAGAGGAAAAAGGTCCAGCAAAGTGCTGCTGCATCCCTAGGTAGCTGCTAGGGGTCTTGAACAGTATCACTGATCACAAGCAGCCTGATAGGAGTATTTTTGGGACCCACCAGAAAACAGCTGAAGATCTCCATTTTCCCCAGATTTATATTTACAACAAGAGTAGAAGAGGTAAGGTTTGACAATACCAACATTCAGTGGGTGACTAATCAGTCTGTTCGGCATGGAAGAGCAGAGTGGTGCCAAACAGGGAGGAACCCACCAGCTAATTCCCCTAGTAGTTAGGGGAATTAGTATTTAGCATTTTAGCAACAGCTTTAGAGCTCCTCCTTCTGACCCTAGAGAGAATGGCAGACCAAGCATGTGCGAACATTTGGGGCGAGATGAGAGTAAGTATTGTAATTGTAATGGGTGTATTAGACCAAGCCATAAGATAATGCAGCTATATACAGAGGACGCTTCAGGTACCTGTCTCTTAACTGCGTCTTTTGTACTTCACCTGTCCAGAGCGAACCCTGCAATATCCAATTTCACTTACACGTTTTTTTCGAAGTAAGTTTTCTCCTGAAATAAAAGAAAGAAAAGTGAAAATACCCACTCGTATAGCTCTAATGCAGTGCTGGATAGACACTCCGTGGGGTAAGAAGAATTAAAAGCAAGCCACAGCAAAGAGACAAAGGATATCAGCAAGTCTCTGCAAAAAATCAACAGATGGTGGGGAGAAATGATATGGCTGTTTTTATAGCTGTTGATTCCCAAATCACTGTACAGAATGTGGCCAGAGATGTGATGGCACCTTACTGAAGATATCCAGAAAAAAATATACAGACTCTGTTATTTGCAACAGAGAGAGCCAATGGTGTATGTAAGTAATGGCCACAAACAGAAAATCACGTAGCCAGTCATGGCAACGTCATTCAGCTTCAATTCAGCTTCTGTCTCCCTAAATACAATAATCAGTAGCCTGAGATTAGTGGAAAATGATCAGTAATGCTGATAGAGTAGGAAATTTGTTGAACGAATTAAGATAGAGCTGTAACAGCTTCCAAAAACCAGGCATGCTCAATTTCAGTTAAGTGAGCTTGCTCAATAGCTTCATCAAATGTAAAAAAACGCTAGCAGAAGCTGTTATTTTCTCAGACAGTAAGTCTGACAGGATTAGCTTGCAGCCAGTGACAGTGCTATTTGAGAATGGTGGCATATGAACTCGTAACAAAGCGGTCCTTCTAATGTTACCAGTGCTCTTAGCTACAGCCACAACCTAAGTTGCTTGCTGAGCAAGCTCAGAGGCAGTGCAGGGGTGCACCAGAACAGTGCATGCAAGCACTAACCCCTGAGCCAATCCTTGCAGCAGGAAAAGACCAAGTTGAGATATAAGTGTTGCCACTAAGAAGACTCTGAACCCCACTGATGGCTGCCAGACCCTAATACCAAGCGTAGCGATGGCTCAGTATCAAAGATACCCAGCCACCGAGGAGGGGACTGCAGCCCAGAGCCCAGTGCTGTGCCACTCAGCTCTCCCTTCCCCCAGGAATAAAGACTTCTACCAGGACTGAGAAGTACTAGACTTGTGGTTTCTATCAGACCACCACTGAGGGGCAGGGCAAGGAAACAGCTCATTATTTGTTCATCCTCACCTGAAATCACAAAGAATTAGCACTTCCTCAGCTTCACTCCTTGGGGTCTCTCCACACTACTCTTACGCACAAGAGAGCTGTTTCATGGAAAACCCAGTCTTAGACTCGGTGCGTTGTATTGTTTGGCTGCTTCTGAAAAACAGCAGGTAAACTTCCATTTCGAATACGTACAGATACAATAGGGACTGATGGACTGACAAGCAAACGCAGTTTAGTAGTAGTCACGAGGCTAACGTACCACCGGAGGTCTGTCTCCTTTTATGACAAGAGCGATTACACCGTTATCGGAGCGAGTACGTGGCAAGGCAGAACGTGCCATGCTGTGTGGCATGGAGCACCTGAGTCACGGCCAGGAGCGCGTGAGGCAGGCACAGCAACGCGCTTGTTAGTGCCGGCAGCAGGGACAAACCTCTGCTCACAAGTGTGCAGCAGGAGTTCAAGACCAAAAGACACAAGCTGGCACCAGCTGGCGACCTGGCTGTTAGCAGCAGCCTCACGCAGTGACAAGGCTAAGAAACCAAGTCAGAGCTCAGTTTCAGACTCAACCTGGAGCTTTCTGTCCCTTGCTATTTTCATATCCTTCTGGACTTACGGGACTAGTTGGGGTTACTGGAAATGGACCAAAACCAGAGATTTGCAGTTCAAGTCTAATCCCTAGTTGTGAGCATTAGCTTTCACCTGGGCCTTAAAATTTCCTAGGAACCATGCCGAGTCCACATTTGGGTGATGGCCCAGCTGAAGTCATAGCAGCCCCCGCCCTGAAACGGCACAAGAGCTAACCTGGAACTCCCTGTGCCCAGCGTGGGACGAGCCTTTCCTGTCAACTGTTAGGTGCCGACCCCGTACATAGTCAGCTCTGCTGCTCGCTTCCGCAGCAGAAAGAGGCCACGTAGTTTATGCAGGCTTAGCTGGTGCCCTTGTCCTCAATTGCAGAGCTGCTCTCTCTAGTTTTTATTCCCGGCTTGGCTCAGCTCTGGTAATCGCAGCTTCTTTCTGCACCATCCCATGCCTATGGGGAGCAGCTGGAAACATCAGTTCCCAGCATCAGAAACAGCCAGAGAAGAGTGGACTGAGTGGGGTGTTGCTGAGCTAACTCAGGAATCGTGTGGGAAGGGAGGGATGGAAGGATCACATCGGAGGATGGACGGATGAAGCAGGGAGCACAACTTGCTCCAGCACTGCCGAAGGATCCTTCGGATCCCACAATGAAGTGACCACAAAGCAACACACCAGTGGATCACTCCACTGAGCACCTTGTCCATAACGGGACTGCTGCCCAAAAGGTCCGGGCCTACCTGCACTTTAGATCATACTCTGTAGTACTGGAAGGTGAAAATCGACGTGCCCATGATGTAGCGGGTAGGAAAGGACTGGGGAAAAGGTCTGCAGGAAACCATCTCTCATGGCTACAATAATCCAAACACATTCTGGTATGCACTAGCTCTTTTTTTCATCTCCTGCAAAGACATTATGAAGATGAGGATTAATACAAGGCAGAGAGGCTGCATTTCACTCACAGCACTGATACTGGCACAGCTACACAGATCCTATCTTTGCCTCAGAATCAACGTTCTCCCAAGAAAAACAGCACAAGGTGAAAAAAAGATCAAATGTGATTAAAACACAAGAAGGGGAAAAAAAAAATCAAATATGAAGTGATAAATCAATCAGCATTTTCCACAGTCGAACCACAGGAGTTTAAGATATGCTGTATTTCCCTATAACACAGGTAGGGGTCAGAGACCCCTGAGAGATCAGACATCTCTGGTCAAGGGCTGCTTAGCCTCATAGCACCAGGACCAGCCCCAGCCACCAGAAAAAACACTGAGGAAATACCCTCTAATCACTGATCCAAGAAACGGCCTAAATTTCAGCAGGGCTACGCTGCAAGAGGAAGGGGCAGGATTTGGCCACATTAACATAACGCACGGGGACAGCTCTTGCCGACACGGCTGTAGCTGCACTGCTCTATACCACCCAAGGAGCCAAGGGCTGGGGAGGCAGGAGGAGGGAGGGACGCAGGCCCACAGGAGCACAAGATGCCTCTCCCAGAGATGCGTTATTCCTACCCAGCCCAGAAACAGGGGCAACAAGACACAGCCCATCCCAAATCCACTCCGTTCCCCCGGCACTGGCCAGAAGGGGGGACGCGGCCCCCAGCCGCTCAGAGCCTTCTGGAAGGTTCTGCCATGGCAGCACCATCACCTCAGCTGCTGCCCCTAGCCCGGCCGCAGCGACAGGGTGCTGCCCTAGCACATGCCTGTGGTCCATGGGGCCTGTGTGGCTCCGGCAGCTGAGGAGGGAGGGCCGGCCCACCCGCCCCATTTTCCATGGTTTAGAGAAGGCTGAGCAGCAGGAGGAGCTCGAGGAGGGACTGGCAAAATGCTCTCCTCCATGGGGGAAGATGGCGGCGGGGCCCCTGCTGCCATGCGGGTGCCCTCCTCAGCGCCTCTCCAGCCAAAGGCAACTCTGGAGGGCAGGCAGCACATCCTGACCCTCCCCATCAGCAGCTCGACTGTCCCCCACTGCCATCTCCTGCCCCGCTCCCCACAGCACATCCCCTTCCTCCTCACCCTCCTCCTCTCCATGACAGCCCTGGCCAGCCACGGCTCTCCCATGGCCCCGCCATGGCCAGGCAGGCTGCAGGAGCCTGCCAGCCCACAGGTGAGACCGCTCTGCCTTTTTCCTGCTTCCTCTTTGGTGTTCCTTCTCCAGCGTGGACTTATCCTCAGGCCACAATCCCTTCAGAGGTACACCTGCTGCGACACAGACATAACCATGGCCACAGATGCTTCGAGGTGTACCTGCTCTGGCATGGGCTTATCCACAGCCACAGACACTTTGGGGTGTCCTGCTCCTGCATGGACTCATCCACAGGTCACAGTCCCTCCGACTCGAGTTCACACTGGAGTTCCAGCCTGTCCAGTACAGCAGCACAAACAGCAGGGATGCCCTGGCCATCTGCCAGCCCAGGCGCATTGCCGTTGCTGTTATCAAAACGTTCCCAGGCACAGCAGTGCAAGATGATAAGCAGTACAGCGAGCAGCAAAAGCAGAAAAGCAGCCACTAACGAGCACTGGACTCCAATATGCAGTAAGGCAAGCAAGCCTCGTGGCAAGTACAGAAGCCTGCTGATTAATAGGTAAACAGCAATAACAGCTATAAATTCAATCTAGCATGTTCCCATCAAATCTGTCGTTATCTCAAACCCTTCAAGCCCCACGTTGGGTGCCAAAAAGGACTGTCGTGGTTTAACCCCAGCCGGCAACTAAGCCCCACACAGCCGCTCGCTCACTCCCCCCAGTGGGATGGGGGAGAGAATCAGAAGAGTAAAAGTGAGAAAACTCATGGGTTGAGATAAAGACAGTTTAATGGGTAAAGCAAAAGCCACACACGCAAGCAAAGCAAAACAAGGAATTCATTCACTGCTTCCCATGGGCAGGCAGGTATTCAGCCATCCCCAGGAAAGCAGGGCTCCATCACGCGTAACGATTACTTGGGAAGACAAACGCCATCACTCCGAATGTCCTCCCCTTCCTCCTTCTTCCCCCACCTTTATATGCTGAGCATGATGTCGTGTGGTGTGGAATATCCCTTCGGTCAGTTGGGGTCAGCTGTCCCAGCTGTGTCCCCTCCCAACTCCTTGTGCACCCCCAGCCTCCTCGCTGGTGGGGTGGGAAGCAGAAAAGGCCTCTCTGTAAGCACTGCTCAGCAACAACGAAAACGTCGCTGTATTATCAACGCTGTTTCCAGGAGAAATCCAAAACATAGCTCCATCCTAGCTACTATGAAGAAAATCAACTCTATCGCACCCAAACCAGCATACACATCCATGTGCTGATGTTAGTCCTACTAGGTTGGCAATACATGCACTCCCTTTGGGAACAGAGCTGCCCACAGGTATAGCTTGTAAGTGCAGTGGAACTCCTATGTAGTGAAGAAACAGCAAGTACAGAGTAATGGCAGAGAAAAAGACATTCAGACATACATCAAGGTATCATACCATTAGTGACTGATCATTTTTCCATATGAGAACCAGGGCAAGTTACCATATAAAGATGTCAGTATTTCACCATGGTACAACTGGTATCCAGTCTGAAACAAGAGTTATAAGAAATGCATGACAAGCTGCACATTTGAGCATCCTGCATCTTTGCACAGCCTGGTCTTCTTAAAGCAATTTTTTTATCCTCGCAGTCTCTCCCAAAAGTTCACCAGCCCTAAGAATCTTTAACTCCCGGGGAGTTTGGTCCTAATCTCCTCTAAACCGTGGCCTGTAGCACTGGCTGGCATTTATTCACATACTTAGAAACATTACACAGAGCAAGCCAAGGGTTCCGACAGCTGTTGAAACTACACGAGAGGCGTTTCAGGCCTGATACAATTGAGAGAACAACAATAGAGGAGGAACCGATAGGCACCAATGAACAAGTTCACCCATCCCTGCAGCATCAAGGGCTGCTGAAGGACAAGAGAGTCCAAACTCAGGCTCTGGTGTATAGCTGAAGCACGCAGGATCTGAGGCAGATATCGGAAAGGGTACAAAATCACTGAGATGGCACACAGAATACCTCCTCCGTGGGCTGGAAACGCACTCTGTGGAAGGGGAAAGAAGGCACTCAGTTTCTTTCAAGTTGGGGAACTTCCCTGCAGGCAAGGGCCCACAGGTCACATTACAGGCCCAGACTGCTCTTCAGAGTCCTTCTTCATCTTCGCGTACGTGGCAGGGCAGAACTGAGAATACAGCTGAGCCAGCAAAGCCTGGGATGTGATGTCTAGCCTTGTCCCGTGGCTCAGTTTGTTCCATAAGTGCACCGCGTACGTGTTCTTAAGAAGCTTGTGAAGCTCCGAGGAGCTGATTGTATCAAATAACTTCTTCCAGTCCTCCCAACAAATAGGATAAAAGGCTTCTGGGGAAAGCGCATGCACCCCTTTGCAGGTCGTGTTGTTCTGGATAGTACTGATGGAGCACCACTTCTTGAAGGCATGCGTTAGGAGATGAGGGCCCTGGTGAGCCCAGATCCAGCCATTGTAGTTCTCCACAAATTCCTGCATGCAAAGCTTCATGAACTCATGCTTGGGTGTGAAGGACAGAAAGGCCCCATTCAGTACATCCTGAGACTGCATACCGAGGGCATTGGTGAGGTTGTTCAAGTTCTTAAGCACAATGAAATCGGTGTCCAGGTAGATGCCACCAAATTTCCACATGGTGGCAATCCTGCAGGCGTCAGACAGGACGGGTAAGAAATAAGGTTCCTTCTGATGCTCAGACTGCAAGTACCACTTTGCCAGAGGTGTCCCTGAGAAAAGCTCCTCCAAGTCCAGGGGCCGGATTTCCACGTTAGGGAAGCAGCTCAGCAACGAGAATGCCCAGTGGCTGGGTAATGAGACGTTACCATTTGCCAAGCCTTTCATGAGCACCACAATCCTTTTCCCAGGGTGCGTCCGGGCTGCTGACTCCACAGAGCACGTGAACAGGTAACTTGGGTTAGTTCGCTCCGAGGTCTCCACAAAAAACACATCCCCTAGGGAAGGAGGGGGCCCACCGGCAGTAGGATGGGGATGGTAAGGGAAAAACTGAGCACACCTGCTTTGTGCAGGCAAGCTGTAGAGCTGGCCCTCAGCATCCTCCCCAGTGCTCCAGTAGAACACAGCAGTGGCAAAGAACACAAATGAAATGGTGAGGATAAACAGAGCCTCCAGCCTGTGGCTCAGCACCACAGTGGTCAGTTTTGGCAGGCAGCTGGACATCCTGGGAGCCTGCTCTCCCAAGACAACCGTCGTGATCTGAAGGGGAGAAAAGAAGAAAAAGACACTGACAGTCAAGGCAGCAGACCACCAGCCTTGGGGCAGTGCCACGGCAGAAGAGAACTCTCCTTCCTTCACCTCAGGGCAGTATGCCTCAATTATGCCTTTTGGTCATTTCTGAAAGAGTCTCCTGGCTTGTCTGTAATGCAGTCACAGGGCATTCAGGTCAATGCACAGCTGAGGAGGAAGCAGCAAGGAGCATTGTGGCATTTCTCCTGCCTCCCTCTGTCCCCCCTCCAAATCGAAATCCCCATGCTCCAGGACACAAAGCTTCAGGAAACAGCAAAAGCTTTCATCTGGAACCAAACAGACAGGCAACAGGACAGAGAACCCAGCTGGCACAATGCCATTTGTCATTCACATCTGATTCCTGCAACTGGGTCACATACTAAACTCCCCATGTAGCCTGAAAATAACTTGTCAGACACACTGCAAGGTTCCCAAATGCAACAGCACGGAGCCACCGCTCTCCACTAGGCACTGGGGCTCTGGGGACAGACGAGAGGCCGCCAATACACAAATTGTCAGCTCTGGAGTCCCAGAACATTTTCTTCTCCTGCACAGAAATGCCAGCATGTGCTGTGGGTGCTACGTGCAGCGAAAAAACCCCACTCTGCTTTTTACGTACCTATTTCCCCCTCCCTCCACACTGCAGCCTGTTGAATCCTATAAGTCATTTCTAGCTTGGTGAACTGTAAAAGAGAAAGCAAATACAGGCTTGAGGGGACAGAGTTCGTTCTTCCATGTAACAGACACAGGAAATCTGTCTCCCTACCTTCCTCTGAAATTGCAAGTCCCACTCACAGAAACTACAAATACTACTCACCTGTCCCTGCTTTCAAGACACCACAAAAGGCACTGCTCAGCTGGACAAGATTTTGAAGAAGTTAGTGTCTCTGACAGCGCCTATAACTCTATGGTCTGGCACTTCCTTTTTGTGAAAAAAAAAATGGTGAAAGGTGGAGTCTAAACACATGGAGATAACATGCAAATCAAGGAGGATGTGACACCATACATTCAGGTAATACGTTGGCTGAAAGAAGGGTCATGCAGCTGATGGGTCATTTAGCTGCGCTGTGAAGAACCCATCTAATCAGGAAGGAACCAGCAAAAAAAAGGAAAAAAAAAAAAGAAGGAAAGGCTTATCGCTACACTTTAAGCTTTATACTGTGGCAGGAAACTGCTTTGCTGTTTTCTACTCCTGTGCTAAGAATTCCCAGTGCTCACGCTGCTTGGGTGGCTGCCACAAGAACTGAGCTGAGAGTTTCATAGAGCTGCCTCCTCCCACCCCAAGACTTCAGTTCTGAATACTGCCTTGAACACACGCTCTTTCAACCAATTAATTCACTCATCCATGTGGAAATACTCCCTCTTATGCCAGCACTCCAGATGTGTCTCACCCGTGCTGAGTAGCAGGGAAGGATTGCTTCCCTTGACCTTGCAGGCGATGCTCTACCTAATGCAGCCCAGCAGGCTGTTGGCCTTCTTTGCCACAAGGGCACACTGCCAGCTCCTGGTCAACTTCTTGTCCACAGGACCATCAGGTCCTTTCCTGCTGAGATGCTTTCCAGCTGGTCAGCCCATGTCCTTCTCTCTTCAAGTCTGTCCCTGCATTGGCTCTGCCCAGGTTTGCTGGGAGCCACAGTAGGCTTTATCTCACCTAACGTTAACAGTCCACGGTATAGGCACCTGTCCGGCTCCCATTACAGGCAGTGATGCCTGCAGTCGCTTCTCTGCTTGTGTAATCTGCATTAGGGTTAGATGAATGCGTAATCCATTCACTAGATCCCCAGTGGCAATCATAAGATGCCACTGGGCACACTGGTCCTAGTCCTGGACCTGGTCACTGGTCCTTCTGCTGATGTGGACGTGTCTGACCCTGTTCTTCCAAAATGCGTTCAGTACTCCAATGAAAGGAAGGTAATGCTTCTCCTCCCCATACCAATGCAGAAACAGGCAGATGCTGAGACCCTCCGAGAGTGTGACGAGGACTCGTTAGATACTCACATGCCACAAGAATTTCTCCACAGAGCAAGAAACCTACTAGTGCATGTTTTCTGACAATACATGATTTCCAAAGTACTGCATAGCATTTCACGTAATTTTCATGACCTTGCTTGCTAAATTTAAAAGCCTGGCTAACCAATGCAGTGCTGGAAATACGCAAAGAAAAAAAAAAAAACCAAAGCAAAAACCCCAGTCCACACAAACACTGTAAAATGTACACAGACACCCTACTGCATACGGTAAAGGCTGACATTTAAACGATAGCAAGTTTCCTTTCTTCCAAGCACAAAAAGGATAAAACGTAGTACAAAGGGAAGAGACATGGAAGACCTTGTAACTCCTCTGTGCAAGGACTTCACCCAAGCCGATGCTGCTGGATCAGCACATGCTCACGTCTACTCTTGGTGCCCCTAAGGGCTTCTGGAGCACCCTGCAGGGAGCAAAGGGGTTCCTGCCCTACATGACTGTAAATGTGCTTCACTGGTATTCTCCTTGGTAGCAAAACCACGGACAACAAAAAAATGCAAACAACCAAAACTGGATGACAACTGGGTGACTGGGTGATGGTACAACACGAGTTGTACATGAAGCCGACCAAGCACCACCAGTCTCTGCAATCCTCTGTTTTTCAAATTGCAACAGCAGATACTCACAGGTCCCTGAAACCTGGCAGTGTAACCCGGTTGTGTAAGGATGGGATCAGGAAGGCCAAGGCTCGGCTGGAGCTAAACCTGGCGAGGTATGCAAAGAATAATAAGAGCTTCTACAGGTATGTCAACCAGAAAAGAAAGGTTAAAGAAAGCGTACCCCCTCTGATGAGCAGAACTGGCAAGCTGGTAAGAACAGATGAGGAGAAGGCTGAGGTACTTTTTTGCCTCAGTCTTCACTGGCATCCTCTCTCCTCACACTTCCCGAGTCCAGGGACCATATTATGGGGATCAGGGGAGCAACGTTCCTCCCATTCTAATTGAAGATCAGGTTCACGACCACCTGAAGAACCTGAACATATCTAAGTCTATGGGTCCTGATGAGATGCATCCCAGAGTCTTGAGGGAATCAGCTGATGTAGTTGCCAAGCCACTCTCCATGATAGTTGAAAAGTCATGGCAGTCAAGTGAAGTCCCCGGGGACTGGAAAAAGGGAAACATTGCACCCATTTTTAAAAAGGGTAAAAAGGAGGACCCTGGGAACTACTGACCTGTCAGCCTCACCTCTGTGCCTGGGAAGATCATGGAACAGATCCTCCTAGAAGCTACGCTAAGGCACATGGAGGACAGGGAGGTGATTCTCCTGATCTCTATGACCTTTCAAGCATAACAAAGAGCGGTCTCACAATGACATCGGCCAGCTCCGGCAGCACTCGTAGATGCATCCCATCAGGTCCCATCATGTTCATTCAGTCCTGACACGTATTCCATGGACATGGCGATGTGCAAGAGTCTGCGGCATGCATCCCTCACAAGGAGGGATTACAGTGTAGAGAAATGTCCCCAAGTTCCTCTTATGTGTAGCTGGATGCAGAAACTAATTTTGGTTTGCTTCAAACTGATCTCTGAACTCCCTTTCAATCTCTCATCTCCTACTGACCTTCAGCCTCTCTAGCAGGCTTCCTGTTCCTTCCGCAGTTGGAAAAAAAAAAAAAATGTTGGTAGCTTTAATATCTTTTGTTAATTGTTTTTCAAACAATGTTTTCTATAGCCTAATCGTGTTTTCATATTTAAGTTGCCAGACTTTATGCGCCTACCTAATTTTCCCCCTGGACATAAATTCCACTTTGTGAAGAGTACTTTCTTACTTCTTGCACCTCTACCAACATACTGCAGAGCCATGTCAGCTGCTATTTGGCTCCATCATTATACACAAATTTAAAGGTCAACATCTTGATGAGGGGAGAGCAGTGGATGTCTACCTTGACTTCGGCAAGGCTTTTGACACTGTCTCCCATAACACCCTCATAGGTAAGCTCAGGAAATGTGGGTTACATGAGTGGACAGTGAGATGGACTGAAAACTGGCTGAATGGCAGAGCTCAGAAGGTTGTGATCAGCGGTGCAGAGTCTAGCTGGAGGCCTGCAGCTAGCAGTGTTCCTCAGGGGTCAGTACTGGGTCCTGTCTTGTTCAACTCATTCATCAATGACCTGGATAAAGGGACAGCATACCCTCAGCAAGTTTGCTGACAATACAAAACTCGGAGGAGTGGCTGATACACCAGAAGGCTGTGCTGCCATCTGGAGGGACCTGGGCAGGCTAGAGAGTTGGGTAGAGAGGAACCTAATGAAGTTCAGCAAAGGCAAGTGTAGGGTCCTGCACCTAGGGAGGAATAACCCCATGCACCAGTACAGGTTAGGGGTTGACCTGCTGGAAAGCAGCTCTGCGAAGAAGGACCTGGGAATCCCAGTGGACAGCAGGTTAACCATGAGCTAGCAATGTGCCCTTGCGGCCAAGAAGGCCAATGGTATCCTGGGGTGCGTTAGGAAGAGTGTGACCAGGGAGGTCAAGGGAGGTTATCCTCCCCCTCTATCCTGCCCTGGTGAGGCCACATCTGGAATACTGTGTCCAGTTCTGGGCTCCCCAGTTCAAGAGAGACAAGGAACTACTGGAGAGAGTCCAGCGGAGGGCTACGAAGATGATAAGGGGACTGGAGCATCTGTCTTATGAGGAAAGGCTGAGAGAGCTGGGTCTGTTTAGCCTGGAGGAGACAGAGGGGATCTTATCAACACTTACAAATATCTCAAGGGCGGGTGTCAGGAGGATGGGGCCAGACTCTTTTCAGTGCTGCCCAGCGACAGGATAAGAGGCAACAGGCACAAACTGAAACACAGGAAGTTCCATCTGAATATGAGGAAAGACTTCTTTACTTTGAGGGTGACAGAGCACTGGAACAGGCTGCCCAGAGAGGTTGTAGAGCCTCCTTCTCTGGAGATACTCAAAACCCACCTGGCTGCAGTCCTGGGCAACCTGCTCTAGGTAAACCTGTTTTAGCAGGGGGGTTGGACTAGATGATCTTCAGAGGTCCCTTCCAAATCCAACCATTCTGTGATTCTGTGATCTCAGCTTGAGCTGTAACGGCAGGGTACAGCTGAAGTGACTTCCTCCTGCAGTTTTCTCTTCTGGACTATGCCTATTCATCTGAGTTCCAGGCATGGCTGCAAAGAAGGTACCAGAGAGACCACAAGCCAAGCACAGACAGGGAATGGTCACAAATACTTGAGAGAGATTAACCTGAAGTACATAAAGACCAGAGCACCAGTGTTCACAAATGGCATATCCAAACAGGGCATGTGGAGAGATTTGTTTTTCCTCTTCTCTCCTGCTGAGGACAAACCAGCCCTGGGCAGATCTCGTCTCCCAACATGTATATGATTAAGGCAGGTAACGGCACTTTCCCCCAGGAAGGGCTCTTAACCTGCTTTGCACCACAGCCTTCCTGGACTACACATTTTGAAGGGAAGGAGAAGAAACAGGGAGAACAGGGGGAAAAAGAGAGTCACTTACTGCGTATCCTAGATCACCCCCAACACAAGCGCTCTTGGCATAGGAGTGCTCTCAGACAGCACAGAGCAAATAATCATAATTCAATTTCTTCCCAGGAGACCAGGTCCAGGATTACCCTACTGATCCTTCCTTACTCCTCTTCTGTTACACTGTCCAATTCTGCATCTCCAACCCCCACCCCTGGCTTCTCTCCTTGATGTGCTGCACACCTGGATACCAGCTAACCTTCATGAGCTCAAGGACAAAGGAGACAGGGCAAGAAACAGCTAGTGCCTTCTCACCACTCCCCATCATTCTCGACTGCATATCAGCAATGAAGAAAGCACAGGCAACTATTCTCCATCTCAAGGGAAAATCCCTGGCTCTTGACTCAAGGAGTCACAATAAAACTCCTCTGCACACCAGACACCACCAGTCATTTCACAGCCTCTCAAAATGCTCCCCTGGACTCCTGGGTCTTTAGGTCAGGCTCTGAAAGGCAGGTGGGAAAATGAATAGCTGCAGCACAAGGTTTCCACTTTTAGGTCTAAAAGAGCACAGACACTGTCACTGCTAAGGGAGGCTGTAGCCCATCACCCACGGAAAAACCAACACAATTTCTTATGGAGTTTCCTATTCCATAACATCCAGACCTTCAGAGTGAGACTAAAATGCCTTGCTTCAGATAGACTGCAGGTCATGAATGATGGGGCGATACCTGGTTGGATCAGGAATCAGTACCACACACTGTGCTTTCCTCTGTTCCCTTCGCTCAAGTCCCAAAGATAGCATGTAGTTGTGGTCCACATAGCCTTCTTTCTACATGTGCTTATGTTCAACTTGTCTTATGTTCACTCCACACTCCTAATTCTAGTGAGTCACTTCAGGACATAACTTTAAAATGCTTTTCTGCATAATAACTAACAGATTGCTCAGACCTACCACCAACGCCTCGCAGAACAAAATGGCACATCTTGGCAGAGAGAAGTAATAGTAAAAACTGTATTTATTTTTCTTTCACAAGACAAAGGGGAAAAGGCCAAAGGCTGCTTTGGTTTGATTCTCTCCTTATCAAACCTTGGAACATTGACTCTACAGGGGAAAAAAAAAAAAAAAAACAAAGAAAAACAACAACAAAAAAATCACTTAACTTATCCAAAAAGGCGCTTTCCTAGAATAAGCAATGGTACATCAAGCCAGATTTTCATTGCAGTGGGTCCCAAACACTCCCATAATCAGTTCATGGTATTGCCACCATAGAGTCCCCTGTTATGCCTTTGCAATCACCAACCACCATTTTACCATCTCTGGTAGGGGTTCCTAGCTCACTAAGATTTCTGTTGTTTAGCCCAAAGGGCCCAAAACAGAAGAAACCAGCAGAAGAAGAAACCATGCCTCGCTGACCACACACTATGCCAGGGCTGACAATTTTGTGGCTGCTTCTAAAGAAAGCAATGAAAAAAGCCCACAGAGCAGTGACAGTGAGAGTAGGGAGTGAAAACATCATCCATTTATACCACTTAGTGTGTTGAAGAATGCTTCAGGTCAGGAAGATCTGCTGTTTTCCCCCAAAGTCTTTGTTCTTAAAGATGTTCTGTGTTGGGAGAGCTGCAGACATTCAAAATCCTGAATGCCTCCAGGATATACCACAAAGCTGGGCAGAACAAAGGGGCAGCACTACATACATACACGCATGTGGTGCCAGCCACTGGAGGGGTGTTTCTAGCACCTTCTTCACTCCAGAGTAGCTACTTGTATGCGGACCTCACACCCTGCCCAATTCATAGGCAGGTAGCTTTCAATCAAAGCAGCACTGGCGTCCAATCAACACTGCATTAAAAAAAAAAAAAAGCATAAAAAAACCCCTCAAATGCTCAGCTTTAAAAAAAAAAGTGCACACCTTCCTTAAACTCCCACAGCCACATTCCCTGAGGGACAGGGAACCATTTTGTAAAAGTGATGGGCAATTCGTCTTTCTCATTTTTATCATGAAAGAAGAGACAAATAAACCTGAGACAAATGGAGAAATGTTGCATGCAGAGTCTTTTACATTTTTCACCGTTGCCTTGGCTAAACTGAGCAAACCTCGCATTGTTTATGGTTGACCTGGGAAACAGAAGAGGCCTCAGACAACTGCAGTTCTAGAAATCATTTGAGTCACACTCAGAGGACTTGCAGGAAGCACCACGTGAAAGAGCTGTCACTTTGGGGCCAGGTGACATTGAAGATCTGACCAACTCGTGGTCATCAAAGGGGCCACTGGACCACCCCACTGCTGTTCCTAGGCGTAAGAAGAGGAGGCACACTGGAGGCAGAAAAGATTTTACAGTACGATCATAATCTCTTAGTAGTGCAGGAGAGGGGATGGCCAATGCTCTGCTCATCTGCATTAACCCTATCGTAGTGCCAAGCTCATGTGCCTCAGCAATCCCCTTTAGAGTGTGGTGGGGACCAGATGCAATGATGCTGATGGTCTCAACCTTATTCTTGTTTCTCATTGTTTCTCTGTTATTTTCCAACAAAAACTGTAAGAGCATCAATACGTCCTTTTGGCCATCAAGGCAAGGGACGAGTTTTCTCCCACAGTGTGTCCAGCAAACTTGCCTCTGTGGTGGGAACCCTCAAAGGCACAACAGCACCTTGCGAGAGATACGTTAACTTTCTCCACTGCAATTCAGGAAGATGCTCAAGGAGAAGAGTAAAGCTTTCCACTGCCCTCCTCAAGACCTCCCAGGAGAGATCTGTACTCCTAGACAGTGAATTGCAGGAGTACTCCAGGCTACTTGCAGAGGTCCACCATAAATGACTCACAAATGGACTTGAATTTAGACAGTACAGGTTCCCTACCAAGCTCTCCATAACCTTGGAAATATCATGCTTTTCCTTTAGGATCCGTCCAAGTGCTGAAAGATCTGGTGCATCTTAGATGCAGTTATGGACATTTGGTCACAGAGGCAAACTCAGTGTAAAAGATAGTTCAGCTCTTCCTGTGTCAGGTGCAATTTAAGGTGTGATCCGGACGAGCTCTCCTGCTCATCGCAGTGTGTTCATTTGCCACTACTACAAACTAAAACATTGCTGCACAAGAGCTCCTTCTAAATGATAAGCTGGCCTCAAATCCTCATGTTTTGATTCGCACCAAATTTCCACATCTTCAGATCTACGACATTGAACAGAGACTGCAACATCCTGCTTAAACCAGACATGAGAAAGTCTCCACAAAAAGCTTCAGAAGAGAAGGGAATGAAAAGAAAAAGAAGTTGCTTTAGCCCTTTCTTTCTCCTCTGTTTTCCTCTACATTTTTCTCAGGACACCTCCTCTAGCACATCCTTAACTTCCTCCTCAGTTCCTGTTCTTTGCTCTCCCATCCTTTCGTTGCTTTGAGGACAGCACTTCAGAAGTCCTGAGAATCAGGCTATGATACACACAATTCTACAAAGGCTTTTTCCAGGTTTAGAGCTGTAGAAAGGGGCCTTACTCCTCTGAAAGGCTGACGGAGGCTGCCACAAGTGGCCCAGCACTTGCTCCCCTCTTGAGATTTCTCTACCTGACCAAGCAGAGCAGAAGAAAGGTCCTGCAGAGAAACAAAATGCTGCTGGTAGGCAAAGTCAAGACAAAGAGCTGCACAGACATCAGCTGAAGCTACAGGCTCCACCTACACCCCACAAATGGGTTTCACCCTCAACTCCCACCACCTCACTTCAAAAGAAGGTTCATTTGTGATGGAACAGCTAGAGAGTTGTGGGCTCCCGGGTAACATCTCTTAGCTGACCCTTGAGTCACCGCCGTTCAGAATCCTTCTTCATGATATCATACGTAGCAGGGCAGAAGTGAGAATGCAGCTGAGCCAGCAAAGCCTGGGATGTGATCTCTAGCCTTGTCCCTTGGCTCTTCTTGTTCCATACATGCACTGCATAGGTGTTATTAAAGAGGTGGTGAAGCTCCGAGGAGCTGACCACTTCAAAGTATTTCTTCCAGTCCTGCCACCGAATGGGATAAAAAGCCTCACGGGGCAGAGCACTCACTCCTTTGCAGCTCGTACTGCTCCGAAGACTCCTGATAGAGCACCACTTCTTGAAGACACGAGTTAGGAGCTGTGGGCCCTGGTGCCCCCAGATCCAGCTGTTGTAGTTCTCCACAAAGTCCTGCATGCAAAGCTCTATGAACTTGTGTTTGGGCTTAAAGGACAGAAAGGCCCCATTCAGTACATACTTGGACTGGGTACCAAGCACATTGGTGAGGTTCTTCAAGTTCTTCAGCACAATGAAATCGGTGTCCAGGTAGATGCCACCAAATTTCCACATGATGGCAATCCTGCAGGCATCAGACAGGATGGGTAAGAAATAAGGCTCCCAACGCTGCTGAGCCTGCAAGTACCACTTTGCCAGAGGTGTTCCAGAGAAAAGCTCCGGCAAGTCCAGGGGCCGGATTTCCACGTTAGGGAAGCAGCTCAGCAATGAGAAGCCCCAGTGGTTGGGCAATGAGGCATTACTGTTTGCCAAGCCTTTCATGAGCACCACAATCCTCGTCCCAGGGTGCGTCCGGGCTGCTGACTCCACAGAGCACGTGAACAGGTAACTTGGGTTAGTTCTCTCCGAGGTCTCCACAAAAAACACATCCCCTGGGGAAGGAGGGGGCCCACCAGCAATGGCGCGGGGAGGAGAAGGCACAGAGTGAGCACAGCGGATTTCAACCGGTAAGCTGTAGACCTGGCCCCTGCCCTTAGGGTCATCCGTGATTCTCCAGTACAACAGGATGGAGGCAAAGGACATGAACTTAAAGGTGAGGATAAACAGAGCCCTGAGCTTGTGGCTGAGCACCACCCGGGTCAGTTTTAGAAGGCAGTTGGACATCGTGGGCATTCTCGCTCCTGTCAGAGCCTGCTCTCCCAAGACAACCGTCGTGATCTGAAGGGGAGGAAAGAAGAAAAAGAAATTGACAGGGAAGGCAACAGACCACAAGCCTCAGGACAGTACTACGGCAGAGCTGCATGCTGAACTCTCTTTCATGCCGGCATGCTTGAATTACACCTGTAGGTCATCTTTAAAAAAGCATCCTGGTTTCTCCATGCTGCCACAGTTCCCACAGGACCCCATCAGAAACCACAGCCCATGTTCAGGTTGTGAGGTTATGTGACAAAGCTCATCTGCACACCCACAAAAAGCTCAGAGGGACAACGGCAGGAGGGGGACCCCAAATATACCCTGCTGGGCTACTCCCAGGCCCATCACAGGGGCCGTCAGCCCATCAAAGGCCCATCTGCCCAAGCCCAGAGGAGCACAGGAGCACAATGGCAGGCAGGATCCCAGATCAAGGACTCCGGAGGAACCGGCACCTTGCCTGGGCCCCTGCCAGGGCTGTCCCAGTGTCCAGACATGAAACCCATCACCACAGTCACCAGAAGCAGCTCTCCAGATCACCCTTCAGTCACTGCCTAGGGGTGTGACATATTACGGGGTGCAGGGGAAGAACAGTTTGGAATCGCGCAGGACTTATTATGAGATATTTAGCAAAGGAACCAAAGGCAGGGCAAGGGAGGGATTTAGGTGATTTTGGAAGGAACAAGAGTGGGAAAATAGAGGTGTAAGGGGTTAACAAGGGCCACCTGCATGTAAATAGCTTGCTGGTCAGTACACTTGTCTGGCCATGCCCTGCACTTGATGAGCACAGTCTCTCTCGTTTTCTTATTAAATTCCTTTCTGACTCTTTCCTGGGTGAGGGCTTTCAATTCTGCGTGCACGTGTGCATATCGGGGTGTGAATGCAGCAACTGGGGTCAGACCGCAGGTCGGAGGGCCTGTGTGCCCGTGGTGCCAGCAACTGGAGTGAGTGTGGGTGTGCAAGTGTGCAATAGCTAGCAAAGATCCAGTGGACCAGCCAGAGAGGGGAGCAGGATGAGGCTGTTGGTGCTGCCTACGTTCATGTGGGTGCTCTGAGTGTCTGCCTGTGATCTGTGTGGCCAGCCATGTATGTGTACACATATATGTAGTGTATACGTGTTCTTTGTGTGCATGTGCTTGCTGAATACATCTTCAGCCTCACTACTGTCTGCACGTGGAGCAGCAGCAGTCTCACATCTCTCGGACTGTTGGATCTGGTATGATACATTGGCCTCAAGCAAAGATTACTCTCCTTCAAAACCAAATATGGTCAAACCTCTCCCTTCGTTTATCACAAACCAAGACTGATTCTTACTTCCCTGGATGCATGCTGTGCTTGCCATTTGTAAGGAAATACAGCATTTATTCCATTTTATCTTCATCAGTCCATTATTTTCGAGACAGACATGTACAAGAAGAATCCTAGATACCAGGATTTTAGATTCTCTTTTGTCCTCCAGTTTGCTGCCTGACACCTGACAGTGAGTGGGACAGCTGCTTTTCAGGTGTTTCATTTCCCCAGAGGAGAACCACCTGCCAGCTTTCCCCAAAACTGAGAACTCATCTAAAACCCCAGTGCTATCATCTGTTCCTGTCAAGAGTTCTCAGCTCCCAGAATCACAGAACAGTACTTGTTTCCCTTCCATTTATTCCTCAGTAACCACCCTGTGTCACATATTTGCTACAAAGCTCCACAACATGGTAGTGTTTACTATGTTCCTTCACACTGTTCTTGACCACGCTCTTAATTTTATATTTAAGCCTCTAGACTTGAAGTACTTAACACTCTCCTTCACTGAAAAAAATAATCGTATTTTTCCCGTCTTTCACCATTTAAAACCACAGTTTGTGAAAGAGAATCGAACATTACGACTGTTAAGCCTTCAGTACAGCCGTCGTCTTTAAAAGACACGTTCTCCTCTTTTCCCACCTATTCTACCCACAGAACCAGACCTTCTCTAGCAGTACACTGAAGTGTAGGGCGACACTTATACACCCTCCTGTCAGGCAGTGGAGCTGGGATACACAGTGCTATTCCTACTTTTACAACCCTCGTGTGACTAAAGTCCAAAGTGTAGATTTAACCACAAAGAGATTTGTTGCAGCAGATGGAAGAGCAGAGCTGCGTTTACCTCGCAGAAAGTCCAACAGTTTTTCAACAGTCTGAAATAAGGTGTACCAATGCACAGTCTAATTGAAGGGCTCTGTCATCAATGTGCCCATGCCTTCTTCAAAGCCTGCGTAGTCAAAGTGGTACCAGGCTCTTAATAAATAAAAAAACAGTAAGGCTTCACAAGGAATATACTCTTTAAAGAAAAAAAAAAATTGTCTGAAAGATGCAAAACATTTTAGTGTCTTCTCTGATTTAATCCCTGTTTCCCTTTTGGTAAAAGTTTGCATAATTTAAAAGAAATAAAAATCAATACAATCCAACAGTAGAAACAGAAGTTTTGCAAGACAAACCAAAAATGTGCAGAATGTAATAGAGAACTACATTATGCCTGCTATAGATAGCTACGGGTCAGCTTAATAACAGAACAAAATTTTCCATTTCAGATTAATCATTCTTCAATTGAAAAAAAATCTAATCTCCGCTGGAATTTTTTTACCTCTTAATTTTTTTCCTCCATTTGAACAAAAGCCTTATCATCCTATAATTTTTCAACACATCTTCAGTCTCTCAGAGGGACTGCTTTTGAGCATTTCTACTCTACCTGTAGACAATAACACATCATCCAGCCAGTAGCACTGGGCACTGGCGTGCCTGGGAACAGCCATGTCACCCTGAGCTGCCCTTCCCCTCCATACCCTCTGCTTTCCTTCAGACTCTAAGAGGGTAACAGACATTTTCTTTCCATGTAGTTGCAAGAAATGGCAAGACCCTGCCATCTGTCCTCTGTTCTCTCCCTTTTCTCTCTTTCGTTCCACTCATGTTTGGAAGGAAGAAGAGTGAGGGAGTGCAATTTTTTTAACCCCATTACACCTGGAGTACGTGGTACAGTTACTGCTAGGCTAGTAGTACTGCAACAGCAAAGAGTTTGGGGGTGGGAGAAAAAGAGGTGGCTATGCAACTCCACCCTGCAGAAACAGCACATCAATGGCAAAAGTTTACTCCAGCTCTGCCCCACAATGAATCTTTTACAGCCTGAATCATAGAATGGTTTGGGTTGGAAGGGACCTTAAAGATCATCTGGTTCCAAGCCCCCTACCACGGACAGAGACACCTTCCACTACACCAGGTTGCTCAGCGCCCCATCCAGCCTGGTCTTGAACACTTCCAGGGAAGGGGCATCCACAGCTTCTCTGGGCAACCGGTTCCGGTACCTCACCACCCTCACAGTAAAGAATTTCTTCTTTGTATCTAATCTAAATCTACCCTTTTTCAGTTTAAAGCCATTACCCCTTGTCCTATCACTACCTGCCCTTGTAAAAAGTCCCTCTCCAGCTTTCTTGTAGGCCTCTCTCAGGTACTAGAAGGTCTCCCCAGAGCCTTCTCTTCACCAGGCTGAACAATCCCAGCTCTCTCAGCCTGTCCTCATAGGAGAGGTTCTCCAGCCCAATATAAGGGTTTGCAAATCAAACTGCACCTATTCTATGGCTTTTGCCTACACAACTTGTTCGAAGGTCACCACTCATGAACACCTGCAACTGGCCGGTGCTGGCCCTTCTCTAGAAGGCTTTACCTGGGAAAATGCCACAGCACTGACGCAGCAATACAGGGGTATGCCAGTCTCACACGTGGAGAGAAGAAACTCTACCCAGATTACGTCCGCATGGGGTTTGTACTGTCTGGCCACGTCACTGCTAAACCACTTTACATCCCAGCATAATGAATATACTGCCATAGGCAAAACGTTCTTGACTTGGGGAATTTCACTTAATTTAATTTATTACAAATTAACATAAACTTTTAATTACTGATTCAGGTACTGAGGGAAAACAAAAAAGATGACCAACCAACAATTAAACCAACACTTTGGGAAACATCTTTCCTCCTCTTTCCCCAGGCCCATCTTCAGTCCAACCTCTCCTCCTCCCTTCCTACTCTCAACTTCCCGTGTTTTCACCATGGGTTACACTCAGTCTGTCCCAATTCCTTTGGTGAGGCAACAGGAGGCAAAGGAGGCTGTAGGTCAGTCCTTAACAGTTTCTTTTGGCCGCTCCTTGCATCTCAATTTTTCTCCGCTGCTCCTTGCTTTTTACTGCTCCTCTGCTCCAGCATGGGTCCTCCACAGCCTGCAGTCCCTTGGTGTGTACCTGCCCTGGCACAGGTTCTCCATGGGCCACAGTCCCTCAGAGGTGTCCCTGTCCCAGCGTGCGTCCTCCACAGGCTGCAGATCCTCAGGGGTGTCTCTGCCCCAGCATGGGTTGCAGTCCCTCAAGGGTACCTCCTCCAACACAGAGCGCCTCCTTCCAAGAGAGCACCTCCAGCCATGTCTCCAACAATGTCCCCTTCCACACGTCTCCTCCACTTCTTCCTCCCTTTACTCTGGACATGTCTCTTCCTGTATCTCCTCACACCTCCTTTTGCCTGTCCTCTTGTGTCTCCTCCCACATCTCCTCCTGCATCTCCTCACATCTTTGCTTTTGTGTCTCCTTTTACTTGTCCTCACACATGTCCTTTTGTGCCTCCTGCCCCACGTCACCTTTTCATGTCCTTTTTTGTGACTCCTCACGTCTCCTTTTCTGCATCCTCACATGTGTCCTCCCACGTTTGTCCTCATGTGTGCCCTTTTGTGTCTCCTTTCTGTGAGTCCTGTCCCTAGCAGCTACCACCCTTTCTTAAACACATTCGAGCAGAGGCACCGTGTGCTGCTCTGACTGGTTGTGGTTTTGGTGTGCAATGGGCTGTTTTCATCTGTTTTGGAGCTGGATAGAACCAGCTGGAACCAGCACAGGGCAGCTCGTGGCCCCTTTCCGCACAGGTCACCCCTGCAGCCCCCGGCTCCCCACACCCTGCCAGCTACGCCTATAACAGAGTACTTTGTAATGTTTAAATACAGAGAAGTCCCTAGCTTTTTTTTCCCCCCTGTAACGGTGAAATCTGGATTTGGATGTTGGATTACCAACTGGTGAACAGTTCTTCACTACGTAGTGCAAACAAAACCGATTATAAAACACATCAGGTGGTCCAGGTTACCGACTTCCCGAATGACTCATGTATGTATTGCCCTTTGTGGTCACATCTGCTTCTAAAAGTTCCTTGTACAATCCTTTAGAAATTCTTTAAACAAAGAAAGAAAACAAGTGACTGTAAGTGACATGTCATCATTTACCTACTTACAATGGAAAGGGCTTGCCAATTATTTATTGATGCCTTCATGTTCCAGAGAAGTTATTTTATAATTTGCTCAAGCCTGTCAACAGCTTACCCTAAATGTCTCCTTAGCACATGCCAAATGACTCTCGACCAGTTAAGCAGGAAGGTAAGGACGTCCCAGCACTGCCACCCCATCTGCACAACCTCCTCCGGAAAGCAAGGCTTTGTGTTGCAGCTAAACCAACCTAGGGAGAAACTTCCAACAGAAGGGGGGGTCCCTCAGGTATCCGAGGCAGAAAATTCCACCTACAAAATAAATACGAAGCTTTTTTGATGGTTTAGCTCTCACAGAACAGCTTGACTGAAGCATAAATCTTGGGAAAACTGGGGGAAGGTAGTTAAGACAGCACTATTCCTCCCTCAACACTTCTCCCTTACGAGCAGTGGGGAGACAGCAATGTCCCCGTTTCACTTCTTTTAAAGATACTCAGGAGCTGGACAGGAGAGAAAATCTCAGGCAGTAAACAGATGCAGCAGATTACAACAACCGTTGCAGCAACAATAGTGAAAGCACCAAGAAAACCACAGACACCTCTGTGGCAGTGCAAACACCTCTAGGGCTAGAGCAAAAGCTCCATTTCTTCCTGTCATGTCTGCTGAAGTCTTTAGCTGAAGCTACAAGATGGCTGACACCACTGAAGTCCTGTCTAGCAATTTTGATCCATGACACAAAACAAGAGGAAATGACCACAAGCACAGAAATGCCTGCCACACCAAAGCAAGCATGCAGCTGCGTTTGCTTAGAATTCACTCATGTTTTTACTTTAGAGGTGCTTTGTGACTAAAAACTAAAGCAAACATTAATAAGCCCTCAGCAAGGGAGTTTCCTGACCCTGTCAGAAAGAGGCGCTTTAAGACTTTGCTGGGACAATGCAGAAATGACTTAGCAGCAAACAGGCACCACAGCAGCGAGAGTCAAGAGCCAAGTCCTCCCTCACTGAAACCAGGCTCCACTTTATCATGGGGCCGGGGACAGGTCTGTTGAGTTCATTTACTGTGGTGCACACACAAAGGAATAAACTTGTTTGTTATTTTAAAGTACCTTGAGTACAGTACTTTCTGTGCATGATGGTGTGCCACAGCCCAGCATCAATGACAACATCCATCCCACAAAGCGGCCTTCACATGCTGCCAGATACCTCCTTCTATTCCAGCCCCGATGGTTAGTTAACCATGGCTGAAGCAATATGCTGTTGGCTCAGTAAGGCACAGAGCATGCCATTCAAGACCTTCCACAACGCAGACAGGGCTGCAACTCACTGAAGGTGATATAATAGAAGTTTAAAGCATTTCTACATGGGTCAGGTAAAGTGCTGGTTTTAAATGCTTTGTTAAATATGCTCCCCAATATTGAGCCCAGGATGTTTTCCCAGATTAACATTAGAACAGATCCACAGTCTTTTTGCTGCAGCTTCATGGAGAAGGTCAAATCCACAGTTCCATTCCTCTCTGCTGACCAGTTTTAGCCTTTGCTTTTGTTTTTCTCAAAAAGCCATAACAAGTTTTTTGGGGGGTGCACCTCTAGCTTTTCCTCTAAAAGCTGCTGGAAACAGAAGTCACAAGAAAATACACAAAATCTTAACATTTCAAACTAGTATCAAAGGACAATTGTCAAGGTAGACTTCAGTAACATTTGGTGCACCAACATTAAGCATCTTAAGCTTGAATCTAGAGCTAAGGGAATTTAGAATAACCAGTGGGCATAATTCCTATCAAATACTTTCAGTGTTAAGGCATCCTTAAGTACAACAACAACAAAAAAAAAAAAGCTGCTGAAAGTTTACATAAACCAGTTCCCAGTCACGGTGTTTCAGAGCAGCTACAGATATGCATTTCCTTCCTTTCCAGCACAATGGAAAACTGAAGCTTGCAAAGCTTTCATCAAGAACAAATTAGGAACAAAACAGATCTACGGACTAAGTGAATTGTCAAAGCAAAGCGTGCAGCGTCTTTCAGTCCAAAGACCATACACAACACTGCTCTGCACTGCCCCTTCCGCTTTCATCGCTTCGCTCTTTCAAGCGTAGCACGTTTGCCAAGAACAGCACATAGTAACAATTCAGAGTATCACTTCTATGTGCTGCGGAGGGTTATGGTCAAGAGTGGTCCCTAGAAATACTTGGAATAAGGCAGCCTGCAGCAGAAAGGTGGACGAAGGACTCGTGTTTGGAGACATGCTTTTTGGTTCTGCCCCCGTGCTACAGACTGTATGGAAGCAGATGGAGGTCAGTTAGTATGAAGCCATTTACACCATCACAGCCTAAGGGGGAAACACGGTGGCCTTTCCAAAGGGTATACCAGGTACCATAGTTAACACATTTAAAATGCCTTGACTTTTTACACAACCTGAATCTAAGTTAAAGTTTCTTGCTTATTACGGCTTCCCCCAATACTAATACTGTGCATATGAAACACCAAGAGAGAATGCATTTGACTCTCTTCACTTCTGCACACTTCATGATAATACGCTATTTGCACTTAGCTCAACCAGTGCGTATCAGGATCATATGTAACCTCCCTGAACACGCTCCTTTTAAAATTCAACGCTATTCACACTCCACATGGCGCTCACATAAAGAATTTAGCTACCGGATCAAGAGCAGAGATTTCCAATATTGAAATCATGACTGCCTGCTCAAACGAATACAGGGCTGAACTGCTCAAACAAACACAGGGCTGAAGGGGAAGCGTGGTTTCTGACTTGCAGCTTTCCCAAAGCCTTCCAGGGAGCTCTGCAGGTGTGAGCAGCACCTCTGCGCCAGGCCACCAAGGTGTGGGCCGTGGGGCGGGAGGGCCCTCTGGTGGATACCTGCTCCTCACCCCTCGGGGACACCTCCAGTTACCCAAAAAGCCCCAGGAAGGTTAATTTCCTTCTTAACTTTACAAAAATCTGTTGCTGGTCTTCAGACTATTTATTGAAATATAAGACTCTGTGTCCTTGCAAGGATCTCAAATGATCTTGAGTATTCCTTAGTGAAGCTTCATAAGCACCAGTAAAACACTACAGCCTGGTGTCTTCCTGAGATTTCTATGCCTGTTTCATGAACGAAGTGGTAAGATTTACTCGCACCTGACAGACACAACAGCAGAACACACCGCAAAGCCCCCAGCACTAGGTATTGTACAGCTGGCCAGCACTCTCGGCTGCAGAGGACAGCACCCCAGTGATGTGGGAGCTGTAACCTGCCTCCTAACTCAAAAAGTCCCGTGGTAATTCCAAGCCCACCCCTCATTTTCTTTTTTTGAGCCTCCATCCCTCCTTCACGGTGGGCCATAGCCCCTCCACTTCCTCATCGCAGCTGCATCCTTCCCCACTTTGCTCTGCTCCACACTTTCCTCCCCACCCTGCCATGGCCCTTGGGCCCCGCAGAGGAGACACTGGGGTGGGGAGCAGCAGCTACGTAGGATGGTTTCAGGAATCAGAGATGGCAACAGCAAGCATCACCAACCCAGAAACCCTGAGCTGTGAGGCAGGACAGAAGATGGAATTGCTCAACAGAGGAGAAAGCACTGTACGAGGCAGCCAGGTTGCAGGCAGGGAACCGGGAAGGAGCTCAGAAACGTGGAGAGGGCTTTTAAGCTGAGGCTCTTGCCTGTGACGTTGCAGCCATGCCTATGTCTGGCCCTGTACCCCGTCGATCCGGACCCTGCCCTACAGACTGACCCCAGAGCTGCCTCGTCCCCACGGCTGGGCCTCATACGGGGCTCCTGGCTGAGCCCGCTGCACCCCGAGGCTGCCCCACTCAGCTCATGGGGGCTGGCATGGGTCAGAGAGGGCCTGCCCAGCCCCCTCATTCCCCCCACGGCTCCCCAGTGTACTGCTGGGGTAACACCATATAGCATCAGGGTGCTGGGCTCCGCTGTGCCAAACCAAGGTCCCTGGGGGATGGAGTGGTGAAGGGTTTCATCCTGGTGGGAGCACAAAGCAATGCAACAAGTGCAGCGGAGCAAGGAAAGATGCCAGGGTCACTGTCAGGGACAAAGGGGAGCAAGAAGATTTATGAACAGATCTGGGTAGAGAAAGGCTGTTAAAATCAGGAACCTGGCTACAGTGCATCATCAAAATGGTATCTCCTTCCCCCCAAAATAGTACACGAGCATCTTATTCAGCACGCTGCCAAGAAAAGTTTCCCAACACTTTTTTTTATAGCTTAGCATTTGGGTCTTCTTTATCTGAAAGGAGCAGTTTTTGTACCTCACAGCTTTTAGGTTTCAAGAAACAGACCACACAAACCCCACATCAATATTTAAAATAAAAGAGAAGGCAGAATTTGGCTGCGGAAAGCTGCTGGAAAGGACAAACAGACAAAAGGGACAGATGCTAGCAGCAGATCAGCTAGCAAACTGATACAGCTCTTTGCCACCAACAGCTTTCAAATAGTAGTTTCCTGTTACTGCATGTTAGTAGAAAGCCATGCACACTCATTGTATGACAGGGCTGGAAACTGCATATAAAATGTAAGTCTAAACGCTATTTTAACCCTCACAGCTCAAGCAAATACTGGCACACGGCTAGAAAAGGAGAAGCTCTTTGGAAGGACGTGCACATACGAGGAGACTGTGAGAATACAGAAGTCAGAACGACGCCTGGTTGGGAAGTGAGCAAATCCTGTTAATCACCAGCATTACTGCTGCCTGCAAGCTTATGCAAGGGCCTCACAGCAGATCTTGCAAAACAGAGCTAAAGCACTGAAGATGCTGTCCTCTTCCACAGGGAGGTCAGTCCTATGTGACCAGGCATCCAGCAGCATGAACAAGTGGAGAGAGAGTGTATCAGAGCACGCTAATGACTAAATACTTCAAGCCTAATAGGCCAATGGGTAGCGATTTTTTCCTTACCCTAATCTGGAAAACACTTTCTTTCTCTGATTTTAAAATGCAGAGACATGCTGGAGAGGAAAGATGGTCCAACAGCAGGCCACTACACACTGATTCAGGGGATTTCTATTTACTTTGCTGCTCTGGAACAGGTTTCTTATGGGCCAAGAAACAGGTCACTTGAAAGGATAAAATCTCACCTCCGCCCTGAAATCATAGAGAAGTAGATGTCTAAATTTCTTCAAGGATCTCTGGGGAGTGTTCTTCTGTCTCAAACACAACTTTCCTCCTGTGAACATGAAAGAAGTACTTTCCTCCCTGGATAGAGCCACTGCAAGGCTGAACGTATTCAAGATGGGGAGATATTAACCCACGTATCTTGCACAGGTGGGAGGTTTTGTGCAATTACACAAAACATACAGTGTGAACCTTTTCCTTTTTAACTGCAAAACCTAAATACTAACATGATTGTACTTAACCCTTCGCGTGCAGAGGAGCGGTTGGTTCGCAACACCATAATCTTAAGTTCCACCAGACTTCATTTAAACTGTCGGGCAGAGTTCCCAGCCCCATTTTAAGGTAATTGGAAAAGCCAATAGAGACAAGCGAAGAAGTGAGTTACAAGCAAAGAAGTGAGTTGGTAACATATCGCCTGTTTCCCAGTGAAAGCACCACCCAAAATAAGATTTGTGAATCTGTTCTGGAGTGTGAATGACCCAGCAACGTAAGCGGTTTGAAGTGTTTGGGCAGGAGTGCCCGTGGAAAAAAAAAACAACCCCAGGTGAGAGAGAAAGGGATCTCAAAGCCAGAAGACAGGGTTCAAGTTTTTAACAAGCATGGGAAGCGCAACCCTTAGGGAGCTAAGTGATATAGTACAGCTACGCTGATTTACTGAGGGGCTGCCTCTAAAGACAAGAGGGGTGTCCCCAGTCTCTCCTGCCATCACATGCTGCAACTTGATCCAAACCACAACAGCACTGATGGCAAAACCTATCCAACACTACACGCGGCTCATCTGGTCTCCCCTCTATATATGGAACAGGCACATCTGTATGGTTTTATACGGTAACTGTGCCTGGCAGAAGCCGCTTGCCTCTATACTAATGACCAAACAAATGCAAGGAAAGCAAGACTGAAGGAGAACTACTCCTAAGTACCTCATACCGAAGTATCCGCGGATGACACGACAAAAACAAGGCAATGGCTGATTGTTGCTACAGCAAGCAGCCCCACTCCCTTCCTCCTCAGGCTCTTGACACTCCTCTGACCCTGCTGTGCCCAGCCCTGAAAGCTAAAGCACGAAGAAGCCCTTTCTGCTGAAGGGTTTGGTTTTTTTACTGGTTCCCAGTTCCAAGAACTGGTTTTGCTCCACTGCAGGGTGAGACAGGCACAAACATTGGCACAGAAAGAGATGCAAGAACGGGCAGCCAGGAGGCTGCAGCCTTTTAGTATCACCGAACTTAGCTCTCTGGTAACCCCAAATTGCACACTGAGGCCTTCACAGTCCACAGCTACCGAACTTGGCCCCGTGACACCCCTGAGCAGGAAAAACTTCATCAGAGCCACTGTCCAACGGAGACAACCAATGCCTCGAGAGCCAGTGGAAATCCTGTGAGAAGGAAAACTTGGGGCAGAGCGACCAGCTGCTACCTGAACTACGCACCTAAAACTAACTCACGGCAGGCAGATTCCCATTCACCCAGCATCACAACCTCCGGCCCTCAAGGACGACCACCAGCTTTGCACTCTCAAACGAGGGGCGTGCGAACGAGAGAAAGGCCTTCGCGTATGAATTCCTACTCGGTGCTTCCTCCTACTGAGCCTGCGCCTCGAGACGCTGCTGGAATTGCTACAGGAACCAAAAAAGGGGAATTTGAGTTCTGTAAAATTTGTTCCTCTGACTCCCACAGCAACAAAAGCCATGCATAACAGTGCAAAACCGTCGGAGCTCAGCAGAAAGTAGAGAGGGTTTCTTCAGGGTTAAGAAACATCCAATCTATTCTGAGCAGCCTCTCACGCACTGGGAAAAAACATGTTAGTTTAACCGGGATAGTTCATTCTTAGTCAAAGCTTCTAAACTCGCTTCCTTTCAGCAGCATTACTAGTTTTAGTATTTAGTTAGTTTAGTACTAACTCTAACAAGAGTTACATATTACCTTACACCTCTTTCGTAAGGGCTTTCTTCCCCCTCTCAACACAGCAAGCATTTCTACAGCTCTGTTGCGAGTCTCCATCTGTCTTCCTCAGAAATTATCTGTGCTCAGACCCCGACGTTTTCCAGGGCACATCTGCTTGGGAACACGCGGGCCACCTGCGCTCTCCCCTGCCACCAGCTCTCCTGTCTTCCCACCCTCTCACCCAAGCCAGCCCGTCACTGCTGGCAGAGAGGAGCTGCGCATTTCTCCATCCCATCCGACCCTTTTCTCTTCGTCCTCCCACCACGCTGCTGCCGCTCACCTGGACCCACAGCTTCACCATTCGACTCGTCCTCCTCAAGTGGGATGGAGCCTTTCCAGCCTGCAGCACCCGCGGGCCCCGTAAGTGCAGCTCCCTTCCCCGCGGCTGCTACACTCATCCGCACCTTCGCCAGCTCCCTCTGACAGCGATGGCTCCCTCTGACACCAATGCCTGCACGGCAGAAACCCTCACAAATCCCCGCAGGGATCCGAGAGAAGCTCCCCTTCACAAACCTCAGCCGAGATACCTTGCCGCCGCCGGGAAGGAGACACACACACACACACACCCCCATCCCCCGTCTGCCCGGACCGTAGGCACTGCCATCTGCACAGCTCCGCCCGGGCACGGAGCCAGCTCCGACCCCGGGGTCCCGGCCGAGGCAGCCCGGCAGCCGGGCGGGGCCGTGTCTGCCCGTCCGTCCCCCCGGCCCGGCAGCGCTCCCGGCCGCCGCGCCCGCCGGAGCGAGCGGAGCCGCCGTCCCGCGGGCAGCTCGGCTCCAACCCACGGGGGAGGGTGGCCGGGGACGCGCTGTGCTCGTGGAAAAGCTCCCCGTGGAAAAACACACCCTTCCCCGAGCGGGGAGGGAGGACGAAGCCGCCCAGCCCCGGCCGACGGGCAGCCCGAGACCCGCGCCCCCCTCGCTCCGGTTGCGCCCGGGCGCCGTCGCGGGGCTGCGCCCCCCGCCCCGGAGCTCCGGCCGCGGCCGCCGGCCCCCCCGCCCCAGCTCACCTCCGGGGCCACCGCTCCGCACCCGCCGAGAAGCCCGGCTCCCTCCCCCCGCCCCGGGCATCGCCAACGGCGGCCGCCCGCCCTCCCCCGCCGGTCCCGCCTCCGGTCGGGTCCCCGCCGTACCCTCCCGGGGGCCGCCCCGTCGGGCCGGGCCGGGCCGGGCCGGGGGGAGCCGGCGGGACACGTACCCGTTACTCGCCGGAGACGCGGGGCCGCCGGCGGCGCCGCCCGAGCCGCCCCCGCACCCCAGAGCGGGCGGCATCGCCCCCCCCGACGGCACCGGGAAACGGCTCCTCCCTGGGCAAGGCCACTGCCGCTTTTTGGGTGGCGGATTGGGGCTTCTTGTAATTCACAATACACCATTTTAAATTGCTGTAAGGCTTCCCCCCCCCCCCCCCCCCCCCGCTCTCCTCCCCACCTCCAGGAATTTCTCCTCTACCCCACGGCCGGTCGGGAGCTTGTAATCCCATCCACGCTTTTCATCGACTGTTTTACCTGTTGTCAGGCTGTGATAGATACCAAGCGTAGCGCAAGTCGCGATGGCTGTCGGTCGGGCACGGCCGGGCTCGGCTGGCAGGGGGTTAAACCCACCCTCCTTTGAGCCCTCAGGGCCTGAGGGGCTGGTAAACTACAGAGATGCCAAGGGAGATGATTAGAAAGCGACCACCAGTCAAGGAAGGCGTGAAACTGAATATTTTAGTTTAAAAAATAAATAAAGAGCAGCCTGCAGATGAGCTGCTTGCATGTTGCAATGCAAGTTTCGCATCTACCCTCAGGCCGGAGGAAGTTTTGCCTGAATTGTTCCTGGCAACTGATTGCTTAACAAGTTCTTAATGAGCATAAATAAAGAAGGGAAATTTGGGCTTTCATTTAGAAAAGCACGACTGCAAGGCTGTTATGGGGTAGAGTAAATTGTGTGGGAAGATCATCAGAGATTTTGGGAGGCAGGTTAGATGACAATCATCAGGAATGGTTTAGATGGAGGTAATCCTACTGGGAGCAGGGGTTGGGCACGAGCTCGTTTGAGATGCTTTCCAGCCCTGTTTTTTACGATTCCCATGATACAGCATGTTTGTTACGTGTTACGAAACGGTGTACCCATGAAGAAATTTCCATGAAAGAAATTTTGACATTGGCTTTAAACAAAAAACACATTTTCCCCACAATTAAGTAATCTGAAACTGCTCCCCGCCCCCTGAAATAATGTTAAACTATTTCTTTCATAAGAACGAGCCTTAACCAAATTCGAAGTTAAGAGGGATTTCAAGATATTTTTGTCTGCCCCGCTGAGCAGAGTTTAGATTAATGAGACAGAGTCGCCACCGAAGGTGCTGGCGCTCACCCTCCTTGAAGCGAGGGATCGGGCCAGATGACCTCCTGCGATCCCTTCCCACCTCAGTTCTTCTGCATTTCTGAGCTGCACGAGCAGCACCCTCAGCAGCCCGGGGCGCGGAGCCCAGGGATGCTGCTATTCCTCGCCTGGTCCCTGGGTGAAAGCGGGCATCGGATGCAGGGGAAGGCAAGATGGGGTTTGTGAACTTGGGTGGGTTCAGGGCCAAACAGCTACATCATGAGAGCTGGTAGGGCGAGCGCAGGATCTGCAGCGCTGCCGTGCACGGGCGCCCTGTGAAACGGTGACAGCAGCGGGGAAGGAGGACCTGAAGCCTGGAGATCTCTCCAGAAGATTGCCAGAGCCAGGATTTAGCTTCCACGGGGCTACTACAGGAGAGGTGGTAAAGTCTTAGTCTCTGGATATGGAGATGTATCTAAACAGCAGAATTCGGATCACGCACGTGCCTCTGGGCCATTTCATCATTAGTTCCTGAACTGCCAGCTTACAGCCCTGTGTGAACTGCCACTGGTTTGGATTCGCCTTAAAGCGCCGATGTGCAAGTGGCACAGCTGCCCGCGGGCTCGAAGGAGGCAATGACCGGGGGAGTACCCCAAGGATGCTAGCCAGCCCTGCTTGCAAATCACAGCCGGGGTACACTGGGTCTCGGGGAGCCCAGACAGGCTGTGGGAGGCAAATGTCCTACCCTCAGCCACTGTAAAGAGCATAGCACCGTGCAAATCATCCTCCAAAGCACCTGGCAGAACAAGGGCAGCATCACCTGTGAGCTAATTTCACAGCTGCAAATCACCTGAGTAAAGAGTTTTTAAGTGCTTTCAGCCTGGTTTTGATTTGATGAGCAATTTCCTACCCGTCTGTCAGCCAGTGAGGTGGCTTCGGTTTGAACTGGGAGAAGAGAGCCCCTGGGGAGGGTTGCTATGACACTACAGGTGGCTTCAGCCTCATCCCTGTTTCAACATAAGCCAGCGAGCTGCTGGCCAGGGCTGAGTCCTGCTGCTGGAATGGTCTGTGCGCCAGCCGCCGAGGCACCGGTGCTGGAAAGAGCTTACACAAAAATTATTCCTATGAAAGAGGCGTAATTGCAGCACTGGTCTCTTAGCCTAGGAAATAAGTAAACGGCTTACCGAAGGCAGGGAGGGAGAAGGGTGCAGCATGGCTGGCGCTTAGTGATTAGATTGTAAGGTCCCACGTCGCAATGGAGGTGGGAGGAGGAGGTGGAGGAGGGAGGACATGTGTCCGTTCACAGGGGCAGAGGAAGTACATGCCAGAGGCTTTGGGTCGCCTGCATGCAGCGCAGGGGGAGGAAGGTGGCCAGCGGGATCATTAAGCCCTTGCAGTATCAGTCTCCCAGATATTATACATGCTTTACTGCTGTTATACATACCTTTTGCTTGATGTACAAACCGTAGCCTAGATGTTTGTGGAGCTGAAAGGCCCGAAGTGGTAAATGAGCATAACTGAGGGGGCTGTCTTGCTCTTGGGGCTGTTTTTCCCTGCCCGAGGGCTGCCTCCCCCAGGCACCGGGGACGTCTGGTGCAGCGCTGCTCCTGCCTTTCCGTCCAGCAGCTCCTCGTGGGGTCACATCGGTGGGTGGCTCATCCCGGGGGGCTGCAGACGGTGACTCGGTGACCGGGCTGAAAGACACCCACATCTGCTTTCCTTCCTCCTGCTCTTCATCCTCAGCTGTTGGCTTCACTCCCGCTTGTCTCTTATGGCTTCGGTTTTATTCTCCTCTCTTCGGAAGAGCAGAACAAACCCTCTCATGATGCGGCCACCAGTGCTTGTCCAGTCTTCTCCTGACAGGAGCCAGATTGCAGACTGAGATCCTTAAACCACCTGCCTTTTTTGTGCTACAGTGCCAAAGGGATGGTATTCCCGATCAGCCATAATGCAATCAAAACCGGAGCATGTTCCTGTTGCCAGGTTTTCTTGGTCAAATTTCTGTGAGAGGAAAGAAGAAGGCAAAAAAATAAAAGTGAATGGTTTTGCTAGCAGACGCTCACCCCTTGAAATGAAGTCACTGAGCCTCTACCAAGAGACTTTTTTTTTTTAAATGAAGTTGGCAGATATGACTAAATCCTTTTAGAAGCATTAGCTCGGTGTTGTTAGGATGGTATCATATTTATTGATCAATATTCACCAATGAGGGATGCACTCTGATAAATTTTGCCAGTTGAGTCAAGTGTGATGATAAGCACCGTGTCCAGCGAGCGTATTAGAAATGAAGGTGTGATAAGAGGGAAACTGGAACAGCACAGTACCTTCAGACAGAAGGCAGGATGGTTGCTACATAATTTAAACCCAAAGGGACGTGTGCTGCCACAGGCGTAAGAGCCTTCAGCTGGACGAAAGGCCAGGAGCCGTCTGCTTTGCACAAAAATGGGCCAAACGCATCTCCGCTTCAGCTTTCTACCTGCCCACGATCACTCGGGACAGGAATCAGTAAGGGGGACCCCCATGTATCTATAGCTGGCTGCAGGAAGATCTGGAAACATTTGGGTACATGGAAATCAAGGACATTTTTTTTTCCCCCCTCTCTGTAGGAGCCTGAGATTGCAAAAGCTTTCCCTGGCCCAAGTCCAAAGTAAAAGAGTATTGAATTAATAACTGCCACCAAACTGGGTTGGATCATATTTTAAAGTTTTGTGCTGATTGTATCAAAACTTTTTAATTTCTATTGTATTTAAATAACTCAAAATTCAAATAATGTTTCAAAAGGAATAATTGTTTTGAGTTGGAGGGAAAATGTTTGCTCAGAGTGTGTCAAATTTGGAAAAATTTTTGCCAACCTTTATTTCCCTGCATCACATTTTCTGTCAGTTTTGATATTCGCTAAAATTCTGTCCTGCCTGCCAGAAGGCCAGTTTGAAAGAAGTGTCAGAAAAACCAAAGTAATTGAAAAATCCCAAACTGACTCCACCGATCATAGCGATGATTGTCTAGGCCAAATTTTATAGCTAAGAAGAAGGGTCCGCATCTGTAAAGCTGTGTAATGCTGACGGGGTCACTGGAGTCAGTAAGAATTGCCAGTTCTGCTAAATCACGTGGCTCTGATTGGGGCACTGAGATTAAATTACAAACGTACAGTGTTTGGCTCTCCTCTCTCCCTGCATTTCCATATATTTGTTAATGTTTATTGCTTATCAGACTAATATTACCATCCAAGGGCATAATGCAGAGTTTTCCTAACATAAGGAAAGCAGTTGCAGCATTTCCCAGCTCCAGTGAAGTACGCAGTAAAATACTCTTGTTTTTCACAGCTTAAACCTACCGTGGGGTGTAGATATAATTAACATGGTGAGAACAGTCCTAAAAACAACTGACCGTTGTGTTCCTACACGAGTAAAGGTCATTAATAAAGTCCTCTGTTACTCCTTTGTTCAATGTGGTCTTTAAGGATATTTGTTGAGTTAAATATTACACTTTAAATGTGAATTACTCTTTACTCTGAGGCTATTTGGAAGTAAAATACATTTAGGACGATAAACATAGGCGGATGCAGAAGGTCCATTTTCAAAAAATCTGCCTGGCTCGTTATTGATCTGGGGTTGCTCTCTCAAAGCCCTAAAGCGCCTTCCAGAAAGAGGAAAAACCTCTACCAGTTTGAAAGCAGCGTGTGACTGTCCGACATTTCTGAGCCACCAAAGTTAATTTGGGAAACAGGCAAAAAAAAACTCACGTAGAGGAACAGGCATGGATACATTCATGCCCATCAGCGAGCCCACGGGAATATTGCGCAGTAGAGGAGTTTTTCCACTTCTTTGTGTGTTGCAAAGTGTTTGACGTTTGTCTGGGCTAATTCCAGAAGAGCTGTCTGGTTTTCCTGTTGGCGGTAATCCCTCCTCGGTCCCCCCTGGACCGGAGCGGCAGAGCTCCAGGCTCCTGAGCATGAGGCCAAAGCCTGAGTCTAAAGGATTAGCAGGTGCTGAAGCACTGACCTAGCCATGTACTAGAGGTGCTGTAGCAGCCAAAAAGCCCACAACACCTACGCAAACCAGAAATTACTCTCCCCCGGTGAAATCTGTCCAGCTCCGGTACGGGGCATGAGAGCAGGGTTAACAGACCCACGAAATGGCAGGGAAAACCACGGTCATGGAAGATTTTCACTCCCCCTGAGAGAACCAATGCCAACACACAGCACTTATCAAGTTTAAAGTAAGTATTTAACTAGTGAAATAGAGTCCTTTTGTTCACACACAGAACTGCTGACGTTTATTGAGGTTTTCCTGGTCTCCAGCAGGCCACAGGTAGCTGATACTCATTAGGTAACATTTTCAGCAACTTATCCTCTCCTTAAAGTTTAATGGTCTTTCCCAGGCATTGTGTCGGGCTTAGTTTTGTTTGGTTTTAATGTGAAAAGTAGAATGGGTAGCACATGCATAATATTTGCCGTTTCTTCTAATCATTCATCCTAGCCACCTCTGGATTTGATAAGGAAGGAGAAGCGGGAGCAAAAACCAGAGCGGTTTTCCACAGTAGTCAAGGAGTCGGTAAACACGGCGGGACCGCGCTGCTCTTACTCCTGACTGGCAGGTAACTCGCGTGTTCACTAGTAACAGCAGGCAGGTCTGCCTTAAGCCCTTGGTACGACAACAAAGAGAGAAGGAAAAATATAATTTCTTATAAACCAGGGGAGGATTAGGAATTAATCACACTGCCGTGACTGCAGGGCTCCTGGCACCGTGGGCTCCCAGCCTTGAGAAAACGTTTTCCCGGATTAAGAGCCCAGAGCAGGCGCAGCCTCGGGGACAGCTTAGGAGACTTTTGGACATCGGACATCCCCCGCACCATGAAGCTGCACTTGGCGTGAAGAGGACGTGCCCACGCTTTCCCCAAAGCTGCTGCCGCCCAGGGCTCGCCCACCGCAGGCAGCTCGCTTGGAGAGCTGCGGCAGTCAGGGGAGCCTCAATAAGCACGGCACATTTTTGCTTTCCCTGGCTTCAGAGCGAAAATAACAGCCAATCTGCAGTTGGTTAACGAAAATAAAATGAACCTAAAATAAAACGAAGCTAAAAATGGCAGCGCTGTGCGCAGTGGCGTTAGCGGTTTGGGGATGGTCAGCTGGAGAGGCCACGCTTGTGCGTGTCATGAGCAGGTGAAGTTCGAAGGACCTTTCCCAAGCTGTGATTTCTATCTCCAAGGCGGGGGTAGAAACTCATACTCTCTCCAGGTTTTCATCAAGAGCGTCTAAGGTGGCAAATGCCAGGATCACCAGGAGTCACAACTCAATAATTGCAGCTCTGATGCAATACCTGGCCCTGGGAGCAGCAGTAGGGATTCCCCTGCAATAAATCAGCACTGACAGCTGAGCTCTCCCACCCAGAGCCATCATGTGCTGAGGTCACGGCCCCTGTGCCAGCCTCTTCCCAGCCCTTTTACTCTGTGAGTAAAGGCACAGGTTCTAAAAAAGGCAGCTTTGCCTCTTTCCAAAGCCAATAAGCTGGCAATATGCCCAGTGTGGATAGCAGCAGCTGCAGCCCAGTCAGGCCTGTCTCTCCTGGTGCATCCTCCCTGTGCCCTCCCTGCACCCTAAGGGTTTTCAGGGCTCCTCTTCTCGAACCAGAAACACCACAGGCACCAGGCAAAGCCTCTCCTGTCTTTTACACCCCTTCTGCTCTGTTCAGCTCCAGGGCCAACGCCACAGCCAGGCAGTGCTTGCTGCCAGTGCTCCTGCCTGGGTGGCAGTGACCCCACATCACCCCTGTTCCCACAGCTGGGGATGGCCCCACCGGCCTCCCTGGGAAGGGGCACCATCCAAAAACCCCAGTGCTGCTGCCGCACCGGTCGTGATGAGAGCACTGGGATAAGCAACGGCACAAAGACCAGCGGGGAAGCGAGGGCTTGTCGATGGCCGGTGCTTACGGTCCGGGTGCTGCCCCCCCAGCAGTGCCTGCCCTCGTGCAGACATCACCTGCTCCCAGCCCCTGCCTTTGCCATACAGGGAGGTGCAGACCCTTGGGAAGCAGCTCCCTAAAGAGCAGTGTATTAAAGCAAACAGGAGCTGACCTGGGGGAGCCTTTTAACACGCCAGCCTGTGAACCACGATGGCTCAAAAAGGCTTCCCAGTGTGCATGTCAGCTCTCCCTGAGCTGGCTGCCAACATGTCAGGTGCAGGAGCCAGTGCCATTAGCCATCATGGTCACTGAGGCTAGAGCTGACGTTTTGCGCTCTTACACGCTACAGTAATATGTAAAAATAACAATCAATCAAGACCCCTCCTGGGGCTTTGAGGATACCTAAATCATTTCAGGTACATGGACATCTTTGGTTCCCAGCTAGTAGCTGCTTAATTTTGGATTTCTCTTAGATGCCGATGGCTCCATGTGCTGGATGTCAGAACAAGGTTTGCACCCTGGCTGGAAGCCTAGAGGAGTGAGCTCAGCCACTTGGAGGGATTTACTAAGGGGGTACTTATTTCGAGCTATCGTCTCACCTTCTGGTTTGTTTTTTTTTCCCCAATAACTCAACCAATCAATAGATTATTACAGTAAAAAAAAAAAACAAAAACCCACAACGTGCTTGGATTTGCACAAAATATTTGGATACTCTGCCAGGCCAGGGTTTGGCCTGTGTGTGCTGCATTTAGTGCCCTGACTTCCTGCAGCCAGCGCGAAGCTGCTGCACACCTGTATGATGCACCTGGCTCATTTGGCAAAAGCAGCTGCTCGTGCCCCTCCGCTCCAGGTCCCGGGTCTCCTCACCGCTCCGACGGGCTGTCCCTCCCCTGTGGAGTAACATCCACCTGCAGGAGCCTACCCACAACGTTGACCTGGTTGCTCAGAGATCTTTCTGAGCAACTGGCCAGCAGCAGCCGCACACATACCCCACCGACCCCTGCAGCACACCTCGGCAGCACCCCTGCCTGCCCCGCGGGTACCCCGGGCACACTGTGCAGGGACAGGACATCTCGTTGCACACAGTTTGGCCCATCACCCGGCAAAGCACATGGGATGCTCCCGCTCAGCCCTTCCCGTGGTGCCCTGCTCTCCAGCTCTGGCTCTCGCCCCGCAGCTTCACGGCACCCCCGGCTGATCCTGCCTGCCCAGCCGCAGGAGGCAGAACGCTTCTTCTGAACAACTGCATGGCAGCTAATGACGGCATGGTCCGCTGGCACTGGCCTGGTCAGGATGCTCCTTCCAAAAGCCTTGAAAAAATACAGGGCATTTTGAACTGCAATAGTAACTTTTAAATGCCTGCCTTGAATAGCTCTTAGTCTTGAAGCAAGTTTAAGAAATTAAAAAAAAAAACCGAAACCCATAATAAGGAACAGCAGCAAAAAGTTTTCAGTTTCTTATCCCTCAAATCCACCCTGCACCTTTAAGGAAAAGCATTTTTCTGAAGAAAAATGAAGAAAAGGTTCAGGCAAAAAAAAAGGCAGGAGAAAGGCCACTGACTGCAGTCTGCCTGACAGTTTTTTTGCAGCATGTGGATTTCAAGGGGTGTTGGGGCTCAGCCAGGGGAATTGCACCACGTGTCAAAATGCGGGGAATGGGCTCTTTCTGCTCTGTCCTGAGAGCAGGGATGGACGAGAAATTATTTTAAAGTCGCTTGTGAAATGGTGTGCGGGTTTGCAGATCACATTTTCTTTCCTTTTCTAATGATGCCAGGGGATTGCCTCGCCCATGAACATGAGACCATCTGGAAAATGTCATCCTGCGTGTTATTCCCTGTGCCAGAAGGCTATTTATAGATAAAGTAAATCATGTTGTCATGATCGAAACAAATAAGGAAAGGCCCCAAGAGAATGGAGTGCCTCCGCCCCAGTCTCTGTGCATGGCTTTGCTCTACGAGGGGACACCGGAGCCTGACGGCCACCCATGCCCACGGGGTACCATCACCCCCCAGAAGCTGGGTGTCCCCACCGGACCACGGAGGACCGGTGCAGGACCAGCCAGACGTGTGCCCAGCTGCAGCGCAGGGCTGGTGTGTGCAAGACCGTGCACGCTGAGCCATCCTTGTTCCGTGAGCAAGCCATGGCATGAAGCCTGCCCCGGTCCAAAAAGCAAGCGAGGCGTCCGCTCCCCGGCCTCTCATCCCCACCCGTGTCCGAAACAGGCTGAAATACTTCACTGGCTCAGGTGCAGCCCCACCGCAGTGCACGGTCAGCACAGCCCCACGTTACGATGGCAGCTGTCAGTGCTTCCTGCACACCACCGCCACCACCGTGCTTCCTCTCTTTCAGCAACGTACGTGCCAATAACAGATACCCACAGGCTTCGCTTGATCTTCACCCATCCTCCAAAACCCGGCTTCGATACAGCAAACCGAGGAACTGAATGTTTTCATCTCAAAAGCCAGTCAGTTTTGAAGAGCAGACAGGAGCGCTCGAAGCAGTCCCTCCAGCAGACGTGCCCTCCCACGGCCGGGCTCCCCCTCAGCCCCTTGCCCAAATTCGCTGTATGTCACTTATCTTTGCATCAGCTGGGATGGCCAATGGTGCAGCCACAAAACCACGTACAGCTCAAAGGTTTGTATGTTTTGGACACAAAATAAGGTAATTTCAAAGGAGTTTCTCACAAAAAGTAACACCCTTCCCCTCAGCTGAGCAATTCGGAGTGTTAAACATTTGAACATAACCCGCATAACAACTTACTGCCTTTGCCTTCTGGAAAGTACAATCTGTTGAGTTCAGGCCAGCTCTTGTTACGGACTTCCTAAATTTATTCATGGAAAATTAAATATACGCTTTAGATAGGCAGATATTTGCACATCTACGACTCCAAAATGGTTTCAGGCTCTCCATTTGTAAAGCTAATCAATATCATTTGCTTTGCAGCTCCATGATGCAAAGTTATGGTCATGGAAATGAAATGACGAGCATATGACTGACCTACCACAGCTCAGGTCTGTCCTCCCAAATGCCTCTGGCAGGGGATCACCAAGTGTCTGTTTTATCCTGTATTTCCTTCCTGCCAACGGTTTATCCCATCCTTTCCAGGAGCGTAGGAAATCGTGGTGCAAGACAGCCTGTTTTGGTCCACTGGCCCCGTGCTGGAGGGAGGGCAGCTTTGGTTTTCAGGGGTGTTTCCCCGAGGGAAAGCCAGGTAGCAGCACTGAGCAGGTGCCACAGCCCACACACAGGCGGTGGTGGGGCCATCGATGCCAGGGTGGCCTTAACCGGGTGCCCGCTGTGGAAAAACTAGCAGAAAAATAAGTCGCTCTTAAAAAGTGACATGGAGACTTGTCTCTGTAGAGGTTGTGCCCGAAACCTGCCCAAACCAACTCTAAAAAAACCAAAACGCCTGCTCTGTACCCAAGAGCCACGTGTGCCCAGCATGGCGTCGCTTCCTTTGCCATCCTGGCGTCTGTGGCAAACGCCGGGCAGCTCCAGCTGCACATCGCACCGCGCCCCGCTCCCGCCTGCGGGACCCCCAGGCGCCTTACGAGCAGTTAAGCACTCGCATCTGTTTCAGACTAGGGACAGCCCTGTGCGAGGAGGCCAAAATGAGGCAGCGGCAAGGCCGAGTGCTGCCACGAGAAGCAGCCGCCGCAGCCCTTGCCGGGAAGGCCGAGAAGGTCGGCAGGAAGGGGACATTTTGGGGAAAAGGTGCGCCGATGTGTTACGCCCACACACAAACCCCTGCAGCTCACTGCGGCAAGCCGGGACTTGCCAACCCAAATGACTGAGCCGGCGTGGGAAACCACTGACGCACCACTGTCATCGCCCGGGCAGGACGATGGCAGGAGCGAGGCCTCCTGGCAAACCACCAGCGAGTGCAGCCCCGGGACAGTTAACCATTGAATGTCGGTGGGAGTGGAAACTGCGGCACTTGAGCAGCACGGCCGCCCCCCCGACCCTGGCTGGCCAGAGGCACGGCCATGTCCACCAGCAGCGATGCATGGGTGGCCCCAGGTCAGGTCATCCTCAGCTCCCAGCCTGGAGGTGTGGCAGGGAGGTTTTAGGTCAAACCCCTCCATGTCCTGGGGAAAATGAAGGGAGGAGAGACTACAGAGTAATTTGGCAAAGGAACCAAGGGGTGGTCCAGCTAAACAGGGCTCGCACTGAACAGGTAGCCAGATCGAGATGAAACCTGTCCATGTTTCCACAGAAATGTAGATGCCTTATTTCCAAGACGTGCAAACCAGGAATGCCTGGTTTTACGTGAAAATATTGACACAACATTTTGAGTGTTTGATGAAGAAAAGATGCTCCTTGGGCTGCAGCACTTTGCAAACTACAGAGAAACAGCAACGAGCCCCGTGCTGGGCAGGGGGACGTCACCCATCTATTCAGTAGACAGTCATTTCCCGCAGCCTGGTTTGGGGGAAGCTGCTGCTTTATCAGACGAGTCCTGCTGACTTTTGCTCCTCTCGGCGGGCGTGTACCACATGCACTTTCTATGCAAAGTCCCAGCACTTTCTGTTATCAAAAGAAGGAAACAGAAAGCTGCAGCTGCAACAAAAGGCTTTTTAGAAATATTTTGAAACCTCAAAAAACCCACTTGGAATTAAAAAAGCAAGCCATTTTATGCAAGCCCATGAACCTTCCCAAGCACGCTCCTGAAAATCAAGCACACGCAAAACCCACCTCAGCAGACCCTGCCTGCCACTGACCACCAATTTTTGGAGCAGGGCAGGCTCCTGAGAGCCTCCTGCCCATCTCAGCAGCCTAAGCCTCAGCATTTGAACATCTGGGGTTGTTCAGCCAGAAGAAGAGAAGGCTGCGGGAAGACCTTATTGCAGCCTTTCAATACTTAATGGGAGCCTACAAGAAAGATGGGGACAGTCTTTGTAGCAAGGCCTGCTGCAACAGGACAAGGGGTAATGGTTTTAAACTAAAGGAGGGTAGATTTAGACTAGATATAAGGAAAGAAATTTTCATTATGAGGGTGGTGAAACACTGGAATGGGTTTCCCAGAGAGGAGGTAGATGCCCCATCCTTGGAAACATTCAAGGCCAGGCTGGATGGGGCTCTGAGCAACCTGATCTAGTTGTAGATGTCCCTGCCAATTGCAGGGGGGTTGGACTAGATGGCCTTTAAAGGTCCCTTCCAACCCAAAGCGTTTTATGATTCTGTGATTCATTTGCTCCCCACAGACCTCCCAGCCCCAGGGGCAGGTGCCTCCGTGGCTGTGGGTGGGGGCACGCAGCCACTCTGCCCCCACCTGGCTCCAGGGACCCTTCCCCTGTGGGCACCCAAGCTCATGCACAGCTTTCCCATCTCGTGCCGCTTTGGCCATGCCACCGTCTTTTGCCTGGAGGTGCTCAAAAACGCCTGTCCCACCCCCTTCGTGGAGGTGTCACCCTCCTTATGGTGTACAGACACAACTCTGTATGCCATGGGCAGATTCTACCAAAAATCACATCAGGTGCCACCGATGGTCCTCCATTACAGGACACCCTTTTGCTGTTGGGACGAGCCATGGTGGCCGTGTCCCTGCAACAAGCAGTCAGGGCCGGAGGGCCAGAGCTGCTCATCCACTTACCTGGAGACCCTTGTGCCAGGAAGATGAGGAAGAAGCTTAAAATCACCCTCCATCCGGCCACCTTGCTGATGGGAAAGAAAAGGAAAAAAGGAAAAACCCAACCAGGCACCAGCTGTGTCAGCAGCCAGTTGCCCCCTCTCACCTCTCTTCGTCACCTGGGTCCCCTTGGTGTAGCCGGGCTCTGCCCATGCAGCAATCCTGGTTTGAAAAAAAAACGTTTAGGAAGTGACATTATCTTTATTGTCGGCTAACATACTCTTTTAAGTTAGCTTTTTATTACTCTCCAAATACCCTGCTGAGTTTTCCGGCAATTAAAATACAGTACAGACAAAAAGCCTTAGGGGCCAGCTGCAGGCAATGCATGGAAAGGCTGCCGGTGCTGCAGCTGCTGGAGTCAGAGCTGGAGCAGCCCTTCCAGGTCCGGGTGTGGCAAGCGCTTTACATCCACAGCACTACCAGCTCACCTGGACAGACTGCGGACACCATTTGGCCTGAGCTGAAAACAAACAGAAAGTGCAAACACTGTTGACCAGTGCAAATAAAGGTTGGCTTTAACGTGTTGGGACGTACAGGTGCGCACATGCAGACTGGTCGCACCTCGGCACAGGGACTCGATGCCATTATCGTGGCTCTGGCCAAGGCCACCTCTGAGGTTGTGGACCTGCTCTGGCACCCAACCTCACGCCAGCCCTGGGTCTAGATGGAGAGATGGGATTTTATTTATCTGCTTCTGAAGGAATTTCTAAATTGGTGGCTTAGTGCCACAGGAAGGATCCATGGGCGGGGGGATCTCCGGTTAACCCAGCTGCTCTGGCCAGGGAAAACCAGACCCCTTCTCGCCAGCGTGCCTGTGGGGCTGCTGGCCTGGGCACCCCCTGCTACTCATGCCTTAGCATCGTGCCCTACCTCCTCCTCCTCCTGGCTCTGCTGCTTCACCCACAAGCAGCCCCCCTGCTACAGATGCAGGACAGAAGCTGACCCCACTTTCGGGTGCTGAGTGCATGGCTGAGGCATCCCAATTATTTCTTTTCTCCCCCACCCATCTCTGAGGCTCCTTTTTAATTAAGTAAAAGATTTTTTGGAGCAGGGTGTGGGTTTCCATCCTGACCCAAGGGCGCAGGAATCGGGCGTGGGATCCCAGTCCAGACATCTTTTAGCCATGGCTCCCTCTTTCTACCGGGGGACACCGGGCTTTCCCCCCGCTGTGTACTGGGGTTACAGCCTCCCCTTCACCCCGCGCATCCCCAGCGAGGGGATCTCTCCTCTCCTGTACCAGTGGAGGAGGAAGACTGGAAGCAATTTGGGAAATGTGCTGTAACTTACCCTGCGCACGTAGTGAGGGAGAGGCCATGAAAAAAATAAACCAACAAAAAAATCCCCTCACCAAACCCAGAAGAAGCTTTTTCCAACACAAAGTACAGATTTGGTGCCAACAAAACATTTTGTGGATTCCAGGCTGTTCATGCCAAAAAAACCAAATGGGGAAATAAAAGAGTCAGAGAAAAGAGAATTTCTTCCTGACGTTTTTGATCAGTCTTTTTGGCTTTCATTTAAGTGCATTTAAGATGTCCTTCAGCTGAAAGGTCTCAGACATGAAAGTAAGCATCGCCTCTCAGGTTGAACACGGTATTCAGTTTGATCCAAAACGTTTTATTTACTTATTGTTTTTCACCTGATATTTTTTAATTGCTTTGAGTCAGAACAAAACTTTTCTTCTCCAGTTTTTTCAAAACTAATTAAAAAAGGGAATTATTCACATAGCTCTGTATACACTGCTCTGCACGATGGACCCACTGGTCTCCACAAGAGCCTGTACTCACTCATATTTATTAGCATTTACATCATGGTTTTGCTGCTTCCCAGAAATGATGCACTGTTTTGCTTGAAATTCTGTAAGGTTTCGGAAAACTCCTCCTCCCTTCCCTCAGTATTTCTGGTATTAAGTCTGCCGCAGGAAAGGCTGCAGCTGGAGTTAAACCACCTGTACGCGCCCTCTCACTGGAGGGGGCTTCCCCTATAGCCTGGGACCTGACTCTGCCGCTCCTCTGCCGCCGGCGGGCGATGGGGGCTGCGGCTCTTCTCCCACGCACTCACAGCGTCTCATCGACTCTCTGAAGTCGGTGAGGTAGCTTTTCCTCCCTCATCGATGAAGATAGGCCAGCCTGTCCAGGGGATGAGTCAGAGAAGCCGCCGTTTTTTTTCACTCCCCGAGGTGTCTGGACTTCAGTACCAACCTTTTCCTTTGCAGGGAACAAAAAGCGCATTAATCTAGAGCGGTGCAGGAGCCAAGACTGAAGAAAACCAGTCTGCATCCAGGCCTGCTTGCTCTGCCTGGCAAAGACGAGCAACTCTGCACTCCTGCACGCTTGCTGCCTTCACTGCTGCTCAAATCCACCTCCCAGGCTGCAGACACCTGCTGCAACCTGGGGAGATGCTCACAGATCCAGCTCCCTGCGGGGTCCTGCAAAAGGTGGAGTGCCGCAGCTTTCACTGTGAGAAAGGGGGAGAAGAAAGTATTGAACTATATTTCCATGGATGCTTAGAAAACTTACAAAAAAGAGAAAAAAGCCAGAGAGGGTGATGTTTGAGATGAGGCAAAAAGCTACTGTAAATACTTGCTATTGATTTGTTGCATCAGCTGTCCTCTATTAGCCACATTTGATCAGAACAGCAGCTATATCTCAGTTATACGCTTAAGTAATGCCTGACGTAACATTTCTGCCCACTCCCTATTTTCTCAAGCCCCGGGTGCGTGCTCTCCCACCTCCCTCACCCGTCACATCGGCCAGTGTCTCGTTTCAAGCAAGCGCATTTCATTTGCATTTGAAGCCTGCAGACTGGGTTTGTAATAGCTTCCAGAACCCACCGTTTAGTGGTGGACTTGGCATTGCTAGGTTAACGGTTGGACTCGATGATCTTCTTATAGGTCTTTTCCAACCTAAATGATTCTATGATTGTTTTCCATCAAAGCTGAGGGAACGAGATCCTGAGGCCCAGCGGCTTCTTCCCTGCCCCGCTCGGCCAAGAAAGCTTTCACGTTTAATGCTGTGGCTCTGTTCCTGCCTATTACAGCGGCTGTAAAATAAAGCTCAGACAGCCTCAGACAGAAGCGAGCGCCAGTGTACATATCATAAAAGCAATTACCAGTGAGGCAGAAGAAACACAGGCAGGAGGGAGCCAGGAGCAGCAGGGACAGGCTGATTTGGGGAGACAGGGTGCGGCAAACAGCAGTTTGGGGAGCTGCAGGATGCCCCGGCTGTGCCCAAACCCACACTCAGTCTCACTGTGGCTAAAAACAGGTCAGTGCCAATCACCCCATATGATTGTATTATTAATTCCTCATGGAAACGTTTACTGTTCAAAGCAGCACAAGTTAATGGCTGTGCAGGAAGGAACAAAGGAGTTTTTGGGGAGCAGGGCTTGGGGCAGCAGTGTCGCAGCTCCCTCTCCAGCCTGAGGAGACCCAGGCAACACCGACCCCAGGCAACACGCGGCTTGCCAGCCGGCTGCTGCCGTGGGCCCAACGCCTGGGTCTCTGCCGGCTGCGAAGGGAACTCAGACACCAACCTGAGGCATCGATCTCAAATGAAACCCCAGCAGTGATGCCCGGTCCATGGCGCACTTCAGTATGTATGACACCTACAGCCACGGTGTCCAAGAGCCTCAGCTCTCCATCCATCCGTCCCAACTGGTCATCTGGGAGAATAAATTTGAACCAGTTGGTGCTGCCAGCAGGCCTAGCACTGTAACATCAAAATAACCAGCAAAGGCCGTAGGTGAGGGGGGAGCTGGTGTTCTGCATCAGGTTTCACCTGCCTCCCCACCACCAGACAAGGCACCAGCCTCAGCCAGGATCTCACCCCATACGAGCCACCTGGGTGACAGGAGCACATCTCCGTAGCTCCGGGAACAGGGAGGGAAGTCACTATGACTTACATGTGCCAGAGGCCTCCTGCTGCCACCGTGGAAACAGCCCTGCTATCTCTGAAAACTTCTGACAACGATTTTCACGAAGAAATTTTGCACTCATCTGTTAGGTCTCGGAAAATGAAGAGAAATTGAGCATAGAACTGAAACTGGTATTAGGTAAGCGGTATTAATGTCGTTAAAGAATGAGAGAAATGAAACCACTATAAATACACACAGTGCCTTAAAGGGTTGGCTGCATAACGTTAAAAATAGCTGCAAGGGAAATCGCTTGAGGGGAAAGAAGCTAAGCAGAGAAGGAGGAGCGGTGGAAGTGCGGAGAAGAGGAAGCTGGAGGCTACCACAGGTAGGCTTGCCCAACTGGAAACAAGAGACCTTGGTTTGGCAACCAAGGTCTCTGGTTGCCGAGAGGTGAGCACAGATCGCTCCAGAGAGACAAAAGACGTCACGGGGGAGAGGAAGAGAAGGCAACATGAGCAAACACGACAGAGAAGGTAAAATTTCTGAGAGACAGAGGACATAGTTAATACCGTCCCGTTAGGAAGGATAAAGAGATTGTAAAGTGAAGTCACCCGTCCAGCAACTTCTGGCAGAAACCAGTTCAAACCCAGAGGCACTCGAGCCCTTATCTTCTGTGTTTGCCAGGCCAGGACCGGTGAGCCGTCGGTTCTTCCCTGCCTTGACGCCCTGTCCTGGGTTTCCAGTCACGGTCTGTCTTCTTGCTGTGACAGAAAGCCCAGGGCAGGAGGACACAAGGCCAGAGCGGCTGGGCCAGAGCTGCCCGAAAGGCTGCAAATGACTGCCAGAGCACAAAGCCGTTCATGCTTACCTCCAAGGTCCTCCCATCGCCTGGCACCAAGCTAAAAGCTCCTCTGGGGAGCTCCTGTGACAGACACCCTGCCGGCATCACCCCAGCCCGGCGCAGGGAGGATGAGGTGCATCCTTCTAGGAGCGGTTTTCTTCCCTCCAGCCCTGGCAGCCTAGAACAACCCCAGCCACCCTCAGCAGCGCAGCCCCCTCCCGCCGTGGCCGTCGCTTCTCGGCCCTTGCATTTAGAAAACAAGCAGCTGTCAAAAACCCAACCACAACAAGAGAGGCTTCACAAAACTCGTTCCCCTCCCAGGGAAGGAATGCGAGGCGGATGCTGGCAGTGCCACGCGGTGAGGGAGAAGTCTCTCGGGCAGGAAAAATGCTGTGCGAGAGGATGAGACGTTCACCAAGCAAAAGGGGGATGCCAGAGTCCGGACAAGCTATCACGCATGCCTTTTAATCAAGTATGGCCCCATCTTGGCCAGCTGAACTGCTTGGCATTCATTTGGTAGAAATGTCAGTAGGATGAAAGACACAAATAAGGTGCACCTTTGGGGGGGGGGGGGGGGGAATCAATCATCATTTGCTTTTATGTATTTTTAAATCAATTTTCCCCAATTTCATTGATAATGTCTCACGAATCATAAAGCAAAAGAAATATCCTAGTTATTTGCATGCTGTTGACATATTTTATCTCCTTTGTTTTTCAATTGGTTTGTTCATCAGAGCAGACTGGTTTCATTTTGTGTTTTTCATGAATTAGCATGTAATGTTTTTAAGAAATTTTTTAACCTCGAATCCTACTTCAGTAAGATAAAATAAGACTTGACCCATTTCCCAGACTCAGGGCAAACGGCTTTGTAAGGTTTCAACACCTTCATACCACACTGTGAATTTCAGAAAATAACCACTGAATAACTTTGTAATAGAAAACTTCCTTTAATTTTTTGATGTGTTTGGATACAAGCATGTAATAATGCTACGATTTAAAAATAATTATTTTGGCAATTGACTTAGCAGTTAAAATGGCCACAGCAGTTCGTACCTCTAAGCTACAACACAGGCAAGATTATCTAAGCTGAGTTTCCTGAAAAACTTTCAGTAAACTTCTTAGCTGTAAGAACAAAACCAAACACCACCCCACCACCCCCAAACCCTGGAGACCACACAAAGCAGAACCGCCTTGTGCATGGTGGCCCTTTACTCGCCCGAACGAGCACCCTTCCCACCCTGAGCAGCACGTAACACACATCTCTGCTTCCAGTCGGGAACTGCCAAGATAACTCTGAAGGATTTAAGGACTTCACACAATAAAAAGAAAAATCATTTCAACATTATTCCACCCAGAAGTACCCAAACCCTCTTTTTGTCCCCTAGTTTCCCTTCAGATATGACTTATTTTTGCAGAAAAGAGGTATTTTCAGTATGAACTCATAGACACGCTTTTTTTTCCCCCAAGAGCAGGATGTCTGGGTTCACTTTATCATTGTTATGTGCCTTAATTCTGCCCCTCGAAATCTATAATCATGTTTCCTTTGCATTTCAAGGACAGTTGAAAGCAGGGGTTTGGGAATACTACAATGGCCTGCGTAATCTGGCCTTCACAAACCAGAGCATGGTGGTGGTGCTTACCTTCAGCACGGGTCTTCAGAGGTGAACTGGAGCTCTCGTCATATCTCAGGAGAGACTTCTCTCAGTGCCGTGAAATCCTGTTTTCAAATGTGGCATTTATAGAAGCAGGGCAGAAATGTGCAGGTTTCCTTAGATCCACTGGATAACTGGATGTTGCTGCTTGAGTACCCACAATTTAGTCATCCCTAATAAAAAGCAGACCCAGCAGGCTGGGACATCAGAAAACTTCCCTCAGACATGATGGCAGCATTTTGTCTCCGTGTCCATAACAGCTGCCAGGTAGGTCTGTGGAGAACCTTTAACATCCAGATGAGAGCAAAGCCGTCCTGAGTTTGTAAAGAAACTGAAATAGCTGAGGGGGTGTCAGTGGTCTCATTTCCTCCTGACTGAATTTAGCAAAGGGTTTCAGACAGCAAAAAATTATGGAGACAAACATCGGCTTATTTTTAAAATGAAGACAATTTTGTGTTAATCAGAATCAGACAAAAGCAAATTGTTTATTTCTCAATTCAGCCAAGCTGGGGAAGAGAGGGAGAGCTCTTTCCCCTAAGAAAAACCCAGCCTTGACGAGCATTACCCCGGGTCTGAAGCCACGTTGCTGTGATCACCTTCATTCTGTTCGTGAAGGGTCAACTCCCAAAATCTTAGGAAAACTCACTGAGCATAGCCATGACTTCATTTTACCTGGCTGGGAGAGCCCACTCCAGCAGCTGGCCCCTCAGTTCACCACCCTCCACTGCGGCTACGCCGTTCTGAAAAAGTGGTTCACCTAAATGATCTTCAGAGCACCCGAACCAAACCCATCCCTGAAGCTGTGTTGCCTCTCAGTTTAGTTTTTCTTACCCAGCTTGTTCTAACCTTGAACAGGAGGGCAGGGCAAGAGGGTGACAGAGCGTAGCCCAGGAGCAGGGAAGGGGCACGTACTAAAAAACCCACTGCTAAATCCATCATTAGATTACTATTACGCAAGGAGCAGCATCTGCCTTGTCTTAGTAAGCCTCTCAGTTCCACGTCAGTTATACCCTGTTGCAATCAGATATTACAAATGCGCTCCTCTTCGGTGGATGTTTGGTTTAATTAAGATGCTAGCTAGAAAATTCACCTAGAGCTTTGCATTTCCTTTATTTTCTGATGTTCTCGATTACGAGATGAAAAGGGTGGTATTTAGTATTATAGACTAGAACAGTCATCTTCAGATATTGAACACAAGGAGCTGCAAATGTGGACTGGAAAATACGTGCAGTCTGGCCCGTTACAAATACGATACAGCCCATTCACTTCAAATTGGTCAAGCTTCTTGTGAACTGTGCGTCTCCAAAGCGTCCTATTAATGCTTCTGGGTCTCCCAGCATTGCTCACATTGGTAATTGCATTCAGCATGAATTATTACTGTGTCAAGTAATTTTGATATAAACAGGAAAGAACTGTCAGACAAACAGGAGACATTATGAGCACATTATGTATTACCAGAAAGGAATGCAGAAATTCATATCAATATAATGAGAAAACTGAAAAAGAAAGCAGCTGCCTCTTCAATGGCTGGCTGCTATACTTCAGAAATCCAGCTCTACATCAGCTTTTAAAAGGGATTCCTATGCAGAGTTAAAAGTGTCATCTCATGCCCAAGCACTGCGAGCTTCACAGGCTGCCTTTTGACGGAGCCGCTGCTCAGTCAGAGAATGCACAGACCGTGGGGGATGAGTATGTTTAGATAACAAATGAAATCTTTCTCTGAGGAAATGTCCTGGTTTTGGTTGGGATAGAGTTCATTTTCCTCCCAGCAGCTGATACAGTGCTGTGGTTTGGATTTAGGATGAGAATAATGTTGATAACACACCGATGTTTTAGTTGTTGCTAAGCAGTGCTTACACTAAGTCAAGGACTCTTCAGCCTCCCATGCTCTGCCCGGTGCACAAGAAGCTGGGAGGGGGCACAGCCGGGACAGCTGACCCAGCTGGCCACAGGGCTATGCCACACCATATGACAATGTCATGCTCAGTATAGAAACTGGGGGAGCTGGCTGCGGGGCAGCGATCGCTGCTCTGGGCCGGGCCGGGCATCGGTCACTGGGTGGTGAGCGGTTGCATCACTTGTTCTTCCTGAGTTTTGTTCCTCTCTCCCTCTCTCGTTGTTATCTTTTCATTACAATTTTTTATTATTATAATATTATTATTACTATTATTTTATTTCAATTATTAAACTGTTCTTACCTCAACCGACGAGTTTTCTTACTTTTGCCCTTCAGATTCTCTCCCCCGTCCCACCAGGGGGGAGGGTGAGCGGGCGGCTGCGTGGGGCTCTGTTGCCAACTGGGGTTAAACCGCGACAGCAATCCCTGGCAATCTGAGTTTCCTTTCCCTTCTGTCATTTACAGTAATAGGTCCTAGGTCTTTCCCTACTATAGGCACACCTTTTGTCACGCAGCTGGCCTTTACAGACCGTGACAAAGGAGCTTCTCTCAGCAATGTTACTGCATCAGCACCTTCCCTCTCTATAGGCCAAACCTCTGAAGCACTGGATGGAGGCAAGTAATGGAACGGCAATGCATTCATCAGTGTAATTTCATTCTGGAATATATATATATTTATATATATAATTTCAGAGCAAGCTGTTCTGCTAGCCCTCCTCATATCCACAAAGCAGTGCACCATGTTCATTTCCCTAAGGGTTTTGTTCCCTTAACCATTACAGTAACAGAAACCAAGAGAAAACCACATCAATTTATAAATACAAATGCTGTTTTATAGATTGGCTCATGAGTTGATGAACAAATAAAGCACTTAAACTTCAGGCTGCAGAATCCTCTGCTCTCACACTATAGGATCCTGCAGTGTTGGGATGGGCACATCTCCATGTCCCCATCGCCAAACCTGCCTCCTGCATACCCACATCTTCTGCACCTTGTCTCACGGGCACTTCTGCTGTATGCCTTCTCAGACCAGCCTGTCAACACCACAAGTATTTTCTCTACCCTTCGCCAAGGAAAGCCACAGCTCTTCCACACCAATCTTCCAGTTAAGAGAAAATGTAGGAGTCCTTGCTGTAAGCATAGGGAGCATCAGCACAAATGGCGGGGAGTGGATATCCATATTGCTCACTGTAAAGCAGTTACACGGGGCCCCAATCCAGGTGCCCACTTGTAGATACTTTAGATGCCCTAGTGTTCGTGATTGATGACGCAGCATTACAGGAGACCCACACCTTCTGGTGTCGCAGCCAGTGATCAGGCAAGCTATGCTAAGACTTCTCTAATGGCAACAGATGTCCATAAGTAGGCAACTAATTAGAACTCTCGTTAGCTAGGATACAGAAATAGTTAGTTTTAAGATCAAAACCTGCTTAGAGACAACTGAAGAGAACAGAAAGGTCAGACTAACCACACAGAATCCAAAGCTACAAATGAAGAAGTGTTGTAGAGCTTCAGTACGGAGCTGCAAGCCAAGCTGAAGGTGGAGAGAAGTTCCAAGTCCTCTATCGCTCCTTTCCTTTTCTCTCTAAAAACCTTTCTCTCAAAGGCTGTTGAAGAAGGTGCACCCTTAGAGGCTTGCAAACCAGAGGCCAAACTGTTGTTGCATAGTTTGCAAAGAGGACGGGCACAACCCTGTGCTTACCCACCAAAGCACCCCAAGGCTCTCTTTGCTTTGACTGCTTCAACAGGGCTATACTTCTCTGTTCTCACATCGTCTTGGGAAGAAAGCAACAGTGCCTGCCATGTAAAGGGAAGGGAAAGTCTCACAGAAATTCAAGTTGAAAAAGAACTATGAGATCATACTGCTTTGTGTGGGAGACCACATGGCTAGACTCCTTTGACCATTTTAAAAAATAGACACTGAGAGCAAATTTAAATTGAAAGCTCTAAAATCAGAAGTAACGCACCCTGACAGCTGATCTTCCAAAAAGACAAAGGCAGTGCTACTGTTTGTCTATGAAGTTGTGAGCAGCAGGACAAAGGATGACTGTGATTCTTCTGCTTTGTACCACCTCAGCGACCTCCAGGTCTGTAGGACACCAGTTTGACCATTACTGATCAAAGAGAACCCAGTCTCATATGCATGGATATGCAAAAAAGCTAATTTGTGTAGAAGCCCCTCAAAACCAAATCAAGCACACACCATTTTATGTGGTCTTCAGCTTCACCTTTGACTTACAATGACAGCTAGACTTTGACTCAAGAGCAGGACAACAGCAGTGTTAAAACACACATAGCTAAAGCAACATTTAGACTCCTACGCTACGGAGTCACTCAGCCCACTACAAAATCCTTCTAAAACAAAAAGCTTAAATCAGCATCAAAATGGCTCTGGAATTGCTTCTCCCAAGCGCGGAACAAACTGATGTGCAGCATACCAGAATGACAGCCTTGAGCATTTCCCAGTTTGCAAAAAGCCAGAGAAACAGACGGTAACAAGATTCCCCCCTCTGCCCTTCACAGTTGACTCAGGGAAGGAGAGTACAGGTCTCTGCATTGAATTAATGCTGGTTCTGGTGTTTTAACAGCTAACTTTAAACATTTTTCTAACCCTTTCAATTTTACCTACAAAAATAAACTCTCTGAAATATAAATAATCCTCTTTCCCCTCCCCTTATGTGCAGCGTCCTTACCGGACTTTAAGAGGAGGAAGCTTTAACTTCAATGGTTCACAGTTGCTGCTGCCATCATTCAGGTCCGGCTTTGAAAAACCAGTATGTATAACTGTAGTAAAAAAGGATTAAGGGAAGAAGAACTGCAACACAACGCAACTGGTAACCAGTGCCAAGTTTCACTTGGAAACTTGTCAGAAAACCAGATCCAACGCGTGGTTTTATCACGCATTCTAAAACCTGTGATGCTTGCAGCAGCATCAGTCATTTGCCCCTCTTATCAGAGGCTGACACACGTGTTTGAAGGCAAGATGCGAGAAAGGAAAAGGATGCACAGGAAAGCAGGAATGCAAACCTCATTTTAGGTTTAGACTTTTTCTCCCTTTGATCCAGTCCAATCAAATCCTACAGGATCAGAGGTGCCGTGGCGTCCTGAAGTCCCAGGAGATTAGAGGAGTCAAAGCTGGCTCTTCCAGTGTACGTGGCAACCCCTCCCCACCTCTGTTTGATGAAACGCAGTGACAGCTCATGGGTTTATTAAAGACGCAAAGAGGTGTACTGGGGGTCCAGAGCTATTCATCCAGCCATTACGTCAAGAGAACGTATTAGCACTACACAGGCTGCCATAGAGAATCTACAACAACAAATCCGATTTGAGTTGAACTACACAATAATCCTGAAAATACTGAATTGTCATTCACCAGTAAGAGAACTTTGTGGTGTAATCTTCAGACTGCAGCAAAGAGGAAAAAGTCTATACGTCTGTTAGAGAGTTGCACATGTTTTATGGCATTTAAGATAACCCCATAGTTGTTTCCTCCTAGAATTTCTTTTTATTTTATATGGAAAATACTATTTTTACCATATTTTTCCATCTGTGAGTGGTTCTCTGTATTTCAATGATGCATAAAAAATGCACGCAATTACTTCAGTGTAGGTGATCTCACACACATTTTTATATATGAGAAACCACGGGAGGGGACAGAACTACATTTGGTCATACTTCGCTTCTTAATTTAAGCAACTGCATCCATACACAAATGTCTACATATGCAGCCCAGTTATCGGAGGAGCAGGTCTTCTGCAAGTCACTGGATACTGTTGGTATATCGCAACTCTGAAAATCAGACCACGTATTTCACTAATTGAAATTAAAGGCTAATTTTACCAGACCATTGTATAGACAAAATACAGATGGCAGTATTTAGGAAGCTGGAGACTGGTGTCTGCACATAGAAATTTAATTAAAAAATGAGTTTATATCAACTGGTTTTATTAGATATCAGCAGTTTACAAATTTGAATTAAGAAATAAAGTTACAGAACGGAATTAGCTTGAGCTCATTCTTGGTTGTGAGGTTTTTTTCTTTAAGGTCATAATCATTTTTATAAGGATGTCATGAGCAATAAATTCTAGACTGTCTAAAACACAGCCCCACTATTTCCTCATTCAATATTTCATAATTTATCAAAAAACTAAGATCATTCTAAACATTTTTAACAAGCATTTAATTAGCTACTCTATTAGGCCCTTTATATATTTTAATTTTTTTTTCAATTTGTACACAATACAGATTTTAAGAAAGCACTTAAGGATTCTATATTGCAATTTTTTGTAACTTTCAAAACTAGGAATAAATAGATTGTTCCCATGACAAGATGAAACTGACTATTCAATATACCACGTGTCTTGCCTTCTCCATACCTCACATTTAAGGATACAATTTTCTAGCAGGAATATTGTTTTAAAACACTAATTCCTCATCATTTTAACGCACATCAATTTATGACTGCAAGAGCTTCTACTTCCTGATAAGCGCAGGTTTAACATAATTCTATATTTTGCTACATTCCACTAAATACCACCTCAGCATACGCTTAATTTACATTTTCTTCCCCACAGCTCGTCCGACAGTCAGAAGACAAGTTATGTCTGGCGAGTAAAGATGCAACTGCACTGAGGTTTCTATTAGGAAGCCTCATTTCCAATGTACGCGTTTCACCCTTCTTTCTCTTTCCTGCCTCACAGCCAAAACCAGTAATAAAATAAATCCTCTAACATTAAGGTCGCAACAAGACTGTAAAGGAGGGGGGGGGGGGGGGAAGCATATGTAATGTAACAAGGTGTTACAAGATTTCTGCTCTGTAAAGATGAAATAGCAGTAAGAGGGTGAGCCAGAAAGCTGCACAAGGAAACAAATATGCTGGAACAAGTGAAAACATCAACAGTCTTAAGGCAACCTTCATTCGAATCAGCAGTGTGATATTACTTGTATAGCTGAAGAGAAATCCTTCTTCAGTGTACTTAATTATGTCGATACAAAAGATGTTATGAACCATATCGATCCTAGAAAAGTAAAAAAAAAACAACAGACATGAGTATGTTTTCCATTGAAAAGAAATTAGTTTTATTTACTTTTGTACAATAAATAGTAGTTTAATTCTTAAAGACTTAAAGAAAACTGACCAATGCTTCTGAGAACTGGAGTTTATGGTTAAACTCCAGGATAATTAGCCTGACTTTCAAACACCGGAGAGCTCCCACTGACCTCATATAGGAAACGCAAACTAACTGGAGCACGAAGCATGCTTTACACTATTGAGACCAGCATTAATTTTGTGCACAAACATGGATCAAAGGTATTACTGTCAAGTCAATTAAAGAGTCCATACAAGAGTTGGGCTAGATGATCGCTGCAGGTCCCTTCCAACTAAACTATTCTATTCTGAGTTATGAACTATTATTACTTAAAAAATAAAGTGACAGCAAATAACTTCCATGATGGAATTTTTGTTTCAATTGTAAGAAAAGAAATAAACTATATAAGGGAAAAGGCAAAAATGACATTCTAAGGAAGGTGAGCTATCAGCTAGAGATTTATTTTTAAAAAGATAAAGATCTACTGTCTAGTATGAGAGGTCTACGAAGCTCAAAACCAAATTCATTCTTTCTTCCCTAAAGATGATTCAACGGCAGGATCCATGATACTAAATCCCTACAAAAAGACCTTAACTGATGGTTAATATATTGTAATATTTTTACTAACCTGTATAGATGTCATGACCCCATTAGCAAGTACAGAAAGTTTTCCAGCCACTGATTTCACTCCTTGTTTAAACTGAGCTATATCAGGAGCTGAAGGCAAGACATTTGTAATATTGTAGCTTCCTAAAGGGAGAACACACACACAAGAAGAAAATAGAATTTTACATTAAAAGCAGTCTTTTTTTCCCCCTGAAGTACAATATACTACTAGGAGCACTAAATACCAATGTCTGAGTGACACTGTAAAAACCACCAGGCATAGATCTCAAATTTCTTCAGTACATCTTCCTTTTAATTTTTTTCAGTTGTTCATAATTCCACCTAGAGTGTCATCATCTACACTTTGTATTCCCAGCTGAGCAATTAATGTTTGGGTAATATATGATTTATTCTGCACTTTCAATCTGCTGCAATTTTAATTTGTTTTGTATCCTAAACAGCTGTTATTACCTTGCAATTTAAAGATGAATGCACTTCAGTGGCGGCTGAAGTGATGAACCCTATTTGTGTGCATGCATAGGTATGCTTTCCCTGCTGTATATACACAGATATTTTGCATTACTACAACTGAGGCTTGGAAAATTCTATAGAAATTATGGTACAGGTAAGTAAGTAAGTTTTAAAACTCCAAAACAAAGCTGGCAATCCAGCCCTCCTTAAAGCCAATAAAATTTGGTCAGTAAGTGTTAGCTCTACTGCTAGCATGAAAAGTCTAGGCCTAAAGATAACAGAAATCAAAGATGTTTCAAAACTAACTGCATGATACATATTAATGTGCTAACAATTACAATCACCCACTCATTTGTGAAAAGAATTACTGGCATGCCTTGATATTAAATACCTGATACTGTAAAAGGCACAAATGGCAGTAAACCAGCATCACAGAGCAATGATCTCGGGAATAAATGGGGGTCCTGAGAGGAAGCATCCCAAAACAGACCATTTTCAAAATGGAGACTGCAATCTGTAGCCTTAATTTAGACACGTCGCCAACTGATAGTCATGACCAGTCGGGACACAACTGGTAACTTGTGAGCAGTTACTGAATCTCGGACAAGCTCATCCAGCCGCAGGCTCCACAACCTGCACAACTCTTTAACTCCTTTTGACAGCAGCTCCGTATATACAGGGCATTGCTACACACCGGCAGCACTTTCCTCTCCTTTTTGTCTTTTTGAACAGGGGTGGAGGGGGAAGAGAGAGGGAACCTGCAGCTCCTCTTTTCATGGGAAATTCAAGGCACCTGCCTCATTAGCAGGCTGAGACAGACATTACTGCAGATAATTTGATTTGCCTAAGCTAAGTGGCTGGTTCGTAGTGGCAGATGCATAGTCACACATTCAGAGAACTTGCCACCCCATTCTTTAAAGCCGGCTAGCAGCTGTTTCTACAATGCATAGGCACGCTTGTTTATAGATTATTTTCAAAAATTCACTGTTAGTGAGACAGCCCTATTTCGGGACTGTAATTCTGATTTCCTTACGATCTGTTCCACTTACCAAATGCTTTAGCATTTTTGTTATTAAAGTCAGAGTCATGGAAATAACACTTTCAGATACAAATAACCTGAGAAAAGCTCTAACCACTTCTCAGCCACATAAATTTTCTCACGTTTTTCTGGTTATGTATGGTTGTCTGAAAAACTTCTTGTGAATGACACAGGAAAGCAACTCCTTTGCTTGTGACTTCCTTCAAAAGCAGCACCTACAGGTCAGCTACAGGTCTGAAATAACGCAAAGTAAAAGCATTTTCTTGCAGCCCCCTCTTTTTGATAAATAGCTCCTACAGCATTCTACAGAAAAGCAAGCACCCCAAAACTGTTCAGCCCTAAAATCTCAGCAGTGCTCATAAAAACAACTTTAGATTCAAAGGACATTTTATTCTGGCAAGGACCCCAGAATTACAGCAGCATTTTTGTTGCCAGCCTCCAGTCTCCTGATTACCTTTATTTTATGGAACTAATGATGGCCCTGGCAATAATTCAACACCAGAGAAGCTATCAGTGCAGTAAAATTTCTCCAAGAAGGGCCATTGTCAAAAGATAGTCTTTGGGGTGGGGGGTGTAACAGAAAAACATGCAGGAAAGGAAGATTCTGTAGACTGAATATAGTGTGAATTTATAATATACAAACTAATAATTCCTGGTGTATTTTTTCCTCGCTATTATTTTAGAGCAGTTAACAACCCACAAAATTTAGCAGAAGTTTAGTCTTTGTAATGTAACTTTAAATTTACTGTTGGGTTACATGCCAGTCATGGAGAGTAACTAACTACAGGTTGCAGGCAGGTATTTTTCATTCCATTATTGGGTATCTCTGCATTCCCCCACAAGACCCAAGAACCCTTCCAGGTGGGCAATGATGAGTAATCGTGTGTGCACAATTCACGTATACAATTGCCTGTAAGCACCCTTATGCAGAATACGGTGAGAATTTTATCACATATAGATGTATGTGTACATAGAAAGGCACATTCATATACATACATACACACGCAGATCTCTCTCTCTCTCATACAATTTGCCCCATCTTTAACTTATATTTACCTTTTCCTAGTTCATTCTCTTATTCATTACTGTGTAAAAACCCCACAAATTACACAAATTAAAGGAAAAATTAATTCCATATAAAATAATTTATATGCAAGAAGATCAAAAGGACGAAGAAAGAACTATTCAACAATAGCTAGATAACAAAATAATATTTGTTATCACAATCCCATATATTATTGAAAACATTATCGTTTACAAATTCAGAAAGAAACACCATTTCTTTGCTTATGTTCCCATCATCTTTTTTTATCACATGTATGACACCATGTTGCAAATATTCTTTCAAGTGGCTAAAGTACTTACTGTGATTTCTGCTTTTCTGTCTCCTCCCCTCCTTAGATTTTTTTTTTTTTTGTTACATTTCAATTGACTACAATCCAGCTTAAGTAACTGGTAACAGGAGTTATTTCTCTACTAGCCAATGTATTCAAAACTTGCTTCCAGGGGATCAAAACTGAACAGTCACACCGTTTTTTTTAATTCCAGCTATTCCAAAGTAAAATCAGATGCTGCACAGTTTGCTTTTCCAGCCTATTTGTATAATTACTCACAGATTTCAAGTTCTTCAGTAATTCTTTTTTTTCCATTTCTTTACAAGTTACGGAATGAAACCCAACTGATCAGGTCAATAAAATATTCCAGTATTTCTTACCTTTTTTGTTTCACATTATTGCACTATCCAAAAAGGGTGTTGGAAAGAAAACATGAGACATTTTCAATAGCCTAAGAGGCTACTTTTCAGTCAATCTAATCTAATACTTCTTCCTTTGTAATTTGATGAACTATACTCCCCAGTGTAAGGTGTTCCAACAAATCTTTTAAACAGACAAACCAGTTGCAAAATTTCCTTAATAATTTGGCAAGACCAGTGTTAGAAGCAGATATCCCAATGAATGGATATGCCATGCAACAGATTACACAGGAATTTCAAGCCCACTAACATTTTATTAATGGTTCCTCTTAGCTTCAATATTATATGACAGCTATTTTCACATATATAAATATAAGTTACTTATGGTAACTTATAAAAAAATTCTACCTAATAGTCAATTTAGGTATTGTCTCATTTGTTTTTATCATCAAATATGACAGTTTTTCTTTGATAAAAATTCTTTATGATATAGTCACTCTCTTACCAAGTCACATAAAACCCCAGTATAATATATTGAACTTACTGAACTGAAAATACAGAACTTGAATCTTTTTTTTTTTTGTTTTAAATAATGACTAGACCCGTTATGCTTGTTTGACCTACTAGCAATACTAATGCATACTGCACTTTGCACACTTGTAGAATACAGCAACAGCTAGCCGATACTGGAACTAGGAACAGAGTACCGGAGCATTTCCCACTGCATGCTACAGTTTCTCACTCTGTTCAATATGTACCTGCTGGTTGTTTTTTCTGATCTTCAAACAAGTCAGCTGAACTTATAGAGGAGCTTCCAGAAAGTCTTTCTAGCCGAGCCCTTGCTTCATACTAGGAAAGAATTGAGAAGAAAAAGTATTGTAACAATATGCTGTCATCTTTTGAAGTCATGTCAGATAATTCATGAGATTATAGATACAGTTCTAGAACATACAAATCCAGCTGAAGTTGACCATTCTGAAAGCTGTTCCCATTTCATAGTTTTCACATGACTTACACAGTGTGAGTCTGTCATCATCTCAACTCATTTCTGAGTGACATTTACCACTGCAACACCAAGAGGCCTACTTACTGTTAGCTACCCTAGAAAAGGGGATTGCTGAAAAGGCAGAGGAGAATAAACTACACAACCATTAAAAACAACAACTGAAAAATGTGAAATGCAGTGGTTGGGTAGGCTAAGGAAAAAGCACTGCAGTTAGCATCATGGTAACCCTTCTAATCACATGATGCTTTTAATTCAACTTTTTCTGAGTTCCGTGGGAATGGTAATACATTGATTATATTTTTTTACATGACTGTTTACATTGTTAATTTTTCATTAAAAATAGATTTTTTTTAAAATGATGCCTCGCCTCCAAAACGCAACATAATATTAATCTGTTTTTTATTCCTAGGCTGATTCAATTACATGTCATTTGTTGAACCATTTATCTGCTTGCTTATCCTTACAACAGTAACAATGTTTCCATGTAACAAATACAGAGGGGACAGCTGTTTTAACAATGGTTTGTTAGTATCAGTTTGGCAAAAGAAGTAAACCTTCACCCAGCATCAGGATGATTCTTTCAAAAATAAAGACTGCTGAATCATAGTATACCACTTCTATCAGAGAGGAATGATGTTGGAGGTAAGGTCCTACTTGCAGCTGCAACTCCTTAGGAAATACTAAACTATCAGAGTTATCAGAGACTTGTACATTTCTATCAAACGAATATTCAAGTGAACATAATTCAATAAGCATACTAATTCTACCAATTTTAACTATTTATTGCCTTCTCTTTATACAAGAACACCATGTTTATAGCCAAACAATATTTTAACATTCAAAAATATTTATCACTGCTTTCTACTTACATCAGCATGATCTTGCCTTCCAAAATACATGTCTGATGAAATTGCTTTTGCATTGCCAAATTTTTTTTGTGCCTCATCTGAGTTTGAAGATGGTTCATACTCAGGCTTACGACGAGACGTAGGCCTAAAAGAAAAATAAATGCATTAGTGAGCATAACTTTTATTTATATCATGGCAGAATGCAATAAATCAAGGAAGAAGCACTATCACCTTTGTTTTGTGAAGCTTAAAAGTATAAATGTGATTTTTTTTTAATAAAAATTAAATCAGTATGAACCCAGGATAAAGAAATTCAGTTAACTAAGTTGATATACCAGCAAATAAAATTCCAGTGACAGTTTTACAAGATGGTGAATATATAGCATTTCAAATTCATTAATCCTGTGTCTTTATTTTCAGAGTTCATTTAAAAAGCAAGCCAAAATTATGTCAATAAAACCTCATAAAAACCAAAACACAATGTCAGTGAACTTCAGATTTAAACGTAATAGTACAAAAAGGTTCAATATCCTTTGAACTGTCACTGCCTTCTACCTGAAACATACATATTCAACACTTGCCTTTTCTCTCTCTCTCTTTTTTTTTTTTTTTTTTTTAATAAATGTACTCAAATAAGGAAATAGCAGCATTGTGGACATGAACCCCTATTTTATGCTATATGCACCACCGGTCCAGTCTGCAGGAAACAACATGCTTGTGCTTAAAAAAACCAAGTTGTACTTAAGTGCACAAACTGCATTGTACAGGTAAATGAAAATACAGGTAATAAGAACAGAAGCAGAAAACACCGACCAAGCACACAAACCCCCACACTCTTATATTTTCCACTTGATTGTTGTTGAAAAGAAACGTATTCATTTTTTATCATCACAACAATCATACCTGCTGTTTGCAAGTATCTTCAATGCCTTCATCCTGAAAGCCGAGTACCCCAGTTTCATTCATCTGGTAACTGGGTTCTGCTTGGTTCATTAAGCAATAAACAAAGCAGGTACAGCAAGTATGCTCTCAGAACAGTGCAAATATTTGAGTTTCTCTCTACATCTTTTGTCTCCTTTTTTTTTTTTGCTGAAACATTTTGGAAATTACCTCCAGTACATGTACTCTACAGCACTGAGCAAAACAGTGCTTAAAATAGAAATAACTAAACAGGAAATTCAGCTTACAGAAGTAATTCAGCCAGGATGTCCCTTGACTGCTGATGAACGTTATGGCCAAATTTTCCCTCTAGACTGAAAAAAATCCCAGTCCTATGACCAGGACTCAAATCATATTGACAAGCTTGGGCTTCCTGTACAAAAATCAGTTAGGTTTTCTTTGTATACCTGTCTGAAAATCCTGTATTTTTTGAAGTTAACATTACATCAGCATCTCTACTGTTATTTTCTTTCTTCCAAAAAGAATCTGTATTGTCATCCCATTTAGAGAAAGCGCTGCTCCTCAAATCTGAAGAATCATAGTACCTAAAATAAAAGAAAAAAAATATTGAAAAAGTAGGAACTTTATATTGTAAAATAAATACTGCTTTAATAAGTGTTCACTAGCAAGTAAGTTTTCAGCACAATGGTAGCTGTTAGTGAGTAATTTGGATTTCATAATCTTGGTTAGAAGCTTTGTGCAGTTGAATCCAATGGATTTTTGGTTTTTTGCACACATATTTAACCGAATGAAAAGTTCATCCTTTCTTTAGGCTGGATATAGTCATGAATATGCAGTGACTGCCTGAAAGATCTGGTCCCATGAAAAACAGCAGAGCAAAGTTCTCAGCACTTCAAAGTCTTATTTCTTCTTTAGTGTCAGACAACGCACTAGGAAGAACATTGTCAAGATACCTGGCTGGTTTAAGAGCTTCAGGAGCTAAGAAAACTTCAGGATGGACCCTGTGAGCAAGGCATCATGATGATCCTACAAGGTAAGGTAGGCTGCTCATGAAGGCCTGCTGCTTTTGACACTCTATACTAAGAAACCAGCTATGAAAAAAGCCACCACAACTTTCAAGGCACTTTGAACACTCCAGAGATCCAAGAGCACCTCATCCATGGCATCCAACTGTGCTGTGGTTTCACATGGGGCAAAGTTTTCTAACTAAGGGGCTGACAGTGGCTAATCTCACAGTTCCATATGAGTCAATCTATAAGCTACGCAAGCAGAGAATCTGCTCCCATTTTCCAAGGCATCAACAAACATAGTTCAGAGCAGTAAGAAAAGCCCTTGTCTCTGGTTCTGTATATATTTTTTAATACAAATATTAGTATTAAATACCTCTGACCTTTGTAACACGTTTTATTAAAACAACGCTAAATAACATAGTTCTTAAAAGTGAGTCTTAATTTAATAAGACAATCCCCTGTTGCATATCAAAACTGCAGGGAAAGCACGAACAGAAAGAAAAGGGAAAAAAAAAATTAAGCATGTTTGTCAGTTCCAGTGGTATCTTATCTTGACATTTTCCCCTTTGATTATCTACACATATCTAAACTTATATGGAAAATACTTGAAAAAAACTCTATTAAAATCCCAAAGATTAAGAATTTCCCTTTGCGGTTAAATAAACTTTCTCAAAGTTTGGATATGACCAGCATAGGGAGTAAGAAGATCAAAACAATGGGAGGCTAGCAGAATGGAATCATTCAATAGAACAAGCACAGGATATTAAAGTCCGCATTTGTAGTCTGTGAAAAGCACCTTTTAAAAAAAAAAAAAAAAAAAAAAAAAAAAGTTCTCCATGCTTGTGTTATGAATAGTCGGGACATTGGTTTTGCGGTTTATGAGATAGACACCTTCAGCAGCAAAGTTCCTCCCCTTCTCTCCTGACAGACAAAGGGAAGTGCATTTAGCGCTCTGAGCAAAGGAGACTCACTGCAATGCAAATCTTCATCTTCACAGTATCAGCCCACAGAGTGGACGTTACACCCAGTAGATTCCTGAAGGTATTTTCTCCTGCTAAATGAGGCTTTTTACCACCTCCACCTTTTGGATACAGGTGGAAGACCCAAAGTAAGAGTCATAGATGAAAGTTGAAAAGAAAGGAAAATCACAGCATCTATTTTTTGGGGCACATCACTATACCAATTCAATCTTTCACTGTTCCTGTGACCTTAGGTTGTTTTCAATGCCATATCACATGTAAAATAAATAAAAGGAAAGCAGAAACTCCCAGACAAGAGTGGTACAGCACCAGAAAGTTGTTGGTATTCCAAATTTCTTCATGCAGCTGCCTCTCTCCCTTACATCAGCTTAGAAACATGGCAAGGCACTACATATTTTCTTACAACCAGGGTCATTTTCTTTGGGCCTGACTTCTCAGTTTCTATGTCCTATGTTCCTGTGGTAGCAGAGTGTAGAAGCACAGTACGCAACCAGCAAGGAAGCTACTACATAGCAACGTTCTTATACCTGCCCACCTAATGAAGAAGCCACAGCAATCTTTAAAAGTTCCATATGGATGTGTAATAACAAACAAGGGGTGTGTGTAGGTGTGTGTGTGTGGGTGTGTATATAGATATATATAAATATATATATCTCTCTCTCTATCTCCAATCTCACAATGGCCATCCAAACCACAGGACGGGGCAGGGGCTACAAGAGCTGGTCTGAATAAAATTACTTATTTTCTCCATCCTTCCCTTTCAGATTTTCATAACTTTGCAAAATATTTCTTCAGCATTTGGGTGCGGTGAAGGGAGAAAGAAAAACTGCATTTAATAGAAAATAAAATTTTACATTGTTATGTTAATAAAGATTTTATTAATTGTAGCAAAAAGAAAAATTTAAATCCAAGGATTTTGAGAGGCTTCAATTACATATCTAAACCTTGAGACATTTAGCTTGCTTAATTTACAGATACTTATCAGCACTCTAATATCCAGCATGATTATTTTGCTTTTGGGCTTATATTAAGATGATATTAAAATTACTTTACCTCTATTTCAAAGTCACAGCTTGGAATAAAGGATGATAACCACCTTACAAACCTTACCAAGTCAAACAACCTGACTTTATACTTTCTTTAAAGAGAATGAATTTGTATACCAACTCCGATTAGATTCTACTACTGCTATAACCAGAATAACAAGAGCCGGGAACAGCTAGGGTACAATTTATCTCCTAATTATTGAATCAAAACACATTAAAAAGCCTCTTCCATAATTCATCCTTTGCCTGCTAGTAGGCTTATGAATAATTTGAGACCAGTAACAGTTCTTTTCAAGGAACAAATAGAGAAGCACTGAAACGATACCTTTTATTTTACAAGACTGCTGCCAGTTTACTTGGTACCACATTTGCATTTCTGCCACTAGTGATTACACTACAAAGTAATGACACAAAAGCCTTTGTGGTTTTATTTGCCTGTCTACAAGTAATTAGGTACAATTTTTCATGTTTCTGTGGCACCAATCCAATAAAGGCAGTTTATAAAAGCAACACCTGTTTCTACCTATCAGTCCAGAAACAGCTGTTGCATTGCAATTAGTGCCTGTAGGACTAATTCTTTTTCTTCTCCCTCCCAACAGCAGTATTTTATAATTTGCATTGCATTCATGCTCTGATCAAAAATTTGTCAATTATTTTTTGCTTACATTTTATGTTCACATACATAAAAGCCTATCAAATAAGACTGCAGACATCTACACAATACATCCAACGCACAACACCTCAAAAAGATCTAAGCTTTTACATTTGGCATACATCCAGTTAAAAGACTGATGCAACTAGAGTATATCTAGTATCAGACTTTGATACTTGTTTAATTCTAAATTGAAAGTTGAAGACAGTACCACAAGGGGACACACACACACACACGAACACAAGTCATTCTGACAAAAAATTCACTGGATTCAGGATACAGCAAACAAAAGCTTGTATGGCAACTGTCTGTGCAAACAGAGACTAGATCCTGAACAAGACAAAAACTTGTGAATGCATAATTCAGACTGCCTTCTCCTCAGAAAAAGTAATCCCTCCTCTTTATAAATACATCCGTCATCAAGGTAAAGTCAACCATTTCACAACTTTTCTGATTCAGATGTCCCCTGAAAATATACTAGGTGTGTAGACATGTCCCATTGTCTTCTGTTTTGATCTTAAGTTCCAAATATATTGTATATATTTGAATATGTAACTTGCATATACTTCCACTCCCACTCAAAATAAGCAGCTTATACATTACCTTGAACTGGAAGAGAAATACGAGTCTTCTACATCATCGGTGTACTTTTTTTTTGGCTTTGCAATTGCAGGTGTTTCCTGCTCTATTGTTTGCATATCTGAGGTGACTGAGTGAGAAATGCCACTGGGGACAGGAAGAAAATAAGTATGTAAAGAGATGACAAAGCTCACACCCTAAAAAAAAAAGAAACGAAAGCCCAAACCTAGTTTCTGAAGCTTGCTGGTAAAACCCAAGCTATACAAACATTTAAGAAGAAAGGAGAAATTAAAAAAAAAAAAAGCCCTGGAAAACTCAACTGTCGTTCTTTGAAGTAGTGACAGGACTTCTGAACACATAGACCATTCCAACAGCTAGAAAACACAGCAATGTGACTTCTTCAGAGTTTTGGCTTGTAAAAGACAGACTATACTTAGGTTGGTACTGTTCACTGAAAACATCCTGGCTACCTTCCTCACAGTCTGCTAATGGAAGCAAACACCCTACAGACAGCTTACAATTTAGGTTAACGCCTGACTGGCAGGTTAGAACTTAAATCTATCAGAAGCAATCCTGCCCCTTCCCCCTGACAGATACTAGATTCTTTGATGATATTGTTTAAGTTTCCATAACACACTTTAGTATATTTTTTCATTTCCTAAGTAAAATGAAGGATAACTGCATAAAGCCACAGAGTATTTTAAATACAGTTTATAGAACTTCACATACCTTCTGTTGCTGCCAAACCCCATGCCAAGTCTCTCCAATTCATTTTTCTTCTTACCAGACAGATTTAACTTCTCTTCTTTTGTTTTAATATCAAGATCTCTGTAGGCCAGCCGTAAAGATGATACGCTAGAACAAAACATACAGTGAACATATAGCTGTAAAATGCTACACTGAATGCTTAATCCAATAATATTGGTAGAAATTAACAATATATATTGTAGCACTGTATTTTGTATGTTCTGTGTTTACTGAAAATATTAATTATTAATTGGATTAAATTCCAACTATAAGGGTGGGAGAAAGCCAATAGAGAAGACTGTCTAAACGGTACCCCAGTCTGTGTATGGACAGGCAGTCTTTTTCAAAACAAATGTGAAACATGCTACTGCTAAAGTTCAGGACACAGTTTTCCATTACCATTAAGTCAAACTGAAAGAGTCTTTTTTTCCACAGTCCTTATTCTATGTGATACGAAACAAGTATCAAAATTATTCAACTCTGACATACTACAGTACTGTGGCATTCATGAGAGTAATGTTTTCCCCTAACGTGCAGCGTGGCCCTGCTACGTCTCCCTCCTTTCACCCCCTTCATGCTCCTAGTGGCTTTAACACCTTCTATACATGCGCTCTTGAGACAAGTGCTAAAGGTAGACCATACTTCTTATTGATGCTGCCCTTCCCTGTGCCCAAAAAGGTGTCTCAGAAGAGGGGAGGAGAGAGTCTTTGTACTCCCAAAATGGAATATATTCTGTATTGTGGAAACTTGGAAGCATCCAAAAGTTTTCACTTTCTGCACAGCTGGCAACACGTTTTGTCATCTGAAACATCCTCACAGTTCAGATATAGTAAGCTGTCTTTCTGAGATGCCATGAACCATCCTACACCTCAAAACAATCTTAACTATTTTCCAGTAACACCAGTGTAGCAGAGACAGAGGTTTTTAATGATTACAGAATTGTAGAAACACTGCTTAAAGTTAATTTGTTAGGTTAAAAGGGATACAAATAGTAATTTTCAGGAGCAACGCAGCAATATTTTAATTCAGAAGTTGTGACTGGCATAAAGTACAAACAAACACTATCAAAAGAAAGGTAAATGAGATTTAGGATGCTGCTGTAGACGTCCTGCTGCAAGCAGAAAGGAAGTACTAAGTCTGAAATCCTTTGGAACTTTACATCCATTTTGTGCAGAAGCAGGAATGAAAACAAAACAAGTTTTTGACCAAGGAATGTTTTCTTCCAGTGTGTCTCCTAACTATTTGATTGCTGAAACAGGCTCTTCCCAGCTTGATTTTTTTCTAGTCCGCTGCATACTGACTTAATTTTAACCACGAGTACAAGATGCCCCTACCAAAGTTCATACCCTGCTGGTTAGTGCATCTCCTGCAAGACAGGAGCTGGGTGGCTGAGCCTGTTAAAATGCATTCGGTTGTCTTCCTTCACAGACAAGGGATGTAGGTACCAGCCCGCTCTAAGGAATGGGACACAAATCGTCTGCTGACAAGGCATTTCAAAAAGGAGAAGAGCCATCTCAATCTTGTGATGATTAGGTATCCTTTGATTGGGGCTTCCAGAGGACTTGGAGCCAGAACCAAAAAATCACTACGTCTTATGTTCAGATGCTTGTAACAATAAAAGTCAGATACAAACCAGGATGCATCTGTGGAATGACTTTTGACACCAATAAAATCAGAAAAATATATCTCCAAAGCACAGAGTATGTTCAGGGACGTTTAAAAATAAATTCTTACAGTTTAGGACCAACTGTTACACAGAAAATTGAACATGTTCTCTAAAATTCAACTTGAAACTGCTACTAATAAAATCTACCCAGCACTTTAAGTAGAAAGATCAGCAGCCCATCTTATGAAATCTGTTTTATGAACATCAAAAATCGTATTTGCTGTTGATTTAAACAAATAGGGATACTGATCAATTTTTTTACAGTAACTCGTTATCTATTCTCGTCAGTGCACAGCAGAAAATAAAGAAATTGTGTACCAATTATAAAATCACATTTTAAGTTTTAAGTCTCAGCACTCTTTCTCCTTCTAAGTACTAGACTACAAAAGCATCGCTTCCATTCCCGCCACGTAACAAAGCCACATTGAATTAATTTCCTAAAGCTCATTACTCAAGCTTTTAAAATTAAAACCACCACACAAATTAGCTGGAAACAAATGCAATTTTAAAAGTATTCACTCTTCTTTAATTTTGGTATATACTGCCATCTACAGTTAAAAATCCAAAAAGGTAATCTCAAGGGAAATAGTTATCCTGCCTCTACTGGGATCGGATCCATAAACTGAAGTGTATGGGCACCTCTCATGTTTGCAGACATTTTTAGAGGGTTCTGGCCGCTGCAGAAAGCTTGCAGCAAACTTATACTAAAGGTTGCAGCAAACTTATACTAAAGGCTGCCTTGGGTCTATATAGATTTATAAATTTCTGACACAAAAACTGAATCGCTACTTGGGACTTTCTTCCAAACTGAATTATATCATCAAAGACAGTACCATTAAAGAGTAACAATAAATAATAATGAACAATCATATTTCTTCTTATTTAATAGTCTGTTCCTCCAGGTCACTCTACTGGTAGTTTTTGGCAGCCACTGAGAAGCATGACTTTGTGGTAAAAATACTTCAGGAAAAATGAATGATCCCCTTGTGATTAATATTTTTGATGCACACAAAACATCCATTTCTGCAGAGGCTACATAAAAGTGAGCAAAAGGAGTAGGGAGGAGATTATAGACCAAAGAGCTTGGTACCATGAGCTCCAAGTGATCCTTTAACTATGTAATAATTCAGAAAATTTCTCAATAGGTTATAAAGATGATGCATCTTAGCACTTAAGAGAGGATGTTAAGCTTTACAACAGTAAAAGTGTACACTAACACACTCTTTAGTAATGTAATTTTGATGACGACTAACAAAATGTTAAAAACCAAAAACACGTAACAGAGAAATGGAGTGGAAGGAACCAGGAACAGCACCCGCTGAGCTTTAGGGCTGAGTACTTATTAATTAAGCTGGCCTAACAGATTCAAGGCCTCAGACAAAAATATTCAAAGGGTTTTGGTGAAAATGAAGGCAGTTCCAGTATAAAATAGCTGAAACTTAAGCAGGCAATTCTAGTCATACTTAAACTACCCCCTGCCTTCAGCACAGAAACTCTTACCCAGTAAGTACAAATAAATCTGTATATTTGTATGTTCCCTACACTCTTAGAAAGACTGTTTTAAATAGTATTCAGTTCACTACACCAGAACAAAATAAACTAGGTTACCAGCAGGAGGTAAAGAAAGTTCAAGAGGCAAGAGTCTTCTGTGGTAATACTTAAATTTAACATATTTTAGATTTATTTCACATTTTATTCATATGTATCAGTAGAATGTCTCCTTATTTTCTGTGTTAAATAAGAATAACACTAAGGTTATATTTAAAGATAGCATTGGGCTATTTCTACAGTAAATGATCAACTGTAGAAACATATACCTAATGGCAAAAAAAAGGGCAATGGGGGAATCACTCTTTGGCCTCATCCACATTTGGGATTTTTTTTAAAGCAAGAAATGAAGTTTTATTTGCATGAGCTTATCTCTGGTAGTATTGAAAATGTTGACAATTACTTCATTAACATGAAATTAGGCTTCATGTTTTACCATTGTATATATAATTCATACTTACAGTGGCTCTTCCTTCTCAGTTGTCTTACTGCTATGAAGATCCTCTTGTTCCTTCCTTTTATCTACAGCTTGTGCTTGTTTCTCAATCTCATTAAAGCTTTGGCTGCTCACTTTTTGTGCCCCCAAACCACCTTTTTTGGCACCGAGCTTGATTTATTGAAAAACAAAAAACAAAAGGCCCAACATTATAACTGAGACAATCACCTCAACTGACTTAACAGTCAACTTTGAAAGCATCAGCAAACACTATACTCTGTTCCGGAGCATATGCAAACAGCAATGAAAATTTGGAGCAAAGAAAATATTTTTTCATGTTTTGACCCTCTACATGCTTCCTCTACTATGTCTTACAAATTTAGTTAGTTCTGCAGTCAACCATCACAGGGTAATGAAACTATTACAGTTTTAATTGTTCAGAAGTTGGCATGTTCAAATAAATGCTGTAATATATAGCACAACTTTAGTTTCTTAATAATTATTTTGTTGCATAGGACTAACATAATAAAATTTGTTGCAATGGAACCATTTGGTGCTCATTCACTTAATTCACAATTTACATTTAGAAGTGGCAAAGATTCTTCAGCTAGTTCTCACTGGCCAGTGCTAGTGTGTTATCTTAAGATTAAATATTGATTTATTTGTATTTTTAATAAATGCGTACATAGGTATTTACTGATTTATGGTAGGAAAGCAATATACAAGTTTTGTATATATGTGTATGCATGAGTAGCCTTTGCATGTGACAAAGCATTGTAAACTTCTTTTAGATAAACATGTCAGTTGAGAGGCATCAGTTTTGCACTTGTTCTTTTAAAATAATTCTATTTCTAGTTCATATTACTTCAATACAGGGATACACATTCTTTCATTCTGATTATCGAAGATTTAAAAAACACCTATTATTACAAATTTGAATAGATACAATGATGCTGATTCAGACGGTGGCACAGCACTCAAAGTGCTGTTCTTAGTCTCCTATGTGTTTAATTCCTCATCCACAACACTGCAGAAATACTAATTTTCACAATACATTTATCTTAACTTTTTAACACTTTGAAGTCTTCAGGCAAAAGCTCTGGCCTACGTACATAAAGTTTTAGGCTCTACAGTTCACAAACTGCACATGCACCTGTGAACCCAGTTATGTTCTTACTGTAAGGGAACATACCCGCATAAACCATCTAGAATAAGACATTCTTCTTGCATATAAGGGCCCCCTAGTGGGAGCAAGAAATAATAGTTTTCAACCTAAATGACTTTTGCTCCAATAAATCTTAAAAATCTTTTGCCATACAATAGGCCAGACTTAAAAGAAGTGACTCCCTGTAACATAGTGTCACCCTAGTAGCCTAATATTAGGGCTATTTTCTTGGGACTCAGGAGCCAAACATTCAAAACCTAGCTTTTCCTAGCTAACTCGATTTAACTTGTCTTACTCAGCTTTCAGGTTCTTTGAACCACCATTCTGAAATACTCAACTCTCCTCATGCCTTCTTTACAGAGACCAGATGCCTAAGTGTTAAGGGCCCACGCAGAAACAAGTCTGTAAACTATCTTGAAACTATCTTGAATTGAATGCGGCTGCAAGTTACCTATAAATACAACCAAACACCATACCACTGTATGGCACGAGAGGAGGAGTGCTCCAGAAATACACATCTAAATGTCTCAAACTCACCTTATATTGACAGATCATGCCACACATGCATATTTAGCCACGCAAAAGTGCTATTGGAACTCCCCCTGGTTTCAGGATTTGCTACAAAAAGATCTGAATGCCAGCTAACTTAGGTGAAAGCCTGAAGAGGCCTTGCAACCCAGTATCAGCAAGTGAGAAGAAAGGTTACAGGGCACCAGTGAAGTTGCAGGGACAACAGTTGTGAAAAGAACTGAAGAGAAGTGGGATATCGACCTTGATATCAGTATATGCTTTGACATTTTTGTTTTACTCATTTTTGAAAAGACATCACCTGCTGTTCAGGTCCAGACAGCACAAAGAAAATGACACTCAGATATACATGTGGAAGTCTAGCCAGTTCAGCGAGCTACATGCAACATACGCAGAATTTATCTGAGGTCAGAAAAAGATCTGAAGCGCCCTACTACATAACAACAGTAACCTGTTAGACAAATTCATCTTAACAATAATCCGTTTTCAAGCAGACCACTGGCTGTTTTGATATAGAAACGGTTTTCAGTTCCATTTTAGTTTCATAGATCATTACTGACACAAGTACTGTTTAGTGCTAAGTTACATGATACATTTCCATATTGCAAACTACATATTTCTAGAGATCTATAATACAGACAAAAATATGTATTATGTATATACACTTACCCCCTTCTTAGCTTGATTTGGCTTCTTTTTTATGAAGGTGGTGTTCTCTGTAAGGATTAAATGTACATTACTTGACATACAATTTTATTAATTCCAGAACTGCAGAAGATAATTTCCACAATATCAGCCTCAAAATAGTTTTTGGAATTTATTTTAATGCCTCAAACTATTACAGTTTCTACACTAAGAGACTAAGATACTAAACTGAGTTACAGGGAACGGAGCTGTGAAATCTCCAAGAAAATGTGGGAAACTGCCTGACTGACAATATGGCATCTCTTGCAAATACATAATAGGAATAAAATTACAGCTCAGTTTTCAGTTGTAGATACCTGCTAGTAAACAGAACAAGAATGCAGGACTTGCTATTCTGAATCAGCCTAGAGGTCCACCTGATCCTGTACCGTTTCCAAAATTAATTGTTTCCTGGATGGAAAGGTATTGGCTATGTTTAAAACCACCAAAATATGCCTGTATCATCATAAACAAAATCACATACATTATCAGAAGTGACAACATACTCTGCCACTAGATTGAACAGCTTTGTTCAACTGCCTCCAGTATTGGGAGTTTGAAAGTTACAGCCTTAATGCTTTCTATTAAATCTTGAAACACAGAAAAGAAACGAACCTACCTTCTGTTCTGCATGAAGTCTGACACAACTCCTCATCTTGATATTTTTAATGAGACCCTAATAGGACTCACTACATTCGATGAGGCACTGTATTGTGCCTTGGCTACCCTGAGCCAAGGTCAATCTCCCACAATCACAAGTTTTCAATCAACAACTCATATTGAACGCTTGAACATACAGAAAAAGTGGTTTGAGCTGAAATTTAGTTGGAAACAGGCATACACAGAACAGATATTCTTCACGTAAGATAGAACTTGTGATGTCCAAAACAAACAAGAAAAGCACTTGTTTTATGAGAACATGTGTTAAAGATACAAGTGACAAAACTGGGAAGTGTATGCGGTTAACTCTTTTTGCTACTCTCCAGCTCTCAAACCTGCCCCCCCCCCAAACCAAAACCCAAAACCCAAAGCCAACCAAATGAATATAAAAACAGTCATGAAGACCATACCTTCTTGAAGCACTGAGTTAGACCTGGCCACCACTTCTTTACTACCCCTGTGCTGCTGAGAATCAATGCTCTTTATTCTCAGAAACCTGCTCCTGCAGGATGACCCTCAAAATGATAAGCCACTGATGTATTTTATTCTATTCTATTTTCCTCAACTTTTTTTTACTTTACTTACAGTACGACACACTCTTCAGTATGAAGCAAATGAAGACTCTGGACATCGAAGATATTGTATTACAAATACAAGATTTTTCCAGTTTAAATTTTTATGGTCAGTTTTCTGAAAAGGGAGCAAAAACTATATCTAGATAGAAAGACTGACCTATGACCAAACACGACGTGTTTGCTTAACATAAATAACAGGCCATTAATCACAGCACAATGGTCTATTCCACCTGTGTGCTTTAAATGCAGAACTTAAAGCAGTCGTAACAGGAGGTGTAAAACATTAATGGTTACCTTTATTAGGTGTGATACCTGTAGTATTTAAATTCATCAGGTTGGCTAAGATAAGACAGATAAAACCAGAACAACACTGACTGAAATTAATTTCTTAGAAGGAGTATACTGTTTAACAGAAGAAGTTGTAACACGAATTCAGATGTTTCAACTCACTCATGCACACTGATATTAAAGTAAGAATTCCACATCTCTTCCCAGTCATATATTCTCTGTACAAACGAATACTTAAGTACACTATACTATTACCTAATGCAGCTTTTGGTGATGTACTAAGGCAATCAACACTTGGTCCATGTTCTGGTCCTAAAACATAACGAATAACAAGGATAAGAATATCAGAAGGCTCTTTAGAATGCTTAAAATAACAAAACACAACTTACAGTACTCAGGGTACTGTTTGATACATATAGTGTAATGTGTTATTTCTATCACAGCTTTACCAATTACTAAAAAGAGCAGAAGGCATCCAAAGATTCATCTGAAGTCTTCTGAATTAAATTTTAATTTGGATTTCTATTAAACGTTATTAAAGGAACATGCAGTGTCACACATTCTAGCATAACCCTTCTAAAAAGTCCTTCCTCTCCAAAATTCTTGTGTTATTAGCATGGTTAGGCTATTTAACTATTAAAGTAGGGTAAAAAGAGTCTAAACAAAGAGACTACCAGAAAAATGCAGCTTCTTGTTAACAAAGAATCAGTCATACCTTCATAGGATTCTGGAATATTTTCTGAAGTTTTCTGCTGTAGAGAAACTGTCTCTGGCTCTGATAACACCCACTCTGTATTCTTTGCCTTGAAAAAAATTACAAAATCAAAAGTGCACAGAAAATAGAATACAGTAAATGAATATGAGCACCGAGCTCAAAGACTGCCTAAGCACCACTGATTAGTTAACATTATATATATTAGTTAATATGTGTTTTAATTGTGCTTTAGATTTATTTATGGTATGCTGGCTATTAGTTTTCTTTACTCATAACAGTAATATAGTACAGGAAATCTGGATCATTTATTTACTATAATCACCAAACCTTCTCCCCACACTAAGCTCTTACACTTCCAATTTTCTAACATTTAATTTTTGATTGTGAGCAGTCCTCCCAAGTCTTCCTGATGAGTGCTCCCACTTCCCTCAGACACATCCTCCTCACCAGGCAGGCTTGTGACCTGGTCACAACAACATCTGCTTAGTATCATGTTTTCCATCAATGCTGTGCCACTGCCAGTTCATGCTTATTCTTCCCTAAAACCTCAATCTCAAAACTTCCTGACATCCCTCTCTCAAAGCATCCATACCCAAACAATCTCTTTCCCTGAGGTACAGACTGTTTGTCTTTAACGTCCTGCCTTTGCAGCTACCCAAAATGTTTGCGGTGAAAATTTACTTTACCCTACGCATACATTCCCTTAAGAGGGTTTGCATTGAGTTCCTACTTCTTGTCCTCAACCTCAAAAATATTTACAACGCTTTTCTGCTTAAACTTCTTTTTCTTTAGCTTGCCTCGGTTTACACATTTCCCACTCAACTGCAAGCATTCTTCCAAGTTGCCTTCTGCAAACAGAAATACTCCATTTATTTTTCTGCTATCAGGACAGATGATCCTCCGGTGAAGACACTAGACTAGAATTCACATTAATTGGGGTTTTTTTTTTGGTCTTTGCAATGAGCATTTACGAGTAATACAGCAATCTTCCCAGTCTGCAAAATGTAAATGCTCTTTCACTGTTTCAAAGATGCTGAAATTTATTTTGATAAGACATTCAAATATTGGCTGCAGTAGAAGTTCCTAAAATAAAAGAAATAAATAGCAAAAAGGCTGAATTTCCCTTTAAAATGCACCATTTTTGAAACCTCACATACAACAAAAAAGTTACATTTTGAAATGTCACAACTGAATAACCAAAATAAAAAACCCCAATTTTTCATTTAATTTACAGCTTTTTTCATCCTTAAGCATCCCATATACACTAGAAAGTCACTAAAAAGTCATGCCATTTTTACTGTGTTCTTTACCCAGGTGCAGATATGAGCAACTTGCATAGGTTTTTATTACTTGCTACTAATGCACATGCACGACCACAATGTCACGACAGGGGAATTAACATGCATATGAACTGGTGAAGAGTTTTCACAACGAGAGCTAATCTGATATACCCAAGCTCTCTGAATTCTTCTCTATCCCAAAATATGCCTCATGATCATACTCGTGTTTTAGGTGTTCATGGACTGCAACCGTACTAGAAAGCAATTATACTAGAACACTTAATATTGTTGCAATATTTAGGAATACTAGGTGTAGTAATAACTTAATTGCTCTAAGTTTTAAGATCACAATTGCTGAAGTTGTTTTCACTGGTATTTTTCAAATACCAGACTCAAGCAAGTCTCTGAAACATTTTAATCTGTGAAATAAACACAGCATCTATCACCTTAAGGAGGTAGGATCAAATAAACAAAACCCAACAGTAGCCTTCCGAAGGTTTCTTTAACTTTTTCAAAGAGTATGTAAGTATTCTGGAGGAAGAAAAAAAGCTTCCGTTTAGCAAATGTTTTAAGAACTGTTAAACTTTACTGATCAAAAAACAAAGTTATCACACAGTATATTTAAATCAGGGCACTCCCAAGCAAGGAATCATGAGTCCAAGTGGAATTGTACGGCTACAAAAAAAACATAGTTTCATTCCACATTTAGCTACTATTTGGGTCATTCTAAATTATCACGTTAGAAAGTGGTTCACATCCAGGAAGAATTTTGAGACGCACAGAAGGAAAAGCAGTAAATGTTAACTCCCTGACCTACCCTTTCTCTGTAAGGTTTTCTTTCAGGGTTTAATCTTCATTGCAGAGCACACAGTTAACCTAAGTGTTGAGAAAGCTAACAAGAATTAAATACAGGTAACCTATACCTTGGGAGAAACATGGGATGCAAAAAAATCTTCCTCTTTGTTTTGAGGTGACACAGGTGGTATTCCACATCCATCTGTCCACAGCTAGAATTAAAAGAGAGAGAGAGAATTTTACAGGACAATTGCATTAATACATTTTTTTCAAATGCACTAACCTTAAACCTACTCTTTTTTTCCCCCCAGATAAAAATTCCTTGATTTTTTTTTTTGGTACATAATTTTTCCTTACAAATTTATTCAAGCTTCAGTATATGACATTCCTTTTTTATTTATTTATTTCATACATCTTTGATGTGTTCCTTCACATTACCCATTTCCTTCCTAACAAAATGCTCAGTATAAGCTCTGCTGCAGTAACACTGTCAATATTTAGTATCACTAGAGCTTTATAATAAGTAAGCTTTTTCATATTCTCATATAAGGTATTTTCTCTCTAATATTCTTATTTTGCCCAAAGCAAAAAAACCTGAAAACATAACACTAGCAGTCATTGGAAACAGTTTTCAGAATTGCGTCAGTGTGGTCTGGTGCTCTGATGAATTTTCCCACCTAGTCTCAGAGTACCAAAACCTCTGCTACAGTTAAAGCAGAGTTTTTCAAGATGCTAACTAACATTTTTGAGCTATGCCTGATCTCAGGGCGGGCTGGAGAGCCCGCAGTGCCTCAGGCCATTCTTAGCATTGTGCAGGACAGGACTATAACCTGTGACCTGCACTCCAAGGTTACTCATAGGTAATTTCTTACGGTTCTTTCTACTACGTGCAAAAGATAGATGACCAAAAATAACAACCTCTGTCAAAAAGGTTACTGAATGTGCAACAAGCTTACCTCATCATTCAACAATCAGCTGAACCAGTAAGTTAGGGAAGAAATTTTTTAAAATTTGACAGGGGAGGGGATGGTTGGTACTAAATCTTATTATCGGAATAATTTATTTCACCAATTTACACAGCACATAATCACTTAAGCTTGCAGTACATAATTCAAAAGTATATTTACTAAAACTTTTAAATAAGAAATACATAATTAATATCAAACAATTGGATGGAATCTGTAACTGAAACAAGATAATAGCTGTTCTTCAAAGTGTCATTTAGGGAACTTACCGTCAACTTAAATGCACATGGTATATTATATTTACTTGAACATGTTTTACATCTAAAGCTGTTTAGTAAGTCGAAAGAAATATTCTCTGAAGTTAAGTGATGTGAACTATATTGTCTATAACATTTGTAATATAGAATTATTATAATCCGTTAAATTTCATGCTATGTGATGCGTAGATTAGGGAAAAAAACAAGCTTTCTTGCTTTTCTTTTAATTCCCACTCATCTGATCAACTTCAAATGAATCAATCACGGACTTTAACAAGCTGAATTAAACAATCAAAACATGCTTTCTGTGTATGCAGAACAGAACTGTTGTCAAACTTATTTAACACCTCAGCAAACTAATTCTGCATACTTTGCTAAGAACTTCTTCCTGTCAGCAACCTAACTTAAGGTTTCCATAGCATGCATGAACTGCTTCACTATTTTTTAATGGAGAACAGCAACTTCAGGACATATGTAACTTGATAAGTTTTCAAAAATTATTTTTGTAGGAAAAAAGCAGAAAACCCATGTACCTGTTCAAATCAAATCCCACTGAAATCACAAATATTTTGCAGTTAATTCTATTAGCATTTTTACATTTTTTACATGCTGTACTTCTCAATAATAATTCAGTTCCAGAAAAGCAGAAATAAAACCACTATATAGTTCACGGAGAAGTGCTGACTTTTTTTTTTATGAAATACCACTAATATGATTCTGGAACACACTTGCAAAACAAAGCAGCTTCCATTTTGAAGAATACCTGAAGTTTCTGCCTGGAACTCCTGTAAGTTACTGCAAATGTTACAGTTAATGTTTTGAGTAACCCAGAAGTGACCTTGAAATATCAGATATCTCAATATCCTTTTTCTCTATCTCAATATTCTTATCTATATTCTTTATCTCAATATTCTTTTTCCAAACAAAAAAGATAAGCTGCAAATAGTTTACACCCCAGCTTGCCTATTCACTGCAATGTGTATCAGTACCTCCCAAAGACAGATAATCTTTTGCATTACTAATTAGAAACTTAAAATGGCTGTAGAGGGAAAGAGGAGAAAGTTTTTCAGACATCTAAATGACACAGGGGACACACTACTCACATCAGTACCGTGCTTTCTTGTTGCTTGCGTTGCAAGAGATTTAATCTTTTCCTTGTATAGCTGAGCACCTCGACTGTTATACTTTGCATTGGTATCATTTGTTGTGCATCCATGTTGATGGAAAAAAGCAGACTATGAAGCAGAAAACAGAAAATGCTATAAGAAACACGTTTAAAACCTTATGACATTTAACACAAAAATATATTGCAATGCAGCAAAATAGTCTGCTCCCCTACCTAAATTTAATCTTTTAAATTATTAAGTCTATGTAGACCTCCAAAATAAAAAGAAAACTCCATTCTGGCAACTTCTCTACGTATAAATAAAACAACAGAAAAACCAAATACATCAGTGGGACATTTTAAAAGCGTATACAAATACAAGCTTCCCATCATATACAAAGAATCCCAGTTCTGAAACTAACTGTAGAAAGGAAGAGGTAATTGATTGCCAATACCTGCCCTTCAAAGGACATTCCTCATAGTCTAAAAGGCATTACTTGGCTTCATCTCTAGCATGCTAGAGAGAACAACGTATGTTCAATAGCATCAAAATGAGTGTATAAAAATGGTCTTCCTTCAAAAGAAAAGTATATGTATGCACATATATATGTATGTATCTATATCTATACATATAATTGTGTATTTATAGAAAAGTATCAATGAAAATTTTGATCATATTTAGGATCTTAAACCAAAAGCAAATCAATTCACTTGTATCAGAGTTCCACAATCCGGAGAAAAAGAGGGGGGAAAAAAAAAATTGTTGTTTGAAAGATGACAACGTGGAAAAGCTGGCCATTTTTTCAGCACCTAGAATTGACTAGCAAATCATGTTGTACGTTCTTGCACAGAAGAACACATCAGACTATTACAGTAAAACATAATAAACAAGTTTCTGACAGTATCAGCAAATCTAGATAACCTAAGGTTATGACCCCATATGCTACAATTGCAAAGCATAAATCTAGTATGCAAGTCCCAGACTTTGTATAAAAATTAAGCAACAACCATGCAAGAGATAATGCCCGTCAACTTCTGTGATTACAACAGAAACAGCTGTAAACATCACAGGTGCCAAAATTACTGTGCATTTTTTTATTTAAATATATACACCTAGCAACTTGATATTCGGAGCTTTTTTTTTTTTGTAAACCCTAATTCCAAACATCATAGAGAATTATTCTGAAAACAAAACAAACTAAGAACACTTCAGATTTTCTAGCAATCCGATATATAACTACGAAGCTCAGGACTGCTGTTATCCAAGATTGAGCATGACCAGGCAAATATAGAATACAAATGATTAATGTTAATCTGACAGTGCTTCTAAACAGTAGTTAGTAACAATAGAATTTGGCATTTAATTGGAACAAAAAGGGGATTTTTTTTTTTTTTTTTAACACAATTAGAGGAAAATGTCCAGACAGTTCACTAAACTTGTCTTTAAAGTTTCAGGTATCAATCTTCCTAGGTAATCCAAAACAGGCTACTGTGAATTTGAGGTATTTGAGGGGTGGGTGTGGGTATATTAGACCTCTTGGTAAAATGTATGATAGGAAACGGTGACATCCAAGCAGAAAGACAAAAAGTCATAAAATGAAATAGTAAAGGTTTATCGTTAAACTTCTGGTAATATGCTTTCTAAGATTAACTGAAGTACTTTTGAAACTTTGCCGTCTCTTCCTTCTCACTGCCTTAAAACCTTTTGCTAAAAATGAAAATATTTTTCATGCAAAATCTCCCTCTTCTGATTAGTCAATACTGTGATTTTCATGTACTAAGTCAGATAACAGAAACTTGATGAGTAAATTCACTTAACAGTAGTATTAACACAGAGAGGTGTAACTTAGAAAGGATGGGCAGAAGAAAAAGAGGCAGAAGACATCACTATTTCTCAAGAAGGCATGCAACTGCTCAGATCTGTAAGCCGGAGATAATGACCTGCTGAATGCGCAATTCAAAGAAAAAGGTTTGATTGGAAAATGCAGAAGTGGAAGATAAATAAGAATGATTCTGAATTCATCATTCTTTGTATGGAAATAGAAAGGAAAAAAATAGAAAAAACAGCAGAATATGAAAGTGTTAAGACTTAAGGAAAGCAGATTCAGAAAGCTCAAAACTGTTAAGAAAAAGCCTATGGAAAGCAAGTTTTCTTAAAGAAACAACATTTAGGACAAAGCACAAATGAAGAAAGATACAAGGTAAGCATTCATGGAATTAGAAGAAAAGCAGAAATTGCTTAGGGAAGTTGCATGTTTCCTCACTGGGTGGGTCAACTTAGGGAAGCAATCTCAGTTATTGGTGGTCTATCTTTGAAAAAAAAAAATGGAAAAATGGGCAAGATTCCAGAAGAGCTGACAAAGAAAATGGAAATTGAGAACAATACAGCAGTCAACATAAACAATATTTTTGTAAATTGAAGTTAACGAACTTATTTGTAAGTACATAAAAAATCAAGTTGAAAATAACAGCCAATATGAATTGGCCAAAACGAAAACACTGCTGTTTCCTCTCTGACAGTGTAGCATGTCTTATCTTGACTTCAGTTGTACCTCTGGTGTAAGTCAGATCTTGACTTCAGTGTGACCTTTGACAGTGACATTTTTGGCATGATATTTTCATAAACCATGTAAGGATATATGGTCACAGGAAAATGCCTGTAAGCTAGGTTTACAAGCTGTTGGAAAGACATTGTTCAGCAGCTGTCAATGTTTCACTGTTAAATTAGACATGTATGGACAAGGAATCTGATCTGGCCTTTTCAGTGATTTTTATTAATGACTGCTAAGAAAAAATAAAACATTTGCAGACCGTACCAAGGCAGAAAAGTTGCAAGAAGTATGGAGGATGAAATCAGCATTCAAAGGAATTCTGATAAACAAGAAGGGGGGACGGAAAAAAAAAAAAAAAGAGAGAGATAAATGAACTGGGAAAATAAAAAATATCCCAAGATGTGAGCCAATAAGGACAGACAATAGCTTCCAAACCTAACAAGCTTCAACGTGCAAAGCAAATACTCAGGCGTACATACAGCATTTGCATTTCCTCCAACTTGCATGCATCTCAGCTGAAACCAAGACCAATTGGAATCCAGTTCTGTGGATCTAAACAGAAGGACACATTTTTAATGTTATCTCCAAAGCTATTTAAAATCTCTCTACTTCTTTTTTTGGTAAAGTGTTTCTCTCCCCTGTTTTTTTTTTTCTAAAGTGAAAAACATGCATCTATAGAAAAAAAAATCTGCAACAATACACAATGTGCAAAACAAATTAATAAAGTCATGTAGAACTGCCACAGTTTTTCAAACTGTAAAAGTTTGAAAAAAAATGCACCCTCTGGCTGACAGGCTTTCTCTTTTAAAAAGCACCAATAAGATACATTTTCAGGAATCACATTTGAACTCTGTCAACAGCAGATGACAATCACATGTAATGGACAAAGTGACAATTTGGATGTTGTATCACAACAAAAATTTGGGGCCCGGTATGAGGAGAATTAATACTGAGATCATTAGGAATGGATTCTTGAGAGGCCTCTTGTAACCTTCTTGTATACACTAAAAAGGCAGCAGAGGAAGAATATGGGTTTTAGTTGATGGAAAATGGCTGCTTTTACCTGCAATCCATTCTTGAACGCATTGCTGTCACTCACTTAAAGCAGAACCTTCCATTTCAAATATGTAATTATTTATTAGGCCAAAAAGGCCCACAGGCCATCAGTTAGGATACTCACCTGAAACGTGACAAGCTCAGGGTGCTGATTTACTGCACCAACTGATTGACTGAGCTAAACCGTTGCCAAAGAGGGGAGCCCTTTCCACTACCCCAGTATTAGCACTCAGGTGACACCATAACCAACTACTTCAGGAAGCAAGGCTGGCAAAACGCTATTTAGCTCTCCAAACTGGCTTGCTAAGGGGTCAGATTATAAGCAATACACTGTAACGCTGTTGAAGATGGTAAACTAATATTTGCCTCAGTCTTGATTTGCAGGAATGATAAAACACTTCAACATGCTTACTCTGTTCTTGGTTTTCATCATCATCAACGTAGAAACAAATCTGCCAAGACACGCGCAGTACTCACACAAAAAGCAGGTAACGGGAATGGGTGCATAGTACAAATTCTACTGAACCCTACCTATTTACCTAATTCCCAAGCAGCTACCAGATACGTCAAAGCCAATACAAACATTTAAAAGGTCTGAATCAGTAGTTGAGAGAAGAACAGGTTTTCCTCTCTGAGCAGGTATGTGAACAAACAAACAGAAATATTAAAAGATGCAATTTTTACTATAAAAATATACAAACTACTTACCGAATGAAACTCAAATGAACACCAAGTGATCGATGGGTCCCTGAACAATCAATACAGAGAAAAACTCCATATGTTATGCTTGCCCAGCTAGGGTTCTTGGCTCCGCAGTCAAAACACACCTTAAAGAAAATAAAGATCAGTAACAGGACTTGAGCATAACCACGTCTTACAGTTGTATTACAGGTCATGCTAACACCCTTGCAGTGATCAAACTTAATTAACTCATCCTTACAGCATCTGTTGACATGACAACTTTATATTATCCTAATTTTATAAATATAAAGAGGAGTTATGCAATCTGCCCACACTTGTGTGTCTTTGCCCTAACTAGACAGGACTATATGCCTTCCCGGTTTCTGACTATAACCAGCGTACACATGGACCACAGGCTGAGAAACCGTGGGTTAGAGAACCCACATCAGTGTAGTTCAAACGCACATTTCACACAGTACTTCCAGCACTACTGAAATACTAAAGCGTTTAAGAAATATTTTTCCAAGGGCGGGCTCTCTTCGTGACGTAGCACTGAGTGTGCTCTTTCTTTAGAACGTACACGCGACTGCAATTATCAGCAGCACTAATGACATCATTATCTACTTTGCAGTATAGAATCCTTGACCCTTAGAGCAAGCCTCTGAAATCCAGCTGTGTGAAGAAAGCATCCACGCCGTGTACTGCCTAGCCGAGCACTCTCTGCCAGACATGACTATTTGTATGATGTATCACATACGTATTGCTGCATCAACCTTTTAACTGTCTGTAACACAGACTGGTAAAAAAGCAAATATGCCCACAATTACTGCATACACAAGCCCAAGAATTTCTTACCCTCTGCCACCATGTTATACTCCTAACATTCAGCCAAAACTACAAGAGGTATCTGCGTGTACATCTCAGACCGCAACTTTCATGTCCTGTTTCAGTTATTTTGAATTTTGTACTTCTTTGGCCAAGGAAAGTAAGAACAAAAAAATTATCTGATACGAATCAATTTTCAAATGCAAGGAAGAACACAAATTTAAACAGAAACAGCTATTCCTAGTTAATGTCACATGTACACATCTATTCCTGTATGAAAGCACTTCATTATCTGATCAATGCTTTTTCAGTGGTATTTATAAATGCTGCAAAGAAGTACTGCTACAGTAAAAGCATCCATCTATAGGTACACTCAGTGGCATCTACTAAGAAATAACTCTACAGAGAGACAAGCTTTTACACACAAATTGATGGAGCTCCCATCTGCAACTTTATCCTTTAACACCCTCCTATAAATCTAATGCATCACCAGATAGCAAGGGAAGTTCCAGCTATACGCAGAAATTAAAAAAAAAAGGCTTATTCCAAGTCAGCTGGGGACAGACGGAACACCCCACAAGCAGGCCACAATGCTTCCAGCACCTCCTTGTCAGGTTGGGGGGAAAAAAAAAAAAAAAAGGTTAAGAAGTCTCCTTGCTAGAAACTCCATTCATACAACTAAATAGGGATTTTTTTGTCTCTTACTTTTTTGTACCTACCCAGTCAAACTAGCCCTGAGTTTGCGCTCAAATCAGCTCATCTGTCATCCACCTAAATTTCAAGTACACACCCAGAAGCAGTTTGAGGCTAAACTCCTCATAGAATCATAGAACGTCCCGAGTTGGAAGGGACCCACAAGGATCATCAAGTCCAACTCCTCGTTTTAGTGTGGGTCTATTTTAAGCTTGCACAGTCCAAGTTTATCAGGCACAAGCAAAGTTCACCAGCAGATCCAGCATTAGCTCTTCCGACATATGAACACTTCAGGTCTGAGCTTCAGTTAGGCTAATGACTGGTAGCACAAACAGAAAGCATGGAGGTCACAGCTTCTGCATGTGCAAGTCCCCTTTTTCTCTCTCAACAAGAGACTTAACATTTATTGATGTTAAGTCATTTATGTTTCCCACTGTTGTATGTGGAAATGGGGTCATTCACTGACATACAGCAGAAAAAAGAAATAAGACAATCTACACAGAATGAGTGACGAAAGGAGGGGTTAGAGGGAGGCCCTGAAACAAGCACAAATGGAAGAATGGGATACAGGGAGTTAGGGAAAAAGAAGAAAGAATAACTCTTCATGTGTGCCATATTCTAAGAAAACACACAGCCTTAGTAGTCAGAACTCATTATCTTTTTCCCAATTCTCTCAATTCTTTGAAGTAGTTCCTTAAAAAACAACACGAGCCTTGTCTTCATTTTAAATTGGCTATTTTCAGGCTTTTTCTTACAAGGCCAAAAGGAGGATGGGGACAACAAAACAAGAGAAGATTCTGCTTGAAACCAAAGAGAACAGAACAGCCCTGGTCTCGCTTCTAATACAGGAGAGCAAACCAGACTTATAGTCCTAAGTCTTGTGGAAATTCCCTGGAGCACAAACGGGAAACGAAAATCTTGAGTATAAGTGGGTGGTTAAAAAAAATCCCATGTTTAAAAAAGTTCAGTTATAAACATCCCTGAAGATCCTCCTCCCCTCGCCAGTACAATATAAGCACTTCTTAATTTCAACGTCTTAAAAGTCCACTGAATCACCTTGGAACCTAGCTGCCACAAAGCGGTATAGCTCAGTATCTTCACTCACGCAGGACTCTCTATCAACTATTTACCAGACACCTGTGAAAGTTATTCATGTGCATAAAAACTGTAGCGTTTAGGATTGTGGTGCAAGTAGGAACATCTAATTTACCTGTGAAATTAATAAGAACTGCCATTTCTATCATGTTATTCAAGAGAAATAGAAGCACGTTTCATTAACATTTAGACTCATTTTGTTTAGTTTTCTCAATTTGTAAAGTGTTTCCCACCACATAAATTTTAACAAGAAGTGGGGCGGGGTGGGGGTGGACAGACAACAAATGAAAATCAATTTCAGAGCCACCCTATGAAATCATTTCCATATCAAAAACAGATAAACTGTATTTTCTATACTGATTTAGGCACAACTAAGATATCAAAATCATTATAAAAATCAATTAAAAGGATACGCTTGAATAATCTATTGCTTTTAAAATACACTTGCATTCTTTTTGCTTATTTTGTGTTAAAGCATTTCAGGACAGCCTAGATTCAGTAACAGTCACTTGGAAAAAAAAGAGCAAAAGCCCTGAGATGTTTGTACCAGAGCAAACACAATGACACGGGCATAATCCACAGCAAGCAGTCATTAAATCATACAGCATCCACCTTGCACAAGATACCTATGTTAATAAATAAATACACAATATACATTGTTATTAGATACGGAAATGTGATAATATATAGTCTATAGAAATGTTAGTTTTGGCATTTCAGAAGAGGCAAGCAGGTTCAGCAAGTTTATCCCTGCGGTCACAGTTACACAGACATTTTCAACCTCCCACATAGCAGGGCTACTGCCACAGGGTAGCAGCTCCACATCTCCTTGTGCTTGCCATTCCCAGCATCCGAGGCTACCATACAGCTGGCATCAACAGAAAACCAGCTAAAACTCAGGAGGTAGTTTCACACGCGGTCAAAGGTGATCCAAATCCACGCAGCTACTCTCTTAGTTACCCGCCACCCTATGCAGATATGCCTTCCTTCTTCTCTTGCATCAGCAGTAATCGTCACACTTGCTGATCCTACTGGAAACCAGCGCTGCGCTGCTTTGACGCAGAGCAAAGGTAGGTCCAACTCACATCACAGCCACATGACAGCAATGCCAATATAAGGGAGGGAACGGGAGTGTTTGCCACAGGAAGAAGACAGGACTGCCCATTTTGGAAGTGTCACGGTCTTAAAAGGACTTAAGTGAGACATGATATACTACACTCTACTCTGGGGAAAAAAACCCCACACCCACAACACACCCCATAATAACGAAACTGAACAATTGATAAACCACCACCATAACACGCACACTTAGTTTTCAGCCAGTTCAGATCCTCGATCTGGGTCTCCAAGCAGAGACATGAATACTACCATCAATGAAAGAAAAGAAAGAACCAGAGAGAAGGGAATGAGAAACTACTGTTTTCAGAGGAATAGCTTTATGCCAGATTAAAAGAGACTGTACAGCACAGCCTCAAGGCGCGAGTCTTCAAAACAGGTGAGCTTTACAAACATTTAAGTTAACAATACCAGGTAGCTTAGGGACTATGAGCATTTTTATACGTATAAACTACATCCTATGCAATTGTAATAAGTTTGTTAAGTGTCATCAGACAGCTCTATATTAATAGTCCAAAGACAAACCAAGAACTCAAAAAAAGCTATTTCTCATGGTATACAAAGTAAACTAAGATCAAATTACAGGTATGTTAATTTCAAATATCAGTTTAAACACGCCATAATCCACAAATTAAACTGCACATTTATTTAAATGAGAATTATTTTCCTAAGCTTATGTGCACTAAGAACTACTGCAGAGCACGTAGCACAGTGTAAGTGTACATGCCTGCTTATAGCAGGCAGTCAGTCAGCCCAGATGCTGCACTGAAGAGATACCAGTTCTTCCCAAACTGTATCCATAAGCAACACAGTTAAAGCATATTACTAAGGTTTTAATACAGAACCTTTCCAATATTTGCATTTCTTTCCCATCTCTGTCTTTCCCAGGAGAAAAGCCCTACAAATAAAAGGGGCAGACTGCATAAGAACACAAGAAAAAACAAACAAGATGTAACCAAACACGAGGGGATAAACTGATGACAGCAACAACTTTTACTTAAGAAGACTGGTCAGATATACCGGCGTGGGAGAGTTGCGCGACCTAAGCTGTTGATGTTTCCCACTCTCCTTCCTCTCTGTCTTTACAGGTCAACAAGACCGGGCTTCACTGCAGCGTTAATGAGTTCTCTGCACCTGAGCTGCTTCTTTCAAACAGACCTAGTGCGAATGGCAGCACACACTGTGCCAATATTGCTTTGTCAACATTGGCACTAAATTTCTATATAGCACCCAACGTGACTGCAAGGAGAGACAGATACGCCTGAGCAACCACAGGTACCACCACCACCACCTTACTAAGTCTAGCAGAGTAACGACAAGTTCAGAACTGTTCCAGGCACTCCGTCCTCGGGCTTTCCATCCTCACCAGCTGTGGGCAGCACCTTCTGATTTTTTCATGATCACAACACAGAAAAAGCGTCACAACACCATTACAGAACTACTCAATCTCTTCGACACAGTGCCAGTGAACTTCAGGAGCCTGTAAAAGATCTTCTCTCTGACTCTCCCTGTTGGGACTAAGACCTTTCCTCAATAAACTTTTTACCCCATTGCAAAGGCAAGTTTTAGGAATGCTTGTGTCAGAAACTAGCTGGCAAGCGTTCATCTTTGAGCTACGCTTTCTGAGAAACCAGACGTGTGTCCACTGCCTGTACAGTCTTAAATCATTTGTGTTCAAAGTGTGGAAGTCAGTTTTGGACCAAAGACAGACCTCCAGACTCATATTCCCAGAAAACAAAACCACGGTGTTTCTTCAGAATTGTCTCCTAGTGTATTTTTCAGGTACGTTCACAGCGCGTACCACAACGCCAATACAACGGAGCAGATGGCACCGAAAAGCAGCACAGCGGCGCACCGCTGCGGAAGGCGGTTCTGCCGCCCAAGGCTTCTGCCGCCTCGCCTCGCAGCCCGGGGCACCTTCCCCAGTTCACAGCTGCCCACCCCGCACCTTCCTGCGGAATGGGTACTGAAAAACCAACGGGGCTTTACAACGCTGAAAAATTAAAAGTCGCCACTGGACGAGTCCAACGTGATGAGAAAACATCAAACTTTTATCGCCACAGGAGCGGCTGTGCCACAACAGGCTTTGCTTCTTTGATTAAAAAAAAAAAAAAAAACAAAAAACAGACAAAAACAAAATAAGAAAAACACTTTCAACACTCTACGCTGTCGCTGTTTTAGAACTTGCTTTTTATTTTTAGCAGCGCGGACCCTCCTTCCAGCAATCCTCAGACACCAGGTACCCGAGAGGAGCTGCACTTTCCTCACTGGAGGCCGAACCCCAAACGCCCAGCGGCCGCCGCCAGCGAGCGGGCGGCCAGGGCTGCCCACCGACGCCGAGAAGGGCTTCCCCGGCCTCCGCGACGGCCGCCACCGCCGGGGACCTGCCCGGCCCTGCCCGCCGCTCACAGGCTGCCCCCGGCAGCGGGCGGCCAGGCCGGGGCGCCGGGGGCTCGGCGGGGCGGGGCGGGCGGCGGGCACTCCCCCGCCCCGCCCCGCCGGCAGTGCGACGTGTCACAACGGCGGAGCCTCCCCCCCCCCCGGCCCCGGCCCCGGCCCCGGCCCCGGCCCGGCGCCCTTACCTTGTTGGTGGGGATGGAGCGGAGCCGCTTGAAGATGGCGGCAATGTCCTGCTTGCTGGGCTCGCACATGGCGCCGGGCGGCAGGTGGGGGCGAGGCGGGAGGGCTGCGAAGGAGAGGAGCCGCCGCCGCCGCTCCCGCCGGGACGCCCCACGCCGCCGCGGGACGCTCCGCTCCGCCCCGCCCCGCCCCGCCCGGGAGGCGGCCACGCAGCGCGCGCGCCCTCAGCCCGGCGGGGCGCGGCCCGCGGTCGCCGGCGTGGCGCGAGGGGGCGACGCTCCCCCCCGCCGGCCGCCTCCCGGTTGCCCTGGAAACGAGCGGCTCTGCTGCGTCAGCACCTTCCGTTGGGCACTCCAACCGCCGCGGGGGAACCGGTGGAGCCGGGAGAGCGGTGTGAGGCGGCCAGCGGGGAGGTGGTTCGCCCTGGGAGGGCTGAGGGGAGGGCAGGCCACGCCGGCCTCGCTTCCTCGGGGCCCGAGGCGGCAGTGGGGAGCCTGGGGCCCCGGAAAAAAAAGAGCCGCGGAAGAACACTGCCGCCTGCTCCCTTCACTGGCTGTGGAAAAAGCGAAGCAGCTGTATTCCCCTCAAGACAGGTGATACCGCACACCATTACGCCTGTGAATAGACCTGTTTCTGCTCTTGGGCTCAACAAGTAGGTTGCAAGCGCTCTGTAAAAATGTTTGTTACAGCCATCGTTACCCTCTCTTCACTAGCATTAAAGTACACAGCCAGGGACAAATGAGTCAGTGCAAAACCAGCATAACAAAAAGACGACAGGTTTTAATTGCTTTCGAAAGCAGCATGTTCAGATTGTAAATCTGAAGTCATAAAGACTCTCAGAACAGGAAACAATAACAGACGTATAATCAGGAACTGTGTAAGATACTGGTATCCCTACTTCAAAAACCCTGAGTGCCTGAACTACACATGGTTGCATGCACAGAGCTTCCGCCACCTCTCCCGCACACTGCACCTTACAGGAGGACGATCATCACTTGGGGCATGAAGCTCAAGCAAAGGCAGAGATGCCAGACTAATCCACCCTTTTGCTGGAATGCTGGCCAGGATGCTGCAGAGGTCCTGCAGGAGCCACTCCAGGTCCCTCATGGCCAGCACTGAACTAAAGGTACTAAGTCCTTAAGGGTGGCCCCCGCAAAACAGCGCAAAGGCGACACTGTGGCTCTAAAGAACTCGGCTCAGCAGCGGTAAGATGATCCGTGGCAGGATCTTGAGAGCTTGGTATCTCAGCACTCTTCTTTAGAGACCATCAAGGCTCACAAGGCTGTATCCCCTTCTCCCTTACTATTCTGACAGACAGGTAAGACTGCATAGTTGTCCATAAATGGAAAACACAGAGTTTAGACAATTTCTGTAATTCTGTAATTTTCTTTCAGAAAAGTCTAGGTTGCAGGGGACCTCCAGAGATTGTCTGCTCTAACCTTCTGTTACAAACAGGGCCATAGATTGAGTTACCTAGCTAGCTAAATAGTCAAGTTCAAGGCTCTGCATGAAAATCTAGCTTGAGCCCCTCGGCCTCAAACCCGCATCACCTTTAGTGCCTCAAGTACAAGAGGTTCACTGCCTCCCACAGACGCTAACAACCCCCCGTTCTTACCGGTGGGTGGGGAAGTAGTTCAGGGTGATGAGACCCGTTACTGCCTGGGTTCTGGCCACGCCGCCTGAGTCGGGCACGCGGGGAGCGCAGTCTCGTGCGCTGGTTCAGGGATTTCTGCTGGAGCGTATGCTGCGGGCTGTCCCCGCGCGGGGCCAGAGGCATACCCTGGCCCTGTGGTGCCTTGCTGATCGCTAGGAGTCAGTCACTAGTTATCCTGACGGGCAGCTGAATGCATGAACATTTTACTCTTCTTTTCAGAGTGTGGACAGTTGCTAGCAGCAGGCCAGCAGCCCCTTTACTCCAGATTAACTTTGTTCAGTCTGGCACTATCACAGGTAGGGAGCCTGATCAAAGTATAGAACGGCAGTCCAAAAACCCATCTGTATGCATATTGCCAAGCAACATTGAGACTCGACCTAAAACATTTGAGCCCGTAGAAGCATAACCATACCAACAAATGTAATCACCTCCCTTCACGATCACTTGGGATCAAAAATGCCTAGGCAGGAGACCTCCCGTTACAAAGTGAAGCTTACATTTCAGGAAGACATTGCCCAGGTAGTCACAGGTGCTCCCTACAGCGCACTCCCCTCTGGAGATACCTGCCAAATCCCATCTGACTGCATGAAGATTGCCATCCCAGCCTACAGTCGCTGGCCTCATAGGAAGGAAGAGCTGCTAAGAAATTTCCACAAAGGAAAAAGAGAGCCCATTACATCAGCTTTATAAGTACTGTTAAAAAAAAAGCAGGAGGGGTACAATCTTGCCAGTTAATTGGAACAGCTATCATCAGAAAAACAAGGTCATCCTGAAGATTGATCTGTCTGGCATGATCCTAGAAAAGGATGATGTTATTTATCGTCCCATACTTTCCCCAGCTGCCTGGCTGCCTCCCCAGGCAATGGCACACAAAGGCAGCTGGCTCCTGCCACTGCAGCAACCCAGGAGGCTCACAGTATATCTTTGGGAAGCACAGGCCAATAACACTGTAGCGGGGCTGGTGGTTCTGTCTTTTGCTGGCCTCCTGTTTCAGGGAGCAGTACCTCTGCCCCCGAGCCGGGATGTCAAAAAGCTGCTCGCTGTTCAGAGCCCCCTTGCACACGCAGCTCCCAAGTCTCCATCCAGGAAGTAAGGAGCGTCTCGGCCCTTGACAGTGCTCAGAAGCACAGCGCACTGTCCCCACCTAGTCTCAGACAGCGCCTCTATCCTAAGGCCAGACAATTCAGCTGTGTGGATTGTGCATGCTAGACAGATTCCTGTTGCAGACTACAAGCTCAGCTGACTGGTAGATGAGTTCTAGACAGGACGGAAGAAAAGCATTTAGCACATGCTTATGAACCTGAGGGAGGTAAGCAGGTCCTGGAGGCAATCTTTAAGCAGCCTCTAGGTTGCGTGAGAAAGGTAACGCAGCGAATTGAGGTAACAGCAGAAGGGAGGCGTGAGCTGGTCCATTACCATCAGGGAAAAAGGCAGTGCTTGTAATTCACTGGCTGGTCTGCACCTTGAGTAAATTAAAAAAAACAACCAAACCAACCCTTACCTTCAAGAGTGCCTGTAGATTGGGCACTGGAGTGTCCTCTACTTCAACGAGCAGCTGTTATGTGCAATACAGGTCCTTACCCAGATGCAGTAGCAGACCAGCACTGTGAGCAAGACTGACTCCCGTGGTCTGGCATTGCTTATGTCCTCAATCCTCAACAGATGTTCATCTTGACAAAAAACTGTCCAAGGAGCACAGATTCCTTCCCCGTTCCCATTATCCACAGCATGCTGTGCTGTCATTTTCTTTGTCCATGAGAAAGAATGCTGATTTGTTCAAGATATTTTGGAAATAGCCTCCATATCCTATTCTCTCCCTAGCGGTGACCTTGCCCAGTCCCAGGGGAGAAGCAAACTTGATTCTAAATAATGGCAACTATCAGAATAAGCCCTGAAAGGTGATGAATGTTTCCAGGGAGTAGAGGTGGGCCTCTTGTTCTTCAGCAAGTTTGTGGTTTGAGTGGATTGCCGAAAGAGGGAAGGCACGGAGAAAGAACAGCAGCAGTAGTGGGAAAGCAGACCACACCTGCTACTTTGTCAGTTATGCCTCAGTGTAGTAATGTCATGTCTTGCTAGTGGTTTCCAAGAATGCACGTATTTCTATTCCCAGTGCACACAGAACCATTTAAAAATTGCTTCCATGCCAGCTGGTCTGACAAACATATACACGGAGGAAGACGGCTGTATGTGTACCCTCAGAAACAAGTGCCAGGCAAGTACAGCATTCCCTAGACAGGCTGTATTACAAGCCCTCTAATCAGGTGCAAATGCAGAGCAATTCATTGTCAGCATGCCAGAGTATGACACTGGGTCTTGTTGTTTCACAAACCCAAGGGCTCTTATTCTTACTAACAACGCAGAATACGGTTCCAATTTGATATGAAAAGATTTCATGATGAGGAGAATCAAACATTGGAACAGTTTTCCTAGAGCAACTGAAATCTCTGTCCTTGGCGGTTTTCAGGACCCAACCAGACAAAGCCCTCAGCAACCTGCTGCTAGTTCAGTTCACTCCACTTTCAGCAGGAGGTTGGACTGGAAATGTCTTGAGACCCCTCCTCCCGCTTCCATGACAGCACTCCCTTCTCTGCACACCCAGGCTAGGCCTGAAACAGATGGGTTGTCCCTGTAATACTTTGTTGACACCCAGTTTTTGAGTGCCAGAGCTACCATGACCTGATGCGACATAGGCAAAGCAACCTGTTCCAATACTTTCTCCTACTCTCACCTATCCAAATGCTGCAACAAAAGTCTCAGGCTCCTGGATCTTGCCAGAGGGTCCCGCCAGGACATACGAATACAAAGGAGGATAACCGTTCAGGATGATCTCTTGAGAACTGTCTGTTCTCCAGGTCTTTGGCCGATTTGATAACCAGAGATAGGCACTTGTGTCTGCATGGAGTTGTGTGGAATTACAGGTTCAGTGCCCACCTTCTGTCTCACAGCTCTAAAAGGTTTGCTGCCATTCCCAACCTTCAAAGCTTTTAGTTCTGTAAAGTTCTATTAGTGCTGTTCTCCAGTTATTATCAAGCCTCCCGTTGTTTGCTTTCTCCTCACATTGCTGCTGAGAAATGGCAGAATACAGGTATAGTCCCAGGTCCTGCTAGCTAGATCTTCATTACCCTTCCGGTGCCACAGGTTCCCTTAGAGCCAGAGGATGCGTACGAATTGTGCTTGATGTCCTTTGGGAAACTTGGTCACACCGAGCAAAATTTGTCACTGCTCACAGCTATATTGTGCATCATGAAAATGTTACCTCATGACAGTTGTAGCTCAAGAAGTTTTAGGCCAGCCTCCCTCTGCAAATGATATCCTCAAAGACGCAACATAGTCCCAGACATGTATCATTCCAGTATAAGTAATCCATACAGAAAATCTCTAGAACAGAAAAATCAAGCATCCAAATGCCTACTCCCACAATATGGAAACAAAGTTTAGTAACTACATTAAAAACCAGTTGAAACCAGTTTAACACATCAATAATACATTTTTATTTAGTACTAATGCATTGTTTGTACTGATAACATCAAGAAGCATAACCACTTCAAACAGGTGAGGTTTCTTGGAGCTTTCCACCCTTGAAAGTGGTCTGTGTCTCAACAACGTGGCCCAGTACAAAGCCAAAAAGTTACTATACTGTAATTTACAGACAACCCCTCTGCACACTCAATACTCAGCTGTGCTTAGGTAAGCCTGTTTGTCTTAGCAATGCCAGGGACTTGCAAAGCTACAGCTGGAAGTAGCATCCCATTGCAAAACCCATCTACATTTGCCACATGATAGCATTTCATCTATGCCAGGGCAATCAAATTTCAGCATTTTCTGCACAGGGGTTCAAGAAATCTGTCATCGTAGTACTTCACAATTGATATGGTTGTTTACCTCACAGGGTTGGAGATTTCATGGGTCACATGGAAAGGTGATCTAGCTGAGGTAACAGGTGACTTGGATTTTCAAAAAAGTTCATGCTAATGTCTCATAAAAGCCCAAGTAAACTGCCATGAAATAAAGGAAATGATCATTTTATAAATCAGTTACTGACTACAGTAATAAAAGGTGGGAGGTTACATAGATTCATGCTTGGACTTGTAGATTTGAATATTTACCTACAAAAAGGGTAAGTAGAAAGGTAGCAGTTTATTGATATTAAATTATTTATGATCACAGAAGTGGAAAACAGCTGCAAAAGGATCTTGTACAGTACTGATTGACCAGATAAAGCAACAAGGGAATTTCAAAGTCAAATGCAAAATAAAAATACAGTCTGAACCTCTCTGAACTAGCTACGACTAAGAACGAACATTACTACCTCTCTTTCTGGGACTGATCACAGGTCCTCTTTTCTGGACTACTTCATTTAGATCTGTATGAACACTAGTGTGGTGTTCAGTTGTTGCCAAAGCAGTGAACTGAATTTTCAAAAATAAAAGGAAAGAATTAATTTTTTCTTATTTCATAGGACCAGAGAGAGAGATTGTTGAAAGTCAAAAATATTATGGCTGAAGTATCACTATATGTTGTCCTGTTCTTATACTCTTCCCCAGGCACCCACTACATACTGCTGGCACAGACCTTGTCTGGCCTACTAGTCATTCTTAGAGAAGAGGTTACACCTTCTGAAATGTGGACAGGTGCTCAGTAAAACTTTCAGATGTACATAGGTACTCTCCCCTGAACAGAAGGTTCAAGAAGCACCTAAAGCATTTTTGAAATTTTGTGCTGAAGGATTAATACAGTATCACACAGGAATCTGAATTTCTAACAGGAGAAAACAAGTAGAGCAGGCTGATAATGATACATACCGAGCATTAGCAGGTAAACTGCTCGGTGTTGAACACACTGAAGGTATTGTCTACTGCAGTAATTACCACACGATCCTTCTTGGGTTCTGAAATTGCTGTTTGTTTTAGTTCAAACAAAATGAGGAAGTAAAAGTATTCCAATAAAAGTGGAATTATCTTGTATTCTCTCATTTCAGGAACAGAATCTGCAGCTCTTCAAATTGACCACTAGGTATGCTTTCAGCCACAATTAGCAAGCTCCCTGTTGTTGTGAGGTGAATGAACAACTTCCTGCCAAATCAGAAAGGTTGGAGAAAGATTAAGAAAATCATTATGTAACCTTAAAGTTATTTTTAAAAATAACAGATGCAGCTCCAGGAGAACAGGAGGTGCTGCTGCTGGACATCCAGCCTTCAGTATGCCATTCTCTATTCTCTCCCTTTTCTTCTTTGTTTTACAATAATATACAGCTAACACAAAAGTTATTTTAAAAATCACCCAAATCACATCAGATTAGTACCAAACCATCTCATTTACTGTCTACTCTGATTTCCCACTAGAAGTCTCAGTATTTCTATTTATCTCCAATCATGAAGTCTGCCTTAATTTTTGCTTTGCAAGTGTTATGAATAAAGACATAATTGGAAGAAAGAACAGAGAAGTCAGCTCAGCCATGGTGAGAACCGTTTTAGTACATCACGCCAACTTCACAGACATCTCAACCAAGAGATAATAGCAATGGATTGGTTTATTACACTGAGGGTATAGCTTTGCTTTTGGCATCTTGAATGTGTACAGCAAATATGTTATACATATTTTCATATTATAGCCTACAAGTAAATTAAGAGGCAGTTTGCAGAAATTGTGTTCAAAATGTTGCTGTCAAGCTCTCAGCCTCAGAATCAACAAATTAAGAGGAATTTTAATATTGCTTTGGACTGTGCATTAGGAACTGAGCGAACAACATGAATCAGCAGCATGTCCTTGCAGCAGAGGTGGCCCACAGCACACCAGGCTGTATTAGCAAGAGTGTGGCCAGCAGGCTAAAGCTACCTAATGGAAAAGCATAGAGAAAATGGTGCCAGACCCTTAAAGGTGCACAAGCAAAGTGCAAGAGGAAGCATGAGAAATTCTGGTACATAAGGAAAAAAATTCCTCACAGTGAAAGTGATGAACCACTAAAACAGGTTGCTCAGAGAGGTGGTGGACTCTTCATCCCTGGAGGTGTTCAAGACTCAGATGGACAAGCCCTGAACAACCTGCTCTAACTGGACCTGCTTTGAGGTCCCCTGGCTGGGCTAGGTAGACTCCAGAAGTCCCCTGCATCCTCATTCTAAATTTGGCTATGATGAATATATGCAAACTCTGTATAGTAGATAATAAGATCCATGTTCTTAAAGCAAAATTCTCAACTGAATTAAACCGTGCAAGGTAAACAGGTGTCCATTCAAAATGAGGATGAAACTAGTCATTTTCATTTGAGCAAATCCAAGTCTGTTTCCCAAAGTTCTCATTGAAAGGAAGAGTTTTAAGAGTTTCAAGCACTTAAAATGGCCTATTGTTTATACTAGTTTGTTAGTAGTCAAATAAACTTATCAAACATTTAAAAAATAATAAATAAGTTTGCCATTAGCTTCTGCTACTCAGTATGATGGAAGACTTTCTCCAGTTTTGGACACCCTCCCCACCCGCACTCAGTATGAGATCCTGATGAACTTGAGCAAGTGCAGTGGAGGGACGTCAGGGGGATGGAGCACTTGCTCTGTGAGGAGAGGCTGAGGGAACGGGGCTTGTTCAGCCTGGAGAAGAGATTAGTCTGGGGGTCCCAACAGCAGCCTTCCAGCACGTACAAGGAGGCTATCAAAACGACAGAGCCAGGCTCCATCCAAGCACAGTGTGACAACACAACAATGGACATAAACTGCAATAAGGCAGGTTCTAACCACAAATAAAATGGGGGAGAAAAATATTATAATTAAGCATTGTAACAGTTTGAACAGAGAGGTTATGAAATCAGTCTTTGGCAATTTTCCAGACTAGCTCAAAGGCCTTGAGCAACCTCGTTTGAATGCAGAGCTGAAGGTGCTTTAAATAGGACACTGGACTAGAGACCTCCCTTAGTCCCTTCCACTTGGATTCTATGGTGCCTTCACCAAGCTGGACAACCAGCATAAAAAACTAGTACTTCATTTAGATTAAAAGATGCAGTATTGGCGAGGGAGATGAGAAAATTTTCAGCTAGCCATCACAAACACTACTACGTTAATTGCTACCAGTCACCCAGAAAACTCTCACAAAAGGCAGAAAAGATTCAGATATTATTAAAAAAAAAATCCAAGCTGTATCAGATTTGACTATACCACAGAAAGCAGCATCACAGTAGATTTTGCATACCCATAAAAGACATGGTCTCCTCTTCTTCATCAACATTTTTCTGGAATGCCTTGCCAAGAGCCCCTGTGCACTGCACCCTCCCCCTTTTTCTTAACAGCACAATGTCACTAATGTCGTATCCTCTTTATGGCTCTCTTATACAATGCAGATTTTGTCACCTTGAATTGCAACAAAACGCACAGATTATTTGCTTCATAAGACTACTTTCACATTCATGGAAATAGTAAGAGGTCCATTCTGTGTATTTAAGAGGTTAACAGATTTTATTGTTTTTCTAAAATATTTTACAATACAGAGACCCAAACCAGTAATTCCTGACAATTTTAGTAACCACCTTGTGGATGAACAATTATGTTGATAAGTTTTCCTTGACAGACACATAGATACATCCACTTTCTAAGCTTGCACATTTTGATTCATTGAAAATGATGACTAAATACAGCTATAAGCTCAAAAAGCAAACGATAAAGTCCAAGACTACCAACAGTGTTTTATAGTTACCTCAAAATAGATTTGTTAGCTTCATTACAGTGTAACTTCCTAACATAACATATCTACTTACCTGATACTTAGGGGTGGGGTTTTTTTAAACACAAATCTGCTGTAATTTTATAACCCAGTTTTAAATGTCACAAATGCATACTATTTGACATGATTACAGATGACTGAGCTGTAACTGCAAACAAATGTAGATTTTTACAGTGTTCTGCTACAATAATCCATGTAAGGACTAAAGCCAGTTTATATTTTGACCCAGAAATTTATCCACAAATACTGATTTTGAGTATGTTAGTGTATTTACTGTACTTCTGAAAATCTAATCACAGAATACTTTGTCTATGGTACAGTAATGAATATGGCAGGAAAGCAGATTTAAATATACCTATAATTTAAACTCTTAAAACAGTCTAAATCTTATTGACATCAAAAGGCTTGATAACTAATAGCCATGCTCTTTATATTTTGGAATATCAAATTATATGTACATATACACAACATAGATAGGCTCTTAATAAAAAGCATTTAGTCTATTTTACAGTCTTCTCTGTTCAAAAAATTAGTCTTTGCAGATTTAACATTTCAAATCACCCAAAAATCATTAGCAGTTTAAAGAAGATAATTTTTTTTTCCCTGCAAACGTGTGCTGGAAATAGCTACTGTTCTGGGGTTTATGCATAATTTATCTTTCTTTTGAGTGCCATTTAAGGTCTAGATGGAAAACTCTTAGTATAAGTGTCACACCACATAAGCAACATTCATAATAGAATCCCAACCCATGACGCCTGCAGGTGTATCTGCTACAAATAACCTTCTGTAACAGATATCTATTAAATACAGTATTTGTTTTACAACTTCAAGCCATGCTGACAACATAGAAAGATTACTACAACATGGAAAGAGTTTTCATTCAGTCAACTGCCAACTAAATCTCTGTCATAATTTAAGTATTAATTGATAAATCCAAGCATACAAAAAGGTGCTTACCTACAAAGCATTTAAATAAAAAAATACTGCATCTTTCAGACATCGCTAAGAACAAATAGAAAATTAACTATAATCTTTAAAATTCACGTTGCAAATTACTGAAGGTCACTTAAAATAACTGATTAAACAAAAGTGAGCGTAAGCCACATACCTAGGGTAGGATGAGGCACAAGCATAGGAAATGCAAAAATGTTTAGGAGTCACAATAACAGACCATGTGGTAAGAAAAAGCTTAAAAAGTATTTTTCCTATCATACTATTTTTTTCAGCCTAACCCCTTTCCTTTGCATTGTGCACAAGTTGTGAAAACAATGTCAAATTATTAGTTCAAACTTTTATCTTTAAATCACGGTGATTTCAGTATCGAGCTCTCGCCTCTTCATTAAAATATATACACTCTATACATCATTCAGCTTCCTCTCGCTTTAAATATATACTGTACAGACCCACAGAGCTTTTGTAACACTTCTGTATTAACTTTGTCCTTTGTCACTGGATTGGTTCTACGTAGTTTGCTGGGTATAAACCAACTTGTCCATTGTCCAGACGTCCTTTGCACCAACCCTGCTCGTCTTCATTCTCCATTTTAGTTAACTCATCCCCTGCAAAAAGAAGGAACATTGTTAACAAGCTGTAACCTTTTAAGTAACAACAGGAAGATAACATGGCAGTTACCTACATGTCTGCTTTTCTTCCCCTGCCCACCCCAGACCCCAGTAGAAAGCCGCCTCTTTGCTCTTCATGCTTTTGATACTAAGAATACCACTTAGAGATTTACATATGGGATTCAAGGCCCCCAATTTCAAGAAAATAGGAAGAAGCAAGCTACTTTGAAACTAAAACATTACATTGATGGCATCTCAAAAAGGTCATAGCATTTTTTTAAAGCACAATAAAGAATGCAAACTTTTCAAGTGATATACAGTGTTATTTCACTATAAGATCAAAGACTCCCTTATATCTAAAGGCTGTGAAGAGACAGAGATAGCTGTGGACAGTACAACTACCTCTAAACAAGCAGAATAATCCTACGCTTTTGGCCCTCAACAAAACGTCAGTGCAAGTGAAATAAATGTTTCATTAGGCTTACTGTAAATACATACTCTTCTAAGAGTTTGTGGAACATAAGGAGGAAAATGCTACAAACATTAAGACATGGCAGTAAAATTCTCTTGAATTATACTTGCAGCTTTTCAGTATACCACTACCAAGTTGTGATGCAGAAAGATTTAAAAGAATCTTATACCTTACACTTTGTTACATCTCTCTCTCTCTCTCTCTCTCTCCTTTCCTCATCTTTTTAAGAAATACAAGGATTGAGATTTAACTTTCCCTTTTATTGCTCTAGCTTTATACTGCAGGAAGCTGATGATGTTGCTCTAGAAAAAATAACTAAGAATTTGTTTGCTAACTTACACAGCAAAAGCTGAGACTGATTATCAATTCAGACTTTTATGAATTATAGCATAACCTTTATTTATGCACCTTAACATAACCTCATTTTGACTAACATCCACATCTAATCTTCTACATCCTCAGGAAATACGTTGGCATTAGAGAGTCCGCAGACTCCAAGATGCTGTATATGAGGAAATGAATGTCCACCTCAGCCAGGCAAAAAAGGCCAGACTAAGTAACAATTATTTCCTCATGTACAACTTATTTGTGTCAAATTATTTCCCTAGATAAAACTGATTTGTGTTTCATCTTAGTTAGCAATAGGAAATACATGCTGAAGATATTAACCACTTAATACAGCTCCAAATGGCTATAAATACACAGCCTTGGTATCATTTAGGAGAACAAAAACTAGCCTAGAGACTATCAAGTCTTTGGTAGAAATGGACAAGCTTCATATTAAATCTTCTCAGATATCTCTCTTCTATAGCTTATCTGTTAGCTAAAAAAGGTTAAAGCCTCATCTCCTCTAGTTTGTAAGTTTACCAGATAACTAATAACATTATGAACAAGTGTTTGGCACTAGGGACTGTACTTGGCTTATGCAGACGTCTTACAATTTTTTTCCACCATTTCTAGCGCTGCAGAATGAGAATGTACAATTTCAAGCTTTCCTGCCACTTCTATGATGTGTATTTTAATAAAGAGTGAAAACAATGACTATCAAAGCCACACTGCATTAACAGTAAGCCCCAATGCAGTTGCACTTGTATTAGCAGCTAGGACTTGGAAACTCAGTGATCTTGGAGGTCTATGAAAATATTACCACTTAAGTGTCATCTGCACAACAGTTACAACGAAAACAGCCTTTAACAACTGCGATAAAGATAGCATACACAGTAACACATTTTGACAACATTGCATCGTCTACATTTACTGTAGATATTTATTCTCAGCCATGGCAGAGACACAGTAGGGTGAGCTAGACATATGGTAAATGGTTGTGTCCCATCCTGTTACATGATTATAAAACCTCTCATAAGATATGAATAAACAAAGTTATTCTTCTGCTTTGGAAGTCTCCCACAGTTTGCCAAGAAAAGACAGATGTATAAAGTATTCCACTAACAAAAAGGAGCTTCATGTATTAAAGTACATTTAATGGACCCTATGCAGAGCATATATACTACAGCATGTACCTAGAAGTGATCACAAAAGCTTTGTAGGCAAATTCTTTGAATATCCAAGGAAGTCCCATCTGAGAATATCCGCATACATTTAAACAGATCCCTAAAATGCATTAATCCTCTGCTGACAGCTGCTTAGGAGTCTAGGCATAGTCTACATAGAAGCACAGGAGTGAGTACATTTTAAATTGGCTTCTGCATGACCTGGTGAATTTTTTTCCTTAGTCTTTTGTATGTCCAGTGTAAACCTAGTCACATCAGTACTTCGCCTAAAACCTAAGTAAGTTTGTAGCCATTTTATAATTCAGCTTCTGTGAGGGGATTCATAGTCTAGCCTGTGATCCCTTTCCTACGATTGATACAGTCACATAATTTGGTGTTAATACATACTTTAATGCTCTTTCTTCAAAGGTATTAAGCTATTTTTCAGTTAAGCCTACATACATCTCTTAGAGTTCATACTTCCTGTACTTCATTTCTACAGACCTCACACTGAGAACCACTTGGTTGAAATAGTTTAATGCAAGTCACACAGCTGGTACTAAAGCACAGAATGCCTAACTTTGTATTTAACCATTACATCTGGATGTATAAACATTGCATAGTTTTGCCACCGAAAGGCTCATTACTGTAAACCCTTGGAATGCCATCTTGTTGCCCGACAGGCACGATACATATATTTCAAGAGGATTAGCACACTTCCATCCCCTGCTGAGAAAAAAGGAGCAGTTAAAGTCTACAGAATGAAGAATAATTTTAGCTGCTGCGCATTCCAGAGAAAGTTCTAGATGTTTTGTTACTGCTGTCCTTCTGTCAGGGCACAATTCAGCAAAGTTAATGGACAAACAACCCATTCTTCCTCTCTGGAAGCCTACAATGCTTGTCTACAAAGAAGAGTCAGATGTGTTAGTTTCACTACTAAAAAAGGAGGATGGCGAGTGAAAGGTAGGAGCACCACCACCTAAGTTGTGGGGCTTTTTGGTTTAAAAGACACAGACTGCATTTAGAATATGACCTGGAAATACACTGTTCTGAGCACCACCTTTCTCCACACGCAGATGGAAGTCCAGCAGTTCACTGAGTAGCTACATCATTGACTTGTTTACTACATTAACTTTAAGCCGTAACATCCACCTAAGACCCACTGTTGGTGGTGTAGAAGTAGCATACTTCTTACGAACCCCAGCTGAAAGTGAAGTAGAACTAAAAGTTTTCTCAAACTTTCTTTCAACACTTGAATCCTGTTTTTCCTCTACAACGAAGTCAGTCATTACAGGAGAAGGGAACAAATCACAAGCAAATGGGCAAAGAGACAAGATCAATGAGATTGCCTATCTCATTTTCACAAGCTGAGGTTCGGTTTGCTTTTGCTAAACTACTCATGCAATCTTGTTCTGGAATTCCTGGTTGGTAAACTTTTCGTTTGCAATTATGGGCAAGACAATAGAACAATTGGCTGAAATGAGAGGTCGAAAGGCATGGGCAGGGTGTAGATTTCACCTTTCATCACTAGAGGGTGCTGCCTCCGGGTTGGCCAGATGATGAAAAACGAAGTCTCCTACTTAGGCGGCTAAGTGAGCTGCCCAGGCACTGGCTCAGCACACAACGGCTGGTAGAACTAGCCCAGACAAACTGGAGGCAGCAGCACCCATGGGGTGCAGCCATCGTACCCTTGTGCCAGCTCTGTATGTGTGGAAACATACCGTGGCATGGGTCTCTCCTGTCAGTTGCCTCTATTCTGTTCTCTCAACTCCTATAGCAGTGAGGTAAAAAAGGAACGGGGTTTATGGCTCAAGGGAAATACAACACCCTAAGAAGGGAGATGTACAGTAAGTGTACCCTAATATAATGCAAGACAAAAAAAACCCCAAAACACGGGTAAAGACAGTTACTCTGCTTAACATACACTGAACGGGGATGGAAAGAGAGAAGAAAAAATTATCTGTCCGTGGCTAAGTTTTCGACCTTAAAAAGTTAGCACTGTAGGAAGTTGGAGGCCAAAACCGGTTCCAGTTTAAACAGAAAAAATATCAGTTGATTAGATATTCTTTTAAGATTAGCTGCTGTAGCGTTTTCCTTTAAAAAACCAACTTTGTAGGGTTGGCATTTCTAGACAGCTAAAAGCAGCAGCTGTTACTGTCACAACTAAAAAAAGGAGGAGACAGGATTATCAGTTCTGCAGCTCATTTTGTTTAACACAAGATGCTAAGAAAGAGATATCCTAAACAGATGCATCCCAACACATTCCAAACAGGGGATACTAAGAAGCGCTATCAGGAGTGGTGAGGGTTAGATAGGATCCTGTAAGTGGAGTTGTACATTCAGGGAAACAGGTGACTTCAGAAAATGAAATCTGAAGAGAAAAACTCCCCCCCCCCTTTTCTCCTTTTGATAAATATTTTAAGTGAATGTTGTAAACTTACCAGCTTTAAAGCTGAGTTCATCTTGCTCTTGGCCCTCATAGTCATAGAGTGCACGTACTCTCACCTCCATTGCAGGAGAGGTATCTTCATCAAATGGATTGGTGTCTCCATTTGCATCAGTGGAAGAGAAAGGATTGTTGGACTCTTCATCAGACCAATCTGTAGGGTAGCTTTGGTTTTTTTCATAGCTGCTAACACTGAAAACAATTTTTGAATTATTCTTTTCTGGTCTTAAAATAGGAGACTAGAAATACCACTAAGATATCAGTTCCCCTAATTAAGCTTAAACTCCACTCTAAGGCCCAGTTTTGAAACTTTATTTCTGGTATCTTCTCACCTATGTTTAGCTGACAATGCCTCATTCAAAAAAAAAAAAAAGAGCATTCTTGCAATACATTTACAAAGTTAGAACAGGGAAAAAGAAAAAAAGATATCAAAGACAGCCTCCCCACAAACTCCAAAACCTTCTCTATCAAGAAATCTATATAATCCACGAGACTATTTACTCTAGAAAAGCAAGAGGTATGCAGGTAGATGAGAGGAATTATCTGGTTTAGGATAAGACATTTAAATTGCTTTGCAGAACCTTCCTCCCAAATCTCTATGCACCTCTACAATAGCTTTCAACACTTTTTGTATGTTGCAATCCACCAATAAAGAAACTTCATTATACTGCAACAACTTGATCATTTAAAGAAAAGTTCACTGTTGAGCATGCACATGCCATTTAAGAGAGTGGTATGACATCCTTAGTGTGCATACTGAAGTAACAGGCAGCTGCTTGGGAAGGTCCTAAATAAAAAGAAAGCAATCATAAACGCAGATTTATCCAGCGAGAACACACAGAGCAGTGAAGCTCCAGAAGCAGTTTCACTAGAAAAATCCATCAGTTTTAGCATTTTATAGGACTGGTAAAGGAAGGAAAAAAGCAACAGCAGTTTTTTAGCAACTGCCAATAACCCCAGTAGTTTCAAACCAAAGATCAAGGCAACAGATATGGCATCTGTTAGGAAAGACAAGTTAGGTTACAGTGTTGCTTACATAACCACTTAAAAGGCCTTCATGCACTGACCGGCATAGTGTTATAGAAACCAAAAATAGAAAACCCTGGATAGAGAAAGTGCAAGTGTGAAAACAATTAAAAAACAACATTTCACCAACTTTTTGATCTTATTGTCCTCCTTTTCACTGACAGTACTCCCAGTATCTTCTTCATCTTCAAAGGGATTGTAACTTGATTGTACTGACTGCACTGTGTTACTCTGGACACTAAGACTGCTAATTTGGAAAAGAAAGAGCATTATGGTGACCCTATCTGTTTCAGATTAGAACACTGTCATCGGTGTCCCACTAAGCAGTTTCTTAGCAGACCCCTTCTCCAGCCAAAAAAACCAACCAAACAAAAACCCAAACATCTATCAAGTGTAGCATCAGACCCAAGAAAGTTCGGAAAGCCTCACATACGATACATTCCTTCAGAATTAGCATATCCTTCATGGACCATAATATCTTTTTCTTACTGCCTGCAATAAAAGGCAGTGTGATTTTTCTAGCCAGTTTCATTCCTTTCTATAGCAGCTGGTGTTAACAGTTTTGTATTAATCACATCCAGAATTCCGAAGGGACTAAACATTTTGCAAGCTAAGATTTCAAAATATTATTGTCATTTCTAGGGATGGGAAGATAGCAACAGACTAACTACCAGATTAGCTACAGAAAGTTCAGTTTCTCATGAAGTTTGGTTTCTTTTAATACCCAATGGAAAGAAAACTGAAAAATGGAGAATAATTCCCAAAATATTTTGTGAGCTGCAGAAACACATCACTAAAAATGCTCACAAATAATTAACATTTGGTTGGATAGTGACTTTTTGATCCCGTAGAGCTTAGTGTACTTGAAGATAACAATCCTGTTCAGTTAGTCTTTTTAGGCATGAAAAAGAATACCTGCTATGTTTGTTAGGCTGTGAAACTTGATCTCCTGTCTGATTAATACCAGTCAGAGTCACTCCATCAGAAGCCTTCTTCTTTTCTCTTCTACTGAGAGTGCGATTCAGATCTGCAGACCACTCCTATGAATGAATCAAAAATGTGATTGAGAAATTTAATTGAACAAGTAATTATCATATTTAACTTTCAGACTGAATTATGGAACATAATAATACAAATAATTATTAAAGAGATAAGTTACTCTAAGTGTTTCAGTTATAGTTCCCATCTAGTTCCCACCCTAGCAAAGCAAACAGCTATCTGTGCTACTCGCAAAATCCCAAGGTTACCTGCACTTCCCTGCTTAGTATTCTGAACACCTTGAAAAGACTTAAAATACCAGACATCTGGCAGACAACTGGAGAAATCAAAGGAGTTGGCCAGTGCAGCTTTTTAAAAGTTGTACTGAGAGGGCTCACTGTTTCAAATAATGCCAAGACATCTGGCTTTAAAAGGCAAACCTTACATTTAATTTAAAAAGGTATTATAGTCTAATTTAAGACAGGGCTTACTTCTCAAGAAGTGCTCCAAGAATGACCTATGAGGAAGCTCATTTTTAGCTCATTGTACATCACTTCTGTCCCTAAGATCTGAGCCCTTACAGTACATCACTCTAGGTTTAGTGAAATTTACTGTCCTTAAAAGCCATCCATAAGAGTTAAGGCTCAAATCAACACAACTGTTGGCAAGACTCACGATGCCATTTGTAAAGTATCCCCTCCTTGATGTTTTGAACCATTCGGATGTTGCAGAAGACAGACAGGCAGGCATGGGGAGACCTAAACACAACTTCTACCTATCAAGGCAAACTAAGCTGCACGCTGATATACAGCAGGAAACAGAGAGCAAACTGGATGCAACCAAATATCCTGTGCTGAGGCATGTTTCATCTCAGAAGCCCTAAAGGTAAAAAAAGTCAGGAGATAGTCTGCTGTACAAAAGACAGCATTCGAGAAGTATTTAACAGGAAACCAGAGATTTTGCGAGTTGCTGTTACTACTGGTTTACACACATAGCACAGTCAGTCTTAAGTGATTTCTGGCCAATTTTTCAGAGATACCTCATTATTTTAACTTTGTACAAATACATATTGGATTTCTGAGTTGCCATAGTTTAAATACCACTGACCTAAGCATATTTGCAGTTTATAATGCAATTTCATATTCATTTGATCATGACTTTTTTTTTTTACTTACGTCATCCTTGTAGCATGTAAATGAGAAAAAGCTTGATTAGAAAAACAGTAACAACAGTATTTAATCTGTTAATTATAACGCTTATGAAAAAGGATGACAATTTCCCCACACAGAAGTAACTGTAGTTCAGTGTTTCAGGCAAAGAAATTCTGCAGTACTATTATGAGTTTTTTTCCTCAAACCTAATCTGAAGTTACTCAATATTTTAAAAACAAGTGATATTTTCCATTAGGGCTAATAAGGGAACAGTGAACACTCCAGAGTTGATGCTTCCACTCTGTTGATTTAACGCCTAGAAATTATTTCAACTAAACCCATGATTCTGGTCAGACAAACTCATCCCAGTTCCAGCTATTTGATACTCTGGTACTATGATCTGCACTGATACATTTTGGTACTTGTTTCTTGTAGGCTATGTTAGCAGAACACTACTTAAAAAAGAAATCCTTTCTTTGGAAGATGGCATTCAGCAGTAAAATTATCAACTGGTTAAAAGTGGAACTTTTTAAAATGTAACAGTATTGAAAAAACTAGTTAAGACTTATAACACCGATTTTCAGGACTGATTGAAGTATTTAGTTCAAACTTTTTCAGTCTTTGCTGCTTACACTATAATTACCTGCTAACAGCAAGGAGATTCAAATTGAAGTCTGACACCAAAGCGGGGAAGTAAAACATGTATGATAACATACACAGGTGTCAGAGGTGTGTCAGTCAAACCATGGCTTACTAATGACTTCAGTAATGACTTTAGCTTAAAAAAAAAAAAATCACTATATGAGTTTTCTGGTTTACCCCTTTCATCTTTAATTAGGTGCCTGATATAATCACCTCCAAAAGTTGGGGGATGAGGAGAGCCCAACGGAAATCAAGAAAGAAAACTACTATGACTTGTAAAAACAAAAAAAAATTCACTGCTGGAAGCCTGAATTTAAGAGTTACACCAGAAAGGAATATGACAAAAAGCAAAGAGGAAAAAACAGACAAACAAGCCTGGGTTTTAAGTACTCTGACCTTACCTCAAACTGAGGCCAATTCATTGACATCCCTGGACCTTGATTAGCTCTAAACCACCGCAAGTCTTCAACAGCATCTGCTGTTTTGATATTCTGTTCCAGTTCACGATAGATATTTTTGTAACTGTAAAACAAATTTGTCTTCAAATTTAGTATAGCATTTAGAAATGTGGCAAATCCCCTAGTCAGATTTAAAAAAAAAGACTGTTTCAAAGTTCACAATATTATTGAAAAAATTTACAGCAAGACAGACTTAAAAACTCTATGACAGACCTATTAACTGCCTGTAAAAAAGGAAGAGTAGTCCAACAAGTAAGCTTGCTGAAAGTCCACAAAAACATAAAAAATCCTTATTTGCCAGATTTTAGAATTATGACTCTTGTGTAACTTAATTGGCTGTTGTTAAATGTAGGAGTTACATAGGAATGTATTTAAATTACTGAATGCCAATCTTGAAATTTCTTGAATTTAAAAGCTTGTCTACAAGACAGTAGAAACCATTTTTGTGATAAATCCATAGCATTCTATGAAAACTCCTGTCTTAATCCAATGAGAATTATAAGTCATTATAAAAATAAAAATATCAAACCTGAAGCAGAGTTAAATGGGTTAAACATTTTCCTATGCAGTTATAATATCTGCTAACTGTTTTTATTGTTCTGGGTACTCTCCAATTTTACTAACTGTACTATTTATACAAAATATCAAACACTATAAAAAAAGAACCTTACTACTTTTACTTATCTCTTAGTCTAATTGTTTTCCATTAAAGTTGAGTTCTCGTAAGTATAAAGTATTTTACAGAATAGAAGTCATGTTGCAGATACAACTTTGATCCCCCGCTCCTAGACCATGCACATGATGTATTCACTCTACAGACTGTGACTGTAAATACAATTGTTTTATACAAAAAACCTAATATGGTTCAATATGGAACTCGGAGTATAAAGAGGTCTTAACACAACAGCCACAAGGCTTAAAATAAGAGATGCAGAACTGCCAGTCTGTATTCAAGCTAGAGAGAGTTTTGGAAACTCCTTCCAGACCAAGTCACACAAAATTTAGAATTAGAATTCATTAGTGCTACATTGTCAAGGAGTCAAACTTTCCCAAAATATACTTCCAAATTTCTCAATTTCTATATATTACTTGACTGCTTTAACATGTATGCAGTGTGGGTTTTTTTCTACATCAGTGGTTCTTTGAATGTATTTAAGCAACAGAAAGGCACGTGCTTTGAGAAAGGGAATAAATCATTTTGAATGATACACTAGCCATCAGTTAAATGAACAATACGCTGGAGGTCTACGTCTGAGAAAACAGGACAGGGCTATTTTCTGGACTGTGCTCTTCAGCATTATTAGTCTTAAAAAAGTTAAAAATCAGACTTCCTTTTGAGGGTTTATTCTACACTTTTTATCTCTGTGTATTCGAAGCGGCACAGATAAGGAAATAGATAAACAGTTACAGTTGCTTTATCCCTAGTTTTATCCTAACAGTTCTTTTCTTTGCACCTTATTAACATACCATAAGACACCACTCCAGGACCTCCTAAGGAAATCATTGCCTCTCCACTTGGTCATCTTGTGTAGTCTTCTCCCAACCTTGCCCCTTAAATCAACTATTTCTCATATATTTCTGTTCTGTAGTTTTTTTCAACCTAATTAAACTGAATTCAATTGGGCAGCAATCCTGGCTATCTAGCTACTCGGAGATTAAAAAGAATCTGTCTTGCACAGCTGTTCCATAAGAACTTTGAAGCAACCCAAAATTATAATGATGCTAAAATAAGTGATCTTGCCTTTACCTATTGCTTGCTCTGTATTTGTTCTTGCCCCTACGTCATCCCTTCGCTTATGCCGGCACTAACATTCGTGTGACTGCATAGCAAGTCAGTTTGGAATACTGATCAGGGTTAAAACCAAACTAGATTCTTCCTGCCCTAGGTTACCTTGATCAGCTCCTTAATTCCACTGGTTGGACTACCGTAAGACTTTTGTCACTAGAAGAAGCAACAGAAACGAAGAGACAGCCAGGAGCACACTTTTCTACTTTTAACTGAAGCGCCAACCAGAGTGCACACAAAACTCTGCTGTTTTAAGTGAGATGTAAAATTCCACTAGTGGTACAGCATTTGCTGCAAGTATACCAGTGTCTGTCTTCTCAAATGCAAGAGAAGAAAAACACATTATAACCACTGCCTTGCTGATATACTGAAGTAGCTTCGTATCAACATGGCCTGTAGTAGTCGATGACATGCTACACGATCTGACAAAATAAGCTGCATGAGCTCTGGTTTGAGTTCCCTAGCAGAAGTTTAGATTTCTTGGAATGTAGTGAGGAGAGTCCAGGCAGAAAGAACAAAGTACAAGACATGCGTTATACATACCGCAGTATAAAGATCAGACTTTGAAATTGATAGAGACAAGAGTTCAGCAATGGGCAACCAATAGATCTTTAACATTTATCCTCTAGTTAAGGTAATTCCTTTATACTGAACTCAAATATTTTAACAATAAATGTGTTTATGCCACAAAGTTCATGCTGTCTTACACTAATAAATTCTGGTTTGTTCTCCAAGAAACATGCAAGACATATTACACCAAACCCCTCCTTTCCCAATCTTTGGTCCAGCATTTTTTGATTCTAAGCTCTGCATCCTTTTTAATTGGCACACATTTGATTATAAAAATACAACAAAAATGAGAGTTTCTTGGTTCATTTAACACTGTGTTAAATAAAACTAGCAAATGTTAGGGATAGATGCTAATCTGTTCTTAGACAAAACAAAGAATTAAGCTTTCACTTACACTTTGAACAAATTGAAGCAACACATCAGAAACAAATCAGATTCCAAACTCTGATCTACTTGAAGTATGGATTATTTTTCACTGAAAAGTATTAAGCATTAATTTTGAAGTCTTACACAGTTTTACCTTGCAACATTAGACAAGTCAAGGTGTTTTTGAACTTCCAGTAATACTTCTCGAAAGAAACGTAAGCGTTTTTCCTCAAACTGCTGACACTGTTCAAATACCTGCTCCATGTTTTCCATATATTGAGGAGTGGCATTATCTAATTCTTTCAGTGATTTTTCATACTTTTCTTTTGTCTGGGGGTGGAAAAACAAACCGTTAGCAATATATTTTATTACTACCCTACATAACAGACTTATCGATGTAGTAATGGCCAAGATTTAGACCAGAAGTTCCCAAACTTCATTCTCTTTTCATGAGCACTGTACCTATGTCAGGTTACGATGAGTTACCTAACAAAACTGCAGAACAGTTACAATAAAGCTCTAAGCTTCTTCTCTGGCTTTTTAAGAGAAACCATGACAAATGTTCATGTAAACTAAAGATAAAAGCCAAAGGAGCCACAGAGTAAATCAGAGCAGGCAGTCTTTCAAGTTACAGGTCTCTTTAAAGATCTCCAAATAATTTCAAAGTGTTGTCTTTTCTCCTTCAGAAATTTACATAGCCTGCTGTGAGGTATTACCAAAAAACCAAACATTGTATACATCCCCGTGAACATAAATTGCCTATGCTGTGAGCTCAGTTAACAGATAGAACCTCAGGCTCTACACTAATCTACAGAAGTAGCCCACAGACAGGAATTAAAAGATCCCACCCAATGTAACATCAGCCTTCCAGAACACAGAACAGAATTCTCGAAGGGAAAAGATGTCTTTGAAGAAAGTCACACAAGAAAAGCCTCTTGGTAGCAGCCCGCCAAAGAGATAAATCGAATTGAGCAATAGAATGGTATTTCCAAAAGTGTATTTACTTTCATTTAAATGGATTATATCAGCTTACTTTCTTAAAAAAAAAATGCATTCTGCAGTCAAGAATAACTACAAGTTTAGATGTTGTCAGCAAGTTTTAAGTGCCTATCTCACAGCCTCTCAAGTGAAATAACTCAACCCTCACTACTAAATGAGTAGAAGTCTGTCCTAGAAGTTCGCTGTCTTATTCTGCTTTGTTCCCTGCTGAAAGTACTCATGTGAAACAGAGGCAATACATTATTCATTCTTCACAGAAGAACTTGGCAATAACATATGCTTTGGAGAAAACTCTAAATTTCAGTATAGGACCGTAACTGGAAGTGAGGTGCCCTGCAGTCCATGGCACATTCAGGAAGGAAAAAAAGCTTAAATATGCACAAGCTATAGGTTAAAAAGACTGCATACAAACAGTATGTTAGCATACAGTATTACCTTTAGTACATCTTGTTTGCTTCTCTCCACTTTGTCTTGTAATTTCTTAAGTTGTTCAGGATTTAGTGCTGGATCAGCTTTGCTGTTTGTTTCTCTGGATATAGCCAGTTTCTCCTCTTTGCAGGCCGCATGGTATGCTTTCTTTGCAGCTTCCACCTACAAAGTAGATTTGAATATTTGCATCTGGGATAGTTTACACAACAACCATCAACTGAATTTTTTAGCCTTATAATAATGTTGCAATGAAGAAAGTGTCAGGTTTTGTTTCAGGATGTTTTTTTTGTTGTTTTTTTGTGGTTTTTTTTTGTTTTTCATTTAGGCCAAGAAGTGACCACTACACAAGAATCAACATAAGGAAATTATTGTAGTACTTATGAATCAGCATTCTCTCACCATACAAGAAATGTCACTTATACAGCTTAGAGAAGTGTGGAACAGACTCAAGAAAAGGTTTACAGAAAGTCCTCAATAGAACATTTTTTCCTCATGCTCATGTCCTCCTGCTCCCCTTCTTCTACAAACCTGTTATTTAAGAATAATGTTACATGACAGGGGAATAAACCCACAAACACTTTTCCCCTGCTTATTTCTTTGAGCAATTCGTAACTTTCAAATGCATGAAATCAGATACTGTTAAAATGACAGCTTAAATTCCACTTTTCCCAGATTTTCACTGAAGTCACGAAGATTAGGAGAGACCAAGAGAAAATACTTATTTTCAGAAAAGGACAGAAAGGAGGAGATCTTTTTGAGAAAGGAGGGTCCAGCAGAGAGAATAGGGAGTTTACTCCCTTATAGAGATTTAAGACATTAATATATTGTAACACAGGATATCTAATACATAATCTACTGCTGTACCTCTTTCAGCTTTTTTGCCCAGGGTTTCTGAGCTTTCCTAAATCCATCTTCTGCTTCTTTGGTTTCCTTAAATCCTCCCATCATTTGCTTATGAAAGGCTTCCTTCTGCCAGTTCTTGATTTTTTCAAAGTCTTCATTCATCAGTGAACCTTTTACTTCTAGATGTAGTTCACTCACTTTTTCAGCTTCTGACATAAAAGCACACCAAGCCCTTTCTACTGTTCCATACTGTGGGCCTAAACACAACAGAAAGTGTCATTCTCAGTAACCATCACCCACATGGAACTTATATTCCCAAGAAACTACCTGAAGCTATTGACTTATATTCACTTGTAAACACCAATATCGACGCAAACCTGGAAAAGGGAACAGTTTCTTTTCAGATAAATTTAGAATGTTACAAATTTTTACAGCAGAAGAAATTATATTCATTTAGTCTGGCCTCCTTCTCCCTCTACCATGATTCTCAGTATTCCACCTATTGGCTCCTCTTTGAACTGCCTTCAATTTCTCAACGTACTTTTTGAAGCATGGATAACCAGGAAAAAGACAAATTATTTCAGAATATATTAAAATGGTATCAGATTAGCCTTCCACTAGAGCAATGCCTAGCTCTTTTGTTACTAGTCTTTTCCCCCACAACCACTGCCCCCTTATTATTCAGATACACTTTTCAAACTGTATTCTATACCATTAGTTACCTAGAAACAGCCAGTTCTCTAGAACTGAATCTATTTGCATACCTCAACACTGAAGGCAAGATTCATCTGCTTCAGTAAGAAACAAGCAAACTAGCAAAGGAGCAGGGCTTTGTTTGTTTTTAATCAAGAAAAGCTTGATCATTTGTTACGTTACTGAGCCTTTTGCAAAGACTCCATTATAGGCTAAAAAGTACAAAATTTCTACTTTTTACTTACCAAAACAAAGATACAGAAACATTTTTGTCCCATTTGAGAAAGTTTTCAGAGATCAAAATCAGAATGTATTACCTTTTTCCACAAGCTGTTTCCACCTTTTCGCCCATTCTGTAAGCTGCTGAGCATAGACCTTCTCTATTCGTGCCCGTTCATGAATACAATTCATAAGATCATTGCAAAGTCTGTGACCATCATCAATTCGTTTTACTGTCCGCTTGTAATTTCCAACCTGTAAAGAGACAAATACTTAACAACTCCTGCTTGAAAGCTCTGAAAACAAGATAAATCTCTAATTAACACAAATGCTGTTACCTAGGAGAAAAGTAATCTACTAGCAGGAATTCATCAATTATAGCATAAGGTATTTTTCAATTAATCTTAAAACCTAACTGCAACACCACCACAAAGGCCACAAGTTCTCCTGTAAAAAGGCTATTAATTTTAAAAGTGAAAGCTTTATTATATTTTATTAGTCCTGCAATGTAATTATGGGCAGTCATCACAATTGTTCTGCATTATTATTGTTGCTTTAGATAATCAAGATATTTAACACAAATACAGTATTTCCCTCTCCCATGCATATTATTAAGTACCTAATGCCTTAATTTTATGCTGTGTTTAATCTTTCAGAATTAATAAAACTGCAAAGACATGCAAAGGAGTATTGCAACATTTCTATCAAGCATAATAGTTTGCGTTTTTTTGGGTTTTTTTTAAGAATGTAGTATGGAAGAAGCACAACCACTATATATACAACAGAGGCCGGATATGCTGTTTGTTACAGTTGTGCTCCACTGCTGACAAACTACATAGCAACTCTTTCAAAAGTCTACTGTAGCATTTAATGTGGGAAGATACTGACAGCACTTACGTGGAGTTCCTATACCTAGAATTAACTTGCGAATTCTAAAGAAAAAATATAGTTGCGCAATCCACAAGCTACAAAAGGATAAGGCTATGGAGAAAAATGCACACTATATAATGAAAATCCATTGCATAATTAAGACCCCCCTTTCATTTTTGTGTATGCACCAACATGGAATCACCAATCTAGATAATTGAAGGGAAAAAAAGCCTGCTCCCAGAGTAATATTTCCATTGATTTCAAGGTCACTCAGGGTGGCTTTTGTAAACATTACACAAGACGCAAGAACTTGGTTAACAGAATTTGCACAGACTATTAAATATCACAGTCAGTTTCTTATCTGCCCTAACCACCTGACTGAAAAATAAAGATTAGCAGTAAGGCAGTAGATTAAACATCCAAATACTTAAAGCATGTTTGTAATTTTTACATTTGAATCATATCTGATTCACATTTTAAATACAGGAAACGATCCAACTTTTAGGTTCACATTTATTCAGAATTTTGTAAGCAGATGTACATGCAAGCCATCTGCTTAAGGAAAAACTCTTCTAAGTATATAGGGAAATACTCTTAGAAGGGGAAAAAACCTGTATTGAGTGCTGGAAAAATAAGTGACTATGCTGATAAATACAGACATATGTTAGGACTCCTTATCAAAAGGGCGGGGAGGGGAGAAATCGAAACCATCAATGACAGGACAAAAACAATTCCTTTAGATAGTGGCCTCAAAGCATTAATTTGGGGATGTTTTTGGTTTTGGACTAGAGCCGTTTCAATGGATCAAAGAAATTTAGGTAGCATCTAAGAAAAGCATTAGTTAGCAGTCACTGATTTGTCTAAATCATGTAAAAAAGTACACACACACACCAGCCTTTAAACGTAAGTCACTATATAACTGAAGATAAGTAGCTACCAGCATCACAAAGAAGCTGACACCGAAAATCAAGATAGTCAACGCATCCATGTGAAAACAGATTTCATCTATTAACAAAAAAGTATGAAAAATAACCTCTCATTTTCATAAGAAATAAAAATTTGAGAAGTAGGCAGTTTCAAACTAACACTGTACACTAACAAATAGAATATACATATGTAATCAAAGCATTAAGAAAATTAAATACTTCAAAGAATACTTTCTAAAGCCTTTGTATTGGAAGAGCAAATCATTCATCTGCTCAAAATTACTCCAGCTGCAGGTTCACAGCCAAGCAGGCTGTTAAAACAGGTTATGCTAGCTTGGCACAACTACTGAAACCTTATATTAGCATCAATTTGTGTCTCCAGTTATGTGCCCAGGGATTTATGTCTCTAGCATGAACGTTTCCTTTAATAAATTTTCACTATTAAATTAGCATTTTAAATGCTAATATTGAATGGGAGCTGGCTGCCTCATGGTATTTTGTGTTGTCTGAGCAAATTCTAACCTCATGGTAATATCTAGCAGCTGCAAAATCTCAGGCAGATATTCGGAGAGCTGAATTTAGCTTACCTATTATGGTCCACTCACTATTATTGCATAGGACCATCTTTAAAAAGCTGCATGCAGACCACAGATAAGTCACTCGCGCTACCTCCTTCTCCACAGGAGGACTGAAGGAAGTAGCATCAGAGTTTAGAACCAGGATAAAGAAGAACCAGGCCTACAACACTAGAAAATAACAACCTTGTATTCCAAAGAAAGCCCTTTTATACCAGTATTTTAAAGAAAAAAAAAAAGCATTCACTTGATTTATGAAACAGTAAAGTATGTTAGACATCACATTCAAATTTCACGCCCTTTGAGGAACATTAGAATTTTGGAAATACAGCATTTTTCTGTGTTTCATGACACACAGAACATAAGTTATATACTCGGCATTTAAGATTTTAAAATACTAGTGGTTTATTTAAAAAACTGCATTTTAAGTTATGGACACTGCAATGACAATTTTTTTTTTTTAGAAGTGGAATGTGCAGCCTGTCACTGTAGGAGGCAGACTTGGAGGTATGAGAGCACAAGGTATTTAGACTACAGAGCCAAGTAAAGGGACGAGAACTCTAGTCTTTATGCAGCCAAGGAACTACTAGGTTAACTGTAGATAAGTTAAAACAATTAAATTAAAAACCTATAAACACACTAAAGACACCCTGAATTCTGGAGAAGAAAACCATGACTTAATACATTGTTTTATACAAGACTATTTTCTCCAGTTCCTGAGGTAGACTGCAAACAGTCTGCAAGACTTCCCCCTTCCTCTTCACATGAGGTATTCGAGCTAAAACAAAAATGACAAATTCTTTTACTTGTAGCAACTGACCGGGGGGGGGGGGGGGGAAAAATCCCGTCTTTCTGTGTTTCAGTCAGAGCCACATTTACATAATGCCTTGCAATTTTCAGATTTCTCGATTGGCACTGTTCAGTACATGAACGTATGATTTTGCTAGTTAGAAAAACTTTCTGATCGTTCTGAGCATTGGGCTATTTCCTGCTAAACAGACAGCAGGCAACTAAGACATGAAGTTACTAGTTTCCTTGTCCTACAAATGAAACATTTGTTTCAGGAAGGTAAATTGTAAGATTAAACTTTCTTAGTTTCAAGAATGAGAGATATTTAAAAACTATATCCTGCTTTCATTTTAGCATCAACACTTCACCCATCTGAAAGAGACATTTTATTACATGATACCAAATTCAGTTGCTGTTTACCCTTAGTTGCCAGAAACACCTCAGAAGGAAATAACCCCAAGAGTTTATTTCTTCAAAATACCACTACAATGGTCACTTTCTTGATGCAATCAGTGAATTCTGTGAGAACTGCGATTCACAGTTTTGTGTCACACCCCCCCGCCCCGCTTTTCTAAGTTGAGTTAGCAACCAGTTTCCCCTCTTCCACTGCAAGAAATACTGAGCTTTGCTACTAATAAGCATCAGTTGATTCTATTTTGCCCCATTTATCTCTTACAGGCATTATAGATGCCTTCAAATCTCTATTTTGCTTAGTCAAGAAAACATTCCTTCTCATTTTGATATTTCCTCTCATGCATGAACACAGCAATGTCGCCTCAAATCCCACTTAGTATAGCTAGCCGTCCAGTCATCTCTCCTTTGTGACCACCAGTGTACTAACGTAGCCAAGCACTGTCACTGATATGATCTTTAGTGGGAATATTTAAGAGCTTACCACCTCATTATTTTACAATTTCACAGCACTAAACACAAAAGGAGAGTCTTAAATTATTCTAGGCTCCTTTACCTCAACTGATTTTTTTTTATTAGCATATTCATAGAGCAGGATAAAAGCCTATAAAGAGTTAAACACACTTAGCAGGTTTTTCTGGTATGCTGAATGAAAAATAAAGGTATTTAATTTGTTAGCAGCCAAGAAGGTGGCAAACGTTCAGCTCTTGCTAAACTCCAGTCAGTTAATTCTAGTATGTCATGATAATTGTTATAACCACAAGTATTTCAGGAGTTTCAAATGCCTGAAGTAAGATTTGATGTCAACTCTTTTTCCAAGCTTGCCTAGCTTATTCATAACTAGTCAGCCTTTATGAACTGGAACCATTTGAAAGTCAGTCAGTCACCATAGTGTACAACAAGGTTTTTTATGGGCAAATATTCACAGGCAGGAAATACAGTAATGACCTTTGAAGGCTTATAGTCAAACCCACACATACCAATGGCCAGTATGGGTACACACTTACTATTTCCAGCATTCCATTCAACCATGACTACAATTTCTTTCCAGCTACATCCAACAGGAAGTTTCCAAACATTTCAACCAGCATTAACATCTATAATACTGTGGGGTTTCTTTTTCAAATAAGAAGAATTATCTTGGTACATAATTAGCACATACACAGTCCAAGTACCTAGGAGCACTAGCTCTGTGTATTTAAATTTTGTAAGTTCACCCATGTAAATTCACAACTGGTTGCAAGACAAATCCTGAAGAAGCTTTTAAACCCACAAAATCTAAAGCCAAACATACCAGTAAGCAAACACTTGGCAATGTAAATGGAGAACATTATGTTGCTCAATGTTAGAAGGATTAAAAAAATGCATATAGGAGATACGAAAGGAATCTACTATTGCAGAGTCCAAATATTTTTAAAATGAAAAAGCAAAACACAGTCTGCTTCATCAGCAAAAAGCATTCACTGACAAGTAACTGAAATCCCTCAACACAGGAACACCTTTTTAATATTCAAGAGTGAGTTTTGGGAGCTCATCCCTCTTAAATTCCCTGCATCTAATACACACCCCCTCAACAGATACCTCAGGTAGATGTTGGCTGACAGTAGCCGGCATGAAGCACAGATATCAGAGTATCAAATGGGCAGGACCAAGACCATCTGAGCAGACAGCTTATAAAGGAGTTTGTGGGAGGCATGTCGCAGATCAGCTGCCTCTGCTATCCAGAGTGTCAGGTCTGGAGCTTGTCTTGCCTTGGGGTTTTTTTGGGAGAATGGGAATACATATGGTGGCCAACCTTCCTCCACCCATACTACGCAGGGGACCAACTTCCTCTTTTTGAATAAGCTGAAAATCTTATCTTGCTAGTGGATATCTCAACAAATACTTCAGAATGCAATGAAAGGCATGTGCTGAGCACCTCAAAATGCACATCAAGTCCTGGCCTCCAAGGGAGTCAGTCACAGGCCTAAGTTCATAGAACTAATGCCAGTTGCTGGTTTAGCAGCTGTTCAGAATGACTAATTTTTTAATTTTTTTTAATAAGTAGGTGTTTTCACAGGGCAGTTAAACACCCCTGCAATAAATGGAGAGGGCTCCATATTGCTGATGCTAGCAGAAAATAAGGGAGAGTAGGGATTCACATCCAGGGTATAAAAGGCACAGCCTGTGAGGGACCCATGGCCCATTAAAAGTAAGTGCTTCCACAGGCAGGGTAGCTGGTCCTTTTGATGTCTTACCTTGCAAGATATGCATACACTTCTACTTTGATCTCTAGGAACACTTACTCATCACCTTTCCTGCCTTCACAGGTATTTAAGTGAACAATAGCATCGGTCTCGGCTTGCTTGGTCTTTTAATATGACCATAATAATAGTGATCAGCAAGCATAAGGCCGGAGCTTAATTAACAAAATGCATCATAAAATTGGCCTTCCATTTATTATTAATATATCAAATTCTTTCATGTGTATTTCAAAACCACTTCAGCAGAACAAGGCCAATAAGGTTGTCTATTTCTTGTGTTTCACTAAAACCGTGCAATCTTGGAACCAACCAGTTTTGCCACAGTCTATTTTTGGATGCAAGAAAGTGGCATGAATGATTATGACAAATAGATGTATTTACAGCAGTCATGCAAATGCTGAGAGTCCATATGATGAGAAAGAAATACGAAGGGTTTCAAATTGCACGTTGGGTTCCAAATTTTCCACTTTCCCTTGGAAAAGTTACTGCCGTCCTGCTCCAGGCTATCAGCAATAACCTTTGATTACCCAAAGCATGCCACCCTTGCCAGCTAAGTAACACAGATGAAGGAATTCCTTCTTGGAGCATAACCACAAGATTCCTTGGTCTTAAAAAACTGCTGCACCCAGAGAGAGCCATGAGCTTAACCAGATACATCAAGGTACACTGAGGCTTGTTAGAAAGATGAAGAATGAAAAAGAAGCTTCCATTTCTTAAGTAAATTAAGGCATTACTGAACAACAGGACAACTGAAACTTTGATGAAATCCTCCACTATTATTGTGGCAACTATCTTTCAGAATGTCTTTTCTTATTATTTTGCAATTCCTTGCTCTCTAAGCAAGCTTACATGAAAACATGTACAAAATTTTCTGTCTCCTAAAGTACTTGCATTTCGTAAACACCTGGACATATTAGAGGAAAATAAAAAGATTCGTTCTCCTGAAAACGATTTATCATCTTGCTAGAAGACAAAAAACTTTTAGTAGTAGCTTGGGTTAACTAAATACTGAAAAAGTTCCTCAATTTAATTGTGAAAGCTGCTATTTCTATTTCATGCTAAAGAAAGATGTATATTTCTGAAAGCCTAATTTTTTCAGTTATACCAGCTGTTCTGATACAAGATACTACCTATGCCTAAACCTTGTCCTACCCACATTTTTTGACTGATATATCTACAGCAAGTCAACACCAAGAATACAAGTCCAAACAGCAACTTCTCCAGTTCCCTTTCAACAAGACAACTATTTCCCAACCACAAATCTGAACCTGATAACAGTATATCTATGTAGTAATTAAAAAGACTAGTCTTTAAAGGAAACAAATTACTATTCGTATTGGATTTCAAGCGTTGAGCTTGACTCTCAATGCCAGAACTGGAAGTTTCCATGAACAGTATTGAAATAGCAACCTAATAAAAAGCTTCATAGATGAAGTAACCTGCATTGAATTGCTCCATGGACAGTCTGAACATACGCAAACAGACAAGGTTAGAGCATTAACTTTAGTACCATGCAACCATATACTATAGATTCACATTTTTAAATGTGATCAAACTGCTAGTAATCATCTTTGTAATAAGGACCCTAGCAAAGGCAGTGACAACTCCAAAAGAAAGCAAACACTTCTGGATGCAGAAAACTGATTAAGAACCAAGTGTTTTATTTCCTAAAGACAACATTGTATGAAATTTCTGTCACCAGCAATGGCAAAAACTTTGAAGTTGGTTTATCAGCATTTTATTCAGTACAGTTCTTATTATCAGCTCAACAGAACATCAACGTTCAAGAAATAAAAGTGGTTTAGTTTCAAAGATATGGAGTGAGCAAAAAAGTTTTCACAGTAAGTTCTTCAGATAGGTCCCACACCCAGCCACCTCACTCTTTCCTAAGTGTCTTTCAAGAAAAAGATGGGCTTTGCAGCACACTCCAAAGGTAAATAAATTTGAGCTATTTTGGAGTGTGAGGGAACAAACTCAAAAGCTCACCCTGCCAGACTGTCTCTTCTGTGCCATGGCCAAGTTTAAATACATTCACTGCTTTCAGCTGTGGCAGTAAAACATAGCAAGGTGGCTTTTAACAAACTGCAGGCTGTCTTTGAAAAAGAAAAAACCTATCCTGTCAAATATCTTAAAAACCTCTAATGAAAGGGTGCAAATGACAACATCTGCAGTAACAATACAACTTCCAAATTGATTAAGAGTGCTTTACTACTTGTTACCTGAGGCATGAAGTACTGAGGCTGGCATTCCAGAGACACTGCGTCTTTTCTAATCAAGTCAGAGAAAATAGATTTATCAAAGCAGTTTAGTTATCCATTTTGAGAAAGACTAAGACTAGAATTCAAAGTTGCAATCTTCAGAAACAAAATAACCAATTCAGAACAGATGGAAAAAGGACAAGTTTTAGACTAAAATTCAGTCAAATTTACTTTGGAAAGATGGCTCCAAACCACAAGTACTTAAACAAGACTTTGGTAATTAAGTTTGACAGGCTTGCTGTTAGTTTCTGCATGTCACTTAACACTGAAGAGTTATTCTTAAGTTAAATTTATTAGGACTTGCACAGGACTTCCTTTACTTTAGGTTTGTGTCCTACCAACAGCAGAAGCCTGACAAACCTCCTCCCCCCCTCTTAACTGTTGATCGGAAGGATAATTCCTGTCTTACTGTTTTGTCAGGCTTCTCTGTAGAAAGGCAAGGTTTAAAGTCAAATGGTACATTCTGCCAAGGCATTACTTGGCCTAAGCAAACTGCTGGATACCTTAATTATACACTCAAACAAATAATCAGAAGTATATACAAACCAAAATACAGTCCAGGCTAGTATCAGGCAGGCATGTCAAAATGCAGTTACCCTCACAGAAATGCACAGGAGTGCAGAGGTCCCAAGAAAACTACTCCTGGATGAAAGCAATCACTCAAAATATCCTATATCAAGGCTACACTGCAGTGGACAGCACAGCTTTAGGTACTTTACCACTTTCCCTTATGTTGTGCTTTAGTCCAAATATTTTGTTCAAACCCCACCTTCCCTGCTACATGCAGCTATAAAGGCTGTCAACCAAAACATAAGTTCCACATTATTCACATTTCTCACTATAATAGGGTATTGCCAAGCCTACCGGTCTTCTGAATAGCTTAATACCCAGTAATAGGGAGTCATCCTGTAAGTATCAGAGTGCAAAGAAACAGCAATTTCTTTGCTTACTATATTCTCTCAGCTATTTCCATTGAGAGAAAAGTTTGTATGCATGTTTTTCTTAAGACAGCTTTGTAAACACATTTATTCTCAGAAACTACAGACTCTGTAAATTTACCCAGTACAGCATGCGTGAAGGTCAAAAATCGCTACAATGTCACTCCTTCCTGTTAATAGTTCAGCATTACTACATAATCATTTATATCAGAGTACTCTTTTTCATGTTTAGTTTAAAGTATCTTAGTGTATCCATAAAAGTTCCATCTCCGCAGAATGCCAGGGATGTCATACCACACATTTTTCAGCTCTCCATGCAGTCATAAACATTTAAGCATACCTACTACAGTCTTTCAGCTATACATACAGCAGGTTATCATAAACTGCTGTATCTTTTGAACACTCTAAGCTATTCTTTGTTGGTTTTTGCTTTTCCTTTTTTTTTTTTTTTAACCACAACACAAATGTCAGCGGTGATATTTTAAGCACTAATCAACTATAAAACTTTTACAGCCTCCCCTCTGTTTCACTGAAATACCACTTGGTTTCAACATATTGAAATTTCAAGCCTATAGTCACTTTGCTAAAATAATGACAAAGCCTTTACATCCATATTAAGAACACAACTGTCTCTATTAATGGTTTTTAAAGAGTCAGTGTTTGTAGCCACAAAACCCCCAAACTTGTCTGTTTGTCCTAAGAATCAAACCGTACAAAGCAGAGGAACAGCAAAACAAGTAGTGTTTCCTACATAATTCAATACTCAAAACTCCAAAATTCAGTGTAATATTCCCTTTTACATTGCTAAACTGTCAAAGGCTTAGTACAATGAAATACAGGTTTGGTTTGTTTTTTTTTTTTAAATGGTCATCAATTGCATGTATAGTCCAATTTTGCTTTCAGAAAAACTATTAATACTTTGAACATCCTTAAAGTCACCTCAGTAACAAAGCCATTGACTTATCACTGGGATTCATTTTTTACTGCAGCCAAACCTTTGTTTCACTCCTTGAAGAGTGAGTGTGAAGATGGTCTCTAGCATTTTTAATGAACTGAACCCAGTCCATGAGAATATAATTGCCTCTTCAGTTTTGGAGATTATTTTTAACTGATTTTAGCATATTATTAGTTAATATGATCTAAACAATGCTAGTTTTCCCCTTTGAACAACTTGCATACCTGTTCTAGTCAGCATTTGTCAACTCTCAGAACATACTACTTTTCCAGGCTGATGTACTCAAAGTTTCAGAAAAAAAAGAAACTAATTATTCAATCTGAAATTTTTCCTCTTGACCATTTTAACATACCCACCTTTGTGGTTATACATCCAAAAAGAGAAAGAGCAGAGAAAAGAATTAATCCTATAAAGAAAGAAACTGATTGCAATACTGAAGTCTAACTTTCTTTTATCCAAGGATAAAGAAAGATACACCCATGCATTACACAGTAGTCTATTGACACTGCTTATGAAGCAGATCGCAGTTCTGACCTTTGGGAAGGAATACATAGAAAAGTCCAAAGCAATGGATTAAGAACTAGTGTTTACAAAATGGTATAAAGTCAGTCACCAATAGCATAAAGAAAGAACACCTTTAACCCACCTATAATAAGCATCAAATACACTTAAGCTATGTTTCGTAAAGGTCCTAGCTTAGGCTAATTGCTATTTCTGATCATTTATCATCCTTTAATATTAAGTACTTGAGTTCACATTTGTCCAAACAATCATACTAGTTTACAGAATTCCCATTCTCATTCATTCATCTTGTCTGCTTCCAGACACAATTACTTGATGGAAGACAACAGCTTGGTACGGAATAGCCAGGCAGAAGTCATGTTCTCCTGCCAAGTATAGGCTGCCCAACACATCAAAAAAAATCCCCTTTGGTCCAAGACTCTTTTTTCCCTGACTGCCTCCTTGTTTTATTTTTAAAAAACTTCTATCAAGGAAGCCTGCCCAGAAAGTTCCTTCAGCATAAAATAAAAAACACAGAATAATTGAGGTTGGAAGGAACCTCTGGAGATCATCTAGTCCCACCCTGCTCAATGCAGTCTTGATAGATCAGGTTACTCAGGACCATGTCCAGTTGAGTCTTAGACACCTTCAAGAGTAGAGGTCCCACATGCTCTCTGCAGTCATACTACAGAGTACCCCTACAACAAAAGGGGTTAAGACACAATCCAGCAATTTTAAAACCACCTCTTTATAAATAGGATAGACATATTTAACATAATAGTAAATATGTCACCTCAAAAAATTATAGTTATCTACTAAACAAGAACCTCACTGGCATTATGTCTTTTAGATAATGTATTGAAAAATAATGGGAGATCTGCATCAAAATGCAATATGCCCTCACCACCACCACCAATGCAGGTTAGTGGTCTAGAAAAGCTTTCATTTAAAAGGAAGCATAATGTTAGGTCACCAAAACCAAGCTGTCTTACATAGTCTCTGGTAACGGAAATATTCAGACATTTTCCCTAGCCATTTTCATGTTTGCTATAGTCCAAACTCAAAAGAGCTCCCAGTCACATGGTAGAAATTTGCCCCACTGAATACAGTTCATCTGGACAGCATACTTACTTCCAATTACATCGGTATTGACACTGTCAAACCTTTCTTTTTCTTGCAAGAAACTTTTTTAGTAAAATACTTTCTGCTTTACGAAGTTTGCTATCTTTAAAGCTTAATCAAGTTATCATAACATCTGAAAGCCTTCTTCAGATTTGGGCAGCAGCAATTACTGATATTACAATTTGTTTTATAATATCTTTCTGCATGTATTCTCCTACATTGAGATAAGGATAAGATAACTTCTCTCAAAAAAGTTTATACTCATATCTAGACACAAACAGGAGACATGCAGTACATTCACATGCTATCTTACATTTGTAATTTATGTACACTTACAGTAGCCTTTAGCCAGTTAGTTTAGACTTAACACTGATCACTCAACCCCCTTGGTAGTTTTAAAAGCTACCCACCCACACCCCTCTTCGGCAAGAAAAATTGACAAAGGTTCAATTCTGAATTGCATATCCTACCCAAATGGATGATCCTCAAGTTTGTGCTGGTTAAAAACCATTGACAGAACTAGGCCAAAATCTAAAACATCACTTCTACCCTGAAGGCTATTTCTGCAGATCAGAATAACCAAAGGCATCTTATATTGCAGCTCTCTCCACAGTTTACAATGTACAAAAATCAGATTTTCTATAGTAAGAGTAAAAAATAAAACCAAAATATTCTGATAAAACATTCGGGTTACCTCCCAGAAGCTATCACTGGAAACTTCTACTCCAACGGAATCATCATATGAGCCAGACATTTCTATGTATGAAGAACTTGTAAGTATTCAGAGCTTAAACACCTTCAAAATCTGTAAAAAGATAGAAAAAAAATTATTTATGAGCATTATTAATGAAAAACAGTTATCAAAAGAGAAATGAAGTTAAGTAACATCCTTCAATTCTTTGATATCTAGGGATGCCAAATAAAAACAAGAGGTCACCACACTGGGCATGTAACTAAGTACGTTTCGCAACAGAACACTATTCTACCACACAAAGTTCTTGGCTAGTAACTACCTGAACTACTTGTTATTTTCTTGCCACCACTCTTGTGTATATTAAAGCAGATAATAGATTCTAAATGATGGTATGATGCACGTATCTACTGTTCCACATGTACCACGTAAAAGGTTATAGGCTCCATGACAGAAGGTCTCCTTGAAGCTGACAATTACTTTCCCTAGAAGTTGAAGCTCCCACACCTAGTTTTACTGCATTTTATGTGACCATACTACTTCATTGTTTTCTTTTAGGAAAACAAACAAACAAACAAAAAAAATCATCTCCAAATTCTGATCTTTATTAGAAGTCATTACTTTAACAATTCAGGCATTCTCACTTATATAGACACAGCTGCATGGAAGAAAAACATGACCTATTCTCATCGAAGGAGACGACTGTTTATAAAGCACTGTGTAGAAAAAAAAAAATGTAGGGTTACCCTATGCTAACATTTAGGGTAAGTATCAAGAACACTACTGAGGCAAAAATTCAGGCACTTACATCCACAAATGCGGTTTGCGGGGTGGAGACCAAGAGGTAGGAGAGGAAGGAAACAGCTCCCTCCCACAACACACACATGCAAATCCCTGCCTAATCTCTACAAACGAAGTCATCAGGTTCTCCTGTTTAGACTTCTCCTATCAAGTTTGCCTACATATGGATAAACAGATTTTACCCCCCGCTCTTCTGGAATGAACACCTTCATCAGTAGACTGTAAGGCGACGCGCCCTCTCTCTTTCACACTATGAATCTTACTTCCCTTAATGCAACAGGGACACTTCAAAAGGAAGGGTAGAAAATGCCTACAAACCTGGTCTGCCTTGCAACCTAGTGGTCATGACATGCTGCCGAGAGAAACAGAATTGAAATCCTCCAAGGCCAAGGGGAATTCAACACTAAATTCACATTTCTTGGATACTCTGAAAAATAACTGTGCCATATGGGTAGGCATACACCACTTGTTTGTAACAAGAACTAGCTACCGAAACAAAACAGTTGTTTGGACAGTTACAGCACAAACAGAACAAAGAACTGCTCTGGCTGGGAAGACAAGCTGTTTCTCTGCAACAGTTTTTCATCCAATTCATTTCCATAATCCAATTCACAGAAAGCTTAAATAGCCTTAAGACTGAATACAGAACTGAAAGCTACAACAGAAACATCAATTGTTAGATTTTTACTTTGAAAAGACAGCCAAAAATACAGGAAGGGGTCTGCAAAACGGCAACAATTAGAAAGGATGATGATATATTGAGATAGAGTATTTTTACACATTAGTGTAATACTCTTCAACTTGTTATGTTATTGGTAATTATCAAAAACCCCACTTTTCAACACCTGTGCTTTTATCAAACCAAGAGGGGAAAGCGCGTTAAAACACTTCACATTCAATTGTCAGTTTCTTAGCAACACACCTTTACATGGAATGTGCTCTTTCCAGATCAATTTTGGCCCTTGCAATTCTTACAATACATCAAGATAAGCAAAGATCACAATTGTAAGCGTTTATATTTTCTGATAGCCTTTCTTACGTAGCCATAAGCAGCACAAGGAGGAAACACAAGCGCAATAAACTTGCAACTGGTTGGACAAACTCAAAAAAATAGTTTGACATTAAACGGCTTTTTCTAAGAGTTTGTTTTAAAGTTTTCACAAAAATATAAGGTTATGCAGTGGTATCTTTAATCATAATTTTTGGTGTTATTTTGTCTAATTAAAAGGAGACCTAGAGTTTAAAGACAGCTTGTTAAATTAATAAATGTCGCCAGCTAGATTCTGTTAACTGTTCGTGTCCTCTTGCCTTTTTCCTGTTAAGGCAGCACTAACGCTCACATTACTCTGAAACCAAGTAAGCGATTGAAGCAAGCGCGTGACCCGGGCATGCCATGCAGAACAAGGCAAGGAACAAGACTCCAGAGGTTCTTAGGAAGGGTTACAGTTGTTTTTCTATAGTACACCAAGATCTTTCAACCAAAGTGTTGACTGCCATTTGGAAGAGATCAGGCAGACAACTGTAGAGTTCAGCGTCCTGGAAAAACAAACCCTTACGCAAAAGTATAAACCTAAAGGAAAGTTTCCACAAGTCACCCATTTCCCCCCCCACCCCCCCAAAACCACACAAGAAGTATTTTTCCCCCCTCCAATTACAAAAAGAAAAGACAATGAAAGTGTTCTGAAGTAATAATACAGTGTCCGCTTACCTTTAACAAAATAGCCTAAACTATATCAGCGTGGGAAATTTAACCTGAAAAGCTACATGGAAAAATTGGAAAAGCTGAAACAGAGGAACATTTTCTTAAATGAGGGAACAGGTTGTAGGGACTTTCTAAAACTTTTATTCCTCCTCAACTAAAACTACATAATACACAGAGCTATCCTTTTTTTCCATAAAAGCATGAAAATGATCAGCCCTCAGGAAATTCTGATGGATTTAAGGTTTTTATATGCCAAATACTATGCTGTGAGAAAGTATGAGCAAGCGTATTTAGGGAAATATTATGAAGTCATAGCAACAACTGGCACAGAAAAACACTATTTGTACAGCACTACTTAAAAATAAACTGAATACTGAGATAGGAACATTAAGCAGCATGAGTCATGCTACCCTCATGAAACAGAATTATTACAGCAGCCAGTCCTTTAGCACATTTTTGGTTAGGGTTTGGTTCTCCCATCCTTCAAGTGAATTTGCAGAGGTTTCACAACGAAAGTTCATTGCACTTTGATTTGCAGGGTCTTCCGTTTCACTATAAAAAGTAAACCTATCACCAACTAAGGCTGTCAGTACAAAATCTGGGAAATCTAGACCAAGACGACAAGAGAGATGAGTTCTGCACAGATTCTCCGCCAACGATCACTTGCATCTCACAAAGTTGGGGGTTCTTTGGTCAGCTAGATTGCAGCAGAACCAGTAACTCCATAGGGAAGCAGGGTGCACACCCAGTTCCTGTATTCCCACAACAGTTTGGCTTCATCCACTCTGGCCTTTATCTTCTTATTCCACGACTCCAGGCCCAACTCTTTAGGAGTACTTACACGGCCCTTTTTCTCGTACCTCAACTACTGGCTGAGCAAGCAGTAGCACAGTGCTGTAGCAGCTTCCACCCACTGACTGGTAAACCAGCTCACCAAACAGGACAGATATTACTGAGCTCACATTAAGATTTTCTTGAGCAGGTACATCACTTTAGGTTTCTTCCATCCAGCTGCCAATTTTCACGAAACTGAGAAGAAATGCTCTTCTTTAACGTTTGTCTGAAACTGACCAATTGATTCAAAAAGTATGGAAGCAGGAAGTTAGAGAAGGCAATGGTGTAAGCCTCATTTTCATCAGAAGGCAGACTACAGATCTTCACCGAATAGAAACCACCTCTGGCTCACACTCTGTGCCTTTTCCTTAGCATGCTCTTGGCCAACACAAATGAAATCTCATAACTTTCATACTTCTCAGGATATTTTCTTCCCCTGTGTCAAAGAACTTCGGAATTTCCATTAAAAACCAAAATCTCAATATTTTATTACCAAGGCCAAAGGTCTTAAAACAAGTTTTTACCTCTGTCACCACAGGCACATAAACCACCAAATGTGAAACAGCACAGAGAAAGCCTTACCAGTTCAGAGCCCTTGTTGCCTTTTGTCATAAAAGGTCCCAGCACACATTAGCTAAGAGAACTTACGTAGGCTAAAAATAAACCACAAAGTTCACCTGAAAAAAGTAACCATATACTAAGTAGCACATACTGCAAATAGCTACAGAAATGGTGCGAACAAACAAGGCTCAAGTTTCTCGACTTAGTGATTTTTAAGCAATTCTTAGGATACATTGATCTTAGACACAAGGAAACCAACCAATAAACAAATGAGACTTTTTTTAAAAGCTTGCTCTTAGGGAACATTCTAGCAATGCTATATGCTAAAGACCTTGACTTTCTTCTCTATTGCTAGTGCCCTACAATGTGAAAAGAATTGCTATAAATATCCTGAAGGTTTAACAACATGAGGATTTTAGAAAATATTAACTAATAATGAGCAAGCAGACCTTCAGGTACCACACACAAAAACACCTGAATAGAATATGCTGCCTCTGCTCTCAAGAAATTGGTTTTGATGCTGTTACCTTGAAAGCAATTTACAAAAATCCTTGCGTCATTCATGTTGAAATACTAGGTATTTTTTTACTCCCTTTTTCTTCATGTGTCAGGTGGTAGAGATTAGCACAACACACAACTTGCAAAAATCTGTGCAAAAAATGCAGACTTTTAAGATGCTAAAATAATCCAGTGAATTCCAAAGCTTCTCTTAAGGTGTTTTCCAACAGTAAGAGGGAAAAAAAAACAAAAACAAACATTTAAAGAAACCCTTCAGTTTATCCCCCCCAGCCACCAATAACAGATTAATTTGTTTGATGAACTCTTACTGTGAAACAGGTAGGGCTGTTTGTTGAAAGATAAGATTTTAACATTCTGAACTCCCTTGGAAGATGATGTTTATTTTGATTAGCTACTTCACTATAATTCAAAAAGACAGTATTAAAAAGAAAAAAAAAAATCTAATTAAAGTCTCAGTGCTGCTTACTGAATCCTACAATGAGAAAGAACACATTCCGAGTCTGATATTCCAGCACAAAGAATGCCTGCAGACAAAACACTATTTCAAATACTTGAAACCTGAAGGCAATACCACACAGCCTTGTCCTGCAGACCTGATCAACATTTCCCAAAATGTACAATCCAGATGACAAACAGGAGACGTGACTCCTTGTGCCTTACTTCCAGAACTTCACAGTTTCTGGAACAGAAAGATCTGACAGAAGTTTTCAGGGCCAACATGACATAATACTTCTCTCTTCCAATTATTCTCTCATGTACAATAGGCTGCTTTAAAGCAAGGCAATCGCTAGTACTATAGTTCTAGGTGACAAACTGGTCCACAACAGAGAAAATCTCAGAATCATAGAATGACAGAATCATTCAGCGGGGTCAGCCCAGGTTGCTCAGGGCTTTATACAGTCAGGTCTTGAAAACCTCCAGGGATGGAGACTGCACAGCTTCTCTGCGCAACCTATTTCAGTGTTTAACTGTCCTCAAGATGAGAGACAGAAGAAAATAAATTAATTCATATTTAGAAAACCAAATGGTCTCTTCAGCCATTAATATTATCCTTATGTTTTCTCTAAAGACTCTACAGAAGCAAGCTCAGACAAAGACAGTCTACTAGCCTCTAGAAGAGAAAAGCACCTGGTCACATTAGCTTTTAAGCTCGTTTTTTAAATGACATGACTTGTCACTACAGACCTGACTCAGCAAGATTCCAAGTATCATGACTAGGGAGTGGAATAGTTACGTATAAGGACACCACTCAACTTGGATTAGCTGCTCATAAATACTTCCAGCTATGGTATTTTTCCTTACTATTCACTGAAGGCTGAGGTTTTGTTCCACACAGAAGAGCAAGAAAATGGGACTTCATTGTACAGAAATAAACACGTCCTATGCTTTAAGTGCAAACCATTGCGGTTTACTACCAAGTGTAGCTACCACAAATATTCTGTATCTTGTATTCCCTGGTTAAATAAAGCAATTTAGATAATGCTTCCTTTTCTATTCTGTCCAAAGAACCTGCTCTATAAGAGTTCCCAGTTTCTTCAGGGTAGCAATTTGTTTATTGTTTACATAGATAGAAAAAAGTGACATAACTACTTTAGCAATATTGTGAAATCAGGTACCAAAACCTGTTAAGAATCACAGCTATCGACACTGAAAAGTCTATAAATTAACAGGACAAGTAATTATAAGAAAAAAAGGTTGCTTTGGTTTACGCATTCAAGTGACACCAAGGAATTCTAGCCCCTGGGTGCAGGGAACAAATGCATCAGACCATGGTTATTCACTGCTACTCAGTGCTGTGAACTCTTCTAATTATAATCAGTAGGTTTGACTGCATGTTATTAATAGAAGTCAAGCCTTAGACTTTCGAAGGTAGAGTCTCAAATCAATGACTTTGGCCTAATTCTTGTTCTTCAATCTATAAAATAGGGAGAATAGCACCCTCTTTCAGAGATTTAAAAAAAAAAAAAAATCCCTTAGTCTCTGCCAAGAAAACAATTACAGCAACAAATACCAGAGAAAAGTCCGTAAAAGGAAATTGAATCATTACTTCCTGGGGAATTCAGCCTGTATGTTAAAGTTAGCAGAGGCACACACCAAATGATTTTTTTGAAAGAAGTTGACAGCATCCCATTTGGTGAACCCTATATCCTAAGCACCGAAGGAAGGAATCTAGGAAATGTATGCCATTACAAACTGTGTAAGCATATTTCCTATTATGCACACTCCTCTGAGACCGGGAGCGATATTTATTCTTGTATTTTCTAGTTTTAATACCTGAGTATTTTGCCACCTAGACATTTTTCAGTTATCAAATAGCATAAAGTGGCATTAAGTAGTACAGAAGCTACTAGTTCGTACTAGCCATTCGTAACCATAAGAGTAACAAGAGATTCCTCGCACTTCTGTGGCCCGCAGGCAGCGGGAAAAGGAGCGAGAAGCAGCCAGAAGCTACTAGGAACCAGGAGGGAGGGAGGGCATGTGAGCAGCCAGAAGCTACTAGGAACCAGGAGGGAGGGAGGGCATGTGAGCCTCCAGGACAAGAGGAATGGCCAGGAGAGCGGAGCTGCCTGGCTTCAGCCCAGCTGGAGGACGGCAGAGCGAAGGGGCTTCTGCAGGTGTGCGATTGCTTCTGGGTTTTCCTCCCTCCCCATGCTCCAGTCAGCAATCAGAAGTTGGTGTTAAATGCCAATTAAGTAAACCCCTTGAGTCAAGACTGCTTGGTTTCCAACAACTTCCTCACTACTGGATTATATTCGCCCATGCTCATGTTTGTTAAATGCTACATGTGTAGCATGCAACAGAAAAAACCCACTGAAAATAGCATTAATTCACTGCCTAAATATGCAAGCAGTTAACACACATTCAAGCCATAGTTCTAGCACATATCAGAAGATCACTAAAGCAGTTAAAACTTCCTTGATATTTACCACATGTAAAAAAACCCCACACAACTATAGTGAGAAGACAATATCTCACATTAAACTCTCCAGGCACATCAACACTGTGTGACTGAAATTTTACGACATAGAAATTTCACAATGCATAATATAAGGACTAAGAACAGCTATTTCAGTCATTACATTTTATTAAGCACAGTTTGAATATTTTGTTAAATAAATGAAACTTAAAATTACTGATTAAGCTTGATCATCTCTGAATAACACACACAGTACAGAAATGCATCTCTGAAGTGCAAGGCAATGACCCAAACACTGTCAAACAGACTCAGCCTCCATAGTATGTTTCATGCATGTACAAGTATTACCTCATTCTCACACTCTAGAGAAGACAGGCTCAAGTTATGAGCCGCTGTTTCTGTCTGGTTTTATGTTCAGAGACAATATAACTGAACCCTTCAAGTCTCTTGGGGAATTCTCTCTCGGAAACGCATGCCTTTACTGCAGGCATGAGCAGCAATGGCAGAGTGACATAGCTGTCAGAGAACTAGCTCTCATCTCCTATACTTCTTCCCCCTAATTTGCTGTTAGACATGCTGGGTTTTTTTCAGATTCAAGACCTAGCTGTCCTTACGAGCTCCTGCACGCTGCCAGCACAACCTCCCTCTGCATTTTTCCAACTAACCAGGAGACGCCTTAAATGGCGAAATACTGACTTTGGGGAAAAATAATTTTTTATTCTCTGCGTGACAAACCACTCTGTGTAGATGTATTATTTTAATTGTGCATTTTTTTGTTTAAACCAGTAAAGTTATTAATCACCTTCAGAAGCTTTGCAGAGGTTTCTGATTTTAAGTGCAATGGACACTGACCACAGGAAATTACTAACACTGCAAACTAGAAGCTTTAAATAGCATAGCTATAACAGCTAAGAACACAAAGTTGATACATGGGGAGCTTTAAAATATTTGGATATACTTAAAACAAACCTTAACATACTCAGATCATACTTTTTGCTTAGCTGAAGGTATGAGGGATGATGCAGTAACCAGAATAAACCATGCGAGGAAAAAAAAAAAACAAACCAAAAACATAGCTAGTTCTGCAGATACAAACTGCACCTGCATTTACAACACTCTGCTCAAAGCTTGATAGCATTGTTAAAATGCTCCTGCTGTACGCCAATCAAATATACACCTAGGGCATGCCAACACTGAAAGCTTCTACTATGAACCCCGAGTACCAATCTGCATGGAAATTAGATCATCACTAGGTTTTAGTTTTTAAATATCCAAAGCTGATAAAAGATTTCATTGTTTAACATGCTTCTGTTGTATTTAATCAAAATAGTTTGATTTATTTTTTTATAATGACCACCACTACGCAACATTAAGTGGTTAAATTTGAAGTTGATTCCCATGAAAGTGTTCTGATACAGTTTTTTCTATGCCTTGAAAGTCAAAGGAAAAATCAATTACAGAGAAGTTTGAGCAATTATGATTCATACTACAAAAAATGCAAATGGTTATCTTCAGCTTTATTCAGGCAGAATTGTGAAGACTAAGTTCAGAGCTCTTAAAATTATTATTTCAGTGACAAAAATGTGTGCACTATTTTCTGTTTTTCAATAAAAACAGTTTTCAACTCCAGCAGCCTACCACTGAGCAAAACCTCCAGCTTTGCAAACTTAGTTCCACAAGTGGAACAAGCTGAAATCAAGGTGACCTTGATAAAAGAAAAAAAAAAAAAAAAAGTAGTTGTTAAATCACAGGAAAAGCCCCAAACCAAAAGCATTATGTCTTTACTTCTATAAGTTGTAGAATATGTATCTTATCACAAACTCATTGTATATTAATCAGTAATCATTGAAGGGACACAACTGTTCCCCAAATTCTCTCTCCAAATTTTCAGACCGATTTCTATATTGACTGTTCTTAAAAACATAAAACGAGACACTGTAAAATAATGGAATTTTTAATTAAAGTACTGTAGTAAGGCTAAAAAAACTTTTTTAAAAGCATCTCACAATATTGTTTTATAATGAATAAGATGAGGATTTTTATTAAATTGTTTTGCAAACTGATCCTGGCTTTAATCAATATTTAATTTTTGAAACAAACTCTGGAGGTGTGCTGTCCTGTTGAATACTGAGTACTACCTGCAGATTATTCAGGTAACAAGGGAAAATACGGGAAAAAGTACACTTGAATAGTATCCTTCACTGATATTAGGTACACAATCTAACCATAAAACATTAAAACAAGTAAAATATCCTCCCATTTCTGTTGAGATACACAAAAGAGAAGCAACATAAGAGAACAACTTCACAGTAGACTGTTTGGTCAGAAAACACTTGTGTTTTAGATTTTAAACCCTGCTACACTTTATTGTAGAATAAGTTTCCCATTCTAAAGACATACTTCTTGAATTGTAGATCTAGGAAAGGACTGTGAGGTACCTAGAGCCATAAGACCTAGGTATTATGCTATCTAGTATAATATTAAGTGGTCGTCCTCTAAATAAAGAATCTGTAAAACTTGTTTCTTTAAGAGCCTCAGGTCTTTCTGATCAAGCTAAAAATCCACAGTAACATTTTCTTCACTGCAGAAAAAAAGCACATCAAAATTAGCTTTGAGTAAATTTTTTCCAGAAAACCACCTGAAGAACTCAGGACCATCTGGCGATTAAAATAACTTGAAAGATCAAATAGTATTTTTTAAAATCAGAGGTTTCCATTATTTAGGTTTGAGTGACTAAAATGCTGAAGTGCAAGAAAAACTTCAATTTGACTAGAAGTGTTCACCCTTTTCTAATGCTCACCTTTGTAATTCCTGTAACATTACCCACTAATTCACGTCCTGTCAGTCTCCTAAAATGAAATAAACCTTAATATTTTGGCATCCTCTCCAAATAAATAAAACTGAGATAAATATGCCTTTAGGCTTGTTTCAAAGAAGCAAGAAGGGGGCACAAGACCACATGCCTTCAACTTGCAAATTATACTTGGTAAGCGTTTAGTTAGGAAGAAAGCTTTAAAGTGGCCAGATACTTTAAAAAAACCAACACCCAACCCTTTAGGTAGGGGAATTAGATGGCTAGTTATACACATTTATAATGAAAACTTATTTTAGCAAATTCTTAAGGGAAATACCTAAAGTATACACACTTAATACTTAGTTTAAGTAGAATTTTACGATGGCGCAAAAAGAAGGATAGTGCAGAGAAACAGTATTGATGCATTCTCCAGCAGAGACAATATGAAACAGTACAGCCGCACTGACAAAGAAAAGCTGCAGAGAAAAGTGACATGTATACAACTGTTCTAAAATGGCATGTAATTAAGACGCAAAATAGAACATTACAAGAAGCGCTGCCTCAGACATCAAAACTTCCTGAAGATAAAAGGTGCCATGGTACTTACCTGACCACACAAGTACCACAAAACATGAACACTGTTCTACTTGAAAATAGAAAACCCCACAGAAGTACATAAATACATAGTAATACAATAACCATTCTAGAGAGAGATGTGTTTTAGACAGCAGACTGTTTGAGCCCAGAACCATCGTTTCAAACATGATCAAACACACCCTCTTACATTCAAGCAAACATTGCAAAATATTACATTCACTTGGCCAAAAATATTCATATGAGCTATGACACAATATAGTAAACTTTTGGTAGGAAAAAAGGAACTATTAGAGTTGTTTGGCTAGTGATTCGATATACTGTTTGCAAAATAGTTAGCTTGAAAAACATGCCTTCATTCACTTGCATTTTTTCCAAATAGGGAGTTCAGCAACATAACTGCACAGATAGCTACAGTACCTGCACAGCTTTGCCTGACCTCCATTTCCACAAACAGAATTCTCTCATCAAAGCATACTTCATCATTTCCTGTGGGCTGATGAAAACCTTGTAGCTCAAGCTAAGGTCATTTCCCCCCCCCCCCCCGCCCCTTGCAGCTCTTAAAACAACACAGGGTTTTCAGTCATACACATTTCTAATGGTTCTGTACAGCTGTAAAGTTGAATATTCAGGTTTACTATAATCTTTAGGAAAGACCACAGGTAGACCATATTAAAGGACAGTATTTTTAATCATAAAACTGGCTTCAGTGGAGAACAGTGTTTTTAAATACCTCAGTGAAATACGTAGGCACATTTTGCAGATGCATTGCTTCGGAAGCAGCTGTGTTGTTTCGGCGTTTCACAGTCAAAAGCTGTATTTTTCCATCTCAGGAAATATGGGGCTGTAATATTAATCAATGAAGTACTGACGTGCATTGAATAGAAGCATATCTAAACCCTTAGATTAAGGTGAAACAAGCTAGTCTTCCTGAATCTGAAGGTTACATTAAGGAGCTCCTGTTCTTTACTTCAGGAGAGAACCAATTCAGAGACCTCATTTGAACCAAATCTAGCCCCGAGACTGTCTCTAACAGATATGTTTCCAAAGACTAAAGCACTGTTAGAGATTGTAAATATGTGCATTAACAACATGTCAGCATATTCCACCTTTTATTATTGTTAGAGAAATACAGATGATCATGCTTGGCAGAAACTAGTAAGACTGATTGGGAGAGGGGAAGCTAGTTGCACAGGTGGACCCAGACAAACCTGTGCACTCTTCAAGTATTAGTTAATTCCTCTGTCACTTTTTTGAGATGTAAATAAAATCAAGGGGGGAAAAAATGGGAAGTGATGGTTTTCTTCCCATGGAGAAAGTAAGAGAAAGCACAAACAAAAATAGGCTTTCCTATATAGTGTCTCAGAAGGACATTACTGAAGACAATAGAGGAAGAGTCTCCAAGGCCTAGTAAAATAACTTCAGTTTCTCAGACCACAATGCACTCATATTATACTTAATTTAAAACAGTGCAGAGGCATTAAGTTTCCACACAGAACTCCTTAGGGCTGAATGGATTGTTCTCTACTAGACAAAAACATCAGCTTTCTAGGATAGCTACTCAACACATGTAGAGTAACAGAAATATCTTATAACATCAGAAATGTTTTGCTAGTATAGCTTTTGTTCAAGGGCCCAGCATGAGCTAGTACAGAACTGTACCCTCGGACCCTTGCTAAAGCAGAAATGAAATCATCACCCCATAACTGCTGGCTTAATTCAGAGCTGTGAAACAGCTCTAATCAGTAGTTTCAATTATTACCAATTCTTTCTGCAGCCATTATCCCCTCACTGTCACAGCCCTGCTGACAAAATGCAGGTCAAATCATCATGCAACATTACTCAATTCTCAAAATACATTCAAGGGTAGTTTAGTATTTGGGGAAAACACTATCAATGTAAAAATTGCTAATGAAGATAGCCTTACAACTGAAAAGCAATATTTTCAGCTGTGATCACTGTCAGATAAACTTTATACATCACTTCAGCAGTGTCACTTCTGGAACTGATACGGAATTTATTGACCTCTGCAGAATGCAATTCATAAATGTAGAAAGAAAACAGCAACAGGCACACATAGCTTCGACTACCCTTCTTTCCAGTAAGTTAAATAACCAATTATTCTTTTAGGAACAATAAAAGATCTGTTCAAGTGTTTCAAAATCAAGGCTATACTGTAACAGTACAAACATGTGACAGTGTTTCATATTTCAGATTAAATAAGATTAATTCAGATTTTAAAGCAAACTGAATCCAGCTTCTAAAGAAGTTAGGAGCATTTAAATTGTTTGCTTGTGTTAAGGTGGGGGAGAAGGTTGCTTAATACTTAGTTTCATTAACATGGCCACTGAAAAAAGCAACTCTTGAATTCTGTTTAAACAGATCTGCAGCCCAGTGAATCCGAGGTAAACTTCAGCCAAGACTCCTCCTGTTTCTAGGCAATTTAATTCTCTGGTCCTGAAATGGTAATTACTGCAAAAAGGACGGAAGACCTTTACTTACCACTTAGTAATCTACACAACATGGGCTGCTGACCTAGTAGAATTAAATATCCCCTACAAACTTTTTTTTTTTTTTTTAAATAAATATAAACTGGCTCCTTACCATGTATTAAACTCATTGGTCTAAGACACCCGGAAGTATCACTTAAGTATTAAGGTCACAGATCTCATTTTATGGTCTTCCTTGTACACATAATTTGACAAGCTAAGCTAGAAATAAGTCTAGGTTTTTTTGTGTGTGCTGGGGCTTTTTGTTTTTTTAAAATCACATATATATTTTAACTCTAAGGCAATGAAAAATCTAAAGTTCAGTGTACAAAACAAGGTGCTGCTTAAAACATATGAGATCAAGGTTAGGCAAACAAGGTGGTGAAAGTTTTTCTTTGGTTCTCAAGGTTTCACTAATCTTATTAAGGGTTTAGGAAAAAAAAAAAAAAAGACAGAATAGCCAGTCTTCCTTATGATTTTCAGAGATCCGGATACATGTTACTTGTCCTTATATAGCTCTCAAACACACAAATCACTCAAACGTAGAATCCCCAAATGCAATAATGTGAAATGAATGCTTAATCTGGTCAACTGATCTCGGAAAGACTGGTCTTTTCTACCCTTCTCCCGCTTTTCAGGAAAAGGAAAGCTTTTATGCTGTTTCAACTAATGCTGGACTGAAGTACAAGTAGGTCAGCCATCTACCCCACAATCTAAATTGGACTGAAGTTCAAGGAAACTGGGACAAGAGGCCCCATTAGCTACCACTTCTTGCACTTGCAATTACCATTGTGTTTTTTCATTTAATAAGGCTGAGCCATCACTGACTATGGAGCATTTAAACAGCAGCCTTTAACCTGCATCTCAGCAACAATTAAACAGAAAGAAGAGAGGTAAATAATACAAAGTTCAATCTAGTGCTCTCTCAAGATTAGAGTCTGAGAAACCTTAATGTTGAAAATGCAAGTATGCAAGACTACTTTTAAAATATCTATGGTCCAGGTCCAAAGTGGATCAAAGTGTTGAAGAAAAGTAAAAGTACACAATACACAACTTCCTTTGTTTGTCGTGCATGCTGCTGAGGAACTTCAGCATTTTAAATGGTTCCGCAATGATCCTCAAAAACAGAATCAATTGCTACTAAAGGTAGAATTATACACTTTTTTTGCTTTATGAACTAACTTAATCTAAATTCATATGTCAGTAACCTCTACACTCACAAACTAGTGCTATGATAGTCATAACATGAGAAAAAGCAGGCACAAATAATTTCAGAATAAAGTGATCACATTTCATAAGCTATTTAGTTTACTGCAAATCATTCTACACATTGTAATCAAACTGAAAAACTGCATAACATTACATTCCAATACAACATCCTATTTTAAATTAAAATAGAATTCAACTGGCATTTTTGCATGATGCTTAGTAACATGAAATAATCAAAATAGAAAAGGTTAGTATCATGGAACAAAATCATCCTGGAATGAAAATATCAAACTTGCACACACTCAAAAGTAATGGCTTAAGCCAGATTTCAAAAATGTACTTTGTGCATAAACCATATATATATATATATATGGTTTATATGCACACACACACACAGAAAAACAGCCAATGGAAAATAATTCTCCTCAGTACTACAGAGTTTTTGTGCCATTAGCCATCGGGAATTTTCAACAATCTTATGAAAGGTACTACCAAGGTCCACCTCCAACTCAGGATTTTACTAACTAGTTAGTGATCTTGTGCTTACGAATTCAGCTTGAATGTCTGAACAGATTACACACCATATTTCCCTGTGAAGTGCTTGATTTGTCCTCCAAGATTTGAATGCACTGTATTTGCGCCGACAGCTAGGATGGTATCCCCATGCCTATGTCCAAGTAGGGGCATGGGGCAGGGGGACAATGACGTATAGACAGAACTGCACCATGACACTATAGAGGCAGGGTTCTGTGTCACTGGTCACACTAAGATCTCAGCCAATGTTCTAGAATAGCTTGTGGTTACTGAAATGAGTCACCTGTCTACATATGACTACGGTTACAAAGCCATATCTCCATATGGCTCGTCAGTTAAGAGACTGAGCAGCAAAGGAATCAAAAAAGAAAAAGATTGAATAGTTCAACAGCTGGAACAGCTGCAAGTTGAAAGCTTCAATTATGCAGAAATGCCTTAAAGGTGTCACTGAAAATAAGATTTCTATTTGACCAAATATTCCCCAAGAATAAGAAAACCAAGCCATGTGCTTACCTAATTAATAATAAACTTCACATTTAATTATCTTTACCATATGGTAGTGGGAAGAATAAAAGAGGTGTATAAGATTTTAAAATACTGCAGAAAAAAGCTTAGACAAATAAAGACAATGAAGAAAGTATGATAAAAATTGATACACAAAATACATTGTTTATAATATTTACAAGTAACCTATAATGATCTCTTCCATAATCATACTCTTCAATGTCACAGGTCAAGCCAAGAACATTTCAGCTGAGAACACTTGTGAAACTTAAGTACAGGCATTTTCTACTTCTGGTTCTGAAGGCCTAAAGCCTTAATGTAATCATCGGATATAAACAGCATTAGAAAAAGTAAGCCTGCATCTAGAAAAATCTTCTAAAACCTCTTCATTTCTTGTTTCTGCACACCATTTTTCAATTTTCTTTACTTCAAAATACAGTGGCTGTACTGGAGGGGTAGGCATTCTCCCTTTAGTTCCTAGCACGAATCAGACGCAAACTGTGATCTGCCTAAATAGCAAAGCACACCAAATCCAGGAGGCTTTAGATTGACAAAAGCCCAGCTAGAGCCACAAAGCTAACATCAGCTCTAGTCATAAACAGTACACGTGGTAACTCCTCAGTCATTCATTGTAAGCTTTCCTGGGAAGCCCAGAAGTTTCCCTAACCCACTAAGAGAATCCCTCCAGTAACTACAGCTATGATCTCGGTAACATTTTTATGTTTTTAATAGAGGCAGCTTAATAGCTGAAGAGTCATCATCACAAGTAACCTTCACACAATCAAACTAGGTCTCGGGCCACTGTTTTAAAGAGCGATCAACTATTCTTACTCGTAAACCTCAAGGGTACAAAGCGCTAAGAGAACAAAGCAATTTCGAATATATTTTAAAAATATACTTTGGGGGATGTTGTGGTTTAACCCAGCAGCTAAACACCACACAGCTGTTCGCTTGCTCACTCCCCCCCAGTGAGATAGGGGAGAGAATTGGAAAAAAGGTAAAACTCATGGGTTGAGATAAAGACAATTTAATAGGACAGAAAAGGAAGGGAAAATAATAACGATAGAAGAATATACAAAACAAGTGATGCGCGATGCAATTGCTCACCACCCATTGGCCGATGCCCAGTCACTTCCCGAGCAGTGGCCGCCCCCCACAGCTCCCCCCATTTTTTTGTTCAGTATGACATCATATGGTATGGAATATCCCTTTGACCAGTTTTGTCCTGGCTGTGTCCCCTCCCAGCTTATTGTGCACCTCTGGCCTCCTCGCTGGCACAGCAATGTGAGAAGCTGAAAAGTCCTTGACTTCGTGCAAGCCCTGCTCAGCAACAACTAAAACATCGGTGTGTTATCAACAGTATTCTCATCCCAAATCCAAAACACAGCACTATGCCAGCTACTAGCAAGAAAATTAACTCTATCCCAGCCAAAACCAGGACAGGGGATGTATATTTTGATTTTACTAAGCTTATTTCACAACATGTAAAGAAATGTTTCAGGCACATGTATAATTAAAAAAAACCCCAACACTAAAAGCATGAAAGAGATGGTGAGTCTAGCTGTAAGGTTCTCCTTGCCATTGAGTATTATTAACCTCTGGAACAACTATCTGAAGGCTACACACACACTCCTGTAACAAAGTTTCTTTCTTTCCTTTTGTAATAAGGAGGCTATCCTTACAGAAGCAGGAATACTAATATTTCTCTTTAACTTGAAATTCAGTTTGTACTGAAAGAACTTGCATAACTGTCCATACCTGAAAGATAAAATAATAGCTGCTTCACTGAAGCAAAATACCTGTATATTTGATGCATCAGAGCTACCCCAAAAAATAGGTATTATACTTAAAACGTAATTGTATTTTACCACATCTACCAGCGTTAGTAAAGAATGTGCTATATATTCAAGAGCTTAATAACCTTAAGTTGATTCCTTAGACAATGTGCATTTCTCCTGTACCTTGCAATTTATGAAACTGAAAATGAAATTATGTCCAACTCTTAACACCTTCAAACAAATTACCTACCTTTTCCCCTCACAACTGCTACAAGGAATTTGAATATTCAGTATGTTTTATAGGAAGAGAAACTATTTTATAACTTAGTTTACATTTGCCACACTATCTTAAAAAGCCTGTAGCCATAATTCCAACCCAAAATGCCAATTTGAAAACAAAGGCGGCTAATGTTTATCAATCCCTTCAGGGACTGGTAACACTTTAGCATTGGAAACACTTTGCTCCATTTGACTCAGACAATCAGTGAGCTAGTTAACTGTGACAGGGGACAGTCTACCAGACTTTGTTTACAACAGGAAAGAAATCCCTTTCCTTTCAGCTTCCCAGAAAATAAAGGTAAGATCTATTCACATTTTTAACGCTAGATTTTATGGAAAGTCAATGCAATAATTGATTAGATTGGCAAAAGATGAGGATTATAGTGAGGGCCACGGGGATCCTGAAAACAAGATCAAGTCCTTGGAGTTGATGAGGCTGGACTACTCCATATGTCAAGTAGGTCTTCAAAGAGTGTTCAATAGCCACACTTTGCTACAGTAACCAGATCCCATAAGAAACACTTCAGCTGAGTATTTGTCAATTTATAACGATCACAGAATCATAGAACAACCCAAGTTAGAAGGGACCTCGAAAGACCATCTAATCCCACCTTTCGTCGGAAAGGGAGCCTCAATGAGATTATCTAGCACCCTGTCCAGTCATATCTTGAAAACCTCCAGTGATGGCGAGGCTACAAGTGGTATCTATCAATTCACAAGACATCTTCAAATTCAACTTCCAAAAGACAAAAATTAGATCACAATTGAAAGAGCAGCATTCTCACAGCCAGTTACATTTTATTTGCTTGTTTACCTCCTGCACACAAACACACAATTGTAGTCCATTTTTCTTTTTTTCTTATGCTAAAGTAGAATGCTACACAGTTGAATCTTGCAGCCAAAGCCACTAACTAATCCTTTAACTACAAATTCTAATACTTGAAGAAAAATGTCACTGTTACATAACATTTTTCTGGTACAACACAGAAAATTTAAGCTATACCTAATTCATGTAATAATATAGGTTTTCCATTATAGTCCATTTTGCATAATGTAAATTTGAAATGCACAAGTAACTAATAGCTCGGAAGAACACTTGTTTGGTACACACATACTCAACAAAACAGTCTTTGTCCTGGGCTTGTTACATCCTGGTAGAACTGTTTCTTATCATATGAATATACTTTTATTGCAACATCCCTTGTCCTAAGGTTTGTTCTCTTTATTACCCCCCCTCAGTATTTGCATTGTTATCTCATATTACCCTCACGCAATTATTAAATATTCAATTATCTGATCCTGTGCTTAATGCTGCTCTGAGAGCATAGGTAATCCAATATTACAATTCTCAATGCAAATCACAAGAATGTGAAGAGAGTCAGTAATGATCAATGCCCAACTACATTCCCAAAAAAGATAAAGCTCTAAACCCAAAATATTTTAGTCTTGCGTTTCTACCACTGGCACCTAAAACTCCTTTCAAAGGCAGGCAACTATTCTTTAAGAAATGTTTTTGTGTTTATTCTTATTTTTACACAAATGGAAGAATTCTAATGACACCAAACCATTTTTCGCTGAGCCAACATTTTGTTAGAACATAGTATCCACCTGTAGTTCAGCTTTGAGGGCTTTTTGTAAAAGAAGCTACAGTAGTTGACACACAAGTCTTCTGTTGGCCTTCATTCTGAGGTTCTGAACAGCAATGCCTCACACTAACTGGAACAATTTAGAATTGCAACATAAGAAGTGTTATGTGATACCAGAAGAGTCCTAAGGGGTTTTCTAAGTTCTCCCTGGTTGCTTGTATGAGAGCATATGAACTATATCCCTACAGTATTCACCAAATGAAGAAGTTTCTAAAGTTTCTAAACCTAAAAATAGTGCAGGATCAAAGGCAGCCTTTTGAACGGGTTTAGTGGTGACTCACAGCTTTGACTAAGTCCTAGCAAAATTAACATTGAAATTAGTTTTACTAACTCCACATGGTTCCAATTGACAGACATAAATCAAAATGCAATACCACTGTCCATTTTCTACTGTCTGGGAAAGGTAAAAGTCAATAGAAGCTAGCACTAAGTAATACAAGTAGGACAGGCAGAAACGAGGAAAAAGTCATACTAGTATCACTGACACAAAATAATCAGAATACAATGCTATTGAAAGGGTTCTTTTAGCTATGCAAAAAACTTCTGGCTCAAGGTTCAATATATGCAATCACAAATCCAGCACTTTTGCCTATAAGATAAAAGCATTGAAAACTTATCCAAATTCTGAAAAATCTCTGAACTCATCTTTTACAGTCCTCTAGTTAGGGTATTTCAATAGTAATATTCCAAGAATTTATTCAACAGTTTCAGGATCTGGATGCAAGTTACCATCTGAATTCATTCACCTTAACACAGATAACCAGTAATTCTATATCAAGTTTTAAATTTTAGACAAAATCAGTAGAAATCCAATAACAAATTGTTAGGTGGATTTTCAAGTAGGTAAGTTCTCACTTGCTTCAATATTTAAGTTTCAGTAGGCTAGCTTTAGACAAAACTTTAATGTTGTTCCATTTTCATTTTATGCATTTGACATATGTATGCCAAATCCCTATTTGTACTTGTCTTTCACCCAAGATGAAGAATTTTTTTTTTTTTTAAACAGAAAAAAACATTCATAAAGAAAGTTAGCCAACTGGGAAGCAAGATTTTAAAATGTCTTGTTAAGCTTATGTAGTTACATTTCCAGCAACCCTTTTAGTGTTCACAGCTACATAAAGCAGTTAAGCACTTAAAATTGGGCGATGGTGAAATACACAGAAGACACAACTTGCATTCCTTCCTCTTTTAGGGCAGATACTATAGCCAGATTGAGATTTTTCACAGTACTCCAAATTTAAACATGCACACTGACTCTGATGTAAATGCCTAGGTGCAATATGCTATTCTTTGCACATTCCAATAATTCTCATGGGCCAGCATAGCTGCATAACTAGAGAAAGTAGCTCAAGCTTAATTCAGAGATTCATGTGATATGTTTTTCCTTGACAAATTCAAAACACATTTTTAGAGAAGCATGTTTATAAAATCTTCAGTTTTAAAGAGCCAATTTGTACAACAGCTTTTCACGGTATTTTTCCCTACCTAATAAATTGCATTTCAGTGAGTATTCTAGCCAAATTAGATATTTTACACATCCCTGAATAATCTCATAGAAACTTTGTAACTTCACAGTTGAACTACGAACATCATTCACAACTCGGACAAATAATCTTGAAAGATATGATACTAGTACAGCATGATTCATTCAAAAAATGGGGTATTTTATCCATATGTATTAAATGTGAAATAAACACTGCAAATGCAAAAAGTACATAAAACGTGCACAATGAAAACACCTTTATATGTACTTGAAAACATCAAAACCTGTTCAACTACTTCCATATTTTCTTGCCATGCAGCAAGATCTCTTGGAAATGGCATAAAAACTGCTAAAATTATTACTGTAAAACTAGTAATTTTGTTCAGCAATAAATTGGTAGGCATTACATGCTAAATTTAGCACAGTTTGTCCTTAATTACACAATGGAAAGTGTTTCTGCATGTAGAAGCAAAGACACATCCTATCTAGACTGTTTTGCAAGAAAGGGGAGGAGGGCAAAAGGGGCAGAAATATCAAAGATCTCCAACTGCAGTTTCAGTTTCTCTACAGGGCTAGTAAAAAAAAAAAAACCAGCTAATTGAATCCTTAGAGAAAGTTAGACTACTACTTATTTTATTAGACTGATCAAAGTCTAAAGCAAAGAAGCTATAGGCTGTCTTGCATAACCCTAAAATAAATCCAGAATTAATGTATATTTCTTTTATCTATTTGCATATATCAATTACTGAACTGCTACTGACTTGACAATGATTGAAATTGCACAGCACAGACTTTACTCATGATACCCATACAACTCACAGGATTTACGTTCTACCAGAAACTACGTAATAGCCTGATCTAAACCAAGTGCTAAAAATACAGTAATTAGATACAGACTAGACCAACATATTGTTCTCTGATATGAGGATACTACAAGCCAAAGCAGAAGCGGCTGCTTATATGCTACTTTGGACAAAGGATTTCTTAGCCAAATTCAAACCGATTTTAAGGTTCTCCTACGGATCCTTTAAAACTATATGGATTGTCCTTTAATCTCCTCAAATTTGTGTTTAGGAATATAACTAACAGATTTGGTCCTACCTCAATGAACAGACAAGACATTCATGATATGCAGTGAATGAACTTTCACCTTTCGCAGTGCAGCGACCAATTAAACAAAGAAAAGCACAAAGTGTTCTGCAATACTGCTCTGTCTGCTTTCTTGGAAAGATGTTCTCTGCTAGCCAATCTGTGCACCCGCTTCAAAAACAACATCAGGTGGAACAGCACTTTGCCGAGAATGGCTGAGAAAGCAGACTGGGCAGTATCATAGAACAAAAGTAACAGGAGGATCCAGCTACAACTATTCAATTATTTTTGAGTGAGGGAGGAAAAAAAACCAAAAACAACAAGCACATGCTACAATAAGGTAAGGAAGCAGTTTTTCCAGTCTAGGAAATAAAAGACCTGGCATGGTTTTTGTGTATACCTAGATTTTTCCCTGGGGGGAAAAACAAAACAAACCTGAACATTCTAAAAGAACTCACTTGATTCTTTCCACAAGATTGATTCAATTTTGGAAATTAAATATTGAGTTGGAATTCAAAGCTAGTTCTTCAAAACCTGGTTTAACAATAAAGTGTTAAACAGATTAATTTAAATCTTCTGCTCGAGTTTCAAAAAATTATTTAGCATTCACTTTTTTTATAAATACAGCATTTCATTACATAAGAATATATATCAGCATTACACATTTGAAACATTTAAGTTACAACTGAAGTAAAAAGAAGTAAAAAAAAAAGTGACTGAAGTAAAAATAGAAGTCAAAAGGCAAAGACTTTTAGCTCCTTTCTACTTAGAACCTGTTCAACTTTAAAAAGTATTTCAATTCTGTCTTCTAGTCCTTCCACATTAAAATATTTTAAGCAAAAATTCAAGAAAAAAAACCCAGCAAGTCCACCTGTAAATTTATGAATTCAAGATCATTTGAAACTTATTACCTATTCAGCCATGCATTTAAAATTGGTAAAAATCAAGAAACATAAGTTTAAATGAATTTTCAATTCCCTTAACTATAAATAGTTTAAGGGTACAGTCTCTAGTCAGTAAGTGTTAAATCTTACTCAGCTGTATTTCAGCAGCTCATATAGCACAGCTTCAGCTGCTAGGATGAGCAACACTGTTGCATTTATATACACTACATTTTTCTTATTTTATTACATCCTGACCATCTTTGGCACACATGGGATTATAAAAGCACCTATACAAAAACTTGTTTACACCCACCATTCACTTTACAGCTGAACTTCATAGAAATTATTCACTGTACTGCTCATCGCAATACCTAACCTGATCACTTTATTATGCTATAAATTTGCTCCGCCGACAGATTGATCTGGTCTTCTCCCATGTCCCCAGACACTCCTCCTGACCCATCCCTGTGCCATTGATTCTATTCAGGAAGCCAGGTGCTAAGCTTTATCCAGCTGAAAATTACTCTGCCCAAAATAAGAAGTTTCTTGCTGGACCAGGGAACCAACTCCAGTCACAGCACAGCCACATAAATAGTGCCAACACAGATCACGTAGCAAGAACGAATAGCTGGGCACCAGGGAAAGAACCTGATCTCCTCTTTTAGCAGCAACACCGACTGCCACTGGTTTTGAAGTTACTTGCCTTATCACTGTGAGAAGTGGCAACAAGCTTCTGAGCTAGTTTAACAAGTTAAAAGATGCTAAGCTAAGAATAAACAAGTACACATTCAACATAAAAGATACTCTTCAGAAAGTCTGAGACCCCAAAAGGCAAAAAGATATTTTCCTTGTTTATGTGTAAGTGGTAGGCACATGAGTAAGAGATTAGATTTTTGCATTTGGGAACATAAATCAAGCCCATTTAATATCACTGAAATCTCACTGTACAAGTCACATGACTGAACGTTTTGTAACTGGTTATAATGTAGGTAGACAGGATTAAGTGGTCAAGAAAGGTGACACTTCTGCAATAATATTCATCATCATTATTATTATTATTGAATTATTAATGACTTTAAAGAACACTAACACTCCACACACATTCTGGAACATCTTCCAATAGCTCATGTACCACATAGGCACTAACTGGTATCTACCAGAGACCACTAAAGCACACTGAACCACAGAGCAGTCACCTCCTTCTGCAGTGAGCTGCTGTGTGAAGGAGAATGCCGCATTACCCTGGGGCCCTTTGGTCCCACTGACGTATATTCCATGTTTCACTTCCCCAGTTCTCAAATTAGTATGGAATTTAAGATACATTATAGGTGACAATATCCTAACTCAAAGACCACGCTGCATTCAACACGAAGGACCTCCATGTATACCGTACTTCAAAAGAGAATGGATGACAGCACTAAAAGAAGTGACTATCTGCATTCCCGAGCTGACTCAGACCATTTCCAGCTTCAACTGAGAAGCCCCAGATTTGGCAATCTGATAAAATAATATTACTCTATCATGCAAGAATCACAGTGAATCACACAAGATTTTTTAATAGCTGTCCCCAAAGCCACATTAGAAGAAAAAAAAAAGAAAAACACAGTAGCTACAGAAATAGCTACACTTGAAGTGGAAAAGAGGGGAAGTTCATCGTAACAAATGTAACAAAAGCTAGGAATGATGAAAGACAGCAGAAAGAACACAGAAACAGTTGTAGTGGTAGACCTCGAATATATTTAAAGTTCCTTTATTGTCCTTATTATACCAACCTTAGCAACAATGGCATTGTTCATAAGGTATCGACATTTTAATGTATTAACAGAGGCAGAAGATCTATGAATGCCAAAAAATAATCATATCTGAGTGATATGATTATTAGCCCTCAAATTACAAATCAAAAGGGCTTAGGAATCCAAACAAGGATGTTCAAAGTAGCTTTTATTCAAGAATTTTAAAATATCATTTGGGAAGCTCTAAGTCATGAACTTTTAAGAAGTTCTGAATAACGGGTAAGTGTCAGAAGGCTAGAGAAAAACTGATGTCACACAAGCATTTTCAATTAGTTACTAGGTTAGGTTACTAAAGACAATTAAATTAAAATGGAACAAGTAAGATTCCACTTGAGCATAACAAGTTGATAAAAATTATTACATAGGTAAAAAGAAAAATCAATACAAGCAACTTCTTAACAGCATCCTCTTCTTATGAGGTCACCATCCTGAGTGATAATGACTATGCTGAGCACATAAGTTTCAACACAGCATTCAGGTTGCTATAACAAGGTATTCAGATTAAGATACAGAATGATACAAACTCAGTCTGAAATTACATTTATTTTAAGCTCTCAACATACAGAGTCAAGAAATATTATGAAGCGGGATGTGTCCACTGAGCTACTGCTAAGCTATTGACCATTATTATCGGTGACCTCAAAAAAGAACAGTAATCACGACTGATCTACTGCACAGCTGATTTAAGGAAAATCCTGAGGAAATAGTAAATAACAGAGAATTCGGTACTGATAAACCTATTTGGATTGTTTGCCAAAATGAGCACAAGCTAAAGACGTGAACTTGGAATTCACATTGGGCTGTACCAAGACAAAGTTTGATTTTCCTGTCTCATAAAGATGGCCTAATATTTTAAGCATCAAGTTGGAAGAATTTTGAAATGGAGAGGAATACTCAGTTGAATGTGCTCAATGAATTGTAGGACATAAACAAAGCGCTATGAGGTAGGCAGCTAGAAGGATGTGTTATCTGACTGTACATCAGAGAGAGTGCCTTGTTTCAGACAGCAGGACTAATCAGCCAACTGGGCAACTAATGGGGTTGTGGTGGACTCTACATCCATTCTTTCTAAATGGGAAGTTTTCTTTGTGGCTATGTCAAATTCCAACAGGGATTCATTCACAGAAGCCCTATGGCTTGTCTTTTTCAGATAAGACCAGATGATTACAAATGGTTCCTTCCTGGATTAAATCTATTAATCATTCTTTTGTATTTGTACTGTGTACTACTACAACTGGATAATCAAACTACTTGAACATTTTAAGAGCAGCAGCAATTAAAATCTGTTTATACGAAAGATCATCTCTTTAGATGTCTATAGAATGTCAATGCATGATCCACAGATTAAAAAGTGCCTATTCATTAAAGCCATCTCCAAAACATGCTCCTGAGGATATATCCAAGATTGCAAGAAAAGAAGAAAAGGAAGAAACAGAAGAATAGGAAGTTAATTCTAAATTTGCAAATAAGTTTACCTATCCTGCAGACAACATGAGTGGGGTACATCTTGTTATAACATCTTAAAAAAAAAAAAAAATCTGCATCAAATCATCGCATGTATTAAACCAAAAGGCATAACTTCTGATATAATACAACTGCCATCAAATTCATTGTTAGGCCATGTATTGGGCTTGCATGGCACGGTTTTGGTAGCGGGGGAGTTACAGGGGTGGCTTCTGTGAGAAGCTGCTAGAAGCTTCCCCTGTGTCCAATAGGGCCAATGCCAGCCAGCTCCAAGACAGACCCACTGCTGGCCAAGGCCGAGCCCATCAGCAGTGGTGGTAAGCGCCTCTGGGATAACGTATTTAAGAAGGGGCGGGGGGGTGGGGTGGGGGTGGGAAACCTGCACAACTGCAGCCAGAGAGAGGAATGAAAATATGTGAGAGAAACAACTCTGCAGACACCCAGGTCAGTGAAGAAGAAGTGGGAGGAGGTGCTCCAGGCACTGGAGCAGAGATTCCCCTGCAGCCCATGGTGAAGACCATGGTGAGGCAGGCTGTCCCCCTGCAGCCCATGGAGGTCAATGGTGGAGTAGATCTCCACCTGCAGCCCATGGAGGACCCCACACCAGAGCAGGGGGATGCCCAAAGGAGGCTGTGACCCTGTGGGAAGCCCGCGCTGGAGCAGGCTCCTGGCAGGACCTGTGGCCCCAGCCAGGAGCCCAGGCTGGAGCAGGTTTGCTGGCAGGACTTGTGACCCCACGAGGGACCCACACTGGAGCAGTCTGTTCCTGAAGGGCTGCACCCTGTGGAAAGGACCCACACTGGAGCAGTTCGTGAAGAACTGCAGCCCATGGGAAGGACTCACATTAGACCAGTTCATGGAGGACTGTCTCCCATGGGAGGGACTCCACACTGGAGCAGGGGAAGAGTGTGAGGAGTCCTCCCCTTGAGGAGGAAGGAGCGGCAGAGACAACGTGTGATGAACTGACCACAACCCCCCTTCCCCATCCCCCTGGACCACTGGTGGGGGAGGAGGTGGAGAAAAATCAGGAGTGAAGTTAAGCCCAGGAAGAAGGGAGGGGTGGGGGGAAGATGTTTTAAGATTTGGTTTTATTTCTCATTACTCCACTCTGATTGGCAATACATTAAACTAATTTCCCCAAGTTGAGTCTGTTTTGCCCGTGACGGTAGTTGGTGAGTGATCTCTCCCTGCCCTTATCTCGACCCATGAGCCTTTTGTTATATTTCCTCTCCTCTGTCTAGTTGAGGAGGGGAATGATAGAGCAGCTTGGTGGGCACCTGGTGTCCAGCCAGGGTCAACCCACCACAGGCCATCAATGACACAGTAACAGTATACAACTTGTTTCACTTATCTTTCCATTTAGGACTCTGCTTAAGACAGCATGAAAGTTTGCTTTGGGAAGTGGCACCATGAATCACAGATTATTGGTTGATAGTACTTAATCCATATGTGCTGGTTGTTCCTACTTTCAATTGAAACAGCTTTCAAAAAAGACAAAAACCTCAACTCAAAGCAAGAATGATTCGCAGCCCTAAAAGTTCCCTGGAACAAAAAAAAAAAAAAAAATGCTAGTAGAAAGCAAAACGGCAGTAAAATACACTCAACTTGGTGTAAACCAATGGAAACACTAATGGCCTACCATAATAGTGGACCAATACAAATAATCAACGAGATGGTAATACTCCCAGCTGTGGGCATAAGAGTTTAATTGAAGAAATTTAATTGCCCAAAATAGGAACAGCTAACCACTCAATTTATTTCTCACTGTATTTGAATGACACAAGACTCATAGCATTCTTTATATGAAGTTCTCTCCCAACACACAAAAATTAAAGAAAAGTTGTTAAAGGAAATGGTTATCCAGTTTCAGTTCTCACACATAAAACAGAATGCTCACATTTTGGAATGGAACCATCAAATCAACCCAGCAAGAACTTGGGAATAATTCCCTTCAGTTAAGTTCACTCTAGAGCTTAACCAAGCTGTTCAATGGCTCCTTCAAGTTAAGCACAATTGTATGTTGACCAGTTACTAGATTATTTGGATTGGTTAGATTATTTCAGGTAAATGACAAAACAGCAACAACAAAAAAAGAGTTCTGAAGCTTTTATCTGTAACTATTAAGGAACGGAGAGAACCTGAAGACTTTGGAAAAAAATGCTTTAAAAATGTTATTCAAGGACTGTGGAAGTAAGCGTGCCTACAAGTTGATGTTGTACACATGTGGTTCCATTAAATACAAAGAGTTGCTTTAACATACCTAGACTTGCTTGCTATAGATTTATCATTTCTCCTGACAAGAAAGAAGCGTTATTCTACTCAGCAATGATCCAGGTATCTGTCAATTTGCCAAGAAAGCCTCTATTAAGGAAGAGGATCAGAGGCATAAGTCAAATTAAAAAGATGTCCCATTTGTCCTATGACTCATGGCAGATCATTTCTTGAAATCTGCACTTCACGTTACCCCTTTTAAGAAGGACACATTAAGCATATTCACCCCGCACCCTTTATTTGACCTATTAAGTCAGAAATAAAAAAAAAACCAAAACACAAAACAAACAAAAACACATAAGCTTAAAAGAATAGTGAAGTATGGCTGTGCATCTGCTATTGATAACAAATAAAATTCTTATTTCAATATTCACCTACCATTACAATGCTACGTAAGAAGTTCTGTGCAAGTTGGTTTTGGAACCCAGAAACCCTCGGCTCTGCTCCAAAAACAGAGTTTGAGATGCCAGGTATGAGAACTCTGCCAGTGCTTTCAGAGCTCAGTCAACACACACCTTTTGTTGTTACAATCACCAGCTGGCAATGCATCAGCCTGATACGTGGGGGAGATTAACTTATTATCATACATAAAAATCAGATTATGAGTCCTATTTGTGCTACTCATACAAAGATGCAATAATAACAATACAGACAATATCACACTTCTGCAAAAAGACACTTCACAATGAAGATTACAGGAACACCACAGTCACCCAGTTTTAATATTAGTAAACAACCCACTACTTTATAATCAAAAGCTAAGAGTTTGCAAGTACATCATGATTTTGTGTTACCTAAATCACGAGAGGCATGAGAAGATATTTAAAACACATACTTGTGAAACCCTATGAGTTCACAGTGTCACTTAAAACTTGCGTGGCACCCATTCTCAGGGCATCTACTATGTCGCATTTATAAGTTTATGTCAATGATTACATAAAATCCAGCCTTATTGGTTTCAGTAAAACTGTTTGAAACAAATATTTAATGATATGATTTGACAGACTGTTCTTAACCTTGCCATTTCTGCTGTTACACTGTAGTCCTGTTTGTTATTCACAGTCTAGAGCGTATGATAAAAGGCAAAGAAGCTTGTTTAAAAGTTTTGGTCTGTAGATGCCTTGGAATTAATTTTTAGCTTAAAGCAGAGGCCTACACAAGCAAAAAGGGTTAATAACATGCATTAGCCCAAAAACAAACAATGCAAGACACAGGTTTCCAACACTGTCAAAATATTTACAACATGTTGTGTAAGCCAGAACAGTTTTTAAATATTTGCATATTCTAAAAAGTTGAATGAAACCACATCGCTTAAAGCCTTAGAGACATTTTCTTTTTGCTTCAGAGCTCATTACTGTGCAGTGTTACAATATCCATGCTACCTCTATCCCTATTTACGAATTAGGGCTGGGTACCTTCTCAAATATTGACACATCCTGTCCGCCAAGATTCACGGGACTCTACGAATGCACACCAGTTCACAGAGGCTCAAGCAGAATCACTCGCACTCCAAGGAGCGCACATTAAGGCAGATTCTAGACCAACACCCTAAGAGAAATTTTGACTGTTCCCTTCCCCTAAGCAAGGTACCTTGCAGGACAGCACATAAAGGAATGACATTCGAGTCTCGTGACAAATTTGACTATGACTGCTCCAGGGAACCAACAGCCTTTTTACTATCGACTTCAGGTTATTCTTCCCAACCCCAGTGAGCCAACTAGGCAGGTAACATTCACATTAAATACACCATTTTATTCAACCACAAACTCGGAATACTTAGCTCGATTTATCTCAGTACAGTTACATCACTGTTATTTCCTGCTTTCTTCCTTTTCATATCCTGAGAACAATTCATCGTTACATTAAGGCAAGCCAAAAATTGGTAATTAGTTTTAATTGAAAGGAACAACACCACTTCTTGAAGTTTTATGGATTAAGACAGAATTTGAGTTAAATCCTATGTTACAAAAAAGTAGTTCATCTCACAGACTAGTCTTCAATTCAAGCATTAGAGACTTCATTCCAGGTCTCAGGCAACAAGTCAGTCATTAAATCTTAGAATTTCTTTTAAAAAGCAGAGATCCCAAGAACCAAAAAAACACTACTCCAGTGAATTAGTTTACATGCACGTTTGAACAAATCTACTAAAAAAACCTTCAATCTGCTTCTACCATTCTCCTGGCTTATTGTATGAGGAGATGCAACTTTTTCCAGGACCTACTATTCCCACAGTGAGAAAACCATGCACTATCTCAGAAGCAGAAAGCTACCTTCTAGCTAATTCACATTACTCCCACAGATTCATACAAGCTCAGGCAATTCTTGACTAGCAGCACCGCTAAGCGTTTTATCCTTTGCCATTCCTACGACAAGCACAGAAGTCTCTTGTCCTGCATTTACAGGCTACCAAGTCAAGTCACAGTAACCTTTAGGCTCATTTTAACCACAATCAGGTAAGCACAGAATTGACGTAAGGACATCTTCGAGTAGCTCACTCAGCTCTAGAGAAGGAAAAGGTACCTATATGCTGTATAAACATACCATGAGAACAAAACTTCTTATGCCTAACACTAAGTCATCCAAACATGTCACCTGGTAAAAATAACAGGTTCACAATACTGATTTTCAGACCAACATGCAAGTGCTCCAATACAACACAAGAAAGCAGACACTGGCCCATTAGAAAAATATGTCATCTAGGTATTTTCAGAAAGTATTACTTACAAACAGTCATAGATCAAAACATTGCCCAGAATATCACTGCACAGTCAGAAAGCCATGTTACTATAATGGTATTTTAAATACTAAAGGCATAAAAAAGAAAAATTAGAAAAATACAATTAAATATACACTACAAAGTAAAATGAAGTTTTTGTTACAGAGATGACTGACAGTTAAAAAAAAGGTAAAGAACACTTAAGACCATCCAAAGATGCATACAGCTAACAGACCATCCACAAAGATGTATACAGCTAACATCAAGCCCAGCAATCACAAACGCCATCTAATTTGTCAGCTCAACATTTAACTACTGCATCCACTTGCAGCACGCCATCTTCACAATGAGAGAAAAAACATTCAGTAAAAAAAAAAATTCCAAAACAGTTTTGCCCATCAACCATTAATAAACTATTTCATCGCTAACTACAATTGTGCTATGTATCTTCCTTTTAACACAGATATTGTTGCTTCATGTGTGGTATGCAGTTTAACCCCCAGAGCAGTTTTTAATGTTTATTCTAGTACAGCACTGCATAACACACAGACCCCGAGCCAAAGAAACTGACTCTAGAACTGTAAACTATGCACCGAGGGGAGTTTGGAGCACTTGAATGCTGAACAGCCATGCCAAGGTTAACACTACAGAGGACAAGGTAGCACCTGCACTCCTCTCCTGCTTACCATACCTAAGTTGTCATATAGTATAATCAGAAATCTCTAAAATGATGCTGCATTGTGCTAATTACACATGCCCTGTGTGCTAATACATGCTACGGCTTAAGCTGATTCAGTCATAATTGGCAGAATATAACTACTATCTTTGAAGGCAAATTGCAAGTTTGACAAAAATATAATTTCAGGCAGGTACAAGTATGAAAGAGCAAGCACATTAGCCCTCAGTGCTAATAACCTTAATAGTTAAAAACACAATTAAGAAGTTTTGCCCATCTGAAATATAGTTGGCAAACTGTTTTAGTTACCTCTCACCTTTAAGCAGAAATACAAGTCTCCCCCTACTCCTGGCCCAATAAAGCAATGAAGCAATAGTTTTATATTGGTCTCATCACAGACAAATGAGAATGATCTTTTTGTTGCACTAAAACCAGAATGAAAACTCAGTTGCTTACATAACGCAGTCTCCACTATGACTATTATAATAATGCACTGTTAATGTTTTTACCTTTTCAAAGTAGTGGAAAGGTTCTGTCTTTAGAGAAGGGCTGAACAAACTCTGGAATTAAATCCACATTAGCAGAAGGGAAAAAAAACCCTCCTGTAGCAAGAGAAAACAGTCTTATGGCAACCTTTCAAGCAGTCTGTTGTGAAGTCATGGAGTGCAACAGAAGAAAACAGAAGTGTCTAGCACATCATAAGGCTCATTTTTTACCCCAGTCTGGGTCACATACAAATGATCAAACTTACTGCAATAGGTACAGGAAATGTGAGCAATGGTGTACTCGTTTTAAATCATCCTAACTAATCTATGGTTTTAATCAAGAATGGCTACCAAGAAAACCGAACATTTAAAACTGCAAGATTACATTTAGCTTTCAGACATTCAGTTTTCAAACATCCAGTTTACAATGGACAGTGTATGTCACTCGCATCTTTCTGGCTTCCCTTACTGCTAGGGCAAAAGGATGAAGCCTCAGAAGACCGAGTCTATCAGCTTCTGAGTCACTCCAACCAGAGACAGGCAAGCAGCTGGGAAACATGGATACAGCAAGCCAGGCAGACACTGTAGATACCCAGTCTCTCTCTAACCAGGTAGCCTCAATGAACATAAAGAGACTTCTGTCTCTCACGCAGACGTTTCACTCTGGGAGATGAGGAGATTCCTTCCGCAAGCCAAAAAAGGTAAAGTCAAGAGAGAAGAAGGCAATGGCAAGACGGAGAAGCCTGACTTAGCTGTGTCATCAACCGGCGCTCAGGAGGCTGTGAGCCACTTAAAACCTCACTCTCCCCCGTAGAAACACCTCCTCCCACCAAATCAGCATCGTTACCTACCATCATCCAGGGCGCCAGGATTTCAAAGCCAGGAGGAAAAACCCAATGGCGCGATTTTAGGTCTCCCGCCTCGCCCCCTCTTCCTCCCCTCCCAAAACCAAAGCCGTCACCACCACCGAGCGGGTCACTAAACTTCCCTGAGCAGCGAGCTCTTCCCTCCTACGGGAACCGAGCCTCCCCACAGCCCGTGTCGTCATCCCTCGCAAGCCCCAGCCCTGCCCTGCCCCGCCAGGCGCCGTGCAAGGAGAGATTCACCTTCCCCGCGCCCGCCGGAGAGGAAGCCCCGACTCCACCGCGGGGCTCGTCGGCCGGCGCCCCCCCCGCTCCCTCCCCAAGGCGCCCGCTGCCCCTCCGCCCCGCCTCGGCACTGTCACTCCCGCCCGACCCTCGCCTCACCGCAGGGGCACCGAGCCCCCCACCCGCCCCGACACCCAATGGGGCCTTCACGGCACGCCACCCGCCCCGCCCGGCCCGGCCCGGCCCGACCCCGCCACGGGGCACCGGCGGCGCCGGCCGCCACCGGCCTAGGCGCGAAGGCTGAACCAACCGCCCTCCCCGCGCCCGCCGGTGGGACCCCGCCATTCCGCGCCCCCCCCCCCCCCCAAAGGCTCCGACGGCGGGTCCAAAGCCCGGCCTCCGCCTCAAGCCTCTCCCTGAAGCCGGGGCTCAAGACGACGGCGCCGCCCTCACCTGAAGTGCCGGGAACTGCCCGTCTCCTGTGCCCGCCGGCGGCGAAGGAGGGAGGGGGCTGAGGAGACGGCGAGAGAGCACAGAGGAACGCGAGTGCAGCCCCGCCGCTCCGCTCCGCTCCCCGCCGCGCCGCTGCACCGACTGCCGCCCCCCGCGCCCGCCTGCCTCCCCCGCCCCTCCGATTGGCGGACACCCAGCCGCCTCCCGATTGGGCGAGGGCAAAGAGCAGGCTCCCGCCCCGCCGCTGCCCATTGGCTCTCAGCGACTGCCAATTAACGCCGCTTCCTAGTCGATGGCTGGAAGGGGCGGCGGGGGCAAAGGTAGCTGCCGGGCGGCGGGGGGCGGCGGGGGGCGGTGGTGCGCGCGTCCGCGCGTCCGCGGCCGGCGCGAGCTCCCTATCGGCTGTCGGCGGCCGTTAGCGCCGAGCGCGCCTCGGGGTGGCCCCGCGGCCCGTCCCCGCGCCGGTCCTGCGGGCCGAGCCCCCGGCTCGGGGGGCACCTCCTGAGGGGGCTCCGGCCGCGGCGGGGTACGCGCCTGCGCCCGGCGGTGCCAGCGGCTGCCACCCCGCGCCCGCCGGGTAGCCTGCCCGCCCCGACCGGCTCGCCGAGAGGGCAACCGCCGCCTACGTATAGATAGGTATATACGTGGTGGGAAACGGCTGACAGTAACGCTGCGGAACGTGGCAGGGCGCGACGCGAATAAAACCACCGCGCTTATGTCCCCCTTCCACTGCGGGGGACCGTCAAGGAGCAGATTTTGTTTCCCGAAGCAGAATTCGGCCGAGCCGATAGATCCTGAAAAGCGACAGGGACTTTTGGAAGCCCGAAAGTGGTGAAGGCTTTAATTTCCCTTCTGATCCCGCGGCAGTCCCGCCGTGTAACGCAGTGCCCTCTAACACCACAATGCGGCAATGATGGTGCTGCATTCATTACGCTTCTCCTCGGGCTCCTGCCCGTCAGCTGAAGCCGCGTCTTGCCGGGGGAGACAGCGCAGGACTTCGCGGGCTTGTCCGTCAGCTGCATTTGAGACAGAGGTGGCTCAAGGACGGAGCCACCTTTAAAATAACATTGCTGGTTTGGTTAAACCTCTCTGTGCGCAGAGGTACGCGATACTTGAATAGTATCACAGGCAGAACTGTTATTCCAGCCCTTGCCTATCTTTCAGAGTTATTTGCTTTAGACAGAGCATTATTTCAAGTTCCAAGCAGCAGCCATCACGGTAACCTTATTTCGTCCCTTCAGCCTTTGCCTTCTCCTCCACCAACTTCAGCGTTTCCCTCCCATCTGCCCTTCTCATCGCTGATCTGCCTCCAGCGTTGCCCCAGAGGACAGCGAGAGCTCTGGGTCATTGGGTAGGGCTGCAAAACAGTCTGAAGAGTACTTTCCTCTTGGCCATGTTTCTTATGCAAGTCTGCATATAATCAGCGTAGATGCCAAGTCTTCCTGTACTCTTTCACTAAGTGCGTGACTCATTAACTTAAGGAGTTTTAAGTTCACTGGGAATTTAGATTAGCTCAGAAGGACTGTGAGACCATAGCACTGGGGTGAATTTTACCTTCTGAAGGAATGTCCTTAAAAAACTGATTTAAGTGCAGTTAACATGACTGCAAAATTTGGTCAGGTTGGTAAGCTTTCTAAGATTTAACATTACTTCCCCCCCCCCCCCCCCCCCCCCAAATCTCCTTTTCATCTCTCTCCTGTGTTGAAAGTTAAAAGTTCACATTTGAGAGGAGGAATCTTGAAATTTATTGCTCTTTCTTCTCTCACTTCTGAACACAGATGCGCTTTAGTTTTCTACACAGTCTCTCTCACTAAATAGGAGATCAAGCTTTGCATAAACCAGCTCTTTTTACAGGACATTACAAGTGATATATATAATTGTAAATACAGCTCTTTCTGTATGGACACGAATCAAGCTTCCGTTTTGCCTAGAGCATTGTCAAAGCTGGAAGTCCTCCCTGCCAGAACACTTAGACTTTCTTCAACCTCAACATCAAAACAGTCATTCATCTCTTTGTATGGTCAAATAATGCTCAAACTTGTTCAAAGATTGAAGAAACAGAATAGGAATTCAGTGTAAATCATAGCGCTCCCTGGTAGAACTAAGTTCATACTGTGATGAAAGGGAATTCCCTTTCGGCAGAGCACAGAAGTTCAACCTGCAGCCGGTGGTGGACTGACACAAAAAAACCCCCAACTATTCCACACAGAGTGAATTGAATACCACCTTGTGCCCCCAAAATCACTTCACCGTGCACAGAACCCGTGTGAATCACAGGTACGCTACCAGCTGTGAAAATAGGGGCTCACATTCTTATATTAGGCTAGTATGGGGGCAATGACTGTAAATGGAGCAAGAGGTGTATATTCAGGCCCTCGGTCTGGTTGCAAAAACTATCAGGCAGTCTTTTAACAGCACAGAAAATAGTGCCTTTTTCTTCAAATCAGCTATTCCCATGCATGGACTTTGCTAGGCCTCTGTACTGCTGATACATTTTATGTATATATTATATATATATTACTTATTATTATATATATTATGTTATAATGGTGTATATACACACAGTATGTGTTTTATTACTATATTTAGATATATACTTACTATATTTAGATATATATGTTCACTATACTACATATTTTTAAAATACATATATATATACATACAGGTACAGTAAATTTAGCCCTTGTGTCACAGTGCAAAGGCAGTGGGGTTGTTTTGGGAGTCCTCTTCATATGGAACTTGAACTGGTTCTGCCTTCCAAGGGAATGGAGGGTGATCGGAAATGAGTAATTTAGACAACATTTTTGTACTAATAGCTGGATTCAGATTTTAACACAACTTAAGAAATAACAATTGTTTTTCAGCTTTCCACTTAAACATCTTTATAAATCTATTAACACCTTTATAAATGCTATGAAACATCTTTATAAGTGCTATGAAGTTATAATTTTAGAGATAAAAAGGTAAAGGCAGGACTATTAATTGGAATAAAGAAAGTTCACCCAAAGATAATTTATAGGAACATTTTAATTTAATGTTTGGAGGTTCCTCGAGGCACCACTTTAGGGAATAGTATTTTCAAGCTGCTGAATGTTCTCTTCTGGTTGCAAGATGTTTCCTATGCTTTTTACATTTGGATGAAAAATGCATAGACACCTTTGGAAGCCAATAAGATAATAACAGCTATCAGAATTTCAAAAATACATTTTTAATTGGAAAGTTTTTGCCCCTTTTCCAAGTGTACCATTTGAAACAATTTGGAAGCAACATTATTAGTCTCGTCTTAGTCTACTTTTTGGATCAACACTGTTGATCTTCCTGTGAATTACCTCTAAAAGTGAAAGCAGAATTTGTCTGCGTTGGGGTTAACACACAGGCTGGTGCAGTAATTTGACTTCGTTACTTATAGTAACACAGTTTAATGTATGTATAAATATATACAGGCTTGAGGCCACATGCACTGAATAAATACATATATGCACTTGAAAAACTGCTTGGGGAAATATACTTCAGTGGTTAATAAAGTACTATATTTTTCAATTTATAAAATGTAAATTATCTTTATGCATATTCAAACACTAAGTTTTTCTTGTAGTGAATTAAAAGAGATTAGTGGTCTAATTATATCTATCATCAGTCATGCAACCTCCCAGCATGATGACACAAGTATGATGCCATAAATAATTTACTGATATAGTGAATAACACTTTAACATATTAATCATTTTGATTTTAGTATTTTGATATTTTTTTCCTAAATATTAAAATTCAGTTGTACTCTGAACATTTTCAGTAATATTCAGAATGTGACATCCTAGGAAAGATTATCTCAATGTGTTTTCTTAGAAGAAAGGCTAACAGCCTATGCAGCCCTGCTGGTGAGCATTTGATCTAGACTGTTAGGAACAGGACAGGAAGTTTCGGGGGGAAAAAAAAAATTCCTCTCTCATTTTAGATAAGTATCCCACGGTTATTTTTACTTTTAACACCATCTATTTTTAAATATGCTTCTTGTGTCTTCTGCTGTCCTCAGAAATTCTATGTGTCCTTTTAAGCACTAATACTTTCTCTGTAAATAAAATTCTGCCTCTTGGCTTCACTCAGTGCAAATTTTATTGGTGTTTCTTGACTCTTGCAATAACATTTCAGCATTCTCTTCAGAATGTTTCTCTCTAGCTAAGAAAGCCCAGGTGTTATATATTTATTTATTTACACTTTAAATCTAAGTTTAAATCCTGAACCATATTTTGGTTGCAAATGTGATGCCATTAGTGATTATATATGCCAACCAATGACACAGAATTTTAGAATACTAAATTTAATTCCACTTAAATCAATCAATTTCACTGTCTCACTGCCCAGCTTTCACTGGGAAAGAACTTTTCACATATAAGACATGTTCTTGTCTGAAATATTCTTTATTATCTCCTTGTTTTTCACATTCATGTTTTTAATTACTGTTTCATACTGCCCAAACATTTCCATTTCACAACAGTTTTCTATGATTATCTCAGATATGAATGATATGCTTTTAATAGGTACAAAATTTGAGAGTAATTAAGGCATAGAAGACTCTCTGTCAATGGTAAAGGTAGGCCTATGTCATAACAGTTGGGAAAGTTCTGGCTACGGACTGCTTCAAGTATGGAGAGTTTCTTTAAGCTTGTCTAAGCTTTGATGGCACCTTAAAAAAAGTGGAAGAAAAATACAGTCTAGCACAAACAACTTCCTACAATTCAGTAAAAACAATCAGTTTTTCCAAGATACTAATTTGTGTTCCTATTTCCTCTTAATAATTGCATTTTTAACAAAATTGTGGCTAAAGTCAGCTTTTCCCAGCTATACACATTTAATGCATTTGCTGCAGAGAATACAGGAATAAAGTTTTTGTTTGTTTTTGTTAAGGAACCCTACAGGTTAGCAGAACTAGCTATGGACACCAGTGTTATGTTTTGATACCTACGCACCGGATGGCACGGAGTCCTTCCCACTGACCTGAAGGCTTGGGTGAGCTATTTTAATAAAGCAGGTGCAAGATGTAAGTTGCCTTCTGTTTTTTCCACTTAAGTAAACTGAACAGTAACTACTTCAGAAACAGCACTAGTTTACAATGACAGAGTGAAGCCCTTCCTTTACTACAGATAAATGAGCTCTGCCTGACATGTTCTGCTGCTGAAATGCAGGACTATCTATCTTCTGTGAAATGTCTATTGTTTTGCTAAGTTTATAGCAGGAAGTGAATCAGGAGACGGGAACATTTTAGGCAGAAGTTCTATTGTAAAGCCAACAGCAACAAAGTAGCTTTAGGGATAATACTGTTTCTTTTACTCTAATTAAGTTCCTAAAGCCATATAAAGAAGCTATTCTGTGGGAATCTTATTAATTCCTTCCATGTCAAAGAATTAATAGGGAGAAAGGTTAGTGCCCAGGAAGCAAGCCCCACTATTCAACTCCAGCAATAAGCTCTTTCTACACTGATGTCATTACAACAATTCCCATAGCTGTTTAGAGCTTGTCTATTTAATTCTTCATACAATACTGTCGTTATGCCAGTGATCACTTGAGCATATGAAGAACAGTATTTTAAGACTGAGACGCACATTTATTTTAGCTGTGCCTGGCAAGTTATTACACTGGCCAAAGTCAGAACTTTTGAGAACTGTTATTTCTGATTTATTTTGCTCCACTGGAAGCCAAAACAGTTTCTTTATCCTACAGCTAGATACATTTGGAGGATGATTGGCCTAGGGCCATGGTTAGTTACTCAGAACTAAGAGCTCATCTGCTTGCGGTCAGTCAGATTTAAGCCCACTTAAGCCTTCTCAGTCAGAGGTGAAACAGTCTTTAGTCTTTTGGAGAATTAGGCTCCAGCAAAAAGACTTACCTTACCTTTCAATGAGAGCATCCACGCAAGGTTTAGCATTTGTTATTGTACATGTTAGCATCACACCTGTAGTCAATTCCCCTTAACTCCTACAGTAGGCGCATGCCCCAAATGGCATGCACATCTCTCTCATCACCTCAGTTCCAGCTGACAGCAGAGCATGCCCCAGGCTGTTACCAGTTTGTACGCCGCTTTGTACCATTAGTTCCATCCTACTACAGCGATAGGTTTAGTTAAGGACACAGGAGTGAAAAGTTTAAGATTTATCCCTGAGTAGGCAATTGAAGTTTTCATTTCCAGTTTCTCTTCTTCCTTACCAGATTTTCACCTTTACCTTTCAAGGCCACGTACAAACAAGCATCTCACAGGGTGATATCCACATACTACCCTCCTCCTCCCCCAGAACTATTAGCTACCATTGCTTTTGTTTCCTTGTCATCCTCCTGTTTCTGAGTCTGAAGATAAGCTGCTTCATGCAGAGAGCAAACTCTCATTCCAGCTAACACAGAACATGACCCTTCCCTTATTCAAATTCCTTCAGAGAATCATCGTATTTTTCAACAGGTCTTACGTGGACAAAATATTATGTAGCAATGGAAGTTCCTAATTTTGAGTTTCTCAAGAACATTACACTTATGTACATGAGTCCTCAAGTTCTTCATAGAAAAAGAAGACTTCCTGCTTGTTTATAGTTTTTGGTGGATTTGTTACTGATAATCAGAAAGCCAATCTTAGTCATCTAGAATTTCATGTTATTTCAGTTTTGTTCCTTAAAACTCCCTTTGCATACACAGGTATGTATTAGATGTAAAATATGTATTAGAACTGAAAATATAGTCAGGCCTTCAAACTTCAACCTCTGCAAAAAGCCTGTTGAAAACGGAAATGAGGAGAAAGCAGTGTGATGTATCTAATCACTAGTCTATTGTTTTTAAAAAGAAAGTGGAATGAGATCAGGAAGAGAGGGTCACTGTATCTGCAGTCTCTTTGACTTCTTGCTCTTCAAAGAAGAAAATTGCATTACTGAATTCATGTTTCGGTCAGCAGGATAAGTTACTATCAATACACTGCTTGGAGACATAACTGTAAAATCCAACATCGACATTTGAAATCTAAATTCTAGTTCTGAGATCAAGTACTACATAGTCAAAGATTCCTGTTGGAGCTTCCCCCCCCCACACAATTAGTAATACTTTAATGTTTTGATTTTGAGGTAATAACCATAATTTACCTATATTTTACAGAGATATTTCATTCTCAAGTGAAGCATTTGAAATAATGCTTTCCCAATATTACAGTGGCCAGAGAGGAGGACTTGCTTGTTCCAAATTGATAGCTCTGCTATGAAAAATATTTTCCATATAAAATACTGCTCTGCAAATGCTATATGTGAATGAAATATATCTGCTACACACTGGGACAGAAATCCTTATTCTTTGAAAGCAATAGTAAGACTTCCACTGATTTAACATGATGACAATTTTTCAGAAGTCAGGACTGGAAGAGATGCATTATTATACTGAGTAATAAGAGTGCAAGCTCAAATGATTTGACCCTTTCCAAGCCATTAGAAAACCCCCAAACAATTAAATAAGAATACTAAATATTAGTAATATTACAGGCAGTGCCATTCCTATTCTGTCTTGTCAATACCTGCGTTCTGGAGGCTCTGATTCAACTCGCTGCCTAGCTGTAAAGTCACCATTGCCAACACAGAGTACCACCAAACAAGTTTGGAAGAACAAGATTATTTAGACGCTACCATCGGTTTTGGTTCATTATGAAATTACAGCGAAAAAGTATCCCCTGGATTAAGTCTCCAAAGCCTTCTACAGCAATAAATCCAAAGAACCCAGACCTGGTTTTGCTTTCACATTAAGCCTTTCCAAAAGGGAGACTGAAAGTCACTGTAGCTCATTTAGTATGTTATGACTTCTACACACCCAAAAAGTAACAGTGTGAAGCTGACTTTTTTACCAGAATCTGCATTTCTCAATATATCTCTTCCCTATAAAGTCCCACCAGTGTAGGCTGCACGAACAGGAAAGAAGATAAAGGGAAGGAGTAATCATTCTATTGTAGCCATCCTTGCCAGTGCTACTGTTATTATAGAACAAGACTACAACAACATCCTTTGTCCCAGCTACTAAAGCAATTAATTGCAAGCAGTGGAAATGAAAGTGAGAGAAAGCTCCATCTTCCTTCTATCAGAGTATCCTTGTTGGCTGTCTGTAAGAAATATAACCATACTACAAAATACTATTTACTACAGCCTGATAGTTCCTAAGGCTGTCACTACTTCCTACTTTACCACCAACAGGCAGTTGGGGGTAAAGCCGGAAACATCTGCCCACTAACTATCACGTCATTAAAACAACACTTAATATCTGACCACGCATCTGCTTAAGAGTAGCTTACCTGTCAAGGTGCAAATATACAAGCAAGACTCACACTTAGGAACTAAAAAAAAAAAAAACCCCAAAAACCCAACCCAAACACAAAACCCCAACCCCAAAAAACTGAGACCTGGAATTTAGATGAGCTTTACTATCCTGCAGTAATGATCTTTTCTTAGCCTTCTTTCAAGAGCCAATTTGAACATGCTTTTGTAGCGGCCAGTGAGAAGATTCAAGTTTGATGACCAGAGAACCAGTTGGATTTTGGTCTTTATTTTAATGGAATATACAAGATTAATCAAGATGAGGATTACACTTGGAGTGACTCATTCAGTCTGCATATTTCATTCTTTATTGCAAGGATGAATCCCAGATCATGTGTAAGGATATTGGTCAGCCCAGCCCACATCTGCCCTCCGTCTCCCCAGCCCAAACTGCTCTTGCCGGATTGTGTTCAGGCTGAGAGTCATCAGCACCAACTGTCCCAAAGACCGCAGTTTGTGAGCAGCTGCCCTCTTGTAGGGGGACCTTCGAAAGCAGGAAATAGACTGACATTTTCTGTGGTGCAGGTGGTCTGTTTTAGGTGTTCAAGAAATTCAAAACTTTTGGGAGAGGTTAAGTTTACTTGGCATGCACTTTCGTGGCCTGCTGCACAGAAGGGCAAAGCACGTAGCCTGCTGTGGCAGGCAGACTGAGTATCACTGCACGAGTGATACATCCAGATTAGAGCGTATTATGGTTACATCGACATTTGCAACGTCTCAGCCTCCTTCGTCTTTCTCTCCCCAATACTCCACCATCAAAAAAAAAAGGGAGGAGGGGGAAGGAGAATAAAGACAACCAGAACTGCACATTGACATTTATAAATAACTGCCCAATAACCGGTGGAAATGCAAGTGGAAGCAACAGCCAATCACAGACCCAACTAGTTTATTTATATGCTATGCTGTTAGAAGACTGAAACACCTATTTTTAACTTTTGCTCTATACATTTTGGTAGCTAATCATCACAACTTTTGTTATCAGAGCTACCAGAAATAGCTTACCACATGCAACAATATTTTTGTTATAGTGCACACAAAATATACAAAAATATACAGATATTGTACTTATATACATGCCTAAATACACGAAGAGATTCTGGTGCAAATAAGGATTTATCATCGGCTTCAGGCAATAAGATTTATCACAGTATGTAGTTGTTCTGTCTGTTTTTCCACAGACATGCGTTATCTTGAAATAAAAAATGAATGGCTAGTGAAATGATGCATCAGTATACCATTTGAAACACTCCCTCAGTCCATGAAACTTTCTGCCTTTAAAGAGTCAGCAGCTCAAAACACTTAAAGGAAATAACAAAAAAAAACCCTCAGCATATAAAAAGCTGCTTTTCAATTTCTTAATACTAGTTATAAATCATTAACTGCATTAACTGACAATAGCCTCAAGTCCATGTATTGCTATTTTTTCTAGTTGCTCGTCTTTTACTAGCAAGAATCTGAACCATCATTCTGACAATATTCACACTTGCCACTACCAGCCTTTTACAGAATCCACACCTCATTATATTACAGGGAGCTAGGGACAGGCTACTATAGGAAATAAATTATATCCAGAACAGCAAGAGGTTTCTTTCAGAATGCATATTTTGAGTTTTCATCTTTATAAAGTAAGTTCTTACTCATTACTGAGAGAACATAAGTTTATATAAAGCATATATATATCTATAAAATAATTATATATACATACATACTATATGTATGTTGTTGTAATAATCATCAAGTCAGTGTATGTCTAGTACAGTTCCTGGTTTTAGAGTGTTTGTTTCACTTCTTTTCAAAGGCTGTATTGTCCTCTTTTAATATTTAATATTTGCAGTATAGTAAAATAGAGGAATCTGTTCAAAAACTGCATTTTTGTTCATGATGTCTTCCTACCAAGAGTGCAGCTGTTTTTTCTGTTATCACTTCCAGGTGGTTAGTACAGGCTTTCCTGAATCTTTTGCACGATTTCCTTTTACTCCAGTGGATTGCCCAGAACGACTTCTCAAGTCACGATCAGGCCCATCACTTTGTGCTATCTCTTCATCATATCTGAAAATAAGATAACCTGTTTCAATGCCTTGTTCTGCTATTCACCACACAAACAAGAGTGGGTCCTCTATATTCTATTTTGCTTAATATCTAGCACTGAAATTTAATATAAGCTGTTCTACACATCGGTTTACACACGTGTAGTTTGATATGCAGCTATTATTCAAGGAAATATACTACCACATGATGTTACAATACAGATCAACCGAAATATCTTCAGCTAGTTTTTGAAAGCAACAAATAATCTGGCAGCTTTGGTTAAACTCTTGAGTTTGTGAAACTTCATGCTTGTGAAATTTCCCATGTACGTCTGTATTTCTCCTCGCTACGTAGGTCTGTGGTTAAGCAGGAACATCAGACTGCTGGCAGTTTAATGAAGTCTTAAGCTATTGCTTCAAACAGAGGATTGTTAGCTGCAGTGTTAAAAAACTCCACTGTTGCATCAGAGAGCGAGTAGGGAAAGAACGAGGTGAACAAAAAACAGTGTGCTTTAATTCAGTGCATTTGATGACATGGATTTTGTAACACTTAACCACAGTGACAAGTAGTTCTTTAAATATCTAAGCCCATTATGGCCTCAGATAACCTCAGTATATACTTACCTCTCAGCTGCTACGCAGATGTCAAGCAGAAATTGGCTACAGATGCATAATTATAATTGTCAAAAAGATAATACTACAATATTTTGTAGAACAGTCATAATACATACTTAGTTACACTATTGTATAGGTATTCGCAGCTACCATGTACATAACATTCATTAAAATGTGATTCATAATTCAGGCAATGCTTATATTTAACTGTTTTTACTGGTATATAGAAAGAGTATTTAAGATCAGTGTGAACTAGTGGATCAACTATATACATAACCGCATTCCTGACATACTGCACAACTGTATCACTAGTGCTAAAGAACGTATGTGAACATTTTCTCAAAAAATACGAGAAACTGTATCATCAATATGGTATTTAAATCAGTGTTCCTGTGCATAAGACCAATCAATCCTAGATAAATCCTTCAGACACTCCAATATAAAGATCTCCATCTCCTTCATTTTTCTCTTTGTAATAGAGATTGGGGAATTTAAAAAATATCTGATGACTCATTATTATTACATCCATGAATTACAGGAGTCAAGAGGCATCATTTCTATGAACCGAGAGAAAAATTTATCTATTTTATCTATTTAACTACCATCTCTATATTACACTCAGTACAATTACAGTTCTACACATGTAGAAGATAAACACTCTCTTTGCCTCTATCCCTCAAATCTAGCCGCTGGAAGCTCAGAAGGTGCAGGCAGGGGCTTATCAGACAAGTAACTTTCCCTCCGGAGATGAGGCGAGGCAACTCTGCTTTAATGCACTCCCACCTCCAATGTTGTTATTGCAGCTCCAAAAAAAATGAACTGGTACTTTGTGCCCATTTTTTCACATCCGAATGAAATTCACCTTATCTCTGTGGTCTACATTACACATTAAAAAAGTGAGGTGATTGAAAAACATTTGCATTTATATAGAGCATTGATAAAACTTACAAGACCTCATAATTGCCAAGAACCTCTTTTGGTGGAGATTTATTCCATTTACAGTCTGGAATTTCCCCATTAGGCACAGCAATGTTAAGTGTGTCATTAATAAGATTATACTTCAAGATGCGATCGTTAGCAGTACTGGAAGTAAGAGAAGGGGAAGCATTAACCTACAAAAGAAAAAAAAAGGTCAGCGTCAATTTTTTGAGTGGTATATAGTTCTCCAAACAGCATGTGTGATGACAATATGTAATATTTGGGAAATTAAGACTCAGCGTCTCAAAGCGCATCTTTCAGTTCCTCAGACACTGGAAGGAATCCCCCACTGGGCATTTTTCTTTTTACTTAAAAACAAAAGCACCACACCACTAAGTGTCTGCAGTGTCAGCCTGAAGATTTTTGTTGACACTAGATTCACCAGGGCTAATCAGACAAGACATAGATTTTTATTTAATTTTCTAAGCTTACATGGATACAAAACCCATAAATTTCAGTGCTTACAATTTGCTTGGTTCACTCCAACAGCTGTTATATACAGGAATCTGTGGGTTTCTTCTAGGTAAACAGCTTTTATTTATGTTCTTATTCTGAGTTCTCCCCTGTTAAATTCTGAGCTGCAGAAACAAATATGTGCTCTCCATTCAAAGCACTACATTGCATCTTGTTTTAATTAAAACTGGGGTTCATTTAACATATCTCTTGTGTTCCACATTTATTATGGAGAAGTGGTATCAGAACAATAAACAGATTTTTTTTTTTTTTATAAAGTCCATTTACCTTTGATCTTTCAATTAGATTGCGAAGGAGGAGGGCTGGATAAATTTTATGTTGAACATACAGATCCAAAGTTAATACACTAAAGAGAAATTTATGTGGAAAAAAAAGCCTTCCAAATATCCTGATTATCCTTTGTGTGCCCCTTTTCTTTCCTCTCAACCTGCAACATTAAGGCCATGACAGCATTTAAAACTTAAGTTTGATGTTATTCTCCATTGAGCAAATGCCAATTTTCCAGCTACTGATACAGTATCTGATAGGGCTGCTAACATTCAGACTGCCTCTGAAGTCCAGTTGGATGGATGCACTGGATTTAAAAGACAAAACAAAGCCACAAACACATAGAAACACCAAACAAATAGGAAACAAAAGCACGTGCTACCTTGGTCATCACACGGCCTATTTTACTTTTCAACATTTTTCTTAATCCACTTACCTGAGGAACAAAAGATATTGTTTCAAAAGAGGAAAGACTACATTGAAATCTACTTTGTTTTATTCTGTGAAATGAGAAGGAAGTCTTTCTTCCTTCATTTTATGTAACTTTACCTCAATTAGCCATGGTTTAAGCTTGTCATCAATGATAATGTCATATCCATAACACTCAAAGCAGTGTTTATCATTATTCATTACAGGCTAAAAAAAAAAAAAAAAAAAAAGAATATGTATTAAAATCAACAATTCAGTAAGTAACCTGATTACACACTTTGTTTGCTAGAAATCACATGCGGTTACATTACGAATCTTCTACTGATTACATTATGAATCTTGAACTGAACAGTTTTCAGTGTTGTAACTTAAGCTTGCTAACTAGTAAGTTCAGGATTGCCTCTTTTTTCCAAGCTGTAAGTAAATATTTCAATATTCATGATTGCATTAATGCCAAGTTACGCTAATTTTCTATTATGCTTCCAGTGTGAAAACAAAAGTGTTTTCATATTTTGCAAAAGTAATTACAATATTTAAAGCCTGCATGTATCAGGAGAAATCAGGAAGTTTTAAAATTTACATAACACAGCTTCACATAATCATGAATTCTTTAAACTTCAGAAAAAGGAGACTTATTCAAAGACATTTCTTTTATTATGCTGCTGTAACTATGCAGAAATTTGAGGTCAAACAATTACCAGATACATTTTAAAATTATAATTAGCTCAAGTCAGCTGTGATCCCAAAAGCCAAGAGAGACCAAGGACCAAGTTGTGCTTAGATGCACATCCTCTAGAGAACCAGTAGTTTTCCAGCATCTGCTAAACATTTGCAGTATGCACGGTAAGACTTTTCTTCTACGCAAATCTCATCAGATCTTTTAAAGAAACCTTTGTAACAGGTTAGTGAGATGTTTTCCCGTAGACGAATAATGAAAGCTTTTCAGCTCTTCAGGGAGTGAAAGGGGGAAGCAGGAACAAGCATCTCTCTCGTTGCATTTGCCATTGTCAGAAAGTCGGAGGACCAAAACATTTCACGCTCAGTAATTCTCAAGACTTTTGCTCTTCTCTTTTAAGGTTCTGCTAACATTTGGATTAAATCCCTTTTCTTCTCACATCTGGTTTCAAATATGACTGCACAGCAGAGGCTGAGTTGAGCCACGCTTCCCCACCTCCCGTTGATCTTGGCTTCACGACCTTGTCCCTCTTTCTCGTGCTGATTCTGGCGTTCATCTGGTCCTTCAGTGAGGTGAGTCAGCTTATTACACTGGCAGAACACTAACCCATCAAAAAGGCAAGACAGTAATTGTCTGTTGGGTGAGTGAGCTGATTCAGCTCACGATGGTGCCAGGACCAGCCCAAAAGAGATGACAGCACCATGCACTTGGGAACAGGACAGCCCCTGGCACCAGCGAGCCCTTCAGTTACCCCAGCTGACCCACAGAGTGATACTTGCTCTCTAATGTAATCATGGGATATTACCCAAACACTAGAAAGTCACTCAAACAGAGGACTGGTTGCTACTTTATTTTTTTTTTTTTAAATAAGAGTTCATGATAACTATGTGACTCGTGTATAAAAGAGGTGAAAGTAAGTTATGTAACTCTGCTGAACTAATAGCCTTAAGTTTTCTTTGATAAATTGTCCTCCAGAGCTATTTTTTCTTTGACACATTTGTTATTGCTGAAATGACGTCACGCGCCTTGGCAGAGGTTAATACTATTCACAAGGGCAGTATCAAGTCATATTAAATAGTTCACAGAGCCCTCAAGGAAAGGGATTCATTCACTTCTTCAATATGCACAGATAGCTCACCTGCCCACCCGAGCTTCAAGTTCACTCTGCTCAGAGAAATCAAGAGATAACAGAATTGCAGAAATCAGCATCAACACCATCACTCAAATAGCAGGAAATAGATTTTAGGGGTTTTAGTGGCAAACGCACTTTCACGGTTATGAGAAGCCTGCAGCCGTAATGCTATCGCTGGCAGCATTCCAGGAACAGTACTCACCGCAACAGCCTTCAGTGACTGCACAATTATCCAGTGAATTTCATCAAATAATTTGTTTGTGACTTCCTTTCCACGGGTGCTCTCCAGATATAGGCGCAAGTTACTCACTGTCCACTTGCCTCCATGGATATGATTGTAATCATCCTGAAGAGTTAAGGAGTTAATTCAGTCTAAGATTTTGAAGTTGTTCGGCAGTTCTGTTTCATTCACACAAAAAGCCCACTTACATACAAGTATTGCTCTAAAAACAACCTCAGCAAATTGGTTTTGCTCTTTTACAGCTTTATGAAGACTTCAGCTTTACTTTGAACTGCCCTCTATATAAACAACTGTTTTTATTACAGCTGTATATGTTTATATCACGCATTGCAAATCAAGTAACAAATCTTTCTTAGAAGAAAAAAACAACTGGTACTTTGACAGTTTTAGAGTAAAACATAATTTATGATTTGGAAAGTTTTAAAATGTGAAAGGAAAGAATTGAACTTTTTCCTCCTCTGGGGATAAGGGAGAAATAATTGAGTGAGCAATAGCTAAATTTCACTGAAGTTAGCTCTTTTAAAACGCAGCACTTGAAAGTGTTTGTCTGTGTTTATTCATTTAAAATGCGACTTGTCTGTTTCCCAAAAGGCAAACACGGTACCTTCTTAATGGTGCTGCTGACAACAGTTACATTCAAGAAGACAGTGAAATGACACCTGAATTATTTTTAAAGGTCAATTTTTCAAGTAATTCAGTATTTTGATACAGAAAAAACACTAAGTGCTACTGAAACAGAACAGGGGAAAAAAGGTTACCTTATATTTGTCTTTTCAGAGGCTATCAAGGCTCTGCAGTATATTCTCTTTAAACAGAAAGACAAGAGCAAACTGAGGGTATTCTTACTGATGGAAAGACACACATTCAGCCCTCAAATAACTCTCAGGACAAATGCTTTGTCCCTTTATAAAGGTTCTCCTCAGAGCATATCTAAGAATTAACAATTGTATGCCTGCTAAATTATAAAACACAGAATGCATAGAGCAGAAAAAAGTTCTCAGAGGAATGAAATCTGTCGTCCTCTAAGACAAGGTCAGAGAAGCCTCTGTCTATTTTTAGGCTTTTTCTACAGCTCCCCCCTTAGTAAATTTGGAAAACTAGACTGTACAAATAAAGATCTGAAACATGGTTCTCAGGACTTGCTGCATGGAAAAAATGTCTTGAGACCAGATTCCAGCAAGGGAACAGAGATCAAAGTTTCAACCCTCTTTGCATTTCAGAACAAGTACTCAAATCAAGATAGATTGCAACTGGGTAGAGCGTTACACAATCACAGCTGTTTAATTAGAAATATTAAAACAAAGTAGAATATTGCGCTACACAGAAGATCACTAACTGAAAATAATTAAGTAGAAGAATTACTGTTGTTTTGTTTGTTTTTGTTACACATGCAGCGAATAATGACTTAGAGCTGTATTTTCCAGCACAAACATTACGATGGGTATACGGACTTACCCTCCTTCCTTCATTTTACCCTTTCCTCCTCCCCGATATTGAATTGTACGCTTTTCAAATTAGTGATGTTTTCCCGTGAGCTCGTAGGGTACGAACACACTGGAACTCTATGGTTCACGTAGGGATTAGAGTAGAGATTAACAACTAGAACTGAAAGAGTTTTTCCAGACCTCATAATTTTGATAAATTACTTGACAGTTCATATTAGGTTCTTCTTCTGAAACTGTACAGCCTAAGTGCCTCCAAAGTTACCGACACGTTTAAAACAGAAGGACAGATAGGACGGATAGAGTGGCTTTACATTAAACTTCTCTCACTTCTTTCTGCAAAACTCAACAGATATTAGTGGTTCAGAATGTCTAAAAAGTTTTTCCAATACTCTAGTAATGACTCCACATTTTTAAGCTGCTACTTCTATACCCATTTCTGTTGTCCTTTCTTCTCTCAAAGTGACCCCGCCACTACTTTCACTTCTACTTCTATTTGGGAGAAATCTTGAAGGCCATTCTCCAACTGGCAGAGAAGACAAAATGGCGCATAATAATGGGGTAGGCAACATATCACATGCCTCACCTCTTCACTGCTACTGGCAACAGCACCATGAGTTATGCTCTAAGGTGTATGGGATCTGCTTTCACCACAACTAATTCTCAGTGTGCCCTGTCAAACCAGAATGTGTCCGAAGCACTTCACAAATCAGCACCTGAGCCAGAAAATGTTTGTAGTACTGAAAAATGCCATATTTTGACACTTACCTTGGTTTATAACTACCACCGTAAGTGACATTTATAATTCACATTGTTGTTACAGGAATGTCCAGATAAAAACAGTTCTGCTACGCTGCACATCTTACAGAACAATAATAGATGAGGCACATTTAGCAAGGTTGCAATTTAAGATACATTATATATATCTTGTGAGTGTATGTGTATACACATATGAATATATATGCATGAGTGTATGCGTACGTGTATGTATATACACGTTCATTTTTCCATACTCTTAAAATAAAACCTCTGAAATTAGGAAGTGCGACAACAGGAGTTTTAATTACTGTAACAGAGGCATGGTTTATAAATCACAGACATCCGCTAAAAACGCAAAAGGGACAGTCATCATCATCAAGTGGATTCCCTGAAGAAACAAGGCTTGGGCAGTGATACTGTATGCCCAGCTGTTCGTGTCACCCCTGACCCACTAGCCTTTCCTCCCACTGGTGAATTTCAGCCTATTTTGACACAGGGAAGTGCTGTCAAAGCTATTAGGTTTCCACATGTTTTATGAATATCAATGGCAAATTACAGGACAGAACTGTTCTGCAGGCAGGACTCCATCTTTGTCCATTCAAGAGGAAGCCACCAGCTGGCCAGGCAGCAAACATTTATCTCCAAGCTCGCAACTGCACATTCCCTTTCTCACCCAGAGAAGGAAGGTGGGGGCAGGGGGGAAACATAGGAAGAAGCTGGACAGCACTGTGATGAGTAAGTGCTGGATATAGGAAAGCTGAACTAACTGCTTGGGAGAGAGAAAGGGAGATCAGGAAGGCGATATTAAAGTGCTATTATAAAATACAAATCCACAGGAACCAGGCTTCATTAATTCCACTGCTCACAGAATCAATTGCTAAGCGAGCATATTAGCATTTAAATGACAGGAGACTTGAAAAAAAAACCCTGCTTTCAGCTACTGCAAGATACTGAAGATATAATATAATATAATACTGAAGATATCACAGAGTCTATTACAGAGCTGCAACTTCTTATCTTGAACACTTCTGATCTACAGTCTTCTGAAATTTATTTATTTGTAAGTTCAAGCTGAAGTATTTTAATTGCAAGACAATGAAGAATATCACAAATAAAACCTTTTTATTCCACGTTTTTGGGACAATTTAAGAAAATCAGTCTTGCTACAAAAAAACACCTAAGAACTCAGTACACTTACCCCATGTTTCTGAATGGCAACATTTGTAAGATGTACAAACATGTTATCCAATTCACTTGTACTTGGTGTATATTTTACTGTGCAAAACCGGCAAAATCCAAGTTTATACCTTAAATGCAAAAAGCCATTAAAATGTGTTAAATCCCAATAAGAAATAAGGAAAAGAGCATCCTAGGATACCATGTACATGTTAAACTTCTTTGTGCAACAAGCGCAACACTATTTTGACTACATTAAACGTTCTCTCAAAACAAAATATAAATATATACAATCTTACATGTAACATCTCAGTGGACGGTATGTAGATACTAAAACATACAGACGAAGATCAAATTTCTTTCCACCAATAAGTAATGGATTGTTGATATAGAGAGAAATCACATAGGCTTCTTTGGAAGACTGAGATACAAACCTGAAAAACACAAATCATGTTTCAGAACGTGACAATTGCAAAGATAAAATCTGACAAGGGTTTTTCTTCTTTAGAAGCCGTCTGTAAATTTTGGATTGACTGAAATCTTGCATCTTTTGCCATGACAATGTATAAAGTTGTAGTGGTTAATAAGACACGCTTGGCATCAGGCATTATATACCAAAAAAAGTTAAAAATACTGAACAGATGTCCAAGATCAATTAATCGTTTAAACTCAGTTTTGAAGCTAACAGGGTAGCCGACTGAGCCATTCGGAATGCAGCTCTACAAGCCAAGCATTAGAGCTTGGCATAGTTCAGACAAGCAAAGAGTACGTATTACATTACCTTCATCAGTCAAGGTCTTATACTCCTAGAATATTTGTATTTATGCTTAGTGTGCAATTGCAAACCACTGTGAAAAGCTAAGATAACTTTCAGATTGTGACATTCTTCAGATTCCAAGTCAAATAGAAAGAAAAAAAAAAAAAAAGAAAAGAAAAAAAAAAGACTCAAGTGATAATTCAGCCAGTCACTTTATAACAGGAAAAAAATTAACATTAGTTGTGTGGTCAAAACTTTTACTAGTCAGAGAAAAACATAGATTGCTAACCTGTTTCATCCATTTGGAAGGAGATCACCAACACAAGGTGTATTATTTTGTGCTCCAAACAGAAAATGTATTTATTTCATATAAAAGCATTCTTCCTTTGTACTAATTTAAAAAGTGAATTAATATATATTAAATAATTATTGAAATTGCTTAGGGAAAGATTTTTCTCTTGCTTCCTGTTATTTAATACTATGAAGCAGAACAATTTATTTTTGTGCAATTTTTTTCCCCAACAACACTGAAAGCATTTTTATAAAGAATAGTTAATTGAACAGTTCTTTGTACCTCCTCATATCAAAACAAATCATATTAAAATCTGTCTGAAGGAGGAAGTCAGATAACAACTGAGATTAAATGCAGAACTAACTATATAATGACAAAGCAATAATAATGGAATACTTTTCCCATGTATCAGACAATTAGCATGTTGATGTGGTTCACCTGATTATAGAAAGTACAATAAAGGGTTTGGGTTTTAAGAACTTACGATGATGTTTTGCTATCGCGAGACCATTTTTTAATTTGGGAGAGCTTATTGATTAGAAATATTCCTTTTCCTTGAGCTTTGCCACAAGGTTTCATAATCCAAGTGCTGGAGGGATTTTTTCTGAATTCTTCAACAAAGAGATTATAATCGGCAGGAAGCATAAAAGTAACAGGAACAAAATCTGAGTTAAGGAAAAAAAAAAGGTGCACAATTAAGGACACTATAGCTGATAAGGCTATTGACACATATTGACTAAAAAAAAAAAAAAATTCTGTCTTCAGTTTTCCTGTCTGGCACGATCCACCTTCATTAAGACTCATGTCGCTTTTTATCTCATTTAAATTCTAGTTTGTAGTATTTACTTATTAAACAATTGCAAAATATTGCATGCTGCTAACTTCAGATTAATAGATTTTAATTCACATGAATCAATTTTCTTCTTCTGTTTACATGCTGTGAAATTAGAGTATTATATACCATTCCAACTTCACTTTATAAAACTTTCTCAATTTCCTATGTCAGCTTTTACCATTCTGATAACCACCTTATCATCCTCTGTGCACGCAAAAATGTGAATGTTGATGTTGCTTCCCCTTTGGATGTGGTAATTTTTATTTCCATGTAACTCCCATTAGTCATTCTTATTTGCTCCCACAATCAGTATTACCATGCTTACTGAAATCTAAAGAAAAGCATTTCTCGCTTTTTGCTACCAGATTATCTTCACTTCCATCCATACAAAACTGCTTCCTTCTTACACGGATGAACAGTGCTTTCATTTCACTTTCAGAAGATGTAAATCAACTCAACATATCTCCATCTCTGTTTCACTCCAATGCTTTCTGACCTATGAAACAACTTTACTCTCCTCATTCCTGATCTATTGCTGGTTTGGTTTATGTTTTTTTGTGTTGGTTTTTTTTTTTTTAATTTTATTTTCTAGCAGTCATTACTTGTTCTCCAACTTTCCCCAAATTTCTCCTCTGAAGAGTTTCTTCATTCAGTTCTGTCTAGAGCCTTTCTGCAAAAGCTTATTTTAGTTTTTGCTCCAGTATAAGATTTTCAGATAATGTTTTTTCACTTTTGAATTAAAGAAACTCCCACCCTGTCTCATATGAAGTTCCAGAGCCCTTTGGTTTCACCACTAATCTTATTGCAAAGTACCTTAATCCCACAATTTTCTCTTTTCAAAATAATTTAAAAAAAACCCAACCAAAACAACAAAAAAACAACAAAACCCCAACCAACCCCTCTCCTAGACTCCCCCCCTCAAACACAAAAAGCCTAGTTACAAATCTATTTCTGTACCTTACATTTAAAAATAATAATTTCATTATCACTTCATCCAATGTTGCTTCAGCTAATGTTGCACTGTTACATTCAGTCTTCTTTAAGGACCTTACTACTTACAAACCTAAGTCTAAATACAAAACTTTCATGCATACAAACTCATTTGTTCTCCTCCTTGAATACTGCTGAATACCAGCAGGTACACAGTGGAGGCACTGGGCCTTAGCGCTGTGGTAATATGACAGGGAAACAGAAATGTTCAATCTTTTATTCCTGCTTTGTCTCTAATTTCAACAAAGAACCTGAACGAGTGGCATCCCCTCTATTCCTCTCAAACTGTAAAATATTAGCAATTATCCTTCAAAGCAAGGTTTGTGAAAAGCTTTGAAAATGTAGTATTTAACGTGAAACGTTCGTTACTACTGTTTTTTACCACTTTCCCAATTTTTGTGTTTCCTTATACTCTAATGGCAGATTTGAGGGGAGGGGAAGGGAGAAGAAGACAGAGAAAGAAGGCTGTTAGGTTTTCAGAATGCAGCAAACAATTTTAGGATAAAGTGCACTTTATTTAATTGACCGGGACAGAGCATTTCAAGATAGTCACTTTAATGTTCTAACACTTCAGAGATTCAGTGCTTTATGCACAGAAAAGCTACCTCAATTCCAGGTTATTGACCACAGAGGAAAAAAGATTAATGCTGATAATGAGAACCACATACCCAAATAAATATATTTCCCATTTTCATCCTTTTCAGCAAGAGGACTTCCTTCTTTCTCTAGTTCTTTCCTGTATCGCTTGATATTCTTTACCATCAAATCTTTTCTGGTCAGTTCATAATGGTTTGGGAAATGATTGACAATTTGGTCATCAGAGAGGCGGTAACCAGTTTCCACACTGAAAACATTTCTGATTGTTTGCACGCTCATCCTGAAAGCAAAGACAGATACCAAATGATTTCTCCCAAGAAACACAACTCAGGAGGACAAAGTTGAATTTTTTTTGTTTGTTACATTCACTTCATCTTTTCTCTCTCATTTCTCTTTACAGTGTAATATTTTGCTGCAGTGACAATCCAACGTATCCTGAACCTCCATTAGCAAAACCAATGAAATCCTGCCAGAGATTTTATCGATCCCTCTGCTACTACTGAATTTGGGGCAGACAGTGAGGAAAGGAAGATGACAACTTGGCCCTACTGGACTCTGTTGATAGTCAGGTCAACCGCCAGCAGGACCTAAAAATGACTGATATTCACCCAAACGCTACGGAAGCATCTTTCTAAATCTATTACTTCACTCTCTGGAAACTCAGCTTTCCTCTTAAAAAAAGCCACAAAAACAACTTCCTACTGACTACCTTGTTATCCAGATAGTAAAGGACTTCAAGCATGTGAATTGAAAACAGCGATTCAGAGATCTTGCTAAAAACACCCATAAACACCAGATCAGAGGGCTGCAGGGACAAAGTCATCAAATCAGTTATCTACTTCATTTTTCACAGAAGATAAGAGCAGGGCCATAGATACGAAGAATTTTCTGTATTAGATGTCTCACACTGGAAATTTAAGAATATTTCCTGAATGCCATCAATCTGCTATGTTGTCATTTCAGGAAGAAAAAACAAAAAAAACCAACCAGTCACACAACAGTTTCCATGAGTGCCCTGTTCCCCCACTCCCCCCCCCAACCGCATTCCAAAAGCATGAGCAGATTACGAGATTCCTACCCATTTAAATAAGTGGTTCACAAAGGGTACATTTGGCAGCATAAAGCGCCATTCTGTTGTATTTGAAAGGGACAATATAAATTGTTTGGTTTACTTTTAGAGTATTGTTTCTGCCAATTAATAGATTACTGCATTCTAGGACAGCATTTCACAGTCTTCTATTAGACAAATACCAAATAAAAAGCTAGGTTATTTACTCTCGTCCTTTCACCATTATCTTGGTTTAATTCCACATTCACCCTCAGTATTGAAACGCTGAATAATTAGTCTGCATATAAATCATTATCATGAAGGTGAAGGAAAGTACAGTTCTCAAGGCCTTTATTACAGCAGCCTGCACTCTGGTAACAGGACAAGCCTCCGTCAGATTGATAAAATAATATTTTATCATATATTGGAGCTGTGTCCTCTTGGATTATTTTGCTTAGGTTGTGTTGTCAGAAAATTTTGGGAAAAGATACAAAGATTCCCCTCCGGCCACAGATCCCTTCCAACAGTAGAGGAAAAATTCTCCTAACTGCATACAAGAAATTTAAATAAAATCAGGTATCACATTTCGAAACAAAAACCACGGAGCCCAGCCTTTCCCCTGGGCTTTTTACAATTGGTATTCCCAGAAGTGATCAATATCTTGCTAGGTCAGTGACTTTCCACTCCCTGACAAAACCTTTGGCAAACTGCAAAGATACACGAGATCAGTAGCATGGGAATGGATCCATGCAGATGGGACCTTCTGCCCTGAGGAACACCAATGACTTTAGCAGGCCTGCACAGATACAGGAATCTACCAATACGAATCTGAACAGAAGACCAGCAACAGCGTAAGACATTACAGCAGCAATGAAACAATGTTACACTCTTAGGACCACCGCAGTAAATTAATGAGAATTTCTGCTGCATCTTTTGTTTTTAATATGTGTTTTGTCATATTACCAGTGGTATTAACATAAGATATTAAAATACTTCACAAATTTAGAAATTGGTATTTTTAATGTACTTACCAATAAAAATTCCAGTCTTCGTTTTCTGCCACCTGAATCCAGCCTCTTTTTTCAAAGTTGTTTATTAGAACAGATTTTTCTATGTCAGTTACCCACTTTACTTTTCCTGCCATTATCCTAAAGCAGAATCAACCTGTTAGTAAAGAAAAGTTTAAAGATGTGAAGTTGAAAACAGGAAAGTCAAAGGGGAAGAAAAGTGACATCCAGAAAGCACTTTAACTTAGGTAAGTTACAAGAAGTAAATTAATTGGAAAATCAAGGAAAATAACATCTTAGGTTCAGTCTGAAACCCTACATTTGTCAACTGGACAACTCGCAACAAGGACACTAGTTACAAGGATCTTTCACACTCCCCAGCCAATCCACCTTTTATGAATGGGCACACAGCTCATGTCTCCTCTTAAACATACTAATGACAGAAATCACTGTCATACACTTATTGGGTAATGTTTACAGAACCAAGCGTAGAGCACAGACATTTTATTATTTCTAACCAAGACTTACATGCATGTATCTTTTTTGAAGCTGGAGAGTTCATATGGGTCACTTAGTGACTGTAGACAAAAAGAAAATGATTCCAAGAGAAATCCCTTACATGCTCTATCACGAATCACAATTTGCTATACTGAAAGGAAAGGAACCAAAGTAACATTACCAACTTTGTGTTGTCTTCTCTGTATTTCATGCAGCTATGATTTTGCTCTGGCTGGGGGGTGGGATAAACTGATATGATTAAACCCTTGACAGAAGGATTTCCCCAAACCTAAGGCTGTTAAAACAGTCCTTATAAGCTGCATTTCAATTCGTAACACCTAGGTGTCACTTTCTACATTAGATCTCTCACTTGTCCAGATCAGCCTTTTCCGTTGGGATCACACAATCACTCCGGCTGGAAAGGCCCACAGGAAGTCTCTTGTCCAGCCTCCTGCTCAACGCAGGGCTAGCTATGAGCTCACACCAGCTTGCTCAGAGCTTTATCCGGCCACATTTTGAAAACCTCCAAAGACGCACAGCTTCTCTGGCCATCCTGTCTCGCTGCTTGACTGGCCTCGTGAGGAAAAGGTGGGGTTGTTTTCAATATATTCTGAACCTCTCTTCTTTCAGCTTGCTGTCTCTCATTCTCACCACGCTAAAGAGCCTGGGTCCGTCTTCTTGATAACCTCTCACAGGCACAGGCAGGCTGCTATTAGGTGACCCCAGAGCCACCTCTTCTCCAGGCTGAAGAAACACAGTTGCCCCAGCTTCTCCTCACCAGACAAGTGCTTCAGCCCCCTGACCATCTTGGCAACCCTCCGTTTAGTCTTTCTGCAGTTCATTCCGCAAATTAGTTTTACCATTGCAGCCTAGTGACTTTTCATCGTTATGTTTTACAGAAATCAACTGCAGAGAAGTGCTGATTCAGAAGAAAAACTCTTTGAGCCAAAAGCAGATTCTTTGGCACACACACGCCTGTCCCAAGAACAAAAACCACCATGCAAGTGAGTGGGAGAGAACGGAGTTACACACAATCTACTGCTCCCTCTACATATACGTATACTTTTCCATTGAAAAGTCAATTAAAACTTCAAATCACGTTTACTAATGTAGTACTGTAATTAATGCAAGTAAGTAATGAACGTAGTTAATACAATTTCTGTAACTAAAATATTGGACTGGAATTCAAGGGGTCTTTTCCTTGAATTCCAGGACCAACTTCCAGGGCCAGATATCCAGATGTACATCTGCTAGCAGGATAACACTCTATGGTTTCTCTCTTCCTGGGAGGCGTAGCCCATTACAGAGTGCTCCCACTTTTTCCTTCCTAGACTATTTAAACTGCCAAACTCCACAAGGCAGAAACGTTTACTCTTAGACTTCAATTTTGAAGAGCTTCAGATACACTTGTTTTTATTCACATTGGTAAAACGAGTTGAAATCAAGGTTAAATAGACAGATAGAAAAGAGTACGTGCAGTCTCAGGGTCTTTTTGTGCATGCTTATACAACACCTAGTTCTACAAGGTCATGATCTTTTTCTGAGCCTTCCAGATACTACCAAAACAGAAATAAACGAAACAAAGGGATTCATTTATTGGCACTGAAGTATGTATGATTCACAATCAGTGACTCACTAGTACCACACACTATCTTGTTGTGGTTTTAAAAGTTCGGGGATTAGTCAGCTTGGAATAGAGTTGTCCCTTCAAAAGGAAATGCATTAAATGCTACGATAGCATTAAGCAAACAGGTTAAATGCCTTAAAACGTGTCCTCCACATCTCCAAGCTACCCCATTAGGCTTACCCACATCCAACACCAACGCTATACCTGTCTCTCTGTCACCCGACTCCCTGATCTTGCTCCCTGCTTCCCAAGTGTGTCTCACTCCAGCATCCTTAATACATAAGCTACAACTACTCTCAGGGCTTGTTCTTCCAGAAATGCTGCATCAGACAAATGTAGCTGCCTGCAACTCTGTCTTTATAGAAGCACGTGGCTGCTACCTGGCAAAGATTAAGAGATCGGGTGCAATGCCACAAGGCTACTTTGCCAACACTTCTAATGCTGCAACCTCATTTCTACCCTGGGATGCAACAGCTGTCACAGCATGCTTTCTATAGGGTTCTTTATGAAGAGATTTCAACGCATGCTACACGTCCTATGGCAAGGAACCCTGAAAGATTACATGTACTGAACCAGCAAGTGGATTTTGTGGTAGCAAGTGGGACTGCTCCATGACTCGTTGTGCTGTCTTACTCCCAGAGACCGCACTGTTTGACTTCAGAAGCCAGAGACAACTCAACAGAAGACTCACCCACAGGAAGGTGAGTTAAAACTAAACCGAAGCAAAAAATTGAAGATAACTTCTACCACAAATAAAAAGAAAAATTACAATAGTGTCATTCTTTTCCTGTTTTGGGAACTTTAGACCTTACAGATCCATTCTACTACAGGAGGATTGAAAGGATAGCAATACAACAGCAGACTGAAAATTAGTCCTTGGTTTATGCAGACAGTTTGATCATCTCAGATGATGTTTAACTGGCCTGTAAGTAAAATGTTCTGATTTTGTGTAATTTGATTACTGAAACCCACAAACAAGGAGTCATAAAAAGTAACTTATATTAAGTTGTACCAAAAAACTTTCTTGTTTTCAATAATATAATTTTAATACGATGTAATTTTCTACAGGAATCCTCTAATCCGCCATTAGGTATTCGAGCTAACCTGATGAGATTGCACGAGATAACCACGCATTCAAACTTCTGGTCAGCTGAGGTCCTTAGTTTCAGTAAACGTCAAAGAAGAGCTATATAACGCAGCCCTAGCCTGCACATAGCAGGGTAACAGTAAGTCAAGTCCTTCTCAGAGCACCAGACCTCCTACTCAGGAGACAAGTATATAATATAGGCAGAGCAGGCCCAACACTTCCCCAAAACACTGCCTTTAGTGGTCACAGCAATAGCATGCAAACGTAAGGAAGCCTGGCAGCAGCCGAATCCAAGGCAAGGGCCTCTTGCCCTGGCACAAATTCACGAGGTGATGGTAAGACCCAGAAGCACCCGGGTGTCATTCTTCCTGGGATTTACCGCCCCGAGGGAAGCTACTCACGCCGATCGCAGACCACCCTCTCGGGCTGCAAAACAAGCGTCGGTACGCGGTGCCAGTGCCTGCGGCACCCGATCCAGCAAGCTCAATTTGCTTCTAACCATTGAAAGCCTAACCGTGGTTCGTTATTAGGTTTATGACTGGAAAATCCAGTTCGGTGACGCGGCTGTGCCACCGGGGGAGAGCAGCGGGCCGGCCTGCCGGCGCCAGGCCCGAAACCCTCGGGATGAGGTGTGGGAGGCCGGGGGCCGAGGGCAGCGGATCACCGGCCGCCACAGAAGCAGACGCAGGGAACCGCAGCGGAGGCAGCCGGGCTCCGGCCTCCACCAACGCCTCACCCGCGGCGCGACACGCCATGTCGCGACAGCTGCACCAAGAGGCTGACCCCGACCGGCTTTGCCCCCGTCCCTCCCAGGCACCCTCCCAGAGCGGGCCCGCAAGGGGAACCTGGGCGAGACGATTACGTCCCCCCTCCATCTCCCAGGAAGGGTCGCGATCCCACAGGGATCTTCAGCTGTCGCGACAGCCCCGGGGGGACGACCCAACCCGCGCCCCCGCGCTCACCTGCCGGCGGGAGGGGCGGCGGCGGCGGCGGCGGCTCCCCCTCACGCCCAGCCGGCCTCGCCGGCCGCTCCCTCCGCCAGCCCCTTCTCCCCGCCCCTTCCGGCGCCGCTCCCTAGCAACCGCGACGCGCCAGGGGCGGGACTTCCGGAGCGGCGGCGGCGGCGGGAGGGGGGCTCGGTTGCCAGGGAGACGCGCCGCGGCCCCGCCCCGCGAGCGCGAGGGGTTGCGCAGCCCGGCGGCGCCGGCGGCCATCTTGTGTCGGCAGCGCGCAGCCCCGCTGTGTCTGCTTCTGCGCGGGACTGGCAGCCGCGTCAGCCCGAAGTCTCGGTAGCCGCGCTGCGAGGGAGGAGGGGTGCGGAGGGTTCCTGGCGAGGCCAGGGCGCGGCGCAGGCCCTGAAGGGAAGGGGCGCGTTGCCTTTGGCGCCGTTGCCAGGCCCTGGCCTCGCCCGCCCTTTTCCGTCACCCTCTGAATGCTGCGAGCCTGACAGGAGGCCCCTGAATCCTGCCCAGCCCTCTCGCTGCCATCCACACTGCCTGGGGCTGTCTTGATCTTCAGCCGCTGTGGCCTGGGCCTGCCCCGTCGTCAAAAAAAAGTCCCTGACCAAACCTCCGATCATGAGTAAACTGAGGTCATAGGATGACAAAACATGCCTAGATGTTATCAGAATACCTGAAAAAAACCAGGTCGCTCAGATGCCAAAGCTCAAGTCCCTGTTCGAGCACATCAGGTGCTAAGAGGTTCATCGCCATATGGCTGTAGGAGTACCTTTTTTTGTACTGATACTGTCCTGAGGAAGTGTGCGAGTTTTTCTCAAAATGATCAAAAACTATAATTCGCAGTGACAACTGGGTGAGAGGAAGTGTACCGAAGAACTTACGGCATTAGTGCCTGTGTAGAGAAGTCTGATTTACGCATACAAAATTCCTTCCAAAATGAGAGATTATGTTAAGACACCTGACATAGATTAAGGTTACTGGCATTTTGTGACGGGCTCAATACAAAACAATGAGGTATTACATAATGAACTCCAGAGATCTGAAGAGTCTCTGAGGAAAAAATAAAGGTAAAATAAATTATTCATTCTATAAGACAAATTACTTATTAAAAACCAGACCCATCAAGACAGTAGCTGAAATAAGCAGTCTGCAGTGTGTTGGCGTACAGCAAGTAACTCTGATACAAATCCAGATTCCCTAAGAGCCTTAATGCCCCAAATAATCTGAATATAGTAAATATGCTCTATGATTTACCATATCATCCTACGGTTATAGGCTCAGTTTCAAGGATGCAACTATGAAGAAACAGTTACATTTAATAATTAATGTAACTGGAGCTGTTAAATATTCCCTAGTTTAACTATGAAAGCAGCCGCGAAATGCAGCGTCTCTTCCTTCGGTCACGTGCGGTGGAAATTTCCTGGCACCGCAATACCTCTGGCAGCAGAAGAGAGCATGGAGCAGCCTTCGCAGCCTTCTTTCAACCAAGAAGGTACGTCTGCTGTGACAGCTGGCAGCACGAAAAGTCAACCTGAATCTTCTCCTTGCTGTCAATCCTTTTTTGTCCCTGCATCCATCATACCTCGGGGGAGAGCTGAAAAAGTACCACTTTTTATGTGTATTAAATAATGCATTAAGGACAGAAGCAGTTGTTTAGGTTTTTTTATGCAAGAGTCTTTTAGCTTAGTTCAGCAGTCCTTAATCGAAGTTATAGTTCCATGGTATAAAAAGCTGTTGTTTTGCTGTCTCACTGAAAATTACATCCACAGCATTACATCACAGCTAATAATAGATGCTCTAGTTCTTCATATTAATGCATCTCCACTTTGTAACATTATTGTTCCAGCAAGGGAAGTCGGGGAGAATTTGAGAGCAGCTCAATACTGCTTGCTATTATGGTATCAGGAAATGCTGTAGCAGCATCGGCGTGCTGTCTTTGTGACAGAAATCACTCCTACGGTGACATTTGCCTATTTTATTCTAAGTTTGAGCCAGCTCACTGAATTGAGCAAGATTACCTGTATGTGCAAAATTAAGCCTGGTTTCAGGAGGGGAGCTATTATTGATTTGAAGCAAAGTAAATATGAAAATTGAAATATCAGCACTGGTAAACAGGCCGAAGTTTTGGCAAGAAGTGATATTACGGAGGTTAATTTCCCTTTTATTATATTGTACTTTCGAGGCAATTTTCATCTAGCCTATTGCATGTGTAAATGTAAACACCATCCCCACAACACAGCCCTTGGCATGAGTTGGAAGATAAGCGTTGTCATGTTCATTTTACAGATGAGTAAACCTCACGTACGGAGCTCGGAAGAGGAGAGAAAAACGTCCATGTTACAAGGAGGATTGCTACGCGCAGCGCAGCAAGAAGCGGTTTGCGTAAGTGTCTTATACACACACACGCACCCACAAGCACTTTTCTACATTTAAAAACTTAGCCGCCGAAGTCCACGGACATCCCAGCGTCAGGCGGAGCGCTGCATCTGTGCCGCCGTTCTGCTTCTCCTGGTGTTTACCTTCGCTCGCGCAGCGATGAACTCATACTATCAATTGAGGGCAAAGTCCACTCTCGGGCATTACCCGGTAAAGCCTGAGCTGTTTGACGTGACAACAACGTGTGGAGCAATAGGGGGGTTTTGGTGCTTTACAGCTCTCCTGCAGTAAACTGTGCTCTCCAGTGATGGGCGATACTGACGGGATCAGTCCCCACGCTGTTACCAACGGCACAAAAGGAGAACGACCTCACCAAACCTTTTGCAGGAGGCCAGCAGGGTTTCGGTAGATGTCTTGCTCTTTAACCCCTCGGTACCTCTGCGCTGGCTGTGCTGCCAGGGCTGCTCCTGCGTTCTGACCCGGGCACCCGCGGGACAGGTGGGGACGCACGCGTCGCTCAGTGGCTTCTGCTAAGCTGAACAAATTAAGAAAAAACCTGCTCCTCCCTGTTCAAAAGCAAACAATACCGCAACATTTCCAACATTTTAAAGACTATCTTTAAATTGCGAAACACGTATTGAAGGCCAAAGGGACTCTTGAGCAGCACCAATCTCTGCCACCAAAACCAACACCACGCTGAAGCCCCCAGCCAGCGTGGGCTCCGGCACACTCGGGGTGCTGAAAAACCCGCACGGGCCCGCTTACAGACACGCAACGCCCTTTGGAAAGGGGGTCCTTTGGCGAAAGGGGACCGCGGGGCCCGGCCGTGCCGCTCGGCATCGCCACCGGTGCGAGCGCGAAGCTCGGGCCGTGGTGGCCAGGGTCCCGTCGCGCCCATTCGGCCCGGCGGCGGCCCTCCCACCGCGGGGGCTGGCGTCCCACCGCGGGGTCGTCCATCCACGGGTCCACCCCGGCCCCGCCGGCTCCAGCTCGGAGCGGACGGCGCCCCCCAACCCCGCCGCCGCAGCCGCGCCCGGCGGCGCCAGCCCGGCCCCGGGGGGCGGCACGGCCCCGCTCCCCCCCCGAGGCGCTTCTCCTCCCGCCGGCAGCGGCCGCCCGGGCCGCCGAGCCCGACCCAGCGGGGGCGGCGGGTGTCCCCGGCGGGGCGGTGCGGTGCGGGCGCGGAGCGGGGCGGGGCGGCGGGCGGACAATAGGGGCAGCCTGCGAGCGACGCCGCGGTGAGTGGCCGGCGCGGTGGGGCCGGGGCGGGCCGGGCCGGGGCACCCCCCTCTCCTGACGCCTGCCTGTGTGCCCGCAGGGCGGCGGTGGCTTCCAGCGCGGGGCGCCGAGCGGAGCCGAGCCGAGGTGAGCGGCGGGGTCCCGGCGGCAGAGGGGCGGCGCGGCGGCGCCTTTCCTTGAGGCGGGCGGGGAGGAGCGGGGGGAAAGCGGCCGGGCTTTCCCGGGCGGACCCCCATGGCAGCCCCGGGGCGGCGCGGGGGGCTGCGGGAGGCCGGCGGTGCCGGGACGCGCCGCCTCACCTGCGCGCCCGGCCCCCGGGGCGTGGGGGGTCCCGGCACGTTTTCACAGGCAGCCCGCCCCCGGGCACCTCCGCGGGGTCTGGCGCCGCAGCATCTTGGGGCTCGGGAGAGGGCATCGGTGTCGTTGAAAGAAACAACTGGGAGCGGAGCGAGCTGCCGGAGCCGCCGGTTACAGGCAGCGCCGTGCCCGCGGGCGGTGAGCACGGCCGGGGCCCGGGGCGGGAGGCGGCGCGGCGCCGCGCCTCGGCGAGGAGCGACCTGCCCCGGCTGCGCAGCCTCCGGGAGGGACGTGTGTGCCCTTCCAAATGATGCTGCGGGGACCTGTGCGCTTTGTACTCAACTGCTATCTTCTAAGCAAATGAGGAGCAGAGTACGTGTACTTTCACTCTTAGCAAAGCAGGAAATAAGCCCTCAATATAAGTTTAGGGTGTATAGCAAAATGTGCCACCGATAAACATTTTTAAATGTTCCTGAAGAACTCGTTTTCTGTATCTGTACACGTGTACAACAGTACTACTGATAACAGGAATGATGTGCGACAGCAGAGATGGATAAAGAAATCCGTATGGCAGTATCTACTCAGTAACGTTTAAGTCATTTCACAAGGAGTGATTACAGGAGTGTGGTGAGTTCTGTGATTAAGCAGGTTTCTAGGTGTTTAAATTGCAAAGTGAGTATTAGCCTGCGTCTGCTTCTCTAGGCTGTAGCAGAAAGACATACGTATAACAAGATGCCAGAATGGTCTCCGTTACCATTTTCTGTCACAGGTACATGGACAAAGTTATTTTGAGTCAACGTATTGTGGGTATGTGATTTTTTTTTTTCTCCCCCCCCCCCCCTTTAATGCATGTCAGTTGAATGGGAGTTAGAACTGAGTATAATGAAGAAGAAAATCGATGCTTGTTCAAGGTGTTTGATCTCTTCTGATCTCAAAACATCACTGCTGTAGAGACCCTCTCTCTCTGAAAGGAGAAATTTAAGAAAAGTGCCTGCTTCACCTGGTTGGTAGGTGTCTGTGGTAGCTGTTTTTAAGGATTTTTCTATCAATAGGCCATTGACCATAAGACCATTTAGAGAGGGCTAAGAAAAATTGAACGAACTCAGCTCCTGCAGCGTAACAACCTGCTAGCCAAAGCAAGAGTTGGTGGGAGTAGGATGCTAACTGTGGGCTTGATCCTGCAGTTACCACAGGGAGCAGTAAAACCCCTCTTAATGCAGTATGGATCTGAAATGAAACTGGGAAGCCAAATACTGAAATCAAAATTTACATGAGTAAGGGCTACAAATCCACAGAAAAAAAAAAGACTGAAGAACACATTGTGTTTGAAGAAATACAGTGCTGTATTGGGGCAAGATGACTCCTGTGCATAAAGCCTTCTTCGTTTGCTCTTCACAGTCAGTTTTATACATTTGATCTGTTTAATAAGACACCCTATCTTTATTGTTAGTTACACTGTCTACAAGATGTGTGGAATATACCTTACCAATGGTAACTTGGTAATTTTATTGTGTAAAAATACCACTAAAATATTGTGTAGGTGAACTAGGATTTTAAATCATAGTCATTTTATTGCCGTTTGTAACACTGTTACTATCAGCATTTTACCTGAATACAGGAAGCCTAAGTAAAACTGAGAACAGCGTGGCATTTTAATTCTTTATACTGATGTGCAAAACAAGAAAGACAGCATAAATAGTGACGTAAATTTGAGTTCTTAGACCTACAGTTACACTGTACCTGCAAATCAACAGTTTCTCTCATCTTCCCAATCTGGCAGCGACAAGTGGGATCTCAGAGGCACCTGTAGGAGACCACCAAAGGTCCTAGAAGATGCTGAGTTTTCTGACCACAAGTCCAATAAAGTGTCCCTGTTAAATGGGACAGGATGCAGGTGCGAGGTGGCAATACATCGACAGCGCGTGTGCTGTGCTGTGCAGCGCTAAGGGGGACTAGGTGAGGGAAAACGGCAGCCCGTTAGCTATCCCAAATGTGCCAGCTTTTTAAGAATATGAATGATCATGTTTAAATTAACAATATTATTTGGTCCGTTGAAGCTAAGCATCTACCTGAGTATTTGTATAGATTATGACCTTGGTGATCAGCATCCTTTGATCCAGAATTTAATATCAAGGCATGAATTCTGTACTCTGCTTGCTGAGGGTGCCAGCAGGCTCGTTGCAGGTACTTCACTCTTCAAGTGGATGGGATGGTAGAACAAGGTCTCTTAAGTACATCAGATTTTTTTTTTTTCCAATTTGATTGAAGAGATGTTAACGTTAGATTGAAGTATTCCAATTTTATTATGTAACTGTATTAATAATTATGAACATTATGTGAACTTTTCTGACTACCAATAACAACTTTTCTATCTGCATCACTTATTTTAGGAGCTTTCAAAAATAAAAAAACCCTAAGCTAGACAATTTTAGAATAAATGTCAACAAAGAAACATATTCCATAGCTTTATGGTTCATTCATGGATTATTGAACTATATACATTGTCATACTTACCTCCTACAACTTGGCCACGCAATTAAAGTAACAATTTTAAATAAATTCTTATTTATTACAAAAGAATCTTGACCTTTTGGTGAGACTGAGAAGTGCAAAGGGCAGAAGATGTTTTGAAAAGGAAATGTAAATGTTAGAGCAGAAGCCTTCTGACTTAATCTAAACCTTAACTCTTTGTGAACAAGTAGAACAAAGACGACATCCCTGAGATATGTGGCGCTGTCACAAAACAAAAAATCCAAGTGTGGCAGAAAAAATGTTGCATTTTTTTAAAATGGGAATGGTTAATTTCAGTTTGATATCAATATATCAATGTTCTCTTCAATGTTCTTAGTTCTTCCTATAAAACTTGGGAATCTGTTTTCTTTTGATAAAAGCAGAACCCCCTCGTTTCTGTGAGTATTTAGAAGCTGTTAAAATAGGCTTATGAGCACTGAAGGAATCAGTAGACTCTTCAAGAAAAATGATACTTTGTAGGCTTATCAAATCGTGGCTTTTCAATGTGGACATAACTGTACTATCTACTTTTTAAGGTGGAAATCTCTTGTTGTTCTCTACAGCCGTATATTAAACGTCACAGTAAGGACTGGTGCTCTCTGCGTGCTCTTAACAGACAACACGCAAATGCTGATGATGCATAAAAATCTTGAGAGATTCTCGAAGTCTTGACTCAGAATTTCAATCAGGGCCCCTTAAACACTTTCAGCAGAGACTGAAATAGCAAATACCTGTGCAAGCTCTTTACTTCAAAAGGTTTCTTCCATTTAAAGTCTGCTGTATGCACTTCTTTCACTACCGAGGTCACAGGACTTGCTTAAGGAATACTTTTCTTTTTAAAAATATAATCAAACGCTTCATTCCTATCCTGTTTTTGAGGTAAGAGAGCTTATGTTAAATTCTCAGTGAAGGCATGTTCCAATACTGACTTACCGAGCATAAAACCGTAAATGAAATTAAATTTAAGAAGCAGAGCGTGTATTTTTTAGATTTACAGGAGTGTGCCTTTAATAGCTGTTTGAGGCAATATTAAGAAGTGTTTATGCGTAAACAGTCTCCAAGGTCATTGATGTTAAGCTGACTGGAACACGGTATGAGACAAAGAATTAATTTATCTTTGCTCCTTGACCTGATACTGATTTAAGGGTTAATCCAGCAACCTGAGTTAACGATCCTGCACTATTCAAAAATGAATAACGATGACTTAACCACTCATCTTTTTAAGAGAAACTGAGGTTGCCGATGGCTACCTTGTGATGTTTTGCCACAAGCTGTGGTGGTTCGGGAGGCAAGGCTGTGGAAGCCCAGGTGTCTCTACGAGGCAAGGGGCAGAGATATCCCGTAGCGACGGCAGCGGTTCCCACCGCCTGTGTGCGGCTGGTGGCTTATGGCTTCTGACTTGCAAGGGAGGAGGGTCAACAGCCGAGGGCAACCACTGCTAATCCGACAGGGGTCATAGGAGAGCCTAGGACTTAAAAAAAAATCAAACCCAAAATCCGCCTTGGGTTTTAAAGAGTGTATTCTTCCTCGCTACAGCAGCCTGAATGTCCAATATCCTCGTTTCTCTGTAACCTTAACTAGCTCTTAATCTTCGGTCATTTTATCAAAGACTTGTCCTTGTAAAATGGCATAGAGATTTGTATTTGCAACAGTGAGGATGACGTCATGTTTTGAAAGAGTTGGCTATGGATTGGAGGTATATATGCAAACAACCAAGCCTCTATTTGTTTTTCATTTAAATTTAGTTTGCATGGGCAGCTGGTAGAATCTGAAACAGTTTGAGATATGCTTTGATACCTCGGGGGTAAAGGACAAGGGTCCTATCTGGCAATCCATATTTATGTAGGTAGGTGCTGGGAATTTTGAGCCCGAATATTGGAATTAGATTATCAGTAGTAGTCTTCTGCTTTCATAACCAGCTTTAAAACATACTAAATCGCATATTGGAATTATTAATAGCTTTACCGTGTCATGTCTGCACAAAATACGTAAGGTTGTATGTGTAAGACATAAAGTGCACATAAATTATACTACAGGTAAGTCATAAAATACATAAAGATAATGCATGAACTATAATTAATGCATTCAGTGCATTATACTGAAATATCATCATGCCTGTCATCTTAAAAAGTATTACCCCAGCAAATCTAACCAAACGGACTACACGTAAATTTCAGGACCTTTCGTTTTCCCCAACTCACCTGCTGGCATACTTGATTTAGCAACATGTTCCTTTTCCAAGAAGATTTTCTGTTCCCTTTTGCTAGGTAAAAAAAAGACACAAACAGAAAAAACTGACTATGCAAAGTAAAGACAGCGTCAACATACTCTTTCTACTGAAGATGCTTGATTATTCAATCACAATTGTGTTCATAAAAAGCCATAATTTCCATCATATAATTAAGCCTTTAGAGGGCTGTTTTTTTTTAATTTGGATCTAGGCCTCTATTCAGCAAAACATGAAGTACGTATTTAACTTGAAATACATTATTTATTCTGCTGAAGGCATTTCACCATTAAAACGGAGCTTTTTAGTTTGCTTGGTCAAAGCCTTACAGAGAAGCATGAGCTTTTTGATCTGATCTCTGGTTTGGAAATGATCTCTGTCGCTGGCATGGGATCCTGCTGCCGCTTCCTCAGAGGTGTTGTGAGGACTCGGTTGTGGTCACTGCTCTCTAAATGACAAGCCATTACTCTGGCACACATACGACCTCTTGGTTTCTGTAAACCAAAATCAGTTTGCCTTTGCTTTCTATATAAATGAGAGAAGGAAGGAAAGCGTGAGATGGGTGGTGGAAGATAAACACATCCTGCTTTGGAGAACCAGGAGGGCCTGCAGAGTGTGATGTACGCTTCTCTTGCCCAGCTCTGTACGGACCCGAACTTGAGGAACGAAACACATCCATATTAATGCAGCTTTCATGTGTGTGTCTATATGTACCTGTATTAGATTTTTAAAAAAGATGACAGAAATCAGCAAATAGCCTGAATTTGTTCCTTCCTTGCCAAGAAGGCAGTTGCTAAGCTTTGCTTTGAAACTAAATTAGACCCACCTCATACATCTTCAAGACAGTGACCCAACCAGACTGCCTTTGCCCCAACACTGTCTCTCCCATAGAATACATTATAAATCCCCTCTTCGTTGGATTGCCCTTACTCGAACATTGAGACAAAGTGGTGGGCAGAGCCAGCATACCAGGCTGCAGCTGAGTTGTGGAGAGCATGACCCAACAGCTACAACAGTTTCTTTTTTAGCCTGTGGGAGGAAGGTATTATCAGAACAGGTGTGAGGTAGCATATGTTGTGCTTTGGGCTTTTGTCATGGTATTGTATGGTTTGTTTACATGTCTGAGTTCTGTAGTGCATTGACTTATTATAGATCTTTTTCAGAACACAGTTTTCATCTCTCACAGATATAGACATTTCCATTGTGTGGCCCCGTGAATATGAAACTAGCATCTAGTCTAGAAATGAAAAAAAAAAAAAAAGAAAATACCTTTTTTTAGATTTTTTTTTTTTTCACAGTGCACGGTTGTAAAGGCTAAGAATAGTTAGCATAGATGTGCAATAGAGAGCTGACTTTTTATGCTGGGTTTTAATACATTTTATCCACTATAATACTTGTTTTACCAGAAACCTTTAACAACTTTCTAAGCTGTGAAGAAACACGATTAACGCATTTCCATTTGTTTGAATCTCCCTGTGGTACCCACAGGCTACAGGAATACGTCACTACATACCTAGATGTTTACTGTGTACGTCTGAGCATACAGTTGGGTTGTTTAACCTCAAAAAGTCCAACACTGTGTGCTTTGACTGTTTCTCTGTGCAGTCCACTGACACTAACGGCATCCAGAGAACTGACACTTTGGATGTCCAAGTGAGTACTTCAGCATCCCTGGGATCCTCCAAACCTTGCTCAGCCATTCCCAGCTTCTCATTTGTGGACCTTCAGGACCCCTTGGAGCTCCTGCCTGAGCTCTGGTGGAGTTCTCAAACCAGGAGCTGCCCTGGGTCATCCAGTCCATGCAGTAGCATAGGTGTCACATCGCACCTTGCACAAAAAATGGACAGGGCTGCCCTTGTGGGAACGTGATCCGCTGTTCACCACCACTCCACCCAGTAACCCGCTGGTTTAGGTGTTCCCCTGGGAAATGGAAGAGTCGGTTCAAGTACCTGCTCCAGTGAATATGGATTTATTTAAAGTGATACAGCTTCACTGTGCGGTATATGTGGAACCTTGGCACCTGAATCAGAGCTACAAAGTCCTTGGGGTGACTGGGTATCTGGAAATCAGATACCCAGTCTGGTATGGTGCTGGAATGCCCAAAGTCCCTCTATGGATGGTACCCTCTTCTTCATTATTTTTGTTTGGACTGGGGAGAGAGACATACAGCAACGCATAAAGGAAGTGTTTAAAACAGGACAGGGCATCTCTCGAAGCAAATATAGCACCTGAAACTACTATCTCTCTCTCTTTTTAAAAAGATGATCTTATCTAATTAAGCCTTTTAACTCACCTCTAAAATATGTTCAGATTCTGCCGCTCTTACATAGAAATCCACAGGTGCCCCCTTGGAAGAAAGGACTGTGGTATTTCCCCGCAGGAACAGAGTTGGGTCACGCAACTCCCTCATAGCAGTCGCAATGAAATTCAGAAGGCCTGATCCCAGCTCCTCTTTGTCACTGCTAAACTACGCAGCTCTTCAGAAATCTGGATATATTGAAAATCCTAGATTATAAACATTTATATGAGTAAAGCAGAAATGCTACAGATAGAAGGAAGAACCCAGACTATTAAACTACAAACTGCATGACACGATAATATCTACCCAGCAGAAACTAGTCCATAGCATGCTTTTCCCCAGCCACATTAAACATCAGTAAGAGGAGCCTTCAGTTCTGTAGAACTGAGTATATTTTCATTTATTTAGTATCACATTTCTGTGTTTGCTTATGCAATAATGTATACACATTAATTATTAATAATTTAGCTTTGTGGAAAATGTAAATTTCATCTAAATATTGAAAGAAGATCAAGGCTCCCTCTGCGCACAAGGGCCCCAACCTCATCCCAAGCGTAAAACTTAAAGAGTTTACAGGGCTGCAGAAACGTGGCACAAGAAATCCCTGCCAAGCAGCATTATGACAGATACCTTTTGGTTGGTTTAGCTCCATCTCTGAGAATATTTCACGTGAGTTTGATTCATTTGACCTGCAGAGTGTGTGCTTAAAAGGAGAAAGGAATCCAGCCAGCGGGAAATCCCCTTCGTTGCTGTCCAAGATCGCTCCATCGACAAAGGGGGGTCAGTTCTGTAATGACGGAGCTGGGAAGCAGAGAGATCATAAAAAGCTGGCCAAAAACGTGCAAAGATAAAACCGCAGCATCTCCAGAAGACTGTCATTAAGTTCATCATCAGGCACCCTCCAGACAACGGGCAGAACCTTCTGCCGCAGCAAATGTCCAAGGGGCAGAAGGAGCGTTACCTGCCCAAGGGCGTGCGTGTAGTTTGAAATAATCCCTGTCCACAGCTCTTGATGTCATTTCTCTTGATAAGCCAAATAAAACAATCGTAACGACTACAAAAACATCAGCTCCGCTCCAAGCTCTGCCACTGGGGAACTGAATCTCTTTAGTGCTTTTAAGGGAAGTGTTATCCAAATACTGGCAACTGATTTTAGCGGTTCCTACTGTCCACCCTTCCATTTGGAAAGCTATTAATCCATTCAATTCTTTGTTATATTCTATTTCTACGGTGAGCTGCCTGTAATTTCCACGGTGGTGGCCTCCAGCTGAAGAAGATGTGTAATCTCAGACCTAAACTAAAGACTCAGGAAAACCTGTTCGAGTTGTCTGTTTTAGGTACTCTGCTGCCTGGGGATCTCCATCAGTTGGAGTGATTTAATGCAAGGCAGGTCGTTGCAAACAGCACAGGAAAGCATCTTGTACTAAGTGAAACTACTGAGAAACTATACTTACCTACACTAGCTATATTTATCTAGATTTTCCAATTTCTAGGCCGTTTTGAGCCAATATGAAGCAGCAGCCATCTAAATGCTGCATGTTTGAATTGCTGTACATCTGCTGGGTCACTGAAACTTTGACTGCTCTCAAAATAGTTATCTTAGCAACGCTCGCGTTCTAACTGGAGAAGTAAAAAGGGTAACTGTAAGAGCGCTTTAAACAATTTGCATCTAAACTGAAAAGACCTTGTGTAACAAGAAGCTGTGGGGTTGTCTTTCATGACTCGTTGCAGAATACGATGTCTCAAACGAGGAGGATCCCCAGGCACTTTGTCCTCTCCAGCTACCCCAATGGAGCACCAGAAGAGGAAACCTACAGTAACCTCCGAACAATCCCAGACACCACAGAGCAAATGGAGTTTAATATCAGGTATCACACTGCATTAATACTCCTTCTGTCCTCCCCGTCGTCCCCCCCCCCCCCCAATACAAACTCCCAGACTTTCCAGAAGGCTTTGCTAAGCCAAATAATCAGTGGATACCATTGGAAATGGAATAGATGCAAGTGTAGATAACCTGTAGTGCTTAACACTGACCATGCAAGATTATGCTGCATTAAATGTCTGTAAGTTTTTATCCTGCAGAGGGACACAGATGTGGCTCTTCATTAGAAACCCACCTGTTATGGCAAGCAGCTGAGGAAGACATTTTTACATAATTCTCTAGGCGCCTCTCACAACAAACCGATAGTGCTGCTTTGGGTTTTTCTTAATCCCATACATACATTTTTCCAGTTCAAGAGTCAGGGGCTGCCTTTCCCCCCCGCCTGTGAAAATTCCTTTCTGTGGGTTTTTTTTTTGTGGTTGGACTGACCAAACCAAGCCCAAGCTTTTTTAAGCAGATCTCGAGAATTAAGTTCTTAAGCCCACTTACTATTCGGCAGATCTCGTAAACAGATCTCAGCAGAAATACAAGTTAAAATAAAAGTTGTATAGTCAAATTATTTTTCTACAAAAAAAAAAAAAAAGGACGAGTGCCTAAGAGAAGCTAAATCTAATTGAAAATTTTCATCAGGAAAGCGTAACCAGTTTTTGGCATTTTGGCATCAACGTGGGCCACAGACGTTATAGTTCAAGGTTCTGCAAGCCCCGGGACCTCCCTAAGAGCCTTTAAAAGGTTTTGGTCAGTTCAGACCCTGGCACCACCCATTAGCTGCAGACCCGCACTGCATCGTGGAAATCATTGGAGTAAACCTGTTGGATGACAAAGCCAGCAGTTAAGTAAGATGAAATATTTCGAAAGGTCCGACGTGAAGGCTGTTTCAATATTTTGACTTTGGGGAGAAAAAACGCAAAACCCAAACCAGAATTCCATTGCCTTGTATAAAGGAATTAGACACCTGAAAAAACAGGTTTTTCAAAAGTGCCATATATGCAGCTTTTTATGAAAACATCAAAGCACTTCTGTATGCATATAAATATGGCTGTAAGATGCCTAATCAATAAAACCATAAAAAACAGGAAAAAAAAAAACCTTAACATTTCACTTTTACATGCCCAGCTTAGTCCAAGTGTTAGGAGAATAACTGTGCCTGACATTTGCAGAGTGCTTTTTAGAGAATTGCTGTGGCAGTATTGCCCTCTGTCCTGGTTTCAGCTGGGATAGAGTTCATTTTCTTCCCAGTAGCTGGTATAGTGCTGTGGTTTGGATTTAGGATGAGAGTAATGTTGATAACACACCGATGTTTTAGTTGTTGCTAAGCAGTGCTTACACTGGTCAAGGACTTTTCAGCTTCCGGTGCTCTGCCGGGTGCCCAAGAAGCTGGGAGGGGGCACAGCCAGGGGGGCTGACCCAGCTGGCCACAGGGCTATGCCACACCGTATGACGTCATGCTCAGTATAGAAACTGGGGGAGCGGGCCGGGGGGCAGCGATCGCTGCTCGGGGCCGGGCCGGGCATCGGTCGGAGGGTGGTGAGTGGTTGCATCACTTGTTTTTCCTGGGTTTTGTTCCTCTCTTTTTTTTTTTTTGTTTTCCTTTTTACTACAATTTTTATTATTATTTTATTTTGTTTAGACTATTAAACTGTTCTTATCTCAACCCACAAATCTACTTACTTTTGCCCTTCCGATTCTCTCCCCCATCCCACCGAGGGGGGAGGGTGAGCGAGCGGCTGCGTGGTGCTTGGTTGCCGGCCGGGGTTAAACCACGACATCCTCTAACGTGCGCATCCCGAACACCTTACAGCTCGGCTACCCAGGTTGGCCGTCAGCTGGCCCTGATCGGGGACGAATTTAACAGGACATACCACAGGAAGTTTGAAGATACGCTGCTTCACCTGGCACATGGGTAAGTTACCTTACTGACGCTGTCAGTCTTCAGATCCTTTTAAAAACCATGTTAGATAGATAAATGGTAATGTTTTGTTAGATAAATAATAGCATTTCTGTACACAAAGTAAAAAATTTTATTGCTACTACTGCTGCTTCATACAGAACCTAAAAAACCAAACCAGATACCGTGGCTTGTTTTACGAGCAAGAGCTTTATAACGTAAATTGTTTCCACAGACTACAGCCGTTTACAGTCAAAAGACTTAAATAGTTTCTTGGTATTTATAATTTCACAGTATCACAGTAGTTTTCTAGGTTAGACAGTGTTTTCAAGCACTGAGCGATGAGAGCCTAGCAAGTGTGATGCTTCAGGGATTAACATGTTACTGCATGTCAAATAACCCACCCATGCACATACAAGAAAACGTGGCTAGACTAGTTTGAATTGCCTGTTAATCTGCTGTGATCTGACAGGGTTGTCGCGGATAGCGATTAACTGCAGATTAACTGACGTGCAGTAGCGGCCTAACCTGAGATACATCATCTGTGCCTGAACCCCCAAGTATTCACGTGCGGTTCCACCTCTTCTCCCCTTGCTTCAGGGAGAGGACAGTCACTTGCTGCAGACTTACAGAGCTGTGTTCCTGGACACAGCATATAGTCACATAACTTCTGCCTCGGTAAAGCTGGATTCGTGCTGCAGAGGAGCCCTGTGGGATCGCTGTGTCAGGCCTGTATTGCTGCCCCAAACTCCGATGCGTTAGCGATCAACAGCTCTCGCTGGGTTGCGCTGTTCTAAGTTTGAAACGAGAACAAAGGCACCAGATTGCGGCTCAGGAGCTCTGCTGCATGTTTCCTTCTGTGATGTTAGTGATCAATTAATTCTGAAACCAAATTATCTTTAGCTTTCAAAGCTCTAAGTTGCCAGGTCTTCTGCCTAAATATTTAGAGAAATACAGACGTACACATAAACTTTCAGGAAGGAACATACTGGAGTTTTGGGTTCCTCTTTGTAGTTTTCTAAACCTTGGTATTTTATTTGCCAATTTTTAGAATAAATTTTCTATCCCCATGCCTTTTTTTTTTTTTTTTGTTTAAATCATCAGGGTTGCTATCAGTGTTTTCCAGACATGGAATATTGTTAAAAGTGTTATGAGAAGCTTTGGAAATATTTTGAACAATAACTGGACAAAGAGGATCATTGGTTATGGAAGCTGGGTATGCTTTCTCCCTTTTCTCCTGCCTTTTTGTTGACAAGTAGGTAACAGCAACACCTAACTCCCATGTAAGTGTCAATGAGTAAAGCATATCATGTAGCTCTAGGTTCGGGTTTATTCCCTAGTTTGTTGGTGTCCCCTCATTGCCTCATTTTTAATTTTTAGGCTGAAATTTCTCATTTATAGACAGAGTATGCCAAATGTCTGCCAACAGCTGCCCAAGTCCCACACAACTCACGGGGGCTCCGTGCAGAGGGGAGGCGTCTCCCACCGTAAGAAGCTGTAAGGGTGTACTCTAGGGGAGATAAGCAGGCCTGCTGCTGGCAGTGTTTTACCCTGTGTTTGCCCTGGAGAAGAGAGGAGGATTATTTAAAGGCTGGATCTGACCCTGCCACTGCAGCAGTCGCAGTAGCCACCGCAAAAACCAGACCCTGACGCACAGAACTGGACCGCATTCTCGATTTCACACTAACCTCACCCGCAGGCATTCTTGTTAGCTTTTTGGCACCATCTTTTTGCTGCTTGTTCTTTCTAATTACCTTCTCTTTTTCTTCCCACAGATTTGCAGGCTTCCTTTCAGGTGCGTCTGCCAGCAGCTGGTGCCTGCAGCCTTGCTTGTTGCTGCCTTTTGGTGGGCCATGAGTTACAGACTGCAGAATTAACAGAGAGAATTACAACAGGAGGTCATTGCTGGACTCTGACCAGTATCATTAACACCCAGGTGGTGGCAGTTGGTTTGTTTTTCAAATTTACACCGATAAAAATCTCTTTTATATTTAAAACCTAGGCTAGTGCAGGGTCACTGCTGTTTCATACCTTTTTTAAAAAAGAAAAATGTTTAAAATAAGGAGGTTGTTGCTGGATGACTGCCTGACTTGCTCGTTTTGAAATGTGACTCCAGGCGATTAGAAAGTCTGTCTTTTTTGTGTTTGTTTTAATGCAATATAAAGTGTCTATTTCATATAAATGAGTTTCTTAAAGAGATTCTGGATGTGGGGAAGACTGAAGGCATGCTGGACATCCTTTAAATTTTAACACTGTAAAAGCAATAGTAAAGATTAAAACCATGATACTTTTTTAAAATTAAATTGTTGCTTTCAATGTTTCGCAGTGTTATCTACTTTATTTTCCAAGACGGTGCTATCACACATTAGTAACAACATATTGTCTTGTACGTTTGGTTATCTAAGACTACAGGACAGGCTTTATTTGATTCTTATGTAGTAAAATTAGCATACGAAATGATAGCTTATTGGAAAAAGAGTTGTTCTGAAGAGCGAGCTAGCAAGCAAGTTGGTTGGGTTGGTACTTGAGGGCCACTCAAGCCAAGCTATTAATTTTCCAGAATTTTTCAGAAATCTGCTAATAGATTTTATAGTCTTCCGCCTCTTTTCAAAGCAAAACTTTGAGTCGCCCAGAAAAAAGAAGAATTTGATTGAATTTGGAAAAGGGTTTTTTTTGCTGATACATGTCTTTTTCGAAGGCATGCGCTCAGGGGGAAATAAAGGACTACGGGAAAGTTGAGGACAGCTTACAGGATGGAGATGGTGCAAGCAGCACCCTTGCATACCCCACAGGCAGCTTCTAGGCCACAGTGGGCTTTCTCCTCTCCCTCGACAACACGCCCCAACCGTACCGAGTTATGCTCTCTATCCGGGTGCGTCTTCCCTACCCTCTGCTGCTGAAGCTGCTTTTCGCCGTACACAGCTACAGACTCTCTCTCGGCGAGAGAAAACGAAAGTGCATCTCTGTGGTTTGGGTATTCCCCTCAGCAGAGGGGATACCTGCTTCCTGCCTAGTCAAGCGACTACTACGGTTAGCACGCTTTTGAAACAGGAAAATACAATATTTAATGGCCTAGTGATTTAAGCCCTCATCTGAGAGGTTGGAGTTTCAAGTTCGAGTCCCTGCTTTAAATCAGACGAGGAATTTGAACCACTCTTTTCTTCAGTGGAGACAGATGCCAAACACAGTCAAGTTTAAGCGTGTTGAGGAATGTGTTTCCTCTCTTTTGTGAATGGTGCCCAAATCCCATTATGACCCTAACGGCCCATCTCAAAACATTCTTCTGTGGAAATGTCGTGGTTTAACCCCAGCTGGCAACCAAGCACCACGCAGCTGCTCACTTACCCCCTGCCCCAGCTGGGATGAGGGAGGGAATCGGAAAAAAAAAGTAAGACCCATAGGTTGAGATAAAGACAGTTTAATAGGACAGCAGAGGAAGAGAAAATAATAATAATAATAATAATATACAAGTGATGCACAGTGCAATTGCTCACCACCCGCTGACCGATGGCCAGCCCGTCCCCGAGCAGCGATTGCTGCCCCCCGGCCCGCTCCCCCAGTTTCTATACTGAGCATGACGTCATACGGTGTGGCATAGCCCTGTGGCCAGCCTGGGTCAGCCCCCCTGGCTGTGCCCCCTCCCAGCTTCTTGTGCACCGGGCAGAGCACGGGAAGCTGAAAAGTCCTTGACTTAGTGCAAGCCCTACTTAGCAACAACTAGAACATCGGTGTGTTATCAACATTATTCTCATCCTAAATCCAAACCACAGCACTATACCAGCTACTGGGAAGAAAATGAACTCTATCCCAGCCGAAACCAAGACGGGGAAAAAAAAAAAAGGAAAAAAAAGAAAAAAAAAGTTCAACTAGAATATTTCATTCAACCATTTAATGCTAAAGGACTTCAATATATCTTTGACTGACCTGAAATGCAGAGCAAAAAAAAGGTACGCAAAGACGGTACGTAGAGGGTGATGGCTCCAGCATACCCCGAAAGTCCAAGGAGCAGCAGCACGTATTCCAGTTTCACCTTTTTTCAAAATGCCCTCGAGCCGATTTGCGCTTCAGCAGCAGGTATGCAAGTTTTTCTTCGAAAAGCACAACCAGCGCACCTGGAACCTTAGTCCCACTCCGGCCAGAAGCCGGCCAGCCGAGTTGCCCATCTAACCAAAAACCAGACCAAAGTTTCATCCGTGAACTGGCGGCTCCGTTGAGCTCCGTAACAGCAGGGCGACAGAAAACACGTTAAAGTTACTGCTTAGCGAAGGGTAAAAATTCCCATCAAGAGTCTAATAAACAATCTATGCATGCAATGTAATACCAACGGCCACAAATTTGATTGTTCCTGGCCGAATGACTTTAACACCACAAAATAATTTCAGCTATTTCCAGATAAATAATCTTTATGCACAGGGGAGCAGTGATAAACGGGAGCCTGCTGCACCGCCTGTTCCGCCCGAGAGCTGCGTGGGATGACTCTGCTTCTTCGCACTCTTGCAATCAATAATGTCACATTTTGAATCACAAGAGAAGGGAAGTTCAGCATCCAGCACATACGGAGCAAAACACAGGAAACATAAAATGCAATCGCGCCAATGAACCCAGTGAAACACAAAGCGAACAGAATCCGCAACGAGAATTCGCACAACCTGGAGTACCACAGCGAGCAGTAATTCCCGGGCTCCCCTCTCGCCTGCGGAGCCGAGCAAAGAGCCTCTTAGTTAAGGCTCTGCGCTCTGACTCAGGAGACCCAAATTTAATTATCTTTTTTTTTTTTTTTTTTTTTTACTGCACACTTCCTCATGTGACAGAGTTTACGGCACTTGATTTTTTAAATTTTTTTTTCCACATCCTGTTTCTGCTCATTCCTAGGTAAAAGAACCGTGTCAACTTTACACATATTGAACATTCCGTTTCCGGACATAGAAGGGGTAGATGAGTAAGCACGTAAAAGAAATGCAGGTAACGGTACTAAGATCCAGGATTCTTCATTACTCCGCATGCCGCTCTCCGCCTGGCCACAGACGAGTTTTACAACACGAGACGCCTTTCCGCTCGTGCCCAGCCATACGCCAGCGTGACATCGCGCTGCCAGGCACTGCACGAAAGCAAGCCCCGCGCGCTCTCGATCCAGAGGCCTGGAGACCTCCACCGCGCTTTTTTAGCCGCTGCAAACTGCGACATCGACGCAAGAGCGCGATACCGCTCGGCTTCTGCTTTTGAAGACAGGAGGCTCACCCAGGAGCCGAGGAGCAGCCTCGGCAACGCGCGGCTTGCTGCCTCGGCTCCGCCTGAAACGCTGCACAGAAGAAAAGCAAACACCCGCGCAGCGCCTACGGTTCCTTCTTGCCGCTGACTGAACGGGGCCCACGAGAGCGGGGTGCTCTTAGGGTACAGACATCCCTTCGGCGCTCTGCATCTGGCGACGGTGCAAAGGTTATCTAATATTCCGCTTTTGCAAACAGATCTTCAGCGTGTTTTGCCCAACGAGCTTTTATTCCGGGCAAAGCATGCAATGTGAAATGAGAAAAAAAAAAGAAAAACATTTATGGTAATTACAATACAAATAGACAACAGGTCTCCAAAATTTCCACAAAAAAAGTTAAATAATTTTAAAAAAAAGTCCAGAAACTATAAAGCACTGTACTAAACCCAAAATTAGTGCCACCAACATGCCACGCTCAGTTCCAGCTATCACAAAAGCTGGTTGCAAAGTCACTAACGTTGTGTTTGGGCTTACAAGACGTAGTCTGAAACTTCTAACACAGCACGTATGTAATTCAGCGTTTAATAACATGGAATGGATTTAGTTGAGATGTTCTAACTATCTAGTGACAACTTCGGTACACTTTATCGAATAATTAACGCCTTACCTGTAACGAAGGAGCCTCCACCGAAATAATTGTCGTTACAGTAATCCCAGCCCTTAACTGGCAGCCTCTAATAGTCCAATGATCACGCTGACAAATTCTTCTGTAATTTACTGGTCACTGATGTTTACACATGCCGAAAGTGGAATTTGTACTATAACGGTAGGCTCAGCTGCCAATTTCAGTTCACAAAAGAACTGTTAAATAACGCACTCCACTAAGCAATCATAATTGAGGCCACTGTTTTTAATTCACTTTCCCCTTCAGAAATGTGAAATTACGAAATGATTAATACCGTAATTGGAAGTTATTCTGCATTTCATAATATATTATTGAAGACATGCGTGGTCATTTAAGTAAGATATCCTCAATTTTTCCTCCGTATCTGTTTAATATACCATTAAAATACCAAAAATAAAACAGAAAAAAAGCTAGAGTTCAGTTGAAGCTTCTGGTCGCGCTGTAACACGCACCACGTAACCGTTCCCTGCCTGCTTGCCCGTGATCCCCTGGCCAGCACTGTCCTCTCCCGTTTCCTAAAGCTTGCAGTACCCCTTATGGACAAAGAGCAAGCAAAGCAAGCACGCGTTTCCCGCGCACCCCGCAGGCATCTTGCGCAGGCAGCGCAATGTTGTAACGCGACCGGACCGACTTTAATAAGCCAAAGGTTGGTTACGGAATCCAATCCCAGGGATGTGGCGCTAAAGCCGCGCCGAGCGCCGCCTCGAGCGTCGCAGGCCCTGAGGAAGGCGCTGGAGGCAGCGTGCGCTCCCCCCCAGCCAGCCCAGGGACCCGCCGCCGGCCCTCGCCGACAAGGCCGCCGGGAAGCTCTTTCCAGGAGGGCTCGGGACAACCCGCTCCTCTCCAGCTCATCCCCTGCCGCCAGAAAACGTACGAGCTGGCAAAGCACGCTCAAGAACAAGGAGAGAACTGAAATAACCAGCGTTCAAATCCTCCTCCCCGGCACTCTGCTACCACAGGGTTCGCCCCGTACAAAAGCGCCCCTGAAAAGATCTTTCCGGAAAGGTTCTGCTCTGTCAAGAAAAGCCACCTGAAGGGCCGATTCAGCCGACGCAGCCCCAGAGGCCCGGTGAGGGGCGACAAAAGCCCTGCACCTCTGGGGAGGTGGGGAATTTCGGTGAGCTTTTTCTTTCAGTGAAACGTTTCTTGTGTAACTCTGCACAAGCAGCGCGGTACTGGACAACTGGAGGGAAAATGACTTCCATCCTCGTGTGGGCTACAGGCCAGTAATGATGCACCCCACAGCATTAAAAATACCAAGAAAAACTTCACGGTTTATTTATAGCTTACCCTTAAGAAAATCACGTTCCTAATAACATCTTCTGCCTCACCCACCTGCTACCTGGCAATACGGACACAAAATAAAAGAACTTTACACCGACGAATATCCCAGAAGTCAGGCGAGTTAGAAAACAGGAACATCAACGTGCCGAGAGCCGTACAACCGGATGGCTCCTCCAAACGCACCCCCCGAGCCCGGCGCACAGCCCTCCACAACCTGGAGCCAACAGCCCGCTCCTACCCCCTATCCACGCAAAGGCCAGCCAGCCAAAGCTACCGACTTCAACTTGAATCCGCACCCCCCAAAAATTTTAAAAAGGAAAAAAAAAAAAAAAGAGAGGAGAAGCTGCTTGTTGACTGAGGCCCAACAGGCGGCCATTTGGCACGTTTATTGGCAGTTTTGCAGTACCGACACAGGCAGCAGAGCCAGACTTTGCTCTCCCCTTCCACATCTGAGGCACACGGGGAAGGAAAACGTTCACGGCGATTACGCGCACGCTGCTCTTTTCATCACGAGAAGCCATGAATGTTTAAGACTTCCTCTTTTGGGAGCACAAAGTTATTTTTCAATTAGGCAGGAAAAACAAGTTGCATGGATTTTTCTCAAAAGGCTACTTAGGTCTCTGCTGCTTCCTCATCTTCCAGAGCATCTACATGGTTATATTGTTTCCAGGCCTTTAAATTACATTTTTTGAGAACGGCTCCTAGTTGATTCCCGGGCCCCACTTCGTACGTGTAAGGAAATTCTGTTCCTTGCTTCCTTTCGTATACGGAATGCATGGTCTGTTCCCACAGAACAGGTGAAACCACCTGCTTCACTAACAGCTTCTGAATGTGCTTTGAGTGCATGTACTTTTTGCCATCAACATTGGAATAGACACAGACCAGTGGTTTCTGAATCTCAATCGATTTTAGGACTTCAGCCAATGGCTCTACTGCTGGTTCCATAAGTCTGGTATGAAAAGCCCCACTGACTGGAAGCATTTTTGTACGCGTAAAATAATATTTTCGGGCGTTCTCCTGCAAAAACTCCAAAGCCTATAAAAGAGAGAGAGAAGTGAGAGTCTTGCACGGCAAAGGTTCACTCAGTCACCCCACAAGAACCACCTCATCGGCCTTATCGTGATAAAGGGATTCCTGTCCCTACCCAACAACTGAGCACACGCTGGGGAAAAAACCCACAGATCAGACACTTGTCTGGACAAGCTAAGGCCGTACATCGCTTCCACACAGAAGCGCAAAGTAAAAGTCTTAAAAAACCCGGAATGTTACATTCAACTAAAGGGATCGTTATTCTGAAGCAATACCTGTAAGTGTCCTGCAATGACTCTGCTGTCTGGAAACAAATAGTTTGAAATTTCACACACGGGGTTTTCTATACCCAGCGATTCACAGTGTTTACGGGCTTCCAAGCAGGCAAATTTGTAATTTGCCTCTCGCCGACCGATAACCGATAGCATTCCACTGGGGACGGCTTCCGACGCCTTTTGCATGGCTTCGGCACGCACTTTCACCGCGTACAGCGCTAAGGAGAAAAACAGAGACCTTCGGTCAATACCAGCCCTGAGAAAACACCGCTAAAGGCGCCTTGCATCTGCGCGCAAGAAAGGGCGGCCGTTTACTCTCATGAGACGTCAATGCTTTTAATGCTGTTTTACACGTATTAAAGTGAGCAGTGGAAATAGAAAGTAAAATTTATCCTCTAATTAAAAAAAAAGCAGGAGGGAAACGGCGGTGGCAGGTGAATGCTTCGCACAAAGCACGGGGCGGGGGCGGGAGGTCCGCCTAGGGGGTTCACCGCGATTCCCGGGCACCTTCGGCAAAGCCCAGGGCTCCAGCGAAGACCAGCGCCGCGAACTCCCCCACGCTGTACCCCGCCGCCGCCACGCAGCTCTCCACCACCTGCACGGAGACAGACCCGAGGCCGAACATCAGCCGGCCCCCGCCGGGGGTGGGGGGCCCGTCCCGCCCCGGGGGAGGCTCCCAGCCCCGGGGGGGCCCCCAGCCCCGGCGCAGGCCGCGACAGGCCGCGGCCATGCGGCAGCCGCCCGGCGGGGCCCAGGCCCGCGGCGGGGCCCGGCCTCACCCCGAGGGGGCCGCCCCCGCTCTCCCCCCCCGCTCCCCGCCGCGGCGCGCCCCTCACTTTAGGCTGCTGGTGGTTGAGCTTCTCCACGGCGGCCAGGGAGGCGACGAACACGGCGGGCTGGCAGTGCCGGGTGCGGTCCAGCTCGTCCCGCGGCCCCCTCAGGCAGAGGGAGAGCAGGTCGTAGCCCAGCACCTTCTCGGCCAGGCGGTACATGTCCCGCACGCCGGGGTACCGCAGCAGCCCGCGGCCCATCCCCACGAACTGGCTGCCCTGCCCGGGGAAGAGCAGCACCGTGCCCTCCCGGGGGGACGGCCGCTCCCGCCTCGCCGCCTCCGCCGCCGCCGCCGCCGCGCCCGGCTCCTCGGCCCCCACCGAGCTCTGCAGCAGGTCGCTCAGGCTCGCCGCCCGGTCCCCAGCGCCGGGGCGGGAGCTGCCCCGCCGCCGCGGTGCGCCGCGGAGGCCGCCGCGCCCGCTGCAGCCACCAAGCCGCCATGTCGCCGCGGCCCAGCTGCCCATGGCCGCCGCCCGGCCGCCTGCGCCGCCGCCGCCGCGCCCCGCGTTGCCACGGGAACCGGGCGGCCCCCGCCGGCAGCCACCCCCCCGCCGGGCGCCGGCGAAAGGGAGGGAGGGAGGGAGGGAGGGAGAGAGAGAGGGAGAGAGGGAGGTCGGCCCCGCCGCTCGCCGCCCTCAGCCGCGCCCGGGGCCCGGCCCGCGCCGCGCCGCGCCGCTCCTCCCGCCCGGCGGCGGAGGTCCCTCCCCGGGGCGGGCCCGGGCGGCCTGGGGGCGGGCGCCGCCGCCTCACGGCAGAGGCGGCGCGACGAGCGGCGGCGGCGGCGGCGCGGGAGCGGAGGTACGCGCCTCGGCCCGGGCGGCCCCTGCGCGGGTCCCGCCGGCGGCCGGAGCGGGCCGCGGGCCGCAGGAGCCTGAGGAGGGCGCCCCGTGGCGAGCGCGAAGCGGCTGGCGGCAGCCCCGCGTGCCCGGGCCGGGCCGGGCAGGGCCGCGCCGCGGGCGAGTGCAGGCAGCGCCCCGGGGCATCGGCGCCCGCCGCTGCCGGTCGCCTGCCGGGGCCGGGACGGTGCCGCGGCTCACGGGCAGAGGGGGTTCAGGCAGGCAGGCACCGACTGCGTCTCCGCGCCGGTACTTGGCGTGGAAAGTGCTTTTTTTTCTTAGAAAAAAAAGAAAAAAAAAGGGGCGCTCACCACGGAAGCTTGTTATTAATTTTGGTTTTGCACAGGAGTTTCCCAGGGGCTCTGCCTTCTCGCACCAGGCGCGTTTACTCTGTGCGCTGGAGTGAAGCTTGTTTCAGGCTGCTGTTTAAGTAAAGCTATTTTCCTTCAGTGTAATTTGCTTCTAATTGGCCATTTCTTTAAGGGCGAAAGAAAGGGCTTGGGTTTTTTTCCTTCTGAATTTCCAAGTAACGCTTATAAATCAGCACAAAACGCACTTTACTCATTTGAGCATTCCATAGCAGGATTGCTCAAAAGAAAAAGAAAGTGAAAGTTGCCATGCCACAGTCGCAGTTGTGCGGTGACTTTGCATCACTCCGGGTTACGAAGCAGCATCAAGCAGCGAGTCGGGCTTCTTCGCAGAGCAGTTTCAGAAAACAGATTGTATTGCTTTACCTCGGCAGGAGCAACATGGATCAGAATAGCAAGAAATTCTGTTGCCTTTTTACTCAGGCTGATTGAAAAGGATCCCAGTGAGCTGATGTTGCTCACTTTTCTCATCTCTGTCTTATGCTGTAAGATGGTTTCCTCCGTTTTTGTTGGCCTCCAGATAAAATACTTGGAAAAGCCAGTGAGCTTCTCAGCTTAACCGAAGTACGTGGGCAGTAACACGGGATGTATATGACGCATACATGACTACATCCCACTCCGTGGCGGCCTCTGCCTGCAGCATAAGCGGCGATGCCTCCTGTGCTCGCTGAGAGGAGACGCTGGGAGCCGGGCTGGCCGGCTGAGGTGGTGCCTCAGGGAAAACTCTGCGGGTCGCTGCCCCTCTCGCTGCGTTCAGCTCGTGCGCCAGAGCTTCCAGGCGCCCTCGCCACCAGCTGCCCCACCAGCCCCGACAGCGAACGGTGCCCCCCTTGCGTTAGGCCACCGGATCGCAGATCGCCCTAGCGGACGCCCATCGAGCCCTGGGAGGTTTCACCGTTGTAACCTTCGCGTTCGGTGCTTTCAGAGGCAAAGCCCAAGGCAGGGTCCCGTTCCTGCAAAGCACCGCGGCAGCCCGGGTAGTAGGGCTGCGGCTGTGGGTGCCCCTCGGCACTGCCGTTTTGTCTCTGGTTTGCTGTAAAGGGCGCAGGCCGCTTGCAGAGCACTGGAGACTCGCCCGCGGTGGCACCTCACCAACGTCCTGTTAAAGCATCCCTCGGATGCGCCGCTTGTTAGGTTTTACCCTGTTAAAAGAATAGCTGGCGAGCTGAAAAGAGTCAGGCCTAGGCAGCACTTAGACTAGAAGCATCCAAGAGAAACTTAACATTTTTAAGAAGAGATGGGGATGACGCTTTCCAAGTGGGTGAACAAAGAAGAAGAAGAAAAACCTACAGCAGGAGGTTGGGCAGCTGTTCGGGAGGGAGGTAGTCAAAGGGATGTTTTGTCTTTAAAGTACGCTGTCTGCAGAGGGTTTTATACAAACATACATAGGGGAAATTAGAAGAGATTGAGCAGTAAATGGCAAATTATCACCTGGGAAGATTTTGTTCTAGCGTACATTTCAGTTCCCAGCATGTGAATCTTCAGTAAGTCATAGATCTATTTGCACAACTCGTGCTCTGCCATTTTAAACCAAGTGTAACCTGGGCAGTGAGAGTTGGCGTCTCGAAACCTGATGAGTACACCTTGCATTACATCCTGAAATAAATAGCAGAATTTTTATTTTGTTATAAATACAAATTATAAACATATACTGTACACTTACATGTTAGATATTTATATTGAATTTATATTATATAATATATATGGTTTTAAGTTTCTCTATTACTTGAGATTAGATCACAAAGATAAGACTGCTTTTTTTTGTGGTAGCCGTATTCTGTGTCACGGACTGTGATAGAACTTTGGTTTTAGTGTTGTGGTTTCCCAGGAGTTAAAGCCACAAAGAGACATAAATAGCTTATCAATATAAGTTAAGTACGCACCCCTTAATTCTTCAGACAGCTATCTCAGGAAGAAGCCTTTTCCCCAGGGAAAACGTGCATGCTGCCTCTCAGACCTGGGGAGAACCTCATCTGCCCTCAAAAAACATGTCCTGGAGAGGATGAGAGGGAGAGCGTACGTCTTGGGGGACGCCCCTTCAGTAGTCTGTCTGTTCACAGCTTTGTCAGTCATCTACCTCAGAACAGCGGGGACGAGAAACCCCAGAAGCACGTGGGTGATTTAGCCCTGCCGAGAGATTTTCCTCCGTGTTTTCAATGCGATAGCTATAATTTAAGCCCCATGTGACTGGGTAGCCAGCACTAAGTTGCACAAGCAAGGGATTAGCCAGAGGTTTATCAGAACAGGGATATACGAGAATGCAATGAAAGCAGTTGCTCTTTCCTTCCTTCTCCTTCCCACCGACCGAGCTCTCCCTGGGAGCGCCCGGAGAAGGGGAAGGGACCCACCTGCCCTTCCGAGACCTGCTCGAAGCAAACAAGTGTTTTAGTTCATTTTTCATCAGGCTGAAGCAAGGCAGCTCCTCTGTCATGATCTACCTAGTCCCCCCATCCCTTTTCTGGGTGCGCGATGTTTTTTCCAGAAAAGAGAGGACACGGAAAGCTTCGGTTTCTTTGATTTTCTGAATGTTACACCACCACAGAGAAACAACCTGCAAAAAGACAGAAGCCCAGCAGGCAGCAAGTTGCAGTATTGGTTCTCCCCCCGCCCCTTTATTTCTCCTGTTACTTTATGTAGCTAGAACCATCTTTGGGCAAGTTGGATGTTTTGAATACCTAAAAAAATTACTTTAACATCTTTGTAAAACAAATTGGCCTGCTGCAGCCCTCGCTGCGCTGCTGAAACTGCCTGAAGGCAGACTAGGGCTAAACAGAAAATGGGCAGGATGATGAAGAAAACGTTGCAGGGCAGAGATAAGAGGTGGAAACAGAACTAGACAAGTTAAGTGTGTGGGGGGAGAAAAGATTTCCAACTGTGGTGGAATTAAGAGGCAGATATCTGCTGGGCACGCTGCAGATACCATCCAGAGACATCCAGGTTTCTTCAGCATGAAAATCAGGGTGCGAGAACATTGTGCAACCAGCTCTCACCCTGAAGTGGAGCTGGGATATGATTGGGAAAGTAGTAATTATTTCTGGGCTGTGTAATACAGATGCAGCCAGAGGGGCTGTGCCAGCAAGCCTGTGCCGCGTAAGTTATCACCCACCAAATAATTTCAGGATTATCAGCTACACACTAAAAGGAATTCAGAGCTGATAATCCTTTATATACTCCGTGATTACCTCACTTTCAAAAGCTGTACTGGGCATTCTATAAACGTTGCACGATCTCGTGCTGCACAGCTAACCAAACAAATGCTACAGCGCCGACCGAATACACCGGCTCTCCAGTGCATCCCTGCCTCTTACTCTCTGACTAAAGACCAAGTAACCAGAGGAAGATGGACATGGCTTCTTCCAAAATCAAGTAGTGCTGCTCCCCGAGTTAGCTGCTGCTTTTTGCGGGAGATATAATACTAGTATTTTGTTTCTTGGGAATTAAAATACAGGAACTCCCACCGCTGATGGACAGCTGTGGTCTACTAGGCCGAGCCTACCAGCACATTCTGATTTCGCTGCATGGCTTCATTCCTCTTTCTCCTTGGTACTACGCAAGAGAGAGTCTTTTGCCATGCTTGGGAAGTCCTGAGAAATACTATTGGAAAACACAGTGTATCATTAGTAGTAATAGTAGTCAACAGACTGAGGCACCAACATTCAGTTCAAGCCAATATGTTCAATCTACCTCTTCACTTCTATTTCTTCCCCTTTCCTGTTGATGCACAGCTTCACTTTCCCTGTTTCTTTGCTTTGCGCCTTCCCCATTTCTGTTTGCCTGCCTGATTTTCTTTCTCTTGGCACTTAAGAATTGTTGCAGCATTCTTCCTCCAACATACGCAGAGGGACAGACGCGTAGCTACATCATTTATTCACTGATGACTGCAGCAGAGCAGTATTTTTCCAGTTTGATAGCATTTAGCACTTTCAGCTTGCAGACCGCTTTCAGACTTTCTTCCCTGGGGAGAAGCTGACAAAACCCCTGACAAAGTCCAGTTGCTTACTACCTGCAGGAAACCACCCTGATATTGTTACATGCAAATAGAGCATAAACCCCTTCGGGTCCTTGCTTATCACTTTAAAAAAAATACTAGAATTTGACAGCCAGACTAGAGCTGCACAGATGAGCAGCGCTTTACAGCATGGGTGGAGAACTAAGCGTGGTGTTCTCTCTGCAGGCAAAGCAAGAGCGACAGGGTTAAGAATTAGTGAGATCTTAGCAACTTTAAATTTCTAACGTAACCTTTGGGAATTACTTATCTGAAGGCAACCAAAGAGAATCCTTGTGCTCGGAGCTCTTGTCCCCATTACACCTTGTTGCTCCTGCACATAGCAATTCCTTCACATCCCAGTAAAAGCGGAGCCTTTCATGCTGTCAACGCAGGTGACAAGTGGTGTATGCTGCAACTGACAGCCTGCTCCCTCGGGAAGGTAACGATACAGATCTAGGCGTAGGAGAACACATTAACTCCTTTGCTCCATTTGAGACGCTCCCTGGTAAACAGCAAGTAGAATCCCTTAGGCAGGAAGTACGGCAGCAATGACTACAGCAATGAGCTATGCGGATTTTTTTCCTCCCTTCCTTGTTGCCCGTCCTCCACCCAAGACCGAATTGATACTCTTCCAGCAGACTAGCACATCGTTGTTCTCCCACTTCTTCTCCCCAACCTTAGGTTCTGAATTCTTCCCTGCTTAGTTTTTCATTCACTCGTTCATTCTTTTGTTCTGTTTTTGACTTTGACTGTTGTACCGCTTTGTCTGCTGCCTTTTTTGTGTGCATTCCTACTCGTTTCCCTCCCACGACTCTCTCCTGAGGCATGCCCACAGCCCAGCAGCCTACATGCCCTTTCTTGTTTACTCCTTACAAACTTTCTAATCCTGCATGCTTTACCAGTCCCTCCACGCTCTCTGTTTTGCCTTCAAAATTCTGCTCTGCTTCTATCACCAGGATTTTTCTTGTTCCCATGCAATCTGGCTTGTGGTCCCAGCCACTGAAATCTCTTCATTAAATCGGCACAACCGTACGGGCAGACCCCTGAGGACAGGGACAAAAACCATAATGCAGGAGAGCTCCCTTGCTGGCCGAGCTTATACCTGTTCTCCAAAAAGAAATCCACTGTACCAGCAGAACTGCGACACTGCAGTGTCATCTGTGCGCCATTTCCTATCAGTTCAAGCACATCTGTTGCAAGTGGGATTTCCTCTTCCCCACTCCCTGCCTCCTCATCCCAGCAGTCATAACTATAGCAATAAAAACTTTTAAACATAGGCCAAGACAACAGCCAAGTCAATAAGGCACTTTTCTTTGACAAGCCTCTGAAATGCTGGTTGCTCTAAAACTTTGTTTTCCTGCCTGGGGCTCCCGCAGTGGCTCTTTCCCCACAGCTGCAATCTCTTAGGATTCCCTCCTGCTGTCTCCCCCTCCTGCACAACAGACGAACAGGAATTGGGTGTATTTGCCTACTGTATATTTGAAAAAATACCGTGTTTCGGTTCTGCCCTTCGTTATCATACATCTAATCTGTCTACATTTTAGCAAGCTAAACACAGCTCTTCTGCAGCATTTGGCTTTTGGCCAGAAAACCTGCGATGAAGCTTTTTCCTGCTTACTTGCTTACTTTTTTTTACTGCTGCCCATACTCTTAACTAAAGCAGTGCGGCCTACCAGAGCAAGGCATTACTTAGTCTTACTTCTGTAGGCAAATTTAATCCAGTACACTTTATGGGCTTGGCAGCTATGATTGCTGCAACTGATTGAGTGCTTCATGAAGAAGCCACGGGTGTCCTCCCCGTTTATCCACTAAGATCTCCTTCCTTGTTTAGCAAAACATCATTTAAGTACTTACCTTCTCATTGTCCTCCCTGGTGTTTATTTTCTGAGGCAGATTCCCAAGTGTCTGCTACTAATTCACATCACCCTTACTAGCCATTGAGCGTCCTTAGCACTGTTTGGAGGCTAAAAATGCAACACAATGTATGTAATTATTTTGCTTGAGCACAGGAAAGCACACACAGTTTTCTTACTCTTGACTATGCCATTCCATTGAGTGAACGGACCTTTTGGTGACTACAGAAATACACGCTTAGTGCCTTTTTTTTTTTTTCTTTTCCAAGTGGAGTTCATCTAATATCAAACTGCTTTATTCCTCTGGCATACTTACGGGTGAGGATATTTATGTAGGTAAAATTCAGTAATCTTGGTGCGCAAAGCTGAGAGGGAAGTAAAGGCTTTACTTCTCCCCCCCAACGTAAATGATGATAGGTCCCTTTATGGGGGTGAGTGAACCTGGTACAGGATCCATTCATTTCAGCTGCAGTCTTTCTCAGTGACAAGACCAGGCTGTGGATCAGATCCTACACGTGTATATTTTTAAAATCTGCTAAAAATGGAAAAATTTGTAGTTGCATTTTAGAATTGCTCTGCCAATCAACGTTTGGCTTTGTTTCAGATTCACTGTCTCAATGGAAGTGGTACCAGCCTGGGCCCCAGCAGTGGGTTTCACACTCCTGCCCCACGCAGGAGGATTTTTAGGAAGCAAGATAACCAAAAAGGAAATCCCAGTGTGGTATGAATCTCTACAGAAGCCATCCTGGTGTCCACCTAACTGGGTGTTTGCTCCTGTTTGGGGAACTCTCTATACATCTATGGGGTATGTTTTTCACACTGTATTAAGGCATTTATCTGATCTCAAAGATGCTTATTGTATAATGCTGGGCCAGAGAACTGTTATTGTATTCTTGTGGCTGTATGTTTGTAAGAAACCGTGTCAAGCTGCCTGTTTAACTGGTAAAAACATGTTTTGGGAGTTGCGTGTGGGTTTGATAGGACATTTTGTATGCACAAGTATCCACAGCAAAAGCAGGAGTTTGAAAAGCTGCCATTAATTTGCTTTCCTCATTCATTCTGAGGGGAAGACCTGCCAAGCTGGCAGCGATGGAACAAGGCAGCACTGGGATTTCTTCTATGTATGTCCTCCAGTCGTTTTAGGAAAGTTTAAAAAAAAGAAAGGGGGGGGGATGACAGATGGGGGGAGAATTAGGATATAACTAACAGAGCTCAATTAAAAGAAACCAAAATCAAAACATACATGTCCTTTCAAATAAAACTGCCAGGCCGTTAAACTGTAAATGTTTGAAACCATCTACTGTCTCCTTATTTAACTAGTTTAAAATACCTGACAGCACAGCAATTACTGTCAAATGAAAAAGGAATCACAAGGCCAAATACCATTCCCACAGGAACCTTAAAAGTTTAATACTACTGTATTTTGGCAGCTGTTACTTTTAATAAGATGTCGCAAAAATATTTATAGAGGTAGGTTGTCTCAGGAGATTGTTTGGGCAGTTTTGATACTCCTCACAGACTGCTCTGGAAGCTGTCCACTCAATGTGACGTGCTTTTATGTTACCTCTGGTGAGCTGCGCCACAGAGGAGAGGTAGCACTCTGCTCCTAGAGCCTCAGCGGAGGTCAGTGCAACCCCCAAGCACAGAGTGGTGCTTTGCGTCTCTTCTGCACTTGGTCGCTCAGAACTAGCTACATACCAAGATTCAGCATCTTTTTTTTCCCTAGCTATCAAATACACATTGTTGGTAATCCAACAGTAATAGTTTTTTGGCTGCAATATGCCTTTTATGGCTTACCCCTCCATTTCTTCCATCATGATAATATATTTTAAGTGATTTGTAGTTTGTAGATAGCACTGGCTTAACTATATAAAGTTTCAAAGAGACCAAATCTTTTCCAAGATAACCTGCAAGACAACTATATAATGTTATCTTAAATACCACACCACCTGTTGCAAAATACAGTAGTGATGCAATGTCTGAAACTGTATCTGAATGCTAAATTGGCTCTTACACATTCTCTCATTTTGGTTTCATTTTCTTTCCAGAAAAGATTTATAGTTTTTATAGCCTCATGTACTGTCCCTCCTTTCCTGTCAGCATTCTCTTTTCTTTCTCCTTTTACAGAGTGTACTTTTAAAAATTGCTCTCTACTCTTGTATATCCCAAGAGTTAGCATTTGAATCAGATCGTTACTGTCCTGTGAATAAAAAAAAAAATGCCTTTTATCAGAGAGACAAGAGCTGAGTGGCTTTCCCATGAAGGGCTTCCTTCAAGTTGACTGCACAATTTGTAACCCTGTTTCTGGATTCCTCATCATAAACCTGGATATCAAGTTAAATATTTTAAAAATTGAAATTGTGACACCTTATCACTTACTTTGATAATATCAGAACCAGTATATTCTGAGGTGGATGGTCCCGATTATGTACTATACATCTAGCTCAGTGAAAAGATCATATTTGTTACCAGGCCTTTTCTTCTGTAATCCATCATGTGCACACATTCCTTGAATGATCAAGACAGCTCATTCCTTTAGAATCTCTCGAATATATTAAAAGCAAGAAACAACTAAAAGCAAGATTTAATAAGCCTTTACATGCCTTTCTTAACATTTAGCTTCCTAGCAGATTTGTATATCATGATCTTGGTCTGAAGTCAAAGTTAGAAGTACGAAGAACTAAGTCCACACTGTGGCTCTGTAAATCACTTAGGAACAGATTTGGGTCCTGATGCGTTTTACAAAGATAAACCGTGAAGTTTCTAATGCTTCCCCTGCCCCCCCCTTCTTTTTTTTTTTAATATTCTCTGCAATCAAACTGCTGAGATATCAAAGCTGCATTGTTCGGTCCTTATGAAAGTAATGGTCAAGAAGCAAGCTTGGGTCACTAACTGGGTTAAACAGAAAAAAAAAAAATCCTTCTTGTACGACCTACAAATGAAGACAAACTCCTTGCAATTACTCCTAGGGATGTTTGTCTGCTCCTAAAAAAATAATGCTTACAAGTTGGTCTCTGTCTTTGCTCCACTGCCAGCAGAAATATGTATGAGCCCCCTGCTGTCCAGCATAGTGCACAGTCCAGTTGACATTCCTACCAGGATGGAATCGGCATTCAGTTACTAATTCTGAAACAAGGGTATAATTCCAGATACTGGCATTTTATCCAGGGGATTCTACTGTAGTCATTTGGAATGGCTGTGCGCTGATCTGGATTGAAATCTAGTTGATGCCTAAAGGGAAAGTCAAAGAAGAGCAAAAGAAATAGTCTTAGGTGATGAATGCTCCCTGTTCTAATCAGGCTCCTTTAGTGCAAAAATAAACCTTACATTAGTAAATCTCCCAAATCCTGAGTATTCCTGTCTTTAGCAGCTTATGTTCTGGGATCCCTCCAGTGAACTGTTCTTCTGTGGCATTAAGAAGATCTGTTCAAAATCTTGAAACTATTTTTGGAAGATCTTTCAGTAGCCAGGATCCTGCAGGCAGGAAGGCTGCTGGATGCTCCTTGTGGTTAATTCTTTCCACAGAACTCCGAAAATCTTTGTTCTCCCCATCTTTGTCCCGTTCCTTCTAAAAAGTGACTATAGGGTTCCTCCTGCTCTAACACCATCCATCCCCATACTCACCTGTGCTTTGGGATGCCACTCAATTCCTACTCCCCCTATATTAATTTCATGCACTTAAAAGTGTGGTTTTTTTTTTTTTAATTTATTTTTAAAGCACCGTCACCCAGTATGAAAATTAACAGTTTCTTCACTATTTAGAGACTTACCTTTTACCTTGCATCTTGGACTTGCTTCCATTTCAACATGGCTTTCTCTTTTAAGACTGAAATGCAGTAGGTCATCTGCTCCTCTGCACCTAGAAGTGAGAACTCTGGCAGGACAGGGAAATTTTCTCTCTCCATATTGCTATCTACGGTAGGTGATCAACCCTGTGCAGTCAGTTACTCTGCCAAGTAGTACTTGGATATCTGCTTTTCCAAACGAATTTGGACCCTAGCACTGAAGTAACTTCATTTGATCAAGAATGCGTGCTTGCTTTCTAACCGAGGTACTGAATTACACCTTACATTTGCTTTCTCCAGATATGGCTCCTACCTGGTGTGGAAGGAACTGGGGGGCTTCAGTGAAAAGTCGGTGGTTCCTCTGGGTCTGTATGCAGGGCAGCTGGCATTAAACTGGGCATGGACTCCAATATTTTTTGGAGCTCACAAAATGGGATGGGTAAGTGGAAAAGTCAGTTTCTTAATCATAGGCTTCTGCTGTCATTTGCAAGGCGCTAAGACAAGAGTTTTGTGTCTTAATCTTTTCTCCCTGAAAATGAGCCTGAGTACAGAACATGGCTTGCAGAAGTCTTCTCAAATTCTCTTTAATGCATCCCAGCAGCCACCTGAGAGAATTTACATATCTACAACAGCCTTAAATGTTTAGATTTCAAGGAGCTCTTTCTGCCACCCTTTGTAAAGAGGTTTGTGTGACCAGAAAACGTAAACATGTATGCTTCATTAAAATTCCCAGGTGTCTCTCACAATCAGCAGTGATAAGCAGCTTATCATAACATTACTCAGGTAATCAGCACCCATTTTAGACAAGACTAATTTTCCGCAGTCTGAAGAGAAACAGCTTGCCTCAAAAATAAAAATCAATAATAAAAATAAAAAATATTTGCCTGGTTCTCTAAATATATATGCAATGCTGTAATAGTGGAAGACTCCAGTCCATCACTTATTCATTCACACCGCATCTCTTCAGGCAGCATCTATGACATGAAAAGACTGGATAAGTTTACTTAGCTAAGCGACTTGCTCAAAGTCACACTGGGTTTGTAGTCAATGTAGCACTTAACGCTGCCAAAAAGAGAGGGTATAGGTGAAGGGGATTTTATTCTCCCCCTCCTGCTCCCAGCTGCAATGCCCTTTCTTGTGACTGTTGTATCATTTTATGAGTCAATTCAACTCATAACTCAGCAGAAATCTATCTTTTTTTTGCTGGCTGGTTTTCTGAGAAGGAATTAACTCACAGAGGGATCCAACAGGTGCCAGAGCTACACAAAGACTATCTAGTCAAGCAAATGCAACAAGTAAAAGCAACACTAACCACCTTCCTGTGTTTCAGGGCTTGGTGACTCTCCTGCTCACGACTGGTACAGCAACAGCTACAACTGCTTCCTGGTATAACATCAACAAAATGGCAGCTTATTTGATGGTTCCTTATTTAGCTTGGCTAACCATGGCTTCTGCACTCAATTACCGTATCTGGAACGACAATCGCAACAAGAACCGATCTGAATAAACATTTTTCAGCCAAAGAGATTATTCTTTTTTTTCACAAGAATTTTCTAAATAAAGTTATGGCCTTATTTTATTTTTAGCTGAACTACTTGTACCATTAATTTGATAATTACAAGTTGACAAAGCAGTACTTGTTTAAAACAAATACGTCTTTACTAGGCAAGTCACAAAAGGGTGTATGCCTGACTGAGTTTTATAGCAAACTAAAAGATAGCGCTGATTGAAAAGTACTAGTTTTCTATGTTATAGCATTACATTTTATATGACAACAGCATTTTAACTATTATCAGAAAGAAGCATGAACTACAACTTCGTTATGTTCAGAGGAAGAAATCCAGCCATATATTAACACAGCTTCCAGAAAGCTGCTCCTAACAGTGACAAGCATGATTGTGGCCTGAATCTTTGATGTTTACCACTAGACACGGTGCTTTAGTGCTATGACGTGTCCCACTACAGCTGCCAGAGATTTATCTTCTGGTCATTGTACTCTGGAAATGTTTAAGACGAGATTATTTTTTTTTTCCCCCCACAATTTGTGCCTTCCCACTTTGAAGCACTGTGCAATCTAGTGTCAGCTAAATGCATTAAACTACATGTAAACTTACTAACCTTGTTCCTCTGTTTTTATTGTTTTTAAATGGTTTTGAGCAGAAAAATACTGAAGGCAACAGGATGCTATAGCCTCAAAGATAGCCCCTTCATCTCTTCTCCTCACCGTTGCAACGGGCAAGACAAAACAGGAAATTGAGAGCACCTGGACAGAAACTGAGAGGACCCAAATATTCAGCAGCCCCCTGCACACACCTCTGAGGCATCACCAGCAGCACTGGCCAAACAGCACTAACATACTCCACCTGGACCCTCAGTGTGATGCCCGTTCACCACTAGGCCTTGCCAGTGGAGCCAGCAGCCAGGCCACGGGTGGGTCTGTTGCCCAACAGGGCAGTACACACACTGTAGCTACTAGCGTCTCCTACCTGCACCCTCTCACTTCAGCTGCTTAGAAATAGAAACAAGGGTTTCTCCTCTTTAGGGTTATGGTAGCTGACACAGTAAGATCTGGGATGCTTAGTTCAACCAGTTGCTTCCTATAAGATAAAAATATCTCTTTTGTCTAAGAGCACAACAACAGACTATTTTTTGCCCACAGCTTGTGGTCCCTCTGCACAAATCTTACTACTTTTTAAAAGTCATTCTTATGGTTTGCTAAGTGTGAGATCACTTTTCCCTTTGTGATGAGGGAAACATTCCCCTCTTCTCTAGATCCAGAGGCACTTTGTTACGTTTTCAGGTACTTTGAAAGCAGAAAGTGCCCTTTGCTCTCCTACAAGTGACAAATATATCTGCTGAGCAGCACTGCATGCCCCCTTACGTCCAGTCTCAAGCACTCATTACTACATTCTATATCACAGACAAACTTCTTCCCTGCAGTCACACCATCTATGTTCAGCACTTCACCATGTTTCTTTAACTATGTTTAAGTAAGGAGTCCAAAAAAGTTCTGGCTCATGGAGACTGATATGGCTGTCAGCACCACTTCGGGCTGTGCAATCCAGCTCTCCCTTCTGGCTGCACCTGTGCAGTGACTGAGTTTTCGTAAGACACAGATGGTTTATTTCTCCAGCCTATGTTCCAGTCAGTGGAAAGAAGTAGGTTTCTGCAGACCAGCCTGAAATAGCCTAAAATATCCCTCTCGGTTTCCTGATCAGGAGAGATAACATGCTGCATATTCACAAAGCTTGAAGCAAGGTTTAGAACATTTATACAATTTTATAACTACTTTGCTCTCAAGCAGATCCTGATTGCTGCAACTAGCTTAAAAAAAAATACTACCCACATAATATATACTTCATGACGGACCGCAGAATTTTTCTAACTTGTACATACGTACAAAGCAACATAAGTACAGCCTAAAATTGCTAAAGTTCAGCCAGTTACCCTGATTTGAGGAGGGAGGAGAGAATGGGGATGACTAATTTCAAACTGACACCCCATTCCCAAATACCTCTATCTTAGGCCCTAAACTGCTTGGACTTCTAGCAGAGTTTCCCAGATCCCTTTCATTCCTTCAGGCTTCTTCTGTATTCCCGTGCCGCTCCAGACATTGCATCCCTCTCACTTCCTGCCTGACCATTTCTCACAAATCTAGTTTCTTTAAAGGGCAGGCTAAGGACAACAGCCAGCAGTACAGGGTTCCTAAGTCTTGTGGGTTTTGTTTGCCGCCTTTTAAATAAGAAAAATGGGAAGAGTCACCAAATCTTTCATCTCATTACGCTAGTAGTTCATTGCACTGGAATACCATATTATTTTCCTATCAGAACATTGTACATCTTTGTATAGCAGACGGATAGATATGAAAGATACACAAACTCCAACATGATTCAGTAAATTATAGTTTTAATGTTGACATGAGGAACTTGTGCAATGTTTCCCAGCAAGCAAGCAATCAGGCTACCTGAGAAACAAGTCAATTGCTCCAGTTACTGTCCTATTTTGAGGTCTCCCATATTCAAGAAACAAGATATTTGGTCAATGCAAACCAATGATTTATAGAACTAAGCAAGACAAGGAAAATGCAGACAAAATGATTATCAATACAGTATATGGTATAGGCATATTCTTTTGATATGACTTTTTTCCCGGGTTACCAGTATAGGAAAATAGTTGCATCAGCAGCTCATAGAACTGAAATATAAATCTTGCTGTTAAGCATATCTGGGAAGGAAATAGAGTTGAGCCTCCTGTGGCTAGACAATGCATGTCACATGGCAGCTGTCTGTTTCATCCAGAAATAGGGTGCTGAAGACGTCATTAAAAAAGGTAGGGTGGTATTTGCAGGCTCTATCACAGTCAGGATTAAAGTTCACCTCCAGGATCTGAGGCTGCATAATTCTTTTCCCTGTAAAGGGGAACACAAACATTGCCTCTTAATACAAGCTCTATAGAGATCCTGAGTCACTCCCCATCTTTAAGCCAGAGATTATAGAAAATGCACACTGGACTGGGAAAAGCCATCTTTTATGACCCAAGCTGGCAAGCTGGTAAGGTGTTTTTATTTCAGTGGGTTTCATTTTTTGGTTTTTTTTGGAGGGACGGAGGTCTGTTCTGCCATCATTATCCAGAGGACAATTATCCAACAGATTCTGCAATCACTGTGCTAATCCAATGCCTCATTTAGAACAAGAATTTGCAGCTATTTAACAGGATCTTCCCAATACAGCTGTCTTGCTTGACAGCCTGAAACATCTTCCAGAAAACTCTGCTTCTCCTTTCACCTTTCAGTACAAACCTTCCTCTCTTAAAGCTCTTAGATATCTCCCTTTCTAGTTCTAGCAGTCCTGTTCCTTTACGCTCCAGCCACTCCCACCTGCCACTTCATCTCACTCCTAGAAGGAAGTCAGAAGTTAAATTTTCTCTTAAAGCTTCATCAGTACAGTTCAGAGTTCAGAATCAAATGCATTCTGTGCAAAGAGAAACACAGGATTTTATTTCCTGTCTGGTGTTGAGATCGTAAGTGAGGGTACAAGCTTCTGATGCATAGGTAAACGCTACTCTGCTCTGCACAGAAGCAACTAGCCTATTTGTCCACAGGCTGCCTACAGCATCACAGCCATGACTTTGGCACCCACGCCCCCATCTTCAAAAGGTTAGGGACCTACGCAGTTCAGCCAGGGCTGTAATGTGAGGCTGGTCCTTTTACTACAATAGTTTTCCTCAAGCTAGGAATAATAGTGAGTTGCTTTGCTTCTCCCATTCAAGACAACTCTGGGACAGCTGAAAGAGCATTCAACATGGACGCAGCAGACCCAGGTTCAACCCCTTGCTCCACTTGATCTGAACAGAAAAGGCTCAGTTGTACACCTCCTGTTTCTCAATCACCTCACTCCATAAAAGTGATTCAATATTGACAGAATCAGCCACTGCAGGACTGGTCTAGGGGCACCCACCCAACATAAAACATCTAATCACTCCTCCAGCAAACCTGGGCACAAGCAATGAATTTTTCCTGTGTCCCGGGGACCACAATGTCACAAGAAAAGAGCACACTCAGTTCTGTTTAATACTCCTCTGGCAGTCCTTTTTGTGTTGGTGCCTCTGCTGCTTTTCTGCCTACAAGAGACAAGTGTCTGGGTTGGGCATGCTTACAGAACATTTTTGAGCCTCCTTGTGAGATAATAAAGAATTCACCCTATTTGGCAAATTTTGCCACCAGACCTCCACAACTGGCTGGAAGAAAGGCTCCAGGTAGTCAGCCATGCTCTGGCCCTACCACGAAGCAGCTTCACACACATGTTCTTGCAGACACTTGGCAACAACTGAGTGATGGTCCTGACAACATCAATAGCGCTCAAATGGTGACTGTGGTCCCTTCCCTGCTTTAATACGTAACTGTGCATTGAAGACCCTGGGGCAAGCCTGGAAGCCACAGATAGTAAGACATCTCTTTAAGGTTTTCATAGAGAGATAGGTATTTCAGACATTCTCTCACCATAAACCGGAAAGAAAACTTGCTGCTGTCAGAGAGTGACTAGATTGCTGTGCAGTTGGGTTTTTTTTTTGGTGTGTGTGGTCTTTGTTTGGATTTTTTTTTTTTTTTAAACAGAGAATGGCAGTAGCAGGGGCACAAGACTCAGCCAAGCACAGTTAACAGCTCCCCCATCATTACTGTTAACCAGCATGGCAGATGCTAACCCCACAGGTCTGCAACTCCAGATACACTTTGATGTCAGTGGGAGGCACAGAGATGCAGCTCACACTGCTTGAAAAACAGTAAGAGTTCAGACAGAAGAAATATATTTCTGAAAAGGTCCACAAATATAAAGAATTCAACATTCAAAGAAATTAGCTTCTTACCATCTCTGCTGGTGTCCCATTTAAGCATCAAGTCAACAGCGTATATTGCTCTTGATGATGGATAATCACAGATGCCAAGAGGTGCAGGTTTAGCTGAAGCAACTTGGAACAATTCAGCAAATGCCTTAAAAATGTTTGCCTAATAACAGAAAAAGGTCTCTGAATGAGAAGTGAGGTTCCATAAAAGCAATAAACATGTTTTTAACCACTTGATTCATACAGCTTCTTAAAGAGTTTGTATAAATTACACTAGCCAACAGATGAAAATCTGCACAGTATTAGCTTCAAAATGTCCATTTAGACCTAAAGACAACACAGTGACTAAGCGCTGAGCACCTGGCAATATCCATGGACTTTTCTGGGGTGCAAATCGGTACTATGGAAATCCTGGAAATTGGTTATTTAGTATTAGAATTAACCCCCTTCTCAGGCACTAGGTACAGTATTACACTTATGTGTAGAGGAGGGGAAAGAAAACCCAGGAGAGTTCTGTGAACACCACCAGTACAACTATGAAGTTCTGACTTTTTCCTGCCTATGAAGTTGCATTCTAGCTTTGTTTTGTCTTGTTCTGCAACGAAAAATCTTCTACCCACTTACACCCCTCTAAAAAGGGTGGTGGGGACACGGAGATTTTAAGAACATACTACATTGGTATTTTGAGAAACAATCAGATATCCAATGTGAAAATCAAATAAAACAAAGAACATAGAGGTGTGAATTTTAGCATTGAGTTTATACTGCAGTGAACCATTCCTTCTGCAAATGAAAAAATGGTGTAATACTTCCTATTCTCCACACAGTACTACTTTGGGTAACCTACAGTACATATTTTGACATCTCTCTTTTAACCCCTTGTAGTCTCTTCCAGACTATTTTAAAACTAATGCTGCAAAGCCTGTCATACTCCGAGTATTGAGTGGATGTGAGGTTCTAGTTAAAACTGACGTAAATTAATTTATGGAAATCAATCCACGGTTGGATAATTTATTCACTTTTGAAAGCATACGCACATGTAAATGCTCAGCTACCCTTCATTCTGCATCTTCTAGCTCCTGATAGATATGGAAGAATGCAACAATTCAGTTTTGCGCATGTTTCTGAACCATCGCTTCACATTCAGCTTTTTCTTTCAAGCATGAATTACAGGCAAAAAAAAAAAAAGTCAATGAGAAGGCCCTCATCTGACTGCCTGCATGTTTTATGGAACTATAGTATTTGGAGCTCCCTCTTTGCAGATAAAAGATGCCCTAATGTTAGGGCACCGTCTGTTTTCTTGTGAACGGTCATTAATGCAGTGACCAGGGACAGGGCTCTCGCCAGCTCGCTAACAGAGAAGCTGGGGCAGCAGCTGGAAATTCTGCATTGCAGCCTCAAAGACAAGATTTAATTTAACAAACGGGGGTTCTAACTTCCTAGCTCAGAGATATTACATTGGCGGAGGAGGGGTCTTTAAGAAAAGAGAGAAGATCAGCCTAATTTGTTTCCTTTTAAGTATGCCACAGTATACAAATGCAGCCTCTGCACTATCCAGTCTGGCACTGTAACCCTTCAAGCACAGCACCCCTGGAGCAGGGGCAGTGCTTATTTCTATCAGCCACTTGGGCACATCCCTGTCTTGTGAGTGAGCTCCAGTGCACTGCACAGCAAGCTAACCTGAAAGCGTACAGGGAGGTCTTTAGACCGACAGCTCTGCTTAAAATAGGTAACCAAAACCTGTGATGCCATTTCACTGAGATTCCTATATACTGTAATTTCCTATTTACTTCAGTCTCCTACTTGTTCTGACAGCTCCTTGTCTTGTGAAGCTGTTTGGAACAAAGGACACAAGAGCCTGAATACTTCAGTGGTTCAACTTTTCAGAATCAGAGTTAATATTCTACTGAAGAGTAGTGAAGGCTTTGAAAACAACTCTTCCACAGTCACGTGAGCAACATTTGTAGTGATTAGCACACTTCATACTCTGGACTTCCCTGCCATTTTGCATGAAATACTAAGTCTTCACAACCATGGGTTTAGATTATCGGCAACCTTCTGTAAAAAAGATGGAACTTGCAAGAAAAAAAGATCCAGCTCCCAGGATCCTGAGGGCAGTCAGGACTGGCTTTTTTACTAAGTCCAATATAAAGAATTCTCATAGTGTAACCATGAAATAAAATTCTCAAATGTTAACAGCAAAAGTTTTTGAGGGAGAATTACGCTAAGTTAATAAATGCTTCTAAAGTAAAGGTTAACATTTGTTGCCCTTTGTGGAACTGATACACGTGAAGTATGTCTTATGAATAAAAAGAACGAACAACATTTTTGGAAAAGCTAATTTGAGGAGTAAATAAAGATCCATGAACATTTACACGAGAAAGACGAATTGCTGACTTACTTGTACGGTTGTCCAAGGATATTCAGGATATTGTTTTTCAAACAGAGGAATAAATTCTTCGCAGTGTACCTAAAGCAGTTTAGCAACATCAAAGACTGTTTTGGTTGGGAATGACTGAGCAATCAGATGACAAGGGAATGGAACATCAAGTATATTTTTCTCATTCATACAAACCCAGGTAGAGAACTAGGGAATTACACAGCTCCTGAACACCTTCCTTGTTCCAGTATTTCTTGTTATAAAAGATCACACTGAAGTCCTTGACAATGATTAGCTACCATTTTAATAATTCTTTTACTTATCTCTATCAATGTGGGTGACATTCAGGATGTAAGTTTGTATTACTTTATATAATCACAGGTGATTAGGGGCCCAGAGGGGGAAGAACCTAGGAAAATATTTGCTTAGGGTACTTTCAACACACTGACTGCTTGTTTAAGTGGAGGTGAAATAGGTTATTTGGCAACAGTCACAAAGGAGGCACTGGAAGATTTTCTAACAACGGAAAGGCGAGGGAATGTTTTGGACTGTTTGCTTACCTGTTTTAATGTTACACCGGGAGCATAATTCATGACTGTGAAATGCTTCTCATAGTCATCCAAGTCATCAAGTGAAAATGCCCTAAGAAATAAAACAATTCCTTAGTTTCCAATGTATCAGATTTAATTCCAAGCCCCTCCACACTAAGGAAGAGAACAAAATTACCGATTTGAAAAGCGCAGCCAGAATACATCATAGATATACAGCTTGAGTGGTTTTATGGACCGCAGCAATACAACATAACGAATGTCAAATTTAACCATCCCCACATCTTCTCGGTGAAACAAGACTGGATTCTCAATATATTTGCATACTACCTACAACAAAGCAAAACCACTCACAGTAAATATAATTCAACTGAAATGAAAAAGTGTCATTGGATCTCGATGACTTAAGGTATCCTTGTATGCATTTCAGCTTTTCTTTAGAAATGCGCACAAATACACAATGTTGTTATGCAAGTAGGTACCTTTTAATCAAACTCTTTGACATCAGGGTGGGGAAAGTGGGAGGCCAGAATGTACTTATTTAAAAAAAAAAAAACAACCAAAATTAATTGTATTTATAATTTCAGTGACCTTGTTGTTTTGAATGAGAAATGTGAAGCAATTCTTTGTGCATTTCTGCATTCCAGAAAATACGTGCAGTCCACACACCAACAGAAATAAAGCTGAAGCGACACTCCGACGTATGACTGCACATTGCAGACTCCCTATAAAAAGCTCCATGATTCATCTGTTGTTGGCAAAGACGGTACTTTGTGCCACTGAGCAGAGCTGTGGATGAGCAGTAACAATCAACCAGGGGACAGAAGCAATAACATTCCAAAATTTATGACCAGCGCTAACTATAGCTAATGTGTGTTCATCTGCCAGTCTGATGATTAGCGTTAAAGCAGCACCACACTGGAGTATTCATTACTGCCAGGGCAAGTTTTATTTTTTAAATAAGAAAACACCAGGCTCCGAGTTCATCACTGCAACAAACGAAGCTGACCAATTTGAACCTGAATCAATTCTGAATTATCGAAACTGTATGCTTATGGCCAGCATATGAATTTTGAAGAAAAATAAATTTCCTTCTTTGTATTTTTAAACCTTCTGTGAAGCAGTTTGTTCAGCTCTCCCCTTTCAATCACATTCAAAACAATGCTCTCTAACCTTTGGGCTGCTTTCCCTATGCCTGATGATATTGTTAAGGCTGTTGGTGATGTGGGTATCCAGGCTTCTGGCCAAGTTCCACGGTTTGCATATCCAGTGATTGTCTTCTCCTCTGAGAGAGAGGGAGAGAGAGAGAAGCCAACACCTGTAAATATCCACCTCATTTGTCTGTCTTAACATCCACTTGAACGGATCTATGTACTCCCCTGAATAAATACGTTCTAAAGCTTACAAAAAGGCTACAGTACAAGGACTTTTGACTGACAGCTGGGAGTAGTAAGCCTTAGGTGTAAAGGGGAGAAAAGGCAGCGGTAGCTTTCACTGATCCTTTCAGTTAGGGCCTAGCGTACTCTTACTGTTTATTTCCTTCTTCTGCATGCGATTCCTTCAAAAGGGGAAAACAACCCATCAGCAGGGCAGCAGCATCATGAACACACACAGGTCATGGTGTGGAAATCATTCTGCCAGGAGTGCGAGAACATTCTGGCAGAGTATTGTGCAATTTTCTAGGTTGATTCCCTAATAATACCTCCAAATCACTCACATTAAATGACACCATAACTTGTCTCTTTGGGAAGAAATCACACAATATCTCAACAGTTCATATTGAAAGAAAACAAAAGTACACCACCATCTTCTCACTTTCCAGTAACTAGTCACCTCAAGGGGCAAAACTATTTGCAATATCTTTGAGGAAAATAGGCAACATGCTGGTATTTCAATGCATCTTTCTGAATAAGGACAGAATGACACTTGATGTCTTCCTTTCCTCAACCTACTAAAGCATCCTGAGAAACTTCTTGAGCTTCATGGTAAACAGCATAAACTGAGCTGAAGTTAGTGGTGTTAACTTAAGAGGGTCTGTTTTATTTGTTTATTTGAAACTTCCTATCCCCTCCTTTCCATTCCTTACATACACATTGCATTTATGGTCAATCCTTGGTATTAAAAAGGAATTAAACCACCAAACACTAGGGATACATAGAAGGAGCACTCTCTCCTGGTCGTGCAAGTCAATAACAGACTATGTAGAGCAAAGAACGGCCAAATGCAATGCCTGGCAGGTGGCACCATAAGCAAACATCGCTAAAGAAGAAACATTTCAACCAGAATACTCCACACCAGGCATAAGAGGTTATTCCACTAGCAGTATCTAATGCTCTCTTTCTCTCTTACCAAAAGAAAATCTTAGTTTCCATCCACTCCAAGGCAGCTGCACCAGCAGAAAGAGTGTGGATTTAAAACCCTAAAGCTCCACAACTGCTTTAGGCTAACACTAAAACTCGATTTTACTTTCACAACGTTACAGAACCCAAGTACTTTAATTCTAAACATTTTCCACTCTGGCTTAAGTGCAAGAACAACTGCTACTGGTCCCCTGGAAATAAAAAACAACATTTGTTACAAACAGTCTGATCCTTTGTATATCTGTTAAATACAAGAGTCAAGATCTTGACTAGACAAAAAGCAACAGCTTCAAATCCGTATTCAAATCATGGTGAAGTTTCTGTGTTTCAAAATGCATTGCTTAACTACTCTTACATTAAAGAAAAGATGTAAAAAGCTCACACTTTCCAAGTAAAATTCACTTGAACGTAAGCACAGCAAGAGCAAGCTCATGGTGGTGTAACAGCTGCCAATCCCAAAGTGCAGCCTACTGGTCTTTGAGGAAAGCGGGATCAAGAAAGCACAAAATGTAAGGAAGTGGAAACACGAGCCACCTTCTGTCGCGTTGCTGAAAGTAGCTCACGAACTGAGGCAATTCTGTTTGGAGGTTAAAAGTACGAGGCAACCATCTTGGCCCATCTGGTCCTCCAGCTCGTCTAGAGATGGATGCCAGGCAGTCTTTGACAGTCAGGAGGTTCTCACATGGGAACTGATTCAGCATTACCTCAGGCCTTTCCTCACTTAGCTTCCTACAAAACAGAGAAGTTGTTGGGTGAAGGAGGAAGGTTGGTGAGGCCTTTGGGAACACAGTTTTTATAGCAACAAAAGAATTTGTATCATCAGGGGAACAATTGCAACCTATAATCTTTGAAGTGCGAGAAGTTGTAGAGGATGTCTGCTTCTCCCTCGTTGTCTGTGAACACAAAACGGGGATGTGTCAGGTTGTTGAGGACTTGCTGAATGTCTGTGAAAACCCTAGAAGAAAAAGGCGCATGAAGAACAATGTGAGTTTGGTTTCTGAAACTGATCAACTCTTGCTTGAACAGAAAAAAAGTTTTAAGCTTGGCTTCCTACAAGAATTATACTTTACCAATACACACTATCTGTGACAATCTCAACCCACAGAAACATTTTAAATTGAAGTGGGACAGATATAAAAAAAAAATATTTTGAGACAGAAATCTCAAAGACAGTTTAGCTCCTACAACTTTCACAAAACCAGCAATTCAGAAGACAGTGACTAAGTCCCCGACAGAGAAGCACTAACATGAATTCACTATTCTACATGAAAAGTCCCCAAGGGAGGCCTTGTAAATGCCTTTGTTGCTGGAAGAGCCCTAAAAATCAACCTGCTGTCATTCACAAGAAAGAAATTCATCGGAAATCTTGTCAGTTTAACTCAGTAGCTTCAGAAGGCTATTTTCAGAACTTCATGCAGAGACATTTAAAACAATCAAAACATATGAAAGTACATACATTATGTATGTGCAGGAAGTACACACAACTTTGAGATTTAATACAAATCCCCTCCCAGCTCCACTAAAAAACCACACCAAAACCCAACCCAAACCTGATACACATTACAGAACATAACCAAGAACGAGGCAAGATGTTGCTTATCTTAGGAAATTCCCCTCTCAAATAAAACCAGTGACTTGGCTATCTGACATGCTAAAACAAGCAGATAGCAATATAGGTTATTTTGATGATTTTACAGCTTAAAGTGAGGTCACTTAATTCAGAATTCAGCATGATGACTCAAAAAGCAAGACTGACATAGAAAACAGTTCTCAAGGTAAGGGAACATTTAAACAGACTAAGCAACCACTAATTTTTTCCATGCGAAACCACTATATTCTTCCTCTTCTCCAGACCTATTCTTATCAATTGTGTAACTTTCTTCTCTTCTGCTACTAACCAACTGGAAGAGATACTCCCCTGCAAGACACTTGTCTGAAATAGTGAACTGTAAAAATAGCCCAGTCACAAGGGGAAATATATTCTTTAAAAAGAAGAAAAGTATGTAAGATGTTTTGCATAGTTCCATGTGTGACATACTACAATGTGACATACTATTTATGCTGGAGCCTAAGACTAACAGAGCGGACTTCACAGTAGATGAAGAGAGTCACCCTGGCATCCCTGTTAAAAGAAGTCACCAGTCTTTCCCCACTGTTGCAACAGAGCAAAGTTAATATCTTTATACAGCCCCACTAGCATTTCTTTATGCTATGCAAATATCCCTGGTTTGGAGCAACTTTTAGTCCTTGCTGAAGCAAAAGGGAATCAAAGGGGTGACCTGAAGATAAAAGGCCTTATAATGCTGTAACAAAGTCTTGAAGCATCCAACATTCCCACACAAATACACACACAAGAACACATGCAACATAAGAAATACTAGAATTTAAGTTGCTCATACAGTCCCAGATCAGTCCCTTACAAACACACCCTACAATACAAGTTATCATCCCACAGACACTAGTCCTGTGTAGCTGGATCCAAACCTAGCTACATGGTAACAAGAAGATCATCAGATCTACACAATGCATGTATTCTGCTTGTTAAATCCACCCAATAAATGGGAGTAGCAATAGGTTGTGGTTCCCCCCCCCCCCCCCCCCCTTCTTGTGATTAAGCCCCTTTAGCATGGTATGGAAATATTTTGCCAACATATTGCACAATTTTTTTGTGGCAGAGTGCTGGAATGCTGGCCTTCAGGATTCCCAGCTTCCGTTCCAGGGTATGTGAGTGGTGTCTGGTTTCCAGCTCAGGAAAAAGGGTAAAATTAGCACAGCCAAGTATAGAGTTTGGTACGCTCATTCTGAAAAGCAATGTGGTTGGAAAAAACTTGTACAGTGTTATGTATTTGGTGTACAGCCATGGTTAGAGTTGGGATAAGGCTATGCAATCATTTGGTTAGTTATCTGCAAAAACAATCCAGTTACAGTTGCTTTCTCCAGAACAGAAATGAAACCTTAATTCAAAACTAGTGTTACGCTGGAGCTATGAAAAGTCACAGATAGGACTCCTTTGCATGTGAGCTACCAGAGAACCTGAATGCACTTACAGGTAAAGTTCAAAAAAAGGCGTTTACTGAAATTAGTGGAAGTAACTCAGTAGGGGATCTTTGGGAGTCCCTCCTGTTGCAGCTACAGCAAATACCTTTGAGATCTCCGTTTCATCAACTGATGGTTCTCAACAATTCTTCCAACTAGGGTAACAACAAGGCTGAACTATAACCTAAGGTATTAAAATGGATTAATCAGTGCTTAAGGCCAAACAAAAACATAAGCCCTGTGGCAAACTCCCTTACTAGAAGTCAAAAAGAGGCAATGGTATGAAAAATGCTGCTGTAACAAAGGCCTGAGGCCAAGGCATTTGGCCTTACACTGCATGGAAGGACACCTGCAGAGCCTGGCAGCATCTGATAACTCCAGTAAATCTTATTCCACATCATTTCCTAGACATCATTTAATCAGTCAGAGGTTGCCTCCCTCCACCCCATTTTTATTCCATGTTTCCAAATACATCATTTAGTAATAAACTCCCACTGTTGGCTGGGCACCAGCCACTTTTCTCAGCTGACGAGCAGGGTGTTCTTTACACAAACGAGGAGTTCAGCTGAGAGGTGGGTCACCTCCTCTTGCACATCCAAAAATCTATTCCCCCCCAGTGCTAACTCACTTAAATGCTCTACATAAGCTCTACACCACACAGAAATACAAGTAGTGACCTGCATTCAGTCACTCCAAACAGCAGGCTTAAAGAAAGATTCTGGTACTCTTTTTTCCCCCCAGATAAGTATTAAAAACAAAGAACACCCTTCCTAAACAAACTAATATTTCTCTTTCAAAAATTTCCCACTACCACACTGAGCTGCCTTTATAGATAGACAGAAGGTATCAATCACTATCTTCTATAATACAGTTATCAAAGACTATTAGAAAGATTTTTTTTTTCCCCCAGTAGCTTACAGCTATACACAAGATTTCACAGAGGTGCTACTCACATTAACAATAAAAAAACCTGCTTTCTTAATCTTGAAGTCTTGCTAAGAAATTAATGTGCCAGACCACTCTGGATTATGTATTTTAAGACTTGCTTATAGAACACAAAAATGCTGCACAAAAGAAATGGGGGAGCTCAATTTATCTTTGCCAAGTGCAGGAAGACTACTGAAATAAGCTGATGGAGGTTAAGATTAGAGGGAAAATAAGGCCATCCCACTCGTTCCAAGTTTAAGTCACTCCATCCATTCTTTACGCAATCGTCTTACCATAAAAGTCTTGGGACAGTCAAAGGCTCTGGAAGGCAGGTGATTTAATGTCAAGAACGTAGATTTCATAGAAACACTATATCAAATTAATGTTTTTCACTGCTAATACCTATCACTGAGTTTAGTGGTGAGGTTCCCTTAGGTACTTTAGTATATCCAGTATTAATGCATACATTTGAAAAAATCAGACCTCTGCACTGAAGAACACAGACTATAAGGGCAGGCACCTGACAACTACTGCGCTATTCCTTTGTTATCATCTACGAGGCATGTAGGATTTTCTACGATATTCCCCTGTTTTTAGTTAAATAAGTTGGTACACATTCCAATGTCTACTCTGATAATACACATCCACATATATACATAAAAATACAGACAGATAAGAAATGCACCAAGTCCCATTCTGGGTTTGACAGATGACAGAACCTCTACACTGCAATACTGTGGTATTAGCACACCTACTTTCAATCCCATCAAAACTGGAAGGACTTTTCATATGCATTTTGTCTTTGAAACATTTAGTTCATTTATCCACCTTTTTTTCAAGCCAGCACTCTGCACAGCTGGATAGAACTCTCTCCCTAGGGCAGCAGTTACTATTAATGCAAGACCTACTTGAACCTATAATTTTGCTATATCAAACTACGTGTACTTGCTCCCCTGCTTTTTAGGATTCAGGTTAAAAATTTATTTTATTTTCCCATTCTCTGTCTTAGCTCTACTTGGAAACAAGATGACTAAGAATCTGTCCCAGGTTCTAAACTTTCCAACCTCATGCATTTCTTTTCTTCTGAATCCCCTCAAACAGTGGCAATACACAAGACAGAGCATATACATTAACAGGCTACACATATCTACCCAGCTTCACATGTTCTCATCTGCCTGTCCATCGTGACAGCCTTAAAACCTTTAAAGCTCTGAAAGAGGCCAAGAGCACTGGAAGACTGCAACTCCCACTAGGCCATCTGGACTCTGAGATGCTACCCTGCTCCTGGAGGAACTTTAGTAGATGAAATTCAGAACACAAAAAGGACCTTCTGGCCTCCTGTGGAGGCCAAGCTGCTCTCCTTTCTCCTCTTCAGACAAGAGCTGGATAAAGAAGAAGAGAGGAAAACCTTTAGGAGTACATGGACAGGGTGTTGATGACATTCCTTAGAAGCAGAACAGGAAGGATTTGGCATGTGGTTCCCCCTTCCTTCCCTCCCTGCCTCCTTGATGTAAATGCCATTCACCTGAAATATGAGATGCAAAATGAAGAGGTAGCAGAGAAAAATAAAAGTCGACATTTCCCAACATCCTCACTGTTTCTTTCCAACTCTACTAGAATGCATCTACCTTTGACTCCCTTATCTGAAACAGAGGCAAGTACACTAGATGAAAAAACAGCTTATGCTTATCCTCACAGTCTTGTAATCAGAGATCTAGTGAATAACAAATCACCTCAACACAAGAAGCTAGGGTGTGAGTATACCTATCAAATACATTTTAGCCTAACCTCATCCCTTAAGGACAACGCTTCAAGCAAGAACTTGGATCCCAGTGTCAGACTACAAACACCCTGGAGTGCAACTCACAGCACATGCTACATAATAGTGTGTTTTTCTGGAATGAAACTAGTAATAAGGCAGTCTAGCCATGCAGTGCCCTGCTTTTGCTCAGAAAAATCCCTTATCTTTGTAATGCTCTTCCAGTTTTCTGCTGAAGTACACCCCATTTTTGTAGTAAGGCATATATCCAATTTGAAACATGCCAGGTTTTCACAAGATTCCTGTTTGGCAATCTCATCTGAAGAAGGGGAATACCCTGTTATATTCACACAGCACAGAGAAGCACATGTACCCCTATGGACGTACACGCTATAATGCAGAGAAGTCTTCAGTCTTTCTTCCATACTCTAGTTGTACTCCTTAGTTAAAACAGTGTTACAACATTATGCAACTTTTCTTTCACCCAGAAGGTGGCACTTACTTAAAAAAAATAAAAAATCTGAATTTATTTTTAGAAATTCTGTAAGTGACAATCCATTTACTCTGAAGAATCCAACAAGAACAATTATTAAGTCAGAATCTTAAGCAAGTGGCTACATCTAAACACATGCCCAACTTGCCTCTGTTGTTCAAGGCTGGAAAAGGCTGTTCAGCCTCAGCACACTGCCATTATTATACTTAATCTTGGTAAAAAAGCATTTTGTTTGCGGATACGTACTTGAAAATTTTGTCTTTGTCATAAACTGGTGGGTTTATCGCTATAGGCAGTTTTTCCTTGTTTTCTGCTAAAATAGCCTAGAAAACAAAAAACCCATAAAAAGTTAATACTAGGCAGAATAAAGGAGCAGCTTTAGGTCAAAGTCCACAATATTCAGCAGGTATGAACAGCAACTTAAACCAAACTGAATTTTAAAGTGTGCCTGATCAGGTTTACAAAAGAAGTGATTGAAAACCAACATAACCTTTAAGGAGAAGCTACAGGTAAAATATTCTGTATGACTCAATGTTCACCCAAGTGTTTTATCAGCAATAGCCTGTTGAAGTTTAGCCTGTTGAAATTTTCTCAAATTATAAACCTTTACAGATAATTTTCTGCAATTCCCTATCTCCATATAAGTATTTAAATACAGGTATACAAGTGCATTTGTAGTCACGGTAAAAATGACAGTCCATCTGCATGTCTCATCGGTCCGTTGTCTTCAGTATAAGTGAATTCCATCAAAGCTTCATTTTGAGAAACATATTCTGTTGTGTAATATGCTGCTCAGGGAAAAAAAAACAGTACAAGAGCAGGGGCAGAAGGGAATCAGAGGTAACAGGCTATTAGTAAAAAAGGAACAAGAAATATGGCTTCAAGACCACGGCTTATCAACACTGTTGAAACACCCTGAGAAATTCCTGTTTCTCCTAAGCATTAAACAAAATATCAAATCACAGATGATCATATGCAGTAAGAGACAAAGTTACTGTACTTCCAACAAAACGGAAGATTGACCATTTAGCCATGATGTTTTATTACAGATAACTAAAAAAATTATAGTGGGCTGGAACTTAATTCTGCTCCTGTTAAAATGAGCAAAAGCCTTCAGCAGCCTTCAGCAGTAAATATGCTTGAAAAATCTCACTCCATCTTTTACATCATCTCTGACTGCTAAAAGGAAATACACATTCGGATCATTGCTGATACCCTGCCAAAGGAAGTATCTCACAGAAACTCTAGGATGGGAGAAGTGCATCTTGAGAAACCAAGGTAGCTGCTGTTCTGCAATAGCTCCCTGAGTTCCAGCTGCTGCAGGCTGTCCTCATAAGTTGCAGTGGTGAAATGTCTGTCCAGCCTTAGACATACCTCTTTACCTTTAAGGTTGTTATAGGGAATACCATCATACATAACCGGAAAACATAAACGAAACCCCAATTGTAATCAAAGATCTTAGACATCACCTTCTAAAACAGATTGGACAGTACAAATAAAAAACAATTCCTGCAGTCACCTAAGAATAGGAAGGGAGCCTGTAATTTTAAGAGAAGACTACAGTTCTCAGAACAGTACCAGAGGATTCATTATTGTCTTTTCTGCAACTCGAACGCAGGGAGCTGTTGCAGAAGAGCAACTACTCTAGTCTCCCCGAGATACTTCTTCCATCCCAGACACTTCATGAGAAGCCACCTCCCCTGACACTGGTTTCTGCAATCATTGCTCAATCATTACCCATAGTACCATTAAGTTACAGCCTTTGTGGTCTGTGTTGGAGACCAGAATTAGGTAACAGAACAAAAAATAGGTGAAAGTTAAGCCACAATGTTGCTGTAACAACCCTGTGATTCTTTTGAATAGAACACTGAAGCTTTCAGGTTTATTTAAAGGAAAATTAGAATATGAAATATAACATCCTTAGCTATAGTGAAAACCAACAACACAGCCCATTTAACAACATATGATTATTTGCACAGAGTAGTAAAGCAGTTGCAGAAATTGTACAGTGATAGCAGCAAACAATTTTGAAACAGTATGACTTGCATAAATGTTCAGAAATGTTTTCACACAACTGTTATTTCCCTGCAGAAATGCTGGCTCACATATTAACGCTGCAAACAGATCTCTGAAGTTGTCTGTATTTTTTTGTGCATGCTGCTCTGCCTACCTGAAAACAGGGGAATTGGCAGTGTCAGCAACATAGTATCTCTTTCTAGCCATCTCACTTTCGGTGTTTAAGGATGTGCTGTGCCCTAAGCTATTCTTCACTGGTCTGTCACCAGTTAAGACTTTAATCTACAGCCAAACATTCTAGAGCAAAAGAAAGCTCTGTCGGTTGGTTCTAGCAACAATATTTTGCTGTCACCTCTTCTGAATAGCTGAGTGGCAGAGACAAAGTAAAGAAAAAAAAAAAAAAAAGGATGCTTTGAGAAAATGTTTTTAAGGTGGGGTGGTAAAGGAGGATACTGTTTGCATATTTGCCACACACTGTTCTTTAACTTGACCTGATCATCCCAAAACAGAATTAAAACACATGCAAAAAATTGCCTTATCTGAGAATCAGGCACTTTTGCCAAGAGAACACCTGTAAGACAGGAACTATGGGTGCATTGTTGTTCCTCATCTGTAAATGCAAAGTACATCTATCCTGCTTCCAAAAATGTGAAATCCCAACCAACCAATGTGACTTAGGTTACAAGACAGCCTAGCTACTTTGAATGTACACCTTTCTTTGGCAGAAACTTCGTTACTGACTTGACATTCTTAATAACAAGCTGGATCCAGCATTTTCTACCTATCCTCTATCAAAAGAAACATACAGTTGGGGTATAGATTCATCTTTAGAAGGAGCACTTTGAACGCCACTAGTGGCCAGTACAGTGTCCTCATAAGCATCACATTCCTTCATTTTTCTTAAAAAAGAACCTCATGCAGATCTGGTTCATGAAAAGGAGATTCCAAACAACAATAATTTCACATCCTTAAAATATCACAAACCTTTAGCAGAAAGGAGAGCTCTAAACAAAACAGATGAGTACTTTATAACAGTGCCATCAAACTAAAGATATCTCTGCTCCAGTATTTAATGGTTCTAAATCATGACATTAAATGAGTAGCCAGGTTGAAAAATATAACCACTCCTAAAATACTGAAATAAATCTTTCTGTAATTCAAGACTGACCAAAAGTGCTGCAATAATAAATCCAATCAGTAAGCCTATTACACAATGTCTCAAGTATCTAACTGGAAGGTGGGTACCTCATATGAAGTACATCGTATGCTTATAAAAAAAAGTTATACAATACTGCAGTAACATATTTGAAATAATTTGTGTTGCTTCAGTTTTTAAACTGTTAAATATTATGCTTAAGACATTTCTCGTCTCAACATACTTTCTTTGAAATGATTTGGGTTTTTTTAGTTAATAGCTATACTCTAAATTAATCTTTAAGCCTAAAAAGAAGCAAAATCAGAATTCTTGCAATGTTTTGACACACTACCTCTTCTTAGAAGAGAGAAAATATGAGCTTTGTTAAAATTATACCTGGTAATGCTCATCTGATGGCTCTGGCGTAAAACAGTTGACATCCAACACTTCATTAGGTACCCATGGTAACAAAACACACTTCCTGATCAAGCGATCTGTTTCCCCATAAGCGTAATCACGAGTCACTTCATCTGCAGCAAAACAAGGAGAATGAAAGGCAGTTCCTAGAAGGTTCTCCACTGAAAGTATTCCTCATGCCACATCACACCAATGACAGCTGAGCAGTTAATAACACCACAACTTTTTTATTTAAATGCAAAATTAGAGATAATTAAAGAACTACATCAAAAAGGGTGTTATTTAGAATGCAAAAATTAGTCCAAAACCATCTGACTTACGTCAGTTTAGTCAGACAGCTGGGCACTTATCTCCTCTGCATGATGGGGGCATAAGGTGGCCCCCAACCAAGATTACAGGAGCAAAGGGTTGGCCTGGCATTTCCCAATGTCAAGTACTTGACTTCGTGACTCAAAGCTACAAAAATAGACTTTTAAGGAAATTTTTTTTTAAACTCTCAGATGACTGAATCTGTAGTTTCACGAAGACAGTGATGCAAGATTTAAGTTCTCTGTCAATAAAACATTAACAACATTTTTTCACGGATGAAGGCCTCTATCTCACATAAATTATGGTGCTAGAAATATCAGGCAGAGAACTTTTTAAATTCGGTAGCACTGCAAATACGCAGTCATTTTGATCTTGAAATATTTGTTCTGCTGTGAAGCGCTCAGTGATTTGTAAGAATATGGTGCATCTCCTGTTGCAGGCATAAAAACAAAAAAAACCAAAAAACTTTACAGACACACACTTACCACCAGTTTCAAGGTCTCTCAAAGGCCAGAGAACAGTGTAAGCAATTTGTTGAGGCATATAAAACAGAGGTGCTGTTGCAAAGCTAGGCTGATCTGAATGCTGAATGCGTGATCCAAATTCATCCATAATGTACCAGACAGGAACCTTCTCCTCGGCAGTCTGTACCGTTAAAGAGAGGAGTGAGACATCCTGCACATATCAATTGCTAGAAAAGCACCACAAGACAGAAGGCACTGGCAGCACCCCCTACACCATTTCTGTTTCCTACTCCAGCCAAGATTGTGAGCAGGTGTGAAGTACAGAGCAACACTCCCACCCCTGCAACTCTGAGGCTAGGCCAGCCTAGCACCCAGCCACTGCTGGGAACAGCATCTTCCCATCTCAACTGCACAGCCCCATCCTCTTCCTTATGCTAGTGCTATTGCTTACCAGATCCGCTTCCCCTCTACCAAACTAGCCAGCTCAGGGAGCGAAACCAGCAGAAGGCTGTTTGGTTTGGGTTTTTTTGGTAGGGTTAGGTTTGCTGCCCAGTTCACTACGAGGATGAGATGGAAGTTTACAGCTTAAGAGTGAAGGAGAGCAGAACTGCCCCCTGCAACAACAGCTGGCTGTAAGAGTGTTGAGGCTGCATCATCAAACCATCCCTTCCTGCAACACTTGTCATGATAAAATCCTGAATGAATGAATAAGCTTTAAATTGCTTGATAGCACTACTGTTGCCCTGTTACAGATGCGGAAATGGAGGCACAGAGATTAGACTTAAAATATTCAAGTAGCCCAGTGCCAGAAAGGGGAATAGAAGACAAATTCAGCTACAAGTTGAATTAATTGTCTTCCAGAAAAGCACTTTTCAAGTGGTAACACGGATAATTCCACCTGACTCATAAGCCATTCATGACAACAAGATGGGAAACAAAGACAGGGTAGAAAGATTGAGATACTCTTCAGAACTCCTTTTTATTTAAAGAAAAAAGAAAAAAAAGAAAGCACTCACAACTAATCCCTTTCTCAGGGATTTTTCAGGCCTGATACTACTATGAGTTAAGCTGATACCTTAATTGATAAAGTGTCCACTCCAGGGAAAAACCTCAAGCCCCTGAGTTAAGAGGTGCAGGCTGGTCATGCTCATACTGCTCAGGGTTAGCCCTACCCATTCTGCATAGGGCTTGGCCCAAAGAATTTGCCTTTCTCCTCTTTAATCTAAAATACTTACAATAACCTAGGAGGTATGTTGCAGCCCCTACAAAAGAGTTTTTAACTGAACCCTGAGGGTTGCATTCCCTCAGAAATGGCATGTATGCATTTGAGGGCGTTTGAAGGCTCAAGACCTGCTGGTACAGTGCTGAAGGGTTATGTAGGGCAGAGGGACCAAGTCTGGTGTGGTCTTATCCACACTACCTAAAAGTAGCAGCAGTAAGCTATGCCCAGAAACACTTAGGCTCCATCTTGAGGCTAGTTGGTTCTCACCTGAGGGTGAGCTATCATTTACACAGTACAGACAATCACTTGCCAAATACAAACCAGGAAGTTATTTGACAGTGTAGATATATCCCTGCTATTTAAAGCACTCTATACAGGTGAGGAAAACTGCAAGCATAGCTGAGACATACATGTTTATGTGAGACAGTTGATTCATAATAGATTCTTTCCCTCACTACGAGAAAGTTCAAGTAGAAAACACCCACATAACATACAAGCAGATCTCCCCCTTCTAGCCCCCTTCTTTTGCAGCAGATTCTTCCTCTGTTTTTGTAAACACCCTCAAAGTTCTCATCAGAAAGCTGACAGCAAGCCACTGTGCATTTTAGCCCTACATGGCATTTACTCTCCTTCCAAGTAGAAGTTTATTCTGAAATGCCTGTAAAGGACCTTTTTTGTATTGAAAATGTATCTTTAAGAGCCATATATTGGAATGTCTTCACTCAGGATTGCTCAGAACTTTTTAGCATCCTAATTAGGCTTTAGAGACTTACCCCTTGAGAAAGCTGGTAGGTCTGATTGTATTTCCACATTTCCTGCAACACTTGCTCAACACTGCCCTCATCTGGGATCTCTCCGTGAAAGCCAACTCCCATGAGATTTGTCATTCTGTGCAGTAAGCCAGGTACGTGAAGTAGCTGCTGGCGGGCATGTTCAACACGGTACGTCCAGGCGTGGTCAATGAGGAAAATGCTTAAAGAGAATTTTGCTAACATTAAAACGGTGTATTTTTTACACGTAATATAGCCAAATATTCTGTGAATAAGAGCTACATGTCCTTGTAGATGGTTTGATAACTAAGTCTTCTCTTACTCCCAAAGTCACTCCCAGAGTATACGTTGTGACACTACAGGTTAGGAACAACTTCCCAGCAGTAACTGCCATTCTGTTTTTGTTCTAGAAAGCTTATTGTGCATTGGTTAGTATTTCCACGAAAATGAGGAGCAAACACAGAACAGGGCACTCAGTTTGTAAGCCCAGTTCCCTTTAAAGGCTGGCAACACAAGAGTTTCTTCCCTTTTCATCATTATTAACTCCACTGCATCAACCTGATATTCTTGCCTGAAGAAGGAAACAATACATTACTTTGCAAAAGTATTTGAGGATCTTGTTAGCCATGAGCTCTGTGACATCTACTGTCATCTGTAAAACTAGGTGGAGAGATCTGATCATCAAAAGCCTGTATCATTTGCTATGAAAAAAAAAAAAAGGGATTAAGTTTTAAGGGTTTTTTTGATTGTTTCTCTTTGGTTTTTTTGGGGTGTTTCCCCACCCAGGTCTTTTAGAAAAAATGCATTGTTTTAAAAGAATTACCAATCTAACCCAAAAGAAAATCATACACAAGTGACACAGCTTCCCTTGACAAGTTTATCCCTTGTTTAGGCTACATGTTTTTTACAAAAAAACCGCTTAGTTATTCAAACAGAAGGGTTCTCCACGTTTTGGTAATATCCCCTTACTGAACCAAGTCAGAGAAGAATCTGAATTCTACTTACTAAAAAAGAAAAAAAACCCAAACAACCCCAACAAAGCAAACAAACAAAAAAACCAAACAACCCCCTCCCAAACAAAACCAACCCACCACCCATATTTCAGAAAGTTAAAAGCATGGCAGCTGTCACGTACACCAAGTATCCTTGAAAAATTATTGTATCTCAGATTCCACATACAGAAGAAACCTCATTTAATTTTAAAATTAAAGGCTCCAAAGAATGCTAAGGTCAAGCTCTTAGGAAATCTGTTAGCAGACAGGTGTGCTGGTGTTCTGCTCCTACATTCCCACACATCTGAACACTGCAAAAAAGCCCAAGATATCACAGGAGCTGTTTTCAATTTTATAGTTTAAGTGTGTTCCCAGATTTAGAAAGGCAATGACTTAGGTTAAAGCAGGCATGTAAAGGCAGATACCTATGCTCTATGTTGTTTTTACTCAAGGCAAAATTTAAATTTTTAGACTTTGTATGTTTACCTATGACCTAAAAAGTTGTGAAAATTCTGGCAAAAGAAGTTTTAGAGAACTGAGCAGAATTGTGTTTAGATCTCCAGCAGAGCTGACTTCACCTCACTGCCATTTATTAATATATGACAAATGGTCTGTTCTATGTTTGAAATTAATAAGAACACAAAAAACTGTGTTGTAACATTAAGTTGTTTCTTACACAACTTTTTTCTAGTTTTATAGCTGCATACTAGTCTCATATTCATGACAGATAAGTTGATTTTGAAGAAAGCCAACAGTAACTCGATGTGTTCAATTATATATGCATGCATAGCATCCAATCACATGATCACACTGTTGAATTATATTTTAGCCAACTGGAGGAAATTTAATAGTGCATGGATCATTACTTTGAAGCTGCTTAGTACCTCTTTAGCCTGAGATTTGGGGAGGTCACAATTATTTCAATTTTTTTTCCCCAAGGGCACACAGTCTTGCAAATACAAAGTTTTTGTTTCCTTTCTGCAGAATTCATTTCAAGGTTGCCTCTTCCCTATTTTCTCCCTCAGTTCACTAAAACCGATTTCTAAGCATCTTCCTGCATGATTTAAAAAAGAACAATGTTAAGATACTTGCACTCCTAGTACCCTTTGCAAGATGTGCCTCATAGCATGCACCTTTCCTCAAACAGGCAGCTATCTCTTATTGTAAGAAAAGAGGACTTCTGAATAGGATCAAACAAGTTTTAAAGCAAACTGTCCGTATCATTTTAGGGTTTAAGACTACTGAAAGACTGAACACTAGTTCTGAAATCACTACTCACCTATTGGGATTGGAGGCTTGAAGCCCATTCTCATTTGTTACAATAACTTTGAAACAAGTTTCATTTCCAGGATTTGGTTTCTTTTTTAATTCTTCTTCCATTTCTTCATCACCTTCTTCCTCCTCATCCACCTCTTCTACTTGCATTATACCAAAGTAGTCACCAGCATCAAATACCTGAGATTGAAAATGCACAAAATATCCAGCAGTTGGTTGAGGCGGTACCCTGATATGTATAATGCAACACTGAAAAGCACTTGTAGAAGGTTTTGGCCTGCAATCTGATAAAAATTGGCATTTTTAACTTAACAGATAAATGAACAACAGTACTTATTCTTTCACATTTTAATAGAGCTGTTTGTTTGGGAAGTTTCTTTAGTTAATATTGGCAGGAAGCTTTGTTGGTTTCTTTGGTACCAATAGGTCTACTAACGATCGTCTATTAGTTTAACTTCTCATAAAGAATTCTAGAAGTTGAAAAGAGTATCTTTGCTCAACTTTTGCTAAAATCAGCAATTTAAGACCTGCAAAACCAGGTATTACCCAGACTCCATAACCATACTAAAGTACATTAAGGCCCCTGAAGAAAAAGAGCTATTACCACTCCTGTTCCAAAACAGTTAAGAAATCCCAGCAGTTCCCCCCCCCCTTCCTTCCCTACATAAGGAACTGCCTGTGCTCACTCACCTCCAGATAAGTTGGGAGATTCCTTATACTGCTGAAAGTTAAGGTCTAATACACTTATCTCTACTGATGTGCTGAAAGGGATTTGTTTGCATTCTTGCCTACTCCGGACGTAACATCTTGATATAGAAACTACATAAATTAGAGTAGGTCACTACATGGGTTTCCCTTCTGCCAAAATCTTGCCAAATGGAGGGCTCGCATGTATTTTGCAGAACCACAACTCTGCTGACAGCTTTCAGGATTTCAAAGTGAACATAAGCTTTTAAAAAGAAAAAAAAAATGTGTAAAGCCCCAGAAGACTTAACAAAATAACTCCCTCTGAAGGGATTTGAAAAGTCACTCACAATGAACCGGGCAGGAGCAGACAAATCATTTGTCTCAATCTAATCTCACTAGAAAGTAGCAGGGAAGGAGAAAGACCTAGAAGCATGACCTGGTTTAACATGTCAAGCCCAGGTACACCTAGCCTCTGTTGCCACATTATGAGAAGTCATTACTTCTAGATATTGACAACTTATTGGCTGCAAAATTCCAAAGGCCATAACAAGCTTTTATTTGTTCAAGTGAGTGTTCCTTCAGGATAATTATTTCTGCTAAGCCCCAGCAAAGAGGGGAAGAAATCAACTCCACACCTGGAAAGCACGGCCACCTAGACAAAGCAGATAGCTGCCCAAAGACCGCTAGCAAGGGAGGAAGGCAGTGGGGAAACAACACCTACTTCAGATCTTAAGCCACAGCATGATATCACAGACCAGATCCAAGTGGAGAAGTACCTGAGACTCTTTTCTGAGAATCAGGGGATGGCATTTTCCTTTGGGCTGGGGGGAAGAAAAAGAAGATGCCAACAATGTGTTGGCTAACTCCACATACATTTTTCTTAAGGTAAAGAAAATTACTTTGTCAACAAAGTAATTTTGTTGCAAAGTAATAACAACCTCACTATTAAAAATACACCTATTTTTTTAATTAGAAAGTGACTTAATATCATCTGCTTCAGCAGGCATCAAAATAGCTAGCCATTCTAATTTATTCCTAGTTTTCCAGTTTTGCTAGAAGACGACAACATTACTCAACAGTACGCAATACCATGACCTCTTGCTGTTACAATAGTAGCCACCAACGTTTCTTTAAGTCTCTGCTCGGTTGCCTGTACAAATCATAGTCATTCTAAGCTGAGGTAACCACAGGCAGGTCCCAGCAAAAGGAAGAGTCCTTCCTTGCGTGGCCATCAATGGTGCTCACAATTTATTTTCATCAGGTTAGCTCCCAGCTGGATCAGCTCCCTGATCTGGCTCACCGCACAAGTGCTAATCCTGGCCCGTAACAGGCAGCAAAAAGAGTGCACACACGTTCCACTCCTCCTTGAAGTGATGCTTCGCTGCTCCTGCTGTTGGATCAAGAGCTGTCCTCATCAAGGTAATTAGCTAGCAGAAGAAACAGCAGCTAAGTGACTGGCAGTCATTAGAAAATTAAAACCACAAGTGTTATTTACTGAAGTCCACTGGACACCTGCTACTGTATGGCAGTATGTATGCTTTCTACACTTGACATTTTGTCTTAAGGAGTTTGTAGGAGTGGGGGTATGAGGTGAGCCAGCTGCTGACTCAGAGACCAGCCTTCACTCACCACAGGCTCCACCCATTCACCAAACACCCATGATGAATGTTAATATCAAGCCCTTCTACAACTAAGGGAAGCTGTTGGCTTTATATTTTATTCAATATCAACTCAAGACTTAAAAATGAAGGGACTTCAGATCCTCTAGCCAAAGTTTTGACTTCTCCCTCCAACACAGCATCAGTTGCATGAGATTGTAGCAGTTGCAGTTACCAAAAACTCTCCGCTTTTAATACCTTTTCAGCAGAATTATGCTAAAAAAAAGTTTCTCCTTGAGAGTTTATAACTTTGAAAAAGTGAATTAGGTGTATTCCTCACCTGAAGCAATTCACACTTCTTGGAGCAGCAGCTCAAGACCACCTTAATCAGTGGCTTTTTGTGAAGTTTTTGTTGGTTTTTTAAATTCATAATTGATAATGCAAACAGTTCAGTAGTGAATTGACGAATTTGGCAGAAATGCCTGGTGGGCAGTGTGGACACACAGCCTGTTGAGCAGCTGGACGACACTGCTGCCCTCCTCTCTTCCTCCCTCCCTTTGAGAGAGTCTGTCACACTGTGAATCTACTAATGCAGCTGCTCCACTAAAGGAATCTTAAGCTACTTAAGCAAAAAACAGCTGGATAAGATCACGCCACCAATTTGAAAAGTATAACCTTTTGCTTGAAGCAGAATATGGAGAACTCGCATGAAGTACTTTGCCAGGGTAAGTAATAATCTCTAGAAGACAGCAAAGGGGTAGCAACACATTTCGGTGGCACAACTATTTGCAAGCGAAACATGCTTGGGCAAAATCACTCCCTCTTCATATTCAGGTACAGTTCCAACCTAACAAACCTAATGAACCAGAGAATGTGATCACAAAGAAGGCACATGTCATGACAACTACCACACACAGGCATCTTCAGCAAATTCCTTTTAGGCACAACACACACTGCTCTGAAGGCCACAGGTAGCCTCTGAGCAACAGCCTGCGCTCCCCTGCTCTGGAAAATAAAGTCTAGTAGTATTGATCATGCTGCATTCCTCCTTGTAATTAATTAAAAGCCTCCATTTCTAACTGGGATGAAACTCTGAGCAGTCCTTTGCCAGCGACATCTCAGGGCCACAGAAATCTTGCTGCAATACACAGAAGCCTGCCACATATCTTAGCATATGGCTGGAATAGAAAAAAGATTATGAATAAAATTAGATGCAGGCACTGTATTTCCCAGGCTTATAACCAGACTATACATGGTTTCTCCAGTAACATAAGAAACAACCACTATATTGCAAATAGAATTTTAGGCTTTAGGGTAAATTACTACACATGCATATGTTTTGTTTTTCAGGTTTCTGCCAGAAACACAGAGAAGTTTGCTTCCCAACAGAGACTGAACGCTCAATGCAAAAAATAAATAAAAGCAGGTTTCTTTATCTAGCAGATATACCATGTTTTGAACGAGCAATCCAATTCAACTAATGGTTACGCAATGCTCTCAGAAGGAAACCTGCTCCAGCAGATCTCAAGGTAAATGGAAAAAAACCCAAACCCTTCACTTCTCTTGCAGGCTTTAAGGTACACATAGGAGGGAGGGTGAGTTCACTCTGTATGTTGAAGCACGTGTGTGTGTTGGAAAACAGCTGCCTGGGCTGGGTTCTAGAGGTACTGATGTAAGAGAGATTTTTATCTGTATTATGGATGCAAATTTTCCAAGTTCAATGCTAGAAAGTTTTAATCTTTGCGACAGGTTAGGACAAATGAAAAATTCCTCCCACCTTCACACGTGAAACAAGGAAACTCATCCTATGCTCCATGTTGCACTGATTTTTTCCCTACAGTTATTCTTTGCTACCTAGACTCCCAAAACATTTTCACCCTTTCCCTTCACCTCCTTTGCTTTCTTTACTGCTGCTCCTCCAGCCACTCCACATCATCCAGTTCTAAGTAAGGTACTGTAGCTCTGTCTCTGCCTCCTCAAGAGCTCATCCCAGTCCACAGCACTCCTCACAGTAATTTTCCCTGGACACCCCAGTCTTCTCCATATCCTTTTGCCCTTCTGAATAAAACCTAGAAGCTGCAACAGTAGAGACAAGCACCATCAGCAGCCTAATTTATCTTCCTAAGCACACTGAAATCATTAAATCTCTCTCCACATGCCCTAGAACACTTAGTACAAAAGAACATACTCAGCCACCACTGCAAGCAAAATGAAACAGAAGGAGCAGCCTTCCACCTTAGGACATATCCTTTCTTCATCCTGCCTTTCTCCGTCCCAGCCTCTATAAAAGGATCCGGACTATGGGTCTCCTAACTCTATTCTCTTACCTTCTCAATTGCACACGCCCCCAACAAAGTTGGTAACATACAAGAATTTCAGCCACAGGACACAAATCTTAAGCCTGTGTTATGTCACAGCACAATTCCAAAGTTTGCCAGCTACCTCCAGCTTCATAATACTGGCATATAGCAATGCAACAGCTTGCCACTTCAGGTTTCCTTACCAGCTTTATACTGCCTTCTATTTCATCTTGTTCCAGTACATCTCTTGTTGCACCCTCCTATTTAAGCAGAGCAGTAGATATTCCCTGCTCCAAGTCGCTTGCACATATGCTTGTTGAGAGAGGTATGATACAACAGGAATTTTGTGACTGGGCATATGCTTGAGTTAATGTAGATTTATTTTCTCTGTAACACACACGTATTCCTGTTATTAGCAGTACCAGACACACAACAGTTAGAAAGCAGCAGGAACACAGTCAGACCCTTCCTGACTGTATGTGCTACAAACATTCAGATTATATCATGACTTGCTATGCTTCCCTCCTGTCCCAACTTTAAAGTTGAGATGGGGAAAAGCAGCATTCAAGTAATTAGAGAATAGTTTACTTGTACATGTGTGTTAAACTACAGTCCCCTCTCCTTCCCCACTGTCCTATACTTCCTGTTCAAACTTCTCATCCCATCTCGCTTGTTTCTCCACTGCTTATCATGCCCTCCTGCACTCCACCGCTAGTTCCCTTTTCTCCCCATACCCTGAGGTTCCCATCAGATCTCTTTCTCTCCCCAGGACTGAAAGTTCACAGTGAACATAAAGTTCATTCATAAAGTTCATTCTTATTTCCTTCTCCAGGTAGACTCCTCCAGACTCCCTGGAGCACTCTCAAGACTCCAGACAACTAGTTTCGGGTTGTGTCTCTTTCCTGCCTCAGTTCCTTGTTCCTTTACTCCAACAAATCCAAGACAGCTTTCCTCACCACTGAGGCTGGCTGCATATATGCAACACACACACACAAATTTCTAAACTCAACTTCTGTCTTTACAAGCTCTTTGTCCAAAATGACTCCTTTTCTTGACTTCGTTTCTCTTCCCTTCCTCATCACAAAGCTCCAGGGAGCAAACAGATGGTTGCTAAAAACATGGCCAGAAAACGGATTCTCCTTCCTGGAGTGTGCCTGTGCCCCTACACTCCCTTTAGCTCAGGGCCAGGTCCAGAGACTCCTGGTCTCAGCTTCAGCTGAAACATACCCAGCCCCTGTGAAAGGATGGTCTGTATGCTGCCTGGACAGGGCTACAGCAGCAGACCTCAAAAAGGCTCACAAAGGGCAATGTCCCCAAATTTATGTCATCGTATCTATGAGCAGCAATTTTACAAAGGCTTACAACTTGCCCAAAATTTGGCCTGATAAAAAGTCACATGGCACCACCGCTCTAAAATGCTCTACAAAGCAGCCCTTGCATTATTATTGTTTTAACCATGGCCAGAACGTTCTTCTACCACCATCCCCATTCTCTGCAAGAGCTGAATGGCTTTTACTCAGATCAGGAATAAATGAACAAACCAACTGGCCAAAACCACTCCAGAAAACGGCCCAAGACAGGCAACTCATGCGTACGCACGACGAGCTGACTGAGTTAGCTCTGCACAGTTATAAATGATTGAGAAGAGGGCAGACCAGTGTGGAAGTGAAGAGAGCCGGGGGAAAAAAAAGATGAGATAAAAGCCAACCCAAATCATAATACATTAACATATGACAACGTTCTGACTTCACTACTACCACTGTTGCTTTTATAAATTCCTCTTTGGCGAAAAGGTCTGAAGGCTTTAGGACATATTCATCACCTCTCTCCGATACTGAGTCTCCAGTTACCAGGATCCCCAAACGCTTTCAAGCTTTACGCCGACAACAACAAGACGAAATCGGATATGCACAATACACCTCATCTCTTTTACAGTCCCAAGCTGCAGCTCTGGTAACACAACGGGCACGAAGCTTTTGCCACCCTCCCCTGCAGAGCAACCTCTTGGCTCTCTTCTTCACTCCGGCTAGGAAAGGGCGACCCGCTCCCCACCACGGCTGGCGGGAGGAGAGCCTGCTCCCCTCACCATCGCGGGGGGTGTGTGTGGTTGCTTCGTACCCAGCTGGGGAAGGGAGGAGAGGGGACCCCGCTCCTCGCCACTGGCTCCTCACTGAGGGAAGCCCCTTCGGCGAGAAACACCGCGCGGGGGGTGTTTCCCGCCGAAGGGGCTTCCCTCAGCATCGTTCCCCCCTCCCTCCCGCCCCCGGCCCCGGCAACGGCCCACGGCCACCCACCTCGCCACGCAGCTTACGGCACAGGCTCTCCCAGTAGCGCGCCGGGACCCTCGACGCCCGGAGCGCGGCCCCGTGCAGGGCCACGAAGGCCGACAGATCTTCCTCACCCTCTCCCGACATGGCCGATTGCCGCCGCTACCCGCTGCCGCTGCCCGCCCCGCCGCAGACCGGAGGAGGCCGGGTGAGGGCGGCCCCTGAGAAGGAACGAGGGAGGGAGCTGCGCGCGCGTGGCGGGGCGTTGCCAGGGGCGGGGCTTCGGCGCGCGGAGGGGCGGTTGCGGCCGTTGGGGGCGGCCGTTGGGCGGTGGATCGCCTCCGGACGGGCACGGCTGCTCTCCAGTCGCCCCCGAGGAAAGAGGGGCTCAAGGGGCTTTAGTCTGCTGAGCAGGTGTGGGTCTGCTCGTGCTTTCTTCTCCTGCCCTTAAGCTTTAATAAAATCACAGCATTCGTGGCGCGCTGCTGGCCACAAGATGTTCTGAGTTTCCCAGCGTTGGACGATGAAGGGGCTTTTCGGGAAGGTCCAAGCCATAGCCTCTGAAGTGGGTTACAAGTGGGGGGCGAAGCATGAGAGGGGCTAACTACCGGCCACAGCCCCGGGAAATGCTCTCTTTGAGTTGTGTGCGCAGAGGAAAAACTGGCACCGCCTACGGTGCCAAACAATAATTTTTTAAATTAAACCTTTTTTTTTTTTTTTTTAAACTGTGACAAGTGAATTCTAACGCTAGGCCTCTCTTCAGTATCGGTCAGTGTAAGAGGAAGGTGTGTTTGCAAGCACCTGTAGGAGGAAGGTGGCTTCCCAGTATTTTTCTTGTATTTTCTTTTTCTTTTTAGAAGACATTTTAGAATATTTTCTTTTTAGAAGACATTTCTAAGAAAATCCATTCCTTCCCAGAATTTGTAGGGAATAGCCTAAACCAGTTTAAGCTGTGGCTTCCTAAACATTATTGGTAACTTTGGTGTCAACTCAGGTATGGTTCTAAAGGTAGAAGAGTGAAGCAAGGCATCCGACGCTGGCGGCTGCTCCAAGCACAGGCCGGGGCTGTGCTGTGCCTGCTGCTGTGGCTAGCCAAGAGCTGCTGCTGCTGCTGGGAACGCCTGCGTTGCTCCCTCTGGGGATCGTCTGCTCCAGGGACGGTGGAAACTGCTTTTCCTCAAATCAAGCCAGGCACCATGCTGGGAGGGGTGTCCTACAGCCCTGGAAATAAAAGGCAGGTTCCAGAAATAGGAATTTAGGGTCAGTAGCTGGTCAGGAAAGCCTCAAATTCATGGAGCGCAGTCAGCGGGGCATGTACATGAATGCCATGTTGAAGAAATACCTCTTTGCTCACTGCCCTGTCCTGTGTTGCTGGACTGGTGTCCTATATAACTACCGAGAGCAGCAATCCCTCTCACCACCTAATCACAGAGTTACCAAGTGAAGGCTCTGGAAATCAAAGTGCTGCAACAGCTTGGCCAGGCGCAGAGAGAGCAGAGAGAGATTAAAAACGGTGCCTACGTGCTGTAACTACGCATCACCATTCTGCAGCTGAGGATCCAGCACAATCCTCAGGTTGGGTATCTGAATAGCAAATGCAGACAAATCTTCCTCTTTGCCTGAGGCTGTGTCTGCCTCACCACGTGCTGTGTTCTGTTCCCACACTTCCCTGGCACAAAGGCTTTACTAGGATGTCGCTAAGGAGACCTACCTCATTAAACAGTGGAAGATGAAAAAATAGTTGTATTTCCAGTGTTCCTTGACTGCGTTCCCGCCACGCTACTCTGAGTTTGAGGACTTTTTTGCTAATATCGCGGTTTGGAAAAGGAGGATGGCTGTGGTGGTGATCTTCCACTAGTAGTATAAAATGTGAAAGACTAGATCACTTACCAGTCCTCGTGGGGATCCTGCTTACTGAAAAGGATCCCAGTGCCACCCTTCCCTCATTTCTGTCTTTGCCTTAGACTCGGTACCTGATGGCATATTATGTACGCACACAACGTGATACACTTATACACAGTCTATGTCGAGTATATCAAGTTACACGACTTGTTTTTTTTGCATAGATTTTGCTCACTACACCAAATGCTGTCTCAAGTTGGGAGTGTTTACTACTGCTAATTTGAACTGGTTGGTTTTTTACTTCTTTTTTTGCCAGATGACTTTATAAAAATAAGAAAGTTCCCAGAAAATACATCATAATAATAATTTTATAGTTAAGTCAAACTTTTTAATTACCTAAAGGAAAAAAAAAGCCAATCTCTTTTCCCTAGACAGACCAAGTAAGAAAAGTGAGATATATTTTCATTTCTTTACTCAGTAGAGCCACACTGATCATGCCCAGTCCCGAGGCAAGGGGAACGTGATGCTGCTCCAACACGAGGTTTACACAACTCCTGCTCTCGCCAAGCGCAGGCAGGTGTGTTCTCAGTGCTTGTTTGCACTTCCACCTCACTCTGGGTAGGAGTTCTGGCCACTGGCCAGCTGTCTGTGGTTCCAGGCTGTTTGGGTGAGGTTGCGGGTCTGGGGGCAGGCTACGCTGCTGCTGATAACCTCCGAGTAGGACTAAAACACAGTCAGAATCACTGGGGTTAAGGGTAGATAACACCCCGAGGTACAGAAGCAACTGTAAGTGGGCTAGTCCCGACTTAGTCCAACAGTTATCTAATGCCGTCTTACTCAACTGCTGTCCTTGGCAGCCTACCCCACTTTTTTGCTGGTTTTCCAGAACAGGAGTAATTCCTGGAGCAGGGAGCGGACTCCAGCACTCACCGCTTTCCCGGCACCGCTTCAGCTGCCAGGCTGCACAGTCAGGCTGTCGGGAACGTCGTTCCTACCCGGTGGCCTAGATCACCTGTGATGCCAGAGCCGTAGCCCAGAGATACCACTGTCAGCCTCTCATTATGAAAGCAGGTATTTGGGGATAATCTTTGTAAGGAAAAAGCTACCACAGTATATTGTTCTCATTGTTTTCTTAGGAAGAGTGACTCATTTACAGTGCCTGAACAATGCAGTCCTTACTCAGGCAAAGTGCTTGTTAAATGTAATGGGTTACTTTACATCATAGGTATTTGCAGAGAATGCAAAAAATTCTCAGCAAGGCTGACCTTACTACCACTACCCCAGTCTAAAATAAGAGGATTTAGCCTTCCGGCACTATCTGCAGGGGGCCAACCCATGCAGCCGTTGTCACAGCAGTCCCGATGCCTTATCCACCACTACATTGTTTAGTTCCTGCCCTGTAGCAGCCTGTAGCGGGAATCTATCATGAGTTAGCATATGTGAAGCAGCATTTGCCCCCAACAAATACAGCTAGAGTTTTACAAAGTTTTGTGAGTCTGGCAGTTTCTGGCTTTATTCCAAATGTTTATGGCTAGCTGATCCCAATAGATCTGGTGTGCGTTCCCCACTTCATTTTCCTGTTGTTTCACGTTAGAACCTTCCTCTTGGCCAGCGTGTCATGGAAACCTTCTCCTGAAGAGAGGTAGGGATGTAAGGGGCAGAAGAGACCCTCAACATAATAATAACAAGGACTTGAGGGGATGTATTTCTGGTGCATTTTACAATAAATGCTGTAATATGTTATCAAAGAAACCATTTGCTTTCAGATAAACAACTTTCGCAACAGTAAAACTAGAACTTCCAAGCATGGAAAGCAGAGATGGGGGCTTAGATGAGAGGAATATAATTTGCTGTAAATACTTTATTAATCATAGCTCTATCTGTGAACCTAAAGCCTCATAGATGCTATTATAAGAATGCAAAATGTATTCTGCATCAAAATAGCAGTGATTGTGTATAGCTTTTGCTTACCTGCTTTTGTGGATGGGTATATTTTTGGGAAGGTACTGCGTCCCTTTAACTGCAAGAATCCCCAAAACAGCATTTACTGTGTTTTGCACTCACCTGGCAAGGAACCTGTGCAGAGGCAGTGACGGCAGGCAGCTGTGAGGCTGTGAGCATGACTCTCTGATGAGCCATGTAAGGCTCAGACAGCTGTGGCGGCATCAGCTCAGAGCTTCGAACTGCAGTGATGTCCGGGCATGTAGCTGCACGCAAATGCTGCATGTACAGCTGTAGAACAGACTGCCACATATGCCATGGCTAGCAGCTGAACCACTGACCGAAGGAGAGACAAAAATAAAGGACCGAATTTAGGTAAATTTGCAACACCCCCCTGTCAGCTGGTGTCCGTCAAGGCCCTTATACGAAGTCTCTTTCCCATACCCTGATTACTGTGTGCCAGTGGGGCTGCACTGTCCTGTTGTGTGGCTGGATGGGCACCTGCATGACGAGTTAAACCCATGTTTTGGTCTTGCGGCGGGTGTCTGTGTGAGCGTGGAGTTTGAATAAAGCCCTGGAGAAAAAGAGCCTTGGAGGGCAGCTTGCAGGCGGATGAATGATCTTAGCAGGTTGGGCCCAGTCTCTGGCCTAAAGGTTTGACAAGAGATCAGTGTCTTAAAGATAATAAGCCAAACAAATTGTCTGGCATAAACAATACTTCTACTCATTGTATCCCCCAAGAAACATATTTACTGCATTTATATTATGCGCTGACATAACACACACTGACAAGTGCACGTGTTTTAATTTCAAAGACGCTCTCGCTGCTCAAGCAGTACTGGGGTGGAAGGATGCTGCCCTCATACTGGCCATACAATGAAAAACCAGCTTGTCAGGCAGCTCCAAGGATCTTCACCTCATGTCACGTCCATGTAGGCAATCCCGCGTGCTGCCCTTAGTCCCAAGGCATCCTGCTGCACCTCCACAGCCAGTGCTGCAGTTTGTCACAAGCTGCTGGGGTGCCTTCAGAAAGGCAGATCCCTGCTCCTCCTTTTCCTGTGTCTTTAGGCATACATAGCCTGTTGTCTAATATGTTACTTTTATAAAAATATGACCGTTACGTAGGAATACTGTTGTACACACACTACAAGTGAGCTGGAGGTGATCTTATTCTGCATGTTATTCTACGTGTTCAGAAGTGCTGTTGGAGTGTAGGAGATCTCACACCATGCATCAGGAGGCATGCAGCAAAGGTGACAACAGGTCATGTGTGTCACCTTCGTGCTGGAGTGGCTCGGGGTGCTGACGGGCCAGGTGCCCAGCATCCATCTCCTCAGGCAGTGTTGGGGCTCTCCAGAGCGAGACAGTGAGGGATCTCCTCCAATGATCATAAAAAAGCCATGACTGGTATAGTGCTGACTCCTAAATAAATACCAGATTGGATAAAATGCACAGATTGGCACTTACGGTACTTCTCTTGGTTTATGTTTTAAACACAGAAGTATTTTGTAGCAAAAATAGTCAGTGGCTACCTAGAGCAAGCTCATCCATGTTTATGTTGCCCGCCTAGCAACATGACAGAAGGAAATTTGTTGGAGCACTAGGCAGCAACAGCAGCAGCAGCGAGATGCTCACAGGGGCAGGAGCAAGCAGACTGCAGCCGTGTTAGCTTCGTGTGCTATAGGAGTTCAAGCACCGCTACATAAAACAGAGGGAGAAAGAAAATGCACCCAGGGCAGGGCAACGTCTCTAAAAATGCTTTGGGAATGATGTCTGGTTTGCAACTTACATGAAGATTCAGAGAAATGTTGCCAGTGGTTCACAGCTGACTGCCCACTTAGATGTTATTTTTAAGAGGCAAAAATAGCCGCTCATTATGATTGTACAGGACAGACCCCTCTGTCACACCAGGAGTCAGTCAGTGCTGATGGCTGAGCAAAGAGACGAATATGCCCAGTCTGCCTTCACTTACCTGCTGGGTCACGCTGGAGTGCTGTTCGTCAGGCCATTATGTTCTGTGAGCCTGTTGGGAAGTCATCGAAAGATCTGAAACGAGAATGGACCCCTCTGCCGTTCTCACCAGGCAATGCCTCTTTCAGTAAACTGGAATCTCCTGCTCTTGCACGCATTGTCACGACCGCTGAACTTTCAGTGGCTTGAGCCCTCGTATGCAGGTACTTCATTACCAGTAATTAATTTGACTTCCAATGACCTTTAGGGACTTTTGAGTTCAGCTTTTCTCTGTCTTTGACAGCAGCTGACTTTTCCTATTACTCCTTTAAAGCTCTGAAGCTATAAAGAGAGCTGAGCGCCATCTGACACGGCACCGTCTGTAGTCTGATAAAAGTGATGCTGTATCTTCTTGGAGCGTAATGAGGAGAACTGCCCGTATTACCCAAGTGGATTGCTACTAGCTGAAAAAGGCAGTAATTGATTTTTTGCAGCCAGTCAGAATGTAGCTGCCTGTCTCTTTATGCCTTTCAAACCTGTCAGTGACACCAACAGTCACCAGTCATACTGATAGTATTTATATCATTTACAACATCTATAAAATCCGCGGAGCATACTGTCGTACCATAAATGCTTTCTCTTAACAAGACAAACTGCTTACACGAGAGCATTAGCAGAATACCACGCACCACGCTGGTATGAACGTGAAGTGTCCTGCCTGTTCTGAAGTAGGTGGCTGCTGTAGCGGCAACAATGCTCGGCAGGCTGTGCTCATCGCCTGACAAGCACTGCTGTGTGGCAAACCTGTTACCAGGCGTTACCAATTGAATTAACAACATCCATGCTTTTTGTCTGGTCTGGCGTGCTGTGTACCCTTAATGAGAACTTGCACTTCTTAAACTGCAAAACATTGTTTAAATCAGATCTGAGCTATTGATGTCACTACAGGTAGTCTCTTTTCTGCCAGTCTGTCATCATCCATTTTCATCATTACCAGCATCAGGAGTTTCACTTGGGCCACTGATTGTACAAACGCTGCTTGCTTTGTAATCTTGGACTGCAAAAGTGTAACTATCATCGTAAAATTCAGCAGCAAGGTGGGCCCGGGCAAATACACTTTTTCTACAGCAGGGCTAGAGGGGGAAAGGACGCTTTTGATCTCTCTTTAAATCATCATTTTGGGTGCAAGCATAGTTTGCTCTCAACCTAGTCCTCAGTGGGACAAGCAGCGGGTGAGTTTGGAAGTTGCCGGTCTTCTCGGCAGCTTGTGGTAGGAATAGCCCATCAGGCCACCGGCAGAAAAGAGCTTCCTTCCTCTTTCTTTGAGGCAGTTTCTCAATAGAGGGAAAGGGCACCTGCATGAGATATATACAGTCGCATCAGAGTTATTTTAAGAAATGGTTAAAGGTCCTGGAGGGATGTTGGTGATGTGGTGCTTTGCTGTAGCCAGGATTTCTTCTTGCTCTGAAAAACTCCCCTTGAAGTCTATTTGGAAGGAACTTAATTCAGTGTCCCAGCACTCACAACCTGCAGTTGTTTGATGAGAAAGAAAAAGCTCTCTGTTGCCTAAAGATGAAAATTAGACTGAAATATGTAAATGCTATCAAAAAAAGAGACGTTCTCTTCTGATTCCTGTCTACATTACACTGGTGCGTGGAGCCTTTTCCATGTACACAAATAAATGGCAGGCAGGGGTATCCGTTCCATTTTACGTTTATTATGAAAGTGATTTTAACAAAAGTTTTATTACATGCTTCACTTTGAGCTTCAACATAGAAATCAAAGCTATTAATATACAGAGGCAAAAGGAAATGTATTTTCTTATAAGGTACATTTACAACATTTTCTACTACAAATCTGACAGTATTGTTAAAATACTGGTAAAGCTTAGACCACTGTATTTTATTTTCTAACTATCAAATTTTGTACAGTTATTCACTATCTGTGCTCTAAACTATCATGGTACATTTCATATGGAAATAGCTGTTTGTACATAATTTACATTGGTAATAAAGCTTAGAAGTCCCAGCAGCATCTACAAGGGTTTAGTTCAAAATGTCACTCTTGCCCAGTGATTTACACAGAGCAAATCGGTACAGAAACCAATATTACACTCCAGGTATTTTCCCCCGAAATCCAGTCTACCAGAAATTCCTGCTTAACAGATGATGGACATGATCACAGTGAACTTTATGCAGGTGAAACTACCACTGACCTTAGCAGCAGTTTTGCCCAAAAAAGGCTCTGTGATCCGATCCAACACGAGGTTTTATCACTTCTACTGCTACCTAGGAGCACAGAGATACCATACCTTTCCTTATCTTTATACTGTATTTGGGTGTAATCTTTTGAATTCCCTTTTATTTCTGAGTTTTGTGTTTTTCCTTATCCTAACAACGGAAGAAGAACTAGCACTAACTTTAAAATACATATTCTTTATATGTTATGAAAATGGTAAGCACTTCAGAATGACACTGGAGAGTCAATGCTATCGAAATGAGCTGGTTAAATTGCCCCACAAAACTCTTCCTGTGATGCCAGTGAGACTGCAGAAATAACAGGAGCAGTAATCCGGAAGGATGAATCTGACTACTGACCACATCCACCCCACTCTCCCAAAGTACCCTTTTAATCGTTGTGTTGAGTATCTGCTGCTGTCAATGCAAATTAACGGCCTTTCTAAGGTATAAAACATAGAAAACAATATGTACAAAATAATTTTAATTCAAAAAGTAACAAAAACAAGCTCTAAAAAAGATATTTTCACAATTATTAAAATAAAGTTTAATTAAGCAAAGCCACTTCTTTTTCTAGATATCGAGAAATTTCGCTAAAATTGAATTGCAATTGTTTGTATATCTTTAAACTTGTTATCTCCGCTTTCTGAATACAGATGGTTTAAATTATTACATCTAAAGGTACTTCTGTACATTTTACTCTTGTATATTACATATTAATTTTATAGATTAAAAGCTTAGTGATGAAACAGAATAAATACATGAAATAACAAACTGGAATTGTATATATTCAGACACTTAGATAACAGTTTTTTGACATTTAAGAGTTTATTTCCCAGTCTGTTTCTATTCAGATGAAAAATGTTACAATAAAACGTGAGACTTCTCTCTGAATCCAAGTCTCACACTGAGGAATAAGTTCATATTACCTTACAGAAATTTCCCTTCTTCCATAAATTCTTACAGGAGACAAAAGTCCTTTCCCCCCCCCCCCCAAGTGCTTACAACAGTCTCTCATCCTAGAAAACTATTTAATTAAAGTCTCAAAGTATTGAGAGTCTATAGTTACTACCATTCCTGTCAACCAGTGGTTTTAAACTAGGAAGAAAATGCAACTACTTGAACTCATGACACAGGTACAAGTAACTGCGTGTGCTGCTCATTCCCATCATTACACAGGGAAAATCCAGACCCCTGAGGTGGCTGAGAAATTTGTTGCTGGACTCAGTTTTTGAAGATTTCGCCCCAGCTTCTTTGTTAAGAGCACTCAAAGGTATTCAGAGTCCAGACATGGGAACTGCCACAGAGCAGTTAGGTTTTGCTGGCAAAGACCCGTCAGCAGTTCCTGTAGAAGAATCACACCACTACTTTTGCTCCTGATGTTTGCAACTTGTTATCCGCAAGATTATAACTGGGCTCTTTATAGATAAGACTGACCTGAGAAATCTGGATCTGTTGGGCACGCTTACAAAGGGGCACGGGGCGGGGTTTGGCTTTCCTCTTTGAATGTTTAATGCACGTAAGCATGTTTCTTGTTCATGTGGCATCATCCTTGCGTTCTGCTTACAGACAGAGGACTGCGGGTGAGCTGTGCTCTCTCGAAACCAGCTGACAACTCAGAACGTGGACTCTCTGAAAACTCTGCGGCCAAGCCTGTATTTATTTAAGCTAGTCTAAAACTAAACTAAACTTAAACTAAACTAAACTTAGCTTACTAGGTAAGCTAGTTTTAAGTAAGCTTGCTTACTTTTAAGTAAGCTTACCCTAGTATGAAGCTGATGTGTAGGAAAGATCAGTCTAAATCTTTAGTAGTTATAAAACACTGCGATTTAACTTTATTCTATGGGGCAGGCATAACGAGGAAATAAATTTCTTTTCAAAAGTTGGTCTTTAGGTAAAAATGTAATGTATGACGGAGGAAGGAAGGCAGGGCAAGAAAATGGGCTGAACAAAGACTTCAGCGGCTTTAAATTCAGTTTTGGTGAGCTAAATCTGCAGGCAGAATAAATCTTGCTGTTGTGCAAGATGCAGGTGGCAATCTATCAAACACCGAATCCTGATGCTTCCTGTACTGAAATCACACACACAGGCACCTTGCCCGCAGCAATCACTAATGAGCGCTTTCAAGAACGACTTAGGGCTTGATTAGCAACTTCTGATTGTTGCAGTCTCCTGGACCGCAGCAGGTACGCAGGCAGTGATTTGGTGGCACATGAGAACGTTTAGGGATGATTCACCACCACCTCACTAAAAATAAGTGCAGTATTTAAAGCAGGAGGAGAGGCTTAAAATGGTAAGTGCTACAGGTGCCGCTTTTCAGCATTTGCAAATTGAAAATAAAAAGCTCAGTTTGTGATGTGGAATTGGGCAATCACAAACGGACACTTCTTCAGCCTTCCTGTAATAACACATAGACATGTTGCACCTATCCTGCATACAATGTGTAATTCTGTAAGAACAGCTACAGGGCTGTATTTATTGAATATGTTTAAATGCAATATTTCATGTTTAGGGTAAAAGCCAAAATTGCCTATTCTGCGATGTATTGATTCATTTCATGAAGTTGGTTTTCTTAAAGGCGGCCATATTTCTCCTTGTATGGTTTTTGATTCCCAAATGTGTCTAGGTCTTCTCCAGAGAAGATGACATTCCTTGTTGTTGTACCGTTATTGTCTAATAGCAATATGTTCTCTGACTTCTGACAATGAAGACATCCTACACCTACATTAACAAACGAAGAGCTGAGCTCACCTTCTATTTGGTGACTGCCAGTTTCTGTAACTATAAATCTAGTGTGAAAATCAAAGCATTTTTAACTTTTAGAGCTGATGTAAAAATTCTGTGCTGTTGTACAAATCAGCTGAAATCACTTTGGACAGTCCTGTATACCACTTGTCATTACTCTTTTCATTAGAAATTTGCACATCCAAGGGCATTTCTATGCAGAGCTGCAAACATTCACACCTATATTTTCTAAATATATCACTTTTGAAACCCCTATATATTCAGAAGCATTCCACTGTATACTTTTGAAGGCCAAATTATGCTCTTTCTTTCACTGCTCTCAGCAACACAAAGTCTGCGTTTACTGCAGAAGTCCCTGAGCACCCCGTCCTGACTGTGGAGTCCATGCCCTGACATGGCTCCGGGGAATATGAGCTAACACGCACTCTCAGGTTGTCTGTCAGGACAAACTAGACAAAACCCTGGTTTTGTCTAATGTGGTTGTAAGTCAGGGCAAGTTGTACCAGAACTAAATGCAGCCGGTCCCTCCTGTATTCACCTCTCACAGCTCTACCAAGGTCCCACTAACAGTGGCCACAGCTGGGATGCGTCCCTCTTGTAGTCGCTGTCTGGCACTGGATTCCCCATGTAGCTAAGAACCTGGAAAGTGTTACGGTGCAGCCAGTGGCTTCTGGACTTGTAACGCAATTCCTTTCAGCCCTGTTCCAGAGAGGAAGTTTGTCCTCCTCGGCATCAGTGTCGTACAGTGGTATTATGTCCAAACACGTGGATTGTTAAGCAAAAATTTTAGCAAGGATTTTACTAAACTCACTGCACAGCACCAGGTTCCAAAGTTTGCTTACTTAAGTTTGAAATACTAAAGATTGCTGTAAATTGTTCAGCAAATGAGGAAGTTATTTTTCTCCATCTCTTTCATATCTTTTCCTTCATATCCTTCAGTAGGATGGCTGCAATCCTGACCCATGATTAGAATCATTCTGAATAACCTATCAGACTTTGAAACACTGTTTGGCTGAAGTAGCTTTTTAGCTATACACTTATACATAATCGAGTACCTAAAATGGTTTTTCCTTTTTTAAGATTTAATTTTTTTCTACAAATAACTCCTGTTAAGGAAAAAAATACATGTAACTTTTTTTTTGTTCCAGGCATGCACTGAATCTAGGACTGATGAGATGTTCTCCTTTGAACATCCACCTTTAGCAACCCATAATGAATATTTAATAAAAGTAGTTTCAACATCCTCACAGAAAGTTAGGTTTAACAGCTTTTAAAAAAGGACTTTTATGGAGATGTTAGATTTTGAAATGAGAGTTAATATATAAATATATATATATTAAAGAGAAAGCTCGTCAAAGACCTAAGATCCATGAGTGAAAAAACTGAGCTGTCAGACCCTAAGTTAAAACTGTTCAGGCATAGAAAGAAAAAATTATGCTTTTCAACAGAAAAGGAAAGAAGGCAAGCAAAATTACAAGATGGCCAAGTAGAAAAACTCAACAATGCTTAAGGTGTCTCTTAGAAATGGAATATTCAACCACTTGTAGCTACAAAAAAAAGTGTAAGAAGTTAACCATAACCACCCTTAATGTACGTCTTTGTGAGCATCCAAGGGTATGCCAAACTACAGGGTAGCTATGCAAAAAAAAAATGCAGTAAAGCAAAACTGCATCTTAGTCTTTTTCTGAAAGGATGTTGGCGTGATAGTTAATTTCTCCATGTAATAAACTTGAAGGATCGAAAGGGAAAATGATATACAGGAGGAAGGGACTTAAAAGTAAAGAGGCTGAAATACTAATAAAAATAGCTACTCTTTCATTGACATTAGCTCCTGGGCCAGGAAACAGCAGGAAACACAGGATTTATCATCATCTTAACCCACCCGTACCTGTCACTCTCTGAGGAAGGCCTGACCTCGAGGCTAGTGCTCTCTGGCAGACCGTACAGCCCCCGCGGCTGATGGGCACTGCGGTTGCAAATACGGGATAAAAGGAGGCGCTGGGTCTCTGCAGACTGCAGGGCCTGCCCTCCAACTCATCTGCAAAACTGTGTCCTCTTCACCCCCCCACCCGCCTCAGAGCCTGGGCCTGTGACACAGGTATGTTCCCAGCGCGTCAGAGATGGCAGATCCAACAAGAACTCCTCCCTAGCGAGCTCCTCTCACGTGTGTCGTCCTCAGGGGGAACCCTGTTGGTCTGCATATGAGGGGTGCCCACGGAAGAGGCGATAGCTGACCCTTTACTGGACAGCAGTTGCATCTTCGCTGATGATAGCTTTCCTGGAATAATGTATGTTGAAAGAGATTGTCCCAGAGTAAACCATTATCCAGTATTATAAAACTCCAAAAACTCTTCGGTTTGGTGTTAACGGAAGTGACAAGCACTCGGAGAAGTCATTTAATCATCTACGCAAAGTTACAAATAGATATGAGTAAATAGGGTGTGTGGGAGTAAAGATTTAAGCATGAATAATATTTACAGTAACTAAAGATAACATTACTAATGTACCCACAAATAGAAGTATATATTTATATATTTATATATTGTACTTAATTAGATGCTCTATTAACGGAAAGAAAAACGAGACTACTACTGTTGTTGTTCATTTCTCACCTATCCTATTGTAAATGCCTTCAAAGGGACCAACTGGTGTACGGAAATCCAGAGCTAAATCTGTTTCAATGAAGTAACCGACAGTGGCAAACCTCTGAAGAAGTTTAGAAGAGGACAGATAAAAACATTAGGACATTAGGGCACGGGACTCAATCTTATGTAATTCATAACACAAAATTATACATCTGTTTCTTTTTTTTTTTCTTTCTTTTTTTTTCCCTTTTGATTTCTACTTGGACAGAGGTTCCACTAAGCCACAAATGAGAAATAACAAAATTTAGACTGTTTTGTTTTCTTCTAAAGATTCGAATATAAACTTCAAGTGCAATTCAAAATCCGAATATTATTTATACTACATACTTCTTTCTACAACAGAACTTATCTGCAGGTAGTTTAATCAGATTTGAATAGATTCCTTCTTTGCTTTGACAAAAGTTATTGATGATGAAAAATAAAAAGCTGGAAAGAGTATTTTCTACATAATGTAATTTCAAATGGAAAGTGAAGATACACTAGTGCCACACAAATTTGGATCTTCAACTAGATGCACTCAGGGATGCACGATTTCTTTTGTAGTAAAAATCTCATTCAGAACATTGGCTTTTAACGATTATAAAACATTATAGGTATTCTTCAATATACAATTGAAAACAAAGACTGCAAAAAAGAGCCTTCAAATTAGCAAACGTTTCTACTATGGAGGAAAGACAATATTTGACAGGAATGCAAAGTAACCAAAAACTGAATACCACTAGACTATTTGTATGGTCGTAGAAATCTGGAAACTTTTGATCGCAGTAGCTTTATAAATGATCTTGGGAACATCTCTTTTGACTCTTGTGCTGTGTACTTGAAATAATTTTGTGGGTGTGCCAGTACATCAAAGAGAGCTTTAATCAGTTTCTTGTCCTATGGGAGACAACATAAATATTAGATAAAAATAGGGTTTGGATTTAGTGTCTGCACAGCTTTCAAAGTTAATGAACAACAATCAGGTCTTTTTTGCAAAACTTGATTCTGGGTAAAGCAGTGTAAGGAAACTACTCCATGTTGCTGTGGAGTTTTATGCTGATGAATCTTTCCACTGTGCCGGACTTTTTTTTGCAATTAGCGTTCCTGGAAGGTCCTGAACTGAGAGGGTAGCAGCTGGGTTAACCACAAACCGGCTGCAGAAGTCGGGCATTAGAATTACAAACTGCCTCTGACTGCCCTTCCAGCCTGTTTCACGCTGTTGTCCAGGGCCTTCCCTCCATGAACAAGAGAGAAGGCTGGTCTTCAGTGATGCTGAGCTCTTTAAGGACCTTCTCCTGTACCTTGGTAACGCCTCGATTCAGAGCCTCAGCTGAGCCCATGCCTGACCGCATACCCTGCAGCTGGGACCCGTGCGACCTCAAAGCTCTAGTGAGAGAATACTGGCAGGGCTGGGGCAGGGGTGGCCAGGGCAGCTGGCTGTTAATCAGTTCCTGTCCTTCCAAGTCGTACATTTACACGGCTGAATTTTGCCTTCTGAACAGCTTTTTTTCAGTTTTAATTAGTTAGTTGTTATAGGTGGCAGCCCAACAGCCTTCCTCCACAATTCTCTCCAATGTGTTGCTTGTGCCTTTGGAAAACTATTTCACGGACGGCTTACAATGCTACATTATGGTTATGTCTTGTTGAGGCAGGACAGTGATTTAGGTAAATACATTTTTTAATGCACAGGAAATTCTAACTTAATGACTCATTTAAACACATGCCAGACTGAGGCTGAAGAAGGCTCTTCAAGCAATAGGTTCTTCATTCTTGGTTGACTAATTTTTCTAACATACAATCTTGTTAGCATACATTTCATTTATTTCCTGATTCAGCAAAGGATGTACGCACGTGCTCAGCCCAGCTGAGCTACTGAGTTTGTGCTGCTCCAAATACCAGCATAAATCTCAGAAGACAGAGAATTTAGTTTGGGGTCACACTTGAGGTTTAAATATTATGACCCTATCAGGGTAATGAGACCTATCTTGGGAAAATATTTAGTAAAAGGAATTCTTGGTCAGCCTCAGATAAAGCAGAATTTTCTTACCTTTAGAATTTCTTGATGATTTTCTGATGCATATAATCGTCCATCTCGAACAATGTCTTCTATTAATTGTTGGTAATCCTCTGCAAAATAAAGAGCAGTTGAGTGACATCCTTTGGGAGGATAATAGCCAGACGCTAGCTAGACCTCCTCGTCAAGACAGAGCTGAGAAATGTAGTATCCAGTTAATTATTCAGTGTCTCTCAAGCTGCTGCAGTCTAATCTAATCACATTACAATTCTGTACTGCTTTAGGACAGAAATTTTGAATTATCCGTATAAATACTAACTTAGCCCCAGAAAACTACTCCCTCCAGATACTAATGCTTTATTATCTGCATTCTAGAGATGAAGAAACAGGACCAGGGATATGAAATAACTGTCAAAGGTTATACGTGAAGTCCGCAGCACAGTCAGGAACAGATCCTCGTTTTCTGCCCTGAGAACAGCTCTCATTTTGATTCCTGGATGACCAGCTTAATACAGATTTTCTCATCATTCATAAAATTGCACTGGTGTTTGGAAAACAGATGGACTAAGAGCTGCCAAAGGTATCACAGGAAAGTCTTTGTTTCATTAAAACAGAAATCATCCCAAAGTCCAAAATATACAGTCTAATGCATAATTTATATGACAAGCCAGACTGTTTTAAAATGTGGATTTATGAAAGTGATTACTGAAACGGTATTTCTTTTTGCATCATTGTTTTTCTCTGTTGGACTTGTGATTTTATTAATTTATCATTTTCAAAATCATGTGGGTTACCAGTAGGACCCCACGAAGGGGCTTCCTAAAATGCACACCAATTAATGGTATTCTCATTATGCATATGATAAATGCCAATTAACAGGAGTCTCGTTGAATTCAGTGGGATAAGGATTAAGTTTAAAGAATTCTGTGTCACTTGCTGTCCATCCTTAAAGTATTAGAAAAACTAACAAAAATAAAATCAGGCATTATTTCAAAGTCTTTGCAACTGGTTTTAAAGTAATTCACTGGACTAAAAATGAGTTACATGAAGTTTGTCCTCATTCTCTCCCTGTAATCAGTGTAAGAGAGATTCTAAAGGACAATTTTCTGTAATTCAGATATAACACAAAGAAGGAAAGCAATCCCATTCTCACCATCGTAAGTCACATAGGGGACCTGAAATCCTTTGCCACTGTTCCCTTCATTTGACTTGAACTGAATCCAGAGCTTCCTCGATCTTGAGGTAAATGCAATAGGTCTCTCGTAAGTCTGACATGTTTCATACGTAGTAATTGAAGTAGGAGAAGCTAGAAAGAAGGTTAAAGAAAGAAATGTTCTTTATAAAATAACTTTTTGCACCCTTCCTGATCTAAAGGTCAGGAATGTCAAATTGACAAGACACTTCTCAGCCAACGTATTCCTGAGAGCAGAAGTTTTTTGTGACAGAAGGGACGTAGTCTTTACCTGTCTATAAGGAGAAGTAAGTTTTTCCACAAAGGTAATGGGAACCCCTCTGTCCCACAGCAAGAAGCTTAAGTAGACAGTGAGGTGCCCGAGATAATTTTTGACATTTATAACATTACTGTCCGTATTACTTATTTTGTGTACTACTCTAGCACTGAATTCCAGGGTTCCCATATGCTGGGCCCAGATAGGTAAGAACAAGTCAGCTGCACCCCAGGCAGATGTGGTAACCAGCTCCTTACATGCCCCGTTTGGGGAGTTCATCTGACAGCAATAAACCACTTATCAGAATGTAACAGCCTGGTGTAGTGATTCTGACCGAAAGGCCATCGCACACGAGGAGTCAGTGATGCACAGAACAGTTAACCTGGGCGTGGCCAGGCCTGTGCTGCGCTGCGCTGCGCTGCGCGCCCAGCGTGGCCTTCAGGCCTGTGCTGTGCTGCACAAATCCCACGGCTGCTGGATAACCTCAGCCAGCTCGTGGTAACGAGAGGAACTTGCAGGCAGCTCCCACTGGTGATGGTGGTACTGCGTGGCCTTGCCTTCATCCAGAAGGGCAGCAAGAAGTGCTCATTGAGAACACTGTTTCTGTTTGACAGTAGAAATGATAAATAGAGTTGTTTCCTTACAAGAAAATCTTATAATAGCTTGAATGACTGAAAGGGCAAAATCTCTTCTATGGACAGGGTCTGCCCAGCACGCTGCTTGTGGATCAGAGGCCCATTCAATGCTACATTGCCTATTGTTCCCACCATCTAAAGGGATGCAAGGTTATCTATGCTATTCTCTCCTTATAATGGTAGCTCTAATAAATGGCATTTTAAATGATACCTTACAGAATCTCAGTGCCCTTCTTACTGGGATCATTAATGGACCAGCACCCAGTGCAAAACACCTGGCTGTAGGTTTGGAAAGAAAATGTCACTTATCTATACTGAAACAGAGCTAATAGGCTGGGCACCAGAAAGACCCCCATTTGCCCCTAACATAAGTAACAGATGGAGGGTGCAGGATGTCTTCAAATCATTATGAATGTACCATGAGGCTTCTCTAAGTTGAAATGAATTTCAAACAAAAGGAAAAAAATAGCTTCTTACCTAGTTCAAAAAAACCACTCCATAGCCACGGGATAACGAGGGAAAATAACAAGCGTAACCTAAAATCTGAACTTGCTAGGGCTGATTCAACTTTCACCAATGTTAGCAAAAAGAGACCATTTGAATTGAAAGGGATTTGGATTCTTGAAGTGCAAAAAAGTGGATTTAACTGTAACTCTGGAACTGCCATCAGTTTTTCCACAGTAACGGTGGCAGCTGACCACACATGAACTACGATAAATATTCATAAGATCTACTCTTATGATGCCAAACATACAGTGATCACAAATCACAGCTCTCATTTTCCAGTGCTGCTGTTTTGGTAGTAATTGGTACTGAAGTGGAAGTCAGACTTTTCCCTGATGTGGCTGGCTTTCCTTACTGTTGGAACTACGGTTTGGGCTTAGAAGTGCTTTGCTTTTAAAAAACTGATCTGGACAGATATCATTTCCTTCCATCTATAGTGAGCATGTTTCTTCTTCTGATACATAGAGATGTCAACACAAGCCCTCAAGGATAAAAAGTGGTGAAAATTGTTTTAGCAAATGAAATACACTGTTTTAGCAAGTAAAATATGCTGTTTTAAACAAAGCTACATATAAACAATTGCCTTTCAGGTTTGATGCTTGTTGGAGATTTAGCAACAGATCACCTACATAGGACTGAAGAAGGAGTGCATCTCATTGGTGTCTTAACTTCAGAAGTTGTTGAATTAACTTTGTAATCAAAGACACAACGCACCCCCCGCTCCACATAAAACTGGGAAAACTGGATTTCTTGAGGCTGTCAGGTGTACCAACCTGTGCCACTGCACAGATTTAGCAATAACTGCAGCGTATATATACTTGCAAAGGATAAGTGAGAGCACAATTTGTACAGACGACAGGAGATAGCTCTCCCAATATAATTTAGCGTAGCTTTGTTGACTCCTAGAGTGGCAGTGATTTATCCCACGTGATAACTGGGCCAGACAGAAGCCCATTAACTGCTTTGTGATTCAGCCAAGACACTTGAATAATTAATATCACTCTGTTAATTGTTATTGGTACAGTGTTCTGTTTTAACTTGCTGTGCCAGTTCATTCAACAATCCTTTTAAAAACACCGGATAGATGAAGACAGTCGTCCCTTCAATATGAAGGTTCCACTCAGTCAGTTTGCAATAAATATTTATATAACCCATGTCTGGCAACTTACCACTTTTTCTCATTACTAAAACATCGCCGCATTCATCTTCAATTGGGAGAAATATCTCAGGTACTACGATGAGTATTCTCCTCTTTGGGGGTGGATTTATATTCCAAATGCATTCAACATTAGCTGGGTAGTCTCCAGGATAGTTGGGCGATTCAATGTAGCCAGTATAATCTCCAAGTTCTCCTCCACAGTGCTGGTCTGTGGAGAAACACAAATTAGCATTTGTGTTAGCTGATTAGCTAATTTGAGGTGTTTTTCTAGACCTGTCAAGAGCAAGTCTAAACTCTTCCTTGTGGCTTTGGAAATGTATACATTCTCCAGCTGCCTCTTTGTTTAGCATGGAGAGCCTTTAAAGGAATACTTGATCTGCAGGCTGCTCCAACTGATTTGCAAAACCTTAATCTCTGGTGTATAAACTGATTCAACGCTTCATTCGGGCTGCTTTAACATTCGATTAAGGAACGAACACAGCTAAGTAAACATGATCCCATTGTGCAGGTTCTCACACAGTGGTTACCACTGAGACCATGCTGACATGCAGAAGGGATTCTGGTTTAGCTTCACTTGTTTTTAAATCTGATTTAGGTGAATGAGTGTGATGATCCTAATAGCCAGCCTTACCTTGATTACATATCTGCCTTGCTTTATCTTAGATTAAACCGGTTAATAAAGCATCTCCATTGACAGATCAGTTTTACTTTCTGAGTTTTCAAAACTCCTGTTGAATTTGCCACAGAAGCCTGATTCACTAAGTTACTTAAGCTTGATCTCTCTAGGCCTACTCACCCACATAAAACTAGATTTATGTTTAAATATTTTACTTAATCCAAGCCTCAAAGATTATGCAAGGTCAGAAACTGGCTTGAAAACAAGGAGTATCTAAGACAGCGAAGTGACAAGGGTGGTTTTATTTTCCAGGAAAATCATCAAACTTCTTCAAATTCCTTACAAATAACTAATTTACTCAAATTACATTAGAAATAATGAAGGGCTTCAAAGACACATGGCACATAATCAGAATAAAAACTTACGACAGACTTGCACATGAATAGTTAGTTTAGATGACATTACCTAATTATTATAGAAACGTTCCCTTAAATTAGCATGGTAGAGATGAAAAAAATTGCTTGCCTAAAAGAATCAGTTGTTCACAAAAGATCAAATAAAATTGCACTGGAATCCTTGGGGATGTTTAAAATGGTAATTGAAGATAGGAGGCTGAGTACTCCAAAACAGCCTATGAGAAGATTTCACTGCCGTGAGCGATTACCTGGCAATTGCAGTATGCATGACCATGCCTCCTAGTATTTTATAATTATTACAAAATGGCAGTTACTCCGATAGAAGATATTGTGCTCTACAGAGACACAGAGGAACATGCATCACTGCAAGACAACTTACAGGATCTGCGAAACCAAATGCTCTGTAGTTTTAACTTGTAGCTGGCACTCTGCCAAATTACATTACAGCTAAAACAATCATATGCATCAAGTGGTACTCTTCCAGGTCTTTTTTCCTCATTGTTTTCCCAATTTTTACTATTTCCTCTGGCAGTAGACACATGCTAACTAGGAAATACAGAATTGAAGTTCAGCCTGACAGATGGAGCCTTCAAGTTGCAGTTCAGATCTGAAGATACGCTTCGTCTCACAACTAATATAAATGCAACTTACTTTTGCAGTGCGTAACATTAGTGGAGCCATCAAAATCTGTACTTGTGTTCCCAGGGCAGGTGATGCAGTAGTTTTGACCAAACTCAGGCTGGTACGTTCCCACAGGGCATCGGATACATCTGTGTGTTGTGGAGTTGTAGTAGTGTCCAGGAGAACAATGAACTGTAAGGTGTGAGGTGTATTATTTTCAGAAAGTAGCAATCTTCAGTGCAGAGAGAACTTTCCTCTACCCTGGAGATACCTTATGATCCCCATTCTGCAAGATACATACCAGGCCATAAAAGGCAAAAAAGACACTAGCTCCCTGTATTTCCCATTACAAAGGACCTTCTAACTAGAATTATGTTCCAAAGACTAGAGCTAAACCCTTACGAACACGAGCTACATATGTCTCTCCCGGTATTTAATACAGTGGTTTCCAATGAGTTTGTAATAAATGGAAGCTGCTACATATTTACCTCAACAATAAAAATACCTTTCACAATAGCAGGAGAGAGGTTTCCATCAGTGTCTGTTTGCCAGCGCCAGTATGTCATTCCAGTAACTAAAGCAAAATGCACTTGGGCAGATTCCTTCTTCAGCATTTGCACTGGAAGTTGACATTACGGAACACGCAACGTGTTGCATGCTTACAGTTTCTGCCTAGCCCCTTAATAATCAATCCTTAACTTCAAATAATTTCTGTAGTGGTTAGTTTTTCTAATTTGGTAAATAAAAACATACAGGATGTGAAGGCTAAAGCATTGTCTAATGCAAGTTTGTCTTATTTCTTGCCACGCAGCAGGGCTGATTCACTTACCAGTTGCAGCACTGACTCCGTACCTGCCTATCGTGAAGTCCAAAGAAAACCATAAAGCCTGTTCAGTCTCCACAACCTCGGGAGATTGTTTCTAGTTTACAGATTTCCTGACCATTTAATTTAATCACACACCGTGTTTCTACATGCAGTGACTATGTTTGTTTTGGAGCCTTTCAAAGCCCCTTGGCATTGAAGATTACAAACAAAAGGGCAAGCAGTGGGAATATGAATCGTGGAAAGATTTTAAATTCACCTTTGGTTTCGCAGTCTTGAAAGGAAACAGCACCTTCATATTTGGTCACAAGCCCACCGCCACATGGAAAGCAGAGGGTCCTTCCTGGTTCAGGCTGGTAGGTACCAAGAGGACAGACTCTACAAGGTTTAAAACCATCTGAAGAATAGTGCCCAGGAGAACACTGCCCTAGAAATTGAAAATGATCATCTGTATTAGTGAGTTGACTTCTCTGGACAAAGTACAAAACCCAGTCGTAGTTAGCAACGCTTCCTTTAACTTAACCACGTGACATCACGACAGCTGCAGATCAAATTCTAATCTTACCTGCTGATTTTGTATTGTTCCTGTAACTGCTTCCTAAAAACACCACCAGTAAATACAACTAGTTTCTTAATAAGCTCTTTTCTACCTGTTTCTGTTTGGTTTTTGTTTTGTTTTGTTTTTTCCCCCCAGCAAGGGCTCTATTGAGATGTTGTTAGAATACTTTGTACTTTCACCAAGTCTTTCATCTGAGAATTTCAAAGCACTTTGTAGGAAAGAATGAAACTTTGCACCATAACTATGAAGCAAGTAATTGTTTCTTTATATTTCCATTTCATAGATACAGAAACAGTAGATCATGGGATTTACCAGACTGGATGGGACCAGTCCAGCACCCTGTCTATGAGAATAGCTGACACCAGCAGCTTTCCAGGTAGCTGTGAAAACTAGTGCTTGTCAGAAGTTCTTCTGCCAGAAAATGATGATTTGTGTAAACCAAAGCACTTTGTGAATGAGTCTACTGACAGATACAAGGTGGTTTCAAAACTTGCTCTCCAGGCAATTTCTGATAGGCGTTTGTTTGGTTTGCTTCTGGCTAGCTTGAGTACTTTACTCCTTGGCAACCTACCTGAGAATCAGGATGTCAAGTTTTTCAAGATTATGGCATTAATGCATATCTTCACACCACCCCAGCCTGGGCAACCAGCACTTTGAGATGTCAGGTGTTCCCTGAGGTTGCCTAATCCCAATACTTTGTAATTTATCTTCCCTGAGAACTGAACAGCAGGCAGAAACAACTGGCTTGAAAACCTGAAAGTTGTGAGAGCTCTAGGTGGGGTTGGGGTCTCTTAAGAACCCTGATACTTGCTGGGAAATGTTGGGGGGGCATCCAGTGTCTTGGTACTTGGCACTTAGGATGAACTAGAGCTCCTGAGCGAAAGCAAAGTTCAAGTTCTGTCCCTGCAAAGGTCAAACTCCTATGGACACCTGTGGGACCAGGATCTCTGGGATTTAGTTGCACTTCCATCCCAGCTGGCTGGAATATGACCATATAAGCTGTCTGTTGTGACACAGACCTCTGAGAAATATTATAATATTACTAATTTGAAGACAACTCTGCTATTGTTTTTGTAGCAAAACTGATCCATCTGGTCTGGTCCAGCTGGTCACTGGACTTTAACATGAAGGCAGTTAATGAAGAGTGGATTTGGATCTGGATTTTAGTGTGAAAATTAAGTACTTGTGACACGTGGCTTACAGACATCCTTTGAAAGAAGCGGTACAGCTGGGTTTTAATACTGCTAAATACCTGATGCTTTCAGCGCTAATATGTCTCAGTCCTTACCTGTATACAAGAAAGAGCTAACTTGCTCCCTTCTTGCCTTCTGTATTGAAATTGCAAACAAAATCAATCTGAGGTGATTTCCCTGAGAAATGCCCCAAATGACTAGGTTTCCTAATTGCGTTTTGGCCTTGTACCTACATGGATCGCATGTAACTTAAGTGTCACAGCATCTTATTCACTTGCAGCTACAACACAGAGCTCTACACAACAGGCACTTAACATCTCTTACATACTTGTTGTATGTGCCTCACCTGTCGGGGTGAGGATTTTGGTCACAGCTTACTTGTTACTACACAGGCATTACTGCTCCAGAAGATATGATGCAAAAAAACTGTTGATTACAGGTGGTGAGTACATTTCTAACAAAATCAGTGTTCATCAAAATACACTGTTTCATCACACACGCTGACACATTTTATGGACACATACTGATTTTGATAAAATCTTTGACAGGGACGTTTATGAAGTCCAAAGCATATTCTCTCTTGCCACTTTCAGAGAAAGAGAAAAGGGAAGAGTTGAGCAGAAAAACAGACTGTTGTGATCTGACAACAAACATTTTGAGACAGATCCACTCTGCAAAAATAATGAGAAGGGTTTCTTTTTGTTGTCGTGCAGAACAGTAATTCAAATGCAAGCCTTGAAACAAACCAGTCTTTTTCCTCCAGTTGTTGTGCTGCTTTGGTCAGTATACTATATTCAACCTTTAGAAACTCAGATTTTATTTTGATTATCTGTTCTTGTTGGATTTTGGCTAAATACAAGTCAACATAACAAAGATGCACAAGCAGTTCAAGAATTTTTCTCTGATAGCTCCTTCGTACAGTAAATCAGCAAAATCTACCATATGTTTGGGCTGGAGACACTAGAGTTATTTTTTTATTCAGTGGATGGGGAAAAAGTAGCAGTTTCTCAAGTGTCATTCATTGTGTGTTCATTCTAGATATCCTTGAAGGAAGCATTAATGTAAATTACATGGATGAGTTTTAAAGTTAGAACGTGCGTAGCAGATAGGACAGATTTCTTTTGAAGTCAAATAATGTATCTGCTATAAACTAGATTTTGCTCATCTGTAATGAAATAAGGTAAAGAAAATAATTAACAGTTGTGTCTTAAAACCTTATCTTGATCAGGTTACAGTAGAAGCATTAACAAACGGAACTTCACAGCTCTCTTCTGAAACCAGGTATTATCATCATTATCAACTAACTTATATATCATGACGTTGAGTCAGAGATGCTGCATCACTTGCCAAAAGCTACAGTGAATTCAAGCAGCGTTGAAACTTGCAATCATTAGCTCTGGGTCCAGGTTACAGATTCCTGCAGCATACCTATCTCAAAATTATGATTGCTGCCGATTAGACCAGGTAAACTGCATCTCATGCAAAACATTAAATCAGCAGGTTCATTAGACTCACCAATACCAGCCCAAAGCAATCCATCCCTTTGGCTCACAATATACCTGATGAGTCCTTACAAGTCGAGGTATGTCCAGATTCCATACCTGACTCGAAGCAAAGTGCTTTGCTCTGCTTGCTCATTTCCATACCATAACTCACATTGCTGCAGCAGGTCCCATCTTCTTGTCGGCAATGTCAGCGGATGGAACAAGCCAAAACATTCTGTGTACTGCTTGTGTGGAAGTGTGGAAGTGTGGAAGTGTGGAAGGCTCTCCCCTCTTTTAGCCTCCGTGCCTCACAGGCTGCGTGGCAACACCTAATCCTTTTATAATCAAATTAAACTTGCCTCCACATTCTGACACGTTCCGGGCGCCTGCTACTCCCTGTCCATCGTTACTTGGGCAAGGCTCACAGGTAAGTTGACCTTCCGTGTCTTGGTATGTTCCCGGTGAGCAAGGAACGCACTGATTATGTTCTCCGCTATAAAAGGTGCCCATGCTGCAGGTAACTGAGAAAAGAAAAGGGGAATCTACATAAGGACTTTCATTTTGATCACATCATTTGCCTTTATATGAAACACTCAGAGAAGATGGATCTCTTTGGCCCCACTATTATAGTGGCATATGTTTTGCATATGTTAGTCCAGGATCCTCACCTGACGTAAACACGCCCATCTCCACTGCGGTCTAGGTCAGTTTACATCAGGGTGAGGTCCTTCTTCTATTATTTAAGCCACTAAATGGCACTGTATTGCACTGAAGCCTTTATCAGACATATGTTGTTAACAAAGCTGATGCAGTCTTAAAACAGTATATTGCAGTTTAATTAAGACAGTGGTGCGTAACGTATGGGAAGTGATGCGAGTTTTTAGTTTGCACTAGGTGCATTTATGTGTTGGTTTTATGGAAGATGACTACAAAAAGTCTGTCGCCTGAGATCAGTTCTAGAGATTCCTCTGAGGGCAATGTGTCCCGTGTAATATTTTATGTCTCTTGACCTTCAAATACCCCAGCTGGAAAGCGTTTCAAATATAGATATGAATCCACATGCTTTTCTTGCTTCAACAAAGCACGTAACTGCATTAAACGTTTTTCTCTGCTGGATATAGGTAGTTAAAATGTATGGGTTTCTAGACACTAATAGCAACAGTTTTTCAATACAGTTTCTAAATCATTGTTCCTATACGATGAAAACAGCCTCTGAACCAACTCATTAGAGGCAGCTATCAGATATGCACTTAACTATTTCTTTTTCCTTGTAAATCACTTGGTGTCTAAAAGAAGCTAAAACAACAGATATGCTGATTTTGAAAGATGACTCTAAGCGATTCGAAAGCTTGCAGTGCTGAGAACTGCCATTAATAGGTACACGCTAGCACCTTGCCCTCAGTAAAGCACTAGAGCCTGATAACCTCAGAAAAGGCTTAAAGAAATTAGGTATTTTACATAAAGTTAAAATAGATTTCTACAGGGATTTTTTTTATTGGACCTCTTGAGTGGTAAATATATCCATGGGTCATGGATTATTTGATGGTGAGGAGAGTGAGGGAAGCGATATAAAACCAAATACACAGCATCTAGGCAAACACCACTTTACTGTTTTACAGATTTGTAGTTATGTTTTCATAAGATGCTGGGAGCAACTGGGAACTACTTGCCAACATTGCATTGTGGCAGGCCTTGATACATACCAGCTGACAGCATGGGAATATATGCATATATGTGCTGCTTTTGTTTTCCTGCAGTCATTTAGTGAACTCCCTTCAAAGTCTTATGAACCATCAGCAGTCCACGGACATAGGCTGAGTAGTATGGATCTAAATCGTCTGTTATCTCATAGATTTCCTGCCTGGCTCACTAGGGACAAGTTAATTTTGGATTGCTTGTTTTGGGGGATATGGCTGAACAGAGTTGTTGGGACTTACCGCATTTTCCATCCTGCAGCACTTGCCCTGTACTGCAAGCTTCATGCCCTTCAGTAGCTTTAGCTGGCTTCTGAGCCACTTCATATTCTGTCCCAGAAAACTGAATGTAAAATTGCTGTTTATTAATAGATTTCCTCAATGTTTTGATTGCAGTTTGCAGCTTCTGCTCCATCCTTTTCCGAACACAGTCAATGTTACAGGTGTCTAGATGGGAAATGATAAGAAAACTAGAAGCAATTGAGATTCATGTTTAAAAAGAGGTGCTTAACAAAAAGCTTAGCCTGCATCGCACTATGACACCTCTGTTTGCTTCACTGTCTTCTCCATATAAATCGTAGAAGCAGCTCACTGTATTCAAAATCAGGCCTTTTAAAGGGAGAAGAGAGTTCGCTGAGGTCCATCAAACTGAGTTTCACAGCCTGTAAGTGCACACTGAGTGCTGATATCTCTAACATTAAGAAATCGGGTTATACTGAGTGCACAGGGAGAGGGCTGCAGAAAGCATCAATCTGGCCAGCAAAATCAAGTTGGCACTGTGCAAGAATGTTGTACTCTGTTGTACAGCGTAGCGGTGACTGGTGCTTTGTGCCCTGCCAGAGGAATGGTGAACTTCCCACTGTGTTGTATTTCCAGATGTGTGTTCAGTTTGCTGCCACTAATGTTTCTGAATTTTGTCTGCCCATGCTTTACTCAGTTGATTAGGAATTCTCCCCACTTGCCTGACTGAAATATGAGGGACACAAAGAAAGGTGCTTTCTGGCATGATTACTGTTTGAATCACTTGGCTAGTGAGGTACCCCCCATGGACTAAGAAACCTGCCTTTGAGGACTGACATGTTTATAGAGTTCAGCCCACATTTTCTTTGGCTGGATTTTATAGCGTAATATTCCATCTCATTAATAACTTGAAGCAATTCTTCTTCCTGAAGTTTATTATGAAAGCATGAATTTACCAAATGTGTGATTAAAATGTTTGATTCTCAGACTAAAGTTTCAGCAACTTACATTTTGGCGGATATTTTTATCGTTGTTGTTGCGGAACTTCTATCTACTCCTTACGTTCTCTGTGCATCAATTAGCACTTCTGCCGTTCAAAGAAATCAGACTAAATTAAAGTACATGACTTAACTTGAGGCTTTGAAGGGATTTTGCTGCAGGTTCAATCTTTGTTCCTCTGCCTTAATTTCATACCTGATTCCTTTCAATTAAATCTCTGAAACTTTGTGTTTGGAAAGGCTGTTGAATGAGGCTTGTGCTAAAAGGTTCGCGTGGCAGCTTCATGAGATAGCATCAAAGAGATTCTAACAACACACCGAGGAACTGAATTCTGATTTCTCTCTGCAGGCAGATCTTTCACAAACCTGAGACTTCTTCTGACTTCATCTCCACTTCAAACTCTGTGGTGATATGGGACACTTCTTTTGATGGTGACTTGCGGCCTCGGCGTTTTTTCTTGGAGGAATCGCACTTGAGATTCACAAAGGTCACCTGGCAGTTGTCTGTACAAGGGAATTGACCTCCTTTGCATAAGAGAAGCAACATAGAAAAGAAATCAAGTAGCAAAGTAGCAAGTGACAGGCTAATAAGCGATCTCTCAGCTGGGTTATCATGAATGCAATGACAGGCTTCATAACATTTCACATGCGTTGTTAGACACCTCCTTCTCTCTGTGCAGTTTTGGGTTTGCTCATTTTGCTAGTGAATCCAGGAGGCAAAAATACAGCGTGGTGATGCTAAGCTGCGCAGCGGTACCTCTAATGCCTGTAATTTCCTGTCTCTTTTCTGCATAAGGTTTAGAAAGCTCTTTACAGAAATTAGTTAAGATCAGCAATACTATATACAGTCATTTGATGGTTAAACAAAGCAAGAGAGTCAATTTTCATAAATTCATGAGAGCAGCAGGCCTGGGACTAAAGCATAGCAGTATGAGCCTCTAGAAACTACCAGCTGGTATTCCATCTCTTTCAGCAATGACAATCACCAGATATCAAAGGTTTTAAAAGCCTTTGATTGGGAGGTTATGAAAATATATTGGAAGGCTTTATCTGAGGGGGAATCATAGAATCATTTAGATTGGAAAAGACCCTTAAGATCATTGAGTCCAACTGTAACGCTACCAATTCCACCACTAAACCATGTCCCTAAGCACCACATCTACCCGTCTTTTGAATATCTCCAGGGATGGGGACTCCACCACTTCCCTGGGCAGCCTGTTCCAGGGCCTGACTACCCTTTCGGTGAGGAAGTTTTTCCTAATATCCAACCTAAACCTGCCCTGGTGCAGCTTGAGGCTGTTTCCTCTCGTCCTATCACAAGCCAGAGGAACTGAATGCCCTCGTCAATTATGTGTAACCACTGAGGAGAAAGGCTACAATCCGTTGGGACTCAATCACATAAGCATCCTCTCCCTATAGACAGCAAGTTATGTGAAAAACATCCTTTTTGTGATAGGCGACGGACCTTCTAGGTCAGGGAGAAATTTCTAGCACTCAAGCCACCAGAAGGATTTCATTCCAAGTGTGTGCTGTATGATATAATCTTACTGTTAGACCCAGAAGTTCAGATGACATAACAAACACAAAGCAAAGCAAGCAAAGGTCAAGGAAATGCGTCCAAGATATATGTTCCCATGGTGACTGTATGGACCAAACCCCCCAACTTCTATGACTTTAAAAATGAGTCTGATAATCATATCATATTAAAAGAAAACAATACATAAGGACAAGGTAAGCATCCTGACAACTCGGACTTCTTTTAAGCCAATACTTAGAAAATTAGAGAGATAAATGTCTAGATTGCAGGGTAAAGATAAAATATGAGTCTAAACTTTAAAAATAAAAACTTTAAACCATTAGCCTTTTTTTAGGATAGCTATTGTTACTCTTCTCTGCTCATATATGACTCCTCACTCACTAGCAAAAGTGGTGGTAAGACAGATTCACAACAGAGAATATATCACCAGTAGACATTTGCTGTAAGCTGCTAAGTTGCTTTAAGCAACAATATGAACTGTTGCAATGACACCAATACTGTGTATTAAAATCCAGAAAAATTTTGAGTTTAATATTAAATTTAAATGAACTGCAAATATTTTAAGCTGTGGAAATGCACAGCAGTAACACCTGCTCGTTAATTGTCCCTGTCATGATATCAAGGGGATGGAGGACAAGAAATAAACGTCATGAAGATCTGTTAAATACATATCACTTTTAAAATCTCTTTTATGTTCAACTTTAAAAGTGATGTTCAGAACTAATAATACTAAAGCCCCATACCTAGTCATACGGAGTTTTAACAACATCTGATTACTTTGATTCAGCCTGGCACAAACTTTTTTTTTTTTTCATTTCAGATTTTTGGTAATTATGTCTAAATCTTCTAAATATTTTTTCTAACATCGTAACTACTCACTCCAACATAACAAAAGATCTAAGGCTGTGTAACATCGGATTTTGATTATAACTTTCCCGCTTAGGGGTTGTCTTTGCTGCTGCAATGGGATACTAATCCAGCATAAAGCAAATAAATAATAGCTTTTGTTTTCTTTTATAAACCTCATTTGGGAAAACTAAACCAAACCAAAGTGACATTGTTTCATGTAACTTTGCATTGGTCATAGCTTTTTTCCCCAGGATATTTCTGCCATTACCAATGCCAGAAAAAGGATCAGCTTAATTTCAAACTCATGTACTTTTGAACAAAAATTTTTCAAAGCAACTGGTGACATTTCAGCACTGTCAGATCCAAACCCAAGGCAGCTCAGCTGCCTGGAACCCAAACTGTTCAGCTCGAGTGTGAACCTTGGCCTGAACTTAAATTCAGATCCAAACATGAAAACCACTACTTTTTTTCCGTCTGCAGTGTGAAAACAAAATATGCAAACAAGCAAGCAAACAAACAAAAAATTAGAATGCTGTTTACATGTTAGAAGAAACCACATACCTAAACCAGATTGCTTCCCAGTATCTTTTGTTTTTTCTTTGCTGCGAGGCCGTAAATGGCACTTTGCATCTTTAATTTTAAAACGAGCTTTCTGCTTGATTGGAGGGGCTAATGAATCTGTTGATGTAAAGTAAAAAAGCTATCATTTGGGATGCAGACGACATGAAGTCTGAAACTTATTTTTGAAAACAGACTCAAAAGTCTTCTTGCGACATAGAAAAGAGACAGCCCAAGAGTTATACACCTTGTACAAGAGGATCCATTTCCGTAAGTTCATTTTTTCGCATAAGCACTTACTCTTGAGCCCATAAAGATCAATGAATTTGCTAGTACTGCACATACGCTTCCCCTCCAGCAGGCCTGCACATCTTGGTGGAATTTGGGTGAATTTGTCTCTTCCTATGAAAAAGGTTAATTGCCACTCTTTTTTCTGACTCTCTGTCTGTGACTTCCCATCTTACTTGTCTGTAGTTCTGCTCTTACTAATGCCAACCAGGAATGAGATTAATTTAGTGGAGTTATGCTGTTGGCAGTTGAAAACCATCCAAAGGAAACGTCTTTATTTGACTGCGGTCTATGGCTTGCAAGCTTTATTCTTCAGCTTTAAATCCAACCCAGTTATGTCTTACGACTTTAAAGGCTGTTATACAGCCATGCACTGCTCAGAAAATGTAGCTGCTGGCTGACTTCCTCACAAAGCCCATGGTGGAAAAGGCCAGGCCTGGGCCGTCACCTGCCAGCCGCTGCGGGCTGCCCATGGGACCCGAGCAGGCGGAGGGTGGTCGCAGGTCAGTGCACAGCGTGGGTCCCTCCTTCCTTGGGAGGGCCTTGCTGGCCCAGGGCTATGGAGGTAGCCTGCCCCTGTGCCACAGGCAGCCGCATCTGCTGCCGTGCTGCCTCACTCCACAGCATCGTACCTCCTAACGCATTCCAAATATATAAGAGAACTGGCAAATTGGAGAGAAGTACAGCAGGTAACGATAGGTAAAGCGGGCTGACACTTCCCACTGCTGGATGCTGTTTCAGCTGCTTCTAATTTTGCCAGACTTCAACCATTTTGAGCTGAACTTTTTTTTAATGCTGAGTATCAGCTTTAGGACACATTTTGAAATGTCTCTGCAAAAAAAATCCAGCCATTCCTGAGAACAAGATGAATGAAACACAGTACGTGCTCATAAAAGTCTCATACCCTTTATTATTGGGAATCCCCAGGAGGAGGATCTGTGCTCCTAAGGAAGAACTTCGCAGGTGAGGGCTGGGACCCAACGTAGCCTTCTGCTCTTGTGCTACCGATGGGCCCCTCTGGTTCACTTCCAGGTCTGGGAAGAAATGCCATTTTGATGTGCTCGCTATTGCCTTGCTGGACTATGGAAAGTAAAGTATTCTAATATTTGTCCTTATTGAATATATCTCAAACCCCCACTGCTCCTATACTGACCTACGAACACAACGCCACACTGGAGGGCAACTCCGCACACTCCAGCCCTCAAGGAGAGGCTGCAGAAAAGTGAGTGTGTGCATGATGAAACACCAGCTACCTTAATTCTGTCCTCGTGTAACCTGGGAGCTCCATGTCTTGCAGCTCCCAAATGGTCTGGGGGGCCTCGTCACCCACCTCCTAGACACCAAGGCCCGGGCGAGCAGGAGCGCACCTACCTGCGCAGCTGGGCAGGGTTGCGTTGCGTTTCTGCTGAGCCTTGCCTTGCTGGACGGGAACGCCGCAGCTCAGCGTATAGCTGTTCTCCGAATCTGCGGGGCAGAACGCAGGGTCAGCACGCGTGGCAACAGCCTCACAAAACACCTGCTCCCCTCGTCACCCCCAGCATTAACGTTCGGTGCTTGAACAAACTTATTACTACGGCTAAATAAGGAGACATTTTAAGTGCTAAACTTGGATTTAAATGGCTGAAATAGGTTGCCAAAGGCTACTGCTTCACAGTGTTGACTACAAGTTTTGTTTCTTCCAGCACTGAAATGTTAAATTTTATAAACAATTTGGCATGAGGTTAGCTGTAAATAATTCCATGGTGCACAAGTATAAAATATTTTGTGCCTGTCCGTGGCAGAGTCCTTGTGCTTTGATCATCTCTATAATTTAAAAAATAAACCACATACTTTAGTAATAATTTTAGCTTCAGGACTCTGGCAGAATTTATTGGCAGAGACAAAAAAATAACATACTTAGAACTGTAGCAGGGTTTACATACTGCATAGATAAAACTGTGTATTGGTGCATACAAATTAGATAAATGCATGGTTCCAGTAATCTCTGCTAAACTGAAAATGAAGTGTGAACAGCTCTACTGCATATAATGCCAGGACTAACATGAAAAGTAGACACCCTTGCGGAAAAGAATCCTGTGTCAGAGCCAGAACATATATGAAAAAGTAATAGCAACCTCCTGTCCCACCTGCCCTGCAAAACTCTGTAGATGAAAATTACCTATAGCAAATGATAAAAAAAAAGAGGGGGGGAAGATGAGATGCCTGAGTTTCTATAAATAACACTCAGCTGAACTATTACCAACAAAATCTGTTAAAAACCAGCAACTGCCAGCAACTAATAGAGAGAGATGTTTTTTCCATACAGCCTCCTGAGACAGATTTAGTTGTATCCATTTTGTGTGAGACAGGTTTAAAGCTGTTGCTATGTCATCCTTTGCTCTGCTGGCTGAGCTGATGGAGGTTTTGTGCTACCCTGGCTGGTGGGGGAGCTCGATCATGTGCCGTGGCAGCCGCAGCGTTAAATTGCCCGGCACGTCCCACTCCTCCTCTCCTGCCCCTGCCTCACGTTGTGCTCACTAAGCCGAGTTCCCCTCAGGGGAACCCTCCGCTGTGGGGCCGCTTCTGCTCCTGCTCAGTCAGACAGTTACAGGGTATTTCAGGCCGTGATGCAGAGTCCATCATTTTAAGCAGATGCCTGGATGGGCACAGGGGACTCTACTCATACTGAAAAATACGTTACTAAAAATCAGCAGGAATTCACTGAAATCAACTGTTCACTTTCCCCCCCACTCTTGTCATAGCAATTTAATACATTGAAATTTTTCTTTTGCACCATCTGGTTAAGGTAGTTGTGTGTCTTAGATTTTTATTAAAATTTTTTCCCTCAAACGACATCTCAAATTGAACAGCTAAGGGCCAAACCTCTAAGGTAACTGACAGTCAGCTCTTCTTGTATTTAATGATGTGCACGTTGCCCCAATTTAATTTATAATGATGTTCTGCTCATTTACAGTTCTCATGAATACATTAGCAGAGAATAAAAATCATCAAGTCACGTTCTAGACTTAGGAGGACAAATATTTTGTACAAACCTGGAACAAAGAGAGTATTGGATGGGCAGGACAGGAAGCAGCTCTCTATGCCTCCTGTCTTACTACAGACTAGCTGAGCCTTGGGCGCTGGCTTGGCGTTCGGGAGACATTTCACCATCTCTGAGGAGAAGGAAAAAAAAAAAAAAAGAAAAATGAAAAAAAAATCAGGCACTGCCCAAGCCAGAACCTTGTGCATCCACTTGCTTGCAGCGGTGAGGAAAGGTAGAAGCGGCAACAAAGCAAAACCACAGGGCCAGGCATTTCTGAAATAAGCACATAACAAGGAGAGAGCATCTGGATCTTGAGCTTGGACTTGGAAACTCCTTCACATTTTTAGACCTAAACTGTACATCAGTCTTTCCCTCCTATCCTCCACTTTGGGACTGTTCAGATCCAGATCTGCACTCAGAGGCAGGTGTCTCTCTAATTACGAGCACAATGCTGTGTGCACGACTCGATCACAGAAGCAACAGTTAATACTAATGACCCGAGATGTCCTCTCCCCGCTTACGGAGGCACAGCTCTCTGCTTTAACAGGCCACGTACCACACCACGCACAGCAGTCACCCTCACGAAGAGCTGTTTATTCAGATGACTGCTAGAATGGTATTTTCCACTTCTCACTCCAGCTCTTGCAGGCTTTTTAATTTCAGCTCCATGCTCAAGCTTCTGGAAGTAGAAAACTTCCCAGCCAGGCAGAGGTGAGGCAGGGCATGCTGGGATGGAGATGGATAGTCCCACCGGTCCTTTCAGCCACTGCCGAAATGCCCTAAGCAATGCGCGAAGGGACACTGTGACCGACACAGACATCCGCCATTTCTCATCGGCGCCCACCGCACGAGGCACATCGCAGCTCGTGCAATGGGAATACCCAGCTTCTCCTCTTGGCTTCACGGCAGGATGAAGACAGAGTAGCCTGCAGGTCTCACAAGCTGCTCTTCGTATTGCGGTAAGAGACGGTTTGTGTTTTAGATGAAACTACATAAAGTTGTTATGAATCGTTGCTTCACCTTGAGATGGTGGTATGCCACTGATAATTCTAATCCTGCATTTATTTTAATTGGACATCTTTTGGGACTGAAGTGTTACTTAGGTACCTCTTTCTTACACAAACGACGAGGTTCATTCTCGGCTGCGGCCAGCGGGCGCCATCACTGCCTGTGCTGAGGCAGCCTCACCGCTTCCCTCCTTTCCCCCAGAGATTTTACCTCCGCACTGACTGCTGGCCAAGGGCAGCTGGGCACCTCTTCAAGCAGATATTTCACACGGCATCAGCCGGTTAAATCTCAGCCAGGTGTCTGCAGAGCAGTTCTTGCTTCAGCCCCGTAAAAAGCACCTGTTCGGGTACATATGCTTTTTCTTTGACTGTTCCTTCCTCTTTCTTCCAAACGTGCTCACCTTACAAGATGGACTTGGCTGACTCTTGTTTTGCTCATGGCTGACCGTGCTACTGCAAATGTCATTTTCCTACCCCTCAGCTCACCACTGAACCACACCAAGGTAGGGGGGAGATCAGAGCTGCACCATCCGAGCCCAGTACGAAGCAGCCAGACTGGTTTGGGTCCGCCAGGGCTTGGGAAGAGCCCAGTAAAGCTGGGATGAAACAGACCAATTCAAATGTGGTAGCTGGAATGAGCCTTGCCTGGCTTGGCTTGAGTGCAGAGGAAGGGTCCCAGCAGCTGCCAGCTGGGTTGTATTCCTGGCCTCACTAGTGGTCAAATATAAAAATATACAAGTCCCTTGAACACGCCCGATGTTTGCATCTCAAGCATGGGAATAATCATCTGCCATTTACCTCCCTCCTAAGGCCTTTTATGTTACTTTGGTGATGTTTATAAAGAAATTATTTCTTTGGACTGAGGAGACAACACAAGCGCATATTGTCATTGCTGAGCAAAAGAGGATTTTGTTACTGCAAGTGTCTCCAAGTCATGTGGCATTCAGGGTCATTAGGTATCATTCTCCTCCTTTCTGTTGTGCTTTTATAACAACGTAGAACGCAGCTTGCTCTAAACAATGTTGGTAATAAAGGCAGGCGATCAGCAGGGAGATGACACTCATTTTAAGCCTCATTAAATTTGTCAAATAAAACAGTGTATATCAATAAAGAAGGGTGTTCTACTTTCCATCTTCCAACTGGGTACTACAAATAATGAAGAGAAATTTACAAGTAGGAAAATATTCTCAATATAGTCTCTTACCATGGGAACAGCATTCTTAGTAGGTTGAGAGGGAATATAGCACAAAACTTCTGTGGTCTAACTATATACCAGACCTCAAAAAATTTTAGTCCCTGCTGTTAATTTACAAATTCCTTTCCAGAGGACTAACTGGTACATGGCAAGGGAGACCTAGTGGATAACTGAAAAAACAGCGTTAACTGTTTTTTACTCCTATAGTACTTGTTCTTTATATAGCAGTGAGGGTAATTTATGTAGAAGCTAAGTGGGGAAAAACGAGGTACTTAGTTGTGGTTAAGACGACAGTCAGTGGCAAAGGCTGAAACCCAACTTGACACCCCCCTTCCCCCATCTCGCCTATAAAGTGCTTTCCATCCTGCTGTATCCATGTAAGTGGAAAAATGCCATAATTGCCTGATCATGCAAGAGGCCGGTGTACTCCAGACGATAGTGCCTTCCCGCAATATGTGCAGAGATTCCCTTACGTAATGTCCCCCCCTATTGTTCTGGTTTGCTCCCAGTTAGGTACTAGGCATCAGCCCCAAATGTCGCTATGAGAATCAAACCAAACCAACCAAACAAAACCCCACAACCTAAGTTTGACTATGCAAGACCTAAGGTATGCTATTCCCATTAAAAAACATGAAAACGGAATTAAAATCTCACAGAAAATACTTCGAATGGCTGGAGCCACGGCCAAGATTTGCTGTGCTTCAAATTAGACCCCAGGGGAAAAAAAAAAAGTCATCTACTAAAAGGATACACAAGAATAATGACTGGAACAGATATTCAGATTTGCCACAAAGCGGCACTAGCAGCAAGCGCCATCATTTTAGTGGTCTCGGGATTTGTGCTCGTTGCAATTAATACTTTTGACACAGCTACTGTCAGTGCTTGATATTAAAGAGGATACCTTTGGTGATAACTTGAAAAATTGGGGTATGGTGCTGTGAATGTAGATAATAACCAGAATACCATGTGCTATTTGTAAACAGTTAAATATTTTGAATATTCTAAATGACTCTTAGAGGGAAACAGAGTTCTATCTGAGGTCTTAGAGATGGATGTCAAGAGACAAAAAATATGAGAACTATAAAATACATAAAATAATAATGTAGGAAGACTTAGATTTGTGTGAACAGAGTCATAAAATAAAAAAAAAAAACATTCAACACAAATAAAATCCAACATATTGCCCATTCTCTAATCCACCTATAGTTACATCTTAGTCCATGGACAGCCAGGCTGTCCAGGCTAAAATGAATTTGGGGATCTGTATTGCGAAAATGCAGCACCCCTCAGACAAAACCACGGGCTCTTCCACCCTCCTGGAGAACAGGAGCATCACCACAGTCATCTCGGAGTCAGCTCCCACACTTACCAACGCAGTCCTTTTTATTCCAGTGCAGTTTCTTTCCAGGTGGACAGACACACTCATAGCTCCCCATTGTATTAAGACACCCATAGTCACAGCTACCATTGCTGATGCTGCATTCATCAATATCTGAAACGTAATTAGAGTTGAGAAGAGTATTAACTGTATGTGAACATGTATATTGTGCATTAAGATATTATGTGCCTAAGGATAGCTGTTTTCTACTACATCTTTTATATTTCAGTCTATATAAACATGTATAAATGCAGGCAATACTCATGTCAAACAACTTTATGAACATTGAATGTATTTGTCCTTAGACACATACTTAGCTCCTACTCTTGCAGAGATTTATGCATATGATACAGTTCACTTGCCAGGACTGAAATTCTTGGAAGTACTCACAAGATACACAACATGCTCGAAAGTCTCTGCAGCATCTGGACAATAAAGCATATTGCATTATATGGAAAAATGTCAAAGGCATAAACATCTGTGAGATTCGATCACTTTTGCGTATCAGGGAGATAAATTCTCCATAGCGATTCACAGAGTTTGCTTTTAGAAATGATTCAGGTGGAGGAAACTGTATATTTGATAGGAACCTAGCAGCTGAAATATGGTTTATTTAGTCTTCTACTCCTCAAATAAAAATGAAAGGTAAGAGACTGCAAGAAGGCAAAGCAATTACCAGATATTTATCGCTGATATTCCACATAAAATCTTTCAACTTCAGATACATCAGAAAAGTATTTAGTCAATATGAGGTGCAACCTTTTTAGTCTATGCAACCAGCATTTATATACTTGTGGGTGACACATGGCTGAACTCCCATCTCCTCTCCTCCCACCACCAGAAAGGATGTTTATCCATCATGCTCAACAGGAGTTGTGCTGCCACGTACCCACCTCTGGATCACACTCAGGCACATCTGGGACACCAGATGGCACAGGCCGAAATTGGGATAGGGCACCAGTGAACCAGCAGTTGCACATCGCTGCTCCAGACTTTGATTTACTACAACAGCCATAACCTAAAGGCCCTTGCTATGGACCACAGCCCTGTTACTTTAGGTACTGCACTAACCTCAACAACAAGTGGTTTCTGCCCTTTGAACACAGCTACCCATCCGCTTGCTAAGACGGTAGCGTCGCTGTAATAGACTTTCACAAAGCACGTAGGTTGCGCCATGTGACATATGCTCAAGCGAGCCAGAATGACACCAAATCAACATGAGATATACTGAATTGCTAATACTCTGGCTTGATGGTAGGCCTCAAAATGTAACTGTAGAAGGAAAATTGTCACATAAGGTGCTTCTAAGGGAAGTCTGGCCATAAAGGCTCACAGGCTGAGTGTCTAACTGCCTTTCCAAACCACGCCTGAGCCCAGGCTTGAATTCGGATTGCCGTGTGCTTGGCACTGTGTGAATCCATACGGTTTGCAGGAACACAGTCTGAGTTGAAGCCACCCAGGCACCAGTTTTGGAGGCCAGCGACCACATCTGAAGCCAGAGGGTGAGGTGCAGGTAGGAGGTGAGGCTGATGAGGGACTGGGCTCAAGCACACACTTAGGCCCTGCACTGATTAAGAAATGCAAGCCTAGACATATTAGCCAAGGCTTCCTCGGGCTTCTTGGGGCACTTGACGGGAACATGAGAGTGTTTACTGGGGCAGCTGCTGGAATCCAGAAACGGCTTTCTTTTTCTGATGCCTGTGTGGTTAAGCAAAAATCCAGAAAACATGGAGTACCCGCATAAAAGAAACTGAGAAAAACACCCTAATGCAACAGGTGTGTTTCTAGAAAACATCATGATTTTTGCGTCAGAGTCAGGGCTTCTGGAGGTCCTGGGTCAGCAGTTCCAAAAACTGACAAGGGAGATAATTCCAGCAAAAACTTTTTCTGGGAAATTTTGTACCTAGTAGCTAGGCTTCTGCTGAGTGCAACAGGGGAATCTGCGTGCTAACCCATACTTCAAAACACACATTGAGTCCACAGTGCTCCTGCCGCTGAGCTCTGGCTGAACTGTTCAAACACGGGCTCTTGCTGTCAAGTACCTCAGCCCAGAATTAAGCTCCTGAAGAAGCAGCCAAATTCCCAAAGGCATTGAACAGTCCTGCAGATTCTGCTGACTCTCCTAAGGTCACTTAACAAGGTGATATATACTGCGGGTAGGGCTTTACATCAACAGGTGGTGTAAGCGCTAGCACTGTCCTTCTAAAAGACTCCCTTACGATACACGACTTTTATTACAACAGATGTCATGAAAAGGATCCCAGAGAGAGCAACTAGGGTTGCCCCTCAGCATGGAAGGCCCAGAACAAGGACACTGCCACATAGTTTATTAATTACTAGTAAAGGGGAAGCAAGATGGAGAGAAAGCTTATTAAGAAGCAAGCTTGCACCAAATCTTTTTGAAGGTTCTCATTATTTCTCCCTCATTTTGACTTCTGCTCAGTGCCACATGGATGGCAGCCAGGGCGGGTTATTTGTTCCACTGCAAACATCACCCTCCAGGGAATGACTAAAACTAATGATAGGCCTGAGCGGCAAAGCTCAGGGCCTGGACAAGTCTGGATTCAGAGCTGGGATTTTGGGTCTGCCCATTATGGAAAAAAGCAGGAGGTTTGGATCTGGTTATGTTTTTGCCCGAAGTTCAGCATTGAGTATTTCCAGTTAGAGTTTTGGTCCCACTTCAGTCTTACTAAAAAGACTGAAGCTGAACTGAGGCTGAAGATTATTTAAAGACTGAGGCTGAACGCCAAACTTTGAGGCTTTCCCTAAATTAATACGTAAATAAAGTTATTAAGGAATTAACAGTGAAACTGAAGATCAGTCTCTCCACACCCCACATAAGTCCCCAAAACTTTCAGACCCTGATTTTGCTTTCCGAACTGCCCTCAAGTGGAGTCTTTTTCCAAACTCTTTCCTTAGATGGACTCCTATTTCTCTCCCTGCCTGCCTCTACTATACAGTGAACTCATTTGTTACTTATCCTGCTCTATACAAGAGATACTAACGTACACTCCCTACACCCTTCTCCCAAAGAGAAGCCAGGCAGAGACATCATTAGTCGTGTCTCACGTTAACCCTACAAAATCAGGTGAACTCAGCGCTCAGACAAGTGAGGGGCTACAGCATCTGTTTCTGCTACATCAGTTTGCATGGTACAAACTGCATTCCATGGGAACGGAAACAACATGAGCCTTTAACTGTACCTTGGTGACTCAGTCTGTAGCATGATTTCCTTAGGAATACAGAGAGGACAACTCTTGCATATAATATGTACTACAAGGCCTGCTCCACAAATTAAGAGTCATTAGGGCCCAACGCTGTTCTCGGCAATTCCTCTAACAGGCTTTCCCTGGGCTAAGTCTGACTCAGATCAGAACCTGGCCTGAATACATGGATTTTGTGGATTTAAAGTCGGGCCTTTGTTTATAGTTTGATGCAAGCTTTACTTGAATAATTAAATAATTAACTATTAACCATCTTTTAACTAAACAAAACCGTTCAGTTTTATATTTAAAAATAGCACGGAGAGTTTCTTTTGTGTCAGTATTTTCTAAAAATACTGGGGCTTCCAGGTTTTGTTATAATTTTCTCTTGTCACTTTTGTTTGCGTAATGCTGACCTGATTGGTTAAAAGCACGATTTGGACTTAATACACTTAACAAATCCCTCAAAAAACCCCCTTTGCTCTCCTTTGACCAGTGTTCTGAACACAACCAAAACCTACCACACTTACTAAACGTTCAGGCAGGAGCCCACAGCAATACCTGGGGGTGTTAGCCAGGCTGGTGGCAGGCAGTCTCGTACTGTGACACCCCTGGCAAACACTGGACTGAGTTTGAGTGCTCTGAAATTCTCCCGCCTTAGTCAAGTAGAAGTTGAACCTCTAATTTGGTCATCGCGGTAATACCGCCCTATGACGCACTTAAAAAACATCCCTCTCCTGGATAACTGAACACTACAGCACCAATTCTTTCCCGTTATGCCAAAAAGGTTGAAGAGCTGAAGTAGCTCCACAGAAGATGGGAAGAAGGTGCCCCACAGCCTTCCGTTATGAGTTTCACAGGCAGTTTATGTTGCAGACTGGTAAGGACAAATACCAACAGAGGCAAAATTTGTCAACTTTGTAAAACTGACATCCTTCTCCTATCCTCTTTGTTGCCCAGCATTTGAAGCCTTCCTTCTGTAAACAGAGTTTTGACTAACCGCGCTCCTGTGGAGGTACCAGTTGGTACCCTGCACCTGTAAACTCGGTAAGGAAGCTCACCCGGTGCAGCGCGATGAACGCCAGCCACGCGGCTGCTTTGTGGTGGTTGTGGAAGAATGGCTGCGTCCATGCGGCAGCGGATGCAAGTGCCACAGCTACAGGGTTCTCATCTATGCTGAGACTGCTATGTACCACCAGCCAAAAATGCAAGGACATTGGTTTTTATTTATGTTCTTCTGGGAATGCTTCAGCAAATTTGAGATGTTGAAATTTTAGTCACGCCCAGCTCATGCTATTTTAGCTTTATTTTAACTTTATTGGTTTATCTTCTTCAGTTCTAAAATCTTCAGCTAAAATAATGTGTGGCTCAGTAAACAGTTCACAAAGCAAACAAGCAAACAGATAAGCAAAACTCAGTTTCCAAACCTCCACAGTGCGTCAGTCCGTACAAGGTGTAGCCTTTATGGCAGAGACATTCAAAGCTTCCAGGGTAGTTGATGCAGGTGTGATCACAGGTCCTTTCGAAGGAACACTCATCTATATCTGAATTCATAGAAAAAGCATTAAGAAATTAAAATCCAGTTAAACTAAATGGCTGGAATTTCACATTCGGTTGCAAGATCTTGTTACTGATAAAGTATCAGGTATCATCCCAGGTAAAATCTGAATAAAATATCGTTCTCATTCCTCTAGTGCCTTGTAAAGAAAGGACTGGCAGGTACCTGGAGAAAGGTAAGAAAAGATAATTTAAGAAAAACCATGAAGACTGTATTATATGTGTTCACCATTAGATGGCAACCTTTAACTTCTGATCATATTTACCCAGCAGGGCTGTGGGGGTATTAAGGTTTTGGGGGGTTAGCGGCACAATGGAAAAAAGTTTTGAGCTGAATGAAGTCGTCCCCTCTTTCCCTGACCACTCCTCTGGCATCTTGCCCACCAGGACAGGGAGTCACTCGCAGCCCTCTGCTCTGCCTAGGCGAGGCTGGACAGACGCTGGCGCAGCTACCAGGGGGCAAGCAAAACAGTGCCTGGGAATAAGCCGGTATCAGCAATGGACGGGCCGCACCTAAGACACAGGGAATCTTAGTCCGAAGTCCGCATTCTACCTCATTCAAGAAAATTTGACCTCTTCGCCTTAAAAAAGCCAGGCATCTCTAATGATCACTGCTCACGAATGTGAAACCCTCATTTACATCGTCTCTTCCATCCAGCAGCCTATGAGGGAAGCACTTAACAGCACATCGCTTTAAAGAGAAAAAGGTTACGCTGAGCAGGGTGGTACAAAGGTTTATTTGACAGCAGTTGTGACGGAATGGACTGGCTGAAAACCGTTACGTTAAAGGTACCTTAAATAGCAATGTGGGCAAAATAACAACGCTTTTGAGTGAATTTTATCCTCAAACAATTGGTTCTTTAAAAATCCTCTTCAAGGATTAATTTTTCTGTTAAAAGGTCAGAGAAATTAATACAATGGCATTATCTGAGAGTGGTAATTTCAACAAATCTCATTCCTCCAATATTCCTGAAGTATAAATTAATGGAATAGTATTCCTCTAGTAGCTTGCACACACACTAGAGTTGCTTATTAAGAACATAACCTGAGCAACACCATTACTATATATAACGGGGACTTCCATATTGTACATGCTTAGAAAGCTGCAGGTGCTCGAAAAAACTTGAAAACTCACCAATACTTAAGGCTATGCTACCCAGTTCCTATATCCAAGTATTACTCAGAGTTTTGATGTTTAATGAGACATTCTAGGTCTCATCCTGCTATTATAAATGCAAATACTTCAAGAACTATAAAATTAAGATTTTGTGTATGTCTACACAACCCCAAAATCTGTGTGAGAGTTTATGCACAAATTTAGAATGCTGTGAACAGCTACATTTTTATATGATCTCCGATTTTAAGTGTTTCAAAACACACATACAAAAGAGAACTCACAATGTGGAAAGCAACTGTTCAGGCAAATGCAGAACATAAAATGAAATACACGTGATGAACAAAAATCTCCGCTATCCAGTTTTGTGCGTGCATCACAATCACTTGTCATGATCAAGTAGCCAAAACCAGACAACTGAGATTTTCTCTTTTTTAAATCTATTTCATTTTAATGCATTTTCTATGCATTTTAAAATATCATTATTTGAGTTCTGAAAGTAATTTCTTTTTAAGGTTTCCTTTATAGTCTTGGAAATATGCAGCTTTTGAATACACATAAATGGCAAACTGTTTCAGTTTTCTCTAAATAAATACATAAAGTAAAATCATTTGGGAATGAACACTGCAGTTACAGTTTTAAAGGATTTTTAATGCATAAGAAGCCAAATCATACATCATGGTTTCATTCATGTGTAACCTGGTTCCTGGTGTTGCAGGAAATTTACAAAAGCAGTTCATTTTCTGGCCTCTGACTTACCTTGGAAGGCTCTTTTGCAAAAATAATTTCATGTTTCTCAGTAGTGATCTTATCCTGTACTAGTTTAGTCAATGGTGTTTACGCATTGCTTTGTGTTGTTACATATTATGGCTTAGGCCTTTACGGGTTTTTCTTTACATTAAGAAGGATGCATAGCCCTCTTTGCCCGTGGAAACAACAGTCTGTCTAATAACATGACCGGTCATCTGCTTGCCAAATAACAGGCGCTCACGACGGACAAATGCATTTCTAGTACACGAAATATCAGCTACTCATAAACTTATATTGCTTACACTGGCTGGCAGAGACACTGAAACAAACACTTTTATTATAATACAAAGACTGCTATTAAAGGCTTTTTGGCCATTTAAACCCCTCATCCCACCTCCTGCTGCTGCTCTCATAAATTCAACCCCTGCTGAATTCAGCATCTTGCTTTGGCCGATCGGACGCGGAAAGCCTCCGCACAGATTTTTCCTTGCTCAACAAGAAGCCCTCGGCCCCTCTCCTCCTTGCCTGAGGAGGGCAGGGCCAGGCACTGCCCAGCTGAGCTTTCCACAGCGCCCTGCCTGCAGAATCGCCAGCCCCCTGAGGAATTCAGCACTGGTCATAGAAAAGGCAGAAATATGCACCACATACTCTTCACTAAAAGAAACTGGTGGCGTGATACGGGATGCTGAAATCCTCTTGCACTCTTTTTTTAAAAAAAAAAAACAAACCTCTGAAGTCTGTGTTCTGGGTGCTGTTATCCCCTCGCTCCCAGAAACTTTGAAGTTGGCCCTCACACCTTTGTGGTGCTCTACAATACTTTGCTGTATTTACCCTGAAAGGATGTGCTTACTTCCCACCACCCTCACGACACCGGTGTATCTCATGAGAGACTGAGGAGCGGGGAGTCACACCTGGTTTCCACCTTCACAGCCCTGGGTCTCCAATCCTGCTTACCACACAACTGGGAACGAATGTAGGTATCTAAACCTCGTCTCCTCTGTACAAACACTACTACAAAATCTCGTAGCATTATGTACTGAAGAGAAGCCCAAAAATACAAAAGCAGAGATGTGGCAGGTTACGGCTAGGGAACTGAGAACAAATAATTTCTTTTTCAGTTTTGTGGTCACCCCCCCACCACGCGTACACACTCAGACACACACGCATTTTTGTATTGGGTCGCTCTAAATTTCTGCCCTCCCACTCACCAAAATAAATACTGAGAAATTAACTTTCTGGGTCTGAGGTACTCTTAAAAGAATTTAAAGTTATTTAAGTTAAGGTTTTGAACTGTTTTAACATGAAAAGTCAAAATGTTTTGTTTTCAAGGAACTGCAGTGGAAAACTTCAACTTGAGGTTGAAGCTTGTATTCTATTTTTAGTTGAATTTGGCAGGAATTCACAAATAGTCCAAGCTGTCTCAGAAAATTTCAGATTTGCTAATGCACTTACTTGACATCAAACACATTCTTTTTACTTTCACTTAGTCAAAAATTCCTATCACATTCACCACTGTAATCAGCACAGGCAGTTGTGTCATTGCAGCGTGTTGAGAGTCCTCACAGCTTAACTGTCTGAAGCTTCCAGGAACTATGGGGCTAAATTAATCTCTGGTAGTACAGGACCAGTTTCCTGCCAGAGGCAGGGTTTTTTTAGGATTACTAATGGTGGCATATAAATTCTAAGATGAGGAACTCCCTCCTTCACAGCAGACGACTCAGTGGAAGCGCCAAGTTCAGGGGCTGGAGCAGACGACCTCCAGAGGTCCCGTCCAACCTCCGCCACTGATCCACGCGCACGCTGGCAGCCCCACTCTCTTTATGGTGTCCCGTGCTACCGAGAGCTCTCCTTCCAGTCGCCGTTTCCATGACATCAAGGCATCATCTCAGACTGAATAAAGTCCAACATCTCTGCCATCAGTCCACGTTCTCATCTCCAAAGAGAATGTTTGAACAGTGGAAGCACTCCTTTATTTTTGCCTAGAAGGGATTCAACTCAAAGAGATTGTTCAATGGTTTAATAAAAGAGCAGGATTTCCCTGTGTTTTTGAGGGAAGCAATTGTTGCCAACGGTGGTCATGCTTGATAATATTTGTTTGGCTCTGTTCCTATTATTTCAAGTCAGCATTTGGATTTTATTGTTGATTTTTCAATGATACTTAGCAATTTTTTTTTTAGTTCATGCTTTCACATATTAAACGATCCCCTAACGATCTTTATTTTTCTTGAATCTAATGTTTGTTAGCGGGTGTCAGATTGTCAGTACTGGAAAGTAAAGTCTTCCGTCTATCTCCAGGAGGGAGCTACCGCAGATCGAATTTCTTCTAAGTTTCCTCACACAGATGTGTCTCAAAGGTGACCTGAGGGAGCAGGGAGAAAGCAGCTCATTTTCCACGCTCATTCAAGCCCCTGCCCTTTCCACTGATGCTGCCAGTAGACTCCCAATTACAGTAGCACCAATTGTTCTGGTGGTTTGTGTGATGTGGACACTGACTCATTTGTGGACGTAGAGTGCAGGGCACCAAGAAGCCATCGCACAGTAATGATTTTTGCTAAGTCTGAAACGGAGCTGGATTCCTACCAGCAGCTCTGAAGTGAAAGGCTCCTTTCTGTACTCTGTTTCCAGCCCTCAAATGCAGTCCCCTGTATTCTTGATTGTCATTGCTTTCTTCTCTAAAATAAATTTCAGCGTAATTAACAGAAACCAACGATCGGGACATTAAAGAGTAATGCAGGACATTTCCGAAAAGCATTAGCATTGCAAGCAAGCAGCTCAACACTGAACACACACAGGTGAGGCTGGTGAATCACACTGGTTTTAGAGATGTTTTGAGGACTGCAAACTGATGTAGAAACTGCTGTGACTCCCTGACAGAACGTACGCGTGCAAAATTCACTCGCACAGAGGCAGACGTGGGATTTGGGGGCTGTGGTTATAGAACTGAACAATTCAATGCCCAGCGTGCCTGATCTCACATTAAAAAAATATTGCAAAAAATAAGGATTTCCCCCTCTTTTTCTTCCTTAATATAATTTTGTTTTAATATTAATAACAAGTGAAAAAATTGGTTAGAGAAAACTAATGGTCACCACAACAGCTTTTCTCTGGGACTAGGTTAAGCAACTAGGTTAATTTATGAAACGGGGAGCCTCCTTCCAAAACACGGGCCACGTATGATACTTCAATAAGAGTTTGGTCTTGTTGCTTGGAGTATTTTCCATGTGGTCTGAAAATAAACACGGCAAGGGGAGATCACTGTTATTCGGTGGTGCTATTTGTGCTACAGAGAACAAGACAGGAGGGGCTCAAAGACAATCGATAAAAGCTGTAACAGGGATTTGGGACAGAGTGCAGACTGTCATGATTCTGCAAAGATTGATTAATTAATGATTAAGCAAAGAACCCATCTTGTATTTGATTTGTCTGTGTTCAGTGAAGCAAGACACGAAATATACACCAGATCACTGCATATATACAAAATATAGACGTTAAATTTAAATATACTATTTCACATAGAAATAACATAGCCAATAAATACTTTTTGCTTAGAAATAGAAAGGAAAATAAAAAGAAATATCTATCTCTACTATCAAGTCTTTCATCAGTAGAAGCAACTCATGACACCCTGAATGCTGGTAGAGCACTTCAGTCAAAAATGGTCACAATGTTGCAGTAATACTTTGAGGTGCTGTCACAGTCACAACTCCATACGCTCCCAATCCTCTCAGTTAGCTTCAGTATACCTTCATTATGGCAGCAAAGATTTATATATATCTCGTAACTGCTGCCCAGGATGCTGTGAAGAACCTACACAGCAAGGAATCTGTGGTTTTCGGAGTCGTGTATTAGAAGTATTTGACCCCCAGGCTGGAAGCGACGGCCCAGGTGTCCCACCACATTGCGCACAGCAAAGCCACTGCTCAGTACAGTGGGGTCATCTCCTAACGCGGCCGCGTTCTCCTAATGCAAAAGTCTACACTATATAGTTTTATTTTGTCTGTCTCACACACCCTTGGTTTATTTTTAACTCTTAAGCCAAATGCGGACTCGGTGTGGAGTACCCCACTCAACGGATCACGCACACGAGCCAAACTCAAGGAAGGCTAGTCAGAACGCTTTGTGTTCGCTTTTCTCAGCTTCCAAGTCATCGGCTCCTCTGAGAAACAGAGCCTTTCCTTTTTCTCATTCATTAAGCACACATACATAGAAACTCTAAAGAAGTGTTACATGATGTTTTTAAAATAAACACTAATGCTATTTTATATGTATTTTGGCTGAAAGTTATTTTCTGTCTTGCCCCCCTCCCCTCTGGTTTCTGCAGGGAACTGATACCACCCATGTAATGTTGTTCACCTTACAGCCTAGCCAACGTGGTTTCCAACAATATTTGACAGACATTAGGGAAACCACAGATCTTAATCTGAGTGGTTCCTGGACCATAGGGAGTCATGATTCAAGCTATGCTCTCCAACAAATGCTGGTTTGAATTCAGTATTGGGAAAGATATTATTTTGCTACAGCAGCCATATGATGGGGTTTCCACCACATCTCACGTTTTCTGATCCACAGTGACTTACCCCTGTTCACAGTCAGTAAAAATGCATCCTCCATCTGAGAGCGTAACTCTCTTAATACACATCCAACACTGACCAGAAGGAATGGCTTATAGCTAACTTCTCCTTATGTTTCAAAGTCTACAATAATAAAACCAATGAAGAGGAAGCACGGAAAGATGTAGTAATGTACGAACTTTCTACTTCATTACTTTCCCACTGAGTGCTTCAGGAGCAGGCTAACACAAAGGAAAAAAAAAAAAAAAGCCATAACCCCAAACCTTTAAAAGTAATTGAAAAACCACACCCATTTAGACTTCCCACTGCATTACCGACTTGCAATCAAGTCAACTTGTTGCTGGGACTTAATTGTTAATAACATACTAATGACCTGCAGAAAAAACAGATCTGGCATTAATTGCTATACTTTTACTGTGAATGTAAGTGCCTAAGTAGCAGAGTCACATCTTGTATTTCAGAAATTTAAGTGGGAAACTGTCCATTATGACTAGCATTGACTTGGACCAGAGCATGTATTTATTTAAGAACTTTATTGCTCACAGTTAACTATGTGATTAGTGAAGACCAAATGTAACACACTAATCAGGGAATGAAAGACTTCTGAAGGAAATTGATTTTGCTCGCAAGGAAATGTGCTTTTTATTAGAGATGATTTGTTCTTAGAATGCAAAGTGGTAGTAAAACAAATAGATGTATATAAACTGCAAAAGAAACCTGCAAAAGATACTTGAGACAGAAGCAATAAATAATTAGAAACCTGTGATTTATTATGTAAGCATCCCACAAAGGCGGTATTTCAAGGATTTAGCAGTACAAAATGAAATGACTATTACTCAGCTTCAAGGATAGGCACACAGCAGCAGTCAGTGACAAATTCTGCAGAATCTTTGGGTCTTGCTCACTCTAATACAGGTAAGACCTCTGTTCCACGCAGTATTTAAACATGCTGCCACAGTTCAGTTCAGGAACAGAAATTTTTTTGTAGCAAATTAGAGCTAATCTAGTTTCCTCGGACCAGACAAAACATTTAATTGTACCCTTGATTCACTCGTACCGAACAGTATGTCTCTGATCGCTAGCAATAGATTTAGGCAGTAATGCTAGAAGCAGGTCCGTGTCTCGGTCCACATGGGAACCATGGAAATACATGAGGACCTGCAGTGGCACCAGGATCATGCAGATGTGCCTCCAGTCACATTCCCACTGGGGGAATTTGGGCTTAATTTCGCTTCTGCTCTGCAACCCACAGAAGGCACTTGCTGCCCCAGCGGGCAACACTTTCTAGCGTGGCAGTGGCTGAACACGGACTTCAGTAATTATGACACATTCCTTCCTCTGGGTTCAACACACTGAAGAGGCTGCTTTCTTGCAAGCTACTTAGCAGCCTGAGGGTCTCCATGGACCTTGAGCCTGCCAGCTCTTCCAGGCTGGCTAAGCAAGAAGTGCTCTGCCAAACAGCCAAATGCCCTGGAAGGTGCAACTAGGCCACAGTTTCCACTTGTTGAATCCAGCATGGTATGCAACACCAGGAGTGGGAATTCTACCCCTTCCAATCCATAGCTATACTAAGGACCGCTAGTGTTATCATCTACCTAGTTTTGCCTCACAGCCTCGTACCCTTTTATATCTCTGTATTTTTATTCAGTATATTGAGATCCGAGAAACAGCTTGTCTTCGTCTTACTCCCAGCCTGTCTGAACCCATAGTAAGTTCAATAACTTGATATGTCTGTTCTTGAAGCTGTCAAACTGCTGATCACTCTTAAGAGAGGCTGTGTCTTTGTCTTCATACAGTACTAAATGCAGTATTAACACCCTACAGCTCTGGTGCAAGTGCAGTTTAGGGAGCCACAGTTGTCTCTGTTGTTTATCATTATGGTCTGATGATTTTAGATATTCTTATTGTGCTCTAAGGAATATCTGGGCATCACTGATTTCTCCTTTCTCTGTGTGTTCTCACACTTCTTGCTACATGTCCGAAGTTGAATGATGTCTTCCAAGTCCTAGCAGTGTGGATAGAAACTGGATGTTTATTTTGATAGAATGAGTGTATTTAATGCCAGCAAGATGACCATACTCATTTAGTATGATCTCCTGCACTTAAGCAGCCTCTGGCATTTTGTGTAGTAACCTCCAAAAGCCTCTCTGTTCCAGAAAGGATTGTCTAGGTGTTTTCCTGGACTGATCTCTTAGTCTTCTCCATCAGTTTAATTTTTAGAGTTCAAATTGGTGTGATCCTTTTTAATTGCTAAATTTGGTAAAGGCTGAATAATCTCCCTTACAAGAGTGTAATAAATACCTGATCCTTCCAGGAATCCGCAGGTACCTCTTGATAATATTTTTCATATTATTTTGTTGGGTCTGAGGTTACACACAAGAGAGCAGGATTCCAACTAAGTAGTTCCCACGGGCTGGCTGGCTGCCTCTATTAATTCATATCACCGGAGCAGCTCAGTTCGGAAGGGAGTAATCTTTCATTGGCCCCTTGGGTGGTTACAGGAACTGCAGTAGCCCGATCCTTCTTTAATTCTATGCACCAAGGGGACAACTCTTAACCCAGCAAACTCATCACCCTCGTTAACATCAGAGCAACTGTTTTCCCACTGTTTACCTACAAGTTACAGCAAAGGGAACTGCTGTTAGGGAGAACAAGACAGTACATTTGGGAGAGTCTTTAAAGGCAAATGGCAGCTCGTTTTCTTTCTCTCTGCTATCAGACCTTATCAAAAGAGACCAGTTGCACTTTCTGGAAACCACTGTGCTATCTCTGGGATTTGAAAACAGAAGGAAAGCAGGTTAAGAAACGAGACTTGGCAATAAAATTGTAGGCCTAAACTGTTTGCTCCCTCTCCAGAGTAAATACAATCCTTTCTTTAGGAACTCTTCCAAGGGAGTTTTATGTGATCTCATGTACCAACAAATTAATTTTCCCTTCTCTTTTCAGTTTCTTTCAAAAATTCCCTATTTAATTTTCTTCCACACGGAGTCCACAAGCTCATTCTCTTCCACAAGCTTCCCTCAGGGCTTCCTCAGAGTCTGCAGAAACAGGGCTGCAGAACGACATCTTAATGCAGTAAATACCTACTCCCTACGTGCTCCCCTGAACGCATGTGCCAAGTCCACTGACCACCATACATTCCTCTTCCTGTCAGCACTGCAGAGCCGGTTCTGCTCCCAGTCACTGAGTACAGTTTTGTTCTGCCTCATTCATCAGCCACGGAACTATTTGCTTGCTTTTGGATCACCAAAAGCTTTGCCTGAGGGGCTGGGAAGATTTATGGGTTTGGATGGAAACTGCAGAATTTGGCAATTTCAGTCAGGCAAAAATTGGCAGCTAACTTTGGGGTCTTTGGGGGTATCTTTGACTATAGTTGGTGGGATTTGGCCCAAGGTTTTTTACATTTCTATAATGAAATACATCATCATCATCACCACCATTATTACTACATTATTTCTCTGCCGTTGGGCAAAGAAAAAGGCTTCCAACATTTTTCCCTACAGCACTACGAAGGACCCCACCAGCTTCTTTTTTTGTAAGCAGCACCAAACTAAAAAACAGAATAATGGTAGAGGATTACCTGATAAATTCCCTTTCTGGCAGATAATAATTTCTTCTCATATTTTAAACATGGTTTTGCAAAACTACTTGCTAAATCCCGGTACTGCAAAGAGAGCTGGAGAACAGCTGTGGCAGCTTTTGCCCGTGGGACTGCTGAGAAGGAAAAGGTGCCCGGCCTCAGAAGTGCCAAGCCAAGCTTCCCCCTTCCTCCGTTTCTTCAGCTGAGGTGAACGGCTCAGCAATTCTGAATTTGGTCAGCTGTCCTAGCAGAGAGAGGAATGAGAAAACTGATGCTGGGTCCTGAGGCTTTCTGAGTGGCAGGCAGCAGTATGTTTCGTACCTAATGAGCTAAGCTTGTTTCTTCTCTGCAGATACTTCACCCCGTCACTCACATCAGGAAACACATTGGGAACTCTCCCTAGCTTAATGCTCCCTGATGCCCCTGACCATATTTCAACCAACCCTACCATGGCTTCTCCCTGTTTGTGAAATCACTTGACAGATTGTCCTGGTTTTGGCTGGGAATTTTCTTCCTAGTAGCTGGTGTAGTACTGTGTTTTGGGTTTAGGATGAGAATAATGTTGATAACACATGGATGTTTTAGTTGTTGCTGAGCAGTGCTTACACTAAGTCAAGGACTTTTCAGCTTCTCATACTGCCCTCCCAGCAAGGAGGCTGGAGGTGCACAAGAAGCTGGGAGGGGACACAGCCAGGACAGCTGACCCAAACTGGCCAAAGGGATATTGCATACCCTATGATATCATGCTGAACAAAAATTTGGGGGGAGGTGGCTGGGGGCGCATGGCAGCTGCTCGGGAACTGGCCGGGCATCAGTCAGTGGGTGGTGAGCAATTGCATCGCGCATCACTTGTTTTGTATATTCTTTTATCATTATTATTTTCCCTTCCTTTTCTGTCCTATTAAATTGTTGTTATCTCAATGCACACGTTTTACCTTTTTTCCGATTCCCTCCCCCATCTCACTGCGGAGGGGGGAGTGAGCAAATGGCTGTGTGGTGTTTAGCTGCCTGCTGGGTTAAACCATAAGACGGATAACCTTAGTCAACCAATTTAATGACCAGCTGCACCAGGTGTGTGAGCTTCTGGAGCTGGGGAGAGGCCACAGATCCATGCTGCGGCTGAGGATGGATCACCTCCTGCAAGCCTGCACTCTAAGGTGCCTATACATCTGGCCACGTGGCACTGCCTGTACGTCCTCTCTGTACAGACACCCCCTAGACACCCTCACATTGAGTATTCACATACTCCAAGAGAAGAAACTCGAGGGATTCACATCTGCCCTCAGATAGGGGAAGGGGGCAGAGAGGGCAGAGCCCTCAGCTACAGGAGTCTCCCCAGAGGGTTTGCAGAGAGATGCGCCGATCACCAGAGACAGCTCTGTAGATACTTTCAAATAGAGAAGTTAAAAAAATAAATGAATTATTTTTGCAGGTGAGAAAGTTTGCTGGGTCTATTACGGAACATGAAAAAAACCTACTAATAACTAGACACAATAGTATAAAATTAGTAAGTCTGCCCAAGGTCACAGACATGAAGGGAGCCGAGGGAGGTTTTTCTATAAAGGCATTTGGAAAGGAACATTTCAAATCATTACTGGTTTTCACTGTCAAGCTCGTCACAGAGCCTCACCATAAGCTCATGGCAGTTGCTCTCATATTACTTTTTCTCCTTACTGTTATCCTTGTGAATAACAATTTTTAAAAGGACTTCTAAAGGGTTTTTAAAAGATTTAAAAATGCACTATAGGGATCTGAACCTGAGTAAAGCACGCTATCTTCTAAATACAACTAAAGCTGATAGTATAAAAAATGCATAAGTACATTTAACAGTATTGTTCCTTTTCAGAACCTATTACTTTTAAAATCAATAGAAAATGAGTTGAGCTAAGCACTTTGTCAGATCACAGTTTTTTCCTAAGAGCTGCAAAATCTACCCGCTATTGGATCACGAAGGGCTGGAACTGCTTGGTGAAAGGCCATGTGCCAAAGAAAGTCTACGTACGTTTGCAACCTTTCAGTGATGGCAAATCAGAGAAAGGTCAACATAACTGTGATAAATGAGCCTGACTTAAAACTGTACCTCTGAATGCTTAGCCTGGAGAATGAAAGTGCAATTACAGTCGATGGTATTTTTGATAAGTCAAATCTGTTCTGTATGCTAGCACCAACAAAGTTGTAGCACTGTGGGCATTGGGATGCATAGCTCTCGGGTGCCCTGTACGAGCAGGTCGGTGATCAGTCTGTGCAACCACAACTTCATTGCTCCATGAAAGGAGCACGCATGTGTGAACAAATGCATTGCTCTGCGGATGTGGGGGATCACCACCCCTGATGCATCTCTGACATTCCCTTTATTTGCTTCCCACCCTATGTACAGATTGTGTCTGACACGAGATTTTGAAACAGAATTATTTATGGTATGAAAATAAAGATCCTCTTGAACCAACTTGCTTGTATGGGTATTTCTACATGTGAAAACTGGACACAATCACTTAGTGGCAACACAAGCGCCTCCACGCTTCGATGGCTGAATCTGCTGGGATACAAGGTGAAAGAGAAAGAGATACAGAGACAAGAAAGGCAAAAGGCTAAGTTTCTGTGGGATGAAGATCTTGAAATTGGAGACTGCAGTTGTGTCAATGCTTAGATTGTCTGTAGACTTCCCAGACATTACCCTTGCTCTTGGGTCTATGCTTACCTGTCTAGCTCTTTCTCACCCCTCCCACCCCTCTCCATTACGTGAGGGCTTTATTGTGCTCAGGCTCCTCTATTAATCTGAGGAACACAGTAGGAGGCAATTGGCTTTGACTCCTATTACGTTTATCCTCTTACCATTGTTTTACTAGGACAATCTAAAATGCAATTAAAGTCAATACTTTCCCAACATTTTTTAAGAAGACAAAGTACTTTCATCAATACATTGCCAAGATTTTATAAGCAAACACATATCCTTTTCCAAAATCAATCATTTTCCAAGGCAAAGGCAAGTTATCTACTGCTATTATGGCAATAAACTGTGCTACTACTTCAAGTGCTTGGGGTAGGAGAAGCCATATATCAAGAGTAGAAGTGCATTAAAAGAAACTTCAGGCAGGTTTATGTGTTTCCTGCAAACATAAACATGTTTAGTAGTCTGCACTCTGCTCAAGCCACTATTTACACAGCAACTCTGTAAAAGCAGATTAACAGCCTGATGAGACAACATAAAAAAGGCTTTACCCTCTCTGTATCAAGCAAGGAATATTCCCTCTGTCCTGCAATACACTTGGTTTTGAGATGTATTTCTGAAAAGAGGAAACTGTTCTCTTTGCTAAGGGTGTTTGTCTCCATCACCCTTTAGTAGGAGCTGCTAGTGAGACTTCTTGAAGGAACAAGAATCATAGAATCATAGAATAGAATCATAGAATCGTTAAGGTTGGAAAAGACCCTTAAGATCATTGAGTCCAACCGTTAACGTATCACTGCCAAGTCCACCACTAAACCATGTCCTCAAGCATCACCTCTACCCGTCTTTTAAATACCTCCAGGGATGGAGACTCAACCACTGCCCTGGGCAGCCTGTTCCAGTGCCTGACTACCCTTTCAGTGAAGAAGTTTTTTCTAATATCCAACCTAAACTTCCCCTGGCGCAGCTTGAGGCCGTGTCCTCTCGTCCTATTGCTTGTTACTCGGGAGAGGAGGCCGACCCCCACCTCGCTACAACCTCCTTTCAGGTAGTTGTAGAGAGCACGAAGGTCTCCCCTCAGCCTCCTCTTCTCCAGACTAAACAACCTCAGCTCCCTCAGCTGCTCCTCATCAGACTTGTGCTCTAGACCCTTCACCAACTTCGTTGCCCTTCTTTGGACGCGCTCCAGCACCTCGATGTCCTTCTTGTAGTGAGGGGCCCAAAACTGAACACAGTACTCGAGGAATGTGCCTAGTGTTATTTCATGGTGCTGAAAGAGCAAGTACAACAACACAGTTTCAGTTTTCAACTGAAAACTCAAATGCAGCCCTTCACCTCCCATGGACCTGACTGTGCATTCCCAGCTTACTTCAAGCTGAAGTCAGTGGCCACTGAATATACACAAGAATTGCTGTTCTCTGGCTCTGGTTCAAAGGCTTGTTTAAAAACTCTGCCCAGAAAGGCTGGCCTCTGTGGAGAAACAGCAGGTATCCCTCCGAAAACACTAACAGAAATGTTTTGCAAATATGCATCCAAAAAACTCCACCCAGCAAAACCCCAAAAGATACTCCTCCATTCCACTGCCTCTTAATATTTTACCTTAGATATTGGTTTTCATCTCACCTGTCCTAAGGCATCTCCAAGTTATCAAAACAGGTAGTTGCAGTTCATAACACAGCTACTGGAAGAAAATCACACCCCTTTGCTTCAATAGGTTAGGCTTTTATTCTCACTAGAACAAGATAAACAAAACAGGGCACTTTTAAAAGGCCCAGAAGGGTAGATGCAAGCACAGGAAAATGAAACTCTTCTGAACATTTGGGACAGGGTTGTCATTTTATTGCAGTTCTGTAGAGCACTTAGTGTAAAGGAAATCTGACCTTAATCAAGGTGATTAAATGGTTGAGCACAGTAATATGGCATTATCTCAATGTGCACCACTGCAATAGTGGAGAATATATATACATATAGTCTTTCTCTGGTTCTCTTTATAAACAATTCCTATTGAATTACAGCTTTCAGCACTATTTATCAACAGATTATTGTTTGTGGAAGAATGCTACCTTCCTGCTCAAGCTATTCCAAGGCTGACTCATATCCTGGTAATTCATTAATACATAACATGATTCTAGTCCAGTAAAATCATTTCTGCACTATACACATCATAAATCCTACAGCATCAACTGAAAAATATATCTCAAATTCTCTTTCTAAACACCAATGGAACGTTTTGCTTGGCTTCCCACACACATCATCAAGGGGAGGGGGGCAGACAGAGCTGTAAAAAGCAGTCTGAGAGCAGTATACTTTATGGAGTTTAACATAGGAATATAAGAGCTACCATACCGAATGAGACCTGAGGTCAAACTAATCTAGTATCTTACTTCCAACAGTAGCCTGTGTCAGATGCTTCATGGGAAAATAGAGGTGGAATAATCTGTCCCATCTGCCCTCCCCACATTAGGTCTCATCCCATTAGAAATTGATTTAAAGCCTAGATTGTGAGGTTTAATATTCCTTCCAAGGAGCAGCAACCAAAGAAAATTCACCTTTAACTTAGGATAACACTGTGCTTCAGAGAGGAGAACTAGAGCGGGGGGGGACGTATTTGTTTTCATGTTCCAGCAGACTTAATTGCTACAACCAACATGGGAGATACTATCACTTGGCAAATAAACTTGTACTGGCTAGATCTGTTTTTACTTCATGCCTGGGGCATTTATTGTTTCTGGGTATGATCTTGCAACCCCTTTTTTCTCACAGAGGCAGACTGTACCACTATTCACAATCTCACTGACATGAAGAGTAAGCACCATGTGTAACAGAAAGGGCTTGAGAAGTATTCCTTTCATTGACAGTGTAACATGTTGCTTCCCAGCAGAGTATTTTTTTAATCTGATGCTAGAAGCAATATGGTGCTTGTCATAAGCAAGATATTCTTGTAAGGCTCCGTGACACAGAATGCCTTAGAGAAAATCTGCATAGGGAATGAACATCATCAGTGACAGGGAAATCATCTTGAGTTTTCTTTCTGTGAGCTAGTCCGATTTCCACAAGCAGCTCCCAATATCTCCTCCAGTTCACCACCGATTCTCACTGGTCCTTGAGCTACACTGGCAGCTGAACCAGCACTGTTGTTTATATACCAAGCATCTGCACAATTAAATATACTGGGCCAGACTCAGCTGGACTGGCTGAAAATCAGCCTATATCAGGTCAATGTATTTTATATCTTACAGCATGCCTATCTGATGTGGATGAGTGTCTGAGTGCATCGAGGCAAAATCACTCTCCTTCGTGTGTATCACACAAATGAGTTGATAGGGAATGGCTCGAGTCCCTTTGTCCCTCTCTCTCTCATGAATCACCCCCGCACTGGCACTGACTCGCCCTGTTCAAGTGGTGTAAGATAATAACGTTCCCTTAGTGTGACAGCACTGTAACTCTCCTGAGTACAGGAGGCTCCTCCCCGATATAAGTGAGAGCAAAATGAAGCCCTGGATATTTTCTCTGACTGCCGAAGACCTCAGACTTACAGAAAATATGCACACGCAAACTCAGGCAAAAGCCAGCGAAGGGACTTGTAAGCCTGCTTGCTCCTCAATCCAGACAGCAAACGCTCTGGGATCCCCGCTGCTACCTGCCTCACAAGGACACAGGCAGCAGCACCCTCATGGCTTGCTAATACCCTCCAACCGCTAGTTCAGTCCTGACCATGAGGGTACCAACCTCAGTGAGAGGTTTGTGGGGGTTCAGGTAAAAATGTATTTCAAATATTAAGAAAAAACCCCACGCCAAAGCAGTGAAATTTCTGCTGGTGTCCTCTTTATACCATCTCACCTGGCTGTGAAGCTGTATGTTATTGCCACTCCAGAAAGAAGGGGAAGGCTAAATAATGTTACTTTTAGTGAACATTTGCTTCTTTTATTTATTTAATGAAGGGGAAAAAGAAAGAGAGGGGGTGGACCAACAACAAAACCTTCCAATATTTTTCACTGGAAAGTTGGCCAAACCATAATGTTGATGCATTGAACCTGAGGGGTCTGGGCCTCACCCATTCTCTTTTACACTAACTTACATGAAGCATTAGTTCTAGCACTGATATGGATTAGCTGAAGGGTTTAATCATTCTCTTTACTGCTGTATGGTGCAGCTGTACCCATTTAACATTTCTCACAGCTCACTGCCTCTGGGACTGCACTAGAGTATACTCTGCTACAACTCAGAGCAAGAAGAGTTGGGGGAGTAGCAGTAAGGTAAAGAGATAGCTTGGCTTGGCTGGGAGAATCATGACATAAAATTCCCCTGTCCTGCTATTCCAAGGAATTTCCTCAGGATTTTAAAACTAGGACACAGGACATGGGATTCTCCCTGTCCTCTGTCTTCACGATGCAATGAGAGATAGAGGGGGCCAGATGTTCCAGCCCTGACCTCTACCCATGCATTTAGTTAAGTAATCTAAGATGGGTGACTGTGTCCTATAGAAATCAATGCAAGGGATGTATCCTCATCCTGAGACCTTCACCAGGTTATGTGATTGGGACAAGGCCAGTTGCTTTACTGGGTTACATGATCAAATGTGGGTGGCAGGTCACTGTCATGTAACCCAAGGGTGCCAATCTCTTTGTTCCCTTTTTTATTTTTTAATTTGGTCACTCTATGTTGAAGATGTCTGGTGATTCAGTGCTGCCTGTGTGGATGCACTGATTCACTTGGGATTAAACTGGTCCTGTACAGCCATATTTATCATCAATGATTCCATACAGAAGAGTATAGTGAGATCTTTGTAGCTAATCTTTGTGGGCTTCTTTAGGCCAAAAATAATTCCCACAAACACCTTCTATCTGTCCTTCCCTGTATGATTAATCCCTCATTTCATACCCATTTTCAAAATGGAGATACCATGCTGAGAGATTAAAATCTTGCCCTTGAAGGGCTAATAGTGCGTATTTGGTCCAAATAAGTGAAAAGGTGGATGTTATGAGAGGGGATTACATATCCGATTAATATGGCAATGTTTCAAGACCAGGCCTGTAGGATCCTTGGATCATAGACAGTTACTGTATTTTTCAAGGTGCTATTTTTCTTTCTCTCATTCTGGAATGAAAGAAGACTTCTCTTGACAATTATGAATTGGGAGCCCTGTGTAAAGCATCCCTCTACCAAGAGATTGATCATAGGGTCAGTTAGGTCTAATCACATCAAATTCGCTGGAATGAAGACCTATTTGGCAGTAAAGAAAGGTCAGTCTCTCATTTAACAGTATTATTTTAGGATTGCATAGATTACAGTTCTGTGGTGCAGTGGGTTAACACCGAAGGCCTGAGGCTGGGTTCAAATCTTATTTCAGATCATAAGTAAAAACCAGCTGTGGATGACAAGAGTTGGGAGGTATATCCTGTAACACATCAGAAAGCTATCACAAAACGTGCTACACGCATCAAGTCTGCTCAGAGACAACCTGAGAAACAGAAAAACAGAGCTGGACAAGGTTTGAGGTGTTTTGCAGGTCAGCATTGCAATAGGCTGGCAGAGGAAAACTGCCTCAATACCTGCTCACAGTATCCTCGGCTCTAGCCATTACTTCCAGTTGCTCCACTCCACGAGCATCAAGTTTTTGAGGAACACTTGTCTGGAAGTGAAGCTGACGAGAGAGGTAGGGGGGATACAGTGGTGCATGTAAGAAACACATTTGTTTTAGAAGAAACAAAGAAAAGCCCAAATACACAAATAGTATAGTGGATATGCTCGTGTCTGTCTTTCGTAATGAGAGGAAAAAACCACCTCAAATCAGCTATACTTGGACATTGCATAGCTTTGTAGTGTTAAGAAACCCCAAACCTCTAGCAAAATGTGCCCACAGAAAATCACTAGAGGGAAAATTCGATATATCATGAAGCTAGGGGGGCACGTTCTGTTTGGGATTTCCTGTTGTATAAACCTGCATCACTGAATTTCCTTTGGACAGACACCAGCACTACCAACAGCAGACTATGAGGCCCCGTATTGCAGTGGCTAGTTACAAAAGACTCAATTGCATTAGTTTAAAATCTGGTAGGAAGGTAGCAAAGAATAACCAATAGTCAAACAGGCAATACATCAAAGCAAATAAAAAATGCTGTCACCTGCTGTGTGTGAACATATGGCCTTAAAGAAGCCCCAAGAATGCCAGACGGCCCATGCAGGTATTCCATATGCCCCAGAGGTACTTTCTCCTGGTGGACAATCATCTCCTTTTACAGTGGCTGTATCAGTTCAAACGGTTGGTGAAAAGGCTACTTGGGCAGACTTCGTTATGGCTGAACATCATGTCTGTGAGATCTAGCAATCATCAAGCCCTGCTTAAGCCCGCTTTGGAGGCTGCACGTGTACTAGAATGATGCAAATGTGCTGAACTGCCCCCTGCAAAAGTTTAAATTCCTCAGCGTAGGAGGATCTGGCTCTATTTTGGACAGAGGTGGAGAGTGGCAGAGGGCGAGAGTGTAGATTTAGCAGGCTGAAGTATTATATGTTGATCACGGGATGTTCCCACTAAAAGCACTTTTTTTCTGAATGTAACTTATCGTTCCAACTCTACCACTCCCTGGAGAGAGTTACGACAAACGTGTGTGCTGTCTCTCCTTGTCTTGCTTTGCAAAAGGCAATTCCTACAGCAGGAAGAGAAAATTATTTATGATAGAATTTCACACATTTTTCTGGGTGCTTAATGAAGCTTGAACTTGAGTGGAGCAGAGAGAGTGCTTATTGTTGAATTTTTTTCGAGATCACTGCACAACAAACAGAAACTGAATAAGCAATTAAGTTAACTGGCTTTAAAACTCATATTGGCTGAGGATTAAGGTAATTATGTCTGCGCTTACACACATTCATTGCAGCTTTAAACAGTCTCGCTTGCTGTTTTGTTGCTGATGTGGTTCTAAAACTAATCTGAGTTGTTGTCCTGCTGTTAATTACTACAAAGGTTACAAACGCAAGTTCTCCTTGCTACAAATATAGCTATGTTATTTGCATTATATGCTCAAAGGAGATGCCGGCCTCTTTTGCTAGGTTTATACAAACAGATCCAACCGTTTCTTCCCGTATCAAAGAATTTACAATACCTTAGACTTAAGGGATCTGTTAAAATAATACACAATAGATGGGTTTGGTATCGTCATACAGTGATTTCACCGTCAAAGGCGAAAAAAATCTATTTTTAAGTTTGTGTGAAAAGAGAGACTCTGGGAAAGCAGCGCCAGTCTCCACAATATCACTGGCAGGGCAGTGTGGATTCTTCACCTTCTGGGTTACAAATAAGTTTCCTTTTAAATGGCTGGAATGCAGGGGAGGGGAAACGAAGGGAAACCCCCACATTCTCCTTGTCTAACAAGGAGCCACAGCGTGAGAACCACTCCCTAGCAGAAGTAATCTGTGATTGACAATGGTTTTCTTTGCAGCTAGGGCTAAAAATGGTTTAGCTGTAAACAGACAAATGCAGAACGTTTTAATGCCCTTTACAAATGCAAGGGCTGCTTACACAAGCACTTGACACACAGGATGGCTAGCTAGTGGCACCAAGCGAGCAGCAAGCTTCAGAGTTCCTGCAAACTGAGGAATTTTCATATCAGGGTATGAGCACAAACACAGGAGAAAAAAAAAATTCTTGTAATGGGCAGATTCATAGAGGGCAGATTCACAAAAACTGGAGGTTCATTCTCCAGGCTGTCCAGGAATTCGTATGTGTGATCTTAGGTAAGATGCTATATTTGGCTTCACCCTTCCTGCCTGAAAAACTGAGAAAGAAATACCTTCCTCTTCAGAGAGAGAATGAATGTGTGTAAGGCACTTGGTACGATGGTGTGGGAGCTCTGCAAACAACCAGAACAAAGTCTGAGACTTTGATACAATTTCCCCGCAATCGTAAAGTCGCCTCTGAGGTCTACAACGAAAGGATATCAAGGAAATGAGGTGAGGTGAGGTGGGACAACCTCAGAATTTCACAGGGAATATGAAGGAATCTTTTTATTGAAATACATAAAATTGCCTTGTGCTGAAGTTAATGATCATACGAAGAAAGTCATGCAGCAACAGCTTACTTCTTTTTTCAACAGTTTTCAACAGTTTTCAACAGTGAAAAATGTTGCTAACGTGAACTATATCTCCGTGGCTTTGTTCTTCTTCACTGATTCTTTCCTGTGAATCAGATACAGTTACAGACTTATCCAGGGATTCTGCAGGTTGCAAAAGGGCAAGTTTACCAGCCGTTTCCATGGGCATTTTGCCTAAGGTTAGCAGAATCTGTTGCTCGATATTAGTGATTAACTCGCTTGGAGATGAACTCCCTATACGCTAGGGACGCCACCGGAACTAAATAGGACTTGGCCCCAAACAACATAGACTTCTAAGGTCCTAAATAAATATTTGGTCCTAAATGAGGATTTGGTAAACACGCTGACTCATAACTGAAAGAAATCTATATTTTAAAAATGAAAACCAGAGGAGAAAGGCAATGTTGACAGCAAGATCATAAGTCATAGAAATGCTATTATGAATCAAAACAACAGATGTAACATGAATAACAGCATCTTTTATAAATACAAATTAGACTTTTCTATTTCACGCATTGGAAAGGCTAATATGCCCAAAACAAATTTCCCTGAATCTCTCAGTAATGTTCTATGGTCAGTGTTGACTGGCTGTTACTAAAAAAAACCCGTGGATGATTTATATTCCAGCAGAGTCACCAACCCCAAACCACATTTTACTGTCAGACCTGACATTAATAACTATAACCACTTCCACTAACTATATTCCCTTTGCAGAGGAAGAAGCAAAGTGCAGGTGATGATTCATACATCAGTGATTTCTTGATCTATATTCACTTTCCTTCTTTCTTTATTAGCAGGCCTACTGACTGCATGAGCCACCAATTATCACCTTAAGCACCAGACAGGAACAAAATTATCACACGAAGCAGGCATCATACCGTGTTTGCTGTAATCCGCCTCTGAGGCCCAAATACCTCAGACTTCAAAGAGGAAATAACTTTGTCCTCCCCATTTCACAGGATAAAGGACCAGTGTTTGTGGGACTGGAGGAACTTCTCCAGCCCAAAACTTCTCTGGGCTTGCACTAATCTATCTGTTAAAGCAACAGATAAGCTACAGTTGACAAATCAGTCAAAGTACCATGTAGAGGCAGACGGAGTGCCTGCCCTTGCTCACTGACAATGGAAAATGTAGGATGGCCAGATCATGTTTGTATTTCCATGTCGGATCACACGAAGGAGAGGAGAAGATCAGCTACTGCTTCATTCCTTGCACGGTATGTACTGTTACCAGCGACTCACTCATTCAGTAGCCCAGGCACACGAAGAAACAAAACTCAGCTGAACAACTATTACAGAGCTGCTTCTAGTTTCCCATTATCACAATAGAGATCTGATTATTTCTAGGTAGCTTTCAAAGCCTATTACTAAGACTTTGCATAATGAACAAATAAATTTTGCACCAGCTCTTGCCTAACAAGAATGCAGGGCTTGACTTTCCTCTTGAGTTTTTCACTGGTGTAATTACAATGACTTCAGGGGTGAAACCTCTGACTGATACCGCAGTGAGAGCATGTCACAACGCATGAAATTCATGAACCAGAAAGTATTCCTAACTATCTCTAAATACATCACGAAGGGAACGTTTCTTTTTAACATTTTGTCCCTATTTTTAGCAGGTACATCAAAACCTGACAACTTACCCTTGTCTGACATGATCCTACAACGTTATTTCTGCCTAGTCATGTGGCACTAACTCTGCCACTCTCAGTTCTTCCCATCCTGTCCCAGCTTGAAACCAACCCTGCACTGACTCCTTTGTGTCTAATCACACAGTCAGGGTGGAGTAGGCTTCTCAGATGATGGAAGTACCAATGAGACGCAATGGAAAATCTTTTGAATTACATATGTATCTTCAGACCTTGGTTTCTCTTTTGTTGATGAACAAAGAACCTCTAAAATACTAATGCTGTTTGGGACTTCATAACTTTTCCATGTTCAAAACCCATGCAAATAATTATGTATTAATAAAAAGGCAATTCCTGCACAAAATTTTAATCGAATATGTCCTCCTTCCCCTTCTCTCTCTACTGATGCATGCTCATCTTTCTAGCCTTTTCTGGGATGCTTTTAAAGAGTAAAGTTACAGAGCTCAAATGCTTAAAGTGTCATTTCTCCAAACGTACATGGTTAGTACTTGAGTTGGAAATGGCTATGCACTTAATTAGTCATAGAATATCTAACATCATATGATTTAGATAACAAATCACGACACACACACCAAATGATATAAAACACACTTAATTTGATTTCTCACAAAACACCTCCATTGTCCTTCCATAAATAGATTCTGTCAGGCAAAGTTTGAATGTTGCAAATACTCTATTCCAACAAGTTACTCTAAATGGCTCTGGTGTAAATAAGATAAGCCTCTGTACCATTAAGATCATAGCAAATTAGAGGATTTGAACATAAGGCTCTTTGCCTGAGCCTATTCCACTACACCACATGGATTTTCCCACTTCAGCAGGACACTGGCATTCCTACTACTAAAAACACTGAAACAAGACATTTCAAAAAATCTTCTAACCCCACCTCAGAAAACGGGAATCTGGTAGGTCTTTTCTAACTTTACTTCCTGTGACAGTACAATTAAAACCTGTAGGACAAATTACTTAATTACAAAAAAAAAAAAAAAATCCACTGAAAATAACATCCTTATTATAAAAGAGTAAAATAAACAAAGTATTACCTTGGCAGGTCCGTTCATCTGTGAGCAGTTTATAGCCTTTCTGGCAGCTGCACTCAAAGCTGCCAACTGTGTTTCGGCAGAAATGGTCACAGCCACCATTGTTTACCAAGCACTCATCAATGTCTGCAAAGAATGAAAGGGCAAAAATTTAGTTCATGGCAGCAATTCAGTAGTTCAGGGCAGGAGTCTACGAGTTTACTCGGATCCCCAAGGAGGCTGCTGTCCCTGTTAGGAATCAGGCTGGTCAGACGTATCCCTTCCCGGTTCTTTCTTGCGAGGCTTACAAAACACCTATGGGCTGAGTTGTTCTGGAGGCAGAGGTATTTCTCTGAGAACTGGAACTGCCACATGACCCAGGCTGCGGCACTTTGATGTTAAAGAACATTCAGGGAAGCTTCTTTTTGTAGATGTAGTGGTCTGCCTGACAGAAGACTTCTGCCTACGTAAGACATGAATCCCTTACCTTACACAGGAACTATCAAAACCCAAGGACACATGAAAAATTGAAATAACAACAAACATGAAGTAAAACATATTTGAATTCTGAAAAAATACTTCCATTATCCCTACATAAACAAATGTAGGGATGCATTTGTTCGGAATTAGCATTATATGCTAGTTTGTCCATTATGAACAGTGTCACTGAATACCCATTTTCATGTGTCTAACTTTTTTGATTTGGTATAATAGAAGAGCAACTGCCAGTGCATGTGAAATGTTACTGCTTTAGTTGTTCTGAAGGCAGAGCACCTATTGCCTTTATTTGAAAGTCATATATACGTACGAAGGATGGGATCAATGGCTCTTACTTTAAATAATGATTACGAAGTGCATTGATGAACTTGATAAGACGTCTGTTCTGAATTTCAGACTGGTGATTCTACTTCCTCCACCTTATCACTTCTTCCAAAGGTACTGAAGAACTGGAATGACCAGTCCCTTTTCCATCCCATAAAAGGTTGTGCAAGAAGTATATAATGGGTCACAGAACCTAACTTGAAATATAGGGCATCTTTCCATCCTCCCCCACTTAGAAAACCATGGATCCATGTTTATTTCAAAACGAAAAAAAGTACTTTTTTTTCAGGAGGAGAACAGTGCCAAAAACTAGCTCTTTTTAGGGATGCATAGAGTGAAGAAGTAATATGTCATAGAGCCTTGGCTGCCCACTTCTGGAAGTGAAAACAAGATCTTTCAGAAAACCAAGTGGAGAGTGATGTTTCCTATTGGAAACGCTCTTGCTATAACAGCTTTGAAACTTTGAGGTAACAGCTGGCCATTTAAAAAGCAAATCTTGCAAAATGCAAATCTAGGTGCCAAAAGAGCTAATATGTGGAGATGGAAATTTATTAAGGACAGCATGATGCTGGTGAATGTAGGATGCATTTAAAAAATGTTTGAATTTAGGATGACTTTTAGTGGATGTCATTCATTCATTTTTGAAAACATACGATTACTGACGTGGGAGAGTAGTATGGCTCTTACCACATTTCTGCATGTAAAATATAAACAGCAGCAAGAGGAGTGAGGAGGTAAATCTAGCAATTCTAATAGCTGAGAAGCAAATTCAGCCCTCTTTTCTAAATGGCGCTTTGCTGCACTGACATTGACAGAAATATGCTCGGGAGGGTATAGTACTCAAATAAGCAAGGACAACGTATATTGTTATAAAGGTTTGCTTATGAGTTGCATTTGCGGCAAAGAGAAAGCAAATTTGCTCTGAGACCCTCTGAACCAATACTACTGCTTATTACTTTTGTGTCTGGTTCTGCAGAGGAGTGGCTTTTGCATTCAGTCCTATTAAAAGCATGAGGGTAAAAAGACAGGTAGCAGCTGTGGTGGTATTACGTCCTGAGTGCTTTGCACAAAGCCAGCTCAAATCTTTACGTCTTGGGTAACAAAGTTCTCAAAGCGACCTGAAACCAGGAGTCGCATTTGTTGTCTGCGGTCCTCCAGTTTTGATGATTAGGCTAGCCAAGAACAGATAACCTTAGGCTCCCAACCTGATAAATTGGTAAAGAACACACCGAAGGTTGCTTTACATAATACCACAAGACTGGAGGCAGCAACCCATTTGGTTTCTGCTGTGATAACCAGCACAGGTCAAGATCAGCAGTGAAAACACAAGACTTGTTGGCTCAGTTCCTGCAGGCTGGCATTTCCCTTTGTAGAAGTGTTTCTTTCCAGCTCCAGTATGTGCAACTGGGACTGTGTTGCAGGTCTTACGACGGATTACCACAACAGTCCTATCCTTTTGCACAGCACAGGTGTACCCAACTATAGTTTAGTTTGCCCTGACAAAACTGTTGGAACAAACGCAATTGTGAATTAAAATTACTAATATATTATGCATCATAAACACACAGAGCAGTCATCCATCATGAAGAAGATCTCTTTTACCCATGATAAGAACAACATGACCTTTGGGCTGCTCTGCTGCCTGAGACTGCTTCAAGCAGAAATTACTTGCAGCCTGTCAAGCACCATTCTGAAGTAAGGATTGATGTTTTAAACGATGGCCCCTGGATTTCACATGTTAAATTCCAAATTCCAGTCTCACTAACTTTCTTTTCAGGGTCTCTGAAAACCATAAGGGACAAAAATGAAACCCTCCTGGCCTCAGAGGGTAGACTTGAAGCTGTTAATCATTGTAATTCCACTGACAATGCAGCGTATCAGTTTTACACCAGCAATTCTTTGGAATAATCCTGAACCAGGATCGGGGTAAAACCTGGGAGAGTCCACAGGAAAAGAAAGTATTTATTCATTTCTTCTAGCTGGAAAACATGACATGGCCTTTTGAAACCAGGACCATCAAAACAGAATAGAGGTCAAAACTGTTAGCCGCAAAAACATTCTAAATAACACAAACAGTGCCAATGTCTCTGCTTTCACTGTATTTCTTTCCACGGCCATAGCGAGACTGACAAGGCATGTAAAAATTATTTCACTCTATGGAGAGCAGTGCATTGCTGCATTTCACTTGAAAGAGAGCAGTATCCAACCGTATCATGTCTAACTGGTTCATAGAAACTGCACCAAGTCTATATCCCCATTATTTTTCTTTCCATAGCTATAAATAATTCATGTTATGAGCCATGTGAAAATAAATGATTCCACTGTGTGAGAAGGTGAGGCCCCATTTATCTTTAAACTGACTGGTACCCAACTTCGTCAAGTGCCTGCTGTGAACGTCACAGAGAGTATGTGTATCTGCCTATCATGTAGGGAAAGAAAACACAGTGGAAACCCATCATGATATCTCTGCAGCTTTGAAATTACTTAGTCAAATCTCCCCATACTATTATTGGGACTGTCTGTAGAGGAGTCATAAACCTGGTGTCTTCAAACATAGTTCTCAAGTGGCTCCTTTCCAACTCACGAGCAGGTTGCAGAAGAATGGCTCAAACTTTCCACAGTGCTCTGCTTCCTTGTATCCCCAGGGATGCAAAAGTATATGAAGAACTGTATTTCTTCACGCAGGGGGTGTATGTAAAATGCCCTGATGATCACTGTTCAGATAGTGTGCTGGTCATTTCAGACTAGGAGGTCTGATGGGCTTTCAGTGCATTAGCAATGAAATCCCCAACGATTTCTCTGAATGCAGTAAGTCAATATTGTTAAATGATACCTTGCTCATACAAGCTGCTGATCTGCTACAAATACCAACTGACGGGCCCAGCACAAATGGAAAATACAGACCAATGAAAAACCACAGAAGCATTAAAATTTACTCGTCAAAAATGTCAGGTGAAGGTATGGCATAACAGGCAACTAAGCACTCAAGCCTCCCATTAGCCCTGAAAATGGTTCATTCCCCTCCCCCCATGCCATTAAAACCAAACAAAAGCAAACATATGATTTGCACAAAGGTAGCCAAAACCTTCTTTAAAGTTGTAATATTTGGGGGAAAAAAAACCATCGTAAATATTAGTCTGGAGATGGAACTCAGCAACACCATCGCAAAAGTTGTAGGCCTGTCTGAACTCAGAAAGAAACCCTGGCTCATCTTGCTGTTCACAAATAGTGGAGAAGTTCCAGGCCAGCTTCTGTGACTCGCTGTCATCTCCATGTGCATTGTTAAATGTAAGTCCAGGCTTGCAGCAAATCCCATAAGCAAAGGCCTGGCATCAAGGCAGACACTGTGGCGAAGTCAAGCACGACTGCTCTCTGGATCTGCTTATGTGACCTTAGAACCTTGTGGCATTTGCTAGTACGTCACAGTTTTGGTACACAAATCCAAGTACTCTTTTAAAATGCCCTTTCTTTGTGGTTATTTCACAAAGCTCTCCATATTCTTTTGGACACTCAAAAGCTAATTTCAGAAGAATGGAAGGGGTAATAATTTTAGAAGAATGAAGGAGGAATAAATAAAATAAAATATTTCTGATATAAGTGATTGTCCTAAGTTTTCTGAGGATCTCAAAATATGAGAGAGGCAGTGGAACCAGCTTTAAATAAAACTTTCCAGCTTTAAATAAAGGAACACAAACTCAGATGGTTTGTGATAAGTTGCATAGCCACAATTTGACTAGACGAAACAAGCAGTCCATTATTTTTCTTTTCACATCCTTATGAAGATTAATGGGAATGACTGCTCCTGTTCCACTTGTACCATTTTAACTCTGCTCAGCATAATTCGTACTTGGAAGGACCTGGTTCTGATCACGGTGTGTGTGTGCATGCATGTATGCATGTGTGCATATAAACTCACAAAGATTTGCCTTGCTGCATACCAGTCAGAAAACAAATTAAAAAGTAGGGATTTTAGGCAACTTAGAATTTAACATTTCACATAAGCTGCTTAAAGGCAACTGAAAGGGTAATCAATCTGCAATCTTCACTTAGCTGTTGAACAATGATGGCTATGGAGATTTCCAAAGCCGCATCACAGGCGGAAGTGAGGCTTCTCCTTTCAATGGCTGGACAAATATTTGAACTGATTGTGTCTGTCTAATCCTTTGCAGTTTTAAAATGCTACCTAGCTCCAGGAAAATAATATACTCCCAGATCAACCTAAAACTATTACACAAGCTTCATACCCTTCTTGTTTTTATTAATGACAGCATGTTAGGATTAATAATGCTATTACCAGCATACAGTGGACATCGATATAGACACATTTACTGCAAAGCGGCATAGTCTGCTAGTTCTTCTTATTCCCCGCTTTCATAATTTTCCTTTGCTTTTCTTTCCTTCTCTTTTCTCATACTTCTACAAATCACCACTGTCCCCTAAACCTTATAACTATTGTTGCCTTGTTGACACAGGTATTAGTTCCCTGATGCATGCAGACCACAAAGTACTTTAGAAAGCAGCCACAAAACCTTTCAACCCCGTGTCAGAGGTGGGGAAATAGAGGCACGGACAAACAAACTAACGCATCCACACTTGAATGCAAGCCCAGCGCACAACCCAGCAGACCACCTTGCTGGGACAGCGTGTCAATCAGCGCAGGCTTGCACAAAACACAAGGTTGTTCTACATGTTGCTCTACATTACAAATATTATCAAAGCCACCAATGCTCAGATTGCAATTATTTTAATATTTGCCTGTCACTTTGCAACAAAACTTGAAATATATTGAGTAACTCAGGACTAATGTAAGCATGACCTATCAGGCTACGTTTGCAATGCTCTAAATAACACTTTCCACAGTGTCTTAAATAATGCATGCCAGGGATATTTTATTACGGTATAAGATAATTTCATATCCTCAGACTCACTGGATTCAGTGCCACTGTGAGAAAATCTAAATCGAAGTAGAACTTAGGTTCTGCTGTTCCCTCCAGAAAGCATCGAGCCAGCTGTTGTCTGGTAGTTTACAGGGAGTTAGAAGTCCTAGTTCCAGTTTTACAACGGGTTTATCTAGCAGTTTGGGCAAGTTGTAACACTCCTCTGCTGTACTTCATCCGTATAATGGGGTATTGGTAATTATCACTTGAAATTTTCAGGACCAATACTTTAAAATGGATTATTGTAATTGAACAAAGCATTATGAATCAAAGTCATTTCCTGTAAAATTTTTTTAGTCAAATTACAGTTGTTCTTAATTTGCAGTCTGGCCTTCTGAATGGTTTGATACATCAGCATGTTCCATGCTGGTAGTGTTTTGCCCTGGAATATTTCGTGAATATGTGCAGAACTGTACGGCCGTCTTTACTTTACGAAGTACGTGTGCTGTTCCGCCACTCTACCTGTGACTGCATAGTTCATTGCCTCTAACATGTCTGAGTGTTTCGGGGAGGAATAATTCTATTTATGCAGTGTCTTCTACTTGAGGATTTCAAAGGCCAGCATCTTAACAGCTTCATTATATTAAACCTACACAACATTTCTGCAGGAGAGATAAGTTTAATTAATTCTCCTTTAACAAATGTGAAACTGAGGCAGGTAGGGTAGTGTGTGACTTCCCTGCATCAGATAGCTACAAAATGAAATAAGGCATATATTACAGTACCTCTAATTTGAGTTTTGCACTTCAGCGACATCCTCATTTTCCCTCCCGCAGTGCTAATTAACTGTAATGTATGATAATCATTACTGAACTGAAGTTCCACTAAGTAGCAAATGAAGGTTCTCTGTTTAATTAGCTTTATGGCTAGGTTGTGGGGCAAGGCATTTTCCTAATTAACAGAATTAAAACTTGACTGGGCAAACAGGAATGAGTGTAATTAAAATTTCATCTCCCTCATCCTGAAAACAGGCTGCCCACAAAACAGAGCGCTTTGTGTAAATGCTCTTAGAGCATGGAAAGGTTGAGGCAGGTTTCAACACATTTCCCTCATGTCACTTTCTCCATTTTCACCTGTTATCTTTGCAATTTCACGAAGAAACCTGTCTTCCAACCCAGATGGTAATCTGTCACGCATGGATTTAGGTGTCAGCTATTCTCCTCCAGGACATATCCACTCTGACATTATCCACCAACCAATCAATAAGAGAGTCTGCCAGGCTGCCAAGAGATCAATCACCTTGTAAAACAAACATTACGTCCTATTATTTTCTTATTACAGTTAATTAGATTTATAAAGCACAAAAAGCTTCGAAAGTGAAAAACTTAGAAATGCTGTCAGAATAGTTTAGGCCCTGATTTCTCATTTGTGAAAGGGAAGGGATTTACTAAATCTAATGTGAAAAGAAAGGATTTTCATTTAAAATTTTTGCTGAACGCTGAATTCCTTTTCAAACTTAGAAACATGTTAGTGCAATGCTACGAACCCAAACAGTGCAAGCTGTCTTAGGCTGTGACACCAGAGTGGGAAGTGGACTGGAGACATAAAGAAACAGACTGATGGAGTCCTTTATTGTCTAGGCTGAGCTAAATGCAAAAACCAGCACCACCACCACCCAAGCCCTTGGAATCCCAGAAAATAAAGTTAATTTTCCTCCTACTGTAATATTTTACCCATCAAAATGCTTTTTCTAAAACACTGGAGAGGGAGAAATAAGTGCCCAGTAAAGACTCCCATCTGTATCTGAGGACAACAAATAACATCTCTCTGTTTTACAAAGCACGTGGCCAGTACAGTACATCAGACTCTGGGAAACTCGGATGGAACAATGACTGTGGAAGTACAGGCAGACCTGGAGGCTGTGCTTAAAATGGTGCTACAGAATTGTGCAAATACATTGGGCTGACTGCTTATCTACCTTAGTTACTCACACAGCCACTATGACCATAATAATTCTGTGCTTAATGTTTCTGCATTTTATGCAGGAGGAGCTGAGACAGAAGTTGCTGAAGGTTACACACAATGGCAACAGTAAAGGAGTTAGTTCAGTGTCTCTTAAGGTATAAATCAGACAAAACTGGGGGGTTGACATCCCTGGGCATCTTCTCTGTACTAGGTCTCACTAAAAAACAAGGCCTTGCTCTTACAGTATTCAATTTTTCCATGTAATCTCAATGAAGAGCACAGGGGCAAGTAAGCAAGCTGTGCACTATTGGACCAAGAAACAAGAATCCCTAGACTTGGCATATTATTAACTCAATTTACCTTTACTCATAGTTGTTTTCATTTTCCCCCTTGGAATTGCTATCTGCTCAGGAAAGTTGTGTGCTTGTTTCCAAGAGTCTCAGTTTGCTTCTAAAAATTGTGTTGATTTTATCAAACAAAATTTAAAAATAAAACTGGTATTAGGACAGCTGAAGATACTGATGCTCTCTCTAAAATCCCATTCAAACGATGCTAGCTTTCCTATGATAAAGCTACTCCTGCTGAAAAGGACAGCTGAATGCAATTAGCCTATGATAATTCAAATGCCTTGTAGCTGATAATGAATCAAAGAATATTGGCTGGTGACCAAAAATTAACCCTCCAAAACTTCTCGAAGACATTACTTCAGCCAACCAGGGATCAGTTCTGTACCAGGGAAGACAAATACTTCACTGAGAGTAGGATCGAGCCATATAAAAAACAAGCTGTATTTTATGGTGAAAAAAGCAATAATAAAAGAAAAAAATACTGTAAGTTTTGAATGTTGGTAGCTATGATTATGTGAGTAGTCAACTCCCAAATTACAGAAAGCACAGCACACTTTTACATAATAAACTGTGGTTACTGATCCTCAGGGAGCTTTACATTGTTGAATAAATGCAAGGTCTTTTCAACAACTGAAATGCAAAATATGACCCTCCCAAGCATTAATTTAAAGGATTTGGCATTTTCAAAAGGGAGGTTCACAAAGACAAATAACAACTGCAAGTTTCCAGGGAACAGGGATATTGCCTAGTCATGAAAAAAACCCTAACTTAGTACACATGAATTTATTTTGTGGGGATAGATGGAACCCTTGGGAGGGAACGAAACTCAATGAGTTACATGGCAGCTGACCCAAGTCTGCAATTTTTTAATGGAAGATAATCTGTTATATTATATTTGTCTGTCATTAACAAGTCTACAGCAGACAAATGAATTTGTATGTCTTTAACGTAAAAAAAAAAGGCAATCCCCCCCCAAATAGGGAAGGGGCAGTGAAAGCTTCACACACATTCTGGAGTAGATAAATTTGCAGCAACAGTTAGAAGGCAGATGGTATCCACAGTTTTATTTCTTGGATTCCGCTCTCCACTCTCCTTTTTTTTTGTCTTCCATTCCATTTTCTTCTTTCTGACAAATCTCACCTGTGTTGGTACCGAAAATTTGCATTTCTTCTCATTTTATTAAATCCCATGGGCTTATCATTCCATTTTTCCTCACTGTGGCCTGGAATTTCAATTCTCTCTTAGAAAGTCTGGATCAAATTATGTCTATATGTCTAAAATTCACTGTGCTGATGCCCAGTCCACATACATACCCATCAGTCAGTGTCCAACTGCTCACTTTTCTGATCCCCTCCCTACGCTTCTGACCACTTGCAGCCACCCACCACCAAGAGTCTTCTGTCTTTTCCTCCCCCAAATCCCACACGTTTTCTGCTGGTGACCAGCATCTTTGTGTCTCTGGAACATCTCCTCCACCACCTACGGTTTTACCACCAACTCTGCTGACCCCTCCCCTCTCTCTGTGCCTCCCTCTGCCCCTCACTCAGATGTTCTGTCACGTTACCACGTGCCGCATTTCCCTCTGCACCAACAGTCAACTGCCTCTTTTCTTTAAACAAGTGGGGAAAAAATTAGAATCCTAATTCTGAGTCACCTCCCAGTCTTATCAAGACTTGAAGCAGTTGTTTCCAGGGCAGCAGCGCTGGGCCAGATGACTGTGGCCCCCTCACTGGACATGGCACAGAGCTTTCTACTGAGCTGCTGCAGCTGCCTGCCAGATGCTGTTACCATTTTCCTCACACTGGGTTGATCTTATTTGTTCTTTGTCTTGAGACTGGATAACATCGATGTAATCATAAAATGTGGCATCAGCAATAAGGCTATCATAGACAGGCTTTAATGTTTGCTTCTTTAATCCACATTTAGGTAGCTACTTTGAAAATGTTTTTGTAGCTACCTAAGAGCTTGTGCTCTGGTCTGATTTCCTAGTCTTATCCATCTCTTCTAAAACAAGCAGCTCTTTTGATAAACTGAACTTGACCATTGCTCCTCCATCAGTTACTCAGTCTTCCCTCTCTCAGTCCTGATCTTTATGAGGTTTTTTTTGGACACAGATGGTCTTGCATCTTGCTCAAGTCCTACCAAAACAAAAAATAACCTCAAAACTGCCTCTGTTATTTAATATTCCCTTTTGGCTTTAGTCTTCCATTTGTCACTCCTATCAAATACATTTAGAAAATTTCCTTTGCATCTTCTTTCAGCAACTACAAGTCTACCTGTTACCTCTGCAGCATAGTCCATGCATATGGCTGATTCATATGCCACAGAATTCCCTGTAGAAGCATTTACTGGGTTGCACTATAACACAATCTTCTCGGTACTTTCCGAAAGAGGTTACAATGTGTGTTCTCAGAAACTCTTGCCAGTACTCAAGCACTGAACAGAACCACTGTTTTCATGACAGAAGTCCTCATTTTCCTCTCATTTGATGTTGTTTTTGTTACTTTTTTCTTTGGTTAGGCAGCTGCATCTATTGTTTCATAGTCCTATATCACCCACAGCCTGCCTTTGGTCACCTCTATGACACAAATGCCTCTATTTTCTTAATTATATGGGTTTTGTCAGAAGAAGAGGAGTGTTAGGAAGGGGAAGAGACAGGGAGATCCTTTGCTGCTGCTGCAACATGTACCCAGAAAACCTGTTGGTTTCCACAAGCCACTTGAGCAGTTTGAGATTCACACAAACCTGCCTTCACCAAGAAGCTATCTGCTTGCTTCCTGAAAAGGGCATGTGATCTCATGATGCTTTAAGTATGCAAAAGCACTGGAAAATGGTCAGAACTTGTTTGTCAGAAGGCATTTTAAAGAAAATTCAGCTATTTTAATTGGACATTTAATCTGTGCATCACATATATAGAAAATGACTAGTTTTGTTCCTCCTAAAAGCAATAGTTTAGTTACTGGAGAATCCACATTTTCATTACCATCATTCTTCACATCAGTCTCATGTTCATGAATTTATTTAGGGGCTAACTTCTCTTGCAAGGCAAAGAAGGTCCTCTGTCCATTCTCCATTCTGTGTCATACAGTCTACGCATGCACACATATGAGATTTCTGTATCTAATTTTTTTTCTTGTTTTTAGGATAGAAGATGGACCTCAGCCACAAGATTTGTATTTGCCTTGTGTTCAGCATGGAGACAGCAAAAGTATTTTTTGTTTTGATTCATGGCTGTAGTGGCTTGTGATCATATCTCATCTCTTCTATTTTCTGATAGCTCTTTGCTTACATGTACAGAGAAGCAGACTCCAATGGTGTTTATATTTGAACATGCACTTACTTCTAGTTACAAACACTGGCAAATTGTTACAGCTTGAAAGCAGAGTCATGCAAGGGGTCTGATGGAAGTAGAGTTGCTGTATAATGAATTATGAAACCTAGATCTTGATTTGACTATTGGGAAGTTTACTCTTGGTTTAAGTTGATGAGAAGCAGGGAGAAAGTCATCAGGGAGAAAGAATGGCTCAGAATAAACCACTTCAGTAAACACTTAAAGGTTGTTACAAGACAACACATACTTTAATAACTAACTTCTAAAATTCTGCCCCCTGACTCCAGACAGCTTGTGAACTGGCTTTGACAGACAGGCTATTGACTGCTGTTGATAAAAATCAAGGAAGTCTGATTCCTCTGGAGCAGGACGTTTTTCTGAGCGAGTGACACAGAAGGTAGAAGGAAACCAGAGAGGAACTGGAATTTTGTGCTGCATTGACTTTCACATGTGAGTGGAGAACACGGGCCTCTTTGCACCACTGTATTAACATCCACTTTTTTCTTATATTTTGTTTCTATCGTTGAGATGAAAAAGAGCTACTTTATTCCTCACTGGTCAGACTCTGCAGGGAAGTGGAATGGGTAACCCAGTTCAGATGTATTTTCAAGGCAAGTAAAGTGGATACCCTACAGGCTGGGATTAGACTATTTGCATGTGCTTATGAGCATGTTATTGCGATAGGATATGAGTTCAGAGGGTGTCAGCTGTTCCACGTTATTTCCCAATGCATATACCTTTAAGCTTGTGCAAACAGGAGGTAGCTTAGCCGTATGATGTAAAACCTCTAACCCCATCAGGAATTACCAAGGCTGATGTGCTTATTTTTCCTTGGGGTCACCTATTCTTCTGACCATATTCTAAAAAATGGGACAGTGTGGGATTCCTGAGAGAAGTAAAAGGCACAAGGTCCAAAATCAAAGTTGATGACCACTGAGAGCTGATGCATAGAAGAGAGGACAGACATTCTAATTCGGTATCCATGGCAGGGGCAATATTGGCTTTGGGGATCAAAGGAAGAGTCACAAAAGGTGCAGTCTCTATGAAGGCCTGAGGATGACAACCTCTATTTTAAAAATGAAATAGTAATTTTCAATGCCTTTTTTTCTGAGGTTCTTGACTTGAAATCCCACAAGCATTCAATTTTCTGAAATGTCTGAGGAATATTCCCCTAAAAAGCCTGAAGTGTATCTGGCTGATCATCTAAAAACCTTGTATCACTTGCCACTCTCAGGAATCATGGTTAAATGTTCTACCTGCTTGGGTCAGCTTCTTCATAGAGGGTCTAAGCCCTCAGCGTATCTCAATCTGTTTCCATTTGCAAAGTTTTGCATTTTTTTCCAGTGGAGATACCAAAATAGTAAATTAAAGCCTACTAAGAGTAATCCTGTCTTTCCCTTAGTTACTTTTGACAGACTCTAAGAAACATGCATACTATTGCTCTGGGATATCCCAGAGCAATCCAACCCAGATAGCTTTATTTATGCACAGCAAGCAAAGAAAAGCTTCTCTCACTAGTTGTTCACTGTACCTTTGACTGAGAATAAGGCTAAGGGACCATTTTCCATATGCTACTTTCCAAACCAAGCTATGAATATAAGGCACCGTATCAGCAGAATGTTAACAAAATTTAATGTGCTGTACACCAAATTACTCTAGCATCAAGCAGCAATGGTACGAACCAGTATTAAAAGCAAGAGTACAACTGCTCTATTAACTATATAAATTATTTTAAAGATATGCCACAGAAGTAAATGGCCATTTCAGGTGCTTCAATTACCAAAGGAAATGTGACCAGAAGAAGAGGGAATAAGACAAGCAGGTTTCTGCCCTTTCTGGCTTTGCCAGATGTCCTCTTTAAAAAACCCACTGCTGCTTGTAATCTTGTGACTGACATTTATGCTGACATTTGCTGGTACTGCAGCACTTCGACTGCAGCGGGGGTGATGACTGCCAGCAACTTACTTCATTTAAGTTTACTCTTTCACCCCATTTGCATGTATGTTTTTTGCCTTTTTTTGAGAGAGCACTGGAAAATGCTAATGGCTCGTTGTGGCTAATGGCTCATAAAGCTTATGTTCCTCAAAAACCGCATGTGTCTAATGTGGAGGAAGCTAAACTGATCTCTTCACATGTCTTCAAAAAATTGTCATGTTGCTAGAGAAAGGTGAGCTGGAAAAAGCTCTTTTTATATGTCCCAGGACCTGCTCTGGGTGCCAATACAATACCTATTGACACTAACGCCATGTAATGTGGAGCAGGCACCAATATCCCTTTCACTGTGTGGAGTACGACAGATATGACACTAAAGGATACTGCTAATGGGAGATGCACAGAAAGTAGCCTGCTGATCTCAAGTAGGACTAGTCAGGCAGCTATGAAAAGATTTGCCTCTATAAGCAACCTCTAGAAATTTAAACTCTTGAGGAGACCATTTAAATTCCTTTTAATTTACAATGCTGATGTATGTGAATGAATTCAACAGGGAACATAATTCCAGCTTTATACGACGGTATCTTGGTGATTCTAATGCAAGACGTTCCTCAAAGTTATGCAGAAGTTAAATACCTAAATTCTGTGGCTGTGCAGCTTCAAATGGAAGTTATACCCTTCAGCAGGGAATTTAGGCTACCTTTCAGCATGCTATTTTAGTGATGTCTTCTTTAATGCTTCTTATGCATTTATGAAAAAGTCATGTATACCTTTGGTAAAACGATGGTCTCACTTAAACAGAAACCTAAGAATTTTCTGTGGCAATCTAACCGAGGAAGACTTTCTCTATTTGGGTGACTACTTTCAAGGAGGTCTCTTTATAGCTAGGGAAGAAAACTAGAACAGTGCCCAAACCAAAAAATAAAAAAAGTTCATTCACATGAATTCATTTGTGCCTGTCTTGCACTTGCCTCTTAGGTGAGACAAATTTTAGTTCAGAAGACCTACTCCAAACCTACAGACTTGGATCTAAAGTCACTGAGACATTTATATGATGTGAAAAGTGTGGTCATATGTGCCACTTAAGTTCTATCTGCCTTGATGTAAACTTGACTGATGCATATATTTTACAGAGGTTATCTTGCACAGGGATACATTTTACTGTCAAACTTTTACTGGTGTGTAAAAAAAATGTCAGGTTGAGTCAGGGATATTAACTAAATAAAACCTGAGTTCATCATAGGTAATTACTCTTACTGCAAAAACTTCCCCATTTAGGCAATCAGTGAAAAAAATATACTACTCTGAAATTTATCCAATCAATCACAGTCAAACAAAGAGGTAGTATCATAACCCAAGCAAGCCAACAGTTGATGTACCAGATTAACAATTGCATCTTACTAATAATAAACAATAAAAATAACCTGCAACTCCTTCTGTTTTTCCTTTCTAAAAAAAGAGGAAACGTTTTCAGTTTCATATTAACTGATCGGGACTGACAAGATGCAATTCTAAAAGTTTTAGTCAATTTAATCCAATTTAGAGAAAAAACCTAAAACAAATTTTAAGTAATTTTGACTAATGGAATGATGGAGGAAATCATAACTGTTCACAGATATTCTGTAGCCAGGAAATGAAGCCAAATTGGCCAGCTAAGCTGTTCATTGTGAGCTTTTCACTTAGTGTTAGTGTGTTCTGAATGAAAAGAGAGGAAAGCCTTCAACATCTGAGACATATTCTTGTACCAAACTGATGTCAAGCATTACTTTTAAACATTTAATTTAATGAAACCTTTCAGTTCATGTTTAACAGAACATGACATATTTTGCTTCATTGAAACTCATTCTGTAACAAACTCTTTCCTCACAGAAACAATTCCATTTTCAAAATTTAATTCACTTTCAGGGTTTCATTTTTTTGTATCCAGAAACAATTTAAAATGCATTTTCCTGCTGTAATAGGCTGCAATTAAGAAAGATAAAAAAGAGCAATTACTATGTCAACCTAACAAAGCCAATGCAAAAATTCCCTTGTATTTCAATAAACTTTGCTTCGGTCCTTTGACTGAAATTGTTCATTAGTTTCTATGCTCCTGCTCTTCTTTTCTAGATTGCTTAATGATAAGGAAGGTTAGAGAGTTGAGTTAGTGGACAAACCATTCAATGCTAAGGCATTTCTGATGCTCCCTCTGCAGCACAGTCGAGTATTTAAGCATGTAAGTGCCACATTTCTTCGCTGCATCTGAATGCAAAAGGATGGGGGCCTGTGGCAAGGAGGTAGAGGGCGCACCGCATTGCTGGGTAACCATGACAATGAGACAGCAGGAAGAAGAAATGTTTGCCTAAACAGCATCCAGTCACATAACCCCAGCGTAACACTGCTCTAGTTAAACAATATGCCAGAGGGCTAAGAAGGGCTTACTTAGTGGTGCACAGTAAATAACATGCCCCATCTCCAGGTGGAGACATGCAGGGACCTTTCTGTCTCCTAAATGCATGCCCATGAGATCACCTGGGCTTGCCAAAGATCTATTTGTGCACATGAATTAATACTGCTGTATTTAGCCACAGCTGGTGGCAGATTATCAGTGTAACGTCATATTGCTACTAAAACCACTGGCATTCTAGGCCATCTGAGTATCTACCTCCCCAAAATCCCACTGTCAAGCTTACCTATGAAAATGATGCAAAACAGAAAGTTAGCTAAACAAAATAATACACATCTTGCTATTACAAAACATCTGTGGGGCACTGCAAAGTTAGGTGGCACTTTATAGATGTTTACGGAAAAGCCATATTTGAGATGTGGCTTTTGCTCCATAACCCTCAGAAATCCACTTAGCTTCTCTTCTCCTGCATAAAAATTGTATTTGCTCTGCCATTTGACTGTAGGAGTTCAGCAAATGCTGCACCCTGCACATTTCCTCTATGTCTATGCGCACGGTGCTGGGAAGCTGCATTATTCTGGGGCACAAGAGTGCCTCGGGGGCACAGTTTCTTTGTTAAATCCCAGAGGCAGAGACGGAGCACATCAGACGCACGGTCCTACATTTTACACCATGCCAGAAGCCTGTGGCCCTTCCTCTTGCTCTAATTCACTTCTTAAGAGAACCCACAAAGCAAGCCCCTGTCTCTCTCAGATGTCTTTTGCAGTCATTCCCAGTCCTTCTCTACTGTAAGTCCTGGAAGAAGAATGCTCCCTTGCTCAGCTTGTCTTCCATCCTTCTGCAGCTGCCCTCAGGCAGACGAGCCCTTTATCGTTTGATCCAGTTTGGCAGCTGGATTTAAACAATCTTCAGAAATCTGTGCTAAATCTAATCTAGTCTGACTTCACTCCTCCTGAACCCCAGAAGTTTTTTGCAAATGAGCCTCCTGCTTTATCAGCTACATAAGTTTTATTTAATATAATTAAAATGCTGAACTGGTGAATCTTCTCACTGAGGGGAGATTACGGCTGGATGCATGAAAAGGGTACTCAGCAGGACGGACGCACAGAAACCAACAAGCAAGGGAGCTAGGGACCACATCACCCCTGATATGCACAATACAGGGGATATTAAAAAGTGGGTAGGAGGCAATGAGCAATAAGCATCCGAGGCCACTATGTCTTTTAATCCTCTGGCTCCCTTTCTGTCTGCATTAGCTGACTTCTGCGGGATGACTTGGTAGGCATTTAAGGAAATGAACTGCACTGTTTTGTCATGTGTAGCAAAATAATTGACAGCATCAAATGAACTCAGCATCAAGCTGGGATCACCCAGTTACAATGGTAGGAGAAATTAAATAGCATTAATTAGAGTGAGAATATAGAACTCTTTCTGCCTGGGATGTGCCTCTTCTCTTAGCTGACAAAAGCCTCCATGGTTTGGCTTATTAAGAGCTGAGTTGATAAGAAAGCTGAAGGGAAAAGAGGAGCATTCTCCATTGTGTGCCAACCCAGCTGAGGGAAGACTTGAGTTTGAGACTGACTTTTAAAGAACAGCAAAAGGTTAATGAATTTTTACCCCAGCCACCATTAATACATCCGAAGGTACCTCTAACTAGACCACAGACAGCCCTTTTGCTCTTATTTCACTGAGATCAGGTAAATATTATACGTAAGGGAGAAAGAATCAGAGAGAAAAAAGATTTTTTTGGTTTCCAGAAACCCAAACAATCTCCTGCTACAGTAGTCTTCCTACGGGCTATGCAGCTACCTGTACATGTTCCGTGTTAAAACTTTATCCATAACACTTTTTTCCCCTATTTTATTGACATTTGATATAAACCAGACTGCACTCTGCATTAACAAAAGGAGCGTGATTCTTTGAGCTACAATGAACTCTCATTCCCCACTGAGCCTGTGAAAGAGGTTGACAGGCAAAACTGCCGAAGGTAGGTCCCTTGTATTCCTTGGAAATTGCTTTCCTGCACCCTCCATTCTCTGATACATTGGGAAAGGGCCAGGAGAAATACCAGAGTTTCAGTCCCGACTCAGTTCTGTACTCTGTGATCTGAATCTATCCCAGCTTTTATGATACAACTACAGAATATGAAATACGATAATGCAAACAAAGTGTAGAACAATTAGTTACATTTAATAGGGTTTATTTGCCATCTTTTGGTAAATAAAGCATGTTTGCATAAAGCATGTTTGTATATACTCTTTCTTAAAAAATTGCCTTTCCTTTTGTATGTATACTTGCCTTTTTTCTGTACTAAACAGTTAATGACATTCCAAACTACTAAACAAAAACCTGTGAACGTTTTGGACAGTAAACTCTTTTTCCCATTACATGTCTACAAAATGCTTAAAACAGACTAGTCCTGTTTTCTGAACAGAACCATCTAGGAATTTTTGTTATCTAGAAAAATAATATTTTTATTTATTTCTTTAATTTAAAAATAAAAATGTTCTTTAATTTACCTGATTCCCTTGTAAAAAATAAGGAAGAAAAGTGGCAATAGATTTCCATAAAATACCAGTATGGTAAAAGCGCACTATTGAGGAAATCACCTGCAAGTGAGCTAGAATTACAGATTAATAAATTACACAATGTCCACCTCAGAGCACTCAAAGTTCAGATGTTTCTTATTTAAGCCTCTTGAATCTAAGCAACTACATAATTTCAAATAGTAGCTGCACTATGTAAAATGTCTTAGGGAGGAAGATGCCAAAATGGACTGAAAACTTGTAGACTTTCCAATAAAGACATGCTTTTTGGTCAACATTATTTGCTAAATTCAACCTAAACACATTAATCATTTTGCTCAACCCACAATTGCATTTTTCGGTTAATATATTAATTATCCCTCCAACTTCTCTCAGCTTTTCTTACATGCCCTGACTCTCTACTTTCCTTTAATAAATTATGGCATATCTTTCTCCCATATTTAGAAATATAACCTCTCTTAAATTGATGCTTCTATGAAAAACCTCACTTGGAGATGCTGTGACACTTGATGGACTTGAAAACTCTGCCCAAGAAAGGATGTGACAGCTGCATGATCCCTGAAGACGCTTGAAAGGGCATCCAAGAGATAATCCATTGCTCATACCACACAGAAGTACTGCTACAGCTAGAGGGAACAATGAACTGTATATATGAGAAATTGTGGGCCAGTCAAATCAAGGAGAGTAAAGAGAAAAAAAATCAAAGGAGAAAACTTGAGCTGATCACTCTTTTCTTTTGTTTCCTACAGAACTCAGAGGAAGAAATACGTGCACACTGAATTTCCCCACCCCAGCCTTTTCCAGGCTTTACCTATAAGAAAGAGGAGCCGAGAAGGCATCAATGTCACTCCACCAAAATGCTCACTTTTGCACTCAGAAGATGTTAATCTTAGAGAGCAGTCTTGACTAAGGGCTGCCTGCGAAAGCTACGGAATAAGCTTCACTGGTCAGTTTAAGTGCAAGATCCTTTGTGCACAAATTTAAATGGGAAGTTACTTTAGCTTCAGGGAAGCAGAATCTAGCCCAGAAATCTCACAGTGCAATACGTTAATAAATATTATTCATTACAGTTAAATTAAATGCAAAACATATATTTTACCATTTTATGATGAAGAGTATTGCATAAAATGTCAATAAAGGTTAAAAAGAAATGGCCTGGTTGGTTTGTTAAACCATGTGAGTTAATTTCCAGTTGCTGCTTATTTTAAGAACATAAGAAAGAATCTGCAGCATCATGAAAATACATATTCTGTTTCTTATATTTTCTTCTCGTAAAAAAGGGGAAAAGAAAAAAAATGTGAAAGACCTTAGAGCTAGGGTATTTGGTTTGAGGATCAGTTGAATATTTCTTTTTGTCTGGAGCGCTAATTATAGACTTGATTATTATATAAATATTGTTTCATATTAGTTCTGTGGTCAAACTTCTAAATTTAGAATTAATCTTTTTTTTCATGATGCAGTTTCAATAATAAACATTATGATCAAGTCTAGGTGTATGTTACAGTATTAAAATGCCTCCTTTTTAAGCACTCGGTGGAATCACTGTTACTGCTCTGCTATGGCTTAGCTAGTCTGCCTGTAAAAATGAAGATTTATTTTTATGCGGCTTGAACTAAAACGACTAATTTTTGATGTGTGCTCACCTTTAACTATTAACATTGTGTGCAATGGCAGTTTAAATGTTTTATTTTCAAATAAACAGGCAAATGGACTGTTATTTCTATAAATACTAACAGGATCATGCCCAAGCACTGGGATTTTTCAGCCTGGAGCAAGAGGAAACCACACATTTTCTGTTTATTTTTGTGGGTTTTACTATTTTAAGTAACGTCAAGCCCTGGACTGAAGATATTCTGACATTTCTGGTTACTTTGAAGGAAAAAAGTCCCAATAGTTTCTTAGCAAGTTAGGTCAACTTATGCTAAGTCACTGAGTCATAAAAAAGTATTCTCTGTGGCAACAATATATGCGATGTCCTCCTGGATGTCCATCACCAAGTATCTTGCAATGGAGCTCAAAAGAAATACATAGGAAGATGGGAAAATGGCTGGTGGAGGGCCTGGTCCTACTAACATGTACCCAAATCTACTCACGAGCATAGTGCTATTAAGTGTGATTCTGCAGGGATATTTGAGAACTGTCCCTGTCTCCTTAACTGGGAACAGATGTTGACAGTCATATCAGATGCTCTTTCTGTTCTCTCTTCCCCTGACCTCAGTTTTAACACAGTCACGAAGGACAAAATGCCAAGGTTCTTGTGCTGCCTTTGGAACAGTAAAATCTGAGCATCAGCTGTATGGTTTAGACTTGTGCACTAGTAAATGTTGTTTTGGTTTTCCTTTGTAGCTGGCTACTTATGTTTTGAAGGGGCAGAAATGGACAATTGTCTGGGTTTTGTTGAGCAATACCTCTGCATCTTTTGCTTGGCTTCACTTAGTAATAACCAGTTGATTATCTGCAGGTAACAAAGTACTGGTTGAGAATTTTAACTCGCTTTTTGAACAGACAAATTCAGACACCATTAGATGACTCAAGTTTTACAAGGATATCAACTGCATCCTTTGAAACTGAAGGCTTTTTGCAGCCCAGAGTTGCTCCTCTGAATCTCTGGTCAGTTTGAAACAGTTTGACCTCTGTATCTCATTTCTTTTCAGTAATAAAACCCTCTAATAAATAGAGAGAAAAATGATTGAAATAGGTAAATACAGAAAAATTAGGGAAGGAGATAGCTAATGAACTCAATTGCAATCACTATGCCAGTATTGCCTTAACTTAAAAGTATTGATTAAATAACTGAATATTTACATCTTGTACTGGCACTGCTGAAGGCAAATGATGCATTGCAAAGCAAACAGAAGCTGACCTTTGCACGTTTTCCCATCAGGCTGCAGGGTAAATCCAACCGGGCAACTGCATCGTACCCCTGTCGCGGTATCCTTGCAAGTCCGATCACAGCCTCCATTATTGACAGCACATGTTTCTGCAGAATGAAAGAGAAAGAGAGAGAGAGAGAGGGAGAAAGGGAGTGTAATGAAATGTTCTGGGGGAGGGGAGAGGCACCGACTCTTTGGGGCAATATTACAACATTATGAAAGCAATCTAAGTTTAAGCAAGCCAACTGAAGCAAGCTCTCAAGGTCATCAGGGCCCACGTACTGGTTTTGACTGGTAAATCATTTCCACAAGTTGTGATTTCTTTCTCCCCCCCCGAACTCGTGTTTTTATTTATTATATTTAATTAGTGCTTTTGAACTGTCTTAGACAATAGGATGGGTTATTACATATGAAACAAGTTTAAAAAGAAAAAAAAAGTGATTGCCTTTAAAAGCAGAACCAAACATTCAGTCTGTTTCCTATCAGTCAATGTCTAGCCGAGGCTTTTTAAGGTTCATTTTTTAAAATAATGTTGTAGGCATAATGAACTTTAAAAAGCAGTAGAAAGCAAAGCAGAGTGCTAGACCTGGAACTGAGAATTTAAAATCCTTAGTTAAGAAAGAGTTAATGGAAAGTGAACTACATATATCACTTTGACAAGAATCTACATGCCCAATCTGTTCTTACTGAACTACAAGCAAAAGGCATCTGGGTTTTGTCCACTTAAAGCTTTTTGCAAATTGAAAGGAGTTTGGAGTGGGTGGGAGGGCATAATTGAGGTCACTGAACCCATTCCAAGCTGTGTCATTGAAATTTCCCAGTGCTTGTAGTATGTAGAAGGGTGGCTGGGCAAACACAGGCAAGAGAAAGCTGCAATACTTCTGAGCTTTTACAACAGCGGGCAATGACTATTAGGTACCACTACATTAAAAAAAATCTTCAACTTCATTACAGAAAAAGCAAAAACCCCTCCCTCATTGCCATTATTTTCTGTTACTCGTGTGTGCACATGCGCACACCGCACACATACATACGCACACATACTCACACACACATCCATAAAATAGATAAAAGGCAAGTGAAATGATTAACTTTGCTTTGATCGAGAGAATAGAGTGGATGTAAGGATGCCAATTTAGCACGTCAGTTTGAACTGTGCATTTATCTCAAAAGTATTTACTTCAGAGAGCAAGTCCTTTTAATAGTATCTTTTTCAGTTGCTCTGGCTTTGATTAAATTAAAATACCCCCCTGCCCCCCAAGACTGCCATTATTCTACTCAGCTCACCTCATTCTGGCTTTCCCTAAAGAGGCTTTGTCATTACCTACTCAGATTTACAGACTCCTCTTGCTGAATATTCACAGTCTGTGTCACAATTGTACCCTGTGGACAGGGTCTGACAATAAGCTATAGGAAATGCTAATCAGGAATTGCCATAGAACAGTACATTGATCAAAAATTATTTACACAGAACAGAAAAGGCTTTATCTTTCAATTGACTAGTATGAAAAGATTTTTATTTTAAAGTAGCCTCTGCTAATGCCCTCAAGGTGAACTTAGACTGGCCCTTTAGAGGGACTTCACTGCTTCAAAATAAGAGAAAAAAATGTAACTGGTTTTTTTTTTCCTTTTGCACTGGCACAGACCTCTACATCAGTTGTGGAATAAGCTGCTGGCACTTGGGAACAAACTGAAAGCAAGGGGTTTGGGCACACATGCACTAACAGCATGGGACAGAACTCTGCCGTCCCTATACATTCACACATGCTCTACTAGACAGATTTTAAAATTTTTATGCCATGTGTGCTATGTAATAACATCATGTAAAAAAAGCAATCAGTATATGAATGGATTTGCATATAACTGCCAGCAAGCACTGCTAACAAATGGATTGACATGTTTTCTGGAACAGCTTTCTGAAAACGGAGCTGAGTCTGCAACTCCTTATTTTCAGGCAGAGTTCTTGCTCACCTTAGGTACCATTTGCAGGACCTGAACCTAACTGTTTAAGTAATATAGTTCTGATTTTCATTTACTCCCCTGGGAAGGACTATTTTATAGACTTAGAGGCTGACACTGCTGCTTGAAGAATTCTTCTGTAAATGACAATGCTGGCATTTCCATTCGTATGTGAATGTGTGTGTCTGTCCTCATACGGCAACATATGAAATGATTTTATGTTTCAGAGAAAGGAAAAAGTTTCAGGTAATTTAAACCTTTTTACTGGGGTACAGTTTAATGGTAGGATGATTTGCCAGGAGTAAAGAGTTAAGGTTAAAAAAAACGGGAAAAAGTGCTGAAGATGTACGTTTGGCATGGCACTGCAAAGAGCAGTAAATCTTACGTTAGCAGATTAACTTTGGCATATGAAGAGTCCTTTATTGCAGTTCATCAACACGAGATGAACATAAGCAGTAATATTTCTGCTTTCTGGATGACATCCAGTGAAAATGAATAGACACAACAATTTTTTTTTCCCATGGCATGGATGACTGGATCTATAGGGTAAGGGTCATTCAGTGAACAAGAGTTATTTCTATGTATAAATAGAAGGAATCAAGCCAGCTTTTCTTATTTTCACAGAGATTTAGTAAAACAAACCAAAAAGGATAAATACCCTTCAACTTTTCTGGTGACTCTGACTTTAATGCATGCCGAACTCTAAGAGAATGAAGATCTAAGTGAGCAAGAGGACATCTGACAGTACCTCTAACATTTTGGATAATCGGAGAGATGTACTGATGAAATTCCTTAAACTCAAGGTCATGAGAAAACATCGGTAGAAGAAAGTGAACGTGAATAGCAGAATGTGGGAAAAAGGTATTACGAGTTACATCAAACAGAATAGCTGAGGCCTATATACAACATAAACTGAAGCGCATCACCACCTGCGTTTGTTAGAAATGACTTCAACTCATTTTTCACCTCACCACTATCAAACTTTAGTATATATTTGAAATGCAAATGCAAGTTTCAGATCTCAAATAAAGAGCAGAAGCAAATTACTTATTTCCAAGCTATCACGCTGGAGAAGCTATACTTATATGGAAGGGAAAGAACGGATGTTCAAAATCTGGATCAGATCTTCATGGGGATATTGATCCTACAGACCATTTTCCACTGTTTTTTTCCTCTGTGAAAGGCAACCTCAGCATATTTATTACTCTTTTTTTTGTTTGTTTCAGACTTTTTGGCACGTTTCTGATGGTTTTTGTTCTGATGAGGGAGCAGAAGAACTGGAAGACACAAATAAAGCAGTGTCATGAAACTGACATTTAGATTCCATCTGAATTATGATAAAGCTCATCATTTGAAACTATTAGACTTTACTGTGAACTTAAAGTGATGTTTGCAGCCCCACTTACATCCTTATTGAATTTCCCAGACAGAAACAGGGATCTAAAGAGAAGGACACCTGTTTACATAAGGCAGTCTGGGATGGCTTACATTGTGTTTTTCTACTGTAAGCTCCTAATTCTGCAACAATCTCTCATGTATCTGCTCCCTGGATCTATAGCCAAGAAGTAACCAAAATCATTACCAACATGCTATACCTATGGTCTACTCAATTAGGATATTTATTGTTTTAACAATAGTCCATTGCACTATGGGATATGCACTGCTTCTGGATATTAAAATATCCTATTAAAAAGCAGAAGCTTGAGCTGGTGGTTCTTCTGCACTGGATCAGGAATGCTGACGAAGTTACCAGGTGAAGTTACATGGGCATTCAGTCCTTTAATATGTCACTTCAGTGTCTGCAAGGGTTTAGCAGTGAAAGATCAGTTCTCCAGGTTCTAGTTCTGAAGTTTTTGAACTAAAGCGGAATCCCTACCAGGTGGCAATACAGCCTGGTCACTTTCTTAAAAAGAAGAGTGACACCAGACAGGATTTATTTGGTTTTGAATACTATTAAATGCCTGAAACTCTGAACACGTGTCATGGTTTGGGAACATTTCTGAAAACCTAAATTGCAGCTTCTTTTATGAACCAGGTAAACACAACCATTCAAAATGTAAGCTTCTATTCAAATCTGTTTTTTGGAAGTGGCCAATTATTTCATAAAGCCATTGAAAAACTGCCTTGAAGACAGATGTCTCCAAAATCTGCCTCCGATTTTTGTGACTTCATTTTATCTCTATGACGAAAAGAACATGATGTGATTTTAAGGGTATTGCTCAAAATCAGGCAATCTTGGAATCTTCATTACTCACTTTGGCAGCCTGGGTCAATTTGAACTGAGATGCAGAATAATGTCTTAGGAGCTGAGATATGGTGCAAAGCAGAACAAACTTATATAGTTCTAAGGGACTAGAAGGGATACATCTGAAGATCATACAGTAATATATGGCTTAGTGAGGTCACTCAATATAATCTTTGATAAGTCATGAGGACAGGTAGGGTTCCTGATGACTGGACAAGGTAAACATCAAGAAAGACAAGAGGGGGGATCTGGGGAACTACTGGCCAGCCAGCCTCACATCAGACCCCTGTAAGTTTATGGAGCAAATCACCCTGGAAGCCATTTTGCAAGCACATGAAAGACAAGATGACTGGGAACAGCCAGCATCGACTTACTGAGGGCAAATCATGCCTAATTAACCTGACTGCCTTCTACAATGACATGACTTACACTGTGGATAAGGGGAGAGCTGTGGATGTTCACCTTAAGTTTAGCAAGTCTTTTGACATGCTCTTCCATAGTATCCTTATGGCCACAGTGGTGAGAGATAGACCAACAACATCCTGGCCTGTATTAGCAAGAGAACAAGCAGAAGATCAAGAGAAGTGACTCTACTCCTCTATTTGGTGCTTGGAGTAACAAAATCTGGAGTGCTGTGTCCAGTTCTGGGCACTGTAGTGGAAGAAAGACATGGACATACTAGAGAAAATTCAGTGAAGGTCTACCAAAATCATGTTTAAGGGGCTGGAACACATGACGAGGCTGAGAAGCTGAGAGCTGTTCAGCCTTAACAAAAGAATGCTCAGAGGAGATCTTATTTCTGCCTACAGCTAACTAATGGGACAGTAAAGAAGATGGAACAAGACTTTTCTTGGAGGTCCACAGTAGAAAGATAAAAGGCAACAAACAGAAGTTAGAATATGGTAAATTCCAGCTGGATACAAAGTAAAAATTTTTCACCATGAGAGTGGTCAAACACAGGAACGGGTTCCCAGGGAAGCTGTGAAACCTACGTCCTTGGGCATATTTAAAACTTAACTGGACATGGCCCTGAGCAATCTGGTATAGTTGCCCTTTCTTTGATCAGGAAGTTGTATTAGATGACCTCCAGAGGTCACTTCCAACTTACATGAGTCTATGATTCAGTGAAACTGATTCACATATCCTACAGAGACCAAAGAATCTGAGTTTCACTTTTACTTTATTTCTGCTCTAGAATACTGGAGGGGAAGAGAGACAAGGGAAGTACAATGAACACAGCAAGCAGCATGTCAAATTCAAGGGCACAGTTCATGTCTACTCAAGTATCCTATTCAAGCTCAAGATCTCTTTGGAATCTGATACATTCATATCACTGATACATACTGCCGATACATATCTGATACATCTAGTACTGCCATCTATAGTAAACTAGGAGGAGCTGTGGACTCCCTCGAGGGTAGAGAGGTCTTACAGAGAGATCTGGAGCTGGGCAATCACCAACTGTATGAAATTTAATAAGAGCAAGTGCCGGATTCCTCAGCTGGGACGGGGTAATCCTAGTTATACCTACAAACGGGGGGATGAGAGGCTGGACAGCAGCCCCGCAGAGAGAGATCTGTGGGTTTGGGTTGACGGCAAGTTGAATACGAGTCAATAGTGTGCCCTGGCAGCCAAAAGGGCCAACCGTATCATGGGGTGCACCAAGCACAGTATAGCTAGCTGGTCAAGGGAGGTGATTATCCTGCTCTGCACTGCACTGGTGCGGCTCCATCTCAAGTACCGTGTGCAGTTTTGGGTGCCTCAATATCAGAAGGACATCAAACTATTAGAGCGTGTCCAGAGGTGGGCGACGAAGATGGTGAAAGGCCTCGAGGGCAAGACTTAGGAGGAGCGGCTGAGGTCACTTGGCTTGTTCAGCCTGGAGAAGAGAAGGCTGAGGGGTGACCTCATTGCAGTCTACAACGTCTTCAAGGCGGGCAGCGGAGGGGGGGTGCTGACCTCTCTCTGGTGACCAGCGATGGGACATGAGGAAATGGAATGAGCTGCATTAGGGGAAGTTCAGATTAGGAAAAGGTTCTTCACTGAGAGGGTGGTGGATCACTGGAACAGGTTTCCCAGGGAAGTGGTCACAGCACCAAGCCTGTTAGAGTTCAAGGAGCATCTAAATGATGCTCTTGGTCATCTGGTTTAGTTTTAGGTAGACCGCCGAGGAGCAGGGATTTGGACTTAACGATCCTTATGAGTCCCTTCCAACTTGAGATATTCTATAATTCTATGATTCTATGATATTTCCAATAGGAAATGCTCATGTTTGGAAAGTTGGAGCATGGAAGTAGAGACCTAAATTTCTTCCCTAGCTTCCCATAAGCTGCTATGTCACCCTTGGCAAATTACTTGTGTCGGAGCTCACAAAAAACTTTGTGATATACTGGTCTCCTCATGTAAAATAGATGCAGTATTTCCTATACTCATAAGATCTTCTGAAATTCATACAAATATAATTGCTACTAATAGTACAGAAATTACTACCAATAGTACCAAAATTAAAAGCAAGACTTGACACTCACCACTGTTAATTTACTTTTTGCCCTGATAATATTTATTCCTCTGTAAATGTAACTTTTTAGAGGGATAAGAGAATTTAATCTTTTCTGTCCACTCATAAATTCCTTTAGATTAGCATAATATGTAACAGGATTAATATCAAAAAGCATTATATAACAGACAGGTTGGTGTCTCTGTTTTGTCTTAACCAAGGTCAGTCATTTTGGATTGGCTTTATGTTCTACTTAAAAAAATTAATCCCATAACCTCTGGAATGTGTGCATATACCTGCACCTATATGCAAAACACTGCTTTCCCAGTCTCAGTCAACCTGCTAAAACATGTGATATACTCTTCAGTGGGATAAAAATTTGCTTAAGAAAACATAAATATTCAAATTATTCTCTTTAAAAGATAAAAAGATTTTAGAAACCTAAAGATGCTGTACATGGGTATAAGGAATGAGATGGACAAGTAACAAAGTGATCAATCCTATTTTTTAAGAAGACCTAAACCAAAATAAGCTTCTTCAGGTGGTAGGCAAGAAGGTAATTTCAGAAAGAGGCAAGCACCTTCTTTGCACTGTAAAGGTGTAATCCTGCCCATCACAAAAGAAGGCTGAGCCAGGTGGCAGTCATAAAGAGTCCTCAGAAAAAGATGCTGAATATAACTTGGGCTTGTACTACTACTGCCTAAAAGCACAAATGCTATTTTGCAGTCACTGTGCCATTTTGCAGGCCACCAAGATACCAGTCAATGTAGTGTATTTCTACTGTGTTGACCTGTGCTGCTGTATCCTGAGTGAGATACAAGACAGAGGAGTGCTATGTGGATCTCTGCACGAAAGAGGATGATCTTAATTTCATGTTATGGCCCAGAATGTGTAAAAAAGTATAGAAATATTGCACTAGTGATCAATGTCACTTCCCTTTGTCTGATTAATATGCAGCTCTATCACGAACCCTTTCAGCCACAAGGCATGAAAGCAAAACCAAGCCATCTAGCATCAAGGTGTTTCCTTTGGAGATACAGAGAAGTGATTCTCTGATATTTTCTGTTACCCAGCATGGCAGTCTGCAGCCAACAGGATCCAGAAGCCCTGTTTGTTTTCCAACTCTTGATCATGACTGGAAAGAGTGGAAAACAACTGTAAATGAAAGAGCTGTTTTCATAATGTGTGTATAAACATGGAAAGAAACCTTAACAGAAGACCAAAAGTGGCCAGCTCTAGTGAAAACAAAAGAAATCATATATAGGCTCAAGTGAAAATGGAGAGGAAAGCCACTTAAGTCTTAATCACCTACATTCAAGGAAGTCTTGCAGCAGCTGCTGTCTTGATCATCTGTCTCTTGGGAAAAGCATGAGAGGGACACTCAATGGCACCTTCTTCTACAGAAAAAGTTGTTCTTGGAAGAAATGAAATGAAAAAATTCTGTATAGCTAATGATTGCTGTCTCCTCTGAATCAGAGAGGAAGGTTAGACTGACCTCCTGTCTTAAGGCCTTGTGCAGAGGAAAAGGATTTTTTGCAGCAACAGGTAGGCAACAAAAGATTAGGTTTGGTCACATCTGTAGGTTTATGACATCAAATTCCAAAGACAGTGAAATCCATACACTGCAAAATGTGCAGTGGTGCCCTCTTTTCTCACTAATTAACACAAATTAGTAATTAGTAACTGGTTTGAAGGTAATTGCTGTTGGAGACATGGAGAGGCAGGTTTGTGCTGATTCTCAAATTTAAAAGGCCATTGAGGTGTTTAATGCTGTCCAAAGACACAAATCTGGGCAATGTCTGACATTAAGACAAAAGGGAGAAGAGATAGCAGTCCCCCAAAACAAAGAATATTTTCTAAGTTTGCCAAATTTCTGTAAACCATTTAGGCTGACATAGTAAGAGCTAAGTACAGCTGAAAGGAAGAGAAGAAAGGGGAAAAAATGCTTGTTTTCCCTACCTAGTTCCTATGATTGGCCAAATGATAACACTGACCATAAGGCAAGTTAAAGCAAACTAGCAATTCAACTGTCTTTCACTTGGAATTCATTTGCAGTAGCCTAAAGCTCACTGGGGTCAGCAGAAACAGGGTGGTTGGGCTTTGCTCCCAAAATCTGTATCATATTAGAGACGCTTATTTTGACCCAACTTTTATGCCAGCCAAAGAGCAATTCATGATGGAGCAGCCTGGAATTTAGCAGCTGTGAATTTAGAGTAGCTATCAGGTCCTATCAAGTAGGTCACAGCCCAAGCAAAGTTATAAGTAATAATGCTGAGTGTAATCATATCTACTTCTACACTTGGTCTGAATTTTGCACAAGATCTGAACACAGTATCTTATGCTCAGAATAACTGTCTTAAGTTCAGGGCTCAGACACATGAACAAGTCAATCTTGATGTAACTAAAAGCTAAAGGTTGCAAGCAGAATGGCAGCTTTAGAGCACTCACTGTTATAGCCAGGATAACTATGAGGTATATGGATTACCTTAGACCATTTTTTGCTAATGAGGTGCCTGTGAAATAATATTGCCTGGCAACTGGAGTGGTAAAAAGGATTAAACTACTAGCAATCTCTGTTCCTCAGCAGATGTGCTGTAACTAAAGCTGTTGTAAACTGCTACTGCATCTGAACCAAGAGATAACCTGTTTATCTATCCTAAACACATAAAAATCAGTTGATTTGTCTGTATTTAATCCGCAGTGAAACACAAACTGACTCTCCAGGCTATGTGTACAAGACAGCAAAACTTACATATGTAAGCAAAACTAACAAGTGAGGAAAGGTTAAGGATATCTGTGAGAGAGAGCCAAATATCTGGCAATCTGTAAGTATGAATGCTGAAAAGCTGAAAAATGCCCTGTTAATGTTCATCACCTTGATAGCTATTACAAGAGTTGCCATTCTGTCCTCATTTGCTTTATGTCCTGCACCGATTCCCAACAGATTTTACAGTACGTCTCAGCAGAAATGAAATTGCAGAACCAGTCCTAGATAGTGCACACAGAATATCAGCAAGTCCTATCTTAAATTTAAACTGGGTTTATTTTTTAAGTAAGATTTCAAAGGAAACTGCCAGGAATTGAGGGATTCTTTTAAGAAGGAAAAAAGTACATACGCAGGATTGTTTTTATTTTGAGAAGACCCAATCTTAAACCATTAATTGCCATAATCTGTAATGATTCTTTGCACCACTGTAGCATTTCGGAGCCCTCATAAGGACCAAAACGAGTACTCTGTTGTGCCAGCTACTATTAAGTTACAGTTACAAAACAGTGATGATGCTGAGGTATTAGAGCAGTTCTATGGGAGGGCGAGATCCTGCTCAGCTGAGTGGTACTGGCGCCCTCACCTTAAAGAACATTGAACTCATTTGGTTTAATACAAAAGGTATCTGGAATCAAATTAGCCCATAACTTGTATCTCATCTCCTCTCACACCCAAAAACGCTCTTTGCTCAGTCTGGCTCAAAGGTGGCCTGTGCTGACAGCTCATCCGTTTCCTTCACGTTGGTATCACAGCACAATCTCCACCAAACACAGCTCTTTCTGAATTCCAGGTATACTGGGTTTTTGCATAGTACACTCTTCCTCTTAACATTTATGTTATATAGGAGACCCTTACAGAAATAATTTTAACCACTGGTGGCATCACTGCTGTATGCAGGTGAACTGCATGACCATGCCTAACAACAAAGACTATCTAATTGGCTAAAAAACCACTCAAAATCCCACTCAAATTCTGACCAAAAAGATGCAAATTCTGAAAGCCTGAAACTCGGAAGAGATTAAAACTTAACTCAGGAAAGGCAATTTTTAAAAAAATATTCTGTTAGTTATACAGATGAGCCTGCCTTTAAGTAAGAGGGACTATGCAGTATGAGTAAGAAAGCAATGAGACAGAGAACACATGGTAAGACTGCTGCTGCTATCCGTGAAAAGAATTTTATCCAAGCGGCAGTACATGCGGTATTATGGCATGAGATCAGGGTACAAGGAGGGACCCAAAGGCCAACAAGCACAAGGAGAAACTAAGCACGCAACTAAAATATCTGAATTTTCAGTTAAGTGAGAACTATGTTATTCTCATGCAAATTATGCTCTGTGATGCTGAAAAGATAGAGAAAGAGCCTTCAGAAGAGTATAATGAAAGAAACAAATAGCTGTGAACAGATGAAGGAGAAACTGAAAGAGCTTCATGTTCAGGGAATGAAGAAGGTGAGACAGAAAGGGTATCTTGGAGGATGGGGAATTCTTCACTCCGTTATGCTTGTCTCCTCATTTCCTTGCAATTTCATGATTGGTAGAATTTTATTTGCATGAAAATAGGATGAGAATTCTGCACTGCCACACACGGAATGTGTGAAGAAATGACTAGGTGAATCCTGCACGGAATCATGAATCCCGCAGCTCTCATTTCAGAAAAGTTCGATTCCTCTTCAGGAAACACTAGATATCTAGGGAATGTAACTTGATAGATTGGATCAGGTGTTTTATAAGCACCAGATGACTCCAGTCCGGTCCCTTAGAAATAGCATTATAAGTTGTGATTGTGGTGCTTTTTCTAAATAGAGAGGCTACATTTAAGAAAAACTGAAATACTCTGAACGTTGCAAAGGACCATTATCTCCTAACCTTGGACAAATCCTTTCATTTAAAATGGAAAAGCAAAACAATGGAAGATACCGGTAGGAATTCTGGATAAGGTCAGAGTCTTTATCATCAGCAAAGAAATGAAGAAAAGGGATTTTTACAGGAAATAGCACACCATTCACAAACTCAATGAATAAAAGTGACGATAACTCAAGGTGAAAGGATCTGCCCTTGGGAGAGAGAGAATGCATGAACGACCTCCAGGATTTCTTCCCCCTGTTTTCTATGATTTCATATAGCAAAGTAGAACTGACAGAAAGAGTTAAAGTGAGGTCTTGGTTTCACAGTTAGTAACTGCGTTAGAGATCCTTCTGGCAATATGCCTGTTAATAATATGTTTTAAACGCTTTATTGATTAAAGCACAAAAAGATTGTGATGCATACAGAGCAACACACTTGGCCTTCTGACAGTGAGCATTTCTAAGTCAGATAAAAGCCATTCAGAGAAATAAAGACGTATTTTAAGTAACTTGAAAGAGTCCTAGGAGGCAGTACAACAAAGCTAGGAACTGAAGTACATACTGGAAAGGTGCTCTTGGCTTAAAGTGACCCTTGGTAGGCTGTAACTGTGATAGAAGTTAATTGTTTTGGAAGAACACTTGAAAACAAACACTAGCTTGCCCATCTCCCTGCTCTTCGAGACAGAAAACTGCGAGTAGGATCACCTGGTAACTCTCATTCCATTTTGAAAGAGAACCAAAAATGAAGTCTGCAGAATCCATGTTTAATTCACATTGGAATAAAAGAACCTAAGACTTTTGGAAATTTTCTAATGGAAAACCAGAGCTCGTAACACTCTGTCTTCCAATGGCTTGGTAGTTAGGGCATCATCAGATTACAGGATTTTTTAGGTAAAGAATGCATGGCTCAGTAAGTTCTACAGTTCTACAGCTCCTTCCCGAGCTGCAAAGGAGCTAAATTTGGCTCCACCACAGAGTCCCGAAATCCAGAAAATGGTGGATTTCCATATGAACTACACAATCATTGTGTGTTTTATACAGTAATTCAAGACAGAGGTTTGCTTTGGAGAAGTTCTTCACAGTGAACCACCAGAGGAGAGATCTTTGGATGACTGAAAGAATGACCAAGGAAGGTTTCCATGTTGATATGATGTCATTTTACACATGGCAGGAGCAAATCACTCTAATTATGACACTCTGGTAATTCTAGTTAACTTTGTGGATTCTATTTTCCTGTAATCGAGAAAGAGCTGTATGTCTCTGCTGAAAAGAAAACAGTGATTCAAAGAGATTAAGTGCTGAAATTCCTAACAAACAAAACACCAGACTGGAGGCAACAGCTTGGATCAGGTAGGCACAAGGGACTAGAAAGTCCACAAGAACAGTTACTCTATGATTCCAAAAAACATAAGCCGTAACACCCCCTTGCTGTTCTGCCAAGCTTATGGTCTTCAGTAGAAAAGACTATAACCCTCAAATTTGCAATGTGTCACAGGGAGAGGCAGAAGTAAAACGAAGACTTCATACTAGAGAAATTAGAAGGTTTTTATCTGTTATTCACATGCATGTTCATACAGGGCGTAGATCCTTGCAAGTTAAGACCTGAGATTTTTTAGCCCTAAGACCACACAGTCCCGTACCATCAGTTCTCCTCCGCTCTGGAACCCCAAGAATTTCCAGGTGGACTAGGAGAAAGAAGGGGAGAAGGGTGGCTGACCACATGAATGTGCATACGGACAATGCATATCAAGTGACCTTGCCTTCTCCTCCCATGATTATCAATATCGAATTCACATGTGCCCTCTGTAGCCCCTGTTTTATGCAAGCTACCTGAAGGAGGATCTTGGTTCATCAGAAACAGGGAATGTAGAGGACTGCAGCGATAATCTGGGGTGGCAATAGCTGGAACTAGGTACATTCCCGCCACTGAGGCAATCGGGTGAGGGGTGCTCCTAAAGGATCTGCTCCCAGACAAATAAAAGTCAAAGCATGCTTGGTGTCCAGGGTGAATAGGGTAGCCTAATCCTTAGATAATTGTGGTTTAGGAAAAAATGCCATACGGCTGATCATTAAGATCAGATGACTCAAGGTATATAAAGTTGGGTACCACTTTAGGTTCAAATGGGTAAACCTAACTTAAGAAGGATCAGCTTTAAAGTTGTAAATCTCTCTATTTGATGTAACACATGCTAAAATGTTTGCCTTTGCTGCAAATGCAGTAAGTCATGATCATAAGCTCAAATTGTGTTTTTTTTTTTTTAATATGATGTGAGCAGCTCATTAAAAGCCATTGTACGTACTGGGCTAAAAAAATCTCCTGAAATCAAAACAGCTTTGGTCAGGACAGGATAAACGCAGTTACCTTGGCTGATGTTTCTAGGTAACTTCAGGAGGCACAAGACTGGATGAAAGAGCTGACCAGCACACAGAGAAAGGAGTACTGGCATGTCATAAAGTGGCCAAAGCAGGACTTGTGATCTACTAGTCTGAACTGGCTCTGGCTGTCTGCTGCAATGTTTGAGATCCTTGGAGTTGAACTGATAGTAGAAGTACGCTTTCCAAAGCAAGCCCACGTTAAGGCAAAAAAAGAGATGATTCTGTCCTATATAACATGCAGTGATGTTCTCTGTCATAAGCTAATCCATGGGAGAAATGCCCAAATCGCAATTTCCACAGCTCACATCTCTAGCAATTGCTGTGGAGAGGAAATGGTCTTAGTGGACTGCACACTCGGCTCTCCAGGCAGGTAGCTGCGTGCTCATTATAAATGGCTGGGAGGCTACTAAAAATGGAAGAGGAGCCATCTGCAGAAGTCAAATGATTCTTGCCACAAGGGAAAATACAGAACTAGTGAAAATACTACCTTAATTGCTGGTTATGTGCCATGAATATAGACAGACCAAAGCCCTGCCCGTAAGCCACTCTTAGGAAATCAGGGATGGAATGTACACATATAACATATCCCAGCCTGGCAAAGCTGGTCCTTGTTGGTGTGATTTTCCGAATGACTTGAAGTGCTTCGTACACTACAGAAACAATCTAGGCAGAGGTAAACTTTAGCAGTAACAAAGTCCAGGACAGTTCCAATGCACTTTACAGTTTATACAAGCACTTCAGTTGACAGCCAACTGATTTGTAGGGATCTTGGGAGCCAGCTTCAAGGGAAGGGACGAGAATTACATTCCCGCATCTGAGGTGGGCTGCAAATAGCCTTACTGATGACCCAAGAAGTCCAATGGCAAAACCTTAAGCTGTCCTGGCACACAATGAGTTGAACACGTCTTGTGAAGGAATGAATTTCAGTGTAGAGTTTGGGTTTCTGAAGACACTTGTAGCGATGGTATTATTGCCATTTGCACCATTATCCTGGCCTTAAACATGCAAGGGAAATTACTGCGCCTCCTTAACTTCAAGATGGGCTCGATGTCCTGTTGCTCTTTGCTATACTGAAAAGAACTTTGTAAAACTCTCTTCTTGAGACAAGAAGGAACCAATCTTATATCTTCTAGGGCCAGAGGAAGAACATTTTATTGCCAAAGTGAGTTCTTACAACAGTGATCTCTGGAAAGAATGGAAAAGGTGGATTGAAGGCAAGGGAGAGAAACGTAGTCTTTGCAGTTGTTCTGAAGTCACTTGGGTTCAAGCCCAAATGAACCTGATAGATTTGACTACTAAAGAGTACAGGGAGGGAAATGAACCATGGTGCGAAATGGGTCAGGCCCACCTCTTCAAAAAGTGCTGATCAGAGGATAAGATCTAAGAAATGCCCTGGAGAGAACATCACGGTTGTGTTGTTAAAGCACCTCAAAGATTCATGCAGCCTAGTCAGGCCTGTGATGATGGCAATGTAGCAAGTGACTGCATTTTTAAAGACAATATAAAAATACATCATAAAATGTCTTGGTTCTAAGAGTTGATGTAAAGACTAGCCAAAGAGCAAAGCCTTACCTTTGATTAGGAGACAAGGACTTCTTGAGTCTTAAGACCAGACAGTTCTGCAGTCCCAATTCCTCAAAGAGGAAGTTTTCAGCTGCCTGCCACATCTCTGTAAGCAGTCGACTTATTTGTGATGAGGCAGCCCAATGCCATAGCTGATGCTACAAAACCGATTTTTGTGTCCACAGTATCAAGTTCTATGTAAAAGAAAGCTTCAGGATATCAACAGACAATTGCTCTATAAAAACCCTGTAGCCTTTTCAAGTGAAAGACAGTACTCAAGAAGGGACTAATGCCAAGCCAGTGAGACGTGAAAATTTACAATATATATAATGATAAAGCACTAGACTACTGGATGACTCATCTTTACAGTTGTAGACTGTGGGGCCACTGGACTTATGAATTCTATCCAGGGCTGCAACAGCAAAAAGAGATTTGGAAAATGGATACACAAATAAAACGAACTTCCATTGCTGAAGATGTGACACTGGACAAAATATTTTGAGGATATGTGTATTAGTAGGATTGAGTGGAAATTTGATATTTCTAAAGTTGTGTGCCCACACTAGAATGGCTTTCATCCGGGTAGGCAGGGCATGATACACTGTGTTTCAAACTGATGCTGGACTTAGACTGAACACTATGTGAAATGCATTAGCACACTCCTCTTATCAGGTAGGGCAGTCTCATGCTATGATGCTGTGACAAGAAAAACAGTGCTGGCAAATAGGTTCTTGAGGAAAAGAAGGTAAAGGAGAGTGGGGAGGTCTCTGTGACTGCTCCTCAGAAATACACTGAAAATATTTTCAGAAAAAATTGTGTTGTATCATACAAAACAGAGATTTGAACATCATTTTAAGAGTTGAAGGCAGTGCTCAACTAACTGCAAGATAAACTATACCAGATATTTAAGAAGACCTGAAGATATTGGTTGTGCCCTACTGATTTATAGTAAGTCCAAGGTGTTCTCCAACAAGGCGGATGTAAACATATCTTACAGATAACGGTAAGGCTCTGGTTTTAAATGTTTGGATGTGTGCACTTCTGCAGGATGAATGTACACTTTCCTTCCTAACCTACAGAATGTACATGGCTCAACGTCCAGTTTATAGCACCCACCACAGAACTTTGGCAGATGGCAGAACTTCTCCAAAAGCCCACCCGGAGTACAATTGAGGCTGCGCTCCTTTCCACTCTACAGTGGCAACGGCCCAGGGGGAAGTGAAGAAAATGTAAATGAGCTGTATAAACAGCAATATGGTGCAACATGCACTGATCAGAGAAAAGTCGTTCAGTGCCATCTCTTTAATGAGAGTGCTCTTTACTCTGATGCCACGTGTTTTTCTCTGAACAGGAGAAAAAGCCCTTGGGGTCTTTCCCAACATTATGAAAAAAGTTGGATGAAAATTCCTAGGAGTCACTGGATGGCTTTAAAGGAAGGTTTCTTGTAGATCATCAGAGAAGACCAGTCTCTTGTTTGCCCCACAAGATCTAGATAAAAATGCATCTAACAGGAAGGAAGTAAGTTTATTTATCTACTTTTCTCTATTTAAGATTTAGCCACAAGTCACAGGACCACACCATGACTAGGACACAGGCCCCTGTAAGAGTCAGTCTGAGCTACAGAGGTGGCCAGTCTTGCTGTAGCAAAATGAGTGGCATAGGCAGTCACGTCTGACAGCAGTCCTGTTTTCCTAAAGTAATCTTATGCAAGCTTATTCTTAGCCTTGGCTGATATTAAGGGTTATAAAGATCATAGTCATTTTCATAGCATGCAGCAAATGACAGGGGACTAGAAATTATCATCTCAGGGCTTGCAACTGAAAGCATCTTTCATCAGACTACTAAAATTACAGAAATCCATCTACTTTTCCTACTCTCCCAAGATTGCCTGCAGGAGGGTCAAAAATCACAGTCCATTCACAAAAGGTGGTAACAAAATTTCCTGAGGACCCTTCTAGTACTTTCTAAAACATCTGTTTAGAAAGCATCTGAAGACACATGGAATTTCATGGAAATGCCACTACACTTTTGAAATGTAGTAAGACTCCATTAAAAAAATAAATTGTGGATTTTCTAAGCATCAGAAATCAGTAGAAATAAACAAGTAGAAAAGTCCCTAAGTAGTAAGCCACCCACTCAGATCTCACTTACTAATTAAATTTCTTTTCAGCTCTAGTTAATGTTTTTCTAAGGAATCAGTTGTTCAAACACAGCATGTCCATAAACTCTCAGCTCTTGGCTGATACCCACTAATACAGGAGGTACTGAAGAGTTAAACAATGTAAACTGGATTTTTAACTATCTCCCTAAACCTATTTCTGGAGCCTATGTTCAGCTTGGAACTTGCAGACCTGGTGTAACTAAGAAGCTTGCTGCTAATCATAACTTTTAAATTCTGTTTGCCTGGATTCTTGTAAGCAGTGTGAGCTTATTTTCAGGTTGGATAATTACTTTTATCAGAGGGTGAGGCAGCAATGCAGTGCACTATACTATATTGCTCGGTCCCTCTAACTCGTATTGTATGGACTGTTAGTGGCTGGGCAAACTCACCGGATAGAACCAGAGGATTGGATTTTCCAATGGTCTAGACGCCCCTTGCACATTTTTTTTCCTGACTTCCTGTGAGACTGCGGGTCTTATTGAAATTACAGCTAGAAGTGTTAATAGCACCTTTAGAAAGCAAGATGAGCTGCCTCATAGCTTTTGTTAGCTTAAATTAATTTAAACAGTGCATCATAAACAATAAATTGATACGGGTCACTTGCTAGGTCTGCAAACTAATTGCAAATTAACAATCATAGATAATCTAAAAACAAAGGACATATGCCTGGGTTTTCACACGAGGGAAAATATTTTACCTCAATGTTATCATCTAATACCATTTCAGAGTTACAACACTGTGCCACTTCCTACACAGTGGTTGTATGCTGGCCTACGGTTAAATGGATGGTTTGCCATGGGCAACGAGATACAAGCGATATGGAAACTTTATAAATACTGTCACCTACTGCAACTATTAGCCCAGCAATCAACTAAATACTCAAATGAGGCTTCTGGTCTCCTAGAGGTGGTTCTTCCAGACAGATGTGGATGCTTACAGCCAGAGCTGAGCTTGCCAAGGGCTAGCAGGACAGTCTGCAATGGACTCAATGGTTTTAAGAAATGAAGTAGCAACCAGGAGGGAAGGGAGCAGAATCTTGTCCTGCCAGAATCCCTTCTGTGGGTGAAGAATCCCTGTCTTGTAAATGGTTCATTGGATACATCTCACCAATGCTCACTATGTTTAAAACCTAGCAGAAATATTTATATGTGGTGAGTAGTGCATCAGAATGGAAAACACAGAGTAATAAACCACCTAAAAACCTCCAAACCACTGGCATCATTCAGCAGTCTGTGTTACTCTGTGCTCTTTGTCACATGAAAAGAGTCTGGCAGAGGTCCAGCCACTCTACCCTTTCTATTCCCAAAAGGTCATTCTCACTAATGGCCATAAATGTAACATGAAGAAGACAAGCACAAGGGTGCACAATGGGTTAACTGAGAGCAGAAGCTAAAGAATTATCTTCATTGTTCAATGCACTTCCTCATCCCTTCCACTCTCAGGCTCCAACAACACAGAGAAACAAGCCAGGCTTCAGTCTTGAAAGAAGAACATAGGGAAGCTCACTGGTCACTAGGGAAAGATCTTTCAGTGGTTACTAACATAGCTGCACAAAGGAAATAAATGAATTTCCAGTCATAATATTTACATTTCAATCAAAAGTACTGCAAATTTTAAGTAGGCAAATACAGTTGTTCATTTAACACCACATATGTAATAGAACATTGTTTTAGATCACCATCATCATCATCATCCCCTTTTAAGTCAATAGGCAGGTCTGCAACATGAGATTTTTCAAGAATCCTACAGCAACACATACACACAAACACACACAAATCACATGTAAGAAGTAGCTTGCATAAGGTAAGTAAGGTTAATGGCAAAAGCTTCTTTCTATGCAGAAGAAATTGAACATTAAAGCTGCAGCATTAGGAAAAAAAAGTTTAAAAACAAGAAATGAAGTCGTACAACAGATGAGAACTTAACAAAATTGGTGACCTTTCCACACAGATGAAGTCAGGTTAAAAAAAACAAACCAGACCAAAACCGAAGGGACCAAATGAGACCAAAAGAGAACCTCCCCCCCACACACATACAGACAAAAGTGAGAGCACAACAAAGGAAGTGGAAGAAAAGTGTTACCCATAAGTAGCCGCCGTTTCACCCGCTTGTCCACATCAGCTACTGACGTGGCATTGTACTCAGAACTCTCAATTGCAGCCTCATCCTTCTCTAAAACACAAGTAAGGGACAAACATGGAGCAGTTGGTTAATCACAAGCCCAATTTTCCACTGCCTAAGACAGTTTCTTGGCATGGCACAGCCAAAGCCAAGAAGCAAGGCATGAAAGCACTAAATCCCCGTTAGAGAGTTAATTCCCTTTGAGACCCCAGGAAAAAATTAAAGGGTGTTCAGGGAAAGGAGGAAGAAAGAGGGGGAGGAGGAAGAATGGTGAACTATGAAGTAATTAACCACATACACGAAGCTGGATTCCTACTGGAGAACAAGACAGCTAACATGAGTGCCCCAGAGAGGTGTTAATGATGAAAATTAAAATTCAGGGATGCTAGTTAAACAAACTACCGAAGACAAACCGTGAAGTGACTCAGGCTAATGGTGGCACCAGGGTCTGAAGGTGGCAGGCAGAAGCCCGAGACAGACAGAGAAAGCTAGAAGAGTCCGGTGATGGATGGGCACGGATGCACCATAGTTTCGTACACATTGACACATCAGTGAGGAGAAACCAAACAACAGCATGCAAATTAAACAAAAACAACAACAAAAATAAACAAACAACAAACCAAACAAACACAAAAAAAATCAATTTGGGCAGTGCTGGTTGCCTGCTTGTCTATGAAACACTACTAGCTAAACATTCAATGCTAGGAAAGATGTTGCAAGAACAGGGTTTAGTAATTTTATAAGCATGCAGTAAGCAAGATGATGTCAGCAAAAGTAATTTTACAAGGTGGTCTCTGATATCCTACATGTAAGAGTTTCGTACAGCATAATGAGGACTTTAGTTTGGTTATGCTTCATTAGAAATACACAGAAACAGTCACAAGTGTGGGAAGAAATGATCAGTAAGTGAAACAAAAATAAAGATTTCTGATACAGGAGAGCAATGGAGAAGCAGCAGCTGGGTAAATAAAATGATTTATACAGAGAGGGAAATGCTTATTAGGAAAACAAAAAACAAAATGCAAGTGGGGACTTTCACATGCAGCAAACATAAAAAATAAAATAAAAGGATAAGTCAAGCAAACGAGACAAAATATGTTAGACAAAAGGTCAACAAGTATTTATCTGGCATTGCAGAAGTTTGCATTCTTGCAGTGATGCCTGGAATATATACACCACTGAAGACAGCAAACACTGGAATCACTGAAGTGAGGAGGAGGAGGAGGCTGGCAGGTTTTTTTTGTGGCAACACTACATGGTTGAGTGGTAACAAGAAGTTGTTTTGTTTTGTTTTTAACAAGTTCTAGATGGGATCAGGCTGCAATAGAGGCTTTTGTTTGAGTTTTTTTTTATTTTGCTCTGTAAATAATTAATGAACGTCAGTTATCAGACAAGACAGGCAATCAGGAACCATCACCAGAAAGGAGGAATAAAAATGTGAAAAATAAATAAAAAAATTTAAAAGTATTCTAAGAGAAAGAACTACTTAGAGGGAAGAAAATCAGCACAGGCAGTAATATGTGACTTACATCACAAGACCAAGGAATGTAACATGGAGTTGTATGTATTACATTACAAAAATGGGAAAAAAAAGTAAAAAACAGGTACAGTGTACACGGCTTTTAAAATCGTTTTTACATGCTGGACAAAATAAAACATCAATCCAAGGATATTAGTGAACGCTAATAAACAGAAGATCAATTATCCATTCAATAAAACCTGCTCTCAAGGCCCTCGCTCTTGCAAATTCTCTGCATCTGGAACTGCCACAGGCTTCAGGGAGGGTTATTTAAACAGAGGGACTGTACGACGGAGCCCTCTGTGTTAATCAAAACTACTAGCTGAGAGATCCCGTAAGCTGAGACACAGCTTGTGTAGACAGCGAGGCAGAGCCCAGCGCTGAACCTTGTTCAGCTCTACCTCTGCCAACATACCCCTCACCCCACCACACAATTTGTGCAGTCAAACCCATCGCAAGTGAGCGAGGCTCTGGGCAGCCACTGAGTTTTAGGCCATGGATCTGACCAAGGGATCACTGAAGATAACTGACAGATTTCCATGGGTTTCAAGTGCTCTCTCTTGCAGTATTGGTAAGACAGATGATAAATATGCATCCATGCTTTTTTAACCTCAGGAAATTACTAGGAATTTGTAAGAATTTGAAATTAAACAAACAAAAAAAGTCAACATAACCACAGGGCTAATGAAAACCGTTATGGGTTTTAGGTTCTGATCTGTGAATAAGAATTTCCAAATTTTAACTTGAGGTATGCAAAAATATCCTTTTTTATTTTAAAAACAAAGCGGAGTGGAAAGAAATGGTGTTAAGCAAATAATACATTTTATAATCATAAATGTTTGCATAGCATCTCCCAAGATGCTCCATCTCTTGAACGGCTTTTTCCTACTGATAATCTGAGTGCAAGCTTATTCACTACAAGTGCTGTAATTTTTAGAATCATAAAACATACAACAGGGAAGAAAACACATCACGATGATTAATTTTCCCCAGTAACAGCTTAGAAAAGAGGATCGTTTTCCTCACCTTGCTTGCGCAAGGAAGTCTTAACTCATGAAAGTGAACGGAAGAGCTGAACTTTCATACATAATTATGGATGTTCTACACCTTTTAGCTTCAAAAATTATTTGAGTTATGAAAAGAAATAAAAGTTACAAAGGAGTTACAAAGGGATACTTAATTAACAAACATTTTGACAAAACATGCACAAATGCTTCTCTCTCTGTATAGTGTGACCTTAGCTACTACGGCCAGGAACTGCTGTTATACACTTCTCTCAGCAATGGTGCTAGAGGCCTGTGAGATACACACACACACGCGCGCGCACACACACACACATATGTGCACATATATATTCTATGAGGACAATGAAATAAAATTTGCTGCAGAGAAGTACTCACCAATGCAGGTTCGGCCATCTGAATGTAGGGCATACTTCTGATGACAACCACACACAGGACCAGTATCTGTGTCATCACAGGTGTGTTGGCAGCCTCCATTCCCATAGTTACAGGTTACTAGTTAAGCCCCAAATGAATGTGTATATATGTATATATAAATAAAATGACAATGAAACCAATTAGTCTTGAGGGCCTTTCAGAAAACAGAAGAGCAGTAACAAACCAAGACATAAGGCAACATAACATTTGTATTTGCAGTTATTTGCATTTCTTATTCTTTCTGGCCCCCCTTATCTTAGCCACGCTCCTGTCTCACGCCCTACTTTCAATCCATGCAGTGAAGAATAAAAGAGAAAGAAAAAAAGAGAAAGAAAAAAAGAAGCACGTGCTACTTTTCCCCCAGTCTATTTGTATCCATAATTTTAATATGAGTGGTTAGCCAATTCCATCTCTTCCTAAAAGCTTCCTGCTTCATGTCTGTGATGTATATGGTATGAAGAAATGAGCAGTCTACTAATACAGACATATATTTTCAAGTCTATAGATAACATTTCTCTTTCCTTTCCCCTTCACTTTCTAAGTGGAGGAAGGAGAGACCAAAACAGCAAGAATAGAACCATGTAAGTCTTGAAATCTATTATATCAAGTACTAGTCCTCCTAGAGCAGAAGAATGTTTAAAAATAAAACAGGAAACGTTGTGGGTTTTTTTTTTCTTCTCTGTAACAAAGAATACATGGTTGTTATTGCCCTGCAGTGCTCTGGCCTCAACTAGGAAAGAAACATTGGAGATGCCACTTTCACTTCCAAGCATACAGTGCAAAACGGCTCCTAGCAATTAAAATGTCCTCCGGTGAAAAAATACCAAACATACATTAAAGCAAACATTGTTCATGACAGAGTTTTGAAGTTTACATGAATTAATAGATTAGATTAAATTTTCTTTGTCACATGATGGACTTAATTTTTGACTATTAAGACAAACCAGTTTTTAAATATTAAGCTGGCTAACACCATTAACAATGCCTCTCATTTGCCCCTGTTCCATTTAATCCTCTGCAGTTGCATAGCTTGATGCTGAATAACACAATTCTGATCTCACTCAATTTAATTTACTGTCTTTATATACAGGTAATTTGGACTAGGTTCTTTATTGGTATATACATACTGGCAGATACAGGGGAAATCCAATATACCATTATTCAGTTATATCATACTCATCATTTCAGAGGACTTCAATGTTTTGAAATGTTACAGTAATTTAAATACTGACTACAGTAATTTAAATACCGACTCCTTACTAATCAGAAGGAACTTCCTCACGTTGCTCTTAGCAGAATTTTCCTTCTAGATAAGAGAGTTTATAAAAGAGCCAGGGTAGCAAATTGCAATATACAGTAAAACTAAGATAATGGTTAACAGGATTTTAAAATCATGTATCTAAATCTAAACTGAGGTTCTATCTAATCCAATAGGGCTAAGCTCACATAATTTCCCACTGACCTCAGTGACTCTGCTTTAACACTAGCTTCTTAAAATGGAGTAGACTGGAATCTTTGGTCACAGTAACTAGAACTGAAACATCCCACCTCTGGTGTGAGTGTCCCAGTGCTGAATAGTCATGCCACTCTCAGTAATCACTTAAGTATTTTGCTTAAGATGGAACAATTCTAAGAAAAGAAACTGAAGGAGACCCACCACAGCATACCCAACAGAATTCCCATTAAAACCTCCTGCCAGCGTGGGAACTGCAAGTTTACACCCGTGGTCCCTGAAGTCTGGCAAAGATCACAACAGGAATTGTCCACCTCCCAAGTGAGCACAAACCAGAGGCTACTACAGGTGCAAGCACTCTTGGTCCTTCACATTGTACACTTCGAATAAAATCCTTGTGTTGTTCAGAGATAGAGAGGGAATAGTCTCATGGCCTAGTGGTAAGAACAATCCCCAAGAAGAGGGCCTGCCTGGATTCCTACCTCTCCTCCCAGGAGTATCGCTGTTCTATCCAACTGGAAAGAATGCCAGTGAGAAAGATGGAGAGCAGCCTGATCTACATTCCCTTATTGGAGCTTGACAGTTTGGGCACTAGGCTGGAAAATGGGAATTGTGGGTTCAGTCCCACCAGACAGAGGGGGGAATTGAACTCACATATTCCAAGTCATAAGAATCCTAAACTTCCAAGGAATTACATTTAAAAAGCTCCCTAAGCGACAACGACCCTCAGGCATTCTTTCTCCTTCTCCAGTTTCATAACTTAACTATTCATTTCGTTTTGTGAAAAAATACATGAAGCAAACCATTCTGCTTTGCATCAAATAGAAACAACATTCCATCTCCTTCAATACACAATAACATTTTAGCTTTTCTTTTTGATGCAGAACAAACAAATTAAAATTTTACATCAATTCTCCATTCTTAAACCTCCCACTCTTTTCATTGCAGTCATGCTGAAAAATCATTTCCTTACTCAACACTGTGCCTGTCCTTATTCACCTCTCTTCTTTTTGCCTGTTCTTTGATTTCCAATTTTTTGGGGTTAATCTTTTTCTTGTGGCTCGCTCTCTATGCCACATTATGTGTGCAACAGCAACTTCTTGGTTAATCTGGAGGTAGAGAAATACTGATTTGCAGGTTAGCTGAGAGCTAGAGGAACAGACAGAGGCTGTTTAAATCGGCTGACTGCAGCCTCATGGCAAACACGAGCTCTCTTCTGGCTGTTTGTGCCTGGTATTTGATCAAGCAGGGTCAGTAAGTGGTACAGAAGGCAGCTACTGGCAATATCCATGGTGTTGGGCGCACACTGGCAGAGCTAACCCAGGATAAGGTAATTTCCGTCCCCTTATCCTCCCCTCCTTCTTGACCCCGTGTGCCTCTTGGACTACATGGAAGTTCATTCAACGTTTCTGTCCCTGTTGGACTGCTGTGCCATCACAAATTAATTTGAAGTTGTTGTTTATGCCAGATATTTAAATACATTTCTAGCCAACAGTATTTTTATTGTGGATTTTAAAGTGCTATCAGCAACAAAGTGGGTATTTTAAACGATGGCAGTGGTTATTTTTGGCATTCCTTGCTGAAAGCCTCTCCTGGCAGAGATCAAAATACCTAAACACAGTTTCTCTGATCCACGTAATATGAGGGACTTTTCCTTACTATATTTGTCTATGAAAAATTGCGCTAGACTGGTGGGGTTTATAGTAAATCCTGCATAATCACACACTTCTTTTATAGTTTCCCTGTATACTAAAGTTACTGGTTCCTGTTTCACCCAGTCAATGAACACAGATGTAGGCCAGTTCCTTTTCCTGTCTCTTACAAATATTAGTAAATCATGTTTCTGAAGGATTTGAATTTCTGTCTAAACTATAATTTATTTATTTCTTTATTTTAAGCAACTTGAGACAGAATTCTGGAACTTGACAGCTCTGCAGGTGAAATTGGTACAAAATCCAGTTGTAAAATATTTCATTTCAATTTCTTTCCAGCCTTAATTCTGTGGCAGTGATACAGTGAGAAGCTTCTCTTGCTTAGAGGAAGAAAACCAAAATTACTGAAAAGCAAAGGGACATCCAGGTCTACTCCATTTTTGTCAGAAAGCATTAAAGCAAAATTAATGAGAAATCTCGAAGTGTTCTTTGAAAAATTATTTCTGATAACTTTGGACTCTACAGCTATGCAAAAGACTGTGTGCTCATTCAGAGTCTGTGACATTAAAAAGGCAAACAAAAAGAGGCAAAATGGTAACTTCTGATAGACACAGATCACCTTCAAATATTATAAATCACGTTGCAATCAAAGGGATGGAAAATAGTAGGTAATTTTTCTTTTTTTTTACCAAAGGAAAATATACACATCTGTTAGATATACTTATCCCTACATAGCAGATTTAAAATCAGAGTAAGACCGTTGCTTTTGACACTGCCTCAACATTTGTGTATGTCTTAAGTGCAATCAAAATGCTGGGCTCTTTCCCTTAGTGGGAGAAATACCCTGTACAACCGGCTAAACCCAGTAGCTCATAGCAAAGGCTTTGCTTGTGTTGGCTACAAACATGAGTAGAAACAGCACACAAGCGAAGATGCACACCATCTCTATGAGGTGTCTAATGCTGGTGGCCAGGTTACCAGTCTGTTCTCCCAACATTGTTTCTACTGTGAATCAAGAGCTATCATAGAATATCATAGAATCATAGAACGGTTTGGGTTGGAAGGGACCTTTAAAGGTCATCCAGCGAGCCCCCCTGCCATGGGCAGGGACACCTTCCACTAGATCATGTTGCTCAAAGCCCCATCCAGCCTGGCCTTGAACACTTCCACGGATGGGGCACCCACAGCTTCTCTGGACAACCTGTTCCAGTGCCTCACCACCCTCATAGTGAAGAATTTCTTCCTTATATCTAACCTAACCTCTTTCAGTTTAAAGCCATCACCCCTTGTCCTATCGCAACAGGCCCTTGTAAAAAGTCCCTTCCAGCTCTCTTGTAGGCCCCCTTTAGGTACTGGAAGGCTGCTATAAGGTCTCCCCAGAGCCTTCTCTTCATAGGAGAGGTGCTCCAGTCCTCTGATCATCTTCGCGGCCCTCCTCTGGACTCGCTCCAACAGGTCCATGTCCTTCTTACACTGGGGGCCCCAGAGCTGAATGCAGTACTCCAGGTGGGGTCTCACGAGAGTGGAGTAGAGAGGGAGAATCACCTCCCTTGACCTGCTGGCCATGCTTCTTTTGATGCAGCCCAGGATACGACTGGCCTTCTGGGCTGCAAGCGCACATTGCCGGCTCATGTTGAGCTTCTCATCAACCAACACCCCCAAGTCCTTCTCCTCAGGGCTGCTCTCAGTCCATTCTCCACCCAGCCTGTATTTGTGCTTGGGATTGCCCCAACCCATGGGCAGGACCTTGCACTTGGCCTTGTTGAACTTCATGAGGTTCGCACAGGCCCACCTCTCAATCCTGTCAAGGTCCCTCTGGATGGCACCCCTTCCCTCCAGCGTGTCAACCACACAGCACAGCTTGGTGTCGTCGGCAAACTTGCTGAGGGTGCACTCAATCCCACTGTCCATGTCGCTGACAAAGATGTTAAACAGCGCTGGTCCCAATACCAACCCCTAAGGAACACGACTTGTCACTGGTCTCCACGTGGACATCGAGCCATTGCCCGCAACTCTCTGAGTGCGACCAGCCAGCCAATTCCTTATCCACTGAGTGGTCCATCCGTCAAATCCATGTCTCTCCAATTTAGAGACAAGGACGTTGTGCGGGACAGCGTCAAATGCTTTGCACAAGCTATGGTGCATCCTGAGCCGAAGCCCTGACACCGGTGTTTCAAATAGCTTTCAAACAAGATTAATTCTTTTCGCTGACTATAATGCTCAGGCTCTTGAACTGGCTAGCCACCTTTCAGGGCCTGCAGGCTGGCAGCGTGGCATAATCTCCCTAACTGTCCACCTGCCTATGCTGTAAGCAGCAGCATCTATTCAGTTTGGCTGGGCTGAGCTAAGCATTCCTGAGACACAGCTTTGCATGTGGGCCAGTGCTTAATCCACAGAAATATATGGACTAGTCTTGAAATGACATTTTGATGATGAAAGACAGGAAACAACTGTCTGGAAGAGGAATGACATCTTAAAGAACAAAAGGGATTTTAATGTACTTATTCCACTAAATGATGATATTGATGTTGCACGCTAAAACTCCCAGAAGATGGAAAGTACCAAAACTCAGCCTCACTCTCCAGGCTAAATCCTGCTTTCAGTGCTTCTCTGAACTTTCATATAATCCTTTTTCTGGTCTCTTCTATCTGACAGGCCCATGACAAGGAGTATTTGAAAACATATGGCCAAATATTAAACCTAGCATTTAGTACCCACTAACCCAAAAAATCTCCTAAGACAATGATGTCCTGGTCTTGTCCACATGTGGACTGAAATATATACTATGGCTCAGATGCCACAGAATTTGCAACAAGCCAGATCTTTTGTTTTTGTGGCTGGCTTTCTGCAACAGTTCAAACCAGCACGTTGTAATTCCAGATAAATTAAAAATTGCACTGTTTTTTAACTAAATTGGCCATTAAATATATAATTTATATAAATATATGGACATCTCTTTCTATGTGATAAAGCTGTGCATGCAACATTGCTTGCATTATCTATTCTAGTATGGCCTTACATTTTTAACATTCTGGAGACCTTCGTACTGAGAGCAAATAGCTGCATGAGAATGTCATCAGCAGGAGCAGAAAAGCTGCCACTTGGTGTAGGTGGGACGGCATTTTATTGTAAACGTACTAGACAGGATTTTTAGAATTACTTACCACTAGCCCTCCTGCTTACTTAAATCATTATTATTGCAGGGGGGGCAGATAGAAATAGTTGTAGTTAAGGTTATCTAGTATTTTTCATTAAAAGATTCAGCTTTCACTTGTTTATAACTGCCAGAATGACTTCTTTTAGGTTGCAACTTGCAGGTATGCATATCTGCTTTAGGTTTCTTCTTACTTTTTCAAGTTCCAGCTAAACCGATCCAGCTAATAATGAGATTAACAAAAAATGTCCTGGTTTATTCATGTTTGGGGAAAAAATCTTCAGTTTATCAAAAACTTGTAATACAATCATGCTCAGGAGCAGCATCTTAAAATCTATCATGGATACAGATATAGAAAGAGGAGGTCATTTCTCCTGTTTTCCCACTGTAATCCGGAACCTAATTCACTACTCCTAAATCTCTTCTTTCTGCTGCCAGCAAGTATCTATAAAAATCACTGACAAAGCATATTCCTCTTCTAATGTGTACACAGAAGATGGTAGTTTACTGCTGCTTTGGATCTAAAGGATGCAGCTCTTCTGAGGAATTATGTATGGATCTGTATGATTCTGCTTGGTGTATTTCTAGATGAACCTCTTGAGGTCCCTTCCAGCCTCAATGCTTCTGCGTTTTCCTAGTGTGGTGGGCAAGACTTTTTTTTTTTTTTTTTGGTAACTGAGAAATTGCATGTTTAAAATTTACACTAAGAAACTATTAAGGTTGCAATATTAAGCACTCAAAAGCTACAAACCACCAGACTTCTGGTATATAGACTTAATGTATCATGATAACCATCCTTAATGACAAATGCAGAAAACACTCCTGTCTTATTCAGTGCATGGTGGAGCTGAGGAAAGTCAGGTCTGTGGAAGCAGCTGGAGAATCTTGTCTCATTTGCTGCAGAATGAGTAGTAAATCAGAAAGGGACTGTCAAGAACGGATGGTCTTGTTCAGACAGTGAATAAAGCCCTAAAAAACTCTAATAGATTTCTGTCCCTGCCATGGAATTCCTACTTAGGGCTTGGCAAGTCACTTGAATCACATCTATTACAGGTTACTAATATTATATTCCTGTCTCCATGGCATTTGCAACTACAGCTGGAGCCATTGGGAGCTTGGCTTTGATCATACTAAAGTGCTATAAATGCTAAGCTGGGTTCTGGGTGTTTCTTGTTAATCACCAATCACTACTAAACGACTTTGACATTAACGTCTTTATATTCATTTCCCATTTGTAAGACAGGCAAACCAGTACTTTTTAACTTGACAAGAATGTTCTGAAAATACATTACCAATGCCTACAAAGCACTTCGATATTACAGTAATGAGTATCATGGGAAAATCTATGAGGAAATTAAAAATTTTATGTTCACAATAGGGTTTAAATACTGTGCAGCAGGCAAGACATGACACTGAATTATGGAGAGGAAGCTATTGAACAAAAGCCTGTTTAATGAGCAGTGACCATCATGTACACTGAATGAAGCAAGCCACCAATAGTGACTGCCTTATTAGCATGCGATGATACGATCAGGTGATATGTAATCATGTAATTAGGATGTAATGACAAATTTGTAATGCATAAAAAGCTGGGAGCCCCCCTCCAATTTTTTATGCTTTCTAACTTATTTTAACATCTATTTTTCCTCTGAGGAACACATACCTCATTACTAGTGGACTTGGGCCAATATGTCTGAAAACCTCTCCCAGTATTCTGATTCAATTGCAAACTGGCTGATAAAGATTCACCTAGGGAGGTACTGGTTCTCTGCCACTTGTTCACATAAAAAACCAGGGAAGCAAGCTCTGACAAACCCTGAAAGGCACAGTCTCCTGGAGGGACCATGATAAATCAGAATAATTGAGAGGGATACAGGGATATACCAGGGGTATATCAGACCCTACCAGTCCCTGGAATAGGGGGCTACAGACCCAGTCCAGGCAGGCTGACAAGGGGCAAGTGTCTCTTTTTCAGCTCTTCAGCATAGCTGTACTCAGCACTTGCAAAGCTGCAGCTCAAGATTTAAGCCAATTCCACTGAAATGGTTAGCTGTGAAAAAGTTTTTTTAGAAGTCAAGATTTGGTTTCAAAACTAGGTGTTTATAAATAGCCTGCTGTAATCTCACAATTACTGTCCCAGGCTATCTGACTACAGCTTTTTACTTCTTTGCGTCTGAAAGGCCTAGAAATACAGTTATTTTAAATAAGGCTCTGGAACATATTTGCAGAATGTGCTGTGGGTTTGGGGGTTGGTGTACTCTGCAGCAAGCTCTCGGCCTTGAAAAACTCAGCGTCCCTTCTTAGAGGTCTGTCAGCAAAAGTGCATTATACTTCCAACTACAATTTGAACACCACAGGGCACAGAATGAATTCAAGTTTTTCACTCTATTAAACCTTGAGGCATTTAGAAATATTGTTCTAGAAAAGGCCCTAATTCTCCTGTCACCATCTTACTGTGAAAAAGGATAATGTAATTCTTAAAGAATGTACAGATTTGTGGAAACAAATAATAAACAACATAAATAAACATCCTCTCCCACTTTACCAATGTAGCTGATGTTGCACTGCAATTAACAGCACGCAATGTTCACTTCTAATAAACACTGAGAATGAAAATTAGGCATAAAGGCAATTTTTCTCTGTGCTTTTGCCTTTGGCTCTGTGTAGCCTCTTAATACCGAGGAGCAATCGGGCTGTACAATGTCCTGTGGCATTTCTTGATGATATTCAAAGGTGATCTTTTTGACTTTGTACTTGGGAACTAATATCATCTAAGCGTGTTTATACAGTGGAGATCTCAGGAAGAAAAAAGTTGAAGCGAAAGAAAGGCTATCACAAAAATACTGGCCCTATGCAAAGCACAAAACATGTTTTACGTTGGTTTATTGCACTTCCTTTTTTTTGTCTCTCACAAAGCTACCAAGAAGGAAAGCAAGCTACTGGAGTCAGATCTAACACTCACTGAAGCCATCAGAAAGAATCCCATGCAATTTGGAAGCTTTCACATGATGATGATAAATTACAGAGGGTCAATTATTTTAACCTATACAGAACAATTTCCAATTTTGTGGGCTAATGAATATCTGTACCTTCAGCATCCCAGCGTCAAGAATACATCACTCAGCGTTTTTCTTTGAAGAACAGTATATATATGATACAGCTGCATGTTTTCGAAGTAATAACAAGAAAAGTAGCCTGTGTGCAGTGGAATCAGGACTAGAGCAAATATTTCTATCCTTTAAAAAAGAGGAATTAGCACTCTTAATTTGATAGCTCTAGTGGATTTATTATTAAACCCATTAGTAGACTTATCGATGCATCTATCATTGTGGACCTGCAAAATATTGCAAGCTGGAATCCTCTATGCTTCCTTTGTTTTGCTTTACAGGAAAGCCTGTATTAAACCGATCCCTCACTCTTCTGCATTCATAGGAAGGTAGAAAAGTTGATACCATTTTGAGAACAGAGTCACTGCCAACATTCTGTTATTCAATCCCTCTTATCCATCCCCAAGTACACCTTCTACAGAAAAAACCACATTACTAAAATTATGAATGACCTTTGGCCAAAACAAAGTTGATTTCTTGGCTTCTGGAAAATAACAACAATGAAGAAAATAAGACATTTGGGAACATTTGAAATTTAATCTTCATCTACCTACATTTGCAGTCCTTCTGGTTTTTGGCAAGTTCAAAGCCAGGCCTACATTCACAGGCAACCCCACCTTTGGGCGTCTCCCGGCAGATGTGTGCACACCCATGATCTTTGTTCATACAGTTCATACCCTCTGTAAAAAATAAGGAAGAAAAATGGAAAATATTAGTACTGAAATAAAATTACAAAATAGTTACACACATCCAGTCCTTCAGTGACTTTAATTGTAATTTTTATTTTGCATCTGGACTGTGTTCCACAAGGCAAAAGAATGCAGCTGAAAAGAGGTATACAATCAACAAAACAGTGATAAAAAGGACAAACCTCCTCTGGAGCAAATACGACAAGTAGTACTGTGGAATATAGGGTGTCTCTGCTGCATGTAGAAACCCAGGACTTGTGATTTCCCTATTCCATACCCACACCCTAATCGTTCATGAAAATATAATCGATTCAAAGGATACTCTAGGAAGTTGTCTGTCCCACAGGTGATTATCAGTTAAATAACGGAGCTCATTGTTATTTTTCCCATGTATAAATTGAATGGTTGTTACTGCCTGGTGCATATTTATTTGCCAGTTAATGTGCTTTATATTCTTTAATGCACAAAATCTACCAAAGATTATATCTGAGCAATTTTTCTTGGATCTGTTTCTTCGCTATTTGTTATACATCTTAATTACCAGTGTCATCCACCATAAGCACAGCCAATCTCCAACAAACCTACTACTACTTTTCTCTTTGACTATATTAGACAAAACGTACCAGCTGTTCAATAAAAGTCGAAGTACCATGGGTGGACTCCTGTTAATGTTTACGCCAAGGAGCAGTATCAACCAGCTTTCTCTTAATCATCATAGAGCCAATTTTAGCTTTCTAAACCATGGAAGTGATTTAGATACTGAATGCGCCTTACGCTCTTAGAGGCTTTCATTACTGGGTTAATTCAAATCCCACATATTCACAGAAATCTTGAACTCAGTCCTTATAGGTCAGCATCTAGCATTCCTCGTGTGAAGGAAGGCTAGCTAGATTTGCATTACAAAGCCTTCCCAGACTTCCCCTTGGATATCTGACCTGGAAAGGAGAAACAAATTCTCTCAGAGTACACTGATAGAGAATTCACAGCGTAACTCAGCTTACTCCTGTGAAAACGGCATGTATTCCCCAAAACACTGGTGCATGCAACATCAGTGTGGACTCCGCAGTTCATTTGTCACTTTGTAACACGGCTACTCTTACATATTCTACGCTACTTTCTCAAAACAACTCCAGTGCAAAATGTTCAAGTTAAACCTACAGTGATGACATACTGTAAATAAATATTTTTTCAGGGCTGTTGCAAAGTTTTTGCTTCCAAAGGTGAAAACGATCACTGCCCTCCCTTTTTATTCTTACAGAAGCTACATGAACATACCTGCCACCTCCGGCGTCTACACACACTGCCTTTAGGCTGAGGCTGGTCTCACACTATCAAATACTTGAAATCGAGCATCAAGGCTTTATGATGAATTTGAGCAAAAGTTTCTCTGCATACAGAATAGTTTGTAATTGAATACAAATAAAAGGATTAGCGTGTAAGACAGCTACTAAGAAACTCTGTGTACAAAATTCTGAGGAGGGAAAGCGACAGAGATTCCCTCAGGTTGACAGAAGCTAACAGCTTCAGAAGTTATCTGCACTGCTCGACTTTACCTCAGAAAGGTTTATTTTAGCGGAGCAATGAAAAACACACATCGCCAGTCCAAGCGGGTATTTTTGTTCATCTCTCCTACAAAAAAATATTAGGATCTTAAATCTCACTGCCTCTGAAAACCAACATTACAGACAACAGATATATTTCTCTTTTCTAAATTCCCCTCTGTGTTAGCCTTGATTTGTCTAAAAACTTGCCAAAACACAAAACAAGTTATTCTCTGTAAACTGCAGCCTGGACAACAGATGCTATTGGGAGATATAATACATACTATATATACTATATACTACATACTATACCATCCTATACATTGAAGTGAGGTATGAATGTTTTGTTTGGCTGAGCAGCTATAAGAAACCTGGGAACAGCCTTATTGAAGGTTTTGAGGCATTTTATAATCTCTTTCTCTCCACTTCTCCCAACAAAGGATTTCAGACACAATGTGTTTGACAAACTGCATTCCTGCGCACTACGCTATGTTCAGAAAAGGTTCTGGGAAAGATAACACATGCCTGATTGAGTCACACTGCTGAGGCAATGAGAAGAGAGGAATTAGATAGATGAAAGAAGATATTTAATGGCCCAGAAGTGTAATGAAGCAAGTGATTTTCAGTGTTTACTTACAGATACTGAATATCTGCCATTGTTAAAATCACTTGGGAAGACAGAAATTGTGCACTGCTAAAAATATAGGAAGAAATGGAAGAATTATTACATTCTGAAACAAAAGTGAAAGACAAAGCAGAATTTTGTGCTGGTATTTGTGTGTAAGACCACAATATTTCAGCTACTGTATTAATAATTTCAGTTACTGTATTCATCAGGTAGTTGGAGCTGTAAGAAAACTATTTCAGTTCCATGTTTAGCTGGAGAAGAACACCACAGAAATCTTCTAAGCCTGAAAACCATTATTTCAGAAAATTTTAGTTTTTCTCATGAAATGAAAGACCATTATTTTTCAGTCAAGAGCAGGAACTCATCCACAACGAAACTTCTCAGTTATATTTTAGTATTTTCAAAATCCCTAAGAACTAAATTATAAAAAATTCCTAAACAAAATTTTCTTTAGGCCTGAAAAAAAAAATGCAGCAAATAAATGTGGCTTGTTTCAAAATGTAATCTAAAACAAATTTGTGTGAATTTGCAAATGGCTTTAATCATTCCGAATTTTAATTTTTCAGCAAATGCAGTATTTGGCCAGATGTCTTCTGTATCAATCTATGTACACAAACGATTTCTGAATCATTGTTGATACACGAGATCTACTTTTTTTGCAAGCTGACTCTTGAGACAATACTGAACCTTTTATGATATAGCATACAAATCACACTAAAAAATACAAAAATATGCTAAATACCTTCCTAATACTGGTTTAGTTGCTATACAGATGCATGTAAATGGGAGAGAAAAACACTCCTAAAATGACTTTGTTCAGTATTCTCTTCAGCAGGATGTGCTCCAAACTCTAAAACGAACTAGAAATACATAAAACACCTCACACATATTTTCCTATATTGGAACGGGACGGACTGCACTGCTGGTAGTCAAATAACTCGTCTGCTGACTGCACATCACTCTGCTATCACAGAAGTAGTAAAATGTCTGCGTTATCATCTCCCTTCACTATCACCTCCTAAGAAACAAAGTTTTGCCTTATTTTAGTTAATGTTTAGCAGCCACCTAACGTGCACATGCTTTTTACATAAGGAGCCAAGAGTGTGAATAACACCACGGAAGAAATTCCCCTGATGTTAAAGGGGGGTGTTTCTTAAGCGTCTCAGTGCCTGCCTTGGTGGTCAGCCTCCCTCGGCCCCAGGACGAAGGGCGGCCCAAAGGGGAGGTGGGCAGCGCGCTTCCAGACCCACTGGCACTGCCACGTGCAGGCAGCCAGGAGACTCCTCTCCCCAGTGATGGGCAGCGCACAGCTCCAGCAAAAATGCTGTGTTCGCTCCGGGGGTAACCGGCACAATCAAGGCCAAACAGCTTGATTTGTAGAGATGGGTGGGAAACGAGTCATTCAGGTGAAAAACACGATCATGGAAAAACTGAGTGGATTCTGCTGCTCGTTTAAATGGGTCTGAAGTTTTTCTCTTAATCGCCATAAGCCCCAACTGAGCAGAGGGGCCCCAGCACCAACAGGAGTGCCCTGTGCTTCACATGTTGCTCCTTCCTAGAGCTGACCAATGTAATGCAGAACTAGGGAAGAGAGGAGAAACACCTATGAAATCATTCCAGGCTTTTCCCAAGACAGTACAGAATTATGCCGACAGCAGTTTTACTTCAGTATGTCGCACGGCCTGGGCAAAATATCAGGCAATGGATCTTCCACCCAAACCTTAACTAGAAAGTATTTGCAGAACTACATCTTTTACTACACAGCCTTGTGGCCGCCTGTCGTGTGCGCACCTGCATCACTCCGGTTTCGAACACAAGGAGTTGTTCCTAGCTGCCTCTCTTGATTTTTGCAGTGATCTGTGTGTCCCAGCTTCTAGAATTGATGTAACTATGGGTCAAGTGGAAAACCATAGTTCCCAGATCAAGGGAAAGACTAAATGTTGATAGAAGAGAAGTCCGTACACCAAAAAATCCTTACTTTATTGTCATGACACTAAAATGTCCAATGTTGAAAGGTTCCAGGTATTCCATGTTAACTGTTAATAAAAGCAGTATCTGAATTTAATATGCTGCTACTCAAGGTAGTCTCTAAAGCCTAGCACAAAAATGGGTGCATGTTCTCTTTGGCAGTGCTGGCAGACAGCAAAATAAACTTTTCAAACACAGACACATTCTCAGCAAATTCACCTTACAAGAAGACAGCAAAACAGAATCCAATGGAAAATATAAACAGGAAGAGAAATGCCACTTAAGAAAGGAAAACGCTAATCTAATTAAACTAAATCCTCTCTCAGCATTTTAGATATGACTTGAGAAACTCTCTCCTATTGCATTCCTGGATTTTTTCTGACTTTCAGTTACAAAAGATTGTTCATGGGAGAGTGGCAGACGTTGTTTTATGACCTACAATCCACATTCATTTTTGTTCCTGGCCTAGGAGAGATTTGGGTGCGAGTCTACTACATTAATCCAGTCTGCCATCTAGTTATCGCAAATCTCTTAATAGTGCTGTTCTGCAAAAAGTTCAGTCTGATACAATGACCTCTCCATTGTATTACGCTCTAAAAATGTTTTCAGCTCAATGGCTCTGAAAGTGCTTAAATCAGGCTGACTGTGACAGCCTTTATTTTTCATTAACACTGCCTGTTCTCATTTTAATTAAGACTTCTAGCAATTATTTTACTCTGGTTCATCATATATACTTACATTATCCTCTATGTTATAATTTCACCTAGTCTGTATTTATATTGCTGCTATTTTCTATGACTTCCAAATAAACATCCTGATTCCAAACACAATCTGAAAAAGACTACTTCAAATTGCACCGAAGATATAATACAGTAGTAACTTCTAGAATATTGTCAGAGTATATGTGGTTGAAAGTGGTAAGAAAATACAAGAAATCTTGAACTTAACCCATATATACACACTGACATGCACAGTAGCACATGCATCACTTACACTCAATCCCCAAAATTACATAATTGGAATCTCTTTTTTGTTAAGTTAATTTTGGCACTAGGTACACAGTGAAATCTCTTATTACAGTTGCACCCTTATTTAACAAAAAAATGAATCTTACAAAAAAATCATTAGAAAAGTTGTAGACATGATTTACGAAATTCATACATCACACATAATTTGTATGATTCTGTTCTAGTAACTTCTAAAAGAGTTAAAAGACGTTAAATATAAGTTATATGCAAGTCACTGAATTGCGGGACTCAGATAAGCCACAATGTTTAATTATTTATGAACTGTTTTATACACTTTTGATGAACATACCCTGTATGTAAAGTAAAGCATAAATCTTTATAACACAAACAACAAGCAATTGTTGTGGTTAGTTTCTCTCCATCAATCTTAGTTATAGGGGATAATTACTTCTGCTTGGGTAGGGGATCCATGTGGTGCTACAAAACTGCTACCAGTGATATTGAGGACTTTCAGAACTTTCTCTTTTAGAGAACTGCTAATTTAAGGAATGGTAGAGTGCAACTGTATCAGGATCAGTTGATACAGTTCAACTGTACCAGTATGCATTATATATCATAGCAAAATATAATAATACCAAATATATTGTAATTATAATAACTGTAAAGTAAGAAACAGAATGTAGCATGAAATACAATGTCTTTATATCACCTGATTGTCACTTATGGTCATTCTCTCAATGCCTGGTGCTAGAAAGAAGGGAATGTATCTTTAGCAGCAGAGAGAGGAAAGAATACAAGAGGAAACAAGCATTCTCGTTTTAGTTGTTTACTAAACTATTAACATAGTGGGATTTTTTTTTGTTTGTTTCTTTTTGAAAATTCATGTGAGAAACTACAGCGCTACAATAAACCACACTGGTCAATGACCAAGCAATTTAGAAGACTGACAGAGACAACTCCTCTCCCAGAGTTTTTGTTTTACTCTGTTAGGGATGGAGGCCAAACAAAACACACTAAGTTTCTGATGGAGACAGGAACATGATGTTAGTGAAAGTGCAAGATGGCTGTTTCAAGCCAAATGTTACATTATGCATGCAAATTTTGGTCATATAAATGCAGTTAGATGGTTGGCTATCCAAAAAAAGCATAGTTAACTTTTCAGCTGGCTTGTGGAAAGCAGCTCCTCATCTACGCCTGTGAGCGTCCCTGCTTTGACCTTCTAACTCCAGCATCTTGTGTGCTTCACAAGACTAATGAAAATCAACATTTGGCTAAAATACCCAGTTATAGTCAACAAATACATATGGTCAGATCTTGGCTCCATTGAAGCTGAAGGATTGTTTTCCAACAGCCTGGATGTGACCTTCACCTTTACGCTGCAGGGTTGCATCAGATCCTCTGGACATTTCTGGCTCACTAATAAGGGCCTGATTCTGGGATGTGAAGAATGTCTGGGTGAGCTTGGCTCCCCAGCGAGAGCCTAAGATGCTCTCGTCTCAAAACAGAATATGTCCTTACCACCAAAAACCACAAAGATTTGCCCTCTTCAGCAAGAAAATGGAGGATAAAACATTGGTTGAGGCAACTACCCTTCCTCAGCTGATCACAATGTCATGGGTACAAAGCATCCATCTAGGAACAGATCACTAGAGCTAAGTGAGAAACCTCACATTGGGTATGCTGGAAATGCAATAATCTATGTCATGGTCTAATGTTTTTCGTATTGCTAACTGAATGAACACAAGACTTTCTTTCCATCTTCATTCCTGAAATAAGTTGCTTGGTTCTGCCTACAGCTTTAGGAAAATACAGTTGCTTCAGTGACTACAACTCACCCCAACAGAGGTTGAAAAGAAAAGGAAACAAATAAAGCAGGCAAACTGACCCAAGGAAACAGAATTCTACACTATTAAGTAGGTTCGTTGGAGAAATCCTGGACATCATACAAGAAAACAGCTGCTGGTATATTATAAAATAAACAAATTCAAGTTTGTTTAGCAATTACATGTGTTTTCAGTTTGGATATAAAACATGCTTAGGGAGAGCATCTTCAGCAGGCAGGCTTGCAGTCTGATCTCTGACAACATGTTCCTGCTCTGAGTGGCAGCCAGAAAACCACGTGTCATCCAGCCCTGAACAGGGGTTTTGTCTGAAGATTTAGAAATAGGCATGTGTCAGAAATAGAACTTCATTCTGTCAGCAGTAAAAACAAAGATTTGCAATTCTGCAAAAGTACTGTAATTTCAGAAAGGAGGATAGAAAGATTAAATGAATGATGAGAGCGAACGGACCAGGTTTAATTTAGCAGAAGAACTATGCAGGTAGGGAAAGGACATAGATTCAAAAATTTCCAGAAAATGTCAGCAATTCCTGTGGGACCAAGAAAGGAAAATAAGAAAGGCTGGCTGAAATCCAGCTGAGGTTGGTTGTGACTGACTTGTGATTGTGTGATGGCTTTTTGGTGCATCACATGAAAGAAGTTTGGCAATCTCAGTCTGTTTGCTCCATTGCAGAGCTACCAATAGAACCTGGTGCTCACCGACACCCCTTCCAATAGTCTCTGTTACCTTCTCACACACAGATACAGTTTATCTCAAAGAAAATTCAACAAGATAGCCCTGGGGATGTGTGTTGCTGCTGCTCTGGCAGAACCAAAGCTGTCAGGCTCTGGCAGTATCTACTTCGCACCTGACATTACCAATGATTTCACACAAAGGGAAATAAACGGGAGGGGAAGAGAAAGATAAGGACAAGAAAGGAAAGCAAAACAAACCACAGTCAACACTACTACAATCTGCTTTTGATTTTGCTTCATCTTTAAATCGCAATTCCTTAAACAGCAAAGCAAAGCAAAAGACAAGGTTGGTTTTCAGGGAGTCACTGCCACACCAAGTCCAGTGGCAGACAGAGGTGACGCTGGCGGCAGACAAGGCCATGCAGGAGGCACAGCCGAGAAATGAGCTTCCTCCATTTGAGTCTTCACCACCGCTGTCGTATTTCTTGGTGCCTTGGTGGGAGCTAATAAACCTTGAGTAGTTCTGATACCCTGGCCCCCAGAAACATGGTGCTACAGCAGAGCTAGCAAATGATGACATTACCAAGGCACGCTCAAGTACCCTCAGATGGGTAGGAGCTCAGTAACTACAAAAAAGTCCCAAGTTGTTGAAAAAATGAGAAACTCCCAGGTTATTTTTGAAAATACTAGGCCTTTGGGCCCCATAGCGTACTAGAGATATGAAAATCTGGCTCATTCTTTTCTAAAAGGTTCTCTCTAAGGATAAAAAGTACCTATTTATAACATGGGAAAATTGTAGAGCATTGGACCAGACAATGGCAAGAAAAAGTTTTTCCCTCCCTGGTCACAGGAAAACTCACTATTTAAACAAAAATTCTCCACCTCCTATCAAGTGAAACTTCTCAAAAAAATGTTGCAAAGTTTTTAGTCCTCCAATAAAAAGACTTAAAATAATCTCAGAAAGAGACACTTTCCACAACTATAAATAAATCATGTAATTGAAAGTATGGCTTTTCATTAGTGTTTCATGAGAAGGTTTTGAACCAGGTCTAACTGAAGTTTAAATCATTATAGTATCATTTGTGAAAAGATAAGGCAAGAGGTGAGATGATGGGATTATGAAAAGAACCCTACAATCTTATATCTTTTTCCTTCTTCTGAAATCTGCACAGCTGACATGAGACAGCCTTGGTTTCCAGAAAGAAATATTTCTAATGAAATATTTTAAAATTAAGTATTTCTAGGGCACTTTTTCAAACACATAGCATATATTCAAATAGATAGAACAACAGTAAATATTTCAACAACACTTTGCTTTGCAGGAACTCCTTCACATCTCAAACTTCTCCCAGGAAAATTTTGTAACTTCTTGCAACATCATGTAATTAAACATAAAATGAATATGTGCTTGATCAGCGTCTTTGGAAGCAAGAAGAGATATTTAGCAGGTTTACTTTCCAACCATTATTTAAGAAAGCTGTGTAGTAAATAAACATTGCAAAGCAGCAGGATGAAACAGATTCTTCTTTTGGGTTCCTATTAAGCTTGAACTAAGACGCTTCATTTCCCATGGAACCGACCGATGATGAAGGGCCCTGGATGTGTGTGAGGGTTTACTTTCAAACTCCAAGTGGAAGAATGACCTCAGCAATGCCTGCTCGGCACTGGAAATACTCTCACAACTCTCAAATTCTTTTTCAGGGAAGTGACAGTCTCCTGTGGCCTTGACTTACAGGCACTACCTTTCTAAGGCATAATAAACCCCAAATCAGACAACATTGGCTGCAGAAATCTGATACTAATTTTGCTTTTTTGTAGGATTATTTTATTACCACGAACACAACATGTAAAGACATTTCTAAGTGTTGACAGCTGGAAAAAAATGCATATATGCAATAGATTTTGTCCTATTTTCTTTTTACATAAACAGAAAATACACTGTAGGACTAATTAGCAAAATGATACACGATATTATATTTAACTGCATATACTATATACTATTACAGAGATATGTATCATTATGTATGCACCAATTTATATATATTAGGAATATTCATAATTATATATAATGCTATATGTACTAATGCATATATAACCTATTTAAATCCAAAAATATGTTGTGCAATAAATGAAGACTCTCCACTGCTCTACAGGTAAATATGGAGCACAGACCAAATGATTATCTTACATCAGGCCTGTCATTTTTGTAGGGCTAAACATGACCCAGCTTTCTATGCTGAGCATGACGTCATATGGTGTGGAATATCCCTTCGGTCAGTTGGGGTCAGCTGTCCCAGCTGTGTCCCCTCCCAACTCCTTGTGCACCCCCAGCCTCCTCGCTGGTGGGGTGGGGTGAGAAGCAGAAAAGGCCTTGCCTCTGTGTAAGCCCTGCTCAGCAGTAACTAAAACATCCCTGTGTTATCAACACTCTTTCCAGCACAAATCCAAAACATAGCCCCATACTAGCTACTATCAAGAAAATTAACTCTACCCCAGCCGACACCAGCACACCAAGATTCAAAGCTCATTCTGTTATTTTGTTCCTTACAAAATAAAACACTGACCATGATGTTAAGGAATCCATAGACTTTCCCCCATGCAGAAAGGACCATGTAGCACAAAGGTGGTCATGTCTCTCAAAGATAAGGGATAAAGCAATAAAGTTTCTAGCCTCCTGTTCAGTTTTTGGGGGTCGCTTCCGCTCTAGAAAGCTGAATGCGAAGCAACATTCATATGTACCTGTGCTATAGTCCCCAGAGCTTCACATTTCCATCAACATTTTGACAGGAGAAAAATCCAATGATGTAAGTTATTGTCCAAAAACCAAACAGCTGGTTTCCACCAGCTGTGGTGACTTTCAGAAAAATCATATACAATCTGGAACTAAAATGTTAACAGTATTTTTGGAGCCATTGAGTCAACTACAGTTTCTCTCAAAAATGAGATTGTGGGTATACTTAAGTAGTATGTTTGCACACAACACAAGTTCTTTTCAGGTGCAAAGCTTCCTTGTGTTCAAACCTCAAGGTCTGTACAGCCCACTTCCACACACCACCGGTGTGCAGGAAATAGTTCGTCCCTTGGGGAAGTCAAACTGGAAGGTGTACACGAGGGTGCCAGAAACGGCACCACAGAGTGCAGAATGGATTTCACCGCATGCCCTTCTTTTTTTTATAAAAAACATATATATTTCACTGATAAGTATCAATAAAGTAATCCAACTCAGAACTACAGGGGAGTGAAGAAAGAATAAAATGATAATATGCCTTAGAAAATGCTATCGCCTCTGAAATGTTATTCTAGCAAGACTGTCAATACCCGAGGACAATGGAAGATGAATATGAAAGGCAAAATATATGTTTGCAAACTGCCTTGTGAATGGGCAATTTGATTTCCTATCAAAATGTTTTAAGATGGTGTAGTGGCAGGGGGTAAAGGCTAAGTTATCTGGAGTATTGTCATAACTAAATAACTACTTTAATAAGCTCAGAGTGTTTGGCTCCTCCATTCTCCTCTGTCTCTTGATTGATTATTTAGTGGGTCTGGTGCTAGAGCTCATAAATTTCAAAATTCTTTCAAGTTTTTTTTGTCTTTCTGATCAAAGAAATGTTTATGTATCCTTCCCATACTGTGTCTCTTTAAACCATTGGCTTTTTCAAAGTAGGTTTTTTTTAACGCCATAATGTGATGTACACAGAGAGGTAAATGATGTCAGAATCCTTTCTGCCCCAAACCAGTCTGTAAATCTTCAGAAAAGCAAAGTTCATGGGTGCATTTAAAAGGGGCACAATCTGTTTGTGCTTAAAAGAAAGTCCCCCTTTTTTTGTGTGTGCAGAATAACAATGCCAGAATGTGTTATTCCAAAGAACTGTTGCCATGGTGATGCCATCAATAACATCATTTTCTGCATCCTTGTCCTTTAAACACATAAGGAACGCAACAAGCATTGGTAAATGTGAAAAAAGAACAATTACCTTTTCTCTCTCAACAGCAGAGGAAGCCTTTTTTTCACCTCATCAATAGAAAATTATGTAGAAAGGAATAATAAAGACTGTTACAAGAAGCACCAAGAAGCCTATTAGTGACAAAGGCTTTTTTTTTTCTTTCCATGAATAATTACAGCTCTTCAAGAAGAAATCAGCCCAGGCTAAGGACCCTTTGCAAGCTTTAGATGGTAAAACAAACATTTGACTATACAAGGATTTCCCTTTCATGTACCTTTCCAAGGAAAAACAACTAAAATCCAGAGTGAAATGGGAGAGAAAACCTAAAGAAACATCTGCTGCAATTAAATGTAAAGAACCCTGCACATTCACCTAAAAGACTCATATCAAAAGCAACTAGATTAGTGACAGAATCAATATAAATTTCAAGCCAGGAGGTTAAAGTCATCTGTGGTGGGAAAGTTTGGCTTTTTAAGTAGCATAATAACAGGAAGCTATTCCGATTCTGTATGAACAGGGGAAAACAGGATTTCAACACTAGATGTGTTACCAAACAGTTGTAAAACACTGTTAAGTTTAAAATCTCAAAGGCCAAAGCAAAATGGTAGATATGCTTACTACACAAAGTCAGTTCACAAATAATGGAACCTTTACCAAAGCAAGATTTGACTGCAGGGACTTTTAAGAGTCATGTAACATATAATTAGGGAGCCCTTCTGAAACACTACACTTTTTGTCCTGACTCTGATGGGTGACGTGCAAATGGGAGCTCTGAACGTGCTGCTTGGTGTTTTCTACACAAAGTGAAGGTCAACGTGTTGTGCAATGGCTTGTTAATATCTTTTGGGCCTTTCCCTACATACCTATACTAAGCTGAGGCTGAAGACGATGATCGGAAAATCTCCTGCTTCTTTCTCCTTGTCTCTAGGTAGTAAAAGGAACATAAGTTAGAGAAAAGTGTGGAGGAAAGGAAGAAAAGGGTGACAAATTTTAAAGGTAGTTGGAGCACGTGAGTTGAAGATGAGAATAGGAGTTGGTAAGCTCAGACATATATGTCCTGCAGAGCCAGACCAAAGGGCTGTTAGGGTTAATGACAGCAAAGATACGTAGCAGAAAACTTTAATCAGGTTTAAAGCAGGGAAATGAATTTATTAAGATGATGCAATTCCAAACTCTTTAGCTGAATGAGAATGGTCTATGAGTAAAAGACAACAACTTAACCATATGGCTGCATTTACAATGGAAAGTCTGAGCTAGTTAGGAAAGGGAATTCAAGATGTTTGAATTCTTTTCCTGAACATGTTATTGTCTTGCGTTGTCCTTTGATTTCTCACTGCTTCTGCCTTTCCACCTCTGAAGTGAGAGATAACACTTGCTCATTTTGGATAGCTCCTTCAGCTCTTCACTTGTTACTGTGGAAATGCTAAAGGAATTGTAAGCCAGTAAAGATGAACAACATACGGAGATGGCGGGAACCAATTCTTTCCCTTTCTGTTTTAGAGCCTCTGCAAGGTTTCAAAGTACTCCACTATTCAATTCCGTTTAAATGCTAACACTGACTGGATTCTGTTTCATGGAAAGAAAGCTTCCACATTCTGTCTAGATTTCAACTCATTTAAGAATTGCTTAGAAAGCTCTGTTGAAAGGCTTTAATAGGGCAGCTAATGGGCTAACTCAGCTTATCTGAGGGGCTATTCACCAAATTCCCCAGAAAACAAAAATTAGTGAAATCTGTTTCTCAGTATCCAAACATTACCCTTTATCTCTGAAGCCAAAGGAATAAAAGACAAATTCTTGGAAGGAAATGTTATGATTCCCTTCCCTTCTGGTCTGCCTAAGACTTGGAAAGAAAATGTCTACTTTTGTAATGTTCTAGCTGGACTCAAGAGGCTGAAAGCTGAACGGCAATTCCCAGTTTACCAGTCCCTCAGATCAACACTCCTGCATGGTTGTCAACAAAACAAACCAATGGTTTTGATGAATTGGTGAGAGTCTCTTGAACGCCTCTGGGATACTTTAAAGGCCATTGGAAGTTTATATGCTTAATTTATGGAGTAAGTATTAAAAGTGTACATGTGTCTTGTTAAGCAACAGTTTCTTAACTCTGTTGAACTCTGACTTGAAGGACACTTAGTAATTTTAATTGCTTAGGGGTTACCTCAGAATGCATGCAATACATAAGGGTCACTTCAATGTGAGCACATTCTTGCACAGATCTTTGAGAAAATCTTCTTTAATTTTTATTCTGAAGAGAGAAAAAAGCTTCTGAGATGAGACATTTTAAAAAGATATGCCACTGCTTACAATATTATTCTCTTTCATCAGTAATTTAAAAAAAAAATTCCTTACAATAATCAGGCATCAGCTAAATCATTCTCTTTTTCTGTCCCCTGAATCCTCCGATGGAATTTCCTCCACTTGATCATGTAAAATTGTACCATTTTTCAATGGAAAAGCAGGAGGAATGATGTCAAAATTTAAACTCCCCTATGCTAACATATTCTGAATACTAACGGTGCTTCTCAAAAGAGAACGATCTTTCCGTTCAGGGATGCTTGCAGAATGGAAACCTGACGATGAACCCAGAAGCATACTTCTGTGACTATTCAGAATTGGTAAGACTTCCACTGCAGCAAAAGGCAGACTAGCACAAAAAAGCAAACTACATCATGCCATATCACAACTAAAACTTCAGTTGTTTTCATCGCCTCTGCAAGAATGCATCCACCTCTACATCACCACCATTTCTACTTGAATGGGTGCATTTCCCCTACACTTAAGTCACAAAAGTATTTTTTAAATGTTCTCAAAGATAGCATTGAAAAGCTTTAGTGACATATTTCTGGCTGCAACCTGCACACCAAAAGCTAGCAAGTATGTCTTACAGCTGTGCTTTTATCACCACGTAGGTAACAGGGTAGACTTTTTGCAACATGTCTTTGCTAAGGAACTTGCCAGATCCTTGGCTGAGAGAAAAATGAAAGCTGTGAGTGCGTGGGCATTGCTCAGATGGAGAAAGCAGATGAGAGATGGGTCCTGGGGAAGAGGCAAAATAAGGAGATGAAGGAGGCTAGACAGGAATGAAGGGTCAGTCAGTCATTGCCACTGAGTCAGAGGATTTGGATGGAGGCCCGTAGAGGACATGAGTAATAATGCTGGCACACAGCATATAAGCAATCAGGAGAGAAGGTCTCGGGTCACAGGCCCATGCTGGAAAGGGAAGTCCCATAAAGGGAAGCAAAGCTGGTTTTGGTGAAGTCCTGGAAGTGATGTAGTGTGGATATGGAATCGAGAAGGCAGTGTGCTTAATAGACTGGTAAGTTAAATCCCTTGGACCTAGAATAACAGGAAATAAATAACACGGAAAAAGTGGGACAATGGAGAAATGAATGGAAAGGATGGCAGACAGAGGGAGTCAACGAATACAGCCTTCAGGCTTACCAGAAAAAGGTGTGCCACTCAGTTTTATTCCATGTTCCTCAATGACATTATATGACAATTGCTTGCATGCCACCGAAGTTCTTGGCTTGAAAATATGTATGGTTTTCAGCATCTCTAAGAGTTTTGTGGGAAGGCTTGATTTCATCTGCTACAATCTTTCTCACCACAGCTCTGTATAACCAGGCTGCTTGCGGGGTGACATCAGACCAAACGAACGTTATGAGCATTCCTCTCTGCCATTGGCATAAGGACCATCATTATCAATATCCAGCAAAGCGTAACAGTGGAAACTCTGTATGGTCAGAAGCAAAGTACTGGGCAAACTCTTAATCTGTGATACAAACAGGAGTTTCAGTCTCCAGGTGCTATACTGGATGGGCTTAGCATTCTTGAGTACTGATGAAGTTAAGTTCTTTGCATGTTTAACAATACGTTTCTTATTTTACAAAAAAGAAAAAAAAAAAGCTATAATTAGCTGGGTTACTACCATAATTTAGAATAATTTGTGGACCTGGAAAGTTGCCACAGGGTGTGGGTTGTATGCCATTTTAATAAATGTTGTATGTTGGTTTGGGGTATCACTGATGTGCTTTTTTCTACACTCATTGAAACAGTAAAGGAGACAAAGAATATGCACTTAGGCCTGACTTCAAATTTAAAAATCTAGTTTGATGGCAATCCACATCCTTAAAAATTACAGGGTACCATAATCCGAATGAAACCCAACACAGGCGCAACAAACTCCAGCTACCTCACTTGGCCAGCCAAGGAAGAGAACACAATGCTACTTTGGGATGTGTGTGTTTACCGGATTGGAAGCGCTAACCTCCCTTTTTGTGTAGAACTTGTTCTGCCAAAAGGGATGAAGAAGATAGGCCAAGTGGTGGGTGCCAGAAAGCAAAACTGGGACAGCACCCCCTAAGCCCCTCAGAGACGCTACAGGAAGCCTTTCTTCTTTCCCTGTGCCTGCAATTCTTCTGTGAAGCTGCTTTTACAACCTCGCCTTCACAACGCAGACACACAAATTTATAGGTCTGGCACATCTGCTAACCAGGATTTGAACTACCCCAGCCTAACAACAGTGAGCTTCTCGGTGCTAGGAAGACATTTTACATTATTTATAACATTGCTGCTCTGCACTGATGCCACTGAGTTTCCATCTTCAACTTCATGGCATGAGGAAAAGGACAGATATTTTCCTTCTATCTACTGTTGTGAAACCCTATTGGCAGCCACTCTACTTTTTTTCTCCATGATGGTAATTGCCAGATTTCATAAGTACTGAGAGGGTTGCTATGTTACTTTTGACCCTGACTCTTGTCTTCCAGGTCTTCTCTCTTGCATGCAAGTTTTATTAATGTCAACGGCTTAAGAAATAATAAGGAACCGGACTAACGTTAGGTAAAACTGCATAATCTTATAAATAAATAGTACTTTGTAAGAGGCTTTGCACTAATGTGTTTTTCTAAGATGACATTTGCACTTACAGTCCTACAAAATAGGGTTTTTTAATGAAACATTGAGTAACTGAAGATTGATAATTTAGAAGAGTCATTGCTCTTTACATGGAATTTATGATGTTGCAAGAGCTTTCAGATCCAAAAGCTATAGTACAATGCAATAACCACAGGCAATCTTTTTACTCAGCACAGAACCACCACCTTATTTCCTTATTAAGGGAGTAGCTAGGAAAGGGTATCTATTTGAACAGAAAACTGTCATTGACTTGGTTGCACTAGGGTTCCCAAGCCGCTAATGTCAGAACAAAAATGAAACTGTTTGGAAAATGATTTTGTGGTCATAGATCACAAGCCACCCTAGAAGAAGTCCCTGAGGAAAGTATGAAAGGACTTCTAAATGAAACTGCCTGTTGGGACAGAAAATTATACAGGTTCCTTCTTCTAAGATGATGCAAACTAAACATGCTATCTACTTGCTGAATGTTTACTGCAGCTATTGCTTCTATGTGAATGATACAATGGACTAATTTATTGTCACGCTGTATAAATTACCATTATTGCTGTCACTGAAAATTATTTGACATGGATTGTGATCACCTGGCATGGCTTATTTAGCACAAATTGTGAAAGCTTATTTTTTAATGATGACCTCTGCATAGGTACCTTTTTAAGAGAAACAAGTTGTGGGCAGATCTGTTATCAATGGAAGGTAATATATTTAGTTTAATATTGGCAACTTCTTTGGTTCTGTAACAACTTCTCAGAGTTTAAAACTGAAGAAGTTAAGTAATTTCTCACCCTCTCAGACAAGGTCAAAGGCCTCAAGTGCTAAACTTCATTTTCTAGAAGTAAGGATAAATTAATGTGCATTCCTATGCCATGCAGTGACATGAAGAATCAGTGTTATACGAACAGTGTCAAAGAGAAAACCCAAAATAGGAAACATACCTAATTTAGCCAGAGTTTTCTAGCGTTATTGAGATTGCTTCTTGATCCTGTTTTCAATATCTTCAGAAGTTTTCCAAAGATAATAAAGAAGTTTGAAGAAAATTAAATAGCATTGTTCTCATAGCATTGTTCTCATAGTAAAGCCAGTTAAGTCAGCGACTTTAAATGCTACTTCTCACAGCAAAAATACTGCTTCCCAGAAATCTCTAAACCAACTGCATCTTACATGAACAAACAGTAAACCCACATTTGAGACTGCTTAGATTATAGTAGTAACTCTGAAAAAACTAAGGGATATGAAAGCGGGCAGTCTGTATTTTTACAATCCATCTCAAATAGTTTCTGTCTGAAGTAGGAAACCAGTCTCTGTATTCTCCCTGTATGGTTAAGAGAGCGAAATAAAATCCCCTAGAAGTCAGAATCTCTCTTGGACATGTGATATTAAATGCACAGAGACAATGTGACTATCCCTCCATTACCACAACCTCTTAAAAGAGTTTGTTGGTGAACTACAATTTTTCCAATATAATGTCAGATGAATGTTTTTTTAAAGATGATTAAATACATTCACTATGCTGGATAACAGCCAGCTATCATGTCATTTTTATGTCACACACAAAAACTGCTTCAGCATCACAGACCTCTTTAGTTCTGACTCCATGGACAGATGAGAGGCAAAACAGAAACAGTATAGCCATTCTGGGTAAAATAAAGCAAGTCACGTCTATAGGCTTTCATGAGTGAGAAGGAAGGCAGCCTGTCTCCTGGTTAGATTCATACAGTCTGTAGCAAAAAGTGCAAATGACCCAATGAACTCTTCGTAGAACGGTTTGGGTTGGAAGGGACCTTTAAAGGTCATCTAGTCCAACCCCCTTGCAATTGGCAGAGACATCTTCAACTAGATCAGGTTGCTCAGAGCCCTGTCCAACCTGACCTTTAATTCTTCCAGAGATGGGGCATCTACCGCCTCTCTGGGCAACCCATTCCAGTGTTTCACCATTCTCATCATAAAAAATTTCTTCCTTAAATCTAGTCGGAATCTGCCCTCTTTTAGTTTAAAATCAGTACCCCTTGTCCTATCACTAAGGCCCTACTAAAAAGTCTGTTCCCATCTTTCTTATAAGCCTCCTTTAAGCACTGAAAGGCCACAATAAGGTCTCTCTGGAGCCTTCTCTTCTCCTGGCTGAACAACCCCAACTCTACTCTCTCAGCCTTTCTTCACAGGAGACACGTTCCATCCCTCTGATCATTTTTGTGGCCCTCCTCTGGACCTGTTCCAACAGGTCCATGTCTTCTAATACTCTTCTAATACTGCAAATAGAAAAAAAGACTTGGACATCATGAACAAATTGTGAGAAAATATTACTGAACAGTCATATGACTAAGAGACTAGAAAAAGAGTGCATGTGGATCTGTGTGCATGTGTCTATGACAACAGTTTAGCACATGACAACCAAAGAAAACATTATTTGTTTCAAAGGAATATAGTTTTTTCAAAAAATACTGTCCAGCATCTAGATTACTGTGTTCACTTCAGTTAACTATGATATTCCTGTCCTCTGCAAAGTATAATACTGACGAAACCTGCTGGTTCTGAGACAGTCTGAAATGCAGTAAAGGGAACAAAGATGTCAAGACTACTTCTGATGAAAATGAAAAATTTATAAGTGTAATATACTGGCACAGTGGAACAAAAAGCAGATTAGCAAAAGATTTAGCACCTAGACCTACAAATTACAAAATACTGCAGAAGAGCTGACAAACCTATTTCACTCAGAAAGTGCAACAACTACATCTAGAGAATCTATCAATGCTTCCTCATGAACTTTAAAGTACTTTCATCCTACTATTCTCTAGCTCCCCTGCCACCAGTATCACTGGTGACCATTTATGCCATGGTTGTGTCTCGCCTTTGTATGTTCACGTCAGTCTATGCAAGTACCAAGAAATATAGGTATCAACTATCTCTTAAAGTTGTTGCCTTTCATTTTGGAGGTAGGTAGAATCTTTCGTCAGCTTTTAGCCACTGTACTTTATTATAACAAGTAGGCTCTCTTTCTGAGCTGCCATGTGCAAACTAAATAATGAAAGCTGGAAGTGTAGTACTGAGGGTGTCAGGTTTGCTGGCTCAGCTGGCTGTATTGTCCACAGAGACTGCAGTCCAGAAGCTTATGATACTAGAGAAAACTAAGTGATTAAAACTACCTGCATGTTGAAGGAGATGGAGGACAAGGAATATGGATGGCATAGAAGGTTTTTTACCCTTCACTCAGGACCCTCCTGTGTGAGAACTGGGCTGAGCCCTTCCTTTGGGCAGCTGCAATAGGGATGCAATAGGAAACATGAGCTGAAAACTCAACAAATAGAAGAATTCCGGGAGAAAAACCATGCCAAAAACTAATGGCAATACTTTACACTGAGAGAATGAGTACAGAGTCCTGAAGTATATTTGACTTATGTGGTAACTACACCAGTAAATATCATAGGTAGGGATTCACAATAATTACATGTCCTTGCAGCTCACCTGATAATTACTCTCAATTCGATCTCCGAGAATTTACCATGTATCTGCTCTGTGGTTTAGAAGATGAGATAGTTATATAATTTGATGGTATTTTTCAGGGCTAAACCCTACTATTACATGGTGTGGTACTTACCACGAGTCATCACCAGTATGGTCTACACAGATATTGGTTCTGAGCAATAAAATTCCATATGATTGGAGACCTAAGTTAGAATGCAATAGATACTTTTTTTTTTTTTAATGCCCAATGCACATCTGAATTTTAGAATAAATGCCCATGAGCGTTGCATTTTCTTTTTAGGCACGCTTTCAATGAATTTCACACAGCTATTTTGCTGGCAAAAGCATTTGCTGAAACAGCAAATTTTAAGCTGTAATTACACATTATTTATGAAAAGAAATATTTTGAGTGTATGGGAGTAAGAATTCACACCTAAGTTCTGATTTTCAGAAATGCATTTGCCTGGTCATGGAAAAGTTATTTCTTGCATGATCTGTGCTTTTAATCAGAAATCCATTTAAATATAAAGAAATGGTGAACAGCTGCCAACAAAAAAAGCTGCAGATGAAGAAGTATTCAGGTAAAGTTATGCCCTCAAAGGCTGCTCTACTGGACTGAGTACAGGAATACAACTCAGGAAACCCGATCTCTTGCAGTCCCTGAGGAAATTCACTTGAACTCCCATGCCTCTGTTTTCTTCTTTGGTCTCTTCTGCCTATTTGGATGGAAAGACCTTTGCGTCAGATCGGTACTTGCTCACTGCCTGAATGAATGGGCCCAGCAACACAGATCGAGGAACAGACCCACCACTGCTAGTCATCATGGTAATATATATCATGAAGATATGACTTCTAACGAAGCACGTACATGTGGACAGAAAAACTGGATTTAATCAAATAGCCTATTCTTTATGAACGAAGGCTCTGAGCTGTAACTGCTGGAGAGACTAAGCCTCCTCTTTTGTGCTACTGCAGCACTTGAGGTCCAACAAAGTACTTCTACTAATCATTACTACTACTGGATTACAGCTGGGCCACTGAATCCAACCAAGATCAACTTCCTTTCAGTACCCATCATCTATAACCAGGGAAAGAATCCCTGCCAATGAGTTTAGCAAAGATGATCAAAAACATCCGTCTAAACTTTTTTCAAAGAATAACAGCATATTTTGGTCCAAAAATAATATAAGCTTTTCTTTTAACCATCTAAAAAGATCTGCCTACCAGAAATGAAAAACAATGGTTTTCAGCAACAAAATGAAAGTGTAGAGAAAAAAGGCTATGGAAACAGTTCGACTTTGCAGGCTTAACTTGAAATACTGGAATATTACACAGTTGTTCAGAAAATGTTAGTAAGCACAAAGCATGTTATAATTTTGTAAGCAGCCAGTTCTCAATCTGATTAAGTCCAAATGGCTTTTCTGCTAATTATTTGGTACAATTTCTGAGGGTGCGAGGCAAGTCCTTCCAAACGTTGGCCCCTCCAAGTCCATGTGAATTTGCTTTCAGGGCATGGTAGTGATTCTTTTAGCCTGGAGACAGTATTTTGAAGCAAAAATCTTGTAAATTTGAAGGCTGTTTATTCTTTCTTTATGCATCAAGTGCTCAACATGGACATACCAGAGTGAATCCAGTGAAGAGCTATGAATATGATTAAGGGGGTGGAGCATTTGTCATATGAGGAGAAGCTAAGACAGCTGAGATCATTTAGCCTCAAGAACAGAAGGCTCAAGGGGATCTTATCAATGTGTATAAACACCTGATAGGGGGAAGTAAAGAAGACGGAGCAAGACTCTTCTCAGTGGTGCTCAGTGACAGGACAAGAGGCAATGGGCACAAACTGAAATACAGGAATTTCCACTGAAATAAAACAAACACCATTTTTACTGTGGGGGTGATCAAACACTGGCACAGGTTGCCCAGACAGGGTGTGGAGTCTTCATCCTTAGAGATATTCAGAATCTGACTGGACACAGCCCTGAAGAACCTACTCTAGCTGGTCCCGCTTTGAGCCAAGGGGTTGGACTAGACGATCTCCAGAGCTGCCTTCCAACCTCAACTATTCTGCGATTCTGCGAAAATTAAGGGATTCTATTGCCATGCGGAGTTCATGGAACTTGTGCTATTCTTTACTGACATGTGCAAGTCTTACTGAAACAGACATTCAAATTATAAAATAAGATGTTTTGACTGCAGATCTTTAAAAATAAGATTTCTGAAGGTGGACCTGATATGAACGCATTTCATGTAATGTTGATCAAGCGAAAACACTGTGCATAAAGCTGCACTACAGACTGAATATATCTATATATCTCTATGCATTCTTATGTAAGATGCACAATGTATTTTCTTCTTTCTCCTAATAAGCCCATGTCACAGCATGACATGCTTGTAACATCCCAGTCTTTCAGCTAAGACTGGAAAGGCTGGAAAAGGGTTATGTCTGACTCACTGCCTCTGGATTTAAGTCTGGGGACAGACTTTTTAGCAGGGCCAGTAGTGATAAGACAAGGAGTAATGGTTTTAAACTAAAAGAGGGTAGATTCAGACTGGATATAAGGAAGAAATTTTTTACAATGAGGGTAGTGAAACACTGGAACGGGTTGCCCAGAGAGGTGGTAGATGCCCCATCCTTGGAAACATTCAAGGCCAGGCTGGATGAGGCTCTGAGCAACCTGATCTAGTTGTAGATGTCCCTGCAATTGCAGGGGGGATGGACTAGATGGCCTTTAAAGGTCCCTTCCATCCCAAAGCATTCTGTGATTCTATGAATGGCTCTCTGGGGTGCAGTATCTAAGGCACAGGCTGTGCAGTCTTCAAAAAGCAAAGCCAAATGTGGAGAGTTTCAAAATAATTTGTATGCTATTTTAGAATTTGCTTTGTAAATAGAAGAAAATTATTGAAAAGGAATAGAAAAGAACTTCACATAGTACCCTAGTCTGGTAATGTAAAGAAGGGGAATACATGCTCAGAAATCTTACCTTCTCTCCTTATATCCCCTCCTGAACTAAGAACTGATCGCTGTATGTGGTGACTCCACTGTAAGAGTTTGTAAAGAAAACTACCCTAATTCCTAAACAAGAGATTTGAGCTTCAAGGTCACTGGGGAACAGTTTCAGTGTCATGCAGCCAGAGATAATTTTTTTCCATGTTCATTCAGGGGCAATTTTAGAAGCACTTATATAAGCTAGGTGTCTCCAAACAATTTTTAAAAAGTTTTGACATCGTTTTACTCTCCCCAGCTCAGTGCTGGACTTCTCCAAAAAGAGACAAATATGGACAGAGAAGCACAGCACATTATTCTGGTGTGGATACATATATTCATTTTGAGGTACTCCTGGGGTTACAATTGCAACACAGATCCAGAGAACACTCTTTTAGCTCAACCATTTTACACACCTCCCCACCTCCCTACCTGCATACTTATCATCTTATCATTAGAACACCAATTATAGCAAGTCTTGCTGTCATAAAATTATTGAATAATTTAGGTTGGAAGTTGCCTTTAAAGATCATTTGCTCAAAGCTTCAAAGTCAGTTTGGGTCTTGCATTGTTGGATTTTGCTTTGTTAAAGGTACCTATTTCTCAGCACAGCAATTATGAACCATGTTACGCTTGGTGAAATGGCTTTTTCAAACATTCGAAAATTAATTGTGAGGATTTTTATAATAAAATTGTGACCCATTTGTTATGCAATTACTGCTGAGTTCATGCTGGTGATATTTGTCACTTTTACTTTTGCCACCTTAGCAATGTGCTTTTATTAAAAAAATCTAGTTAACAAAATAAACCAAATTATCTGCATGGAGGAGATACCGAAACAGTATCACCTGAAGAACAATTACCAACATCTCTCTCTCTCTCTTCTCCCACTGGAGATAACCACCTTATCATCCTTTCTTCCCCTGCTCCCTAACAGCCAACGTTTCCCTTAGTGCATCTAGTCAAACATGGATCAATTTTGCTCAGTTCATATTTGCTTTTGAACATTCTTGTTTCTATTCCAGACCTGAAGATTTTACATGCTCAAAGCTTGCCAGGTTTTCCATGTCTATCAAGTAAGTCTGAAAAAACACTGTCTCTTCCGAAAATCCCTACCTTTCTTATGCCATTAGATGACCCCAGCTATGATTGCCTCACTGTTCTAACAAGACATCTGCAACACACTGTGAAGGCCTCCACAGTTTGGGTAAATCCTTGGCTTTAAGATAATGTCAAAATTTGCTGAAATTTCAATATAACTAAGTTTTCACTGTTGATGCTATTTTAAATCCTCCCTGTATTTTGCTTGGAAAAAGGATGGAGAGAGTTTCGACATCTGACTGCAGTCAGCTCCCGTTTCTGCGAGCTGGGGCATGGTCCTCAGATGCATGGAAATCTGCCAAAGCAGCTGTCACCTGGGAAGAGCTCAAGTGCCCCTTGGCTATGGTTAAGCTCTGCTTGTAGGGTGATGAAAGGCAGAGTTAGAAGAGATGCCCAGGTGTGAAAGGAAAAGATATTTGCAACTGATCATCCTAACTTAAGAGTATTAGATTCACACTTTCCTACCCTTGATGCTGCACTGGATTCACGACCAGGAAATATGAAGAGCTAGTATCCAAAATTGAAATGCTGTTTTGGGGTAGAGGGGTTCTTTTCTATGTCTTATCTATTTGTGGGATATTCACTTCCAATTTTTTTCTTTAATGTGTTCCAAATACTAGGTCAAATCTATGTGCATCTGATAAGAAACTTTCAGCAAGTGAACATACGCTGTGGAAAGAGCTTTATCCAAAGTCATGTCTATTGTTTATGTGGTGGAAGAATATAAAAAACAAGACACTATATCTCTGTCCATATGTGGCTAGGTATTTAGCCATGTACAGAACTGGCGCACTGGGGAACTTTTCCTTTATGACCACATAAATCTTTTTCATTAAAATCAGAGTTATTTATGCCTAGGACTACCTGTGCTTGCACCAGACCTGGTGGGCTACAAGAAAACCCTGCCAAGACCACAGACCAACCCAGCTCTCCAGGGATTCCTAGTTCGTCATAAGGAGTGGCTTAAGAAAGCAGTTTTTTGAAGTCAGGTTATGAGTCCCTGTGGGCCTCCTGTTTATTTTATAAAGGAAAAATTCATGCTACCTCTTTACCATATAACCCAACACCCATAGACAAGAGGAAATGCTTTGACAAAATTTACAGAAACTTATCTTTGAAAATTCCAGAATCTTGTACACCTTGCTTATGCTGCTGCATGTCCATTAAAGAAAGACAACTCCCTAAGACTTTGTCCTGAAGGGTATCATTCTAGGAATGACATACAACAGTAGATGTTGAAAATACAACAGTCATAAAATTCTGAGCAAATATTTGTGCTAATGAAGGTTAAGGAGTTGTCAGTCCTGAAAACTGTAGTCCTCTATTTATCGACAGTCTAATTTCAATGCAGGCAGCTGGAGTGGAAGCTTCCCTACACTGGCCTGCCAACGCTTTCAACCCTGACCTAAAGAGACCCTCTCTAGAAGCAAGAAATAATTCATTCTTTATGCTTGTTTGGCCCTGGATTTATTTCAAGCAAAGGCTGCCAATTCCACTGAATCTGTACACAGTGGTTTTATAATATGGTCTACAGTCAACTGGGATCTGGACTGAGACCACCTAAGTCATTCCATTAAAACAACACACTGTAGTAGAAATAGAGTGCTGGGAGCAAAAGGCCAGAGCTGTTATCCACTTCAGCTTATTTTTGTGATTGGAAGGTGGTTGCAAAGGAAGGGAAAGCAAGCTGAGTCACACCTAATAGCCTTGAAAATTGCATAGTAAAAATTAGGAGGAAAGGTCAGAGAGCACTAGAAAATAGTTTGGAGCTTTATATACTTGCATCACCTATTCTTTTAAACACAAGTATTCCCTATTCCTTTTATGAAACGAGGTGCATTCTTCTTGATGTCAGAATTCACTTGCTGTAGGCTTGCTGACTCTGATGCAGCATCCGCTGACTGAGACAGTGACTTAGCTCCTTTTTTAGTTAGGCCAGCTTTGGGAAATGGATGTCTTAGTATTTCAGGATCTAACTTTTGGTTTCTGCTTAAGGAGTACAATTTTCAGAAATGACTAATTACTCAGTAATCTTCAGAATAAATAATTTTCAGAGAGTACTAATTACTTCTGAAAATTAGCCCATTCAATGCCAGGCTGTAGCCAACTGGACTTACAGACACACCTGTCTCTTCCGAAAAGCAGAAATTCAAATGGCTCCAATCTGAAGCCCCATCCTGCTTTTTTTGAAGTTGTTCACAAAACTGTTCAGAAAGAGATTGTGACAAAAGGCCTGAATTAGACAAAGACTATTTGTGTCAGTCTCTAGTATAGCCTTTAATTTATTCTTCCTTAGGTGTGTACAGAAACAGAAATTTCCCACTGTTTAGAAGGGTGAAGTTTACTTGCATTATGGCCATGCCGCCTGCTTTAGGAACACACCTGCTGCTCCAAAACGTCAGCTGAGAATATAGTTCTGTTTTATGAGACTCATTCCTCCTGTAGTTAGAAGTTAATTTCACTGTTGACATTTGTGAAGCACAGGCTCGTTTCATGATATGACTAGAAGGGGAAAGAATCAGGTGGTACAAAAAAATGAATTATTTGCAAAAAATGGTTTATCTATGTGATTTGTGACAACATCTATTGCTTTTGGAAGCATGCTCATCGTAACCTTTTATACCTAAATAATCATATGACAGGAATTTGTAAAGCAAGCAAGGTAACAACACCCTCCAGTAGAATAGCATGAATAGAAACACTCTTGGAAACTAAACAAAAAACTCAGTGGTTATCTGTTTAATCCTGCTAAATTCAACATAAAGATGCACTGATATCTGTAGTGTTGTATTAATCCCATAACTGTTTTTATTTGCTCAGAAATATACACTTCAGATGGCATGCTTTAAAAAAAAAAGAAGAAAAGGACAAATTTTCTTTTTTAATTTTTCAGATCATTTCTATAGTTCCTTTCTTCAGAACTGATCAGGTGCATGACAGAGGCCTTAATACTATCTAGAATACAAGCTACTAGTACAGTCAGAACATGGCTCCATCCATTTTCCCTTGATTTTATTTCATAGAAAGACAACTGTGCTAACTTTGACCAAAGAATCATACTGATATCACACTGAATTATCTTTATGGAGTAAAAGTAAGTATGCTTCTAAAAGTTTGCAAGATTGGACCTAAACCAATGAGTTAGTAAAAGGATAACAGAAATTTATTTCTGTAATTCAAACAAAGGACTGAACAACACCCCAACGTGGCATTTTTCACAACATATTTCCATCCTTTTTCCCTGTTATTCAGACATCCTGACACACTTAACAAGTTCTGCTACTTGTATTTTCCACCTCAGATCAGCACAGAGCTGGAGCTTTGATACTTAGTCTAATTGCTTCCTCTTGCCTCACCCCACACCTGTATCCACTTAATGCCTCAGGAAAGCAACAGAACTGTAGAGTACTTTGCAGAAAATCGGTGTACTTATATTGAAAGAAAGACCATAATATCAGAGATGGAATTGTTAGGCAGCACAGTATGAAGCAGTTGGAAGGAAGAATTACCAGCCGCAAAGACAGTAGAAAGGACCAAAGCCATACGCCTGCCTGGTTAGCTCTAATTGGGCAGAAGCCATCACTGTATCTTTTAAGAAAGGGAGAAAAAGTGACCTTTTTGTACTACCAAGTGCAACAAAAATAATCCTTCTTAATAGTAAGCCAAAACAAAACTTTATGTCAATTAGTCTATTTGGAGAGAGAGAAATACAGTCACAGATTTTCTTCAGCTACAGTCAATATTTACTTTGAAACATATTTGATGTTTTTGCTAAACAAGTCCTGGCTTTTAATTATTCATAAATCTCTCTAATGCTTCATATTTTGTGTGTGTTTCCCTTATTATTTTTTCAAACACAGAATATCATATAATCTTCAAGGAAGCAAACTCCCACCATTTCTCGTGGCTCTCTGACAGACATCAGCATGAATCTATGTTGTTTTGGATTCGCCCCTAACGAAGGTGGAAGCAAATTTATGAAGAAACATCTACTTTTACTCATTATAATAAATCTGGGCTGGCTTATACATGCTGGAAAGTTTAAACTATAGATTTCACCTCCTGAGGAAAAAAATAAATTCAACTACCGAAAGAAAACCCCAACCAAAAAAGTACCCAATGGGCCTCACCTTCCCTTATTTACATGGACCCCCTACTCCAAACCCACAGCTACTAGCAAAACCTCACTGCATTCTGATAACCATTAAATCACTGGATAGATATGGGTGGAAAACGGTGTCACATGCAAGTAAAATAACTGGCTCTATTTAACTGTTGGCTCTATTTCCAGGTTGAGGATTAACTAAGCTGCTCATCACTTCAGGTCAGACTGGACTAACTGCAAAATCATGTCGTATTGTACGCTCACAAGGTCACTTCTGCAGAGGTACTCGCAAGTCTTTGTACTGAACTTGTGATTGCTCTGGAAGGGTTCATCGGCTTGTGCACAGCATGGTGTGTGCACAGGGCAGCCCAAGCAGCTCACCTGAGCCTGGAGGACCTGGTGAAGCAACTTCCCAGTAAAACTGTTGAAGGGGGGGTGCACCTCTGCATGGCTCTGCAGCTGCTGCTGGGCTCCAGGCTGGTTCACCTGTTCCAGTCAAGGGCTGTCCCTGCCAAGGCTAGACCACAGGTATGCAGTGACACTAGAGCGACGGGGTAACGTAGAGGTCTACAACATCATGAAAGAATGTGTGAGAGTGCATACAAACCAACAGTTCTCTTTCTCTCGCACCCTGGGATCAAGAGGCCACCAAATGAAGGGAGCAGGAGCCAGGATGAGACAAACAGAGGTGGCAGTTCTTCAGACAAGAGGCAGTAGGCCTATAGGGTTTCAAGGGTAGACAAGAAGAGTATGTGTAGGAGAGATCCTCTAATGGCTACAAAGCAGACAAACCACACCAGGCTTAGGAAAACCCCCTCAGCTGGGAACGGTGCCAGGAAGTATCACATGTGCCTGTCCTGCTTTTTCTCTTCCCTAGATACTTACGGCTATTACTGGAGACACGATACCAGGCAAGATGGACCCATATTCTGAACAAGTACCGCTGTTTTTACTATCTAAGAAGAGTCCCTCTAGCACGTTCCCTATGGCCTACATACTCTGGTTTTTTTTTTTTTCCCCATTATTAAAAGATTATTGCATTCCACAATTTTCCTGGCTAACAAAGAAATTATTTTACTCATAAGGCAGATGACACATTTCTTAGTACTCTCCTTTTTAGCCTTTCTGCTCCTAATTCCACAGAAAGACACATTTCTTAGTACTCTCCTTTTTAGCCTTTCTGCTCCTAATTCCACAGAAATAAACTGGCAAGTAAGCACCAACTCATGCACCTGCATATTTGACTCCCCTTTACTTTTACCCAACAGCTTTCTGACTGAAAACAAGACCACTTTTCTAGATCATTAAGGGTGGACTAGACTCATAATACAGAACATGAAGTTAGGTATGTATATGGGAAAATACTGGCAAATATTTTTTTTAAAAAGGCTAAGTTGCAAGAGTTTTAAATAACTTTAAACAAGTTTTACCATATAAAATAAAATTTGGGGTGCAATGGAGTTTTATTTCAGAATTTAAAAGGAAAATTTCTTTTCAATTTACTTAGTGTGGGTTTAATTGCCACTGAGACAAATATTACATGCATGCTATACATTTTACATGTCTATGCATTCTGCTTATATCCATAATACCAGTACAATAAATCCTGCTCCTTGCTGCACATAATACCAGTGTTCCTGGTGGCCTTCTGGAGAGGCTTTCTGCTCTCCACATAGCCTCAGCTCCTGAACTCAGGTGCTCTGAATCACTTCTTGGTAAGAGATCATAGTCATTCTTATTACTAACTTGAGCCCAAATGCTGAAGCTCTGGAGAACCTGTTTCCCTCGTACCCATAAGGGGGGTGGCTTTGTGCATCAAGTCTAAAACACTTCTGGTTTTTGTTTCATTTAGGTTCAGCAGATGTTTTTTGCAGTTTTCTTGGCAAAATGAAGCATCAACAGTTTCATTTAAAGACAATCAAAATAATTTTTTTAATCTGCAACTATTTCAGGTATTTTACCGCTTTTTTCCCTAAAATCTAAATGAAATGTGTATTTAATTTGAAAATATTGTTTCTCTGTCTGAATAAATTTTCTGATTTCTCTGTGAATTTGCTCATTGTTCCAGATTACGTAGACATGATTTTTCAACGAATAAACAGTTTGTCTGTGAAATCTTGCCCAACACCAGTAGTGAAGGCTAGAATTCTAGCGAGCCAGAAATCAGGAGGCAGTGTTCTCTCCCTAGGGAGGCCAGCTGAATACCATGCTTCCCTGCTTGTAAAGTAGGGATACACATCTTTTGTCTATCTGAATGGCAAGGGAGAGTCTCACCCTCTCAGTCTCTCTCTCTCTGTATAGAGTGTAGAGCCGTTAACACAATAGACCCTGACCTAAAAGCTACTGTAATACAAATTAATACTAGTTTTCCACAAGCACTTCAGTAATGCTGCCTAAATGTATTTTTTGGCCACAGTACCATCCACAAAACAAATGCAGCGCATTAGAGATTTTCACCACTTGTATTGCAATTACCACAGTGAAGCAAGTCTTTTAAGAATCTTAGTGGTATAAAAAGAAAATAGCATCATCTTGTTCAATGCCAGCTCCTCTGCTGAAATATTCATCACCTAAGTGATAGTTACGTGCTTTTTCAAAGTGTAAAATGCACAAGCTTTGCCACTGGCAGACTATGTTCTTACTATGCTTAAACCTGTGTAAAGCAGCCATAATTGTTAAGCGTGGATGGCCAAAAACTACAATAAATTTTAAGAGAATATATATTTTTATTCAAGTTATGTCTAGAACTTTTTAAAAAGAAAATTAAGAAAATCTCAGAACGAAAAATGCAAGCCTAGACATCTGAACTTTTCAAGTAGCCTTTACTTTAAAATAAAATGCAGCTATAGTTACCAAATAAATTAACTGATATTTATTTTTATTACTTGTTACTACTGGTACAATTTATTATTACTATTTAATGGATATTTGTTATTATTGTTGTTTACAAGGAAACGATGCTCGTACAACTGTGCTGTCTGTCCGCCTGTCAGTCTTTCCACTTAGTCACTTTTGAATCCACTGGGCAATCCCAACTCACTTAGCTAGAGGGTAGAAGTATCAAAGATAATTACATTCCTACAAGCTTTGTGAAAATTGACAACTAAATAAAGAGGAGAGAACCAGACTGGTATTGCCAGCTGGGAAAGGCTGCAACATTAGCGCAAGAGCTACCTGCTTTACCTGGCATACCAGCTGCTCAGTCAGCATGCAGGAAAAAAATAGGACTTACTGACAAAAGCACAGCGGAGAACCCACCACAGCATACACGGCTTCCGTCTCCATAGGAGATCAGGGACACAGGAGGGGCATGGTTGGGATCAAGGTCATAAAGGAGACAGAAGTAGCAGGGGGTCTTGTGGTAGCGTGTGGGCATGGGTAGGGAGAAAGTGTTCCACTGACCATGAGGCAACAGGTCCCAAACCACAGTTATTTTCTGACTCCTGAATCATTCTTCTTGATAACAGAACCATAACAAAGTTTCTTTATGGACACCACCTGAGCAGTTCTACATAAGAAATCTGCAGAAATAAGATAAGCAGAGTGCTTCCCTAGGTAAGCTCCTGGATCAAGTGAAAAGTTAAGGCAACTTCTGAAAAAAATAGGAATTGATGAGCAGAACTTGGGGGGGGGGGGGTGTGGTATTGGATTAAAGGATTAATTTCAAATAAAGCATTCTGTTACATCCTCCTTGATCATTCTGTATCCATAAAGGAGGTAGAATTCATCTTACCAGAATGACCACTCTTTTGGTATTTGTCTTTCCTGTAAAGCCTGTTAATCACTCTGCTGCTTCCAATGATGCATCAGTTAAGGGTTCAAGTGTCATCACGGACACACAAACCCAGATAAAGTGAAGAAGATTAAATTCATGAGCAATTTTCCCTTGAAAGGGCACTGACCTAATATGCTGCCATTTCTCCTCCTGCCAAGAAATCCTGTTCATTTCAGGCCAATGCTCTAGATTCATAGGGTCGAAACCTTGCGGCTTCAAGATACAGTTTCAAGTGCTGCACGAGATCTAATGAGATCCAAATGACTGCACCTCTCTGCAAAATTGCCTTAGCTCCACTCTGCTCAGGCACTTTGCCCTGAATCCCACTATCTCCACTGACTTGGTTCTAGCAATTCGCCGAGGCATGCTGTGAAACTCCCAGCTTTGCTTGGATACGTAGGAGTGATACAGAGCTCATGGTTTGGTAAGAAGATAAAGAATAGTGCTTAGACTGGGTAGGTTTTATTGCTGTTACAATAGCTATTCAAAGCACTTGCCAGCGTTTGTTTATTGGTACACTCCCTTCATATTCTGACCATGAGATTTAGGGTGAAGAGGAATCTTACTGTAGGTCAGTTCAACGTCAATCATTCTGGATCTACTGTCTTTTATAACTGGGCAGAGAACACTAGGGCAATCTGGGGATTTCATTTAAGTTCCCCATGACTTCAAGGATCTAGGGAACTGGCAATGGCCTGGATTTTTTCTTACTGTAGTAAATTATAGTTCTGGCTTTTGGGGCTCTACTACAAGTTTTGAGTTTGTTTTGCTGACAAGCGTTTTGTGGCTCGTGGTATTTAGTTGCATCCGGAATAGATGTTCTCTGAACCCTTTTGAACTATGTATCTCTTGCAACTGACTTCAGTTGATGGCCCTGGTGGTCTTAAAAAGCTGTAAATGGCAACTACAACTGTAGCTAAACACAAATAACTAAATTACTTATTAAGCAACTGTATTTCTTTTTGCAAGTACATTTTTCCTTTCAAATTTTGTAATTAGTCAATCAATGTAGAAATTACTTAAGATTGCATTTGTGCTGGAAAAAACAAACAACCAAGCCAGAGCCTTGATCTGAATAAAATTTTAGGTCTATGGGATTTTTATTTTATTCCAAAATATCTTGCTCTGAGACCTATTAAAACAGTCATTGTTTCAAGGCACGATATTTGATGTTTGTAAAGTGTATTAGACAGATACTTGCATGCTTTATATTAAAAAGGCAATGATTGGCTTCACAAAGAACCATACAAATACCTTTTTAATTGAAATCTTTCCATCTCCCCTACTTTCAAGTCCCCAAAGGTACCAAGCTATGAATTTCAATGAGGGCTTTGCAAAACAGTATTTAATTAGTGCTTTGCTGTCAGCCTTTCTCCCATCACTCACCTAACCATTCTTGTTTCTACAGTGACACGTAACAGCAATTTAATATCATACAAAAGGAGCAACATTCTTTAACAGATAACACGAGTCTGAAACATAGCAGTTCAACCTAATTTTGGTATGGCTGTTTTTCAAACCCATATGGAATAGTGTCTGTTTTTATTATGGAGGTAGCAGACCTTCATTCATTCAAAAAAAAAGTGTCATTCTATACCTGAAGGAACCAAAGGCTTCAACACAGAGCTACAAAGCATAATCTGAAAATTAATCCCTTGTTTTAGAAATGCATTGCTGAGTAGTTCCTTGTAACGGAAGCAGTCTGTTCTATCATCATTCCATTTCAGCTGTCAATCTAAAAATATTGCCATGAAAAAGTGTGACTAAAGCTGAACCACAGCAAATGATGCAATTGGACACAGGACAGTATTGTGACCAGCTTGCAGACACACTGCAGTCTCTTTTGGTTGAATGTTAATTGCTAAGTTCTCTCCCTAGCTGAAGAAGCCTCTTGCATTCCTTACCAAGTAAACCCTAACACAGTAAAGATCACAATTAGCACCTCTTATACCTTCTGGCTAAAAAGGAGACTGGCCACTAAGCCTGGCTTCATTAGTTCATGATGTTATCCTCTTTCAGTGGGATCACAGCAAGGTGATACACCCAGGCTCAAAACCTTTAGTGCTTAGGCAATGCTAGTGCTACACTACAAAAAGCTTCAGTGCATTACCTAGATTAGGCACATCAGATGTCCCCTCCATTTTCTACACTGGCTTGCCACTGAAGTGTCATCAAATTCTTGTTTCTTATCCTAAATGACTTCCACACCCAGTTTCTCATCATCTTCAAAGGAATTAAAAAATCCGTACTGGGAATGCCCCAGCTAAAAAGTCACTTCTTCATCGAGGTGTAATTCTCCCTGAGAAAGGTAAAGTTGATTTATGACAGACACACATCATTCCTGTGTGGAGGTGAATGGAAGAAGGGGAAATGAATTATGAGATCCTGTACACACTTCCTGTGGGAAAGATGAGAATACGAACAAGCAATATGTGATAGAAATAACTGCTGCTGCTGATGCAGATTAATATTGCAGTGTTTTTATGTTAACATGATTAGGATACAGCAGCATATATGGAATGGAATAGCATCACAGCAGACTAATGCTGCTTGATCTACACCCTGGAAATGTAAGTTCAGCTCTTGAAGTAAACTATAGAAAGAGATCACTCAGATGAATGTTCCCATATGATGTCTTTAAAGAAATTTCAGCACGACTGGCAATTTCTTGCTCAGACAAGGGGTCAGAAATGGAGTAAAAGGGATGCTACCAGCAAATAAGAATGAAGGATTTTGAGAGGTGTGACAAAGGGTACTTATTCACGCTACACCTACCTTTTCATAACATTTCTCCTTCTTTCAAATACCTTCTTAACATTACACAAAATACATTCAGAAACCAGGTGATTAAAGCAATAGAATATTTTTCAACATCTGATTGCAGGCAGAATTGGGAAAAGATGAGGTAGCATCCAGAAATAAGAATAAGACCCATGAGGAAAGCTGACAGTATCACATGAATTGCTCACTATGGTACACCTTTCTGTCCTCGGTCTTGGCTACAACTTGTGAGTCAGTATCAAGACACTAATTTTGGTAAAGAGGGAGCAAAGAAAATGAAACTAGCAGTAAAAGCCACAAGGCACCACAGGAGGGTGCTACACACAGTCACTGTATTCATCCAGCAGGAAGAGTTGAAGACAGCATGACTTTATGCTTTCCATGGAGCTTGAAAGCAGGAATAAGTCCTTTTCCCTCATAGCATCTCAGAGTGAATCCATTTACTTGTAATCGGAGACTCAAAACAAAAGGGCAACGGTAGCGTTAGCCTGAGATCTGTGTTGGTTGTAATGATACTGTCAACTGAGGCCTGTTGCTAACGTTGTAAGGAGTGAGAATTAGCTTAGCGAATGACTGATCCAATGCAGTGAGTTTAATGATTGTGTAAGTATTTTATTGTGCCTACACTGTGTTAGAGAATAACAACTCTCTACCTCAAAACATCAGCAGTTATTCTTTACATGCTTAATATCAATATATCTTTGGAAGACTCCAGGATTCTTAGAATGAAATTGCTGTATGAAGGGATATACACTTTTATGAATCGGCATGTAACAATACACTGACTGTCTACAAGTACAGCTATATTTTGCTGTGCCCAGATATGTTTTCTTTCACACTTCCCACTTACTTTTCAGTGGATAAACAAACCCACAGCACTGTACTGTATACAATACAACACAGTTACCACTAACTACTTTTTCCTGAGGCTGTTTACAGCAATTTAAAGAATAGTTTTGAACTACTCATCCCCTTCCCCTCTCAACAAATGAAAGACAAGTTGTATTGCTATATAGAAGCTGATTAACATAACAGGGGCAGAAAGGATCCCAAGAGATTTCTCCTAACTTTCTGGGGTACACGTAACTCCCTTCTATATCCCAGTGAAGGTAAGAGACCTCACCACAGTAATCTGATGCATCTTGCAGGTCCCTGGCAATACAAAAACTGCATGTACTTTCTTTAAAGTATCTTCTAGCACAATGGAGGGTCTGTTGTCCAACTGCCCAAATAAGTATGACATATCCTCCCCAGAACCTGTCTCTTCATTGCCCCATCTCAATGGAGCTTCTGTTCAGAGTCCCTGGGTATGGAAAAAAGGGTATGCTAACCCACAGAGGTGGCTGAACTACTTGCCTCCTCTCAGGTAGGGAAAGGGAAGATAATGCAAGGGAGACTTCCAAGCAAGATCTGGAATTCTTACTCTTCCCCCCCTATCCCTTTAACATCACTCATCCTTTTTTTGTTCTGTCATTCTCTGACCCTAATCTAGTTAAATCTTTCTGAGGTGTCCTCCCTCTTTGTGTTGGTTTTCTTGCTAACTCCCTTAATCATAAAATATCTCGAGCTGGAAGGGACCCATAAGGATCATTGACTCCAACTCCCAACTTAATGTAATGTTGGCCAACAGCTACTGCATTGCCAGCTTTCTTCTGTCATAATATCCCTTGCAAGTTACCCCTCCAGTTTTCCTCTCTTTACGTACAGAGTAGCTACTACCACTTGCAACTTTGCTTTCTCTATAAAACCCTCTTTCCTTATTTCTCTCTATGGCGGAGCTTGCACTCTTCAAGGAATGAGTCCATCTGCTGTTCACTCTTTGACCCTGGTTGCTTGTTAGCATATCCGCTCTATACAACATCACACTTTTGCCGCCACCTGTCTCTATCCCCTCTTGCTTGATGAGTTCCAGTTGTTCTTCAGGGAGATGGTGAAGGGAGAACAATCCCTAGCTCCTCCTTCTGTTCACCTGATTCTAGTGGTCATCATCACTACTGGGAGTATCACAGTTCGCTTCCAGTAAAACCCAGAGCATGCTGTACAGACATCCTGTACCGTCCATGTGTGCAAGCACCTCCATCCAGAGGTAATGGCATTTCCTAGGATCACATCTGTAAAGTACCCTGGGATACTTCAGGATGAAAGGTGCTCTATTAAAAAATAGGTAACTACCTCAGAAGCAGCACTGTGAGAAAACAATACATACCAGTGCCTTAAAATTACTGCTGGCCTACTAGTCCACACAGGAATTCCAAGTTAATGCAACCAAGCAGTGCGGATGGCATCATGATGAAGGACAGAAAAAGGCCTAGCAGGCCAGGAAATAATGCCAACACGCAAGGTAAGATGCAGTCAGCAGCACTGCTTCCTGCAAGGTGGAACTCTGGCGCTATTGGCTCTGTTGGGGCATGACCTTGCTTTGAGAAAGCCACCAAATATTAATCAAAAACGGAAACCAGGACCCAGGATAGCTGTGACACAAATGGGCTGGTGACTGACAGCACAAGCAGTGCCAGTGGAAGAGTGGAGATACTCAGCTTGCCTGGTCAATTTGCTACTACAGGAGAAGCATCAATACAGAAGATCACAAATAATTTAGCAGAATGAGAACTCATCTGCTGCCTAATAAGTTGTGTACAAACATGTATTTTCCCAATTCAAATGTCACTGTCAAAATTTCACTCCAAAGGAGAAATCTGCCAAAGAGATGCACAACTGCTCTCCCAAACTCCAAGCTGGAAGCATGGAATTAGGCAAATGCTTTCAGAGAAGCTTCTGTCAGCCTGCATTGAATACCTGTTGCCACTATCACTCTAATTATTTGGCAGCTAAATTCTGTTTCTAACACTGTCTGGGGCATACCACAAGGAAAATACATTCATGCGTTGCCACTTTCACAAAAGAGAAAGAAGTATGGCAACAATGGCCACCACATACACTTTTTCTTTAGGGAACAGAGTTTGGATGGGAAGAAAAGGGAAAGATAATTCATCCAGCAGAAGGCGATGAAGAAATACTAACTACTGAGAAGATATTTTTACATACAATTTCATAAATAAAGAAAACAGGCTGCTGGTCACCCTGTATCCTATACAAATACTGGAAATGCAAACTGTCTGGAAAGAAGAAATAGAATGCTATACCCTGGTATGTGCACTAATTCATTAACTGCTCTGTGGCTCCAATCCAGCAAAACACTTAAGCACATGAATAGTCCCAACAACAAAAGCCTGAAAGCCTGACCATACATTAAAGTAAAATGCAATGTAGGCACAAGCCTCTCCCTTGCTTTCAGAAAAACCTACAAAACCCAGAGAACAAAATCAGTGTTGCCTCCCTTAGGTACAGCAGGCAAGGAGTGGGGTCAGAGCAGCCACATTCAAGGACAGCTTAGGAAAATATATTTACAAAATGCATATGTATTTGTATATACAAATTTTAAATACACATACATTGGTGGTATTACTTATCGTTTTCTAAGCATTGTAAGAGTCCAGCATATCTGCAATATGAAAGGGCCATTTAGCTATGAAAAAACTCCCGAACTTTTTACTGGGTTTGCTTTTATGGGAAGATAGTTTGCCGCTCTCTGGAAATGGAATATGTTGCTCTGTTTTCCCTGAGTTTTCCTCAGAGAAGGAATCTGAATAAAATGTCAGCCTGAGACACAAAACAATCCTAGCTTACACAAATCAAATGTCAGGGTTCAAGCGAGCGTGATGATAACATTTGGTGGGGGCACAAGGGAGAGAGATGAGTGATTCACAGTCTGGAAGGCGACATTGCAGGGTCTAGGTCAGGGGAAAAGTGAGAGGTGCTGGGGAAAGATGGGTGTGGAATGGAGATGATGAATATATTGCCATTTGATAAAAGTTACCTGCTATCAAGATTTGCTCAGACGGCGCCATTAAGGCATTCAAAAAACATTTGCCAGTAACCTCAGGCGACAAAATCCTTTATTATCCGAACAAGAATATTACCAAGAGGACCATTTAAAGAACAGTTATAATTTCTCCTTTTACTATCGTTAGTATTTACATTCACCAAAATAATCCTCCTGCTTCTCTGTTCAAATGCTACAACCAGCACCAAACGCAGACACGCAGTGGGCATGCAGGCAAACACATTTTCCACACAGCAGCAAATTCGATCCCCTTCCTGTCACAAACGGTTAATTTTTTTCTGGGGCATTCAGCATCAGATTTCATGCGGAGGCACCTGAAATAGCAGTCCTATGTTATTAGCCATTTAAGACCAAATGCTATCACCAACACAATGAGTGGAAGCCTAATCTGCAAGTTGTACTTCAGAAATGAATGAAATGTTTATAGGGCAGTAGTGGTGTGAAAGTGGAAGAACCTGCTTCTCTCAGAGGTCTATATGCTCTGCTGGCACATTCAGGGTGAGAAACATCCAGTGTGTACACAAACCACTCTTGCTCTCATGTCATTGCTCTTTTTCTGTGCCTTGAGGCTCATTCGTCATTGCAGAATACTTTCTTCATCTTAAAACTAGCAGGCTCTCTTCTGTGCCAAAGTGACTATCTCAGCACCTGTTTATTGCTGTGCTACAGTGCCTACCGACTTCTTGCTACAATAACAATCATTAGTAGCGTTTGGGATTAGTAGACTATGTAATTGACCTGCAAGCATATTCTTCAGTACTGAACTGCCTTTAATCTGCTTATCACCTATCCGTTTCTTCCTGGCACTTTTTACCCTCTTTCTCGAAGTTCTGCGTAGGTCCTAGAGACACTTCTGTCCTATAGATTAGTGAAATGGTTTGCTAAGGTCTTCCACAGAAAGCGAAAAGTTTACGATGGTAGTACAGTTATTCACAAATTACTTTACCTATGCAATGGTGTAACCCAAAGAAATAATCATCATTTGCATCACCTGATTCAATCTCTGGTTTTGGCAGATGTTCACAGTCTCCTGGTGCCAGTTCAAATCCTACTGAAACTGCTGGGAGTTTGTGGACTTCCAAACCAGTTTGATCAGACTTGCATCTCATCTCCACTTCAGAGAGAACACTACAGCTGTGACTGGAGCAGTCTTTAGCCTCTACAGATTTCATGGTCTAACAAAGCTATATTATTTCATCCTAGTCTCCATGTATACACCTAACTGGTATTCCATGTTTTAAAAAGAGCAAGCAGGTGAAAGGATAGGACGAATGAAGATGAAGATACATTGGCAGAGCTGCACATGGAAATAAGCATGGCATCTGCTAGCAGCATATCTGGTTTGTAGCCATCCCTGGCTTTAGCAATCTAAGAAAAGAAAGGTGAAGAAAATCCTTTGGAAGCTACAAGCTGTTTGCAAGAGGCCAACAAGACTTTGAGGCAGTAAATAGAGTGCAGTCAATATTGCTGTGCAAGGGTGAAAATGGAAAAATAGAATTCTTCTTGATAAGCAGCTCTATTTGATTTCTATACTTTAATGAAAAGCATCGGCTAAACACTGAATATGGATTTTAATTTGGGCAGTATTTGTTGGTGGTCAAGTTAAGCAGAAAAACAATGGCAGCTTTTCCTGATAACAGGTCATATTGAAAAGCAAGGAAATCCTGTTTCTGCCTGTAAATAGATGGTGGAAGTCCAAGGAGAGAATAAATACGGAGCAGTAAAAACGGGATGTCACTCAACAGTCACACTTCTGACCACAATGTTGCTTTTTAGATAGCTCAACTTAGTACAGCTCAGCACAGAAGTATCTCCATGAAGTGAGTCATAATAAACATGAAGAGAAAATGAGGCCTTTACAGGTGTTTTTAGGGGAAATGAAGAAACAAAACAACCCCATAAAATATTCAACCAAATGACACATAAATAAACTTTGAGTGCTTAGAGATATATTTACATTCCGGGTTTGGGCACTTGATAGCTAACAGCAAGAAGTGCATTTGATGGACACTCAGATGTGGCACCATTTACATTAGGTCTAGAAAGCCTCAGAGCCGGGTTAAAAAAATACCCACAGTCTGGACAACAGGAAAATTCCTTTAGCCACCTAATGTCCCTATTGCATGAAACTAATGAGAACAACATAAAAAACACGAAGGGGCTTTCCTGCTCCCACCAAGGCTCTACTTTTAAAGGATCTACCTGCTGAGAATTACCACCAGTGTTCTTTGATTTTATTGTTTTTCTGGCATTTTACTCTACCATGGGGCTGCTTCATGGAGCATTTCAGTGAGCTCCTGACAGGTAATCCTCCAGATTAATTCAGAGTTCATTTGGCCGATAAGTGGTCAGCTTCTCTGTGAGACAGCACAGGAATGACAGCTCACTATCTCTTTCTGTGAATTCTCGGAAGATTGAACAGCACAAGGTATTTTCAACTAATGCCAACTGAAGACAAATGGTAACTTAGCCAAATGCTAACAAGTCATGTTGAGATCTACATAGAAAGCCCTTTCAAAATAAATCTCCAGGTAAACATACTATTCAGGATTCAAGAGAGAGACACAGATTAGGCTAGGAAAGTATTGCTCACCAAATCCTGGTTTAAAACAGCTTATTACAGGCTTTTTTTTAATGATATGTTTTTCAGACTCCAATTAGAGCAGAGTAATTAAATGTCCATTAAGGAAGCACTTAGGCCAAATGACAGCTTTTCCTCGGAAGCTTAGAGGGAGTTCTGAAAGCATTTTGTCTGGAGAGGTGAGAAGCAGAAACACAGGACTGGAGAAGAGCATGCAGACATGCAGCTCTACCCTGCAGGGCAGGGTAGGCCAGTCTCACCTCAAGCACAGCTTGAATGCTGCCCTTCAGCAGAGCTGGCAGGACCCTTTTTTTGTTTTGTTTGGCCTTTTCCTGGAAAGCTCCCCCAACACTGAAATATTTCACCCGTGAAAGGGAACAGGCGATTCAGAAACACTACCTGGAATACGCTCCTTCACCTGGCAAGTCAGGCTTCATGTTTGAGCTGTCTCTTGTACTACGTGCCCAGCCTCTCCTCTCGATAAGGGAGCTTCGATAAGGGGACATTCATGCTATGGTGCAATACAACAGCCACCTATGGAGGCAGACAAGGCTGCCTAACCACCACTACCATATAGCGCCAAGGATAATATCTCCAGGTATAAATGTTTCAGAGTTTTGACGTTTTTTTCCTATGAATTTTTTAATATATATAATTATTATTATTCCAGGAAAAGCAGCTACTTCAGAGAACAAAATTTGGTTTAGTGGAAAAATACACTTCTTTCAAAAATAATGTTGACAACATTTGGTTGACCTGTTCAGGTAGCTATATTCCACTTCACTTTTCAGAACCTACACATTCCCAGTGTCAATTTGGCTGCCTTCCCAGTGCCAGGGCACGGGGCAGAGAGTCATCAGGCATCCCGAATTTCAGTAAGAAGTCAAGCTGCCTGGCACCATCAGAAATTGTTCAATTTACAACAGTGAGCCAACAGAGAACAAAAAGAACAAAAAGTGTAGGGAGGAAAGGCGGGAGAGGACAGGATTTGCAAAATGCACTGTTATCCACCCGGCTCCCTGTGCTACACTTTGATCTCTAAACATGTACATCTAATTCATCAATCACTGATGTTAAAGTGCACCCGGGATGAAAGAAGGGAATTAAATAACAGACCAAAAGAATGGGGCTCAGGGTATCTGCATTCTGTTCCTACTAGGAGCATACATAAAAACAGATACTCAGTTTTACAAAACAGATCTGGTGAAATCAACACAGTATCAATTAAACTGCATGCTCTGTCAAATGATTTCTTCACAGCTTTTCTGGAAAGCTCTTGGGATTTCTACAGCCTTCCTGTGTAACTCTAGGCAAATTATTTAACTTTTCTGCCTTCCATATCTGTAACTTACAGCACATGGCACAACAGCTCCTATTTCAGAGGGGGTTCAGAGTCCTGAGGTAGATTTTGTAGACTCCTGAGACATCCTCTAGTGAATTAGTGATTAGAAAAGCAAATAACTAGGAGGTCACTTCTGAAGCAGGCAGAATGAGAAATGCACGGCATAAGAACAATTCACATCACTGCTTCCCTATCTTGGCATCTTTAGCATTCCAAACAAATGTCAGTTTAAATAACCAATTCTCATTACACTAAATACTGAAATGCCAACACCGATCATGTGAATTTCTGTCAAAAATTAATGTTTGAGTAAGGAGGCTCTTAGTTTTGGCCTGTCTAGTACTTTGCAGTTTGATATGGATTGAAGATAGCAGCTATTGTAGTATCCTCAGCCCATGTTAACTGTAGGGAGAAAACCTGCCAACTCTGGTAAATCACCAATGTAATATGCTTGCAGCACACCGTACTGGATACTATTGGCTTACATTGTGTGTGCAGTGATTTAGTCAGCTATAAACACAGAGAAGAACTTTTAAAGGAGGTGCTCCATAATAAAGAGGGACAAAAGTGCTGATGCTTTTACCAAAGGTGAATGCTTTATGTTGGAACAAGAGAAGAAAGATCATTTGCAGCGTCGCAGCACTGGTAAAGCAGGCAGTGCCTTTTGAAAGTGCTCAACCATACTATGCATGATGCACAAAAAGAGGTAAACTGATTCACTGCATAAGCTGAATGCTCTTATCAATGGTGAACATAGTTCCGAGAGTAACAGCACACGATGCTTGCCTCCCTGTTATACTCAACCCCTCTGTTTCTGCATTTCGTGACTCCTGGGAGAAGTAAAGGAGTTGAACCCTTGCAAGGGTATCATCCTGATCACTTGCGCGTGATTGCAGGTTGGCTTTGCAATCTCAGCACATGACCCATTCCACTGAAAAAACCACTAGTTCTCAAAGACATTGCTGCAGCTTGACTATACTATGACTATACTGTGGTTTATACAGGAGAGGAGCTAGCTAATTGGAAATAAAACTATGAGGGAAAGGATACTGAAAAGAAGTGGCATTAGTGAGCCAGGGAATTAAGGAGACAGAGAAGTATAGATTTTGCCTTGTGCTAACTGTTTCACACCCTTCTTTTATTCTTCAGTCTATTCTCCTCCACTTCACCTCATTCCCCCTTGGCTGGCTGGCTGTGTCCCTCCTTCTCTTACTTTCTGTTTACCTGACGTACCCTTGTCTCACTCCCTTCTTCCTTTGTGCCCCCTTTTAAAAATATCTCATGGTGCTACTACAATGTTTCTGCCATGAAAGCATTCACAGTGACTGTGTGTTTTGTGCTGTCCTCTGCCCTATGTTTGCCTTGTTTACTTAGGCTGTAAATTTTCCCCGTTTGTACGAGGTCTCACACAGTTTGTACGAGGTCTCGCACAATCTGGCCCCATTCTTGACTGGTGCTCAAGTACAAAATAATCAAAATACCATCAAGAACAGTAACAAAAGCAACAATTTTATGACCCAGATACTTCTAAGACATAATGCTTAACAGAGCATGCAAGTATTCTTAGGCTTGAAAATAAACATGGCTATTAAATACAAGCATCTTCCTTCTTATTTCCATTAACTCCTAAATTATTTCAGAATAGCTCAGAGCAACCTCAAACATAACTACATGGAACTGAATCATGAACAGAACTCACGAAACGCATAGTATGCATACCATATACAGGAGGGTAACAGTATATATGAACAGCTATTTGGCATTCATATCTTGAATTCCTACTGGTTTATAGCCACTACGGTATCAACCTCTAGAGAGTTCCTGCTGGATCGCATCTCTGAGATTTGTCATGAATAGCAGAAAAGAGGACCCGTGCCTGCAACATGGTCTGTGGCTGATTTCTCTGCATAGTGAAAAATACGAGACATACACGGACAGATAGTGAGTACAGTAGGTATGAAAGATGCTGAGCATCTTTACACAGCATTCAGAGCAGGCCCTGAATTCATCATTGTATCCCTGATGGCATGAGAGAGACACATCATGACAAACACAACGTACGGTATACTTAAAACAGAGTCCATTTGTTGTGTGCGTGTATGAATGCAAGCTTTTTTCCAGTACACTCTGGCTTAATATTCTTCCCAGATCTTTCTCACCTGATGTTTCAGTCAACTGGATGCTAGAGGCCTTTAAAAAACATGTCAGCTCTTTTATTTAGTATAATCGTGCTATATCCAGAGCAGACAGTATGAACAGAACATTGGTTCACTTCCAATGCTATTGAATGATTGAGTGTGAAAGCCCCCTTTGCATATTTTCTCTCTTTAATTTTTTTTTTAATGTACTACTTTCCAGTGTGTTTTCCCATCCGTGCGTATAGCTTTCCCACCTTGTCAGCATTGCCAGTCAGTCAGTTGCTGAGCTACAGACTGTTCGCTGCACTTTCTGTCACACAGGTGTGGAGAGATTTTTGATCTGACTTACAAATTCCCTGCTCCCCCTGGCAAGCTAGCTGGCTGTCATGCTGCTGCAGGGTGTTTCAAACAGCTGCTCTTTCCAAGACACACTTCTTTGCATCTCCAGCATCATTATTTCTTACACACTTCTTTTCCCCCTTTGGTTTCATCCTTTCCATGCAGAAACAACTACTGTACCATTAAACTATTTCAGACTCTGGCTCATTGAGAAATTATCTGCATGTCCTAGTTTATCACTTATTCAGTCATGTTCAGCTGTGCATCTACTTTTACTACTGTTCAAGCAGTACATGCAAGTTGCACATGTGACTTCTAGATTACTTCCCAGTTGATGTTTTCTAGCACATATAGGCTTTAATTTTTTAGTATTATTTTCTTGCTGTTTTATTTTTAAAATATTTTTTTCTCTTCTGATCAGCACACTTAAATCTGGGACCTGTTACAGGACAGCTTCTGCACAACAGTCTTAGAATTCAATCCCAGATTTTGGCAAAATCTGGCAATCTGCTATTGGTCCCGAGCATTGGGAGATTTCTCCTTTGAGTTTCAGTGAACTCGCCACCATTGCATCCTGCTAATCAGTTGGTTTACTAGTGCATTCAATTTCAGCTGAAGCAAAGCAACAGAGGGTATTGACTACTCAACAAAATTTGGTTTTCTTTCTGAATTGAACCTAATTCAAAGTCCCAGAAAATTCTGAAGCACAGTATTTTTCCTCTAGAAGGCAAGTGAGCTCTAAAACTAAAGTAGAATATGTAGAGACTTCATCATATTTTGCTGAGTATAACCATGATATGGGTCTGAATTGGTCCCTAGGAACTCAACAAGGGCCTGCAACCAACTCTACTTGGGTGTATTTAGCTCTGCAACTTGGGATATACTGAAACTCTATCTTGATTTCATATCCTATATAATTTCCTCACATCCTGGTTTCCATCTGGACTGCTCTGAGGAACAGGACTGCAGCTGCTCTCATGGAGTTAATCTATCCTGCAGTTCAGACACAGTCACAAGAGCTTTAGACAATACTGTAATATTTACACCTCAGTTTTCTTACCTATAAAAGGAAGATTGCAGCCTCAGGTTTCAGATGCATTTAAAATTTTTGTAAGCCAAAAGAGGCATGCCTGTGCCTCCAATTCTATGACATCCTAAGCAGTCACCATTTACGCTGACATTTATTGAAAGCCTTAATGTGAAAAGATGAGGGGGGAAAAACAAAACAAAACAAAAAAACCCTACTGACAATTCTGATACTTAAAACCCTGGTTTTGCAGTTTTATTTGGATAGACTTAGTTTTATTTGGATAGTACTTAAAGGGTAGCCTCAAAGAGGATGGAGGCTCTCTTTTCACAAGGAGCCACACGGAGAAGACAAAGGGCAATTGGTACACATTGCACCAGGAGAGGTTTTATCTTGACGTAAGAAAGAAATTTTTTACAATGAGAGCAATCATTCACTGGAACAACCTCCCCAGGGACACGGTAGCGTCCCCATTGCTGGCAGTTTTCAAGACGTGACTAGACAGGGCACTCGATAATCTCATCTAGGCTCCCTTTCCCACAAAAGGTTGGACCAGATGATCTGTCGAGGTCCCTTCCAACCCGGGCTGTTCTATGATTCTATGAGACTACTTACTCTCACATCTGGTCCTGAACTTTCACCTAATACTGTTTTTATGATTATATAATTACTGCTTCCCCTCACAGCTGAAATTAAGCCCTTTTTCCTGGATACATTCTGAATCCTATATTCTGTGAAAGATAATCAATTGAACTATTTATTCAAAATGTATCATGGGAGCGTATAAGCAGACAAGTTTCTATTACACTTAGGTCATGCTTTGTGCGTTTTATGAAAAAGCTTACAAGATTGCAGTATGTTTGTCCAGATAAAACTTATGCTGCCTGAAAGGTTTTCTTATTACGTTATCTAAAAGCATATGAATTGATTTCCCTAAAATTTTCTTTACATATATTCCTCTACTTTCCAGTCATATTAGGATTCCAATTTAAAAAGACAAATAGGACTGTTCTGCTCCGGTGAAGGGAAGTTCTGCTCCTGCCTGTACTTGGGGTAGCTATGGTGAAGTACATTCGACTAATGGAGTAATTTCACTGGTTACATCATCATGAAAGAGCTTGAGAAAGAGATGAGAAACCTTGTACTTCACGAAGTCTGGAACGGTGCTGGCAACACTTAATTATTTAAAGTCACCCTTCCACATTAATCTAAATATGAATAGATTATTGTGCTTTCTGTAGAAAAAGCACCTCTGTCCTCTAAAGTGCTTTGCAGAAATTCTGAGTCCCAATAACCTTCTCACCCAGAGTCCCACAAGGCATCAGCACCAGAGATGGGAATAAAGTCCAGAATCCCAACCTGTAACCTTTCCTGCGCTGACTGGGGATCATGCTTCCTCCTAGGGAGTCCTAACACATTATTCTACTGCTATAAAATTGCACTGAACTAAGAAAACAGGTAAGGAATAAAAATAAACCATGGAAAGCAGGAACGAAAAATTGAACAAAAGTGGTTCTATAACCCTCAGAACAAGAAGCTTGGTAGTTTGATGTCAGCTGACCCAAGGACTCGTACGCTACCACTGCAACATTAACAAGGGTTTAAACATATAATCAAGTTTAACAAGTTACTATGTATCAGCACAAGCATAGTAAGACATTTCATAAGCCCACTTAGCCCATGACAAATGCAAGACAACTTGGCTTAGCATATTTCTCTTTCCTCTGGGACTAAACTGTTACATTTTTAGTGCAGGAAGAGACACCTGGTTTGAAGACTCTGCAGCACAGTAATTTGCTAAGTTGTGGTAGCTTGACTTTATGTCAAACTCCCTAACTCTGCTAAGGCTAGTGGGATAAGGGGAAGTGAAAAAGCATTTCCTTGGCAAATGGGTTTTTAACAGGCTTGAAAATGATGGTGACAACCGTGTAAAAAGCTTTTCCACCATTTGACCAGACCATCATCATTCCCAGCCTTCTATAGCCTGGTACTTCTCCACCTCTTCTTGTCTCCACTTATAATTACCACTCCTAATCGCACCTGCCTTTTTAGTTTACTTGGCACCAGATGTATAAAAACATGGGCAGTGAATGATTAGCAGATATAAGACCATTAATGCAACTATGCTTTAGGTAGGCATTCAGGGGATGGAATCTAAAATGACAGAAGTCTTCCTAGCCACAGAACTCCTGAAGTATCTGGCTTGTAAGCAAACACCCTTTGTGCGTTAGGAGACTTGTCCTCTGGAGGCGGGACAGCAATGGCTTTCTATCCTGCTTCAGCTGAGAATTTTAATTGGCGAGGCAGTTTGTAGCCAGGGCTCCTGACCACGCCACCTTTTACAGTTGTAATGCAAATGGGACATACCGTACCCTTCGCTCTGATCATTCTGAGCGTCAGCGGAGATACAGGCATATAGCTAAACTCTGTCTATTTTGATGCTTTGTATGCCCAATTCAGATTTTTAACCAACTTTGATATCACTAGGACTTTAAGGATGTGCTCAGAGGCTTTGCTGAATTGGGGGTTCTGGCTTATCATCAAATTAAGGGAAACACGCTGTAACCCACTCACCTGACTCAGTCACAGCTGTAGTGTACCATGCTAATCTCCACATTTATTAAACACATGCTCCCTCTGGAGCTGGAGATGATACAGTAACAGCTGGTTTATTCTGGTTTCTTTTTAAGTCATGAGGAAACAAACACAAACATGTCTCCGGTATAATTCACAGTGCCCACACCTACTACTGCAATTAAGATGTACTAAGACAAACAACTGTTAAGTTCTCCGTATCTTTTACAATCCATTCTCCCTCCCATTCTCTCTCCCCATTGTTGCCATCATTATTGTGAGTAAACTGGTACTGAAATCTGACTCAGCAAAGGGAAATTAAGTTTTATGCAAAAATAAATGAGGTAAGTTGTATTGGGCATAGTATGCTCCCAAAAGATACTGAGATTAAACAGAAGAAATCAGTAGGCCTATAATGAAGACAGTGAAATAAAGCAAATACTGGGAAACCAGGGTTTGCCCTGACTTTAATGTCAGCCTGGCCTCCTGTTGGTATAAAATTCGTGTTTCTCTGTGGATCATTAATCCTTTTTGTCCAAAGGAAATAATAAGAACACTTATAGATGGCAAGCAAACATGTCATTTGGGACACAAGGATCATATTAAAAGCCCCTACCATGAGCTCCAACGTGGCTTTTAACCATAGCTTGTGGGTAGGAGCACAACGGTACAATACATCCCCGAAACACTGGGACAGGCACAGCGCATCTCTGGAAGCTGAGGAAATTCACACAGCAGCCGACAATTTTAAGGAGGGTGCCTCATACCAGAAGACACTTTTCCCTTGGCTGGTTAGTGCAAAAAGAGACATATTCCTTCCTCTGCTCAACCCCCAAGAGAATATCCAATGCCCTTTTTCAGCTCCGAAACTACCACATCACTTGAATGTGCTGATGAGCTCAAAGCATGGGATCAGCACCAGCCCTGCTGAAGGCCGAGGCAGGTGAGCTGGGCCTGCAGACAGGGCATTGCTGAGGCTTGACACTGCTCCCTCCATTCCAAACTCATCCCAACTCCAAGTATGTCCTAAGCACCTTGCAATGCTTCTCCCTTTTCCCCAAGGCATCTGAAAACAGGAGGGAAAAGGTGGCAGCAAACTGCATGAAGAACCTTGTGGTTGATCGTTTTAGACTAGCCGAGTCCTTGAAGAGAATTTAGGTAATGTCAAGGACACCGAGATCGTGTGACTGCACATGCACGTTTCAGAGACAGAGAAGTAATCCCACTGCAATTAATGGATCTTATTATGCTCAAAGTCAACAAGCTTGCTAAAGGGCTTTGGCAAGTCAGCGCCTTTGTGTTTGGATTGCAGTGCTAGCTGTGTGGTGTGCCTTTGTCCCCTTCAGCCTTGTTTACCAACAGAGGTATAGACACAATCCAGCCCTAGGCACAATTCTGGCTAAGTATGTTAATGCATATTTTTACGTTCCAACAGCTTCTGTAGCAGCACTTACAAGTGAGACAGATGAAAGTGAGTAAACACAGATATTAAAAAAGGCATTTACTTTCTCACCACTCATGTTTACTATTTGCAGTTCAGTCACCTCTGACAACTGAAACAGATCATTTCATTTCATTTCATTTCCGTCCTCCAGCATACCCACCCAACATATTTGTGTGTGGGATCATGGCACTACAGTGTAATGTTTGCTGTTATTGTAAATTGGCACTTTATTTTTGAAAAGCTACAAACCGTTTGTTCATGAAACACTTTGCAATCACCATCGGTCTATCTGGTGGGTTCCTTGTTTTTTTCAGATCTAAAGTAATTTGAAGATGTTGCTTCAAATTAAACGCCCATGTCTTATATAACATTTTCTTTGTAAACAAGCTAACACAAATATATTATTCCCATGCATATCTATTATGTGCACACAGCAGTTAACCTTCAAATCCACTCCCCCAGTCCTTCCGGCAAACTAGGAATCCTCTGCCATAAAAACTTACCCTTTTCCCTCACTAAATCTGTTCCTTAGAAGAAACTTTGGCCTTTAGAGTCTCATTTTCATTTATTTCATTAGTTTCCATCTCAGATAACTAAATTATCTTTTATTACAGCTGGGAACTTTTATAACGTGCAAATTGAAATAATGATTGTATCACAGTAGTCTGCAAGTGGTTTTCATTAAGCCTCCAGCTACTATTCCTTGCTCTGTTGGATATCTTTGTGTCAGGGTTACTTTACGCTGCACAGAAATTTGAACAATTTATCTTAAAAAGAATGGCTAAAAACCTATTAGATAACAACCTGTAAAATGCGCTGGTTGATGCAGCTTAATTGTATGTTCTTGTCATAATTAAAATACCTCAATTGCTTAAAACTTAACAATCATGCTAAAAAGTGGACCGGTGAATATATTCTGGAGATTCACGTTTCTGAAAATCAAAATTACTACTTGTCTTTACAATTCTGTGTAAGCAGACACACAGTGCCAGAAATAAATTTACATTTCTGAGATGCTACACTACAACATCTTACTTTCTTGTCAATAGAGTGACTAAATTCATACTTTATGTTCAAGTAGGATTTTCTGGTTAATTTTAGTGACTTAAAATAGTTCAGAATCATTTGTGTGGCTTGTTGAAATTTACAGCGTGCTTACATTGTTGATCACCAGACTCATCTCGCTACTTTGTCATTCTGTATTGCCTATTGGTAAATGAGTTTGCTAGCGTATATTCCCATTGCTGCCAGGGTCACCAGAACTCTGAATGAACACATAAAGAGTCCACTTAATTGCAAAGATTTATAGCTATGCTGTTTTCTTTTCTCCCTTTCCACTCAAACTTGTCTTCCATGTCTGACATGTATAGAAAAGGGAGAGCTGCTTATCCTAGTCAAAATCTGCAGCAGACAAGGATCACTGTTTTGCAGGGATTCCTCATTTCTACTGCTACTGCATAGGCAACAGAGAAGCAGCTTTCTAATCCACCCTAGACAGGGTACTGAACCAAAGAAAAATGCTGTGTCAGTATAATATCAGCCATCATCAGTCTGCAATGCAGCAACAAGTTACATGACTGGCAAAAAACCATAACCTGTATAACTTCCAGAAGCAACAAGCTGTTCATTTTTATTTAAGATACCATGCTCTCTAAGGTGGAAGACAGGTGAACTATTATACAATAAACAGATGAGAAATTTTTAAGTCTTGGAAAGTCAGAAGCAGAAGGTTGCCATCTGAAAATCTGCCTCTGCCTGCCCAAAGAGCCTGCTGTTTGAACTGAGTATCATTTCTATGTCAAACTAAAGCCTTTTCCCCTCTCTTATTTATGGCTCTGCCACAAGTTTGGGTAGCAGAGGAATCAATCAATTCCAACCAACCAGGGAAATGATTTTGGGAGCTCTGGGGATAAAAGAAGTTCCCCCAAACAGTTTCTGCATTTCTGATTGAACACAGGTATTCTAAAGAGCACAATTTACACACTGAAAACTTACCAATGGAGCGATGAATGCAGGTATGCTGGTTATCACTCAGAAAAAAGCCCTCTTTGCACTGACATTCATAGCTGCCCATAGTATTTACACAAATCTGCTGGCACCCTCCATTGTTATCCTGACACTCATCAACATCTAGAAGAGAGAAGGAAAAAGAAATGCAAGATAATGTACAGATGCAGAATACACATCTAGAAGAGCAAGGAATCCACAAAAAGGCACACTGTAAATTAAGCTAATGAAAACTACCCCAACCCCATCAGAGTTAATCCAAATGAATCCATCTAATTCTTTTTCCTGCATCCTAGGTTTAAAGTTAACATAAAAAAAAAAACCAGTGGGGAGGGGAGTCCAGCTAAGTCTCCATGCATTCTGAGCTGCAAATTGATTTCCAATGCACAATGAATGTTAACGTCCTAAAAAAGGCTGTGACCCCATCTGCCAAGTGTGGTGTTGCACCCTGTCATTCCCACTCCACTTGGAAAGACATACTTCAGGCCTACAGTAATTTCTAGCAGGGGTAGCAGGCAAACACAAAGGGCATTACTGGGTGAAAAGAGTCTTTATAGAGTTCTGGTCTTGAACAGAACAGCATGTTTCAATTACTGGAGTCATAACCCCCTACTTTGTCAGTTTGTTTAATGTTGTTTAATGAAAAGAAGGCTTCTTAAATCTAAATGTTCCATGTCTGTATTGTCATTTTAATAGGCAAATATATAAAACCACAAAGGCAGCATTAGCTACTGGCTGTTTTGAGGGTCCCTGCCTACCCCCCATCACCTCTCTGGCATAAAAGTTTTTATGCTGTTATGCTTAACAGAGACATATGTTTCAGCATTGGGAAACCACGGCCACTAAAAGATATCTGACCCACATTCAACCTTGCAACTCTCCTGTTTTGCTCATAAAAGGTATATCATATCCATTTTCTGTTTTTTCTTTGGATAAAAGCAACTCACCACCTGAAAATTCCATGTTTTCCTTTTTTATGGAGACTCTGCAACCAGTTAGTTATTTCACAGTATGTGCCAACATGTCAGCAAATGAGTTGGTGTGTGTTTTGCTTTCATTTTATTTTTGGAGGGGGGAAAAACACAACAAAGATAAATGATCCACAACATTCAAAACCTCAGAAGAGCTGGCACAGCTCCTGCAGAAACTAATTCCTCTAGGACTGGCCACAACACACTAAGGTAAAACCAAGCTGCTTTTGCCAGTACTCTTGCAGGCAAGGCCAGGAAGCTCTGAAATGCTGGAGAAACAGCCGGTAACTAATGCAGGAACGCCAGCTAGTTCCGGCAGCTTGCTCGGCTAAGCCTGCTCTTGCTCTTTGTGCTGGTGTGCTGCCTGCGCTTCATGGGACAGAAACTGTAGCTCTTTCTCACAGAGAAAAAAGGCTCTAGGGTAATTACAGCAGTGCCCAGGGAAACCAGGCAATCTCATCCTGTCTTGAACTACAATGCAAGTGTGTAGACAGTCCTTCTCCTTTTCTTGGGAGGGCATAGGAAAAGAAGTGAAGACTTTCCCTGCCTACTGCAGTATAAGAAGGAAAGATAAATAAGACAACTTTGTGAGACCCTTCCTCTCTGAGTCAGCAGGCCTTGCTGCCCTCTGAGTGCCAACTCAGACTTGTTCCTTCAAAACAGCACACTGGAATCTAGATCCTCCTCTCCGGAAGATTAGTTGAACACTTACTGAAGGAAAAAGTCTCAGTTGGTACACGTACAAACCCCAATTTTTTTCTACAAAGTATGTGGCCTTCCCAGCGTTCTGTTTATAGTATCACAAAGCAACTTGAACAATTGCTTTCCAGCTCTGATGAATAATCTGAAACAAATGCAATGACTTATAAACATTTTTTTCTGCTCTTGATAGCAAATGCTGGTGATTTACCACTTCCGTAAAGAAACAACTCAACTTACCACCAAGCCCCAAATCCATATGCTGGAATAAAAGTTATTACATTTTAAACTCTTTAAAAAGTTTTACTATGAGGAATTTCTTCTAATTGTTTTCAATTACTTGCCTCAAAAATATTTTAATGTTCATTTATGAAGAGAAGGAGTTGAAGAAAGGGATCTAGAACTACTACATCTCTATCTCCATACTACATGCCTTCCAATAAATCTTGGCCTTGTGGTGCAGGATTAACATTTTGCTTCTCAGGCTTCAACCCTACTAGGGTCAGGCTTTTTGGAACACTTTGTATTACTGCAGTGCTAAAAGGCAGTGTTGCTTATTATCCACCATACCAGGCAATCTATTGGACATGGCTGCCTGGAAAATATTTACTGAATTATTTACTTGGTAAACTTTCTTTCCAATAATGTCACTTTATGATCAGCCTATTACTAACCCAGGTTAGAGAATGGGGTAAAAAAGTCATTTGAAGGTAGGAGAGAGAACTCCAGTGAGCTCAAGCTTTGGTAGATCTGGCAGAATAATTCCTTCATGTATCTGAATTTTTTCAAAGCTTGCAAATGAAATAGCTGTCAAAGAGGCTTTTTCTTTTTTTCACTGTTTGTGCAACCTTCATTCAATGCAGCTCAAGTTACCCAGCTGAACGTGTAAACATCAGTAATGCAGCATATGTGAGACTGCATTTTGGACCAGATTTTCTAGAGATTAAGTTCCACATAAACACCAAAATAAGTAGCCAGGTTTTCCAGAAAGCTCTCCTGGCTCCAGTTTTGGAGGCTCTACATGTCAAACTGGGCTGTTGACTGTTTTGAAAAACTGATGGTGGATCCTCAGGAGCTTTAATTGTTGCCACTCTGTGTGACAGTTTACACCTGCTGGAGACCTGCATCCCAGGGCCTAACTCTAGATACAGGAAAAAGGTCACTTATGATGTAAAATCCCTTCACTCAAACATCTACTCTAAGGCCCAACTAAACTTATTTTAAAAACTTCTAAATTTATTGAGGACAAATACAAAGCTCACTTTCTTTATTACTCTACTCTTTATAAAAATGATTTTTTTTTAGAGCAAACAGACGTGTCTTCTTTGGCAATCTTTTGCACAAAATCAGCTACCACTGGTCATCTCATCCAGGACCAGGGTTCTCTCCCTGACGACGGCAGCCCCAAGGCAGCAGCTGCAGGTGTCCCTTCCTTTAAACTGGTGTATGGAAACTCAATCCATTTCCTAGGCTCCTTATCTGGCAAAAGTTCTTTCATCCAGCTTGGCCTCACCGCCCGACAATGTGCTGATTCCTAAAGCACATTACCCACCGCTTACGGGAAAGCTGAGCCTCAAAATCCTACTGATGATCCCAGGGTGGAAGCTGGAGCAAGGTTTCAGGAAACCTACACAATCCAAACTCACAAAAAGATGAAAAAAGGTTACCCACATAGCTGCTCCAACCCTCATCCTCAAAAAGAGGAAGAAAAACTAGGAGAAAGTTAATATATGTCCTTAAGCCATTCTCTGTAACCCTTATCACAAAGAACCGTCCTGTGATTACGTCTACCAAAGACAACCCCTGATGGAAGCATCTAAAAATAACTCTGTTTCCACAGCCCTTAACTGCTCCTTACCAGCACAAATAAATAGCTAAGATGACAATCAGCACAAGAGCTAGAATTGCTTAGACAGAGTTTAGACCAGAGTGACAAACCTATGCTTCCAGGGAGAGGAGGGCCTGGACTCCAAATTGGCCAGTCATCATCAAGGACAAGGAATAAGAGAAGAGCCAGCTCAGGGAGAGGCTGGGAAAGGAGAAGTATCTTTCAAAAGAGAAGGATAGATAATGGATGCATATATACATACATACATATATCTATATATCAGAAGCATTATGCAAATTAATGCACATCCAAATTTGCATAAGATCTCTAGCTTTTTGGCCCACTGCCTTCACATAATCAAACTTGTGTTCTGTATCTTGGTAAGATGAGATCTTCTAGAGAGTGGTAGTGTGGAACAGTATCAAAGGGTAGGAAACATTACAATTGATAAAGATGGATGTTTTATTTATTAAATAAACAAATGGTTTCGGTTTCTCATTTAATTTATCTGATGAACTTTTCAAACTAGCTCCACTGGTATTTCACCCTGATCTGGCTCAGAGCTTCCTGTGGTATTTGGCCTAAAGAGGTTATTCTGATCGAGTGTCCTGTTTGGACACCATCGAGGCAGAAAGGTCTGCTAAGGGTACCTGAAACCAAAACCACAAGCAGGAAGATACAAAAGTGGAAGCACTACACAGAGTCAATGTCAAGAACAGTATATCCACTGGCCACTTCCTCCCACGATCTTCTCTTCCTTCCTTCTGACATTTTTCTTTCACGTCAGCATTTTCATAAGCACTTAAGCCCCTCAGAAATCTGAGTCTCATCTTCAAAGTCTCCAAAGCATTTGGGAGCCACAGTACAATTCACTTACTGTAGCATTAAGATTCTTTGGAGACTTCTAAAAACAGGACTTTGACTCATGATCCTGGGAGCTGATCCTGCTAGCTTTTCTCTAAGCTACTCTTTGAAACTTTTGGAAGATTTCTCTAAGATGCCTATTTTACCAGTGCAGAACATCACGATAGATAGATGAACTACTGATAGCAACGCAGGAGACTTTCCTCAAATGTTAGCAACAAAACTCCACTGAGGAGATCTTGTATTCGTAAGAGAATGATTAGCAACCACAAACTCAGAAAACACGAGTGCCTGATTCTGGAATTCTAAAACCATTGTATTCTGAATATTTCTAGTCAGAAAGCTGGCTGAAAGTCTCATAAAAAAAAAAAAATCACATTCCTGCATTTACTATAGTCATAGTTATTCTTATACCAAAAGAACACCTAGCCCAGCATCCTCTCTTTGACACTGTCCTGTAGTTGATGATACTCAGGAGAAGACAGTAGAGATGGGACAGAACCATTGCTGGCATGCTCTCCCAGTTTTCAGCAATCACATACCTATTAACCTTCCTAAATCACTTGCTAGACCATTGTCACTGCTGGATCTCTCCTGTATGAATTTGTTTAATCTCTTCTGAACCCAACATGATGGGGCAATTCCCTCTGCAATTTAATTATGAGTTACATAAAAAAGACATCCTTTTGTTTATTTCAAACATGCTGCTTCATAGTCTGAATGAATGCCCCCTAACCCCATTATTGTGAGAAACAGTAAATATTCATTCCCTACTTGCCTTTTCTGCATCTTTCTTGATCTTACAGATCCCCCTCAGCCTCGTACTGTCTACCTCATCTATTTTGAGCTCTGAAGCACAGCAATACACAAATACGATAATTACAGAGACAATCTGAATGACTTCAGTATATCATGTTTAAAACAAAAGGCGCTCATTTCTAGACGTTAACCTGAATGACGGCAACATTTGGCACACATTCGTCTCACTTCTGTATTCCATTCCCTCCAAGTACCGTGATGCTCTACTGGAGTGGGTGTCTTGGAAGATCTGATTTCAAGATAGCTGTGGAAGCCCAAAGAGTAGATCTGGCACGTAGGAGTGATGCCAGTGGTATCAGATTAGAGGTTGTAGGCAGGTGTTCCTACTGGAACGGTCATACAAGTAGCGACACGCTGTCAAGGTAGGGAGGGTGATACATTGCATCAGCTGAGGGGGCCATGGAAACAAGAATTATTGCTAATTGAAATAGCTGCTAAGCCATCTTTCTTAGACCAACTTTATATGAGCGTACAAAGGGAAATGTTAGAAGAAAGAGACACCACTACCTATGTACACAGCATTCATATCGTCAGGAGATCTGAAATCAGACTTCACCAAGAATTTAAAAGCGGGTCCCAAATTTTCTACTATTTGCACATAAGGCTAAAAGTCTGCTTTTTGTCCCCTTTTTTCAGAAATTGAAAAATGTGGTGAAGAAAAGGAAAAGGAACACCACACCCTTGAATCCAGTACTTCATTCACTACCAGTTGCAGAAATCTTCACTAGGGCCCTTGCTGAGAAAAGATCCACCTGCAAAAAACTGGATCCTACAGCAGTAAATGTTTATTGGAGTAGACATTAAAAAACCCAGGAAGTGTGGAAAAATTACCTTTCCCTGAAAAATAAAACACATTTTACAGAAGAGAAACATGAAGTACTAATCACAAGGATGCTCTTGGGTGATGAATACTAAAATAATTCTAAAATTATCCATGAATTGATCCCTAGAAACACTCTTTTCTTATGTACAAGGATACAACACCTAAAACGATACCCACGATCTGTCCTGGAGAATCCCATCTCTTAATGGGCTACAATCACCTATCACCTCAACACCCACTGACTAGGCTTCTTGTTTGCCTGCAGTTATAGATGTGCGCAACTTGAAAAGGAATGCTTAACATTTTTTTTCTGTAGCTATCTTGTGACACACAGTGGAATTCCTTAAATTTCGCACTACACAAACGGAGTGTAAACGCGGCTGCAACAGACTTCTTTGCTATATATAGCATAGGAAATATTCACTTAGTGCAAGAGCTTAACGCTGCTGCCTGCGATGCCTGCCCATTTGCTGAGCTGAAGTAAACAGCCTCACGGACACCGCGCAAATGCTGCATTGAGTTCAAGTCTCTTGACGTCACTTGTTTATTCTTGTCTTAAACAACTGGGCACCACTGTCTGTCCTTTTAAGACATCAAAACCCTTTTCACAGCTTTTAGCATTTCCAAAATAAACATCCAAGTTAGTTGTAGCTTCTATTCTCTCACTTGGTAATAATTTTTTAGACAGACACATACACATGGTGGTCTCCTGACAACAGTGCCTAAACACAACAAAGTTCCCAATCAATTATTTTTTAATAAGTTATCCATTCTTCTTATACAGCGCTTTAAAACCATTTTGTATGAATCTGATCCCGCTTCTATTCATCTACAGTGCCACTGCCTAGGGAATGCCAGCAAACACATCTTTCCATTCCTTTGAACTCTTCAATTCTACTTCCATTCTGTTTTAACTAAGGTATGACCGCTCTGCTGAAGAGGCTGTACTATACCCTAATGCTTATGGCTGTAGCAACTTTCTCTTCAGTTAGAATTTTGTTTTGTTAAGTGGAAGTGGAGTGGAAAAGCTTTGCCCTGACTCTCATTTCTGCTCCTGTCCTACAGCACAATTCCATATGTCCACTCTAATCTTATTTATTTAACAAAGTATATTTCAATTGTTCCCAAATATTTCTTTCCATGCCCTATAAGGCCTCTTAATCATAAATTTTGCTTTAATCCTAAACCTTCCAAATTCTCTAAACAATCATTCTTGTAAAGTATGTCCAGTGACTTTTTAATTAATGTTTTAGTTAACGAATTATTATTATTATTATTATTATTATTATTATTATTATTATTATTATTATTATTATTATTATTATTATTATTATTTAGATGTTAGCTACAGTCATCACAAAGTCATATGAAAATATGCTACCATCAACTAGTCCATGTTCCTTCCTGCCCCTCTTTTATGCAAAACTGCATCTTGTGCTCCAATACGATTCCAGTAAGGAACATGTACACAGGGAATATTTTGAGATACTTGAGAAGGATCTGGATCGAAGTCTGCAGAAGGTAATGGAAGTAGTAAAAATAATCCTCTATATTGGTCCTGTAGTCTGATTCAAACTTTAAAGTTTGCACATTGTACACTGAAGTCAAAAGAGTAATGTCAAGATGCAGAAATTCATGGAAAGTATTAGACAGCAAAAGCAGGGTACTACAGAAAGCCGAGACCCTGGAATCTACATAACAAGGAAATTGACTGCCAACCTTTCATCTGGTACTCATCCATACTGGAAAAGAGGGTTTTTTTCATTTTCTAATACAGTAAGCAATTATGCAGCAGCTATTCTTTTCGATGGCTATTTCTTGACTGTATAAATCATACTGTTTATCATAAATCAACACTGCCAAGAATCGATCGCATTCTAAGCATAGTATAATGACAGTGACTGTATTTGAAATCAGAGACTGGACGACTTCACTGCTCTCCTCTTTGCCTGATGTCTTTTTGTAACCTATATGAATTCAGTGTTTTAACTAGATCTATGTAATTTCTAGGATTGACAAAGACACCCTTCCATGAGGGAAGGCTTGAATGTCATACACATCTGACTGGTAAACACAACCATTATAGGCTGAAATCCTGCACCCTCAGGTCAATACATGTTCTCCCTTGCTTTAAGTAAGAGCTAAACACAATGTGGCTCTCAAAGCTTTGGTTAATTTTAATATATTTTATAGTTTTTTCTCTTTTAGGCCACGCTGGCTTAGAAATTTGCTATTACGAGAAAGTTAAGATGAATTAACACAAGATACGAAACTAATACAAACAAGGTAAAGCAGTAACGATGTAGAATAAATACTGCAGAATAAAACTCTGACTTTGCTGAAATAAGACACAGACATCTATAGCCATATCAGACCAAATAAGAGCATCCATACGGAATTTAACTGATTTACCTTATACATATTAACTTCACACTCTAAGCTGATTATTCTTTACTTTCCTGAGTGTTCCATGTAGAGAAATCTTTACTGTGATTGATTACCTCCTCCAGGGAGTAAGTATTTAAGAAAAAAAAAAAAAGAAAGACTCAGACAACAAGAAGACTTGCAGAAACAAGAGACTGAGATTGATGCTGCTGTCACACAGCTCCCAGTTTCTTAATTTATTATGACAGTCTGAGAATCTAACTTCATCGTTGACAGCAACCAAGATTTATTCCACACTTTTGATTATTTCCCCATACCTAACAAAAAACCTTGGGCCTACGCTGATTTATACTCTGACTTGTTTTGGTACTTCTCAGATCACATTGGCTTAAGAAAGCAAACATATGGCAAATTAACATGTAAAGAAAGCTATATCTCATTTGAACTCGGAAGACTAATGTGGGGTGACTAAACATTAGAGTACTTTCAAAGGGGGAAACTTTCAGATACAGAAATAGAAAAAGCAGGATAAGAAAAGCAGTGTGTTCAGATCCTAGCTTCAGAGAGCGCTAGATATCAGAGACCTTTCCATCAATCACAATGAGAATTCCATATTTTTATTGTATTTCCAGAGTGAACATGGACGTGTTTTCAAAATTAGTCTCCAATTTTGGGCTCCAGACTTCTGATAGCAACAATCCTATTTTCAAAGATGTTGATTAGCTGAAGTCCATGGGAGTGCACCCGTGAAAAAACAGGGAGCAGTTCATCTGAGCTACAGTAAATATATACTTTAGGATGAGGGCAGTCACGCACACAAAATATCTATTTCTCTCTAGTGACTCCAAGGTGAGTACAGATAGACAGCTTGTATACAGACATTTACAGTCCATCAGCTGAAGCAGAGCCTAGGACATTTAAAGTAAGCAATTCTTAGTTTGAGGGCTTCATAAGCTTTATAGAAATGTAGGGCTTGACTTCTTGGTTGTTAAATGTTCTTCAAATTTGTATGCAAACACCATGATAATGATTCTCATCCGTCCATCATGGAACCTGCCATGAAGAGAGGAGGCTGCCATGGCTCGGAGTCTACAGTTACCAGGTGCCAGAAAACTAAATCTGAGGTTCAGAAGAGGAAGATCATCAGAACTAACATTATAATCCCATCTCGAAAGAGAGATTTAATTTATTTCTATGATGGTCTAGCACCACTTGCACCACGAAGACTCTCACAAGATGCGGGCAACAAAGTAACAAAAGTAAACACATATATACAGAAGTTGTATGTAAACATCTAATACAGAATTTTCTATAGAACATTTACTTATCATCCTAGCTATTTGTATTTGCTCAGCACCTAGTCATCGGTTAGGGGAAGGCATTGCGGAATAGCAGTACGTGTTACAAAATCTGATGCATGCCACTGTGCCACAAAGACTGGATACTTTAAACTGCTGTGATGAGTCACAGCTGTTATCATTCCTCTAATGTACAGACCAAGCAAGACTGATAAAAGATCTGAAAACAGTAATATAGTAAAAATTAGTTCGCTGAAGAAACATATCAGAAAGTAACTTTCTTTGTCATTCAGGCTTGCATCTGAAAAACAAAGAACTTTAAAAAATGCACTGAAGTTTTTCATCCCGAGAGAATGCATTTGTCACTAAAATTCAGTTAGTTGTGCAATTTGCAGCGTGGATTTTTGTGTATGCACTCACTGCAGCTTGTCTGGGGGAGGTTCAGTAGCTTAATACCTCTGGGGCCCCATTTGCAGGGGTCCTCTAATCCCAAGGTTCTTACTATGCTCCAAGGACCCAATCACTGCCAGTCATCATTTGCAGAAATACAGAACACACAAAGATTTAAAACATACAGATACATCCATTGTTAAAACTTGCATTTCAACACTTTTCATCCTGTCTGTAAATATATATTATATAGGGCCCCATTCCCATCTTGTGCCTGGGCCCCTCACATTTAGAACGGATCCCTGCTACTCAACCACTGAGCCCTGATTTGGGAGTCTGGTCTCCTTCTCTTAAGACATAAAATAACTGCCAAGTCCTGAAGTTCTGCTCAAGCAAAACTCTCACTGGAACCACTGGAAATGAGTAAGAGCTTCAAGATTTAGATTAATAACTTTCTCTACAAAAATACCATAATTTTACATGTGTTTTAATAAAAATGAAGAGTTATGAAAAGAAGGCTATTGGGTTTATTCAACCCTCCTCCATCTGCCAAGGAGTTTAAGATTAGCAACCATGAAAATCTGGAAGACAGTTTATGACTGATAATATTAGTAGAGGCCCTGCTGATGTGCTAGAGGAGGACAATACTTAACTGTCGGCTCACCTAATAGTCTCCTGGAATTAGGAAAGAAGGGCAAGGAAAACTGGAAAACAGCCAAGAAAATGGACCATTTTTCAGCTTCTCTTTAAAATATTTGTTTTTATGAAACCGAAAACAACTTTCCAAAAGCTGTTTAGTTTTATATTAAAAATGTTCACATTAAAAAAAAGTAAAATCTATTTGAACTGTTGGGAAACATAAAGAAAAATAAACATCAGTAACAGAAGCATTCATTTGGAGTTCAAGCAAGCAACACATTGTGCACAGCTGTCTGGAGAAGAAGAAAAATAAAGCTAAATTAAAAGGAAGACATTGGTCTCTTTAATCATACCAGTGATTATGCAATCCTAAATGAGTTATGTACCACTTCTTGACATTTTACATCTGGGAGTTTTAGAAATGATTTCACATACACTTGCAACTCTCCTCCCACTTCATGTTGATAGGCAGATTAGGCCATAATCCCCCATCCCAGTGTATAAATTCAGACAAACAGAAGGGTAGGAATAGGTGGATTTTGGATTCTAACTGGTTTGGGTCTGTTTTGAAAGAAAAATATAGAGTACTGGAGCATTCACTGAAAGAGAATGAATGATATGATGTGATATACATACCCGTGCATACATACTAATGTTCTTTTTGTCATCTGAGTCAGATTACTACTACCCAGTCAGGAATTAAGCCTACATGCCAGGGTTAAAACCTCTCCTCTCTTAAAATAAGAAGCACTGCAAGACAGGAACTTGGGTTTAGATCCTAACCTCAGACCTTAGAAGAAAAGAAATTGTGTGATTTCAAACATGAACCTAATTTTTATACTGATTGGGGATCCAAAGGCCCATTTTATAACAGGCAGATGTTACTTCAAGGCCTGTGACCATCTGCTCCTGGTTTGTCTCAGAAGTTTCTGCTTTAGCTGCAGGCTCCCAAATGCCTTGCTGCGATTGTCACTCTGCTCCACCTACCAGAGCTGGCAGACTAGTACCACTTCTGGAGCAGGTTCAGTTGCTCCAGGGAAAGTGCTACCTCTCCTTTCCCACAGGGGCTTCCACGTGATTTAGTCACTTCGTCAAGAAATGCAAAATAGCATCTGAGAACAGACAAATAAAACAGTAATGTCCATTTTTCAGGCTGGAAAATCAGGCCTTCTGCCCGAAGCACACCTTCAAGATTGTGGACATAACCAGACTTTGCTATTCAATTCTTTGCTACTGAATTCACAGCTGACACTGTGCTTGTATTTTTGTCTACCATACTGAACATTCAGCTTTTGCAGAGAGCTCCACAGAATCTATAATGCACACTAGTAATTGCATTTCTGGCTACATTTATAATCAGAATTTCACTCTGCTTCCCAGGACTCTTCTCAATCAGACACAGGATTAACTGCTGAAGAACCATAAACTACACTGGATCATCAAAACCTACTGTAATAACTGTAGTTATTTTCAGGAGGTCTGACATACAAGAGAATTAACTGAGATATCATATTATAGTTGTCCAAATTTAGTAATTGTTATTTTTCTGTATGAGAAACAAAAGTTACACAGAATATTTGAAATAAGACTGTGTAAGCAGGGATACAGAAGGGTAAGGATTCTATTCTTGGCTATGCGGCAGACATCCAGATATCCTGTGTGAAGACTGAGAAGTAACTTAATCTGTTTGCCCTAGTTCCTCATCTATAAAACAATGAAAATTATACTTCTTTTCCTTACAGGATTTTCTGAGGACAAATCTATCAGTATTTACAAGGTGTTCACGTATGTTCCTATATCACAGCAATTAATACCACAGAAAAACCTATACATAAAATAAATACATCTCTGAATACATTATGATAAATTTTTTGTCCATGCTCCTTTGTATCTTTTTTGATGGTTTCTAAGAAGAGTTTACAACCTTCTTGAGCACACTTACTAATCAGAGAAATTACAAAGAGCAGATGACTTCATGAAACCTATGCTAATCTTTAGAAGAAAGAAGAGTTAAGATGAGTGCAACCTGGAAGCAAGAAGTGTTTTTGTAAAAAAGCAATGCTTGCTCCCTATTAAAAAGGGACTATCACAAATCAGAGCTAAGGAGAAAATAAAAAAAACCCAACACACAAAACAGAGAGAGATGAGTAGCACTTCATAGCTATTCATATTTATATCTGAAGAGATAAGCAAAAGAAAATCATCACTCCATGTAATTCCATTCTTTAACCTGAAATATTTTTCACACCCAGATTTGGTTTGACAAACAGAAAACAATGAGTTGTGTCGATTTTTAGGAAGAATTCCCTAACTATATGTACACAAAACTCTGCCTCCGGGAAAAAAGGATAGAAAAGCAGAATGTGGAGGAGGTTTTACATGGTTTTCTTAAGTAAGAACCAATGACAGTCAGCTTTTGTTGCTGCATATTTTTCTTGCACGCTTCTTTCCCCATTTTTTCACATTCTGATCAGAGATAGGTAAATTCCAGAAGGCCTGGAACAGCTGGAATATCAGCTGATATGTGAGCCCTTTGGCAAGGAAATTTTGCAAAGCAAGGCTCTCCACTTTCTGATCCAAATAATCATGGCACTCTCTTCCACTTTCTGTTTTCCAATGCTGAATAGATTTGTAAGACTTAGTCAGGAACACTAGCAAGAGCTGCTTTCAGCAAGGTTTCCAGCTTTTCCTGGATAAATCCCAAGGTTTAGTAATCCAGGATAAGCTTCAGAACTTTCTTCTTTGGTGATGCTTCAGACCAACACAGCACATAATACTCTCCTAGGAGCTTACATTTTTATACAGTAGGTGAGAGATTAATGTAAGATAACGGCACTCCACATGAGAGTCCTTCAGGAGAAAGGAAAAATAATTCAATGCTCTTTCGGAATTTCCCAAGTGGAGTAATGCTATTGCACTACCTCATTCACTTCAGCGGGGATACAAAAACAAAAGAGTAAAAATCTAATTCTTTGCAGCAGGCTTTGCTGGATTTGATGACTATTGCATCTTCTTTTTCATCCTCTCTTCCCTAGAAGAAAATGATAGCTTTTCTTTCATTCTTCTGGCATTAGCCATGTTAGACTTCATGATCCTTATGGCTCCCTTCGAACTTGAGATATTCTATGATTCTATGTTTTCTAGATCACTCAATATTCTCACTGCTCTCTTTTGGCTTCATTCAAGTGCAATGCCCTAAACTGAACAGTCCTCCACCAGCTGAAGCCTTACTGCTGCCGAAGGAGCAGAGGGTTTCTTTTGATATGACAATTCCTATCCCAATAGCTTGAAAGTAAACTAAAAAACGCAGGAAATTCTCTTTTATCCCCCTGGGTACATTCTGGAGTCGCCATAGTGGCAGCTATGCCAAGCTCCCCTGAAATTCTCACTGAAAAGGAAGACAAATTCTCAAGCCTTCTCTATGGCATCCCCATCAACTACGTATCTCACTTTGCACAACACCCAGGCTTACAACACTGGGCTCAATCTACCTCCTCCGCTATCTGCTATCTGTCTTACTGAAAGCCTCCAAGAGGACGCAAAGACAGAATATAAGTATGCCCAACTGCCAAAGAGGCCTCCAATCAATAACGCACTTACACATACGCAAAAGTCCAGTCTTCTTACTTAATATTAAACCAAGAAAGTAAAAAAACGTAGGCAAATTAGAACACCTTTAAGTGTCATGCTGAATCAGAGCAGGGAGAATAACCAGTTTTAAAGGCATAGGTCTTATCCATTGATACTCTGTCGTAAAGATTCACAGATTTTACCAGATATCTGCGAACAGACTCTGATTTACTACAACTGAGATCGGTAAAGTGTTTGGCACTAACACGAAGGACGATCAGTTATGCCATAATCTCTCCCTAAAAGCAAGAGAAAAATTGATAGCATGCCTCAACATGTGAAAGACGAAAAATCAATTTATCAGTAAGACCATGGAGAAAAAATGATCAAACAGGAAAAAACATCTGGACCAGTGAGCTAATTGCTTATAAAAAAAAACCAGACTGGTATTTCATTTATGAGAGGGGAAAACATATTTCATGACTGGTTTCAAATGAAGGATAAAGAAAACCTATTGCAAGAGACCAAATATTAGTCTTGCATCCACTGAGCAGAATTTAGAGCAATTTTGAGAAAGAACTACTGCTATTTCAAGTGATTACAGTGCTAAAATAAATTATTTTTAGCCAGACAAGGATCTCATCATAGTTTGAATTCCCTGTGGTGTCATTTCATGTTATATTTGAGAAATTCCTCAATAAAAATGTCAAATAGAAAGCTAGTTGAGTTCCCCTGAGGACAGTTTTGGACATTTTCCAGTACAAATTTTAGCCATGAATTCTTAACCAAACACCTCCTCCCAACAAATAAATAAATAAGAAATTTCACTTGATTAGAAAGAGAGAGAGAAATGTTGAAACAAGAACTCAAGGAAAAAACACTTAACCTGTCAACTGCATCCGATCTAATTAGTTGTGAATATTCCAAGTTTGTTATTTATAAAGAAGATTGTAATTATCTTGCTATACTGACTTTATTAGAAAGACATCCAGTGAAGGTTTAAAAAGGAATGTAAACCCTGTCAAGAAGAGATGGCTTAAGATTTTGCATAGACTTCAGTCAAGCAAGAGATGCAGAAATCCTGATATAATGGTCTTGTCCATTACAACCTGTTTCCTAGAGGTTCCTAGATGGCCTATAGAACTATCAGTGAACTATCACGGGGTCCCATCCCTAGGCGTTCTATCTAAAATCACTAGACAAAGATTTCTGGTGATGTGTGCACGACAAAATGCAGCCCAAGTCACTAAGAGAGCAATTCAGCTGTCTAAACATTGAAGTCAGATGCCATTTTAGATTCTTTATATTATTCCATCTAGCCTCCATCTCACACTCCAGACCTACTCCTGTACACATCACATCTGCCAGCACCAGGGTGTCCTCACTGGCATGAGGCTCCTATGTTTAGGCAGTCAAATTGCCCTCTAAGAGTTCTTGCTGCTTGGCTCCCCACGTGCTGACAAAATGGATCCCAAAGGTAATGCCTGGAAGGCCAAAGGGTAGGGGAGAAGCAGGAATAGTGTAGCCTGATGTTGGGTCACTCCAAGCAAATATTCTGTCCAAGCACATACACATCCATGGTGCTGTATGAGAAGACGGTTCAGGCAGGGTTTTCAAAATCAACCTACTGCAAGTGTTATAAGCTCATCTACAAATTCTACGGAAATGACATACCTCTATACACGATCCACTACAGCTCTACTTAATGTGTATACTGACTTAATTTCAGCATGCTGATCAAACATTACATGCCTTTTCTAAGAGGAACATCAACTTGATACATAGAATATATGATATGGTACCTAACTAGCACTCTTCATTTTGACAGTTCTGTAAAGTCCTATAGAGGTTGGGGGCAGGAGAATCAGTAAAAGAATGCACTGAAAGGTGAAAAACATTGTCACTAATCTTATGAAGAATTCTTTGTCTCTTTATAATCCATGAAAAATAAGTCGTTTCTCAAAAAGCAAGAACAGGTGGAAATCAGTGGACTCATCAAAACTTTAATTCCTTTCAACGCCTAATTTCCTCATGGGGAAAAAAATATATATCTTTGGAATAAATTAACCAAGTTTTACATGCTGGGAAAATTTTCCAAAAGGTTACAGAAACACTAACTTAATCATGTGCAAATACAAGGTTTGGTTTTGATTTGAGACCTCACTGCATCCTCTTATAAACAGCCAACTGCATTTACACATTTCTGGTAGCATAAGTGAAGGGAAATACAACTACGCCAGAAGGGAAAAGACTACAACATCCCCCTTGTCAAAACTGATACTGTGCTAATAGGCACAACAGGCTACCCCAGCAGTCAGTATAACCGATAATGCCTGCTAGGGACCAAATGATGACAGAAAAATGAAGTTCTCTCTTTTCTAGCAATGGTGTCCCAAATCTCAGTTAGCACGCAACAGGCAGTCATAGCAAGATTTGCATGGCCACTGTCAGGATGAAGAACTTCAATCTGAGACCTTACAACCAGACACTCATCCTCAGCAAACGCACTCAAATTTTAAAGAAGGGAGAAAGAGGAATGTGCCTTGATTCCCTTTTCAGTGCCTCTAAGTAAAAACTGTTATTTTACTGAGACATATCAAAGACCATTCATTAGCTGGAAATATTCAATCTACATTTGAGGAACAGAAACTTCCCCCGTCCATGGTCTCAAAATTAGAAAGGCAATTGTGACCTCTTTTAGTGTGCTAAAGTTGCACACTGGGAGAAAGGGAGCCCTTTGCTATTGTTCCCACTCATCTGTCCACTGAACCTCTTCTAGAAGCAACATGGATCCTAACATTTTTGGGGTAACACAAAAAGTCAGCTCAGAGTATGGGCCCATGAGTATCGGCGGACACTCAATTCTAAAAAACCTGAAAGATCTCTTGGCAAGCTTTGAACAACACTTTCAACCGTAGCCACCTGTTAAGCACAATGGTTCATATTATTGTAGGTCTTTTTTTAATCCCCAAAAAACAAGTGGCTGAATAGAAATTAATGAAAAGAAAATCAGAAATCTGACTCTCTCTGTAGATCCAGTCTGTATGTTTCATGACCAGAAAGCAACAACAGAGACAGCAGGGTCCAAATAAACCCCACAGATCTCCTGAAGCATTCATCCTTTATCAGGTCACTCCTTTTGCTGTTCTTACTTGCTAACCTACTTTTCCCTACTACTATGGGAATCATTTGGAAACAAAGTTGAAAATAGCAAGCTGTTTGAAACAACGTATATGCACAGTTATTTGAATTCCAAATAGTTGAACTATTTGATTATGTTTGTGTCCTGTTTTATTAAGAGGTATTTATGAACATTAGTATAAATACAGTTTTTCTTTCTTTTTTAAATGAACGTCTGGCTGCTCTTTGTGTAAGAAATACCTCTTGCACAATTAATCATTTGACCACCTCAGGTTAAGGCAAATAAATCTATTTAGTCTGTTCTATAACAAATGAAATTTGGAAGTTTCAGTCAAAAGCCTGCCAATGGTCATGATATATAATCAATCTGAACAAATATTACTCAGTTTGAAAATGAACCCAGTAGGAAGTACATCTACTGAAAGGCTAACCAAATCCTTGCTCAGTAATTCTAGCTGTTCCATAGCTTCAGTGAGTGCAGACTGGTGTTACTGGACTTTATTTCTGGTTCACTACCTGATTTCTTGACTTTTATTGCAAAGAATCTCAGTTTTTACCAAAGTAAAGGTGCTGCATGACACAGAAAAAATACCCCTTTCCTGCACTGTTTTATAAACATAGCCTTGAAATGAATTTGGGACTGTACCAAACACTGGTCATTGCATTTATATTGGGAATATTGAGAAAAATAGTCCCTAGGCACTAGGATTTAGCTAAAATGACTACCAAGTAAGCAGGCATGGGAAACTGGATATAGCAGTCAAAGTTCATTTCCAGGTAATTGGTGTGAAGAAATTTTGAAACAAAAGATACACTTTTTAGCTTATAGGATAAACCCAACCTATTTAAACCAGAGCAACGGACATGAATCAAAAAACACATCCAAAAATCCTCAGACTGCTGAAGCAATTAAGATCCTCCTCTGTACATGGCTGTGTCCCTCCCCTTTGTAAGCAGCTATTACTGATAACTGTTTCTTTGCCCTGTTTTATTGTCCAAGTATTCCTTCATCACACTTGCACTTTTAACATTCTGTAATTTATGTTCATACAGCATATCCCAGAACTATGCTACCCTAAAAGGGAAAAAGAAGGGAGGGGGAGCTTTAAAGATATGACTGGAATTACAAAAGTTGGAAGAAATAGACCAAATATATTTAAGCGGATGGGACAGATTACTTTTCTTAAAAAAGAAGCCCAAACATCCAGCACAGGCTTTGGAGGTCAGGGTTTTTTTTAGCAACGTTAAAGATGGGCAAACTGATTTGAGTATGTTATGATTAAGAGGGCCAACTTTAAGGGTCTGGTCTAAACCACACTGGAGTCAACGGACAGGTTTGAACTTATTCAGTGGGATCTGGATCAAGTCTTTACTGAAAACATACCAGATGACAAAATGTAGCAAGCACATCAGGCCTTCTTACCATAGCCATGAAATAAAACTCTCTTGCCAGCATTCACTACTTACCAAGACAGTTGTGGCCATCATGGGCTAACATGAACCCATCGTAGCATGTACACCTGTAGTTGCCTGGAATGTTGATGCACTCGTGGACACAACCCCCATTGTAGAAGTCATTCTCACATTCATCAATATCTAAAACACAAAAGGAGGAAAAAGAAGCTTTTGTAAAAAGAGAATATCAAGAATACAGAACAATTTCTCCAGCCGAGCATGATCTTCGAATATACGCATGTTCCTAATCTTTCTATATACTCATATTGCATATTTCATCCAACAGATGGCTCAGGGAACTACTGAAGGAATATATCAGGGTCATATATGACGGAAAAGGAGCAAGGCAATGTATAGAACAGTCCTTCCCAAAATAATTGTAGTATCATGACAGTAAACAATACTATTGTCAAAAATTAAAAAGAAACACTTGATTTCAGTACATTTTTTACATTTGAAATGTAGGTTTTGGGTTTTGTCTTTAAAATAATCAAGCAGACAAGGAGTTAAACCTTTGACTTTGTAGTAATGAACAACTATCTGAAACATGCTATTAATATAGCATAAGACAAAAGAAAAATATGCCTTAACAAAAAATTGTCTTCTCAGAACAAGGAAGATCTGGTATATTCCTGACAATACATAAGGCTCTAGTTCTGTACAATAAACCTCGAAAAACATCATTTCTGAAATAGCTGTCACAGTCCACTGAGCTCTATGAAGTTACTGTTGATACCTTGGTACAGTTTTGTCTGTCTCTTTCTCTTCCCCCACAAAATAAGCCCCATTATCATTTTCTGTATTAATTCACGTATGGCAGCAACAACAACAAAAACAACAAGAAGTCCAATGTTTTGTTCTTAGAAGGTATGCTAGAATTATTTTTAATTACTTCTTGTACACTGGCCTGTATCTGAAAGAGTACCATGAATGATAAGAGAGATGCATTCTGCTTCAACTACAAACAATCCTGTTATGATCTTCACTCCCTTATATAAAAATCACTTCTTCACTCATTCTAGAAAGTGCAAACTTTCTTCTTTTTACAGATTGTACCTTGGCTTATACGTGGAATGTCAACATCACAGTCACTGCTGTGAATCATTCAGTGGTGCACATCAACCAACTAAAAATACACAAATAATTATAGAGAGCCTCATAGCTTGATAACTATCATCTCTAAATCTGTGGTGTGCTAGACCAAAAACACCAGCTACTGTTCCTAAATTAGACAGTGCATGATAAATGGATAAAGTAATCTTTTTAGAAAATCACCTGTTAGTACATCAGAGCTATCCTGGCTGTTCAAACGTGCCTTCCATTGCAGAGGTGGCTGAAATATTTCTGTATTAGGTTCACATTCACATAGCCTTTTTTTTTTTTTTCTTTTTTCTTTTTTTTTTTTTTACTTTTAAAAGTACTCCAGGAAAAGCTTTGCTACCTGGTATCATATCCAGCCGCAATCCCAAGACAGCAAGGTAGTTTGGTAAAACCAGACTCTTCTGAAAAGCCAGCTCAGACTCAGTCACTCAATGCTTTCAGCATTTCTGGCCCTTGGATTGAGTTTGGCTAGCTTTGTCCCTCCTTGCACAATCCTCTGAGAAGTTTAATCTGTCAGAGCAGGAACAGGCTCCTCCCAAGTTTTTTTGCAGGCCTTGCCCCTCAGGTCTGCCCCTCCCAGAAACCTACCTTAAACTCAAAATAGCCCAGGTCTCCATCCACTTCCCTCCAACAGCTCTGAAGCTGTCTTTCTACAATCTCCTGAGCAGCTTGAAACCAGAATTACAAATTTTACTTCATCTGCAAAACCAGTTAGCTTTTTTGTAACTCAGCATTCCGCACCACAAAAATGCTGGAAATAAGAAGCTGGAGAAAGGATCTCCCTAACAAAAATATGATCTGCTGCTTAAAGGTAAACTTCCTAGTCTTTCAACCACTGCTCTGTTTCAGAAAGTTCCCATCCTTTACTAACAGTTTCCAGCCATCAGTTGTCCAAGTGCCGAGTCAGCACAGCCTGTCGGATGTGCTCTACGTTCTGGACTCCAGTATGACAACAAAAAGATTTGTCTGTGATTTTTCCTGAAAACAATAACCAGCAAGTCAATTACTGCGTATTGGGCTCATTACAAACACCCCTGCAACATGGCAGTGCCAAGTCCCTGAGAAGACGCTCTCCTTTATTTACAGCCCAGCGTGCCCGGGTGCATATTGCCAAAGTATTCCAGTGAGGTTTCCACTTAGCAGATATTTGCAGCTTCTACAACCATCCATGAATATTTCCAGATACTTCTTATCATTCTCAGGCTACAGGGACAAAAATAGAGCTCTACAGCAATGCCATGTTTTAACAGGCCAAGTCAATAATCAAAAAGCATGTAACATGATTCTGATATCAGGTGTGTCGGGCATTCCTTCAGGACACTCAGGAAAAATGGTAACTTCATTTTAAGATTTGTTCTCAACTTTTATCCAGCACCGAGTTTCTTCAGAAAAGGGAACTCAGAAGATCGGACTGCCAAGGGCTGATCAATTCATTTCTTTTTTTAAAACAATGAATCAAATAGGACTATTTGTTTAAATAAGCGATGGGAGAGCCTTCAAAAAGCACAAAAACCAAAGGAATGTGAAGCCTTTTGAGTGCCTACCCTTTATATAATACTTATTTCTAAAAAGCTGTACTGTGATTATCAGCACAAGGTGCTGACGTAATACAAATACTTACGTTCCAGAAAGGGTAATCTAACAGATACATAAACCAGAAAAATAACAAAAGGAACACATTCTTTTCATCTCTCTCTCTCAAGGAGTTCCAGTTGCATTGAATTTTGCAAAAGGAGTAACAGATTACTTCTCCTTTTTGTACCCCAAGAGCTGTACAAAACTAGGAGCGGAGCCAAACATTCTACCTATTTTTAAAAGCCGTGTTGTAGGTTTTTTGGTGTTTCTTTCCCCCTCAAAACCACATTGCTATTTAAGAGACTTCACCTGGCAGGCTGACTGGAAATTCTATCTCTAGTATCGCTAGTTAAACACCAAGGGGATACGAATTTAACACTTTATTTTAAAAAACAAAAACAAACAAACAACCGCCCCCCCCAAGCATTCACAAAGCCCGCAAAGTCCAAATGTTGAACTTTTTTCAAGCTCCAGCTGCATCAAGAGAAAAGCAGACGACATGCCTGCAAACAATGTGAACACCACCCCGTCTTCTCTTCTCATATACCTGCAGGAGGGCATTCTATAAAGAATGCCTCAGCGAAAGTGCTGAACAACTATAATTTACAGGCAGAATATTACGGCTGACATGGCAGGATATGGCTTCCTTAGTGAGCTTAATATAGCGACAGAAGCAATAGGAGTACATTCATACACATAAAGGCTCGCTCTTAATTTTATCTATTGTAAAACTCAAAATTTGCAGGGGCCAGCTATGTTCATTTCCTTTTGGTTAGGTCATATCCTATTATTCTTTCTTTCCTGTAATTGACAGAATTGGGTGTTAATCAAACTCTTGTCTCCAAACACCTTTAACTCAGAAAGTTAACTCTTCCTGCTAATTTTGTAGCTTCGACTAGCCTTAACGTTTTTAGAGTTTGATCCCTTAATATTGTCTTTCACCATGACGGAATTACCGTAACACAAAAGCGAAAGAAGAGAAACAGAGAAATGTTGCCATCCGACCATGAAGTTGCTGTGCTGGAGGCAGGTGCATAGACTGTTGAATTAGCAAGGTTTACTACAATTTAGCTCTCAATGAGAAATCTAAAGTTTTATCTACACTGGCAAAATATTTACGAAGTTTTCACTCCAGTAAATTCTGCCTGTGCAGACAGGCAACTCTTGGGGTATCTAGTGAAGAAAACACCTTAAAAAAGTATTGCAATTTCCTCTCTAAGAGGAATTCATTTCATATGGTATTACAATGGCAACAATTACAGGAGCTCTGGAAAAAAATTAAATGCACCAAAATGATTAAGAAGGCGTAGGGACATTTAGAATAACGACATAGTCTGCCAAGAACCAATTTGGGCTTATGTGTTCAAATGAGACAGCAACTCCTAATGCCAGAGCTCGATGTATACAGCCACATGCTCAGCTGTTGGTGAGCTAGTTTTGACCATCTCTTTCTGGAACTGGTTTGGGAAATGTCCAAAATCCACTGCTTGTTTCAGAAGTTTTAACGGACAAAATCATCAGGAAAAAAGAGATGAAATGAAGCTTGCTTACTTGGGTGTACTAGTAATTGTAATGGTTCAGCTATTTGCCAAGGTGAAAGAAGCCTGGAAACTACTAATCCTTTCTGGAAAGCAGAGGCGTATCTTTTTGTCGCAGCCTGGAAATAACTCTCAGCAACCCCAGGGAACACAGCACTGCCATGCTCTGCTGTTGTCCTTTTCAGTGAGCAGTGGTGTTACTTAAAGAGTACATACTGTATGAGACTGCAATTATTATATAAGCATCCAAGAACTTTTTTTAAAAACGTAGACAAGTATCTGAGAAAATCTGAGCATTTGTTACTGTGAGGAGTGCTGTAATTTACAATCACTGTATTTCAGTTATAGGAAAAGAATCTGAAGTTGTCTTCTTTAAGTGACCTTTTTAGTCTGAGGGGACCTGTATCTACCTTATACGGATTGGGCTGATTCTTCTTTCATTATTACAGGTGAAACTGACACTTTCCCAGAAATTTGTTTCATTTGTGTATTTTCCAACAAAGGGATGGCACTCTCAGAAGTCTCACAAGGCCACCCTGCAGAGAAGTAGCTCTTCCAGGAGCACATACAACTTGACTAAGAAATGTTCAAAACAAAACAATCAGTCTCTTCTGCCTCCAGTATCACAGTATTTCAGCTTTCTGTTTCAGCAGAGAATAGAAGACACATCAGCATGCAATAACACATGTCCAAAAGACAAACCAAGCTGTAAAACAGAGTGAGGAAAATGCTAGTTCCTGTTTTGTCTAAACATTTTCAGCAGTGTCATGAAATTTGCTGCGTGCTAACCATCTTCTCCAAGCACTAACAATCTTTGATAGAAGGTGGCATAGACTTTATGCCAGGAAAGCACAAAATCTACCTCCAGCAAAATCCATTCCCACTCTTCACTATACCAGTTGCCATTCATTACGTTCCTGGATGTCCAAAAATCATTACAACACATATAACAAAATTTATTTGTCACCACAGCTACAGATCATTATGGGCAAAGCTACTGAAATCAAAGCAAAGGTCTGCGTGGAGTTGATGAATTTTGGATCAGTGTCACAGCTAAACTGTCACAGAAGCCTTACGGCTATTAACATGCAAAAGAAGAATGGCTGAGGCCTGAAAGTCAATGAGCCAAATTCAGCTTTTAGTGTTGAATTCCACAGATTTCTACAGAAAATGGGAAAGTGTGCATTGGCACAACCTTTATCTTGGCATCTGTCAAGGCCACAGATCCCAACAGTCACAATGCAACAGAAGCTGTTCAAACTAGGAGTAGGATTGGGTAAAATCTGTCTTCATTTTAAAGTATTTCTTGACTACTAATGTAAGGGAAAGATCTGGATTTAATTTAGTAAACACAAATTTCAATTGACTTTGAAAGGAATAATTTAAGTGCTTGGACATTTTAAAATAAATAGCCAAAGGAAGCTGTCTGCCCACATCAATTTATTCTAATTTAGAGAACCACAAACAAAACTTAGCATACAGGTATATTATGCAGATGTGGAATATTTCCTAAAGGAGCTGGATCCATAAAATAGCTAGAAAAATAAATATTAAATTCTTTGTAAGTGTATCTTGATGGATAAATCCACATATTTATTCAGTATCTATCTGAAGAGAAAAATATTTTGGTGTTCATCTTTATCTATATACCTAGCTGCTTTAAACAAAATACCGCCAAAGAAGCATTATGGAGACGGTAAATAATATTGTCCTTACAAACTTGCCAGCAAAGAAACTGTGTTTTTACCTTCCTGCTCCATGAGAGGTTGCTGCTAGTCCCCTACAGAGAACAAAGCATACCACTTGCAGAATTCTCTATTATCAGTGGTCTTCGTTTAAAAAAGTCATACTACAGTTCTGCAATTGCAGCATGTTGCCTGCTTATCCAGAACTGGTATGCAGCAAAGGACATTGCAAAATGCTGAAACACATACTTCCATGTGGTAATATTTTGCACTTTTATGGCTTCTCTCTTAAAAGCTTTCAAAAATTTTTACTGGTTCTTTACTGAGTTTTGGTCGCTGTTCCTCCTAGGACTAATGCACTATCCTCATTTCCATAGAAAAATACAAGAGAAAAGCCCCACCCTAGGTTCCAAATCCTACACAATTAAGAACAGGGCTACAGTACAAACAGAGCTGTCTTAGTTTTATGCAACCTTGATCTCGGATGCTTGGGAAAGAAGTGACCTTGTAATATCCAAAAGTGAAATGCCCTGAGGTGAAATCCCAACCCTACAAAAGTCAAGAGGCATTTCTGCCACTGGCTTCGTGGAGCCAGGAAGACGTTTCCTGGGACTGACGGGAAAGAGAGATGCGAGACGGGATCAGCACTTACATTTCTTGTTTCCACTTCCAATTCAGCAGCAGTGTAACATCAACACCGTTACTTTACTTTTAAGGAAACAGGCAGAAATGAAGTAACATGGACACTGACAAGAATACAAACGAGTTCAAGTCCCGGATCATAATCAGATCAGCATCTTATTCTTTTTAATGACTGGATTTGGGGACTATAAAAGCCATTAAAATAAATAAAAACAACATGGGAAAATTTATATACAGGCTGTTTCTTTGGCAGATTCTACATGTAATATACTTTCAGCAGTTATACGCACACGCTGGACAAGCTAAACCTAGGGCATTTGTATTTCTCATATCAAGTTGCACTTCCCATACGAAGGGAACCAGCTCCAGATCTAAAGGCTGGGAAAAAAGCTCACACATAGGTTAAAGACCGCTTTGGTTAAACGCAGGCCAAATTTGCCAAAAGTTCAGCTCTCTGGAAAGCATTCAACTGGAGCAAGAATACTAAAATGATTAGGTCCTCAGGAGGAGTTTAGCATCAGCACATTTCCACATGTTCAAAATTATTTCAAGTCTGGTCAGCTCTGCTTTTAAAATTTGCAAGAGCTGGCCCAGCTAGATGTATGAAGAATCAGCTGGGAAAATGTTATCAATTCCACTCAACCTGACCTGCTGAAATACCACTTCCCTCTATGAGTTTTGTGACAGCAGAATTTGGCATGTCCTCCAAGTCCAAATTCTATGAAGAAAATATTGACATATCAAGATTAATTCGATTTTTTTGTACCCCAAATGAAACCTTGACCTTCATCTCAGAGTGAAGTCTGTTTCTGAAAATCCCTTCCTGTTAAAAGCTTCGTAAGTCACTTTTTCTATAAGAGAAAACAAATTAAAATCTATCATTTGTTACAGCTGGTTCTTCCTGAGATACTTTATTTTTTGACTCATAAATGTTATCATCTTTATTCTTTAGATGCTGTGACCTTGGAAATGTTACAATCTAATGAATCAAAGAGGAACGCAGTGCAGTTTTTACGGCTTTCAAGTTGTCATGATGTTTTCAAGACGCTTGTGCCCAAGAAAACTGTAAAATTTGATAGCCATTAGGACAACTCTGAGAGCCAAGGTCAAGGGTGAGCAGGCTGGGAATAGGGTAAAATCAGAAAAAGCAGCCTGATGTTTCTCAGTGGAGAAAGGAAAAAGAGCAGGTACAACAGGTTGTTTAGCATGAGTTTTTTTCAGTGTAAATCCCTCAAGAGCCTTTCCACTATGGGTACTCCCCCTCCGGTACTCCCCCCTCCAATGTTTTTCCCATTAGTGCATTCACAAAGAAAAAAAAAATCCAATTTTACAACTTTCTTCAAAAATGTCACAAACCCGTACTTTCCAGTATAAAAACAGCAATAAAATGAAATGAAAATGCCATGCCAGCTTAGTGGAGATGATTTGGATGCAATCTGTGGTATTGTTGGGGTGTTTTTCTGGAAGCCATTTCATACAGTTTCCAGAAAACATCAACTACTCTGTAGCAGTTTTATTTGTTTCATTTTCTTCTGTGATGGCTGAGCACAAAGTTCATCATGCTTTATGTCTTCCTAAAGTGCTTGTCTGAAAAAAGGGGGGAAAAAATGGAATACAAATCAAGCTATGTAGAGGTATGTCCAGCTGGTTAAACAGCACATATATTTTTAAAGTGTGAACAGCTTCATATTTAGAACTATCTTATCTAAAAACATTTAGGATGCATTTGGAAGGCAGATGAGATATCACCCCATTTATCACTGGCCGTAGGACGGGGCTTTTTTACTTTCTATTTGTTTAATATTTTTTTTCTCTGACCACAATTATTATCTCCTAATTTTAGAGAAAGCACAGAGACACCTATTGCAGATCTTTATTTTGTCCTGTGTCTAAATTTGTTTCCTATTATTACACTGATCACAGCAAGCAGGAATCGAATTGCCAAGTTGCACAGAGTAAGGATGGCCTTATGAGAGTCATCTTCACTGCTCAGGAATAAACAGACAAGCTTTCAGACACACAAGTCCTTCTCTAAGGAGGCAATGGAGTACATGAACTTCTGAGTTTAACAGCTGTAGAAAAAGCAGGTGTGTTCAGCACCTGTTGTTTTGCAAGTTTTAGTTAATGATGTTCAAATATTGTTTATCATACAAAGGAAGAATTAAAGAGATACATTTAAAGACTCTAGCAGCTAAACAGTGTCAAGCACCCAATGCTGTAAGCAGAATTCAGCTGACCCAGCTCACATATTGTTAAATGAAACACGGCAATAGATTGTGAAACTGCAAACTTTCTTCAGGGGCTGAATGATTATATTCTACATTTTTGGTGAATGACCATCACATTCTTCATTCATTGATAAGAAATACGGTCTCTGGAGACTCCTTTCCTTATCTTTTTCTTAAATTCACCTTCCCTTCCTCAGTTTTCTCTCTCCGTTCTCTTTCCTGTGCAGTTCCCTCCTTGCTTAAACTCCTAGTTCAAAGAGTTAGAAGAACATTTTTAATGGCTGGACATTGATATGCCAGTCAAACAGACAAAATAACCAACCCCTTTGATTCATTCTTTCAGGATGCCTGCAGTTCGAGGCAGGTATTACTGCTTCAGTGCACATGTACTTTGCCAATGGGAAGTTATCACTAAAGTACAGGGGAACAGAAATTACTTAAAAAAAATTTAAAAAGAACACAGAAACTAAAAGCTGAGATTCTGCATGCACTTGGTGCAATTTGCCAGCCACCTAAATACTCTTTACAGTGGCATATATAACATTCCAGGAGCAGGAACAGAGAGGAGATCAAATAAATGACATGGAACGCTCTTCATTTAGGACCTTACAGAGTTTTTGACTGCTTAATTCACAAGTCTTCCTACTGCATTGACATTAGGTTTATATAGCGTTTTTTACCTAGAGTACCTTTTGGGGGCCTAAAACCTTTGGACAGCTACAGTCGTTTATGGAAAAAAATAATTAAGCAGAGTTCTTTCCTTGGGGAAAAATACATTTTCCATTCATATACCTGACTGTTATCCCTGTGTGAAATTTGCCATCTCAACCAGCACAATGGAAACTTATCTGGGACCATTCCAGCTCCATTCATGGTTAATACAGTATTTTTCTAGACAAAACCAAAATTATTGTTATCCTGCATTACACATCTTGAACCCTTGATTAGAGTTTGTTGTGGTTTGACATTTTTCTTAATTGATATTTAAACAGATTGGCTACAAGTTCTTTGAACTGCAAGTGAGATACCCAAATAAAGATGGATACCTGCAGAGCACGTAACAGTTTTAGAGTCTGTCTTTATTTAGTAGCTGCCATGCCCGACAAGCTCAAGCAGAGAGACTTCCTGTTCACAAGCTGTTATGAATGTGAAACATGACATTTGACAGGATTTTTCCCACCACTTCTAAATCACAGCCATTTCCACCACAATTCCCTCTTTTAATATAATGCAAAATGCTTGATTCCACATCTAATCTTGCAAGTTCTTGGAGATCTAAAGAGAGAATATTTTTGTGCGCCTTACTGCCACAACTGGTATGCATGCGTACTAATGATTATCATTTCGGTAAGTCATGGCAAGAGGTTATTCCTAGATCTTTAAATTGAGATACGCATCTGAAAACTTTGAGGGAGAGGTTTAAAACAGTGAAACCAGCTGATTAATACAGTCATCATTCACCTACTTTTTTTCCAACCCCTGTAGGCATCTCCCTCATTCTCAGATTGCGTACCTCCAACCTTCCTTTGCATTTTGTTTTTAAATTTCTGTCCATTGACAAAAGGAAACAATCCCAAGCTTCAATTCTGAAATAAATTTCCTTATTACCTGTCTGTGGATGAACATTAGCTTATTTTCTGTGTCCTTCATGTGGGAGAACAGAAGGTGGCTGTTCCTTATTGCTCATTTCAGAACGAGTCCGTGGCAGATCACTTACTGTAAAATGGAAGATTTCTTGATATCATATAGGACATGTTTCATTAGTCCCTGGCAGATTAACACTACCTTAGTTTCAGGCTGAGACAGCTAAGGCCACAAGCGGTATGAGAGGCTATATAGCAGTGGTTTTCAACTTTCTTGGATATGAGGAACTGTTATGTTTTCCAGCAGAGGTGCAAATCCTTGTATAGCAAATTTACGTCTTCTGAGAGCAGGCTTACCTTTTCAAACTATTTTTTCCACATATGGCTTAACAGTAGTCCTTGGGCTACTGCAGGCTCCTGGCTGACAACTGTTCTGCTGTGTTGGTTAACCACTTGCGAAATATAATGTAATTTATATCATGTAGGATTTGTAAAACGTAGGGCTTCCTGTCATCCTGTATTACTTGGTCAAACTCCCTACTTTGTATGGGACACATATCAGACATTAATTTTACCAGCCTACAAAAACTCCCATGAGAGTACCATACAGCTAATCTATGAGCACAGCAACTCTGCATTACGTACACTGTTGTGTACTGCCGTGAGAGAATCATTGCACATACTCAAGTGACCTGCTCAGGGCTGCCTTTCATTTCGACGTTTACTGAAGTTGTATGGCTACTTCTAAACATGATACACAGGGGATCCATGGATTTGTGTCCCCTGACAATGCTGCACCTAACGTTATGAAGCCCAAGAAACCAACTCTGCCTATTATTTTGTCACCTGTTCCCCGAATGCAGACAAATTCATACAGTTCCCCAACAGCATCCTTTATGAAGTGAAGGCTTCCCAGCATTTTGGTTTGCAGACAACAGCAAAGAGCAGCCTGTAAGGACTGCCGCTCTAAGTCCTTCACAAGTATGAAGACTCTAACTCCTCACCTATTAAACAGCTGCTGACTGGAGGATAACTTGCACGATCAAAGCACAGATCCTTCTTTGTTTCAGCATCATTATTTTCATTTTTGCTGTAAATGTTTTTTTCCAACTACAGAAGTGTTTATCTGGACTAAGAAGGTCCACATGATAGTAAAATAGCTATAACACACATAGAATGTGCTGAAAAATGAGTCATTCATTAATACTTAATGAAATAAAAGCCCCTCACACCTCATGGTAATTAAGACTCCAGAATAACTTTGGCAAGAGTATTATATAAAGACCAGCATGTTGCCTAACTTCCAATATCAATCATTTTACATTCCACTTTTCTTATCCAGGAGATAGTACTGGGGATTTCATTTTTTCCTTCTCTTTTCTATGGTGGTGTGCACTGATAGCGAGTCTGCTTAAAAATTATTTCAGTGCTCCATCCTAGATACAGATACATTATCTGTATATAATTTATGTTTTCAGGAGAGTGTTAAGTATTCATTTTTCTTATGAGTCCCTTGCAGGGCTGTGGGTACTCAGCATCTTTAGGAAAGAAACTGAGTAAAATTAGTTGAGATGACCCTACATTTAAGAGAAACGTCTCCTTTATGAGCTTGATACATTTGCTTCAAAAAGATCTGAGAAGACTAAACTGAATAGAAATTAGACCAAAGATTTACAAGAATTTTTTTTAAATCTGAGATAGGCTTACAAAATGCTCAAACTCATTTTTGTTCATCACCCTTCAGCTTTGTGCACCATATAGAAGGTAAAAAAGTTACTAGGGTACAGATTTTGTTATTATGCGAGAGTTGAAGGTGATCAAGTCACATTTTGTTTCCGTAATGACAAATTCAACTTGTCACAGAACTGTGTTTCAGAATCACAACTTTCAGTAAGTTAAACCTTATTAAACCTGTGATAATAAAGATAATACCCTAAACGTGAGTGCACATAAAGCACTGTCTGAAACAGTTCACAGCTCTAAGAGCTATCTCAATCAGAAGTCAGTGGATTTGGGAACTGTACAATCATGAAATGTGGAATTATTTTCAAGATGCCAAAACATTTGGCAATTTTGCTGCACAAGTCAGAATTCTGGCACAGCCTCTCAGGTTCTTACCAACAATTCTATCTCCACAATGTGCATAGTACCTGACATGTAATTTTGCTTGGGTGTACAGACCAAATGTAATTTTGTTTGGGTGTACACACTGAACATTTTCCATTTTTTGAAAGTGTGGCTCTGGCCAGTATCAACAAGAAGCCCTGTTGTAGTAGATCAGAGCAAAAGGGTTTTATTTTCAAACAAATATTACATTAGTGCAATTTTTGGATTCAAGCTTTTTATTCCTGAAACAGAGAACCCTGTCCTACTGATACATGCTGACAATTCTGAAGTTTTATTCACAAAGAGAGTTCATCAGTTGTGATGTAGGCTCTCCTTAGTCTTCCAAAAAGCCACGCAGAAATTGGTCTTGTGAGCCAGAGCTCTATTCATCACCGGAGACAAATAATACAGAAAATCTGAAAACCACTGGTAAGCAGCTTTAGGTTTTTGACCTGTGGATGTGTAACAATTGTCCAGCAGAGATGCAGATCTACCGATAGAGAACACCAGCATGGAACCCATCAGTTTTTCCATCATTACCCTTTACAAACTCTTCAAAACATTGCCTGGACTCTTTGGCCAGTAGAGAATTAAGCAAGAGCAGGGGCTCTCTGAACAGTTACACACTCTCATTTGCCTGGCATGCAGGGGTGAGGGTTAGATGAGGCCAGGGCAGGCTGTACAAACACCTATTTCATAGTGAGAAAAAGCCAGGAAAAGCAGTAAGGATGAAATTTAAAATTCAAACATGAAAAACACTGTTTCTGACCTGTGAATCATCCAATATTTTCAATTATAAGCTGTGCTCACATCTGATGTTTGGACAAGAAAGAAAGATAGAGCAAACAGATGCAATCAATTAGCTTTGCCAAGAAATTAGACATTTCTGTTCCAGCGTTCAAATATCCTGTACCAGAAAGCATACACAGCTTCCAGCAACGTTAATGCTATTCAGTGAAAAAAGAATGAAACTGCAGATATGGAAATAGTAACATGGGCATTTGCCGAAAACTGAAGAGAGCTCGTATTCATAGCCTGGAAATTTTCCTTTTGTCATTTTATGCAATTATATTTGTTTGTTACGTTGGGGAGGATGTTCGGTAGAAAGAACCAAAGAAGGCCTACAACTTCTGTGCAGTATTCAAATAATAACATGCATTTGACAGAATGCACCACAGAAAGCCAGGCAGTCTAATTGTACTGCCCTCCTCCCCAATAGTAGAGGGATAAAAGTGGATAAATTTATATAAATATTTGTTTAGTCCTGTAGAGTTATTCCCAATACTCTCATTTAGATGATTTATCATGAGATGCCTTTTACAGCAATGCTATTTTATTATGCACAGATAAGCAAAATGCAGCAATCTCTTGACTAAAGACTTGATTAACAACCCAATAAACAGCTTGAGTTTTTTTTTTTTTTAAATTGGACAGTACATCCAATATAAAACTAGAGATGAGAGACGTCACTTTTTGAAATGTTCTTGATAAATTCCCCATAATTCTCCTTCCTCCTTCCCATCTTTCTACACAATCCCTCTTTTAAGGCTGTATCTGGTGTATATTCATAGTATTTCTAAGATACATAACAGAAGTCCAGGACAGAACACATTACAACATCCTTGGCTCTCCATTGAAAACAGGGCACCAAGGCCTGACTCACCCATGATTAACACAGGACTTCACCCTCAGTAAAAGGCTCATAGTGAAATAATAGGGTAATGGGTGTTTATCTGTGGCACCTGGTTTAACAACGTAACCATCTAAAGTTAGGTTGAACATCCAGATCAAGCTTTTCAAAGTACCTATTCATTTTTCACAACTGACTTGAGACTCTCCTTAACAAAGTCTCATTTTCAGAAAAGTGGGAAGGCCAGTCATTCTGAAGATGTTTCTAGCTGCCAAGCCAAAAATTAATATCTGGTTTTGTAGGGTTTGGCACTTTAGAGAAACATGGTGTGACGCTCATGGTAAACAACAGTAGATGGGAGACTGAAGAGAGACAGGTGTATATGACTACCTGCTCCTGTACAATCTTTTTCCAGTATACTGACCATGGCTAATCACCTATCTACCAGCTGTGAATTTTGCAGAACACCTATAGAAGCAAACATACTCATTTTCCCTTTCTATTCTGAAGATGCCATTAAACAGTGATCGGAATGAAACTTCTGGCTTGAGAAGTCTCTAAACCTCCAGCTGCATTCTTCCATGTCCCGTTTTTATAATCTACCCTAAGCATCCACTATCGGCCACTGTCAGAGACTGCACATCAAGCTAGACAGAGCTTTAGTCAAACTCGGTCTGGCCAGCTTACACACTTTTGGTATTAAAAGATAAATACGCATAGGTATGCGGCATGGGTAGGGACCAGTGTTCTTTGAACCCACTGTAAAGAGCCCTGATTTTACCTTCCTGTAATGGGTATAGTTTAACAATTTGTATACTCCATCAGCACAGAACACGCAACAAACTGGACAATAAAGAGAAATTCTAAAAAATGCTTAAGGGGTATTCCAAAGATCTGATAACTAAGCAAACGAGACTGACATTCAAGAACGTCTGTCCGTCTCCATAACTGGCACAAGTGACTTTTCTTAGAAGTTACTTCTAAGTGCACATAAAGGTCTAGCAGGCTTAGTGTAAAGGACTCCTCATTTGCATTTAGCTTATGCAAGCAGACAACTCAGCTACTGGAATTAAAAGTAATGCAATTTAAACAGAGGTATGATCACACGGTCTAGCAGTGCTTCTTCAGTAGGATGCACCAAGAAAAATCTTAAGGCTGAGTTCTAAGAAAACACAATTTAAAAAAATCAGCTTTTTCCTAAAATAAAGTTGGGGGGGATTTGTTTTGGTTTGGTTTAGTTTTTTAACTATATGCCTTCATAATGATCAAATGATAATACTGCAGCTTAAAAATCCCATGTTCTGGTTAAATTCAAAGCACAATTAAGTACAGAATATTTTCCCTTAATTTCAATGGACTTTGAATCTCACAGCTGCAGGCTCTTTGGCCCAGATACACCTCATCCAACTTCAGACACCTACGCTATAGACGTCCACATCTCTGTTAGAAAGAGACTGTTATTTTCAGGACATGATTTATCTGACCTGTTTTTGTCTCCATTAATATACGGCGAACTGCATTAAGGAAATTCCTACTTCTCTCCATCAACTACAAAGGGAAAGCAAGGTGAACCTCTTAAGCATACTGATGTGTACTACTGAGATCCAGATTTGGACAGACAAAATCCACCCTCTGTCCTCTTCAGATACCCCTGAAATGAACGGAAACTCCACCAGTATACCAAATGCTCAATAGACAGAGCCAGGGCCTCCCTCCCAACACAACAGACTTTATTTTTACTGGAAGTTAGGTCCCAGAAAGGAGTGCAATGCGAAGCCCATAATCAACTGTCTGAGCACAATTTAAATGTTAAACTAAATGAATTATAGGATGTATTATTAACAGTTGTAATTATATGCCTAGTACACCAATGAACTGAAATGACTGACAAGCGTTCACTTGAGGATAGAGAAATGGAGGCAGCTGATATTTGTACTAATTCACATGTTAATTTTGTAACTTATGACCCCAGAAAACTTTTAAAACAAAGGGCAGCGACATGTTTTCAAATTACCACAGGAAAAGTAAAGTAATCCCACCCCCCACCAGTCAAACAATTTTACAGCCAGCAGAAGGCACAAAACCACATGGAGGAGATATTTTTAATTAAGTGCAATATAAGGAGAATAATGGTTACCCGTATTCAGCCTAAACAATTATAATCAAAAGGGCCTTAGCATTTTAAAATAAGCCATTTAAGAAAGGCTTACTGTTTTAAACATAGGCTGTTTCCGATTATAAAGTAGAGCTTTTAATTAAGATTAGTAAGGCCTAATTCAAGCTATAATTTGGTTAGTTAGCAAATGTCTATTAAAACTGAGCAATTAAGGTTAAACGGGTTGAAGCATTTAAAGCACTCCCCCCTGCTTCAAATACTATAACAGAAAAGACCATGTCAGTGACTAATTCAGACCAGAAGACATGTATTTCCCTTAAGTTTTATACTTCCTTGTTGATCATAAACTTTACTAAAGAAGAATCCATTGATAAAGTAGATTCTCAGTGGAATATAACATTGTTTTATGTTTCTATGTTACAGCTTACCATGCATAATTTAAAAAACAAAATATAAAATATGAACTCTGTAATTTTATAAATATAGTATAAAGTTTGCTCCTGTTATGGCTTTTCTCCCTTAATTTTATATAATTTGGTAATAAAAATATGTAGTAAACTTCCCAGTAGCATATTTCCCCCTTTTGATAGTTGCATTCATACTTAGCATAATGGTCTTAAGCGCCTATGTTGTGTGTGTACTTCTGACAGGTAAAGGTAGACGTATGCTACGGTTTGTATTACTTAACATAAACCGCCTTTCAAAGCATTCCCACCTCACCTTCCACTTCCCATTTTCACAGCTTCTTCAAAGACTGAAATTCTTCCTGCTTGGTCTCATCTTTGAGATCAAGTTATTTTAGAAAGTTGAAGCAAAATCAGCTGAGCAAGCTCGAGACCTGTTATTTCTGAGGGCATGACGCACACCCACACATACCCCTGCCCAGCTGTGGCAGAGCCCTCACCCAGCAGTTCTCACACTTCCCTCAAGAAAAAGAATTTTTGAAAGATTTCAAAACAGAAAGAGTGAAAGGATGTAAAGCGCCAGAAGCATAAAGAAGATACATCATTTTTATATAGGTTTAGAAGTGACTGTTAACATAAAACTTAAGCGACAACACCTTGGATTTTATCCATATCACAAAAAAATTGTTTCCTAGTCAACTGGAATGGTTAATCATACTACAAACAACAATTTGAGGGTGTTGTTTTCATTGTTAAAGCTTTTGAGAGAACTGTAATAGAAAAGTTCTTCCATTCTGAAGCCATAATCTCCTTACATGTAAAACTGCTTGCGTATAGAATAAGCCGCTTTCATTTTCACACAATGAAATAGTCTATACCTAATGAAACAAACTATACCCAACCAAACCATTTTAGTCTTCAGGTTCTTATTTCAGGAAAACAGGCTGAGGTTGTCCCTTCCTGCCTTATAATCATTCCCTAGCTCACTCTTACAAGTCAAAACAGTCACAGGTCAGAGTAATTCTGGCAGCCCTCCTTCCCTCATTTATTCCTTGCACTCTGAATACATCTACACACTCCAGTCTGAACAGAGGTAAATTCGCTTTCCTAGGAATGCAAGCCAAGCAAAAGCCACAGGGCTCCACTTGTGTCTGCCCTCTGGTAGCCACATGGTTCACAGCAGCCGCACTAGTGAAGCAGTCTCACGGCTTTGTGTCTGTCTGCACCGCAGGCCAAGCGAGACTGCCTTTCCCCAGTGTGCCCATGCGGACAAAGCCACTATGAGAGCCCCTGGGGAAGTCCTACAGCAGGCAGAAGCAGGAGCAATCAGTTCGGAGCACCTGCCTTTCTGGTGTGTGGTATACCAGGACCAGTATTAAGGATCAGATGGACCGTACCACTGTGCAACCAATATTTGGGCTGGCTTAAGAGAAAAGTGGCGTGTGGGGGGAAGGATGTAGAAAGAGGAACTTTGATCATACTCATCTTTAGACAGGTTGGAATGCATCAGAAAAACGGAAATTTCTAAATGAAGTCAGACTTTGGTGCTTTGTAGCTAGATAAAAATATAGGCATGTCTCCAAATCACAGTTTTCATGGAATCCTTTTCAAGAAAGTTTAGCAAACAGAAAAGTGCAAAAATAATAAAGGCACAACTCTACTCAGTAAAGACACTACCATCTCTAAAGGTATCAAGTCAGATGTCAAATTCCTCCTACATACACACTGCCAAAAAAATGAGATATGCATTACCTATGCTCCCCATTCAGCAAAGTAGACACCCACTTACTTAAGCACTTTTTCACTGTAACAGGGAGACAACTTGCCTGAAAGTTTTGAATGTAGCCTCCACTTCCAGATAATGACATGAGAACAAAGGCACTTCAGTGCAATTTCCCTCTGACAACAGCAAGAACTAGGATGCACACCAGTTACATCCTGTAGTATTTTCAGCAATGGTATGTCCAACAAATAACTACTCCTGCAGAGGTTCCCGTTCTCTGGTCTCTGAAGCACATTCTGCAGCAACACCCCACCCCACCCCCCCGAACATTAATAATCACCAAATGAGTATTATGCATCACTCTCCCCCCCCCCCCCCCCCAGTTAAATTTTTGATGTTCTGTGAGCACAATGCCTTGTTAAACATACTGACAGTGGTTCATGCGGACTGAGGCATGGGAACAATGGTATGCAGAGTTAAGCAATCTCAAGCTGAGAGACTAAATGAAAATTGGCTTTCGTATTCTCTGAGATAACAGCTCATCTGCTTAACAAATTGATTATAGGAATCAGAACGATCTGAAGGTCATTTCATCTATTTAGTGTTTCTGATTCTGTCTTTGCTGGCTGTACTGTAAAACATCATCAATAGTTGTGAAAGCATGGTCTTGAATTTGATGTGTTATCTTTGGGGCCCACAGCACCAAACAAAGTGGTCACGTGTTAAGCACTAAGTTCAGGTCCAAAGCACCTGCAACATGAAGGTCTTATATCAGCTTATTAAATGATCCAGATGGTTTTTTTTCTATTCCTTGGTCACTGAAAGAAAAACTGTGATCATCTATAGCTCCAGAGAAGGAGCACTGCAAAGTAAAATAAGACAATATCTTCAATTTAATAAAGCACTTAAACAGAATTACTTTAAAGGATAACAGCTTCTTAAGATTAAGCACATGCTCAAGTACTCTGATGAATCAAAGCATTTGAACAAAACAACTTTTCAAACTGTAATGTAAATGTATTCCTTTTGCTGAGCATCTTAAATGTGTAGAAAAGTCTTGACATTTCAAGGGGGTCTGTCAGACCCTATCTTCAGTTTCTTATAACTCTGCCAAATATTTGTGTATGAGCTACAATTTTTCACGTAAGGTATCTGCTTTAAAGCAGGTCTTATTTTCAGCTGAAATTTAAAACAAATATATACATACTAAAACAAACAAAGAAAAAAACCCAGGAAGTTGGCTTTTTTCTGAAGCGATTATATGGAAAATTCACTGCTTTACTATGTTGAAAAAAATCTCCCCCAATTACTTGAACAGATTTAATGCTCTCAGAGTTTGTTTCCTGTAAGGAGGCGGGGAGGGGGAGTTACCTTTCAGTAAATTTCTTGGGACTGAAGAAGCTGGCCAAATCACAGCTGAGAAGTCACCAAACAAAAAATAGCCATTTAAAAAATCATTAAAAAAAAAAGCCACAATCAAATAAATTCACAAGTTCAGCAGGCATCTGCCGAAATGTAGGTAGCTAAAGTTTCCAAAATGTCCTTCTTGGTTGGTGTTTTTTCAGCTTTAGGCTGTAGTTTCACAACACAATGGCTCTAGAAACTAAGTCAGGTTAGGAAATCTATTCACCTTGTCCATCACCACCTTCCCCCTGCCAATGTGCTGGGGGACAGGTGAACTCTGAGCTGGTGGTAGGGGCCAGGAAAGAGGTGGAGAAAAAGGAAGAAAAAGGGAAAACTCTGAGAGCTGGCAGGAGCTGTTTTGACTTGAAGACAGAACTCAAGGGAAAGGACCGGTGAGGGGTCCTCAGAGCTTGCAGCTACCAGCTCTCCAGGCCCAGAAGTCTTGCTGTGGGGCACTGGCTCTCAGAAGAATACTGCTGCAACTGCAATAAGCCACTGAGAGAGGGGACAAGGGAATGAAAACTGAATAAAACAAAAAAGAAGCAGGTGAAAATACACTAGGAGAGGACAAAAGAAAGACCAGTAGCATTTGCAGTAGGGAAATGATAAAGTTAAGAGACAGCTGAGTAAAAGAATATACAAGACAACATAACGAAGACTGCAAGGAAAGGGGACTGCACCAGAAGTAAAGGTGACAGGTTGGAAAACAAGGAAAACCGGGCAGTGTCTGGCAGATGTATAAAGAATGAAGACAAAAGGACAGACTCTTACATATTGAGCTTAGTACATTCTATTTATGCTCCTTCATTTTATTATAATTTTCCTGGCAGATAATTACACTGTATATTTGGGGGAAAGGAGAACTTCCTTCTAAATACCAAGTTTACATCACCACAGGAGGCCACCCTGGGTTCTGCAGCTTAACAACTGTTGAGACTGATGAAATTTTATATATATTTATAAGTTCCCAGAGTACCCATAGACCATCCAGCAGACAGGGAGCTTATCAACCATTTAGATAAGTGTCCTTGGAAAAAACCATATTTTTTCCAAATTGAGAATTACATGTAATGCTGCTGAAGAATGAGGCCATATTTCTAGCGGCATGGTATTTGTTTATGCAAAATATAGTGATATTTGTATCCAAGAAGCATTTCTGGAGGGCGGGGAAAAAAAAAATTGGAGCAAATGTTCTTTTTCTAAGTAAAAATGGAAGATTTCCAAACTGGACCACCGGGGGAGCTGTTCACTGAAGCAGCATTACGGGCTGCCAGAAGGTACCTCTGGGAGGTAGGACAGGGTAGGGAGGAAAAGGGGGAGGAGAAAACAACAGGGTGTGTGACACATGGGGACTGATGGCACTGCGAGCAGTTAAACGGGTCATGTCCTCCCAACTAAGGGATATTCTGGTTTTATTGCATAAACTGCTGAACAAAGACAGAAAAATAAAGCCATCTGAAATAAATAAATAAATTTTTAAAATCAAGGCTCAATGCTGGCCAAAACAAAAGCCATACTCAAGGAACAGAAGAAGCATGAAGGAGAAAAGAAAAAGTTATCATAAGCTGTTAATTCACTTAGGCTGTAATAAAACCCTGTTTTATTACAGAATGTTCTCAGGAGTATTTTCTTGCTTGCTACTTCTTCTCCATCCCCTAAGAAACTCCATTCCCTGAAGTAATTCAAAAAACGGGCAAGCTAGAAATCGAGTATTAAATGGTACCAGACAATTAAAAAAAAAAAAGGCACAGATATAGAAGACCTCAGAATTGGATTCTGGGAAACACTTTTACCAGCCTAAACAAAAAAAGATGCATCACGTACCCAATCAAATGAGTATGATTTACAGAGAGGAAAAAGAAAATGTAGTTACTAGCTCAAATCAAAGAAGATAGTCTATATTCTCCCTCCCCCATTTTTGACAACATATACTGCTTCATTCTGGAACCTGTTTTCAGTGAAATCAGCACAATGGCTCACCCAAAGTTATAATCTGTGTGAATAAAACTAGGAAGGAAGATTTGACCCTGAAATAAAAATCACCACAAAATTGGGAGGTGGCAGAGTAACTCTTCCTCTGTGCTCAGGTGGGCTGCTGCAAGCCAACAGGACAAAACCAGCATCACAGACCTGTAGCTACAGATCTCGTCCAGAACACAGTCATTATGGGAGGGTGACATGAAGTTCAACACAGGACATCAATGTCATCTGTTAAGGTGTTGTAACTGTAAAACTAGAAAGCACAGCAGCTTCAGTACCTAATATTCACTGCAGACCTCAAGATCACTGGACAACCAGTTCCAAAGCAATTAGACCAGTGTCAAAGGCTCAGCACTAAACTGAGACCAAGTCACAAAATGGTTATACAGAAAATAACAAAATTAGAATAAGGATAAGAACAAAGGATGAAACAATATTTAGGAAAAATGTTCACATTCCATCCTCCTGTAGCTTTTCAGAACAGGCAGACAAAGGATGTAGATATCTGTGGTGTTTTCAGGGGAAAAAAACCTCAACACACCAACACAGAGCTGTTCAGAAAATCCTTTGTTCCCCTGGCAGATATGCAGTGGGATATTATTAGTAAATATTATTAGCGGATTTGACCAAACCTACTTCCCAGAGCACCTTCTTGCAAGCAATAACAGCAAGACTATGGAGGGAGTGATAATATTCAGCCTGAAATGAGTCAATATTTGCAAGATCCCAGAGGATGACACTTCCCTGAGAGAACGAATTCACCTTCTATTGCAATTAGAAGAATCATCAATCAGGAAGAAGTCACTTAAGCTGCCTTGTTCAGTGGCATCACTGTTATTCAGCAGTGAGACAGACAGCACAAGCCTGAGCGCACTAGAGTTGTGCAAGCATCAAGGTGCCCAAGTTTCAGAAACCAAAGGACACCCAACAGTGTTCATTTACTCTCACACATCATTGATAAAGATGGTCCACTTAAGAAAGAATTGCTGAGAGTGGATTGACGGGACACCATGGAGCTCTTAAAAGAAATGGGATCATTGTTCCATTTAAAAGACATCCAGAAGCCCCGTATTTACTTATCCCTCCAGATAAGAGGAGGCTTCAGTGCGAGATACTGGACCGGGAGCTGGGAAATGAGAACTCTGATATGTCCTGTGCTGTTTCCAGGTTCATTGATTCAGAGCAGCCCTGTCACAATATTTGGATTCATTTTTGAAGAGCATGAGAAGAACATAGTACATATTTGAAAGATTACGGTAAAATTAAAATCCAGTGAGTGAGACCCGCTTCTCAAGAAAAAGAAAGATAAAACGGGTGAACAAGATTAAAATTGTAAGAAGAACATTAAGTCAAGCCTAGAGAAACAATCATTATTATTCAGATGGGAGTGATTAGGAAATAAATTTTCTATCTGTTTTTCCAATGTCTAGGATGTGTTTAAAATACTTTAAAAACAGATCTAACAAACAGGTACAAGAAGAAATTTGGCCTCACACCCACAAAATTACTGCAGATGATGAGTGGTTTATCTATACCATTTCTATATCTATACCATTTCATTATCTATACCATCATTCATTGTAAATGCAATGAGCTATCATTTCGTACTTTGGTGTATTGCTGCAAACACCGTGAGTAGTTTAAGTTTTGGCTTAGGGACATTATTGCACCTGCAGCATGAAGACAGAACTGCATGCGCTATTACAAGAGTCTCAAACATTTGCCGAAGTAAGAAATTCACTAGCCTGTTGTTTCCACAAAATTAGAATTCCTACTTGAGAAAAGGGCTTTTAGTTAACAGTTTAGAGACGATCTGTACGATACTCTGTGCTTTTCTGTCTGCAGCCACAGATCGTGTCAGAAACAAAGCCAGATGTCACAGAACATCAATGGAAATAACAAAATCCAGGTGTATCAATGAAGGTATTTTTCCAGATACCCTATTGAGTATTTCCATCTACTGTTCACAGACAAATGTTAGAAACTATGGCAGAAGTTACGATGAGCAGCGTACCAGCCCCAGATTAGGAGATGCCTTGTGAGATCGTTTAGCTGTACGTGTTCCAGAAGCTTCCTTCAGCTAAGCAGCCCTTAGGTGAGCACTGGGGTTCAGAAAGGACAATTAGTCGGTGTTTTCAAATGGACTATGCAGAATATAACCTGCCGTGGGGCTGAATATACCTGTGATTAAGGCAGGAATGGTTTCTCTCATTTTCAGATTGTATCATGCTTAAACCCAGTGAGGTGCTATCTACTGGGGTAATCAAGAATAACAGCCCCCTTTGCAGATTACCACGACCACCTGCCTGTTTACCTGGAATGCTTACTTACATTAGGAAAAGGACTGCAAGTACATCAACATATGACAAACTTACATCACTAGAACTCTAGAACTGCACAGGCCTACTCAACTAGCAGTCAAACAGAACTGCTGCTGATATAGCAGAAATTTCCAACACCAGCAGAAACCTGAAAATCACCCTTTCAAGGCAGACTCTGCCAAGATACTTTGCCATGGTACACGTATGTTGCCCTCAGCGAGAAGTCCATCAACAACATGATGAAGCTTCACAACAGGAATAAAAGAAAAAAGCACAGCTGAAAGTTGTGAGCATTTCTCTTCTGTACAAAGAGTTCAAGAAACATGACAACAACTGTATGAGACCAATTACTAAAAGATCTGAAGAACAGTTATGCAAATACTATGAAAGACAGTAGGAAAAATGCACCAAGAGGGAGATCTTATTCAATATGGGAAAGGTCAGAGCAGAGTTTTGCAACCCAGAAGCAACAGGAAAAATCGCATCCACCCAATCACATCCTCTACATACCGTAGAGAAAGAGTCCTACATATAAGGTATCATCCAAAAGCATAATGAATGTTCTTTAGACATGAAACAATACGGGCAGATTGCTACAAACTTAAAGAGGCACATTATCTCTACAAAAGACATCCTTTTCTCACAGGTAACTAGTTTCAGTGATCAAAAAGCTTATCTAGAATAGCTCAGTTATAAAGACCCAGAATCATTTAATGACCCAGCTTTGGTTTTGGCACAACAAAAACCTTTTGGTGTATTTCATCTTTGGTATTACAAGCACAGTCACTTTTACCTTAAAAGGTAATTTTTAATGGCTGATTACTGGTGTTGTCTTGTGACGGAATATTAAATATCAGTCAATACTGCAGTCTGTTTATTTCTGTAGGTTTTGAACACTTGACCTCAAGATGCAAAATAAACCCACTCTATGTGAAGAGCAGACCTGAGGCAGATCTTAGGTCTGCTGCTGACTTCTATGACCCTTCCTTCACCTCTACAGTTTTGAGTTTACTCACTTATAAAAAGGACATAATGATATCTGCCTGCCACTGAAGGTACATAACTTCCGTAACAAAGTTTCAAAGTACTTTGGGACCAAATTAAGAGGTACTACATAAGTAATCTAAAATAAGCTCCAGAAAGGAAGCATCCAAAAATATTTCAAGGCTTCTGCTTATCCCAAAGTTTTATATTAATTACAAACTTAAGATATAGAGCTGATGTAAAATCTTTAGAACTGTTACTGTGACATTGTAAAAAAAAGTTATATATCACACATAGTAATACGTGGTTTAGACAGCTTACATTCGTTTACCTGACTAACGCTGAACAAGTAACATCCATGCAGAATGCGCTGCAGTCTGCCCCAGCTTACTTTACTTATCACGCTTGTCAGACACTAAATTCCGTTAGATATGAGTTTGACATCAGCCACAGAAATCCCATGATTCTGTACATCATTCCACAGAGAAATCTGATTTTTTACTGCTTACTGAGTTCTCTGTTTTACTGAGCCAAGATCAGTTGGGCAAAGAGAAATATGTGTATTAAATAAGCATGAGTATCAGCCAGGTCTACCATAAAACAGAGTTCAACAGCTAAAATACGAATAGTTAAAGCTTAAGGGAACTTTTGATGTGGAAAACCAATACAACAAGAAGTACCAATTCTGAGAATGCTGTAACCTCCACAGCTGTGGCCTTGAGTACATTTCCTCTGCACACAGCTCTTTCCCTGGAAGGGATGAACAGAGGAAGAAGTGGTGCTGAATGATTATTCTGTTTGCAAGAAAGAAAATCCGGCTTCCAAAGGAACAGCAGCTCAGAGACGCTAGAGCACCAAGAGGTGGACAGTAGGAATTTGCCTCTGTCAATTTAAGCCCAAGACAGAAAAATATGACAACCACAAAAATGCTTTATGAGGGCACTTGAACAAACACTTTGGAAGTCCGTGGAGAATAATATGTGGTTTCAAATTTTTGTAGACTTCAGCAAAGTCATTTCTAGGTCTTTAATCTTTTTAATGGACTGGCCATATACATTTTGAAAAAGTTTCAGTCTGCTGTAGAAAGAGAGAGACTTGGAAGGAGAATTTTTATAGCTGCTAAGCATCTACAAGTAGGAAAAAAAATAATAATCTTGCATCTTTTATTTGTAAGGCATTCTGCTGTGATTACAATATTCGTTCTTTTCACCAGAGAACAATCTCTCTGCTGAGGTTCAATAGACAAGATGGAGTTCATAAAATCTGACATATGAGTGTACACAGTGCCTAATAAAACATGCTAGGTCTTTTTTAGTTGCAAGGATTGATGTAAGGACATGCAGAAGCAAAACAACTTCTTTAAGTCTGTGTAAGTACAGTAACCTGAAATAGTTCCTTTTAAAACAGTGTTCCACAGATTAAAAATATATGATCACGGCACATGCATAGTGTCAAAGAGAAGCAAGCTCCAGCGCCCAGTTCGAGGCGATACAGAAAAACACCTACTGCAACTGGCCCGGGGGGACGAGGCTCTCGTTGGGTGAGAAGAGTGACGGTAAATCACACCTCAGCCAGGCGGAAGGTGCAAGCTTCCCTGTGCCTCAGAGGGACCCGAGGAGAGCGACCGGGACAGCCGGCAGCACCGCGCCGGGGCAGGGTGGGGAGGCCGCAGGCCGGGCGGGGGCGGGCGCGGCCCCGCGGCTGCGGCGGCGGGAGGCGGCCCCGGCTCCCCGCAGCCCCGCTGCCTGGCCCGGCGGCGGGAGAAGGCGTGAGGCCTCCCCGGACGCCCGCAGCCGGGAGGGACGGCCACCCGCAGGCGCGGCGGCCCCGTCTGGGGGCGGCGGCCGGCCCTCCCGCCCGCTCTCCGCCGGGGGGCGAGCCCGGGGCCCGGCCCGGCACGGCCGGGGCGCGCCCACGTGCTCGGCGCGGCGCCTCGAGCCCCCGGCGGCAGCGGGCCCGCGCTGCCCGGGACGGGTTGGCGCTAACCCGGGGGTCGCCACGGTGGGGAGCGCCCCCTCTTTTCTTTTTATTTTTTTATTTTATTTTTAAAAGTCGGCTGGCGGACACGACGTTTGTGATGCCGGACAATTAGCAAAAGCAGCAGGGGGATGCTTGCCAATAAACACCGAGATTTGAGGTTAAGCAGCCGTAAATCTGCATTAATCGTTTCAGGAATTCAGCTATTTACAAAAGCTTTTAAAGAGCAAACAAATAAGGGAAGGGAGGAGAGGGAGGAGAGGAGCCGAGCCGTCCTTACCTTCACATTGTTTCCCTTCGCCTTTATAGCCCGGCTTGCAGATGCATTTGTAGGATTTCGGTGTGTTTTGGCAAATTGCATCGATGTGACAGTCATCCGTAGCTTCTGCGCACTCGTCAACATCTGCAAGTACAGAACGAACCCCAAGGGGACAGATAAGAGGGGAGACCTGAGACGCAGAACAGCGTCAAAGCGAGATACTCCCCTTGAAGAAGCCGTTTGCTGGCCTGCCTTCCGAGTGTCGTCCTGGAAATGGGAACATCTAAGGTCAAATAACTGAACAAACCAGGGCGTCATTCCCCTTAGGCCATTTATAAGCGCTGCTCCTCCGAGCTAGAGGGACTCGGTCCCACGTTTCTGCATTAGGAAATCATCAGACATAGTAGAAATTGGCATCTGCTGTATAGGTCTGGTACTGGAGACCCACATCTTAGTAAGCCAAGAGAGCGTTTAAATGACCTAGAAGAGGAGGAAAAAAGCCCATTTGCACGTACTAGCAAAGAGATCTTCTTAATTTAGAAAGACAGACCCTAGTTTAAATAAACCATGCTGGCGGGGGAAAGAGAAATATTTGAACAGCAAACCCACATTAATCCTTTTTATTAAGAGGCAAAAAAAAAAAAAAATAAATGGGAGACCATATGAAACTCGGTAAGTCAGCGCGGAGAAAAGCAACCTGCAATAATATCATCTACGTGGACTAAAAGTCATTTAGAAGGAAAAGGTTCCAGCAGCCTTCCCGGCCCCTGCTCGGGCGGGCACCCTACGGGCGAGCGGGACTCTGAAAGGGGGGACCCTGACCGCTTTTCTTGTTTTCAGGGTAGGAAGCCTTTACAAACTTTTCAGTGACGGGCATTCGTTTTCTCCCCCGGATTTAAAGAGGATGGGGGAGGGAGGAGGATGAGAGAAAGTCGAGATTTGGTAGTCGTGGGAATGTTAATGAAGTGAACACAGAAGGAGGGAAAAAAAAAAAAAAAAGCTCCGACCTATTCAGCGACGGGGTGTGCTGTTAACATGGGAGCATTTAAAGCCCTGCCTAACCTGCCCTGCCCTGCTGCCCCCCCCCCCCCCCCCCGCCCTGTCACCCGCAGCGCCCTGCGGCAGGGGAGGCGCTGCCGCCGCCCTCGGAGACCGGCGCTGCCCCGGGGAGAGCGGCCGGGCCGGGCCGGGCCGCCCCGCCCGCCGCTGTCAGCCGCGGCCGCCGTGTCGGTAAGGCGGCTCAGCCGGGGCTCCGCGCCCTGTCAGGCCAGAGCCACATCTGGTGCTGCCGGGAGCAGGGCGGGCGGGCAGGGGCGCGCGCTGCCCGGCAAGGCGGGCCGGCGGCCGGGGCGCCGCTCGCAGGGCTGCGCCGAGCGCGCCCCCCTCGTCCTCAGGAGTGTCGAGGAGAGGGGGTGCTGCGGAGGGAGGGGGGCATCCCGCGAGAGGCATGGGCCGCCGGGTTCACGCCAGGGAGACTAGCAGATCCTCAAAAAAGGTGCGCTAAAGCGAGAACAGTTTTATTGTTAGCTTGAAGCCCTAGCGCGAAGTGCCTCAGAGGCGCTCACTCAGCCGTCTCCAGCGCTCGGACAGGGGTCCCTGCCAGCCGGCGGGGGGGGGGGGGGGGCGGGCCGGAGAGCGAGCAGAATCAGCCGGCGGGGCGGGCAGCCGGCGGAGAGCTCCTCGGCGGGGGGCAGAGGCGGACGGCCCCGCGGGGCAGCTCGGGGCTCCCAGCGAGGGAAGGGCCGGCGCTCGGCATTGCTGGTCTCACTTTTTTTTTTTTTTTTTTTTTTTTTAAAGAAAGAGGGGAGCGGTTTCCCCTTCCCAAACGCGGAGCGTCTTATTTTCTGGAGAAACGCGGGGCTGCTGTAATCTGTTCCCTTCTGTCTTGTCCATTCGTTTATTTTAACCGCTGAGCCGGTTCAGATCTAGCTATGATTTACGTGAATGAGCTTAGGGGGTGCGAGGGTGTCTCCCAGGTCAGACACAGATCCAGCCAAGCACAAAAAGAAAAGAAGGTGATTTTTTTTTTTTTTAAATGCCTTGGTTCATACTTTTGACTCATTAAACCGGCACCCATCTCCCATCAAGATCAGCAAAAGTGACAGCTGGACTCTATAATGCCGTCAAAAATTCAAACTGCACTGAGCCAAGGGGGACATTTCAAAGCAACCAGAGGATGCCTGGGAGTCAGGCGTGAATGCCAATGAGTCAAATGAAAGGGCAAAACCAAATATGAGCCCCTGCTCTGCTCCACATCTCCCATTGCATTTCTTGGACTTTAAGAACTTCTACGCTGGCTTCGTTTATTTTGTTGCATTTAAACTCTTGTATCTGAGGAAAAGGGATTTTTCCGCCCCCCCACTCTCCTACTTCACCTTAAAGGATTTCTTCCAGCACAACTTCAGAGACTGCATACACATCTTTAAGAAATTACTTCGGGCTTACAACATTCCTAGGCAGATGGGGTCTTTGGTTGGCTTTTTTTTAAAAAAAACAAATCCAAAACAAAACAAACCACACCGGAGCAAAGACGTACTACCATTACTGCTATTAAACAGATACGAGCGCGGCTGTTAAGACAGCAGGTCTTTGGGTTAATGCGCAGACAGGGAAAACCTGTGAGGATATAACAGCCAACACTTCCCCTGCCGAGTCTCCAGGGTTCACCACAGATTTATCTCGCAGGCACTTAAGGAAAGTAACTTTTTCTTCCCAGTCTCTCCCTCCGGACGTCCCTTGGCTCCGGCAGTGTCAAACACGCGAGAAAACGCCTCCCCACCACAACTTCCAACACCCCCGGCACTACCAGCAGCGAGAAGTAACCTCCCCCTCGACACCTTACACCAGGGAGAGGAGAGCGGACAAACACGGTCCCCCCGGGGCCACGGCTCCGCGCCGCCCGAGCCTGGGGAAGGCGGCGCGGCGGCGGAGCCCCCTCTTACCTGCGCCCCCGCTGCCTCCCGCCAACCTGCCGGCCCAGGCGAGAGCGAAAAGCAAACAGCAGCGCCGCGAAAAGCAAACAGTGCCCATGATAATGATGCGATCCCCGGCCCCCGGTGCCTGTCTGCGATAAGGGACGCGCTCGGGGCCGGCCGCGCGGAGCCGCCGGCGCTGACGCCCTGACAGCGCCCCGCTGATTCGCCGGGGCTCCCGCGGCGGGGGCGGTGCCGGCCGCCGGGGCGGGGCGGGTCGCACCCCCACCCCCCCTGCCCCGCCCCGCCGCCCCCGGGACTGCCCCTGAGCCCCGCCGCCGCCGGGGGCAGGGGGTGGTCGGCGAGGCGGTTGAACTCTTCCCCGCCCCGAGAGATGTCCGTGAGTCAGGCGCGCGGTGCCCACCGGCGCGACGCCCGCGCCCCCGCGCCCGCCTCCCAGCAGGTAGGGAGCCTGCAGAGAGCCGTTGGGGCCGTTACCGGGCTTCGTCCTCGGGCGTCCCCAGCTGCGCGAGCTTTGTTCCCCTCAGGGGCCGGGGCGCGCGGGCGGACCGTTAGCGCCCCCCACCCCCCCGGGAGGGCGCCCCCCCGCGGCCGGGGGCGGCTCTGGGGGGCGCAGCCCCCGGCCCCTCGCAGGGAGCCGCGGGGAAATGGCTCCCCCCGAGCTGCGGGCTTTGAAGGCAGACAGCCCGGCGAACCCGGCCGCCCATCTCCTTGACAACCGCTGAGGGGGATTTTTTCCCCCTTCCTGGGCTCAGACTAAAAGAAAAGTTTTTTCTTTTTGTCCCCCCTGCCTTCCTCTTAGCCTCGCCTAACTCCTGGCGCTGCCTTTCCCACTCGCCTCGGGTCATTACCAGCCGCCGGATTTCTCCAGCGTTTTGAGGGCCGTGCTGCAGAGGCGCTTGCCCCTCTCCAGCCGGCCAGCCCTCCCCTGGTCCTGCTCCTCCGCGCCCCGCCGCACTCGAGGCAACCCCGGCTCGGCAGGTGACCCCGGCCCGGCGAGACGCTCTCCCCCAAATCATCAGGGAAGCTGTAACTGCCCCTGCTACAGACATGTGCTCATGAGTGTCATTGTCACACCCCCACCCCCCCCAAAATGCTTTGTTACTTCAGGTTCTAAGTCCTCGTAATTCCCCAGCGAGGCTGTCCGTTGTGCGCGACATCCACTTGTCATCCGGATAATAAATACACCCTGCCATAGCCTTAGATGCCTCTTTTTGTCAAGTTCCTCCGAAACGTATGCATGTTTCAGTACAATACACTGGCCCAGAGAGTAGCACTATTAAGCATCTTTAAGCCTGAAGAGGTGGGAAGGACACGTAAGAAAAGTTGCTCAGCCCAGCTGCTTGGTTAGTAAAAGTACACACCACGATCTGTTTCCTTCATAAAACTAAATAACTAGTGCACGGCGCAAAAGCTGTTTGCTCTCCGAATGTTTACGCCTCTGCTTTGGGCATTCCCGTCCTTAATCCTTTAGGGGTGGGGCAGGGGTATTATTATTTTAATTCCAGTCCCTTATTTTTGTGTGAATACGCTGAGGTGCGGTTGTGAATTCCATGCTCGAGTCTTCCCATGGCTACACTGAGCGTTTCTTCCATGTAGGTCCCCAGAGGGGTTACCTGGTACCTTAGAGCTCCACCTAGTGAGTTTTACGGCATGCTGTAGCCCAGCGACCACCACCTCGATAATTAGGTCCGCTGGTAGCGTGGCCTTTACCTTCTTAACACCACACGCCGATCTTTCTGGGAAGGCTCTTATTTTCAAAGACTTTGTAAGTATGAGTCTTGTCCTAGGTGGAAAACAAGGCTAAGCCTTCTTACTCATTTTTTAAAAAATATTTCATAATTGGCCTTGTTCATTCCATTTCATGAAATCATGCTACAATTTATCATGGGATAAATTGTGCAAAAAGTTTATTTTCCATGAAGGAATTCACTTGAAATGTTTAAAAATGAACTACCTCAACTTTTTAAGTCACAGCGTAATAAAAAGGTTTGCTAAAGCAACAACATACTCCAACTGCCTTGGTGACTTGCTGTCTAGCATGTATTGTAAGCGTCATGTTAACCGCATCTGGTAAGTCACTCTTACAGAAATCACTACACTTGTGCCTTTTATCTTCCCCGATTCTATGCATTTATGATCTGTACAGCACTAACACTACCTGTCGGGCACCCAGGAAAGCGAGTCACCTTGATCCAAGTAAGTCACCATCTATATATGTCCTTGACACCATCTATATATGCTCTAAGGGTGGCATGCAATTGAAAGCTAAAGATCCTTCGTATCAGGTGGCCATCTTCTAGCAAGCTTGCTTTTTTTTTTTTTTTTTAACTGACTGACAGAATGCATGAAGAAATACAAAAGAGGGCCTGAACCTTAAGTTAGGATCATCAGGTAGAATAAGGAGTATGACCTACAGTGCCAGGCGGAATATTTCCAGAAGGGTCTTTTCAGCAGTTTTTCTTGCTAAGGGCCCCATCTTAGAAAAGGGATCCTTGCAGACCTTCACCTTTTCCACTTGTAATTATGCTTCTTTATCTTGCTTGTTTATCGTCATCTAACATCATCCCTACGTCAATTGCACAGATGCTTCCATGAAAAATTTAATATTAGAAGTAATGACCAGGCAGCTTCTTCCAATGTGGAAACTGATTCATGACCATAAATCTGCTCTGTGTAACGGGGGTAAGCAAGAGCTACCGGAACTGAAGGTGGAGAGGGCCCAGCCTGGGAACCACCCCTGTTGTTTAAGCTCTCTACCAATGTGCTCAGGCTCTGCCTGAAAACCTCCAGGCATCCTGCGGCCACAGCTTGCATGTTAGTGGATTGCATGAGCTTCTAACGTTCTTCCATACTAACGTCTTTAAAGCGTTTGGGGAATATTCCAACAAAATAATAATGAGAGATATGTTTTATTAGGACCCATCTCTTTACAGAGTAGAAGGTCCATAACACCTGCGTAGCGGGAAGGCCAAGGGCATAAATAGAAGCATGGCTGCAGAACAGTAGCCTCGCCTTCAGAACACCTTCTCCCACGGACATGCACCATTCCAAAAACACTTTGAGAAGACAAAACAGCATCTGCAGAATTATTTGGTTTCCCAGATGGCTATTTATGAACACCTGTATATCAGGGCCAGTGCTGCCTCAGGAGTCAACACAAACTATAGACAGGGCTAGGAATCACAGCAGGCACTGGACAGGCTGTGCAAACTTGAGTAAATTGCTGTACCTCTGTGTTTCTGTTTCTCTTTCTTCCTTCTGCACATCTTGCCCATCTACAGGGCAAGCGCACTGTATTAATACAGCACCTTACCAAATAACATACTAAACTTATTTTCCTCTGCCTCCCCAATTAGGGCTTTCATGAGGCCAATGAGACATATAAACCCTGATAGAAGAATCCTTTTATTTAACTTAAGTTCTTCACTTTCCCTGAAGTGTAATATGAAGGACTGAGTGAAACCTGGCTCCCTCGGATAGGGGACAAGGAGGCCAGGTGCCAGAATTTGTGCAGGGAACATATATACTTTGAACCCTGGACCACGTATCTCCAAACTTTATTTAAATCTTTTCTATTAGGAAGAAAGAACAACGTAAAACCAGCTCTTCAAAGCAATATAGACTATTTTGCATTTCTACACGTACTTAGGGGAAGCTTTTGAAACTAGAGGCAATGGACATGGATAGCCCCACGTCACCAATGCTATGCTACTTCTTTCCAGGAAAATACAGCATCTAAGTTTCCCGGAAGTTAAGTAGCAGCATGCAGTTGAAGCATTTCAATGATTTGTCCTTGTACGTGGGAGAAAAGGAAAAAAAAAACAACCAAAAACCAACAGTCCACCATAATCCATAATGGAAGTTCTATACAATAAAATTCAGTGTCTCAGAGGAGGACAATATTTTTTCTTTTTCCTTGGAGGGGATGGGGAATTACATAGCAGCTGCTCTAAGAGTTAAAAGGGGATATTTATTCCATAGCTTTGGTGAGATTACAGTCAATTTTATCTCACTCTCTCATCAGTGAGACAATGGTTGAAACCTTGTGGAAGTAGTGGTAAATTTGGATATTGTGGGGAAAAAAAAAAAAAAAAAAAGATGTGTCAGTGCCAATCTTTGAAGAGATACACCAATGCATGCTTGAGGACAGCTACTCTCCTATTTCTACTGTGATGTTACCTTCCACTAAAACATGTCACCTGATTCATCCAGCTGACCCTCCCCTTTCATTACCAGGGTACCAATAGAGATTAAAACTCATACAAAAGCATTTCCTTAAACCTGTAAATCTTTTAACATAGTGGATCATGATGAGCATTGTGTATCTACAAATTCATAAACTGCTTTCCCCTTAACTGTCTTACGAACAGTTTTCCATTCAGAAAAATGCTTTAGCAGCTAGAGAGAGGGGGAAAAATGTTACTAGAAAGAGTGATGGAGATTTTTTTTTTTTTTCCCTTCTTGCTTGGATTGTAACCACTGAGAGGGAAAGGTGATAATATTAATGAAGAGCTGGAACATACCACCATCACCACAAACAGTAAAGCAGAGTAGATCCTCCATTACTGGTACTCACTCCATCCTGGTAAAAGGCATGTTTTGCCAAGATGAAGATTACATCTCAAACAGATGAATGAGGACTTCATGCATAAAGAGCTGGGTAAAACTTCATGACCTGCATTACGCAGGAGACTGGTTACAGCAGTCTCCCTTAAAATGAATAAGAGACACCTACAGAAGCTGCAAGAGAAATTGCACAGAACAAGGTTATATGTACTACCTGTTATGAGATTACACCACAATAGGTAGAAGAAGAGGACAAGGACTTGTGGAAACATGCAGCTGAAAAGGATACCTTTCTTAAAGTCCTGTTTGTTAACTCTGTTGCCAAAATACTTTTAGAGGTGGTGATGTGTCTTTGTGTTCACAAGGAGATGGGCAGCAGCATTCTGAAATGGTTTGGTTTTAGGAAGTGAAGGCATAAGGGATCCAAAAGTGAAATATCAAGGGGGAAAAAAAAAACCCTGAACCCTAAAAAAAGGAAGACTAGGGAAACAGTAGGTGAGCATTCAGATTTCTGTGCCAGTAGATGTTATAAAGAGAATGGACGGTGAGACCACCCTCCCATTTAAACAAAAACCATACCAGCTGATGGAAGCTAAGCCCCAGCGTATTTACTTGGACTTCACAGAAAGATGTAGGAGGTGCTAAAATGCCAGCATCGAATCCTATCCTGACTACAAAGGGGATGAAGTGAGCAGGATCCCATTACTCTTTGTTCATTCACTAACTTCAGACCAGAGTAGGATCAGAATTTTAACTCAGTGACTCCTCCACAGAAGACTTCAAAACAGTGACTTTATGCTAGTACAAGTTCTGGCTCCTGATCTGGTACAGATTACTTACCATTGTATTCTTATCATCGGCAGCTCAGTTACTCTCAAAATGAATTTCACTGATTATTGTGACTGCAAAGAAATATGTTGTATTGCTGCTGTTTTAACATGCCGTCCTCCTGAACACCCAGGTCCTAAACATCCTTGACCCAAAAAGGTCAAGGAGCTCAGAGGAATGTACTGTCTTGGGTGTTTTAGGCCTATGCCAGTCATTTTTAACCTTAAATCCTGGATAGCCATTAACTGCTCTGACTGCACAGGACAGCAACAAGAATTCTAGTAACTCAACAGATGAGAAAGCTTTGGGGTTGTTTTAAGAGACATTTTATGATCAGTCTTTTTAAAGTGAACTTGCCCTTCAAAAATGGCTACAGCTGGCTCTGGTTTCTTCTTCAAAGCCCTGATTAGGGCACTCAAGCAGAGGTACTTTCTGTTGTTCCCTTTCTTACTGTTATCCAAGATCTGCAGTCAGTTATCTGCGTGCTCTCCCGGTCTCATCAAGGCCCTGAACATGCAAGGAACACTGAAGCATGTGCATATTCATCAGCAGGACTACTCTTGCATATAGACTTCTGCAAAGACTGTCTCAGCAGGCTCAGAATCATACATTGCAAGATAAAGAGAAGGGTCCATGGCCTCTACTCACAGTCACTTTATCCTTCAGCTTAGCTGAAAACCAGACGCGGGGAGAAACACGTCTCTAATCCACATGGGCAGTCCTCTCTGCTCTGTAGAGCATACCATGACAGCAGTTCTGAGGAAAAAGTTGATTCTACTTCACAGAGGCCTTAATGTGAAATTTTATTTTGTTCCAATTCAGAGCCCCGCCTACCCCCCAAAAAAACCCACTCCCAGAAGCCCCAAGACTTCCAGAGGCTCCAAATTTCAACTGCAGCCTGACAGAGCAACTGCAGAGGTGGGTAAGTTTGCAGGACATCTTGCCAAGTCATGGTAGGATCCTGTAAGACCCCTGCATCAGTTCTTTTGGACCTTTCCTGAACCCAAAATGTTCCAGTTTAAACATTAACACCAGCAACAAGACTCTGGGAGAATTCCAACAGAAGTTCTTTAATTGAAATTTTTCCTGACTCCACCATTCCACAAACAATTTAAGGTTGCTTCTCAGGACACCTTCACGCAGACGGGAAAGAAAAATATCTGTAATGCAGCCTGCTCCTGCAATTCTCTTTTCCCACCCACCCATCCTGCCACTGAGGGCTAGAGTGGGATTTGTGTACCGATTCAAAATTCTGCATTCTTCAGTGAGGCCCACAGTACCAAAGCTACTCTCAAGACTTTCCCTTTGATTTGCCATAATCTGAAAAGGGACCAATGCTCTTGAAAATCAGATAATTTCATATAGCAGCATCTGTTCAATTTACTGCAGGGAGAAAAACTCTTCCATCAAAAACATCTGGAGGACCAAGGACCAGGTCAGGGCATCAATCCCTTTACCAACCCAAGTCCTAGCTAGCTACGTAGTGGGGAGCTATGTAGTGGTGGAGATGTGCATACAGATTTCCTAAAACCAATATGCTTATTTTAGTGCAAGTATATAAATGTACTTATCCCCTTGTTCAGCTGCAATCTTTACTGCACATGATCCACAGTGTAAGAACCCATTGCCATATAAACTTAATCTTAAGCAAGAAGTATGTTGCTAAAGAGGTGCTTTAGATCAAGCCCTGAATTTATCCAGCAAGTCTCGTGTATTACCAATAACAACTTTTATCCTAGACAAAACCTGTGTTGACCAAGTAGTTTTATTCCAATGTAGGTGCCTATGTTGAAATATAAACACATGTAATTCTTTGTACTGTAATTAAATACATTTTAATTCAGTTATTCTGTTCATCCAACACAGCTGAACTGAGACTGGCTTTAATCAGGGAGCCTACATCTCCCCTGCTTTGACTGTAGCCTAGGCCTCTTCAGCTGTGACAGATGAATATAAAATACTCCAGCTGTCACCTGGAAAGACAAGTAAGTATCAGGTAGATGGCAGCGGAAAGTTACGCCTATAGTCCTGTAGCATGAGGACTGTGGTGTTCACCTGATGAGAAATGATGAGCAGAGCAGCACCACAAGACAGTCAAAGGTTCAAAACAAGAACAAGCGAGGTCCTGTCTCCCAGAGTCCTGTAGTAAGCAACTCTGTTGCCATCTCTAGCTGTGCTCAGATTAGCTAAGGATTGTGACAGATAAGAAGTTTCAACCACTTCCCAGTAAACAGAATAATGCTTCTGAACAGAGAAGCGCTCAAAGCATAGAGAGGATGATTTTCCTCAGTGTTTTTTAAGAGAAAAGGAGAAAAGAGACTGTCTTATCTCACAACAGGATCTTTAAAATACTCAGATGAAGCTTCTTTAACTACCAGAACATTCCTTAACTTTTAAGAAAACTGAGCAGATTCTTTTATGGAAGGATAAGCTGTGTTCCTCACATTTTTAGATACTGAAACACTTAAAATGTTGATGCTGAGCACTATTGCGAGCATTACCCAGGGAAGATGAGCATGTTTTAGTCCGAAAGACTAGCCACAGTAAATGAAAAATAAAAGTTAGACCTAAGAATACAACTGTGTGCTTAGGGCTTTAATGGGCACAAGTAAAATTCAGTTCCCATAGAACTATGCAGCAACAGGCAAAGAGCATGCTTTGAGTAGAATCATGCTGTGCTTCTCAACACACCAGACAAATGTGACAGAACAAAACTAGCATGATCATTGTGGTTTAAGAGAAACTTCCACCAGAGAAGATATCGCAGAAAATACCCAGGCTCAAATTTTTGCCTCAGACTTTTCTATATCAACCAATGCCTCCCCCTTCTTAAAAAAGTAAGTCAATACACCCATGGGTGTTGATATTTGCAGTTCTTCTAACCTGAGTTTGCAGAGAGTTTATCAAAACAAAAGGTCAGCAAATCTCATTTCTTCTACCGCATTTTCCCCAGGTCCCAGGATTGTAGTTCAGAGTCCTATTCTGACTGCAGGTGGGATTCCAATCGCTGCCAGGGAGCCCACGGCTCCCGGGCCACGCTCATGCAGACACCAGCCTCTTTTCCCAATACTGCTGTGAAGGACTGAGCAGGCATCCCTCTCCAGCTTAGAAACTAAACATCCCTCCCCAAACCCCTCATACTGAAAGTTTGCTGCTGCTCTACGGTAGAATGCTTATCTCACACTCACATGTCTTCCCAGTAATCATCGTTAAAGGAACCAGGAATCAGGGTACTCTAGTAGCCTACTGCATCTTTAATAGCACAGCCTGCTCAGTTACACACTTGCAGAGGCTTTTAAAATACATCATCGTATCCAAATATACAGCAACAATTCCAGAACCATTTGGAAAACCCAATTATCTTTTCTGCTAAATGAGTTCTCCTCCCTAAGGGCTCTCTGGAGGAGCTAATGCTGTAGTGCGCTAAGCTACCTATGAGATAGCTGAAGCTCAGACTAACTCAATTCCTGACAGGCAGCTGCAGTTTCAGGTGGTGTGAAATGGAAAATAAAAGAGAAGATTATCAAATAGAATTAAATGCAGCATCCTCAGGAGGCCTTGATATAGAAAGGGTAAAATTCCACTCACCTTAATCCTGCATATTATCCTTCTCAACTGAATGGACATAGCTGTATGAATAAAGACAGCAGGATTTGGTCTCATATGCTTACTGCTTCTCTTTTCAAATTACATGAAATGCACAGTGTAGACCTATTAATAATGTTGCAATTTGTTAGTATTATTATGTCATTAGAGATGGACTGGATTAACACAGGTATACTAAATTACAGTGAAAGCTTACAGAAGAGAACAGGATGGTAAGACTGATTCACAAAGGTGCTCAAGAAAGCTCACGAAATCAGGAAAAATGCATACTATCGCTAAGTGAAAATACAGGAAGCAGAAGCTACTGACTGCTTGTGAACTCCCAGATAAATTCTCATCTTACTTCAACTGATGATGCTTTAGTGACACATCTAAAATCATTTTGAATTAATTTCAATCAAACACCTACAGTGAAATTATAGAAAACCAAAATCAATACTTGTCCCACCAATTTCCAAGCGAATGTAAGGAATCCTTGGACACCAAAGAGGCCAGATTAGGTGTATGTAGATCTACATGGGTCAAGACCGAGACTGCAAATAGCACATATAAGATCTTGCTGATGTTCAGAACCTGCTTTAAACACAGTATCTCAGGTTTCTCTCTTTATACCTATAAGTAGACAACTTAATCTACATGCAAGTGTTTATTGAACTGGCACCGAGCACGGTGATATCTACCTTCTGCAGCTTTCCCTGTAGGTTCTGTCTTCAGCTAGCGTGTGATTAAACGTTCAAACAGGGTCTCAATTCTCACCTACTTTCTATCTCTGCACGTCCAACCTAACAACTCAGAATAACGTAGAGCTTTCTACTGGCTTTATTGGGCCTTCAGTTATGCATTCAAATTTGCACCAAGGGTACGCAAACCCTGCCAGATTTAAACGGCAGGACGAACAACTCTGCAGAGTGCAAAACAGCAGCGTCAGCCCTGTGGGAAGCTTGCACTGCGTGTCCTAGCTCAAATTGAACGCCGGGGAGGTGTAGCAGAGCCCACAACTGTATCTGTAGCGGAAGGACACCACAAGCGGCTGGGTGACAACTGCAAGCGCTGCCAGCTGTGCCAGCCACAGTCATTCATCCATCACTTTGTGCTCCCATTGCGTGCTAGCCATGGCTTGTCAGCCTGGGACTGCATAGACTGTTTTGGGAAGAAAGCACAATAGGAACTTTCTCTCTAGGTAGCAAAGTTACACAAACGTTACTCCACGCAAGGAACGGACAGGATACAGCTCAAGAATGACTCCTATACCAAGCTATAGAAACTCCAGCAGGTTTCCAATTTGCAATTTCAAAAATTATTTATGATGAGGCCAGTATTGTACAACTCTCTTCTACACAAAGACATCGATAAATATTCATGAATTAGGTCTCATAACACAGAAAAGGGGAGTATTATTCTCCCCTAGGAAAGATAAGGGAAAGAACATAGAGGGAGGTTAAATGACTTTCTCAGTTTCACATGGGAAGTTTGGAAACCCAGAAATAGTCAGAGTCAAGACTTTCGAAGGGATTTCGGGTGTCTCCATTATACAACTCAGAGGGGCTTACTGCAGTGACTGCGAGCTCCATGCATGTTTGTAATCAGGCCACTCGAGGGGGTCCACAATTAGGTGACCGTTGCTACTAATGACCTTGGCAAAACTTAGTCCATTTTCTTGACTCCTGCTCCACAGTTTTTCATACTGCACAGCACAGTGTGCTGTCCTACCAAGATACAGTGGGAGCTAATTAAAGACTTTAATTTATCCTTAGCCACCCAAAAACTAAAGCTCCATGTTCATTAAGCACTGTTTTGTTTTCTAATCTGTTCAACGGAGCTTAAATACATTATTTTTAGACTAGAAATTTGGGATAAGTCCTGGGTTTTGTAGAACAGTTATGCTCCAAGAAATCCTTTCACTCAAAAATAGATGATTACAACAGTTTCTATAAATATAAATTGTTTTACAAAGACAGACATTACAGTTTGTTCTAGTTTTCACTGAAATTAAGCCAGCAAATCTTTCATGCCAGTACTATAACAATAATCATGCTGATAGTGTTATTTCAGTTTACCAAAGCCAAAATCCAATATGCTACAAATTAGATCAAGCACCAAATAAAATTAAGCAAAAGATAAGCAATGCTAAAGGAAATGAATACTAATAAAAAATGAAATGTTTACATTTCTTTGCTGGGTTCAGATGCAAGCTCAACATATACAAGCAATCTTATGTTGAACTATAGCTTTATTTCCCCCTGTCATCTGCCCCCTCTCCCCTTTTTTTTATTTAAAAGCAGATTTTGCAGACAAAGATATTATGAGAGAGCACATTTCAATTGTAAGGATACTGGTTTTAGGACAGGGGAAGGAAAACAGGGCGCAGACCAATTAAAAGCTTTAGAGAAGAAAGGCAAATCAATTAAAAATGCCAGAGGGCAGACATTGCTTAGAAAGAGAAGAGACTTTGACAAATTTGAAATAGCTGTGTTCTACAAGGTCCATAGTGGCAAATAAAAATAAGTTGCATTCATACCCGCAAATATTCACTGGAGAATAAGTAATCTGATACATCATGGATAACATAGATCTATCCTTTCACAGGCTGAATAAACAAGCCACATGACTGAGTTAGTGCTTGGTGAGTACTTTGAAGATGAAAAGCAATGTATAAAATGGGAGGTGTTATTCTTAAGACACCCAAGGCAGCCAGCCTTCAAACTCAGCTGCTGAATTATTAGTCTTATTGATCTGGCATTGCATTATTTTTTACACCACAAAACCCAGTAGTTACTCAATAGAACACAGGCACTGAAAAGCCAATAGTCATAAAAAGATTTGTAATTTGGGACTTCAAAAATTATATTCCAATTTTGGTAACTTACTAGGAATAAGAACCAAAACTGCCATTGCTGAATGTATCCTTTGACTGTAACTATAATTTAAAAGCATTGTCCGATGTAATTTCTTTTTTCACACAGTGATTCCAGGCCAATTATTTATCCCCCCTCCCTCCCCCCCATAAGAATAGTGTTTTGAAGTCAGCCAATGAAACATGTTTTATTTAAGGACTATATTCCTAGAGCAATGGATTCTTTGGAGACCGAAAGGTTGCAGAGCACTTCATTAGTTCCACATAATGAAAGAATGGTGCAATTGAAGGAGGTCTCTAAGGGAGAATGGTGTGAAAATTAGAGACCCGTCTGCTCACTTGCAAAAAAAAAAAAAAGAAAAAAGAAAAAAAAAAGGAAAAAAGAAAAAAGAAAAAAAGAAAGAAAAAACTGAGAAAAGGAAAAAGGGGGGGGGGAGGAAAAAAGAAGAAAAATGAGAAAAGGAAAAAAATTTGTGGATTTTCTAAATAAAGCACACCGTCTCCATTCAGCCCACGGAGAAAGGGTGCCTACTCAATCCTCTTACCGTTGACAATATAATAAAACCAGAGGAACTTTTTTGAAGTAGATCTGCACATTCCACATTTGGATTGAGGGGCAATGGTCTGTTTAAATTGCTATTTACATTTCCAGCTGTTTTACCAGTGATTTGCCCAACTTAATAGCTCTTTAAGCTTTTAAACAAGAAAATAGCTATTCTCACGATTCAAAGAAGAAACCATGGTTATTTCAGACTGCCTCTATTGTAAAAGGCTTAGACCCCTCTGTCTTTATAGATGCCCTTCCCTTTATAGTACTTCCCTTTTCCATCTCCTCCTACTTTCTAAATCTTCTTCCATTTTTTAGTTCACTTTATACATTATATACTTTTAGCAACATAATGCATCTTTGCTGATACTGCTGATTCAAGGAAAATGTTTGCAGGCAGCCATCAAGGCTCCCAAGAGAGACTTAAGTTAGCAAGAAAATTAGATTTGCGTGTATAATCTTCTGCTAGTTGTTGGGGACTTAGCCAATGTTAAACAAATGCTCTACAACTATTGAAAAATGTATATTTATTTATCCACTTTCCTCTGGGGATGTATTAAAAAAACCTAGAATTGTGTACAGGCATAACGTAAACCGTATTTTCTGCTTATTTTTCAGGCGAAGTGGAAGAGGAGGGCAAAGGGGCAGTCCACAGATAAGAATGAGACTGAGATGAAAGGTTAAAAAGGGGAGGGGGGGGTATTTCATAGTGGCTCTTAAAACCACTGCAATTATTTTGTTATAATTTGAACCCATTAGCTTGTTTAACCTGGTGCTAATAAATTGTAAAATCGTGAAGAAATTAAAAAACAAAACCCACCCCCTCCTGCTTTTCCCCTGATCAAAGCTTCGACATTTTCCTTTTATTAACTCTAAACGTCCCCTGTGTTTACAGATGATTGCAACACTACTCAGATAGTGGGGCAAACAATCAAATCTAAACCTTGCAGAAAGTGGTAGCAGCAACTCTGATTAAAATTTTTGAAATTAATACAGTTCACTAAAGAAAATTATAATAATGCTTGGAAAAATGTAAATTCTTTTCTTTTTAGATTGTACCCTAACTTCAGTATTTTGAGAGAAAGGAACTGGTATAACGCTAAACAGCTGTGATTTTGTTTTAGAGGCAACACTTCATATTTAAAAGTCAATATATCCTAAACTAAAAATCTCTTTTTTTTGTAAGGCTTGTAAAAGGTAGTTTATGATCCCCAAACTGGCATATTGGCTGCTGATGAGCAAGTGTTTGTCCTGGTGTCATGCACTGGCACGTCACTGACGTGCCAACATAACAGTTTCACTAGGCAAGACGGGACCAAAAATCAATGTGTATTTGAATTACTGTGGTTATGAGAAAATTGGCTTGTAACTGGAATATCTGTTCCCTTCAAAAAGGAAGGGAAAAAATCTGCACACCTGAGTCACTGAAAGGTGACAAAGAGAAAGCAGGTAGAACTCAGTAAGGGTAAATCAGGTGCTATCTTTCCCTGCAAAGAAAAAAGAAGATTATCAAACAGTACAAAAATCAAGGTCCAGTAGGACCTAGAAAAAGCTGGAAAAACATCCAAAAATTCTAAGTACAATTAGACTTCATGAACTTTGTTAGTGAAAAGAAATTCCATTGACTTCTAGTACTCTGCAGGAGGGTTGCAAACAAGCAGTATTTGGCAGAATTTTTTCCGAAAAACTGTTTACTTAGATTTTGAAAATTCTGAGGCAGCTCTGCTATTAATGCCAAAAAGAAAACAAATATACACAGAGTGGGGTGGGGGAGATTTTGTAAACAGCTAATGTGACAAATCCAGCCCTGCTTAGAGGTACTGGTGAAAAACCAGCACTCTGCCTAAATATATAGCATAAGAACACATGAAAACACTGAAAGAATGGCTTGAAAGGAAGTTCCTTAGAGCAGGCATTCATCTCATGACACTCAGTTCTAAGAAACTTTATAATTTCCCACCCTACACAAGACAGATTTTTGGTTATACATAAAATAACTCCTGTTTCTACCATGTTTCTGTTACCACTGTGTAGCAGTAAGAAAGGAAGACTGCAAATCAGATCTTGTTCTGTGCCAAGGAGTTGCTCTATGAATTTAGGTACATTAGGTTTATTCCCCTAGCCTTGGTTTCAACAACTAAAAATAGCACTAAGATCCATCTTCAGGGAAGTTCCTAACAAAACAAGAGGAGAAAAACTACTGTGTACTAAGTCAAAAGAATTAGCTTATGGTCTAAAGTCTATTAACAGCCAACAAACCTGTGCAGTAGAGTAGCCACAGGAAGTCACACTTTGAGTAAAAAAAATGTTTGAAAGTAAAACTTTCCAGCACTGGGCAAGATTAACAGCAGATGCACTCCTGTGAGCAGCTCCACTAAAAACAACTATTTACGATAATGAAAATGGGTACAATCACAGCTGCAGGATCAGGACCCATTCCTGAGCTGCAGGAGCTCTGTATTAGAAAATGCATTTGTATTAAATCACTGTGACTACTTTGTCACAAAGATGGAAGCTTTACTGCCAAAGGAACCGTAGTAAAAGGCCAACGACTCAACCCAAGCGCTCTGCAGCATATGAACAGTTGCACATTTTATGCAGCATTCAGCTGCCACAGCCACCAGATCTCAGTAATGCCTCCTGGCAAATCCTGTTAGGCTTCTTCCTGCTCCATTAAAATCACTGGAGGTTAGGAAAGAAGGATCAAATCTATTCTGTGTTGCCTGAGGATCTGTTGCTGGAGACCCTCAGGTACAGGTCTTTATACTTACCCCTACTTACTCATACAGGTAAGATTCAGCCCAGAGACTATTATTTCTCTAAGAATCTGCATCATACAGATAGTTCTTAGTGCCCACAAGGTAGGAATTAATCTGACACAAGCATGTTGTAAATGTGGATTAACACACAGCTTCAATGCCTGAAAGGCACAACAACTCTGAAAGGAAGCACAAGACTGGCAGGTTACCTTCACCTCTGATCTCCTCTTCCAATTTCACAGTCTGCCTTCACCACTCAAAAAAAAAAAAAAAAGAACAAAAAACCATGCTCCCAAGGACAACCAGGCCACAGGAGGCTCTACATCCTTCTCCCAGCAAAGCTGCTTCACAACCTCTTGCAGACACCCTGCCTAAGCATTTCCAGCTGGGTGTTAAATACACAGGGTGTGGCTGGAGCCACTCACCTCCCCAGGCTCCTGCAGACTCTCCCTGCTGTGCCTGGGCTTACACACCTGCAGTCCCTGTATCAGAGGGCCTGAAGGTGATGGGGGTGGAGGCAGCTACACCTACACAGGCTATACAAATGCAGCAACAGAGGTGAAGGCTATAAGAAACTACTGATTGTTTAATGTAGATACTCCCATCTTGGAACTTCTTGGGATTGTCTTCCCCAAATGACCTTATGAGCACAGAAAAGGATTTATGACTCCAGAAATGGTGTTGCAAGCAGAAAAGTTTAGAAACAAAGGAATTACTCTAATCGTTATTGCAGGCTGTTACATTTCCAAAGCCTCTCCGGTACTAGGAGATTGTTTGGAGACGAGGGATTGTTCGGTGAGATACACCCAGCTAGCCACGCGTGCTCTCGCACAGGAGATGCTCTGAGGTCTGAGCAAATGAGCAAACCTCTTCCCCTGGGTACTGGAGAGAGGAGTCTCAGTATAACCCTGGGCCACTGCAAGGTTCACCAGGGAGGAGCCGGTCTCTAGGCATGGCCAATTTCCAGTGCTTCAGAGGAACTAAGCAAACACTAACCCAGAGTACATCTGGCTAATTGTATAGTGGGAGAAAAAAAAAAAAAAATCTTTCTTGACCCCAGTGGTTACCCAGCTAAACCCCTGAAGCATAGGCTTTTATTACAACCATTATCTTTATGCAAATGATGATCATGCTGAGGACTTACTCTGCCAGTTGCATATGAAGGACAGAGCTGAATGAATGATACATTCTGGACAGATTCCTTGGCCAGAAGGGACCATTCATGCCAAAGCCAGTTTGAAAGAATATCTTTTAGCAGGATATCCAAACTGCCTCTTAAAGACTCCAAGTGATGTCAATCATGCTACCCCTTCGCCTATTGTTGTAATGTTCAGTTACCCTCACTACGAGGACACTATCTGAAATCAATGTAAAATTTATCTAGCGTGAGCTCTTCCCCGTCAGACCAGTTTCTGCAAGCCTGAAAAGCAGTGATAAACTGCTTGGTTGCATTGCTCTGTTAACATGCCTACCAATGGCAGTTTTATAAAGAGCTCTGCCAGCCCTGAACTGCTCTATTTCAGGCTTCAGTGGGATTCATAAGGTGTCAGAGAAATTCTCTCTCAGATGCCAAAAGTTCTGCAAGGGAACTAGGCAAAAACACATTTTTTTTTCTTGAATGTAAAAAACAGACAGACATGAGAAGCAAAGAAGCAAAACGAAAACTACTCCTGTTTAAAAGCTATGGCACAGAGCATGGCTGCAAGGCAAACTCTTTTATCCTTACTTATGCCTCTATCCATTCCAGTAATATACACCGACCACACACAAAAAGTCTGCTTGATCTCAACCTACCAAAACGGACCCTAGAAGAAAGCACAAGCAGGGAGAGAAGAAACAGCGCAACAGTAAGTGGGATCTGAGACAGCAGGATGTTTCATGCAGCTATTGCCACAAACTCAGTCTGATGGCTCAGAGCTCTGAGCACTAGAAAGGCACAAACCATTAATCTAATTGTAATGGATAAAACGTGGGTTCTTGCCAGCTGGAGATATTGCAACCAAGCATAGCAGAGACCATCTTAGTCTATGTCTTCTTGTTCCAGAAACGTCTAAGACAACAGAGAAGAGCAGCAACACACATCATCTGGCATTATGGAAAAACAGCTCCTCAGCAGCTCTGGGATATGCTCGATCAATAGTTGGAAAATACTATTCGGTTGAACATTGAGTAGTAGCAGGTGCACCTACTATGCAGCTATTAAGATGCCTGTTCTGCCAATCAATTCCTTACACGGATACTCCTTGGCCTACAGACAGACCAGTTTTCAAAAGCCCTGTCACTTCAGGCTTCGCTTGTCTGGCTCTCTTGCTCACACGAGCAGTCACACAAGCACACGTGTACCTGTGTCAGGTTAATCGCTGTGCTTCCTGCAGAACACACTTCATTTTTGCTGGGTGACAGATGCATGAATGCAGCTTCCTGGCTGCGTCTGGTGCCCTTCTGTGCTCATTTGCCTCTGTCCTGTACTTCCTTCAGATTGAACAGGTATAATTTTTGCTGTTCGCACAGTCACCCCACACCTGCTGCCCTCCTAGGTGCGCTTCCTTTCAACTGTAACAGCCCCGTAGCTAAAACAGAATTGACTGAAAACTATTTCTATACCTGCTTCTTTGCTGGTGTCTGACTCGTGTTGAAGTCAGTCTAAATACAGTACATATAAGCTGAAAAATCTTTTAGTCCCTAAGGTCAGAAGTGCAGCAAAATTTATTTGTGTTCCTTGACATCAGCCCACCCAACACTACTGCTGCAAGTCCTACGCCGAGAGTCCAAAATACAAGCATATGTAGAAATTGCCTCCTCTAATTCTTTTTAGGAGGCTCAGAGATAGGAAGCATTAGCTGAATAAAGATGCCAGACAAAGCAAAGAGATCGGACTCTTATTGTGGATCACACCAAATAGTATCGTCCTGTGTGGTTTTGCTGAGTTTCTTTTTTAGTGCATGAACTTCAGTCACTGAAGATACACAATGTGTGTCTGCATGAACAGCCTAACTTGCCTGCAAATGCTGTATGACTTCACATGCGTCATGCCTACATGTGAAAATCTCTCACAAGTTGATTCCCAGACTGTAAGTTCTGACCATTTGTACATATGTAAAAATGCCCCAAAAATATGTAAACATGTAAAAATGCTCAAAATTAGATCCCTGGCATGCTGTGTTACGTGAATGCAAATATAGCCAGGAGGCTGGTCGTCAGCAAAGACAAATCCTAAATTTGCTGCATTCAAAGAACCTCAGCCTCAGAAGCCAAATTTACATAAACGAACTATTCCACTAGCTGCGCAGAGGGGAAGAAGCACGACAAGCTGCGAGCTGTCGGTGCAGCCCCATGAGGCTGAGAACCAGAAGAGACGTCAGAGCTTGCACAGCACATCTGTGTATACGTTGCCTGCATCCTGATAACATGTGTGCTGTGGTTCTTCAACTGGCAGGAAAGTTTGCTCTTTGCCAGAATCTCTCTTAGCAGAGTGACTACAGCACGTTTCCAAGGCAGAACAGCTTCTCTGGGGCCTGGAATTAACATTTTGGCAGAGAGTCCTTTATGCTCTTTGGGAGCACTTCTCTTCCGAGGCTGGTATATATATGTGGTATATATGGCACCAAGACTAAATTTCTCATCACTACTTTGCCTTCTGGTGGGAAGTTAACATATGCTATTGCTCAGCAAAGGACAACATTACATTGTAGTTCCCTTATTTAAAACAATAACAACTGTCTCCTGCATAGAAAACTAATAGGCCCTGTCCCCAGATGGCGTAAATTAGCATGGCACCACTAATGTCTGATTTATAACAACTGAAGATCCAGCCTTCCCAATACACCACATGATTAAGCGTGTACTTTACTAGCCTGGAAATGTCTTGCGGGCCATGTAATTGTGTGGTAATGAACTAAACTTTTAATTAAGTTCTCATTTTGAATTAGAATCAATAAGTCAATAAATAGCCTTCACTTGATTTAGATGAAAAATATGCACAGCTGAGGCTGCACTCTATGTCCTCCCTAGTTTTCAGGCTCTCCTTTCTCCTCCATATGTCAGAATCTAATGAAGGAGCTCTGAAGTATGGTCCTAATATATTATTGTCACACATGGTGATAATACTGGTAGAGTTAGGAGACTGCCAGGTTTCTATTATAAATCCTGTTCCCAAGGTTTTATAACATGCGTGTTTCAAACTGCAGTCAGCAAGGTTGTTTTTACAAGGAGCTGTCAGCCCCAGTGTGAATTTTTGTCAAAATAAAATTAAAAATGGATTTGATTGATTCAACCTGTCAATTTTTCAGGGTTTCTGAAGCTATTTTTTGCTAACCTCTGGCATAACGTGCCTTAGATTTGAAAAATGCAGTTTTACAGCAAGCTTTTAAACAAGACTAATTGCTGATTTTTTGTTGGAAGGAGAGAAAGGGCAAATAGGTTTGTATGGTGGTAATGACTTATATTTTAAGGCTAGACAAGACCTTTCTGACCATCTAGTCTGACCCTTTGAATAGCTAGGTCACAGAATTTCACCCAGTAATTAACACATCTGTCCCAGTAACTTCCAGGTTGAATTATAGCAGGTCTTTAGAAAGCTATTACCTCTCACTGGAGGGAATGTCACAGGCAAACTATATAATCCAGTACTTGGAATGGCAGAGCAGAAGCTATCACTGCAGACTTCTACTCTTCACTCGATTCTGACTCACTGTGTGGTCTCAGGAAAGTAACTTAATTTTTCTGATTTCTCCATTTTTCCGTCTTCTGCAATGAGGAAAATAATATTTAAAAGCCTCAGAGAGGAGGTGGTGAGATGTAATAAATTATTTGAGGAATGCTTTGAACTATTCAGATAAAAGATGCTATTCTGTAAAAGTAAAGAAAGCCACTACCATATATTCAAATTTGAAAACTGATTACTTTTCAGAATGTGTTCTTTCTCTGCATTTCTGTCATGTTAACAGCTACTGCAGAACAAATCTGGTTAGCTGAAGAACTGAATCTCACAGTCCTTTGTTTTGAATATTTTAGAAAGAAATAGCGTAAGAGTTGGTTTGGATATTTTCACTCAACTTGTAATATTTTTCTCTAATAGAAAGGGTGGTTTTCATTATGACCAAACTTCGTCTTAGTTTCCACTGGATAAAGCGCCTTTCAGTGGGACTCTCTCAGGGTCACAAAAACTGTCCCTTTCTTGGTTGTCCAAATATCTGGTAGAAAACTGGGTTCTGGAGAGCAATTGCTACCTCTCTGAAATTAATGGGGCAGTTTGCACTCTGGACTCCCACTGTGGCTGGACACTCAAAAAATAGAGGGTTTCATCTTCAAGACTATGATATTAATGCTTGGCACTGGCATGAAGAATAATTCAGGCCATTATGCCTTAAAAAATACCCAGCATCATTCAATTGGAATATCCAGGACCTTTTTCAGAGTGACTTTTACAATTAAGTTCCAATAATAATAATAATCCTTATCCTTTAGTGGCTATATCTACCCTGCTAAACACATCTCCTTCAAAAAGTGATCCTTGGCACTTACGCTAGTGACGCAGTGACCTGAACACACACTGGGTATCCTGCTCGTCCAAATTGGCAACTCTGTGTCCCTAAGAGATTATTATTTTAATGCAGCTTTCCAATATAAAATGTCCAAAAAGCAAGGCAAACGTAGGAGAGTGAAGAGGGTAAGGTCCACAGTCTATGGTACTGCAAGTTCAGGGAAGTGCTCAGCTGAGTAAAACGAGTTAGTTGGCCCACTGAAGGACCATCACAATGAAAACCTCAGAGGTATGTGCTGGGGACATCAGTTCTGCACATCTCAGCTCCGCACATCTCAGCTCCTGGCCCTTCACTATTGACCAGGACATGTTCTGTGCAAGAGTTCACAGCTGGGGCATAATGACTCCAGGAGCAGTATCTCAGTGGAGAACATGGAAGAGAGATGATGAATACATCAAAGTAATCATTGCTGAAGTGTGGTCAACCACTGCTACGTACAGTGACTTTCTTGCAAGACACAAAGTGTAGGGGGAATTCTCCCAAAATAATGATAAAACTTCAGACTTACAGAAGTGGTAAGTTTGGATCAATGGAGCTATATAGCTGGTCTTAACTTGTTTGCCAAGGTCGGTACAGCCAAGTGCTTTAGAAATAAAATTTCTATGGTAAGAACCTGTGTTCTTTGCCACTGTGTTTTTCCAGCCCAGTTGAATTAGAAGTTCAACACCAGTTTAGAGTTCTCAAAGCCTTTGTAGGATTCAAGAGAAATTTGTGCGATGGTTTGGGAGGTCTCAGGCTCCGAATCCTGGTCATGGAGAAGAACGCTAGACTGAAATCTAAGTCTAGGAACATGCCCTAAGTTCCCAAAGTCAAAAGTAGTGACCAGTCTCTGCCCTGTCCGGGTGGGCTGAGCTGACACTACAAAGAAATAGTGGACCCGATGGTAGAAGTAGCACTGACAGCCTGATACAGCTCTACTAAAGTCAGCCTTCATCAGCAGAAACGCTGATCCTTTGTCTACAAACAACAGAAGAGAAAGAAAAGCTGTTTATATTTTTACTTTGACTGGAAATTCTTTAGCAAGCACAAGAAACAGCTTTCTAAATTGCATTCACTAGTGCTTCAACACCTACAGCAGTTCTGCCTGACTCCATACAACAGCTTTAGGGGGGTGGAAGGGCAGGGTCAAAGACATTAGCAACAATTCTGATAATTTAAATAAGGACAAATAGCATTAAAGGGCTACTATGATCATATTCAAAGAATGTCGCCATGAAAGAGATACTGATGCATCCTGGTTCTGTCTGGAACGTGCTACAGAAAACTTCTGGGCAGCAGGAGCTGGATGAAAAATGTAATTTTTCATACAATTGAAGGTCAGGTTTTCAGCGAAACGAAAATCCTTGTGGGAATGATTTGTTTGCGGTGATCATTTCCTATTTTTAACTGAAAAACCCAAAGCTGAAATCCTTTAAGACAATGCCTAAAAAAGTGGGGTTTCAATGGTATTCAGTCATTTGCTGGGTACTGACATTCTCCATAGAAGAAAAAAATAAAAAAAATCAGAAAAAATATCAGATACACTCAGCCTGGATGTTGAGTATGTTTGCTTCCCCCTTGCGCCCCATCTCTCTTGCTCTCTGTCCAGCTGCTGTCAAGGGCAGAGTCACAACTTCAGCCATAGTTTATAAGGTGCTTTTGTAAAATCCTTTGCAAAAATATCTGGAAGACAATAGATTCTCCTCTTATTAGGAAAAAGAAAAGATCCGCCATCAAAAAACGCAGAAAACTGAATAATCAAATAGAATGGAATCAAACATCAGGGGTAGCATGAGACCTGCTCTGTAGGCATTTGCCATACACCCCCTGATATCCGTACTTTGTCACAGCACTTGCATATTGCATAATCTTTACTTCACTATAATGCTTGCTTTGCATATTGAAATTATATCTGCCTGATGAGAATAAACAGATGCAAGCTTCTCTGCACAGGTTCTGACCTGGCTGGAGAGGAGCATTCCTGGTTTAGAAGCTGCGTTGGCACAGTTTTGCATTCTGAGAAGTTTACATTGCCTCATGGCAAAATCTTCAGGGTGGCGATTATTTCACACATGTTTGTATGAGACTCAGCAGGACTGGTTTGGGTTGGCCTTGCTAGCTTCAACTACACAAAAATAACAGATAATATGTTTTTGTTCACACACGGTTTCAATGACTTTTAGCAGTTTAAATGTGGTTGTTATTAGCAGGGACCAAAAAGAGTCAGGAAAGGGCTTCTAAAGAGTGCGCATTAGCAATTAAAAGTTGTTGAGCTGGGGAAAGTTTAGACTCAGGACAATGTTAAACACAGGATTAAACACCCTACACACCATGATTTCAGCAACCACTTAGATACAATATACCAAATTCATTCCCGATTTATAGTATTACAGTGGGGTTGTACCAAGAGCTGAATTCAAGATGCTGACACTGTTCAGTGAGAAATGTGTAGATGTCCACATAAGCATCATGAAAGTACTTAAGTTTGATTTTTCAGAATGTTTTCCTGTCCCTTTGGGCATCAATGGTGACCAGAAGTACATTGAAACAGAGCTGGTCAGCAAAGGCTACAAGTATAAAAATACAGAGGAAGACGAACCAAAAGTCATTGCTTTAAGTGAACAACACTGTTTTGTCATGGCTACGTTGGAATATCTGCAGTCCAGATTAGCTCCGAGTGTAAAAAATTACCAGAATCACCTTTCTCTGTGAGGTGTGGCTCACCTGTGTCACAGATAATTTAAGAGTATAAATTGCCACATAATACTTATTCATTGCTGGCTCACTTGAGCCAATATCATTTCCCCTTAGTCTCTAGAGTTGAACAGTTTGTGAACAGGGTGATAGAGACTGTGGTGTTGGGATAGTACACTGAAAAAAAGGAATGAGAACAGTATTGTACCGAAGGGTTGGACAGTTTTCCTGATCTACCCCGAGTCCACAGCTGGCAGCTGTCCGATGTATGCCTCATACTTCAGAGTATGCCAAGAACAAGCCCCTACGCAAGCTCAGATACAGAGGATGACAGTGGCTTTCCTGGAGCCCCCTCTTTCACTGTATGGTAGACAGAGGGTTCCTGTAAACACCAGCTTAAGCAGCTTTTGCTCCCATTGTCAGGAACTGAGGTTAGAGTCAATAGCTCCTGTGCAGGCAGAACCACGCTATTAATCACACGACATTTGCCTAGGCAGGGAAGCACACTACTTACAGGTCACAGCTTGGCCAGAACTGATGCAGAACGGAAAACTGAATTTTACTCTTCTGGGTTACAAATATGGGGTTTATTGTTGCTATCCTCATTCCACTAGCCTTTGTACTGAAACTAGTGTGAAAAGAGAAGACCATTCCACGTATTATACACAAATGTGAATGTTACTGTGCAAGGAGATTCACATCATAGTAAGAGTCTTTGCTGTATTGTGTCACATTAACCAACACACGTAAACCACATCCAAACAAACTGCTGGCTACCAGCTATTACTGATGGGATTTTTTTTTTAATGTATTCAGGCTTGTGGGTAGGTGTCCCACACACCTTTGCACTAATGCTACTTCCCTTACAGTGTGGAATAGCTCCTTTTTCTCATTTACCAATATGCAGCAGCAGATGGCCAAAACTAAGTGGGAATCGTCAGGGCAGCCATATGGGACTATGTACAAAGAAATATAGGAAGGTAACTGGACGGCTAACAAAACATGGTAGCACAGGCAAAATTAACTTGATACTCAACAGTATTTATTCCACTGTGACAGTGCTACTAATCTCAACAGAATTAAAAGCTCCAGAACATTTTGTCAATGATGTATGACACAGATCTCTTTATACTGATACAGTCAGCTTCCCACCATCGTAAACCACCCATGTAGACAAGCCCGCCGTGAACACATAGGGTGTTTACAGCGGTTGGCCCGTCATGCAGATTAAGTCTGAGCTGGAGCAGCCAATCGTTTTGATCTCCTGGCAGCGTGCAGGGCAGATGGAATATTAATCTTCTGAAATATCACACCATGCAATTTATAATAATCAGGGGACTGATGAGAAAAATCCAGACTGATATTATGGAAAATGGGCCATTTAATAATCTGGTTTCAGCAGACTTAGAGAAATGGGTAAGAGATTCCAGACATATTTGAAGACTTCGAAGGCACCAAGGAAATAATCTGTTTAATTCAATAGAAGTCCAGCCTGGAATTGCCTCATTTGCAGCTTGCCTGACATTTGCTGAAATTTTTGGTGCCAGTACAACAAAATTGCTCTCTCAGTATAATTAAAGCGCTCTAACATATTATTGAATGAGACATTCAGTGGTCTGACTAAACTTTTTGTCTAAAACCATGGACAGAAAACATTTTAACATAAATGGGACATGAGAATTGAGTAGCGACAGTTGAATGCAGAGACTGGTCAGGACTCCTTTACCTCTTAAGAGGCTCTACCATTCCAGGCTGGGTTCTCCTTGCATTATAGAATGTGACTCCTGCTGTGCTCTGCACTATTTCGAAATCACACTTTAAAAACTTCAATTCACAGTGTATTTTTTTTTTCAGACGGACCACTATTGACACACTGTGACACCTCTGTCCAGAATGGAAGCTTGTTAGCAACATTATAAATCACATCACCACAGAAGCAGATGGCCTGTGGGTGCATGTCACTTCGCACATGCTGCAGCTCCCTATGCAGTGGCTGGCTGCAGGGCTGAGCCATAACACAATACTAAACCATCAAACTAATATTTATGACCTTGTTTGTCTTTCTAGACCAATGGGTATAACCTAACCTCAAGTTTCCACTGATGGAATGCATCCTCTGACTGGACATTGAAAGGCAATGACACAGGTCTTATTCAACAGCCACTGCCTGTAAAAATCTCACTAAGAGCAAGAAAGGAGTCACGGTCCACAGCCAATAAAGGTCAAGAGCTTAGCATCTAACGCAAGCACAAAGACAAATGGGATACTCTTCTCTCACCTGTTCAAGGCAATGGAGAAAAATATCTTGTCAACACAGGCTGTCAGTGCACTGCAGCTTGCCCAGAACTGACATCCTAATACAACTAGCTGGTATTGTACCAAACAGTGACTGCACAGCATCATTTGCCTGTTTTTGTGTAATGCAGTGCTTTCACATTCGTTTCCCAGGCCGTTTGTTTGCAAATTGGCCTCTTACTTCACCAGTGAAATTGAAAGACAAATCAATATTAGTAAAGAAAGCACAGAACACGTGAAGTATATCATCAGGGCTATTTGGCATTTCAGGTAAAAGGAATACATTGAATAAAGATTAAAGAATAATTCACCAAAGAACAAAGATGACAAGAAATGATACAGACCATTTTCTTTGCCCAAAAGTGAAGTGCTCCTGACAGAGGATGGATAGATTTGCTTTTACTCAGAAACACCATCCAATTCTTGAAATGCCAACAGAAAAAAAAAAAAAAAATCAGGAAGTACAAATGTGGTCTAATGTCAAACAAAAGATGTAATTTCAAGTCATGAAACAACAGATTTCAGTGGAATGGCACATCCTTCATTTGGTCGGCAGATTGCACCACACAGCTGCAAACAAAGCAGCCCCTAAAACTTTGTGGGTGGCAACACAAAGGAGGCATAGAGACCCTCTGGATATATTACAACATTATGGTACAACTCTGTTTATTAAGACAATCTTTCATTCTCTGCTTTAAAATGTCTACAGTTATTTCCCCTCTTCCATTCTCCTTCACTTCAGTCGTACAAATGGATTATTGGAACAAGTCTAACGCAGGCCACCATGGCAGCACCGAGGCTGAACCTCAGCTCCTTCCTGCGGAGGTGAAGCAGGACACTGCATGGCTGCAGCACTTGTCCCCTCCCTACCAAGGGGCTGCAGGGCTCCTGGGAAGCACCTTTAAGAGAGGAGGGCTAGCCACCCTATTCCACTATATAGAGTGGAATAGCCACGCTATTCCACTCCCACTGGCTTCTAGCTGCTTCTGTGCCAAGAAAATACAGGGTTTACTGGGTGCCTTACCGAGGTTTCATGGTTTCTGTCCCTGGGATTGCTCCTGTCAATGGAAGGAGGCTGGCAAAGAGCTCCAGCGCTGCTGCCTTAACGGGAAGCCACCTGAGCAAAAGACCACCCTACAGGAGCAACTGCCCCCCATTATAGGGGTGACAGTATTGAGATGGGCTGAGCAACTGTACAGGGTGATTCAAACTGTTTGCCCTACAGGAATTCCAGTCCCTTAGACATACTCTTCCATACACAAGAGCAGTGACGCTATTCTCTTTGTCCTGTCTTTTTCCTTCTTGCATACTCCCAGGTACTATTTGTAATTTCAATTCATATCCTAAAGCATTCTACAGAGGCATCATTCACTACCTTTCAGGACACAGCGATTAAAGTCACCAACAATGAGATTCTTCTCTCTCTTGGAATGTTTTTGCTGTCACACATAGCTCATAGGGCTTGTGCAGAGTTTTTTGTCATAATTCTCACAGGAAAACGAAACAATTTAGAAGCAGAATAATAGAATGATGGTGACTGCAGTTTGTTGCTGACCTGCTGTGGGGTGAGTTATTGCTTAGTAATTAGAGCTCCAAAGACCATTCTATACTTTTCTGTGCTTCACTAGCACTGGTACAGCATTGCTTCCTGCTCCAACACTGACGCAGAGGTGATAATTATTTGCAAGACTGCTTTCTAGCTATCCAGACAAGATACGCTGGTTAAAAAAGTACATCTCAAACACCATCCTTGTCTTAGAAAGTGACTAAAGGAATCATCAAAATGCATATCACCATCCAGATTGAGTGAGGATTATTTTTGGTTTGTATAACTTGCCAGAGAATTGCTGGGTTATAAACACAATTGAACACAAATTGGCTATCGTAAGTTAAGGCAAGGAAAAAAACAAACACTTTAGACAGATGTGCGCCTATAGTCCTGATCTTTATGTTGCCAATACAAATAAAAGTGATTAAAGCAGAGATGGCTGTAATTGGCAATCCCAGGTATCTGAGATCAATAGAGCAATAAAGAATGTATAATGCAACTTTGGGTTAATTGCTCTACTCGGTGTGGCCAGAACTCACACCCTTTTGCAAGTACAATGATTCTCTTGGTAGTTGCATAGGCCCAGGATACCCTGACTTGATCCATATATAATATTGCTATATCTGATAGAATTACAGAATACTACGCAAAAACCTACCTGGTGGTTTCTCATTCTGCCAACATTTGATAGCTCTGTGTCAGCCTCAGGAGACCACGGAGCCCATTCGGAGTAAGGCACGGTACACCGCAGTGGATTATTTGGGTCTCAGCTGCAGAGCTGTGGTGTCTTCCTCGTTTCAGAAAGGATCCAATAGCTCCATGTGAGTTGGGGATATGACACTTTCAGGATGACCAAGGCAATCGCATTTTGTATCTGTCTCTCTTTAGTTTTTAAACCAAAGACAGGAAAAAGTCTTTTGATGTTCTTTTTGGAACAAGTGAGCAATAGTAAATGATGTGGAACACTCCAAAACGCAAAGGCCAAAATTAGCAAGTACTTGACCAGGCTGTAGATTTTTGCTGCTGAACTTAAGGCCATGCATTCACTGCCATCTCTTCCACACACCCAAAAATGGATGTTGTTATACCAAATTAGCAGAAGAGACAGAGTGGAACAGAGGGTAGGGAGTTAAAAAAAAAAAAAAAATCCTTTGTACCCCAGTAAGATAGTCTCATCATGATCTCTAATTAGGACTGGTGATCTCATTGAAACACTCTGGGCAGTCTTAAGGCAGTCTCAAAGGGGTAACATATAAAACCACATTCAGCTAACCATAGAAATCGAGAAAGAGCCTTCAGATAAGAACTGAAAAAATATTTTGATTTGTCACTTCAGCTGGCTTCTTAAAGACTATTTGTAGAGGTACCAGTGCATGCAACCCTGGTCCTGCAGCCAGAATCTGGTTTACCGTCCTAGTGATGCTACAGTCATAAAGGATTTCACTTCTTCACTGTGTTGTCTCATTGAGGCTGCATGGAGTTAAGATGATATTTTTTCCACACTACTTGAAAATCACCATTCTTGTGAGTAATGTGGTACACTTTGTATTAATTTGACACAGTTTAAGTTACAGGTATTAAAATGCAAGTAAATTGCCTTGAACAGTTAATTAAGAGGTGTCTTTCAGCTCAATACAAATTTAGGATTGGTCTTCATCTCTGAAAGTTACCACCCGTATCAAACTTACAAAAAATGCAGGCTAGCAGAAAGCACCAGAGCACAGCAGTAAATCTGCAAAGCTATTAGTCTTCTAGACGGCTGTTACAAATACAGCAGAAGCTGATGGATCTACATAATCTCAAATGTAAAAAGTCATACCTTTCATTCAGAGGAGTGCTTTACAACCGTTAATTAAACCTCATGACACTGTAGGGAGTTAGTAAAATGCTAATGCCAGTTTTGCAGATGTGTAAATTAGCCCATTTATCACTTGATATTTGAATGTACTTGATCACATCCACAGGAAACTGAACTGGAACCTTTGTATCTATTGATTTTCCTGTGCTAGAAGATATGATATCTCCAGAGACTTCGAGAAGGAACATTCCATTTAAAAAATGAAATTACTTGGAATAGTAAAGACTGTTTAATGTTTTACCTTTCCCCAACAAAATTTAAAACAAATATTCTCCCTCTACTGTGCCTAACACTTCAGAAAAAAGATACACAAGTTTAGGAAGGTATGAAATAAGTTGCTGTCCTTTTCCTGTAGAGATAATTAGAGATAAGTGTGGTTAAATTACCAGCCTACTTTCAAGTCAACCCATTCCTAGATGCAAGGAAGTAACACCAGTGCACAACAACATACAACTATGATTTCCAAGGAGGAAGGAAAGGCAGAAGAGAAGTAAGTGAATTCTTGATTTTTGGAGAATTTAGAAAACCTCAAGCCCATTTGCTCTGGATTACAAATTTAGTTAACACTGGAAGGTTTCAAAAGATGAGACACATTGAAAGAATAGATGGAATAAAATATTTGGTGTTGCCGCAGCCTCAGTGCCACATTTGGTAAAGGGTAATATAAGATGTCTGGCCTCTCCAGTCAATAGACGCTTGAATGAATGGCAAAAAAACTGGTGATATCTCTAGCATATGGCACTTTTCAGAAGTGTTAAGGAAGGCCTGATCTTGTAATTTAGTGGGCAGGAAAGCAGCTGAAGCTGAGTGGTCCTGAGGCTTTCAGCTCTCTGCCCACTTCCCATCTGTTTCAAAATCAGGACCCAGCAAAGAATACCTTGCAGAATAATCACGTAACTGATCACACAAAATTACATGGTGCCTCCCCATTGAGCTGTATCCTATTTTGGTTGCAAAACCTTTGGGAAAACATAGCAGATGCTGAACAGGTAACTCAAAGGGACAATGAAAAAGAGCTGGCAAAGCTGCAGAAGCCTGAATATGATTGCTACTAACGTTACAGCTGTACAACTTACTAAGCCAGGGGTACTCAGATCTCATGTTCCGGGCAGAAAGCTGAGTCCTGCACCACCTAAAGCGATGCTTACCTCAGTTCTCTTCAGCCTTAGTTAGTCATGTTTTGGCTAGGTAAGCTTATCTGACTTCCTTTGAAGCATCATGTCCTGACAGCTGCTAGGAACAAGATATCTGACCTGATAGGTATAGCAAATCCTAAATTCCTGGAAAGGCCTCCTTTGAGCCTACTCTTTGGTATTTCCTTTCCTATGGAAATGGGCAGAACTGTCAGCCTCCTTGGAAACTGCAATTAATCCAGGGTGAGGAGCTCATTGCCGTAACAAAGATGTGGACAAAATTGTTTTTTCTTCTCAGCACATCTACTACTCAAACATTCTGGTCAAGCCACACACAGTAGGTTCAGCTTTGAGCTTGAAGCCACAAAGTGCTCCAAGGCTGTGCTCTTGACCGTGATGCCTACTATAAAGTGCTGCACTAAATAAATCTCTGACATGTATTCGGGACTTATTCACTGGAAGGATCCCAAAGTGTTTTGCATGCTATATATAGGAATCACTTCATCTGCCACCAAAATGTGGTTACATCTGAAGTGAAAGGGAGGGCAGAGAACCGAAACACTGCAGCAATGATGTAAAAAACAGGTCAGCTGATTTTAAAGGCAGATGAACTGTCATTTCTTGAGCCCGAATCAGAGCCTTTGAATCCCACTTATTTAACAGAAGATGTCACAAAAATCTTCCGTGATGCCCTATTGTCAGGTTCTTGGCTCCCCGTTACTGCTGAAACACGATGGTCCTGTGCAGCAGCTCTGCTGTGTATTTGTCCTTTAATAATATTACCATTGTTTTAAATATAATTAGGAACACCAGGAGGACTTGGCATGACAATGCCAATTCCAAACTCTGGAGATAAGGCAGCACAGAAGAAAAGACTGATAATAAATTACCTGACAACAGACATCCCTGTAGTTCCAGTGCTTCACAGTCATTAATGCACTCATCTTCACAGCAACCCTGTAAAGTAAAGATAATCAGTTACACAGAGGAGGAACCAAAGGCTCAGGAAGACTCACATCCTCCATACCCAGCAGGAATGAAGCGTGTTCTAGGACATCTTCCTAACTGCTGCTAGGCTGTACCCAATCTTTGAGTTCCTATTTATCATCAACCACAGAGCTGGAGCTCTCCTTTGGCTCTTCCCCAATGCCACACACTCCATCTCACCCTGCACCATCTAACCCCTCCCTTCAGCTCAGCATAACAGCTCTCACTGGGAATGAAGCATCTCCAAAGCAGCAAGAACAATGCTAGCGTTGGAGAAGGAAGCCAGTGGCTCACCAGAGCTTTACACCATCAACGGCTTTGAACTGCTGTCATTCATCTTCTGCCTATAACCATGTTTCAAAGGGATTACACAGCTCACAACTCTGGTAATCAGTTCTGGAGCTTTTCATCCCGAGGTTACAAGTTCACCGTCTCCCTCAGTTAAGACTGAAAGCCACCCTTTGGTGCTTTCACTGACTTAGGTCTGTTGGTTGCAGGACAGTTCTCTCTATCTGTTCCACCAGAAGTTGTTTTTTTGCTAGAACAGCATTGTTTGGGTGCAGCAAGAGTGGGGCTACTACCCAGGGGAAGACCAGGAGACAACACAAGGTGAGCAGTGATCTCACCAACCAGGCAGTCCCCCAGCACCAGACACAGACAAGCAGAGCAGGATGGCGACAGCAACAGGTCCTCCCCAGCAAGCATCAAGCAAGATAACAAGGCAGGTCCAAGGTCAAGCTAGAAAATCCAAATACCACAGGAAAAGCACTGCAGACAGTAAACCCGGCAGCACAGCTCAAGCTGGGACCCAAGGCCCAGCCTAAATGGGCAGAGGGTGTGGTGGGGGCTCCAGGTGAGGCCAGTCAGGGCCACTAAGGCCCACGGTGTTGCCCTGGAGTGACCATGCCTATTAGTGTTCTCAGGGCCCTGACAAGCATTTTGGGTGAATGCTTCCTGAAGAGGAGTGTTTTTATAAAAAAACGTGAAAGCTTTTCACACAGATCAATTTTGGAATTGTAGCGTTGAAAAGCATATAAAGAAAGTCTCTGCATGGGGTAAAAATGCACTATAATTTTTAAGGCTTTTACTTTCAACAGAATTTTATGAGGGACAGAAAAATACAAAATATTCCTCCTTGTCTTTCTCAAGTAGATGGGAGTTGCACAAAGCAAATCTAGCACTGTGCTGGACAGAAATGACCATGAAGAGAGCAAGATCTTTCTTTCCTATCTCCAGAAGACTAGATGTTAGGTCAGTGAACCTGTGAGAACAGTCTAAAACCCCCAGTCTTACCAGGAATGTAGGATTTGCCACACTGGATGAATTAATTGACTCCTCAAGTGAGAGGAGTATTTTTGCAAATACACGGTGCTGCAAAGGAGCTGAGCACGCTTACTTGGAATTTCTTCTGTGAAGTAAACGTCAGAGGCAGACTGGTACCTATTTCAGAACAGCATGAAAGAAATACATGGTGCTCCTAGCAATTAGATACCTCTTCTGCAGATAAAGCTAACAGTTATAAATGATTAATTCACTTGCATTTAAAAACAACAATGAAAGTGAAAAATCTCTCTTTTCTCTGAAGGATACATTTAAATTGAAACGCTTCTGACTGAAGTAAATACATAGTTTAAAACTTCCTGGCTTGTCCATTCTGCTTTATTTAAAGCATTTCTGACTCTCTTTCCTAGCAAGCTACTTCCAAGAATATAGGCAGTCCAGAAAAGTTACATGTAGTTGAATCTAGTGAAGATGTGGGTTTTCACATGTCCTTCAATATTTGCAATTCTTTTTTAAGACTCAGCTTTCAGGGCCATGTAAGCATGTGAAAAATCTCAACTTCCATTTAGAAAAAGGGAAAAAGGAAAAAGAAGTAAGTTTTTAGCCCCTGTGGTTGCAGAGAAACATTTTGAAAATATGGATCATAAATTCTCACAAGTCAGAAGACAAACAAAATGAACCTTATGTTTATTATTTTAAAAATTTCATGGTTTTTAAGCCAATCACATAATTTGAGGGGTGGGGTGGGTGTCTGCTCCATGATACTTGAATGCCTGGTTTGGAAATGCTGGACTTTATAGTATTATTATTTCCTACCTATTTTATATTTATAGTATTGAGGCCTAAGACTCCAAGTTTCAGCAGAGAAGAATGCTTTCTTCTCCTGAGGTGATAAATCCCTGAAAATAATGGAAATACTGACAGAGCTTTAACTATACTGTCTCAAATGAGACACTGTGATATTTAGTTTCTAATTAAATGCATATTTCTTTCAAAATCGGCTCTTATATAACTTGTAAATCATTTTGGTGGCAGCTCAGAGGGAAATAAGGGGAATGTTGATCTTGGCAAGCTTTATCTTGGCAAGAAAAAAAGAATTTTCATCTGAACTTAGAATTCTTAAAACCTCTTATCCAAACAATATATATATTGGGTAAAGGAGTTCTTTAAAAGGAAAAAAAAAGAAGCATCAGCCAGTTTAAGCTTGCAAACAAATTGACAGGTATTCTGCTGCCTCCCTGTGGAGACTGGGATGCCTTCATCTAGAATTTCTTTTGAAAGTAGAATCGAGTGCAAGAGCATTTTCAGTTCAAGCCAATTTGCAAGAGTATTTCTAATTACCCGTCTGGTTACTAAGTACAAACAGTGCACTGGAGCAATACAGGTGAATGCTGAAAGATGTCAAAGCACTCACTGGTCAGCCCACAGGAAGAAATGCCATTAAGGTACACTGGTGTGGGTGGCTGCACAGTCCCCGAGCGCTGTATCTGTTGCTGGACTAGGGGCTAGGGCTGCACTTTGAGTGACCAAGGAACTGCTGTGGCATCCTGCTACACATTCCCACTACTCCTAAACTAAGCTTAAGAAGAAAAAAAAAAATAGTTTTTTACTGGTTTAGCCCCAAACCTGCTCTCTAGAGAGTTAGTGCAGGTAGGGAAGCAGTAAGCTCGCAGCAGTACTGAGTTAGATGGGCTCAAACTGCTATGAAAACATAACTTCCATTTCGTGTCTCCCTCATCCAGGTGAGGCACAGCAACGTGTGTTTCTATTCTGTGCCACTCCTGAGGAAAAACTATGGAGACAAGTAACTCTGACCCTTCTTGAAGGAGGAAGACAACACTCATTTTACAGAAGACAGTAGCACAGCCAAGAGGTTCTGGAGAAGCCTTTTGTAAGGAGAGAAGCATGGTGTTGCCCCGGAGTGACGAGGCACAGAGCATCCGTAGAAGGGGAAGATGGGGCACCAGCTGCACTTCTTGGCTGGCACTAGAGGAGATATGAGCCGCTGTTGACTCAGCAAGCACTGCCTGTCAGAAAAAGGTCATGTCAGCAGGTCAGCATTGCCCTGCCTGCCCTTCTTTAGCACTGGAAGGACTGATCAGACCTTTGTTGTTTCTCGTCTCTTATTTCTACTTCCCAAATTTCTTCAGCAACTGGCACTCTCACTGCCGTGTGATCCAGATGCAATGGAGCCTTCACTGGCATTTCTACTGGGGAAGAAAGAAGAGATGGTGATTGGATTCTACCTCATCTGAGCCACCTGAGTGAGCCAAACCACCCTCTGGAGATGCACTGCTCCTTAGTTAAGAATTGCATTACCATCAAGAGGGATCTTCCTCTACTGATTATAAAGGAAGCTCAGGGGAACTTCTTGATTTATGTGCCTGGAATTATAGGGGATTAAGAGCAACTGGATAAGCAAGGACCAGGGGGAGAGCCTACCAACCCCCTAAAAATACCCAGGACAACATACCACTGACTATATTAGCTTCTCTGTAGCGCTTTCCCAGGAATCATGATAAGGCGAGTCCACAGGAGTGCAGGTCCAATGGGGAGATATGCCATTTGTCCTCTGCAAAGCGGACAGTCCGCTGTCCAGGCCCAGGCCAGCACAGGCTATGAGATCATTGCCTCACACTCAAGTCTTCCAACAGACCTTGACGAAGCCACCAAAACTGCAGAAGGCCATAACGCACGTTCTCCCAACAGTTAATGAAATATCATTAAGAATAGGTATTCCCAGCAATAATTTCCCATAGAAATTTTCTGTCACATCTTCCTCATATGGCTCATAGGGCATGCCTAGTCCATAGAGTAATAATGCAGAGCAGGATGTCACCCAGCTTAGAAACTGCTTAAGGAGATATCAGAACAATCCACCTGCAGAAGTAGCTTAACCTTCAAATATTCACAATCTGTTGTTTTATTAGCATTAAATGTTGCAGCAGGCTGAAAAATTATCAACTCCTAAAAAATTAAGATTGCCTTTTTGGCACAAAGAGCCTTAATCTGCACTTATGTACAAATCTTTGTCATATCTCTGACCACATTGATGTGCAAACATTAATTCCTGTTTTGCTTCTCCCTTTCCCTGACCTTTTGTTATTCCTGTGAAGGTGGCACATTCTCACAGGGCGCTACTTGTTCTGTCTAGGATGGCCACATGTCCAGGGCTAACCTGGACAGTCCTGGAACAGAGGCTTTACCTAGTGACCACAGCCCCATTGAGTTCCTAATTACAGAAACAGCAGGAAAGACATGGGATCTCACCTGATTTACACCCTACATGCTGATTATGTGAATTTACTCATTCAGACCAGATGTCAGTCGAGCAAGAGACAGCAGCACCAGCAATGGCTCCATTTTCCACTTCATGTAACTATGGAAGCCGGTTGGCAGGATTTTTTTTTCCTGCCAAATTTCTCACTTTTTTTTTTGCTTCTGTTGAAACCCTGAAAGAAAATTTCAGTTTGCAGATTTTGACAAAAAAAGTGAAACAACTTCCACAAAACAGCAGACACTTCAGGGAAGGGGGAAGTTATTTGAAAACCTAAGAAAAACACTACTATAACTCCTAGTACCACTTTTAAAAGCAAACACTTTTAATGTTATTTGCATCCGTCTTTCTCACAGGAAGAAATATTTTGGAAAAAAAAAAAAAAGATTTTTGGAGGGGATTTTTTCCAGTTCTGTACTCTCTAAACCCCTTCTTCTCAAAGAAAAGGGCATAGAACTCGAAATAGAGTGTGTGGGTAGAAATGTTCTGTCACCATTTTTCTTCTTCCATGGAATAAAAAGGAAAACGTAACAAAAAGCCCTCTCATTTACTTTCTTCTCATCCATTCTCCATCAAAAAAAATTTGAAACATAAGCCTTCTCTCACATTTCAAGTAAAACAAGGAAGGCAAATCCCTTTTCCAAGGGAAAAGATAAATTACGAAGAAAAATGGGTTTTGGTGCTTTCTGTTGCTTATGCACTTTTTCACCTGTAGGTAAGGAAAAAGAATAGGAAAGTCTTAAAAAGCAGGAATTCTGCCCTCTTTGCCAAATAAAAGAACAGTACTGTTTTTAAGGAGTCAAATGTTCCTGTTTTTTCAAAAGCCTCCAACGCTGTCTCAAAAGCTTAAAAAAAATCCATAAAATATTTACTTTCTAATGCATCACTTCTTAGTGATTAATGAATGACCTAGAAGAAGATGTCATCTAATGACTTATCTATAGATCGAATGAGCAATCCATCTATGTTTTTATCTGTCTACCTACCTACTTATCACATATCTGAGTACTGCCTGGATACAGATTTTTCTTCAGTCTGTGGCTGTCAGATCAGACTCTCTGCTTAGCATTTTCACCCAAATATTAAAAATAATGGGCATAAGGATTGAGAGCTTGTTAGAGTGGTAGAGATGAACTACTACGACTGCGTGTGGTGTGGTCTTTAGCAGAAATACTCGAGTGCATGTTTAAGGCTTCCAGAACTGAGGATCTGAGCAGTGCCATCCTCCCCTCCACTCCCCTGAGTATGATATACAGTTACCTGAAGAGTGGAAACAGGCAGAGGATGCATGTATTTCCTTTGTTTGGAAGGAGGGCGTTAAACTTTGGGGCTTGTTTTCGCGAGGCCCCATTCCCACGTAGGACAATTTGTTGGATCCCAGTTCCAACAGCTGAGCACAGGGCCCATAGTTTAGGCAAAGGACTGGCCATACATCGATGGGAAACTGTCTGAGGCCGGCAGTTTTTCCAGTTAGCCTGAAAGGAAAAGGAAGAAAGATGTTTGGGCTACAGCCTGTGCGTAGTACAGGTCATTTATCCCCTTTCCCACCTCTTGGACGGGGAAGAAAACAGCCAAGTTCCTTTCTGTACCTACAAGTATGATCTACCCAGGGAACTTCTCGGCCCCACCAGATTTTGGCTCGCTGGCGCTCAGGCAATCCGGTGCTTTGGAGCAGGCTACCGTGAGCAGAGGGCGAGACCAACTGCCCCACGGAGAAGATTTCCAAGAGCGCACCTCGCAGGGGACGCTCACCCCGCAGGGGCTCAGCAACGCTCCTCTCCGCAGGGCTGCGAACCTCTCCAGCGAAGCCGGGAGGAGATTTACAGCAGAGCTGTGAGATTTGCAGCGGAGCTGTGAGAAACGCCGCAGTTGTGCCCGACTTGTGGTGTCTGATGCTGGGGGCCCCGTGAACCCGGGACTCGCGGCCGGCCCACAGAGGGAAAAAGCGGGCGTGAGGAGCCAACGGGCCCCGAAACTAAAGAAAACGAGTGCACAGATGAGCGAAACCCGTCGGGCTCTGCCCTAAGTAAAAACGTCGCTTTCCACCCGCGCCGCTGCCCCGCGGCTCCCTGAAGGAGCGCGTACCCGCGGGCCGCGGCCTGCCCCCGACTCGGGGGTCGCCGACACGGCACGGCCGTCGCTGCCGCAGGGCTCACCCTTCCCGTTCATGTTGGCTGCAACGAGCCGGGAGGCGCCCGCCTGGCCGACCTCCCTCGCTGCCGCTGACAAAAGACGCGAAGGCGCCTTCGTGAGGAGCGCGGGGGCCGCCTCCGCCGCGGGCGGGTCCGGGCGGCCTCGCGGGCCCGGCGCCTCACAGCCTCGCCCGCTCCCGCCGCCGGGCTGAGGGCGGCGCGGCGGCTCCCGCAGCGCGCCACCAGGGGGCGCCGCCGCCCGCCGCTCGCCTCAGCCCCGCGGCGAGGCCGGGCTGGGGAGGCCGCGGGGCTGCGGCCGCGGTGTACGAAAACCTGACGCGTTACCTCGGGTTTTGGGGCGAGGTTGGGGTTTTTTGCACGTAGATCTTTGCCTCGAGGCGGGGGCGGACGGGAGGGGGCCTCTCCCGCCCTGGAGCTCCTCCCGCCTCTGGCCCCGCACGCCGCAGGGCGGGCGGTAGGTGAGGAGGCAGCTGCCGGCGGAGGTCTTCCCCTCGGGAGAGGAGGCGAGAGCCCAGTGTCTCCGTCGAGCACCTTTAGCTGTCACAAGAGATGGGAGTTTGTATTTGCCGGAGTTTTTGACTTTTTTTTGCCCCCTCTTACGGGTCAGAGTAAAAACAAATACTTTCAGGACCTCAGAGGAAATGCCTTCCAATACCTCCCGACTAAATATCTTGAAGAGCCTATTTAAAAAAAAAAACAAACCACCACCCAAACAACAACAAAAAACAGTTTGGAGGGGAAATGTTGTAATTAAACACACTTTATTTACATATTTTTCTTATTTTTACCTTGGTCCCGGGTATTAAGAAAAATGGATGATGCGAACACTCACTGAGTCATCACCATGGTACAGGAGACAAACTTCTCTTCAAAAATAATTAGAAGTAGCTATTTCTGAATTATGATTGAAAGAGCTTTTTGTTTATATTGTAATGAAAAAAACCTGACATTTTGACACTTTGGTCTAAAAAAGAGAGGATTTCTATGAGTACTACTAGCTTGTTTTGAAATAATACAAGAATAATACATAGAAAAATGGAAAGACTGATAAACGAAGCCTGTGAAGCAGATCCTTGATTTTTTTCCCAAAGAGAAAAAGATAATTTCACTCATTAAGTATTGATTTAAATGGAATTGATTTTAATTTAATGAACAAAATTAGATTTTTTGAAGTAGTTCTTAAATGGCAAATTTCTGGCCAGTTCTGTCAGTTTTGCTATATTTGTGATAGTCTGCAAATTTCTCAGTTTCAGGGAATGTTCTTTTATTTCTTAACACTTCTGAAAGTCTGTTTCTCTCTACCTAAATAAGAATGCATTAGTTACGGTAATGCTGAAGAGAGTGGTGGAATATGGGCTTCCATGCTTTCTCTGGTTTAGCTCTATACGTTTCCATCCATAGGTTTACACATCTACACGTATAGATGTGCTCGGAGCAGTGCAGGCTACATGGAGTTTCATTGAGACAGGAGGATTAAAAAGTCAGGGCTCCCACTTCACCTCTCTGCTGGAATAAGTCTATGCTTCCACCTCTGCGTAGCGAAGCATGCCTGTACCCATGCTTGCTCTCAGCAACGCTACTTTTAATGACCTCAAGCCACTCTACAGAGAGTAATCACTAAATTCTACATAAAACTGTTCAGAATTTTTGTTCCAAACCTTTCCTGAAATAAAAAATGATGTTTCAGAGAGAAAAATGTTGCCAGAGAAATCATTCAACACACTGATTTTTTCAGCAAAATCCTGAAGAATTCTCCAAGAGGTTAAAACGACGGAGTTGAATGAGTTTCTTATCTTCCCTTATTCCTTTTAAATAAACGCATACCTAAAACAAAAGAGTATCTGCCTAAAGGAAGATATTAAAGAAAAAAGCCTGGGTTTTAACTTGCCTTTGATTTTCAAACCTTTAGAATTTCTATATTCAAACTATTCTCTGCAATCACAAAAGCTGAAAAACAGCCATTTTTGAGGGGGGTATAATCACGATTCCAGCAACCGAGGCGCCAAGGAAAATGCTACATATTGTGATGAATTGCAAGAGATAGCAGCCCTTGTGAAGAGATGCTCAGATGGTGGGGAGCGGCAGCAAAAGCTGTGGCAGTCATGTGCTTCACTGCCAGTGGCTGAAGAGGCAAAAATCAAGGCAGAGACGACGGACGCAGCCTGGTGTCCGCAGAGCGAGTCCCCGCACAGGCTGCCCTGGGCCGGCAGCGGGACAAAGCCCACGCAGGGGTACGATGGGCAACTTTGTTCATCGCCAGCTATTTCGCACAGAGCGCTGTAGTGAAGGAGGTGGCCCTAATGCCTTTTGCTTCCTGGCTGCCATTTGCTAAACTGCCCTCAAGCTTTGCAGGTATTTATAAGCACCGTTGTTTTCAAGTGGGGCTGGGGACCTCTGTTTCGAAGAAATTAATACATTATTTAATTTGGAAAGCGTACTAAGTTCCTTTTTTAGTTCATTACGCTTCACTCCCCAGTGAAAGCAGCTCTGTCATTCCAAGTAAAACTGCTTTGATATTTACCTGAGCTCAAAGAATGCCATTTCTCAATCTTACTAAAGATGACAAGTAATAATTAGGAGGGGGAACATTGTCTGAGGAATAAAGGATAATAACAACGGCAGCATTGCATCTGTTGTTAAAATACTGAAATAAAATAAGATTAGGCTTGTACCATCCCATTTTCTTCTACAACTGGTACAGATTTAAGGCTGATTAATCTCTGTATGGCGTTATTACCAGCTTCTTTAAATGAACGTTCTTGCCAGGTCAGGTTTGGGAGATGAAAGGAATATTGTTATGACAGAAATTAAAAAATAAACAAGAAGTTAAAAGAACACAGGTACCTATGTGTGCACCTTCTAGTGAATCATGTATCACACTCATCCACTGCCCCTGCTGAAATCTGTGGACAGAAAAGATGATACTTTTACCGGGATCACGGGCTGTTGAGGGAGTTATGTTCCAGGTAAGAGGTACTCCTCAGTGACTCCGTTCACTCATCATTTGCCATAACTATTTTATCATAAATTCTTTGGATGCGGAGACTGTTCCTCCCCATGGGTACACAGAGTGCCTAGGATGGTGGAGTTTTAATATCAGCCTAGGCTTCTATGCTCTGCTCTAATGCAAATAATAAATGAAAGGCTTATTGTGCCTTCACGCTGAAGACAGTGCCTCAAACACAATCATGATAAATGCAAAACAATCTTTCTCATTTTATCCAGGTCTCTTTTTGTTCTGCCAAAACCATGAACAAAGCAGGAAAGAAAAAGAAGGTAAAAATAGCACATTTAGTCTTGCATTCCTGGTAGGGCTTTGATGACAACCACACACAGTGGATTATATATACTTCACTTCCCAGCTAATAACAGGAACCATTCATTCCTTTCCAACAGACTATACATTCCAAAAATATTTCATGTATGTTTAATATACTGATTATTTCCTCCATCATGTTACGAAATGCAAATTAAATATACCTGATAATCCCTTCCCGTTCTATAGTCCCTTTCATCCAAAGGTCCCAAAGCATACTACAGTTGTTAATTTGCCATGAAAAACACCCTGCCATGAAGCTATGTGAATAAATGATTTTGGTAGCTGAATCTAATATACTTTTTGATTTCAGTATGACCCATGGTAACACATTTGGCTTTAGGGAAAAGGAAAACATTCCTTTTCAAGTGAAAGGAAACATTCTGTTTGACCTGAAGTGTTTTATTTCTGAGCACTTCTGAAAAATGAAAATTTGGAAAGAAGTGGCCAGATTCATAAGGAAAGTTGTTCAAATAAAATGGAGGTTATTATTTCCCCCTGTGTAGTTTAGTGGCTAGGACAGTTTTGGAGAAAAAGGAAAAATAAGACCTATCTTCAAATCCCCTTTCTATTTCAGAAAATTATCTTCTCTTTAGTTAGGGCTTTTCCAGGAAAGCAGAGAATCCATTAACTTCCCAAGAGCCAGGCATCAGAGGTATGAACTCAGGTTTGCCCCACAAGTGCTTTAGGTACAAGACGGCAAGTTCAAGGGCACATCTGAACATTGCTTAGAAGTCCTTTGTGTTGCAACTCAAATCACTCGATTTCTCTTCTATTTAGATATATTTTTGCCTGTTCCAGTAATTTGTTTCTTCCCCTTTTTCCTCTTCACCCTAGAAAATGTTTTTGCAGGGGAAAAAAAGTTCACTCTGTTTTATTCTTCATTCAGTTCCTTTTTGGTCAAAGTAAATCAAGGCATAAGAAGATTGCGTGACTTGAAACAAGTCACTGAACTCAGTGCGAGTTTTAACATTAACACCAGTGAAAGCTGGAGGGCATCCAGAACGACTTACTGGCGGACCTGAGACTAGACCCGGGAGTCCTCCCTTGTGGCCTTCTGCTGTGACCTCGCTCCAGCACAGAAGTCTCAGCACGGTTGCAGAATTAACAGGCTTAGGTTTTGTTACACTTTCATTTGGATAGTGATAAGTACTATTCACTCTGTAGATGTTCTTTTATGTGGTTCAACATTGTGGGAAGTAATGAAACAAAATTAAGGATAGTAATTAGGAAAAGTGTAAACAAATAACAAATTAAGGAAGCTGGAAATTATTGCCTAATATACACACAGAATGTAATATGAATTTTGTATACAGAGCCCCCAACTTTGTAAAATCTTCTGACTAAGCATCCCTTTAGTGGATTTAATTTTAGTATGTATGCAGCATGTTTAATGACATTTTCTCTCAGATGCTATTGCTTTGTGATTTGGGTGTCTTGAAGATTCATTTATCTTCTAATTCTAGTTGCTCCAGATCCATAATCAGGGTCCTTGCATTAATCCGGGCATGGTGCAAATGCTGAGAAGGAATCAGACCCTGCCCCATGGAGCTCACATGGACACTGTAACTCCATCTTCTTGTTCTCTTCTTTAACCCTGAATTTTAAATACTTCTCTCATTATTGTCCATATTTAGACAAAGCTAGTTCTGTAATTCTTTACATTCACAGTAAAATCCAAACAACATGAAGGTTACAATGTGTACTCAGACCTCTTACATTTTACAGTGTCCCATTATGAGTCATGCTTTCCTAGTGTAATTACACTTTAGCTAAAGCCCTAACACAATCAGATATCAGAAGGATGTCTCTATGTCACTGTCATTTCACCCACTTTAGAGAAATCACTCTCTTTAAATCTTTTTACCTGCTACAGCTTTGGAAAGTTGCAGCACCCCGAGTTCTTGCCTTTGAAAGGATTTGCATCAGTGACACTAAGCGGAGATTCTTCCAACTTCCAGATCTATTTCAACAGCTACCAGTTGTACTGCCCTGCACCCATTTTGCTTTGTGGTTTGAATAAGGTCCAAATTTCCATGTCTCAAGTGAGTCTTTTTAAAAAAAAAAAAATTCTTTTTGTTTAGTCTTGCTTTTATAAAGTGCCCAACATTATTGCCAAATTGATTCAAACTGTGTGAGCCCTGGAGGACCTTAATAGAGTGCCCAAGTTCTGTGTTTAGACATGTTATTAAAGCACCCCTATTTGCAAATTGGCCTGCCCATGTATCAATGACTATGTGTTGAGTGCTTGCCACTGTACAAAATGCAGACACAGATGTGACCTCTGCCACCAAAGCTCTTTGTTCTTTCAACAAAAACAATAAAACTGAGAAAAGAAGTATCCAACTTCTCCCTCTATACACACTGGTACAGAACTATTTTTCCAATTGCCTTGTGCTAAGTTACAAAATCCTCAAATCTACAGACTAGTAGAACTTCCTGAAAGCAGTTTACATACATAATTTTGTGTTTAAAGGATACATGCACTAGTTTCTTTGCAGACCTATTTTGGCAGGTGGTGGTCTGAACAACAACAGAAAAGAGAGGGAGACAGACACCTGATGCCACCTATAAACTTATACCCATGTAAACTCCATCAAGGGAGTGCTTATATAAGAATGCATTATGCCTAATAAAAGGTGTAGTAGGTGAGGCAACGTTACCAGGAATGACAGTGTAAGACGGCGAGAGTAGATAAACAACAAGGTCTGCAACAGTAAAACAGCTTGAGATTAATACCATGCCTACAAACATTAGAAGCTTCTTTTTAGGCTTTTTTACTTGTTCAGTCGTGTTCTTGGTGTGCACGTGCACATCTGTCCCTCCCAGAGTACCTCTGCAAGTCATTAACAGCTTTTAACCAAATTTGTCAGACAGCAAGGGTTCCAAACTGGGTAACCGAATTCTTACAACATTAGTGAATTTAAGTGACCAGAAACAGTTGCCTCTGCTGAGGAGAAGAGTGTCATTTAGATTAAAATATTTTTAGACATCAATTATTCATGTGTGGGAGAGTGACCATACAAACATCTCAACCATGAAAAAAGTTTCAGTCAGAGATTGCTCTCTCTTAGACACCATAGTCAGTGAATGACGAGATGTACATCTCCATAAAGCACCAGAGTAGTTTTAAGGAAGGGATTGTTTCTTTTGGACATTGAACATCATTAATGGCAAAGTTCAGAAGAATGGAGAGGTTACTGCAGTGCAGCTGAAGGGATATACGAGGATAAGCGAGGCTGCAGGGCACAACATCCAGCACAACGTTCTAGGCACATGGGTTTGGTTAAAGGAAAGATAGCAGGGAAGGAAGACGGTCCATAACAGCTTGTAGAAGTAGGGTGTTTGCTGGGTTCAAGCTGATGGATGTGTCAGCAGACAGGTACTGAGTGCCGAAGGGTAACAGTAATGAGTTTATGCTCGGTGTGAAAAGCCAATGCAGTGGTTTAAAGTGGACAGGGAAAAAGAGACTGGACTATGAGACTAGCACGCAAGGACTGTGGCTTCTAATGGCTTAGCTTGGTTAAGTGAGGTTACTGTTACCAAGCCAAAGGAGAGCAGATGGTAGCATCTATGACAAGATACAGCATGGCAAGGACCACTGTTTTAGCAAGAGAAGAAACCAATGTCATGTTTTGAAGAAATATTTGGCAGAGCAGGGAGAAGGAATGAGGCGCCAGGCCATGCTTATCAAGTTGTGAACCCCTTGGACTAGTTTGGCTCCAGTTTGCTTGTTATCCTATCTGCATATAATATCACCTTTCACATGATTAGCAAAAGCAGCTACATCACCTCTGCTTGAGGGGGAGAAAGTCAGGCATACGGCACCCCTCTCAGAAACAGGAAGGCACTTAAAGATTCATTAATCATCTAGAAATACTACCAAGCCTACCTTTGCTAGGGGGGATAGGGCTGTTACGAGACTATAGTTGCATGGGATGACTACTTCGCTGAAAGGTACGTATCGTGTTTTGACCAACAGCCATTTAAAGAGTAGAAAAGACAAGGCTACTTTAAAAGCATATAAAAAGTAAGCGAATGAAAAAGATGAGACTGGAGGGATTATCTACTTTGAGAAGAAAGAGAAATTTGTGCAGAGAAAAATGAAACGGCAAAAGTTAAAGAAGGGAAAGAGCATATATTTAAATTAGATGTTCAGAGTGATATTTCAAATAAACAACTCCTGATCTCAAACAGATTGCAGGAAAACATCAGGAAATATAGGTAGAAGAATACACACAGTCACAATCTCGGTTGTGTATATGCACAGGGAATGGGTTTATAGGAAAAGTAACAAAGACAGGGAAAACACCAAACGTGGCAGGCAGCCACCAAGTGGAGAAGAGGATGTGAAAAGACCAGCCACTTAAGTTCAGTAGTATGAAGACCACCTCAGTCAGAAGCAACTCTTGGAGAGCTGGAGTCACTTAGAGATTACGATAAGGTGTGGAATTAACGCAAGTCAGCCCAACTTCCCCTTGGACTTCAGTGTGTGCAGTGGTGGAAAGGGATGTCCTACTGCACAGGTTATTCCAGACAGTGACCAAAAAAAAAAAAGCAACCCAGTCAGAAGGAGCAGGCTGGAGAACTGAGACCCTTGGGAGCACAGAGGAGATTTAAAGTGACTGGGTTTAAGGATAAGAAGAATGCAAAGGGTTGAGTATTCATTTGATATATCAATAGCAGGGGGGGAATGGAGGGGAAGACAAAAATAAACATAAAGGCAGAGAAAGACGAGAAATTCTCCCTGTAAATCAAGAAAAGCAACAGAAAAAGTAAAAAGGTGGAGCTGAAAAGATTAAAGTAATGCATGAAGCACAAAGCGGACAGATATTTCTGGGTCAGCAAGGAAAGATATCTTAGGGCCTCATTCTGAGAGGTAATTTTTGTAGGAAAGATGGACCAATATCTGGTGTGAGAGTAGTCTAAGCAAAGTAACAAGAGCCAAACACACTTTTCAGTGTAACTTCAACACCACAGAGGTAGGATTACCCCTGCCCCCGTCTCTTCTTTGTTGAAGCCATTCTTTTAAGAAACAGTATTCTCGCACCTGCCTGAGTGTTGTAACTCTGAAAAAAATGGATGTGTAGTATTTTCTATTAGAAGAAATAGAGTTTTCAAGAGTGCAAAAGTGAGTGCAGTTAGCATTCTCCCTTGTAATATTATATAAATAAGGTTAGCTTACCCGCCTACACATAGTACATTTAACACATTGAAGACAAATTGACTCAATAAATTCTCTTGTCACAGAAAATAGTGAGAACATGTTGATGACATTGAAACAGTAAAAGACTGTATTCTAAATGTTCCAACATCTTTGACACATTATTTCTGAGGTTCTAACATCACTGGCATGAGATTCCTATTTTCCAAGCTTAATAGTATCATCTTTCATGCTTTTTCTTGGCACCGTGAGCAAAAATGTTCCTACTGTGGACTTTCCTCTGTGTTTGTCCCAATTCCTTAACTTTAGTGTGCAGGATCCACTTCTCTCTGTGCCAGTACTTCCCCCCCCCCCCGTCCATTTGCAAACAACGAGATGACAGGCTGGATCCATATGCTGAATAGAGGAGAGAAATGATTTTCTAAACCATCATGACTATTCTAGCAAGTAATGCATATGTGTTTTAGCCCCTCTTACCTGCTGAGTCACAACTTCGGGCATTGCAGGTTGTTCCAGTTAGGAGGAGAAACTGGCTGGTGAAGGATCAGCTATTTCTCTGATGCCATCTGTTTGCCTGAACGGACGAGGACTCAAATAGCAGAAGACCGTCTCTGCTCACAATGCCAGTCATCTGACACAGTTTAGCCCAAAAAACTCTCCTTTGGCTTTTTTTAGGTCCATATTCCCAATACTTGTTCATTTTGCGTACTTAGCTCTCTCATCTATTTTTCATACGCACATACTGCATTCCCTTCAAAGGGCTTCCCACTGAAGACTCTGTGGCCACATACTGTAAATTCCTGAACAGCTTTTTGCATCTTTGGTTCTGGACAATGAGCTTTGGATTGAAATCTCCATCACTTCTGCTGCACAGTTTCATGAGGGAGCTTTATAGCTTCTTAGCACTTACTAGAAGTATAAGGCAGCAATTAGGATCAGATTCAAGGCAGTTCATAGCCACATTTCAGTTAACCTCATTTACCAGTGCAGCTCAGGACAGAAGATTGACACCTATAAGTCACCTCCAAAAGGAAATAAAAATAAAAGAGTCTTTCTAGAAGATTCATTACAAATTATATTGTTTTAAGCAGCTGTATTCTGTCTTTCTATTAGGATGTTTTCATGGGCTATTCCAAACCAATCGTACCTCATTGCATCTGTCTTTGGAGTTTTCCATTCCCCACCCAGATTTCTTCCAGGCTACTTGGAGAGTCCCCTTACAACAGGCTCCTGAACAGTGTCCGTTGTATTAGCAGAAATCGCTGGCTGAGGCACCCCACACATTGTGTCCTAATGGAGGGGGCTTGTTACCGAAACAGCTTTTGCAATTTCAAAGTTGACAGGTATTCTCTTCATCTTTAGGATGAGAAAGGGAGGAGAATGATCTTAACCCTGGAAATGGTCTCAGTTGGACATGACAGCTTATTTCCAAGACTGAACCCCAAATTATCTTCAATGACAGTGCTTGTATTCACATCAGCTCTATGTAGGGTCCTATCCAAGGTTTACCCAGTTTAAAGTTTCCAATCAGATCTGGCTCAAAAGCAAGATTTGTGGTTCAATGGAAATTTGAGGGGGCTTTTCAGATTTGATTTCAGTCCAAATCAAATCTAAGTGAGATATTTTCAGGAATTCTTCTGAACTGGAAGTTCCCCAAACCATTCAGCTGCTCAGTGATTATCACAGCTAAAATGAGCATTGACTTCACAAAGCAGCAATAGGGACTCAATCTCCCAGTTCCAAGTAGTTCCATCTGTGATTTGCTCTGTGGGGAGGACACGATAGTCTCCAAAGTTTGCCAGAAACTCAGGAACTGTCTTAGATCCAGTGAAACTGAACAGGGCTTGAGTTGTTAGAAACAAATAATCTCTGTTTCAAGAACGGCCCTGTTGCTACTGAAAAAGTGTCATCTGTGGCACACCCTGCAGCCCTCATCTCTCCAGTTGAGAAACCACAAGCTTCCTTTGAATCTCTCAATGAAAATGGTTATGTAAAGTGCTGGTGTACTCTGGGTCTTGCCCCAGCACAGCACCCACGCCCAGGAGCAGGGAAGTACTCCTGGCTCCCACACTAGAAGTATCAGTAGTAGATGATAGTCCCATGTCTCAGAGGTTGTCTGTAAATATATTCCAGCAAGCACAGGACACTTCAGTTTCTCCTTTTGGAATTAAAAACTTCTGAATGACCTAAATAATTGTTACTCTACAGGAACTCTGGGTAGAAGAGTTCTACCAAGAACAAGGAGCACTAGCCTGCACTCCTACAAGTTTAAAAGCAATATGAAATGCTAATTCCTGCCTCTTGTTGATAAGAAAGCCAGCTGATCTGCCAGCATCCACTCCGAATTCCTCTACTATGTCATCAGAAGTTGGTGCACTGAGATGGTAGTTATTTAATAGATTTCCAATAGCCTCACAAATCTACAGAAACTTTTGATTCAAAATTTCTTCCCTGACCTGTGTATGACCCACCTCAAAAATTCCAAATCTAATTCACCCTCTCTGCTACAGCTTGCTCTACTTCATGTCTGTAAGGGAGCAGGCAGGGCAGGGCTGTTCCCTAAAGGAAGGTGAGCCAAGAGGAACGCTGGGGCCACCAAGGCAGGTGCCTCGCTAGCCAGGGCCCATCCCACAGAACTCAAGGGATGTAGCAGGACAAACCCAGAGATCATGGCCAGGTCCAACCAAGAATCCAGATCTTAAAGCAATACCATGGTGATGAGGCAGGTCTCTGGCCAAGCTAGAAAGTCAGTCCATAGGTCAAGGTTAAGATTGGGTCCAACGATCACCAGACAGGTCCACAGCAACAAGGCAGGTCCCAGGTCAAGACAGGAAGTCATCCCACAGGTTGAGATCCAGATCAAGAGGCTGCACAGCATGGCTGTGACCCATCACTTCTCCAGCAAAGCTCAGGGAAAGACTGAAGGGCTAGGCCTGAGCTTAAATAGAGCTCCTGGGCCCATCAGTGTGGGTGAAGGCCTCAGGTGAGGCTGCTCAGGGTCATTAAGACTTATTAGTCCACTCAGGGCCCTGAGGATGCCTTCCCAAGTAATCTTTAAGCCATTTTGTGAACTAGTTCGAAAACTCCAAGCAAATAATAATTACTAGTCCTTAGTCAAGAATATTAGAAAGATTTGCTTAGCAAAATACTGCCCCACAGAGGTTTCCCCTGTCTCTTCACATTTCCTGGCCACTTTTTCTACATCTATTTTGTAACACATGCAAAGAAAATCATACCACTTTGCAACCCCTCAAATATCCAGCAGTTTTTAGATGATGACATTACACTACAGCCTTCTTTTTTCAATGGATCTAAAGCCAGCTAATAAAGCTTATAATCTACTGCTTTCTTCTTATCTTTTATACAGGGCTTGATCATAAACCCCGAGCCATTCCACTGTGAACAGAGAATTTTCACTGAGGGATGCTAAGGGAGAGACTGTATTCCAGGATAGCTGTTGCCAATAGCAAAGTACTCTGGTATCAAGTTCTCTGTGTGGGAATCACTTGGTTTCTTGGGAATCCCTGTAACCACTGTTCCACTGGATTTGCACTTTTGCAAGATACAGGAAGGGAGGAAACAATCGTCTCTTCCCAAACACGCTCATTCCCCTGAACAATCAATTCTTTGCTCCTTGCTTGTTTAGACTGGCATTTGCAATCAATCCCACGATGAAGCTATCTGGACAAAACATCAATAGCAGTCGATGTTAAGCCTGAACCCATGCTTTTCGGTTACTACAAAACCATAGCACCACAGTTATTCCAGTCCACTGCTGGTCCGTTCCCATCACAAGCTTCTTTCCATACAAGTAGTTGTGAACATGTTCTTTAGTTTTAATCACTGGCCAAGCATACGATAATTTTTCCCAGGAGAGTTTAGCCGTTGACTCTTAATAAACTGTCATCCTCTCAAGTAATTTACATTCTTCTATCAATATGCAGTCCATAAATACTAGCATCTGTGTCTAATTGAAAATGAGGTTTGAAGCCCCAGTCAGTTAACAGAGAAAATGTCAGAAGAACCTTTTCATCTCTGAATACTACATCACACACTGACCACTGAAATAACATTCTTTTCCTACCCCTTTTATGCAAATGTTATGTAATATTGTGAAACACAGAAATAAACCTCCTCTGGTAGGATTAAAGTCCCACAAAACTGCACATCTGTGAGTCTCTGGGGAGCTGGCTGGTGTTCAAAGATCTTAAGAGTAGAATTTCCCTCCTCACTGTTCTGTGTGCCAGACCTAAATTCATTCTTTTTCACACAATTCCTATTGCTTTGGGTACAGTTTCAGACCAGCAGCCTTGAGCCGATCCCAGCATATTTGTAAATAGATCTAATTTTGTTCAAAGATACTAGCATGTGCCCAGGGTATCATCTAGGTGTAGCGAACAGGCCAGGAGTAGTTCTGGACCAAAGACTCCTCTGGTGGTCCCTCAAATGTAGCTGCCCACTATGAAAATCAAAGGCCGTCACATTGAAATGCTGCAAACCTTGCTTGCAATAAAAGCATTTTTTTCTCATTTTTAGGGCCAATTTCTATTGCCAATCTTCACTTAATATTCAGTCTGAAAAATCAGATTAAATTTTTACAGGGTCTGGGGAATCATCTATTCATGGTCATTCAAGGTAGTTTCTACACAGGAACCAAATCTGCCATCATTTTTTTTCTAACAAGAATTATGGTTGACACACAAGAGAAGCTGAAGGCTCGGTTATGCTCTCCTAATAGGTTTTTTCCATGTCCTTTGTGGCCTCTTCTTTCTTTGCTTGATGGCAAAAACAGATGAGGTGGGTGTTTGATGTGCTGTTTCTCCCTCTGATGGCCTGGAGCTGGCTTGGAACACTGCAGCCTCAATCTTTGCTGAATCAAGGAGAAAATCATGACACTTACCCAAAAGGTCTTTTGGCCCATTTTGCAACTGCCTGTTTAAAGCAACAGTACATCAGAACAAATCTAACAGAAACCTTGAACTCCATCTCTTTAGTATTCCTCCTGTACACCATTTACTCCAGTGGGTTTACATTTTTAGGTTTTACACGCATCCCTTTTTTCCTTTTTGCTGTTCACTGCACATTAGCCACACTATCAAACATATAAAATTCACCCCTGCTCCAGATCTCCTAAAAACGTAACACATAAGATCCTGCTGTAAACTTTGTCTAAAAGATGGTTTCAGCCAAAGGTTTCTTCCTCTGGAAGACTATCATCATACTGAACTGCATTTAGTGTTGCAGGACAGTTTGTTCGCAGTGGTAAATTACTTGCTCCTCACTAACAGATCTTCAGAGAATTTGGCGCAGGCTGGATTTATAAGGTACCACCTGTCAGCTAACAGTCACTATTAGTCACCAAAATTGCACAAGCAGACAGACTCATTTAGTCTGTTTAGCCAGGCTGGCCTAATAACTGTCATGTTGGAAGCTGTGTCTACTTTGGTCAGTACCCAAGCTCCCTTTCGTGTTGCTCAAGTAAACGCCGGGGAGGGTCCTGGCTCTTCCATGCTTTCCCTATGGAGTATGGTGCCCCTTGTTTCTGGCTAGCTGTGTAACAGTCTTTGCTTTCTTCTGTCTGCATGTAGTCAAACTGTTTCTTTGCATTACTGTAAATTCACTTTGTCTTATAAGCCAACTGCATTATTTGTATTAATAGCTTGAAAAATGCGACAGGCTATCATGCCAGCATGTATGCTAGCCTCAGAGCTGTGCTTACAGAGCTCATGGCAGTCAGCTCTCAGCCTCCTGATGAGTGCTTTCTTCCCGTCCTAGAGCACTGCTGCAAGGAATGACAGGTTTATGGGTAAATTCCATGGCCTTTCTGAGGGCCAGCAGCTTCTTCACTCGCCTTGGTCCAGAGAAACAAATATAAATTCATCTACTGACAATTCATCTACCTCAGAAATGTTCAGTGGTATCTGTGCATTCTACAAACCTCCACAGTCCTCTGCAGGTGAGGTGAGGACTCTGGTTTCTCCCCCTTCCTGACTCTTGGCTATCCTCTAACTCCTACGGATTTTAAACCAAAGGCCCAGAACTTCCTCAAAGATCAGGGTAATGCCATCTCTTTCCGGTGGGTAAGGTGTGCAATGCCGTTCAAACTGTACGTTATGACCTTTCTGTTCTTTTTCCAGCTGTCCCCTACCAGGGAGATGGCAGATCATTTGAAGGAGAAGTATCATTATTCCTTTTATGCTTAAACCAAAGGTGCAACAGAGGAGGGAACACTTGAGGCCTTTCACCGGGCCGCAACAGAGTGGTTACTCGGATGTTGGCCATATCGTCTTGCTGAAGGTCAAACAGTGCAGTTGCTGTAGTGCTAGGAAAGGGAAGGGAAGGGAAGGGAAGGGAAGGGAAGGGAAGGGAAGGGAAGGGAAGGGAAGGGAAGGGAAGGGAAGGGAAGGGAAGGGAAGGGAAGGGAAGCGAAGGCAAGGGAAGGGAAGGGAAGGGAAGGGAAGGGAAGGGAAGGGAAGGGAAGGGAAGGGAAGGGAAGGGAAGGGAAGGGAAGGGAAGGGAAGGGAAGGGAAGGGAAGGGAAGGGAAGGGAAGGAAAGGAAAGGAAAGGAAAGGAAAGGAAAGGAAAGGAAAGGAAAGGAAAGGAAAGGAAAGGAAAGGAAAGGAAAGGAAAGGAAAGGAAAGGAAAGGAAAGGAAAGGAAAGGAAAGGAAAGGAAAGGAAAGGAAAGGAAAGGAAAGGAAAGGAAAGGAAAGGAAAGGAAAGGAAAGGAAAGGAAAGGAAAGGAAAGGAAAGGAAAGGAAAGGAAAGGAAAGGAAAGGAAAGGAAAGGAAAGGAAAGGAAAGGAAAGGAAAGGAAGACTCTACTCGTGGTTTTCTCTAAATGGTAGATGCACACTTCCCTTACCTCTGAATTTCCTTGTCGTGATGGGTTTATTTGACTGTATTGTGTGCTTCTGTGATTTAATTTTTATGTTATTAGGGTGAATAAAATAAAGCTGCAGCTTTTCTTTTGCTGTATTAGTGCAGTTTAATTACATTTGGGAAAGGCGAAAAGGAGAGTGGGAGCTTGCCAACATTAATGCTGTCTGTCATTCACAGCCCATTGATGACAAGGAGTTGAAAGCTTGGCAGTTACTCTGGTAATCAGCAACCTGGCTGATGACGAATGGAAAAGATTATGTGAAATTTCCTGAAAGGGGGAAAAAAAGAAATCTCCAAAGAAATAAAATACAAAACAGGAACAAAGGGCAAAAAACCCAAACCCCAGCTTCTAAATCCAACACTAAATCCTTTTTATAATGTTTACATGAAAGACACTACATGAAGCAGTTATAATAAATGAAAATTTTCCACTAGTAAACTGTGTTTAATGTCTATAAAAGGGATCTGTGCTCCTAAAATAGGAGCACAAATATGTCCACTTGATGGTTGAAATGGACTTTTTCCCCTGAGCTGAAGGATACGTATCACCGGTAAAAAAAAAAAAACGAACACCTTTCATCGCTATAGATGGCATCTCACTTATGTTTTTAAATTTATAGCACTGAAAAGCAGCTCATCGTTAGAGCTGTTCCAAATATATAACTCCAGACCTTTCAAAATACAAATACTTTCTGTTTTCTTTTTTATTCACTCTGCTTAATTTTCCCTTTTTAATACAGAAGAATGCAGACATTTCATCTTACTATTAGTAACATAAGCAACTGCTGTTCAGGCTTTAGAGTTATTTGTAGTACTCCAGCCTCTGACACAGTAGTAAACTTCAAGAAAAACTCCAGTTAAATGAAACTGGGAACTACATCAGTGTTTAAGGAGAAATTCTACAGCAGTTACGTGGTTTTGCTGTGACCTGTACAATGGATGATTTGTGACATTTCTCATTTGTCTTAATTAAAAGCTGAATATAATTCCAAAGCCATTTTGGCATCTTTGGGATGAAAGAATGCTGGCTTGTCTGAGGTTTTGTCCTGTCATTTTCCTGTAGCGGCTGGATATACCTACTCAGTTTCGCAATTCACATAATTGTGCTTTGGGATTCCAGACTTTGGCTTTTCATTTTGCTCATGATGGGCACATTAAAAGGCCCTATGGCATCTATAGTATTACCAGACCATAGTTTTAAGAATAAGAAAAAACCTGTACAGTTGGACAATGTACAATTGTTGGCTCGGTATGCAAGCAGTTGTCAGACTTTTGTCTGCTATTGTCAAACACAACATAATACACAAAAGAAACAAACAGCTTTTAATTGCGATGTTAAGCAACTCGGGCAATTTAAAGTTTACCAGCAGGTGATGTTGACTATGCAGGACTGTGACCAGGGAACTTTGCTTTCACACTGTTGAACGGAGACATCACTATGTGGCTTCAGCCTTTTTCCCCACAGGCAGAGTACCGCAGTTCCATGCTTTATGAGGAGTTGGGAGGGAACACCTCACCACAGCTGAAAGAAGATCACTGAGGTTTACTGGAAAACTACACAAGACTGATTTGATTGATATGTAGTGTTAAGAACTAGCTATGTATTTATTACATTAAAAATATAATGCATGTTAGAGACCTCCTCCCCACTAAAGAAATGACAATGGGATATTAGTCATACATCAGAGACAGTTTTAAATTTCTGTGGAAAAGATGTAAAATTTAGGGTAAAAAACCCCCTGTAACACATTTTTTTTTTGTTAGCAATGAAGTCCCACTGCCCAAGTAACAGGTCTCTCCATTCTGGACAATGAAGAGGTAAGGCTACTTTACAGACAAGGCTTCCTACACACGTCATTCTCTCCATGTGGTAATTATGCCCAGGCACAACCTGATGTCTTTCTGTATTTGTCCGGGTTTTATGGACACGGAGCAACGCATCAGAGCTCACGTACACCACCTCTGACTTGCATGCTATATATTCAGGTGTCCTGGCTGAGACCACGCTGACTGTATGGATCAGCTGTTGTTACCTGCACATGTGCATTAACTCTGATCCTTCAGGAAAGCATCGTAGGAGCATTAAGTCAGCCAAGTTTAGGAAGTATTGCCTTTGGTGCGTACGCACAGACTAGCTCTGCAGTGCGTGTGCAGGAAGTCTGACATGTCAAAGCAGCACAGAGGTCGGGAAATGGGTAATGTAGGAGAGGATGGATTGCAGATTTCAGAGCTATAGGCTGTCACTCAGCAGTGGTCTACTGTTCCTCTTCTGCAGTGACACTGTGCTGACAGAAGTCTGCACCAACTCTTATCTGTAAAAGTCAAACTGCTTGAGAATCATAAAAAATCCTAAAGTAGACTAGATCTGTTCACTTAATGGGTGGTTTTGAAATACAGATTTAAATTAAACTACACATAAATAGTTGTCAACCACCGAAAAGCCAAATTAAGTACAAAAATTCAGCAGAAATAATGCGATGCACTGTTCTAGAGGATTATATTTATTATCCATTTCTGCCTTCCACAGCGATCTCCTGAACTTCATTTGCCCAACTACCTTTCACTTTAGATAAGGGGATAATTTCCTCCCTATCACTTGAAATTAATTTTTGTCTGTTGCTATGTAAGTGAAGGTTCATGTAGAGCACTTTCTGTCATCAAAACTAATCATTCAAAAAATAAGATATATCAGCTCTTCCACCTTAAAGTAACAATCTCTTTGTACAACCAAGGGTAACTATTTAGGGGTTCCTTGCTTCATTATGCCATGAATTTGATCAAAATCCCATCAAGTACCGTCCTAACTGGACTACATTATTCCATAATATTTCCCCCCCAAAGTCATTATCTTAAAAAAATGAAATAACATTTTGTTGATATTTTGTCTGCATCTCTTCAATTTATACTTGATATTGCAGTGTTAGCTGCAAGTAGGTTTTATACTTGCTGTCGCGTACTGACACGAGTTAAGACAGTCAATCAAAAAAGATGTTTGCTGCTGAAGTTTTGAAGGTGATGCCACCGAACTGGCTGAAGTCACTGGCTAAGCAGATGGAACAGGATGTAACTGATGCAGGAAAGCAATTTTTGAGAGCTGCAGTTTCTTCTGCAGGCAGGGTGAATATCTTCTTTGTTTCAATCCATTCAAGTAGTTCAGTTAGGAACTATTTAGCTCCAAGCTGAAAAATCAACATAAGAGTAGAAAAAGTAAGATTGCCTATTTTCCTCTGTCAATCTACAGCTAAACCTAAGTATGAGAGGATAAGATCTACTTTCTCTAAGATTGTGAAGGACATGGCTACTAGAAGCTTCCAATTTAATTCCCATTCTACAGGTCATTATTTCAGTTGTTTCATAAAATATTTCAAAATGTGAACATGCTTTTGAAATGCATCAAGCATATTTAAGGTAGTCTTAATGAACAGTTTAAAATGACCTCATGTAAATTTTAATTGAATGTCAGTTTTCATACAAACAGGACTCGACTCAAATCATAAATTACTAAAAATGTAAAGTACCATTCACTATTTTGTAACAATAAAGGGTGAGAAATTAATATTCTGAAGAAAAGATTTTAAAGCTAAAATAGATTAATTCAATGTGTATAGATACAATGTCGTCTCTTAGTTGAAGAATCAAAATAGCCAGATTTCGCAATACTGATCAGTTGCAAATTTATGTTTACATGTTCACCACAAAAGGAAAATCAATTTCTCTTAAGAAAGACAACTAAAATGTAAAAAGATCTAAATTACCAAGATCTATTTTTTTCTGCTTGTTCTTTTAAACAATAGTTAAAATGAAGGATTTACATCCAACCATCCTTACCCTACCTGGAACATTTAATCAACAATTTTTAATATTAAAGACAAAAATAAATAAGAACAATGCTTAGCACATTTTCTTTTTTTTTTTTGGTAGGAATTTATTACTCATATTTCCCATGGGGAAACTACACAGCCTCAAGATTTCCAAAAAAAGGTGCCTGTAATTACTTTTCTAAGCTTGTATTCATGCATCTGAATAAGTGAATTGGTTGTGAATATGTTGTGCAGCTTCTAATAGGTCCTAACCATTAGGCTGATCAAAAATTTTTCAAGCACATTTATATTGTTGTAAAAACGCTGACATGTCAAAATGCAAACTTTCAAGATAAATACATGTTTTGCCAGTAACAGAAACTGTGCAGGAGGGTTCTCAGGTCCAATTTTCGGTTTCTGATACACAGTCCAGCCTCATCTCCATCTGCACGCAGAAGAGAGAATAGCTCAGAGGGCAGCGGAGGTGTTCCCCTCCCGGTGTGGAGCCCTGGGTTCAAGTTTGGCCTCTGCTTTGGTAATACACTGACTATGGGGCTAGGCTGAGATGCATTCCTTTATTTCCTCCAGAAAATTTCCTAACGCCATCTATTTCATTCTGACACAGAACAAATGTCCAAAGCGCAATTCTCTTTTATAGAATGGATATTTTCCAGCTCAGGATTTTTAAAAAGACTGTTTGATGGGTGATAAAGTCACCATGTGCACTAAAAGCAGATGTAACTCCACTAATTGTTGCTAGATATCCAGCATGCTTCCTTGCCTAGTAGGCGATACGGGAACAAGCGTGCAGGAATTAAATTTATTCTTGGAAAGATTTTGAAATATTTCATTTTAGAATCACTTGACAATTGTGCAGTAAAGCCCTTTATATGTAATTTGCCTCTCCTCGATGTATGCATTTAACTCTCCTGCTCTCTACTCATAATATCATAGGAGTGTAATATTATATATTTATGATTCTATCATGGCCTGATTTTGAAGCGAAGGGAAACTGTGCATGCTCAGTCCCTCTGAGAAATACACCAGGCGCTGGCAGGGAAGGGGCCTTCACGGTACCCCGAAGCTCCCCGGTGCTGTACCAGTACCTCACGTTGGACCCGACCTCCGCAGCCCCCCCGGAGCCCCCGCGTCCTTCTCGCCCACCACCACCGCCGCCGCCTGCACTGCTCGAGCGACGGCCAGCGGCTGCCCTGGCCCCGAGGCGCTGGCCGGAGCGGAGCCCTTCGGCGGCGGCGGGGAGGCGGGCTCCGGGCGCGGGGACAGCTGGCCCGGACCCCAACGGGCCGCCCGCCCGCCCGCCTAACGGTCGCCAGCCCGCCTAACGGCCGGCGCGCCGCGGCCTGGCGGCAGGCAGGCACCCGCGGGCGCCCCGCAGCCAAACTTCCCCTTGATCCCTGAGGGGAGAAGGGGGGCGACGGGGCGCGGGAGGCCGGGACCCCCCCTCCGCCCCCCGAAAGGCCGGCGCGGAGTTCCTGCCTCCCCCCCTACGCAGACACGCTCCCCAGGGTGCTGCCTCAACTCTGCCCCGGGGCGGGCAGCCCCGCCGCCGGGCTCCGGCGGGCCCCGCAGGCGGAGGGCCGGGGGGCGCAGCCTCCCCCTCCCGCCGGAGGCGGCCCCGCGCCGCCCCCCGCTGACCCCCACCCGAGGCGGGAGAGCGCCAACCCGCGCCTCCGCCGCAGCGCGGGCCGGCAGCGCGTCCCGGCCCCGGCCGGGGGCCATGGAGCACCGCGGGCCCCGCAGCCCGCCGGGCCGCTCCGGCCGCGGCCCGGCCGCAGCCCCGGCAGCTCACCGCTCCGGCGGCGCGGGGCACGGCCGGCCGGCGGGGCTCCCCGGCCTGGCGGGGAGGAGGGGAGGGCCGGCAGTGGGGGATTCCTGGCCCCCCAAAGGAGGTGGGGGAGGCGGGGGAGGGGAGGCGGGGGGGAGGGGAGGCTGGGCTCCCGGAGAAGGAGACGATCGCTCGCACAAAATCCTGCGTCTTCAAAGCAGCCCCGGCGGGCAGGGTGAGTATTTTGCGGGAGCCCCCTCCCCGGCCGCCCCCTGCCCCTGCAGGGATGGGGGGCGGGAGAGGGACGCCTGCGGCCGCCCCGGGCGGGGTCTCCCCGCCGGCTTGGGGCGGGGGGATTGTGCGCAGGGCCCGTTCCCTGGTGCGGGATCGGTTGAAGGCAGCGAGGTTCAAGCCTCAGCGCTGCCTTCCCCGGCTGGGGGCTGAGGAGGCGGGGGGATGGGTCCGCCTGTGTTGCCGTGCGAGGGTCCGGAACCCCCCCAGCCACCCCTCCCCGCCCCCCCCGCCCCCCCAAGCGCCTCAGGGCTTTGCTTCTCCCAACCAAGCTTCCCCGTGGCTTCTCTTTGCTCCTTTAAAAAAAAAAAAATATATATATATATATATATGCCCCAAAGCTAGAGAGAGTGAGGCGGTCGGGGGGGTGGGGTGGGGGGGAGGGAAGGGCTTCTCTGAGGAGCGGGAGAGAGGCGGAGGGAGAGCCGCCGAGAGCCTGGCAGCTCCCCGTGCTCTGCCTCAGCGCTGCTCTGCCGGCGCTTGCCTGCCGCCGGGCGTGCGGAAGGGGGTGTGCGAAGGTAAGGGCTGTCACCGTGCTCTCGGGGAAGGGCTGCCGCTGCCCTGCCCGCGCCTTTCTCCCCGGCCCCGCGAGTGCGTGCTAGCGAAGGGGGAGCGCAGCCCCTGCCCCACGCCTGCCCAGCCGCCTCCCGCCGCCCAGCCGGCAAGTTACTTTGTTCGCAGAGTTCCCGCGGAGGCTGGGCTGCCGCGGGCGGGCGGGCGGTGGCCACCCCCGGGCGCCCGGCACCGCCGCCCGCTCGCCCGCGGGGCGCCCCGGCGTGCCGCTCTCCTCCTCCCGTCCTCAGGTGTCACCAGCCGCCACCGGAGACTTCCCCCGAGGAAAGTCCGTGTGCGCCGTCCCCGATCGCTTCCCCCGCGTCGCTGGGGGACGGGGTGGTGGAAGAACTTTCCTTTGTCGTAGGAGAGGATTTAGTGACCTCCAAAGTTTTGTTCCGGGAGGAAACGGTTCGATAAGTTTTTCAGGATTCGTGCTAATTTTCGTGTAATTTATTGCGCTGCTATTTGGTTCCCAGCACACTCAAAGCAGTGGAGCAGAAAAAAAGATTGGGGACGTTTAGGTAGGGGTTTCATTGCTTTTAATACATTGCTTTTTTAATACCTGCGTTGTGTATTTTGCACTTTCAGATGGGTAGTGTGGAATACATTTATAAATGTATATACTTCCCTGTGGATAACAGAGGCTAAAGATGGGAAACATGCAGAAACTGTACAGATTTTAAACATTCCGTTCTCTTTGGCGGAAGATCAATAGTTGAAGGTTTCTGCTTACACAATCTATACCTTGACAATATCATAATCAAGAGATCTGCTGATAATGTGTGGTATTGATAGCCATTTCAACTTCAGTTACGGCTTAGTAAATTTAGGACGTAATTTAGACTAATATGAAGGAGCTTTGGATATTGTGGATAAACTGATAACTAGGCAAGATTATTAAAGTTTGTGATAGGCTCCTGATGAAGTGAACTCTCAGTTTTTCAAAATGATATCAGTAAATACGTAAAATACAAGACTACATTTTAAATGTGCATGTCTGAAATTTGACTACCAAAAAAGAGTTTTTTTATCTTTTGAGAAGACCAATTAAGGAGTCATTATATGATGGTAATCTGTGTTGCACCCATTCGTAATAAACAGTTTCATGATGCCAGGCACTGTAAATTTTCTGGTAGTGTACTACACCAATAGGGGGGGTTAATTTCTATTTTACATATGGATATTTTTTTGAGATTATTAAATGTAATGGCTATCCCATGTATGATACATACATGAATTGATTGATATTAATTATTACCCATGAAATTTTAACAGTATGTTTAAACAGTTTTAGCTTGGCTCTTCTGGTTTATTTCATTGTCTCAAGCTATCTGAGAAGAATCTTAAAATTTCTTGCTTCTACATTATTTCCTCTGTCTCTTCTCTCCCTGCTCTCCTTCCGTCTAATTTAAAGCACAGTAACCACTGAGAATACCTGTACATGTTTGTCTGAAGAAAAATGCCCATTTTAAAGATATACAAATCTTCTTGGTAGATGAGAGCAAACCCCTCATGCCCTGTATGAAAACATATTGAGCTGGTGTTAATAAGATACTTGTTTTGGTATTAGTTTGTGATGCCAAACAACAAACGTGAGAGAATGCAAAGATAAAGCTGGTGCTCTGATCTTTGTTTAAACAGGTCATGGTTTTTATTTAATGCTGTGTGCTCATTACAGGAACCGTCAGCAGGAATGTAAAGCGGACTGGAGTTCTGATTTGGCATACATAGCCACTTCTGACATTGATGTTTCTGCTTCTTGAGTTAATGGTTCATAGTATATACTGTTGTCGGTGATCGTCTTTATGTAGTTGAATTTATTATATGGAATTAGAAAAAAATGTCAGGATTATGTCCTTTTATGAACCAAATATGATCAGATCTGCTGCCTCAGGTGCAGTCCTCCTCACCCAAAGAGTTACACAGGAGTGGGCTCTTCTATATAGTCTAAAAAGTGTCTAAAAAGGTTACTGTTTTTCAAGTCAGCTAGAGTTCTGCCACTGAATTACAAGGAAGGAGACTCAAATTCCCTGAAACCAGGTAACTGCTTAGTTGATTATCCAGGCAGTTTCTTTTTTGAGACATATGGAAACAATATCGAACAGTAAATAAAAAAATGCATTTATAATTGAGAATTTTATTATTTTTGTCCATGAAAACAGTTTTCATCTTAAATGATTAATAAACACAGTAAAAATAAATCAATGCAATCCATTTGATTCTTGCTGAACCTTGTTTTGAAGAATTTAGAGGGGATGTGTAAGGTAATCTGAGGGAAGAGCCTTTTCACATCTTCCTGTTACATTAAGATATATTAGAATATTACCATGTGCAGTTTGAGCTCTCAGAATAAGACTAAGTATAGTGCTGGCAACTTTAATTTGGATGTTCTGGATCATATACCAGTTTGGATTCTGCAGTCATTGTCCATGGGTAAACTGGGTCTGTATGAGAGTGTCTGAGAGCCAAGTGGTCTCTAATTGTTATTTCTAACTTAAATATATGCTTCTTTTTCAATTCTGGGTATTCTAGATTGTGTTTCAAAATAGAAGCAAGGTTAGTAATTTAAGAGGGTCCTTTAAGGCCACTGGACTGTTGTCCTTTGACTTCCTATTAGAGAGTCATCTTTTCAGGCTGATGTTATTACAAATAAAATAACATGTGAATGTAATGCTTGGGCAAGGTTGCAGAATGACAGTCCAGATCTATTGCAAAAAGGAGCAGAGCTGTTAGGGTAATGGGCTGTTCACCTGCTTCTGCAGTGGCCACCTCTGGAGGGTAAAGCAGTTCCTTCTTTGTGACTGCTCACTGCTTGACCTCACTGTTGAAACTGTCAACAAGTGTGACAGTTTTGCTGTGATTTGATACGACAGTGGAAATTGTATTAGAATTAACAAATAACCATCACGGCATATGTGTGGTAACTTGCAGTCATAACTGATTTGGGATTCATTACACTAACCTAAATACAAAATGCTTAGTGTTTTCCATTCAGTCACTATCTAAAATGCCATTATTTACCATGGGAGTAAGACTGGGTTCATAATGTCATTTAAATACGCTGTATTGTATGTGATACTAATCTGTTTCAGTGAAGATCATTCCCATTTCAGTGTTCTATTTCAGCTTTGAAACTGGTTTTGTGGGAATCTTGTTGGGGTACCTTTAAGTTTGGCTTGGAAATAATTGAAGATTGAATCAAATCAGTGTTACAGCCATGGTCGGATTTTTTTTTTTTTTAATTTAATTTTGTGCAATGCATGATAACGGGTGGACTTGATGATCTTAAAGGTCTTTCGCAACCTAAATGATTCTGTGATTTTATGACTATGGAGAGCCATACTAATATTAGTGTAATAAGGACTCGTCTTCTTTTTTACATAGATTCAGAGGTGTAATACGTGTGCATAATACATTTCAACTGCAAGTATTTGCCCTTACTTGTTACACACTTTTAATTTATACATTTCTCCTAAAACCTAGATTACTATATTTAGCATATATCACTTTTCTGAAAGCTATTTTTTATGCGGCATGCCTTCTTGACCTTTTAAATTCAGTTCCTCTGCCGTACAGCCAGTCCAGCTTCCCCATGGAAGGTGAGGGTCTTGCCATTCAACCAAAGACTGAAGCCAGCAGAGCAGCTGTGGAAGCAGCATACGAAGGAGACCGATGGTTACTGATATTTTTGACTGTTTTTTCTCTGCCTTTTCCTAATTGGCTGTTTTGCTCAAGCTCCCTCTTTGCCAGCCCTCACAGTCACATCACTTAGCTTCATGTGCTGTATAGCTCAAACATCCTGTATGCCACTTTATTTCTTATCACCTTTTTCCTCCTCTCAGTGACTCTACCGTATCCCGTCTTCTCTCTGCTTTTGTCTTTTGTGATGCTAATCCCACTTCTTTTTTTTCCTTCTTCGAGAAAGAAAATAGAAGGAACACAGTGCTCTGCCATTGCACTGATCATTTTTCTGCCTTGCTGTATTATTTTTCTCCCCTATCCTTTGTTGAGCTTCCGGAGCCTGTAAGCTGTTTGGGGCAGAGGCTCCCTGTTACTGCATGATTGTGCAGTGCCTAGCATAGTTTGCTGTTGGATTTCACTTTGTCTGCGGACAGTCATGTAACAATAAATAGTAATACTAGGATTATTTCAGCTTTGTGGGACAGCCTTTCTTCTGCTTCTTTGGTAGTAAATAAAAAAAAAATTTCTTGCTCAGAGCTTATCTTCGCTGTGTTGCTGTTCTGAGGTATATCTCAGTTTTGCCCCTCAACACTTTGTCCCTAGCGTGAGTAGTTTTTGGTGAAGTTCAAGATACCTTGCTTATTGCAGCGGGAGTGGGATGCATTAAAACTCAGCTACTGCCAGTAGTTAACAATGTAGTACCTTGAAAAAGAACGAAAACAAAAAAAAATATGTCAGCTTCAACACATTTCAGTGGAAACTTCAGATTTGGCAACACCAAAAAAATGTTCTGTTTTCACCAGATTGATTAACTGAGACAGAAGGGAAAAGAAAACCTAAAAGTATGTAAGTGGGTTCATTTCACTACTTTGATACTTTCCTCCTAAGTATTTTTTAATTTTGATTTCCCTTTACTTTTCACCCCAGAACTGTTTGGCTTTGTTTTAGCATCTTTTGCATCACACGAAAATTTGTAGTCGGTCCACATCAAATTTTCAAAAGAGTTTTTCAAGCAGCCAGTGAATCAGCTGATGTGCAGCGCATGCAGCTCGGAGTCACAGTTTGGAGGCAGCCAGCCCAGTCACTGACCAGCTATTCCTGTCACTTGGCACAGCCTGCGCCGTGTTTTGCAGTCTGGTAGCTTCCACCTGAGCTAGCCTAGCTGCCAGGGAGTACCGCGAGTGCATTCTCAGTGTAGCTCTTCTCCTGAATCTTGCTGCTGATGAGTAGCCTCTTCAGCTTCAGGGAGAGCAGTGGTTTGAAGCATCCCCGTGTGAGAAAGGCACTGTAGGACTGGGTCCTTTGCTCATCAGTAGGATCCATTTTACGTCTGAAGAATATCCAGTGGTGTTTGACCTGAAATGCTCCCTCTCAAGACTGTGTGTCTAGGACTTCCCCGTACTATCTTTCCTCTCTCGTTTTCTTTGACGGAAAGGGTTTAGTTGCCTTTGTCTCCGTTTCCTGTGGACCGTGCCCAGGGAGCTCTTTGTGGACATGACGTTATGGGTAGGAGGGGTGAGTGGCCCAAGCAACTGTGGAGTATTTTTTCCTTGTATCAGTCCTGGGGAGGATACCTGGAAAAATAAACAGAACAAACCCAGTGACTCCCTCCCTGAACATTATTCAGATGACATGAAGGATTTCAATGGGATGGATGCAGCTAAATGAGTGAAAAGCGGAAACGACAAAATTAATAGGACAGTATACTTCATTTTCCAAGTTTTGTGTCTAAGAGAAAAAAGTGTAGCTGTTAAGGATTTGCTTGATTAATTTTATACTTTTAACTTGAGGCCTTAATAGAAAAAGATATACTGATCTCAGAAGTAGTATCACTATAAATATATTTACATGTAAGCTGTGTTCTGCATTCCACCTTATATATATATTTGTGTGCTGGTACTTTGGCATTTCATTCATCTTGAATTACAGGAATAGATTGGCTGCTTTTATTTTCCATTCTTGTGTATTGACATAGAGATCAGCAACCTTTCAAGATCTGTTAGTGTTAGATTTCTTTCTGAAATCGGATGAGAATATTGGCAACAGAAATTCATCCGCAGCCGAGAGGTGCTGCTGCACAAAAGGGGAAGACCCTGTGAACTGTCTTACCAGTATTAACTTGCCTGTGTGTGAAGCAGCAGCTCCCGGCTCCTGCGAAGCTCAGAGCAGGGGAGTTGCTGCCTCTGCTGCTGGCTGTTCGAGGGGTGCTGTGTGCCACTCGCCTCTGCCCTGAGCCACCCCGGCACCTCTGCTGTACTTTGACCCACAGACTAATACTGCTGGTGACCAACACTCATTTTGAATGCTTACATGAAAACTACTTGAACTGCCTACTAAAACAATCTTCTGCTCAGTATTAGGCTTTGACATATTCTGGTGTAATTTTGGTATCGGAGTGAACACGCTAAACTAGATGGGATGTATTCTGCCCTCAAATATGCATGAATGATCAAACTGGTCAAATTCTGTGCGTTTATACACAATTTCCATTGAAATCGCTTTGAATAAAGTACGTGTCGCAGGCAAGTGGGACTTGACCCAGAGGGGCTTGTACAGATGAAGGCTAGGAAATGAATGTGAGGCCACTTGTCAGAAAAGGGTGAAGAAAAAGAACATTCTTCATTTAAAAATTAAACCAAACTGCTTCCTAAATATATATAGTGTTACAATACTTACATAGTCGTCTTCTCAGTAAATAATATTTTAAGAGATTCAAGAGCTTAATCAGATGACATGCCCAAATTGCAGACTGAAATATAGAATCAAATCCTCACAACCCTAATTTACTCCTGTTGGAATGTACGTTTTTGATTATTTTCCCACATAACCTGTATTTTTAACTATTTTCCCTTAGAATAAGTATTAGCATTTTGGGACTTGTAATTTGTCTTTTATGAGTGTATACTCATGATTTTCAGTAATGTAGATTTTGAAATACTGCAAGAGATGAAGGCAGATTTTTTAGAGTGAGGAATCAGTTTTGTGGCTTTTAGATGTTTATTTAATATTTCCTTCCCTAGAGGTAATTACTTAAATAGATTAGCTACCTCTGCAGGTATTTTTGGATAAATACAGGTAATATTGAGCCAAAACAGTATACTTTTCAGGGAGAAGATTTGGTTTTACTTAAGAAAAATGTATCCGTTTCAATATTTTATCCAAATATGATAATGTTTTATACATTCAGGCAAGATCGTATGTAGGATTACAATAATGCATTTAGCCTTGACAAATGTTCAGTCTATTTGTAAATCTTAGAGTATTGCAGTGTTTAAATCTAAAATATATTGGATATATTGTAAAGTAGAAGTTTAAGGTGAAAACAAAGCCATATTATTTGGTTGTGTTTATTTTTTAAATTGAATAAATCAACAGTTATTTGTATGGAAGAGAATTTGATTCAGAAAATGATACTGATGAGCCAAAATAAAATTAAATCTTCATAAATAGAATATTCAGTTACTGCAGTTTTGGGAACCTAGGTAGGGAAATGAGGAAAAATAATTTAAAATCATACAATCATCATTCAAAATAAGACTAGCTAAGAAGGTTTCTAAGTGGTAACTGCTTTAAATAAATACAAAATTAGATTTCATACGCAAATGTTCAACTTTTGTGTTTTCTGAACTCATTCATGTATCTCTTTTTCTGGATGTCAGGTCAGAACTTTGGCATATAGTAGGTACGGTATATTTTTGGAGGGAACTCCACAGAAGTGGATGTTAGGGCATAGTTCCAAAAGACAAATAATTTATCTCATTTCCTAGTTGCTGTGTCTATATAATCTTTTTATGACAGTTAAAGCTAACAAGTACGTTAGTGTTCTTTATAAATAAAGTAATGAGAGAAACATATAATATTTGTGTTTGAGAGCAATGGAAGAAAGCTAATTTGAAGAAAAAAATTAATTTCAGTGAAGAATTGTGTCATACAGTGTTTGACAGGTCATTATAATCAGCAAAGGAGAACGATGATGTGTGTTTTAGCATGGTGAGAAATATCTTGGGAGATTTTGTTGGTTTTTTTCTAATGCAGATTAAGTTAATTGTAATTACAGAGAAATAAGAGGTCTTATTTAAGTCACTGATTTTTTTTCACGTTAAAAAATAGATTGCTCAGTGTCCTGTAGATCTGCAGTTAACAAAAATGTGATATATATGATGAGGCACTGAAGTATTCATTGGTAGGTGAAATAGGAGATTCTAAACAGAAAGTGGTAGATCTTCCATTTCTTCTCATTGAAGTCAGTAGGATTTTGAGGCATACAGGTAACTCAGAATTATGCCCTCTGGTTTTGGTGTGTGAGTGGGAATAGCTCTGACTTCCAGGGAAAAGATTTGATCACAGAAGTGAGTATTATTTGACTGATAACAGTTAGGAAATTTAGATTTGCTGGCACAGAAAACCATCTCAGACATGTTTTAAAAAGACCGCCCAAAGAGTCCCCTTAATAAATCACAGGGATGGTATAACTTCTTTCAGCAGAAGCCACTGAAGAGAGCAGAGACTGAAAAATGGGATGCTTAAGATCTCATCCAATTCAAGACACACCATAGGCAAAGGTTTTTGAAAATACCTTAGTGGAGCATATGTGCTGTAGTTACCAGGTGAAGATTGTGAAATCCATGGTGAGAGCCACGGTAAAGAGGCACCTGTAAAGGTTTTATTCCAATCTTTGACCTTAAGACAACTTTACAGACTTGCACAGCAATATACCTACACGTTATGCCCCGAGGAGCAGATGGAGCAGTATATATTGCCGCCTCATGGTACTCACGGAACGGATCGGTGAGTGTGTTCCATTATTTTTGCAGAGATAAATCTGCATCACAAAACTCACCCTCATTTGTCCATTTATTTGCTGCTTAAAACTGGGGATTTCTTAGCCTGTGTGGCTACGAAGTCAGAGCTGCCCTTCAGCGGTGGTCTCCGCAGCGGAGGCCTGAGGCACGCCGGCGGGCCAGGGAAGCACGCCAGGCTGACGCGGGTGCCAGCCCCTCGGCGCACGCTCTGTCTGTGCCGGGAATGGAGGGCTGCAGGCTTGACGGCTGTCACCCTGGCACGTTTCACCACCGCTAAACTGGCATTTAGAAAAACTAATGCTCTCAAATGCTGTACTGCTTCTGTAGCTGAAGTAGGGTTAGGTTTCCCGGCAGGATTTCTAGGTCACTACATTCGTCATGAAGAACTCTGAGAGCTTTGTGAGGGTGGTAAACACCTTATGCGGCACCACAGGTTGAGATAGCAATTTAGTTATCCTTGAGGAGTCTGTTGTTTTTTTAACTCTGTTGTTTAGTTCTCATTGACACAAATTGCAGGTACATAAAGCGTTTGCTTTGGGAAAAGGGGGCTTATAAGTGCATATTTCACTTCAATACATTGCAGTTTTATTTGTGTGTTTTTTAAATGCAATGGGAAATGTTTCTGTCTACGACAAATCGTATTCCTTTAGAAAGCCTGATGATTCCATCAGTAGAAATCTGCATGATCGACCTTAAAATCTACAAGTGTCTCAATGACATTTGATTATGCTACCTTCACTTTAAAGTCTTCATTCATCAAGTGAGTCCAAACCGGTCTGCTAAGGGGAGACTCAGTGGTTTCGGTTTGCCAGGGCTTCCATTCTGTTTCAGAAAATGAAGAGGAGGAAGAGGAGAGTGTATCCCTTTGGAAAAGCATTCATCTGCAGAGTGATTTTCCTGGCTCATCCTTTCCCACAGAATAATGCCTTTTTAGGATTATTTCAGTATTCATTTCCTGATGGCAGAACTGAAGATAGACTAATTCCATTGATTGGCTTTATCTGGAGTATCTGAAATGGGTATTTTAGACAGAAAAAACCCTTCAGCATTTTCAGCCTATTTCTCATAGTAAGTGATTGCCTTACTGATTTCAGTATGTTCGCTTATTGCTGGTCAGTCTACAACGAGCTTTTTGAGGGGGGCTTAAAACAAAAATAGTAATTTGTGATAATGAAGCCAATCACTAGTGGTTATAGGAATGTTACTATGACAATTGGTACCATTGCTGCAGAATATTCTGTAGCGCTTTTTTTAGGTTTAAATAAAGGGTCTACTTCCCTGTGTAAAGGATGACCTGACAGTTTATGAAGAGCACTGTAATGCAGTATAGGGGAAGACCTGAACCCTTAATGAAGCTCTTGGAAGGGTTTCTGGTTAACAGTATCCAAGATTTGCACAAGAAGCAAGTGTGTCACTATGTGGTCTGTCACAAACTCACGCGTTTCTTAAAGGTATTTTACTGCTGTTGCCTTACTGGCTTTCCCTGAAAAAATATGGCTTTGATGTTTTATAGCTGCATGAAAACGCCTTTTTTTTTTTTTTTTTGATACTACATTTTGTTTCTTCATTGCCTCCCCAAATCCCAGCTTGTCAGATTCTCTGAACAAACTAACATGTTTTCTGTAGCTACCTCTTTGCCATTGATCTTGGTACTGCCGAGAGTCCCAGCATCCTCTTCTTTCTTTATGTTATCTCACTGTTATTAGTGCAAAATCTGGCAACTGCCTCTCTTCAACTGTTGCTGGGGTATGCTATAGCCATGTTGTGCTTCTTGACCTCCAGATTTTTTGTAACCTAGCGAAGTTCATTGCTCAACAGATAACTCCTTCACAGTTTTCTCTCTCAATTTTTAACTTCTTTTTTAGTATCATAATCGTCATCAATATTTTCTCTTGGTTTCTAATTATTATTTCAGTGACATCTGCTTGAGCCATCTTGTTTTCAAGTCTAGATTCATATTTCGTGTTGCTGGAATAATTTTCAAGAAGTCTCAGTGTTGTTTTTAGGCTTGAGACAAAGGGTAGGTGGTGGAGGGGACGGTGGAATGAGATACGGCGAGAGACAGTGGACATGAGAGTGAACTGAAGGATGAATGTAGAATAAAGCAGAATCTGTGAGTGAAGAAGTGAGATTAAAAGAAAACGTTGGCTGGAAATGGAAAAAAAAAAAGAAACAGGATACATAAATAGGCTGGAAAATTCATGTAAAAGAGGGAAATAATTATGCCAGCTATACAAGAAGGCTGTGAGACGAAAATACTGGAAATTTCAGGCTGAAAAAGTAAAAAAATCTTAATACAAGGATTTATTTGAGGACCTCATCAAAGGACTTAAATATACGTCTGGGTTCAAGCACCTGCCTAGTCCAGTAATTCCTCAGGAGAGATGTTGCAGTCCACATAGTTTATGGCCTATGCAAAGCCTTCTGAAGACAGTGGAGCAGTGTCCATTCTACACAGTGGGCTTTGGGTCAGAGCTCTGTGAACATTTGAACACATGCTGGAGAAAGCAGCAGAAAAATAATGTATGGAGAACATTCCTGCCATCAGTAAGAAGATGGCTTAGCTGATTTAATAGCTTTTTCTCAGTCTGTGATTCTAACAGCCAGGTTTGTGATATTTATTTTAGTATTCATGTTCTTGCAGTCCTTTTTACATTTCTCTGTTTTTCCCTGGCAGACATCCCGCAGCTCCATAAGTCTGGGGGAAGAGGATGGTTAGCATGTTGTTGCTGTGGGGATTTGAGTCTTAATGCTCTGTGTTGGTAATGCTGGGCATATAATTTTAAAACTTGCATGCTATAGAAGCGGATAATTATTTCCCTGCTGCATTTTATACTCTGGCTTGGGAAAGGAAAAAATTTCAGCATATTAAAAGAAAGAAAAAGTTATGATTTGGGGGACGATTGGAAATGGAAACAGAAAGAGGGGAGTAATGGGTGTCAGTCTGGTTATCAGTCAAGCTGGAAAGAGACAGCTTGTTCTGTCGAACACCAAGAATGTTAGTAGTCAGCCAACCACTTATGCAGGAAGAAAACCCTAGACTGAAAGGTAAGGTTCAAAGACATCTGTGTATGTTTCTGAAATGAGCTTGAATGAAGCTTGCTATTGAATTATGCTTACTGATTATGTGTCTTACATATCTGATTCTTGTTGAGCACAGGCTATTCATGTGATTGCTAGTTATTTTATTTTTGTTGCAGGATCTGGCTTTTTCTTCTCTTCTCCAGTCCTGGATGCTTTTTATGTGTCCAGGGTTGACGTTGGGTGACTGTCATTTGGCAGAAGGCTTAGCAGTGCTGTGGCGTATCTTTTTCTTTTTTTTTCCTTTTTTTTTTTTTCTTACTGCAAGTGAAATATGCTGTCTTGCCGTTTTCTACATGTTTATATGGCGAACTTCTTGCTGAACGTCTGTGGCTAGCATCCTCTCAAGCGGGCCTAATGGTGTGATTCACACACACTCCCATGTGCAAGGATTGATCCCCTGCTTAAAAGAACACTTCAGCACTAAAGGGTATTATCAGTGGTGTGCTGGCTGTGGTTAGTTTGTGTTGGTTAGTGATACTTTCCGCTTACCCAGAAAGAGGAAGCAGAGCGTAAGAGTGGATATTGGGGTACCTGCACACATCTGCTACTTCTGCAGCAGATTTGATGTATAACTTGAGAGAAGTCGTAAAAGACAGGGCCCAAAGAGGAGGCTGACAGAAGGCGTTTTCTCAGCTGCTGTGAGCTCCTGAGAACTTACTAAGGCCAAAGGGAGATTCTAGGTCCCTAAAGCAGTGCCTCAGCTCCTTTGTAACTGCAGTTCAGTTGTGTGTAAAGTGGGTATAATCCCTGAATTATAAAACAAAGGCCTTGTTTTTCAGGTAGTTTGAAACCCTTATGTAGAGCTGTGGAATCATAAATTATTAATCTTACTGGAGAATATTTCTGGAGGTCACCAGTTCTAATAGTTTCTTTCAAACAGAAGTAGGTTCACTTAGAGCAGTTTGCCCCCTATAAAATCTCTGACCTTGCCTATTCAAACTTCTTTACAAATGCATCATTTAATACAGGAAGCTCCTCAGGGAGGGTTCTTCACATCTGCCATCATAATTTCTTATTTCCTAAATGCAGCAATTTGTACTTGATTATTCTTACAAGGATCGTGCCTCCCTTCCCTCCCCCTGCTCTGGCACAGTCCTTTGTGCTGCTGCTTGTTCCATAGCCTGAACACGGCATCTGAGAGTGTTTAAAATCCAAAATTTTCTTTGTTGTTATTCTGCCATTTCCTTACCACTCAATTCTAGGGGAGGGCATGAAGGAATCTGCTTTTTTGTTCTCAAACTGTTTTCCAGCGGATTGTTAGTGACAGCAAGTTGTCATCATTTTACAGCCATTCAGCAAGTAACAAAACTGAGCTGAATCTCTCATTTCAGTTTCCTAAGGACAAGATTTCCCAAAACAAAAATACACCACCACTTCTTGGAGCACTTAACATCTGTAGTAGTTAAGCAAAGGACTGAAGCCCAGATCTTTACAGATGCTTAGGTGCTTGACTGCCACTAGAACTGAATTGGACCAAAGTACCTGTAAATAGCTTTAAAAATTTGAGTGACTATGAAGACATTCCTCATCCATCACTCTTGGCAGTGGTCTCTTCAGAATGGAAGAGCAAGGTCACATAAAATATTTGTAGTCCTGCTTTCCAGAAACTGCACATAGTAAGTGAATTTCTGCATTCTAGCATGGCTTTTCATGAAATACGTCTTTTGAAGCAGATTACTTATATTCCCTAGAAGAAAAGAGCCCTCACTTGCATGAAAGTAAATATTTAAGACAGACAACTTTTAAAAAGGATGCAGAATTATACTGTAAAAATATCCACCTTTATAGCTTATAATCCATTTTTTATTAAAACTGGGAAATAAAAGTAAAATTCACATTTAAATTACTTTCTGCTGTTTCTAGGGAATACTCTTTGCATTCCAGTTGGTTTCACTTTGCTGTTCCTCTACCCATTTTCAGTGCTGCTGTTCTAGACTTGCATAACCTTCAGGGAAAAATTTATTCCCAAACATAAAACCTGTATGGATTTTACTTCTTTTTTAATATTTAATAACATTTAACTGTGTGTTAGCCTTTGAATCACTTTCTTTTCCAGTCAATCCAGAATGTTGGGCTAGTGCTGACTGAGAAGAGAATGTGTTTGAAGGGGGGAGCCCTTCATATCTATGTCAGGATTTCCTTCAGTGATACTATAAAACCAGGACCAAGTGGACGGAAGGCCGTTTGCTCTGTTCCTTTGGATGTAAAGAACAGCCCCTTGCAATGCTTCCTTGTAATAAAAAGGTGCAGACTTTCTGAAGAATTGTTTAAACTGATTCTTGTTTAATTTACTCGCATTTTAGTTGTGCACAGCCATGTATTCAGTTTCAGGTTTGGTGTGTTTTTTTTGAGGGAGGATGGGGAATAAACATTCAGCAATGCAATAAAAAAAGAAAGTGATTGTGTTGACAAAACATTATTATTTGACGCGCCATTTTGAAGAATGACTGCCTTGTCTTTTAGATTTGTATTGAATGTCTGAAATACTTAAGCAAGTTGCCCCTGTGTTGTTTAGCAAGTTTACTTCCACTCCCTGCTTCCCACCCCCAACTAAAGTACGTTCATCAAACTGCTGAGTTGGAAAGGTTTGTGACGAGTTCTTTGAGGTGTGTGTCTTCATCCCTGCATATCGCCCCTTCATCTTCATCTCATATTAAATAAAGCAAATTCCAAATAGATTAACTGTCAAACAGTTACGCTCCATCTCTTCACTCTGCTTTTAGGTTTTTCGAAGGGGAGTGTGCTGATTAGGTAAGGAGATGTCATGGTCTTCTTCCGTCGATGTAGGAAGATAGCAGATATGATCGCCTGAAAAAGCCAAACTACACAGTGCAAGCATGGCTTTCGCCCAGTCGCACATTATGGCAGCTAGAAGGCATCAGCACAGTAGACTCATAATTGAAGTGGATGAGTACAGCTCCAACCCCACACAGGCTTTCACGTTCTACAACATTAACCAGGGACGTTTTCAGCCCCCACATGTGCAAATGTAAGTATTATAGTTTTGTTATTGCTCTAGCACAGCCTTCTAAATTGTTATTGCCTTGTCGATGTGGTATTTGATGGACCAGTCAAAAAGAATTCAAAGAACACTGTTTGCTGCCTTTCTAATAATAATTACTATAATGATACAAAATCAGTCCATTTGGAAAGTACAAGTACTTTGTTAAAGGATGGGAGAAAGAGCACTCCACTAGCATAACTTTAATACATAATACTTGTGTATTAAAAAGAGAAATAAACAACAAGCAGTGGTAATAAAATAAGAGATGCTACAAGGATGATACTTTCTGCAATCTTAATAATGTTTGTTTGCATTGTGCACTTGCTTATTGATGTAAATAGTTGTTGAAAATACCAAGCCTGTATCTGTACGACACATACTGTTTGGTTAGTTATATTACAGCTACATAAAAGGGAAAAATCACATCAATAAGTAAAATAGTGTGGGCACCCATCCGACAACTTACTTTCATACCGATGTGCTGAAGATGCCAAGTGCTTAAAGAGTAATTAAAATAATGTGTTTGTTTCTGACTTCTTATATAATGACAACATCAGTAAAATTAACTGCTCTAAATGATTTACTTGTAATGTAAAGTGGAGAATTATAATTACAAAATGAAACCTGCCATAAAGTTTAAAGCCAGAAGGAAGAGCAAAACAGTAAAGCTATTACAAATAAATTAAGTATAAAATTCTACTGTAAAATATTTTTATAGGGAATAAAAATGTCTGCACCATTTTATTGTGTTTATTAAAGGCAGAAGCAGCCTTATCTTTACATCAGAAGGCTGGTTTTAATTTTTTTAAAGGAAACTTTTGTTCCTTTAGGAAGACTGAATAAGTATCACCTCATTCACACATTTTTGGTGTTTAATATGATTTGGTAATTTACAAACATAGGCCATGATTTCTGCAGTTAAAAAACTCAGCAATTATGACTGGTTGAATGCTATGCATATATTTAGTGAATGCTTACGTACATTCTTCAGCATAAATTAGATATTATATTAAAAAAATCTGAAGACTAACAGATATACCAGGCTGGTGAGCAAACACTCAGTTTTTGGGGGCAGTGTAGTAGCTTATGGTCTGCGTTGGGGGTTTTTAGGTACTACCGAAACGCAAACAGTAAAATGAGTTGAGTGTTAGCACTGGGAAACATCTTTTGTTTATAGAGCTGGCAAATGGTAACAAAAGTACAAACAAACAAATGTGGGTTCAGAAATACTTTTACAAATGAAAATGCCAAATGCAGGTTGCTGTATTTGTCCAGGCTTAGCCATACTTTGTGAATATTCAGACAGTTCCTGGGCACTCATGAATTTGTTCAGTGGTCTTAAAAGCTGAATGTTTTTTACTGGGCTGAAAATAAGTTACTTATTAGAATTCACTTGGTACTCAACAATATGCTGTTTAAACTTCTAACCAGTAACAAATCATATTACTGGAGGGCTTAGACAATCAACTGCATGATAGAAGTTCAGCACCTAAGCAAGTAGTTGAAAATAAGCTGTCCTTAGAAAACGGTTCCTCAGAAGAGTTTAGCAATCTCTCATGAATGATTAATACTATTGAAGAAGCTTGTGCAAATAGAAAAACAGGCTAAATCAATTGCAACGTTTACCACAATCTGACCTACTCTTTCTCTTGGTACAGAAATTGTAAATAATGTTTCTGAATACCAGCAGGATTGCTTTTACCTCCTACCAATGAATAGAATAGTAACAAAGAAGGGAAAAGTAGACATAAAAAGTGTAACAAAAGCACCTTTTATTCACATGATTGTTACGGGTGAAATCTTAGCCCTGCTGTAGTCCATGCAAGTTTTGTCGTTAACTTCAGAGAGGTGAGGGCTTTGCCTTGTCTTTGTCAAAATACCTAAATTAGTGATGTTGCAGGCAATCATAAACAGATTTCATATAGACCTGTTAACATTTGAACTTGTAGTAAACTACTTCAACCACAGGGGGGTTTTTGTGCTCCTTTTCTTCTGAATTCAATCTTGCAGCTCTTCCTTGGTCCTCTGTGCAGTTTTGTATTTCTTGTTTCACTTTTCAGCACCCATAACCTGCTGACAGCCCTTTCCTAGCCCCATCTTAGTCATGGTGTCCCCGTGCTTGTGAGATGACTGGTTGCCACTGACAAGAAGGGTTTTCAAGTCCATCAGTAGTTTCTGGGAAGTGCCTGTCTTACTCCTTTGTGAAACCACTGAAATCTAGTGTAGAAACTAGCCTCTGGCAGGGTATTGCGCTGAGAATTTTTAACTTTGCTTTTCAGTTTCTCTGCAAGTTTTCATACTGGTCTAAAGAAAAACAAAAGCATTCACACAAAAATAATCAGCAGATCTTTATTCCTCTGCTCACGCTGCAAGCAGTGCATTGGGTGTTGGTGTGACAGCTGCTGTGGGAATGCGTTACACAAGAATATGGGGATCGAGCCTTCAGAAATTACTTCCAGTAACACAACTTAGATGCGTTTGTGAAACTTGACATATGTTTTTACCTATATCCGGCCTCAGTGTGTGCATATCACTTCAACATGAAAATCTGCATCTCATTTATTTGTTTTTTTTTTTTGTATTGATGCCTTTTTCACATGAAAATTCTCTGGCCCATTGCACAGGATTTAAAAGTTATACATACCTCAGCAACCAGGAAAATGCTGTCCCCATCTTCCCCATCCCCATCCAAACTATAAGAAAAAGCATGTGTATTATGTGCTGCATGGGTTGCAATGGTAAGTCTGTTGTTTTTTCCGTTCAGCTTCAGAGGAGCAACGTGTGAAATGCATGCTACTCCCCAACACCCAACTTACTGCTGTGCTGAGCTTTAAAAGATTTCTGAAGGAGAAGAAGCACCTGCTTTAAAGGCTGCTGTACCATAAAGTCAAAAAGTGGTGTTTAGACCCGGCCATATCCTTGTGTTGTGCTAGGGTAGTATGCATAATTTAAACCTGGCTTACTAGTACAACCTGTAACTCACTTTGGGAAGTGCTGGGCAGGGAGAGCAGTATTCAGAAATTTGTTTACTGAACTGATGTTTAATCTTTTTAGCTTAAATGGCTGCAATGACAGCCAGGGACAGCTCTGCCTCATTTTTATCCAGCCATCACAGTTCATTTTGAGGAGGAACTCCATGAACTGAATGCATTACCCTTAACACAGCTTGCACCTTATGAGAAGCCTCACTCACTAGTCAAATCCCACCATTCCCCATCCACATTCCTTTATCACCCATGCTGCCTCCACTCACCACCCATGGAGCTCACTCTCTGGCAGCTCTCTTCCCTCCATAACAGAGGCATTTTTAACATGCGATGGCAGTCATTTAGCTGCACTGTTTGAGGTTGTGACCTCCTATGCCTAACTCCCCCTGCATCTAACTCTCTTTTTTCATCTGCCTTTCTACATGTGCCTGCAGTCCTCTCGCAACTTGCACACTCCCTCTGCCCTGCATGCAGTGTTTGCAGCTGCTCTCTCTCGGGGTCCAAACGTTGCACTCTTTGTCAGCCAAGTATTACAATTTCCAGTACGTGCTTGCTTACATATCCCACTAGCATGTACATACTGCTGGGTATTCATTAGGTATGATTTGATCCCAGCTGGTTTTACTCCTTACCTCATGTTTGGTTACTTTCTGCTCAAAAACTGGAACTTCAGAAAGATGACTACAAGGTACTTATACTAAAAGGCTGTTTTTCCAGTACTGCTGTAAAAATCCCAACATTTCTTCTTCCTGAAAAGGTGCAGGAAAGACTGGTACAAACTAATTTGTTCATACTCTAGTTTTGTAGTTATATTGTAGAAAATGCTAAGAACTTTTTCTATATTTAACAGCATTTGAATGTTTTAGATTTATTCCTCATGCTCTCGCTAATCTTGTGAAGCTGTCAAAAACACCTCAGTTTACCCGCCTATAAATTTCATGGAATTCTTCTTTGACTTAGAGAAAAGATTGCATGATTAAAGATGATTATCGTATGTCTTTCAAGCAATAAAATTACTTCTGAAAATTTACCCAGTAAACAGGGGTAGTATTATTAATAGCAAAGATCTCTAACTTTTTTTCTGAGTTTTTATTTATATGACAGTAAGCTCCTGAATTGAAGCACAACCAGCAAGGGATAGGAATATGTATTAAATACTGCAGCAGTGAACAAAACTAATTTTATTTGTCCTTTCAAAATAAATGTTGTAAAAGTAAAATAATTTGTAACAATTCTGTATATCTCTCTAGTTTCTAGTGACATAAATATAACTCTTGCATCTCTAGCTTTTCGATTTTATTCCACCAGAATTCCCTAACTGGAATAGCAGATATGGTATAGCTTCATATAGATGATACATTTGCTTCTATATATTCTAACAAAATATGGATTGAGGGTAAAAGGATTGAGTTGAAAATAAGTATTCCTCATATAGCAGAGAGGTGTTCTCTCCTTTCCTCTTCTAAATCATAAGTAAGTCTCATCAAACTGGGTCAGATCTTTTCGTTTCGTCAGTTTTGAATATCGAGATTGGGCTCTGAACAATGCAGCCTCACCCCTCACAGCATCTGATTTCATTTAGTGTAATTAAGCCCAGAAAGTTGCCACATTGGTCCTCACAATAGTCAGGCTTGAACGTACATTTATAGCAGTTGTCAGGAGAGTTCTTATCTTGCTTTGCATTAACACACTGAAACGTATCTCCAAAATGTGTTAATTAAATTTGCTGGAATTATATAACTTGCAGAAAAAAGTTATAATTAGAAAAAATGCATTTAAATGTATTTATGTATCTAAAAGAAATCTTTTCCCTGTGTACCGTGTAATCATATTTAAACAATGAAACGGGATAGTACTGTTCCTTTGAAACTGGCAGTGCCTTTGATTTATTTGTAAGTATTTGTTTCAGAGTTACTGCCATAGTTCAATCTCTTTTCCTTAATCTCTTTAAATTAATCCATCTACCCAACAAATACTGAAAATGTTGTGATGTGAACATCAAGAATTTTTACACCTCCCATTAGTGTTAGGTTTGTTTTAATAAATCCCTTCCATCAGACAGATCTAGAAGTCTTGTGTAATGTTTTGTAAAGGTAAAAAGTAGTATTAGAATTGCAAAGTAGACACTAAGAAGTACATAAGTACTTTGTAACCTTGTTATGATGCATTTCCTGCAGGGTTGATCCGGTGCCCCATGATGCTCCCAAGCCTCCAGGATATACACGATTTGTCTGTATTTCTGATACTCACTCAAGAACTGATCCCATCCAAATGCCATATGGAGACGTGTTAATACATGCTGGTGATTTCACTGAGCTGGGACTTCCTAGTGAAGTAAAAAAATTCAACGAGTGGCTAGGTAGGTATTGAATTCTGTGTGGATTTGAAAGTAAATTTGTTTACTGATTGTGTCTGCCCCTTCTGCCTCCCAGTAAAAACCATCATGCACTCAGAAATTATGAATATTAATTTGACTTTTAAATTTGAATGGCAATGAGCAGGAATCAGATTTTTTTTCTTGTTTTTTTTTACAAATATTTTTGCATTTTTTCAACTGAGCAAATAAGATTTGTGAGACTATTCATCTGTTCTGCCTTCACACTCTCAAGTGTACATTAAGCAACTTCTTGGTGTTAGTAACAATTTAAGTCGGTAGGCCTTTAATGATTTACATAAAACCTCTTACATACATTGTTATGGCTTTGCTTCCCTGCAAAAAAAGTTGTTGTGACTGAAAACATTTGTCTGTTTAACCCCGGAGGCTCATAGTTTTTTTATCTGAGGCTCAGCTGCACCACAGTGATGAATTCCAAACAAAGCAAAACGTGTGCCTGTGGTTGCTGTCTTGGATGTAGCAGACCAGATGTAGATGCCTTCTGTAGGCAACTGTTGGCATTGGTAACTGAAATTCTGTTCCACTGGGCAAGAGAGTGGTGATTTACATGTGCTTCTGCAATGTTTTGTATATGCTAAAAAAAATGACAGTGAAAATTGGAAAGCATACACTGTATCCAGACAAAAACCCTGATCGGTATTGTTCCTGCAGCAGTGTGGGTACCTTAATTTAGAATAAAAATGGATTCTGGATTCTGATACTTCATTATCAAAAAAAGGGTGAGAGGAAATGAAGGAGTTGGAGAGAGAAAGGACACAGTTCAAGGGTAATGGATTTCAGTTTTTAGGTTGATTTTTCTTTCCCGTAGTTGATATTTTTGCATTTTTCCTGTCTTTTTTTTGCTACATATTACAGCATTCCACACTGGGAAGGCACAAAGCAGACAGATGCATGTAGGCTGAAATGGAATATAAAAAAAAGTCAGGACTTCACAATTTAAACAAATATTTACTAGCAAATAATTATCACCAAGGTTGATAAATATTTGAGCTCGGGAACCCAATAATATGCTCCACATGGAACAATTGCATTGTTCTATGAGTATTAAGGTAGGGACAGCATGTGGAAGTCACATACTCTGTTCCAGTGCCCTCACCTCTGTCTCTGTACCCAAATGGAACAGGTTGGTTGTAAAACAGAAAGCAAATTTTAATCCTATTTTGTAGGTCTCTACCATGTATTATAATCATGTACTGAAAATAGCATATAAAGATTATACAAACCATATGGTTATCCCTTCTAAATAATACCCATTTTATTTATCTGCCAGTGTGGGAAGAAAAGTGCTTTGGGATATTGCTAGCGAGCAAGGATGGGGGCTACCCACATTACTTGCTGCATGGTTTCTGTCTCCCTAGTTCTCCATCTGCCTCCCTGCTGGTCACAGCTGTACAGTGTTCTGAAGAAGTCCTTAAGCTGAAATCCTCTCAGTATGGTAGGGAGATTTCCCAAGGCATTTCTGTGATGGTCTTTTCATCATTTTTATTCCAAAACAAGGCTTAATTTTCTGACTTTTCAGGCATGCTTCCAATTTCATGGTAGCGTGTGGTTTGGGAAAAGGTGATCTTTGTGGTTTGAGTTATGTTCTTGCAAGAACGTCTTTGAGACATGCAAATTTAGCAGGTTAAAGATTTTTTTTTTTTTTTTTTAGTGTCTTGGCAATTTGAAAAAAATGCAAAATTTAACTTAATTTTTTAATTCATTCTGGAAAATCCAATAGAAAAATAATTTGGGGTCACTACATAGGTTTCATTCAGCTAGCATTTAAAATTTTTCTCCAGTTCAAAATTGTAAACTTTTTTTTTGAATTGCAGTCAATGAGATTTCAAAATAGAAACCTTAGCTTTTTTTGAAAGTTTTTTTTTTTTTTAAATGAACAATTTATCAACTCTTGAATACCTTGAGTGTTTGCAAAATCTATAGTAAATGGTAGAATGGTTAAAAGTGTTCACTCTGAGAAGAAGAAATTGCAAAAGTTTTTGCTGGTTGTCCATTTTATTGTGAAAGGCACTAGTCTTCAACAGTTTTGATTTTTCTAGATAACTGCTTCCAGTATGCACCATGATTTTGCAACTCCCACAGCCTACCCAACCTTCTCCTTCCTTGTCTTAACATTTTATTAGTTTCTTGAGAAAGTAATTGATAGACTCTGGCACAGACTTTTACCTCCACAGTCATTCTTATCTGCTGCCACTAAATTTCCCTGTCCGTTCCTTCATCCCATAGCACAGGGCTCACCTTCCCACTTAGTTACTTTGTTCTGTGTCAAATCTATGTCCTCTGCCATCATTAGACTATAACTTTGTTTATGCCTTGGAATAAACCCTAGAATATTTGTTACTCCTTCCTTTGATCTCAGCTTCCTCTTGGGCCCTAGATACATATCCTACTCCTGCCTTTGCACCATGTCTTTATGTGTAGCATTGATTCCTACCTTTTAGCTTTCTGCTCTGTCATTCCCTCTTGGGTCTTCACCACTCTGGTCTGTCGGCCTATTTCATCTTTTCAAGAGGCCCTTCAGCAAGTTCAGATTGTATCTTTCCGTTCTACATAAAATTTCTGTGCCTGTCTGATGCAAAGTATAGTTTACATTAACATCATTAACTTCCATGGACCTTATGGTTATATCGAGCACATGCTCAAGTGTTGTGCTAAGAGGCACGTTGGCTTGCTGAGTCATACCCTAAAATATGTTCTCTCTTTTTCAGGCTAACTGTATGTGGGTACACAGGAAGGCCTCTACCAGCTCAGATAATATGTCTCTCTAGCCCAGTATTGTCTTTGACTGTGGCTAGCAGCCAACGTGCTCTGCTTTGTCTGCCCCTTAGTCACCTAGTTTTATACTTTTTATCCTCTGACCCCTAAAGCCCTCCACTTCATTTCATTTCACTTCATTCTTTTTGGTAATTAGTTGTTTTCTTTCACTTTTCTGTTTCTCAAAGCCCCCTCCCTCCTTCCCAGGGAGGGATTTGAGGTTTTACTAGGGCTAGGTTGATGCGTAACTCTATGGCGGGGATTAAATGCTGGTGATAACTGGATGTGTACATTTTCTCAGCTTTCTCTGGTAGGCAGTCCAGGGACTTCTTGAGCCACAGTGTTACTTTGCATTTAATATATAGATTTTTCTCATCTGAGTTTTTAAATTGCCTTTTGGATCTATGCAAATTTTGAGTGCCGCACTATCTTGCATCAGAGTTCCACAATGGGATATGGATTGCGTGAAGAACTTTGCTTATTTTGAACCTGTCACCTACTAGTTTCATTTGATATTTCCTAATACTGGAAGAGGCAAGTGAACAATTTCATTCTTCATTCTGCTTAAGAATTTATAGGATCTTCCTATATCTGCCCTTAAGATATTTTTGAGGCTGAAGACTCTTTAGAAGTCCTTAAATGCCTTTGATCATCTATGTCACTCTATGTACCTCTTTGTTCTATGTCCTTTTAAAAATGGTGAGACCAGAACTGCACATGATCTGAGAACACCACAGATTTATCCCCTGGCATAATGAAATCTCCTAGTTTGTTCTCTTTTCCTTTCCAGTGTTGTGGATTATTCTGTTTTTATTTTTGACTGTGACTGAACAATGAGATGGCATTTTCATAAAATTGCCTATTATGACTCTATGAGCTCTTTCCTGAATGGTAATATCTAGTTCAGAATCCATCAGTGTGTATCTATAGTTGGTATATTTTTTCCAGCACTTGAATTGTTCTGCATAAATTTATATTCAGTTTTGTCTGTCCTCTTATTGCCCAGTCATGCAGTATCATGATGTACTTTTGCAAGTCAGATTTCTATTTTGCTACCCTTATTCGGGGTAGCTTAGAAAAAGAAGGGAAAAAGGGATGAATAGTCAGTTTACAAAACTTGCCAATGGTGCCAACCTGGTCATTTCCCTCCCTTCTTTTCCCAAATTGGCCTTTCTCCTGTTTTTATATTTAGTCTTTTCCTTTTTTTACCTAGTTTCTTCTCTGACTGTATTTTTCTTCCAAATGTGAAAATCCAATTTTGGACAATCAGGAAAAATGAAGTACAAAATACGTATTACAGTAGGGGCAGACGGAATGCCATGAGGCCAGTGAAAGTTTCTAATGACAATATAAGGATGCATGGTATGACAGCTTTGGACATATGCTAATTTTCCACTAGGTCCAGGAGATTTTAATGACATCACTTTAAACAGCCAAAAAATAATTTGGTGGAATTGTTTCTGAATGCATGGACCTGTTAGAGCAGGTCCAGAGGAGGGCCACAAAAATGATCAGCAGGATGGAACACCTCTCCTGTGAAGAAAGGCTGAGAGAGTTGGGGTTGTTCAGCCTGGAGAAGAGAAGGCTCCGGGGAGACCTTATTGCAGCCTTTCAGTATATAAAAGGGGGTTATAAGAAAGATGAAGTAAGACTTTTTACCAGGGCCTGTAGCAACAGGACAAGGGGCAACGGTTTTAAATTGAAAGAGGGTAGATTTAGATTGGCTATATGGAAATAATTTTTTACAATGAGGGTGGTGAGACATGGAACAGGTTACCTAGAGAGGTTGTGGATGTCCCATCATTGAAAATGTTCAAAGTCAGGTTGGATGCGGCTTTGAGCAACCTGATCTAGTGAAAAATGTCCCTGTCCATGGCAGGGGAGTTGGACTAGATCATCTTTAAAGGTCCCTTCCAACCCAAACCATTCTATGATTCTGTGTAATCAAGGCTAGATAAGGTAGATTATACCATAAGATAATCAAGCTCACTATGCACTGTAGCTATCCTTGTACTCAGCTTTTTCATTATTTTTGTTTCTGTTATTTATTCCCTACCTGCATATAAATCAAATGTCTTGTAGGACAAATACAAAGACACATGTCCTGCTTTAGTGGGCTCATCAAATAATGACTCCAAAGCCATGTCTATTTTTTATCTCCCATATTGTTGGCACTGGAAATTGCCTGCTTGGCTCAGTTGCTCTTGTAATTCCCCTTGCTCAGGTCTGTAATATCATTTCCAAATTGTGTATGCTCCAGGACCCACTGTCACTTTGAGCTTGTGGGTTACTTTCCTGGAAATTTAACTAAATAGCCAATCTGTGGTATAAGCTGCAACACATACTTCCTTATTCTTTCTGAGAATTCTCTTCTGTGGATGGATTGGAAAGATTACTTAAAATAACACATTTTATAATATCCATTGTTTCAGTGTGTTTACTTGAGATTTTCCAATGTCAAAGACAGCCTTCCTATTTGAAATTCAAGTTCAAGCTAAATTTGAAATAAAAAAATAGAAGGTGGCTTTGCATTGTAGTGAAAAACAATAATTAGCTCTTCAGAGTATTTTCCTGAAAATGTTGATCTTACTTGCATATCGTACACGCACAAAAAAAATGGATTATTTGACATGCACTTCAGGAATTGACCTGGGCAGATTCAGCTCAAAGGGTAATATTTTTATTTCAGTCTAAAATGTATTTTAGAGTGAAAGTGCCTTCCCAGCTATAGTAACGAGCACTTCCAGAATTAGCTGCTTCTAGTATTAGACTGTAGAACAAAATCAGCTAAATTTGGTCAATAAACATCATCCCTACTTTTAAGTTCTTGATAAAAAATAAAAGATCTTCAGAAAAGCCTGAAACACTAGGCTTAGCTTTACTTTTGCTTTACTGTTCAATCTTGCAAAATGATGGTCGTTATTTTTCTTCCTCTCTTAACAGGTATTCTATATTTTTAGGTTCAATAATACTCACATTTAAAACAGATTAAAATTGTGTTGAAGAAGAAAGAAAATCAGCTTCAGAGCAGCAAAAGAAATTAGAATTTATAAATTGTAGTCATGCCATTTTGACCATCGGTAATTACACTATTTTTATGTTAATGTAGAAACCCCTTGAAAGAAGTATTTAAGCACTAATTATCTATTTACAAAAGAATGGCTTTGGAAATGCAGTGAAAAACATTGAGCTGTGTAGGGATTTAGAACAGATGTCATTTTTAAAAGACTGGGCATACTAAAAAAAAGTATTGGTTTTTATTGCATTTCTTAAATGTGTGATGGCTCAGATCTGTTTGTACATCTAAGGCTCAGACAGTGCAGCACAGAAAAGTGCACACTCTTCCAGTATTTCTCCAGTTCTGGGGAGTTAGTATGTCCTGAAGACTTCTGGACGTTAAACCGGCTGCCGGGAGTCTCGGGGAATATTTAAGCTACCTCCCTATATTGGGAAGATGACCCAGAACAACTGTTTTCCAGGTATACCTACCTTCCATGCTAGAAGCTCTAGCAGTGGTAGGTGCTAAAAGATTTTTCCTTCATTCCCTCCTTCCAAACACACGTATGCTTTTGGGGGATTTCTTCCACTTTGTACTAATACTGAGGTTGCTTCTTTCCACTGATGGAGTGGGAAGTAGCCAAACTTCAAGATTGCCAGTCTCTGGGATGACTCACCTAAAAATGTCCTGTGAATTTCTTAAATATTGAGATCCCTGACCCCCAAAATAAGCAAGTGAGTAAAAATACCCAGTCTTATTCCAGACTAGCAGACAAGTGTAGCTTTAGGAAGGCAGTGCGGCCCAGAAGTGTGGCGAGCAACCAGGGAACGGTAGGATCTGGAATACGATTCTGTGAACTGTCATTGCCTCTGGCGGAGATATTTGAAAGAGGCTAAGGAAGATAGGCAACCGAATTCTAGTTAGTCCTCTTCAGATTTGACAGCCTCTGTATTGTTTCCCCTTGTAAAATTGTGAAAATGATGCTTGATCCACCTACCACATAAATGTGTTGGAGGATTAATGATTCTCAGTACAGCACTTTGAATGCCTATTGCAAAGCACTATACGCAAACATTAAACATTGTTATTAGTGCTGTGCACCTCGTACGGTGACATGACACACAGCTCTTTGTCGTCTTCCCTTCCAGAAGGTGACAACTGGGAGATACTGAAAGCACCTTTGTGGGATCTGAAGATCTGAATAGGAATCTGTATCAGTGTGCAGAGAGACCTATGTAGGAAGTCTGAAGTATTTTTTAATTGTTACTTTCTAACACAGTTCTCCTCTATCTCCTTTGCTTTCGTTGTCCCCAGATACATGTTTTAAACCAAAACTAGAGTACTCCAAAGGGCAGAAAAGCTGCTGTAGAAATTTTATCTCCTCAGAAAGGTATTATTTAAGACTATAACTATTCCAGGAAGTAAAAAAGAAAAAAATATTTATGAAAATGGACCCTGTGGCTTATGTGGTTGGGGGTTCTCAAACCATCGGTTGCCATAATCTAAGGGGACATATCAAAGGCACGTTCAGTCTAGACAAACCTTGCAGTCATACAATTTTCTAGGCGTCTGTTACTGACCACTAGTGGACAGAAGGTACAGAGCTACACAATCTTTTGGCGTGACTCACTACAGCTACTCTAATGGCCTAGTTTGCAGCATGCATTGGGTTGGTTCTGCATAATTACAGGGTAATTAAATAAACGAGGGTAAAAGGAAGCCACTTTTCCTTTAGAAGTAATTTTGGCCAATTATTATACATGTGTGTGGGTGTGTATAAAACACAGTATATCAAAGAGCCTAAGTTGGACTATTATCAGGTATTTTTTAGTTTGATTTCCCTTTGTCTATTTTAAGAAATCCTGTTTTGCAAATGTGAGCAGTATTGTATGTGTTTGCTGTTTTAGTGTTTGATATAATTACTGGCTTTTACAATGCAAGAATGTCTAGAGCTAGCAGGTTACAGATGACTTAGGAGGGAGTGTTCATTTACAATGTTATTCCAGATTACGCACCATACAAAAAGTATGTTAATGTGAATTTCCCAGACATCAGCCTCAGTGTTTAAACACAGAACTGTCAAAGAGATGCTAAAAAGCAATCTGAGACAGTTATGCAGTCTTTTTACTATATCGCTCACTGCTGTATTCTAAAAGGTTGAAATGAGAGGGGAAAAGCATTAAGTGGGCACTTATATGATTGTCACTGCTTTTAATGAATACTAAAAATTCTGCTCATTACAATACCAGGAGCGAAGCAAAGCACATCTGCTTGTACAAGTTTGCATTTATCTTGGTGAAGTTGCAAGTTGGTAACAATTGTAAGCTGCAGAGGAGGTCACTGGTTGATAAAGATGCCTAACCCCTTAGTACAAGAGGAGCCTTCAATATAAACATCATGCATTGGCTTTCGAATTATTTGCAGTGTTGATCTAATTTATGGAGAAGACGACTTGCTGATAGAATGGGATGAACCTTTAAGGACACAGAATTCTACTTTGAACAAACTCAGATGCAACGAAATAGCCAACAAAGGCACATTGTTCAGTGCTTTGCATTATGCAGTTTGTGGTTCAAGTAATGGTTCCCCAGCATTTCAAGTTATTTTGTAAAAATTATGTTCACCATAAAAAGGACCTACTGTAGTTTAGAAGTTAAGAATTGCTGTAATAATTTTGTAATTGGTGCATAAACATGCAAAAAATTAGATGTTCAGTTGATTTTCTTAATTAGTAATCTACAGTAATGAAAGGAATAAACAAAGATGTTACTAGCTAAACAATATATATATTCTTATACACGTTATATTACCAGAACTACTATTAGATTCTTATACTAAGTAAACAAAGGCTAAGAGACTTTCTGAGGAGGGCTTGCCATAACTGACAAAACCTCCATATACGTAGTTAAGAAGTTAGTAAGATGATAATACCATCTGGCTATCACAGAAACATGGTGGGATGACTCGCACAACTGCAGTGCTGCAGTGGATGGCTATAAACTCTTTAGAAGGAATAGGCAAGGAAGGAGAGGCAGTGAGGTAACCCTGTACATTAGGGAGTGTTTTGATTGTCTAGAGCTTAATGGTGGTGATGATAGGGTTGAGTGTTTATGGGTAAGAATCATAGGGAAGGCCAACAAGGCAGGTATCATGGTGGGAGTCTGTAATAGACCACTCAACCAGGGTGAAGAGGCAGACGAAATATTCTATAAGCAGCTGGGAGGAGTCTCACAATTGCTAGCCCTTGTTCTTGTGGGGGACTTCAGTTTACCAGATGTCTGCTGGAAATATGATACAGTGGAGAGGAAACAGTCTAGGAGGCTCCTGGAGCATGTGGAAGAGAACTTCCTGACACAGCTGGTGAGGGAGCCAACCAGGGAAGGCACCCGCTGGACCTCTTTTTTGTGAACAGAGAAGGACTGGTGGGTGATGTGACGGTTGGAGGCCGTCTTGGGCATAGCGATCATGAAACGATAGAGTTTCGATTCTTGGAGAAGTAAGAAGGAGAGTAAGCAGAACTGCTGCCTTGGACTTCCGGAGGGCAGACTTTGGCCTGTTCGGGAGCCTGGTTGACAGAGTCCCTTGGGAGGCAGTCCTGAAGGGCAAAGGAGTCTAGGAAGGCTGGGCATTCTTCAAGAAGGAAATCGTAGAGGTGCAGGAGCAAGCCGTCCCCATGTGCTGCAGGGAAGAAGACCAGCCTGGCTGAACAGAGAGCTTTGGCTGGAACTCGTGGGGGGAAAAAAGGAGAGTTTATGACCTTTGGAAGAAGGGGCAGGCAACTCAGGAAGACTACAAGGATGTCGTGAGGTTATGCAGGGAGAAAATTAGAAGGGCCAAAGCCCAACTAGAACTTAATCTGGCTACTGCCGTAAAAGACAATAAAAAATGTTTCTACAAATACATTAGCAATAAAAAGAGGGCTACAGAGAATCTCCACCCTTTATTGGATGCAGGGGGAAACATAGTGACAGAGGACGAGGAAAAGGCTGAGGTACTTAATGCCTTCTTTGCCTCAGTCTCTAATAGTGAGACCAGTTGTTCTCCAGGTACTGAGCCCCCTGAGCTGGAAGACAGGGACAGGGAGCAGAATGAAGCCGCCATAATCCAAGGGGAAATGGTCAGTGACCTGCTACACCACTTAGACACACACAAGTCTATGGGGCCGGATGGGATCCACTCAAGCGTACTGAGGGAGCTGGCGGAGGTACTCACCAAGCCGCTTTCCATCCTCTATCAGCAATCCTGGCTAACCGGGGCGGTCTCAGTTGGCTGGATGTTAGCAAATGTGATGCCCATCTACAAGAAGGGAAGGAAGGAGGATCTGGGGAACTACAGGCCTGTCAGCCTGACCTCGGTGCCGGGGAAGGTTATGAAGCAGATCATCTTGAGTGCCATCATGCAGCACGTACAGGACAACCAGGGGATCAGGTCTGGTCAGCATTGATTTATGAAAGGCAGGTCCTGCTTGACTAACCTGATCTCCTTCTATGACAAGGTGACCCGCTTAGTGGATGAGGGAAGGGCTGCGGATGTTGTCTATCTGGAGTTTAGTAAAGCCTTTGACACCATTTCCTACAGCATTCTCCTGGAGAAACTGGCTGCTCATGGCTTGGATATGTGCACTCTATGCTGGGTAAAAAACTGTCTGGATGGCTGGGCCCAAAGAGTGGTGGTGAATGGAGTTAAATCCAGTTGGCGGCCGGTCACGAGTGGTGTTCCCCAGGGTTCACTATTGGGGCCGGTCCTGTTTAATATCTTTATCAATGATCTGGGCAAGAGGATCAAGTTCACCCTCAGTAAGTTTGCAGATGACACCAAGTTGGCCAGGAGTGTTGATCCGCTGGAGGGTAGGAAGGCCCTACAGAGGGATCTGGACAGTCTGGATCAATGGGCCGAGGCCAACTGTATGAGGTTCAACAAGGCTCAGTGCCAGGTCCTGCACTTGGGTCACAACAACCCCATGCAATGCTACAGGCTTGGGGAAGAGAGGCTGGAGAGCTGCCTGGCAGAAAAGGACCTGGGGGTGTTGGTTGACAGCTGGCTGAATATGAGTCGGCAGTGTGCCCAGGTGGCCAAGAAGGCCAATAGTATCCTGGCTTGTATCAGGAATAGTGTGGCCAGCAGGACCAGGGAGGTGATAGTGCCCCTGTACTCAGCGCTGGCGAGGCTGCACCCCGAATACTGTGTTCAGTTTTGGGCCTCTCACTACAAGAAGGACATCGAGGTGCTGGAGTGTCCAGAGGAGGGCAATGAAGTTGGTGAAGGGTCTAGAGCACAAGTCTTATGAGGAGCGGCTGAGGGAGCTGGGGTTGTTTAGTCTGGAGAAGAGGAGGCTGAGGGGAGACCTTACTGCTCTCTACAACTACCTGAAAGGAGGTTGTAGTGAGGAGGGAGTTGGTCTCTTCTCCCAAGTAGCAAGGGATAGGACGAGAGGAAATGGCCTCAGGTTGCACCAGAGGAGGTTTAGGTTGGATATTAGGAAAAACTTCTTCACCGAAAGGGTAGTCAGGCATTGGAACAGGCTGCCCAGGGCAGTGGTTGAGTCCCCATCCCTGGAGGTATTTAAAAGACGCGTAGATGTGGTGCTTAGGGACATGGTTTAGTGGTGGACTTAGCAGTGTTAGGTTAACAGTTGGACTTGATGATCTTAAAGGTCCTTTCCAACCTAAATGATTCTATGATTCTATTCTATGATTCTGTAAGGTAAATATGATATCCCAGGCTTTTTGACAGTAAAATAATCGCAAAGAATAATAATTGATTTAGGAAATTTAGGGCAGATTTTTTTGTGTGATGAGTTGTTCTGGGAGCAGAACCTCTGCTGCCCGACTTCTTGGATTTTGTCTTGTAGACCTTCTGTGGGTTCTTAGGTGTCTCATTCCTTTGAACTCTCTCCTTCAGACTGGGCATAAGTCTTCTTAGACACTTACTTTCAGGAGACTCAAGGGAACATAATTATCTTTGAGGCCTTTACTCCTCTGCTGAATATAGTAAATGACTTTTGAATTTGTTGGGCATTTTCAGAGGGGTATTGAGAGACAAGCATACAGAAGTCTAAAGCATTGTACTTCTACAAGTTTTGTTTCTGTAAGAAAAAGCTAAAACTGCTAAATTAAATGCAAGATTATGTGTCTCCAGCATTTTTCTGCATATGTGGGAGATTACAAAAAGGAAAGGAGAGGGAAAAATGAGGCAGGAAAGACGAAGAACCATGTAGCAGAGAAGAAGGAAAAGGGAGAGAAAAAACTCTCATCCCGTGTTAAGATAGAGGCTGAAAGAGGAGATGGTGGCTTGGAGCCCCATTCCAAATTGGCAGAAGGCAAAAGTTGGATATGGCCTGAAAGAAAGCCCTGAAGCCCAGGACTGAATTGGAGCCAGTGTGGTTCTGACAGAATTTTGATGGGTAAACATTTCTGTTGATTCCAAATTCAAATAGGATGAAGTGGCTAGAGGTTGATTATGGAGGAAAATAATTTCTTGCAAGTTAGACAAGGGAGGAAAAAAACCCTTATTTTAGAAAAAAATCTGAAATTTTGCTTAGAAATGAAATCTTTATTCACCCCAAAATATTTTAAACTGACATTTTGCTTCATTTTGTTTCCTTGGCAATGTCAGAATCACTACACGAATTTCCAAATATATCCCATTCCATCCAAGTGGTATTCTAATAATTTTAATACAGAAAACTGTTCAGGTAAAATTTTTCCAAGCAATTGTAATTGTAGTTCATCTCCAGGTTATAGGGATATTTTAGCAGAAGCTTCTCAGGTGCCAAGAACAGTGGGATCCCTGGTCCCACTTGTCTTGTTTTGGCTAGTCAAAATAAGAGATCAGAAAAAAAATGTAGCTTTCCCCCAAATTCATAACTTTTCCTTTTTTTTTGTTTTGAAAATACGTTTTTGACTCCTATAGCATATGTTCTTGCATGTGTTTCTTGGCACTCCTGAAGGGCAGATCTATTTCTTACATGCTTGCTGCCTTAATTTTACTGGGGAATGATTTTTGTCCTGGATATGTGTGCAGAATTCCTGTGACAGCCATAAATTTTCTTTAATATCTTTGTATACATAGAGCTTCTGTATTAATACCAAGTTTGTTACCTGCCCACCAGCAAAGCCATATGCTAGCATCAAATGTTAATTGGCTATCAGTTGGGTATTTAGTCCTACTCATCTGCTAAATGGATAGTACGAGAAACTTATACCAAAGTTAATGGAACATACTCTTTAGTCCTGTTGAATTGCTTCGCTACCATAGATTTGTTCCATTAGAATCAGAACACGAAATGAGTTTTTAATTTCTTTCAGCGTTACAGGCTCTTTAAATTTCTTGTTTGTTTTCCAGTGTAGACTTACAGAAACCTAGAATCACACAGGATGGAGGGGACCTCTGGAGGTCATTGAGTCCAACCTCCTGTTCAAAGCAGGCCTAGTTACAGCAGGCTGCTCAGAACCTTGTCCAGCTGAATTTTGAGTATCTTCAAGGGCAGAGATTTCACAGCTGCTCTGGGCATGTATTCTACTTTTTGACCATCTCATGGTAAAATTCTTTCCTTATACCATGTTCCCACTTGTATCTGTTGCCTCTTGTTGTATCTGTGTGCACGTCTGAAAAGAACCTAGCTCTGCCTTGCCTTTATCCTGAGATCAGGTAGTTGCAGACAGCAGTAAGGTCTTCCCTTGATCTTCTCTAGGCTGAACAGACTCAGATCTCAGCCTCTCCCTGTATGCCACGTTCCCCAACCATCTTGGCAGCCCTCCACTGGACTTGCTTCAGTTTGTCAGTAGTTTTTCTTTTACTGAGGAAGCCAGAACTGGACACCACACTCCAGATGTGGTCTCTGAATTGCTAGATAGAAAGAAAGATCACTCCCTTTGTTCAGCTGGTTTCATTGTTACTAATACAGGCCAGGATGTGGTTGGCTGTCTTTGCCACAAAGACACACTGCTGAGTCATTGTTGAATGAAGTTACTCAATCCTAGGTGCAGGACTTTGCATTTGCTTTTGATGAAGTTTATGAGGTTCCTGACAGCCTGTTTTTCCAGCCTTTGGAGGTTCTTCTGAATAGCAGACGTGCCTTCCAGAGTGGATTGGCAGATCCCCACCCCTAATTTGGTGTTGTCTGCAAACTTGCTGAAAGTGCACTCCATTAGATCATCCAGGCTATTAGTAAAGAAGGGAAGCAGTATTGGCGCCAACATCACTAGCTGAGGGATACCTCTAGTGACTGACTGCCAGATGGACTTTGTACCACTGATTACACCCTTTGCGCCCAGTATTCCAGGTGGTACTCGACCCACCTTATCATCCATGCTTATCTCACCAATTTGGCTATATGGATGCTATGGGAGATTGTGTCAAAGGCTAAAATCAAGGCAAACAACATCCAGTGCTCTCCCTTATCACAGAGCCAGTCATCTCCTCATAGAAGGCAATTGCGTTAGGTATGATTTACCCATGTTAAATTGATGATGGCTGTTCCCAATCACTTTCCTGGCCTTCACGTGCTTGGAAAATTACTTTGTGGGGTATTTGTTCCATAATTTTCCCAGGTCTGATGTAAGGCTTGATGGCCTGTAGTTCCCCAGATTCCCCTTCTTGCCTTTCTTGAAGATGGGTGGGACATTTGCCTTTTTCCAGCCATTGAGAACTTCTCCAATCCCCTTGACTTTTCAAAGGTGGTAGACTTGTGATAGACACGTGATAGGCCTGTGTCCATCCATTGCAGCACTCCAGTCAGGTGAGCTATCCCACCACATCTCCATAATCTCAGAGATGTCACAGCTCTCCACTGCGCATGGACTTCTTCCTTGTGGTTGCATCCCAGGCTGTGTGGGTGTGCATACAGGTACCTGAAAGGAATCCCAGTGAGGCTGCTTTTACAAGGGTAATGCAAGAGCCTTCGCCATCCTGTTGTCCCCCAGCTGCTTCCTCACTGCCTCCATGCCTTCACTTCTCTTCACAGCATGACAACCCTCCCCCAACACACCTAATTTAAAACTCTTCCCACTGTATTAGTGAACCTGTTGGCAAAGACGCTCTTGCCTCAGTTTGCCAGGGGAATGCCATCCCTGCACAGCAGTCCTTGTTCTTCAAAAAGGGTCCTGTGGTCATAGAAGCTGGAGCCCTGCTTGCAGCACCAGCCACGCAGCATCGTGTTGACTGTGGGATGCATCCACTCCCACCTGCGCAGTGAGCCTCCTCACTGGGAGGACTGAGAAGGTACCACCAGGGCCGCATACCCGTCGCTGTTATCTCAGGGCTGTCAGTCACCCTTGGTAAGCTCAGGGTTGCTCGGATGGTACCATTGGTGCCTACACGGGTAAGCAGTCTGGGAACTTAATGTTTAGCATATGGCTATTTTGAAAAAAAAAAAGAAGAAAAAAAAGGAAAACAGCTTAGCAAATGAAAATGTTAGCCGGTGCCTTTACTAGGCTTGTTTTCATGGAGTTCGTAAATGGAAGACAAAAGGAACCCAGTGCAATGGGTACGTTGTGGCCACTGCTGTCTTCGGTAGGAATCTTTCTTAGCAAAATGCAGTTTTTACAAGAAGCCATGAAAACCTGCATGAGTGGGAATTCAACATTCTCAGCTCATTTTGTTTACCAAGGGACAGGAAATGTGCCTGATGTCTTTTTTGCCCCGCTTGTCATTAGCACTCACTAGCAGGTGTGGGAATAAACTCATCAACCTGGAAGTGTTCGAATTATCTCTGGTCAAGAGTTGGTGGCACAAAAAATAATAGATGGAAAAGTGGTTGTTCTAAAGCTATAGACACATATAGAAACACAGCCATACAACAGCTATTTGGCTGTGTGCTCTTGGGGAGGTCTTGGTCCTAGCCAGGGACCAAGCCAAGGCTACAGGTTGTGCATTAGTCTGTGCTACGGATGGAAATCCATGTATTTGTGTTGGGAGGACATAACAGAATAAGAAAATACAGAATAATTCAAATAACATATAAAAAGGAAAAGTAAGAAGTTGTAGGTCAGAAGTAGGAAAGAGTTGCTGCTTTGAGGTAATTTTTAGGTAAATCTTGATCAAATATTGCTAATGTTTGGTGGATCTTAATGCTATAAAAGGCACTTGAAACATTCAACATTTCTTAGGATTGTGCTGACACACCATGTTGGACAGTGGTTCTGCTGCAGTAAGGTGGTGTTGGTCCCTCTGAGGTCAGTGGTAGGAGGACCATGCCTTTAGTGCAAAGAGATGTTGAGCATTCAGCGTTGACTTCTGCATGTGGACTAGAGTGAGCACTGGTAAATATGGAAGCAGGGAAGATGGGAAATGGGTAATCAATATTGTGGTCTGATAGCTGAAGGTCTTCATCTGCAGCTGCTCAACTGGTGTCTTTTACACACATAGTTCATGACAGCGGTGTCCAGCCAAGAACAAGGTTTCAAAGATTTATACCTAACTTTGACTTTGCACTTTGAAAGCACTTGGAGTAAAAAGTGAAGCACGTTCATAAATCTTCTAAGGAACAAAGTTTAAACAAAATATTGTTGAATTTATGTGCAAGCAGTAAAAAAATACCCATGTTGGACAAAAAATTAAGATTTAAAGGTAGACAAAAAATTAAGATTTAAAGGGTAAAGAAGGCTTGTGGAGACAAAGAGAGGGAAATAGGTTTAGCAAGTTGCCGCCTGCTATGGAATGAAAGGAAAAAAACCTGAGCTGCAAACTCATCAAAACCACAGTTGTTAATTGAAAAGCTGACAGACCTCTAACTACAGCAGCGCTTCTGGCCGACACTATAATAAATGTAACTGTACATTTAGAGTAATTTGCTAATTTGCCTAAGTAACACCCACAGACAGCAACATGACATAAATACATTAGTGGAAGCAACAACTATAACCAGCTCGTACAGGTTCTTGGCTGCTAGATGGATGGATCAGATGAGCTGGAAAAGATTTACAAAACAGAATAGAAATGGAATTGTTAACAATATTGCGGCATACAGGATTTCTTTATTTTCCTGTTTCCCAAGAATGTTTTAAGGCCTGTAGGTGCCCATATATATTGTAGCATGTAAGTAACATTTTCAACTTGTGTGTGTCTATGTGTGCACACACCCGGAAAACTTTTAGAGATGGAGTACACATCTGCAAAATGCTAAGCATTTCAGCAGCAAAAATGACAAAATTTACATCTCCAGTTGTCTTTCAGGTAAATAATTGAATCTCCAACATTCAACATGTAATTATAAATATCTGAAAAGAGTTTCTGTTAATAAATATTCTAAAGGCACATGTGTATTGGGTCCACAGGAAAGACTGGAACCTATACAATGAATTTTCCTAATACAGGTGTTACATGTGTCTGAAACTTATACTTTGGAGTTGCCCAGATGTTTTCATTTGGCAAATAATAAGTTCAGCCATGCAGCATCTCCTCTGGGCTAGCACTGTTCTCTGTCTTCTCTTTCCGTAACTCTGAATCGCACTGTTGCGTTTTATTCTTAAGTCCTACTCATGCCAACTTTTGCCACTGCATTTTGCACTGGTGTTTTACATTCTCTAAATATCCTATCTCTAGGTTAGGCTTGGGGTCGTGACTAAAGGTTACTATGTTATCAACAATACATTTTTAAAATAAAAAATGACAAGATTGCTGCTATGCAAGGTGGGTCTCATTTTCAATAAAATATTTCTTTCTGCTCCCAGTCTCCTGTTCTGACTGTCTTCATCCTGATGCAAATTAATAGTGCTAATGAATGCAGCTCTACACAGTTTCTGTCTTTGTTTCCTCTCAAATATACTTAGAAGGTTTCTGTTGAGCTTTTTGAGACAGGTGATGCCTGCTCTCAAGGGCAGAATCCAGTTGATATAACCAAATGTGGAGTGAGGTGGAAAGTTTCTGTTGCAGTTCTTCTTCTCAGGAAGAACCCATTTGTGTGGGCATATATATTCTTGCCTTCAGCAGGAGGTTGTTGTAAGGTTTTTCACTAAGTATGAGTTGTAAAATATTCTTGAGCGTGAGTCACTTTAAATTATAGTCCATGGATCTAAGGAAGTCACTGAGAAAATGGAGCAGGAAAAAACATGGGATAGAGGCAAACTGCAAGACTTCTCTGTGGGATGTGGAGTTTTGACAGCTAAACCCAATCTCTGTCTTGCTTGAAGGCTTGATCTTAATGTCAGGGCAAAGAGGGCAGCAGACCCCTCTGGCTGACCCAAGTTCTGACTCTCTAAGACCTCCTTAGTACAAGCTGATAAAGACCACAGCTCTGGGAGAAGAGAGCTGACATTATTTTATGAAGCGTTACGGCCGATCTTCTTTGAACCCTAATTTCTGTCAGAGAGTTATCATCACTGTCACAGTAAGTGATACTTGCAGCACAAATGGCAATTAACTAGAAGTAAATAGTAGAGCAGAAGTCTGCAGACTGGTTTTCAAGGTTGATGAGTTGAAAGTAGTTTCAACACATTAATGCTAAGCGTGCTAAATCATAGGGTGCCCTGAAAAAGACAGTAATGTCATTTACCCAAAATCACCAGGAATTACAGTAACACGTAGTAGGGATATGCTCAATTGTTTCAAATATGTGAACATATTATAGGAATCAAAAACAGTTTGTGAGTCTGTCTGTTTTCTTTTATCAGATTTTCCATAAAACAAGTAATTTGTTTGTTTTTCACTGTTTTAGGTAGCCTGCCCTATGAATACAAGATTGTGATAGCAGGAAATCATGAATTGACCTTTGACCAGGAATTCATGGCTGACTTAATCAAGCAGGACTTTTACTATTTCCCCTCTGTTTCTAAGCTGAAGCCAGAGAGCTATGAAAATGTACAGTCTCTTCTAACAAACTGCATCTATCTTCAAGACTCTGAAGTGACGGTGAGGGGATTCAGAATATATGGCTCCCCTTGGTAAGCAGGTTTTTAAGCATACATAAAAAAATATTGTTGATTGCTATCACATCAGCCATTTTGTATGCATCAGCTATATTTGAATTGCTGTGTTAGGAAGAAAAGTAATACTCAGTTTGATAAAAGTTTTTATATTTTCTTGTAATGAATCATTCCTGTGACAAAATAATGTACTTGTACCATGGGTATTGTTAACCAAATAATGATGGGAAAAAGATAGTACGCTCTTTAAACTCTCAGCCAGGAGCAGTTCTCTAACAGCCCATGTAGGGTTTTTTTGTGTCATAAAATATGTTTTCTATACTTAGTGAGTTTATATAATTACAGGTTAATTTTAATGCAAGGGTGCATTCTTTTGACAATTTCCATCCTACAGATAATATTTAAGGTTCATTAGTGTATACAGTAGTCATTTAATGCAGCAAGCTTGTTTCAGTATTTGTTTAGGCTATTTTTTTTAATATCCCTCAGAATCTTACTTTCTTCTATACAGTAATAGCTTTCCTCAAGCTATAGTTGAGCTCCTAAACTAAAGTCAACAAATCAGTAGCAACCTAGTATTTCATGCATTCTGCTCTGCTGCATAGAGTGAACACTTAGAACTCCTTGACAGTATTGGAGACAGATGGGCTTTGGCTTCCTGACCTCTACCTTGGAGCTCATATGCTGCTTCTGTGTTTCATACTTACGTTACATTACTACTATGTTATTTCTGCTAACAGGACTGTAAATTGGGTCTTTCATGAGCATTCAGTATACATTTAAAATAAGTAAAAAATTATTTTAAAAGGCAGGTTTTTAAGGGAATCTGTTATTCTTCCTTTTAAAATCACATCAGGCTGGAATGTAGCAAACAAGTTGTCAAACCTGATGCATATACCCCAATGTGAATTTGCAGTGTGAATAAACTGTGAAGTCTCTTGAATTTTTTTTTTAATGAAAATTGGCATTTTCCCATTTGGTTACTTGAGATGGGTGTTAATTTTCTCTGAGCTTATTATTCTACATTTGTCTACATTAAATAGCTTCCCTCCTAAATGCACCCTTCTCTCTCTCCCTCTTAGATCTCCAGATCTTTCTGGGTTTTTTCAGCCTACCCACCTGCTGTGTTGTAGTTCATCTGCCTCTTGTGTCTACTGTGTATTCAATCAATGTACAATTTAATTCATTTTCCAAATTATTAGGGAAGATATTAGATGGTATCAGTCCCAATATTAACTTCTGAGAAATGCCACTTGGCATCTCTTCCCATTTTGATGTTCAACTGTAAATACTGTAATTATGCTCTGTTTACAATATGTCTGGCAACTTCATATCTTCATTGCAATATTCGTAACCAGGCACCATATTTCCAGTGTCAGTAATAATTTTCCAGGCAGTAGAGTACCAAAAGTCTCATTAAAGTCTACATAAATTAAATTAAAGCAAAACACTATCAATAAAGTAGCACTAAGTAGAGGCTAAAGGAAACCATTTGAACTTCCTGTGTATGATTAGATCTGTAAAAATCTGTTGAGAAAACTTTTGTCCACCCACTAGCCCATTAATAATGTTTCTGTAAAATCAGATCTGTTGCATTCCCTTTGTGCGCTAATCCTGTCATTTTGCACAACTTGTCTAAGCTATCTGGCATGACCTATTCTTCGTGAAAAAAGATTGCTTTCCATCTTTTATGCATCTTCAGGTTATATCTAAACTTCCACACTACATGTTTCACAGTGTTGCTAACTCATCTCCCACCCCCTTATGGTCCTGGAAGATGAGTGTTGTAAGGTCCTTTGAAGATCTTTGCTTACTCCATATGGGAGAAAGTCTTGATGAAAGTCTTCCAGCCAAACTGTTTTTTTTTTGCCTGTTATAATGCAATGCTGAATGAAGTTTCCATGCTAATTGATGTCATGTCCAGCGGAAACAGCAACAATAGCAATAATAAGTCGCTCTTCATTAGTCTATCAGAACAGCAGATGCAGAAGTGACAAAAGTCACATCAGCCAGCCCACCAGTCAGAAAACTGAAACAGCTATTTTGTGTGGGTTAAACTAGCTGCCTGCTAGATTGAAGGCTGTAGTACAAGTCTGTGCCTACTGATCACTACTGCTCTTTCGCATTTCTTTTTGTTTCTATACCTCATTCACCCTGAAAAGAGAGGTTTGTCATAGCCTCTATGGGAAATCAATTTCAGTTTCTTTCTGCGTCATAGTATTGTAATCTCTAAAAAGCTACAGAACTTTGGTAAACGTTCTGTGGTGAATCTTTTTTTGCCCTTGCATCATGAAGCCAGTCCTTTAGAAAATGCTTATGAATCTAGTCAAGACTTCAAAATTTAGAGTTCTTTAAGATCTCAGAACTCAATAAGCAAGCTAAATTTCATGCAGTTGCTTGTTTTAGTATTTTAGTATCCTAAAATAATTTTCTTTTCCAGCCTTGAAAATAATGCATCTAGCTTTTTGAATGGGTTTGTTTAATTGGAGAACTCCCAATTACAGTTTATGTTTGTTGTCCATACATGACTCTGTTTAATGAGAAGGTGAGTTTAACCAGAAATTGAAAGACTGGGGCCTCAGATCCTGCCTTTCCATTTCTGGTTACAGCCGTGACCTTCTGTCTTACTTCACCCTTTGTAAAAATAAGTACAAGCTAGAGATATCCCTCCTTTATAAAACAGATTAATCAATAGTTGCAAAGTACTTTGAGAACGCTGGAGTAAGGTCTGAGGAATGCCAACCAGCATTAACTTAGTGTGTTTACCTGTAGCCATCTACGTTTTTATATATGACCTGTACACAATTAGATTGTACTTCTGCTTAAGATGTTTTAGTTGCAAAGTAAGCTATGAGAGCTTGATTGGTTTGTGTAACATGCCAGTCTCTAAGGCCTGTTAAATATGTACCATTTGTGTGTGGTTAAATATTTTCAATAGCACTTGGGTATTTTGACCTCTATTATTATCTAAAACTCAGTGGTTATTTTTAATTGCATAGAAGAAATGGGACACTGTTTTGTCTCAGAAACCAATGCGTTAACTCTCCTGGGCTCCAAGGGCAAGATTTCAAGTGCCAGATTGAGCCTCTACTCCCTAACGAAAAATTAACTGCCTTAAATGTTAATTACGCTAGTAGTAAGGAGGGAGCAGCCATTTTGAAATGCAAGCTGCAAAGCACAAAAGCTACTATTTAGGAATTAGTATTTGCAACATTGGTATCTTGGACCATGGATTATCAGTATAGATGATGAGGGACAGGAATATAAAAACATTAGATGCTTCATAAGAAACTTAGGAATATCAAGATGTTAAATATGTCCAGAGAAATCTTGAATTTTAAGGGTGGCTATGTTTGGCCTAGGGGGCTGATGCTTTTGACAGTGCACCATGCAGTGTTGGTTGCCAGATCTGGATGAGCAGGGCATCAATAAGAATGCAACGTGCTTTCTTCTAGTGTAGCCCAGATGCTGCGAACTGTTGGTTTTTTTCCCCATATAAAGCCTGGGCACCATGATTTTTTTCATAAAAAGCTAGGAACAGGAAGATGCACTCTGGTTTCATCCCAGCAAAACCCAGGACATGGCCAGAACGTACTGACAGACCTGGAAGCAATCTTGTGTAGAGAATAGCCATAGTTGCTATGAATGTAAAACAAAGACTTTGGTTCCTCAATAGCATTTGCTGTAAATTGGAAAGCTTCTGGTTGGAAAGTACTTTTAAACACCCTAATTTATTCTGGAGTGCTATGAGAAAAGTCGAAGTGGCAGATAGAATAACCCAAATAATTCTATATAATAATTCTATATAATGTATTTTTGACTGCTAAGCCTTCCCAAAGAGGAGGCCATTTTCCAGAGGGGTTTCATTTGCTTTTCAGTAACATACAAAATTGTAACATTGAAGTAAAAATACGGCAAGCAGGAACACCAGAGAGGTGGCAGAGAATCCGTCTTTAGGTGTTTTCAAGACTTGGCTAGACAGTCATGGCTGACCAGATCTAGTGGTGGTGAGTGGTAGGCAGTGATAGGTTGGACTAAAGATCTCCAGAGGTCCCTTTTGAGCAATGTTTCTGTGATTCTGTCAGTCCCACTATGAAGCTAGAGCTAGGTGTCAGTCTTGATCCCTGAAATGAACAGGTATTAACAAAGTCCTTACAATACAGAGCTTTGTTGTTGATATCAAACTCCCTACAAGCAGTCGATGGTCCTGACAGGTGATTTCGAAGTCAGGAAGCTGAGGTAACAGTGGAAATTTGAGTTTGTATTTGAAGTCTTTTCTGTGTCATCAGACTGGGTATTATCTCTATGATGACATCATTCATGGAACCATATTAATAAATGATTAGTGAGTATTTCAGTTATGGGTTTTCAGCTTTCTATTATAGGTCGTTACCCCCACAATGTGTTATTATTTTGCGGGTAAGAGTTTTAGTGTTAGCTACAGCTGGAATGAAGGTAGGCTATACAATCCACTTGTGCCTCTGCACTGCTGAAGATTTTAATTGCACAATTACACACTGTGTTTGCACAAAAAGCCCTAATGCATTCAGTGCACAAGATCTGTTGTGCTTGCTGAATGAGTCAACTATATATTATTACTTTTATAGTCATTATTCAGAATTGCCATGTAGAAATAAATGTCTATAAAGGTGCACGTACATTGTTGTACCAATGTGAGAACACCTCTCCGAGGTTCATACTTGCATGTGTGATCCTGAGTGTTGCTACATCTGCTTGTCTGCTGCACAAGGTTCCAGTAATTGACTCTGCCCTACTACGTGTTTCTTCCATTGAGTTTTTTACAACTCAATGAGTAAGTAACTTGGCGCTCTGTTCTCCTGTTGCATGCAATAACTAATGATAAGACCTGAAGACTAATGAATTGACCCCTGATCAATCATCAGCAGCTGTTTGTGCAAAGGTTATACTGGCTGATCCCCCAATGTCTAATATTGTCCCCCTGCCTCAGATTTATAGAAAAGATGTGCATCTGCAGAAGAACAGGTATTCTGTGCGTATGCTCTGATCTTGTTGAAAATGGCAGGAATTCCAGTGGCATTTTCTGTTGCAAGATGGATTATTGTACATTAATGGCAGTGTAAGAGTACACATTTTACTTGACATAGCAAGAGAAATGCAAGTGGCAGAAGGAAAACATCTTCTTCCTAACCACTGAATTTCCATAATGCTTCTGAGCAGCTGTACACAACTGCAGGAGAAACTTTGGTCCTCCTGCTTTCAAACAGGCATACAAGGTGGCAGGAGAGCATTTTATCTCTTTCAGCGCTTTTTTTCATTTTCCACAATGTGGAAAAGGAACGGACAATGAAAGCCCTCTTGCCAAACATATGACAATTTCATTATTCTAAATGACATATTGGCCTGGATAGCTTAAAGAAGCCCTTTAGGATGAGATTGCCTCCAGACTCATTATCCAGAGAGTGGATTTTTGCTTGGCTTTGATTATCTGGAGGGATCTATTCCTGTGAAACAGAACCTCATTTTTCTTTTCGCAGAATTACGTTTTTTTCTAGTGTCTATGTATTCTCATTTCCTCCTTCATTCTTTTGTTACAGGCCATTTGGAACTTCAGAAACTTTCATTTCCCAGTCAGGGAAAATGGGAGAGCAAAGATTAATATCAGCCTAGAAAGGCATTTGTGACCATTTGTCCTGAAGTGACAGGCGCCCAGGCTGGACTCCTGGGTTTTTGTAGCTGCTCTCCAATGGAACGTTGATGAGATGTGGCCCCTGCATTTACACACGGGCCAACAGCTCTCGTACAACATCGTTGTTCAGATAATGGGGACGGAGTGAAGAAAGTTAGGGGTGTGTATATGGGGAGTGGTTTTTTTCTGATCAAGTATTGTTTTTCCTGAGGTTAGCATTCTGTGTCAGGGCCATTCAGTGAGCTCTGGTTGTGTCAGAGAAGATGGCTGAATTCCTTCTGGTGTAAAAGACATCAATCTGTAAGTTGTATTAGTGAGTGTCAGCCACCAGCTCAGCCCAAAGCAACCTTTACAGGGGGCTTATTCTCCAAATCATCATCCCACTTTGGTGTGAGGGCTGGAAATTTGTTCCAACATGTTGGCCCTTTTCTTGGTGCACTGCAGCTATCTGTACTATTCCAGTATGCAGCCAAGTGCCTTTACTTAAGCTGTATAGTCCAGTGTGACCAGTAGTGCTTAGCTGTAGGTATAAAACTCTCATCTGATCTGTTATTTTCTTGTCTGATTTGTTTTTTCATCACAAAGTAGGTGACTTTGTTACACTTCTTCTCAAATGTTCTCTCTCTTCTTTGTGTGTGTGTGTGTGTGTATGTGTACGCATGCATGCACGTGTGCACTTCGGATAGAAAGACTGATAACTTCCATGTGTAATTGGGTAGTTTCAAAGAGCATGCAAAGGGCAAAATGAGGCAGACTTATTTTTCGTCCACACAGACTCCAGGCCACCCATACCCTAGGTCTCTGTTTCAGTGCCTTCCTCCTCCATCTTTTCAAGAACGGCTATAATAGTCTCTTTCATTCCTCACTGAAGTCAGTTCCCATCAGTAAAATACTGTAGCAAAGATTTATAGATTCATTTCACGAGAGGGACACGCTTTCATTTTGCCAGTGATGAATCATCTAATGTTTACTTTCCCAGACCTTGTACAAATCTTTACAGTCATTGAGGTGAACATCAATTAAAATGAAACTGTATTAAAATAAAATATTGACTTCATTTAACATAATATACCTCCCAAGTGGGGAGTGTGGCTTCCAGACAGAGCAGCAGCAGCAGCAGTGCAAGATGTAATATTGCAGCTTTCATTCCCTGTAAAATTCACAGAAAATAACAACTTCTGCCTCAAAGTGACCACTCTGATTCTTAGTTCTTATGCCCCCTTTCAAATCTGCAAAAAAACTATTCAGCACCTTGCACATGACTAAAACATATAGGGACTCAAAAATTTGTGTTATTGGAGAAAACCATACTAGAAGTTTTTCGAAGTAAAATAGCTGATCCTCCTATGTTCTCCTCTTTCTGCACCCTCACTTGGTGAAAAGATAAAAATATGAATAACTAAAGTGCATTTGCTTCTATATTGTTTTCTAAAGCAATAAAATACCACTCTAAATTTCTTGCAAACCTCAGATTAAGTAGATTTTTGAGCAGGTGGCTTGTTTTTATGTCTAGCTCTGTCAGTGCTACAGTTTTGTATGGATGGATGTGGAAATGCAGGATGTGGACATCCTACAGAGTGCTGGGTTTTGGTTGCTCAGAAATATGTTTTAAAAATGGTGGATGTTCCCTGATTTTTATAGTTGGGAACTATTGGGAGCTTTTTTAATTAGTGGCTTTGAGGCAGGCAGTATAAGTGAGTAATTTAGGTGGACTGACATGGTTCTTGAAGAAAATTAAAATAATGAGTGGGAATAATGGACTCCACTCATTATTTAGAATTGAGGCATCTCAAGTTTCAGAAATTTTGGGGAGAAAGCTGGCATCTAAGCCTGCCTGATGTGGCTGCATTACTATGGTTAGAATGCTGAAGGCGTTTTATTTCAGGCATTCAGTAAAAGGTAGGTAAGATGTGACAGGTGTGTAAGAAATAATGTGTTTAGAAGAGAGAAAGCAAAATTCATCATCCTGTTAAAATATATTAATTAACAGTCTGAGGCACACAGATACAGGTTTAATTGTATTTTAATAGAATGCTGGAGTGATATTTTTATTTCCTCTTCCATACTTATCAGAAACCATTTTCCATTTCGGAAAGCGCTGCTTCTAAAAACACTTAAAACCACAATACACTGTAGTTTCGTTTGTAGCATATGGAAGATCATAAGAATGGCTTTTCCTGCAAAATGATTTTGATCTATTAAATTCAGCTGTTCAGGGAAGGTGGTGGGGAGAAACGTAAGATATTGAACTCCTGAAGTGTGAAAGGTTTTCCAGCGGCAGAAAGTGAGACTTAAGAGTGCATTCTGGCTGTTCTAACATCAGAAGCAGATCACTGGATTGTTTTTCTCCTCATTTTTTCTCTTTTTTTACTAATGGCACTTTGCTAAAATTGGTGCATTTCATGTGATAAACACGTCTTGGAAAGCGGTTTTTTTACATGACTTGGAAATACAGGAAATGCGAGTCTCATTCAGTAGACCCTAGGTATACAGGTGCTATATTGCTCATGTGAGCAATCATACTGAATTCGGGAGAAATCTTCTTAATGAACACTGCAGTACAAATTAAGTGACTGAAATGAATTAGCAAGAATCATTAATATTGCTGAAAAAAAGGTGTATGGAACACAAAAGAAAAATTTCTCAGATTCCAAGTGAATTTTCTATAGCGTGTTAAAGGAACATAGTTGTTATTAACTAATTAAACTCTGCAATCGGTATGTGAGCGAATGAAAATGTAAACTGAACTACACCTATTGTAGCCCATAAATATCATCAAAGTCGGACCAATGTGATAAATTCTAGTTATTATGTGCTCCTGAGAAATTTTATTTTTCCATTTCCCCACGAGTTTTTTTTAAAGTCACGGCAGTTTAGAATATCCCTTTTTTCTTTTCTTGTTAACAAACGTTCCAGAAAATGTTTTCTCTCAAATAAAATTTCTTCCCAACATTGCCCAGGGCCGAGGAGTCTGGAACAGTTCAATCCTAGAATAGTCACAGTAGAGGAAAACCAGTAAGTCAAACACCTTTGCATGCTGCTTACCTGTCCGTGTTTGCGTATTAGGGATATGGATCAATTCTCTCACACTTTTCACAGTGACCTCTTGCAGAGTGAGCTTCATCAGTTACTGAAGCCAAAGATGCTTTGCATCTACTTTGCGGTCGTGTTCCTCCACTGTGTCTGTACAAGTGTGCAGGACATTGCACTGGCTCTGTGTGCACGTATGCTGAATATAGACCAGAAGTGATGTTGATTTCACATCACATTTTTGGGCAAGTCCTGTTTCTTGTAATGTCTGAACACATTGTGTGGCTTTTTATTTCTGTATGTGAGTTGGGATTTGCATTTGCTTGTTTTGTTGCAAATGTTTCTATCTTTAGTTAAATTCAAGCGCAGTCGAAAAATATATTGCTTTAGTTTAATTAGCTCAGTAGAAAAAAGTCCTTTCTTGGGCAGTAATTATTAGTTGTATATTATTAAAAGGAAGTAGTTCACATTCAGTTACTCAGCAGAAATAATTGAATCTTCTGATCCAGTAAACTAGCTCACTTTGGATTCAGCTGGTTTTTAATTTAAGACCTATAGAAGAGGAGACCTGTAATCTCACTACAGGGAATTGGCTTCACTTTCCTGCAGTTCATAAACCACAAGAGTGAAATTGCAATCCCCCACAGCAGTTTTCTCTTTATTTTTCACATTTGCTTGAAAGTTTAATTTTATGAGACAGAGCTGATTTTAAAGTTTAAAGTGCCTTTTTTGTTATTTTGGTGCTTTTTTCCCCATTTTTTCTTGAACAAAAGGACTACCAGCTCTATCTGTAGTCTGGGCTGTAGTTTCAGACAGTGGCAATTTCAGGATGTTTCAAAGATGTAAACACAGTTGGGTACTGTGATGAGCCCTTTGGCGATATTCCAAGAGAAACACAAATAGCTAACTAGTTTGGAGCAGATCTACATGGAGCTGATTCTCAGCTGGAGTAAAAATTGGCAGAGCTCCACTGGCTTCTGAGCCATTTACACCTGGTGAGAATCAGCCTCCCTACTTCACAGTAGCTTGTATGTATGCATTTTCCCTAGGTTTTTACACAGTAGATGCATTGCTACATCAAGAAGTAGATGGTGACTATACATTCTACTCTACATGAAGAACTGTAAATAGAGCCACCATCACAGGAACTAATTGTAACACAGTTATCCGAGTTCTTTGTCTTTTCCCCGACCAGATTTTAAGGAGAAAAGTAATTTACCACTTGTTGTGAAGCTGTTTAACATCAGAACACTTCCTTTGGATTTGTTGTTCATAAATTAATTTCATTTAATAAATTAGGATTGTTTAATATGAATTAATATGAGGATTTTCTTCCCCAGTAAGAAATTAGAATAAATTGGAACCAATATTAAAACAGAGGGCTGCATCTGTGTGTGTAAAAAATTTCTGATTACGTAATTTACATCAGATGAGTATATGATTTTTTTTAAGGTTATCTCAGAATTCCTAGCTAGCTGAATGAGCATCCAGGTGTTAAAGCTGTACCTTGTTGGTATAGAAAGTTACATTGCAGCAGTTGGTTTCCACCACTGTACTGTGGGGTGAATTTAGGACTGCAGGAAAACATGAATTTGGAATTTAGGATTGCTCGGGTGTTGTTCAGTTCAGGTAGAAACATGGCATATGAAGTATCAGTATGTGCTTTTTTAAACAAGAAGTAAGTTCATCTGTTGCTAAATTGAAAATGTTAAAAATAATACACTTCATGCATATATGCACATGTGCTGTATTAATTTATTAGTTTTGGAAGCATTTTCATGCTTGTTTAACTCAAAATGTCTTTGAATTTTCTAAGAAAAAGAAGGTAACAAAACAAAAAGGAAGGAAAAAAAGAAAAGAACTGGCAGACAGTTAGTCCATATGGCCTAATTACTCCTGGTGTTTTGAGAAAAGAGTGTAAACCTGGTGAGTTACTAAACTGAGAAGTGGCTTTGGTGAGGGCCTTTTTTGTCGATTCTCAATGCACCTATTACACATCCTACGTATTCTAGTCATGTCTCATTCAGGACAGTCGCTCCAGGAGCTGCATCATAAAAAACCCCACAACTGTAGTATCTCCATTTGAAGGGATATTCCTTCTCCTCATTAGCAAACTTCTGCAAAGTCTTAGAGGACTACAGTAAACACTAACTAACTGGATGTGTGGAAGAACATTGTCTTTCTTTAGCTGTCTGGTCATTTGATAGTGAAAAACTGTAAAGATGCCATGCATAGATGGGCCTCAAATTATTTTTCCGTACTGATTGGCCCATTCATGGCAAGTTTTACATTTAAAATGAGATGGTGACTGTATTGTGGACAGAGGGGCTGTTAACTCCTCCTCTCTCTTAACCCTTCTTCTCTCTGTGACTATCAGCTGTCAGTATAACCTGGCTGTACGTACACTTTTACATATTGAGAATCAGAGAGACTGAGGGAACAGACTCTTCAGATGTCAGAAGCTTGACACCTTAGCCCTGGATTAAACCTGTAAGACCTACTGAAAGTCTGTACAGTCCTACATCTGTACCCTCAGCACTGAATCTCTTGGCTAATTATTCCAAATCAGCTTTTAAGTTTGTTTGTTGGGTTTATTTTATTATTTTTAAAAAATATCAGATGGGATATTATCATTTGGCTCCCAGCAGAATGAATTAAACTATTTGCATTTGGTGTTGGCGTGTTTTAAATTCAGTCTTTCATTAATTTTTCTCCTTACCTGTTATCTTCTGTTTTCTTACTATGAAGATAAAGTAGATTTAATTTTATTTTTCATTGTTTTATAACAGATTAATGTTTAGAAATGATCAGTTCCTATTAGTCACAGCTCATTCTTTCTTCTTTCCAGTAAGAGATGTATGAAATCCTTTACTAAACAAAAGATGAATGATTTCATGTGTAACTCAAATTGCAAAAGAAATAATTACTGACAAAAGGCCATATTCTGATTTTTACCCTCCTTTCCTTTTGTGAAAACAGTAATTTAATTTGATTCAGAGTTTCAAGAATGACAACCTGGGATGCAAAGCAAGTAAGGCAAAAAAACCAAGAACACAGCAAACTTCCCCATGGAAGAAATGTTGTCTGTTGTGGCCAGCAGACTGATAGAGGATCTGAGTTCAATTTGCTGCTCACTACAGCCTCCCAAAGTAACGCTGTGCAAGCCATCTAGCGTCTTAGCACCTACATTCCCCTCCCTTCTGCTTTCTCCTTTCCACCTGCTGAGGGGTACTTCATGGCCATCATTTGCATTTATTAGTTTTAAGTATAATGCTTTAGCGGTCAGTAAAAAAGCCCTGGTTCCAATATTATGAATGAGTGAATCGAAGTTTCTTTTTTGCGTAATTTTAGTTCTTTTTGTACACTGCTTTTGTTCCTCTTTAAAATCATACCACCCTTGTTTCTCTCACGTGGAAGTTAGTCTCCTCATACTCCTCAAAACTTCTGAAACCCGTTTGTTCTTCTTTAAATCTCAGCTATGCCTTTAAAATGCTCAGATGCCAAGATGTTGAACTGTATTTCAAAGCCAATAAACAAACAGTGCCCTGCCAGTCCTTCTTGTCACTAATGGCCTAATATGGTCCTCTTGAATGAGAGGAAGAAAAGACAGAAAGATGAGTGTTATTTCACAGCTACTTTAGATGTAGAAACAGCCAATACCCCACAAAATAAAAAGGTGACCTTTTATGAATCCTTACTTGGAGAGAACATTGAGTAAAAAGCAGTAGAAATACTCAGTGAACTGGCGTAGTTACGTACTGAGGCAAGGCTAAAAAGGCAATTCCAGAGACTGGGTAAATTCAACTAACAGTGCAGTGATGGAGAACGTAAAAATATGAACGCCTGAAGGATGTGAACACCAGGCAGACAAGGAAGATATACAGTGTATATAGTACTGTATACCAATGTTTGCAGGTCTGTAGCTAGTTATAATAGTAAGATTAAATCAAGACCAGGAAAAATTAGACTTATATGTCCAACAGTGAGATTTCTTGGGCTGGGAGTCAGGATGTGTTGGAGTTTTGCCTGCAATTGCCACTGCTGAATCTAACTGCTTTTTGGTGCTCCATGGCCCTTGACCGGTCGCTTTTACCAGTATGACTTTCAGCATGCGTAGTCCAGTCTTCCAAATATTGAATACATGCAGCTCTGCAGGAATGAGAAGACTGGTTTGGTCCATTCTTTTCCCACTGAGCTTCTTTACAGTCACCGACCAATATCTGTTTGTTTTCCAATAGGAGAAAAATGACAACTGTTGTGGAGGAAAGACTGGAGCAAGTTACATACGTTTGCGAACCTTTGAAATTTATTTTGTAAGCAAAGGAATTCTAGCGAGAGGACTTGCCTTTCAGCTGCAAAAAAGATTTCTGTAGGAAACTTTATAGAAATGAGGAGGTGCAATGATCTGCACATTGTGGTTTAGTTCTGTGGTTTCTGCTACTAAGGTGTTTGCAAGATGCTGCCCACCAGTCCTTTTGATACGCTAATGTGTATTCAGTCAGTTACCACCCATAGCTCTCCCTGGGTATTGGACTATGTAAAGGAGTTTTCCCTTGAAGTCAAAGAGAGTAATTGCGTGCCTACTGGTGGCAGGATTTGTCTTATTCAACTGGACAACACAGATGCAGCTGATGCAGTAAATCTTGCAGTCCTGAAGTTCTTGTGGTAGCTGACACCCCACAAGCACTACGGGCAGTGCTGTGGTGAGAATGTTTCTTTGCCTGCCTGCTGGCTGCCTGCCATGTTCATCTGTAGCCGATGACCAAGTACTGTGGAGGGTCCCCTTGAGCTGGTAAGTGCACAGAGAGGAAGGAATCCGTTCTCTAAGTTAAAATGTTTAAATTGAATCAAGGTGATGGAGAATCAGGTTTCACTCTCTCGTGGCTTGTAATAGAAAAATCCACGCACATTGATAGTTTTCCCCAGTCAAGTATCCTTTTTTGTGTCCCCTTTTTGTATGTCTGCTGAGCAGATTGAGATGGGTACCAGTGGTTTGAAAATTGAAAACCTTCAAACCAAATTACAGGTCAAATCTGTGTAGTGCATCACCGCCCTTTACAGTAAATCACATGTAAAACTAAGTTATGCCCCATTTAAATGACAAAAGAATTCTTGGACTACATGGTAGCTCTCTCCAGTAGTAGCTGAATAAAAGAAGAAAAACTAATAAATAATTAAGGCGGTAATAGGTTTGACCACTTTTCTTTTTAGTATGACTTTTTTCTGTTATTATTGTAACAGAAATGCTCCTTTCAAAGACAACTAAAGTGCTAATGATAGCTAAGAAGGTCATTCCTGGGAGGTTAAACTGGTTTAATTAGAATTTATGAGAAGGTTACTATAAGAGTGCAGAAAGATGTTAAGGGGTTAACCTATAAGAGATTACATTGTAGTCAGTGTTCTGTTAAAGTTTGAATTAATTTTTCCCATGGGTTTTTCACATTCTAATTTTCAACTAAATGAGACATCTGTTTCAGAAAAGGAAAATTTGCTATGGTTGTCATAGCAACTATCATTCTGTAAGAAAATTATTCCAATGGTTACTTTAGAGCAGAAAGATAGAAATTCAGTACATAAAGCAACATCCGATTGCTAGCACAAATTCTGGTAATTCAGCCCTTTTTCTATGGTAGATTATTTGACCTGCAAAACTTGTTCATATGTTTTTAACATAAGGTTAATCATGCTGTAAACAAATTCACTTCCAATATATTTTCCCCCTAGAGTCTCACATGTAGACAATCATTCGTATCATAATAATAATACCCCTGAATTTCAGTAGTATGTGGAGAGGCTCAAACTGTTTGCTTCAAGAAGACCTAAATCAAAGTACATTTCTACATGTGAGCGCTTCATTTCAGAGGTGAAATACATTCATGATGTATGTCTTTAATTGCCAAATACATTTTTCTTGGGTTTTTTTTTGAGAACAGTAGATTTTTCTCTTATAGAACATACATGATAGTATTTTCTCTGTAAAATGTAAAATATTATTGAAAAGAACTTTATTAAAAATTTACACTTTCCCTGAGCAAGCAGTAACTGGGGATCCAGGAATTCAGTGCTTGATACTTTAACTTTGCTCTCAGGTTGCATCATAAATGGAAATTTTAGACAAAGTTGTCTTTGCATGATATCCAGGTCACAGACTTGTTAGTGGGTATTAGAGAAAATTTTTTTTCCCTACTCAGAAACTTTGATGGCTGTTTTGCAATAAATTTTTGGAAGAAGGGACTTAGGGGTTTATAAAATCCCTGTGTGCATATAAAGATGGTTTTGCTTTGAGGGTGGGGGCACTGAAGTGTATGATTTGCCTTTCTTCTCTCAAATGTAAAGCACACCAACATCCTCCACTGAATCCTTTCTTGGACTTCAGATTTTTTTTTTGCCAGAAATATTCCAGACATTTCTTTCGATCTTGGGATTGTCACAAAAGACAGCATAATGGCAAATCACACAAGTTGTAACATCTCCCCTTCACAAAAGAACAGCTCCAGCATGCATAACTTACCAGCCCTGCGCTCAGGCGGCTACGCGCTGCAGTCACCACAAAGAGAGGGAGGGACGGGGGAAAGTGCTTCTTGTCTTAATAAGCCGATCATGCCTATTCATAAGGGGAAACGGGCTTTTCAAAAAGTGGCTATGTACAGGCTAGCCCTCGTAGAGGCAGGCAGAGACTCTCACAGCTGCCTATGCCATTCGTGGTCATTTGGCTTTCAGCAGGATTAAGCTGGCTTCTGGCGAGCCCTGTGACAGTCGCGGTTATTTCTCTTTATAAATGCTTCATTGTACCCTTAAAATAATTACGGCATAGGTTTTTGACCTTTTCTTCTTGGGCAAATATTGATCTTTCCCCTCGGTTTCTTTCTCGGGGTGTGGAGCGGCCGTGGCCCACCCTGCTGTGTCTGGCCCACCTGCGGGGTGCAGGATGGTGCCTCGCCTCGCTTCCCACCGGGGACATGGGGACGGTCCTGGCCGTGCCCAGCAGCAGCGGGGCGAGTGACGGGTGGCAGCAGGGGCCTGTATTCACTGAATCTGTCAGTGGCTTTAAAAGCATGATTTGCTATGCCTACACCTTGTTTACCTCCTGTTTGCCTTTGCAAATATTTTCTGTCGGTGAGATTTTGTTCCTGGAAAATTTGCTCTGGGCCTAAAGACAATTTGCCGAACAGTTGAACATTTTCATTGTGGTGAAGAAAGATACTTTGCATGTAAGGTGTGGAATGCAATCCCAAGGCAAGGATGGATGGAGAGTTTAGAAAAAACCTAACCTCTGTGTATTTTTATAAAGCCTCCCACTTCTGTAATATCTGAGGACCTTGCAGACTTCAGTTTATTTATTTTCAGGGCATTCCTGTGTGATAAAAATACTTCCATTCTGTCAATGGTGAGCTGAACATAAAGACAGGCTGGTCAAACTCCAAAGACTGTAGTTTGGGTCTGCGTGACAGTGTTATGCAGGAATGTCGCTGGTAGCTTACCACAAAATAAGCCAGTAACTAGACCGTGAGTTACCACCTCAGCAGCAGGAAAGTGAGAAGTCACGTACCTGTGAGCCAGGTGCCATTCTTCCTATGAGGAAGGGCTGGTAGGAGATGAACAGGTAACCAGAAAAGCATGATTTCATATCACTTGGTACAGGGATATGTCTTTTTCTCAGCCAGCCGCCCTGGTCTGAGCAACCTGACTCAGAACAAGGTTTCTGCTTCATTGCTACCGCTATTAGCATCTCTTCTTCACACACCTTCTTCACCTCCCTCATCACAGCTTCTGGAGGCTGGGATGTATTTCTGGTCCCAGTGGCAGATGTACAAAGTTTCACCCTTTTTTTTTTTTTTCCTTGGGACACCTGTTTATCCAGACCCTGGTTATCCAGGGCGCTGTGTGATGAAGAGCTAGGAGATGAGCTCTTAACTGTGGACACAGAAAGCCCTTCAGTCATCTGTCTAGAAAAGTTGAGGCTTTTTTTATCTGTGGAAGAAAGGCAGGAAACATTCTGCAAGGACCCCTTCTTCCTTTCCTTGTAGCAGAATTTTCTTTTCTTCCCTCGGGTAAGCCACATCCCATTATATTTTAGCAAGCTCTATTTTTTAAGCTGTTTTCAATAGACATGTGCTTTACAGCATTCCGAAAGGAAAAGTGGGAAATATATCATCATGAAGATTGCAGACGTGCTAATTTTTGAAATGTTAGTCAAGCATCAGTAATGGAAGAGGATGAATAATAATGAATGAATTATGGGCATTTTCTTTTGTCTTTGCCATACATGATGTAAAGCGGAGTTCAGAGAATTTGTTTGAAAGAATTCTTTCTGTCTTTTGATGCGGTGAGGGAGTGTAAAGCTTTCCTCAACAAAGTAACATCTCAAAAGGAACTCTGGTTGATGTGTATGTATTTATAAACACTAAGGCTGCAATTATCATAAACCTTATTAAATCACAGCAGCCTATTTGTTGTTCTCCAAATACGGATATGGCCAGAACATGTCAGTCAAAAATTTATTAAAAAATTCCAACCTAAAACTAACCCCTCAATTTTATGACCTAGAATTAGAGCATAGTCAGCAAGACATAATTTACCACTGTGATATAATTGCTGTGAAATATAGTTTTTTAATCAATGGGATAGCAAGATACAGATAAATGGTGTTCTGACTGGCAGTGTTATGGTCCCACTGCTCCATGATGAGCTGCTCCGTAAATGTTCTAAAAAATGTGAATGCCTGTCTGATAAGAAATCCTGAATATGGAAAGTCAACACACCAGAGGACAGAAGAAAACTATATGTAAGAAGCAGTATTCTTGTTCTGATGGAATGCTTCCAGTTAGGGAAATAAAACAGCATAAATGATGTCTCCAGCTTCGGACTGGGATTTGTTGTTGTGCCAGGGTCTGTCCTTGCCCAGCTGGTCATGGTCTAAGGGCCAAACGTGACAGGAGCCAATGAGAAACATATATCCACACCTAGGTGTCTGAGACAGGTGTTCCTCTAGATGTTGTGGGAGTCCAGCATGCTAATCCACACATGGAGATCTTGGTATCCAGGTCTTGTAAGAGTTACTTTTCACCTAGTTACAGGAATACTGTGAATATTTTACTGTATGCTGCCTACTGAAAGTGGTAAGGACTGCACTGATTTGCCACACAAGTTAAATAACACTGGTTGTATGGAAAGAGGGTTTTACTGTGCACACAAAGAAGAAAATGAATGCTATTTGTGTCTCCAAATTCCATGCTAGTAGAGAGTCAATCTTCATATTTTAATTAGATAACCAGTACATGGAAGTAGCACTGAAGACATTCTCCTCCTCTCTTGGCAGGCAACCTTGGTTTTATGGCTGGGGCTTTAATCTTCCACGAGGCCAAGCACTATTAGAGAAATGGAACCTTATTCCAGATGGAATAGATATTCTTATAACACATGGACCACCTCTCGGTAAGAAAATACTAGTGCTCTAGCTGTGTATTTCAGATGATTATACAGTAACTGATGGCTCTCCGTAGACAAAGAGTGCAATCCTGACTTACAAAAGTCAAAAGTAACATCCATACTGAGTGCAGCAGCACCGGGACTTCAGCTCAGGTTTATGTTTCATGATTACCTATGCTCAATGGTAGGGAATTAAATAATGGCTTAAAAAATAAAGCCTTAACACTTAAAGCCTTAATGAGCTTTGTAAATAAGCAAGATCTAGTTTTCCTATGCATCTGTCCACTCTGCCACTGGTGAAATTAGTAGATTTAAAGCATGGAGCCTGCTTGAAAAGAAATGCGGGATTGAGATCTTATTTTTTTAGCGCTTTCTCCCTCACTTGCAGTAGCATTCCCCCACCGAGTACCCAGAGTCCGTATTTTTCCTCATCATGCTGACTTGGTGCATCTTCTGCCTCACGAACCCAAATGCTGCCATTGTTTGCCTGTTCTTTGGACAGCGTGGGTGAATTGCCTGTCTTTAATACAATCTGGCAACACCAACGGTCCAAGAAGAAATAATTCTGCATTTATGTTTTACAAATATTAATACAGGTGATATAAAAGTGAGGAGAGATTTCTTGTATTCCTAGATAATAATGAAATTATCTGTGTTACGGAAATAATATAATGACAGAAACTTGTCCAGATTCAGTAAAGGCTTAAGGCTTTTAACATGTTTTTCAACATATTTAACATATAGGAAGCTATATTTAATGCAACTCTGTGTTTAACTCTCACTAATTTAATAAATGGACATGAAAGTGAAGCATGTACTTAAGTGTGCTGCTGAGTCTTACTGCAGAGGAGTGCTTTGTGTGAAATGAAGGCAGTTGGTTTCTTTAAACCTTTAGATTCCCCAATTTCCTGAAGCTAAAACCCTCTTGTCTTCCACTCTTTCTTCTCCTCTTACAGAGCTTGGAGGAGAAATTATCTAAAGGGTTTGTGTTTTGCTGTTTTCTTTAGAAAGACGTGTTTGCATTCCACTGCTCACTAATCCTGGGGGAAAGGGCTTCTTTGTGAGCACAGTTTCTCACAGTAAGGGCATGTGTTTTGATACTTCACCTAAGTGGAGTCTCATGCCATGCCATAGACTGATTTTAATATGGACATGTATTGTAAAAGTGGATGGCAGAAATTAATTGTTTAGACCTTGAGATATCAGCTCCAAACGGTTCGTATTGGGGATAATCACTGTTAGGATCCAAGGCATGACGCTGGGTCTTTGATATAGTTTTACTTATAAGTCATATTTAAAACTTTTTCAGAAGCTTTTTCAGCACTTTGAAAGCCATTTTTAAAAGTAGTTGATCAGCTGTAAAGAAATCCAGCCTTCAGCTGATCCAAAGAATATCCCTATATTTGCCAACACTTGAAATCCAGTGTTGGAGGGTGGAGAGAGGGGTTTGCAGCACCCAGCTTCATCCACCTTGTTAATTGAGCCACCAGGCTTCTCCAGGCAGCCTCTGGGATCAGCAGAGGGAGGAGAACCTCTAGAGAGCACTGCAGAGCTGGCACTCAACAGACATGCTTTAATAATAAATTTAATAGTAAATTTAGTAATTGAAAAGTAATTTAATAATTGTAGTAATTCTGAGGAAGAGCCAGCCATCTCCACTGACTGTAATGGGGTAACGTGAATTCCCCTCATCTCCATGTCTCAGTATTTGTTCTCTTTTTTATTTTAATTCTTAAGCTTCTAACTGTCCTCCAAGGATTTTCTTTTGTAAAAGTTCCCATTTCTTTGTCTTTTTCTTATTGATGAATTAATAGACGGCTCAGGCACAGAACCCTCTGCCTGAGGGCATCAGCTGTTGGTCTCCCTGACACCCATGGCAACAAATATATGATGCTTCAAAAGAAATGAGCACTCTGCCTAACTTACAGAACCTCCTTGTTGTGTAGCTCTGTCCACAGACATTTTGGGAGACAGGATCCTCCTTGACCCTCCCAGGCAATTATTGTAACCAGAAAGCTGATTACTGTTGTTCTGATCTTGGACAGCATCACTAGAGCTGTTCCTAATGATCACAAATAGCAATCAGTGCTCTTGCAAATTCCTCTTTTTTCTCCAGCATGGCTGCCTAAATTCTGTCCATCATCCATTTTCTGTGCTGCTTTCTCATTCTCTCACTTCAAAAGAGCGCATATCCTCCTAAACTAATTAATACTACATTATTAGATAGATTTAAAATTGCCTGCATGATTTAGATGCAGAAGCACCATTAAGAGTTAATGGACTTTGTGTTTCTAAGTCAGTTAGGCACGTAACAAAAATCTGAGTAATTTTTTTTTTTTCTGTTTTAGAGTAGTGCTTTGGGATGAAACCAGGGCAGGGATACACAGGAGGTTCATACAGGATGAGAAAACAAAGGTTAAAACAGCTATTATTGACCATTGTATCAGTAACCTGTTTATTATTAGTAAAGATATGCCAGGTTTTTCATACCTTATGAAATACGGTATTCATGATTATGGGATCAGTGCTAATGCTCATTTCTGTAGTAGCATATTTTTGTTACTTTTATGTATAGTATAACTTTTAATGTCTTTTCCCTGATTCCTAAAGATCTGCCTTTATGATTCTTTTATTTCTCTTCAAAAAGTTCACTGTTCTTTTCTTTGTTTGTTTTTAATTTAATTTCACCTTTAAGTCTTCATTTGTAGCTGTCTGCTTGATTGTCTGTGACAAAGATTTATACTTTCCTGACAGCTGCAGAAACCTGTTTCAAGTAACCAAACATTAAAAAAACCCTAAGATGAACTCTAATTGTTAGCTAGGTGTAATCAATTATTCTTAGTTTGTGTAGTCAGGTGTATATAATAAGCTGCAAACATATGGGAAAGCTTCAGAAGGGTGATAATGCATGTAAACAAAAACATGTTCAACATAAATAATGCTTAATTTAATGGAGAAGTTAATTTTATGGATTTTTGTTTGTGAAGTTTTTGAAGTGGAAATACTTTAGGTTTTATGTTCGCCACAGACATTTTGACAATTAACTGTTTCAAATCATTGAAGTAACAAAACCTATGGTTATAACACGTTTGCTCTGAAAAAAACATGACTGGATTCCAGAAGAGTTGCTGGCTGCACTTTGACATCTTAAATACTTATTATTTCCTACGGTGAATTTTGACCTGCGTTGGATACCAACAGTGACTGGTAAAATCAGTTACCAGAACTGAGCATTGCTCTGCTCTGTCTGTAATTCAGCAGGGCTTTCTTTTTGTACATCCCCCCGACAGGAGCCAAGCAGTGTCTTCAGAGGCATCTGAATGAATTAGCAGTCTATGGCCATTGTCAGAACTTCCTCTTTTTGACACTTGGGATGCCGCATTCCCAACTCATTTCCGAAAATTGGACTTAGTTCTCTAAGTAAACATGATACAAGGGCAAATTTTTACCATTTTAATAAAACCCCACAGTATACTGAGCCCAGTTTTCAAGCACTGGCATCTAAAGAGGTATTTCTCAATGTGTGAACCTACCCTGAAGCTCTAGCAAATCTGAGAGGTTTTCCAAGAGCTTGAATACCACAGTTGTGGTCTTTTAAGCCAGTTGGTTAGCTGCTGTTTAGCCATGCTTGAGTGGACCTCAAAAGTAAACGTGTGAAAACTAGTCCAGACTCTATACCTCTCTGGGTGACAAACGTTTTCTCAAAGGCACAATATATTCATGCTATTGCAGCAATCTAAGTCAGAGATATAAAGCTATGACAGGCACATAGGGAAGGTACCTGAACAACTAAAGAAAAACAGAATGATTATATCTTTTAGGTTTCCAAATTTGAGCCTGATAAAAATGGCAGAATAATAGAAGGAAAACAAGATTGGTTATTGCAAACCCTCTAATACACCAACATCCTTCTTATACCACTACTTTGAAGGAAACTTGAGACTTCAGTTGGCAGTAAGCATCCCCCTGCAGTATGTTTTTAGACATATAAGCAAGTTGGTGTACATTTTTGTCTCTATTCATAAATACATTCTTATACAAGCTTCATGAAAGTAAATGTAGCGCTTAAAAACATCTACTGCAGAAGGGCTGAGTTTCTCTTCCTGTCTGAGGTCCATAGATTTAGGCTAGTGAGGCTTGCTGTGCCATGAAGCGCTTAAACCAGTTTTACTTGACGATGTTGTTTCTAGGCATGCTGTGGGTTCCTCACCTGAGTTCCACTACTCTAAGGTTCAATGTGATGACAATATAGTTTTATTATTAGCAACACAGATTCCATTGCATCAGTTAAAGTGTTCAATTTTAAAAACTAGATCCCAGGACTAGATTTAAATGGCTAAATGTTGATTTAGATTCTTTAGAGACTCACTTTGGACATACTGCTCTTTATACCTCACTCTCTTAAAGGAAGAAGAATGGGTGAAGCATTGCGTTTTCCCATTAACAGCAGTGCAAATGTAAATGCTTTAATTGCAGTGATTTTTTTTCCTTGAAAAACAACTGGCAAGAGTTATCATAGTCCTTTTTCTTTGGATGAGCTTTTATGGTTTTCCTCAAGTATTTTTCCTTCCTTCCTCTTCTACTTACCAAGGCAAACACTATTTTTTTCCCTGTCAATTCTTCTATGGCTGCTTATGAAAAGCCACGAGACGTGAAATCTCAGAAATACTGTATAGCAGTACAGCTGTGCAGATAATCTGTCTTCTTTTAAAGCTTTCCTTTCTTTTCCAAAGGTTTCCTAGACTGGGTTCCTAAGAAAATGCAACGGGTAGGATGTGTTGAGCTGCTGAACACAGTCCAGAGACGAATACAGCCAAGGCTTCATGTTTTTGGACATATCCATGAAGGTCAGAACACATTTCTTTCTGTATGTATTTAAAAACCACAAACACAGAAGTTATCTGGTTTAACTAGCATTTTCAAACTTGAATGTCTGAACTGAAGCACTTCTGGAATTCAGATACTTATTTAGCTGCGTATATAGAGATGAAATTGGCTGATACCCACATTTCAATATTTGTTCTTCAGCTTCTCTTTCAGTTTCTACATCTATAAAACAGGGTGATGCCTCCTTCACAGAGAGGATTACTGTGAATTTTAAAATAAGAACACGAGCCCAGTAGTTACAGAAAGTGACTAAATATTAGGATTGATGGATTGTATTTTCCTCTGCTGAATCTCTGTGACTTAAGATAATTCATGTAAGCTCTCTGTGTCTCAGTTTCTGTATTTCTAAAGTGGGTAAGAATGCTTTGGGGTTGCTTCTAAGGCTTAATCTTCAAGATTGTACAATAAAGGTTGTCTCTCCCCATCAATGCATATATGAAGTTAAAATCAAGAGGGATGTCACCACTGACTTGTGTAGAAGTTCAAGATATTTATTCATGTATTTATTTGCTTTGGCAGGGGAAACATTTTGTACCCGGACAAAACAAAGTGGTTCTCTTGACTAACTGGAAAAAAAATTAGTTCCCTTCACATAAGTCAGTAAATGGTGACAAATACACTCCACTGAAGTCAGTGACAGTAGGAGTTCATTTCCAGGCAAAGGGAAACGTAGATGCTGTCTGCTATAGAGAAGTCTGTCCTGTTCACATATCATGGCAGCAGGACTTCAAGCAGTGCCCCTGCCAAAAGAAACCGCTGGGCTGTGCAGAAGTGTACCATTGGCACGTCAGCACGTATTATCAGCTGCTTAGTTCTTGGCAATGTTAGCTTACTGGCAGGAGAAGGTGCTCCACAACTGCCAGTTTTCTGCTTCTGGGACTGCTCCAGCCTTCGAAGGATACCTGTGGGTCTCACCAGTGCAGAAATGAACAAACAGAAAAACTGCAGTAGCTGGCACTCAGATACTTCTGTTTTTGTGAAGAACTATTCCTTCCCAAGGAATCCCACTCTGACTTGCTGCTCGGTGCTTTCACCATGCTAGGTTAGGAGTGACGTGGGTGAGAGGTGTGCTGGTGTAAAATTGATGGAGAAGACATTCAGATCATTATTTTGCAGCTCAGGGATTAAGTCCATTCTCCTCATGTGTCTCATCTGCATTGACCTGTTAATGTCTAGTTCATGTCCAAGGTGCTGTTACATCACAGAGTAAACAAGGAACGCATAAGCAGTATTTTTTCCTAACTCTGTGTTGTCATAGCAGTCTTTGAGATTCCGTACAAGAGAGCTGATGAATACAGTTCAAACTCACCGTCTTTTCAAAAATCGTAAGCCAAGTGGGTTACAGGGGATATAAGCAAACACTTAGCCAGCCACGAAGCTTCAGGCAGGTAAACAAAATCACATCTGGTAAGACCAAGCCCAACTTTGGCTCCCAAGGGAAAAGAATGGCACCTCCACAGAATGGTAAATCTTGTGAATTAATACAGTTGGCACAGTAGGTATCAGAACACAGAAACAAGGTACTCCTCTTGTTAACTATCATAATTTATAGAAAACAAATGAGGAACTGCATAGCCTGTTTTGCAGTGGGATGCTAAATCTCTGCAGAGGAGAATTCCCATTGCAGACAGCCTGTGCAAACGAAGCTGCTCTTTGTAGAGAGAATGCATGATTTGAACAGATGAGTTCCTCCCCTGACTGAGCATAGCTACATCTGCAGCAGTCATTTACTGAACATCCGGGAGGAAGAGATGCTTAGAAGAGATGTTTCCCCCTCTGCACTGCTGTCTCTGCCAAGAAATACCTCTGCACCCATGGAAGTGACAAGCAGCATGGCAGGGACTCCGTCTGAAATCCTGGTTTGCCCGTTACAGCCAGTACTTGGCTGAGGTCGTGGCCGAGGAAACTCCGCTGGCAGTAGGGTAGGAGTGAAAAGTGTAGCATTAGGTATCTTCCAGCAAAAGGAACATATTAGCAAGCTGGTTCTGTTCTCTCCAAACGTGTAGCCGAGGAGACAGAAAGTCCCAGCAGCAATGCTCACTGTCCTCCGTGCAGTTTGTGTTTTACACAGAACAATTGTTCTGTGGCAAACAGCAAATGATTTAAAGAAATGTCTGTGACAGGAACCTGACAGAGTTTTCTTCCCTCCCTAGTCCCTAATTATAGTGTGGTTTTTCCATGGGGAGTCCAGGAGGCCCTGCATTATTCAGGGTATTTGAAGGAACAAAAAAGAAAGGAATTTGGCTACTGTTTCTTTGTTTGTAAATTCTGCAAATAACAATGCTTTTATAAGACACAAAATTGCACTCAGAAAAACTGTAGGATCCTAGGTACCTGGGATTTGAATCTTGGTACAAATGCTTCCTACCAAGTGATTTCCCCAAAATCATATATTTCTGATTGTGAATGTATTTCTTCATATTATCTTAATATTTCAATGCAAGTTTCCAACATCAAGCTTTTCGTTTCAGTGTAATCAAGCTTATGTGTTTTCCTAGTCATTCATGAAAAGATTTTTGACAATGGAGAGTGTGTCTACTTTTTTCATAACACCAGGGCATTTAAAGGGCTTCTTCACTTTCGGAAACAGCATTTCACTGTATTTCTACAGGTATTAGAGCTGGAAGTTTGATTTTCTGCAGATTTAGCTCTGGAGTTGTTTGGCTTGGGTGTCTAGTCAGACATGAGATGTAGTTAAAGGTTTTTCACCAGTGGTGAGACATACAGAAGCGTGTTTTCTCCCTTGGAAATGTTATGGTGTCTTAGGGTGTGAATTCACCTTGTCTGTCAGAGAATGCATTAATAAAGCCATTTTTTTTTCTCTGCCTGGGCGGGCATTTTAGTGTCTTTCCATCAAATTTGGTTGAAATTGGTCAACAAGTTCAAAGGCATGGGAAGAAGAGGTTCCTACTAGACAAATCCCACCCAGGTGCACTTGATACATGCTTCCCTTCATCAGGCAATGCTTTTTCTTCATTGGTTGCTTAAAAGATGTACAACACAGGACAGAAAAAAAAGGTGGAAAGATGAAAATTCCCCAAAGTTTACTGCACTGATGACTGCAAACCTAAATGATCAGATGTTTTTTTCAATGCTGTACTTGCCTAAGCTCTATTTTCTCATCCTTTCCAAAACTGAGAAGGTTTTAAGGAAAAAGCTTTGCAGAGAAAAATATCTGTCTTTCTAAGGAGGTTTGGCTAGCTGGCTGCCAGAAATTACTGCCACTGGCTAGTGAGGGTCATTTTGCTTTTCTTACACAATTTAAAAGACGACAAAAAGTTCTGCTGTAGGACAAAGATGGTATTAATTCAGGAGACCTTTATGTTTTGCATGAAGAGAATTTTTAAATTCCTTCTGTGTAATAAATGTGGCACTTACCATTGTGTGATAAAGGTGAATAATCAAAAAAAAAAGAAGATAATAATGAATAATGAGAGTAACCAGTTTTTCTTTCTTTGTAGGTTATGGTGTCATGGCTGATGGAACTACTACGTATGTGAATGCATCTGTGTGCACTGTGAATTACCAGCCACTTAATCCACCTATAGTTATTGACTTACCTACTCCAAGGAACACATGATTATAATGAGGATTTAAAGTTGTGCCCAACGCATTAGGAACTTTATATTGCTGGCTGAGAATCCCAATAGGGAACCATTCAACAAAAAAGCAAAAACCTTCTTCTTTTTTCCCTGCTAGCTCTTCACAGATAAATTTTGAGTGACAAAGGTGGATGAGGAACAAAGACATTTTGGTGCCAGAAACAGATTAAAGACTTTAACATTTCACCAGTAAAATATTTGTGAACACAGAAAAGTGAATGCATTCCACATATATATACACATACACATATCTCTCTCTCTCTCAAGTAGGGACTTTTGTATATACCGTACATTATATTGGACATATTAAAAGAACAATGTCTTTCAAAGGAGTGTTTCTTTAAGAAAGTTTGCAGTTTAAACTTAAGTGTTTAGACTAGGATTTCCTCATTTCAGATGTTTCCCAGTGAGCTCTTGGTAAAAGAAAAATGATGGTAAAGATGTTTTCCCTTAATTAACATGGCAAATAGAAAAGATGGTGCATGAATGACCAGTCACAGGAGGAAAGCTATTACTTCAAGTCCTCCAGGTCTAAGTCTTTGCATCTATTCCAAACCAATGCAATAGAGGCCCTAATTCACTGTACTGAAGTGAAGTTTTACTACATCTGGCGTTACAGATGGTAAGGGAAATGGTGCATATTGCCGGCATGCTGTAAACAGCTCAACATTCAAGAAGGGAGACTGCGTTAAGTGCAGTATAAACTCAGGAATTTGTAACCTGGACTCGCCTGTGAAAAAAAGGATGACATTTCCCTTAAAAAAAAAAAAAGAAGAAAAAAATGTAACCATGTTTTCATATGGTAAGGCGATATGTGATTGTATGTAAAAAGCAAAAAAAAAAGCCCCACAAAAGCCGCACCCAATGTTCAGCAGCGGTATTTTAAATAAAACCCATTGGGACTATTTAAAACCTGTTATTGGGACATGCAGCCAATGATGAGATTACTGGTTTGAATTTGGCCCCAGTCAGAAGTGATTAAATGTCATTGTGATCCTTTCGTCCTTGGGGAACGCTATGGATGTCAAGCGGAAAGGGTCACCTCAAGGAGGAGTTTGGGCATTCACTTTTGGGTAGCTATGTAGTAGCGTAAGTGCGATGAGTGAGGAGTACAGGCCCACGGGTACAGGGCAGGGGTCACCTCACAAAACCTGTCGTTGATGTTTGACCGCTCGTGGACACTGCTGAGAGAGGCCCAAGACAAAATCATCAACCGAGTTGAAATCCATCTGTCGCGTTGCATGTGATGCCAGGCAGAGCGGGGGACATGTCAGGAGCTGGTTGGGATGGCCAGTGCTAGTACCGCCCATGCAGCTGCCCTGCAGGTTAACAGAGGTGTCGAAGCTGCTGGGATTTCAGTCCCGTCCTAGGCAGAAGCTTGAGAATTGATTACAAACCCAACAAAAAAAAAAAGTGCTTCAAATGTCCCCTACAAGAAATGGGTTTCTGCCTTGAACTAACAAACATCTCCATGCTCAAAGAGGAGCCTTTTTGCCTTGATGGAGATAATTTAACTGCTGTATTCTGAACGTGGACATGCTGAATTTGGGGCTGACGGCATCTAGATGTTAGTCTTGTTCACGCACATTGGGCAAGTCATCGCACTACCAATACAGGGTTGTTAGCAGGTCTGTGCATAGCCCACATCTGCACACACGCAGCGGATAATTGTGTATGTTACTTTTTGCCTGATACATGGATGTAAATGTGAGCTTCACGTAGCAGCAGCATGTAATTTATATGCATACACAATTTAAAATACTTGTGTCGCAAAACCAGGCTCTATCAGCCTCAACTCTAAGCGAGGTAGGCAGAAACATTGCATTTCACTGGCTTCCCATGGGCAGCAGCAGCTCTTCCAGCTGCTGCTGGGAGCAGTGACATTTGAGCCCAGTAACTAACTGGCGCTGGAGACCCACCAGAAGCCACCGGACCACCAGAAAACACGACGAGTCGTGGGTCTGTCATTTCTTGTAAGCTGTTGGGTGACTTGAGTCTAAACTAACGTGCTGCTTTTTCCTGAAACGAAACCCAAAACAGTTGTCAGTGTCCTGCAGCTGGTTTTTGGGTTAATAGTTCACAAGCGCATGAGCGCTCTGCCATGAATTCAGATGGGGCCACTTTTGTCAAAACTATTGGTGTAGAAATTGCAGGATTAGCTCCTAAATCAGCAAGGACTGAAATTCATAGTTGAATATGAACTCCTGCCATCATTGGGAAGATGAGCAATAGCGTGTAGTTAGAATAAAAGTGTCTTAGCTAGTCACAATTCAAGTGGGTTGAAACAAATGTGGCAGGAAATTGGCTGTATGTTAAAGAAGTCCGAAATGTTTACATTCGCTCACGGCACTTATGAGACTAAAATGTTAAAGTGGGGGGAAGAGGTCCTTTTATTAGCCTCAACAAAATTTCTATGTCGACCATAAACTATTCTCTTAAAAATAATTTTTCCTAAGGTATCTTCAAAATACTGTGTATTTTTATGTGAAAAGGATACGAAAGCAGCTGTTACTTCAAAATACCATTTAAAGTACTTGAGGTATGAAAGCTTAAAGGTTATTTAATCATTTTGGCATAACTTGATTGTTGTTGTAATTTTTGGTCAAGCATGTTAGACAAATAAAGTCTTAAAAAAAAAAACCAAACCAATAAAAAATAAGGCCTCTTTATATCCACCTCATGCATTCAGCTCCATGTGGGAAAGGCTGCCTAGCTCCTCCAGGGGCAGGCGCCAGCCTGTGGGACATTAAGGTTGTTACCGTGGTGGGCTGCGGATCGGCTGGGGAGGGGCAGCTGGCAGAGAGGCTGGGGGCGAGGGGCACAAGGCGCCCGCTCTGTCTGCCAGCTTCGGGCCGCCACATCTCCTACAGAAGGTAGCAAGTTGGAAGCTGGGGTTGCAGAGAGGGGAACACAGCACCCGCCACCTCCAACTGATGTATTTGGGGGGGGGGGGGGGGGGGGGCAGTGTGCCAGATGTGCCTGTGACGCAGGGAAAAGTTAACGTGAAGGAGTGCTGCAATGGAGCTGTGAAGCAGTCAGGGACCGGGATGCCATCCTTTGGGAATGGGCGGCGGTCGGAGGAAGAATGGTTCGTGCTCTGGGTTGAGTGAGGACACAACCCTCACAGGGAGATTACGGCGAGGTGACCAGTATTTTTTTTTTATCTTTGTGGGCCCAGTCAGGGCCTGGGCTTCTTGCCGCAAGTCGTCTTGCCTCAGATTAGCGAGGCCATGAAAAGGAAGTTTTCCACAAACGCAGTTTGCAATTGTCAGCTCTAAATTCAGGGATGCTGTCTCAAGACATTTCCCGCCCCACCTCCCCACTGCTGACCTTCACTGTGCCTGCCTCGGTACCCTCACTCCCGAAGGGGTGCTGATGTGTATCACTAACATGTACGTTCCCATCACCAGGCAGAATTGTTACCGAGATTAATTTCGGTTCATTTTGACGACGAATAGGGGAGATATCACTGCATGTCAACGAAAAAAGACACGATTATTTTTACCTCTCTCAGACACATATGGCGGAGGATGTGAAATGTTCCTTGACTACAAGGAACGAGCGAGCTGGGACTCGGCACCCTCCCGAGCAGCTGCCTTTTCCCAGGCAGCCCCCACCCACTGCAGCTGCACCCCAGCCGGGGGAACTGGCTTTAGGCTTTCAGATGATGCTATTTGCTAGCCCCTGAAGCCAGAGACCCCAAAACTATGACGGTCTTCAAGGAAGTCGCTGCAGGGAGCAAAGCAGCAGCACGCCGGGCTGGCCCTGCCGGGAGCTCCGCCGGCGAGGTGGCTGCGGGGAGGGAAGGTGAAAGTCCCCGTCTCTGGGCGATGCACGGGGACGGAGCGGGTGGGAAGGTGATGCAGGAGGGAGCCAGAGGGGATCAGAAGAAGTAGTTCATCCTCCCCATTCGCTGATTGCTGCCAATAGCCAACATAAATGCTTCAGAGGAAGGAGGAACAAGACATTCCTTAGAAGGCAATTTTTGGACTAATCTGCCCATGGGGATCTTTGCCCTCCTCCCATTTATTCTTATTTGTATGAGAATTTCTCTCTTAAAACCCCATATTATTGCTCACTGCTAATGTAACTCAAATATACCAAATATAACTGCAAATGTGCTTTTCTTTCAGGTACATTCCTGTCCCTTTCTTGAAAGTCTCTCTGCATCTGCAATTTTAGCAATATTTTGGAACAGTGAGCTCCCCGGGTGATTGTGCACAGTGCATTAGAAGAACAGTACTTCGCTTATCCTTGTACATGTGCTGCCGTTCGGGTTTATTGACTGTCCCTTTGTTCTCTTTTTATGTGAAAAGTGTAAATAGGCGTACTTATATGTACCTTCTTTGTGCCATTCGTTATTTTGTATACTGCCATTATGTTGCTTTTTACTCAGTTTGGCTGGAAATTAAAATAATTTCAATTCTAGCTAGACTCTATTTCTAACCCTCTTACTTTTCCATCTCAGAAATGCTCCCCTCCTCTCTTTTTGATGTGTCCTTTGGGAGTTGGTGAGAGGCAGCGATGCCAGAAGAGGACCTCCTGTTCTTTCCTATCCGAGCATTTGGACACAGTTCCCTGCAACTTTCCCTCCTGATCTTTATCCAATTGTTTAGGATTTTGGGGGTAACTGCATATTTGCAGCCCCCAGTGGAGGACTGTGGTGAGCTGTCCGTGCCTCTAGCTGGGTTTTCTCTTTGAGAGGTGACAGCTGATCAGGACTTCCCTGGTTTTCACAAGCATCACCCCCAGGGAGCCCTACCCAGGCTGTGATCCTTTTCCCCAGCTCTGGGCTGTTCCTCTGGCTCTGGTGGTGCTCTTGGCCGTCTTTGTCACCCCCGGCTGGGCTTTGCTGTCGTGGGCACCTCGTCTGCCGTGTGTGGTGAGCAGCCCTGGGGCTGGGGGTGCTGCTGGGTGGCATACGAAGCTGTCTGACATTTGCCCAGTCTTCATCCTGCTTTTGGAGTTTTTGTTTCTTGGCTAGTGCCTAACCCATGACCCTTCTTTGCTTCTCCAGAACAGCTCTTTCACAAAGGTCTTTATCAAAACCTTTGCAAGTGTCCACACCAATTATATCAGAGATATCTCTTCTTGCCAGGACTTTGATGTACTAAAAGCTTTCAAAGAGATTAAAGGAACAGGCTTTTCTCTTCCACAAACCAGTTGGTTTTGTTTCCCCTGCTGCGGTCCAGTGAAGTGTATTCCCCCTCTAGAGCACGATGGGCCCAAACTGAGCAGAGTAATTAACCTCGGTACCTGCCACCGGGCCAGCGCACAACATGCCCTCGCACTCGTGCTGTTTGCTCTGATGCAGTGCAATCTGGGCCCAGTTAGCGGACAAATCGCTTCCCGCCACTAGAGAAGAGGCCGTTCGCTCGCCCAGAGCAAACCTGGTAGCGTGGCTGCTTCTTCCCCGGTTTTGCCCGGGGAGCGGTGCTGCACCATGAGGTTGTGCTGCCGGCTTGCAGCGAGCTGCAGAAGAGAGGGGCCAGCTGTAGGAAACGACAACCCAGACAGGTTTGCCATTTCACTTACTCTCATTACATTTTTCTTTTAATGCTTTCTGCTTTCTGGATGGGATGAGCAGCTTGGGCAGGGCCAGATGGGAAAACACTGGATGCTATAAACACACTGCAATGGCTTATGGTAGCATTAAACTGCAAAATCAGGGTAAGGAAAATGCTCTACCCCACCAGCTGAGCCATGCAATACCCAGAAAAGGCTGGGGAGAGGCGAAGGTAACGTTGAGGCACCCTCCTGCCAGCTCAGCTCTGGCTCCTCACTCCCCACCACAATTTGAGCCCACCCGTGGTCTCACTGCGGGTCCAGGCTGGATGCCTCACTCCCTGATGAGTGTCCCATGGGAATATTAGAGGCTCTTGGGGTTGATGGTACAAACCTTTCCACAGAAGCCACCAGAGGGGTGGGAAGAGGTCGCAGAGGGCCCTGGGGGGCCTTCCCCCAACAAGTGGCCCCTGCTTATGGAGGAATGGCTGGGGATGCCACAGAGTGCGCCCCGGTGGGGACCCTCGCTGCGGGTGCGTGGGGCCAAAGCCGATGGCATGCGGTAGGTGACTCTGTCCGCACCTCTGTGCGGCGCAGAGCCAGTTGACCCTGGTGTCATCTGCTGTAGGTTTCAGAGAGAGGCTTGTCCCCATCCTTTTGGGTTTCCATTTCAGACTGGTGGTGCTGCCCCTCCACCGACAGACACAAGGGACGTGAAGAAGAGACGGTTGGGTTCCAGCTGCCTCCCAGCTGCGCGGCGCTGCGCCTCGCCTCCAACGTGCTGACAGAGGGCTTTGTGCAAACAGAAATACTCGCATCTGCGCTGTGTAATAACCTGCCCCGGCAGGCTGCTGCTGCTGCAGTGGGAAATTTCATGGGCTCCTGCAAACTTTATCTCCCACCATAATGGCCCGGGCCAAATTTTCTAGAAATAAGGAAGTTATGCAGGATAAAGCAATTTAACTGGAGTGGGCAATTAAACTCTTATTTGTATTTCTTCTGCAGTTTTATAAGGCTGTTGCAAGGCACATCCATTCTGATTGCATCTGTTACCTGATATTTTAAAATGAACAGAGAGCTGTTTCAGAGAGATGTGTGTCAGCTGCCGATTACCTTTATTTTGTCACCGACTCCTCTGCTTCCCACGGTCGGTCCATCCCCGCTGCTTCATGCTGCTTGGGGTGGGGCTCCCCGAGCAGCCTCTCACCATGGGCACCCCCACTCTGGATACCTCTATGGTCTCCCCAGGGATGATGTGTGAGCCTTACCCCATCCTGGTCTTGCTTTTGAGCCCACAGACAAACCCTGCCACCTTCCCCATTAGCATCAGCTCCAAGGACCTGCAACAAGCCAAGAGCAGTGTAGGACAAGGGGGACAGGTCCTCCTGCTTGGGGTGAGCCTGGGAACATCTCCCAGCATCACCCTGAGTGTCTCCAGGTGAGTGGATACCCCCGTATGGGGTGGGTTCGCTCCGCAGGGAGGGAAGAGCCCTGCTCCATTGGGAACAAATGCCAATGCCAGCCAGAGCAAAGGCAGCTCCTCGCCAGGGTGGGCAAGGCAAAGCACGGCAGAGCAGGGCAAGCCTCCAGAGGCATGTGCCCAGCAGGGTTTCCCAGGCTCCCGGCACTGGGGTCCCATCCATTTGTGAAACAGTGCAAAGGTTTAGCACCTCGATAATCTTGTGGCCTGCCTGCAGCGCTCTAACCGCAACTTCCACCCCTCATGCACGTGCCAGGTGGTGCAGCAGCTCTTCCCTCGTTTGCAGTCCTCTGTAGCCACATACACAGGAAAGGAAAAGCTGCTGTGAAGCCACCAAGGAGTCAGGAGAAGTAACTGCTTCGAACGTGCTGCCCCATCATTTCAGCTGGTGCTCTCTGGGTTTTGTGCTGGGCAAGCTGGGGAGAGGTGGTTTTACCTGCACACCCTCAAAAGCACCTTATTTCCCTGCCTTGTAACACAGTGTGTACATAAGTCTGTTTATTGCTTGTTCAGAAAGAAATAATAGCTCTGAAGTGTTACCTATTGGGTTCGTTTCTGCGGATGCCCGTAACAATAATTAATCACATGTATTAACATGCGGTCAAGAGACTTGTCAAAACTGGAGCTCTTGAGCAGTCAACAGAGCTCACGCAATTAGCAGTCCCTGCTCCGAAAATGCTTGGATTGATTCATTGTTCCTCCCAACACCTAAGAAAGTCAGGGAAGTAATAAATCATGAAAATATAGACAAGACACTCGGCAAACTATGATGAAGACACTTCATCAGCTGCCTTCAGCTCTGCGTCAGTGTGTTGCACTAGAGTTGACACTGGCTGAGCTGGCTGCATGACAGCTGTAATCAGCGAATGCTCACTAATGCTGCGCTAAACTTGAAAATATCGTGCTCTCTTCTAAGTTAAAAGTAGAGGATTTCTTAATTGCTTTTAATTCACCTGCTATCAAGCATATACCATTCCTTAAAATAAAGGTATATGAACTTTTAGTGCACAGATTTTAATCTAAAGTGTTGGACCTTCTCCGCTGAGCCCCCAAGGTTGGGTAGACCAGAGGAGCAAAGGGTGCAGCTGCCTTTGCTGGTCAGGAAAGACTCCTTCCACCCCTCCACAAGCTCACGACGCCGCAGCGCGAGACACCCGGCTCTCCTGGATCCTGGATGTGCTTTGTTAAAGCAGCTCCTTTTAACTTGCAAAAAAATCAACATTTGCTAAAGGAATAAAAGAAAAAAGGACAACAGCGGCAGAAGAGGAACGGTTCCTCCAAACTTTGAAGCTGGTGTTATCTATCAGAAACAACAAAAGGAACTCAAAGCCAGGAGATGGAAAGCAACAAAATGTATGAAAGCAAATTACTTGAATGGGGCTCTCAGAAGTGACGGTGACGTTTCGTGCTCCCTATTGGCCTCATTTCTGTTTCTGAGCGCAAAAGGAGAGTGTTCTTTAAAGAACAATGTTGTCTTGGTAGTCTCCGCACTGGTGTTATTAACCGGTTGTGTTCTGCAATTGTGCTGTTGGTCTAAAAATCATCAGGAAGTCACAGCCTACACGCAGAGTTGAAATAGAAAGGTGGTATGTAGCTTTTTTATTTTTTTATCTTTAAATAAGGAAAAAAAAAGACTGGTTTTATTCTTTAAAAGTTCTTTATAGATGTAAAAGGCACTTACTTCTCTTGACTCCTCGGTGGCTTCACAGTGGCTTTTCCTTTCCTGTGTACGTGGCCACAGAGGCCTGCAAAGCTGTTCCCACAAGAAGAGGGTGCTGATACCAGTGGGAGTGCAAAGCTGAGCTGAATCCGTGCAACACTTTTTGTCAGAAGCCCAAGGTCCATTGAATCTGGAAACCAACTTACTCTGTGAGGAGGAAAATGACCCCAAGTCTTGTTTCCGAGTCACTCAGGTTGGAGCACTTCTGGCGGAACCCGGCCCAACCTCCCGCTCGAAGCCCATCCAGCTGAGTGCGCTGCTCAGGGCTCCTCCAGCTGAGTCCTGAGTATCACCAAAGATGGAGAGCTCATCACCCCTCTGGGCATCTGTGCCAGTGTTTAATCACCCTCATGGTGTAAAAAGCTTCTCCTTCTAGAAGGGAAAGCTCATGTCCTGCATTCCCAAGAGAAGCCACCTGCACTGCTCCCCATCTCCAGTGCCCCTCAGCCCGCATGGCTATGCAGTGATGTCCTGCATGGTGACATCCTGCACGGTGATGTCCTGCACGGTGGCTGGCTCAGAGCTGGCACGTGGCCTCCACGCAGTCGGCACGTCCGTCTGGCTGCCCCAGCCACTCCAAAACATAATGTACATGGAGAGCCACAGCAAAAACCTGGAGCCTGTTATTTTTTTCTTTCTTCTGCTCTGATGTCTTCAGTGCAACAACTTGATTTGCTTTGGTTGTTTTGGGAGAGCAGAAAGAAAACCTACTCTGAAGAAGTGTGTGCTGGAAAATGTCTCGATCCTATTGAAGTCAGCAGAAGTATAAGCACTGACCTCAGCAAAACGAGCATCTAAATAAGTTTGAGCCAAGAGCATCCTAATATGACCGCACCCTAAGGCTTATGCAATTTTTCGGGATGTTTTCAAGAGTAGCCATGTTTATCTCTGCACTGTGCCCTTGTCTAGCTGAGCTGGAGTCGTGAAGAGAGACACCCTCTGTGCTGGACCTGTGCTTCACCTGGCCACATGAGAGCAGCCTCCTTTCCAGGGAAAACACTCTGATCATGTTTTAATGAAGGATTGTGCTCATTATGCCTGAATTTACAACCCACTTGCACTTTATTTTTGAGACCATTTTCCAAGGGACGTTTCAGCTTTCCAAGGGCATACATCCTCAAAGCAGAACAACTCATCAGCAGGGCACAGGTACGTGCTCCTGCATCACTGCGGTTTTATCCCTGTAAGAGTCAGACGCTCGGCGTGCAGGGCTATGTAGTTATTTGCAAACTGTGACGGTTTGGTTCAGGTTTAGCTGGGATATGAGACTTCAAATGCAGGAACTTGAGCTACAGCAAGCAGAAAGGTTTGTTCTTTGGGGAAGGATTTTGCTTTAGAAGTAGTTCAATCGACAATTGCCTTTGATAAGTAAATATGGTGCACAATCTTTACTATTTCCACGAGACAACTCTAAGAAATTTTGTGTACTGGGACAGTGAAATGCAGAGAGCATGCCTGCACTGGGTACCGGGAAGAAGCAGAAAAGGACAAAATCAGGGAGGCAGATCAACTCCGGTTCCATGGAGAAGAGGAGGAAGAAACGTTCGTCAAGTGACAAGCTGGCACGAGAGTGATGAACTGACACAAAGAGTCACAGCACAAAGGATGACACTTCATGAAATCAGAAGACACCACTGCACTGATGCGTGATCCATCCTAATAAAAATTACACTCCAAAAGGAGCTGAAGGAGAGGGATGTCTGAGGTATCCTCTTGAAGGAAAATGAAGGAAATCAGAAGATGCAAGGACCTGGCAGTGAAAAAGCTGCTTAACTAGGAGGTATATGTTAAAGAATTTGGGCTTTTAGGACACCAGAAAAAACGCACAGTTTGGAAGAGCACCTCTTCTGCAGAAGACCGGGCTGGCTGGAGCTGTAATGAGGGGTTTCAATCAACGGAAATGTGTGAAAAGAAGAGACCACCAAACCCTCAGACTGTACAAAATCTTTGTGTTGGCAATGTGTAACAGAGACAAAGACTATGCTGTGCAGAAATCCATAAATTGATTATGTATCAAGATTAGAAGCCCAGGTAATAAATGCAAGGAATAGAAATTGCTCGTTTAGAAACATGCATTCGAACTAGCTAATATTAATGAACCCTAATAGGATGACACATGACAGGAATGTTGATTAACTTGTTTATAATCTCTTTAGAAAAGATCAACTTGGAAAAAGGGAAATAAAACTGGCTCACAGTATAAAATGGTGATGCTGGCAACTATGAAGTCAGTCAACTGGAATACTTATTCATCCACTGGACCTAAGAAGTAAAGCTTGTGGTGTCCCTCCAGGTGATAATCATTTGACGCTATTAAATTCAATTAAGTTTTATGAGTCATCCCCACAGAGGATGACTACTACGTAAACACATATCAATAATGTTTGCAACATACCTCACACTCATCGTTACGAGGCAGTTCATTCTGAATGATATACACTGGAGATTTTAGTCTTCCAGAATTTATAAAGCCCCCAGATGACAATTTTCTGACAAAAAGGCTACTTCCAGCAGGAGCAACATCTACATCACATCTCATCTTGATGGACGAGGAGAAGTGGTTCATGGAACGACGATGCTGAAGCAGCCTGAGGTATCAGCAGCCTTGACTTCGATCACATCCCCTGTGTGAACGTAAAACAAGGAGATAGAACAAGTCAGATAGATAAACTCTTTGTCTTTCAGAAAGGGGAATTTCACAAAGCCAAAAAATAACAAATCAGTTGGGAGAAAAACTGTTTAAACAGGAAAACATAGATGGTATTTGCAAACCATTTAAAAAAGTTTGCCAGTCCCAGAATCCAGGAACAACCCAAACTGGTTTAAAAAAACCCCAACCACTCTGTTTTTCAGGGTAAAGAAAACCAGACTGAAAAAAATACAGTTGTATACCAAACTGACGAAGGAAGAAGTTTGTGTTAAAAATTGATGAGGAAAGCAAATGTGCACAGGGAATATCAATGGCTTGAAACGATAATTATAAGAATACAAAAGCAAATGGGAATGGGAGATTCATCAACAGTATTATTAAAAAGGTGGAATTTTTAAATAAATATCTTTGCTCTGTGCAGACAAAAAGGCCAGGTGGTAGCAGGACATTACACAGTGCTGGTGACCAAGTGCTTTTCAGCCCAGCAGTCCTTAAACAGCATGTTAAACAGCAATTACCAAATTTTTTTTAATCGGGAACTTTATATCTGAGAAGTTGGCTGAGGAGCTTTTTAAACCACTAATAACGAATTTTTCAGACATGTTAGGACATGAGAGAAGTCTCAGCAGTCCAGAGAAAGCTGAAATTGTGCCAATATTTTAAAAAGGGAGAGAGGATGGCCAAAGTGAGAGAGCGTTAGCCTGACTTTGATCCCCGGAAAAAAGCAGTGATGGGATTGATTGTGCAAGGTTTGAGTAATAAAGAATTAGAAGGGGCTAATAAAATTAAATGCTAATCAAGGTGGGTTTAAGTAAAATGGATCTTCTCAAACTAATTTGATATCTTTTTATGAGATTACAAGTTTGGATGACAAATGAAATAGTGTTAAGGTAATAGACTTCTGTAAGGCACATGACTTGGCACCATTGCCTAGTATTTTGAGGAGGAAACGGGAATGATATAATTTTGACATGGCACACGTTAAATGAATTAAAAACCACCTAACCGATGTAATTAAATGAGGAATCATCTTTAAGAGGCTATATGTTTTGTAGGGTCCTCCAGGTAGTGGTTCCTGTCCTGACATGATTTAACTGCTAGATCTCGACCGGGAAACCTGCCTCCCCTGCAAAAAAAGGTGTTACTGAAACTTTTTATAGATGAACCAAGTGTTGGACTGCAGGAAATACTGAATAGGACGGCTCACAGGTACACTCTGCTCTAGAGTTTTTTTTAGACAATGAGGTACAGCAAATTGGTTTACACTTCAGTATGGCCACGTATGAAGTCGTATCCCTAAACACAAGGACATGGACCAGAGTGACTTTGCCTCGGGGAGCAGAGCTCTAAAAAAAAAGGACTTGGATATGGGTCTGGCTGGCAGAAAGCGCCTGGTGTGCCCAGCCGGTGCCGCAGCCAGAAGAGCAAAGGCAGCAGTTGAGTGGGCAAAGTCGGCAGAAGGAGGTTACATGTTCTCTGCATTTGGCATCCCTACGGCTGAGATTTGAAAACGTCCCAGTTCGGACATCTCCAACTCTAACAAGATTTTGAGAATCTGGAATTGACACCAGGAGGACCTGTGGAAATGGGAAAAGGACTGGAAAATTTGCCCTAAGAGGTGAAAATCTGGGGAGCTCACTCTGTCTTGCTAAAAAAAGAAGAGGTTCAGGATGATTTCGCCGTGACTTTTATGTAATTGTAGGGTGCACAAGCTGAAAGCTGCACAGAGGTAAATTCATATCTGAAATAACATCATCTTAAAGATGGTGTTTTCTTTACAAAGAGAGTAATTAGCCACTAAAACAACCTTTGAATGATTGCACTGATTCTTTGCAACTGACAATTTTAAAATCAAGATCTGATATGTATCTTCAGACACAAATTAATTATGGGAGTCCCATTCATTAAAACTAAACAACCAACCAACCATGTAAACCCTTTCAACTTAACATATTGGTCTTTGGATCAGGCCCTGCCATAATTATGGGGAGTGCTGCAAAATGACCAGTGGCCAGGGTGCTTCCGCCCCCATCGCCTCGCTGGGACTGTGCAAACCACTGGAACTAAGAAAAACGCTCCTTTACGCAGACATGTCATTTCACACCCTGGCAGGCAATTAAAATGCAAATTAAAAACGTTAATTAGAACTGTTTCTACATCTATTCTAATGCACAAGATGGGAATTCTGTACAGTGTATGGAGAAGGATGCATTGTTCCTCGGGCAAAACCCTCTCGCCACTCTTGCTCTGGAGTGAGCAGAAATAGCTGCTACTTTTTTGAAAACTTGATTGCCGGGGGGGGCGGGGGGCGAGGGGGGAGAAAATAAGGTGCCGAGGTCTGATCCGGATCTCAAATGCTGGGATAAATCCACTGAAGCCAGAGGAGTTGCAGTACGTTGGTTTAACGAGATCAGAATCAAGCCCTGTAAAAATACACTGAAAGAAGGTACAGAAGGGTATCCACCCCACAATGAAACCTCTGCATTATACTGTTTTTTACCATTTCCCCCCTTTTTTTTTTAAATCACAGCCAATTTACATGTAGCGATAAAGACAGATACTGGCTAACGTAAGGCTCAAATGCACTGAACGGCAGCCTAGGGATAATCTTGTGTCAACGGGGATTGAGGGGGGGGAGCAAGGAGGAGGCTGTGCCGTGGTGCTCAGCCCCTGTAGCTCTGCCCGCACAGTACCAGAACCGGGTTTTTATAACGACAACAGCTCTGTAAATGCATGCCAGCAGGTCTCCTTTCCATGTTAAATATGCAGTTGCTCCACTAAGGCTCATCCCAATACACCCTGATGTTTAAGACAACTTTCTTCCCTTTCCTACTTAAAATCTACCTACATCAAAGATGAAATCTGGGTGCTCCCAGAGCTGTGATGAGGTTGTTTTTACAGCTATTTGAGCAGTGTGTTATACCTGCTTATTTGAAGATGATGATATTTGTATTGTTGCTAAGAATTCATGCCAAGCATAATTTTGGGGCATTGTGAAGATATCATATTTGCATATTTTAAGTATTGATATAATACAAAATTCTTTTTATGACTCTTTTTACAGCATAATAATGCTCTTTGCATTGCATGACAGCCTTTAGCATAGAAAAATTCAAAAACAGAAGAAAATTATTTTTTAGAAAATGGATTTCTTTTTTTTTTTAATCTGATTTTCATTTTCCCATGTTTGGAGCATCCCTTACTGCTCGTGACCTGCTGCATATCATCCAGATAAAAACAGTAATTGCACAGAGATACAGGCACTTCACACAGTAATGCCTTAATCAAACGAATGAAATTACTGCATTCTGAAGAAGTTTGATTTTTTTTTTTCCTTCTGAAGAGCCCTGTATTTCTAGTCTTGCAGGCTTTATGCCAGTTGCTGATGTAGAAGATGGCCCATATGAATCTCTTCCTTCTTTCCTTTCTCTCCTGTCCCTTCGCCTAACCTCAGCCCTCCCTCTGCCCTTCCCTGCTTCTTCATCCTTTGAGCACAGAGAGGCTCTATTTCTGCTCTTGCAGGCTCCATGCCAAGCCCTAGGATAGAAATACCTGGTAGAGAGTCTACAAACCTCTTCTTCCTTCCCTCCTCTGATTGATTCCCATCTTTCATTTCCCTTGTCCTGCTTCCTCATGCTCCTAGCAAACAGCTTTTGTGCCTTAGCCTTTCTGCCCTGCTCCAAAAGGGCTCTCCGGGAGCTGCCCCCCTCCCCCAAAGCAGCCCCTGCTTCTTGGCAATAGCAGCAAGCTGGCCTCAGGGCAGGGGATTTGGAGAGGCCAAGTAGCTCAGGTGGGCTTGAGGATGTGCTAATGAGCAGCACATGTTACTGGTAAGCATCCATATTTACAGGGGCTTCGAAGTGAGAAAAACCTGAGAGGAAAGATGGGGAGGAAAAAAAATTCACTGCAAGACACTGTCTCTTCTTCTATAGTCTGCTTATACATGAAATTGACTTTCTGTGTGGTGAGGGATACTTATATTGTATTTTAATTGCCTGGAAGCCCTATGGTGTTTGACTGGTGTGAGATTTCTTGCTGTGCAGGCTCGTGCTGGTGGTGACCTGGTCCTACTGGGCAGGCTGCTGCTCTGGGGGGCTTCTCCCCATGCTGGTGACCGGTATTCCTTTGTGGTGTTTTCTTTCTGTAAAGGGCTTTCGGAACAGTCAGGGTATGTAATTTGGTAGTGGTGAGCTGGAGGCGCCTGCTCGCCAGCCCCCTGTTAGAGGTGCCATGTGCAAGTGGCCGTTTTGCTGAGGGACGTAGCAATGAGAGAAACTTGGACATGCAGGTGGGGAGACAAGATGGATTTGGTGGGTGGGTGATCTGGCAGTGACGTGAGGCTCCCGTGTAGCAGCAGATTTGTTAGTGACTTCAGCCTCCTTCAGTTAGCTTATTCTGCTCTGGAGTGAAGGAAACAAAGCTTATAATGGTGTTAAAACACTGCTGAAGGACACATTTTCCTTTAGTCTTAGCAAACCTTTTGTCTCCAGCTCAGAAGAGGCACGTAAGCAGTCACAGGGCCTGGTGCTGGTGTCGGGGAGAGAGCAGCAGGGAAATGCTGGGGGTGGGTGGAGAGGCCTGGCGCTGCTCTCCCAGGGAGCAGCTTGTTGTCCCCAGCCGCGTTAACCCCTGGGGGTCCTTGTCTGCTGCTCTCCGGGCTTTTCTGGTCAGGCTGCTGAAGGCAGACGTCTCCCCTGATTATGGGGTCTGTTTGGCCTCCCTTCACGCCCCGTGGGGTGCCTGACAGCATTGAGCTTGATGAGCCCAGTCAGAGGCTTGATGGCAGCCCACCGCAAAGCCAAGTGCAACGGCTGGGCTGCAGCCAGGAGGCCATGCCCCAGCTCCTGGCCGTGAGGGCCAACGCCCGCGGTAGGACTCTCGGGGAGGGAGGTGAGAGCCCTTGCTTTAGGCCTTCTCTCTACTGAGCCCAGAAGAGGGACGTCTGGAGGGAACAGCCAGCGATGGCTCCCTGCGGCTTGATGGCCGGCGAGGGGCAGGGAGGAGGCTGTCACCTGCTGCTGCTGTGTTTCGGTGGCAGCAGATGCCGCCTCGCAGGGAGCGCTGGCAGGGACCTGTGCTGCCAAAATCCCTCTGAGGGGTTGTGCTCCTCACCTCCCGCCCAAAGCAGCAGCCCAGCGGGTTGAGGGCAGCACGGCGGCAGCTGGGCCGATGTCCTCGTGCCCACGCTGCTGCTCCAGGGACAAGAGAGAAAATGGTGATCCTGAGCAGGCACGGGATCAATGTCCTCTGCTTGGAAATGAAATTCATTAGCTTTGCACCAATGTTTTTATTTTCATAACCGCCTCAGCTTTGCTGCAGCGTTTTTGCATACAGCAGTGGGAGACCATTACCCTGGGATAATGCTCAATCCCACTGACGTGACCTGCCTTGCAGTGGAAACACAGGGGATCTCTGCCAGCCCCTCCTGGCCAAGTGGCTGACCCTTCGTTAAGGGGAATGGCTGCAAAAAAAATAAAGCCCTCTCCTCTTACAAAGTTTATCCTTCCAGCAGTTTGTGATTTTAATATGAAAAATTACCTCAGTTATTTCAAAAGCTAGCAGTTGAAAATCAGTTTGGTGTTTTTTTTTTTTTGAGGTTGGATAAACAGTTGGTAAGTGCCATCCCCGCCTTTAAGAACTCACTAAAAAAACCAGCATGTTTTGATTTGTTTGTAGAGTGAAAAGATTGTTCTTTAATCCCTTTGGAGTTGTTGGATTTGCTACTCCTGCCAGTGGAACTAATGAAAAATCCTCTAGCAGGATGTGTCAGGAAAGCCAGCGACGCCCCCTCGCCTCTCCTGAAGACAGCAGGTATCTTGGCAATGGCGGAGCAAGGGACACAACTCCTGCAACCCTTCCTGAAACACGGTAGCCATGCTCCATGCCAGAAAGCAGCGTGGGGGTGGGGGTCTTATTGTATTTGATATAAAATTGGACCCAATTATCAAATAGGAGGTATAGGAGACTTGGGGGGGGGGGGGGGGAACAAACCCCAAAACCAACAATAAAAAACCAAAATGAAACAAAAAACCCAAACAACACTACACAACGATCACTTAGTAGTTTATTTTTTTCTCCTTGGTTAGATCAGTACAGTGAAATCCACTATTTTAAAAATAATTAATGTAATATTTGTGTTATAATCTTAGGTATTCCAAACAGCAATTAATTCTTTAATGAATATGAATGATTAATTCAGTACATGAACTGTATGAAATAATAACAGAAGTTAAGCCAGGCATGTTGCACCTGACTGGTGAGAAGGAAAGAAGTTTCCATTAAGGAAGAGAGCACTTTGAGGCTTCACACCAGTTACAAGGATAAAATTAAACAAAAATAAGCTAATTGGATCTTAAGTAGGGCAAAACTGAACCCCTCTTGGGCTCAGCTCAGTTGCTGAAGCAGAGTTACCTCCTGCAGTTTGAGATGCCCTCTGATGCTGGAGACATCCCTGTGGGGCTGGATGCTGCTAACTCAGGACCTAGCGGGGAGACCAGGCAGGAATAGCTAAGTCACGCCTGTATTCAGGCATCTGAACCAGGACCAGCCCTTTTTAGTCACTTGCTGACATATGTACATGTGTTCTTAAAACCCACTGTTTTCTATTAATGGAACTAGGAATTTTTGTATTGATTTAGTATGGGAGACCATCCTTAAATAATGGTAGTTTCAGTCTCCTCTGTTAATCAAATATCTAAGCAGCAGATACCCATCAGTTTTGGAAAAAAGTCTAGCAAGCATTTTTTATGTTACTATTTCAAATATATCCAATTCCAAATGCACTTATTTTATAGTAGAGTACAAATTACACAAATCTTAGAAGCTAAAAGAGAAACAATACAGAACATCCAACCTGAAACCTCCCCAATGCCTTTTACTCAAAATCTTCAAAATGTCTCCTGAAAAGCTCCAAATGCAAAGAAACATTTTCTCAGAAAAAACATGCATTAAAGTGTTCTGCACTGGGAATCTTTCAGATTCATCACAATGGTTCACTCATTCACTATAAATCATAAGAAAACCAAGATTATGTTCCTCTACTCTTTCCCATTCCAAACACTTCCCGAGAGAGAGATGTGTGTGCATGTGTGTTTGTACACCCATAACTTGCTCTCTTTTTTTGGTTTTATTAATTTCTGTTGACTTATCTTTATATATTTCTTGGGAGAAAGAAAGATAGCAAATCAGTTCAAGTGATGAGGACAGGGCTCTTTGGCGTACCAATGAAAACTAATTCAGGAATCAAACAGTGAAATGTTTATCTAACAATTCTTCAGAGCAGGTAAGTGTTTAGTTGTTGATATAATCCCAGAAAGCAGGCTCTGATGATCATATTATCCTTTAATTATCACGAGTTCAACAGTCAAACAATTATCTTTTAATTTCCTCACCAAGATCTAAGTACCTCACAAGATGTTCAAACAGAATTTTTCCAGACCTGGGAAATCTAACCAGAGTTTTTACTTGCAATTCACTGTTTATTGTATAAATATATATATATATAGTATCCTTAAAAAAATAAACCTCATGGCTAACACTGGGAATATTTCTCTGCAGTTAAGCAGCCAATGCTTATTGGTACAGTACCTTCTTTTCTAAACTGTGCTGAAGGATGTAGAAGAACAGTTTTAACAGAGAAAGGTGTGGTGTCCACACACAGTTGACATCTGCTCAGACTTCAATGGCCGGTCGATATTAACCTGTCTTTGACAATACACATATGACTCTGCAAGTAGAGGAAAAAGATGCACCGAGAAATGGGATGATTTCGTTGAATAATGAAGGCTAATGTATTAAAAGTAATACATTTGGAAAATGACAATTGAGGAAATTCAATAGTATGTCTTGTAAACCTTTTTACTGAAGTTAAGAGTATGTCATTAATAAAATGTGTAAAATTGAAAAAAGAATTTCCTTAAATGAATTGCTTTTGGAGACGTCTTGGGAAGCATTATTTTGACAATGTTAATTGTTGTCTTTTTCTTTTTTGATAAATGGATTATGCAAAATTAATTCCCTCACTGTGTAGATTTAATCCACAACACAGGACCACTGTCAGAATTTTAAAGTATTTTGAGTTTTCTAATGAATAGATACAAAAAAGCCATACTCAATTAATTTATTAGTTTGAAATTTGAAATTATAAATCAGTCACCGTCTTTATCTACAGTTTCCTGCATTTGACCAAATCCTACTGTATGAATGCCCGGAGAAAATCATTATAGGATATTCTTGAAGACAAAGTTTTATCATAATATTCCAAAATGTTGAATAACTCCTCTTCAGTTAGGTTGATGTTGTACTCATGAAGAACCTACAAAAGACAGAGACAACTTTAAAATTTGTTCCAGTGCTTTGGGTGAGCAAGAAGCAAAAACATTCGCTTATCTTGCTAAGATTTCTTTACAAAATAACTTGATGATTCAGTTCCACTCTGTCTTAGGTTTCTCAGAATATTAGAAAATCAAACCTTCCTTTATTATCTCTTACTCTTTCCATGCCAATACTGGCTCCCTGGGATGCATGTTTGAAAACCTGCATACGCAGGGGTTTTGTCCACTAGCCCAACTAGCACTTGCCTGAGGGAGCATCGGGAAATGCGTAGCACCCATGAGCATAGAAGCTAATTTACAAAAAGTACATGTTTAAAAGGCTTCCACTACTATCCAGAGATGAGACGAAGAGGTGGAATATCTTCCTTTCCATCCTCCTTGGATGATCTGCAGCCTTTGCATCCGGAGAAACAGAAGGAATAATCCAGTCACTCAAACTGTGCAAACCCCCATGTATATTATAATGCCCGTGATGCACTCAGTGCTTTTAATTTCCATGGGACAAATGCTCAGCCTGTAAGCGTGCCGTCCTAACACTTCAGTGAGAACCCAACTTGAACAGGATGCATCTGGTTCACCTGATGCTGAAAGCCAGGTTAGATACCTCCATCTTTCAAATATTTCACCTGGGGCATTTTTTTCAGCACTTCAACAGTTTTAAATGTTCTCAATGCCCTAACATGAAAGAAAATAGTGCATTAATTTCTGAGGATTACTTCTGGTTTTAGATACACTTGGGAATTTAAACCCTGAAAGTGACCAGCAACGTGGTGTGTCCTTGTGTGCTATGCCAGTTGTCATTAGTTTTCTGGCAAACTCAGATTAGTCTCCCCCTTTCCCTCTTAACAGCTCGGTATCAGAAATTGCTTATGGCCCCTTGCAGATAGTACAGCCATAAATAGCAGTGTTACTGAAGTTAGTAGAGAGCTAATTTCTCCGTTTCAGTAAATTAAGTTACCTAGGAGATAAAGGGATCTCTACCTCCACAAATCACTTGATATCTTGTCAAACAGCAGATTAACACCTTTGTAGTAGGATTTTGGAATTGGGGATTTCTTCTTGATCTAGATCCACGAGGAGTTAGTTTTTTGGTTGTGGGTTTGTTGGTTGGTTTTTTGTTTTTTGTTTTTGTTTTGTTTTGTTTTTTTGTTTTGTTTTTTTTTTGCTTAGCTTACATCATGTTAGAAAGCTTGATTTGAAAGTTGTTGACATTGCTTTAACTATAAATGGTAATCATCACACGTCCTAGAGGAACATGACAAATTAAAATCAAAGGCTAAGGAGCCTGATCTTCACTCCTTCTCCCCTGAGCCTGGTCTGCTGAGGCAGTGGCCAAGCAGTCAGAAAGCTGCAGTGATGGACAGGGAGCCTCAGGCATGAAGCTGATATACAGCCACATTGATAGATCTTGCTCCTCAGCCTTCGTAGGGGAGCAGGCAGGGACTTAGCTTTCAGCTATGCGGCAGTGCTAGAACATATCACATTCCCACCAGTCCTAAATAAGTAAAGATTTAAAAGAGCACTCCTGTGACTGGTCTAATTGACCAGGTTTGCAGTCTGCCAGGCAGCAAGCTGGCTTCCTGCAGCTCCAGGGGAAGGGGAGCGTCAGAAGCACACCTTGTCATTGCTTATTGCAGCCAAGCATTGGCTTGCTGTGACTGAGCATCCCGTCCACGAGTTGGTCAGTTCTTTGAAGCAGTAGTGATACCAAGGGGTGTCCTAATGCACGCACCATTAAATGGGTTTAGGGCCTCACGCTATTTTTTTTTTTCTTGCAGTTGAATAACAAATATTCAGAATTACTCCAGAACAGATAATGATTATTATTCCTAGTTAAAACAACATCAAAGATTTTGAAACCAGTACAGCTAAGCAAAAATCAAGCTCCCCATGGATCTAGATGAAGAATCACTGATATCCAGAATACACAGGTGCGTATTTGAGGAGATACAAGGTACTAAAATATTTACAGAGGATATGGATCCCTTGCCTAATACAAAACTATGCTGCACTCAGAAGAGCAGAGAGAGAAACCAGAAACAGAGGCTCGCAAGTGAGGATTCCTTGATCCCGTTCCACATTTAGAAGGGACCGCACCAGTTGGAGGGTCACAGGATCCTGCAGCTGTAGTAATGCCTGAAGGGAGACCTACCAGAAGGTACGCTTCTGTTCCCTTCCCACATGTTTGTGAAAGATAGGCATTTAAACTTTTTACAGGGACCAAAGTTTTTCTCTGTTTTATCTATTCAGGACGCCACTAAGACCTCAGACCTCAAGGAATTGTAGTCACATGTGGAGAAAGATTACCGTGAGTAATGGTCAGAGCTGAAGTCACAAAGAGGGGCCGGGATGAGTCTATGCATTCTGGGTCAGTACCATTTTTCAGAAAATTTTCAGTCAGGAAGCTCAGATTAGACTACTGTGACTTTCTGACTATTAATTGCTAAATGCAACTTACTTGTCTGAAGTCTGCAATATCTAACAGTCCAGTATGACTTTCGTCATAGGATTTAAAAGTTTGCTTCATTGGTCTCCAGCAGCGCAAGATCTGGGGCTGAATTCTCAGCATTGCGCTGAAGAATGACGTGGTTTGTGGTCCAGGACTCATCTAACAAAGTGGGATGAGAAAGACTCGCATTTACTAACATCATCATGAGCACAACTGGGCACAACTATAATGCAGAATGAAAAGGTGTTGGACTGTAATGCTGCCTTAATCTGCGACTGGCTGCTGAATACTTGTTTACAAATTATTGCAAGATACTGTTTACGCAAGATTATTTTAACCTATAACATTTTGATATTCTTGGGAAGTGCAGATGGTATATTTACTTAATCACTGTCAAAGCCCTAACTTTTTATTATTTGAAACTGATTCTGAAGTCAGTGTTACTTCTGCCGAGATCTCAGTGTTTTCATATGTATTATGCTTGTCCTTGTTTCAACTCCCTCTTTCAGTCATTTTTAATTCTCTGCAGTGTTCATTTTTCAGAGTGAAATTTTTGCTTAGAAGTGACTGAATGCATAAGCCAACTGTGGGACTGGTACGGTAGTAAAGAAGAAACAAACCCCTACTGTACACTTTTCCCAGTACATAAAATATTTTGAACTTCTCTGCAGTTCCACAGCTGGACCATAGGGTTAATTTTCCTTGGGACATGTTGTGGCCTGTTATTTTAGCCTGGCTAAACTTATTACAGTGGTGTACCCTGAACACATGTGAACGGCAGAACTATTCATTAAGGTAAAATTAATTCTGCTTGTACAAAGCTTCAACACTGGAGTGATGAGTAAGGGACTTTGGGAAAAGTCAGCAAGCCCCAGTCCACCTGCAGCGTCTGGATCTGCTCTACTGTTTTCTTAAAATACAGCTCCATCTCAGCTTCCCCCTGCACGCTCCTGGTGTTTATTACTGGAATTGGGTAAGTCGATAGCGCCCTGTTTGTGCCAGTTGCACGTGCCAGTGGAGTCCCTACAAGCATCTCCTTGTGAAGGAAATGCACGGTTGGCTTTATACATCTACTATGTGGACACAGAGGCTGTGCTGCACCTACACGAGTTGTAAGAGGCCTGGGGGGCAGAGGCACCTTCTTTCCCTGCTCTTGGGGTATGCCTCGTTCAGACTATGTAGCTGAGGAATGAGTGGGCACATGAATAATGCAGTTTCCAACCCAAAGTATTGAGTATCCTTGTGAGCTGAAGGGAGGGAAAGGGCACTTTACGATGATTTCAACTTGGGTTATTTTCATAGCTCAGAGCCTGGATGCTTCCATGAAGCCCTAGGCCATTTATTCTCTCAGGCTTTTGAGAAAGAGAAGGAATTGTGCCTGCCACCAAAAAAAAAAAAAAAGATTTTATTTGTTTTTTTTATTATTCCTTTTGATGTGTTATTTGTGCACTTACTAGGTAGAATGGGCTGAGCAATCTATGAGGAAATTTCACTTTGAATATTACATTATATAAAGGTGCTCAGAACATGTACTGAGACCTTCATTATTTTTTCTGAATAGAATAAATAAAATAAAAATTATTTGACACAACTAGATAGGCACTTAAAAATTACTGCTTTATCCACTCTAGAATACTGGGATGGAATTTTACATCCTCAAATTTGTGTATAAAAGAAACCTTATGGATAATGAAGTTCTTTGATGCAAAACTTAATAGTTTTACCTTACTCTCCCTACTGCTAGTGAATACTTGATAATTCCTAATGATACTCTCTTCATACCTTGGTAGCAATCTGTTCGTTCCACATCTGAAAACAGTTCGGTAATGTAATTTCTCTATAAAATGCTGCTACTAACCATATCTAAACTAATTAGGCACAGTCAGAAACAGCCTAAAAATGTAACAGGCTCGCTGAATGAGCAGATTTGGAATTTGGCACTGTTCCTACTACATAACTTGATTGGGATGCTATTACCGATGCCTTCCTTTCTGGGCCACGAGAGCCAGATTTTTGTGTCTCTTCTGATCTTTTCCGCCCTAGAGCGGTACTGTGGGCAGAGGGAAACAGCCTGTGTGTAGCTGCCTTGCTGGGACTCTTTTGCCTCTTCATTGCAGCTTGGGAAGCAGATATGTGTGGCAGGGAGAGCTGCAAGGGCGCAACGTGTGCTGACCAGTCCTGGCTACTAGATGTTTTTAGTGACCGTTACCAGCAGTGCAAGTGAGAGCTTCCTCTGGGCTTTTCTTACAGTGCTGGGTGGGGAGCAGAGGCACAGCCTGCTGACAAGATCTCTAGTTGGGGCCATCCTAAGACACATCCCATGCACTTTTTATTTCTAGCTTGATTTTTATTTAGTTCAACAAAAGCTCTTACACCATCAGCTCCCGTGTTTTCTATTTGGAATTATATTCCAAATTCGAGCAAATTTAGCCAATTTACCATATAACCTGAACACATAGAGCATGATCCCAAGGAGTTAAATCCTCCAACTGAAGGAAATACCAAATGAATACTAGGAAATTAATATCATGGGATTAAATAAGAAAATGCTGGGAAGTCCCTGCATGAAGTGACTATAGAAACAGGCCATGAAATATCCTGTCTGTACAGAAGAAACTGAAAAAAAATCGTAATATTGATTTTTATGAACATTGTACCTACCGGGTTTTGTGGCTTCTGTATAATTACCCTCTGTAGCAGTGACCTTTCCTGTGGTTTTAACAACAAGATACAACTCTGAAGGAAATCGTAGTATGCAAATCTTCCATTTTTCTTTAAAGCATATTTTGTTGTTATTTGATTAATTTCCCCTTCACTTAAATCCAAATTGAACTTCTCTGCTATATCTGAAATGCGAAGAAAGAATACTCATTTTGTCATTCTTAAAAATAGCCAGTCGTTGTCCTGTGTTCACAAGTTCTAGCAGGAATATGTTGACAGGTCATCAGTTGCAGCGACTGCTGCGTAAGTGTGCTGTGCAGTTCTTGCTATACGCAGCTATATGCATACGCCTATACTTACAAGGTGGCAGTTCACATTCTACAGGGTTTCAGGGGACTGATAACATGTCATTTTGATTTTAAATGCACAACAAGTACTCCTTGACATTAACTGAGATAAAAGATCTCATAAGCTAACATGTTCTTATAGCCAGGACTTTACATTTGATTATACAGGTGCACGCTGTCTTATCACACATGGAAGCGTCCTAACAAAGGCACAGAAAATCCTCTCTCTAGAAGAGAACACAACAGAAGAGCAGCATAGTTCAGCTCTTCTAAGAGTAAAATCCAGGGTCCTTTCAAATCAGCAGGCATTCAGCCATCAAGACCAGTGCAACCAGAAGCACCCACAAGGAAAAGACTGGTGAATCTATTTATTCAAATATGCCCAGGCACAGCAAGGGTAGAGTATTGGGAAGGTGATGAGAAACTTGTGTACATGCCGTACATACCCACAAGCAAAGCCGTGCACGCTTTTTCCAAGGAGCAGGTAATTCTGAATAGGGAGGTGAATGTGTTGCACCCAAGGCTACTGTAAGCTATTCTGCTTTGCAATAGCAGGGTGGTACCTGGAGCAATCGCGCAGTGGATGCCACTTACTAGAGGCCAGATATTCCTATGGCTGGGACACCAGAAAGAAAACAGAATGCATCTGAGAATGAGTAAAGCACTTTTCAGATGATAACAAACCTAGGAAGTCTGACACTGCGATTTCTCCTAGCTTGCTGACATCCTTCTCTTGGCACGCGTTCAGTATGCCTCTCCAGGAATGTTGGATGTTCTTTCTTATCTTATTTTCTATTGTTTCACAGTTAAGGATAGGTGTAGAACAAGTTGTTGTTGTCTGAGGACGACTGGATGTTGGTATCTAAAAGCAAGAGATAATGGTAATTTTTTTCTATTGAGTTTTACTGGTTGTGTAGACAAACCACCAGATGACAAATCCAGTTCCTAGTCTTCCAAACTTCAGGTTAATGTATCATTTGAGCCACTTCTAAGTCTGATTTGTATTGTGTCTGCAAAACTGTAGGTAAAAATATGAGAACACTCTTAGTGTCAAAATGATGCTATTCATTTAATGGGCCTTGACCACCTTTTCTTTATTTGGCTTAATTTGTAAATCATTTATAGTTTCTCCAAACTGTTTCTTATTAAATGAGAGATACCGTGTTCAAAAAAAAGCTATGTAGCGCCATCTTAGAACAAACAACTAAACCAGTGCAAAGTCACTGAATTATGGAATAACGTTGCTTTGATTTGTTACTGGGAGAACTCCTGGTCCTATGCAGAGCCACAGAAGGAATGACGTGAGAGGATCCCAGTGCTCAGTGTCTTTTTGATTGCTGCTTCAGCAGTGCTGTGGGTGAGCTGGAAGCAAAGCCTCAGCCTATCACTGTACAGTACGTGCACAAGCGGTATTTATGCTTCTAGATCCAGTATATAATCTCATATATAGTGAGACTTCCCAGTGCTCACTTGAGGGTTTCGCTGGTGCAGACTTGCTGAGGCCTTCACACACATTTCCATGCAATGAATGCTGCAGGACCATTCATCCTGATCAGCGTTCAGGCTGGCTGGGGTCTTTCCAACATCCCTAAGTTTGGGGAGACTTAAGTTCCCTTCCTATTGTCTTATTCACAGGCAGTAACAAGGAATTTTCCATTGCTTTCTCTGGGAACTGGATCAAAGCATGAAGGATGCATGTAGCTAATTGTCTGGGCTTTTCAAGAAAGAACCTATAGTTAATACAATAATTGAGCTAGCAATGGGCCAATGTTTAGATTTACCAGCCCTGACAAGTTGTTTGCATCTTTAATTTGCTCAATCTGTTATTTCTTTTTCAGTAGCTAAACATCTCCATGTAGAAGTCGTAAGAAAATCCAAGCATGTTCCAGACACTGAATAATTCTAAATATTTTATTTTTCTGTTGTAGGTTTGGTTTTAGCCAAAGAACGTGGAATAGGTAGGTGCAGCTCCACAAGGGGGATATTTAATTTTTCTGCCTGTAATGATTTCCCCACCTTTCTGTGAATTCTAGCACCAGGGTAAGAGGCCAGCATGGCAGTGGAGAGGACCAAAGTGCATTATTGACATGAAGTATAGGTATGGATGCAAAAATGAAGCAAAACTACTGCATTCCTAATTCACTTCTCTTACTTCTCTCAGATCACTGACCTTCATGGCAAGTCTATCAGTCAGACTATCAGGCATTAACAACTGTAATTTGGCATCCACCAGAAAGCAGGGAAGACCACCAAAATGTTTTGGACAGGCCAGCAAACGCCTACTAGAAAACTGCAACTGCCAATCCTGCCTAGCTTTGTCAGATGACCACAGATAAGCTGTCTATATTTTTTTATGCTGCTTTTGCAGCTATTGGGCCTTTGTAATTTGGGCTGTTTACTTTTTTCTCAGAAATCTGATTGTGCTTAAACACAGAAATTTTATTTGCCATAGAGGTCTGATGGATATGTGTACGGTAATGTCAGGGAATGCTGTTGGTATAAATTGACATATATCCTTTGACTTTAGTGGATTTACTGTCTGGCCCAATTTTTGTCATTATAACACAGTTTTGCAAATTACCTCGTTTGCTTATTGACGGGTCGTTGTGCCTGATTTCACAGGCAATCAATAGAAATACCTTCACTGAGTTCCACAGGTATTATTTTCAGCCTCTGCACAAAAATGAAAATCCAGAAAATTCATAAAACAACCACACTTACGCTCCTTTGCCCTACTAGAGAAGATGATGTCTTGGGACGTTCAGGCTGAGAAGACATATGTGGCTCCTGCACGGCACCGGGAGCTGGCTTGATAGAAGTTGCAGACCTGGTTGCACTGGGAGTGCTTGATGGCATCGTTACAAGTTCTGAGCTGAACTTCCTCAAAAAGTCCTGATACTTCAACCGTCCGTCAGCGCTGACATCCACTGTGTTCCAAAGATTTTCAGACTAATGAAGAAGCAAAAGATGACTTTTGTAAATGCTAGTTTTACAACAACAGAACCCCCTTATGTACTAAGGATATGACAACACGTATCAAAAAGAAAGGGAGAGGATGCCTTGGAATAGAAGGAATCCTACGGCCTATCTTATTAAAAAAAAATCACAGCTTCTCTGCAGAAGCCTGCACAAGGCTGGGAAAACAATGAAAAAGGGATTTCTGCAGGACATTTTTTAATTGAATTGGGCCCTTAGTGTGCTGTTTAAAGTACTAAACCCTGTGATTAGACACAGTGATTGAGCTGCAGTATAGAAGAATAACGCTTTAACATGAGATGTAAATCAAATACATGGTGCACTTGTATCCTGGCTAGGTACCATTGGGGCGAATTTCTCATGCTATCAGGTGTGCCTAAGTTATACCACCATCTCAGGAGGCCATTAAGGTTCCTCAGTTATTGTATTTGCATCAACAACTTATTTCACCCTGAGGGCAAAAGTGAATCAGCATGAAAGAACATAGCAGGAAATCTTTACAGCCTCTAGAATCACATACAGTTACAACGTATGGCCAGGAACCGTACCTCTACAATACGGCCAGCCTACAGAAGACCTGGGTGCAGCTGTTGATACCCTCACTTCTGCTGCCCGTGGAGGTCCGTGTGGCTGCTTGGCCCAACACAGGGCAGGTAGCCCACCCTCTGGGCTACTTATGGAATCGTAAGGACGAGGCTGGGCTGATTTCCCGCTGAACAGCACTTTATTCAGTAACTAGCTGCACTGAATTAAATGGGACTACTCATGATATAAGCTGCTAATCAAAGCAAGGATTATCACAGCCTGCCCTTAAACAAGCTGCACTCATTTTGTGAGTGTTTCAAGAGTGATCAGTATGCCTTTTTAAGGGTCGTCTTTATTGATTTTTAATGTAAATCTAATTGGGAACCTCAGATTGCTTTTGATTTGATCTTTTTCGGCAGAGACTTAAACCCTAAAGGAAACCAGTCACCTCTTTGATGCATGTGCCAAGTTGCAGTCAAACTTCAAAGGGCAAAGGATACATTTTGAATTTCCTTTTAACTTTCCCCCATTGGCCTGGCTGCTACCACATTATGAATTATAAACAATTCTATTTTGCGCTTGTGATTATACTTCACACTTCATACGAGGATCTCAAAGTGTATTACAAACTTCAATTAAATAGAACAATACCCTAATGAGCTGGGTTAGCTATAGTTAGAAACTATTTCAACACCCAACAAAGTTTAGCCATTTGGGGGATTGCAGATAGTTCAAGCAAGTCAAGGAAGTTCAAGCAGAGAGGAGAAGAGCGCCTGTGATAAAAAGGGGGATGTCAGTTGGCAAGATATTAATCAACACCTTGCTTGCAGCTTGTTTACCATCCTTAGCCTTTTATGAAAAAGGTGACAGCATCAGAAATTCAGAAGACCAAGAAGCCAAACTTCAGGAAGAAATTCTTCATCCACTACTCGATACGGATCCCAGCTGAGCCTTACTAACAGCAAACAGTAAGTGGCCATCATCCAGAAAAGGATAAAAGAAGACATTTTCTGTGAAGTCATCCAGACTATGACTGTTAGTAACACTTCTGTAACAACTCTGAGCAGTGACAACAGCCTAAACGACAGGGGTTTGGATTAGCAGTGGCAAACCCTGTACCCAGATTGGAAGGCTCTCCTGGGGCATCTTCATATAGATATACGTAGGCATATCTTTGAGAGGCCTGTCAAAATCAAAATATCTCTGGAGATACAGGGCTTGAGTCTCACTCACACAGAGGCTGCTGCTTATATAAATGAGGCTCCTCAGGCCTGCTTCTCGTTGCTATTATGGATGACAGTTTCTATCAAGATTTTTTTTCTTCAGTTGTCTGAGGTTCTTTTAAGTATAAAATAGCTCCTGTGTCCCTTTGCTGCTTCTTGAGCGTAAAGTAGACAGGATCTAGTCTGCCTTGCTGCTTCCAGAAAACAAAAAAACCTGAGATTTTTCACAGCTCAGGAAGGTGTGCGTTCTCCTGCCTCGGCCGGGGGTCAGCCGCGAGCTCACCCTGGTGCTTCTGCTCAGCGGTTCCCAGGGATGAGGAAAGAGTGTCACCACATTTTCACTTTTGTTTTCACCTGGTGTTGAGGCTCCAGGTTCAGAACTGGCACTTGCACTTAGTACCTCACCAGAAGTGGGGCTCCTAGGAATAGAGCACACAGGTCATTTGCATTTTTTTCTGCTATTTTCAAGGGGGAAGTGGAAAATATTTTGATTTTTTGCAGTGCTTTCATCTGCAACTTCGCACATGCATAGCAGCACCTGCTAACATGGCAGACTGTGCAATATCTTTGCTATAATTACAAGCAGGCCCCACTCCTGTCTGCAATTTGTAGTCAAAAATGTTGCTGGGAAGTACAGGGCCAAGAAATCAGAGGATATGTCTGAATGAGCAAAGTACTGAAATAATTTTCTGTAGTGCAGACATGCATATGAGTTTGAAGGCTCTGTGTCTTGTCCTTCAGTTTGCTGCCAAATGGCATTGATGCAGTCCTGAGCATGAAGGTTAGAGTGCTGTTAAGTAAAATCTGAAATCTTTTAGTCAAGGTTCCCTCTGTTTTATTATTCACCTAGTGTTTGGACTAGGAAAAATCACATTGAACCAGCACTAGCAAAGATAAAAAATGGCTCTTTTCGTTTTAAGTCCAGCAGAAGCAGAATCTTATGAAAGACTGGCCTCTCAGGTTCCCCTGAGATTAGCATTGGGCTAATTGGATGGTTTGTGCTGCCAGATTCATGCCATGACTTCAGTCACTCAAGCTAAATTCAAGGTTACTTCAACTCTGCTGATGCTAATCTGGGGGAATCTTTAACCCAGAAAAGTAGCTGAGAGGTGGCCGGGAAATGTCATATGCTTGCCCCTTTCTTTGTCCAACGAGGGCAGGACAAAACAGCTGCTGAGAAAAAGGAATTTGCATTAGCTCCCCATGGCAGTGCTTTTTATTCCATGCTGTGAAGGTTTTTTTCCCCATCAACTGGAAGTGGATTAACTTAAAACTGAAAAAAGAAACTTTTAAAATAGCAAATATACAGATAAAGAACTAGTGAAAGAGAACTACTGTGCTTTAAATTCACACCTTCCTATTAGCAATAGCATCTCCGTGACTTTGCTTTAGAAAGCCTGCGATTATTATAGTTCATAGCCATACTCAGAGATAAGGAAAAAAATAATCATCTCCCACAAATGTAGCAACAACTGTTCATGGAATGATAGTCTTAAAACATTTTCATTTCATCCAAATTTTTAAACTACTTGCCTATACACAACAGTGTGCAAACGCATATCTCTAGCCAAGGCCAATTTACCCAGTTGTACACTTAAATTAACAAGAAAAAATAATATAGTTTTCTTACGTCTTCTTCACTTAGATGCTGAAAATGTCAGTTACATATATCCCAGAACTCCTCTTTTGATACTGTATTATCTTTTGAAGAGTCAATATCTTTAAACTCGTGTGCAATTGTGTTAAAACCAGCAGTTACTACTTCTTGTATCTGTGAGAGGATGCCTCTCTCTGACAGCTCCCGAGAAGACTTAGGCGGAATGACTTTTTGCCCTTCCTCAGTCTAGACAAAAAACATACACAGAGAATCAGTAATGGATCCACTGAATAAATTATAAATTGCAGTGTGGCATTCAGCCAGTTGAAGAGGGAAACGTCCGTGGAGAAGGCGGCCTTCGAGAACCCGCAGGCAGTAAAACCTGCTTCCAGGAATTCTGGCTTGCACCACAAAAGAGAAAAGGGGCTATGCAAGTAGTTAAGGGAAAAATAATAGACTCTCTATAAACGGGATCCAACTGGTGACAGGCCAACAAAAGCACAGGACTGCAAGACTGACCTAAACTTTTACAAAGGTCTAAAAAATTGGGTGATCTTACAAAGAGGGCTATTCTGTTAATGCAGAAAAAAGGGAAGTGAGCGCTAACTAGCCCAAATATCCCAAACGTATTCTTCTCATCTGAATAGTCTTCAGCACGCAGTGGAAATCTCTTTGATTGAAAAGGCACTTTAGTCCCAAGATGAAAGAGAGGGCAATTATTTCCCTTTCCTTTCTAAGTTCCAGGTATATTTACGGCGGTACTTTTTAATCTGGTCATCCACAGTAGGGATACTGCAGCTAAACGATGCAGTTGAAGGCTGCAAAGGTACAGAATATGTGAGGGGAAAGCAGAGAAGGGGTTCGGTACGAGTGTGTCAATGCTAGTACAAGATGTGCACAACCCCTTTTTTTCAGTGTGTTGCTTTCAAATCTAACACCGGTGTATGGCTTTTAAAACCCACCGCTGGAGCTTATTGCTAAGTAAACCCCCATTATGCATTTTGCAGGGTGGAAATCCACACTTTGGGTAAATACAGTAGAAGGTCATATGGCAAGCAGAAAGAAAAAGGACAAAATACACTTGGTTGGAATAAGCTGCAGAGTAAAGCACTGGTAGGCTTTGGTATGGACGTACCTGAGAATACCAAAAGTCTAACTGTGCGTGCAAAAGGCTACATTTCATAAAGTTAAAAATCAATGAAATCTATTCAACATTTACATTCTACCTCCAGAATTAGCAGTAAACTTCAGTTTTTAGAATGAAAGCAAGTTTTACTTATAAGAGTAGTCTCAGGAATGGCACAATGTGGAATAATAATGATAAAAAAAAGCAGTATCAGAATTTTGAAGAAGAAACTACTTATTTTCAGGAATGGAAGCTGACTTTCCACCCACTGTACTGTCTAAACTAAATATGCAACATATCTTATAAGCAAAGTTTTCACAAAGACAAGTGGCAGCCAGTTTTACTATAGCTGTGGTAATGGGTCCTGGTAAAAACAAAAAAAAAAAAATCTGGTTTTGGTTCAAAGACATTTCTTTACAGCATGTTAAATGTTACTATCATATTTTATACCCCCATGTTTAAGCATATAAGCTTTGCCACCTTCTTGCTCCGTGCAATATGAAATACCAAAAAAGAAACAGATGGCTTTTGGTCCTGCGCTCCTGTTTCCTTGTCACATCTCACATGATCATTATAACTGGATGGAAAAGAAAATATGTTTCTTACAGAACTGCAAGAAACCTGCCTCCTAATCAGGAAAGACTCCACTATCTTCAGATGAAAATAACACTTTTCAATGTTAACCATGCTTTACATAAAACATACGTGTGGGACAGACATTACGGCTGCATTATTATTAAGAGAAGAAATACGAGAAGAGGAATCGTGCATGCAGACGTGGGAGCCGGTTTGTGCCGTAGTCAGGAAACGAAGGTTGCTGGACACGGTCCAGCACAGGGTGCACCTTCTGCCTGCCTAACATTACTGCAGTTAAAAAACACTGCACCACCCCTTTTAATTATTCTAATGAAGCCAAAGACTTAGGGAAAGTATTACTGCCCTGCAACCTTTTAAAGAAACATCTTTTGTAAGTGTAAGCTTTCCTAACATATTTAATTTCAAGAGCTTTTTGTTTATTTCATAAGACCTAATGAGCTTTGATCTTAAACCGGTTAGAGAGCCAACAAAAAAAAAAAAAAAATCACTTGCTCTTCCTGCTAACTACAGATTGAAAACTAGAAAACCTTATTCAGTTATTGCGTTACACTCATCTACCACATGCAGTTAGTACATTCAGTGTGTATCTATGACTCTATCATGCACTGCTAAAATAATCTCCTTTAGCTGAAATAATGGAGCTGGAGCCTAAAATCTCAGACTCTGGACATTTAAGTGCCATTTCTCCATTTGAAACTAACCTTATACACAGCGTGGCTACATTTCTTAGGTCTGCTGTGTCTCACTTCAGCCTTGAAAGGGAGCAACGGGAATGAAGCTGTCCCAGAGCTGTGCAGCGTATGTCCTAGCAGTGCTTACAGACCTTTACAGAAAGGTTTTTGTTGGATGAAAAAGGTGTTACTTCTCTTTCAGGGATTTCCTGATATTTGCTGCCATGTGCTCCACTCGTCCCATTGAGCTCTGTATGTACATCACTTCAGAACTCAGGGGCCGGGACTCTACGGCCCGCTCCCGCTTCGTGGCTTCTCAGACTGCCACACGGCCTCTGAGCAGTCCCTGCCCCACACCACGGCCACGTGCCAGCTGCCGCCGTAAGCTGTGAAGTCCAGATTACCCGACTGGCCTGCTCAGCTCTTCACAGGCTTTCTCGCCCTTCCTAACAGAATTTGAGAGTGCCTTGGGAGTACCGTGTAAATCCACTTTCACCTCCTGCTTTCACCAAGACAGGGGAGGCATTATTACGAGGCTTTTCTTATGGGCCACCCTATGTAGCTCGCTTGCTGTTCAAAGCAGGGGTGTATTTTTCTTCTTTAGAAAGTTCCTTGCACAGCCTCATGTCCTTTTCTATAAATGGCATAACTATGCTGATTAGTAATAAAAGAAGGCTCTGCCACCCACACCTGCTCAGTGAAGCTCCATTCCTGCAGCTCCTTCCTGTTTCTGGAAGATTTTTCTATTAAGAGGAATTCTTAATTAGAAAGTAAATCAGTACATCAAGATAAATTACAATTTCTCTGGTCCTGTTCCCTGCCCGTCACAAGTCTGACCCCTCTCGCTTTCTGGGGAGGCTCAGAAAGCAAAGGTCTTGGGAAAGAGCTTACACAAGAAGGCCCTTATATCTTCCCCTGAAAAAGGATGCATTTTCCTCTTTGTACGTGAGAATGACCTTTGCCAGAAGTAATCATCCTTTTGACAGTTTACACAGCTTTAGTGGCTTCTGTCCTTCGCCCATGGGCCCTCCTTTACCCTAACAACATATATCTTCAAGTTGTTTTCCATAAATGCTCTTCCCTAAAGATGTGTGGAAGCAGCAGAGTGAGTTGCCTGAGCATGGATTGGGGTGGAAATGCGTTTTCCTCTTATGTTCAGCTAACCAGTAATTCACTAGCCAGCCTGTTCTAGCTCTCAGAGTCTCAGCACTATAGAGAAGCTTGTATTTTATCCCTGGGTTACAAGTAGAGCTGTATCCTCATCTGGCAGTGATCAGTTTAGCTCCATTAACCTGAGTGCTGATTTACGCCTGCTGAGGATTTGATAGCTGGTGTGCAACAAGAGCTTGCAATAATAAACCCAATTATAAATAAAAGATGAAAACTCCGTTGAGGGTCATTCTGTAATGTACCGTTTCCCTTTTGACCAACTGTTTGCAACAGACAGATTCAAGTTTTGAGGTCACATTTGCAGGATAAAATACTCTCGGTAGTGTTTAAAATATGTAATGGTATACGATGGTTTGACAAAACGATTTGACACAAGGAGTCAAAGGTGGCCTACGTGCCAGTCTCTGCCTTGTCTAGAAAAAAGCCACATTCCTCTAAATGTAATTAAAATACCTATTGTGTTAAATAACTATGAAATATTAAGCCTAGGTACAACTGGATAAAGAAGCAGGAGCCACACTGAGGCTTCCCCGCTCCTCTGTCTCCCCAGCAGTGTCTAGCCCATCAGCAGTACGCTTGATGGTCTACTAGTACATTCCCTACTTTCCATTATCCCTACTTTCTCCTTCTCCTCTACTCTTAGTGAATATAAAGTGAAAGGCTTCCATCCCAAGGAACAATTTGCCATTTAAAAATGCCATTAGACCCTTTTCTTCATTACTCAGAACAGAGAAGGAAAGAGGGGTATGGCTTTGGCAGGCTTGTCAATGGGGAAAGATCCCAAACCAGATATCCTGGCACAATGAGGGACAGCACATTGTAGTCTTGGGGAGAGCACTGCACAGGAGAGCAGGGGCAAGGAAGGGGAATTTTCAAACCAGTTTTGCTATGGATAAAGAGAAGCATGGAGTTAGATCATGGCATAAGGAAAGCTTTAACGTTTCTCAGCCTAAAGCAGATGTAACACTGGAAAAATAGATGCAAACATGCAGGTATGCCAGAAGAGGTATTTCCCTGGAGCTCAGCTGTTCTACGTGAGGACAGACAAAGCTTGTGGCGCTGCTGACTGAGGACAGGGACATAATCAGCAGGCCTGCTAATCTCTGCTGCCGGTGCAATGGGTCATGACTGATGACAGTCAGTTGTCTGATCAAACCAGTGGCCCAGAACAGGAGGGCCCAGAGGTTCGACAGATGAGGACACTGAGTAATGAATAAACCTGTAGAACTCCCACCCCCAAGACAGGGAAAAGCACAGCCTCTGGAGAGCAGGTCCTTATGTATTGCTGCTGCAATTTCACAGGTAGATCATGGCAGCAAAATGAACTTCAGCTCCCCACGCCTGAACACAGTGCACAGGGGCAGGGTTAGTAACACCGCTGAATTGAGGAAGCAAGGTTGCGGAAAGACTGAGGATGTCACTTCTCTGTTGTGTGGGTTTTTTGAGCTCCAAAACAACATGGTTACAACAGATACACTGTAGAGTTGCACTCTGCGCACTTCATCACTTGCAGGCAAATCAATGTTTGGGGAGTCACAGCACAGCCACCCTCTGTTCATGGAGCTGGTAAGCTGTATCAGTGCTGTCTCCTCTGTTGATTTAGGAATAGTTTCCAAGATCACAAAGAAGCTGTTTTGTTTGTATTTTACAGGAAGGGGTTGTAGCAGCCACTGCTGAGAGCAATGAGACGTGAGAGCAAGTGGCTTTAGCTCTGTAGACTCTCCACCAGAAATATGCCCAACAAAGATGGAGACAGTGACGATGTACCCGTGCTTTTCACTAGCGAATAGCAGAAACTAGTCCTGGACCTCAGTCCTGGGACCTGGAGGTACAGTTCTCACAGTGCCAGGCTTCGAGAAGAGACGTGAACTTGCTGTACTGAGGGGAATCCTCTCATGGGTACTGGTCCAAGGAGAAGCAGGATGCTCTCTCTGTCAGGAAGAGCATCAAGGATGAACAAAGCAGCCAGCAGTTTTGCAGGAAGGTTGATTAGATGCAACTGGCTGAAAACAAAATGCGCTCAGCTGGTGAAGAAGGCACTCTGCAGCATGAGACAGACAGCAGAGAAACTCAGAACAGGAAGCTAAATACAAACAAAAATGGAGAATTTAGTGTGGAAACAGAAAGTTCAGGATGAAGCTAAATCAAATGCCTGATTTGATATTGAAATGTTCTGCAAATTTTTCTACAAAGAAGTCCTGGACGTCAATCTGATTTCCAAATTTAATCATTTTAGATGAAATCACATTTTTAAAAAAAAGCTTTGCTGAATATATTTCCACTCACTCCAGTAATTCCCTTTGTGAGCTGAAAGACACACGTGTCAGCAAACCCCTCATTACCTCAGTTCCTGCCCTTGAACAGGCACAAGTGATGATCTGTCCCTTCCTTCTGTCATCTCCTCAACCTGACCTGCTCTCTTTCTACTCACTGCTGGACTTGACAGGTGAAGGTTTACTAAGCTTGCAGCAAATCACTCAGCACTCTCGGCTCCAGAAAGGCTAAACAACAAATTGTTTGGCTCTAATCACAATCCCTCCTTTCCCCATATACTCCCCACTGTAGCGCAGCTGTGCTGATCCCGTATGGACACCTTGCTGTTCTAGACCTGACCAGCATGCCCTGAACTACTGCTTTTAACATGTTCTTTACTTTTTTCCCCTTCCACATCTGAAATAGCTCACAGTGGGTAATGACATGCGAGTACATTTTCTTTTGGGGGGGTCTGATTCCCAAGTGCAGCTTTCATTAAGCTGGACTGCATTAGCTGCTTATTTTAATGCAGAAGAGCTCCACTCAGGCCTGATGAATCACTAGACTGGCAGGTCAGTCAAGAAAAGTTCATGATGCATATTCCAAGCTCCAGGGTCTGGACTTCTACAAATATCCTCAGAGAGCCCACTGATGGTTAATAGCGTCCCACCTAAGACAATGTCTTCTCTGTCTCCTTCCTCAGCTCTTCTGCAGTTGGTTAGCAACATCCAAGCTAAGTGCCATAACCTTGGCTCTTTCTTATCTGAATATTAAGATGCAATCATATTGCTTAAAATACTTTACGTTTCTTTAATTCTATTTTTGTATAGTATAGCCCTACAGCTCTACAGAGCTGTATTTCAGTGGGCATCTGCTCATATACAGCTCTGTAGTGTGTATTCTAGAGAGTTAATCAGAACGTAAAGCTCATCAACATATGTCAAAGCCATCAAAAGATCCATGTGATGTATAAAACATTTAGAAATAATTTCTGCAAGATTTTTTTCATCTCCCCTTATTCAGCTGTTTTCTAAGGAAAAAAATACAACTTAAACCTGTATGGCTTTTGGGTTTGTGAATGTTTGCCTTTGTGGTTGTGGGTGTTATTTATGAGGTGCCATTTGAGACAAAAGTCATCCCAGGCTCATACTTCACTAGTTCAGTAAATTTTCCATACTTTAATGATCAAGCTGCATACTTTACTTGTTACTTTTTAATATACTTCAGTGATCAAATTGTATAGCATAATGATCAGTTTTCCTAACGTGCCTGAATGCATTGCATACCTCATTAATTTAGATACATACTTTAGAGGCCAAAATTGTAGCGTGTTTGGATGAAGAGAATAATTTAACAACCAGTCTCCTCTCAGAACCTGCACAGGAGCCCAGGAATACCTGTGAACCCAGGGTGGGATGAAATTGCAAAGGCGTGGGAAATTTTGGGTTGAACCCAAAATGAAAACATGAAATTTGAGAGCATCTGGAAGCTGAACCAGCACTGTGAACCTGGTTCGTATTTGTTTTGTCTTTTCGAAAATGTTCCCTTGTGGATTAATTTGAGTTTTTAATGATGGATTTATCCCTTCTACCCCTAACAAACACAGCACAGAAAACTGTTCAAGGTGAATGCCTAATATTGAAAAAAGCAGAACAGGCTCCAGTCCTGTCATGGACCGAGTACCTCCTGAAAGATGTGGAGGTAGCTTACTTTTTTGCTAAGCTGAGGTGGAAAGTATTTGGGGTCTTGAAGGACTAACAGTTTAAAGAGACTTCACGTTAAAACGTACACTCTTGCGGAGTTTGATCCCAGGAATTGTGCAGCTTGTCAAGTTGTTAAGGAGGCTTAGCACCTACTTTGAGGATGCGAAGACTTTACAGCAAAACTTTCCCTAACAAAAGAAGCTACCTATTCTAAAGTTAACATGAAAGCTTGCTGGCGGGTCAATATTACAGCACACAAATACATTCTTAAAATAATCATACAGATATGTTATATTTCATACAATTGGTCTTTGTGCTGGTATGACTCAGTTGAAGCTTATTGAATTTATATCAGCATAAAAGCAGGACAGGGGGAAATGCGCCATTTTCTAACCTGTACAAAGTATTCCACTGTTTTACACTTGAGAACCATGTAATCTATTATATCTGTTAAGATTGCATTTTAATTTTAATAAGCTGAAAATACAAATATTTAAAAATCCCCAACTATTTTTTAAATAACTATAATTAAATGTAGTCCTGCCACTAAGGACAAAGTAACAGTTAACACTACTATAAATATTAATGCTAAATTTACAGAGAATAAAATACATTTAAGCAACCTTATAAAATTTTAAGTAAAGCTACACTTTTAATAAGCACTTTGGTAAAGTTATGCCTATTGGTAACTGACACGCATAGGTAAAGTCTCTAACCCGCTACAAAAGCCTACAACACATTACAAGTGTTTGAAGCTGTTTATGGGTCCTCCTTCATTCGAAACCTGTGGTCCCTCCTCTCGTGAATCACTCAAGACCTGTGATTATTTGAAGCCTGACAGACTTTGACTCGCAACACGAAGAGGCTGAGACAGATCTCACTGGTTTTCCAAGCTTCTACTTTATGACACAAGATTTAATCACCATATAGCTCTATACGGATTTGTTTAGCACAACATTCTATTATCGCCATGGCAATAAAGTGGTAGGCTTTTTATATGGTTTTCCATTGGGTGATGATTATTATTTTTCTCATTTTATTTGTGCTTCAAGCATACACTTTTGAAAATGAAACATAGTTACTTATTAGAACATAAGATGCAAGTTAATACTTACTTTTTTTTTTTTTTTTTAGAACTGCTTTTTATCCAGCTAGTAACCAGCTTTCACATCCTTAGCCAAGTTCAGAAATGAGCTGTAAGTAATGTCATTTGGACTCCTGCACCCTCAGATCTACTTATACCCACGTCCCGCTGGCTAAGGCAGACTAAGAGGGGAGAAGCCAGGGAAAAGGGAAGGACTGTGAAATTAAAAGAAGACAGAGACTTCTTTTACTTACACTTTGTGATAATGTTCCTTTATTTACAAACATGGTAAGGATTGCTGAGCTGATAAAAGGATGTGATTATGAACTGAAGGATCTGTTCCTGCAGTCTGCACCAAGTGAACGACTCCAAGGGGGGCACTGTGGACACAAACCTCTGCCACAGAGAAACGGCAACTCTAGTTTTATTTGAGTTGTGGCGACATGCATATTCAGAGCATCAGAAGACTCTGTCCATGGCTGCAGTGAAGATTTTCTCTGCTCTTGACTAATCTCTGTGTTTGACCGTCCTGCTACATCTACGCTGCTATTACTGTTTGGCACCAAGAACCTGGTGGGCTTCCCACTCCACTCACTTTTCTGTCCAGCCCCTGCCAGTCCATCTAGGCAGGTCAGGGATCACTGGGCATATTTGGATATCCCACATCCTATGTCACCCCACTGGGGCAATCTGGCTGTATCTGTGGTCATGCTTTCAGCTTGCCACATGTACAGCGCTCAATCTACATGAGTGCAAGACTTAACTTCTGAGAGCCTTTTATAAGGAGACAAGGGCTTCAGTGGAGTTCAACTGAGATCAACAGAAAGATATGTGAATTTTGCGTGCTCAGTTAGTCAGTCAGTCAGTCACTTCTAACACATCAGATCGTATCTTTTAAAGAAATATATTATAGCTTGGTAGCTCTTCTTACCTCTATGAGGGGATTTATGTTTTTCAGGAAAACTTTCCAGTCTACTGTGAAGTCCTCACAAAGGTTAAGGTTCTTGAGAAGGTGCCTGAACTGTCTGTCTGATAATTTAAAGCAGAAATGGTCAAGTACTTGCTGAAATTCCAGTGCTTTAATTACTCCAGTGCCTTCTTTATCAAATAGAGAAAATGCCTGAGAAGCAAGAATTCAAATTATTTAAGCAAACCCAGACCTTCCAAAAGAGAAGTCTTTTTTAGCAACCATTTCACAGTTCACCTGGAAATACCTGAGACCCATATGCCTTTTACTTGCAGGTATTTTGTACAAGAAGAAACAAAACACAGTTCTCAGAACCTGACTTAGTTTGAAGCTTTCCTTTCTTTTAAAAATGAGATGCAATTGTTGAAATAAGCCAAAAATAGCCTGTATTTCTGTACCACATGTAAATATAAATATGGAAATAAACAACAACCTTCAGTAAAAGCAAAAAGGCATTATATCAAGTATCCAAACACTCCAGAAAAAGTAGTCATTAAGATAAGAGAGGAAGCAAACAAAAATATTTAAGGGCTGCCTTAAATAATTTTAATCAAAATATTTTAAATTAAACTCACCTGGGCACATTTAATTTGCCTTTTGTTCCCCCCCGCCCCAAATGACTGTCCCCTTTGTCCCTGGCGGGGCAAGTTTGCTTTCTACTCCCTAAAGGGCTCGATAGTCCTCCATCCTCATTAGCTCCAGCTCATCCTGAAGGCTTCCTTGCTCTCTTCTTATCCTCCCTTGCACAAAATGCCCAGCCTGTTCTTCATGGGAATTTTCCAAAGGTTTTCCAGGGGAAAAAGATTAAGTTTAGCACAGTTGCAGCAGAAGGCATGCAAGAGAGTAGTCCAAACGAGTGGCAGAAATACCAAGGTCTAGAAGAGTTGTGGGTTATATCAACTCTCATTCTGCCTGGCTGATACTAACTTACCATGCCCCCTTGTTTTATTCTGCCCCTTATTTATGATGCTGCACATATAAATCACTGATTCCATGAATGTAAATGAATATTACACTTTTCAAAACTTCAGGTTAAAGTCCTATTAGTCTGCTAACACTATAGCATGTTGGTGTAATACAGCAATTTTTATGTTTTAGCATTAGAACTGTTACAAATAATGGGTTTAGAAATGTATATTTTAATGTACATGAACCACATCTACTGGCAAAACAAATGCTACCATATCCAAAGGACATTGGAAAGGAATCCTTTGATCACTAAAGAGGATTCTGTAACTTAATATGAAAGTTTCATCTTTGCTTACATACTGAAAGTTATGGGAAAAACAAAGCATTGAGTATATAGTATGCATTGTACTGAGTATGGTGAAAATGAATGGGAAATTATTATACTGACAGAGAGGATCCACCTGAACTCTTAAACTATTTGTTCTGAAACTTCAAAGGTCTGTATTCAGTTGCAGAAATGCTGTGGATGGGATGTGATGGTTTCTTTTTTTCCAACTAGCTGGACTCTAGGAACTGTGCTTTCAGATCTGCCTCCTTCTAACAAAATATTTTGTTATAAGCTTATGTCATTAAAATCCTCCATCACATAGGTGGCAGCAACTATTACTCAAAAAATGGCTCAGAAGAAAATTGAGAACTTCCTTAGTTTCTCATGTAAGGGAGATGAGAAAACGTTCTGCTTTTCCATAGCATGGTGGACAAAGTCTGGCTCTCCATGGAGAAAATCCCTTGGTCCCTGAAGTTATATTAACCACCAAATGGTATCCTAAAAGACTAAATGGACAATTTGTTCATGCCAAAAGTCATTTTCAAATTATATCCTCAGCAGACAGAACTGTGACCTTCTCCATTCCCAAGATGCACAGGGATGAGAGGACAGATACTGTCTTCTAATAAAGTTTAACAAACACTAACCTCTGCTATTGAATTTATCTATTTCTTATTTCAATAATGCAGAGCACAGGAAGGATTTTTTTTCCCCTTACTATGAAAAATGTAAAGTGATTATATAAATATTTCAGTACCCTGTTCAAGAGTTAGTTTATCTGGCCAAAAGTGGGAACATGACCCCAATAAGTCTGCAAATGTCCCAGGAGTCTCCAAATAGTGTGAAAAGAGATTTTTGTAAAGAAACAGCATGTCCCATGGTACTACTTTTTTTTGGGGTGCTTGTACCAGTGACTTCACTAGTGACATCTTTGTTGGAAGCCTGTGTTATTTTTAACTGCAGGACAGAGTCCACAGATTGAGATTTCAGAAATGCAGCCATTGATGACAGGGAATTTCTGCCCCCATCGTCTTCCTAGCCACTGTTCCCTTCCCCTCCCTTGGGCGGGCAGCAGCTGTCCTGTGGCCACACACAACTGATGAGGCTTTTGTCAGGTTGAAGTTCCCTGACCCGGGTCATTGGGCAGGAAGACGAGTGCTGCTTTTGACACAAGGCAGGCGGGAGGACCACATTGCTGGGGACACAGGGGTAGCGAGACCATCTTTGCAAGCATAAGCCCGCCTCTAAAGCCATGAGCTTAAACTGGACCTGAAACTGCAGGTGCAGATGAGATGGCTCTATGGTTCTTTGTGAAAGGAATGTTTTCTTCAAGGTCTTTTCGATTATTCTTTCCCATGCTTGAAAACAATCTTACTGTGGCATCAAGAATTATTTAGTCTAGAGGCTGCTGCATTTCAGTAGACTCCAACACAACAGTCTAAGACTGCTTAATACACAGCGTTTTTTCATTCAGGGCTTTCAAAATTCTAGACAGAAGTGGTTATTTTTATTTTTCTCATTTCACAGGTGGAAAAAACAGGAAACTTGCTGCTCAATAGCTAATGCACCTTATCTGTCTGTGTCAGTGTCAGAAGTGGCCAAGAGCATAAATACAGATAGTTGCAGAGCCCCAGCTGACAGGTGCTAACTTCTGCAGCCACTATAATGTGCTCACATCTGATCATATGTCTGTATCCTCAGTTACTGCGTGATCCTTTCATCTCACACTGATAAAACCATAATGCCTGCCTGCAGTCGCACATTATATCCACATATAATAAGTCTCAGCTTAGGAAACTGAACCGAGCTATTTGAAAGACGTGATATTTACATGCTTGGGACACAATTTACAGACAACTGGAGGAGGAAAAGAGGTTTGGGGAAGAGAGGAAGGGTCCTGGTAATTTGCTATTTGCTTTTTCCTTTCCAATCCTATCTTCACAAAACCTCTAGGCTTGGTTTGATATGCTTGTTTTGTGGAGTTACCAGAATACAATCAGTTAAAAAGTCTGCAGTTGTCAGAAGATGCTCTTTCTACACAGGCCAAGGTTGTTGGTAGCACTCAAATAATAGCAGAAAAGTTTTGAAACCTTTGGGTTAGTCCCCAGCCAGGCAGAAAAAAATAGAGATTAAATAAGATGCGGTGACCACATGAAACTTACCTTGTACAACAAATCATAAGATGATGCAACTATTTCTTTTATCTTAATTAGGGTCTGTTCTAAGCTGAGCGCTGCAAAGCTTGCAGGTGGTGCAGCCTGCTTTTGTCTCTGTTGGTATTTAGATGCTCTGCCATCATCAATTGCTCTCAGGAAATCAAAATAAGAGAGCTTGCTGTCATGAATGCTGATTCCTAAGCTAAGGGAAAAACACAGAATGAGATATCAATGATTTTAAATAATTATCTCGCTGTTGTCTGTAGTGATTAATTATTATGATGTATTATTTGTACTGCAGCAGCACTTCAGAGTATGCTTGTGCTGTCAGTGTATAAATCCTGTTAGTTCAGCCCAGGCTCCTTCTTGGGTCTAAGCCACCAATCTGATCAATTGGATGCAACTGCACTCTCAGATGCAGATCCAGGCCAATCTTGAGATGCTCAAGAGGAGGCCTGCTTTAGCCTGGCCTGAGTGCACAACCTTCCAGTCCATCAGCATTAATTTTGTGCTTTTTAAGCACAGCACAGTATTTCGGTCACAACCTCCTGCTGAGCTTACCATCCCCAATGTGGCCAGAGGACACGTAGGCTCCCAACCTTGACCCTGAATCTCCTTTTCATGTCACAGTGTAAACGCAGTCTGATAGACTCTGTTGAAGAGTAGATGTTCCTTGTGCTACGTGCCGGTGCTTTCCCTTAACTTTCTGCTTTACAAAAATACTTTTGATTCACAGATGCTGAAGTGCTGCTTAAGCCTCCCAATATGTCATGATCATTACAATTCTGAGAGAAAGAAGCCACATACAGCCTGGTAAGCTGTTACCAGACACGAGCTAGGACATCCAGTACCGCTTCGTGATACGTTTCATGGATGTACCAGCACAGTTCTATACTCACTCACGATTTCTCTACCACAGGGGAGGAAACTAAACCAGGTTCCATACAATGCTTCTCCTTACGTTTGTGATAGAAGGGCTTGCCTTCCCTCTCAACCTGTACTTCGCTCTGCATGGTTTGGCAGGCCACTAGAGAACTATTTTACAGGCTCTTGGCAGGACTCAGCCTCACTCTGTCTCAGGCACTGGCCCTCCCTCCTTTGGTGTGTCCACTGAGCTGCACAGAGGGCTGCCACATTGACTCGTGGCACACTGTGTCCGGTGAGGGTTTCTCTTCTGATCACCTGTGGTCAGGCTGTACCTGGGAGCCCAGCCCGCGGGCTCTGCAGGCTGCACTCACAACTTGCCGAATTTCCGTCTGTCAGCTGAAACATCTGCTGGATCACAGACACTGGGGAATTTCGTGTTCTGTCACATCGGAAATTCAGTGGGTTACAGAGCTGACTACAGATAGCTCCGGGTAACAACAGTGAATATATTTTTGCATCAAATATCAGCATGGGGAAAGATGAGCTCTTGCATATGATTTGAGGAATTTTTTTTTTTTTTTGCAGAGGACTTTGTTACCAAACTAAAGTAATTTTTATTCCAAGATGTTTTACCATAAAAAGACTGGAATTAAGGCAAGCTTCACATACGCGGAAAATATGTGAAAATAAAAGTTATTTAGCGTGAAAGACTAAGACAAGATGAATAGCACTAACCCTTACAGGAAAAGCTACTTTCCTCCAGTGTCCTGTGACTTGTGACCACTTAATGAAAAGACACCTGGTATATTTTAAACAAGGACTTCAAACCCATCTAATGAGCCTGTAAAGTTCATCACCACAAGGGATACAGTAGCAGGGGCTTGCTCTGCTCTCTCTTCCCCAGTATAAAGCCAGTGCAGTCAGTTTATGGAATTTCCTATCATTGAAAGACAATCAGAGAGTCTCCAGACTACCGCATATGTTGGGTGTTTTTGATGTAGATCCATTGGCTCCCATAAAATTATTCCAGATTGACCTTACAGTTACCATCTATGGAGAGGTTTTTAATAGACTTTAATAATTTTATGGCCAATTATCAGAACTATAGATTCTTTACACACGTATTAGGTAGACAATTCCTATGTTGTAGGGGAAAGGCTGGACTCTTTTTCGTCTTGCATTCAGCTTTTTTGTTAGAATTATGGTCAAGGCAAGTCCTAAGGAGGCAAGACTTGACAGAGGAGACGGCCCCACTACACAACCCTGATTTTCTTGTTTAAAACTGAATTACTGTAACGTACTTTTATCATCTGTTTCCACAGTAAATCACTGGGGACCAATGCCTCAGCCACCAATCACCAGAATATCCAGTTACAAGAATGTCTAATTAATGGGGAGAGCCACTAAAACAAAGAGGAAGCTTTATAAAACAGGCTGGAAAAGAAATTAACTATAGACCCCATATCTGCTAGTAAGAAAAAAAATATTCAAGAGCCCTGATTTTGCATCTTGCAGCTGCACAGCACTCCCACATACTACCCGTGTCAAGCTGGCTCCAATATTGGAGACAGTGTGTGGAAAAGGAAATAATCAACACCATTTCAGTGGAGAAATAAATTGCCATGTGGGCATTAAAATTTTAGTAATAAAACTAAATGCATATGCTAATCTACTCTGTATTATTTAGAAAAGACTATTTTGGATCAAGAAAGGAATAATCTGCACAAAATTACAATGAATGGAGGTGTTTATCATCAAGAGGTCTTTGAGAAAGAAACAAGCAGCAGATTCCTATTAAGGTTTCAATTCAGAAAAAGTTGATCACCCAATTAAAGGTGAACTGTGAAAAGACTTTGTTAATTTTATTTCAAAAAAGAGTCTGGTCTGGCAGGCTCTGGCGAACAAAACCCAGTGCTGCCAGGCATATGACCTTTGGGGGACTGTTTGGTGCAGAGAACCCCAGAAACCTAGTGTTGGAGCAGGTCCTTTGTGTTCTTCAGCCTCTACAAAAGAGATTTTTCTACTTACTCATATTATCACAGAGAATTAAAAGGATAGTTTTGCATGGCAGCAGCATTGAATCATTTGAAAATTATTGCTATTTTATAACCTGATTTAATTCTCTTTCTAGTTTGAACAGGATCTGTTTCACACACTCGTTCTATTAAATTGAAAATAAATAAATAAAACAAACTAGCAAACAAATACACATACTCAAAGCATACTTTTTTATGTAAGAAGCCATTTCACTCTCATTACCTGCGGAATCAATGCATTAACTAAAAAGATTTTTCACTTATATTTAGTTTTAAGCATGTGGGTATCTCCATTAGTTTTAACAGAGCTTCTTACATGCTTAACACTAAGTAGAAGCTTATAGGCTTTGCTGGGTGTGACCGAAGAGGTGCTTAGGAGATAATAATACAAACCTGTTTAGAAGACTATTGAACTGATCATGATCAAGGTAATAGTTGAATTCTTGTAGGATCCTGTGCAGGTCACATACTGTTACATAGCCATCTCTATTTTTATCCACTTTATGAAAGGCCTTATTGAAATCTTGGAAGTAATCCCTAAATTTATCCCTGAAAGAGAGCAGATGTTTATTTTAGCTCCTTTGCTAAATCAGACAAAACCGATGCAAACGAATATACAAAATAGGGGTGGAGAAAGATTTTGAGCTTATTTGTGCATGATAAGTTCATATAATTTATTCAAAGACTGCCAAATTGTTCACAAATAAACCTCAAACCCACCCCCCCCCCTTTTAATTTGCACATGGAATTGCATGGCTCAAGCCTGCCATTGTAAACAAATGATCCTTGGGTGATTAACTGGTTACTCTCCCAGTTCAGAACTGCAGCTACAAAACATAGTGCTCTCTTTTAAAGCCTGTACAGATCGGAGTTACAAAATATTTAGTACTGTTGTTAAAATGATAAAGGTTTGGCCGCATACTTTCTGCAATTTGAGGATTCTGAAACTTTGACTAGTAAGAACTAACACCTGAGCAAAACCTGGAGTAGTGCAGGGCCTGATCCATGCCCAAGGGAAGAAGTGCAGAGCTTCTGCTGACTCATGTGGACTTTGGATCAGCACCTTAAAATGTCTCTGAGATATTTATCATTTCTTACACATGATCTAAGTGAGGCCTCAAAATCTTGACTCTTCCTCCCACTTTATTTTGTCACTTATACTTCACTGACATCAGGGTCCTTTTGATCAAGCTTTGGAAACCAAAGCGATATCCCTCTCTGCCCCTTGATTCAACAAGAGCCTCTCTGCATTTTGGCTCAAGAGGACAAGGCAGGCACAAACATCTTTCCTTACTGCATGTCTTCAATTAGCAAAGTCACTTAAGATTAATGTAAGTTAAAATAGTTGTGGATTACATCTTGATGCAGATTACCAAGTATACATAAATTATGTACATATATTTGGCACTTACAAGATGATACCCTTATAGCAAAAAAGACAAGTTTAGATCTGGGTTAATACCTACAGCTGCACTCCTTTTGCTCTGGGATTGGTCTTTCTGACAGCCCTAGCGTACAGAGCGTGGAGGCTGGGTTCGTTAGAGAGTCAGGATTTGTAGTATAAAAGGCTTATTACAGTGATAACAGAGTTCAACAGTGTAACTGACATAATCAAGCATGATTCATTGCCTCAGCCTCTCGCCAAGTCTGTCTGTGGATTTAACAGCTCAGACCAGTTCACTCTGCTCCTTGTTAAGCCACCGTCAGTCAGTCAGCACCCGAGCCTTACATTTTCTCCTTTGTAGGAATATAATCAGAGAATCATATAGAATCATAGAATCATTTAGGTTGGAAAAGACCTTTAAGATTATCAAGTCCAACCATTAACCTAGCACTGCCAAGTCCACCACTAAACCATGTCCCTAAGCACCACCTCTACCTGTCTTTTAAATACCTCCAGGGATGGAGACTCAACCACTTCCCTGGGCAGCCTGTTCCAATGCCTGACTACTCTTTCGGTGAAGAAGTTTTTCCTAATATCCAGCCTAAACCTCCCCTGGTGCAACTTGAGGCCGTTTCCTCTCATCCTATCACTTGTCACTTGGGAGAAGAGACCGACCCCCACCTCACTACAACCTCCTTTCAGGTAGTTGTAGAGAGCAATAAGGTCTCCCCTCAGCCTCCTCTTCTCCAGACTAAACAACCCCATCTCCCTCAGCCGCTCCTCATAAGACTTGTGCTCTAGACCCTTCACCAGCTTCGTTGCCCTTCTTTGGACACACTCCAGCACCTCGATGTCCTTCTTGTAGTGAGCAGCCCAAAACTGAACACAGTATTTGAGGTGCGGCCTCACCAGTGCCAAGTACAAGGGGACGATCACTTCCCTGGTCCTGCTGGCCACGCTATTTCTGAGGCAAGCCCAGGACGCTGTTGGCCTTCTTAGCCACCTGGGCACACTGCTGGCTCATATTCAGCCATGTGCCTCATAGAATAGTCATAGAATAGTTTGGGTTGGAAGGGACCTTCAAAGGTCATCTAGTCCAATCCCCCTACAATGAGCAGGGACATCTTCAACTAGATCAGGTTGCTCAGAGCCCCGTTCACCCTGACCTTGACTGTTTCCAGGGATGGGGCATCTACCGCCTCTCTGGGCAGCCTGTTACAGTGTTTCACCATGCTCACCGTAAAAAATTTCTTCCTTAAATCTAGTCTAAATCTACCCTCTTTTAGTTTAAAACCATTACCCCTTGTCCTATCGCAACAGGCCCTACCAAAAAGTTTATCCCCATCTTTCTAATAAGCTCCCTTTAAGTACTGAAAGGCCACAATAAAGTCTCCCCAGAGCCTTCTCTTCTCCAGGCTGAACAACCCCAGCTCCCTCAGCCTGTCCTCATAGGAGAGGTGTTCCATCCCTCTGATCATTTTTGTGGCCTTCCTCTGGACTCGCTCCAACAGGTTCATGTCCGTCTTATTTTGGGGACCCCAGAGCTGGACGCAGTACTCCAGGTGGGGTCTGAGGAGAGTGGAGTACAGGGGCAGAATCACCTCCCTCGACCTGCTGGCCACACTTCTTTTGATGCAGCCCAGGATATGGTTGGCTTTCTAGGCTGCGAACGTACATTGCCAGCTCATGTCCAGCTTTTCATCCACAGGTACCCCCAAGTCCTTCTCCTCAGGGCTGCTCTCAATCCCTTCATCCCCCAGCCTGTATTGATAGCGGAGGTTGCCCTGACCCAGGTGCAGGACCTTGCACTTGGCCTTGTTGAACCTCATGATGTTCACATGGGCCCACTTCTCAAGCTTGTCCAGGTCCCTCTGGATGGCATCCCATCCCTCAGGTGTGTAATCAGTTGTTATAAGGCTAACATGGGACATGCTAAATCTCATATGCTTTTTAGCAATACTCAGTAAGTCTTTGCAGAGCTCTGCAGATTCTCATGGATCTCCTCAGAGGCATCTGGTCTCAGCTGCATTTACTGGTGCTGTCTTTCCTCTCACAGCATTGCAGAATCCTTGTTTTTCCGTTTGTTTTCAAGAAGCAGTAAGTTCAGTACAGCCTTTACAAGAACAATGCATTTTCCTTGCCAGTTGTTTCTCCTAAGACTCTGCCCTTTTGGACTTTGTCCTTCATATGAACAATGAGCAATTTTCCCACAGCCCTCAGGGTCCAGGAAACACCATGGTGTATGCAAACAGCATCACCTACCTTAAAAAATCTGAATTATGATATGATTTAGGTGGGCTGTGAGCAATTTATTATATACTTCAGACCCATTGTACCTTCCACTGTTATATGGACTAAATTGGGAGTACTGGGACTCTCTGCTTAACCAATTTCAGCTGGCCAGAAACCATTTTTCAACCATATTCCTCTCAAGTTCAGTGAAAGTATGAATCACTTCTCAGCTTCATGGCTTGCTTGAATTGTTTTTTAACAGTTTTAACTCAGCTCACCGTTGTATTCAGGATATCTGGATATACCTCATTCCTTACAAATGATTTCAGGTCTGAGCTGCTGAACAGGGCACCATTGCTAGACGAAATTTCTGGGACTCCATACCCAAACAAATAGAGCATTAGCGCATGCCGTAACGTGTTCTGAAGTTAAATTCCATCCAAATGCAATTTCACGTTAATGCCCAAGTCAGATACTTACAACAGGTTCAGAAGAATCAACATATGGTCTTCTCTCTCACATTTTTCAACAGCCTTGTGAGTGTCCTGTACTCTGTGATGCACATCAGATCATAACACATTGACATCACTATGCTGTTACCTCTGAAGCATATGCTGCTAAACACAGAAAACTCTGATCTGAATTGGTCATATGGGCTTGGTATGCAATGCCCTCGCTATGCAACACGTGGTAACCTTCGCGACTTTCTGCATTGTGTCATCTTCTGTACAGCCTTGCCAAACCTAGCCCACTTTCTTCTGAAATAGGAAAATACGTTTTAAAATTTTATTTCCAGATGCTATGTCATTCTCTGTGTTGTTTTCAAAAGCAGACCTCTTGAATGCTCTAGAAAGTATGTTTTTGACCAGTAATTATTTCTGCAACTTAAACTTTATTGTCAAATTGAATGGTTTTACCTAAAAAAACCCCAAAACACTAAAAAGTCACAGTGTTTTTATATTCTGGAAGCTGGTCTTTCTTTTGCCTACAAAGTGGTTTGTCTCAGCTCTGACCATAACAGGTGAATAAACAAATATGTGACATTTCTTACTATCAGAGAGCAGAGCTCTGGCTCTGCTCTCTCAGTCTGTGCCTCAAATCATGGTGTTGACAAGCGCCCTAGAAACACAGGCCACACATTTCCATTGATTATTTTTTCAATAATACTGCCTGTAAGCCGTCTTTTGAAGACTTTGTCTGTCTTCCAGTGCCAATATACATAAGGCCAGGAGTTGTCTTTATTAATGCCTTTAATCTGGGAATTCTTTTCCCAGATTTACAGCCCAGTATGTCCATTTTGTGTAGTAACTCAAAAGCTACTTGCACAGATTGCCTGTGTGATACGAACTCTCATGTAACATTCACGTGCTAACAGGCCTCTGGACACCCTTGTTATCTCTGTGGATGGCATATTTGCAATGACTCTGTTTTATCTTGTTGACAGTTAATCTTTTATGTTATTTCTCTGCCTTTACATTTGCATTTCTGTCTAATCCTACTGCTCAGGCCCTCTTGGATACTTTTTTCAGATTCCCTACTGGTTTTCTCTCTACTTGACATCTTCAGTATCTATTTAAGCAGCCACAGTTGCTTCAAGTGAATGGCTTTTCCTACACTTCCCTGTGAAAACTCAAGAATGGACTTGAAGCCTAAAGGAAGTCTTTGAAAGCAGAATCTCTTGTACACTGGTCTAAAAATACATAGTGTTAAACTCCTGTTATGTGAGGAATTGTGCTTGAATCCAGCAGAAGAATCTGAATTTGTAATTTTTGTAAAAATTGATTAATATTTGTAAAAACACATGCAGTCCTTTTACCTGAAAATATCCTTTATAGGACAGTGTCTGTCCTGAAACGTATACTTAGCCCCATTGGATGTAAGGGCAATCTCAGTGACTTGCCTTTTGGTCTTCCTGCTGCTAATTGGCTCTTCCATTTTTAAACTTGCCACCATTACTCCTATATAATCTAGCTCCTTTACGAGCTTCTCTCTCACAACCAGAGGAAAGTTCCTAGCAGCACACATTGCCATGAAAAATACAGCTCTATGTTCTGTGCCTACTTCGTCTCTGACACTAAAGATTTCTGGGTACCTATCATCTCCTGTGTTTATGGTTTCTTCATCAGACTCACTGCTTTAACCAAGCCCTGGGCTAGGCATATTTTAGACCAAATATTAGGTCTTTCTGCCTATAAACTACTGTGTTTATCTTCACTTTTCAATATAAGTTCATACAATCCTTTAGTAGGAATTAGATTCTCAGTAGACATCCTCAGTTTCAATAGTCTTTCTTCATATGTAGAGATTCCTGAGCCAGATTTTTTACAGTGTGTTTGGAGGTAACATTGACTGAGCACCAGTTTTGAATTTAGAGGTGTTTTTTCTTAGTCTGCAGCCCCCTTGTGCAGCTTTTGCACAGAATCTCTATATGGTATTTTGTTGTATTGTTGGTTTGTGCACCATTACATAGATCTGGGAATATGGAGGATATTCTCTTTTGCTTCTGCTCTTCCAGTTGCAAGATCTTGCAAAATAACTGTGTTTCTTAGAGCTGCCACAGAATTTCTAAACTGGACATAATGCGAATCTGTGAATTTCACTTTGGCTACTTCTTGCAGATAGCTCTGAAGAGTCTCTTCAAAACTCTCCTAGTTTCTTTTCCTGACAGATGGCATGTCCTGCTCCCCTTCTAGTATTTCCATACTGTCCCTTATGACTGTTCTAGCTTGACTAAACAGATTTTTCTATCCTTTTTTTTTTTTTTTTCCAGATCCTACCTTCCTGGGATCTTTTCTGTATCTTTGGATCTTTGATGCCAATCACTACCTGATCCCTTAAAATGGAATCTCTGAAAAAGTCATAGCTACTTGACTGATCCGTTATTTTAAGACCAGTTAAAAATTCTTCAAAGGATTCCTCCTTCTGCATTCTCATATGAAACCTGTGTCTTTCAAAAGTTCAAGTTTCCTTGGGAGTGCAATATTCCTTCAACTTACTTTCTGTAGCTGCATGGATTGCCCTCTTACCCTGGCTTGGTTTCATGCTATTAAGAACTTTGATAGCTCCTACTCCTGTAATATTCCAGAAAATAGTTGTGAGCTTCTTTATGATTAATCTAGCCACTGTATATAGGTTTCAAAGCATGATGTGAATCTTTTCAAGGAAACTGCAATATTACCAGTGTGTTTTAGAGTCTCTAAAAGCCCCTAAAGAGCGATCGCATTTTCTCTCACTTTCAAATCTCTTTTTTCTAGTTAATTCCTTCCTCTTTTTCACATTCTGCTCCTGTTACCATGTGGTACTTGGTTTACACTCAAAGCAAGACTTGTATTGGAAAGAGCATAGAAATATGCTGCAGAGGGTGCACATCAGTCAGAGTGCACTTGCATTGCACTCAAGCTGGCTTTACTGTCTTGAATCTCCACGTATCTAATTACTGGCTAACCAGCTCAGACTCCTTCAACCTCATCTTAGATATGAGACCCTAGAGATCCAACATCTGCTAATTACATCTCTGAGTTTTAACTTTTATTGTGTTCAGAAGCCTACAGACTTCCCAGCAGAGAAGCAAATCTAAAATCTCCTGACAGAGGGTTTGCTTTTTTTGAGTTACTGTAATGTGCCGCAGTTTAAAAACCACAGCTTTACAGTGATCGCAAAGGGGCAATGGTGGAGGAGGATGGGTGCTGAGGCCCAGTAAGAGACCAAGAGAGTCACACCTAAGAAGCAAGATACAGCAGCCTAAAAGCCAAAAACAGCTGACCACTCTAAGGGCAGTTTGTGATTTCAGTGAAAGATTGATCTCCTCCAGCCCTGGAAGACTATTTAGCACTGCTCCTTCCATCTTGCAAGGGTGTGCTTTGAAGGTGTGATATGGTCCACATTGTACCCTCATTGCAGAAAGTTTCTGGAACCCTTTTCAACTGTGTGTTACTTTCAGTGGCACTCTTCATCACCACTATCATCTTCCACTTAAATCTTCCCAATGAAAGTAAAGGCTGAAGTAACATCAAAACAGTTTTTGAGAGTCATATTTTTGGAAAATTGAGGCATTCGACATTTTTGGACTGATAAAAGGTTTCCGAGTGGTAATTGTTCCACTTACAGCAGTAAACAGGTGTGTGGAGAAAATGAGGATTAAAACCATAGATCAAGCTACATTGCCAAAAAATAATATTTTCTTGCAAATGTTTTGTATTTTTCTTGAAGAGCTGGAGAGCTACTGTTCAATGTCTGTTTCTAATTTGGGCGATTTGTTCCTGTGAGTTACAACAAAAGCAAAAGGGAAAAAAAAAAAGTGCACAGCAGTATGTTTTGAATTGTAAGATGTCCAGAGCTTTTGTCTGCCTCACAGTGTGTAATCACAGGGCACTGAAACTGCTCCAGAGCTGTTAGGGTGAGGTTCACAGCCCTTGCAGAAAGCCAGAAGAAAGGGCACAGGCTGGATGCAGCTACTGTGCAAACAGAAATGAGAGGGCTTAAGCAAGATCACAGAAGGGGGAGTGGGTACTGCTCTCAGTGCTGCTGAAGTGGGTCCTATAACCAGCAAATACACACCTCAGGCAAATACCTTCTCCCAGTCCAAATTTGACAGGAGAAAGGGATCAGTTTTCTAACTCATTGAGAGTGAAGTGGGGGCTGAGACCCACGTGGATCACCAGGGTTAGGTTTTTGCAGCCACTGCATCCGTTTTCCTGACCAAGAGCAGATCTCCTTACGCTGACCTTTATGGCGGAAGGGCACGGTGCCCACCTGTGCTACCTGTATCTGAGCTGTCTTAGGTGGTCCTGGAGCAGAAGGCTGACACTCGGCTGGATTGCTGCCTTCACAGCTACCGCGCGGATGGATTTCATCTGTCAGACAACAACTCTGGCTTAAGAGACATTTAGGGCTTTCCAGGGCCTTACATGAAATCTGAGGAGTTCAGAGGCCTGGATTCAACTCCTCTTCCACTTCCAGCTTTCCAAGAGAGAAAACCAGACAGGAACTGCTACCACAGGACTGCTCCCACCGGCCAGGAGGTGGGTGAGGAAGTGTGGGAGATGAGAAGAGAACACTCTGAGGAACTGAAAGGTGGCAATAATCGATAACAAGACATATTTCTGCAGACCACGAGCGATTAAGCTGTGAGGTCATTCCCAAAGGAAGCTGCAGATGCCAGAAATTTCAAAAGATTACAAACAGAACTGGATGTCTTACATATATAAATCAAGAAAAGCCAGAATCTAATAAACAATTAGAACATAATTTTTTGAAAAGGATATACAAGTCCCATCTGCAGGCTTCATCATTGCCCAGGATGAGACAGCCCCAGTGCAGGGGGCAGGATATTCAATGTCCATCTATTCGAAGGCTGCTCCACCTCAACCAGAAACATCTGGCTCTGGTTGCTAGCAGGTAACTGAATACAGTTATACTTGACCCAGTCTGCCAATTTCTGTTCTCCTCCGACGTATAGTTAAGCGATCGCTATGCAGTTGTATGTATGTATTTGTGTGTTGTTGCCATATACATAGTTGTTGTTAGGGTACGTTCTCAAAAGTAAATAATTCTAAATGATGTGGACCTGCCAGCGTGTCACATCATGACTGTTTTATTTTTACCCAGCATGTCTTCCCCCTTGATTTAATTACTCTCCAGCTGCTTCAGGATGAGTATTTGCATCTCTGAGCCACGCTGCATAATTTCTGCTTGCAGCACAGCATCTTCCCTACTTGCAGAGCTGCTTCTTATTTATAGCATTGGAGGCAGGGCCGCCTTGCACTTGGCATTGCACTAACAGGAAAGAAATAGAAGGTTCCTGACCAAAACAGCTCTTCATCCAAGTGCAAGACTAGAGACAACTGTTTGGTACAACAAAATGGAGTGGAAGAGCCCACTATGAGACAGTTAGGGCCCAAGTTTCACATCAGACAGTTACAAATACAGTAATAAGCAATGCCTACAACACAGCAGCTGCCTAACCATCTCTGTTGTATATTATGCAATTTTTTACAGGTGGAATGCTCATTGATACCTGTGGGTGTCATAAGTGCAGTTTATGCCAGAGAGCTGCAATGCAGGTGGGAGAGTTGTGACACTGAAAAGAAAGGACAGTTTTGCCCTTGATTCCTTCAGCCTATTTGGGATACTGAAAAGCAGAATTTAAAAAAGCAGGGCAAGAAGGCAAAAGCCTTAGCTTACAGGCTTCTCTCTGTGTTTTGTGGGGTTTTTTTTGTCTAATGATTTCCCAAGCTGCCTCTTTATCTGCCAGATAAGGCTGCTCTTCTTTGTTTATGAGTGTATCAGCTTTACCAACAATGTAATGGGGAATTATCATTCTTATCAATAATAATTTATTAGTTCCTACAATGTCCAGACACCTTCTGGGCACAAAAGAAAGCAAATCTGTGCTCTTGGGGGTATATTTTTACATGTTATTTGCTCCTGAGGGTTTATAGTCCTAAAAAAACAAAACAAACCAAACCACAACCCCCCCCCCCCAACAGTTCAGGAGAAGAGAGAAAAGCAGAAAACATGTTAAGCATCCAGGTGGTGTCTATCCACAACCTGGAAATATAAAGTTTTAACATCACTGTACTGGGGCAGAGGGTTCTCCTGCTGCCTCAGTCTGCTGGCAGGTGCAGGAATCCTACAGCAGCAGCAGGCTAATCACTGCTGACTCACTAGGGCAAGCATGGATCATTAGACTCCACTCTGAGTAGGATATAATTTTGTCATTTGTTTGTCAAATGCTCTTCTCAGGAGCAATGACCTATTAACTCTGTGAGTGTTGATTTTGTTTGAGGCAGAGACTCCTCTTGCTTGGAGACAAGATGCTTATTTCTGTCATATGGAGTCAGGGTCCATCCTTGTCGAGGCTGTTTTTTGCCGTATCTACAAAGCCATTTACTAATAATTTAACTAGCTCCTAGAGGGATGTGAAACCAACTGTGACTGCTACTTGGCCCTCATCCAAGGGACAGGGCAGAATATGGGACCAGAGTGTCCTACATGCCCAGCCATTCCAACTGCAAGAAAAGCCCCTGTTGAGTGTAATCAGGTAGGTCTAAGTCTATGCTGCCCAAAGCAGTCTGAGAAGAAAAGACCTGCAGGGTGACAAAAACTGCACTTGCTCTTCTCCCTCAATCTGAGCTGATGGCAGCATTAGGACTGGAACCACAAGCTGAGATGATACCAATAAACAGGCCAGGGAGTGCTCCGGGCACAGGGGCCAGCCAGCACATCTCTGCTAGTGAACCTTCTTAGCCACCAAAAGGGAGCAGCTGCCTGCAAACTGCCTCTTAGGAACAGTCCTTGAAGCATTCTTGCTCCCAAACGGTGCTGGGAGTGATCAGGCAAAACAGTAGCTGACACAGGCCAAAGCATGATGAGGACTGTTTTGGCAGTCTAGGCAGCACAGATGACTGAGTCTGCGAATGTCTCTGGACATTCCGATTTGTCGGTATAGATGCTGCCATAAAGTCTGTAAAATAAGTAATATAAGCCATGGAGAATATCTACTAAAAAAGTCTCACAGTGCACACTGAGCTAGGCTTATCTCCAGCAACTCAAGGGAATATCACTATGGATGAGCTTGGTCCAGCACCTTCTGAGACTCCTTTTCAGAGTCTTTTTTTTTTTTGTAAAATTACTTTTGTATTGTACACAGTGTCATCTTAACAAACTAAACACAATCATAGGAAGTTATATGCTAAACTCATAAATAACTTACTTGATCTGCTTTTTAATTTCTCTTACATGCAGAGCTTTAGTTTGCTGTTTCTGCTGCTCTTCCAGCTTTGAATGCTTCTTTTGTTGATTGTTATAATGTGCTTGTAAATGTGCATAGCTGTCTTCTGTGATGTGTCTGCTGAGCCCTGTGTCAGCAGGTGCAGGCTCTATCCCCAGTTTCTGTAAAAATTCTTGGTGAGTAAGATATCCTTTTGCATCTGTATCATACCTTGAAAAAGAAATGCTCTTTTTAAATATTCATGTGTTCTTCATAGAAAGGCATTACAGATGTCCTTAAGTGACTTAACAGCTTAAATCTCAGTGACTTCCCTTCCTCATAGAGGTGCCATATCACACTGAGAATGAGTGACTTTATGAGAAATGCGAAAGATAGGAGCTTATGCATTGTAATCACAGAGTCGATTCTGAAAATACTACCCTGAGGACCAAACTGTCAGGAGTATTCTCCAGCTCTCAGTACTGCTGCCTTCCAGTGTCTGGCTTGAGATGCAGAGAACTGGGCTCCTAAAAATTCAGTCTCAAGTGTCTCAAACTGGTCACACAAATCTGAGATGCTCAGAATTGTAATCATCCTCCAGAAACATAGGTCTAGCTTCATAAACACTTCTCATATTTTCTTAGGTATAAACCATTCCACAGGATTTTTCCCCTGCAGTTTCTCCCCCTGCTAGTGCTCCGGTGCATGGTAATGCCTAATTTAGCCTCAGCTTCACTCTAATTCCTTTATTCAAGTTACAGACATATCAGGCACGTAAGAGATTTTAGCTATTCTCTAAAAGGAGTGGCTGATGGGAGTGAAATTGTGCAGCAGATAACTGTAAGAAAAGGATACTCTTCAATGTGCCATGGCATCCATAAGGAATAAGAATGAAAAGTAAAATCTAATGGAGTAGAAAATAATTCAGAGATGAATCAGTGCTAAGAAGAAACTATATAGTTAATGCAGTTTGAAACCAAAATGCAATACACTCAGGTTCTATATGTTAGGGAGAGTGATTATTTTTTTAAATAGACCTGTAATGAAGGTAGCTTTTTATATAATGGCACATACAGCTGACATCTATGCCATTTCAAACACAGTTTATAGCACAACTCCTCTTTGTTGAAGGCAGACAAGTATTTTCTCCCACTTCACAACAAATTACTTGCCTATAAAAACATTTCATGATATTACTTGCCATCTTTACACAGCATGAAATTACCTTACTTTCTTTTGTTATGTGTTCGGTATATAGCATTTTTCTTTTGGCTGAATCACTTTTATTTAGGTTGAAAATATTGTAAGTAAATTTAGTGCCCTGGAAAGGAGAGGCTGGTAGCACTGCCTTCAGACGGGTATGCAATACAGACCCTGCACGGAGCTCCTCGATGGAAGCTTTGTCTGCAGATCCCAGCTGACCCAAGACACTTGGAACTGACTTTCCCCCATCACAAACTAAGGTAGGTGTTTGTGTGTATAAACAAAATTGATGAGAACCAAGTTAATTTATCCAGTGACCTAAGGTGCCATCCAAGAAGAAAACGCATATTAAATTAAAGGGATTAGTAATACTGAAGATAAGAGAAAATCCTATTGGAAACTGATGGATCTAATTGTATTCTTGAGCTCAGTATGATAAGATATAGCCTCCTGTAACACACTGTCATGATCTGAGGTCACAATCATAACAAAATAAAAGATTTCTTGTGCAGTGTAATCTATTGTCATTCGCTGCACTACCAAAGGCTCTGTAATCCTATAAAAGATACATTATTGAAAGAGCTAATCATTTAGAGTTGTCATACCTTGCCCAAAGCTGCTTAAATTCTTCTGGGGTGATTGGAATGCCAAATCTGAACAAGACTTTCTTCAAGTCCCTTGGCTGTATAATGCCATTTCCTTCACTGTCAAATTCCTGAAAATTCTCGAATGTAAAATAAATCATCACTAACAAGAACCAACAAGTTTGACAAAATGTTTGATCTCTGTATAAGCTTAATGAATAATGGGAATTGAGAAAGAAACGGAAAATCATGCACGTCTGTATTTCATCTTTTAATGTTTTTTCATTTGATTTTTACTGTTTCCTACTTTCCGTTATGGATGTGCAACTCTCAAAAGCTTGAATTGGGACTGACAACACAGGTGTTTAGGTGATGTACTCTGTGTGGAAAGTTTCTTACTGATGGCAAACAGAGGGGATATGAGCATGAGAGGTGTGCATATAGCTGTGGGCATGCCCACTGCTGCAGCATGCCAGTGGAAGATGAGGGCACTGGAAAATGGCAGACCTGCAGATTTTCTCCCCAACTTGTTCTATACCTAAGATGAACTGGATTTTGCTTTGGATTTTGGTTGGTTGGTTGGGTTTGTTGGGTTTTTTACCATTCATCTTGCAAACTGAGACTACCAGCGCTATTGTCTAATTTACACAAACATTTAATGAAAAAATTACATTAATTTTTCCTCGTACTACTCTGTTGTCCAAATATTGCAACTATTCAACAAGTTAAAAAAGATAAAGAGGTAGAAGTAATTTTTATAGGACGATTTTGTGAGAGTCTCTGGATGGCGTAAGCACCGCAGTCAGTGCTTCGCTGTGCTGGGCAACACTGGGTATCAGCATAGGAGTAGGTGTGTGTTTGTGCACAGCACGTAGTCAAACAGGCCTCAGATGAAGCCCATTATTACTCTTACAACAGAAATATTAAATAAAACCAACAATAATAAAATATGAAGAACGTTTTAGAAATAACTGTAATAGCATCTGCTACATAATCAACATTACAGAAATTGAATATTATTCAAACTGTTGATTTTTTTTAATCACATCGTTTTTATCATTAATGAGCTATTTTGCAAGGGTCTCTTTGAATATTTATAGAATCTGAAGATCAACATTGTATAATGTTCTGAAATCTATTAGTGCTGCTTATTTATTTAAAGAAAACATTCTTCTTACCCTTGCTAGGTCATGCCATCTGGTTCTTGCTTTGATAACAAGGTAGTAATGAGTGTGATCACAAGCTACCTCTGCATCCGTTATCATCTGTTTTTTTCTCAGAAAAGAAAAAAAAATAAAATAACAAATAACTATGTTTTACGTTAGTGGGCTCTTTAATCTCCACAAGTTTCCTTCCCTTTTGTTGTTCTTCACAGTAGTGGTGGGTTTGTTTCCTAGTTTCTAAGATACCCATTAAAGATTGTTACTTCACATCTGTGTAAACTTAATTCTTTAAATACTGCGTTATTTCCCTAGCTGCAGGTTAGCGAAGATGTTTTAAATTTTGTAATTCCCTATTTATTTTCAAATCAGTGTTGTTCAATTCTCCCTCAAATTCAAGAGCCAGCATGGATCTTTTATACGCATAGAAGGAAGTGTTAATTATCCCAGAAACAATTATATCCTGGAGTGACTCCAGGAAGATTATCCTTGATTTACCTCAGTAACGTAGATCAAAACTATCTTTGTGAGTCACCAAGGCATGGGTAGTAAGTCTGGGGAGTAAGACCCACATTTGCAAATTCAGCCACCATTACAGTAGCCTAACTTTTGGGGGCCTGGTGCTTCTGGCTAAATCCAAGCATGCAGAGGAATATGGATGCCTCAGATTAGGATCCAGCATAGCTGTCATATGACACAGAAAGCTGACTAAATCTGTGTGCTACGCAAGGACACACCTACCTGAGAATCAAGGGGACCTTACCTCTCACCATTCTTCTCGCCTGAGAAGAGCAGCCCTTCTTTTGGTGCCCAGTTCTCTTTATCTTTTCTAAGCCCTTCCAGTTCGAAAACTGAGGAAAGGCCGGTCATTTCTCTTAACACACATGCTACATCCTAGCACCGGTTTCTCCTCCGGCTATTGCTTTGTAAGGAGATGCTGCAGACATATGTCTTCAGAGCCTGCTTCACCTACGCTCCAGGAATACCCTCCCTGGACCAAGATTCTCAAACAAGAGGCAGAGGAATATTGGCTCTGCAGACCAGGCGAGATGTGGTAACTACGTCTGACCTACCCACTGAGTTCCTGTACCACCCATGGCACGTGCAGACCAAAACTTAGGTCCTGGAGAACTGCAACGCTGCGAATTCAGCCATTTCTGCTCTCCCGGGGCTCTGGGCCTTGACAGCCTTTGCTGATGCTCCGTTTGGATTTAGAAACATGAATGCCACATTAATCTGGTTTAGGTGCCTGGGAACCTTCTGAGTTTTCCCCACTCCCACTGCTTGAGAGACGATTCCATAAGCCTAAACAATTGACCAACAAAAATAGCCTAAAAACTTAGCCGGGAAAATGCAAGTGCTCTTAAGGCTTTCAATCACTGTATTTTCTTTGCTGGAATTCTGAAACAGTAATAGTATTTGAAACGAGGAAATTCTGGGGCTAAATTAAAAATGTTTCAATATCTAGCTAAGTCCAAACTGAAACAGAAGTGAGAGCGCAACAGTAATTGGTCTCCGACTCCAACTGCTAGCAAGATTCAATCATCATCAGTTTCCTTTCTTGTTTTAGACTGATGTCCTTGATTCACTCAGTTGTCCAATTCAGGAAAAAAGAAAAACAAACCGAGCAGATAAATATTACTAACATCAGAGCCAACAGTAATGCTGTAAGAGACAAATAAAAACTGGGAAATAAGCCTATGTGTATATATCACATCTTCACTGCCACAGCGGAGATGAGTTACTGATCAGGAGCTTTTTCAGTCCTGCTGTATCTTGTCATTATTTTTACAAATTTATCTCTGTTTGCATAGTTAAACGGAGTTTCACACTGAGTTTTTAGAACAAATTTTTTAGTGCCTGGATGCTATTTATCATTAAAGTTAAGCTAAACTTTACAATTCCAGATGTTTTAAGCAGCATCACTTCTCACAGGAAGGGAGGCTGAAGCACTCTTCTCCCTGTCCTCCACCCACTCCACAGTGCCTCAGTGCTTCTGTGCACCTCACCTGGTCTACTCTCAGTGCCCTGGCAGCATAATGGTCTGGAGCATGAGGCTTCAGGCTACTGGAATGTACACTGACAGCAATATTAGTCTCAGAACTGACAGACACTGTGCCAGACAGGTAACACCCTGGCTGCTCCTCAACCCAAAATGACATCTGATTCCTGAACCACGTCCCCAGTTCTGCATGCTTGGAAGATGCAGCAAAGTTGACCAGTTTGGAGGCTAGCTCAGCTCTAAGGCTCCAACCCAGGCACCAGTATATATGTTTGACCTTACAGATTTAAGCAGTCCCCAGGGTAGTTCTGCCATTTTAACCTAGTGGTGGATTCAATGTCTGATTTAATGGAGTCATAAATTACTGAGAACTTGGTAAAGCTACCTAACTTCAGCTTGATAAAGACGTATTTTAATACTATCTTTTTTTTCAATTATACCCAATACAAATTTTCACACAGCATATTCATTTCTGTAAACACGTCAGATTACTGTAGGTACTACATGACTTTTTTTTCTTACTTGTGAGATGGCACGAGCCTAGGAGGTACCTCCTTAGATTCTTGGGTGTGGAACAGTTGACAGAATTCTTGGTAATTTAACATGGAGTTCAGGTTCATTCCCAACAAACCAAGTAGGTGCAGGAATTCCTCATCTCTAAGATGAAACAGAAATCTCTCCAAGAATTGCCGAAAGTCAAGCATGTTGATGATACCGTCATGGTTACTGTCTGTTTCACGGAAGGCAGAATAGGTGTCCTAACAAGGAATATTTAACTAAATATATTTAACACATCAACTACATGTTTTTAAACATAAATAACAAATGTTTGCTCTAGACTTGTTTTGACAACAGGCTAATATTTTAACACAGTTTGAGAATACAAAGCATTTATACTGCTGCCTTACTAAACGCTTAGGATAGTCCGCAGTAAACTGCAGTCTTATTGCTTTCATCTCAAGCATGTACAGAACTGAGCAAAAATAGGGAGCATCAAAACGCCACCCCCTTACAAATTTACAAATTAACCTCCACTTTCCATCAGTACTATACTGAGAGGTACCTCATTTCTACCCTTGCACACCCTTAGAAAACCTGTAATGAAAAGAGACTTTACAGCAATTGATCTACCAGCTGAACAGCTTCTCCCGTTAAAATAGAGGCAAAATGTTCAAACTCCTTTAAAATGGTGCAGTTCTTCACAAATCTGAAGTAACGCTGATCAATACAATCAGCTTTGCTAGGGGTGTCCAAGCTGGTTTGAACAGAAGATCCCTTTTCTGAACACTGATCTTTCCACTTAGAATCATAGAATCATAGAATCGTCAAGGTTGGAAAAGACCCTTAAGATCATTGAGTCCAACCGTCAACCTATCACTGCCAAGTCCCTCTATACCATGTCTTCAAGCACCGTATCTATCCGTTCTTTAAATACCTCCAGGGATGGAGACTCAACTACCTCCCTGGGCAGCCTGTTCCAATGCTTGACCACCCTCTTGGTGAAGAAGTTTTTCCTAATGTCTAACCTAAACCTCCCCTGGCGCAGCTTGAGGCCGTTTCCTCTCGTTCTATCACTCGTTACTAGGGAGAAGAGGCCGACCCCCACCTTGCTACAACCTCCTTTCAGGTAGTTGTACAGAGCAATAAGGTCTCCCCTCAGCCTCCTCTTCTCTAGGCTAAACAACCCCAGTTCCCTCAGCCACTCCTCATAAGACTTGTGCTCTAGACCCTTCACCAACTTCGTTGCCCTCCTCTGGACACGCTGCAGCACCTCGATGTCCTTCTTGTAGTGAGGGGCCCAAAACTGAACACAGGACTCGAGGTGCGGCCTCACCGATGCCGAGTACAGGGGCACTATCACCTCCCTGGTCCTGCTGGCCACACTATTCTTGATACAGGCGAGGATGCCTTTGGCCTTCTTGGCCACCTGGGCACACTGCTGGCTCACGTTCAGGCAGCTGTCAACCAACACCCCCAGGTCCTTTTCCGCCAGGCAGCTCTCCAGCCACTCCTCCCCAAGCCTGTAGCGTTGCATGGGGTTGTTGTGACCCAAGTGCAGGACCCGGCGCTTAGCCTTGTTGAACCTCATGCAGTTGGCCCCGGCCCATCAGTTGGGAACAGGGAATGGGATGGGATGGGATGGGATGGGATAGGATGGGATGAACTGAGCAAAAGGGTAACAACTGCAGCTTCTCTCCTTTGTAAAATGTGATCTCTCTTATTCTGTGCATATCCATGGGTGGGAATTCAAGGAGTACATTCTAATGGTAATTACAAAAAATAATAAGCAAACATAGAAAAGCTGGAAAACAACTCTTGATTAAGATCACTGTGTTGCAAACTTTAGGGACTAAGAACATCTTCTTGAAAGATCATTCTCATGAATAGATGGACTGTTCCATGAATGAACAGTACAAAGTTATTCTTTTCTAATGGCAGAATCTTTAATAGCTATGCTCACAAAAGGATGCGAAAAAATAACTCGGATCTTATTTTCCTGGCAGAGGCTGCAGAGCAGACAATTAGGGGAAAAAAAAAAAAAAAGTTTTTGCCTTGAAAACTGAATGTATTTGAACTGGAAGTTTCTGAGAACACAGAAGACATGAAATCCAGTATAATTTTTAGAGTCACTTTCCTGACAGCTCCTCCAAACCAACTTTAAAACAAATGTTTGTATCAAAATAACCACCAGCTTCACTGCCAAAAGCAAACCACGGCTCAATGTATTTACCCCATAGACTTCCATCAGCTTATCATTAAGTTGATTGAGACATTCTTCAGCAGTCATGTAGTGATATTTAGCATCATTTACTCTGTGGTTTGGGCTGTTACATAACGTAGCTCCTGGCCCATTCAATCTGGCATCTGCAATAATGAAATCAAAGTATAGCAAATATTGAAAAGATTATATTAAACACATCTGATAAATAGCACTATAATATAACATCAACAAAACAAGAAACCCTGCAATCGCATTCTTTACAGCCCAAATATGAGAAAGTCCAGTAGCTGTGTGCAGTACTAGTGGTGTCCACCCAATTTACAGTAATGGCCTCAGCTGCTATAGTTTTCCTAGCACAAGGTGAAGAAGATAATCTCAACTGAAGAAAGCACAGCTGAGACAAGGTCTTTTGCTTTTGCTTTAGCCTTCTCTGGTGCCTGGTTGCTTTGAGGAAGGGAGGTATCAGACTGGAGGAGGAGAAAAGGAGCACTGCGGAAGCTGTGACTTGCTGTCATACTGCCTGTCTGTCTCAGTGAGGGAACACGGGAGCTGCAGACAGTGTCAGAGAAAGTAATTTGTTATGTCTTCGACTGTGTAGCACAACTGCTGCACACTAGACTATCTCCCCTGGAGCAATTCTATCCTGGCTAAGCCCTCCTCCTGTTTGAACCACTGTGAGCTGTTTCAGGAGATCTTCCATCAAAACACTCCTGACTTAACAGAGCATCACCCCTGAAACTATTCCGCGTGATGTTCTGTTCTGGCAAGACTCAGTTCTGCACAAACAGCAGCTTAATATTGTTACAAGTTTATTATCCCACAGCCCAGCAGCATCAGGAAAGGGCGTCAGCCAGCTTCCCAGCAGGGCACCCATGTACTTCCAGTCCTGAAGGGCGAGGGTACTTTTAGGCCATAGAAAAGCTATTTTGGTCACCGTTCCAGATCTGATTCCTTCTGCTCATTGTGCAGTGATGCTCTAGGAACGTATTTTGCCTTGCTTCTGGGGAAAAACAGACTAAGGATCTTTTGTAGTCTTTTGAGCATTTTAGAATTTTTCTGCAACTCATGAGCCGTAAAGAGGAGTAAAGTAATTCACATCAGATTTTAAAATGGGAAAAACTTTTAAAGAAAAATGTACACACTGACATTTCGCTACACCCTACTCCTGATTGATAAGAAAAATGCTAAGTTAATGGTCTGTTCTAAAGAAACGTTTCTTTTCTTTTTGAAAGATTTACATACACCGACACACAAGAGCCTGTACAACTACCCCGAAGAATCACTAAATAGTATTCACTGCATCATTTCAACTTCTCCTGATTTTACCCGTTAAATCCTACTCCCCCCTACAGACATGCATTATCCTTCCCTTTTTTCATTTCCAGTTTCTATTGAAGTCTAGTCAAGAAAATTTGTACTCGTGTTATCTTCCCACTAAAGCTCATAAGAAGAAAATCAGGTCTCTTTTTCTGTAACTACAGGCCACCCTCCACCCCAGTGAATCACATATCATTGAAAAAGAAAAGTTAGGAAGGTTTTTTCTTTGCCTTCTGGTTTCTGAGATTTACTTTATGTTAAATGTGGGTCACATTTCCTTTTACAACTATGAGACATAGTAATGTATGGAAAGAAAAGCTGTGATCCTCACAGTTGGCAAAAGCAAAAACTTTAAATACAGACAAAACACTGTTGATTCTTGATTTAAATCAAAGAGCTGGCACACTCATTTTCCCTGAGGTTAACCTGTTTCAAACATCTTTTATTAGGCTACTGGATGGAAGTGCACATATTTTGGTGGACAGATGATTAGCTGGCTATATTAACAAACTCCTAAACTTCTAGGCCTGAATGAAGAAAAAACAGAGTATTATGTCAGCTAGCCACAAGTCAGCCCTCCCTCTTGTCTTAGTTCTAAAAGAGAAGTAATGACAGCAGAAAATAATAGTAACAGTGTGAAAAATGTAAATGTGCACCTCTGAGAAAAATAACAGAGACATAATATGGAAATTAAAGCAGGCCTTGAAGCCAATGGCAAAACTGCCGTTGACTTCAGTGGCATCAGAATTTTACCCACAAAATCTAGACTTAAAGCATAAGTATAAAAAATTGAGATATCAATTACTTACTAGCTTTAGTTTGCACTCAGAGTTCCACCCTAAGAAATCAGTTCAGATTCCATCAGCTTCATTTTTAAGAGCTAAAAATCAAACCCCTTACAGTGCCTTGAAATCAGTGAAATTACTGATGGGGTAAGGCAAGTAGCTGAGGTGAAAAAATGTGCTCCCAAATTATGAACATATTCCTCTGATATTCATTCCTCTGCAACAGTAAATCAATGAAGACCACATCCTCATTATATGGGTGGACAATACATCTATATCTACACAAACAGTAAACCTTGCTCTCTCACTAGGATTCTTGATAATCTAATAAAAATATCAATTATGTTACAGATAACCACATTTCACCATTCTCTAGTAGCAACATCCCTTAACAGCTTTAACATTCAAAAGCAGCACTTTAAATTAAAACCATAAACCAATAAGTAACCAGATCACACCACAGAGCTCCAGTTGTATATACTGCCACTAAAACTCATCACTAATGGCTTACTAACAGATCTTTCTTTCCTGAAAGGACTAGTTACTGTTTTCTGGCTTTTTACATAGAAAAGAAAAAGTTACTGGACATCACTACTAAATCTAAGTCATCCACTATAATTTAGGATACAACATAATTCCAAGACTGTGAATAAGAGTTAGAAATGCTGAGGACAAGGATCTACTCAAGGCAGAGCAATTGGTCAGTTACTTTTTGCAATCTGTTAGTGACAACTCCATGGCACCTATCTGTGGAGCTTTAGTTAGTTCACATCCCGCATGTTGTGGTTTCCCTCTTGTCCTGAGTTAGATACTCAGCAGCTTGGCTGTATCAGGAGTCAAAGAACTACAGGCAGGAAGGTCATCCGTGTGCTAAAAATCATATCACTGATCTCTTCCTAATTTCACCAATAGCCTTTCCTCGAAAGAGAAAAGTTCCGGATCTTCTAGGAAAGGTTTGTTTCATGCTTTATTGCTGTTAAAATTCCTTTACCTTCCAGTATTGCCACAAAATCCAAATAACTCAACCCTCCATCTGGTAACCCTAGCTTTTCTGTTAGTAGATTAAATTGACTGTCATCCATTGGCATGCCATGATCTTCCAACACCTGTTAGAAGAGAAATAAAGTTAGTTATATAATGGCCTATTTTCTTGCTTAATAAGCTGTTTTGAATACTAAATATCTGGGTGTTTTATCCTATGGCTTAACTTGAAATTACTCTGAAAATTGATCTCTTTTCCTTACATTTACAGTAAGCCATTTAAATATAGATCTATTCTGTACATCTTCAGTTCTATATAGAAAAAGGCAGAGAGCAAAATTTGACTATATTTTTGAGACTGGCATTTTAAGCAAAAGCACCAAGTGACAGGCTAAGATTAAACTTCACCTGGAAAATAAAAAGTGCCAGAAGAAATGACATTAGCTCATTTAGCAGACGGGAGGAAAACTGTCATTTGTAGAATTTGCTGCTGCCGCTTTTCCCCACGAGCCTGCCATAACTACCTCCTGGACAAGAAATGCTGCAGAATGGATTCAGGCCCCTGAACCACATACAGCTGCAGCGAGGTGGAAGGCAGGATTCCTTCTGCATTGCTGCTCTTCAAAGCAGATTTGGGGATCCATTTTAGGTAATCTATTTTGGCAAGGAACTTTCTGATCTTCCTACATTCCTCCTATGTCCCCTTCTTTTTTTTTGTAGACCCTCTACCTCTCTGCGTCTAAGAGGTGCAGCAGTCTGGAGTGGCGGCAGTCTCCCCTTGCGCCCCTCTTAATGTTACCTGGCAGTCGACTGTGGAGGGGTCTCTGGTTTTCTTCTACTTTTCCCACTGCCTGTTTCCCTGAAAAGTTGTAGTTGCAGCCCCTGCTGCTCCTGAGGGATTTCTCCAAAACCTTTCATTTCCTTCAGCTGCTTTGTAACTCCTGATTTGGGTGTATTTCTTTAAAACTATCCTGCACAACTCTGTCTTGACTTTCCAAGTGTTTCTACAGTGATTACTCTTGCCATTATATTTTAGTTAATTGTACAGATTAAAAGAAAAAAATCATTAAATAGCTGAACAGCATAAGGAGTGTTAAAAAAGTGAGAATAATTAGCAAATTATCATTTCTTTCTATGAATGTAAAGCTTCTGGATAAGCAAGCACATTTTATGTTCGGTTGAACAAGTATTTACCATCAGATCAAATGCTTAATAGCAGCGATAAGGAAATCTGGCCGCACAAATCCAATCAAAGCTGGAGAGAATCAGTCACAATAGTAATGTTGGTGACTACAGTCTCAACTATTAGCGCTTTCATCTAGAGGAAAAAAAAGTGATAAAACTCTGCCAAAACTGCATACAAGATTAAGTCATATTAAATTGTACGACTAGGTCATTGTCCTGTACTGAATGGCTCAGAAAAGGCTTAGTTTCTAAGTCTTATTTAAAGGAAGAGGATTCATGACAGCCTTACAGCAAGGAGATATTGTAATCCTTCACAGAAGTGAAGGCACACATACAAATTGTGGATGTTACCCCAGGACCCCGACAGAGCTTCAGTTACCATCTTCCTGATTTTGAACTATATTAAAAATTAGACAAGTCCAAAGGTGCAAAGGCAGGGTCTGTGCCTTCTTGCCCAGTTCCTAGGAGAGCCAGGCCAGTGACGCCAGAGGTACTACATTACTCTTTGGTAAAGGAGGTGGAGTTCAGCATCCCCCTTCACTAAGCCACCTCACACCTTTGGTACTCCACAGGCAAGCAACTAAAAGGTGTCCTTATGCTGTAAGCTGTAAAGAAAACCACAGAGAACTGACAGTATTGGTATAACCCTGGTGATTTTATGTCTGCGTTTTTGGGTTCTTCAGGCATACCAAGATCAATTATCCTTCAGAGGAATGCAAGGGTGCATTCTGCCCACTCCCTTAATGCAGCTGTAACATAATGTTATATAAATAAACAGAGCTTATCCACTTCCAAGTTGGACAAGCAGCTTTTGCCCACTTCTATGGCTTGGCCTGGAATAACGAATCAGAAAACAAGTATGGTTTTACCTTTGCCGCTACTACACTATGCTATTACTGTTTGAGTAACCTATCCCACCTCGGAGGACAAGCAACTCTGCCGAGCTGTACACTAGCTGCTTGGCTGCTCTAAATGAAGCTGTAGATCAGAGGAGCAGTTTCAAACGCGCCGATAAAGTGGGCAATGGTGTTGGCACACCTGCCCAGCTACAGAGTCAGGATCCAGTCAAAAAACAGCATACCACTGTAGATCACTTCAACTTCAGTGGTACCCCAAAATGCCTCACAACCTACTCACCTAAAATGCACTTGGGACGTCACATTGCCTACACCATTTGTGATAACCTACTGTATCCAAAACGTCTATATGCAGCTGGCAGATGTGATACAGAGAGTCCTACATCCTTCTGAAGCAGCAGTTGGAGGCCAGGGGAGATTCCCCACAATGCCTACAATGGTGCTAGACACCCATTTCTAGATGTTCTTTATCTACCCCTGAAACTCCACAAGCTGTGGGATGAAAAGCAACTGTTCTCCCAGGGTACGGATTGATGAACATCTTGGTAGAAGTGTCAGGGAAGTTAAAGCACGAAGAATGTGAAAACTCCCAGTTGGAACTCTACCTAGACAGTGAGGTGGAAAAACCCTTTCTTTTGCAAAAGGTGTAGAGATCTCTAAAGACCACAAGTGATGGAGAATCCGTTTCAGTCTGCATTTCACCTGAAAACACACGTGCTCAGGCAGTTCCCAGAGACATAAGGTAGTCTGTCACTTCAGTTCTAATGAGGAATCCCTTTCAATGACCCTTATTCGCACAGAGCTCTCATCCTCGTGCATTCCGGGGTAGGCTCATTTCACTCAGCACAAGGCAGGGCAGAACAGGGCTACTGCAGGGAAGCATGCCCCTTTTGAATGACCATAATCAGCAGCAGCAAGGCAGAATTCCCAGGCAGTATTCCACCCAGCTGGACTCCGCTGAGCTTGCAGGGTCCAAGGACATCACAGTGCAGTGATGCATATACCTGGCTTCAGGTACATGATGATTTTTTATCCTTTGTGCCTTGCCAAAACTTGAGAAATGCATCATCCATAGTGTAATAAAAGAACAATGAAATCACAAAGACTAACTGTTCAATAGCTTCTGGTGCTATACAAATATCTTAAATGTGAGTTGTACGCAGACAACCAATGCAGAAGAAAAAGCAGCAGGTAGAATGAGTTTGTTCTGCCTAACAGTGACAAAATGCACGTTACTGCATTAGCTGCAGGCAACATATAAGCCTCTTAGGTATCACATTGTAGCGTAAATCACAGCAACCAAAGCCAATGTCCCAAAGGTATGTGCCACAGATGTCAGATCTGTATGAGAGGAAGGGTTGCAGCTTAACACATTCTTAATAAGTGTATTATTAACAAGAAAACATTAAGAAAAATGGAAAATGTTTTATGTGTTTTGTCCTCCCTCTTTCCCTCCCCTTCACTTCAAAGTGATTTCTGCATGCAATTGCAGAAAGCTATCCACCTGAGGGTAAGAAGATGTGCGGCTGAATGCAGCTACAGTGTTTGCAGGGGAAGGCTCTATAGTAACAGCCTTCATCCTGTCATATGATGTGGAGCACATACCTCATGGGTCTATGTTGAGAAGGGGAAAAAGGAAGGCAACAGCTTGTCACCCCCTTACAGTCAGTACATTTGGCCCTGCAAAAGTAGCTGGTGAAAACATGTACAGTCCACGGTACACGGATGGGAAGATGGTGTTTATTACTGAACCAGAGTAAAAACAGATTGGGACAAACTTTCTCAAGGGAATATGCAGGCAATTTTCAAAGGTACTGTTCTGGCTTAACCCTTGCTGACTCTTACCTTACTTCAGCGCCCGGACAAAGGGCAGAGCATGCATTACTGTCATAACAATATTCAGCAGCAGCTCTTGCTTAAGACTAGGGAAGTATTACTGCCATCATGTCTCTTTTCCTGCCCAGTCTCAACTTTCAGCAAAGCATTTTGCTTTGAAATGTGAAAAGAAAGAAATGTACAGCTGGGTGCCATCAGCATCACAGCTACAATCCCGAATCCATGACCTCACAAGTCTGCCCAAAGCACAACATGCAGTCAGATAAACCATCAAGGCTGTGATGGGCCCTGGGAACACCACAAAAAACCCTCTCTCAAAAAAGACACCTACAAAATTCAATTGGAAGTCTTGGCAAGTAAGAACTATACAATCTCAATACCTTTCCATTATTGTGGATCCTCTCAGCACTGAGATGCTGTACCCAAATCAGCTAAGAATCTTATTCTTCACCTACCAGCTACCACTGTGGAGTTGCAAAGAGAGCTTAAAGACTCTGAGTTACAGCTTAGGTGATTCTTTAAGGTATGCCCACTCACTTCACATAAGAGGTGTTTTGTTGGTTGACATTAAACCTCCAAGTCCCAGCTGTGCCTTGCCAGTCCCAATTCATGTTCTTTTTGACAACTGGGAGCAGTTGAAGCTTTCAAGGTGTAGTGCTGCTACAGGATGACAATTTTATGTCTTTAAAGAGAAGTTGAGAATCTTTCTCATACAATAACCTGCATGAGACCCGTTTAGCTCCTCAGTAACTGAAACAGTCCTGGAGGATTTAACTCTAGCTGTGTGAGCAGGCACATTACTAAGACAATAAGTATCTTTCTGGGAAAAGTACAGGAGAGAGAAAAATAGCTAACATTTTTCCTACCTTCTGCAAGCCAGCCTTATTAATTTTCCCCCGTGATTGCTTATTGTAGGCAAAAAAGCTGTCTTTAATAGTTGCTGCCTGTTGTATCACTCTGTCCTTCAGCCTTTTAATTACTTCATCAACAGTTCTATTCTGGGTGTATTTGTTAACTTGATCTTCAATCTGGTTGATTCTAAAATTGAAAGATTGTGCATGAAGACAAGTTTCTTATTTTTTGTAGTTTCAAACATTTGATTCAGCAGTAACGAACAAGACTGCTTTAATGAAAGATAAGACATAGACATGGAAGAAGCTTCTTTGATGTAAACCAAAATGATAGGTTGATCAAGTTAGAGCACACATTGATTCCAAGGCCTATATTGTGCAATCATTTCTTACGTATAGCTTGCTTTACAGAAAAGAAGAAAAAAAAAAAACAACAAAACAAACCCAAACCAAAAATTGACTGATACTGCTCTGAAGTATTTCTTTTGCAAATGGAGATCCTAGACGTCCAAATCACAGGCTTAGTTTCTAATGAGCCCAAGTTTCTACATCAGCTAAGGAGCCACCTTTATCCTTTAGTACCTCCTCAGTTAACGCGAGATGGCTAAGCTAACATGAAAGAAGTTAATGAAAGTCTTTCCATTGATTTTAAAAGGAAAAAAATATCTCTTACGACATTTTCTCTCTTCCTGGATCCCAAGTAAGTCACTTCCATGCTTTTTCCCTTTGGAGGAATAGCCAGAATACCTTTCTTTCTCAGGCCCTATAAGAAACTCCATAGATATGGACTATATACTCTTCTTGCTGAAATACCACAACCTTCATCAATAAGCCATTAAAATAAATAACAATTAAATATTTAATAACTTTTAAAGTCAGAAAAGAAATTAAATTAAAGGGTATGTAATGTGTCCCACTTGTACCTATTTTACATCCATTATGGATTTACTATAACCCATGAAAAGGAAAGTTAGAACAATTATTTTTGTTAAATTTTAGAGCACGTATTTCCATATAAGCAAAATGCAGAAATATTCAGCAGTCTTATTTTATAGATTTATTAAGTGTGCTTTATAGTATTCCCTAAACTTGAAGATAATCTTAACATTTTAACTCTTATTCTAAAAATATGCTAATGAAAAGAGTTTTACTTTGATCTGAGCAGCACACAGAAGATTAACTCTAAGCCTCCCGAAAGGGATCAAAAGATGACAGTGACTGCTGACTCCCTCCTGAGGATCTCAGCTGAAGGCACCTGGTCTTCTGAGATATCTACTATCTTGCCGGAATGCAAGAGGCTGCCAAAACATTAACAACTTTACCTGCCCCATCCCACTGATTATTATATTCTCCTGCCTATCAACATAGGCCTTGCCATGAATGACCCGGAGAAAATGAAAAAGTAATTACAGGACAGATGATGAAGGTAAACTCAAATGTTCTTTATACCCTTCCTCCTTATTGAAGTTCAAGACTGAGGCAAAGCCTGGATGTGTCCTGGAAATAAATGAATGATTACTTGCAGAATGTCATCTAAAAGACCGTCTTCCCTGCCAGGGCCTTATTCACAAAAAGCTTTCTTTATCTACTAGCTTTATAACCCAGTAGGAAAGCCTTAGACTAGATTGAAGAAAGGAACTGACATAAAAGCTCACAGGAAGGTATTTACCACAGCCACCTAAGCTAAGGACCTAAAACTACTTGGAACAGGGTTATACATTACGGGGTCATAGAAGAGACAAAACCAGACAGAATGGATCAAGCATGGTGGTTGTCAGTACATGAATATAAGAAACGAGGTATAAAGAAGGGGACCTGGAAGTCCTTATGGTTCTTGGAAGATCCTGGAATCTTACAGTTCAGTAAATTAAACCTTATTTAGAGTTCTACTGATAAAAAACTATGAGAATATGAGTGCTACAATGGTAGGGTGCCTACTGTACATCACCAACAGGGAAAACAGGATTTGGATTTGAAGCTTTTGGAGATTTAGAGATTTTTTCCTGAGGGGGAAGAAAAAAAAAAAAGGAAAAAAAAAGGGGCAAAATCATCCAGGGTAAAAGAGCTGGTTGTAATTGGTTGGGTTATTATTACAGCAGAACACAGGTTGTCCAGCAGATTATCAGAATGTGTCAGTGATATCCTGTTGATGCTGCGAAATCTAGTGAAGGGAAAGTCTTTCTGAATTTTATCTGAATTAACACAGAGAAACTGCTTAAAGAGGTGAAATGCAGCTTAGGCAGGAATGATGATGGAATGACAGAGTTTATGGCACTTCTAAAAAGAAGGCAGGAGAATAGTGAAAAAAAGTAGATTTCTACCTTCTCAGGGAACTAAAGTCTCATGGAAAATGGGACTAAAGGAAAAATAACTTAAGGAGAGCTGGCAGTGCATCAATGAAACATGCCATCACAATATAAGAAGCATGACTGTGTACAACCAAAATCTGAAAGGCCACAACACAAAGTGAGATTCAATATCAAAAATATCAAAAGTAATGAGAACTCATTCTATAAATGCTTCAGTAATATAAGAGGGATCAAGAAAAAACTTGGCTTTCTATTCAACAGAGAAAGAAAACTACTAACAGATTGCATTAAGGGGATGAAGCACTTAAAGTCTCTCTTTGTATTGGTCCTCAATAAAAAGTCAAATATAAGCAGGTCGCTTGAACAATGAATATTAATAACAAATAAGGAAAGAACAAATAACAGAATATTGCTATGAATTCATATTGGTTCTTAAAGAAATGTCTAAAATTGTCTCCCAAATTTATGCAGAAAAGCAAACACACTACCTAGTTTTAAAAAGAGGGAAGGAGAAGAACTGGAGAGTTACTGACATATTTCTAAGAAATCTGTTCCTGCTTTCAGGCAGTAATTACAGAGTCACAAAGAGTTCAAAGCCTGTTAAGAGACACAAGAGCCACTAGGGATCCTTGAGATCTACCCTGATTTCAGGCAAGCTTATATTTTAAATTATACTCCCCTCCAACCAGCACCACTTTTACCTTGGTTTCCTAGGGAAATAAGAATAATGCGATCAGCCGTTTCATGCACATCTGTCAGCCTTTCCCCTAAATTTGGAGTCCATCTACCAATTTCAGTCAAACTTGAGAGGGGTAGGGGTCTTCAGATACAGCGGTTACAAGTTTTGTGAAATTGACAGTCATGAAAAGGAGAGAGATTCTTCATTCTCCTAGTTGTGAAGGCTTTCCATTTGTTAGCAGCTAGCCAAGCAATCAGCATATGTGCTTCTCTGGGCTAGCCATGTACTGTCTCTTGCCCAGCTGCCAGATTGCAGTACTCAGTGAGAAGTATGTTCTTTTTCTACCTTCAAGTAATAAGCCACAAGTACACTTACCAACTGTGTGAGACACCAAACCCTACTCCCTGCGCATTCCCATCTCACTGGGGCTGGGTCTCAAAGTTCTTCATTCAGGCCTGACAAACCTAACCTACCTGTCTGCTCTAACACATCAGTTCTGGGTGCCAGAATGCTTGCTGAAGGTATGGATAAAGCTCCAGATGGTGGCTCAGCAGAAGTTAGGGGCAGAGATATTTATTAGTGAGGCCACAGATTTATCTTGAGTTTAGCGTACTGTGTCCTATTGACAGAACTGTATTCCATGTTGGTGAGTCATCTGCATTTTTTTATCTTGCCAGCTCTCTGCTTTGACAGTCTTTCAGTAGAAATGGCATTGGACCTCAGTAAAAATAACTTTGGGGAATTTCTGAAAGGCTTTTTGACCTCAAGAACAGGAGGGACAAACAGCCTGCAGAAAACAAACCGGTTGATTTCTTGATTGAACTACAGCTCATATTCTGCTTTGAGAACAATCTTGGAATGCATCTGCAGGAACACTCTGCTCCCAAAAAATATTGCATAGAAGGAGCCAGCCATAAGGTCTTAGATATTTCCTTGTGTCTCACAAAAGCAAATTAGGAAAGAATTTCAGAGACAGAGGCAGTCTGCTAGAAGTCCTGAGGATTAAGATGAAGGCCATTGTGGAACAGGATCTTTCACAGGTAGGGACACCTTAACCACCCCAACTTGTTAAAGAACTTACAGGTGGAAAGACGTGGAAATATCAAGATTTCACCCATTGCAGACTGTTGGTCCAAAATCACCACTTCAGTAAGAAAGAGGCTGGGCTTGCTTTCCTAGAGACTTCATGAAATATTTCTTTTCCATTACTGGTAACGAATTCTCGCTAAAGAAAGGAGCAGACATAATTTGGCAAATGAGAGCCACACAGCACCCATTATATAACAAGGAAAGAGTTAACGTTAAGATTCATAAGGATACTGAAATTTCATTTTAGCAATTTCAGGAGGAGGGACAGAAGCCTTGAACTCCAGGCTAGAAGGCTTAGAAGGTGTTGGTAGCAGAATTGACTTGGCCACCATAGAACATCACTGGGACAAGAGGAACTGAAGGGAAGTTGTAAACCACTGCTTAAACTTACAGAAGGAGCGACTCATCTGACATAGTTCCAAGACACTGATCAATTCAGGAATCAAACATCCAAAGGTTCTGTTTTAAACTTGTCAAAATGCCTAAACCAACAGTTCTTGTCAATGTCATAAATAAAAGGTCAGACCTGGTATGTCTGCAGCATGGTCCCAGCTTTCTGCACAAGGGATTGGCTCACTCCTGTGTGGGCCTGACATAGTAAAATGACTCAAGCCATGTGCCTGAGAACTCGTCTCACATGAACTGCTGGCAGGTAGCCAGGTAACACTTCCAAACAGTTGACATCCTCCCAATAGCTAGCGACTGACATTGTATAAAGCAGTTCAAAGGCCTCATGTCCAACATCACCTTGGCAAGAAGGTAAAGGAGATTGTGGTCTTTTTAAAAATATCCCAGAAGGCTTCTGTCATCCCAAGACCTCACTAGGAGAGACAGAAGGACGTCCCAGTGCCTGAGAGGTCTTCGGAAGATGGATTGCGTTCTCCTCCTCTGCTTTGCTGTTCTACAGCAGAGCTTGGCAAAGAGTCATAAGTGAATTCTGGTGTGTGCAAGCTGTCCTTCGGCAGGGTCCTTGTGCAGGCATTTGAATCCTCTTATTGCCGATTCAAATGCCAAATATCCACTGCCAATTTTTCTATGTTCATGACAGAAACAGGGAGGTCCTGGTGGGCCTACAAACCATTTTGTGAGAGCTTTGCTGCAGGCTGCATTAAGAGTGGCACTGAAATGGGTATTCAGGGGCAGAGCTCAGAGGCCGTTGTTTACACTTATGTTTGGTGTCCCTGAAACATTTGGCCTCCTTTGAAAAATGTGTGGAGATCCTGTGGCAAGGCTCTGAGACAACAGAATAGAGAGAAAAGAAACGGTCTTTCTGAGCCATAGGAATAAGCTGCCAGTTCTGACATGTGTATGCACAGACAAGGCAATTCCTAGAGCTGCCCTGAAGGGGATTCAGATGGGGACTTAAGAAACACAAAAAGGTCAGACTGTTGAAGAGGAAACAAAGAAGTCTGAGGAGAATCTGGGGCAAGACAGGGCATACTCCTGTCTTGATAGCTGTTGTCAGAAATGTGAGCTTTGCATAGGGCACTCTGTTTTATGGAATACCAGCCTAACAATGAGGGAAGGTAGGCACTGAGCACACCTCCATAGACATATTAGAGTAAAGCATTATCTGGGTTCAAGTGAAAGGAAATACATGTGTCCTGGGTCTGGCCATACCTGTAGATTATCAAGCAAATGTAAGAAAAAAAAAATATTGTTAAGAGAGGCTCATCCCATTGTAAGGGAAAATTTATTGTTTCCCCCACAGATTATGCAGGCATTTACATATATTCAAAAGTAAGAATTGAGGAGAATCAATAGGCCGTACACCTTTGTAACCTGGATGCCAATATCAGTGATGCTGGTTCAGTTGGAGGCTGTAGCTGTGGCCTGCAGTAGTCACAGCCATCAGATGTGCCAGAGTTCCTGATCCCCTGAGAATGTTCAAATCCAGTTCCTGAAAAATGAGCCACACTGATTCTACAGAGGATCACAAGCTTACTCTTCAGACATTATCTAGAGGGCAAAACCCCAATTTTTGAATGATGCAGTGAGATATCATCCTTGTGGACCCTGTAAAGTGAGCTCAACCATTTTTACTTGAATCCTGGAGTCTTTGATGAATGATCCACGTGTGTTTGCTCTCCTGATGCAATGCTTTGAATGTTGTACAATTTTGAATGTATCTCTGCAAAATGAGAGATCAGCCCAGGACAGTACTTACCATTAGAAAAACAGCATGTATCCTCAGTCTATCTGAAAGTCTCCTTTCTATACATATTTTTTCTTTACATTAAACAGAAAATTGTCTGTAATAACAGTACCTTTTTGAAAGCTCTGTTTGCCTTTTTTCTTTTCTTTGTTGTTTTTCCTTTGATATATGCGAGCTGATACCATTTAAGTCACCAGAAAGAACAGCAACTTTTAAGTTATCCAAAAGCATCTTGTAAAAGATTCCATCAGAAGAGTTATCCTTGTATTTATAGCATAACCTGGATAAAATAAGAATTTAAAATAATTTCAGAGATTGAGAACAATGCATAATACAAATGTCTTAAAGGAAAGACGATCAAAGTAAGACATTTCCTTTCCATATACAGTTAAGGGCATTATTCAGAATACTGTCGTTAGGCACTGGAAACTAGCCTTCCCAGGCTCCTTCTGTAGCCTACAGAGAAAGCAAGAACCTAACTTAAACGCTGTGTCATGACCTGGAAGAGCTCCATTTACTCTAGAAGGAGCCTAAGGACACAAGCCTCCCCTACCTACAGTTACCCTTTGTGAATACCCTGTGTAATTAACACTTGAATTCTATGGTGGACATTTGGAAGAAACTTGGCTCACCCGACACTGACCTGTCAAATTCAGCTGCGTTGGTGGAAGAGGGAGCTAAGATCACAGCCACTGCACAACTAAATCTGCCAGAAATTATGAATGAAAACCATTGTTCACCTTAACTTGCTGCCTGGCATTTGAATATAAAATTAAATCACTAGCAGCCTAAGTTAATACTCCTAGATATGAACCTTAGCAGCCCAGAAGCAGACACACTGTTTGTTCAGCCCCTTCTGTTATTCTGAGAGTAACTTCCAGTGAAGAGGTCGAGTTGGTAGTTCCCTGGGCCTGTTAAATTACCCTCTTAAATCACTGCCATATAAATTAACAGAACTCATGAATCAGAGCCCTTGTCATCACTGTGTCGCTGCTTCACTGTGCTGTTCAGCCTTCCAGGATTTCATTCATGTTCATAAAGCTTTGGGGCATTCCTGGATGAAAGCAGAAGGCTCCTGTCCTTGTGCTGGGGACACATGGCATTCTCTGCACTCCACTTATCAGAAGTGCCCATTCTATTTAGAATGACACTAAAAAAATACCTGTGGTAAAAACCACTTGTAACTTAACGTGTCAAGTGCCTCAATGCCTTTCTTCTGGGGAGAGAAAAAAAAAAAAAAAAAGAAATCAAAGCTTTCATTTATTTTGAGAAATCTAATCCACATCATATACCCTGCAGGGGAGAAAGTGTCAGGGGGGTGAGAGGGAGGGGAAAGAGTCTCCATTTTCTAGTGTTTGTGAAGCCCTGCTCAGCTAAAAGAAGTGTAGCCTTCACACAGAAAATGGCTCTGAACACTACAGAGCAACATCTGCTTTGTGAGTGTAATCCATAAAAGGCTTCCAAATGCCCTTAAAAACTGTTCCCTCTTTTCCCCAGTCTGAATGTCATCTCACAGGAAGCCATCTGGGACAAGCATGCCAGCTATTCTGCTGCAGTGATAGCAGTATTGTCCTCAAGTGCCTCAGGATGAGTCACATCAATGCAAAAGTCCAATTATAGTAGAAGCCCCCCAAAGCAGAAGTATCATTTCAAATAAATAAGACTGATGTAGCTGAACCACTGGAATTCGGAATGTAATTCAGTCACTTCATCACCTTTTACTCAAAAACCCTGCATCCCTTAAAGCACTCATGCTAAATCCCCAATCTGGTTATGACATTCCCAGCACAGATGTGATAGTCTTAAGCCCAGTGTGTATGCATTTAGAGGAGTCAATTACTTTTTTTTTTTTTTTTTTTGCTTATTATTTTAAAATACAATCTTTTTAAACCTGGCATTTCTTACCACTTTAGAGCAGCGAATGAACAGTGCCATCCACTGTTTCTCTGCATAATCCACAACATTTTCCTAGGATAGTCTTAAATAAGATTTAACATAAAAATTAATGCCACATTTGAAACAAAGAAATATAGATTGGTAAAAAGATGCAAGTCAAAACATATTTTTAAGGACTCAGGCTAAATCACAGAATCACAACTCTAAAAACAGATTACAACAAAGGAGATTTTTCAAAATATCTCCTCACCTGTGGATGAGCCATTCTAACTTAATTAGCTATACTGTTACTCATTTATCCTAAACCCAAATACTTCTCCAATCAAGTAGGCCATCTATTGCATTGTTGAGTATAAATTCTCTCTTCATCTTATTATAAGAATTACATTTCTTCTCCAGTGTGGTCATCAAATCTCTAGAACACGACCCTGATGAACGATACTGCTCAGAACAGGTGCCTTTAGAAATGCCTACTACAGAAGAATTAATAATATGGTTTGAATGAGACCCTGTTTTCATGGACTAAACATGGCCAATGCAACACTGTATGTCCCTGAATGTCTTTGACAATGGAATCCGAACCTTATCTTTTAGATGTATATTTTAGATGCTATTTCTATAAAAAGACTCCAAACTCATCCAATCTATGGCATTGCACATCTCACTTTGCTAAACACAGATCAGATACCTGCACTTTTCAACAATGCCACAGTTCAATAATGCAAATACACAAATGTCCTCAATGTTCACCGTAACAGAAATCCTGGAAGTAGTATATCCACTTCTTCCTGTGCTTTGCTAGAACACAACCTCAGTGTTGAGCGTTTCGCTAGACTGATCTCAGAAGGCTTGCATCCTTTTAAAACAAAAGCAGAACAGCCATTGACCACAATGATGAATGAATTAAACCTTAACAGTTTGCCTTTCATTGCTTTACTCTATATTATTTTCTTATAGGGAATGTTTAGAATTTCAAGTAAAGACCACTTTCCAATTCAAAGTGGCTGTAATTCCTGACTTTCCTTATAGTACAGATCTCTCATTGACACAAATAGTGGTAGAAACATTATTTAGAAAATTGTATAACTGCTGAGTCCCAGGTAATTCGAAGGATAATTACTTGTTCGTGATCAATGACCACTGATTATATACTACAAAACACAGAGCTATAAAACTGACAGATGATGAAAGCATATGGTTATAACACACTGTGCTGGGAACATGACTTTTATGAACCCAATGCATAGCACCCAAAATTTTCTCTAAGACATTTATAGAAAGGAAAATGCATACAGTACAATTGGTTTTACTGATCATGCTCATGCTCATTCATATTTCAGGATCAAAGAATATTTTCCAAAAGCCATTTCCTATTGATGCTGTTGTGTTTGCTCCTCACACACAATGATCAGCAGGACGCTGGGTTGTAAGGGTCAGACTGGAATTGATTTCTTTGATTTTCCTATTATGTTTTCAAAGGTAGGAAAGAATTCCACATCTTTCTGAAAGTCACTGGCTGTAAGCAGAGAGAAGTAGAGCTCCTGAGAGAGTAGATTAGACCCGATTATAACCTGACTGAAATGTTATTGCAATAAAATGACTAATACAATTCCCTCTTCTTTGGACATAGATATTTTGACCCCATGCTCCCCATGCTTGTAGCTCTTTTGACTCCCCACTTTGGGAAGCCTGCTCGTATTGAAAATGAGATTTCATGTTGACAATATTAAATTTCAATTCCTTGTTCTTTACAACTATAGTCTACTGAGGAAAGACATAACATTAATTTATTTCATTTTGTATTACATTGTGTTTTGAAATACTAAACAATGTTTGATAATGTCTTGGATCTCCAGCACATCAGTTGTTCCTTTGTAGAAAAGGCTTGTCTCACCTTTGAAATTGCTGAAATAATGTCAAACTCACAAGAGTTCCCAACATGGAATTGTTATGAAAATAAATAAGGGATTTACAAGCTGATCGCATGAGGAATGGGGCATCTCTTCCACCAACCTTTTCTTTTCTGTATGCTTAAGGCAAACCAAAATACTTAATGCCTCCAGTTGTAGCTGTCATATTAAAAGACAGGAAGAAAGATACGGTAAGAAAAGAAATTACTTTAAATCTGTTACAACTCACACATCATCAACTTACTTCATAAATTGTTGATCTGACAAAGAGGGACAACACAGCTGTAGGACTTTTCTTAGATGACTTCTGTTAATAGTGCCAGTACACTTAGGATCATAGGACTGCAAAGCCTTATGAAAATCTTTCCAGATTTCTGTGATTTTATCTGAAAGGATCTCCTCCATCTAGCAATCAAATGAATTAGTAATGCAGGAAAGAAAAAAAAAGTATCCCTGAGGTTAAACCATGATAGCGTTACCACATGAAAAAATGTACTACAATGACAAATCTAATGTTGGAAGATAACCACTTACTGAATATGAACCATGTTATCACAGTATTACAAGCTAGAACAAGAAGAGCAGGCTTCTTTATTTGGTTTGTTCCATTAAGCTCTTCATGAACCATCTAATTTAAAACAAAGTTATGTTCAATGAAAACAATTTTAGTGTATTAATTTCAAGGCATGATGCAACATCAGGCCCAAAATCTACCCTTGAAAATGTTTGTTCTGAAAACTGACTGAAAAGTGACGGCAAGAAAGCGTGTACCTCACTTCACAGATCTGCTTCTTTAAGTGACTGAAGAGGCATGTCTACTGACTGATAACAATGCACAGCTTTTACTGTTGTTTCTCCCCTCAGTCCTGTAAACAAAATCCACTAGGACTGAATGAATTGCAAGCGGCACTCAACTTACACAGGGCATAATTTGAAGACAATGGTCCTGCACAGGGGAAAATAATGACAAAATCTGGCTTACTGAACTGGCTTTATGATCTGTCTGTAGCACTGGCAGTTAGAATAAAAGTGTTTTTCACTTGTAAATTGATTACATTAAAAGCAGAAGGTTCTGAGAAGAAACAAACACAGGATCACATTTTGACAGAAAATCTCAGCATAATTGCAGATCTGACCAAGCACTGTACTATGCAAAATTTCAGGTGAAAGGAAGGAGGTGGAGATGCCCCTTGGATTGTCTTAGCTGGATGGGGGCCTAGATTGATTCCAGGTCCTGGTTCTGCCCATTGCTGCTTTTAAGATTCCTCTGACCAAATAATTTCTGAGAAATTATAAAAATGAAGAGATTTCTTGAAAAAGTTGTCCTCTTTCATTTGTACAACCTGTAATCTGCCTTTTCTACAGGATGAGCCACATTGATGGAGCTGGCATCACCACTCAGGACGCAAACCAGAAGGATTCCCAGACACTCAGGCTTCCTTGCAGCTGCTTTTCATCAAGATCTGGGTACAAACCCAGCCACAGAGTCCGGAACAGACCTACTCCACAGGGCAGAGTCACTCTCAAAGCGTGAAACCACAGCCACCAGGGTCATGTGTGGCTACTGTATCATCCCTGGTGGTATTTCATCCCAAGGTGACAACGGTCTGTGATGTTTAGCATTTCCTTTACCTGCCTTCTTTCATTTACTTCATTTGGGATGCTTATTTCAAATGACAAAAATGGGTAGGTATGCATACGTCTCTAATATGAGCCTAACCAGCTTAATTTGTAAATCCCACTTAGTGTGCGCATCAGTTGCGCATGTAGGCACTGTCAGCATTTGCATTTTCCCCAGCATGCAAATTAGCATACAACTACTAAAATTTGCCCCAGAATTTCAGCCAGACCATTATTCTACTCAAAACCAGCTGGAAGGGACTGAACTGCTGCATCAAATGTTACTATTGTTGGAGCCATCAGAGTGGAAAGCAGCCTGTTTCAGCTCCTAACATCAAAGCGTTTCAAAGCAATGCACACCATTCAGGGCTGTTCAATGGGACCTTCTTTTTGTGCATCTAGTATCTTCTCTTGACACTACTGCTCTCCTTTGAGATCTCTCAAAAACACTATCCAAACTACCTAAGACAAAGCTAAATAAGGAGTTAGTCAGTTGACATACTAATGCAAACCTAAAAGAGATTTGATATTAAAAATTATGAAAAATTATGAACAGCATCTTAATATTAGGAAGTAGATTTGCAAACTGCATCTTAGGTTATTTCTTAGAATAATTCAGTAAGCAAAAAAGTATTGACTTATTTCTGCCAAAGGAAACGGACATACTCAGGATATAACCTCTCTGTACCTTCAGTGAATGGTTCTAAAGGAAACCAAAAAATTCAAATTCAAAAGGTGTCAAAGCTGTACCCAGGAAAACATGCAATGTCTGTGTAGTATATAGCATATATTTTGAACCAATGTATATTATAGAGAATAACAGATAAAACAAGAAACAGCAAAATATCACCAAAACAGATCTGACAACTGAAAGCTAAGAAGTACTACTGCTGTTCCTCCTCTGCTGTACACACATGCGTGAGCTAGTGATTCTGCTAGAGTTTTCAAAAACCTCCAGAAACCGTGAGATTGCTTTCCAATTGATGCTTCAGAAGGAAAAGTCTAGAAGTGCTGATTATGATTATTCCATTGCTGGAAAGAATGTGAACATACTAACTTAGATAAAAACTATATGCAGAGCATAACATTTTACCAAAACACTATCCAGCATTTTGCCACAGCCATTATAAAAGAGGTTATGACTACAGAATTAAAAGTAAACACTTACTACTGGTTCTTTTACTTCAAACAAGTCTAAAAATTCATGGTAGTCAAGGTATCCAGTCTGTTCTGGATCAATTATGTCAGTTAACTCCTGGAAGTCTTTATCTTTCATTTGAAATACCAAGTTACATAAAACATGACAAAGGTCATTTCTTGTGATCTTTCCATCTCGTTTCTAAGACAAAAAAAGAAAGCATGCATAAAAAAGAGTGAACGTTTACTAAAGCAATGCTGATTCCAACATGCCATTCTACACCACTAGATCATCCTGACCTACAATAACTGAGAGCTCTGTGGCTGTTTCAATAGTCTGTGTATACTGAACCTAGTACTTTTACTCCAGTTCCCAGTGAACGTGCAACTGCAGTATTTACTGGATGGAAGACTAAAACTATGGGAATGAAACTACAATGCCTTTTCTATCACCTTGGGATAGATTATTTAGTTTGCTGGTAAACTGTGCCACAAGCGAATAGATATGTAAACTTGCTTTGCACAGACCAGCTCACATTCACGTCAGTTTATCAGCTACGTTTGATTCCTTACCTGGTCTGGAATCAATGTTCACACAAAGTTGTGTCTGACTGAATAGCTGCTGGATCTGAGTGAACTTGACTCAGTTGAGTTAAGTTGGTTCTAAGTTGCTGTTATCATGTACCCCAACCATTGCCTTAAGTCCATGCAGAAGTCCATCAAGTGATGTCTGTTATTAGATCCTAATATAGCTCTCAGCATATTCATAGACAACATGAGCCTACATTTATCAGTACTCACTCATCTGTGGCAGGATTTTCTTCATGATTAGCTTGAGAACAACAAGCAAAAACTCAACTAAACATTTTATGTTTGAGCACAGCTTTTTTCTAGGGCTCCAGTTTTCAGATGTGGTCCATGGCCATGACGGTCCATAAGGCCAGAGTCAATGCTGTGCAAACGCTTGGGTCATTACAGAGATTTCAGTTACGGATGCAATTATAAGTACATGGTGAGCCTTGAGAAATTCTGGCTGTTGACAGTGGTGTGTTAATCCAAAACATTTGGGACCTACTGTCCTTGGACTTCCTCTTTCTTTTCTCATGTTTCCTTTGCATCTTAGTATGCATCCTTTAAAAGCGCTATACTGCTAGGCTGGGTCTCTTGGCATTCTTGACCTGGCTAATGAGGGTGAATCAGCTCTCAGGGAGAATCTTTATCCAGGGTCTGATGTCCTGTCACATTGTCATGCCAATGGATACTCATCTGGACTGTAAGGTAATAGGCTATGGATGTGCTCATGCAACAGAATCAGGGTATTTTTATTTTGCTATGCTTAAGGCATATTTTTTTTCTCAGTTCCCATGGCAAGTAATATCCATAATTTATGTAGGAGAGTTTTAAACATGGGTTTATACCAACTCTTTTCTATGACTGTCTATTGCATTTTATAATTTTAAATTTGTTCCTGAACTTTTACTTTTTTTTTTAATTGTTTCTTTATTTTCTCTAAAGAAACCTGAGGAAAGATAATGGGGGGGAAAGAAGAAGAAAGAGTGGAATAAAGGCTGTGGAACAATAACAGAAAAATTAGGAGTAAATAGTTCCTTCAGTGATTCAGTTTTCCTGGCTAAGCACTAGACAAATATCTTTCTGTTCATAAAATTCACCCTAAGAAAATTCTGTTTCCCTTTAGTCCCCCACAGAGATCCAGGGTGGCAGTAATAATATAGAGGATGAGCAATTATTTACTTCATCAGTTGGTCTGGGAAATACTTTAAAGTTTTGCAATCAAAAGATAATGGTCTTGTGAAACTACTATCTGGTATTTGAATTTTCTTTAGAGACAGTTGTCACTGCATTAAATCATATGGAAGCAAAACCTGATAATATACCTACCTCCCCCAGTAAATAAGCTTGGGAATCTGGCACCGAAGCTACAAAGACAGCCTGTACTTCACAAGAACCCATTGTGCAGAATGACTAGATCTTACCCATGAAGATGAAATATCTGTTACAATAAAAATAAATTACATTTTGTTCAAACCTTAGATAATATGAGAAAGTTAAGATATACTACATCAGGATTTATGAAGCAGAATGCATTTGCTTATTTGGCCACCTTGCAATTTTAATTTTATTTGTTTGAAAGGATTTAATTTTACTGCCCAGATCATTATCTAAGTCAGTCCAGCATCAGTGATGTGACTGGGGATGCGTTGGTCTATTCCAACAAAAAAATCATGATGTTATGTATAAATATAAACCATTCTTACATGTATTTCTTTCACTGTGGGAGCCTCTAGATGTTGGGCATTAAATAGTTCTTTCTTCAGCCTGTCTTTCTGCCATCTCGAATACTTCTGCCTTAGTTAACAATTTCATTCAGTAATGTTCCAGTTCAGTAAATGAATTAAAATCATATAGTAAAGTGCTTTACTGAATCATGGCCTGAATGCTGTAGGCATTATTATTATCTACTGCAATGTATGAAACTGATTTCTTTTCCTATAAATTGCTGGGTGAATTCTTTCTTTTTGTGGTCATATATTTATGTATATAGATGAAATACTCCAGAGCTAAAAAGAACAGTTTTTATGTAATTATATTAGAAAGGAACCGTGATATATCATCTATATAAAACCATCTAATAAAAAATGCCAATACTACTTCTGAAGATATCCCCAGTGCTCCTTTGCTTGTGTCAACCAGACTGAGAGCTTTAATTTTTTCAGTCTATTATTTGCTCATTCAATTCAGAAATACAGAGTCTACAATTTAAGAAGTGCAATATGTAGCAAATCAAAGTAATAAAAAAATCCAGGTTGTCCAAGGGTTGATCACAAAGTCCAGTGCATGGGACATACATATCATGACATTCTATCAAAACTTACAGAAAGGCATTTTAGCATAGTTCTGTACATCGTGAGGGCCACAGAGCTGGTAAGGATAGACAGTTCTTTATCAAAAGGTCATATTCCAGAACTAAACACAAAAAGGTAATCCAAAGTCTAGAAAAAGTCAGATGAAGTTACTTTTGAAACTGGAGTGAACTACGCAACAGTAGGCTCAACATTGTCAGTGTCACACACAAGTTGCCGTCTACCTGTCAGATGACGAACTGCAAACAGAAACCTTTTACAAATACCTGATAGCACTCTCTGTTTATAGTGTATTATATGAGCTTATAATAATTACTGCACTGTTCTGATTCTCATTAACTTTACCTATCATACTGATTTTATCCCTTCATCAAAAGAGATTTGCCTTGTCTGTATTTCTCCTGTGTGCACAGGGACCATGGGGATGTATATTCATTGCTAGGCAGTGTATTTGGACCTACACACTTATGACATCCTCCTTGTCCAAAACGCTGTATCTTGGATTAAGGTGTAGCCTTATCTTGCACATATTAATGCCTATCTTTAATTTAAATGTCAATCACAACTAATTGGTCTCCTTTAGCATGTAACATTAAATAGGTATTCATGTTCTGTAGTATTTTTGTAGTGTTTTATATCTTCTGTATAATGTTAAAACCATTAACTCTGTTCCTTTAAACCTTTTACAATGCCGGGAACTCTCTGAAGTTTACCTGATGCCAGATTTCAGCACAGGACAGAAAACATTTCAGTTTCTCTTAGGAATCTGATGCATTTAAGTAGGAACTTGAGTTAGGAGACTTTCCCATACTACTTGAATTCCTTGCCCTGAGATGAACACTCTCTTTTTGAAAGAGACTAAAATAAAACCAATTAAATAATGCAGGTGAAAAATTACAACTTGATACTGCAATTCTAAATTTCTAAATTTGCAGGAGACACAACAACATGACTCTGAAAGAACTATGATATCACATCTCCAGATGGCACAAATGCCAATGCTTTAGGTGACTGGCACACCACATGTGATCAAGAACAAGAACTGTCAATGCACTCCACATAATGGAATGTATAAAAATAAGGATATATAGATAATTTCTAATTTTAAAAAAGTTTAACTAATTTATACTGAGTATTGGCTCAAATTATTTTTAATGCCTTTTTGGTTTTGTGTTTCAGAATATATGGAGAAACTTTTCTGAAAACATTCTAGGAGGCTAGAGAAGTTGTTTTATTGCTAATTCCTTGGTGTTGAAACACTTGTATAATTATTTTTTCCTAGGATCTGAGTTTTAAAGTAAATCACAAAATATTGCAAGACTCACAAAAGAACAAATGGTGCTTCACCCATCCTTTTATAAAACATCAATCTGATTCAACATTTTAAAGTCAAATTTATAGTATAGTTACAGGGAACATTATATTTCTAGCTTGCACATTAGAAAGCACTGCTACTAGGTTGGGAATTTGTTCTCAGAATATGGATTAACAGGTAGGGACCAGTAGCATTTTAGATTCCAACACATCAAGAACATTTCAGAAAAAAAAATCAGGTGGAAGAAAAAGGGAGCAGGCGGTTGCTTGTGTGCTGGGCAGTGACATGATGAAGCATGCTGCATGGATCTATTAAAAACTTTTAGATAATAACATGAATATATTTAAGTCCTGGAGCAGAAGACATTCAAGTTCAAATCTATTTCTATCTCCTGAAAAAAAAAAAAAAAAAAAGGCAAGAAACTTACTTTTATTAACTCTAAGACATGAAAGAATGTCTTTACTTGGTTTACATGGGTTTTTCATAATAGCAGAAAACCCACTCACACAGTTACATAAATATTTAGGAATGTTACAAATTCACGCACGTTTAGACATTAATAATGGGTTCACTGGTGAGATCACTGCTCTGTTGAACTATCACATACAGCAGCTGAGCAGGAGAATAGTATTTGCTAAAATGTTACTATGCAGACCCTAGTGTGAAAAGAAAATATGACATCCAAGAAGACTTTTCTTGTGTTGATCACATGAGACTGAACATTTTTCATAGTATTACTTCTGCATTAAGTGTCAAAGCCAGTAGGTATTGCATTTCATTTTACCAATAAGGAAATCAGCTTTTCTGGGAGCTGCCACACTGGATGATAGACTGTGGTAGGCAACAAGAGGAGGTGATCCACCTGGGCCCAGAGACAGCCCTGAGCAGGAGGAAGAGTGAGGAGAGGCAACACAGAGCCAGGTTTGGAGATGAACCCTGCATAATCAGGATATAATGCCCAACACTGAGATAACCAACGGTACCAGTCAACACAGGGATGTCAACAACTGCAAATTAACGCATCTGGATCCCTCTCTTGGAAGTAGCAACTAACAGGGCTGCCCAGGACTCTGACAGAGGCAAAATGGGCAGCGGGGCCCTGCCTGTTGTCCTGGGACAGTCTGCTGCCCGAGGAAACGGTATACCTTACTTATGCCCAGTGGCGTGCCATTTTGACTAAGAAATGAGAACACTACAGATGCAAATGGCAGATATCAAACAAGTGTGATCGATAACAGACCCAGATAACAGAAACCTTCAAATGTAATTATAGATAATAACTCATTCTCAAGAAGGTCTCTTTCTAATGAGGTCTTGCAGGGGCTGATTTTTAGCCCTGTGCTATACATTCTTCTAATGCACACAGGTACATATATGTACATGTGTGTGTTTATAAACAGAGTAAACACAGATCTCTCTCTCTTTATGTATATTTATATACATATATAAATAGACATGTGTACAAATAACCTGAAAAAAACCGAAAAACTTTAAAACATCAGATGACCATAGATAACTGAAAGACAAATGGAATGGTAAAATGACAAAGCGAAGAAACCACTGACACAGCATGTCTGGGAAGAATAAGCACAAGCAAAGAATAAGCTTCCTACATTGAGAAATGGGGAAAATATGCCAGAATAGAAGTGGAATCTTAATTATAAGAAGCAGTTACTCCTAAAGATTTGCAGGTCATAATATATAATCAAAGCATAAATAAATTGCCAGATTGATGTTAGGCATAAGGGACTCGGGCAATCCTTGGATGTAGAAACGGGATCACTTAGCAGTATCTGGAAAGTTATTTATTTTTCTGGTACCAGTGCAACTTCTATGAAAGCACCAATTCTCATTTCTGCTGTAACATTTCATGAAACACACAGAAAAACTAGCAGGGTTTCAAAGGCAGCCACAGGGATGATTAAAGAACTGGCCAATATAACTTCAGTGATATTGTAGGAGGTCAATAATTTCTGTTTATCAGAGAGGTTGTTACAGATTATTTAGTCCCCGGCTGCACATATCTATGTTAAAGAAACTTGAAAAAACAGACTCTGCATGCTGCTGTAAAAGAAAACAAAGACTGGCAACCACCAGATTACTTTGAAGCAAATATGAGACACAAATGTTTAGCTGTAAGAGTAATTAACCAAAGCAACACCTAAAAATAATTGCTCTTACTTCATCAAGCATAAGGAATGCCTGCTTTAAAGAGGGATAAGCATCTTGGATGTATCTGCACAGCTTCTGAACAACAGTATCACTGGAGAAAGCTTCATCTCCTCTAGCTGGATTTACTCTGCAAGAGCAAAAAAGACAGTCTTTGCAATGCTTTCATGTCTCACCCTCTTTTGCTCACTATGTTCTTCTCAGAGCAGGAAGAATAAATCACCTCATTATGACTCAGGGTTTGATAGGATTTAAAATAAGAGTGCACTTAGAGAAAGCATTGCCAAAAGATTTTTTAACCAAATTTAATCAAGGGTGACCATCAAGTGGATACGCTTCTCATCTCCACTAAATATGTATACCACAGGTTACTCACATAAAAAAGGAACTTCCTACTTACTTATGTTTTTTTTCTCATAGGAATTGTCTGCCTATTTTCAAAGGTGCTCCCAGGATCCCGGAATTTTTCTAAAAATTGTTGCCAAGAAATTTTACCTGTGGCTCTCAGTCCGAAACTGATTTTATAAAAGAAAACAGTTTTAAAAGATTTTCTTATAAAAACACTCTAAATTCCAAGAAGAATTTCGAGTTAGAACATCACATCATCATTATAAAATCAATGTGTGCAACATTCATAATTAGAGTAAGCTTGCATAGCTTTTCTTTGTTACTAAATATGTAAACTGAGTCGACTTATTTTCTCAATTCCAAATGTCTAGCTGTGGAAGAACTAGACCCCAAGCGAGACTTCATGTAACCAAATGTACATGCCTGCACCTGAGCAAGTCAGTCTAAGTTCCCTTTATAGTCATCGGAGAGAAACAGGCACTTTGAAGACAGGATTCATCTCATCCTAAAGTAGGCATCTAAAACTGGCTAGATGAATCCTGCCCGTTGTTTCTCTCCAGTGACTATAAAATGGAGTCTAGGAGGAGCAGTTCAAGTGTAGACGTTCAGATTACAGATGTCTAGAATGAGATAGTATTTAATGCATCCCTTCTCATTAGTTACACATAACAGTAGAGAAAATAACAAGGGGAAATAGTATGTTGGGTTTTTAAACGTTATGATGTTCATTGTATCCAAATTTGAAAACTTCTAAAGTACTGGAAGTGTTAAGCTATGTTAAAAATCCTGGGAAGTTAACTACTATCATATTCCATGAATAATTACTTTAAAATCAATAAGGACCTGATCCCATGACCCCCCAAACCATTGGCATGTCTCCTGTTCAGTTTCAATGGTACTGCAGAAAGCTCCAATGAGCATGGCTAAACACACTCCTACTTGAGATGATGCTTTGTAGGCAATTACATCCTTCACATACTATCCGAAACATGCTGACTCGCTACTCTAGTCATCTCAGAAAAGCTTTTAAAACTCCTAATGCTCCTTAAAATGGTGGCAGATGGTGTTTAGAGCATTTGCTAATGCAGGATGCATAGGACAAAGCTAAAAAACTACCAAATGCAGTCAGAGGTATGCAAGACTTCCTGGATCTTTTACAAAAAACCTCCAGTTTTTGGACTATCCAGCAGTTTCTCAAGCTCAGCCAACAAAGCTGAAAACCAAAAATTACAAGAATCACAGCATTCTGGCTTTGGTCAACCGCAACCTGACAGCACAGGGTATTTAATGGGCAGGGAGGGAACCTGACTTTTTACAGTGGTCCTGCCTGTGAGTAGCACGCACGCACGCACCACAGCTCAGTGGCTCAAGGGCTGAGCATCTCCCACTGCACAAGCAGCACAATTGCACCAGAGCCCAGAAGAGGGGCTGGGAAGGGCCAAGCACCAGACACTGAAGGTAAATGAAGACAGAGGCAGTGCTAGCATTCAGATTTCACCAGGGGAGCCATTTCATTCCCTGCAGGGAAAGCCTTTGCCAACAATACTATTGAGGGATGGGTTATTAAAAAAAGCTGTGGGAAGGACAGATATTTCATATCTGATTATTGTCTTGGATAAATGAATATGAAACAAACAGTAGGAAATAACAGATGATCTTTAAAATTAAGGCCAAGATAACAACTGTTATTTTGAGCCCCCAACTGAGAGCCCTTCACACTCAAATGTCTATGGTCTACTAAATCACTCAAATCGCACTGTAGAGAGCAATTCTGCACTGAAAATGAGCAACCAGCCAAAGCTGCGTCAATCAGAGCAACAGATCTCTCCACTTCCATCTCCTTGCTCAGAAGCCCTACAGTCGCCTCTCAGACTTCAGCATTGACAGTTGCCAAAATCCTGGGAGGTGAAGGGACCTGAGGAAGAAATACTGATGCAGATGTGTGAAGGTCTGGCATTACTAGCTACGATTTGTGGTGCCATTGATCAGTCCACAAGGTGCAGTGGTTTTTCCCTGTTCTGAAAATGAGTAACGGATTATGAAGCTCTTCCAGTTCTGCCTGTGGCTGGCCAACACAGCACTTTTCTCTTGCAGGTTTTGTCATGGAAAGAGATGAATCAGGCCCTCACAGGGGCCGGAGCAGGGTGAGGGGGAGGAACGCCCCAGCATTAAGTTTTGTGGATCAAATTGAAGAAAACCTTATTTAGACAAAGCTAAATCTGCGGGAATAAAAACTGAGGAAGGACTTCGGAGTATTTTTTTAATTTCAAAACAATCCCTCTTTATAATACTGGCCCTCAGATTTCAAGCTGTGCTAGAAGGGCAATAAGTACAATGTTTAGATGCCATAGGTAGAATAACTGAGGCATAGAAAGATCATTCCAGTGCAGGGCCAGAAAAAATGCCTGTCTTTTGTGACTGGTAATCCAGCATTTTATCTACTATAGTAGGCCAGCTAACTTATTAAAGTAATAAAACTAAATTCTGCATGGCTTTTTGGAAGTATGCTTATGGTTATGTCCAAGTAGAAAAGAGTATACTTCCAAAAGAATTGACTGATTAGAGCTGTAACAACATGGATACCTGGTAAAACCATGTGATTTATCATCTCATAGTGATCCTTTACAAAATACTACCCATTGAGAAATTTTTAACCATCAGTGCCTCAGCATCTGATACTTTTATACAAATCATAAATTAAAGAAACAAAGCATGAGGGTAATACAAAAAGTTTAAAACTACCCCTGCTGCTGAAAACTGTCCTTGTGTTTTTAACTGATATTATGTTCACCAAAGTCTTGATCAACTGAGCACAATGATTTACCTCATATCACAAATAAAAGTCACCAATTAGAAAACCCGGCAGCCACCAGAAAAGGGTCTTAGAAGTCAGGCCCTCTGTTGGCAAAGCCTTCATACTGGTCATGTATGATTTGCTCCCAGCTGTCAACAAGAATACCCTTCCCTCACACCCTTCAACCTGTGAAGGGACACAATCCACAGCAAAGCTCCAAAACATGACCAAAATATTTCTCACACTGGAATGCTGAAATACTGTGAAATTAATTCCTTCAGTTTATGCAACTCTTCATATAACCTCAAGTTCACGATGTTTTACTTGTTAGTGAAAGAATTTTCAAGAGTAGAAGTGATGGAATTCAGGGAATTTGGGACTCAGACGAGTGATGTCCTTTGAATGAAGTACACCTCAACGGTCTGCCTCTGATGTATTTGATCTTGCTGCAGTGGGGACATATACTGAGAGATAAGTGTGTGGGTAATCTGGTCCTAAACCAGTCAAGGATGAAATCCTAGCTGAAGTGTAAGGCAAAATTGCATCAACTTCAATGGGCCCTGAATTTTATATCAGGAGCCCATGAGATGTAAATACCTCAAAAAACCATAAAATGCTGTCATGTATTATTTCTTATAAACAACTCCCTGGCACATCTCATGTCATATTATTTAAACAGAATCTTAAAAACCTTGAAATCATGTCCCTTGCCCATCAATTACTATTACATTTATTATCAGCTACAATGAAGTTACTTCATTATTAGAATTAGATGACTATGAGGAACTTTTGCTGTTGTTCCATTCACCTGGTGGAGCTTTTGAATTACATTATCTGAGAAATATCACCTACGAGATATGGCATACATAGGCTTGAACATTTCTGTTTACAGCATCATTAAAATGTCACTATATTTTTCAAATGCTAGAGAAAGCTCCAGTGGAAGAATACATGCAGAAATCTTTCCATTATGCAACTGTTCTTAAGAACAAGATTTACTTTAAGATTTAAACTAGCAAGTGACATGAATTGAAAAAAAAAACTATAATAGCAATTTTTTGACAAAGTAATAGTTGATCATTGTTATATCACACTGTGAATGACTAGAAGCAAATCAGATTTATCTGCTGAATGCACAAAGCAATATGGTTACTGCAGATGACACTCTCATACAGCACCTGCTGCTGTAAAACGTATATCTGCACTGAGCTCTTTACAGCTAACTAGTGCATATAAAGAAAAAAATAACTCAACAGATTATTTACATGGATGATTCTATTCTTCCAACAATTTAAATAGATAAACTATGAATTGTGGAATCATTAAGCAGTAACGCATGATCTGCTTACTGGCCTCCTCACACTGTATGATTTGGGTGCCTTGTCCTGTTGTTGTAAGCTTAAGCGATATTTTGGAGTAAAAATGCTGTGTAAGAGTTAAGTTGTTCTTCCATTCTCTTTGACTGGCCATATGCCCTTGGCACTGTTGCCAACAAGTATAAAGTATATTCTGGCAGTTTTCTTCTCACAGTTTTTGGTTTCTGAGTACAAAAGATTAATCATGAGAGACCCTGGTCTAGATTTAACCAAAAGCCAAAAAACATCCATTCCTGTGATATTTTGGCTTTAAAAAGGAAATATGAGTTTAGGAAGCTAGTCAGCATATGCTGAAGTGATCATGTCCAGGAAATCACATTTTGGAAAATGTCGTGTGGCCTAAACTCTGTCTGCTGAGATCCTTGAGGCTGGGCTTGCAAATGTTTTCTATCCATTTATCTTCTATACACTATACCGCCCACAAGATGATTTGAGTTTTGGTCACAATACTACAAAGATGCCTGTTTAAAGTAAAATAGTACATTGACTTGAATCCAGTAGCTGGCATGATTTCTCAACCTTGACAGCAGTTCCAATAAAAATATTTATAAGGTCAAAACCCAAGTTCAAAAGATTTTTTCCTTATTTTAGCTTAAATTCACATTTCCAGGTATGAAATTGCTTTATTATGCAGCACAGAAGTGTCCCTTCAGTTATCTTTTCCAGTGACTGACAATGAGCGGTGCAGAGTGAAAGCTTTCAGCATTAGTTCATTCATTCCCTTTAGTTTCACTTCTTCCTCTTTTCCTTGCCACACCAGCATATTTAAAAGGGAGAGGCTTGTGGAGTCACACTGTCACCATGCAAATATGGTTCTAGCAGTCACGAAGCTGCTCTTCCAGCAAATTCACACCATCCCACATCACTAGTCATTTGAATGCAAGACAGTAATGCTCCCTTTCGGAAATTAAATACAAATTTATGAGCAAACAGAACTAAGAAAGCAGTAACTTAAAGCTTCGACTCCATTAAACCTATGTACCTTACTGCAAAAAACTTGGTTTTATACCCAGCTATATCAGCTTTTACATACTGTGTCATACATACTGCAACATAGGCACAAGTAAGATGAATTAATGATGGCAGTCACAAAAAGCAATAATAAAGTTATAAGGCAGCAGCACTAAAAAATGTCCCCTAAGAAAATAATATGATTCTTACCTATTCATTAGCTCTTGAAAAGTTTCATTTGGCAAAGGAAATATAAAGCCATTTATGACTGACTTCAAGTAATCCAAAGACACAAATCCACTCCGACTGACATCAATTGCTCTGAAGGCTTTTTCAATGTCCTGGTAGGCTGAACACAGCTGTAATGAATACAATTTATAGTGTTTTGTTCAGAAAAATCAAGTTCATGAAGCTTTTAAAACAATAATGCATTTTTTACAAGACCTTTTCAAATGTTCTTCTCTGTGAACTGATCAAATAGGTTACCCTGGCATGCTCTGACCGTCAGATGTTTAATTAATAAGCTCACTACAAAACAGTATTCCCAATCACACACTCTCAAATGACAAGTCAGACAAGTTTCTCAAATAATAACTGCCTCAAAATTCAGAGCTAAAAATACTTAGTGGATCACCCTGCTTGATAACACCTGTCTTAATGTAACTTTAAAACCATCCATGGCATAACCTAATATCAAAGTTCCCTTAATTAAAATGGGTCATTAGCACAATGAATACTGGAAAATGTTAGAAGACATGGAATAGTTAACCTAGCTGTTGTATAAACATATCACACATTTCTTTCTTTGGTTATTTTTTTAATTCATGGGCTGTTGCAAAGGAGCTATGTGGATGTGTTTTTGCTTATGGGACTTGTACAATGCCTGAAAGTTGACTTACTGCAGATTTTGATAAGGCTCATGAAACAATAGGAAGACTGGCTTGTTTTTCCGAAATGTTAGCTCACACCGGGTTGTTGAATACTGCAAGCATCCCTGAGGCTTTTCTCCCCCTGCCATTTTTTGACAAGTACCCCATCTGCTTCTAAGCTGATTATTGTTCATTCAAAACTGCTGAAATCACAGTGTAAAGATAATGTATAGAAAGCCCAAAATAAACATCAAGGACTGGGAGGCCTTGTAAGGTGAGACGCACTGTGCTTCCAATCCAGGCCTTGACCTCCATATCAAAGATATACAAAATGAAAAAGGGTCAAGATGTTGAATGTCCCCGTAGCCTTGTTTGTCCCTCCTCTTCTGTCTTTTCAAGGCTGAGAAAGCACAGTTACAGGTCTGTGTAATTGAGTTTGTAATAGAATATGCAGTCTTAATGCACAGTATCAGCTTCTCTTTTCCTTGAGAGTCAGGATTTTCACGACAGGAAGGCACAAGAGTTAGCGTTGGAAAAATTTGTTTCTTTTCACCTTACCATAAAGCAGGTGGAACACAGTTACGTTCCATCATCACAATCCTCAGCCTTCTTCAGTTAAGATCACATCTAAGGGCACGTGGAGAGGTCATTTGCCATGTCTATTCCAGTTCCGCTCTCTATTCTAAGCTTGCCACCACGTATAAAAAATGTGTTTCTGCAGTAGCACCTATCCACTAATAATTTATTTCACACAGGTCAGAAAATAATTGTCAGACAACGGTAACTAGTCATTACTCAGTGTAATTCATTACTTACTTTGATCTGACAGTAGTCTAGCAATTCACGTTATGAAACACCTTAGCCATCGAACTTCGATACACTCTCATTTTCTTTTAGCCTAAGGAATCTGCAGTTCCAATACATACATTTTTAATGGTGTGAATCTAATAAGCAAGACTGGAACACACAAAATAAAACAGAACTGGTGCTTCTGCTAGCTGGCTTTAAAAGCAAACAAGAAACCCTATGCATGGAATTTGTTCATAAAAGAAGTTGGCATAATTAACTGGCCTCAAAGCTTGGCAATTTTCTTTTCCTGTGATGCTGGCTCAGCTCCTCCACCTGTCAAAGTATTCTGAAGTATTAATGGCACCCCCTTACCTTTTCTCTAAATGCCTTCTCAGTGCGATCCAGACTGCACTCTGTCACAGCACACTCAGCTGGTGAAGACTGTAGAAAAAGTTTTTTCTGCTTCTGTTCCTTCTCTTTTATTTTCTGGCAGATTAGCGCTGTTAAGAAAACTGATTTAGCAAAGTCTGCAGCTTTGTCAGCTTCAAAGAAATAAAGCCATCTAAAACTCTTTTTAAAGACTGTTTTTGTTAACTGGATAAATCTTTATGTTCAAACAGACTAAACCAAACCTGAAATACAACTTTCTTTATTTCAAACCTGATCAGTAGTTCAAAATTATGCTAACTAATCTGTGCATTTGTTGTAGTAGCTTTTCATTTCATATTCCTTTTAAAACATAATACACATAACTTACAATTTTAATAGGTAACATTATTACATTTAATATCAGAAGGTACTACTAGAAACTAACTCCCTCTCTTTGTCAGTATGTTTCCAGAATGATCCACTACCAAAAATACATTTTCAGGAAATGGAAGACAGTGTCCTTATAGGCCTTTGATAATATACATGCCTATTGACCTTGAAAAGGCTCTTTTCTTTTCCATTTCCTTCACATGCTCCCATCTCACTGTCCTTAGTTCCCACAGTCGTTGGAAGAGCTTCCAGTTACTCTAAGTCAAACAGCCTTCCTCAATGATTCCCCATCAAAAAAACCCAACACCAAAACCAAACCAATTCTGTGGAATATTTATTTCAGCTGGGCTGAGCAGCTCATTTCGTGATGGTGGTTTGTTGTATACTGTTCTACTTAACGTGCTGTTGGCATGTACACTCTTTTGGGATAACGATTTTGCTATGGATGTGTTATATTTGATTCAGACCATAGCAGCCACAGGACAAGACACAGGCATTTTGAGAACCCTATGCACAAAGAGTATGTGCACCAAACTCTTTCAAAGGTTATTCCAGTGGTGCTGTATAGGAAAAAAAATGCTGTTCTGTATGGAAAAGGATACCAAAGTGTGACTACTCTGTGCTTTGCGCATGCTCTCCACTGTTCCCTCTGCCTGCTCAGTGGCCTGCTGAACATAGCTTTTCCTTCTTGTTTAAATAAAGCTATACTTTTTATTACTTAAACTTTTGAAAATTATTTGTGTGAATGCTCAATTCCATTTAGAACTGTCCTATTTCAATTTAGTTTTGGTTGGGTACTAATATTTGTTAAACAAATATCACTCAGTTTTGCACCTCAGAAATGAACCAGAGAGGTTACCACTAATTTATCTGGATACTTTTAAAATCTCTTCTTAGACCAGTGTTGATCAGTAATTTTATAACTACTTTACATGGACAAGGCTCCACTTCTCAAAGTGGGTGGGTGAAAAGGATCAAACTGGCAATCGGAGGGCAGGAGGCGAATTCAAGACAGTGTGGGTAGGGTAGGGCTGCAGGAAGACCCCACAAGCCAGGTCTCTGAATAATAAGAAAGAGGAGGAGTCTTAATTCGTAAGATTATTTCTCCACAATTTCAGTACCCCATGCAGGAAAAAAATCCTCTATTTTTGATAGTTATATTTACTTCTAGTAATGGTTTCAAAATAATCTTTGATAGTACTGCACAAACTTACAAAGCTCTATATAATCACAGCATGGTCATGTAAAACAGTGAGAAGAAAAAGTATTATTAAAATACTAGATATGCTGACTTCATGATTTCAAAAGAGTTTGGATTCTTCTGATCCTACTGAAGCCAATGTGAACTGTCGGTATTCAGGGCCTTTGAACATCAGGCCATCTATTCAAAATTGGATCAAAAATAATTCCTACCACCCAAGGGGAGACTTTTGTCAGGAAGAGGATAATCATAATTCAGACTTCTGGACTGCTGGCTTCTCTTTTCTAGACCAGGATATGTTTTTTATTCTTCTGTAATTCTCTTCGTGAAGTGCTAAATTTTGAGTAGGAGAAATGAAAGAGACGATGTTTGAGGCTAATGCTCTTTAACCTGCAAAGTACAGGTAAGTCTTTACTAGCTTTCTTCAGCAAAAGTAAGTTTAAATTCTTCTTTTTAAACAAAAATAAATGAAAAAATAATTAGCGGTTAGCCTCACACTCATGAAAAATTCTACTGCCAAAATATCATATGTGTACATGTGCGTACACGTTTTCTGGCAAAACTCAAATGGAAGAAGGGAGTTTACGGCATGTGGAAAAAGGGACAGGCCACTTGGGAGGAACATGGGAACATTGTCAGGCTATGCAGGGATGCAGTGAGGAAGGCTAAGGTCCACTTGGAATTAAATCTGGCAAGAGATGTCAAGGACAACCAGAAGGGCTTCTTCAAGTACACTAGTAGCAAAAGAAAGACTAGGGAAAATGTGGGCCCACTGCTGAATGAGGCGGGTGCCCTGGTGACAGAGGATACAGAAAAGATGGAGTTACTGAATGCCTTCTTTGCTTCAGTCTTTACTGCTAAGGCCAGCCTGCAGGAATCCCAGACCCTGGAGGTGGGAAAGAAAGTCCGGAGAAAAGAAGACTTTCCCTTGGTTGGGGAGGATCAGGTTAGAGATCATTTAGGTGAACTTGGCCCCAATGGGAGACACCCATGAGTGCTGAGGGAGCTAGCAGATGTTACTGTTAGGCCACTCTCCATCATCTTTGAAAGGTCCTGGAGAACAGGAGAGGTGCCTGAGGACTGGAGGAAAGCCAGTGTCACTCCAGTCTTCAAAAAGGGCAAGAAGGAGGACCCAGGAAACTACAGGCCAGTCAGCCTCACCTCCATCCCTGGAAAGGTGATGGAGCAGCTCATTCTGGATGTCATTTCTAAGCATGTGGAGGAAAAGAAGATTATTAGGAGTAGTCAACATGGATTCACCAAGGGGAAATCATGCTTGACCAATCTGATAGCCTTCTGTGATGGCATGACTGGCTGGGTAGATGAGGGGAGGGCAGTGGATGTCTACCTTGACTTCAGCAAGGCTTTTGACACTGTCTCCCATAACACCCTCATAGGTAAGCTCAGGAAATGTGGGTTACATGAGCGGACAGTGAGATGGACTGAAAACTGGCTGAATGGCCAGAAGGTTGTGATCAGCGGTGCAGAGTCTAGCTGGAGGCCTGTAGCTAGCGGTGTTCCCCAGTGGTCAGTACTGGGTCCAGTCTTGTTCAACTTATTCATCAATGACCTGGATGAAGGGAGACAGTGTACCCTCAGCAAGTTTGCTGATGATACAAAACTGGGAGGAGTGGCTGATACACCAGAAGGCTGTGCTGCCATCCGGAGGGACCTGGGCAGGCTAGAGAGTTGGGCAGAGAGGAATCTAATGAAGTTCAGCAAAGGCAAGTACAGGGTCCTGTACCTAGGGAGGAATAATCCCATGCACCAGTACAGGTTAGGAGCTGACCTGCTGGAAAGCAGCTCTGCGGGGAAGGACCTGGGAATCCTGGTGGACAACAAGTTAGCTCTGAACCAGCAATGTGCCCCTGTGGCCAAGAAGGCCAATGGTATCAGGAAGAGTGTGGCCAGCAGGTTGAGGGAGGTTATCCTCCCGCTCTACTCTGCTCTCCACATCTGGAGTATTGTGTCCAGTTCTGGGCTCCCCAGTTCAAGAAAGACAAGGCACTACTGGAGAGAGTCCAGCGGAGGGCTACGAAGATGATTAGGGGACTGGAGCATCTGTCTTATGAGGAAAGGCTGAGAGAGCTGGGCCTGTTTAGCCTGGAGAAGACTGAGAGGGGATCTTATCAACACTTACAAATATCTCAAGGGCGGGTGTCAGGAGGATGGGGCCAGACTCTTTTCAGTGCTGCCCAGTGACAGGATAAGGGGCAACAGGCACAAACTGAAACACAGGAAGTTCCATCTGAATATGAGGAAAGACTTCTTTACTTTGAGGGTGACAGAGCACTGGAACAGGCTGCCCAGAGAGGTTGTAGAGCCTCCCTCTCTGGAGATATTCAAAACCCACCTGGACGCGATCCTGGGCAACATGCTCTAGGTGAACCTGCTTTAGCAGGGGGGTTGGACTAGATGATCACCAGAGGTCCCTTCCAACCCCAGCCATTCTGTGATTCTGTGATTGTGATGGAGAAAATGCCTTGTGAAATACACTAAATTAAATGTCAAGATATGCAAACAGATTTACATTATTTTTAAATGTACTGGAAGGGCCTTTCTCACCATCTTAACTTGAGCACCTTCTTAAATTCACATCTCCATAGATCCTCATGTACACATTATGGGTACATCTGGCAGATTTTTGCTGTGTAACCTCTCAAACACAACCTTTTTCATCCACCTACAGGGCTAACTCGCTTCACTGCCTCCATTCATCCAACAACTGAATTACTGAAACACACTTTTTCTGTCTTTGAGGAAAACAACCGTATCCTGCTCTTATCAGTGACTCTTCATTCCCTAGACAACAAACATAAGCTAATGCCTTCTTTTTAAGGGTCTCCACAGCCCACGTCCTCCATGCCAATCACCTTTCATTCAGGAACGACCCCTCGTGCCACCTTGGACTGTCTGGTTCGTGCAATTTCAGACAAATATATTTTGTATCTACTCTTATTCTGACCCTTATATTTCAGAGGACCTGCCCATACATGTTCACAAACTGACTTAATTACTGACCATCAATCCTTCTTAAACATCCTTCTTTGAGTTGCCAACACTTCCATAAGTTTGGTTGCTGCTATGCTTGAAACTACCGTCATGCTGACAAAAAAATATCTTGCTGTCACCTTGAGCTCCCCAACCTGTCCAAGTTCACCATCTTCTCACTGTCTTAGAGTGTAAGTAAGTTCTTTGTTACAAAGATTACCTGTGAAGTTCAGTATGATTGAATACTGGGTGAAAACTGAGGTTCCCAAATGCTACAAGATTCCAAGTTGCAGTAAAAAATTCTTTATCTGGGGTTTATGAGCTTGTAATGGTGATTTTATTTTTTGGCCCATGTAACATGTAACCTTTTGATTTTAAAGGCAGATTTCACACACTGTTGGTAGAATTTCCCAGGCCAAAGGAAACCGGCTTTCTTTTCCTCCCTGTCCTGGTTGTATCTGCTGAGAATCAGAGGCTATCAAGGTCCTACAAAATTGCAAACCAGATCCATCAAGGCCAACAGAAATACTTCTATTGATATAACTGGGAAGAGGAAAAATACCCAAGTTTCCTCTCCTTTTCTGAGCACATACCTGGAACTTCCTTTTCTGTGTTTTTTTTCTGTAACTGTTTCTGTACTTATGCCAAAATTCTTCAGAAATTCTTTATAATCCATCACATTAGAGTCTCTAACACAGTAACGGTTCCACAGCCTAGAGAAAAAGAGCCATTTTTTAGAGAACACAGCTATTCTAGATCATACTTGTAAGGAATTGAAGAAATAAGAAATTTATGAAATCTTTAGAAACACAATATGTTAAAGATTGTGAAAAAACAAATAAGCAATGAATTGGTTTTTTTCTACCTTCCCATTACATTTTTCTCTGGTCTCTTTCCTCTGCCCAAGATTATCTATAGTGTACAAGTTGTCTGCATAATATAATTCAAATCCTACATACAGTGTCGTTTTCTTGGCCATCTACATGAACATGAATTTTAATATATCTACAGAAGGACATTTCTCATCTAATAATATAGGAATATTATGATATTCTTAAACAAATTCCAGTCTAACTTATGATAAATTGTACCTAAACTCTGTAGCAAGTTGTCTGGATTTTATAGCAGGCTGGAAAATTTGCAGCAGCTTCATCTGGGTTAAATGGGAACCTCACTTTGCAATTAGAACTAATTTCCACATGGTATTAACTTCCACAGCCTGGAAATTAATCTTTGATTGCAGGCATTTATTTTCTAGATATTTCCCTTGACCGTCAGTGAAGTTGTTAATACTGTATACACTTGCCATCCTCAGATTGTATCCAAATGCTTGGAAAAAATGAGTTTTCACCTTTCAGAATGACAACTTGTTAGAGAATTGTCCTGGTTTCAGGTAGGATAGAATTAATTTTATTCTCAGTAGCTGGTATAGTGCTGTGTTTTGGGTTTAGGATGAGAATAGTTGATACACTGATGTTTTGGTTCTTGCTAAGTAGTGCTGAGCTGTTGCTAAATAGTCGCTAAGTAGTGCTTACACTGGTCAAGGACTTTTCAGCTTCCCATGCTCTACTGGGTGCACGGGGGGCTGGGAGGGAGCACAGCCAGGGGGGCTGACCCAGACTGGTCAAAGGGTTATTCCATACCATATGATGTCATGCTCAGTATATAAGCTGGGGGAAGAAGAAGGAAGGGGGGGACATTGGGCGTGATGGCGTTTGTCTTCCCAAGTAATCGTTACACGTGATGGAGCCCTGCTTTCCTGGAGATGGCTGAACACCTGCCTGCCCATGGGAAGTGGTGAATGAATTCCTTGTTTTGCTTTGTTTGTGTGCGCAGTTTTTGCTTTACCTATTTAACTGTTCTATTTTATTTTACTTCAATTATTAAACTGTTCTTACCTCAACCCACGAGTTTTCTTCCTTTTACCCTTCTGATTCTCTCCCCCATCCCACCGGGGAGGCAGTGAGTGAGCGGCTGTGTGGTGCTTAGTTGCTGGCTGGGGTTAAACCACAACAAGATTCCAGGACCGGTTTATCACAAATTGCTGTGGGATTTATCTCCTCCAGTCCCCTTCAGAAAACACTGCTGTGACTCATGCTCATGTTTTATCTTCCTAATCATGAAACCTAGAAAGATGTATTTTTTAAAATGAAAATTAAAATTCTATTGCATAAAGAGGATCCATGAAGCCTAAAGCTAAAATGGTACCATTAGAACATCTTGTGTATCACAAGCAACTAAGTTTCTCTCAACCTTCTTTGCATTTAGCCCCATAATTAATCTCAAAATGCAATAAAACTTGTGTTTGATTAAAGCATGTCTGACAAAAATGCATCTAGTTAGTCCTGGTGAATTTGTTCCAAGGACTAATAACAGAAGAATTGATTGCTTTATTTTTTCATTTGAATTTGTCTATCTAGTGAAGATACTGCACCATACAATGTAGTCACCTCTTAAACTCCTTTTTCAAAGGCTAAACAGATTGTCTGCTGACATTAAGCTCTAAAGCATCCACAGCATCCCTTGAATCATGATTGTGGCTTTTTTTTTTTTTTTTTTTTTTGCACAATTTTCCAACATCCGGGGAATGAGAGCACCTGATTTGAAGCTGTGTTCTGGTTTTGACTTTGACAACATAGGAAAATAAAAGTCCTATTTCTGCTCAGTACTTTTTCCAGACATCTTTGGGACATTAACCCTTTTGGAGAGCCTCATAGTAGAAGCCAAAATCTTATGAAAAAAAGACAAATACCACCCATTTTCCCACCCGCAAGGGCGGGAAATTCCACTTGCAATTTATGGGACCATTTAGGTGATAAAGAGAAGAGAACCTGGTTAGCCATTTGGCAAATTTCATTTGGGACAAGAAAAGAGAGCTGCACTGTAACATACCCTGTTTTCCTCTCTATTCTTTGGGTTGTAGGGCAAAGCGTGAAGGTATGATTAGCTGCTAAGATCATCATAATTCCATCACTTTTGTGGCGTACTGAAAGACAGGAATTCCCAATCACAATATTAAATTTACTTAATAAACTTGGGAAGTCATTGACTTGCCTCTTGCCTCAGTTTCCCATTTGTAACAGTTGAATTATAGTCCTGCCCTATCCATGGGGCTATCCTGGTTATCACAATAAACCACACAGCTGTTTTTGATGCATGTAAGCCATAGATATATGCTTAATTCATGGAGGACTTCACTTCTTTTCCCCAGTAATTCCCCCCATCCTATTTCCCCTCGAGCCTTCTCTTTGAGTCTTATTAGACGGTGAGGATTATCTGTGAATTTATTTTCAAGGAAATTTTAAAGGGATTAAGATTATATTAGCTGTGAATTGTACGTATGGAAATACAGAATGAATATACAGACAGTACTCTACCATATGTGAAGGGCGGTAGAAACATATAATAAAATGGATAGATGCATTTCCACTTTGAACAAACTTTTCATGCATACATTAAAAATAAAAGGAATATTTTAAAAACATTTGTGTGATTGGATTATTTGGGGATTGACAGTTCTATTTTATGAAAATGCCATGAGAAAGATCAGGTTAATAGCAAATCTCAGCATCAGGAATTATACTTTGGTACATTTTAGATCATCTGAAATTCTCCCTTGTTTATGGCTCAGTTTTTGATTTACTGAAATACCCCAACCTACAACAAAAAACAGATGCATACACAAATTATCATGGCCTTACTACAGAACAGGAACGCTCTTCAGTCATTATCCTACATTAGTGACAGTTTTCAGCAACCCATGGTGTACTCCGCTTTCTGTCACATGAAAACAGTTGCATTCTTTCCCCTAGGAACTTTCTACTGTTACTCCTGGGCAATTTCTGCTGTTTTGAACAAAATGGCTTATTATGGATCTGAATATATCAAGGCTGGAAAGTCAATCCCATTTAATAACCAAATAGAACTACAGAACTAATTACTGGTTGAAAATTACACTTTTGCCCACTGTTCTTTATGCTCCAGCTTCCTATATAGGATCCCCATGAATAGGCAAGGATCACCATCATGCTTTGCACACCGTTAACCATATCCTTACAGGAGGGGCAGGCTACAATCTGGACACGTAACGAATGGAGATTGAGTTGGTCTTTGCAGCAGCCATCAAAATTGGGCCACATAAATGATAAAAAACAATAGGAGACTTGTTATTGCCCTCATCTGGGCATATGAAGAGAACACAAATTATGTAGCATCATTCTTGATTGATCTATATTAGTATGACTTAAAAAACCAAATTATCAGTCCTAATCATCACAATGATTAGTTTCCTTTCATAAATGTATTGACCAAGGAATGTATTCCCGAAGACTAGCTCTAAACACTGACAGCAGTCTCTTCCGTCCTTCTCTATAGAGGGAAGGAGGATAACAAGCACTACCACAGAGTGATTCAGAAATCCTAAATTATGGTCGTCATCTGCTTGCTCTCTGCATATGCTAGTATCTTTTCACTTACTAGAAAGGGCAACAAGCCTCAGGTATTTCAAGTTAGCCTTTGGATTGTCTTGCCCTTCCTGTCATTAAATGATTTCCCTATTTATTTCTATGACTTCCCTATTTATTTCCATATTTATATAACCTAAAACAATTCATAGGTTATCATCTAAAAAAAAGGTTCCAGTACCTGCTTATGTTCAATACCTGTTTAAATTTGATCACAGTTTCCTCGATACACCCAAGATGGAAGGGCTGGATTGAAACCAGCTGAAAACAATAAAAATATGTTCATTGTTACATTCAAGAGACACTGGATCAGACCCTCTTAAAGCCCTGTTCTTGCAAACACAGTCTTTCAGAGCAGACGGATTGCAACTACATTAACTTTACTGCTAGTTTTGGCTCTGATAGGCTGAAGCATCCAGCCCTCTGTAGCCATAAGATACTTGAATCAGTACCATGAATACAGCTGGATTACCCAGATCCACAATGGGAGATCTTTGCCCAAGTTTTGCTTAAAAGCTAGAAAGCTAGCACATATCTCAGTGCTGATGAGACTATTACACAAACAAGTACAAGAAAGCTAAGAATTGTACTATACATTTTAAAGTCTGTGTTTGCTTTTAATTTCAGTATATATTCCTTAAGCAACACTTCATCTGAAATTATTTTTTTAGTTAGTAATTTTAAAAAAAATTGAAGCTGACGATGCACATTTAATAAGCGTAGAAATGGCTTCTGGTTTGCTAAGTATTAAAATATGCTAATTATAAGTACAACTATCCATTATTTTCTATTTTTACACACATATGAATACCTCCTAATTGCTAAAATTGAAAAACAAACAAATGTACCCATTATACTTTTTCTGAATCCAGCCCATTGTTCAAGGAAAAGAAATTATTCTTTACGCAAAGATTTGCTCTGAAATTGCTGCCAAAGAAAATAACCTTGAGTTATTCGCTGCATAACTGCCACATGAGTACATTAAAGGTGCCTAGGGACAGCTTCGTCTTGAGCATGTGACTTTTAAGAAAAAGCTTTTAAGTTCAATATTTAAAAATTGCTGCCATATCCCTTTTCTTTCTCTGATTTTTAAATTAAATCCAGTTATCGCATATAGGAAGAAGTCAGATGGTTTTTGTTCCTATGTTTTCAATCATTTATATAACAATGAAGGTTTGTACTGCCTGACTGCAATGAATTCAGGATATCATTGGGATGTTAAGGAAATAAGGGGGTGTATATATATATATATATATATATATTTCATGGGTGGTTTTTCCCACAACACTGGAGAATGTAGCCCTGGTATGAAACCTGAATAACTTTCCTGAAACATTAGGACTAGGTGATCAAGACTGCCCAACTGTGAAAGCCTAAAAGCTGAAGACCTGGGATCTGTTCTTAAGGAGAGTTATATTTTTCACATAATCAAGTAAATCTTTAGATGGGCGGTCCATCTAAAAAGGGTTTACTTCTTCCTAGCAGTAACCAGGTTTCAGAACTGTTAGACTACTGTTTTTTTTTTCCAGAAAATTTTTAATATCTTTTTGGTGAGGTAATACAATTGCTCTGTCTCTCTGGAGTTGGGCTGGCCTATATGAGAGAAATGCTATGAGTGCAAACAGGGCGCTCTGGCAGGGTTTGTGGATCCAAAACACATCTCTGAAAATGAATATTTTCCCCTGACTATATAGTAGGTGTCCCCAGCCCAAAAGATATGTATGGGCAGTGCCTTATGTCAGGATCTCGACAGAAAAAGCCCTTCTAATAATTACAGGACTGGTCCAAAGTCCATTAAAGTTAATTGAGAGACTCGACACTGTGTCCCAGAACAACCATATCAGGCTTATGGGATAAAATATTTGTTAATCAATCCAAGGCAAATATTCAGCGGGCTTTGGCGTGAATCAGAAACAGCTGCAGAGTCCAAAAGCAGAAATCAATTCAGGAGACCACACTGTGAAGGGACAGCAGGAAGAAAAGTGATGGCAGAACTTGGTCCAAAGAACAATATTGTTTTCTTGTTTTTTCAAGATCAATGCAGAAAGAAGCATTTTTAAGTGCATTATATTATACTGTAATTCAAAACTAGAAACCTATAGGACAGCAGGGGCCCAGGCCCTATCACATGAGATGCATTTTCTCTGAAAGTCACAGCCAGAGGCCCATGCTATGAAAGCTATATTGTCCAGAGAAGTGTGATAGACAAAAGTATCAAAGAAACATGGCAGAGCAGCTGGTTGAGCATCCAATACCCCAGAACATCCCTGGACTCACAGCTTTGAAGCAGAGGCTCTTTAGATATACAGAAACCTCACTGGGAATCTCAAAAATAGAAGGAAAATTCTTTCTGATGAACCTGACTTCTTAGGCTGCTGGGTTTGGAATATGACACTCCAAGCTTCTGACCGAGGAAGGGAACTGAGTGGGAAGAAAGGGGGATAGATCATAGAATCATAGAACAGTTTGGGTTGGAAGGGACCTTAAAGATCATCTAGTTCCAACAGCTCTGCCATGGGCAGGGATACCTTCCTCTAGAAGAGGTTGCTCAAAGCCTCATCCAACCTGGTCTAAACAGTCTAAAAAGAGAGCTAGCATTTACTCGCCTGCCTGCTTATCTGCCCCTGACGTGCTAAAAACACACCTACGAAGCCCAAGGATTTGTGTTAGACTGAGGGTATATACTTTTGTCAAGGAATTTCCTAGATGGTGATTTTGAGAATCTAAATATTCCACGGAGGGCCAGAAAAGTGCCATGTGTTGTTTAGATTTTTTGTTGTTGGCTTTGAATTTTTCCTGTTTCTAAGCCATTATCGCTACTGTCAGCAGTACAGATTTTTGGACTGGTCAAGTGAGTCAATAAGGTTCCCAACATGCAAAAAAAAAAGTATTGTGCTTACCCAATTTATCAGGAATTCGGAGGGAAACACAGATATACTTGAAAGATAGTGGAGGACATTTAGATTCAAATCTCTTGGGTTGCCCATGCCTCCCCCACCAACTATGATACAGACAAAATAAACACAGTTAATAAGACCTAAGTTGCTCACTTGGACAATGTTCTTTTAGGGCATGATGATTTCAGGAGGTATAGCTTTTGTACATTAATAAATGTGCAGACAGAGGAGCAGAGTATACTCATCTGATTTATGTTGTTCTGGAGGTTTAACTGGATCTGTGCAAAATTATCAGCACAGAAGTGAATTTCACCCATAATTTTAACCATGCTTTCAAAAGAAAAGCATTTTATTCTTTTGACTAGGGAATTAATATCCTTCCTTAAATATATTATTAACATTAATTATCTTGCACTTGTACTTTGAGAAGCAAACACACTTTCAGTTGCTTTAAGGTTCATCCATCATAAGAAATTCGGGTATAATTTGAGCATATTTAAACATTCTCAATTTTACTAGGCTTCTTCAAAAGAATACCTCAGTTGTTTGTGTGATATTCCATCAGCAAGCAAATAAAATAAATGTTATATTTTATCTTTGTATTATTTCTGATATTCTTTCACAGAGGTGACTCAATATCATTATTTTTATTTGTTAAGCTTCAGAAGTTTTTCCTGATAAAACTTCATCATTTTAGAGCTCTAAACCCCCAAAATAAAAATTTGTGTTCTTTTTTTATTATTCAGCACTTATGAGATGTAGGAACATTTTTATAGATTTATTACCTTTCAGATTGCAATGCCAAACACAAGGTTTATTGTCAAATAAAGCATCATTTTGGTTTTTTGATTGCCTGCTTTAGAAGACTATTGCTTCTGTTCTATAATTGCCTGTACCAAATTATTTAATTGGTTTTGTTGATATCTAATTCTGGAAAGTATCCCAACCAGAAAAAATACACAAAGTGAAATGGTGTAGCCAGGAGATATGAACTGATGAGAATTATTTTGGAAGTTGCTCAAAATGAAAAAAATATAAAAAAAAAAAAAAATCCTAGAGCAATAAAGTACCATCCTAATTTGCTTCATTTTCTTTTAGGTCCCTATCCAGCAAATAGTATCTCCAGCTGTATTTCCTGATGGATTTCATAGACTCCAAAATCCACAGAAAGTCATTCAAAATCATAAGACACTAAACATTCTTCAGAAACAGAGTATGTAACATGAGATTCATGTTGGTTTAAGGCAGTTTGTAGCTGATCTCCCTGCATGTCATTGGCATCAATTCACAGGCATTGTCATCACTTGTTCTCTTTCAACATTTCCATCATAGTGCCTTACAAGCACAATTTCACAGCAACCCATTGGCAAAGATACTAAGGAAATATTCCACATGCTCTTTGGATGTTACTCTCCTACCCCATCATGCTTGGGCCATCCTTCTTCCTGCCACCCCTACTGCAGTCAAAGCTCCAGCTACTTCCCCCCGCCACGTCCCTGCTCTGAGAGAGCAGGCACTGCTACAGCTTCTGTCAGTACAAACTAGTAGGGGCACTGGATCCATCATATCTGAAGCACATATGGACTCCCAATGTTAATACTTAGCCACTGCTCTGCCATTGAAGAGCAATCTAGTTTCCAGACACTATACAAACATCAATCAAGGTTCACATTGTACCTCTGGGGTAAGCAAGCAATAGTCCCTTATGCAGCTGTGCAAACTAGAGCCCTAAAAGGTTAAGCATTTCTTCTGAGGCTCCTGATGAACCAGCTGCCAGGCCTAGATGACGGGGTCATTGAATCAAGCCTCTCCTTGCTTTCTGGCTTCACCCTACTTGGAGGCAGTCTCCGAGTTTCCATTTCACTGTGACACTTCAACATGAAAACCATGCTAAGGGGAGAGTAAGCAGATCATAGTACCCATGATACAACATTTCGCTGTTCACCGCCTCAAGCTGCACAGGATGTGAAGGTGTGCTACGGTAGTATTTTATTTCAAATAACAGTGTTCTTCTAAGCCATGGGCAAAAAAACAGTCATATTCAAACTACCTCCAGGAATTCAGCAAAAGCACGAAGCAGCCGCTCAGAGCTGTTGCCTTTTTCAAAGGCAAGATTTCACTAGTCACCTGCTTATCAGGATCCTTTTTCCAGTGAGAGGCAATGGCTCTCGGCTTTCTCCACTCACTGATCTCAGCAAGAGTGGGAATACGTTTTCTCATTCAGAAGCCAACAATTCTAAATCAACTGTGAAAGGGAGGGGTTCCTGGCTCCTGTAGGTGTGTCCTACTCACACACTGTCTTCTTAATACGTTGGTTCTGCTGAATAACATTTCAAAAAGGTCTTACGTATATCCTGTGTCAGCCAAAGAAACTGAAGAGGTCAAGGAACAGGCTGTCCTACACCTCTTACAAGCAGAGTAAGGAAATCCTTTCCTCTCTTCACTACTTCCTCTGGAAGAGCCTCTGGGGTTCTCACTATCTCTTCTGTTCAGCTTTCAGAGTGGAGTAGGCACCAGCACCTCCATGCAGACTCCTCAGTCGTGTCCTGGGTCTGAGGCCAAGAACGTCCACCCCCAATGTCACTCTGTAAGACTGCAGGCAAGGGGATTCCCACATTGTCCCTCTAGTATCTTAAACCCCATCCTGAAAATCAAGTTGACTGGGATGAATTCTGATGCAGGATGCATCCCTTTGGAATGAATTACCAACATATTTATCCTTGCATACTATTGCATCCATTCAGTCAGAGAAAGGCTGAAGGCTGCAACTTGCATACAGAAGATAAACTGGCAAATTAGCCTGCTGCAAGCAGCCCCCAGCCACTGTAATTCAGAAGATCACAAAAACTCCATCATTTATTGTTATTATTACTCTCACAGAAAAATCATGGCTGTTTCTTTACTTACTTTTCAAATTCTGAGTCCTTCATCCTAAAACAGGTGGTCTCAAGAATTTGCCGTAGTGTGTGCCTCTGTATCCATCCTGCACGGCTGTAGTCAAAAAGTCTGCAGCACCTGATAATGTTTTTCACATTCTTTGCAATCTACAAATTACAGGTGATTTCAATGAACAGGAAACCAATACTGACACAACTGACACAAATGCAAGCACTGGAAAGCTTTGCTAACATATAATACAAAATGCCATTTTATACCTATTTTGATAATACAGGACAACCTTCCCCAGCACAGTAGGAAATGTTATGATAACGCTCCATGAGAAATGAATATTTAGCATTTACTCAGTGTCTAAGGCAATTTCTTCTTCAAATGGCACTAGTAAACTTCAAAAGTCTTTTAGGCAAAGCAATGAATTTCAGATACAATTCATATATTTTAAACAGTAGGCAGAGGATGAACTTCCTTCAGTGACTGAAACCTAGAGATTTGCTGGAAACCAAAGATCAAAGATCAAGACAGGTATACATTTCGTAAGTACCAGTGAACTTCAGAATATCAGTGAATTATTTGTTCTACATATACCAAAGCATTCTTTTTTTCACTTCACTTCAAAAATTACCAAAATCAAGATTTAGAGGTTGAAAGAAAAAATATACATGGGACAAACTGATGAATATATTAGCATTCTAGCAATTGCAAGTCTCTTCTCCAAGTCTGTTAAAAATCTCAGCAACCTGGAGCTTAAAGTAAGCTTACAAACTGAAAACTGACAATAAAAGTAGTATTGAAGGCTTCCATGCTTACTCTGTTCTGTGTTGAATTTGCTCAGCTTACAAGAATAAAGCCTTGTTTAAAAGTATCACTCGTTTTAACTGCTATTTCTGCAAATGAAACTGGGGAATTGAGAGTCAGGCTGTGTTCTTTCTGGCTTACATAATAGAAGCAATAATAAAGATTCTACCATTGCTCCTTACTCAGTCACTCAAATGCAGCTGCCTGAGACAGAATTAAATCCAGCTCAGTTGCATATGCTCTGCAGTGCTACCAGGAGTAAGAAGGAGGAAAGTCCTTGGAGGAAATCCTGATCACAGTGGAGCTGGTACTCCAATGCAGCCAAGATTTCATATTTTGTTTATTTTAACCAGAAGAGTCAATATTCCAAGCCCTGTACTCTGACTAAAGAGCATTATGCAGAGTAAATAGGCCTATTTGTGGCTATAACCATCCACTGATATAAGCAGAGTTGCCCAAAGTAAGTAGCTATGAATCAGGCAGATTTGTCTACTCCTTGGCAACTCTGCCTGGAGAAAAAGGGTGGAAGAGGATAAAGCTTTTTATCTGGCTAAAGACGTGAAGATGGAAAAACAGTTTTTATCCATTAAAAAAGACTTTTTCTATAGTGCTAGATACAAAACAACAATGGAAATTCAAATTCAAAGAAAGGATTAGACTTCACCAGGGTAGGCTAGGATTTCTCTTTCTTGCCACAACTGGCAAAACACCACAGCTCCAAGCTTTTCACGGAGACAGAAATGCAGCAATCTTGATTCATTTCTCCCTGCAATCAGAATTAACTGAAATGTATTATTTAATGAGTGAGGCGAAGGTTTGGATACTGTGGTGCCTGGCATCAGCAGTACATTTTTCTGCCAGCTTAATACGACCATTTGTCCTTACAGGTTAGATAAGCTACATACCAACCCGTTTATGCTATCAGAATCTTTCAGCAGAGACACTAGAAGCAATGTTCCTGTTTTTTCTCCGGAGCATTAGTGATATCACAGCACTTTTAGCAACCACAGGGCCTTGCCATGGTGTCTTTGGCATAACGCTCTCTGTTGTCACTGGCACATGCCAGCTGGCTGCTTCTCCCCACCCCAGCAGTGACTGCATTTCAGCAGCATTTATGCATGTGAAGCACTTGGGGATCCCTTGGGAAGAAGGAGGACAATGAATATTTTAAATATTTTCTTATACTTCAGAAGCACAAAGGATATCCATTGAAAACACATCCTCTACAGGCATCGCAACAGGAGGAACTTCCAGACACTCCCATATGCAGACTGCAGCTTACTGTGAGACAATTTCCTGCCACAAACCACCGAAGCTCATTTTGCTACCCACACAAGTATTGCCAGTCACTGTATATCACGGTATTTTCCTCAGCAACTGTGTCTCCCATGGATTGGCGCTTGTCAGGTGCCACCTGCATCATGCATTGCTTCCCTCTCCCAGCCTTTATGGAACTTGCTTGGTGGCTCATGGTATTTGGCAAGGGTGGGAAAGAGATCTGGAAAGGGGCTGTCACGCATTCCCATTACCCCAAACTCCTGAATTCTGCCTACAGTAACATATACCACCTTTCTGGTGTTGAACGAGTCTGAGAGAGGTTTCAGGGAATTCCTGAGATAAACAGGCCCCTAGCTACGAGAAGAATTGTGCTTCGCAGAGAATGCAGCAGGCTGGATGGGGAGGCAGAGAAGTTCCGCACAGATGCGCTACGATGGCTCGCCGATCTAGGGGGATAGGCATGGAGGAGACTGGGGCAGACCCAGTGTTTCCTCTGCAGGAAACAAAAGCTGCTTGCCCTTGACACGAGGATCAGAAGCAAAATCTGTGTTCAAACTTGTGGTTGCTGCCCCTCATTAGAGCTGTACAGTCACCCTAATAAACAACATATGGGAAATCTGGGGTAATTATTTGCCAAGAAAGCAAAAATAGCAAAATTTTAATGGCAGCTTTAAGAAATATGCTGTAAGGAATAAGTTGGGGACAGAGTGGTAAAACATGCTGCCTTCTTCCATTTTTGTGAAAATGTGTCAAAAATGCATAAATTAGTAAAGAAAAACCCACACTGTAACACCTGGCACTCTCTCTGGCAAAAGGACTAGAGCTCAGATGTGCTTTCAAGGCAAACCCTGCAACACAGGACAGCTTGGAAGCTTACCACCCTGCTAACCATCCCTGAAGGGACCGTGATTGAGATCCACCGTCTCCAAAACACCCGTCTCTTCGAGAGTGGAGGAGGTGCATGTGAGCCAAGCTGGCCAGGGCAGGAAAAGGAAGACCCTCAGTCACTCTGCTTCCAGTATGTCTCAGGACAGTCTGTAGCAGTCTCCCTGTCTGACTGTCCCCTTCCCTTTGGCCAGCACACCCATGCAGAGATGTATACTTAGATTCCTGCCCTTCATGGCACCCTGGCACCAGGAGAAGAAAGGGGATGACAGGGAAGCTTTTAGAGTTGTGGTTATATACCGTATCACGAAGTGGAAGATTTCAATTTGCAAAGATCTATCAATCTAGCATATTACACGCAGAGAGATACACACATCAGATTTTGTTTGTTTTGTTAAAAAATAAAGAAAGAAAATAAATGCCTGAAAAATATTCTTCTCTTGCTATAAACACATCAGTGCTCATTTTCCTTATATTCTACTTTGGGCCATTTTGTGTAAAATCTTTAATTAAAGTTTTTCTTTGAAATTGTCATCATCAAACCAGAAGAAAGAAAGTAAAAAACGGAAGGACACAGCTGTGCATATATGAAGTGCTATTCAGTACCAAATGAATTGGAACAAAATAAGTATCGTGACTGTTATGCTCTTAGTTTTGGCTCTGTATTCTCAGTAGCACAGTCTAACTTGTCACTTTATATTGATTCCATCTGTTTACACTCTGCAGAGTATTGGCTTCCTACAGTGAACATTTCCTATTTACCAGCTGGTAAAGATAGGCCCAAACCAGATAGAAAAGAATTAGACTATTTTCAGATCCTCATAAACATAAAATCAAAAATTAATGGGGGAGGGGAGATAAGAGTAGGGAAGAGTAAGGAAAATATATGGGCCTGATGCTTGTTCATATTGACAGCCCTTTACAACCCATTAGCAATTTTTAGAGATCTTGAAATTTGTGTAGTGAGTACACAAAAGAAATCAATTTTCAGCCCTCTTTACATTGTGCTTTACATTAATAGCCTTATTGTAAATGCAAATCAATCCCAGTACTTCAGTAATCTTTAAAGAGAAACAGTTGGGGTCTGAACTTAGCTAATATAATATTCCAGTTCCCACCATAACTATGAGTGCAAGACTTCCATATAAAATGGACGTGCACATGCAGTACAGAGACATCTTTGCACTCTGACAAATTGAGTTGTAGCTATTTCTTTTTCATACTTGCTGGATTCCTTTCTTAAGGAGACTATTATCCGGAGGGGCTGACTCGCTTCAGGAGACTCCTTTTACTGTCTTTAAAAAAAGATGTTTCAGGTTGCAAGTTCTTCTTGAACAAAGTTTTATTTTTTAACATTCAGGAACACTGTGTCACTGAAGTTGAGGCTCCTTTCTGTGGTGCCATGTCCTTCTGCAAGTATTACTGGGGAACAAATCCTGTCCCTATTTTTGGAATCCTAGCAGCCAAGTCATTGAAATTACACTCTGTAAAGAAAAAGGTGGTAGATTTGGGTGCTTAGAAGACGAGCTGCCCTTTATTGAAAAGGTCTCTGCTGCGCCAGGGCAGTAGCATGCAGCCAGGGCATCAGCTGGCCGGGAACATGGAAAAGAAGGTTCTGGACTTCTGGTATGGTATGAAAATTCTGGCTCTTGTTACCCGCAGCACATAAAGAAGTGCATAACTATCCCAATTACATTGCTGCCTTACTTCCTTGAACGCTGAGTCAGTAGAAAAGAGCTCTTTCATGCACCATCATTTATATTCCCAGGCACACATCTGTTCAGCATTTGGCCCTCCTTCCCAGGCCAAGTTTTTGCTTAGGAGGCAGCACTGGGGATCCTACACATTGTGGCCATTTTCCTACAGTTTACTGTTACTTTTCTTTCTTGATCAGGTTTTTTTTACCCCTTTTCTTTAAACGTGCTTTTCCCAAGACAGTGACTTTCAGGAGTAACATTTTATTACATTTGACTAGAAATGATGGAAGGACTCCTATAGTCAAAACTAAACTTAGAGTTTTGCCCTGGCATTTGAAATACTCAAAATCTTTTCTTAGCTTATCTATGCTTACTGAGCAAGTGAGAATGGCTACAAAGGCAGTAAGACTTACTTACAACAAATACAACAAATAACTTCGGTGTCATAAAAACAGACAAGGTCAGCCCTGGATCATTTGATTAAGTGAACTGTCAGCGTGGCTAGAGTTTCTAAGTGCAGGCCAGTGATGAGAAATTCATGGCCACCTCTCAGGTCTTGGTTCCCCTATGTCTTTTCATTGACTAGAAAATGCTCTGAACCACCTGCTGCTTTTCTTCATCTTGGCCATTACGCTAGTTATGATGTCTAAATACAGGTATGTGTGGTAGGTGGTCCAAATGCGTCCAAATACAAGGAGAAAATTACTATTCCTTATTTTACTGAGGGACATTAGGAACTTTTTCTTTTTTGTTTTTTGTTTGTTTGTTTGTTTGTTTTTTAACACACACATACAAATTCAATACCCGATCAGACTTACCAATATAAGTGTATCCTTGACTGATGATATGCATCCAAACAGAAGAAGAATAAGGTTTGGCTTGGGAATAACCACTGTGATACGTTACAGATAAATATTTAAAAGAGTATAGGAACTCTTAAGTGTGTCTGAATAATTATCTGTGTACATCATGCATTTACATATCTTGCAGTACTTATTTAACTGAATTGTTCCTGGGATATATATGTAGCAGTAACCTTGCCTTAAGTTAATGATGTTTTCTGTTAATGTACTAAAATATACGTAGCAGCTCTGTTTCACAATGCTGTTAAAAAATAACATAGAACCTTGTAAATTAAATATACCAGACCTCTAATTAGGAGTTTAGAAGGTATTTTCAATTCATAAATTCTATAATAAGAAGATATTTCAGCAGTTTCTTTTGTGATAGGAAATGCTTAACATGAAAACATAAACGTTACTCTTCAGTTAGCTGCATATAGCCAAATGAATAAAAGCTATGACATTAATAACAACTATACCAAGTTATGATTGATAGGCTTTTCTACAGCGAGAAAAGATTGTCTTGGATACAATCTGTCCTAACAGCCTTGCGATATGTTAATATTTTATTCAGACTAGAGTGAGGATATATTCAGATGTCCTACTCAGTGGAAAAGAAGCAAATGGGTTGCAAATACTACTGCAGCCCTGAGGTGCAATAACAGCTGTGAAATCAGAAAGATTTTATTTCCCCCTCCCAAATTACAGGCCAAGCCCATGCCAAGCACAGCAGGAGGTTGGATTTTCCTTGGAATTTACATCAGGTTATGTTTAATGTATTTCTTCTTCTATGAACAGTCTCAGGGTAGAGCCAACAGACTGTCACACAGTGCTCTAGAAGGCATGGAATACTCCTCTCCTTGTAAATAATAACTGTTATTAGGCATGATATGTGACATTAGGTTAACTTGCAAATATCCAAATATAATAAAATATCATGATGTTGATAAACAGATTTTCATGGCTCAGTTTGTGCAAAAAAAAAAAAAAATCTAGCTTTCCCATAGTCACACCACCATTTCCTCCTCAATTTAAAAATGTGGTTTTGTGCTGTTCAAATTTGTGTGGAGATTTAAGTAGACTGAGGTCTCAGGTGGCTGGATACTTCTAAGTAAAAAGAGTACAAAATGCCTAAAATGCCGTTCTTCTGATGTGACAGAATGTTTTACACCAGTCTTGCAAAGGGCTAAACAATTACAGAAATTTTACTGCCATGGAGAATCTAGTTTCTTAAATAAAAGTCAAGTGTTGTTGCTCAAGCCACAAGCATCTAGTAACTAAGAAATAAAATCACAGTGGGACTGTGCCAGTCCTACACCAGAGATTTGTTGCAAGACTGCTTGAAAGAGAAAAGTGCTTAGGTTTTTGACGCTAAAAAGGGATTCGCAGTGTGGATGAGAGAGGCTTTTAAAATACTATTTAGTACTTCAGGATAATAAAAAAACCCAAAACAACAACAACAAAAGCTACGCCTACACGTATGACCAGATCTTCATGATACAACAACAGGACAATATCCTTTTAAACATGTTACTAAATTGACATCAGTACACCAAGAGCAACAGCTACTTATCTGAAACGAATTACTACCCCAGCATGTGGTTTCTGTGATTACCCTGGTCAACATACTTTCTCCTTCAACAGGGATTCCAGCTGACTTAATGTCATTGTTTGGCGACTGTGGCTGTTCAACCTGAAAACAAATATAATAAAAAAGATTAGATCAACATAAACCACACGTGCATCACAGCACCACTGAAGACCACTGTAGGGACATCAATGGGAGAGTTTTGTTTTAGCATGTGAACAACTACAAATGCAGGAAAGTGGCTTGATCCTGCCTTTGCTGTGACTGTTCTTCACACCTCTGCACTGCCTTTGGAGAAAATCACCACAAATCTGGATCCTTGAGCAGAACAGAGATGTGGCAGCTGCTCCTCCACCACAAGCATGATGACTGTTAGTGTAAAATATTTTTTCTTGAATTATTTTTTTTGGCTGCCATAAGGGACACAAAGGGATATTAGCAGCATGATCTGGCCCTTGGGATGACAGAGTACTTGGGAGTCCCAAGGTCAGGAAAGTTATAGTGGCAGTTCTCTCCTCTCCTCTGCTCTCATCAACTGTTCTTCTGAGAACAACAAGCAAGTCTCCTCCTCCCCTTCTCCCCTAGCACAAATCTGAGATCCATTTGTCACCAGTACCTTCTAAAATTCTTTCAGAAATATATCGCCTTGCTTCTGCTTTTGTTTCCTCATCCTATTGACTTGCATCGAGCACCAGAGCAGGTCATTTTCGGAGTCAGCTACCAGCCAAGTTTACTTTCACTAGTGGGTCCTGCAGGTGCCAAATCCCACCTTCTTCAGTTTCACGTCCTTCTCCAGTTTCAGCCTTAACTAACTGCTTCTGAAAAGGCTTGTGTCATTTTATTCGTATCTGTATTTGTGGGACGAAGTTCTAGAAGCCAAGCTCTGCCATCATTTCAGCCTCTGAATTTAGTGGAATTGCTTGAGTTTTAAATCGGGAGAGAAAGTAGCTCTGACAATGCCGCCCAGCAAAGCTCCTGGAAAACAGCACCTGTGCTGCCCTCCGGTGGTGACATGACACCGGGGGATGCCGGTGGCTCTCGCAAACCTGCCGCTATTTCTGCCCCCCCTGCGTTGCGGGCGGTCCCAGAGCCGTTCTCTGACAAACGAGCCGGCCAAAAGGCAAGAGCGTCTAAGCATGAGCCTCGCTTTCCGCGTTTTAGTGAGTTTAAAAGGAAATCAAGAGTAACATCTTATAGATTCTCCTTGAACACTGGAAGAAAATCCAACCCCAAGCATACAAAAAGCTTTACCATTTTATTATATTGCATGTAATAAAGAAAAGATTAACCTTTTATTCCGGGAAAGATCCCTCATTTGTTATTTAATTAGTTTTCACTAATTAATTAGAATTTTTTAAGCTCCCTTGTCTCTCTGGGAGAAAGTGGCTTAGGTCCCTCCCTTTTTCTTCTTTTCTTTTGCTGCTCCTCTTCTTCCTCCTGCTTCCTTTCAAAGTCCTAATCCCATTTTTGTATCCTCAGTATTGCACTCCCTCATTCTCTCTTTGTCTGAGAGTTTTCTTAGCTTTGCACTTGCTGGGAACAAAGTTGGACTGGAATTTACAGAATATTTTTTGAGGCAAGTCTTTATTGAAGGCCAGATCATACAAACCCACAGGACAAACTGAAGGAAAAGGAATTTCCCTGCAGATCCCCTTGTAGAATTTCACCCTTTATATTTCACTGGGAGGGGAGGAGGGATGTGGTGTGAAAAATATTTAGTGCTCCACTAAGAAAGCTACTGTGAGAGCACAGGGCTTTTTTATTTTTATTTTTACGTAGAGATGACTCTACTTTCCATTTTACTTCATGGAAGGTAAGAATCCAAGCTTAATCCCAGTTCACACACACCTGGTGTCTTCTCAACTTTATTATTGAAAAATTACTTGCACTGGAAATGAAGACAAATGTGAGTTATTTACTCTTAAAGGATTGAATCCTCAAACATTGTAACTTTCCTATTACCGGGTCCCTTGGCTTAGCTTCTGTGTTTCACTTCAAGACAAGTCAAGCTGAGTGGCATGTTTTCAAATCCCTATTAAGCTTAATCAGTTATTATTTCTTTCATACACAACAACTTTCATCGTTAATTCAGAGAACAGACTGATTAGTCTCAAAGGTTCATATTTTTCCAGTAGCAGACCAGTGGCTTAGCAGACCATTCCTTTCCCTTTGGCAACCAGGTAACATTCCTATGGCAACTATGCCAATTACACATACAGAAAAAGTGATTGTAGAAAAAAAGTGTGTCTTATCTCTATGTCACTAGAAGCTCACATTAGTAGCTAGATTCTGCCTTGAGAGCCAGACAACTCGCAAGCAATTCATGACTACAATTTAGGAACAATTTGACTGCATAATATGGAACAGTTACTTACCTTTTGAGCATGCTGGTGTTTCTGGCAATTTTAGTGAACTTTGACAGGAAGTCAAGATATGGAACAGTAACTTTGCCAATATTTGGGATCTGTATTTCAATACACATGGATGAGTCCTACCGTGATATCAGATTTTTTTAAATACTTCATTTGCATTACTCATTCTTTTCTTAAACAGCAAAAATAAATTTATCTTATAATTTTGTTTTTGTTTTGTGTGTTACGCATTACTACTTCTCAGCAACTTGTCTAGAATTAAGCAAAGCATTAATTTAGTATCTGGCAAATCCCTCCCAAAAAAGTTACAACCTACAAGTCTTTCCATCGTGTAAGATAAAGTTTTCTCAGCTCTCTAGCTCTATGATCTTTCACATGTATATACGAAAGTATATTCATTCTCATCAGCCTCCTCACTGATGCATCCTTCCCTCATTCCAAAAGACTATTTAGTGTGTTTCAGGTGTATATTTGTCCCCCTAATGACAATTTAGTATTAGCAAAGAATTTAACATCAATCTTAGCTGAAATGGACTGAACCCATTACAGAGTGATTAGTTTAAAATGCAAATGTAACAGATCAGTTCACCCCAATTAAACAAACAAACAAGAGTCAAGTACATTAGAAAAAAAATATATATAAAACTTAGTCACCTACACTTTCAGGACAGAAATTTAACTGTACAATAATGCTGGTGCAGATTGCGCATCAGAATCCTCCCCTATATTTGATAAGCGTCAGTCATGATATCATATAAACACCCAATGTTCCTTCAAGTCCAATCTGATGATGGTTTATAAGGTAACAAATACCAAAAGTGAGCCGAGAAACTCCCCATACAGACAAAAACCAGCTGATCTCTGACTCAGAGTTCACAACCCAATCTATGCATATTCATAACACAGCACGTATATGAATTTAAGCTGTGAGATTTTTTTTTAATCAAAATCTGCTAGTAAATTGCAACTCCTTCAAATAGCGAGACACGCTACACAGTCAAAATCCTCATATAAACATACCAATCATCAAATTTAGCTCATGTTACTTTTGCAAGTTTTCTATGACTTTCACTTGAACAGAAGGTTTTGACCATGTCTAGCATCTTTATGATAGTATTGGTCTGGAACCTGCTGCCACTGAAATTTTGCTCTTGACATAAATAGGAACAGCCTCTAAATGATTATAAACAGCAATGACGTAGCGTACCTCTGCCAGCACAGCATCAAATTCAGCTTCTGTTAGATGGAAGAGAAAGGTTTCAATCACTCTCCTGAATTCACCCTTTGTGACTGTCAGGGTCTGACCAACATCAAGCATCTGAAATGCTTTTTTCAGTTCATCTTCTTTTTCATCTGTCTTTTGAAGTAAGATCTGCCCAATGTCCCAGGAGAATAATGTGGGATGTGGGACAGAGCTCACAGGGGTAGGTGTAAAATATATCAGACAGTCATCAGCTACTCCTAAGTCTGGGAAAATCACATATTTTTCTTAGAATTCAATACAAATCAGTTAATTTCTAGAAATATATAAATAAATTAGTTATTGTTTGTCCAATGATTTGAAAGCAATAAATAACCAAACTGAATTGTAAGTATTTAAATGAAAGATTCCAGGGTTTCTCTTTCTGCTACTACAGCCAAAACAGTAAGTTGGAATATACACTTAAGTTTTAAAAGTTAAAAAACAATAAATAAAGTTACAGTGCATAGACGTGTTGCATGACAGCAGCCCTCCCACTTCAAACTACAGAGAGGATCTCTTTGCCCTGTAAAATTTAGAGACTTTATTCAGTTATTGAGCTTTGGGCAGAGATGTCATGTAGTAGTGAGGTCAACATTCATTGTCTGTATATGGAGTCTACGGTATTTTAGCGCATGCCAGCCCTTTTGCCACTAAAAACACAACCAGCAATGGAGAGTGGAAGTACCTGACAGTGCAATATAGTGTACAGGGATGCCTTATATTACTTAAGACACCCCTGGCTCTCATTAGACTTGAACAAGAACTAAACAAGAACCAAAAGATTTGGCCTGATATTTCTTTTGGATTCATAATGAGCCAAATTCAGCCACAGCTATGGGCATTTAACTACCTTCTACTTGAATCAAAGGAGGTTTTGTACACAAATCTGAACACTGGGGCTAGTTCATAAGCATTTATGTTTTTTCCAAACTTTAATTTAGGATCTGCTGTTAAACAAAATATAACTGCCTTCAGAAGAAGCTTTGTTTACAAAAAGCAAGATGGCAAAATACAGCTTTTTGTTATTTACAGCTTTGTTGCAATTTTATGAGAGCCAAATTTTTTCTTATGCTCATCCCTTCCTTACAATGAAAGTATACAATCATGGATGCCTTGCACATTTCATTTCAAGTTAAAGCCATTCCGACAAAAGAAAGCATTCAAATTCACAGCTGGATACAGCCTCGGTGAAATCAATAGAGCTGTCACAGCTTACTCCTACAATGAATCTGACCCTAAATCTAAAACTACATGGCAAAGAGAGGAGGAAAAGTGACACAAATCATGATGGAGGAAGCCTCGCATGATAATAATTAAAAATTACTTGCAAGAGGAATGTCCACATTGGGATTAACAGCAAATTCATACTTGATTGGAACAAACTATAAATCTTACTGCTCCAGAAAATGAGCTTTCTGTAGTAAGCGTATAGTCATTTCAAATGAGTTCCCAAAGGATAAGATGTGTATCAAATCTGGTAATGTGTTATAATTGGAAACAATGGTCTTGTAGTGACTTCAGAACAGAAGTGAGACACTGGCCCAAAGAAGGCATCTCTCTCAAGTTCCAATGGACTTCAGAGAAGGGAAGAAAGTAAAGACTCTGTTTCCTCACGTACAAGCAAGAGGAACAAGACTCGGGTGAGAGGGGCCGTGGCTCCCTCTTCCACCCTCTCTCCGTCAGTAGAACTAGATTGATTTTGTTCACGTCCACAGAATCCAGCAAACATGGTGTATCTGTAACAGACGACTTCTCTCAAAGTAGCGAGGGAAATGTGCCCCAAACCCTAAATAGCACACGGGCTCCTTGGCCGCTGCAACTTGCTGCATGGAAAGGCACCACTGAACCCCAAGCAAACAGTAGGACAGAAAGGACTGAGGGGCTGATGCCAGCTGCAAGTTACACAATGCTTGTCCTCTGAGCAATAGAAGGATTTTGATTTAAAGTCCCAAGACCAAACATTGAGACTTCAGTACAAACCTGCAGCTGATTTAATTGAGCGCCACCTGCTGCCACACAATGATGCTCTGTTTTGTGTAGAATGAGGTCCTGGGGTAAACGTGATGCCGTGAGAAGAGAGGGGCAAGGCACTGAGGTCTTCTGCAGTTGTCACTCTGGCCATCGTTTCCCTGGATTTAAAACAGGACTATGAGAATACATCAGAATATCAGACACAAAAAGCAGCAGTGTGGCTGGCAACAACAACAAGAGAGACAAAAACTGATTTCTTGACACGAGATCTAATTTGCTGATAAAAATATTGACTGAGATAGTTCTTGCTGACTAGCAGTGACCAGATGAGAGGAGTTCACAATTTCTGTGGTTGTGCTGGATACTACCTCCTATGTCAGCACTTTCAGATATGCAGTTTAGAGTAGGAGACCAGAGTGGTAGATTAACTCTTCTACCAAATAACACAGAATTATCTCTGGAAATGTTTCTGGCCATTATCTTGAAGGCTATGCACATTAAAGTACTCTAAAAAAATCTTTAAAAACACAACCTTTTAGTTAAGAAAGCCTGTTATTTTATTAAGCAGTATGGTTGCTTAGATGTTTATTTAGAGTTTTAGGCTTTTGCAGGAGAAAAATACATGTACCAGACACCAGCTCATTACACTAATTACTCTGTTTTATGAAGAGCTATTATTAATTTTCCACACCAGGAAATCTGAGGCAAACTATACTGTAAGTATAAACAGAAGAGCTAACTGGGAAAATAACAATCAGACAGAGAGAGTATTGCACGGCATATGCAACAGTTTTGTAAGTGTGGCTCGCTGGTGACCCGCTAGGCAATGTTAAATGGTCTGCATCTGCTCTGTGCAACCATACAGCTTGAACAGCGCCTGCGATTGCAAACACCATTATGCGAGCTCCCGGTAGCAATGCTGAGAGCCCATGATGCTCTAATGCTCAAAACTTTGGGAGATGCTGCTCTAGGGCTTATTCAGGTATGATGAGGCATTTGTCTTTGCCCGTGTGGAATGCGTTTTGAGTGCTAATAAAATAAGGGTGATCTAGGTGATGGTGCTATCACCCAATCTTTTCCATGCCGTTTTACAGTCATTAGTCACAAAAATACTTGCAAATATTGGCAGTCTTACGCAGTGGATGACAGGGTAATTCTATTGATACCTACGTAGTTTAACCCAAACAGACTTCAAAGGAAATATTTTAAAAGGCCCTGTTTGCGCTATTACAAATGTAATTAAAAATTAGAAATTTGCTTTCTCCCCAAACTGAACGGCAGTCAGAGAGTACAATATATTTTCTCTCTCTGATACGTGCCAATCAATTGCAGCGTGCTCCTGCCATTCAATTACCACAGTACAGAAAGTAAATGTTAGCACAGGGAATTCTATGAGTTCTGTAGCCTTCTGAAAAAACAGCATGCTATGTACAAATGACAAAAACCGGTCTATTCTCTGTAAAGGGAGATGAGAAGTAAAAATACAGCAGATATTGCAGAGTCAAGTGAAAAACAGCGGGACAAGAGCGAGACTTACTAGTCCTCTAGCAAAAATGAAGCACTGTGCAGCATTTTACACAGGTAGAAAAGCCCTCCTGCTCTCTCCACCCCCCCGCCCCCCCAAAAAAAAAAAATTCAAAATGAATAAACAAAACCACCGCAGGTCAAAAACTTCAAGTTTTCATTACTTAGCTCAGTGTTTTGGACTACTAGGGAGAAGCGGGGAGGGGGGTGAGGGGGAGGAAAAGAAAGGAAGGGAAAACAACACATTTCTGACAACTTAAGCAATCTTGTCTTCATGTTATCAAACAGAAATTAAGCAGATCTAAGTAGACCATCCCCACTGCTTAACATGCAGCAAATTACGCAGTTGCTGGCTACTGTTGTTGGGCACTACGTCTTCATCCTCTGTACACTCAAATTGTTAGAATAATCTCTGATTGGGTTTTCACCCAAGCTTGGGTCAAACAAAGAGCTTCTTGGACATGTTTTGGGAGTTAGCTTCGTCAGGAACCATTCCCAATGGGCAGTTTGCATGCAGCCATCCTATTTCAAAGGGTGAGAAGCTTTTAACAGTCCGGGCATGGGCTATTTCATGCCAGTTCACCTCAGTGCCAAGAAACAGTCACAAGCACACTTAATTTACTAGCATAACCCATCTACAGCAGTAACCCCTGGCAGATGTCCTAGCTCTGTAGCCATCCATTAAAAGAAATCAGCCTTCAAGCATTCTTTCTCCACCATTCGGGTGGAAAACAACCTTTTCTTCTTCATCTGATACATGGCTAAGTGTCATCATTGCTACAGAGGCTTGGCTGATACACTTGCAGTGGCACCCATGCAAGTTTGGCTCCCTAGAAACCGTAAATAGGGAAGGGCCATTTCTCAGAGCCCAAGAGCTCAAATGAACGGGTTCTGGCTGCAGGATCTACCCCATCATAAATATGGGCAGACAATAAATGTATCTGAAACAAACGCAAGCCGATTCTGCCGTTGCCTCCTCAGGCACCACCAAGCTCTATCACAGGTACTGAGGGTTTGATACTAAAGAGGCTGTGCCAGCTATTTGTACCATGCCCAAGCCAGAGGGAAATTCACAGCCTCTTCAACACTGCTCTGCAATTTTTACAGGTTCAGTAGACATATTTAAATCAATTTGTTAGCAAAAGGACCGTTCAAACAGCTAAGGCAGCAACAGCTATTTGGCCTAGTAACTAGGCTACAACAAAAATATGGTAAGTAGAAGCACATCCTGCTGCTGCTGAAGTCCATTAGCAAAGAGTTCTTTGACCTCAGAAAATCAGGATGGAGCCCTAAACTACTCTTGTAGAAACCAAATGCATCTGGTATTTTTCTGGACCCCTAGACGTTTTCTGATGGAAGTATATGTCCATCTGGTCTACTAACAGTCAGCTTGCCTTTCTTAGCTATCTTTCACAGATGCTTCAGAAATAATCCATGATCCATAAGAAGTCCATATACTGAAAGTCAAAGATTACTGATACAGGGCAATCAAATTTAAAGTTTCATCAGATACTGAGCCTATATTCTCTTCTCACTTACACTGCCTTTACACCTGCAAAATATCAGTGCATGAATCAAGAATAACTTACCCGCACTGAATAGCTCCTGATTTACGTTACTTGGAATTCATGCTGGTGCATAAAAGGTTGTAAATCAGATCCATTGCTTATATTTTTAAGTACACTCCTACTAGTACGAGGGCAAGATCCTCAGTTACCATAAATCAGAATAGCTCTGCTTGCTTTCCTATCTTCAGAAGAATTACAGAATTTATAGCCACTAAGGGATTTGGCCCTCATTTCTTCTCATTTCAATAATTTAATTGATAAGAGTTTCCCAAGTGTCTACATACCAGGTTCCTGCACCTGAGGCATGTTTCACTATAGTTACAAAATGGATGGATCTTGCAAATGGCATAAACATATTTCTGGTCAGTTCAGACAGAAACGTAGAAGGCAGTTTCTAACAGAATAATGAGGATCTGTTACAGTGTTTCGTAGGACCATATCCTTTTCTTGGAAGGATAAATGAAGCTTTAGAATAGAACGCTTTTTCTATTTGTTTCTGAAAGCTTCACGATTTTGTATTGTGTTTGGCAAGACAGATGATAGCAAGTCTCACCTTCATTTTCTCTTAGCTTTTTTTTTTTTAAAAAAAAGCCTAACACATTTGATTTGTGTAACCTAAAGTAAAAGGATTGCTCTAACCTTGTCCTTTATTTCTCTTTATTCCCCTTGAAAGAGTGCCAGTCTCTACAATTGTCAGAGAACAATTAAGGCTATGAAATCCCCCATGCAGATCAAGGGTGAACAGTTTGTGGCTCTAGTACAATTTGTTGTTCTCACGATGGGATTATAGCAAACAACTGGCAGCAGAGCTACATCAGACTATAAGCTCCTGCGTGGTCTGAAATGGGCTACCAGAGGCTTCCATGGTGTGATGGGTTGACCTGGGCTGGCTGCCAAATGCCCACGCAGCCACTCTCTCTCCCCCTCTCCTCAACAGGACAGGGGGAGAAAATAAGATGGAAAAGCTTGTGGGTTGAGATAGAGACAGGGAAATCAGTCATCCGTTACCATCACAGGCAAAACAGACTCAATCTGGGGAAAATTAATTTATTGCCAATTAAAAATAGAACAGGATGGTGAGAAACAAAGAACCTAAACCACCTTCCCCCTGCCCTCCTCTTCTTCCCAAGATCAACTTCACTCCTTCATTCCCAACTCTTCTACTTCCTCCCCCCAGGCATTGCAGGGGGTTGGGGAATGGTGGTTGCAGTCAGTCTGTCACAGTTCCTCTCTGCCACTCCTTCCTCCTCACGCTTTTCCCCTGCTTCAGTGTGGGTCCTTCCCACAGGCTGCAGTCCTTCATGAACTGCTCCAGCACGGGCTCTCCACAGGCTGCAGCTTCCTTCAGGGTATGCCTGCCTGCTCTGATGCGGGGTCCTCTGCGGGCGGCAATATGGATATCTGCTCCACTGTAGTCTGCTCCATGCTCTGCAGGGGAATACCTGCTTCACCGTGGTCTCCTCCAGGGGCTGCAAGGGAAACAGCTCCAGCACCTGCAATACCTCCTCCTCCCCTCCTTTTTCTCAGACTTTGGTGTCTGCAGGACAGTTTCTCACACTTCTTTCTTTCCCCTCACCCCTCCCTCTCACACAGCTGTGCTGTATTTTTACCCTTTCTTAAATATGCTTTCACAGATGCATCACAGCTGATGGGCTCAGCTGTGCCCTGCAGTGGGTCCACTGGAGCTGGCTGGAAGCAGCTGTGTCTGGCAGGAGGCAGCCCCTGCCCTCTTCTCACAGAGGCTGCCCCTGCAGCTCCCCACTGCCAACACCTTGACACCTACACCCAATACACAGGGCAAGTCACCCTGAGATCCAAACGGTGGGTGAAGCAGGGACTTCCTAGAAAGTCACTGTTACCTCCCACCTCACAACTCTGCCTGGAGCTCCCTGTCTCTGAGGCGTGCAGTGTCTTTGCTAGTGTTTGTCAGCCATAGGGAAAATTCTGGTGTGCAAATCAAAGACTATCCACTGTAAAGATGGTGTCGTCTCATTGCCTTCCTTTTCTTACCTCCCTAACTCCAATTATGAAATCCTTAATTAATATACTCTCAGTCTGCATTTGCTACTTCTCCCTATTCTCTCTCCATGGCTTGAGGGGGAAAGGCTGATTGTAGAAATATCAACTAGTTAAGAGCCAGATTTTGCCCTACTCAGAGGATGACCAAAGAAGCTTTCTCCTTACTTTATCCAATCCGCGGGAAACAGTAGTAGCACTTGCTTTATGGGAAATGCAAAACAGAAGGAAATAAACATGAAAGCTCTCTCTAGAAAGAATGAACAGTCACTTAGGTACCATATCCTCTCCTGCATGTAAGCTCTCCCTGTGTGACACACTAAGGCAGAGCTTTCTGGATTCCGGCACGTGTGTTTTTCACGTGGACAAACCACCTGCAAGGGCCCTGTGCCTTAAAAGGTCTAATGTTATTCAAGTGGCTGAGCACGTTCACTTGTTCCTGTATTTATCAAACAAGGTGGTACAGCTGGAAACATACCTCCAACTGATCAGGCAGGGACCTGGCACCACTCTAATCTGTGGTGATAACCTTCTTACTACAGCAGATGATGGCTTTTCAGCAATTCAGAAATTTCCATGCCAAGATTCAATTCCGATGAGTAATGCAAAAGACTGAGATAGCCTACAGCATGTGCATTTTATTTTGCAAAGAGAATTTTATATATTCTGAGCTCAGGGACTGTGTAATTTTGTGTCCCAAAGGCAGAAAATCCCCCAAAGTTAAAGCCAACCTGCAACACATCAAATAAGGAAGTTCAATAGCACCCAGGCTGCCTCCTGTACCGCCCTGTACTTCCTCAGTGTGGAGCAGGTCATTCCGATTATCAGGACATGCTCTAAGTTGGGCTACAGTGACAGACTACTGGCCCGTAAAGGTCCTGAACTATAAAGCCTCTCTGTTTTGGGTACTTCAGAGAAAAGGTGAAAGAACTCCCGGCAAACAGAACTGTGGAATAAACCAGGTTCTTCTTCATCAGGGGCAGTTAGGGACGGCCTCCCTCCTGAGAAAGCATCTTTTCTTTCTTTACTCCCCTTCAACGTAACAGTGGAGGATTTTGACAACCACGCTGTCTGTTCTTCAGCCCAAACCTGCAGCCCTCACCCCGACAGAGCACAAAGCTCAGATCCACCTTTCCCTCCGCCCTTCCCCTCTGCCAGCAGACTCCCCCACCCCAACCTCCAGAGCAGTCCGGCGCAAGCTTCAGGCTTCTGCCTTGCTTCAGGCTGCACTTATCATCAGACGGCAGGAAATTAAAGCGATTAATTAAAGTGGTTAAAGCCCTCCTTCACGTAGGGAGGCGGGTGCTCCGCTGGCCGGTTTCCCTCACGACCAGAGCCAGGCCCCGCTCGCCGCTGCGGCGGTGCAACGCAGCCGTCGCGCCCCGGCCGGACCCCGTTCCTCCCGGCCACGTCCCTGCACGGGGCTGCGGTAGGCTGCGGGCTCCCAGCCCCGGATCGTTACCTGCGGGAGTAACGGGGACCCGCCGGTACCGGCGCCGTTCCGCGCCGCTCCCTGGTGCCGGGACGCTGTTGCCGTAGTAACAACGGCCCTCGCGTCTGATTGGGTAGAGGCGCCGCCGTTCGCATGGCAACAGTAAGGCAGGTTCCGATTGGGTGCGGGGCCGTGGTGAGGCCTTCTGCCGGAGGGGCCGGGCTGGGCCGGCACCGGCTGTTGGAGGGTAACGGCAGCGGTAGCGCCGCGTTGTGCCATCCCCAGGGGCCCCAGCAGCCGTTCCCGCTACCCTGGGCTCCCGGGCGGTGGGCTAGTAACAGTCCAGGGCCCACCGCAGCCCTCGGGAGGAGGAGGAGGAGGAGGAGGAGGAGGAGGCTGGGCCCAGGGCCCGGAGCCTCGCGTAGGGAACCGGGGGTCACCCCCAGGCGCGGCCCTGGTGGCCGTGGCCCCGTGGTGTGCCCCTGGCCGGACCCAGAACTGAGGAGCAGGCGAGCGGGTGTTGGTACCTGATTGCCCCTTTGTTGCATAAGTGCTTTTGGTTTAAGCATTGAGCATTTCAGTGAGAAATTGGGCCCTTTAAGGTTTGATTCAGTATAAAATACATACTTTTTCATGGTGTGGTGACCCCTGGGAAGTATCGTTAGGGTGTTTTCCGTCTTGATTTAAGCCCTTTTAATTCCAAAAGGGCCGCATAAATTATTGCAGTCTGACATGAGAAAAGAGGCCTTTATTCTATGGCCTTCCCTAGGCTTTGGTGTATTTTTTTTTAAGAAAATAAGATTTGTTGAAAACTATATTGTAGCCATTGTCTGGAAAAAATACTGTCTCTTGCAGAGTCCAGACACGCTGCCCATGCATCAGCAATTAACTGATAATGCTTTCTATTTTCAAAAGTCCATGAACAAGTTCAGTATTTCAATAGTTCTTGATTTAGACTAATGCCCTGCAGGGCACGTTAAGAGCTGTGATTCCCACAAATATTTGGGCATGGAACTTAACTTTCATGTGGTCCCTTTGAATTCAGTGGTAGATTTAGAGACAGTAACTTGAGCAGAAATATGTAAGATTGCAGGAATGTAATGGCTGTACATAGTTTCATAGCTATTGCTAGAAGAAAAATGAGAATAGTTTTGAAATTATTTCTTCATTTCAAAGACTTCATGTAAATTGCCCCAGATTACTGAGTAAGAAAGTGACCAAATGATCCATACTTGCATGGTTAAAACCCAAATGTTTACAGTTTGAATTGGCCCATGTAATATTTTTTGTTTATATTCCTTTTTCATCCTGTTTAGAATACACAGGCTTACACAGATCTGTAATAATAGAAACAAAGTCAGAACTAGTTTTAGTCTCTAATCTCACTGGGGTTTACTGAGGGAACAATGAACATGTCCAAAAAGGTCTGGCTGTTAAGAGAGACCGACCCCTAAGCGTGTGTGGCTGAAGCAGGGTGGTTAAAGAACTGAACTGGAAACCCACTGTGGGTCTTCCTCTCTGGGTTGAAATCCTCTCAACTATGGAGTGGTGGCAGTCCCAGGAACTGAGTGTCTCTTGCAGTATTTCCAGGATTATCTGTCTCAGTAGGGTTAGAACTGCCTTTTTGGGAGGGTTTGCAGCACCAGAAACAATTAAGGTGCAAACAAGAGTGGTACACGAATAACCTGGGAAAAGTTAAAATCTGGTGTGGTGCAAGCGTCGAGTAGGGAATATTCATCATCACCTTTGTTTCCTCTGGTAAATTTGTATATATTTATTAAGCTCTAGCCATCTGATTATGTGATGTATAGGCAAAAATAAAATACTGTCTTCCCAGTGGAGCTTGAAATCTAAACATTTTCCTTGGTTCCTGTTTTGTTCTAATTGGTTCACTCATGCTGACTTCTTAGAGCTGTCGCATATTTTATGGGTGACTCTTTTCCAAAGCCGTAAGAAAGCAGATGTAAGGCCTGCGAGGGCTGAAGTCTTAGCACACTGTTACACCAGCTGTGCGTTACTGTTATCTACGTGTGAGAATTAAATTGTCATCTTATGTTCAGTGCTGGCAAAAGCTGAGTGTATGACAGAGATGGTGACAGTGGATTTAATGTCTGGGTGGCAGTTACTTTGAATATCACTCGTACCACACATATCAGGCAAGTCGGCACATTAGTGGTTGTGATTGGAATCGGTCTGAGCAGTCAGCTGCCATTACGTTACCGTTCTTTCTGCATCTTGCATGCTGTCACACACCATGTCTTACTGCAGCACTCCCTCCTACAAAACAATATTCCTTCCAAAAGTGGGTTTTAGTTAATTCACTCCATGTGGCAGTGTGCATCTGTCTCCCCGTCTTGCTGAAGGACACAATTCCATCTTTACAGACCATCTTTCACAGGTGACACCCGGCCCGTATGTGAAACGGGCCGTTCCCAAGTAGAGACTGCATTCGGCCGATCGCAGAGCTCTTTCAGAAGATCTCTGACAAGGACTTGGGAGATCACCTCCAAGCCAGGGCAGCACCCGAGGACACGCTTGCTCCTTGCAGCTGCAGTTCACAAATCAGCCTGTTATCTGAAACACCATCTATATCGGTTTAAGTTAATATGTCAGCCTGTAAATTACAGCAGCTGAGGAGCCAGCACACATTTGCTTCTGCTGTCTTTCCTCCATGGTGGCCATTTCTGGCGGAGAGGCAGAGTGGACAGCTGGAGGTGGTAGCTTCTAAAGCTACTCTAGCGTGCATTGCCAGGGCCTGTCATCTGTGCACAGTGAGAACTCCAGCAAAAGTTGTTGCAGCTTTACAATTTTAATCATCGATGAGGTGGCAAAATCCAGAAAAATTATACTGGCGCAGCACAGCTTACCAAAGGAACCTCATTTAGCTTCCTGCATTAGCAGGGAGTACAAAGGCTTCTCCTTTCTCTGTTCGAGTGGTGTAAACAGCTTCGCTGTTTCTAAAACCAGTTTATGGCAAGGAGTCCTACGCTGCTAATAGTAATTCCCACACGTTGGGGTCCTAAAGTACAGAAAATTGCCCCACATTTTTGTAAACTTTTCTCGCATTCCTTTTTAAGACCACACAGCTCAGACGTTTTCAGAAGGACACTGGATGTTACGTGCGCCCATGTACGATTCAAGCCTGAGATCTGGGAAGAGGCGTTGTTCCAGTCTGCCTGCAGAATTTGCCATCGCTCTCTCATCTTTCAGAGGGGTGATTTATACGCAGATAGGCCGGGACAGAGTGGCATCAGCGTTGTTGACTTCCTTGCCACTCCCTGAAGACAGAACAGCAGTTTTTACTGGAGTATGACTGGGCACTTGAGGTCTAAACCTCATTATGCCAAAATCTGGGTAAGTTTTATTTTTAAATGAAGGTGTTCCTTTTTTGCAGACTCCCTTTCCATTGCCAGAATGAAGCCGATTATTGGTTGCAATTATTTCCGTTCTATCTGTGTGATATACACCATGACAGGTAGCAGGAAATGCTCATCTGCATATGTTTTATAATTCAAACACTAGAGGACACCCGTCTGCAGATCCTGCAGTAAAGAAATCAAATGGATTACGTAGTGAGCACACTGGCAGCTGAGGATGCTGTGAGATTAGATATCATCATTTCTGTACTGTGGCCTTCCCAGTGTGGTCACTGGGTTTGCGATTTTTTTGTTAATATTATTTGATTCAGCTGAATCTCTCTTTAGCCTTTTTCTTTTGACTGGAGAGGCAAATGCTGTTCCTTAATCCTTCCTCTAAACCTTTGCTGGTAGCTACTGAGTGGCGTTATTTATAGCCCAGGCAAGACTGAATGGCTTATAATAACGGTGACTCAAGCCAGTGACTCAATCTTTATAATTATTGCCAGAATTATTGGTGCCATGTTGTGTTGTGATGCTTATACAAAAGTGCTGAGAATCTTTAATGGTTACTCATTAGCTTTCTTGTCTTTCCTCTTTACTGCCCAGCTTCACTGCAATGAACACTTAAACCTTTTATATACAAAACCGTGCAAAAATTTCTTATCTAGATTAGTTCCCCCTCAGTTCCTTCACGTTAACGCTTTGGAGGGCGCTGGCTGAGGCGAGCCACTTCATGCTGCTGTCATTTGAGGCACCCCACTGACTGAAGCTGCAGGGGTGGGTAGCCAGGAGCCACAGCGCTGCTCAGCACAGCCCTGGGGCGTTCTGGGGGCCTTACGGCTAAGGCCTTTCGAGTGCTGCCTGATGTGCGCCTGCTTGATCCAGTGAGGTGGTGTATTTGCTATATCCGTGAAGGTACGTGGCCAGTGATGGCTGGTTTGAACTAACGTTGAGGGTACTCAGTGCTTTAGAGGAAATGGGATTGCTGGTTGGTGATCTGAGATACCACTGCAATGAAGCCATCCAAATCCTCCCCGTGTCTTGCAGGTTTGTATCCCTAAATGGGCTACCAGCTGCATAACCATGATACATCTCCCTAGCGTGCTAACTTAGTGGCAGTTATCTCAGCAGAAGCATCTTACCAAATTTGAATGCTGAGGGGAGGAAAAAATCATTCGCTTGGTTTTCTGGTATTTTTGTTCTTCATTTGCAGTGCATTTGTATCAACGAGGCATTCTCTCCAGAGACAATCTGGGGTACTTGCCCAGGGGGTGTCTGTGTTTGGACAGAGAGTCATGGTGACATTTGGCCAAGTCCTGAAAGTTCAAGTTGTCAAAATAGGAAGGAGCTTACTACCTATATATTTTAACAGAAGACTGAAATGCTTTCAAGGACCAGAGATCCAAAGGTAGAATTTCAGCATGGCTTATGGGGATGGATTTTGACCAGACTTTTGACTGTTGGATGAATTTCACCTAATAACACAGAAGGCAAGGGAGTCAAGGGGTAGGAAAGAACAGCCCTGGCTGAGGACAGTCTTTCTGGTCCTAGAAAGCAGATTCCTGCTACACAGCAACTTTGTTGTCTCAAACAAGGAGCACCGGCACAGCGGGAGGTGCACAGTGATTGTCACAGAGGCTATTACGCTCTGCGATAAGGAAATGTTTTTTTGGCCAAACTAGCTGTTCCCCCTCCAGCCTGGGAGCTGGCAGCCCTCTGCACAGGCTCAGTTTGGCAATGGCATGCGTATACACCTGGCTGTGAAAAATGTGGCCTTGGAACATTTTTGGCTTTGAGGGCTGGGGCGTGGTCATCTGCTGTAGCAACGGAGACAGGCTATGCCTGGGAAAGGCAGTGGGATTCTCTGGTGTCTTCAGAAATGCAAGAAGGCTTTCAGGCAGCTGGTAAGGATATTGCTCATATGTCCTCAGGATTAAGTGACTTAAGTAGATTTTTGGTGCTAATTAAATTTTCTTCTGACTCTAATCTGCAGGAACTGTGGGGAGATTTTATCTTCCTCTGTAGCAAGAAGGAATTCTACTCCTGTCTTCTTGCAGCTTGTTGTAGTTTGTGGGTTTTGGTCTCCTGTATGACAGTGACGAGTAGGACTCCTCAGCATGGAGCTGCCCGAGAACTGGAAGATAAAAGCGTGTAAAATCTTGTGTAGATTGAACAGTGGCTGTGTATCATCTGTCATAATGCAAAAACAAAGGAACACCAAATGACACTATCTGGTGGCAGTCTCTAAGCAAACAAGTCCTTTTCCATACAGTGTATATTTAGATGAAGAACTCATTGCCGTGGGATGCTGTCAATACCAGCACGAGGGGAAGAAAACCCTGTGGAGGGCTATTAAACACAACGATGCTCAGTGAGTCCTGTGCTCTCTGTTGTACTCTTGCACAGGCATTCGTTACGGACCGCTGTCAGAGACAGCTCATTGGGTCAGATGGTGGTTGAGCTGATGCCGTCTTTCTGGGGTTAGGGGCTGTGGGTATGGGAGAGGATCTCTGTCTTGCACTAAGACTACCTGGCCTGAGTAGGAGGTCTAGAAAATGAGCAAACCACAATGCATGGAACACATCTTTTATTCAATAAGCAAGCAAGCACAGAAGTATAATGTGTAGTGCTTAATATTCATACAGTACTAAAAATATAAAAATAGAAATAAAATTTCACTGAAAGCATTTTCACTCACAAATATACAAGGAAAAGTGCTGTCAAGCCACATCATGCTACACCACTTGCCAGTTGCTGAACTGACAGTTAGTTTCCCAACAGAACTGAAACACTAAAAATCTGCTAGTCCTTCCTCACAGCTTTTGGTGAGCCTGAATATTTGACTAGCAAAAATGGGCCTCCTGCAGCTGAGAACCTAGAAAGCATAGATGTCATTATCTAATGGAACAATAAAATAATTCTGGAGAGCTTTATAGTCACAGTAGCCTGCTTCAGGCCGTTTGTGTACCTGTCATAGAGAACAAAAAAACATACAGAAATAAACTTGAATCCTGATTATAATCCAGATCAGTCATGGCTAACAATTCGTGAAACTGTACTCTGCATGAATATTTGTGCAATACTCCCACCTGGTGGCATAGTTTTAAACTCTCTTCCTTCCATGCCGCCGTTTCCTCTGCCTGCTTACACTGGCATGTATATTCATCTTCCACTTAGGTCTGCTGGAGTCCAGCAGCACAAACTGTAAACAGTGCTGAGTGCCCTTAACTTCTAGTGGAACTAGAGGATATCCAGCACCTTATCTTCTCTTACTGTATCTAATGGTGAAATTCACATCTACACAGGAAAGTGATATGGGTCAGAGACTCTGATTCCTCAAGAAAGACCCTGCACCAGATGCCTTTAAGCCCCATTTTGAGGGACTGAATGAGAGCTGGGGGCTTCAGAAGCTTCTGTTTGCTGACCTTCACCATGGAGCTGAACTTCATCCACCAGGAAGACAGCTATGTGCTGTCATCCATGAAAGAACGGGTGGGTTTTGGAATTGGAGTGACAATCACAGCTATATTTCATAACAAGGCCTGTCTTGCAGAGTATGCCACTGCACAGAACCTACTCAAATTATACAGATAAGGGTGTGCAGAACCTAATGTGAACCCCACTTTGATCAGTTACTATTTTGGAATGGGATTTATTTATACTTGATATACCTGCTATAAAAATAAATGTGACGATTAACCCCTGAGATCATTCTAGCATACAAGTTTTGGCCTGTTGTTTCCCTCTGAAATAATTTTTTATTTGGTTTACGGCCGTTTATTTAGGTTCTAGTGAAAAGCTTTTATAAAACACATTAAATAATCAATGTGGGGCTGAAAAAGTGTACATTCTAGTTGCATATATGATACATACCTTATACGTATATAATACATTCCATAACAGCTGAATATTCTAGTATTGTCTAGGAAGTTCTTGCATGTGGACAAAGGATTAAAATACTAGAAGATAAACAGCTGTTTAGGATCAAAGATAATTGTATCTGATATGGTTTACTTAGATTGTTTTTCTTTCTTTAAATCTTGTTACACATAATAGCTACAGTAGTTTGTCCAGCAGGTAATAAATGAATGCATAAAGCACTTCTAGCTATATTTGGATATCATATGCATGCACTTTTTTATAAATAAAAATCAAATGTGAGGTCACATTTTCCCATCTTCTGTTTATAAACTAAATCAAATTTCTCATTCATTGAAACAGTGAAGATGTCTTTCCATAGCCCAACTCGTCCTGAAACATAGAGAAGGAACACAAGTCAGAGCGGACATAACAGGACACCAAATATCTACAGTCTAATTGTGCAGGGCACCAAGTATCATCTGTGAGATGCTAATCAGTCTCAGCTTTCACTGAAAGCTCGAGACCTAAGGCTGTCCATTGTCTTACCCAATTCCCCTGCTACAACCCCTGCAAAGCCTTAAAGTAAGTACCATACACCTTGTCATCTGCACCAGGCGAGTATTGTACAGGAAGAATTCAGATTTTTGTGAGATTTTGCTCTAGCCTTAATCAGAAAAGAATACAGATTTTGGTTTGGGTATTCAATTAAAAGTGCATTTCTGGTTTCAGTGCAAACTATGGCTGTTTAATAATTCCAACAGCTAACAACAATACATTTCAAAATTACTGTGCCTTCAGCATACACTGGTTAGAGAACTATCCAAAAGGTACATGGAATGCAGAGTATTAAACTGATTATTGAATTCTGAGTATTGAGATGTAGTATTATCATTACTAATTTCTATTATTTTATGTTTAAAGATAAGTTCAACAGATGAATTTACATTTCTCAATATGGAGAGAATTATTTGTTAAATATGAGTGCCTAGATTATATCAACAGAAGAGATCAAGTGCCATGCACCCAGTTTGTGCCATTTAAATTTTAATTTTGTACACGAGGAATAGGAAACTTTTGGTGGATGCAATATGGACACTGAACACTTTTTCCTTGTACGGAGTATTCTACTTTACTGAACCCAACCAGTAACATAACCTGATGACGCTGCTGAACCCACCAAAGGCTGCAGCCCCCTTAACCACTGTTTCACTACAGTCCAAAATTTATTTAACTCAAAGTCAGCTGGGTTACTTGTTGGTGAATAAGTCCCATGCAGTAACAAGACTGAGAGGCCCAATTCTCTTCTCATTCATATTGGATATAAATAAAGACAAAATCCAGGTTTGTTCAACTGAAATAAATGAAAGGAGAATTGGGACTCTGCTACCAGAGAGTTTAACCATAACAGCAAGAACAAAACTACATGCAGGGAGCTTAATTATGCATTTAATGCATAAGAAGAATACCCATTTAATTTAATTACCATTGCTTTTATGCAGCAACTCTGTAACTGAGTCCAAAGACAAAACTGTCTGAAACACATACAAATTACATATTAACAGGATGGTGTAGTATGTCTGGCAAGGGCTGTTTTATGAAATCAGGATTTTCCTGCAACTCCTGAAGCTATGATAGGGTTCTGGTTTGTTTTCAGGATCCAAAGATCAAAAGAACCTGAAACTGACTGAAAATGCATCATTTACTGTTTTCACCAAATTTCTCCTGTATCAAAAAAACCCATTAAAAAACCGCTTGTAATCACAAACATCTGATACTGATTTCAATTTTGCTCTGGCAACTATAATTGCATAAAGTACAGCATGAAACATAAAAGCCTGTATTTCTCTTTCAAAATTATAATAAAATATTTTCTTCCTCTGCTTGGGAAAGATAAGCCTTTTATTTCTGTATCTCCCTAACAATATGTATTGACAAATGACAAGTTTTATAAAGGACATACACGGTGGATTATTTGTAACATTGGTTGTTTTTTTTTACCATATAAATTGATAGCTTGTCAAAAAGTCACCCACCTGGTTTATGATTTGAATCATGCAACTGTGTAAATTATGATGTGATAAGAGTCAAATATAAGTAACATATCTAATCATTGTTCTGCTTTCACAGCAGCTCAGGGTTATCTTCAGAGTAAAGATCAATGTGCTAAAAGAAAAAAAAATGAAGAACTAAAATAAAGCAAAATAATAAAGTAAATGTAACTAATGACAAATTAAAAATATTTGAAACAAATTACAATAAGCTGTCATGTTACTGCCACCATTCTTTGTCACAGAAACGAACAGAGAAGGAACAAAGCACTGTTAATGAAGCTGCATTCTGAAGTAACAAAATATTGTAAAAGCCAGAGACAGAGAACAGAAGAAATTCAAAATAAGGATATTTTTAATAAAAAGCACACAGTGAACAAATGACAAAATATTACATTAACTGCTGTAGCTCCCTTCCTTCTCTATTACAAAATGGAGGCTTCTTTTTGAAAGATTTGTAGACGGTATAAACAAGAGGCTCTGACCCTTGACTGGGGGTTTGCAGGCTCTACTACAGCACAATGAACACTAACACCACATACAGAGCGGTGCATGCAGCAAAAGTGGGCATCACCCTGTTTGTCTGGATGGAAATGCATTGGCCAGCAGAGACAGTATTTGACCTTTCCGCCTGTGGAAGGTCTCACCAGCAGCTCTGTTCTCCTTTCTCTTGTATTACAACCCCACCTTTCTTTCGCAACTGCCTTTCTGGCTTTCAGTGGACAAGGAGTGGGGATTTGGGCTGTGCATAGCATGTGGTAGTGCTGCTGCGCCACGGATCTCCAGATTGTGGAGGTGAGGAACAAACCTCGGGTTTTCTGTTACTTCATGCAAGTCAACAGAGGAGAACGCAGCTCTGTTGTTTGTAAAGTCTTGCACTGACACAGAACACTTTAATCAAGGCCCTCAGGATGTCTTGCCAGACTCAGCATTTTGTGATCTTGTCTTCATAGCCGAGAAGTGGGTTGGTAATCAGTTCGGCAACGTGCTGTAAAATCCTACTGCAAATGAGATGGTCTGCTGTTTTCACACAAGCTACAAGTTGTATTACATGCTGAATTTTCAGTTTGAAGTAGTAAGGGGAGGGTAGGATGGGAGTTGAAAGCAGGAAAACTAAGCAGGAAAGCACACCATTCAGTGGAGACTCTACCAGAAACTATTGGGAATATATTAGGTCTTTCAGTGAAGCTGCAAACTCCTTTGTCTTCACTGGAATTTCACCTCAAGCCAGCAAACTTGAGATATTTATTTCAAGAAGTCGTCATTTACCAGAACATAAGTGAACTGGGGCAAAATGAGGTGCCATATCACAGTTATGGCAGAGAACTGCCCATAGGAATCTGGTTTCCAGGCCCTACTGTAATAACTGGAGCTTATAGCCCCTACATAACATACTAAGAGCTTTTCCATACCAGGTGCACAAAGTCACAGATAAAAGCAAGGAGGTGTGAGCAATGGCTTTTTTCCAAGTATGACATTGTGAAATGTTTGTGCCAACATACAAACAGGACAAGTTATCCTGGGTCAGTTACTCTGACGATAGTCTGAGCTGAGTAATGGAACACCGGCATAAGGCTCTGCCAAGAAAGACGCACAGGTAGTATAGAATACCAGTGAACCTGCTTTCATGGGAAAGCAAACTTGCTCTCAAACAAACGTGACTGAGTGTTGGTAAGGTTGAAGTTTGCCTGATTAAAGGTGAATGCAAAGATGCAATAGACTTTTGTGAGGCATGTGATTTTAGTGTTTTTTTAATAGAACTATATAATAACAAAATGCATGATAATGAATAAAAAACTGGCTACCTCAAAATTAGTAATCAAGAAGGACTGACGATATCAGTATTTTTATCAGAGATTTGAAAATAATTATAAAAATTACAGCTGATAAAATCTGCACATAACAAGAAGGTTGGCTTGAGAGAGGTAGTATGGAAAGGGCTCCTACACAGAAACCTAAGAACAAAGTATTCAGGTCACGCTCCCTGAGTAAGGGACAAGAACCTGCAAATTAGTTCCTCTGAAAAGACTTTGTGGTCATGATAAACGACACATGCTTGATGTATGATGGTGTAGCAAAAAGTGCTAGTGTGGCCATGGATGGACAAACAAGGGAGATGGGGAGAGAAGGTTCTAGTGAAAACTCGATTAAATCAGTGGATAAAGTGATTTTATGTCTGGATAAGGCATTTGTGAAGCTGACATAGGAATTCTCCATCTTCATCTTATGCCCTCATTTTTTAAAAGAACTGTTAAGTGCTGTAAAGCAGAAAATAATTTGAGGGAGACTTACTGAGGTCACTCTTTTATGCTTATCAGAAGGAAGACTGAGAAAGGACTTGATTTCTTGACATTATCAAAGGACAGATGTATCAGCAGTTTAAAGGGCACTTCAGGTTCCTAGAGAAAGACCTCACCAGAATAAACATCTAGAAGCTAAACATATTTTAAACAGCTGAGGTAGACAATGAAAAGAAAAAGCTTATAAGGAAAACTACAGCTCCTTGTCATGTGATGCCTTCAAATTAGAATTATCTGCTATTCTAGAAAATCTGATATACTTAAACACAAGGGCTTAGGCCAGGATAAACTGTATGAAATTGTGCGGGCTTTGACATGCCAAAGGTCAAAGCAGTGCAGTCTTCTCAGCATGAATACCTCAATCCGTTGAAGTAAGCCAAAGACTCTCTAACAGAGTGCTTTGCATGGTGTTGAATATACACTGTTGATCTTGGATGTTTCCATCCTTTTTAGTCACGTCTACCTAACTTTATTTAAGAACAAATAAAACCCCAAAACTGCACCAACAGTCAGTTTCCTCCCATCCTTTACATAGCAATATTCTGCCAACATCTTAACGCATCCTGGAGGTTACTAAGTTGCCAGTTGCTTCTTGCAACTTCCACAATAAAAGTTTTACTGTGGGTTTTAAACATACCCCTGCCAACGGGAAGTGCTTCTGCATTACAGCACTGATCAATGAGTTGATGGCAGTGTTCCACCATGGATTCCAACTGTGCTTTGTCATAAGAAACTCCTAAGAACCTCACCAGTTGCTCAACCATTGTTGCTAGGTCCTGTAAGAGAGTATTTAAAAATAGTTTATTTCACAATATTTTAAATGACCTTTTTTTCCTGAGTTGAAATATTTCAAAATAAGTTATATCCTGATGAGTGTGAAAAATACAAATGCAGAAGTTGTAGAAACACCACTGTCTTATAATTTTGCCACCTTCCAATTCGCTGAAAATAAACACATTCCAAGTAATTAGGGTAAGACAGGTCAGCAGAGAACATGGTCACGTAAGCTCACTTCTTCTAATATTAGAACAGGGAACTGCAAAGCGAGTGTGATGCTTCCCACTTGAGGCAACACCACACCCTTAACTGATCACTTTGGAATACGGGTGTATTTTGGAGGAATTAAAAGTTACTTTGATTTTGATCTTGGTAAAATAAATGACTACAAATGTTAGAACAGCCCTTCCTTCATTGTTAGCTTCTGGGACTGCATTCCTGTAGATGGAAAGGATCCAGTGAGGTGGCCTCTGAGAATAAGCAGCCATTCATTTATATATCCAAAACTCCAGGGTTCCGCCGTATGAGTAAGACTTCTGGAGTTGCAAGGACAAAACAGCAATGTTTATCAGGAAGCAGAAAGATACTGTGAGGCCACCAGCTTTCGGCAGCATCCATCAGTGAGCACAGCTAGGAATATACCATTATTTAAAACCATGGGTTTGAAATAATTTCTACTAAACTTTTTTAAATTATTCTGGTTGTATTACATCTTCTTTTAGCATCCCACTCCATCACAATGCTCAGTAAAGCTGAAATTATAAATTTATTCAGCTTTATTGAGTTCTGCCCCGATTCTGCCTTTTTCTAGGTTTAGAGATAGGAGCTGGGTTTTTCCTATGCTTGCATTAATTTTCCAGTCAAATAAACATTTTGACATATTTTCATTAATTCTCAAAAATACATTATTGCAATAGGAAATGGAAACCAATGTTCTATGTAGTATTTCCACTAAATTTCTGATTAAAAATAAAGTGGATTTATTAGCCAGCATACTGTAAGGACCCAATAATTATGTTCCCCTTATGCTACACGATCATCCCTAATTGTTTTCAACATTGTTTCACATAAGACAGTAAGAACAACCAAATAATCAGAGTAAGTGCCAAATATATAGGACAAAACCCTGATGATATACTTTTTTTCTCATTGATACAGCACACACAGCAAGACATTTCTTTTAAATGAATGCCCAGGGCTGAGTGTAGCAAGCACTGAACAGTTACTCATCTTTACCTTCTCTGTGAGTAGTTTAGTGCCTATGAATGCAGGCAGATTCCTAAGTAAATTACTAGGTTTATGAAAGTGCTGAAAGTTGATAGAAGCTATTGAATGCCAGTGCTTTAAAAATGGCATCAGACATTAGGAAGCCCAAATACGGACATAAGAAGCAAATTTTGTACTTTATGTATTTTAAACACTACAATGCTAAATGTTATTAAAATACCTTTTTGCTACATCTAAACCTACCTTATGCATATCTTCATACTTGAGAAAAAGTACATTGGCATCCATGTGATGTTCCCAGAACTCTTGCACATGTTCAAACCACGAACCATATCCTACTACAAAGACATTATGATTGGCATGAGGAAAATGAACAGTTTTGTTATTAAGCCCTTTTGAAAAAGGACAAAAAAAGGAGAAAAAAATTCACTGGAGTCATTCATAGCCCCAGGAGAACAAGTGTCTGGTTTTGACCCACTGCCATGCATAGCAAGGAACGTAATTAAAAAAGAGTTTTTCCTATCAGTTTGGAATATTCAAAAGAACCAACTTACCATAAAGATAAAATGTTCAACTGAAAATGCCACCATATTTCATGATGGACCTCTTGGAGCTCAGTATTAATAACACCTGACTCTTGAACGGAAGTTGAGCCAAAATAAAAATAACACAGACAGCTTTGCAGAAGGCAAATTTCCAGTGGCTCCAACCTGTGTGAATTCCTGCAGTTAACATATCACACTGCAGCTTCCTCCACTGAGAAGCTAGATACAGCATCTGTGGAAAGTTCCATAGAGCATCCTCTGTTACAGACCAAAAATTGCTAACAACCATTGTCCTTTCTTAATTAAAGGAGGATTGAGGAAACAGACCTATAAAAATGCTTCATGGTCATTCCCCAAAACGTAGAATGTACTGACAGAATATTCTATTTACCATTACATCTTTTGTGTCCCCCCCCCCGCTAAAATCTAAGACCTATTCTCTTCTATTGTTATTTTCTGAACACTTCCACACAACTTCTGTAGATATACCAGAACAGTTTCCGTTATACTTTTATCAGTTATCTCAATTATGCAATAAATCCAGACTACAACCAGATGCCCATGAGGTGTTGAGTGCCCTGAAAAGCTTACCATGATGTGATGGGGTACTTCCCATATATCACAAGTTGTGAGCAGGCCCACCGTGCAGGGTTGCCAGTGATGAACAGCTTCTGCCTCCTACCTCCTGCATGCCACCAGCAGCTTGTCTTCAGTTCCCCGTATCTGCTGTGTGGGGTTTAGGACTTGAAGAGAAGCCGAGGTGCTACAATGGGAGAGCCTGTGCTCCCAACACTGCTGAGGCAGTGGTTACTGGAAGTCTTAACTCGCCCCCCAAAACTTTCCTCCTTTGCTTTTCACTTCTCTGATAATGTCCGCATTTGCACTGATTTCAGTCAATTTATGTGTGTCTAGCAGAGGTTCAGACACTGGTATTAATTAGAGAATGTCTTTTGCTGCCAATATTACCAGAAAGACAACCCAAAGGGAAATGCGTTCTGCATATTTCTTTGTTACCAGTAATAAGTTCCCCCAAAGTACTTCAGATAATCAAGGCAGGAGTTAAGCAAATATGGTGAGCAGTTTTTCACTTTCTTTCCTAATGTTTTTTTGGTCAACTTTATCTTTTCACTAAAGCAGCTACAGAAAAATGCAAAACTTTTTAGTTTTGTATTTTGAAGGCACATTTTTCCTTTGAAAAAGAATTGTTTAATTTTGGTAACTGGAATATTTTCAATGGACAAAGAGGTCAGTTTCACAGGAAAATTATTTTAACCGGCTGACTCATTTTCAATTTTCATAAAGGTATTGGAAAAATTCCATTTTTGTTATTGCCATTCCATACACCCCTAATAAAATTCACGCGTGAAACTAACACATCAGTCAGGCAAAAAGTGTTCCTAGCTTCTCTTAATGGTACAGGGCAAGAATCCATTAAGATTATGTTAGAGTTTACCTATGTTCTGACATGCTGTGATACTTTATTGACTCTGGAAGGTTGTGATAAATCAGGTAGCTGGTGCAAGATGAAGATATAAATAACTCTTGGGATACTTATATGAAAAAGAATACAGAACCTTCCTCCTATCTTAGAAGGCCTTCTAATGTGTCTTTCATACGTCTCCAGTCTAGAAGTTCCTGATCATGGGCTACAGACAAACATCCCATTCGCAGAGGATGCAAAAGAAAAAGCTGAAGGTGGGCTTGGAATGGAAGGTGAGCATTTACCCTCCCTGCACAAACTTGCAGGAGAAAGTAGCAAAGGTTTTTAAGGCCTGTTAAATAACTTCCACTGGCAGGCTTTTACTTTTTTCTTCCCTTTAGTATTATACAGCTCCTTTAGTATCAACTCCTCCAAATTCCAGGTTGAAGGAAAGTTTGCTGCACTGGATCTAGAGCAGGTTCTGCTCTCAGAGCACAAGGTACCTGCTGAATTCTTAGTGTCACATTACGGTATCATAGAGAAGATTTTGTAGAGAAGTAGAAGGCAGTAAAAAAATTTTCTCTTCCTAGCTAGAAAGTGTGACAATCTATTGGCAAACAGCCCAGTGGCAGCCAGTTACGTGAGAACACAGGGCTTGTCCTCCCTGTAAGTTTACTGAGCTAGCGCAATGGAGCGACTTAAGACAGTGCAGACTGAGTAGGAACAAAGTGGGTGGGTGTGTCATGAAACAGCTCTCGCTCAAAGGAGTTACTGGGTGAGCAGCTGATGAGTTGCCATAAAGTAGATTATTATAGAGGTGTATTTTTCAGACAGTAGCAGCCTGCAACTGCTTTCTTACAAGGGCTCACTTCAACTTACTGATGTACTCCAGATCAAACTCATGCAAACTAGAGATTTTTTTGTGTTAACTGGTATCTTGCAAGAGACAAACTTGAGGTTTTGGATGAAATAAAAGTATTAAAGGAATTACCAGGTTAAAAAAAAAAACTTGAAGAACAGAAAGGCTCCTGAGAAGTAGCTAACAGTGAGGTACAACTGAAATCAAATGATGCTGGGAGTATTCACCACTTTTCACAAGGTACCTGGTACCTTGCGAACTGAATTTTAGAAGAGTAGACCAGAGTTTTGGCTGAGCTAAGTGGAACACTGCCGAGACCATGGGGTCAAATATTGTGAGGCAATTATGTACAAAGCATGGCCATAGTTTGCATGGACAAATATAAGTCCACGCAGCACTATCTGTAGCAACGTCCTTGCTGTATATGCAAAACAAATGCACCTTTATCCAGTTCATTTCTGTACTTGCAGAAGGAATGCAGAGATGAAAATAAATGTGTAACAGCGTGTGCAGAGAGAACAGCTCCTTACACTTGTCATTCATAAACCTTCTGCAGAACTCCTGAAACGTTCCTCTGTAGCTCATGGTCCTTAGGGAGCGGTGAAACTGGTAATAAGACACCACCAGGTCTTTGGGGTTGCGAGCCATGTATATTACCTATGATGAGGGTGAAAAAAAAATCATCTTACTGAAAGCTTTTTCTCCACTCCATTTTCCAAAGCACTTAAACAACTGTTGCCAATATAGTTAAGCAAACATGATTTTATTTCATTTTTACCTTTGAATTGCCATTATGGAGGTCTGAAGGCAAAAACCGATATGGTAAGTGGCTTTTTATGAGGCGAGGAGATGTCAGTTCCTAAAATAAAGCAGACAAACATTTCTTATAGTGCATTAGTTTTTGGCACATCCTGAGCTGTACTGAACTGTCGTACTTGAAGCCCTTTACTATGCTGATTCACATTCACAAATTCACTTCCTAAATTAATAGGGGTCTGGGTCTAGAAATTAGGTCAGGGAGTTACATCTGTTTTTTAAATATCAAAAGGCTGGATAATGTATTGGGGTTTTTTTTCCCCTTTTGTTTTCAAAGTACTTCCATTTGTAGGACCTTCTCAGAAAAAGAGTGTAATAGTTGACGATTCTTAGTATCAAACTAACTTTGTTTCTAGTGATGCTTCCACTAAAATTCCTTGAAAAATATTAGAAGCTCTGAAAACCCTACTCCTAACTTCTTCACTTCAAAATTTTACTCTTGCAATTTATTTTATCCTCCAAATTAGGTCCAAACAATCCAAAGGTTTATCTGTGTGTGTGAACATCTTTCAAACAGAGTATTTTTCTATAATTTGAGACAAAATTGTCTTATGACACATATCATCTTCCAGTAGTTAAGAACTGCATAAATCCACATTGGATCAAGTTGCTAGCACACAGTATAGGTAAAAATGTGTAATCTCAAACTAAACCTCTCACTATTGCCACCGCTTATTTGAATCAAGGTAGCACTGAGGTCTCATTGGACTAGGCGTCACACAGATGAAAAAGAAAAGCAACCCCTGACCCCTAAATACACTCAGCCTCAAGTAAGCTGATGCTGCAGTTGTCATTGACCAGAAGCAGCTTAAATCTATCCATGCCAGCTTTAGCTAGCGCAATTCAACAAACACTGTAGCTGTTACAGGATGGACCCCAGTATTTCGCCTAGTCATTCCAAGATATGCCTACATCAGAAGCAGTTACAGCAATGACACGATCACACTTATATGCCATGCCACTAGTCTCTGAGAGATTCTCCACAGTGTGGAAGTCACTTCATGCAGAATATTCCAAACTCCTCAAACTACACCTACAGCATCTGTAGGTCCACAGATCCTGGGTCTCTAAGGATTTAGACGTGTAAATTCAGAGCAGTGGGTCTACAGATCCATAGATCTCTGTATTTGTAGTTCCTCTTCCGCAAATTCAGGGAAGGGATCAAAGCAAATTTTCCTCATTTGGGCAGCTTCTGTTTACATAAGCAAGGGAGGTCTGGAACTTTTATTCAGAAAACCCACTGCCAAGATATTTAGGACATGCAGAAACATCTAAAGCATTAAATAGAGTACAATAAAGCTTAATAAAAGCAATTTTAAAATAACCCAATAATACTCTGAATCATACCAACAAACTGAGCAAGTCCAGTGATAAAAAGGACAAGGACACAGGATGAAATGAAGTGATAAATATGGAACCGAGGAAAAAGATATCCAAATGCTGAAAGACTTTCTTTGCAATAAATTGTACCTTGATGATGTCCAGACCAGGCTGAGGGTACTCTAGGACTGGAAGTTGTTCATCTATATTCATTAGTCCAATCTCATCTGGATCAGCTCCCTGACTCACTAGATATACCACCTCCTGTAGCAAGCCTGTGCCTGCATAAACCAAACAATGAAAGAGAACAGATTGTATTACAGTTCTTATCTAAACAGAAGCATATGAAGGGCGACCTAGACGTAGAAATAATGATAACTTTTGTCCTTAACAGTCTGCTGTGAACAAGTCTGTAACTACTGTTTTAATATAGTATGTCTGCTCCCTTAGTTTTATTCTAAACACATGAAGATCTCCTTTCATGTAAAAGACCTCCGATTTTTCTTCAGTAATAATTTAAATACATTTCTGTCTCCCAATCATTTTACCTGTGAATTGGAAAGAATTTCAAAAAAGTTTTTCCACTGTGAATGTTAGCTAGGCAAATACTACTATTTCCATTTTAGAAACAAAAAAAATGAGGCAGACAGAGATCATCCAAGTTCACAAAATGCATTAGTGGCCATACTGGGAGACTGCCAGTGTCCTCTATTCTAAATTGTAGGCAATTCTACTGTTACGCAATGATTTGAGAGTCTATTTATACCTCCACGTTATGGACTGGATAAACCACTGAATGCATCAACGCATAGTGAGTTAGTCATATGCTTTAGAGGCCCCAGTTACATTTATCTCTCCAGTCCGAGGACATTTACAAAACAACCATTAGCTATTATAGCCTTAATGACTGTGCTTTGGAAAATTAATAGGTATTCCAAATTGAAGTTTGAACAGGGAAACATTTCAAACGACTTTACCTTCAGGCAGGTAAGAAACCCTCAGAACAGGCAAAGGTTCAGAGATATTTGACAGAGGCTTATGAAGAGAAAGGCACAGGCTTTTGGTGAGATGGAGGAACAGAATGAGGAGAGATCAAAGTGAGCTAGCAGGGAAGGGACCCCACACTTTAGACGACAAGTCACACAGGTGTGGGACATCCTGGATACTGTGATAGATTGAACAAATACTTAAGAGTTGTTAGTGGCAAGAAAAATGAGACCGGGATTTATTCTCTCTCTCGTGTTGCCTAAGGAACAAGTAATTGTTCCACAACTCTTTACAAAGCCCAAGCCCGCCTCAGCATCCCACGTCCTTAGAAAGATGAGCTGCAAACTCCAAGATCACGCCTTTCATTCCTGTTTTAACTTGAAAATAACTTGTAAGTTGCAAGTAACTTATAACAGTCACCAGTTAATTCATGTTAACTAGCATGACTGTACACACTAACAGACGCATTTTGTATAATTTCTGTATGTTGTTCCAACACTAAAAAACCCCAATGTATCATTATTCAGATTTTTTTTTTTTTAATCTGAGCTAGGAAGAGTTAAAAAAAGCTGATGTACTTTAGAGGCTGGTTAGCGTGAACACAGTCTGGATACAATGTGAAAGAACACACATCTCCAAGAATGGCTTTGGAGAGTAAGTACTTTAAGATTCCTCCGTTCCCTGACTGATTGGTGGGTAAATTACAATGACTTGGAAAAAAAGAAATTTTTACATTATCATCACCCACAGAGACAGCTGTCACAGACTTAATACACATCTGCCCTTAAGGCTGTTCAGTCTCTATTTTTAAGGCCAAGCATATATTTTATACATTAAAATTAAGTATCAGTCCTTGTGACTCTGAACGAGCACAACCCTTGTTTCTCATTAAATATTTATCCTGACAGGAGACACCCTGGTTCTCCATAATTTATTTCTGTATTTCCAACTCCGCCTGCAATGAAAAATGCTATTACAGCAACCTTGTTCCATAAAAGGAAAAGGAATCACTGCATGGGGATACACAACACCACCAGGACTTCCTAATTTTTCATTACTCAGCTGCTCTCTAGGCAAAAAGCGTCCATCTCCATTGAGCCTCTGAATACAGAAGGGCCGCAGAGTTGAGGCAGAACTATGCTGAAACTTCAGGAGAGCAGTATGTTCCCTACCAGCTCTCCACAAAGTCCACCAGAAAAGTAGGAGGCGAGGGCCAGGGAGCACAGCCCCCATGGCCTTACCTAGTTCTGCTCAGACCAACGGCCATGCGCTAGACTTGGCTTGACTGCTAGCAGATCCACGGAGCACTGCAGAGATAGGAAATGACATATTAATGTAGGAGGCATGGGGAAGAAGGGTTCTGATCCAGAAGGAAGTGGACCTTTGGAAGCTCAGAAGTCTTCACCTAAGTGTGCCTCCATCAAAAACAGGGATTCATTGAAAGAGTAATGCTGGGCACATGGCAGGTACTCAAGGCAGAAAATTAAAAACCTCCATCAAGTACAGGTTCTTTAAAACAGTGCTTTAAATCTGTGAACCTCAGTGCTAATTATTAGCATGCACATACACAAATTACTGTAGTTATGTATGTAGTGCTGCACATATTCCAGCATCCTATTCCAATTCACATAGCAAACAGTATTTCTGCAGTATCTCTTCTACAAAGGGGAGGATTGCTGGCTGACAGTTGAGATGTCTGGCTTCTTGCCATCCAGCAGGTTAGAATTTCTCCTCCCTACACCTGCAGTAGGACCACTGATACTGAATTCTCCCACCCATGATCTCTGTGCTAGTTTCCACTTTTGTCACCCATTATATTAGCGTGATTTCCTTCCACGTTAGCACTCAAGTTACTCTGCTTAGGATTTCCAGGGTCTTAATGTAAATGAAAACTAGAGATTTAACTTTTGAAGGAACTGTGATTTTTTAATTTGTCACCCTTAATCAATTATTATTTATGCCACACACACACATTCCCAAGAGCCCCATATAAAAAATTATCATCGACCTGATCTCCTGTTATTAAAAAAAAAAAAAAAAAAATCTAAACCACCACCTGCTTATTTGTTTAAAAAGAAAAAAAAGAGCTAAAAGCCTTTATATATATAATTAGGTATATATAACCTCCTCACATCTCTATTAGGATTAAAACCAACTCAAATGAAATTACAGATATCAACAGAGTTGAAAGTTCTTTTGGTTTAGAAATGATGGCTTAACCTAGCAACAGACAAATAGCAGCCCAAATTCCAGACCTAGCTGCTAGGGCAAGATTTTCTGGCCTCTGGGAACACCAGCTGTCTGGAAAGCCAAACAAACTGGGGTACTGTACCTATGCATGTGATGAGAGGCCCAGGCCTAGACTGAGGCTAGCAGAATTTATTAAATTTGCCACTGTGGGAAGTGAATGTGAGTCTTCTGCCATAGCCTCTGATTCCCCATCTGCATATAAAGCATACAGAAATCGGGCATTGGAACCAACCAACTTAAACTGATGTCTGTGGAGATGTGCAAGAACCATCATTTTATGGGTGAAAGCTAAATTGCTGAAACTGAGATTTTCAAAGGAGATTATGGGAATAACCTCTGATAATCCCAGTCTACCACAAAACTTGGCCAGATCTAAATGCCACAGAAACTTTCTTAGTAAAAGGGACAATGATGATACTTGTTCAAGAGAAGAAAAAGATGAAGGAAACTAAAGAAAAAAAAAAAAAGGTGCAGAATTTAACCTTTATACTCCCTAGATCTCTGGCCTGGCTGCCAACAATGATTTATTGTCACTTGAGGGTTCCTCACTTTTTAAGTAAAATTAAAGGATTAGGTGACTAAGTGGAAAAGCTGGCATGTATGCATATGAAGCCAAGGTTTTTCTTGGAGACAATCAGTGGATCTTGTGTATCTCCAGTATTTTCCATCATTTTCTCCTTGCGTTGCTGAATGCATGCACATGTATGTGCACTCCACACTTGGGATGGTACAGAAAGAGTACACAAACAAGATCAATCTGTCAGCCTTTGGGCATGAGGCACCAGATACAACATTCTTAAGTACCCAGCAATTCTACCCTTCCTTCTTCCAGCTGCAGCAGATCCACATTTTATCCTGGAGGAAGACTGCTGGCCCTGCTGCCTCCAAGGTCATATTGCCAAAACAGATACAGAATTCATTTGTGTTTATCCAATTCCAACTAAAATGGAGCCAGTCAGATTCTGAGGAACTTCAGTGCATTGTACCCGAGAAATGCTCTTCCCTGACATGCTGTGTTAGTCCATACAACGCCTCAGGAGAAAACAGAGTGTTCCAGTTTATCACACAATACCTGGAAAGAGATGGGATGGGAAACAGCATTGATAAGCTACTGCCAGAATTTGCAGTTTTTTAGGAGAGCCTTTTAAATTATCCGTGAACCTGCATTTCTACTCTGCATAAGAACATGTACAAAAGCAACCCAAGTCACAGCAGTTTGAAAGTGTGCTAGTTGGGCTGCACTGTCCTTTTCCGTGATGCCTAACAATGCACGGAAATCAGGACTCATTAAGAATCCTATCGCCCCTACAGCAGCCTCTATGATGAATGTGAACTCTTCATTTGTACCCTTTTTCATGGCCAATGCCTCAGCAACAATAGCAAAGTCAGTTCACGGCTATACTGCCTCTGCTTAGCAGTAAGTGCTGCATCAGCAACCAGACCGCACAGCAAGATAGCCAAAACTTTGAAACACCACAGCTACTCCTTTCTGTTTCTATGCATTAGATGCCTTTTGACATCAAATTTATTCTCTGTAGGAGGGAGAAATATTCTTTACTGCAGCTGTTCTCTGGCTGCTCTCACTACTTTCTGGCCACTGGCACACTCCCATGCAGCTACTGAACCGCACAGATTTGTTCAAAGTGAAGTGGCAGATATAAAACCAGAAAATTTCCTGCGAAATTTTGCTTCCCTGCATGGTTTCTAATGTAGTTTATTTCAACTTTCTCCCCTCTGTATCAGCTAACATGGGAAAAACCTGCAGCTTGAGGAGGCAAAGGTCTTTAGTATACCCCTTTTATTCACCCCTTGTTTGGAAACCACATGGAAAAATAAAATGAAGAAATACTCATGTTACTATTAACAGTTTTCTAGCACTCCCAATTAGTTGTACTTTGGTCTACAAATGCTTGATCAAGTTTCAGCTAATACAATGCAATGGACCCATTATGACTCATAATTTTTTTATAGCATTGGTAGATTTAAGTGCTCATTAAAAATGAGGGCTGCTGAAGCTGTCAGATTGGCCTAGCAAGTGCTGTAAAGCAGTTCTCCTCATAGTTCATCTAATTGCCTGCAAGCTTATTCCCCTTTCACCAATTTCAGTGTATATCTGCAGGTAAGTATGACAGATTCATCTTCACCCTACAACAGTGGAGGGAAAATTAGATTTTTCCATTAGAAGAAAACAATTTCCAAACCATAAAAATATCTTCTCTTGAGGTCTGCATGTTCTAGTTCTCCTACATCTTGGAATTCCAACCGGCTTAAGAATAGGGATTTTCATTATCAATTAGGGTTTTAATAATAAAAATAATGTATACACCTTGACACCATATTTTCCAATTCTTCTGTTCCTAGATGAGACCTAGGATTCAGAATAAAGGCTGAAATTGTGACGTTATGTTGCCAACATTTTTGACTGCCCAATTAAATATGTATTAGAGGGCCTGATTTTCAAAAAGGACTGAATACTCATCCTCTAAGGCTAATGCCCCTTTTACCTGGCCTAAATGCCCCTAAGTTCAATAGCAAGCAGCCAAGGGAGTGTGCAACATGAGGAAACTGAATCCAGATCTTCTGAAACTGATGGCGGCAGCTTAAATAAGATCGGATTTAAAACAAGCGTTAACTGCATGATTTCTAGTAACATTCAGTAAGCAGGGAGTTGGCTTTTTAGACTTATTAATCAGTTTATTTTTCTCTTGCAGCTACTGACTTTTAAAACATAGGCTAAATTCTGCTTGTCTTTCACTAGATTTACATCAGAGAACACAGAAATTAGTCCATTAGGTCTGACCTGTGTTTCGCATGCATTTCACCAGAGGCCGTAAGCAGGAAACTATGAAAACCATATTCTATTTAGGACTAAAATGTATTTCCTATTTGGTAAAAAAGCTGTCACTGAAGTGTTTACACACATGTATTATCCATAGAATTACTGCTACTATGTATAATACAGTATCCTAAAGCACTGCTTTAATAAACTGGTTACAAAACAGTGTTATTTTCAGCTAATGCATTAGTACTACTTTTAAAAAATGGCCTGAGTCCTAATTCTCCTTTCTATTAGCACACTGACTATTCAGTAGAGGACAGGATGAGAAGTGCAGAATTGACCACAGCGCATGTGAGACCAGGCACCAACTGTTGAGGCATCTCCACTTCCACACAGCGAGGCAGGCGATGCAGTATGTTTCACACCTAACACCAACAGAAGCAGCTCAGAGAAAAGGACCTACTGACACTTTTGAGCATGCTGGATCCTACTGCTGGAGCAACACTAGTAAATAAAACACACCAGGGCCTGGGAGGACACGTGGGACAGCCAAACCCACATCCAGAGAGATCAATTTCCCAAAGCAAGGCAGCTTCATCCACAGCTTCCTGGGAACAGTCCCTGGCTCCAGCTATCTCCCACACCATGCTGGGAAGCACGCTGTCTGGGGGAGAGCAAAACTGTCGGGGAGCTGCCTAGCAAGGAAATAGCATGGATGACAGCCTGTCAGAGCCTCTGTCACAGTTATGTTTACTAGTGTAGCCATGGTGAAGCAGATAACTGGATTGTCTATGTTGCCTACTTTAGACTTTAAAAAAAATCAGAAGAAAAATAGCTCAAAAGTCACATACTCCCTAACCGTTGCATCTAACCCATGGCTACCCCAATCTATCCCAGCAGGCAGGGGTCCACAAGGCAAAGACCTCTTGTTGAAGACAGCTGGGGCTAAAAATGTTTCTTTTCTGTCCCTCTTAATAAGTCACAACATCCTCACATGCACTGCAGCAAGGACTAGGTAAGCAGTATACTAACAGCCCTAAGAACTGAGTCAGGTCCACAGATTGCTCAAAATCTAGGGATTAAAAACAACAAGACGACACTGGTTTGTCTTTATTTGCCTTCAATTGATGAGTCATGATCTGTGTCTTCATGTTTGTCTCCACATCTGTGATTTCATCATATCTAGGTGTCTCAAATTTTGTCATAAGTCTTTCACTAACAGCTGATATCGGTTGGTAGCTGGTATTTCTTGGTATCAGATATTCAAAGGGAAGAGTATTTTACTCTTCTCTAAGCTTTAGCTGGGCTGGTAAAATACGTCCATGCCTATGGACATTCATCATGCCTGCACCAGATGGCATCACCAATGGAGCAGTTTGTGTGAAGTTACTCCAATTCACTTAAAATTAAGTCAGCTGAATTAGCTTAAGGAGTTTCTATTTTTGGCATCAACTCACCTATCAAATTTTGCCTGGGACAAACTAGAATGCATTCACACAAAATACTCTGCAGGTGGTTCTTTAAGACTGTTGTGGTTTAACCCCAGCCAGCAACTAAGCATGACACAGCCGCTCACTCACTCCCCCCCGGTGGGACGGGGGAGAGAATCAGAAGAATAAAAGTGAGAAAACTCGTGGGTTGAGATAAACAGTTTAATAGGTAAAGCAAAAGCTGCATACGCAAGCAAAGCAAAACAAGGAATTCATTCACTACTTCCCATCGGCAGGCAGGTGTTTAGCAGCCATCTCCAGGAAAGCAGGGCTCCATCATGCACAATGATTACAGGAAAATTGTTAGGCAAAATCTGCCTACACATTAATGTGCATTTGCATGTATTAGGTGGTTAAATTGCAAGAAGGCAGCACACCAATAGTATAATGTGAAAGCATTGCAGATGAGACATACATGCAAAAAAAAAAAAAAAAGCACATTTTTGTTTCAGCATTTCAAGAAACATTGTTTACCCTCTATGCACGAAACTACGCAGCCTGTTTAGTCAGCTGTTGGTTGTCTAAGGTCAGGGCAAAGCATTTTGTCTCAAACAGAATCCCCCTCAAATGATAGCTGCCCTAAGCAAAACCATTCTTTGCAAGGTACCTATGCCCCCACTCTTATTTAGCACACAGTCATTCCCTCTGCTGAATTGCAGTTTTAGGCAAACTACAGCCACTTCTATTCTATTTCTATTGCTGCTCTTCAGAATTAGAAATGGAAATAGATCTAATTGGGAGTATAAAAGGGGATCAGCCAATTTGTATCACCGTGAGTCTTCTCAGTATTGCAGCAAAATCCTTGAAGAGAACACACTATTTCTGATAGGAAGCCCTGGTGATCCAATAGCAGCACTGACACTGATCATTAATGTGCACTTCATCTATATATGCATTGAGCAATCCAATTTTAGCAATGCCTGTGGCTGTTCTGTGCTACTTTGGCAACCCTGATCAGCAGTAAACAGGCTTTTAACTGGATGGTTAACCTGGGTTTATGATTGCCTTGCATCAACAGGACACTGCAAAGCAGCCAACGTACTGCCAAATCTGGACTGCTGCACGTATAGTCAGTGTGTGTCTTCTGAACATGATTCTCATCTCACCTGCTTCACGCTTGTCCCATTTTGTTGGCTTAGATGAATTTATTACTCATGCAGTGAATGGCAAATTCAGCACCATGTCATTATACATCATCTAGAACTTGCAGCCTTATAAGGGATGATGTCCTTCACATCCTGCACTATAAACAGCAGGTGGGTAAAAACATATGAAATCAGCTTGCATTTTTTATATTATAGACGGATTTTGGCATTTAGTGACAAAAATCTCTCCTCAGTTCTTTCTCCAGTGCTCCTTCTTTTACTTTTTATCCTTTACTATCTCAGGCACTGCCTCAGACTTAAAGAGCTAAACCTCCCCTACACACTGTCAGCCCCATGATATACTTCCTTCCTGGCATTCCTCAGTACCCCTTCACTCCCCTCACAGTGGCTTTCCTAAGCCTACAGCCCAATTTGGCTGAGATGTTATAATGATGGACTGTTTCCTCTGCCACGTTGTCTTGTCTGCATGCACACACAGCAAAGCACTTCTCTTGCTTCTTAATCTGCAATATATTACAGGATTAATGCATGACATAAATGGTTCATTTCTTTTGTAACAGTCTGCAAAAGGCTTTGGTATAGAGAACCACAATCATTTCAGCTCTTGTGCCCCACCCTCCTGGATTCTCCAAGGTGCTACAGAAACTCTGAACAGAGTCAAAGTGATGAGAAGCTAGGTGCTTGGTGCTATTAATCCTCTGCTGCTCCCTGCCACTGAGGAGAAAAACACATTCCTACATACTAGCATTATTACGTGCTCAGCTTTAATACCTAGATGCTAAAAGCAATTTCAGAGCCGTAATTTGCTAGTTTCTCTATAAAAATATAGATGGTATATAGAGTATAGTATAGATGGTAGGTGACACCCTTTGTCCAGGAAAATTTCTTGTCATCATACATGAAAAATTCTGGTAGAGAAATACATCCACATGCCTTCAGCGGAAAATGTAGACAAAAAGATTATATGACTTATGCAAGGTCACAGAATCTCTAGCTAAAAAGTCGTATCACATGCCCAGTGTACCAAACCTTGCACCACTTCTAAAGCGGCACTGATGGGACAATACAGGGGGTAGTTCCTTCCCCTCAGCATAGGGTGTATGAATCCCTACCGTACCGAACAAGAGAAAGTCTTCATTTAATAAAAGACTGCATAATAAGAATGAAAAATGATGTGTGCTAAACCAAATTCAGTCCAATGTTTAAGCATTTTGCTTCCTTTCATTAATATCTTCATTATGAAAGATGAGCATTAACATGAAATGAGAATGACTGGCTGTTGGGTTTGGCTGATGTACATAATTTTCTAATTCTTTCGTCTTTGAGGTCATTATCATCTTTCTCATGTCCAGAATACACTTTTTACACAGGGTAAAATCTTTTTTCTTCCCCCCCCCCCCCCGACCCTGCTTTCAAAAAGCAAGTTGCTTGAGTTTTGCACTACTTCACAGCAGGGAAGCAATTATGTTACATTTGCAAAAGACCCAGCGAAACCTATTAGGTATCTAGAGAATTCTTCCTCTTCTGAACACTGTGTTCCTTCTCTAGTAACATCTCTTCACTGGTTTGATAAAAGGTTCATGAGAGAAACACTGCTAGCTAGATAACAAAAACGAGTTTCTTAACAACAGATTTTTCTTCTCCACCTTTATTTCCTGTTTGAGGCCCATAAGGACCGATCCAATTCTACTCCCACTGAAATCAAGTCAAATGCATCAGTGGCAAACTTAACATTGTCGTCAATTACTTATTATTTGATGTTTGTATTTATCATTTCTTTGCCTAGCAGTATTTAAGACTGAGTCAATACCAGAAGGTATTTTGAGCTATACATAAGTAAAACAAAAGATAGACCCATTTCGAAAGGACTTTCAAAGCACAGGAACCCAGTGGCCCTAACCCCCACAAACACTTGACTACAGGTGTTATTTTCTGCACCTGAGTGGTCCTCAATGGAGTGAGTTTAAGCAGAGTATTTACTCTTCTAATTGGTGGAAGGAAGATGACTTCAGTCACCAAGAGCATGAAATCAGATTCAAATATGGACCCTGTACGTCAGTCCCTAAAAGAACAGCTCACAAAACACATCTCCATCACCCAATGCAGTTTGCTGTTCCCTTTCTCTTTGCGTAAGTCCATTCTTTCCAGCCAGTTGGTATGAGAACCGATACACTTTCATATCACATTAAAATGGAATGATTTCTGAGATTTATAAATTACTTAAGACAGAGAAACAAAGTAAGTGTGATGTTATTGTAAAAAGTTAAATATCATATTCTGATTTTCAAGACATTAACTTGTTCATCCACATTCACAAAACTAACAGAGGTTTCCTATCGTTCCATGTCACAGGGAAGAGCTTGTAAGCGTGCATAATATTGCCTCAAGAAACAGAGGTCGAAGGAAAAGAATCACAAATGTATTTTGTGTAAAAATATCTTGATTTTTAAGCCCACCTCATGATTTCTTGAGGCATGCCTCTGGGCCAGTAACATTTGCATTCATTCTTTAAATGTTTTAAGCTCAAGGCACCAAAATCCTGCAAAGAGAATAGGACTATAAATCCAGAATAGCAGAATCTAGCTCTTTTGTAACTGCAAAACTGTTGTTACAAAATAATACCAACAAAACTCTTGGGAGGAGTTCCATATGAGAACACTGGAAATTAAGGGAAGTCAACTAATTTAGCAAATATCCATGTAGATGCTAGTGTTCCCTGAGGAGCCTGAGCTACAATGGCGTAAGGCCATCTCAGACTTGCCATTACCAGGGTAAACTTCTGCAATCCACCACAGCTGCCTCATGCCACTGTGTCTGACAGCTCCCAGCCTGGAAACTCCCACAGCTTGGGCACATCCTTGAACAACCTTTCAGCCTGATTCTCCTCTCATTTATGACTGCGCAAATCAGGACTGACTGCCAGCAGTGTTGGACCTATGCATATCTGGGTAGGTAGGAAGAACTGGATTCCCTGTGCTTAGGCTTAGCAGTCTGTCACATCACGTAGAGGCTACTAGTACGTGTTAGCCAGTTAGGCAGCAAGCCAGGGCACCAAAAAAGTACAACTTACCAAGCCATAACTGTTTACAGGCAGGTAACAGAGGACACAGGTACAGTGATTCCCTGACATAATACTCAATTGATGTAGCTCTGTGCAGACCTGTCACCTACTCACTGATGGCTATGGCAGGTAACTGCAGATAAGTTAGCTGGTGGGTCAGATGTCCCTAGACTGCAGGACGCTCCTGCAAGCATATGTCACATGTAGCCACATAGCCTTAGTCAAGCAATAATACTCTTTATATTGAATAATAAGAGTATTATTGTGGAGTACAATAATACTTAGAAGAACCAGAAACCAACCTTGCCAATAAATATAACATCCCTGCCAAGAGATTTTTATAGTCTGAGGAAAACATGAAGGGTAAGATTGCACAAGACAAACAAAGCAACATTTCACACAAGACATAGTCATTTGGTACATTTTCTTTATGGTGTGTTTCTTAAATCAAGAAATGTTGCCAATACATTTTTATAACATGGTCCCATAGACAGCTAAGACGGATGAAGAGGCCAGAGATAAGAAATCCTTAAACTAATCTCACAGTCAAAGAAAAACTGTGTGTCTACATCCCCAATGGTTCAAGTCTCCCTTTGCCTTAAGCGTAGTAACTTTTGAGTGCTGAGTCTGATCAAAGAATATTCTAGATGTTGATGAGCAGAAGTTTATAATCAGACAAACAAGAAAAGTGGGGTTAACATTGTACCCTCTCTATCTGGTTCACAGCCCAGCAGCTGTGATTGTCACTGCTGTAATGGTCAATGGATCAAACAAATGTTTCCCCGTAACAGAAGAAAAGCCTGGGGCACATAGTGTCCCTGGCATGGAAAGATTAATAGGAAGAGCGTCCTGCAGGGTGCCTGTTTTAGGAAGGAAGGGTGATATGGACTTGGCAATGTTAGGTTTACAGTTGGTCTTGATGATCTTAAAGGTGTTTTCCAAACTAAGTGATTCTATGATTATAGCATGAGGGAAATGGGCCATGGAAGAACGCAGACAGAGCCCCTGACATGTGGCAGAGAAAGAGGAAGGACAGAGCAATGAACAGAGCTCCTCCCATCAGCCGGGGAAGGGACTGGGGCATACTGGTGTCCCAGCAAAAGGAGATGTTGGATTCAGGAGTGCTGGAAGCGGATAAAAGAATGGTATGCATGCAGTGAGAGAGGCACAAAGAACAGGAGGAGACAGAAAACCCACAATGCATGCAATGTACTTTACCAACAGATGCAATGAGAAGCATGACCTTCTGTACATACAGAATCTTTTAAGCAAATAAAATGATGGGCAACTCAATTTAACTTTCTCTGATTGATGTCATATAACACCGGAGGTAAGCATTAAAGAATTTGAAAGATGAGAACTCAGTGAATGTACACACAGGAAAGCTGTCCTTGAACTGATCTGCAAATTCACTGTTGGCACTTCATTAAGTCAAAAGCCTAGAGTCAGCCATAATATTCCCTACAAGCTAATGAGTAGTTATAAAAATCCAGTGCTGCAAAGAAAATTCAAAATGCTATCTATAAAAAACACCTCCGGACAGGTAAAGGCCATATCCAGCACTTGCTCTTCTGACCTGTTGTCTGGCACTAAACGCAAGAGTTCTCATGAACTGCCTGGACTTGAAGCTGATGTTTGCCCAACAACTGACATTTTCCCACATAGAACTCCAGAAAAATTATTTGGCAAAATAATCAACGTGGGAGAGACAGCTTCATTATTAATGTAAATAGCTCACTTTCTCAAATTACCAGTTTTGCAAAAGGCATTAATTTGTGGGCTTTGACCCAAGAATGCAAAATGCACATCCATTCAGAACAGATACAAGATGGTATTAAGAGAGCTATTGTACACCACTTATGAGTAACGCACATGGACAGATCATGTACAGTCAGGGGTTAGCATCGTAAGACACAGCAAAATACAAAGTGAACCTGGACTCAATACTATACTTTAGGGACTGATTTAATTCCACTGAAATCATTGACCTGAACAGACAGCTAATCTAGCTCTTGGCATGGTGACTGAGGGAATGAAAGGGGTGACTGACATGAAAGAATTTGCTTATTCGTTAATTCTGTAGTTTAAGTTCATAGAGGAGAATTTTAATTTTCAAGTAGGGTACAAGAGGCCACAGTATGAGAGGGTTCAAGGAAAGCTGTGACAGAGGCACAGTGTTTCCTATGAACGTTGCATCTGTATCTTATCTGTGAAGCAATCTGTTGCGTGAGCTCCAATTATTTAATGCTAGGGAGAATGATATTCCATTTTACATTTGCAGCTACTGTCAATCTGTGTCCCATTCAGCCTGCCCATTCTATACTATGAAGTTTCATGAAAGATGAAACTTGTGATTTAATTTCTTCAAGAGCAGTACCACACCTAATTTTAAATTAGGCATCACGATAGAAAGGTTTTCTGTAATTACAGTTCTACCATATGCATATGTATAAGCATATATGCACATTCACATATTTACATGTCTAAATAAATCCCTGGGTTTTAGGCACAAGCTTCTCCTAGTCCAGCAGCTCCCAAAAGCTGTTACCATTGGACACAGGTGTTAAGAATAATTAAACATATAAGGAGTGTCATGATTTAGCCATCCATCAGTGGAAATCACATTAAAGCAGAGTCATTTTCTATTAGGCTTATTACATTATTTCCAGTAAGGCCACTGGTACATTCAGTTTTCTACCATTATTGGACCAGCTTTTTCCTCCCAATTTACCAATATCTTAACTATTTCCAAGCACTATCTCCATTTCACATGTTTAAAGCTGTATTGTCTAGTCTTGCAGAGTATAATGTCTTCAAAATGGCACACATACTATTTCATCAGTCCCTAGGATTACTGAAGCAGTCCTGACCCTACAAGCCACTTGGATATTTTCTTTGCCAGATAAACCAACATATGGTCAACAGCTACTGATGAAGCCGTCTGCTATTAGATTGTAGCATAGGGCTCAGTAAGAGCTAGAAGCTCTGGCCTCTCACACATCTAGCAGACAGACTTGTTTGTGTATTTTGCACAGTCTGAGCAGATGGAGAGCTGGTGAAACACTGAACAAAACCGATTTCCTTAAGAACAACAACAAAGGTTTCCACTGAACCTGACTGACATTGGTGCATGTTTCTTTTTCCTAAAATTCTGTTGTCAGAAATATTCTTGAAATTTTGTTCAAATGTAATTTATTAACAGAAACTAGAGAAGTGGTCCCAACCATGTTTTACCTTTAAAGATTACCAAAAAAGCCAAAGTATTTCACCCCACATAATCATATTTTGTGCATGAAATCTGTTTTGTAAACCTACTGTTTTGATTACAGCAACATTATGAAAATTCTGATTAGCTCCAGTAAACAGAAAAATCTTTGTCAATGCTACTGAGAGACAGGAAGACGAAGTTGTAGTTAAGGTAATACAGAGGAGCCTGGGGTTCTGGATTTAATTTCTGGCTTTGCTGTAGACTTCCTGCATGACCTTGGCTAAATCAATGGGAACCATATTAGGGCAGCCTAATTTCTACTGACATGCCTGTCCCTAGTCAGCAGACCCTTTGATAATTGATTCAGAGGCCCTAAATAAGGCATCAAGCTGTAAGCCACGTAGGATCAGCTGACAAAACAAGTTCCAAGTAGACTTCAGGCTACCTAAAGGTGGAGCTTGCAGGCATTATTATTGTCTAGAGCCTATTCCCATGACAAGGACATGAGATTCCTCAAGACCTAGGTATTCTCTTTCCTGGCAAGTAAAATACTATGGCACCTATTTTGATCCCAAGGCTGTTCCCCCAGCTCCTCCACACAAGACTGTACCTTCACTTTTGGTGCCCCAGTTCTCAATCTTCCTTTTCCTTCTTCCACAGTGACTATTAGTAAATCCTCTTGTAGTAAGTACTGCTGCTAACTTTGTAAGTGGACAGTTCACTGTCACTGCCCTTAGCCGGGGCCCCAAGAGACCTAATAGGATGTTGCTATATTCACAAAATAACAGCAAATTAAATATGATTATGCAAGCTGGCTTTCCACAGCCAACTGTATAGCCATTGAAACTAAGCTATTGCCAGCTGATGTATTCGCTATATTGTGCCCGGCTGCTGAAAACTGAGGTTAGCTGAGGATATTTAACGATCCACCAATACAAAGTTGGGGTGCGATACTAACACAGAAACATTGTAAACCCAGATTCGCAAAACTGAAATCTTAAAACTGAAAGAATTAAATAGTGTTCTTGCCACACGCTATAAATCTTTAAGAAAATAGTTTAAAAGAATAAAGATGTAGCTGTCTGCTCCAAATCCTAGCATTTGGGGGGCCATCCGTCTACATACTATCCCTTATCTAACGTATGCAGCTATCAAGCTCCAGCCAGTCTTTAACAGCATCATTAGTAATGAAAGATCAAAAAGATGTAAAGAGAAATATTTGAAACTGCTTGAGAAATAACATAATAGATGCTGCATTGTAGAAAATGTGTATATGTTTGAAGCAGCACACCAAGAAATTGAAAAGCATTAGCCATTCATACAACAATGAAATAAGTCAGAATCCTATGATACTGAAACATCATTTTACAAGGGTATTTACAGAGCTAACATCTGTTACGTCCAGTGGACTTTGAATTTTCTAGAAAGAGATCATCTTATTGTCAGGAAAAAAAAGTCACTCAAAAATGCGCTTAATAGAGTCTATCTGGATTTACCAGGTGGGTTACAAAGCTACCATATTGTCTGCCTCTTTGCAGGCAGCACTACATCCATGTTAATTCTGTTTAAACATTTTTGCTTGGAAACGGAGAGAGTAAGAAATCAAGAAATACGATACCAAAAGCAGACACCCAAATGGTATAAAACAGCCAAAGGATGCGTTTACTGGAGAAATGCACACTTACACTGCTAACAGGAGACATTTCTGGTAATTCAGACAGCGCAGCAAGAACGTACTTTGAGCACACGTCCTCCCAGAGCGGCCTGGGGAGCGCAATACGGAAGGCTGTAGAGCGGACAGCAAACCTGGACGCCGCATTAGGAATCCGTATGCACGCTATATACCTTCCCGATATTCAACATCTACGCTGAGCGAGACGTCCCTTGCCTGGAGCAGCGCCTTCACCCCCGAGCAGTTCAGCTGGCAGGCACCGGGACCGCCGAGGCGAGGACCTCCAGCGGCAGCACCTGCCGCTGGCTTCTATCTAAACCCGGCGGCTACGCCCCAGGGCAGGGCCGCCCCACCCGTGCCCGGGACCCGGGGCGGGCGCTCCCCCCAACTCTGACGGGCTCCGGGCGCCGCCGGCCTGACGGGAAGCCCCCCCCCCTCCCCCGCACAGGCCTGCGGCGGAAGGGCGCAGGCCTCGCCCCGGCCTCCCGCGGGGGCACGGCGGCGCCGCCGCCGCTGCGCGCCGCTGCCGGGCGGGGAGGGCGCCGCGGGCCCGGGGCCGAGGGGGCGCCTCCCGCCCCTCCCCGCGCCGGCCGCCCAGCGAGCGGGGGGAGAGGAGAAGCCGCCCCGCCGGCCAGCCCACCCCCTCAGGCGCAGCCCCAGCCCGGGCGGGGGAGGGAGGGAGGGAGGGGGGCCGGGGCCCGTCCGCCTACCTGATTTGGGGTAGGTGACGATCCAGACGTCGCTGTCCCTCACCGGGAAATTGGCGATCTCCTCCATCTTCCCGCGGCAGAAGGGCGGCAGCCGCACCCCATTGTACTCGAAGTACTTGCTCTCGAACTCCCCGGGCGTGCTGGGGGTCTCGGCCTCGCTCTCCGCCATCCTCTTCCCTGCCGGCCGCGGGGGCGGGGGGCGAGGTGCGGGGGCCGCGGGCGCTCCGGCGGGCGGGCGGGCGGGCGGGCGGTGGCGGGCGCGGCTCGGCAGCCCCTGCCCCCGGCACGCCCCCACGCACGCACGGGGAGGGGGCGCGGGGCCCGGCGGCGCATGGGCTCCCTGCGCGGTGATGTCATGCGCGGTAGCCGCAGCGCGCGGCGCCAGCGGCCGGTAACGCTCGGCCTGCCGTAGCCGCCGCCGGACGGCTGCCCGCCTGGCCTCGCCTCGCCCGCCTCGCAGCCCCTCTCCGCTCCGCTCCGGGCGTGCCGCCGCACGGAACACGCTCCAGGGGAGGCAGCCGGCTGGGGCTGGGGCAGCGCTGGGCCGGCCGCCCTGGCTGTCACCTGAGAGCTCAGCCCGCAGCACTAGGCTCCGCAGCGCCAAGGCCCGGCTTCCAAGAGGGCAGATGGCAGGCTGAGGAGACGCGCGGAAGAGAGAGCGGGAGGCCGGGGCACTAGGGACTCATTGCTGCCCTTGCTCGGAACCCAAGCACAATGCGTAGGGAGGGTGAGAGAGCAAGGAAGGGGGCACACGCCCACCTTCTTCAGCAACACGCATCGCTTGCTCATTGCAGTGCTCAGGTTTATACCCGTACCTGTTATTTTAGATAATAAGCCCTTCATCCTGATCCCCTCTTCCCAGTCTCTTGGGTGCCACCTCTCTGTATCTGGCAGGGTAACAGCTTCCATTACAGCACGGGGCATCTTGCAGGTGGGGTCAGGCCTGAGCACCCAGGGGCCCAGCACATCTCCTGCCAATTCTGACTTGCTCCCTGGACTTTCCAGGCTGGCATCAGAGCTGACTTAGTAGCTTACCTTGTTTGGTGGTCACTAGGCAGCAGAAACCAACCCTGTCCCAACAGTGCTGGTGGCCAGTTAGTGAGGACAGTCTGCACCATGGCCACTGTCTGCTCATCCCTCGTATTACAGCAGCTCCAATCTCACTCCACCTAGCAGTACAGATGAGGCCTGGGGCAGAACTCAAACAGCACTCCTAGTTGGGTTTGTGGGAAAGACAGCCCAGGTGCTGCTTGTCAGGGTATTTAAGGCCTATTGGTGCCTGACAAGAAGGTATAAAAACTCTAACCTCCATTAAGATCTGTTTGTATTACAGAAAGGAGGACTGTTTGGTCAGTTTGGTCTGGTATAACTGAAGAGCTAGCAGTGGTTCAATGAAATTAAGACTTGTGTTAGTTCTAGAAAGGTCAGTGATGAGTTTTGGTTTAGTTTACTCTTATTAGCCTTATAACAGCTGCTTTATTTTGTGTTTAATAATGTATACTTCTGTAATAGTGTTAAAATATAATAGAAGTTCTTTGAGAGCTTCAGATACAAAGTGTCTGTAGCAGGTGTGCATTTGAAAGAAAATAAGCATATAAGGAAGCAGTAAATCTAGGGAAGAGGGTACAATGACTTGGAAAACATACGTCTTTAAGTACTAGAGAGTGAATTATAGCTAATTTCAGTTAAGTTTACTGAATTGTGAACAGCAACCAGCTAGAGATTGTGTCCCTTATCAAACTGTCCTGTCTACAGGAGTAATCTCAGGAAAAGCAACAGTACAAACAGCTGAGGGCAGTAACTGCTTTCAGCTTTTATAGTTCCATCTTACCAGCATATATAAATCAATGCTTTTACTGTAGTTTACTTACATTTGTTCATATTAATAATAAACTGCAGACATTAAAACTATGGTTAGAGTAGGGAGGAAAATTCCACCAGAAACTAACACCAAAGATATTGTTTCATGGAATGAAAATGGTTTGCAGGAATGTGTCAGGCAAAAAAAAAAAAAAACAAACCACCAAAAAAAACCTTTAGAGAGAAAAATTTATCCCAGAGTCAATGGTTGACTAGTAAGACTTGCCCTAGAAGTCAATAATGCAGGTTCGATTTTCGATTCCCTGTGATACTAATTTTGGTTTTGAGCCTGTTTCTTTAAGACACAGAAATCAGAACTATCTGTTGACATCTAAAAGAACTTTTCCCATTTAATTTTTTTTTTTTTTATAAAAAGTGGGTTGACAAGAATAACAGGGAGCTGGGCAGCTATTATTCTGTATTTTAAGATAATACTGTAAGCTTGTAAGCAACTGGCATTCTGGCACTGGTGCCTGTTCTTTTCTTTCCTATGGCATTTTAAATGGTCTGATTTCTTCTTTTCCTTGCTTAACAAAATAATTCAAAGCTGCAATTTTCTGTGGAAAGTAGAGTTGTGAGGTTTTCTAGCGAATTTCTAAGCAAAATTTATTTATTGGTCTTTTCTGATTATTAAAAGCATTAAGCTATACTAGTAATAAATAACTTTAAAGCCCAACAAAACAAACTTGAGTTCTAGTCTCTATTACTGTTTTTTTTTAATTTCAATTTAGTTTTTTAAATTCCTAACTTAGTCCTCAGGCATGGATATGGCCTTTGGTCAATATATCAAGTGGAGGGAGCCATATTGACAATAGAAAAACTCTGTTTCTGTTTTCTCTTTAAGTTAATGGGAGTTGTACAAATGTATCTCGGGGTGGAATATCAGCTTCCATAGAGCAAAAAGCCAGGCAGGCATTACCACAAGGGATGCAACAATAACTGGAGTGATCTCTTTAGCAATGGATGTGTTCACTTACCTTATAATGTTTCAAATGAAAGAGCAATTGGAGCCCAATGTGGCTGAGAAACCAAGTGCCCTGGATTAACTGCACTTGGAAAAATCATCCCTGTGTTACAGGTGCGGTAAATCCTAATGTAGGGATGTTGGACCTACAGTGCACAAATTGCACAGCTGACGTATGCATCTGGCTATGAAACATACAGGATTTACTGCGTGCATGCAGATCGCTCACCCAGTGCTTACTCAGATCTCACATATCTGAGACACATCAGATTTGCTGGGAATTCAAAGACAGCTGAACTACAAAATGCATGAAAGCCATTTGTTTGGGAATTCCCTGTAAAAAAAGACTACAGTCAGCACGTTGTGCTCAGAGGCATCATTCACAAACAGGGTAGTCTACGACAAAAATGGTGAAGCTGGTAGAACATCATTCAGTTACCAAAGGGTATGTGCAAACGACCTGAGGATGATCCAGTATTAGAGCTAAATAAAAATCAAATATGCTGTAACAGATGAACCACTTGCCCTCAAACTAGAGAGGAGTTGGGGGGGGAAATCAGAATATGTAGCCTGCAAAGTAATTTTTGGTGGATTGCTTTTTTCTGTTTAGAAGAAAAATTGTAACAGTATCTTGGTTTATTTGAGTGTGTTCACAGCCTTTTCTGTAATGGCTTAGACCATTCTGTAATGTAACTGATCCCAGAATGTATAGCTATTTGGTGTTCCTGTGAAGTAGCAGCAGGAAATGTAGGTGAAAAAGTTTGGATTCTCTCGCAATGATGTAAACTGGGACTAACTTCACAGAAGTCACTAGACTCCCCTCTGTATAAAACTTGGGTAAGAAGAAACTTGGGAAAAGAAGATGGTTTTAGAAAAAGAATGAAATGCTGGCCTTAGGAAAACGTTGTCATTTTAAGATCTGCAAAAGTAGGATTTAACCCTGGGAAGAGGCTGGCTGTTCCTATGCTGTTTTGGTATGTATTTCTGTTGTCTGTCACTACAAAAAGCACTCCTGTACCTTTGTACTCCTGAAGAGTCAGAAGGTGTCTCCTTGTCTTTGCTGTCAGATGTGCCTATTTATTAGCTGAAGGTACTGTAAAGAATTGCCCTGTCTTGATGTGTGCATGCTGTTGCACACACAAAAATGGAGTTTCAGCTTTCAAAATCTATCTAATGAAAAAAAATAAATCTGGCAATGTTCTGTCTTACCATTTATTGAACCATTGTAACAGCAACCTGTGTCAAGGTTGGAGGGGCATGTTCAGAGGAAGGTAGACTGTTTGCACGTGTTGGGGTGCCAACTGCAGTGTAGTTTTAGACATGAAATTTGTAAATGCTACCACAAGTATTACATGAAGCCGATGTAGTAGTACCCTAACAACAGCATGTAATATTGTATTAATGCAGTAAACAGTTGTGCAGTAGATTGGTGTTTATAAAACACTGCTGTCTGCTAGTGGTTTACATCTGTTCAGTGAGTACACGTGAACTTTCAGGAATGTTTCTTACTGACTCAGCCCAACCATGAGCCATAGCTATGAGGTTTGAGCATATGATCGTTACACAGCATTTAATTCTTCTAGTGAATGTGGCTGAGGATCAAGCTGTCAATTGGCACTCACCATCTTTTTTTTTGTTTCTGGTACTTGTAACCAGGAATGAGTGCTCTGGCCTCATAGCCAGGATGTTAAGGAATCTGATCCCTTTCCTGCTAGGATTTCTATGTAACCTTAACTAACGCAGTCTCCCTGTGCTTTAATTTCCATGTGTCAAAACAGCACAAGTACTGTAATCCACCTCACAAGGCTACCTGAAGATAAATCTCTTGCCTCTCATTACGCAAGCACAAGAGTCAAGGTCTTTCTAGGAGGCAGGATTGATGCAAATTATGATTTCTTTGATGTGATCCTGATCAATAAGGTCAGAATGCAAGGGTTTGTGTTCTCTCTAAAGTGTTCATAACTGGTACTTGAAAGAGCCCGTTGCTCAGTGTCCCGGACTGCAGAAGACCACTCAGCGTTAAATTCAGTAGCAATGCGAATCACTCAGTGTGCCAACTCTGAGGCAGGTCTTTACTATATAATATTTCTCACAAATTTACAGTGCTTCTAAAATTATACCCTACAGCATTTCAAATTCAGCAGACTTGGATCATGAGTACACGTAGAAGTCATGTATCACCTTTATTATTAGCACTACATTTCCCAGCAGGCCATGTAGGGAGAGACATTCAGAGGAGATGAGCTTGCCTTACCACCAACCTAAGCAGCATAAGGAAACGTGCGGTCACTTTGCTGATGCATCATATACATTACGCGTGAAATAAGGGCAAGAACATAAAAAGGCAAGTAACTAAAAATAATCAGCAAGCTGTGGTATTACTTCAAAGGAAAAACGCAAGAGGTGCACCCATATTTTTGGTGAGTCAAAGCAAAGATCACGTGAGAGGAAGATGAGCAGCAAATAAGTCAGCACTGTGGATTAATGGCTTTGCTTTCCTGAAAGGTCAGATTGGAATTTTGTAAACCCCTGCCACAAATTGTGCAATGATAATTCCACCAGAGACAGTATGGGATACCTTGCATAACTCAGCTAGCCACACTGTAAATATTTGTCCACTGGGTTGTGGATGGCTTTAGCTATCTGCAGGTTTCTATCTCCATTCCATCCTCCCACAATTTTGAATTTGTGGCTATTTTTAACAGCAGCTTTTATTTAAAAAAAAGGGCTAATTTTTAATTGGGGGTAATTTTTGTAGCAGAACTGTTTATGGCTGGGACTGAGCCATAAAGAAAGGAAATTTCTAACTTAATCTGCCCTAGGTTTCATTGGAAATGCTCACGATGTGGCCTTGTCGGCACAGTGCTGGCCTGGGATGTAGGGTATCTGGATTCCATTGCAAACTCTTGCCGCTTCCATAGGTGAAGTTGGGAGAGTTACTTTGCCACCCTTCGCTTCAGTCACCCTTCATTTTAAAGGGGGACAGAGACAGTTGATCATATTTATGTGTTCATGGGAGAAAGTACAATTCAATATTGATATATAACAATGCTATCAATTAATTATGCTTATTAATTATTAGTCTTATGTTCATTATTTGTGTCATTAAAGTTGAAGACAAACAGTTTGGGGATAACTTAAATGGTCACTTAAGTAAGATCAGGGCAATGAAGGCAAATGATCATTTCAAGGCAATAATTAGTGTGGCTTTCACTGTATTATAGTAACTATTTGTTAGTTTTCAGTGTGTTAGGAGAGGCAGACAACTGAGTGGCCTTTGGATATGCTGGTTTCACTATCTCTGCGTAATAAAGGTTGTGCAGCTATCTCATATAAAACTGATTTATTTTTGAGAAGCCTGATTTGAACATCTCAGTGATTCAGTACGACAAAACCAGATCAGTTCTACAGGAGTTTTTGTGATTTTTATGGTTGCGACACCACGCAAACTGAAGCCTAATAGGAGGTGAACGGGATATGGCTGCTTTACTGCTATGGGCTGCGAGTTATTTTCCCTTCTAAATGCCTCTGAATTTATCTATCTCAAAGCAAGCTGCTGTAGAAATGGCACAGATACAATTGTCCCTGATGAGAAGCAGTGAGAAAATTTTCATTTATATTATCCTTCTAAAAGTATATTAGTATTTTCTTAATCTAAATACAGGCATAGAGGTATGAGGATGGATAGTCTTCAAGTCATGGGCCTTAAACCACACAAGACCCTATGAGTTCCTGAATGGCCTTTAAAATGCACGCTTTCGTATCAGTTTTCTGCTGTTCAAACAGCTGCAGAATGTCACGTCCAGTTAACTGGGAGCATGTGTACATGAAAAGACAACTGAGCGGACTCTGCACAAGCCAGGCTGTGGTGTAGCCAGGTTTGTGTAGTGATGTAGGGAGGCTTCGCTGCTTCCAGGCAGCAGCTCAGCCTTCTGTGTGCGGCTGAGCAACTGTGTGTGGATTTAAAGGCTTGGGATAGTATTGGACTAGGGACTTTGTGGTGTGCTTTGCAATGCCTACCCTTCAGGCACTTTTGTAAAACCACTCAGATACCTGATCAGCATCCCCTAGCAATTACACTTTATAAATCTGGCCTCTGGGCTTGAAATTTGGAAAAAAAAAAAAAAAATGGTGTTAAAGGAAATTAGCTACTATAGCTGTGCAGTCATTTTCACAATGAGGGTGTAGATAGCAATAAAAGGTCCTAGCAAAGAAAGGAGCTGCTCCACTGGGCTTCTGAGGAGAGTCTAGAGTTGCTTTAATCATCAACAGGTGTTGCTCATGGTTCTAGACTACTTACCTCAGAAAGTAGTAAATATGCCATCCTAGACAGTCTCTTATGTTAGTTCAGAAAGGTACAGAACAACAGTCTCTGCTGCACAGTCATTACAAAAATTGCCTTGCATCAACACAGAAAACCGAATGGATATGCACAGCTTTGAGGCAGCTTTCTGCCTCATTTACTAATGAATTTCTGGGAGAGGAAAGGCCAGAAGGAAGGGATTAGAAAGACTGAGGGGAAACCATTAAAAAAGGAGAAACTTGTCCACTACTGAGGTGAGCGAGCTAGAATGTCAGGGAAGAGACAGGATGACCACAGAAAGGCAGCATAAAGGTAGTCAGTCTAGGAAGAGTGGAAGTGCTTACCAGCTAGAGGTGGAAGGATCTGGATGCTGAAATGAATGCGCCAGGTTACTTGCAAGAGTGGGCGATGGCTTGGCACTAAGCCTGCTGCAGTCAGGAGCATTAAAGATCTCAGAAACATAAGACACAGAAATTGGGGGGGGGGGGGGGGGGATGGAACACCACACAAGGGGCCTGAAAGAAGGTAAGAGTAGATTTATATAGCAATGTGATCCATACTAAACTACTCTAAATGTTGACTAGGACTTAAGACGCAGACATTGAAGAATACATGACTTGAATTACGGGAGCCTCATCAGCAGGAATGTGGCTATTCACATATTAAAATGACCATGTGCATTAATACTTCATTTCATTGATGTGTCAATAATAAAGGTGTTAAAATGTGCTAACTCTGAGTGGGAACTGATAGTAGCAATGTCATTAGTGACACAACTGACAATGTTCTGTATGTTCATGCAGGTATGTATCACATACGTATGCACTTAACTAGTCATCTATTGCTTCAGAACAGATTTGAGTCAAGCTAACTATGATGATCAAGAAAATAGTTGCTGTTGATCTGAGTCCTGACAGTTCCTCTGTCAAGTTACGCTACTTTATATTCTGACTGCATGTGAGCACATACCCATGACGGTTGTGAAGGTTAGACTCATTCTCAAAGGCATTCTCAGAGAGTCTGGTATTGTGAGTTATATCACCTGAGCCTCAAAACATACACCTCAGGAAGTGTGATGGGAAAGCCTTTATCTGGGACACTAAGAAACTGGCTTGCATGGTTCTCCCAAATATGCCTGCTTCTTATTTTTAACTCCTGGGGCAATCCTGGGGTAAGGACTACCTTCATTCTATGTGAGACACTAAACAGCGAAAAAACGTCTATCATGTTTGTAAGAACATAATCCTTACAGACTAGAATCAAGGAAAAATCCTCCTTCCTTCTCTTTGGTCAGCATCTTTGGAGCAGGCGGTACCTGATACATGTTACCTGTGAACTTGAGCTACAACAGTACTGCCATCCAACACTGTCCTCAGCTGAACATGTGTCACACGTTCTCCAGACTAAGTAGGTAGTACCATATATGATATCAAACAACTAGAGTGCTTCTTTCCAGTCTTCAGAGGAAGCCTTGGGTTTTTTGTTGTCTGAATCTGAAATTTGTCTCCTGAGCTCTTTCCTAGTCACTCATTTGATTCCTAGGTGTGGGGTAGAGCAAGAGGAATTTTAAGTGACTATTTCCTCTTCTGTAATTATAGGCAGTCCAGGATGACAGCCTCTATGGGGTAAATATCCTGGACACCTACCAGTTGCTGCTGCTGCAGCTATGCTGAGGAAAAGGGGCTGCTAGATTCTAGCAGAATACTCGGCAGTGGGAAAGCATAGTGGTTGGAAAGAACTTGAAAAGGCAGAAGGAAGTGTGGTGACAGATGCCTTGAGGAGGATAGTTACTCAAAGCATCAAAATGTCACTCCTACAGCTCACAGTGTAGAGAGTACAAGTTGCAGGTGTGGACCATGCTTGGTGAACACAGGGTGGAGTAAATCCCCTTCACAATTATTCCAGACACTGGTGCAGTAGCAGGCATATACTGCTGAAAGGGAAGGAAATACTTTCTCATACAAGGGTTTGAATAGCATTTCTTATTATGTGAACGGAGTGCAGACAGAATAGCTGTTAGCACTTGAGAAATTGCAGCCGAGACTTTCCCCATGTTTTGCTAAGGCTTCTTGTGTGAGTAGTGGCAGCCACCGTAGTATTCTTCAGGACATGTCTTTCCAATCCTGCCTGTTGCTCCTTGTGCAAAGTGCGCTCCCTGAAGGCTTGTGTGGTGCAGGAAGGGAGAAGCCAGGCTCTTCTGCTGTTCTGACCACAGAAAGCCTGTTCAACAGGGAGCGGGGAGAGATGTGAGCAATACCTACACCATTGCCCGCATGGATTGCGTAAGGCACAGGGAGAACAACCCTCGGGTACCCAAGAGTGACTACACAAAACTGACTGAACCTTCCCTGTGTGTAAGATACCACGACTGGTTCTGTGAGAACAGCAGTATCAATTCATAGTGGCCTGATTGTGCCCAGGCGTCTGTAATGGAGATTAACAAACCACATTACTACTGCGTATTACTATATACCAGGCTTCAAGGCCACTCTGCCCTGCAAGTTCTGAAATGATATACAAATGGAAGAGCAGGCTCTTTTAGTGGCACTTGCAGTATTTGGAAATGAAGCAGTTCATCTTTCAGCTGCCAAATCCACATGTTGACTACTGCAAAATTCAGAGATTTTTGGTTCCAGACCACCTCCAGCTCCATGCTGATCCTACTACTTATAGCTAGCAATACAGTTCTTCAGACAGTCACAAGGACTAGGGTACAGTATCTGCTGGCATGTGGCAGTATCAGGATGATTCTGGATGTATCATCAGCTGCATCATGAAAGCACCCATGAATAGTTCAGATGTCACGTGTCTTCTGCAAATGGCTCCAGTCATCTCCTGTGGGTGGACCTGTAATGAGTATAGAGGTCACAGTCTTTCAAGAGTACGTTATATGTTCAGGTGTAGTATGACTTATCTTAACCAGACTCATTAATTAGGCTGGCAAATAGCTCTGTATATGTTTCTTACACTGTACATTATACCTTCAGTAGCAAGCGTACCTGTTTGCTAAATATAATTTGGAGCCTTTGGAATATAGTAACCTGATATTGTTCCTAATTATCTTTATTATCATAGCTTAGGTACTGAGTGCTAAGAAAGCATAGGTGCTGGGTTAAAAAAGAAAAAGCCAACAAAACCATAAGACTGCAATTTAAATGCTCGATCCTGACTCTGTTCTCACTCGTTTCTATGGGACTGATCATATGAATTAGGGATGTAGGCTTAGTCTCTAAAAAGAGAATACAAATCAGATGTACGCCAGGAGAGATAGTGTTTTTCTGAAGTTTAAGCATGTGGATGGGAAATAGAAGTCTTCATTTCTAATCCCAGTTTTGCTCTAATTTACTTGATGTCCCAACTCAAGGTCTTAAACCTCCTCTTTCCATACTTATGAAATGGAGAGAATGTCTTTGTCTTAGTGTCTTGGAGTCTTTATGATGGATTTACTAAAGCCTCCTCCCTTACAGCAGCCTCTTCTGAACTAAATGGGAGAGGGCTTACCACATGTCCAGTGCTGTGCTCTTCCCACTGCAAGCTCCAACTCCCATCCTTCATACTTGTTCAACCTTCAGTTACACAGCAGAGCAACAATGACATTGCAAGACTGTTGTAACTTAATCCTCTTATTTGTTTTCTGTTGCAAGTTTAGTAACTCCACCAGCAGGACACGTATGTGTGACCACCTAGTGAGATGAACAGTACACATCCACTCAAGGAACACCCGATGCCCACATGTTTAGTATCATTTGTGTAAGATGGGAAGGGGGCATCAGAGTAATAGGAGAAATTAAGGCACAGGGGAGCTACTTTTATTACTTAGGAAAACTGAGCAAAAACTTACTTTTAGATGAGAGGCAGCTGCAATAAGCATATAATTAAAATCTTCTGTGGGAATGATTTAGAGGAAATGAAATTTGTTTGTATCAAGCACTGACACAGAGAGGACTATTGCTGGGGAAAGAGGCTGTTAAAAAGAAGCTGTTGCCCAAGAACTTCTGCACTGACAGGCCTGGGAGTTTCTGACCTAGTACTGCAAGCAATTCTGGTTATGTCCAGTGGCTTGTTCAGGAAGGTGTTCCAGGAGCAGAAGGCAAGGTGTCTGAGTCTGCCTGTGTTCAGATGCCATCTGAACAGACTACATTAAGCCTCAGAAGTAAGTCTCATTTTCTCACAGATGAGCATTTCTTGTGTTTACATTGAAGGACCCTGAATGAGGGCCTGGGCAAACAAAGATGAAAAACACATTTGTGAGAAAGCTTCAAATCCCCATCGTCCATCTCTTTGGACTGTGGCCTAGTCATCAAGTTATACACTGGGTGAGAATGAAGAGTCCTCCTCCCCGCCATGCCTCCTGTGGATGCTGCGGACTAGAAAAGTCTCGGGGCCAGGAGGAGGGAAAACTTCAGAAGAGCATCCCAGGAGTCTTTGGCTTCTTTCTGCCGGTACTGGGTAAAGAGGGTGCTGGGGGCATTGGCTGGCTTAGTGATGTGGTTGTGAGCAGGCTGGAATTTAGTACACAGCTCTAGGGCTCTCTTTTTTATTAAATTTGTATTATTTTTTCATTCTCCTGTTTGTTCTTAAAAATCACAGCAGAGAGTTCCTCAAACCAACTGTCTTGAATTGCACTGAATATTCATAATGAATACAGCTCAGGTCATAACTGAAGATGTTCTACACATAACTGAAGATGCTGTACTCAGCAAAGTATTAAATAGCAGGTAGAAATCAGGATAAATTCAGCTGTCACTGAATCGCTTTGCCACTACTTTGAGATTGGTAGTAAATGATATTTCTTTGGATGCATATGAGAAATCAACATGAAGACAGACAGAAGCCAGTCCTTAAAGGAGTTACGTGAAGATGAACATGAAAGGCGTCCAGCTGTTGTTAGTACAGATAAAAGCTTCCTGGGCATTTTAAGTCTAAGCCAGTAGTTACTAAGTCAGTGATGGGTGTTCTGAAGGGCTGTGGCAGGAGGAGTACTTTCATCATGGAGGTGATTTGGGGAGAGGTTTACTCCAATTGCAAAAGCAACTCCAAAGGTCTTGTGCTCTTAGGAATCTGTCAGAGAAACAGGAGAAGATGAAATGAGCTTCTCAATCCCAGCTATTCAAGCTAGCATGCTATAGAAAAAATTGTTATGTAAATCTCTAAATAGCAAGCCAGAGTGCCTTAATTTTTCATACTGCAGCCGTGAAGTTCACGTTGCTATTAGGTAGTGAAGTGCAACTGGCACTGATATGCCAAACATTTTATGCTTTGCAACAGTTACATTTGATTTTTGAAATGGTCACTAGGAAAAGGAAAATGCACAGGGGCACTCTTTAAACTTTAACAAGAGTGAAATTGTTCAAGTCCTTACTATTCTGTTGCTCAGCTATAGTCTTCCAAAGTACAGCTTGATATTTTTTTTTTTTTTTTTGCTCAGAAGCTCAAGCTGAGGGTGATATTCTGGATTGCTGCTGAAGGTAAGGCTTTCCTTTGTAACAAGCGATGTAAAGTCTTCAGCTATGGTGGTACACTTGGGCACGAAATGCTCTTTGGGTAGGTCTGCTCTGCCTTTCATAGGCCCAAATCCATTGGGCCCAAATCCATTGTTGAGCTTCAACTTATTCATAATGGAGGGCCATATGTTCAAAAAACATTAATGTTTCCTAAACTACTTAGGTATTTACACTGTGAATTGCACTGAAACTGTAGATAGCCTGTAAAGGTTCTCCAAAGCACCACTCTACATTCACTACAGGCTGTGCCGAACAAGTAGCCTGCATTATTCTTGTCAAATTTATTTTTCAAATGGAGCACTATCTTTGACCAGAATGACTGTTTACTCATTCCTGATGTGACCATCACCTGGAGAAAGAACATTTGTTTTCAAGTGATGGGAAGTTGCCACGTTTTGGATGGGTGTCCCTGCTTCCTCAGCCAGAGTCCTGCAGTAGCAATGTATGCTTGTTGTGTGAGCACTCCTCTGATCTGCTTTACTACTAGGTCATTCAGGCTAGCTCAGTCACCCTTGCATTTCCATAGCAAATTAAACTAAAATGTGTGACTCCACATTGAAGCGAATAATGTATGCTCCCATTGCTTTTACCAGCTTTGATGTGGGAGCAGTGATCTCCAGAAAGGGGTAGCAGGGAGATGAACAAGACACAACTGCTCCATAGATTTACAGCATGAACTTGTGGCCAGGCTCATGTTTTACAAATGAATAGCACATCCTTGGTCTTCAGTGATTCCATTGCTTTTGGTTTGCCCTGCAATAGTCATTACCAGAGTCAGAATTGCTGTGTTGCAAAATGAATACCTTTTTATTGTAAAAAATAATAAGGAAGTATCCACTACTTATGTTTCCTATGGCAATATTTCCAGTGCTAGAGAATACACTCAATAGCAGTATAATTCCAGGCAATTTAAAAAAGCGTACAGTTTCCTACGCTGCAGTTTCAGGCAACGCATTTTGCATTCACAGACTGAAACTGCAGTGACTGATGCAACTTCAGATGCTTCTTTCTCTTTCAAGGGGGTGGTTTCCAATTGAGGGCTACAGCTGTGACTATCAGATGTCATCCCTCAACAGGAGGGACACATTGAGCATAAACTGCATTGCTTTTCATCTCTCCTCTGTCACAGGGATAAAGCAGTCTTGAATTTCAACAGCTTTTGGTTAAAAAAGGACACCTCATAGCCTAAGTAAGTAATGCAAGCAAGGAGAAAGCAAATAAACAGAATAAAGAATGGCACTTTAGCTGTAATAGGGAGTCTATTTTCTTGCCCCGTTCTAAGTACCGCATGACCTAACCTTTGTAACTCTTGTTAAACAATCCTTTAATTATACTGTTGCATTTGCAAAAGCCAGGCGCCTGTCAAATGTGGCTGTCAGAATTTATCAAGAAATTAATCCTGCAAGATTTTGAAAATCTGACCTGCAAGGCAGTGTTCCTTCTTGCACAACAAACTAAATCCATTTCTAGTTCTCTTGCACCTGGCTTTTCTCTCACTTGATTTATATCAGCATTACGTTCCATGCTGTTACATGCAAATGAAACCAGAAAAAGTTAATAAGAAAGGAAAATTTGGCTTAATAAGGCTGTCTTTGGAATTGAGAAACCAGAACTCCTATTGCCTGTGTGTGTACCTTCCAGCTACTGAGACTGTGAGCTCTGTGTTGGGAATAGGACTGCATTAATCTGTGGCTAGACATGCTTTCCAGATTACTGCTGTTGGCATTACAAAGGAAAAGCTGTAGGGTTAAGCAAAACAATAGTTACTGGAGTACTTGTCATGTATTTACTTGTAAATGCTATACCACCATTCACTTTTTGCTCTATGACAATTTATATCAGCTAAATACTTGAGCACTATGTTTTTCCTCCTGTAAGTATCTAGTGATACATTGCCCGTTAGATTATAACTAATCTTAGTTTTAAGTGCAAAGCATCAACCAAAAAAGGTCTGTTTGTATATATGATTCCGTGTGGTTTGCAAGAAGTGGGTGAGCAGTTAGGTGTTAGATCTGCTTTTTGTTCTGTAAAGGGAGGCAAAAGAGTTAAAATGAGAAAAATAGGAGTTATGTTTTCTACACATGAAGTTGCACTAATAATAATGAATACAGAGGTAACATTCTGTGGTCCTTTGAATCTGCTGTTACATAGAGAAATCAAACTGCTGAAATACAGAAAATGGACTAAAAGTCAAACAACATTCAGAGATTTTAACTGGATCTTATAAGCTGCAGCAAAGATGTTTCTGCTATGTAGATTGTACTTGCAGATTCATATATGCTTGAGATAGACACCTCAAAGAACTGATGAAAATGACATTACTGCCATGCAGTGTTCTCCTCTGCTCTATAATCTCTTTTCTTATATTTTTGTTTTAAGAGTTGTTTCAAGATTTAAAGGTCATTTGATACAGTCTTTCTCTATGTTGTAGTATTTTCTAATTGTGAAATGTTCATTTGACAAGCCTGGTTGCATTGCCATGCTTGGCAGCATTGCTCTGAGGATCTAACTTATTTTGTCATTCCAGGAAACTACAAATTAATCAAGCTTGCTTGACATCAGGAATGTTTTTAAACAAAAGAGAAAATCTTTAAATAGAATTAGGACTGTCTCTTAAACTCAATTAAAGCAGCTATTTTGTGTGCATTAAACTTAACCATTTCTGTTGTGAGCAATGGCAGTACATATCCCTGATCCCACAAAAAGCTTAGCATACTGAAGAACAGTTTCAGACTGCTGTTCCGCCATACTTTCCCTTGATCAGTTACTTCCCCATCTCCTTCTTTTCCCCAAACTCAGCTGTTCGTTCTTGCTTATTTGCTTCTGTGCCAGCTTCTCAGTTGTGTTATTTTGACTGCTTCTGTGGCTGCTCGTTCACCTTGCAAAATAGACCATGATGAGAGAGGATAAGCTGCAGTCTTCTGTGAGTTCAGAGTTTTTATTGGGGAAATAAAAGGTGTGAGGGTGTTGACAGTAAGTACTTAACTCAGAAAGATTTTCTATTAGGGAGCTGGGCTTCTGGGTGGCAGAATATCAGTGAATGAGTCATACAGAATAAGATTTTTCTTTACAAGAAAAACAGAAGTATTAGGAACAATGCAACATAGAACTATTCCCTATTGGTACTGCAGGGCACTGTTTCTTTGACTTAGATTCTGTCCATTACTGATGGGCAACAATACATGAAAGAGAACAGAGAAATCTTGGCAGAAATGGAAACAATCTCATGTCCATTCCATTCTGGGAAAATAAAAAGATTTTATAATCTAATATTGAATTTATAGTACATGGTGACCAGGATGGCAATACTGAACAAATTTCCTTAGGTTTATTTGGAAAACAGTTAAGTAGTCATTCAGTTCTCTTGCTCTTTTTAAAGGTGATGTGGGGGTCTTAGGAATTAGTCACTTAGCGGCAACTGGAAGATCACAATGAGATGAGGGGACAACTTTCTTTTCTCCACGTTTTCTGTGGATGTTTCTTAGGCAGCGAAATCGGAAGTATGCACACTTTCTTCGGAGCTAGGAAGCAGTATGCTATGGCTTCAGTCAGGAGAGTTGGCAAATTTGGACTACAGCTTTGGTCTGGTTTGATTTCTCAGGAAGGGAAAAGGAATGATGATGTTGGTTTAAGTAGAAGACTGGGACAGTAGTTCTGGATTCACTAAAGCTACGAATAGATAACAAGGAAAGGAATGGATGCATCCCCTCAGTAAGGGAACATCACAGCCAACTCACAAGATTAGGAGTTGTAGGAATGTGTTTTATCAGTGTTGGTTGCATTTTGAAAGGCTTTTTGAGGTCTTGGACTGAGAGCTGACCTAGGTCTCTACAACTCAGGATGAATAAAGTGCTTGTGAGCAGTCTGGGACGTGTACTGGCCAAGCTGTGTACAACAGGCCTCCATCTGACATCGGACCTTTTGTACTTCTAGGATTCATCATTGAGTGATTAACAGCTGGACAGCCAAGAGCTTCTAGTGGGACCTTCCTATCAAACTATGGGGAAAAAGAAATTCCCATGTGCTCTTTCTGTTGGACACTGGATTTGAATGTAGATTATAAGAAATTGTGTTTTGCAAAGTGACTGGTAACTTGACTTGTCTAAAGACACTTTCAAACTAGCTACACCCCTACCCCACCAATTTAGAAACTGATCCAGGAAGAATGGTTTGTCTCTACATGCTCCTTGAAAGAATTATAGAATTATAACTAATCTCAGTTGACCCATCAGAGGTGACCTACATGAAAATATTTTTAGCTGTAGACTCAATAAACCTCTTAATGCCTCTTTAAGAAGGCATCCCTTAAAAGTTTTTTTCTGGATTTTTAATTTTCCAAGGGGCAGACAGCCCTTGGAGTATTGATGTCAAGGGCTGGCTTTCACAGCTTACCCATTGCTAACAGATATTTTCTACGAAGAGAATAGATTGCTTGCATCTGACAACAGGAGAAAGTCCCATGTTTATCAATGTTTCCACTTTGAAAAGCCTTTTGGCCAGATTAATGGGAACAGAGCTGCAGCATGTGCTGGAGGAAGGCTGGAGTGCTGCCTGGTGTTACGGCAAGAGAGCAAGGAGTCTGCTGCCTGCAAAGGCTAAAAGGCAAAGGAAAAGGGCAAGGAAGAAGGGCATTCAAGGACAGGCAGAAGCACAAGTGGTAGCAGTCCTAATGCCAGGAAGATGGTAGTCCTGGTAATGTAAACCCAGCTGGTGTCACCTTTTCTTCTAGCAGTTACTGTAATGAGTCACTGAAAAGAGCAGCTGATGACCCCCGAGCAGGTGCTGCAGCTTGTACAGCTATCTGGGGTCATGAGAAGTCACCCCGCTTTGTTGCAACAGGCTTCCTAAGCCTACAGGGCAGATCCAGGTGTCTACAAAGCAGTGCTCCCAAGACTGATCTTTTTGCCTTTCTCTCTGACCTTCACCCCGTCCCTTGTCTAGATGTGCCCCTAGGCCAGCTTCCTTGCTCCCTACATGCACCAGCATGCCTTAACTCTCTGACTTTAGAGCACACAGCTGTCAAGTACCTCTTTAAGAAATAACCTCTCATCATGTCTGGATAGCAAATAGAAAGGGTAACCTTTACTTCAGTTGTTCCCTATTATAATCTTAATTATGTTACTAAACATACCTCAACCTCAGTGACTACTAGATGTGAAATGCAGCCATTAAATGGATGCCTATAAAGCTTTGGATATGGGAACACTTGCTGTAGGCTGCAGTATGGTCTCCTATATGCTTGTCTACAGCAAAGGCTGTGGTCTGAGATTTGCCAAAATTGAATAAACAGCCCGTTAACTGCCCATGGGCATGGACTGAGACAAATTGTATTCACCTTTGTGGCAGCTAATCATGACTGAATCTTGGTATTTCCAGAGAGTGCACCCTGCTCTTTGGGGCCAGGATTTCCATGGCCCCACACAGAACAGCATTCTCTTGGTACTCATAAAAAGGCTGAAAAACGTAAGCAAACACCAAAGTTAGAAAGTGTGTCTATAAGCATATATGTGTCTATGTAGTTAAATCATTTATGCTAATAGCTTGTGATAGAGTAACACCTAAGTTTGTAATCCTATGATGCAGCGAAAGACCTAAAATTGTATTTCAGTGCTTATGCTGTTAGTTGTTCTGTAAATATATATGGTTTTTTTTTTCATGGTAGAATGGAGGTAGGCAAAGCCACATGAAAATCTTCTTTGAGTAGAGATATCAAAATATGTGTCTTAAATTGTGCCAGAAAAACAGCTTACCTTGATGATACACTAAATGTTCCTGTGCATAAGGCATGATTATCTAGCTGACCTTTGAAATGCCCCCATGAAATCATGCTAAGCTTCTAGTTCTGCTTGGCAAATTTAATGCAAGATAAAGATTAAAGCTACCAAGCATGTTGTCTTTTTGTTTTCTGAATATACAGAACTTGTGCTTATGTTGATCTTGGCAACAAATGAGATTAAAAAAGGTCATCTAAAGATAAGATTGCTTATCCTAACTACCTATACTCTTTCTTCCTCCTAGTCTCCCAGTTAATCTTCGCTTGTACTGTTGCATGCCTGGGGTGGGGGAAAAAGAAGCAGTGGTGTTTCTTCTGAGCTAGCCTAGAATTATCTTCCCCCTTCCATGGGGCATCCAGAAATGATGGAACACTTTTGCTGTGGTAGGAAAAAAACTGTTGTTGTATTCAGTGAAAAAAAAAAAAAAGAGCTTGCCATAGGAGAGTGAATCCTCTGCCTGGCACGTGTTGCAGACCTTATGAGCTTCCTGTGACCTTGCTGTATTTCCTGGGAATAATCAGTATTAGCCCCATCTCTTGTGCAGTGAGATACATACTATCCCCTTTTAGAGGTGGCAAAGGGGTTGATCTGCTAGCTATCAGGACTGCAGTGTCTTACACCAAACATCATCTTTGCTGAAATGAGGAGCAAAGTTCAGCTAGATATAACAGGTCTGGGACTATGCTTTGCCTAGGTGTGTGTGCACACTGAGAAGGGCTGAGTGGGAAATTAGTGGGCAGCAGGCTGGCAGACAGGGACAGCGCTCCCTGGAAGAGGGGTGGATAGAAATAGGGAATTTTCTTATTCAGAACTTGATTCCAGTGAGATTAAACTTTATTCTTTGCTTCTGAAATTGACTGAAGCAACCAACCTTGTTTCTTGGGTTGACCAAAGCAAATATTTAGTTAGGGAAAGGACAATCATTGTATTTACTCCTATTTTTGGAGTAATATAATTCATTCCACATGACAAGTCAGGGCCAGATGTATCTCTGTGGCTAAAGTTGAAGTTAAGACTTTCTCTGAATGTACCAGCTGGGAATTAAGATCAGATGTCAGTTATGTTGTGAAATAACCAGACTATCATTCCACAGCCAAATTCCCTACAGCAAGCCAACATTTGGCAGCTGGGAAAGAAGGGGAAGAGTGGTGAGTATGGGGTGGTGGTGTGACACAGTGGCCTAGATTCGTAAATTAGAATTAATTAGGGAAGGGGAGGTAGGGATTTTGAGCCTTCCCAGTACATGGACAAGCGCTTAAGGCATGAGAAGGTGACAATTACTGTTTTGTACACAACTTAAGATGGTTAAAAATGTAAACAGTGTGGTCCACTGCAGCATTTCTCAGAAGGCACACATACAGACATTGGAAGTATATCAGGGGGCATTTATACGTGCCTGGCGTATACAGAGAGCAGACTGGGGTGGGGGGAAGAAGGGGACAGACAAAAAAAAACCCACCACCCTTTTGTCACCCTTTTGTCACAGCAGAGACAGAAACTGCAAAACACAAGACTTCTGAAAGAACGAAAAGCAGCAGCAGTCTAGTTTCCATGGCATATTTTTTCAGGCAATGGCAGAGGAGGTGAAGGTCAGTCTCTTCCCATGCCAGAGGCAGCTGACTGACCCACTAACCAGCTTTGGCTGGCACTGCGCCGTGCCCTTTCCCTCACACACCCAAGGGAGGGAAGCAGGAGCTGCCCAGAAGTCACGAGATGATTACAAATGTGCCTCAGCACCCACGGCCTCGCTGCACTGACCCCCATCTTAAGGTGAAGTTATGCTACAGACAGAGCCAATGCACCAGCTGGCTCCTGCCAAGAAGGGAAGACTGCCTCTGGTACTTGCTTGAGCTGCTCCCTGCTAAGCCAATTCAGCTTTCAAATCCAGCAAACTATTCACTTTTGTCTTTCTGAATTTAGGTAATTGAATTGGCTAAGCCCAGGATCAGAGAAGTGGCAGGAGAAGGAAAGGGAGATGGGGACCATACGAACGTGGCAGCAGAGGAGGAAGGAACAGAGAAATCAGGAGCAGGACAAGGGGCAAAGGGAAGAAATATGGAAGTATCAGGAGGTGAAGAGTCCTTGGTCTTGCAGTAGAGCAGAGCTGGGAAAGATGTCAGTACTGGTCCAAAGAAACACCTACCATAAGCTGCATAATTACTTATTTCAGAATGAGAAATCTTACAAATGAGATATAGTGAGGAAGGTCCCAGAGCACAGGGTGTCCCTCTACATGAGGGGTTTGAGCAGATCTAACTGAGAAAATGGACAAAGTAACTATTACAAAAAAAGGGACCAAGAAGTGATAAGCAACTACCCATATGTCCTAGGAATACATTCACATATTTCTATTGTGAAAACAATGGGCACCTGTAGATGCCAATGGCTGCTATTAGACTGAGAAAAGGACAGTTGGTTTAAGGTGAATAAAGGCTGTGACGTCCTATATGTGGCTCTCGGTTTAATTGTCACTGGCCTTGCCTATAAGCACAAGTGAAGATCAAAGAGGAGGGTTATTCCAACTTTTGTGATTTACAAGTCTGGCCAAAGGATGAAGAGATAAAAATAAAGTTATATATCTGTTCCAACTAAATTACAGACAAACAACATGGAACAGTTTCTTCCTTCAGAAAACTCAATCTCATGGAAATAATAAATCACAGGTATGTGACAGTTTCAGCAATTTTTGGTGATAAAAGACCAAAAGAATTGCTTCAACTCTTATATTTAATTCTAATAACCAATTTACTTCCAGTAAGGTAAAATATTTAAACTCACTTGGTGTTAGCTCCATATTAATATTAATTTGCTTCATATATTTTAACATTACCAAAACCACTTATTCAAGGGAAATATTTCAATTTTCACACTGAAATATTTCCAAATAACCATTAATTTTCTTCTCCATAGCAAAAGGAAAGTAATCTGGGTTTAAATTCTAAATGAGAATGCAATCTTTCTCAGAGGAACAAAGCTGTAAAATCATAAAAAATGGAGCACAAAACAGCTACAAGAGGATGCATTGATTCTGTTCTCATTTTTCAGCTTCTCTTTTGCTGATACAAGAATAGGATTTATCAGATACGAATATGAAGTCAAGAGGAAAAACATGCTAGGGAAAGGTTCATATCAAACTGCAGCAAATATTTAAATCAAGATCAGATGCTGCAGTGAAACAAAAATATAGCAGAGCATCAGCACAGTGTATGAACTGACAGTGCTTGTTTGGGAAATCTGCTTCAGTCTTCAAGAATTTAGTCAAAACTCTTTGTATGAATTTATTTCTCTAATGACAAATTCTGAACATATATGCTTATCAAAGTAAAATCTGTATTATAAAATGTGTATTGCTACGGGCTATTCATTTAACACTAGACAACGAGCCCTGTAGTATGAATTTGACTGAACTGAATGACTGAGAAGTAGAAAAGCAGCAAATACACAATGAGAATGTGCATGCAACTTTTTCTTGAGAAACAACAACAAAAAATTCTGTAGCAGTCAGCACTGACCTATAAAAATAACTCTAAAATGAACTCACTCTACATACAATGTCAAATTCCCGGATGAGCTACGTGAGTTAGTTTCAGAATGATTCAGTTATAACGGAGATGAGATGCTTGTATTTTAGCATATGAATCTTTGGATGGGCTGCAATTTAGACAACTTTGGCCACACAACTTTGGTGTTTTAAATGAGGCCTTCAGTCTCTTCCTGTGGAGGCCAATAGAAGTTTCGCAAATTATGCAGACCGTGATGCTAATGTTGCTTATGCAAATTGTCTCTAGCTGAAGAAGTAGCGCTAGTTATGTTTTAATTATAAACATTAATGGCTGGGGGCGGTGGATGGAATCTATCTTTCAATTGCCATCTCATGTGGTCTCAAATACCTCGTTAATTTGTTCAGCTGAGTTGCTTATAAGATTGTTGCACAATAGTGAGAGAAGTGGTAAATCCTGACGAATGCTTACTTTGTAGAGAGATGGTTGTTTAACTGAGCCCTCACCATCACATCCTACGCTGTTGTGTGAAACCTTAATTCTCTGAAGCCTTAAGCTCATGCTTGAAGGATGTACTCCAGGGTCTCTAGTCAAAGGAAAGACTTTCATTGACCTCACTTATCACTGTAAGATTGGAGTGTGAGTTTGAGTGTATTATGAGAAATTCATTTTCATACAACTGTTTCAAAATTGATCAGGAGTTGCATTGGTCTGAGCATACTAATCATTGACTGGGGACACTGGGCAATTTGTCACCATTGTACCTGTAGAAGACAACTAATGTGACTACATAGATGTGCTTAATTTCTGCTCTCACTGTCTGCCCCTGCCTTTGTTCCTCCTCTTTGCTGTTTTCTTCAATTGAAGATGGAGCTAGAGCCCCCTTCTCTGGACATGTTTTAGCGGGAGAAGAGAACAGCAGCAGTCCCCATCCTGTCATTCACCACCCAGGAGCATGTTTGCTCAGGATCACAGCTCCTTCCTCACCTCAACCATACAACAACTACATGCAGCCTCTCTTCTAGTTATCCCTGCTCCTCAACTGAAGTTCAGGCAACCATACCACATAGGTGGCCTGTCTCCTTTCAGTGAATCACTGCTGTCCTATTTTATGGGTACAGAACAGCACTTGGTCTTTCTGGTACAAATTTCATACTATTTTTCTCACTGAAATGCATCACTGGAGTAAGGGGGACCACTCAAAGTGAAAGTGTTATTCAAGCAGAGCTGTTTACTAATTTCTCAAACTAAATGCAAATTCACCAACAGATTTGAAATGTGAATACTATGATTTGCAGCAACTGAAGATCTGGACCTGGTGTTTATTTTTAAATCCTAGTACCAATGGATAGGGAGTTGTTGATTTATAATGGCATTTAAACAACTGGTGACACTGGAAGTCTACAGTAATGTTCTTGCTGATTGTGAACTTCTGTAGGATTCCTAGTTAAGTTGGGAGCTTAACAGGTTCTTGTTTTCTGCTGTATAGATTATTTGCCTACTAAACAATGAGGTCATATCTAGTGTCATCTAGATGAAAATGAAATGGTAATTAGACCAACAAAAGGAATTAGGTATTGTTATATTTGCCATTTCAACAGCTCTCTTGAAACACTTGATCCCCTGGGATAAAATTTACAGCCTAGAGTTAAGGCTGTGCCTGAATTTCCTGTGCAACACTTGGGCAGAATGGTGAATTCTTCAAAATGGGATTCACAACAGCCAGAGCCTTGCACAGTTAGCTGCCTACAAAAACTGACAGGAGGATGATGGGGACGGATGTTTACTTTAAGCCAATGAGAGATGCATAGCTTAGATGCCTTCCTCACTGACCTTAAATAACATCCTTCCTCTCTAAACAAAATGAAAAAGCTCTCTATTCCTGTTAAAGCAGAGTTAGAGGGTGAAGAGCCTTCCCCAAGTCCTCCTCCTCGCACTATAATTCAATGATTAAAACAGAGGTCCAGGCTGAGGAAGGTCACTTACAACAACTCCTGTAACACAGCTGGTTGGCCTGTAGATGAAGCCGTAGCCAGCTCTGATGGTTTCAGCCACTCTTCTCTAGCTGTGCTCTGGAATAGCTGCTCCAAACTTCCAGCTCCACAAACAGGGTCCTCAGAGACCTTTCAGGAAAAGGCAGACTGCCCAAATTGTCTCTTCTTTCTCTCCATTTTCAGGAAGCCTAGAGGCTACAGGATTGATTCAGTGTGACTGGCCACAATGGGCACCAGCCGGTTGTCCAACATCTTCACGACACGGGGATAACTTCCATTAAGTCCCTCAGATCTCCACTATAGCTGATTTGAACAGAAAGGTCCCTAAAGAGTGTGCGGCATGCAACGTACATCACCCCCATCTAGGCTGCCTCCCCTCCACCCCCGCTCTCTCAGCTCCCCTCGCCCTCTGTTACGTGCCACCTTCTGTGGCACTTGGGAAGTCCGTGCTCTGTTTGTGCTGGCATTACGTGGTTCTGTCATCCAGCCTGTGGCTTGGTTTAGCCATCTGCAAGGTGTAACTGTTCGGTACAATTATCTTCCCTTCTCCAACTGGAAGGAAAAAATCCAAGAATTTCAAATCCCTGGTATTTAAAGAATCAAGGGAACCGAGACTACTATAACGAAGACCTACATTTATGCACAGTGCATATGTTTATATCCCACCCACGCACTCTGCTGACAGCATCTTCACCTATGTTCAGCTCCATAATCTCCTCTCCAGAATTTCTTACCGCATTTTCAATTGTTAAGAAGGGGCTAATACACGCTAAGCAGATTACTGGTTACTGTTTACACAAGCAAACATTTCCTTTCATTACAAATGTTAGTTCCACACTGTTCTCATGAGTTTCCACCTCTCAGGGGTGCAGAATGAAGGACCAGCTGTTTCTGTGTCCACAGTTTCTCTGCAGAATGAGAACCTCTGTAAGTAGATGAATATAAAATAATCTTCATGTGTATTTCCTGGTGGATGGATCGTGCTGCAAGACAAGATTCAAAATGCATCATAAGTCTAGTAAAATATTCTGCCGGAGAAATTGTTCCTTATGTACATATCTATCTCTAGAATAATTCCCTAAATATTATTAGTCTTAGAGTTGGGAAGACAAATATCTAGTCTTTAGAGCAATAACAGATTTGAATTCTTTTCTTAGGTCAAGACCAAGGAGGAGGCTTTGCTGAGAATCTGTCTCAGCAGCTGTTGCAAGGTGCTAATTATTAGGTCTTTTTATGACAAGATATTTGGTCTTTAAGATGCAACATTATTTGCCACCCAGCAGTTACCAGATATAGTAATATCCATAACCGTAATTAAGAATAATATAGTTAATGTAGAAATGACACAACTTAAGAGAGAAAACAGTAGCCCCATTACAAGCAGAAAAATGAACTTGTGCTCTGCAAGACAAGATTTGAAAAATTTAACCCTGGTGGCTATCCCCCCCCAGTTTGTTAGTCATACTCTTTTTTTTCTTAGTTTTCTGTCTTAAAGAATAGCATCCTTCAAAAGTAACTAATTAAAAAAAGCTAAGATTGCAAGTTAGCAATGGGCATAGTCATTGCTGTATCTCACCTGTAGGATCTATAAAGCTGTATGGGATCTTTTGCAGTAAACTGTTGCCACATACGTATCAGGCCACAAATTTATGAAACAAACATAATGTGAAAATATAAAAAAATAATGGATGATGTTCATGTGAACAGTATTAGGCTATTTGTTCTATGCAATAGCTTTGAAACGATGAAGAGTAAAGGCAATGGTTGTGATATCAGACCTGAAAAGCAAATGGTAACTCTCAGGATTTACCTGTTTAACTTTGAGAATGAAAAACAGATCACACCAAGCAATTCAAGATATGAAAATGTATTGCTTCTCCTACCAGAACCAGTTACATTGGTTTCCAGCCACCCTTCAAGATGAAAATACACTAAGTGCTGGAGGATTTTTCCTGCTTTTAGAAATAAATTGACAAAGCAAGACTCTGGTCACAGAACTCAGTCACTGTTTTCATTCCTTTAGCATGAGGTGGATAGCTCTTGAGTATTGGTGAGTGGATTACATGCACTATGGATTAACCAGAGCCTTGCTGGCAGCACAGTGATGCCGAGTGCACGCTGCATAGCACATGCCCCTTGCACCACACTCTTCTCTACCTGCTATCATTTAAAATGAGTTATGTTCTTGAGAGAGACCTGTTTAGAAACAGGTTGGTCAAAGGCAAATGCGCTCAATATGTTTTGTTAGTTAACGCGTTTTGTATTATCTTCTAAATTTGGATTACTACGTTTCTCCCTCCCGCATCACTTGGAGTAAGCAAGGGTTGGCAGCAGAATTAGCATTTCAACAGACAGAATTTTTAGGACATGGGATGCATCTAGATCTAAGGACCTCCCATATATTTTGAGATTCAGCAATAGTTACAAAATAGTTTACACAATATCAGCCAAAGTAACCAGAGAAAGTACCTTCTGATATGGCTTCCAAAATTAAGTTCCCAGTTTTCCAAGAGCATGAAACAGAGCCCGTAAAGAGATTTTTCAAAAGCTGCCCCTACTACATCCATGCTTCAGCCATAGTACAGAGAAAATAGGGGTCTACCTCTACAGTATGACTTAGTGTTAGATCCTAGCAAAAGGTGTATGAAATGGATGCTTGGTTTTTTTTTCCTTTGAAAAAGATGATGGCAGAAGCCTACAGAAAACTCCCGAGGCTGCTTTATCTATCTGCTTTTAGAGTTTGTATTGCTCCTGTGTGGGAAAATAATGGAAGATTGGCAAGGAGGACTGTAAACGTGCTCAAGTGACTTGCAGCTGGGGTGCTGAAAAACGTATATATCATACTAATTGTTGTTTGGCCTTGTGTGTTGGACAAGTAGATCATCTGCGTTTAGATAACACAGGCCCGTGATAGACTTAGAGGCATCCTCTTGAACATGCTTGAGATTCCTGTCCTGCTGTGGGAAAGATCAAAGCACAGTGGTAAACTACGCCTGCGTGAGTCCCTGATAAACCCTGAAAACAGTAGGTTCATTGATCCTCTAACATGGATCGAGCTCCGCGATGCCTGTGTTCCCACTTGTGTGCCTCTGCCTGGGTGCTGCTTCAGGGATCCCCCAGTTAGTGAGGTAAGGAAAATGAACTTACTCTGCATTTCATCTGTGGTTTTGTGCTTGTTCCTATGTCCTGCCTATGCCAGCTCACACATTTGGTGTAGTCGGCAGGATCCAGGAACAGCCATGCCATGGCTGGCAAGAAAGTCGGGGACTGGGGAGGCCATGACAGTGACTTCCCATATTCTGGGATGGCCCAGTACTGAGTGCTGGACCCTCGTGGCCACTTTCCTGGCTACGTGGGCTCCGCCAGAAGCACGGCCTGAAACAGATGACGGGGCGGTGGTTACCCCCCAGACAATTGAAATGGCTATGTGTGGATTGCCATGGAAAGCAGCATCGGATTCTTCTTGCAAGTTAGTGATGAGATTGGGATGGTTATTAGTTACTGGTCTTAGAGCTCTTGACTGAAGTTGTTGCATTACGGAGTACAATGAGAGAATTGGAAAAGGAAGTCAGGACTTTACAAAATGCAAAGGCGATCTTGCAAGAAGTAATTACTACTCAAGCAGAGCGGTGCCATGAGCTGCAAGATGCTGTAGAACAGTTGATAGCACATATTGCTAATAAATGGGGAGGTGGAGTGAGTGAGCAGCTGTGTGCTGCTTAGTTGCCGGCTGGGGTTAAACCACAACAGTCCTTTTTTGGCACCCAGCATGGAGCATGAAGGGTTCGAGATAACGACAGATTTGACTGGAATCTGCTGGATTGAATTTATAGCTGTTATTGCTGTTTGGCTATTAATCAGCAGGCTCCTGTGCTTGCCATGGGGCTTCCTTGCGTTACTGTATGTTAGAGTCTTGTGCTCATTAGTGCCTGCTTTTTGCTTTCACTGCTTGCTGTACTGCTTATCATCTTACTCAGCTGTGCCTGGGAACATTTTGATAACAGCAATGGCTCACATGTTGATTACAGGATTGAATCCAGACAGGGTAGCAGTAATGAGAAGTATCAAAAAGCAGCTTTTGAGAGGAGCGCCTGCCTCACTAAAACCCTTGATTATACCAGCAGTCACCTATACCAGCACGCCTATATCATAATTAACATGGTAGCAAAATGGAAAGGATTAAGGCAGAAGCTTTTGGTGGTTAAATGATGGACAGATGGCATGCCTGTTGAATTTAGATGCCAGACGTTGGGTTGGTTTGGTATCTGTTTACAGAAGTTTGTAAGGTGCATGCAGGTTTCCTGGTAGATTGTACCCCCATCAAACTATATTTGATTTCTATCACGTGGCCTTTCAGGCCTTCCTTCATAGTCCTGGAGTTATGGGGAAATGATTATGGCCTGGATTCAGGAAAGGATTTAGGGTATGTCTGCAACACAGATTGCAGCATAGTATATGTAATGATACTTGAGATAAATGGGACAATCTTGAAACTGCATATTGTACAACTGCAGTAGGGTTAGTTGGTAGCGCTTGTGACAAGGTTGCATCAGCTTTCTCAGATGTCCCAGATTTTAGAGCTAGCTCCAGGATCTTTATCCTAAACAGCTATGTGCAGGGCAGATAAAACTGTAACTGGAATTAAATGACTAAACTGAAAAATGTGAAGGGAAAAAAAAAAGGGGGGAGGAAAAAAAGAAGGGATTAGAATAGGTTTGGGGAGGAAGAACAATTATCTTTACTTATAGGCCTGGAGATAAAAGGGAGATGACGTAGCCAGTGATGAGCCAGAAGTTCAGTGTATCAAACTAATCTATCTTTTTGATGAGACACGTGCTCTGCCAGGGAAGGCAAATGGGATCTGTCCCGTCCATATGTACCTCAGCTGATTTTGTTTTGGTTTGGTTTTGTTTTTTTTTTCATGAGAAGCTATTTGCTAAGCTGGCGATGACATAGTGAGGAAATGGCAAGAGCTGTTGGAGAGCAGCGCAAAGAGATAAAAACGGGTACTGAAAAAGAGCAGGCATACACAGGAAGGGGAGTGCAGTGTTGGTGAGCGAACTTGGTGCTGTGTACTGGGAAATCACAATACATTTACAAATTGATCTAAGCTGAGATGGGGAAGGACCTGGATTTATCAGCTGATCATAATATGATTATAAGTAATCAGAATCAGTGGTTCAGTTTCTCTAGCAAAGATCGTGTAAGGCTCTAATGAAACCCCATCTGAAGGACTGGTTACAGCACTGGTCGGGGAGCATTTGTAGCACCTTTCCCATGAAAGGAAGCTAGAGGAGCTCAGCTCCCCAAGTATCAGAGGATGAGGGCTGGCAGGGAATAAGGCTTAGCGCTCCAAACATTGTCAGCAACATAAAGGAGAGATACTAATGTAAAAGGACAAAGTACAAGAGCAGATGGTTATGAATTGGTCATGTATCAGTGGTAGACATAAGACTTCTTCTAACTGTTAAAGAAATGAGGCTCAGGAACAGCCTTCTAGTGACAATTTAGGGATAAAAATGATTTTTTAAATGGAGTTGATCTCTACCAGCAAAATTGAGATTAGCCCTGAAAAACCTATTGATGGGATAATGCTCTGAAAATCCTCCGCTCCCATGCCATTTAACTGTCTCTCCCTGTCGAATTTCTGCAGATGTTCAGTAATGGCCCTCTCTGAACACCTCAGTGTCTCTTTTCCAAAAGCATGGATTAAGAAATGGTATTCTCCTGCACGTAAGCTCTCAGTAAATAGCATGAGAGAACACATGGAGAGAATACAAAATATAGCAGAGCTGGCCCTTTCCTTCAGAAGAGAATGGAAAAAGGGTAGGGGTCACAGTCACCTTTTTAATGAAATAGGACTCTTCTAGGAAGCGTGGGATGTGGTTTCATCTCCCTTTTCAGCTCCCTCCCTGCCTGTGAACGGAAATGGGTTCAGTCTCTCACCTTCCTCTTCCCTAAATGAAGGGAAGTGCCTAAATGACAGACAGGATTGGGATTAGGACATTCTCTACTCTGCTCATTGAAATGGTAAGATGATGAATGGATGAAGATGCATGGCCCAACAAGACGGGGGTGGCTAGAGAGCTAAGTTAGAGGTGGGAAAATGGGAAGTATGGCCCAGTGCTTGTGGTGCTCACTTAGAGACGGAATTCAGAGTTTCTCATCATAGTGTTTTGTCTGAGGCTTGTTCAAAATCTCCCTGGTAAAACTATCTAGTGATTGCTCAGTATGGCTTCAAGCCCACTCAGATTGAAGAAGAACTTGAATCCTGCTCTCTCTCTTCCTGGCAATGCGTTTTCTACAAATAAAAAATTGCGCAACACAGCCTATCCTAGGCGGATTTGGAAAGTATGAGCTCCTCTCGGACTCAAAAGAGAGGTTTTTAAATCCCATTGTTAGGATATGATGGTGCATGGAAGTAGCTGAAGAGGCTTTCTGCAGCCCTGAGTGAGGCAAATAAATCCTAGAGGATTTCAGACATGCTGTTCTCTTGGTTTTTTTCATAGTCCAGCTCTGGGGAGCTCGCCGCCGGGCAGGGTAATTGTTGTGACTTCCCTTCTGAGCCACTCAATCTCCACCAGTATTACAGCGGAAGCCTCATGGAAACACTGGGATTTGCGGTGACAGAGAGGAGTCACATACAAATACCAGTTCCTTTTACAACTTTTAGAGGAAACTGGCACCTTTTACACGGAGCTAAACCCTGCCTGGACATGTTCAGATGCATTTAAGACTTACAGAGGCCTTGAGCAGAGAAACATTTAGGGCACATCTCTGGCCTGCAATGCAGCACTCCACAGAAATACCTGAACTGGTTGTGAGGAAAATAGTCTGCAGAGCTGAAAGCATGATGATATTGCTATACTGATGCACAGAAGTCAGGGCTGGTTGACATCAACACAGCACGCTCTTCATACAGGCATATTATGTAGCAAATAGACAGATCTCGCACAGTACTGTGCTAGTAAAGGTATGGGCCTGTTTGCAGCTGAGTTAGATGTCGTGATGAGGCACTGCATTAAGCAGTTCTGCAAAGACAATGGCAAGTGATCATATTAATCAGTTGGTGCCAATCACTCTTATCAGTGTGCTACAGATTTTCCGGAGGTCTTCAGGTGCTTAAAGATGCCATTATGAGACCTCCAAAAGTCCACCAGTGCCTGGTTTGATGGGTCAGTCAGCTGGGTGCTATTGAAACTCCGCTAGATGACACCGTTTTAGAATTCAAATGGCATTTAGCTGCTTTGTCTGTAAAGTGTTGGTAGAACACGAGCACAGAATTGTGTAAGTGAATGGTTTCAGATACTCAGAAAAAAGCAAATTATTCTGTGATCTTCCCTTTCTAAGCCTAGTATTATCATAATGAATTTTCTTAAGTTTATTACAGGATTATTGAACAGTGCCTGCTCTTACAGCAGGTCATGAAATACGAACGATTGTGCACGCTAACATCACGGGCTCCTTTGAGCCTTGGATCACGAGGGTAATCGCTAAACCCGCGCTCCCCGCTGCCTGCACGGGCTGCAGGAGCTGTGCCGTGTCCCGCTACCCCACCGCACCTGAGCGCTGTGGCAGCCGCCAGCGCGGCCTCCGTTTTTCATCTGGAGACTAACGGGCGCCTTTCACGTTACCACAGCCCGGCTGCCAGGGCCTCACCGAACCCGGCCTGCGCCCTACTTCGCGGCGAACGGCTGCGGGTGGGGTGTGCCTGACCAGCCCCGCGGGACCGGTGCGTTGGGGGCAGGGAGAGGGCGGAGAGCCGAGGGCAGGAGGGGTCGGGGAACGGCGGGGGCCGCCCCGGGCGAGACGGCTGAGGAGGCGGAGGGAGGCGGGCGTGGGTCGCGCAGCGCCCTCCCTCTGACGGGGGGCGCCGGAGGAGGCGGGGCCTCGTTTGCATCTGCCCTGGGGTTGGCTGGGGCGCCGTGGGCCGCCGGGGCGGGGCGAGCGGTAGCGCGGGATTGGCTGCGGCGGGGGCCGGCGGCGCGGGGCGCGGCCGCCGTGTGAGCGGCGGGAGGCTCTCGCCGCTCGCGCCCCAGTCGCTGGGCAGCGGCGGCCGCTGCGGGAGCTGCGCTGTGCGTCACGGTCCGCGCGCCGCTCCTCGCCCGCCGGTGACGATGCTGGACCGCGAGCGCGGCTGGAGCGTCTCCTTCGCCGGCTGCGGCTTCCTGGGCGTCTACCACATCGGCGCCGCCACCTGCCTGCAGGAGCGCGCCCCCCACGTCATCCGCGACGCCCGGCACATCTACGGCGCCTCCGCCGGGGCGCTCGCCGGCGCCGTGCTCGTCGGAGGCGGCTCTCTGGGTCAGCGGCTCCGCCGGGCGGCGGCGGCGGCGGCAGGGGGGTCGGGCGGGCGAGGGCAGCGGGGCGGCGGGATGAGGTGACTGAGGCGAGGCGAGGCGAGACAAGGCACCGCGCCTGCCGCGGAGCGGGCCTGCGGGAAGGGGCGGGTGTGCCCGGTCGGGCCGAGCCGGGCTGGATGCCCCTGCGGCCGCGGCGCCGCTCCGGCCCCGGGCAGCTGGCGGGGCCCCCCTTCCCCCCCCCCCCCCCTCCTCCCTCTTTCTTCCCCCCTTCCTCCCGCCCTTCCCCTTTAATTTTCTGCCCCCCAAGAAGGAACATGACCGCTTTTACAAAATTAAATCCGAAGGGGTTATATGGCCCTGTAGGTGCCGGGCTGTCTTTTTTTCTATTCCCTTCTGTCTCATCCCGTGAACGTCTTACCTCCGAGTAAAAGACGCAGAAAAATCGTGGGTCTCCTTGTGGGTGGGGGAAGAGGCAGGTGGTAAAGTTAGCGTGTCCTCGCCGTGGATGGGTATGTAGCAACCTCCCGGGCTCAGGAAACGGTCTTGACGATGCCTTATCCGATTTCAACACTCAGAACTGTAGTCAAATGGTCGGAGTTTACAACCCCAGCTACAGGGACAGATAGGTGTGTCTCTCCAAGGAGCTCCGGTGCCTCCTGGCCTCGGAGTTGCAAATACCGGCTTGGTGACAACAGCTCTTACTTTTGCACAAGGTAAAGGAATTAAAAACCGTTGGGAAAGCGGGAAGTAGCTGAATCCTAGCACCCTTCAAAGCAAGCAGACTAACCCTGTCATCAGTTCGAAACAAAATATTGACGCTTTATTGGGAAATAATGCATCTCTTCTGCAGTTACCTTTGCACATGAAGCTTCAGTTAGCTTTAACTTGCTGCTTCTAAAGCTTCTCCTTTCTTGGGGTAAGGCTAAGAGAGTTAAGATCTGGGCTTAGGTTAGCTTTAACATGCTTTTCCTCTTTAATCTATGCAGAGTATATATTGCATAGGTCACTTAGGTATATGATTAGAAACAGTGGATTGATTAAAATCACTGATTTTAATTGTGATTTAGGTAATAAGAGGTAATCTCGTTTTGTGTTTGTACTGGATAAAAGGTGTTAGTTTGCAACTAAATATAGTCTCTCTTGTGAAATAAGTGCTTATTTTCTAGCACTAGGAAAAGTATACCTTACTTTTACCTATTTAGGGGTCATGAGAACCCAAATATACATTTGTCTAGTGAATTAGACATGCTAGACATTAAAGCAAGCTTGATACAAGTAAAATATCAAGGTGTTTAGGATAGTGACTGGAATGCAGTTAAAAAAGTGTGTGAAGTATCTGGAAATCTGAAAATAGTTTTCCTTTTAAACCAAAGAAATCCACTGAATAAAAGCTTGTCTGGTTCATGACTCAACACTGATTGTTTTTGTTAACGGTACCCTTAACAGGTTTAGAACTAGAAGGTTGTGTAAATTCACTTTTCATCTTACTTATAGATGGAGAAGAAAAACAATGAGTGCTTATTTTAAATTGGGAGAGGGTTTGGGTTTTGCTTTTAAATTTCTGAGGGAAGAATTCATGACTAAACGAACAGAAGTTCTCCGCACGTGCAAGAGAGTAATGCTGTGAAACCCTTGTCCCTCCTGCTTAGCTACTGATCTCTAAATTGAGTAATTGAGACTTGCAGACTTCAAATTATTCCTTTGTCTTTCCCTTCTCATATGCCAACTGAGATTTTTGCTTTTCTGTAATAGAATAGCTAGTATGTGTGCGATCACAGCCCGAGGTATTGTATTTCATGGACAAATGTGTTTCTTCTGGAAACTTTTTTTTTTTTTTAAAAAAAAGCCACTTGGGAATGTTGGAAGACAATTCAAAAGCAGCCACATTCTAAAATCTGTGAATCATTGTAAATTCATCAAACTAAGAAGATATTCCCATGTTAATTCTATATCTTTTCAGCTGTTAATTTTTTGTGAGTTTGTGTGAAAGCAGAGGATTGTAAATAACCTCTAAAGAAACACTGTGTAGTATAATAATTTGATGTATTTCATTAGTTCGTATCATATGCCTGCCTTACATTGATATACTTTAGTATGCAGTATTTGTTATTTCTGCAGTTGTGGTTATAAGTCCCACGTGTTTTCACAGTTGCATTTCATTGTGGGAAGACAGAGCCAGACTCTTCTCAGAGATGGGTAGCGGAAGGATGAGAGGCAGCAGACAAGAGCTGGAACGTGGCAAATTCTGATTAGGTATAAGGAAAAGAAAATTACTGTAAGGGTGGTAAAATACTGGAACAGGTGCCCAGACAGGTTGTGGGATCTCCGTCCTTGGAGGTGTTCAAGACTTGACTGGACCCAGACCTGAATTAGTACTCTTGTTGGAGCACTTAAAACTCTGAGTTGTGTATATATATGAACAGGGTTTTTGACTAAAATTGACATGCATATTTCATCTCTTACAGGTTTGTAGCAGGATGATTTAAATAGTTTTCTTTGTGCTTCATGTTATCTGTTGGATAGGTAAACTGAGAGTCTGTAGAATTTCGAGTTGGAATAAATGTAAACATTAGCCATTGAATGGAGGGAAAAAAGTGTACTTTTCCAGACTGAGGAAGAAGTTTCCTCCATGAAAGGTAGAGGGAGAAGCTTAGAAGTGACTGTTCTTTTAAGGATGAAGTGCATTCCAGTCTATTCCAAACTGGAACCGTTAAGGTACTCTCCTCTTGTTAGATCTTCCCCATGGATGTCTTGGAGATCTGGTATTTCGGTGGCGATGTGGTTATCCATTCTAGTGAGGCACTAAAGAGAACAGGTTTGCTGGGCTCGGGTTTTACTCTGTGGGAAACTAATTAATAATTATTTAACCACTGTCCTGGTTTTGGCTGGGATAGAGGGGATTTTCTTCCTAGTAGCTGGCATGTGTTTTGGATTTAGGATGAGAATAATGTTGATAACACACGGATGTTTTAGTTGTTGCTGAGCAGTGCTTACACTAAGTCAAGGACTTTTCAGCTTCTCATACTGCCCTGCCAGCAAGGAGGCTGGAGGTGCATAAGAAGCTGGGAGGGGACACAGCCAGGACAGCTGACCCAAACTGGCCAAAGGGATATTGCATACCCTATGATATCATGCTGAACAAAAAAACGGTGGAGTGGGCTGGAGGGACATGGCAGCTGCTTGGGAACTGGCTGGCCATCGGTCAGCGGGTGGTGAGCAATTGCATTGCACATCACTTGTTTTGTATATTCTTTTATCATTATTTTCCTTTTCTGTCCTATTAAATTTTCTTTATTTTAACCCACGAGTTTTACCTTTTTTCCAATTCTCTTCCCCACCCCACTGGGGGCGGGGGGAGTGAGCAAATGGCAGGCTAAACCACAACAACCATTAAAAACAGGAATATAGAAACATAGCTAGGAATATAGAACTACAACTAGAAACAGTTCACATTTAATAGGAACATTAATTTCTTTAGCTCTCTTGCGTTTCAAAAAATAAAACAGATGTACAAAGGTCTGCCTAAAATCCCAGTCTGACTTGAGCTCTAGCACTCTGTCCCCTTCTGAGAAGATACCATTTTGGAATACACCAGCCTAAGAGGTAACGGTATTTTAGTCCTGTTGAGGAAGGAAGGGAGAAGGAAAAAAACATTGGAATACTTTGAAGTCTGTTGAATTAATAATGAACAGCTTTTTAAATTTTCAGTGTTTTAATATTGTGTACTCGGGTAGACACAAAATATTCTTTTTTTTTTTTTTTTTTTCTTAGGAGCCCTTCTGGTATTTAAAATAGGTTACAATGAATAAAATATGTAAACTTGATTTTTTCTTTTTTTTTTTTTCTTCCTGTAGGCTACCTCAAATGTAGACATTCTTGTATATGAAAGAGATGGGTGAGCTGTGAAATCAAATTTCATTTTGATGGGTGGTTATTTTCTGAAAGGAAGTTGAAATGAGAGGAGTTCAAACCTAAACTGTTAGAGGTCATCAGTTTTGCAGCCCTTTAATGGGGTATGTAAAGTGAGCTGATACTTGCCTGGTATTTTTTACAGTGAGAGGTAAATAATCAGACCCCAAGGTTAGTAGAGGGCACTGGCTTACTTTATTTTTTCTGCAGAAGCAGGCCTGGAGCGCAAGTGAGTGAAGATGTTACCATGCTTCAAACTTAAGTAATAGCTTGAGCTTCAATTTGACAGGATGCTAGCTAGAAAAACAGGGTCAAGACCTGGCAGAGAAGGGAGAGTGCGTGTGTTTGTTTGCTCATGTGTCCATGCACCCAGTACTCTTAGTCTGTTTTTTAGAACGAGCAATTTGTTTGCCCAGTGCATAAGTTTTAAAAAATGTACTTATTTTGCAAAAGGAAATTAATGCATGCAATAAGACTGCTGTTCCTGGACTGAGTTTTGATAGCTCAGTGTCTCAGACTCCTGCAACGTGCCCGATTTCTCTCTTTAGAAAGTTTAGAAGATTGAACATTGCTAAATTAGCTTATTAAAAAAAAAGGGAGGTGGTAATTTATATCTGAGTGCATGAAAAGTAGAACTGCTAAAACTGTCTACATAACTGCTTCTGGAAATTACTTCTTCACTTGCCAGAATGTGACTTGTGCCATTTTTTTAATTGCATGTAAAATGTGTTTTACTATCATAAGCATATATTTGACCATGAACAGCAAGCTGTGTCTAAACTGTTTGCTGTCCTCTGGGGTGGGAGGTGGGGTCAGGCTACTGGTATCAGTGGATTCATGATTCAAGGCTTCACTCTGCAAGGGTGGAATGAAAAAAATCGTGGTGGTAAAAATGGAGTATGTCTGATACATCAGGTTTTTTTAGAGATACTCTTTTGAACATTGACTCTTGGTTTACTGTGTTAAGAATGAGAAAGGTTTAGGTATTGCTATTTGAGGAGGAAAAAATAACATTGTAGAAAGATAATATTTTTGGAAATTAATCTGAACTCAAGGGCTTAAGCAGAGTTGTTTCCAGTGCAGCGCCCACATTTAACTTGATAAGTTGAATCCTGTCTATTCTAGAAAGAGTCTATGTAAGTTAAAATATGCAAGTTCTGGAAATATTTTTAGATGACCTTGTAGCATATCACTCAGGTAAATAACCTGTTACTTTGACCTTCCTCCCCACCCCCTTTCCTCTACCAAGTTGACGAGCTTATCGGGCATTTTCCTCCAAGTATGCACTGGAGAAACATGACATTAAAAATTCAAACAAAACATTGCAGGTGGATGAGCTGCTGTTCGTACTATGACTAAGCGTGTTTGTTGTTAAAATGATTTTAGTGTTCTTTGGGAACAATCGTGTCTTCTGTAGTGGTTTGACCTAGTTCCCAAATGCTGATTTAATTGGAGAAAAATTATTGTATGTCTGTTACGTATTGGTAAAAATGCACCTATTTAGCTGGAGACCTGTGTGAGAGGTATTACAGATCTCTTCCACATTCCTTACCCACTGTTTTAAAAACTTCCCTCCTGACATTCCTTACCGTAAGTTCACATTTAATATTCCCTTTATTTTGTTTATATATAAATGAAGATAAATGGTGCTCTGAAACCTTAAGTTCCGTTAAAGTCCAACAAGTGTTACTAGCTGTGATGAACCCAGGGGCTCTGCTTCTTCAGCAGACATACTGTGGACCTTAAATCTGTGCATCATACACTGTAGGTTTTTATGGGTGTTGCATATGGAATATGTCCATGCATGCATGCCTATGGAAGGTCACTCACCTTTGTTTTTTTCCTTAAAGAATGTGTTTCTGGAATGAATAATTCCTAACGGAAGCATCTTATATGGGTATTTTACACCTACAGTCTACATATAAATAACATATAAGTAACTTAGTGGCTGGGTCTTCACCTAGAGTTCTATTTCAAAGTCTAAAGCGATATTTTTCCCCCCCTCACAAAACTCCTAAACTGTGTTAAACATTAGTGTACAGTTATTTTATCTGTTAAAAAGCTCTTGAATTTTCATGCTGGCAATCAGAGACAAAAGTTGGAGCTCTAGACATGCTTTATTACTGGAAGTGTGTTTTTTGGGTTTTGACATATCTTCTGTTGCATTTTGGTTTCAGCTCAAGCTTGTGCAGATGTTCTGGCATTAGCCAAAGAAGCTAGAAAGCGAAATCTTGGTCCTCTTCATCCTTCCTTTAATGTGATAAAGATAATAAGAGATGGACTGATGAGAAATCTTCCAGAAAACACTCACCAGTTGTCATCGGGCAGACTGTGTATTTCGCTAACCAGAGTATCAGATGGTAAAAATGCATTGATATCTAATTTTAACTCTAAAGAAGAAGTTGTTCAGGTATGTTTATTTTTGGCAACTTTTAAAAGTTTCTGTAATCTTAAGTCTGTTTAATGTCATCCATTGGATTTCCATTTTAAACATTTTAGGATATTGTGACTTTGACAGTATTTTAAAGATGAATTAAAGCTTCATTACACTAAATTCACTTACTAGTTTTCCCAGTCAATGTATCAGCAAACTGTTTTAGTGAGTAGATGTGAGGAATCAGTCTTAAAAAGGATAAATGCCCTTAAAGTGCATTGTATCTAATGAAACTATATTCTTCATGAATAAGATTATTTTTTTAAGGTCATTCTTATAAAAGCAGTGATCAAGAAACAGTCAAAAATAGCTTTTTAAAATTCTTCGGTTACAAATTTTTTAAGTTTAAATTTAAATTTAAAATTTTTTAAATTCTTCAGTTACAAAGCTAGTTTATATGATCCCAGAATGTTGGTATTTGTGTCCCCAGTTAGTTACTTTGATTACTCAGAAAATGTATAGCTTGAGTGAATGATCATAAAGTTTTCCTTGCTAATTAGCATTTCCAGAGATGGTCTTTTAGTGAGTCTTATAATTTTTTTTAGATTGGGTGTGGTTACATTCTAAAAAAGAAATGTGGAATACCCTCATCCTGTTTAAAATAATGCTTGATAATACTCTTCACTCCCCCCCCCTTCTTTTTTTTCAAGTGTACTTGCTAGGGATTTTTTTGGTTGTTTGCTCAGTTGTTTTTGCTAACATCTAAAGAGATAAAGATAAATGATAATTTCAATAATAGAATAGTTACCATTTAATTTATATGGTCTAATTTTCTTACAGGCTTTAATCTGTAGTTCATTTGTCCCTATTTATTGTGGCCTAATTCCACCGTCATTTAGAGGTGTGGTAAGTCTCTATTGTTGTGATCTAAAAGTAGTTCTAGCTATTCTGAAAGTATTAAGAGACAATGTATATGTGTTTTTGGTTATCCTACTGTAAAATAAATACCTTTATTGTAGTGTCTAGTACTGTAGCTGTATGTTACAACTTTTCAAAAAAGCAAGGAAACACTAAATGTGTGGAAGGTCTGTTATGTGTATTTCTTCGCTGCCGTGCAAAACGCACACATGCTCGCTCTCTCTTAAATTTCTTGCTTGCTGATGCAGTAATTAAAAGAGGGTATTCTAAGCTAGCAAGTATTTAACTTAAGGATAAATATTTCTTGAAGAAAGTGATGCTCATTCACCTGCACAAATTTATAGGAAGGGTCACTTATACTTGTTTGTTTAAGAAAAAATAATCTTGTAAGGTAGCTTATTGTATATCTTTGTGTTCTTGCTGTAGGTAGATCTGCCTTAAAACTGGGTTAAAGTTCCATGTTCAGTTAGGTATAAACAAAGCTTTTTAATGTCTTCTGTCCTTTGTATTCAGTGTAAGAAAGGTTGCTTTTTAAAGGTGAAGTGTCAGTATATTAGTCTGTTCTGTTACTTCACAGGAACTGTTGGTTACAAAACCTCTTAATACTTCATGGCTATACTGGGTTTTCTAAAATCGCCCATTAAAGGGGCAACAGCTGCAGAAAAGTTGGTATATTTTGTTGTAGGTGTTTTGATTAATAGATCTGGAAGCAGACAAGCATTTCAAATCAAGGCAGTGACATTCATGGCTTTTTGTTATAGTGTTGTATTAACTTGCATTTGCTTTCCTTCCAACTTTGGTGCTCCTTACACAAGGAGAGGGGAAGAATATTGAAAGAAAACTCAAAACATCTTTAACAGTGGTTGATTACAGCCTGTTCTCAAGGCAATTTGGAAGTGCTAAAAGGTCAAGGATAGACATGAAATGTATTTTCTTCTTCATGCTGAAATTTAAGCAAAAGTGATTAGAGCTGTATAGGGATTTTTCTTTATCTGTACTTCTAAACCTTGTGTGTCTCCTTAAACTCTTCCAGATTAAAGGTGTTATGAAAACAGGACGTTGGACTGAATCCAAGGTTTAGGTGGATCCAGGCTAATCTGGCTATTCAGTTCTTGTCACCAGACAACAATGTTATTTTAAAAGGCTTAGTTCAGAGTACAAAAACATACAAATGATGCTTTATTTGGTCTGATATTGAGGGAAGGGGAAGGAAGGAATCATTGTATCCTTTTGATCTTTGCAATTATTTTGATATGATTTTAATGCTCAGGAGGCATTTTTGATGTAACTTGGTAAGAATACCCCAGTTGCATATGCTTGGCATGACTCCTGTAGGGCTTAAAAGCAGTAGAATGTCAAGTATGGAAACTTTGTAGCATCTTGCTGTTTACTGGCTTGGTGCTTCATGAATGTAGGCTTTAAAACAAAGACTTAAGGATAACTTTCAATAGGTATATCTAACTGCCAGTTGTGAAGGTTTTGGGTGTGGTGGGTTTTGTTTGGATTTTTTTAGCCCTTTCAAACACAGCAGTGGTTTTAGATTAAAAAATTACCAGGGGGAACAGATAGGCAGAAACTCCAAATAATTAAAACCATTCACGTCTGTAGAACAGTGACTCAGATGCATACTTCCAGCTTCTAATAATTTCATGAGGAGGCTGCATGCTATGGTTCCTCCTTTGCCAAACCTGTTGTATTGTGCTTGATACTTCCACAGAGGACTTGGTGATTGCACGTGTACTTTAGTGATTGCATTATGCACCTATAGGAAGTTTGTCAATAGCTGCATGCTGCCGGGTCTAAAGAGCGTCCAAGAAAGTTGACAGGTAGGAACAGGCTGCTCTAGAAGAATATGTTGGAATGTTTTTTTTAACTGGCATTAGAGGACGAAGCATGCTATTCAAAGCGTTTAGCCTGGGACCATAGGCAGAGACTGTTCTGTTACAGTCTTAAATGCTATTTAATTCTTGCATGGGAAATCTGCTAATTAGAAATTTTCAGCCTTTGAGACTTCTTATTTCTGTTAATTTTTGTAGCGCTATGTGGATGGAGGAATCAGTGACAACTTACCTCACTATGAATGTAAGAATACCATCACAGTTTCGCCTTTCGCTGGAGAGTGTGATATCTGTCCAAAGGGGAACTCTGCCAGCTTCCATGAAATGAATGTGACCAATACCAGCATTCAGCTCAGTTTGGGGAACCTTTATCGTTTAACACAAGCGCTCTTTCCACCAGAACCTAAGGTAAGACACTGCTTTCATGTAGTTACTAAAACATGTTTCCATATAAAAACCTTGCTTTTGCAGAACGCTGCAGTAGTCTTAGCATTTCATCTAGTCATATAAACTTTTCTGGTGACATTTCTCTTCTTGCTTCTATTTTTTTCATAGTTTGTCTTCATTCTCCTTATTTTTAGTCTCTCTCAGACTAAAAATGCATGCCCTGCTATTGGCTTTCAGTATTTATTTGGGAATTAGCACAGGATTCTATCATAAAATCAACACTGGTAAATTAATAACTGTCAGTTTGTAGTCCTTTCATGTTTACCTGCTAACCAGGTGCTTCAGAACTTAGAACAAGTTCTAAAGCTTCATGGTTTTCTTAAGTTCTCAGTTAATACTTCAAGCAGGCAAGTTGCCTTATAACTTTGCTACACACTGTTAATTGCAGATCTGATGAGGGAAATGCACTTGAATTGTCATTGTGGAAGCTGAAAAAATGAAAATGGACTTTGCCAATTGGCTTGGGTTATAGTACAGAGGAGAAGTAATGTTCCTGACTGCTATAGATATTTTTTTTTTTTTTTCCAAATGAGGGCTTTTTGACCACTTGAAGAAAAATGTTAAATTCTACTTATGTAGGCTTTAATTTTTTTTTTTTTTTGTCTAGGACTACTGTGTAGGTGAGCTGGTGTTGCATCTGGTGAAAGATGTTTTCATATGGAAGACTGAGTTTGAGCATGAGAATTGCACAGCTGACTTTTCGTAGTTTTGGGAAGTGGGAAGCACTGGGAGGGAAGGAGGGGAAATGGCATACTCCAAGCCACTCTGTCTCATTGTTGCTTGCATCTGCTGAAAGGCTAGTCAAAGAAACAAAAGGGGAGGAAATGCTTGCAAACTGTTAGAATGCTGTCCTTTTAGGTGAATAATTCAGTAGTAGCTGAAAGATAAGTTCATATATGCATGAACATGTATGCATCATCATGGAGGCATATTAACCTGAATCTGTTGAATTATAGCAATTGTTAATGTAAATTTTTCTCACAAGAATGGAGGGTAGATGGAAGTGGCTTTTCATTCTGCACACGGTTGATCTTAAGCTGAATCTCCTTTTATTTGTCTGACTCATTTATCCTATGTTTGCAGGTACTAGGAGAGATCTGTGAGCAAGGATATTCAGATGCTCTTAAATTCCTGAAAGAGAATGGTATGTTAACACTTGTGGATAATTACTGATGATATGGTCTTAACCTGAGGTTAAAAAAAAAAAAAAAAGGTGAGGGGGTTGTATGTAGCTAAGAAGGGGCTAGGTCTTTGAGGTTTTTGAAGGGATAGTGAGAAGTTCAGTTCTCATAGAAATCACATAGTTGTAGTAACTATTCACGTGAGGTAAGTTGTGCTGCCACACAGAAATTGAACTTTTGGGTTTTTGTCAAATCTGTGCAAAGCGAATGTTAACGTATTGTTAAGTGAAACTACCAAAGAATTCCAATTCTAGGGAAATCATATTATTTGTTTCTTTTGTGTTAATCGTGAAGGATAGGAATAGGCTATTGTCTCCTGCTCTTGTGAAACCTGTATCTTCTTACCACCTCCCCTCTGCTATCATCCAAGGGAATTTTTAGGTAAAGCCTTATAGTCCAGAACTGGAAGCTGGCTAGCAACAGTGTAAACTCAGTCACAGACAAATCCGTAGTCTGTGTCAGGAAAGATGTTAGAAGAAGACGACAACTTGTAATGTAGCAGTTGTTGGGACGCAGATAAGTTTAGGAAGAAGAATTGAAAGTTGCTCTGCTCTACTCCTAGAATTCTAGTAATGTATTTTATATTAATAAATGTTATTGCTCTGCATGTTTTGAGACAAACAAGTTAAAGACAGTCACTTAATATTAGCATGAAGTTAACCATGTATTAAATATGCCTAGCCCCTGTAGTCTTTGGATGCAGAAGCAATTTGGTACTGGGTCCTATTAGAGGAATGGAAACTGAAATGTGATGTTTACACTATTACAGATAGTACCAGCTGCAGTATTGTAATGCAGTCATAGATTGATGTGCTCACTGCTTATACTCTATTATAACTAAACATTAAATATTGAAGTTTTCTTGGAACAATTTTCTTCACTGTTAAAGAATGTCATGGTTCTACTTAAGAGTTTGATTTTCTAGTAATACTGTTAAATATTTAATGAGAGAGTCCTGCTTTATACCTTTTACCAGGTGATTAAAAGCACAGGCTAGAGCCTATAATGTGTGGTTGTCTGTGCTAAGATGGGTTCTGTTGCTGTACTGCACCCACAAGTTTCCTGTGTGCATGTGTCCATCCGACACTAATATCTGAGATTCCTTGCAGCTCTTTCTTGGTGTCTTTCCCTCACATCCTCTGTGTATTGTGCTATTGTCCTCCTTTTCACACTACTGTTCCTGCGATCATCTTTATTCTTATTCTGTCACAGGTTTGTCTTGCTTCAAGCTTAATCAGTGGTAATTATAACCTTTCCAAACTCATTCATTATGCATCTCCTTTCTTGTTAAGTTATTTCAGCTGTAGGAGTTAATTCCCCCCTCCCCATCTGTAATAACTTTTTTGCTAAATGCACTGTATATTCTTTTGACATTTGTCTTTTAGGAGTAATTGCAAGTAGGATACAGATTCTGTTGTATGTAGGTATGGATCCTAGTCAAATTTGGTAGTCTTTGTATATAAATAACTTCATAATGATTTTTTGGAAACCGAGTATAAACACTGTTCTTGTATTTTTCACTTTGTGCTCATTATCTAGAGTTTATTTCTAAGGTAATTATCAGTGTTATTTCTTAATGGGTACCAGTTTTGCAAGGCAACCAATGTTGATTTAGATCTGTGCTTTGGGTATATTGTAAAACAATATTGTACCCTACTCCACCCTGTTCTAGCAATGCCTCAAAGTACTCATGTAATACCTGTCATGTCAAATTTCCCAAATGTCTGATGTGTTTTAGGTGTTTTATTTCAAATAAATATTAAATCAGTTTTCCTGCTCTCCTTTAAATCATTTGCTTTCTTGCTGGAAAACAACTTTGGTAAATGGCTGTGTGTTTCCAGTGCAGTTTCAGTTAATTGTTCATTTTTTCCTTTTCTTTAGAACCGGTTTTAAAGTAAGACCTAAACCTGCAAAAGAGTATTCGTCAGTGTGATTAAACGTTTGTGGGATTATGAGAACAAGTGTATTTGACATTGGGTAGATAATGTTCCCTCAGGATAGGCCTTTGTACAGATGCACAGACTACAGGTACTGTACAGGTGTGCTGAAGACCTGTGGATCAAGCCTAAGAGGAAGCTCTTGACTCTTTCAGGTATTCTGAATGACTCAATTTGTATCCACTTGTCCTTCACAAAAAGAAATCCTCATGAGGCTGCACAACACATTGACCATATGAAGAAAAAAAAATTGACAGAAAATAACAGAGTAGAAACTTTGAAAATGGAAGTACGTAATGACCAGCTGAAGCAAAATCCATGGCCTTTGGAGAAGAGCATATTTGAGAGCCTACCTCCTAGGCTTCGTAAAGGTACATGCTTCAGACTGTTTGTAACTTTGAATGGCAAGCTTTGATTTATTTTTTCCCCCTGCTTACTTTTATAATTTGCGTAAGATGCTTTTTATTTAATATTATAACTGCCTGTGATATTAGAGACTAGCTCAACCCAAAAAAGTTCTTTAAATACTTACTAAATGTGAACATATACATTTTGATTTAGCTACAGAAATGATTGAAGCAGGAAGGAGACACTTTCAACACTGCAGAGTTGTGAATTGAATTCTCATTTGGTTTTGGATAAACTTTGTATGTGCACAGCATTTTTATAAGCATATATTTCACAGCAAAGTTGAACCTCAGATCCAAGCACTGGTTATCCCCATCTTATTTTTAAAACAGACTTATGTAGATTTCTAATTCTCTGGCTTTCCTGTCTTTTTAATAAGCTGTTAATAGACCAAAACTACTTTTGATATTTCTTTAATCTATAACTTTTACCTATGGTGTTTGGTGGCTTTTTTTGTTGTTGTTGTTGTGGATGCTGATTGGTGTTTTCAAGATCTGAAATTTGTGATCCCAGTGATGTAGGAGAACAAAATTTGAAGTGTGATGTTTCTTACAACTATATGTAACAACTGGAATATGCAGAACTCTAGAATTTAAGCAAACTCGGAGTTACAGAGTCTCTAACAAGACAGGAATGCTATCTAAAATACATAAGTATTTTTGGAGAGGTGAACTTTACATCCTCTTATTATAAATTAATTCTTAGACTTATTGCTTAAGAGTTCTGGGTAACGCCTTTCGTCCCTGTGGTGCGAGTCTGTGTTTCCTATGTTTTAAAATAGCATAGAGAAGGTTTATGGTAAGAGTGCCTTGAGATTAATTCTTTTGTTTTCTATCTGAGCCTTAGTCAGTAACACTTGACAATGTTGACTGAAGATTACCAAACTTTGAGCAAATTCTTTAACCTGTTTTCAAATAGTCTAACATCTTTTCCAAAACCAATTATTCTTAAGCACTGCAGGAAGCTTGTAAAGAACAGAATGGATTCTATGCTCAGTTCTCTAAACTCTTCCCAATGCGGGTGATATCCTATCTGATGCTACCGTATACACTACCAGTGGAGTCTGCTTACTCTGTTGCTTTACGGTAAGGAACTTTTAATGAACCACTTCAGAATTTTTTTAGTTTTGGAAATTTACTCATTGAGAGCTTATTCAGTGTTGTAAGCATTCCAGTACTCTAGAATTCAAGTGGTAACTGTCCAAAGCCTGTTATTTCTACCTATAATAATGCATCCTCCTAAAGCCTCTATAGTGTAAGGCTAGATAAATAAACATATTAAGACGATTCCTAAGCAGTTCACTCTTATTGCTAGTAGCTGTCTCGTAATTGCTCAAAAGAAGCACCCTTAATTGTGTTTTCCAGGAGCACATTTTTTATTACTATATACTGCAGTGGTATTTGAACTCTATCCCAATAGTTCTTGTGCTTTAGCTTCTTTCTGAAGTCAAGAGTGAAATCCATTGTTTACTTGCCATATAAATTTTCTTACCAGGTTTGTTTAGGTTGACTGCTCTTGAAACAGGGCTTAATTTTAAAAGTTTTTCAGTTCTCGTAAAGGAGAAATTATGCTAAACGAATGCACCATGAACCCAAAACTTTGTTCTTGCTTAAGAGAATTCCAGTCCTTGAGCAGGAGATGTCATTACTATCTTTAGAAAATACTTGAAAAATCAAATGTTCTGTAAATAGAACCACATAAAACTCCAGTGAAATATTTTGTTTCTGTGCCGCTCAATGTGGCACTTCTGTGCCATTTTTGATGGATGGGGAGGAAGCAAATTTCAACAGAATTTTTATGTGGGGTTTTTCCCCTCGTCTCCCTTTGGTGTAACTGACTTCTGTTAAGAGCACCATAAGGAAAAAAATACATTTGTGACATTGTTCTGTTTCTGTCTTCTATTTGTTCTTCCACTGTGTGCTTTTTTTTTTGTTCTTCCTTCCTCTTCCACCTAACTTTAAACTGACCAGAAAGTTCCTAGCACATGGAAAGAGGTCTTGGAGACAGGAGTATTTTGCAGGCTTGCTAAACATTGGTCACAGGGTGTGGAACGCACATACTGGTCAGCCACTCGGCGCAGTTCAGAGATGCAGTGGTCTGTGCTGCCCTTTTTCTTAGCTTGTAGAGACGAGATGAGTGGGTTAGATGGGAATTCGGGGAGGTTGGGAAAAACTGGAGACCTTGGTGGGGGAGTTAACACAGCTTTCATTCTCCCCAAGCTATTTTGTTGGATGTTGGACATGATACGTAAAAATATAATGTGGATTATATCTACTGCTTACAAAACAATTGTATTTTGGTTTTGGTTGTAGGTTAGTAAACTGGTTTCCTGACATGCCTGCTGATGTTCGATGGATGCAAGAACAGCTTTGTCGGATTGCTGGTACAGTTTATTCCCAGGCTAAAAGCAAGCTGTTCTGTACATCCAGGTAAAGTGGAGTGCTGCTGCATGCAAGTGATGCATCTTTAGAAATTATCTCTCTTTTGTCAGAGCCAATAGGATGCTGGGTTGCATCAAAAAGGGCATCACCAGCAGAGATGATGAAGTCATTATCCCACTCTACTCAGCGCTTGTCAGGCCACAGCTGGAATACTGTGTACAGTTCTGGTCCCCGTTATACAAAAAAGATGTGGACAGGCTGGAGGGGGTCCAGAGAAGGGCCACCAAGATGATCAAGGGTCTGAGAAGCCTGCTGTATGAGGATAGGCTGAGAGAGCTGGGTTTATTCAGCCTTGAGAAGAGGAGGCTTAGAGGTGATCTCATCACCATGTACCAGTACTTAAAGGGGAGCTGTAAAGAAGATGGAGACTCCCTTTTTACAAGGAGTCACATGGTGAGGACAAGGGGTAACGGGTACAAGTTACTGCCAGGGAAATTCCGATTGGACACGAGAGGTAAATTTTTTCCCAATGAGAACAGTCAATCATTGGAATAATCTCCCCAGGGAAGTGGTTGACTCCGCTACGCTGAACACGTTTAAGACTCAGCTGGATGTGGTGCTGGGCCATCTTGTCTAGATTGTGCTAGAAAGGTTGGACCAGGTGATCCTTGAGGTCCCTTCCAACCTGGTATTCTGTGATTCAAGTACTAATAAGTTTTTCTCTCTGAAAACGGTATTTAATATTTTTCTCAAAGGTAACATAAAACAGTTCTCACTGCTTCTGATCCTTAGCATTGTTTCTTAAGCATATTTTCTGGTGCTTCTTGTTTATAACTGATCAGTGACTGCTACATATTGTAGATGAAGAGGTGTTGCCTGTTGGTAGGCTTATGCTTTTAGGGGAGAGGGATGGGTTATGGGGCAGGCATTGGACCGAGAACAGAGACCTTGTTTCTTCTCTGCTCCACAGTAACTGGAGCAATCAGGAAGAAAAGAGGAGGGAAACGTTGCTTAAGATGTTCTAAATCAGATGTAGCAGGTAGGAACTGGAAAACATTGGGAGAAAGACTAGATTCTTAGGAGTCTGGACAGGAAAGGTTGTAAGAGTTTTAAAAAGTAGATGAATATGAAGGACAGTCCTGTAAGATAGTTGGGAAGAATTAAAATAAGACACATATGGAAAATTTTTAGGAACCTCTGTTTCCGTGGAGGAGAAACCTCTACTCTAACCTGGTTGTAACTAGGTTCATTATGCTTCTCTTACCAAGCTGGTGTGAGATTTAGCCTTTTCATACTTTTTACTTCTGTTAAACTTTGTAGTACTATGTGTATGGAGGAATCTGTGACAACTCATCTCAGTATGAATCTAAGAATACCATTACTGTTTGAGTTTTTGCTGGGGAGTGTAGTATTTGCCCAAGGAGCTCTGCAAACTTTCACAAAATGAATATGACCAATATTCAGCTTAGATTTTCGTGGTAAAAAATGGACTTGTTGCTGGAACGGAGTGTTGCACAGCCGTGTCAGAGTAGTGCTATAAGTAGAGAAACATTGGCTCTCTCGAGGTCCAATTGCTTATAAATATGAAGTGTCCTAAGATTTGGAAAAAGCATAAATCCAGACTTCAGCAGAGTAGGTCATATATATTTTACTGTAATTTTTCTGATGATTGTCTCAACTCCTGGAGGTGCTGGGTTGGAGGCAGAAGAAGGGGGGGAGACATTAGCGCAAAAAGCTATTAGGAGTGAACAGACTTCTTAAACGCTTCATAAAAGCTTCCAAGAGATAGCTGTAGCACTGGAGACTCCTAACTGCAGCAGTTATTTCAATTAAAGCATTGTCATGTTCTATATACAGCACATTTTTTAATTAAAACGAAAAATACCCTTTTATTTGAGCCAAGAGTTCTTGAGCTTTTGTCTTCCTGTTTTTAGTAATGAAGTTAGATAAGGAAGAAGATCAAAGATGCTCTTTTTTGCCCTGGCAGTGCTATACACTGGCCCCTCAGAAATGCAGGTTTGATATGTCGGAGGAGAACTGCTTGATCCTACTTCCTTATAAGAAGCTTTGCCAGGTTCTGGATTGGCACTGTGAAAGATCCGATTCATATGCTCCATCCCTTAGAAGTACAGATTAGTCAAACTTACTGTTAAAGATTCTGGCTTAATGGAAGACTTATTGAGGTTGAAGCTTGGGTTTCCTTCCCCCTTTGGAAGTATTAAATGGTGGCTTTAATATTAGGTTGTAAAGATATTTTCTTTTTATAATATTCAATTTTATCCAGAATTCAGAAGCATTTAATTCCTGTATACAAATAGCATCTCTTCTCCCTTTCTGAAATCAGTTAAAGCCTTTTCTTGTATAACACTAGTTGGCTTTTGAGGCCATCTCTCTGAGCAGAAATGTAGTTCTTGGTATATATTTGCTATCATCCTACTGTCATCTCTTCAGTTACTTGATACTGCATGTAATCCAGTGTCATTTTTTTCCTTCTTAATGATATTTCTGACTCCTGTCCATAATAAATTTGGGTATTGTCATCTTTCTGCTTTTATTTAGCAGCTTCTTGATGTTGCTCATATTCCAGCCTTACCAGTCATGAGACTCTTCATCTGAAATGAGCATTTGGAAGGTGCAATATCACAAGACTGTCTTGGATCTAACTTATCAGAGGGGTTATTTGGTCATTGAGTGAGGAGTTAATCATGATTAACCAGAAACATTGTTTCTCTTCTTGTGGAAAGAGAAGCTCTTGGCCATAAAACAGAACGTGGCGGTCATGTGGCTTTTGCTGTATGCTTCTATGGTACCTTCAGGGTGATCAGCTCCCACTGAACTGTTTACACTGTCAAACTTGTAAGTATTCTAACGCTTTCCTTCAAGTGGATTCTGTCTTCAGGTAGCTAGGTCCCAAGGCTCTGTGTGTAGAAACCTGTATTGTATGCTACAGGTGATTCTTTGTGGGCTTGTACTTTGTTTCAGCATCCACCAAGAACTTAGTGCTGCTCTTGCAGAAAGTAATCCCCTTTTTCCCCTTATGTCATCAGATCTAGCTTCTGTTTTGGAATCAGGCTTAAATCTCATGAAAATTTGCGCTGTTTACAGTTTGAAAATCCTTTTAGGAAACTTAACCTGGTGGATGGTATCTTCTAGTGCACCTAAACTTGAGGTATGGAAGCTGGTGTTGAAGTGTGTGTATGGCGAGTTGGTTTTTTTTGTGTGTGAGAGGGGGTGTTGCGGGTTGCTTTGTTTTTTTCCCAAAAGCACTGCAAGAGAGGAGAGAGAACTTCAAAGAAAAAAATGGGTATTCTTGGTGACAACTTCAGTTCCCTGTTTCTCACATTGGAAAAGACTAACCTGGTGATTCAGGTGCTGTTTTAGAGTGTAGGAAAGTTCTGTTCCAGCTGTTCAGGTTGGTGATAATTAGCTGGTTGTAAAGTGGAACGCAGAGATGGCATTTGGGAAGTTGAACAGCGATACTCGCTACTCAACTTGTCAATGTTGAGACTATTCTTGTTAATGTTCAGTTAGTGCTGTGATTGGTAAATCAGCGAATATTCCAAGTGGATAGCTGGGGGGAGATCAGGACTGTTTAAGAGGTAACGTACAAACTGGGTCTACCCTTCTGAGCTCATCAGAACAGTGTGACTTTTAGTGTAACTATTTCACAGCTCTTTCTGAGGACAACCCTTAATGGCAGAGTGCCCCTCTTTTAGATATGGTCGTTTCAAGATCCTTTTCCTGTTGTCCCATACCCTAACTCACTAAAAGCATTTAGAATTAACTATTTTCCTCTAGTGTTCTTCCTTATATGAAGATTCCCTGTCAGACATCTGAACAGTAATAGAAACGTCATTGAAACACTAACAATCTTTTTCTCTTTTCTTCTTTTAAACAGGAAAGACAATTATGCATCACTAAGAAAATGTCAAACTGTCCCATCTGCTATGGAATTTCATTCTTCATACTGCCACCTTAAAATGCCTCACTCGTCTGCGGACCTTGAAACCTGGCTCTGGGAGTCTTCATGCTTCATGCAGTCAGCTATGAAAAATGCTTCTGCTAACATGCAGGAGCATTCAGACTTAAACTCCTATCCTAATTTTCTCCCAAATTCTGATGAGTCTGGGTTGGAAATAGATTTTGACTCTTCCTCAGAGACAAGTTTCCAAACTGCTCCAGAGTATTAATTTGGAAGTAGATTCCACAGTTTCCAAAATTCCAATTTGGCAGAGAAATTTAAATCCTAAAGGACTAAAGATCACTTTGTTTATTGCCAATAAGTCTTGGAAAATTATTTGTTTACACCTTCCTGACAAATCTGCCTTGGAAATTCTGCTGTTTTAAGGATTATAGAAGCAGTGGCTGCTATACTAAGCGACAGACTACAATTCTGTCGAAGCACCAGCTCAATCAACTGTAGTAAGACTTGTAGTAAACAGTGTCTCTCTGGAAATAAATTAAAAAAAAAAAAAATCTACTTTCAGCAGAAAAATGTAAACTCTGTAAACTGATTGTTAGACAAACAAGCATCAATAACAAAAGCTTTTTAAAAATACAATTTTTAACAGTATTCTGTGTTAGGATTACTTTTATAGCACTTAAATGAAATTGGACTTTCACTTCATAAAGGGAAATACACAAATGAGCTGTTCAGTGGCCTCCAGTGTCCGTTTGCCTTATGTTTATACATACTGTTGTGTTTATGTAAAAGTTGTCTGCATGAGATACTGTAGGAACAGTATTTTTCTAGGTTGTTGTATGTATTCCACAGTTCATATTACTTCATCTATGACTGTTTCCCTCTTCAAATACTTCAAATGAAAAAGACATAAGAAATGGGACACATTCCCCTGAAGTGTAAACAGGTACAGTTTCAGTGATTTCAGAGGACTTTTTTTGTACTTAATAAAGGCTTAATACTTGACTAAGTATTGAAAAGTAGGTAAAATAGTGACTGTAATTAGTAGCAAACAGTAATTTGAGTGTGTTAAATTTTACAGAAGATGTTAACAAAAATCAACCTATAACAAGCGTTGAATGATGTTTAGGTCTTCTCTCTAATTGCTCCCCAATCATACTCTGTTTTTTCCCCTCCAACTTGAGAGATTTTTCTTCCCTTTCACTTCCCTCTTGCTAAAGGAGGGAAGAAAAAAGGGGTCCCTCCTGTCTCAGTGAGGTAGGATAACCCAAAGGAAGTTTTCCAAGACCGATTGTTAGAAGAAGCAAACATGTAAGACTCAGTGGAAGTATCAATGTCTGAGGAGCTGGGTGAAGGTCTCAAATAATGGGTTGAAAGTCAGCCAAATCGTATCTGTATTGAGTGATGAGCATTTTGAACACTTTCCACTACAAAGGTTCTGCATAATTTTAATACAACGCATTAGTGTATGAATACATCAGAAGTAAGTAACCGTTAAGATTAACTGTTCTTTTGATGTTTTGTTATCGTGTCTTGTACAATTTTTTTGTTTGTTTTAAAAGTGGAAGGAAGCAATGATGGCTTTGAAGTTGAGTTTGCGCATGTGTTTGGGGCAGACGTGTGACATTTGAAAGCTGCTCGTTGAAGAATGTGAATTCCGTGCAACTTGGGTGCAGGCCAGGGAAGAGACTGTAGATGCTTACCAGGAGTATCTTGTACAAGGAGAAGCAGTGATTAGATTGTGATGCTCAGGAGAGGGAACTTTGGTATCCAGAAGTCTGTCAAATAACAAAATGTAGCGTTCCTGAATTGGACCAGCCTTTAAGCAGTTTCTCAGCTGTGATTGCCCTAAGCTTGAAGTGCTAAATTTTACAACATTAAAATTGATTTTAGAATGGTGGGGGACAGGGGAGAAAGCGTCAAGTTGTCCATTTCTATACTAAAGAAGACTGGTGCTATTTTACTTCAACTCTTGTTGATTTCTTCTGTGTATGTATCTTCAAATTTGCAAGAAAAGTTGGAAATGTTACTCTTAACTACAATTAAAAAATACAAGATCTGTTTTATATTGTCTTTATTTATAACTTTATAAAATGAAATTGTAGAATGTTCTGAAAAATGTTAGTTTTACCTGTATGTGTTAGAATTTAAACAGCAATGCCAAGTTTTGCTTCCTTTCTGTGTATTGAATTGTACATCAACTACATTTTAAATCAACCTTAACCGCTTCTTCGGTCATGCACAGCTCCAATTTTGTCTCCTTTTTCTACAATAAAAAGACAATCTCTTCTGTTACCATGCTTTCTAAGCTTTCTTGAGTGTAATTCACCTACTGTAAGTTAAATCAGAATGCGTTAATTTGATTGAACACTTAGAAGATTTAATGGTTGCGAGGTGTCTTTAAGAGCAGTAACTTAGGTTACTACTCTGAAGTGTGAGATGCTTGTTCATGCTCCAGCTGGACCCGAAAGTCACCTTAATTTAAAACCTACTTTCTTTGCAACCCATTAGCTTACAAATAACTTTTTTTTTTTTTTTAATTTAAATAGAAACAATTCAAAACCAGAGAAAGCTGTCGCTTGGGTGTGGAGGAAGAAAACAAGCATGTCTCCTTTCTTAGTTAAAACTCAGTAATTTAGCACCGTACAGGTACCAGCGCTACCTAACTGTTTTAAATGATTTAAACCCTTACGAAGACCAGTCTAATTTCGTGGGGTCCAGTGAGCCGTTGGCACTGTAAGTGCTGCAACGTCAGTTCATTTCCAGTTGCCTTAGACGGGAGGTGTTTACGTTTTGACCACCCGCCTCCAACCGGCGGCAGTGTCTCGGCTTCAGCCTGCTGCTGTCGGGGGACACAGGTGAAAACTGATTATTTTTTTAGGCGGTAACTTCTGCCCCAAAAAGCCCCGTTCCTGGCTGCGCACGCGCCTGCCGGGAGGAAGCATCCGGGGAGCGCAAGCTTCGCCCCGCCTCTTCCTTCTCCTCCGGCCAATGGGAGCTGGGGTGGGGCTGCCTGTCATGGCCGCCTCCGTGCTGCGGCCTTGAGCGTCTACGGTCCCGCTGCCCCCCCCCGGCCACCGCCGCCGCCGTCCCTTGCCGCCATGGGCACCGTGCACGCACGGGTAAGCGCCGCGCTACGGGGTAGCGGTAGCGGGGGGGGGGCCGCAGGAGGGCGGTCCGGCGGCCGGTGTTCGCCCCCGCCCCGGGCCTGGCCCGAAGGTCGCTCCGCGACCTTCGGGCCAGGCCCGGGGCGGGGGCGAACACCGGCCGCGCTCCTCCTCCGGGTACAGCGCGGTTCGCCGGGGCTGGGACCGGGGTCAGGATCAGGATCGGGCTGCCCTGCCGTAACCGGGCGTAGGGGAAGGGGCCCGGCCCAGCCGGGCTCGGCTGCCGCCGTTCCGGTGCTGGGAGAGGCCTTCCCGCTTCTTTCCTTCCTCCCTGGAGAGGGTCGGGGTTGACCTTGCCGCGGGGGGGTGGGGGGGGTGGGGGGCTGGCAAGAGCCAGACTGCGTAAATGAAACCAGAAAAAAAAAAAAACGGAAAAAAACCCCAAAACCCCAAACCAAACCATGAAACAAAAAGAAACTGCCCCGTAACTGCAGCTCTCACGGTGAGAAGTGGAGGTGGTGGGTTTGCACTTCCTCACTAAAGAGCAGTATTGCTTAAAGAGATCTGTTGCATCTCACACACCTGAAGCAATTGGAGATGCTCCTGAACAGAAGCATAAGGTCTCCAGATGTGTGCGCCGTTGCTTAAAGAAGGAAGGCAAAGATTTAAGTGTTTGTTGTGGTGGCACAAGGAGTAGAGGTTATAATGGCAACAGAAAGAGCGTGTCTTAAACGTCAGGAAAGAATTTCACAGAATAAGGATACGTAGGCTCTGAAATATTTTAGGAAGGCATTGAATTCTCCATACCTCAAGGCTTCGTTAGAGAAGCATTTCTCAGGATAGACACCCCTGGATAGGGGTGTTTAAAACTGATGTAGGTAATTCAGGTATGATTAATGAGTGACTGACCTATTTGGGGGCTAAGAATGGTCTGGATGATTCCTCAAGATCCCAGGTAGAACAGCTCTTTCCTGTGAGGCTGTTGAAAACCAGCAGGCTTTTACATAATGTTTAATTAGACTGAGGAGTATATTGCAGCAGGGGGCTGTTAAGGCTCCAGAGTATCTAATTACCGTGCCTAATTTAATTTCTGTTTCATCTTTTTTTTGTTCATATTCTTGGTTTTATGTTCATCTGTAGTATAAACTGATGTACAATATAGTGTGGATGCAGAATGTTTCGTGCTTGCCTGAAAACTATTGGGAGTGAGAGAGCATTCTGTGTTCATTTGACTTGATTCTGGTACGTAATAGCAATTTACTCTTCCGGCAAAACAGCTATCCTTAAATAATGCAGCAAGTACTGTATTAGTGACTTAAGACTAAAAGTAGATTTACTGAGTTATCCAATCCTGACCTCTGCTTTTGCAGGTAACCCTCTATTCACTGTGGCTTGAATCTGTTATCTTCTGATACGTCTTATTTTAGGACTCTTTCTGGTATAGTAAATAAAGCCATGCTGTGCTGGAAACCATTTTGATTAAGATGTTCACCTCTGATGGATAGGGCCTGAGGTTCTTGAGCATTACTTGGAAGGATATTTTTAAAAGAAATATTAAAATTTAAAAGCAAAGCAAAGTAACATACTGAAAACAACTTTTTTTTTTTTTCGTTGTTCAGCATTCACACTCCTCTCCCTCCCAAAAACCCAAACTAAGTAGTGACACCCTGATTTTTTAGATATATATTTTTTTTTTAAGAAGGTGGAATTCATCTTTAATACAGGAAGCATGCATTAAAAGTAAGGTTATTTTTGGAAGCGTGCAGAGTATTTTTGAGAAATCATTCAATGTGAAAGCTATTCAGCTTTCATTAAAAATTTCAGCAAGCAGGTAGGTAACAAGTGTGCTGGTTATTCCCCTCATTTCAGTTCTTCTCTTTTGCTTTTTTTCCCTTAGGACCTTATGAGCGCAGTGTCAAGAACCATAGTTATTTTTCCTTTGCAAAAGGCATAAGTCACAAATCCGCATACCATATTAAATTCGGATTTCTTTTATTGTTTCAGAGTTTGGAGCCTCTTCCGATGGGTGGGCCAGACTTTGGTGCCTTGGGAGAGGAAGCTGAACTGGTTGAAGTCGAACCTGAAACCAAGCAGGAAATTCTCGAAAACAAAGACGTAAGTACCTGAACAATATCCCGATTATTTTCTTAAGAGAAATATCTCGGCATCCTTGCTTTCTTGTTTTTCCTGAGGGAACTTTCTAAACTATGGTTTGAGATGTGAAAGAATTAAATTTAGTACTGTGAATTTAATCTGGTGTTGTCTAGTTCCTGTTCCTTTTTTCCCTGCCACAGGAGTTGTTATTAAAATTCAGCTTTGAGCTAACAGACCTGTTTCCAGATGCTGCTGTCCCCTCTCTCTTATGAGAGATTACTGGTTCTGCAACACTGCTTAGGAGCAAACCAAGCAACTGTCCTTAATCTGCTAGAGTGCAGTATTAGCCAGATTAGGGTAAAGTGCCACCACGTGAATTATGTTACTAAGGGAAATACTAACTTCAGCAGAGGATGGTAACTTTTTTCTTTTTTACTATTTCACGTGTAAGAGCATGGCTGTCTTGGCCCATAATATGTTTAGCCATGCTAGAGGGGTGAGATATCATGTGTTATCTTAGTTTTTATTAAAATTTTCCTTTCCCTTGTGCTATTCAGAGTCATCCTTACTAGAAGCTTGGTAATAACATTTGGTTTTTATTTAGTTCATTATGTCTATATTCTGATAGGGTTTTTTTTAAGCAGTTTGCAGTAATGCTAGGTTGCTCTTATTCCGCTATTTAATTATATGTGAATACATAAAGCATTTGCAGATTTTTTTTTTTTTGACACTTACCCCTAAAATTATAATACACTGAAAAGGTTGAAAAAAATAAGGGAAATGCAATCACTGTACTCCATTTGTACCAGCTAACCTGGAGTGTGTTGTGATTTTTAAGATAATTTTATCTCAGATGATTATATAACAAGATGGATAATTTTAAGAAAATATAAAACCTTATAACGCTAGTGATCTTAATATGCATTTTAAAGTACAGTGCTCCAGTGGTAGTAATAATTCTAATAGTTGGAATTTAAATATTTATGGCTTGTAGATTTGTTTGTTTTTTCTTTTAACTCTTTGCTTATGTGTAGGTGATATAAGAAATGGCTAACTACAACTAACTACATGTTTTGTCTTATGTGTCTTAATATCTCAGTGTGATTTCTGCAGTGAGTTATTTGTCCGTACAACATTTACGACTAAAATCCCAGCAGCTACAGTATTAGCTTTGGTATTAGAGTTCTTTTTTCTTTAATTTTCGTGTTAAGGGAACAACTTTCCAGAATTGTAGATAGCACTGATTTCCGATAATGTAGGTTAGCAGTAATTAGCCTAGGAACCTTCAGGGTTTTTCACTTGGACAATATTTTTTTCTGCATTGCTGATTTTGATACTCATTATTAGATGCAAATTCAGCATTTGTGTTTAAACATCTGTTCTGTTTAGGTGGTGGTTCAGCATGTGCACTTTGATGGACTTGGAAGGACCAAAGATGACATTATCATGTATGAAATCTCTGATGTTTTCAAGGCTAAAAATCTCATTGATGTAAGTACTGTAGTGAATATCAGGCCTACTGTTTAAAAAAATCAGGTTACGGTTTTCTCTCTTTTTCCTGCTTTGGGCTACTCCCTTTAGACATGGGGCAACTTTGTCAAGTTTTGTCATTATTCTGGTCTTGCGATATGGAAGCCAAACTTAAATATGAAATACTAGCAGATACTGTATTTTCTGATGTATTCAGCTCAAAGATGTTGTGAGATGGCAAACAGTACTCTTAGATACTTTTTCAGCTTCCCTCTTCCCATTTGGTAATTGCTAACTCTGTAGGTGACACTTGCAGTTAATTTGCTTAAGATAAATTATTGGATCTCAGCACAGATAACTGATGCCAGTCTCCACAATGGATCAAAGTGTGAGTTAGGCTGTATGTCCTTGCACTTCTAGGTGGTGATTCCTTCTGCAGTACAGCTGGCAATTAGACGTGTAAAATGATCTAAATTTAAACAGATTAGGGTGTGTGGTTGGTTGGTTTGTTTTTTTTGTGAAAAGCATGGGCCCTGTAATTCGGTGTGTAAGTTTTAAGTACTGAAGCCTATTTGAATAATAGGTGTAAGTATTGTAACAATTACGATGCAAACTAACAAGGTAGCAATGGAGCTGGATGCTCTGAGTTTAATTTATTTCTTTACAAATTCAAGTGTTAAAAGTGGTTGTGCTCTGTTTTGAAGGCGCAAATGCGTATCTTTGTATACAAAATCTCTGAATATTGTATGACTTAGCTGCATTTTAACTATTTTATCCTAGTTATTTTTTGATAACCTGAAAGACTGAGCTACTTATCTCATCCTGTAGGTGATGAGGAAATCGCATGAAGCTCGTGAAAAGTTGCTTCGTCTAGGAATCTTTAGACAGGTAGAGGTTCTGATTGATACCTGTCAAGGTATGTGTTGCCTCATTAATGCTCAGCTTTTTCCTCATACACACATAGACATATGCATACCTATAATGTATATTTTTCTTGTGTAACAGGTTGGACATTTTTTGTGTATATAACTTACTCTCTTATGTACCTTTATATATTTTAGATGTACACATAGACAAGCTCTATATACGAGTGCATGTGTCTACATCCAGTATCCTTATGCAAAAGATGTATTTGCATGTGTCTGTATTTATGTGTATATAAATAGTACTTGCATACATGCAAAAATGAGTGAATTTCCAGCACTAAAAGAATTCCAGTACACAACCCTTAATCCAAAGTTTCAGAGGAACACTTGAGGAAAAGCTTGAAAATGTGTCCTGTACTTCCATGTATTACACATCACATAACTGACATTCTATCAGCACATCCTTGGTGCTTAAAGAAATACTAGTAATTGTAACAGTGCTTGTGATTAAAAATTGGCTTAGAGTATATATGGGGCAGCTGAATGTATGCAGGTTTCACAGTAAGGCTCAGCTGGCATTCCTGGGCTTGTGGTTGCTGTTCAAACCCGTTGCTGTTGCAGTCCCACAGGTTGCTGGTGATGGGATGCTGTCCCATTTGCTTCAAGCAGAGTTAGGTGCCCTTGACAGCTGTGTTTTGGAACAGCTGCTGTAGCCGGAGCCCTGAGGGTGCTGGGCGGCTTCTGTTGTTCAGCACTTACCCGCAGAGTGCTGGGAGCTCTGCCCTAGTGACGGCGTTCTTCTTGCCATGTCTGGACCGCTTTGATTTCTGTTTATTCTAATGTAAGAATTTGTGTACATCTTTGTTTTTAGCGGGTAGGTAACAAACAAATGTTAATATTTCATAATTAAACTAACATGTTGATGATTAAAGCCAGTCATGCTATGATTGAACCAAATTCTGCACTCATATCTAAACAACATCTTCTTCTCAAGCCATTTTTCTTTGTAATGCAGACTTTTATTATTGTTTAATTCAACCAGTTTTCAAATAATTCAAGTAATCTTCTGTCGGCATTTTTTTAAATAGCTCTTTAGAGATAACATACATGTTTTTGTTTGTTTGTTTGCTTATGTAGGAGATGATGCCCTTCCAAATGGTTTAGATGTAACCTTTGAGGTAACAGAATTGAGAAGACTAACTGGAAGCTATAATACTATGGTTGGCAACAATGAAGGCAGTATGGTATGGATTATTTCAAATAATTATTAATTCCTCTTGATATTCTTCTTACTTTCATGTTTCATACCTAGCAAGGAATTTGGTGATTAAATAAGTGAGGACTTGATCCAAGCCAAATTATTTTCTTGATCCAGCTTTAGTAAGGCTTTGCCAGACCTTCGTCTCTAAAGAGTCTTTGTATTAGTCAGGCTTTCATTCAGCAAAAGCCTATTTTGAGCTAGGGAAGAATGCTGTAGCTTCCAGTATGTTAACTCAGTATGTTAACTCTTAAAATGAGTTAAATTATTTCTTGATAATATTTAAGACACTTTATCTACTGGAGAGATTAGTAAGGAGTTCGGCATTTAGTTTCGATGAGATCTATTTAAAGTGTTTTTCTTCTCAGTCAAAATGCTTTATGTTTGACTCTAGAAATTGTTCTTGGTTTTCACTATTTTAGCCCAGTATCAGTTATTCTGGGCTGCAAAATGGAAGGTTTTCCAGAACCATACAAACTGTGGAACTTGTTTCCATTTGATTTGGTTAAGGATGCATGAGATTAAAATGTTGTGTGAAAAACAGTTAACAATTGACAGAAGAAGTAACAGCCGTACTGTTGCTCTGTTAATGTCCGTTTAATGGAAGTGCTGGTGTAAGTAGATCATGCTTTCGGGTGCTCATTCCTGCACCCCTTCTGCATTCTCACGTGCAGAGTGCAGCTGTGCCTGGGGCTGGTAGATAAGCCAGATCAAGGGACTCATCCTTTTCTTCTTAGGGGTATTTTTAACCTGGATAAGATACTGCATGACTCAGGTGATGGTGTTTTGCAAGTGCAGGGAGAATAGGAACTCGGTGCATTGAGAACAGCTTATGCAGCTCCGCTGCTGAGAGCAATGTCCAGGGTGTTGTGGCCTGAATCAAACCAGTGGGGAACCCTACCCATTGGTTCTAGTGCATTTGAAAACAGTCTGAAAGCTACTGTGGTTTCTCTTTTTGTACTCTGCTTCTCCCTTTATTTGATTTTAATTTGTTACAGAGAAGTAAAACATTTGAATGATATAAAAGCATGACTCGTATACAGTGGTATTGGCAGCAGAGTTTATGTTTCCTTAAGAGTTAAATAGATTTGACATTTATTCTAATCCTTTAAATTCATCTGAAGCCTATAGATCTAATATTGATACTAACAGCCCTTTGGATGAGTGGTTTCTGGTTAGTTGGATAATTGCGTAGTAGCCATCAGCACAAAGTTCAGGTGACCGATTTGCTTCCAATAGCTCTTAGACAAAGGCAATCGGGATTTGGTAGCTTTTTTACATTCTTTTAAAATAGAACTCACAATAATAGAACAGCCCTGGTAGTGTCTGGGCTTGGAGGAAACCTGCTCCATCCTTGCTGCCAAAGGGCCAAGAGCTGCCAAAGGATACAAGGAATTTGAGTCAGAACAGGCAAAAGTGTTTAGCTAGTTTCTGTAGAATTGTAATGGTATGTTGTACTGCCGTCAGGACTGATTGCAAAAGCATCTTGTTACTCAAAACAAAAATACAGGAGAGTGACTCTGTATTGATAACTGCTGTGGTTCTAATGAACCCTACCTGACAAGTAGTTTTTCTGATGATCAGCTAGAAAGTCTGCAGTTGCAGAGCAGCTGCTTATTATGCCAAAGACTTATTCTCCTGGCTTTGAGAGTGGCTGGGAGATTTTGCTTGAAATAATAGCAGTACTGATGATACAGTGAGAAGGCAGATTAAGTCAGCAGCTACTGGACAGCAATAAAAATTGAATGATTAACTGTAACTTGTGCTATTGTGATGGCTTTTGCTGCCAGTGCAAAGAGAAACCTAACTTAAAAGAAAAACACATTCAGTTACAACTATTTTTAGTGTTTTCATTTCTTATTCTCATGATAGATATGCTTGTCTTCAGCATACGATTAAGATGCAAGACAGCAAACTATATGAAATGTTACATTTTTTTTTATTTTCCATAGGTACTTGGGCTCAAGTTCCCAAATCTCTTTGGACGTGCAGAAAAGGTAACCTTCCAGTTCTCCTATGGAACAAAGGAAACTTCATATGGCCTGTCATTCTTCAAACCACAGCCTGGAAAATTTGAAAGAAAGTAGGGGATGCATTTTTGAGTACTTCTCTTTTTTTAGTGAAGGAATATAAACCAATTAATAAGAGCTTTCATTGGTAATAATTAAATTTATTCCTTTGCTGAGGGTCTGTTAATAATGTAGCAGAGCTGCTTTCTTAAGTTTTTGTGATAATTTAAAACTCCACCTGCTTAAATAGTTTCACTTTCAAACCTATCAGTAATGTTGTGTTTCAGTTTTTCAGTTAACGTGTATAAAGTAACTGGACAGTTCCCTTGGAGCTCTCTTCGTGAAACTGATAGAGGAATATCAACAGAACTTAATGTAAGTGGAGCACAAGCATTTGTGGAACACATGCTTCATTTACATTTAATTCAGGTCACAGTTGGCTTTTGCAAATATTTGGTTTACTTTTTTAATGATTGAAACACTTGTGCACAGGGCTAACTTGTCATTATTTGAAAGAGGTCAACAACTTTAAAATGACAGAGGTAATAACCTTAGTCTTTTTGTTAGCTTTCAATCTTATTTTGGCCATGTAAAAATACTGATGTGTGTTTCTCCAAATTTTTAATGTTTGAAGTATCGTTTCAGAGAGGCAGCTGGTTGCCTAGCTCACTGTATCAGCCCAATTCAAGATATTTTTCATTTGGGATGGGTTAAGTAGTGTGCATCTACTTGGAGAAACTCTCTTGGCTGCAGAGAGAGCGTATTACTCTCAAATGAGAAAGAGTTTCTCTCTGATCCAAGAAGTTTGGAAAGAAAAAGCATAGACTCATGAATAAATAAACTTTAGAGAGAAAGATTTTTCAGGGAAATGTTTATTTTAATTTTGTAGCAAAAATTTTTTCATGTCTTACTCAATTCTTTATTTGTAGTTTCCAATCTGGAAGACCAATCACACACTGAAGTGGGAAGGTGTGTGGAGAGAGCTTGGCTGCCTTGCTAGAACAGCATCCTTTTCTGTTCGAGAAGAAAGCGGACACTCTCTTAAATCCTCTCTCTCCGTAAGGCTTTTTCCTGATAATTTTTTAAAACACATTATTTTGAGTCATTTAATACTTATGAATGATACCAAAGGAGCTGTTTGTCTTAGTAGGTAGTGTGTTTTACTTCAAACATCTTTTGCTGTGTTTGGTCATTCACACAGAGTCATCCAGGAGGTCCAAAGAGAAGACATATTTTCATAGTTGACTGTTGCATTTTGACTGTTGCTTAGGCTGGCTTGTTCTTTCTGCAGGGCTTCCCTGCATGTCATCTGCCATCTCTTTTTGCAGAATTGTCTTGTTTCGTAGAAGACAGGATCAGTAAACATCCTCATCTTACAGTTGCTGTGGCCTTTCTAAATATTCTTTCCTATACTAATTTTTGGTCATTTGTCATCTTTAACTTGTAGCTTACAAATTGTAGGAGATAAACTATTTGCAGGTTACTGTCACAAAGTTGATGATTTACACTAGAGCATTGTTGCTGCTATATTTCAAAAGGTATAAATATACGTATATTTCATTCGGCTTCTAAAGTCAGAACTAAGAGTCTGTAGGTACGTTGTTCCCAAATCGATGGAGCTACGCTAGCCTTAGCTGGAGCTGTGGCTGTCTTCCACTGTGTGCACAGTTTTTGAAGGAAAATAATAGTGTCGCTGTGTGGTATTCAACAGATAGGAGAACCTAAAAATAATTGTGTGATTCTTTTCAGCATGCTATGGTAATTGATTCCCGGAACTCTTCAATCTTGCCAAGACGAGGTGCTTTGCTAAAAATTAATCAGGTAGTATTAAATCACTTATACTATTATTGGGTTTTATCTGTAAGTGTGTTTGAGTAAGTCATAATTTATCTAATTGATGTTCATGTTAAAAATATCTGAAGTTAGAAATGAATTGTAAATTGACTAGGAGGCAGTGATGGTCAGTATTTACTTTTTATCTTTACAGCATGGGCCTTTGAAAATCATGAAACCTTTTTTATGGTGGCAAATTTTCATTTGTATACCATTGGTCTAACAGCACAGCCACTGCATCTTGCCATTAGCATTAAATTATTTATTAGCTGAGATGCATTATCCCTGACAGTATTTACCCTACACTTTACAGTAGGTATTAGTCATTGTTTTCTAACACTGTAATGTAAGACGACCAGACTGTGGTCCTATTGCTACTGAGAAAAAGTCTTAGAATTAAAAATGAAAGACTGGGTAAAAAAAATAACTCTCAAAGGCATACACATGTATCATTTTGGCACAGAAAATGGTTTTCATTCTTGTTACTTTCAGAGCTTTTAGAAAAGCTGGCTTTTCTGCTGTACGGGTTAATGCTTCAGAAGCATTAACTTCTGCGATGCTTTAGAAGCAGATTGCTTTGAAATGTCATTGGAACTAGAAGTGCTAGTGTTGCTGTAAGCAGCAGTGAACTATGCTGTTTCTGAGTGAGAAGGGTGGTTATAATTCAGGGTTTAGTTAACACATCATTTGTTAGACACTGCCTCTAACACTGATTCAGTCATTTCACTTGTTATCTTCAGCTAGCGCTGGTATAATTGTCTGGTTCTTCAGCCCTGCTTTAGTCCATATGAAATCTTTCCAGGTCTAGGTAAATACAGTAAGAATTTTGATTTCGGGTGCTGAATTTTCCAGCTCCATTCTATTTTGCTGTCATTTACAAAATGGCTTAGAAAGCAATACCTTGGTTTAATATTTGGAGGAGAAAATTGCAGCTCGCTGTTCTGAGGGACATGCGTGGTTTTTCATTGGTTCGAAATGCAGTAGTCTCTCCATACCAGTGTATCTGTATTTCTTGTACAGAAAACACTGCTTATGCTGATTCAGACATGATGAACTTTTAGGGGGAGGAAACATGTAAAATCCATTACAACTTTCATAAACTTATGTCTTTGCAGGAGTTGGCTGGCTATACAGGTGGAGATGTGAGCTTTCTAAAAGAGGATTTTGAATTTCAGTTGAATAAGCGACTTATCTGGGATTCGGTAATTTTTTTAAAGATAATTTAGTAATTGTTCTGAGTTAACAGATGAGGTTATTGAATCTATGTCTTATGATGATTTTTCACCATGGATGAGAAAAAGATATGGAAGTGAAAGATGGATGGTGTAGATGTCTTGATTTGTTTATTTGAAAGTGAAATACTCTTTATTTTTAACCTGATGTTCCTGCTGTGCACAGTCACTTGAGAAGTGGGCATTTTGGCAAGAACGTCCTGTTTAACAGTTAACCATACGAACTATTTTCCTTTCAGAAGTACTGTTGGGCATGTCTGTTCTTTGTGATCTTTCTTAAGAGCGATTTTTCAGAAACTCATTACAACCTTTGTTCTGTCTCTTTCACCTGGTTATGAATATTCTGACTAATCTTGGTTTAGTTTTCTTTTGTCATGGTAAATTATGAATATATGACTACTAATTTTGGTATCATAGCATGTAATTATTTCTTCTATGTAAAATTACCGGGCAAGAATGGGATGGCTCATTTCACTAGAACACTAAGCTTGCACTACAACATTTTGAACTTCATATTTGTACACAATGAATGATTTAAGTTCCAATAAGAAAGACGCGTGGTAGTGTGAGAAGTTTATGTGAGATCCCAGTCTGCCACACTGTAAGCAGAGCACATCACAGATTTTATGGTGTAGTGTCTACATTAGTACTTTGGTTTGGAGTCACTGTGCGGTTTTGAAGGAAATTCCTGTATTATCATCACTTAGAAGTCTTGATTAGGGTGGCAGAGCAGTTCTTGTGTATACCAACTAGATTTCCTTCAGAGGAAATGACACCGGATAACTCCACTCCAGCTTCATGTTTCATGTACTCCAGCTTCTTAGCAGAACATAGAAGTCTCAAGTTTCAGGCATCTTTAACAGGATACAGCTAGTATTAGGTGGAAATAGGTGTGTTTTCTGCTTAGTGAAATAAGAATTTAACTATATCCTAGAAATATTTCTGTCTGTATTTAGAAAGAAGTTCTTTACCACATGGAGATAGTGCAGCAAGTTCTTGTCTTATAGCTGAATGGGGAATTAAACGGCAACTTCCATTATGAAGATTTAAAAATCAGAGGTTACAATAATTTGCATCCCAACCTACTAAAAAAACCAAACCCAAACCAAAACAAAAAAGCATTGAGAAGATCTCTGTGTCTTGAAAGCTTTTTAAGAAGTATTGGAATAATGGAGAAATTGTAGGAGACTGGAATAATGTAAGCATTATGCCAGTAGTACAACTGAAGAACTCCAAGCTGCTTCCGTAGTGCAGATACTAATGAACTGATGCTGTAAGGATCCCTCGGTCTGCTCTTGCCTGCTGTCATTCTGAGGCGACTCGGTGCAATGAAGTTCTTGAGTTAGGCCAATGAGGCCAACGCAGAAAGGCATTTTAAGGCTGTTTGCTATACCCCTTTCTTATTACATCGTTATATTTGCACCTTCCATGTGGTGGAAGAAAGGGCGTTGCCTGATGAGTGCACTTCTAGTCATCTGACATTTATTTGCTGACCTTTAGTTGAGAAAGACAGCGTATTCTCCTAGGAAGTAATTTAATGGCTTCATGGCTAAGCAAGAGGACTTCGCTCTTTCCCATGACTGCTAATATGCCTATATTGTGAAAGTGAAGCATATCTCATCGCATGGTGTACATAATTTTATGTCATCCATTGTTCGTGAGTGTAGACTTGCGTGCAGCTGGGTTTTGCATATGCCATGTGTTTTGTAACCAGATATGCATATACCTGATGAGTTCACATCTGATAACGGCAGGGGAGGCATCTGGGGACTCTTGGGGCAGAAGGCAGCGGGAGTGTGCTGTAAAATTAGAGAAGTTATCCAACACCTTTAGCCTAGGTATTGACAATAGATCTCACCATCTGGCAGTAGTACTTGGTACACAGTCAGCAGGCAAATGATTAAATGTATTTATTATAGTGGATTGGCTCCCAAGAATTACTGCATAGATAAACAGTAATGATGTATGTACATTTGATGTCAATATAGTGAGTTGCAGAAGATGGTTTCATTTGATTATAAGGCTAATTTACAGACAGGTAATAATTGTACATTTTTGGTAGCTGTTTGCTGGACTTAGCTTCCTATGGGTTTAAAATTGCCAGGAGTAATTTATGTCAGCAGCATTGTCTTATTTCAAGATGTGAAAATTCATAAGAAAATAGGACCTGGGTAAGTGTTCCCTTTAGCTATTGTCAACGAAGGACTTGGTTCAACTGTGCTGTATTGATTTTTCGAGACATAGCACTGCATAAAAGAAAGAGGGCAGCAGTGATCCAAGAGTTTCCTGAAAATACAGTTACGGATGGTGTGACATCTGTGTGTACACTGTGATCATCTGTAACTTTCTGTCAGGCTAATGAGAGCTTTGCCTGTTACTGAGTGATGAAATTTTACTAATACTGTTTTTAGGGAAATTAAGTAATATGTATTAATAAACAACAACTTTTTCTCTCCAAAGGTTTTTTCAGCATCACTTTGGGGTGGAATGCTAGTACCTATTGGAGACAAGCCATCCAGTATAGCTGACAGGCAAGTTTTTTAAATGTTTCTTAATTTTTTTCAGTCAACCTGGGTAATGTATAAAGAAAACTCCGTAGTAGAAGAGAGAAGCAGTAGCAGTTCTCGGTGTGAGGAGAATAAAATAAGTTTCTAGTTAGTTTTAATTGCATGTTAGTACTCAAGCCATGCCTTCTGTTTTTGATTTTCATATTGGGGTAGCATAAGTTTATAATTTGCTATGTAGTAGCTTTGCCTGCCAATATTTATGGTTGCAAAATGGTATTTACCGTCTGCAAAATTTTGTATAGGTAACACTGTAGATATATTTAGATTTAAAGCCATATAAAAAGACTGATTTTTATTTTTAATACTTCCATTTATTTTGATTTTTTTGCCAAACGCATCAGGATTTAGATTTAGATATAATTTCTTGTGTTTCTTTAAATACACTTTACTAAACCTGTTACAAAGTTACCTGTAACTCTGAAAAGCAATGTCAGAAGTATGACTAGGTATTTTCAAATCTGTCCTTCAAGTGAAGCATTAAATTAAATTTGACTGTATTCACTAGGTTTTACCTTGGTGGACCAACGAGTGTGCGTGGATTCAGTATGTACAGCATTGGACCCCAGAGTGAAGGTCTGAAACTTTTAAATCCCACTTCTCTGGCAATACTGTTAATATTAGTGTGTAGCAAAGAATCAGATTCTGTCCTTAAGCTTTGTATAGCTTAAAAATAATTGCACTCATTCTGCACTTCGAATCTGAGAGGCATTATGTCTTTGATCTGTCGTTACATGTTAGTTCACAACAGAATAAAGCCCGGTAGTTCCCAGTTAAGCCATAAGCTAATTTTGTAAACCAAGTGTGTGTTTGGATTTGCTTACTTCCAGCATGTCACTTCAATTAGTAAGCAACCTTCAAGCTGAAAAAGTTCCCAAAAGATGGTTATAGCAAGTCACATTAAATCTCTATTTGATAGAGCATATATTCAGGTAGCTTAGGGGAAAGGTAATCTGATCAACAAAAGTGTTTTGAGAGCCAGGAGCTTCCTCAGTTCTGTTCCTTACTCTGCTGCTGACTGGCTGCTATCAGTGGATTCAGTATTCAATATATTTTAAAGCTAATTGCTTAATTGTATCAATTTCCCATTTTTAAAACTAAGGCAAGTATTTCAGAGGTGTTCAGGAGGTAGTCTCTGATGAACCACAAGTAGGTGCATGCCTCAGGCTGTTCCGGTGAGGGAATGAAGAAAAATGGCAGTTCACTTGGAAGGTTTAAAGAACTGTTAAGTGCTGATTTTTTTACTTGATAGTGGTGAGGTTGGAGGGAGCTAGAAGCAAGTGGCAAGAGTTATAAAGGGTAGAAGTGCATGTAAAACAACTTAAGGATGTGTTCTTGTGCCTCTAACAACTGGTTCTTTTAATATATTCCATAGTAAATGCTTTTATTCCAACATTTTACCTAAATAGGTGATTACTTGGGAGGAGAAGCCTACTGGGCTGGAGGCTTACATCTGTACACCCCTCTCCCTTTCCGGCCAGGCCGGGGGGGGTTTGGAGACCTTTTCCGAACACATTTCTTCCTTAATGCTGGAAATCTCTGCAATCTTAACTACGGTGAGACACAAAAGAATTGTATATAACAAAACCTGCTTCTCTATATATATAAAAACAAAAAGGAGAGGAGAGCTGTTCTGCGTCTATTTAGTCAGAAGCAGTTTGTTTACTGCGTATATTTTGGTGCCTGTCAAAAAGCTGCTGCTACTAATTTGGATATTTGACAGATTGCCAGTAATGTTTTTAGCGCCCTACATAAATTCTAGCAGAACTTGTAGGAAAGAGAGCTAGGATGGTAATGGTAGTACCTGTGAATTGGTGATGTTTGCAGACCAGTGTGGTAATGATTAACACCTGCTATCTTCCACCATTCTAAAGGGAGATTGGAAGATGATGTTTTAGTGGGATTCTAATATTTTCTGGAATGAACTAAATAAAAAGTGGTGGCATTAGAGTGTAGATGAGGGTGTGGCAGCTGATGTGATTTTTTTTTTTTTTTTTTTCATCCCCAACTTTTTTCAAGATATATTTCAGTGTATTAGTGCACGATTTTTCAGTATCAGTTCAATCAGTTTGGGGATATAGTGATATCTGATGTCTGCCTCACTTGATGGAAGAGAGGTGGCATCCATATGGGACAGAGACACTTTATGCACAATTGAAAAGCGGATGAATCAACTTTAAAACTAATAGAGACCCACTAAAGACTTTTAGTTAAGTCTTTAGTACTCATTTCCAGATTCATGCAAGTAGGTACCCTATGGGGGAAATGAAGATCAACCAGTGATCCAGCTAGAATCGTAGAAGTTTGTAGTTTGAGTCCAAGGTACTTGGTTGGCATTTATGAGAGTTGTGGGCAGTAAAGTAAATTTTGAATCTGCAGGGGATGCTCTGAAGTAGTCTGTCTTCTAGCTCTGAAAATCCAGTTAGCCTTTGACCACCTTGACAGTCTACTTTGATTCTTGTTCTCCTGCTCTTTTACTTTCAGGTGATGGTCCCAGAGCTCACCTGCAGAAGTTGGCAGAGTACATCCGATGGTCTTACGGTGCCGGAATAGTGCTCCGACTTGGAAACATTGCTAGACTAGAACTTAACTACTGTTTCCCCATGGGAGTACAGTCTGGTGACAGGTTTGTTTTTTACACCAATTTCTTTAATAGTAACTGATTTTAAAGGTTACTGCACTTCTATCTGGTTTTGGCAGAGAGAACTGCTGCCTTTAAATCTTCTTTATTCTCCGACAGTTTAGCCATTTTTCAGCACTTGGTGCTCTTCTTCCAGTTCGCTATATTCATCCTGGTTTCACAGTACTTCTTTGGTTTAAGACTTTGTATCTCGGGTTTCGAAGTTCATTGAACTTGAGATTAACTATTGAAATGTATGAGTAGCTGTGTAGCAGGTTTTATTTCTCTAGAAGAAATGATCTCTCAAACAGCTCATGGGATTTTCCTAAGCTTTCCAAGAACAAATGGTTGGATAAATACAGAGTTTAATGTCTTTGCTTGGAAAATGACAAAAACTTTAACTATAGATAAAGAGAAAGGGAGAACAAATTAATTTGTTAGCAATCAATTATCCTACACCAAGCAAATATTATAGTACAGAATAGAAAACCTTCAGGGGGCCTGTTCTTGCTGGTGAATACTGTGTGAGATACTCTGTATTTCATACAGGAGTTGGATTATGTTCCTACTTGTCATTCATGTGAAATGTGAATTAATAATAGCAATTTGAAAATTACGGGCTTTATTTTGCAAATGTAAATACTCCACGTGGATGACAGATTGGCAAAACATTTATTTAAAAAAGCCTTTGTCAGCTAAAATTTGAACTGTAACTTTCCGAAGACTGAAAACCTTGGGAATCTGGGGGTAGGAAGAATTGATTTTAATTTCATCAGTACCTTCTATATCACTTACGTTTATTATTTGTTTCTTTTCAGGATATGTGATGGTGTTCAGTTTGGAGCAGGAATCAGATTTCTATAATACAGAAACATTTTACGTCAGTATATGAAATTGTGCTCTGTAATTGAAATCAAGACTGTAATATAGCTCAATATGGTCTAACTTTTTTCTTGAAATACAGATACACTTCTGAGTGATTTATCTCTCAGATTCCACAAGAAACTACATTAAAGAATTATGCTCTAAAGTTCATTGTACTTCTGATTCTTATCAAAGATGGGAGAGTGTTTGTAGGATTCAGCTATTTTAACTTACAGCATTTAGTTATTAGTTGTTACTTAAAATATTACAGAGTTGTGTCAGAAATTGGCTTTTGGATATGGTTCACATGATTACAGTTGTCATTGGACTGCACAGCCTTTGCTCTTCCAACCACAAGTTTCACAAGTATTGGGATGACCAAATGTGAGTCTGGCTGGAGTGGAAATGTAAAGGGGACAGTTTTTCTCCATCATCAACTTCTGTGAGTAAATGACCCTGAAAAAAGCCTGTTACGCATCAAAAATTATTTTCTACAAATAACGGTTGTAAGCGAACCAAAATGTTCTGATTCGAATATGTTTCACTATTGTAAAATTATCTATATTTAAATGCCTGCTACAATCTGAATTGAATACCGTAAAAGTTCAAGTCAGCTGTTTAGCACAGTAAACACTAAAATTCAAGAATAACTTTGAAAGGTTCAGGGTTCCCAACTCTGAGGCAGTTTTGAGTGTTTTAATGCTCTTAGTGAAGCCATTGATTTGGGTCTTGCAAACAGGTCTTTTTGTAGCAGTTGCAAAAGGGATGTCTAGACATGTGATCATGTGATACTATCTTGTTTGCTTTTGTGTGAGAGGCATGCCTCTCTACAGACTTCTTTAGATGCTAATTTCACTTGAAAGTGACCTCCTGCTTTATCACTTTACATATATTCCAATTTTTATAAGGTTGGACTAATTCACTAGTTTAGTTCTAACAGCTCCTCTTTGCAGATAGTTACATATTCATTTTTTGATATGTATCAATCCTGAGTTGTCATTATCCTAAGAGAATCTGAACTGAGAATCCATTTTCCCTGCATCTAAATTTACATTTTTTTGTTACTAGGTGTTGGCAAACTTAAAATCATAATACAAAGAAGATTCTGGTAGAGTAGAACAGAAATGCACAAGCTATTATACTCCTGATTTCTTCTACTTAGCTAAAGACACAGGTTTGGACATACTGGCAAGCTACTTGACTTTGCTGAATGCTGTCAGTACTGCCATGAAATCTTGTTCCCAGTCAAGTTAGCGCTGAGACTCCACTCTCTTTAAAGAGACCACAGTTTTATACATTGCTTTAGTATTGGTATATATTGCTGTTGCTGTAATAGAGTAACTACATCTGTTGATGTTGGTAACTCACTTTCCAAAATACGAAGGCTAGAAACTGATCTGCTTGGTTTTGCAGAGCTCCACTTGACTAAACATCCTTCCCTTTTTATAAAGTTGCAGCAACAGGCCCACAGATGTTCAAAACAGAGAACTGTGTGAATGACAGAAGTCAGGTCTATTTCAAATACCAAAATTTAATATAAAGAACCTTTTTTTTTCAGTGTGTGTACCTGACAGCTACTGTAGCAAATACATATTTAACAAAACGTTTCTGATGATTTTTTGTTGTTATGAGATAAAATATGACACTATGTTAAGAATGTCAACAAACGTTACTGTTTTTTCATCAGCACCTTTTACATTTTGACATGCAGAAATATTTTTAGCGGGAAGAATGGGAATGTTTAGATACCAAAGTACTGTTAGGATTTTCTCCCAGGAGTTCAAAGTTTATTTTGGTCCTGTTGATGAAATTTGATGTATTCTGTTGCCTTAAGAACTCCTTTCTGTGCACGCTGTTATTAAAGACTGGTCAAGTGTAGTCCTTTAACAAATGAGAGTGTCCTAAGCTAGTATCAGTTGGCCATTTTAGAGGGGAAGGTAGCCTTCCTGAGTTGAGCAGGCCTACAGAAATAGCCTGAGCCTGCACACTAAGAAGCAGCTAGTCCACAATTAAGTTTTGAGAGAGCTGTGATCTATATGAGAAATAAGGGATGAATGGGGGAAACTTTGCTGAAGGCTGAAGAGGCCTTTCAAGCACATCTGCTGACAGGCCACGCTATACCGCACACCATAGAATTGTCCCATAACAATAAAGGGAGAAAAATACCTTACATGAGCCTTTACCTAGGTCACTGTTTCCCTACCTGTATTGCACTACATTGAAAGATAACATTTTCTTACAGCATAGAACAAGCACACAAAAGCTATCACGGTATGTAAAGTATTCCTGTATTCCTCTAGAAACAACATCTGGATTACACTGTTATTCTATAGAATATTGATATGATTAATATATTCCCATTTGAAATTTGTTGCAGAGGCTCTAATAATTAGGATGAATAAGACAGAAATCAGAATCCTACTAGAAGCTGCTGTAGTGCTACGCAGACTCAGTGGTAGAACGACTCTGGACGGACCTGAAGCAATTCTCTTGGCTGACCGCATTTCTGGGCGTAGAGTTTGTTTGTGAAAGGATAAAAGGCGTAGGGAAGGCCTGCAGTCGTAACGGTGATTCAAAAGCACAGTATTTGCTTGAATGGGTAATTCTGGATATCACTTTACCTGTCGAGTAGTTGAGATGCTCTTGCTTTTGTAGCCATGCCCAGTGTTTGGGACAGTAAGATGGTGACAGATGCCTCCAGATGGTACAGCTGAAATGACTGCCCACATGCTTGTGGACAATTTTATGTGAACAGTGCTGAGGTTGCCAATACCACCTGAAGCCGAGTTCTTCAGCTGTGTTGTTACTTTACTGCTTACAGCCCTTTCTGGGGCTAGGAGAGGCCTGCGGAGGAGAGGAGGGCTTTTTGGGACAACGGCTGTACGGTCTTGTTGCTGTACTGGGGGCACTTCTGAGCCAGTGAGAAGGCGGCAGTAATGTGTCAGAAGCAGGGCTAATATTTGTATCACCAGTTGTAAGACAGTGGTTGATTTCTTGGAGCTGTTCCACTTAAATAAAAAAGTTGAAAATGCTCTTTGTATTTGGAAGATCTGGTGGTATTAGGTACTGTTAATGAGTAAGGTGCTAGGGAGTGTTGGGGGAATGTGGAAGAGGAAATTGGGAGGTTGTTAGCATGTAAGGGGCAGGTTTGCTGCCATGTTGTTAAGAGCATAAGTGTATTTGATTTAAAAATACAGGCTTTAAAAATAAAATACGATGCTGACCTCAATAATATGGAAGTGCGCTTCAACATAAGTATGTCTGCTGTTGCTCTGTGCCTTTTTTAACACAGGTCTGTACTTGCTGCCCATGGAAATCTCTGCAGAGATGTAGCAACCAATGTTTGATACTTGATACCTTTCCAAAATACCTGTTGGTTTTGTCGGGCATCTGTGTAGAAATTGCTGTCTGTGTTATGCCCTTTGAGGGAAGCATTCAGAGTCTCCCTCTCCCATGTGTGATAAAACGTACAGGCCCACAGAAAAGTGAGTGGGGATCAGGTTGGCCCTCCCTTCTCTAGAGCGCGTGAGCAGTTACTCAAATGAAAAAGTATAAATTTTTACTGTGATGTTACGGGGGGGAAGAAAAAAAAACAACTTACTCCTCCTTGGGAATATTGAGGAGTTGGTCAGATGTCTGGGAGATTATCATGAACTTTGTATGGGATAACGTAAGAAAATCATAGTAAAGTTACAGAATTTGAGTGTATAGGACTGTAGGTTTGTTCTACCATTCTTGTCTTGTTTTTAAAAGGGCTGGAGCGTGGCATCCACAGCAGTAGCAATCCTTTTCAGGAGGATTTTTGCACAGCTGCTCTACCATGGGAAGGTTTTTGAAACAGTGTAATTGAATGTATGTTTTATGACAGGAGTGCTAAATCGCTGTTAGCAACTGCATTGCTCTTGGATGATTTTAACTTAATTGGGACGAGGCTTTATGCTGAGTGTATTCTGTGCAAGTCAGAGCATTCAGCTTTCTTCCATTGTTAAGCAAAAAAATGCAACCCGCTCTGCAGCTGGTAGAGCTAATGTCTGCATGGGATTGTAAAAGTTTTTCAGTTAAACAGAATACATAATAGAAATTACTCTGAAGCAAATCAGTAGCATCAGTGAGGTGGTACATTTCTACCTCAGTATTGAATAAATAACGTTATTAAAAAACAAAAACAAAACAAAAAAACCAACAAAAAAAACAAACCAAAGCCACAACCCCCCCAAAAAAACCCCAAAACCCAAACACCAAAACCCCCTCAAAACATATTTTCACTCATCTGGCAGACCAGGAAGAAAAATTAACTATAGCAGTGTCTTGCATCTATAAGGTATCTATCATCTTAGAAAATCAGTACAGGTGTTGTTATAATAGAACAAGACTGTATGTAATGATTTTCTAGTTTAAAAAGCAGGTGGCTTTGCTTTGCTTCAATAGATGAAGAACTATGAGAGATGATATATTCAGTATCACCATTATTTTGTGATACGTCTAATTACAGTAATTTCAGGTAGTCTAAAATTTGGAAAACAGTATAAAATGCTATAAGACTAAAGTAGAGGAAACAGAACACCTCTAGAAAAAAGATGACAAAATGACAACATGTGAATTCAGACTTTTAAATCTTAAGCTAAGTATTAAACCTAACAGTTCAGAGCTGAAATCAAAAACAGATTTTGAACTAGGTTTAGTCTTTCCAATGTAATTCTCTATTTCTGAAAAGACATGTTTATGCTCTGGCAGTTTTCTTAACGCATATACGCTCACAGGAATCGCATCCCTGATGAGAGGTAGGGTACCAGAGAGAACTTTGTGGGATGTAGAGTGCTGGTATCTCATCCAGCATGGGACGTTTAAATAAATAACATAGCTGGCCGCCTTCGTGCTTCTCTTCAGACAGAGTATGCACTTCAAACTGAAGGCCATTGAACTCGTGCAGCAGCAGCTGTGTCACTTTTAATGGCTGCTAGCCAGTTAAATTATTAAAGACTAACACACACTTGATGAAAGTACTGATATAAGCTCTTAATTTCCTATTTGGAAGAGCACTGTTTGTTTGAACCACCGTGATGTGACTCAAAAAGACTCCAGGTTTTGGTGTGGTTTTTTTGAAGTGTAATTTTACTTTCTGTTGCCATAGGCTCTCCTTGTCTCAAACAACCCGGCCTCCTTTTACTTCGCAATAGGCTGACAGACTTTTTCTACTTATGCTACGGATTTAAGCATTTCTTTATAAATACATAGGACATCAAAGTCGGAGGTGAATGGGTCTATGTGTGGTTTTATTTCAGTTATTAAAAGATACTTGCTTATAAGTTGTTACATCTTGAGTGCTGTACTTGAGTCAGTGCAGTTTTAGATGCCGTTTGGACTGTGTGTATAGCTTGTGAACCAATTTGTGTGCTTTCTTGCTTGAAGTTTGTACTCACGCATTTTCTGATTACGATTTCACAAAAACTTCAGGTATAAGAACTCATTGATTTTTTTTTTTTTCTTTTTTTTTTCCCCCAGCGGTTGAATAAAATGCTTCTTCCGCACTGCCTTAAAGCTAAATGTAATCTTAAGAATTCAGTATAAATTTTATGAAATGAAAACATCCACTTTGCTGGGCATGTTGCAGATCAACATTTATGTGTGCTTTAGTGTTACTAGTGTTTTTTTTATGGATTCAGGTTATTTTTGATGCATTGAAAATGGAGTTTGCATTTGTAAAGTGTCTCATTTGGCTTGTGCCAGCAGAATGCAGTTGACATCCTTGCTAATTATTTAATTTTTGCAAAGATGTATAGTAACCTTAAATGAAACCAATTTCACCAATGAATGTCTTTCTGTGTGCCTCTCTAGCATAATTAAGGCTGTCTCCTCCCCCCCACCATTTTCCTGATGTGTTGTTTGTAATGTTAACTTACAGCGTAGAAAGAACCGCAGCAACTGTTGTTCTCTATGGATGCGATGTGTCCCTGGTCTTTGGGCGCATTTGCTGCGTGGGAGTTGATTTTACGATCAGCATTTGTATTGTACACACAAGTCTCATAGGCCGTAAGTTCCACTCTATGAAGATTTTGAGAGCATTCCTCCAAAAAGCTGGAGGACCTGTATTTGAATTAAATAATTTAAGAAACGATGCAGCTTTTCAACTCTCGCAGCACTGGCACTACTGCCGTTAAATCCTGCAACACCGCACTTGACTGGCAAACCTGGTACTGAAGGAGTGCGGCAGCTGTGTTTTTAGATATGTAGATGCAGAACTGTGTGAAAGATGCGTGTATCCATACCGTATGTGAATCTGGATGGTAAACTGGGGGTGCATCTCGTTAGCAACTCCAAGGGTTGAAATATTCGCTAGAAAAATGTTGCAATAGTTGAAGTGTAGGTATTTGAACGAAGTAGAATAACTAAAGTTTTTGATATGCTAATCCACTTTTTCCACTAGCAAGAGCACCGGGAAGAACTCCCTCCTGCAGAGGAGATCAACATAAAAGATTCATTAGGTATAGCCTGAAACCTCAAAATCATTTAAGTGAGAGGCGGATTTGTAACTGGTATTGATCCCAGCAAGTTCTCTCACTTACAGTCTAAAAGCCTTTGCTATGGGCACCACACTGTTGTTTCAGGAAATAGGATTTATTTGTTCTTCCAAAGAAGCAGTATCAATAAAAAATAATCATCATCATTGCTTTTACGGGCAAATACAAGACGGGCTTATCTTGCTGTGAGGTATAAAGATTAAGTAGTTGCAGGGAGGAGGTTATTTGACTGAAGTTGGGGCAGTGGGCTGTCTACTTAAGAACACACTGCCCCATTTTAAGTTTTAGGTTTTCTGTGCATTCCAAAATCAGCATAGCATAAAGTTCACAGCTTTTTAAAAGCAGTGTTTTCTATAAGCTAAGTTCTTGACTTAGTGTAAGCACTACTTAGCAACAACTAAAACATCAGTGTGTTATCACCATTATTCTCATCCTAAATCCAAAACACAGCACTATACCAGCTACTAGGAAAAAAGTTAACTCTATCCCAGCCGAAACCAGGACACCCTTATAAAATCCCTTCCATGCAGCATTGATCACAGGATGCTGCCTTGTATTCTGCAATAAAACCACATCGGAATTGAAAGCCATTGGCAGGTTTGGGACTTGCCAAGGAAACGGGAAGAGAAGTTGAGGTTATAACCAATTGTCGTGGTTTAACCCCAGCCACCAACTAAGCCCCACACAGCCGCTCACTCACTCCCTCCCCCCCCCGGTGGGATCGGGGAGAGAATCAGAAGGGTAAAAGCGAGAAAACTTATGGGTTCAGATAAAGACAGTTTAATAGGTAAAGCGAAAGTCACATGCACAAGCAAAGCAAGGAATTCCTTCACTACTTCCCATGGGCAGGCAGGTGTTCAGCCATCCCCAGGAAAGCAGGGCTCCATCACGCGTAACGGTTACTTGGGAAGACAAACGCCATCACTCTGAACGTCCCCCCCTTCCTTCTTCTTCCCCCAGTTTCTATACTGAGCATGATGTCATACGGTGTGGGACAGCCCTGTGGCCAGTCTGGGTCATCCGTCCTGGCTCTGCCCCCTCCCAGCTTCTTGTGCACCAGGCAGAGCATGGGAAGCTGAAAAGTCCTTGACCAGTGTAAGCACTACTTAGCAACAACTAAAACATCAGTGTGTTATCAACATTATTCTCATCCTAAATCCAAAACGCAGCACTCTGCCAGCTACTAAGAAGAAAATTAACTCTATCCCAGCTGAAACCAGGACACCAATGTCTTAAGCAGGATTTCCACTTACTGAAATTGATTTCTGAAATCAGGAGAAAGAAACTTTGGGAAGGAATGAGAAAATAGATTTTGTGTAAGTTTCAGGATACCTTATTGATGAGTGTTTAAAGCAAGAAATTACGCTTAAAAAAAAAAATTAGACTGCAAATATAAGGCATATTTCTTTGGACACCAATTTATCACGTGAGCCCTTAAAGATCTCTGGCATCATCTTCTGCTTGTGCAGCTCCTAAACTTGACAAAGTGGTTCTCTGCATTCCAGGCAGTGCCACTTACATACTAGGGCTGCATATGTGTCATTGTAATTATTAAACTGTTTTGCAACCCTCCAAGATAGTACATGGGCTGAATGAGTGGTTTGTCAGCAAAGGTCATTTCCTCAGGTGCCTGGAGCCTTTGCTGTAGTCTACAGTACCCCGGTGAGAAGAGGTGGGCACCACTGGTCTGGTCTGGGGGCTAGACCTACTGGCAGCTGGAAAACGTGCAGAATGCACTATTGATGCAGTGGTGCCAGGGTATGCCTTGTTTGTATGTTCTTTATCCTAATTTTCACGGTCCTTTATGCAAAAAAAGTAGTGAAGTTTTATAGTTGTTTCCATGATGGATTCTATGATCAATCAGAGTGAATCCATATGTTGCACTCAGGTTTGGGCCAGATGTGAGCGACTGCCCTAATTTACACCGGGGCTTGCTTTGTTCCCTGAAGTTCTGAAGCATAGCACGGTTACAATTTTGGTTTTGCCTTGCTCGTTTTTAGAGAAATCATACTTTCTTCAGAGAGGCTTTGTCCAGGATTTCCTGAGATTTTTGTTTGTCACCAATCCATTCTCAAGCTCAGCATTCCTGGGGCTCCTGAATGGAGAAGCTCAGCAGGGCAGGATCACCACTCAACAGCCTGGCTGGCAGAGCAGACCACAAGAAACATGGCTTGCAGGAACAGCTAATGCTGCTTGCACAGCCAATGAGAGTGACCATTATGTTAAAATCGACAGTATATATTATTTTGTGAGATACTTAAATAATGTGGCAACACATAACGTCATGCTAGTATGGGGCTGGAGGAAATTACGGCTGTGGAAATACTGCTTGTTAATCTGATGAGGAACCCCTGGTCCAAGCTCCCTGCACTGCAGGACTCCTGAGACGTAGAAACGGCACTCCTGGTTGTTGGCTGCTTTTGCCAGTGATGCACAGCGGTGCTGCGGGTGACTTCGGACCTCACTGCGCTGGAGCAGTAGGTGGCTTGAGCAGAGGAACGCCATAAACTTGCAATCTAATCCATTAAAGGTAAATATTGAAAGTAGCTGCAGGTCCTACTCCAAACCTGTCACTACCCCTCAGTTCTATGCTTTGAGACAGTATTTGTCTATTTGCCACTCTCCTGTTGATTTGCAAAACACAACAGAAATAGAGCCTGTAAGGCAAACCTATGGTTCAAACGCAGAAAGAACACCAATTAGGGAAACGGGTGAGCAAGCGTTGTTTTCTTGAATCTTTCATTAGCTATTGTGTTAAATATTACTTTCAGCAGGGAAAAGCAAAATATTTTTATACAAAAATTTACAGATATTATGCAAAAATATACAGATTTTATGCAAAAATATACAGATTTTAAAACACAACATGGGTAAATTAACAGTGTCTATATTTAGAAACTGCTCCATGTTCTGCTAACAGCAGTTATGACAGAAATGCAAAATGCTCAGTCTCTTACAAACACTTTCAGGCAAAATCAAACTGCATCCTGGCTGTGTTCCTCTTTGGACAAAAAGCCACATTCCAGTTCAAACACCCTCCTGTTTTGGGTTTGTATTCTGAAGCATCCTCTGTGGCTGCCGTCTCATTTAATGAAAAGACATTTTCATGAAATGCCAAGTGTCGTGCAGCTTTTCTTTTCTTGCAGTTTAGGGCAGCCCTGCCCTGTTTTGACTAGTACCATATTCTCAGCAGATACGGTGGGATAGTTGCCGGGTGCAGCGGGTCCCTTTGGCCTGTGACCGCAGGGTGAGTTACAGGCTCTCGATTGAAGTTCCCTGCTGTGCCTCAGCTGGTGGACTCCACTGCCCGCTCCTGAAATGCGTCGTTCTTCTTAAAAAGCATCTGAACTTCCCGTATCCCCTCTTCCGCCACTGACAGCAGCAATACCCCTTCTGTTCTTTGGTAACGTCTTTATAAGTGCAAAGCTGGATTAAAATGTGTCAGTCCAGTCTGGCACCTTCCTCGGAAAGCATCATCTTAAAAAAATAAAATATAATTTAAAAAAAGTTAGTCTTCACTCCTGAATATATTTAGAGTTGGATCCCCAAAGAATTAATCTCCGCTCCAATTAAGTCATCATTTCCTCCTGTATCAGGCTGCCAATTTGTGATAACCTCCCATTCACAGAAGTCTGCGCTGCCATTTGAAAGGGTCTTTCCAGCCCTCGTCATGTGTTCCCTCCACTTCCCTCCTGCTTCCCCTTTGCCCTTGGGTGACTTCATGCTCAGTCACAACGGAAAGCTGGGCAGGGTGATTTTGGTTTTGGTTTGCTGGGGGTTTTTTTTGATTAGTTACCCAAGTGCCTGTAGAAAAGCAACAAGCGGCGGGAGGTGAGGGACAAGAGTAGGTCTTCATGACAGAGGGGATTAGCTTGGGTTAAATCTCTTGTGAAACTACATGCTCAGAACACTCTCTCTGCTATCTTATGCTCTGGATGTGTCCTGCCGTGTTACTTCTGTGTCAGGTCAAGCATGAAAATCTGTGCTGTAAGCTAGCTGCGTGGACCCTGTGCCAAGCTGCGTTGATTTGAATGCGGTTCTTCGCTGGGGCAAGGGCTGCTGATGGGGAATGGCTTGCGGGAGCACAGCCAAAGGCATGTGCATGACTTTAGGTACCCTGTAGTCTCATGAGTCAATGGGACCACTTCAGGGGCTTAAAGTTAGTTATGTGCTTAAGACTTTGGAGGACCAGAGGCTAATGCTATAAACTCTTCAGGATCTGTTTTTAATGTGTATTCCACAAAGCCCTTATCATGCTCCCGAGTGCTGTAAAATGATAAATAATATGAAATTCTCTCTGTGGGATAAAACCCAACTGTCTGGTTTTGGCCATTTTTGTGTGCATACACTATGCTTACGGTGGCGGCAGTGCTCGGAGACCTGGGAGGTGGTGGCTTCCCTCTCGGAGGTGCCCGTGGGCCTCAGTACATCTGCGTCTGGCAAACACGGAGCCTACGGCCCCCTTCTCCTCAACTTTACCGCAAGGGAGATGCCAAACCCAACGGGCAACGTGCCAGGAGGAGAAGGCAGGCTAGTCTGACAGAAGAGGTGCGTGGCTGCGAAATCAGAAGGCAAATCTGAACGTAGCCAGCAAAGCAGAGCCCTGGCAAATGGCCCACGCGAAGAGTTTCCCCTCAGTGTTGTCCTCTGGTCTGGCCGTGACGGGACCCGCAGCTTTGCTCTTCTGCAGTGCTTTTTACCCACCTTCTCTCCACCCCCGTGGGCCTGGCCCAGCCGCTCCCCCTGCCTCCGCCGCTGCCTCGGCGTGGGGCGCGGGGGGCCGCAGCCCCCGGCCAGGCTGTCGCAGCTGCGGCCCCGCCGCCCCCCGGCCCCCTGCCTCGGCCGTCGCCGCACAGCCCACACGGGAACGGCACGGCTCTCCGCGGGTGAAACTTCAGTGTTTGCTTGCGGCCGGCTGGGTGCTGCTGGGCCCGGGCTCAGCCGCCGGCGGCTCCCCAGGGCGGCCACCGCCCCGCGGCCCCTCAGCGGGCGCGGGAAGACGGCGGCGGCGGCGCGGGGGGCGTCGGAGGCGGCGGGGCCGGCTCGGCGTGGCGGCCCGCCCCCGCCTCCCGCGGACTTCCAGGCCGTGGCAGGGCGCTGTGGCCGCCGGCAGCGGCTCCCAGCCCGCCCCCTGCCCTCCGTGCGGCTCCGGCTCCGGCTCGCACGCCCACCGCCTCCCCGCTGCCGGCTCTCCCCGCTCGGTCGCGGCTGGCCGGCTGATCCACCCGCTCCCGGGCTTTGTTCGGCTCCGCGGGCCGCTTCAGCCCCCGGGCAGGGCAGGGATCGGGCCGGAGTCGGGCAGGCTCCCCCGGTGAGCCCCTGGCAAAGCCGATGTCCGCCGCGCCCGTCCGATCCCCGACGCTGCGGCCCCACAGGATGAAGAAAGACGAGTCGTTCCTGGGCAAGCTAGGCGGCACCCTGGCGAGGAAGAAGAAAGCCAAGGAGGGTGAGTTCGCCCGCGCGGGGGGGAGGAAGGAAGGTGCCCCCGGCCGGCGTGACTTGCAGCCGCTTCCCGCTCCCGTCCCGTCCCGTCCCGTCCCGTCCCTCCGGGGGCAGCCGGCGGCGGGGGCGGGCGGCAGGCTGCGGGGCAGACCCCCCCTTTGTTTGGGAGCGCCGCCGGGGCAGGGGGCGGGGGGCGGGCGGTCCGCCTGCTCTCTGTCTCCGCAGCGGCTGCAGCCCCGGCGGGGAGCGGGGCCTCGCCCGCCTCAGCCCGGCGCGGGGGCGGCGGCGCGGCGGGAGGGCGCTTGGGGCGCCCCGCGGGCCCCGGGCGCCGCGGGCGGGCGTTGGGGGGCGGCTGGCAGCGGGGGGCTGCCGGGAGGTCCCGGCGCCTGGGAGCGCCCGGCGCTTCCCGCCGCAGGCCGGTGCGGGGTGGCCGCTCGTCGGGCGCGCCTCAGGGCTTGGGCGCTTGCCCCACCGCTGCCCGGCTCCCCTCTTCCTACGTCGGCCCGCAGCTGCGAAGGGAACCCCAGAACCGGCTTTCTGCTGTAAAATAAACTTCTGGTGACCAGGGAGGCTGTGGGCGTCGTTTTTTCCAGTCTGAGAGTTGAGGAAGCCACGAGGGAACGATTAAATCCACCCGTGTTTCATTCCAGGCCCGCTTCATCCATAGGCTTTATGTTGGCATAGCTACTTTTCGCGGAGTGTTTTTCATAACCAAATACATTAAGCAAAAACACCTAGCCCTCGAGCACCAGGGTTTCGCCTGGGTACGCTTACACCACAGTGTACCCAGTGTGTTCATTGGGGTGGTCGCCGCCGGCGCCAGCCGGGCAGGGCGGTGTGAGCCTCCCCCTTCAGCGCCCAGGGCCTGGAGAAGCTCCCTCAGCCCGAGCCCAGCGGAGCGGCACCCGCGTCGGGGTGCCTCGGCCCCCGCAGCCCGGATCCGCCTCGGCGCTGCACCCCTGGCACGGCCTTCTCGTGCGGGCACGTGTGCGAGGCGATCTCGGAGCGGTCTGCTTGCACCAGAGGCTGTGCGGAGATAGCACTGTTTACTCTCAAGCGATACGACTTTTTTGTTGTTGCTGTAGATAGGGAGGCGGCGTCTTGCCGCTAGACTTGATAAAGATGGTCCAGCCCTGTGTACGCAAAGCGTACCTTTCTCATGAGCGGTGTCTCCTCTGAGGGTGGCGTACTCTGTCCTCCTCTGCTTCCCCGACTGACCAAATACTGGCTTCTGCGGAGAAACTCTTCCTCCGCGTTATCCCCAGACTGCTAATGTCTGCTAGCTGGAAATCTGGGTGTCCTTGCCTTACGGTTTAATGCAATTTTGGCTTTCTGGCTGGTTAAAACTGGCCTTGGTTTTGTTTTAGTGTCTGAGGGGTGTAGGGTAGGGACGTAATTTGAGTTTCAGCCTCCTTTCAGCTCGCTGTTGAGCGAACTCGTGTTTTACCCATATCGAGTCTATTAATTGCCAGCAACATTTAGAAGGCAGCTTTTAAATATTTAAAAATAAAATACTTGGCCTCAAAACCTGGATCAAGGAAATTGCTTCCTTTTCCTTCTCTTGGCTGGTTTGGTGTGGCTTACTGGTATTTCCTTTATTACCTATTCTTAATCAAGTTTCTTCAACATGGTTCTGCTAAGGAGCAGCAGATGCGGTCGTGCCTTCCTGATGATCTCATTTGCTTGTGAAGGAAGATGGTGGAGAAAACTTATCTCCAGCGGGGGAAGCCAACCACACGCTCCAAAAGAGTGTATTTCATTCAAAGGTGACTTCTAAGCTTAAGCAGGTTGGCAGCGTCCCTTCTTAAACGAGAAATTTTGGCATCGCTGGGCGATGTTTTTGAGGTGACTGCTTTCAGCAGGGGCCACCCACTCATTTTGCTGAGTTTGTTCATTATTTTGCCGACTCTCGTGGCCGCAGTTCCTCTTGGTGCTGGAAGGGCCCATTTTGGTTCCTGCCCACGGTACTTAGTGGGGAACCGCCGCTGCGGTAATGTAAAGTGTGGTGGTCACGCTTCTGTCAGTGTGATGGGGAGGATGCTGAAACATGCGGTGCAGCTTTTTGTTCGCCTGTTCTTTCCAGTCTGAAAATGCGAAGGGAGGAAAGGCCGTCTGCAAGCCCCTGGAGCCTCCCGTTGGGTCTGACACGCGGCGGTGCTGCCGGCGGCTGAGGCCCTTGGCTGTAAGGGGAAATGGCTCATTACCCTTCTACGTTTTGCACTTTCTTTGTGGGGCAGCTCTCAAACGCAGCACTGTCCAGACCACGGCTGTGAAACTGGAGGGGGCCAAGGGCTGAGCAGTGAGGAGGTGGTGGGGTGGGGTCTGCACCAGGGGGAGAGCGGCTGGTCCGTGGCTTGTGGTAGGACCTGGGCAGCCATGGGAGCAAATGTCAGGGCTAGAAACGAAGTCTTTGTATGTGAGTGTGAAGCAGAAGTAAGTTGGAAGCTCATCTGTGTGGTGTTCCTTGAATGAGTGGGTTGACCATGCAGGAGCCGTGTGGTCAACTTTTCCTGTGTGCTTGGGAACTGCTCTGCCCTGGGGGTTTCCCTCCCTCCCTCCTTCCCTTCAGGCCGTTTCTGCTGGTTTTCTCTGAGGGGACCAGCAGAGGTCAGAGTGATCTTCCCAGAGTGAATATGGGCCTCTTCACCAACTACTCTCCACAGTAGCAAATGGAAATGTTGGCTGCTGATTTGCCACAACCAAAAATCCTTCTTGCCTCCTCTCCCTCTCGCAGCATGAAAAGCAAGCAAGCAACCCAGAGAGCTCTTTATACATACTTCTTGCTTTCGCTGCCTGTCTTTGCATCGTACCGTAAACGCGGGCCTGCTGTCACCATCTCAGCTGTATTCATATAATGACCTTTAACCTGGCCTGTGCAAGAGCTGTAATCCAGTTATATTAATCCTTTTTGTCTTTGTGCACAACTTGGGAGCCACGCAGCTCAGAGATCCTTACAATGACACTGAAAAAGCTTTTGTTGGTTACTTACGCGGTTTTCTTTTTTTTTAATCATGGGTGGCAGCTGTGTCATAAATAACCATGATGTGTGGCTGCCAACCCATAAGCAACTAAATTTAAATATTTTTTTGGCTGACTACTTTATAACATGCTGCAGTCTGTTTTTAGAGAGGTTATATTGGGAGAGGAGTGTTCATTAGTCTTATCGAGGCGGCCAGTGTAAGCTCATACCATGCCTTTATGACAGGAGGATAAATAAGGTTCCTAGGTACGCTGGTGATAGTCACTGTGGCAGTATTCAAAGTATTTACCGTAGCGTGTAAACAGCTTTGCTGCTGCTCTTGCTTTAGCAGTATGGTGTGACATAGGGCTTTGTAAGTGGGTGCCGGTAGGTGAGGTAGGGTTAAGATTTCAGGTCAAATTCATCAACGTTTTAACTCGAATTCTATAGGTGGCTTAACTGTTTGAGGAAGCCTTTGAATTTCTACCTTGAACCTCTGTTTTCCACTATTACAACTTATACTTAGGTTTCTGAGTTTTTATGGCTGAACTGACTTATTAGGCAGCCCTGACTTAAACAGCAGCTGCCGCTGTTCATGGGGGAGCCGTTTTTACCCTGGTTTCCTATGGCAGTAGGGGTGGGTGATCTCACTATCTGTTTGGCCCCTCCCTTCCTCTTCCTTCCTAGGAATATTTTTAACCCATAGTTTGGCTAAAAATGCCCCTGAGGGAGAACTGCTGGTCTTAAGGATTGTTAAATGACTGCAGATTGTGTCAAAATGGGTGACCAATGAGAACAGAAAGACCTCAGTGGAGTCCCACTGCAGGAACACCTGCAAATGAGCTCAACCCTGACGCGCCAGTAGAGAGCCCAGGTGGGAGGGACACAGCTGGAGAAAGGACACGTCTATGGGAAGAAGCACTGTGTTCTTAAATGTTATAATCCGTCATGACACACATCCTTAGGAAAGCGGGATGTGTTTGTTGCAGTGCTCGTGTGACCCCTTGGTTTATAACCACCCACCCCGCCCCCCTTAGGCTGTGTGGAAATCTGCAAAAATCTAGGTTTGCCTGATGTTTTCCACGACATGATTCTGTCTTGGTGTATCTCGGGCTTTCACGATGTGCCACATCTGTAATGTGGTTACTAAACTTCAGCACATCTGTTTCAAGAGCCCCAAAATATGCTGTAAATACCTTAGGAAACTACTGGGATGCAGGCAGGGCCCATAGCAGGACACGGTTCATAAGCTCGATGATCCCTTAGCTTCTTTTCAGACCCTGTAAAAGATACTGTTTCAGACAGTGCTGTGTTTCATCTCCCATCTGTAAAAGGAACTTTAAAAAAAAAAAATCTGCCCTTTCCTGTCGGTCAGGGTGATGTCTTTGTACTGAAATAAAGGAGGGGGTTTGCTGCAAGCTTTGCTCCTTGCCTACTTGCAAAGCTTTGTTTTCTTTTCCTCATAACAGGCTGTATGAAAGATCTGGGCAGCAGGTGTTTGGCTAAATAAACCTTCTATTACTGTATCTGTGTATGTGTGTGTATATATATAGCCTATAGGGAGGAGTCAGTGAGAGAAATACAACAGACTTAATTGCTTAGTGTTGTTTCCCAGTGACACAATTGAGGGTGGGCATAGGGGTGAGGAAACTGCTCCAGAAAAGAGCAATTTATTCTGCCTCATGAAATCAACAGGAGAGGGGGAAAGAACGCGAGAGATGACAGTGCTACAGAGGGCAGAATTACTGCAACACCAGCTGAATAATATGAAGGTTTTACACATATCAAGGGAGGTTAAAGTATTGTTCTTGGGGTCTGTGGCTCAGTGTAACAGTGAGACGGAGTGGCTGTGAAAAGTTTGCTTTTGCGTTTGCCTGCGGGCACACCAGTTTGGTAAATAGCTCGGTAGACGCGTATTTCACTAGATGGCAAGGTTTTTCTCCCAGAGAAAGGTGGCGGTTGTTGCCTCTGTCTTGCAGGGAGAAAAGCTGGAGGGTGAGGAAGTGAGGTGATTTATTCAAGGTCATCTGGCAAGGCAGTGACAAAGCCAGGGAAAGAAACTGTATTTCCTGAGTCCTCTCTGGTGCTGTGATCCTTAGGCAAAGGCACTGCATCATCTGCCCGTTTACCACAGCTCTACGTATGCTAAAACCCATCTCCAAATTGTTCAGGTGGGGCTGCTCGTACTGCCCGATGCAGTTTGGCTTTCTGGAGGGAAGAACATGAGGAAATAAGCTCAACAGCAGAATTAAATTGGAGGAAGCAGTTTCTTTATCATTCCTTTGAAAATGACGGGGCTGCTTGTGCACGTAATTGCTCTCTGGAGGGAAAAGAGGTTCAAAACCAGATCTGCTTCATTGCCTTTGTATTGATGAGCACATCTCAAGTCTGTAAGGCATGCCCTTGAACACAACAGGATAGGAGAATTGGACTTGCTTAGAAAACAGATCTTATCTTTCATTTGAATATGGTATACTGAAAATAGTTAAAATCTCTTTTTAATGCTCTGTTACGCAGTCTCCAGAGATGTATCAGTGTAAACAGACTGCAAAAAATTTAACTTCTCTGTCTCGGTGTGCTGCTCCCTTGCTTTAGCGACTGCCTAGTGGTTGCTGAGGCTTCCAACAAATGTAGCTAGCTTTAAAATGATACTGAAAGATGCCTGTTCAATAGATCCTAAAAAGTTGTAAAGCTGTAAGTAAGGCACGCTTGACTCAATCTTCATTCACTTTGCAGGTGGCACTCATGTTTGTTGTGTTATTCATGCACGGGATTTGTCCCCGTCACAACCATTCCTGGCCATTGCAGATGGTGTTTCATACTGACTGTGCCCATATATCTTACTTTATGAACTCGTAAGGGGCTACTGCTGCTGAAATATCCAAACAGAAGATGAATGGGTGCTGGTTAAGCAGAATTACTTGCTTTTTAAGAGAGTAATTTGCATATAATTATATTGAAGCTACATACCATTCCAGATATGTGTATGCATCCATAGAAAGACTGTGCAGACATATGCAAATTCACGTTCAATTTATTATCCTTTCTACTACTAATTTAAACAGAGACCTAAGTTTCCAGTTGGAACCTGTATAGCCTAATTGCTGAGTTTCTCCTGTAGGGCTCAGGCGTACTTCTGACCAGGTCTGGTGTCAGCCTTGCTTGAGCAGTGCCAGTCTAGGTTCTGACACTGTGTTCTATTCTGGCAAAAGCTGTACTGTGGATATAATTTGTGTCAATGTCTCAACTGAAATGAACTTTACCTGCACAGGAATCATCCTTTTAATAGTGTTATAACCCCCCTATTTTTCTCCTGTAACTGCAGCTAGGCTAGGGTGGTTCGCCTAACGCAGCTTTGGGTACAGTCTCTTGCTGAGACAATAGAGTTTTGAATTACAGCCGAAAGTTTTCTTCCAGACAGGATGCAGCAAGATATGCGAAATAGCTCTGTAGCTCTTCAGCAGTGGATTGGAGAAAGTAACTTGCTTTTATTTAAGAAAAACAGACATTTTAAAGTTGTTTTATTTTCAGAGTTGCAATCGTTAAAATAAGATTCATTGTAAGAACACTGTTATGTTTCATTATAACACCTTAGCAAGGTGGCTATCAACGCTTCTAATTTTCCAAAACTAGATTTCGAATTTCTTAAAAATACTAATGCAAGGATTTGGAAAGGGACTCCTTTTCTCCTTGAAGTCTACCCTTAATTAAAAGCAATTGTTCAATGATACCTGTTTTCATTTCTTCTAAAGGATTTATTAATGCTAACATCTTGGGAGAGACTTCTAGAAGTTGGTATCTGGCTGTTTCTGTTTCGAGGAGCGTCTGAGTGAGCCCTGTGAGACTTTGATGTATAGAGGGCTGCACGTGGACCTGATATGAATGGGGGGAGCTGCAAAGTCACGACTTCATGCAGAGTCTGTGCAGATGCTCTCTGCTGAAGGGTGTGAAGGGGGGATTCTTGGTCCCACTGGTGGATCTATGCAGGGAGAGCAGGCTGTGTTCTGCAATGCATTACCATAAACACATTAATCATATTAAGTGCTTGTGTTTTTAAGAGTTGTGATATTTAGATCTCTTTATTCATATAAATGCATCCTACTGATTTGCACGTCTGCAATACAGGGGTCCAGAAGATTTAGTATAGTTATGCATAACAGCGCTAAACGTCTTTTTATGTACTTCAAGAAGTGCTGCAGGCCGGCTGAGCCGAAAACAGATGAAGCTGGTGGAGTTCTCCAATGCGCTGCTTTGAGCTTTGGATCATACTTTGATGTTAGGAGATTTGAGAGATTAGCTGGCAAGCTCTTTCCATTGCGAAAGCATGTCAGAACAACTTCTTGCTAAGGGATCCAGGGTTATGTGGTCTGTGGCAAGACCAGCGCGAGGCAGAGTCCGCTAGTTGCAGGAATTGGTGTTTCAGCAGTTACAGCTTTGCTGTTCAGCTGGGAAGGAGATTTAGTGTGTGTACCTTATGCATACAAATGTCATGGACACAGCTGAGGAGATTCAAGTTTGTAGCTGTGGAAGTGCCAGTGTAGCTGGTACTTCAAACCTGCTCTTGAGGGATTTGGATGCCAAATTGCTGTTACTTTTCGAAGGGAGTCAGGTATACAAATCTCTTGGGCACCACTAGAAATCTTGTCCTGCAAATACACACCTGAGAGGTTGTCTGTGTCAGGGTTCCTGGGACATGATGTCTTGATGGGGACATGCGACCGTACAGAGACACTGACATGTATCTTAAGGAGGAGGAGTTTTCTGCTTCACCTATAACATCATCTGTTTGTGATCCTTGTCACCCTCACTGCTGCTGGTAACGCAGAAGGCTCTGTGTGTGCCTTCTTACCCTGAAGTCTTGTTCCCTTTGCAGCGTTTTCAGTCTGTCCTTGTTCTTATGCCAGTGGGGCAAGGTCTTCACTGCAGCAGCAGGTTAAGGGACAGCCCTCGGGCTCCTCACAGTCGTTTCAGGAGACCTGGAGGCCAGGAAGAAAGAAGGAAGGGGGAAGCCTTGTTTCCCAAAGGCTTCTCCTTGTGCTGACCTCTGCTCATTAGCAATCATGACTTCACCAAACCTCCAGGTTCTTTGAACTAATGGGATCTGGGTATTTTGTTGTAGAAGCCAGCTGCTTGAAAGTCAACCACGTGGCTCCAGAGAAAGATCTGACCTGTGCCAGTTTCTGGACATGACTGGTGGTATGAGCTCTGTTCTGGTCAGCTGTCATGATGTCCACATGCCTTACTCTGCACAGCCCTCTAATTGAGCTCTTCTGCATGGTGACTTTGGTAGTTGCTTACCCCCTCCCTTGTACGTCCTCTGCCTGCTCTGTGAAATGTGTTATATATGAGCATTGTCACTGATGAAGCTTAGTTTTTTTCCTCAGGGCACAGCAGAATCAACTGATGCAGTTGTCGGAGTTGTTTACTCTAACTTGCAAAGTATGCATGCCTGCAGCAGATTTTCCCCGGGCTCTGTATGGGGTACGTGGACTGGCCCTTGCTTTATGTGCCGTCCTGGTGGCTGCGGTGTACCTGCTTCTTCTTGTTGTCGTAGGCTGCATTGGCACGTCTCACCCTGGGCTGAGGGGTGAGCAGTGGAGGGAAGCGTGGCATGCCTTGTGGTGAGAAGGAGGGAAGTGGAAGGGAAGGAGGGGCAGGGTGAGCAGTGGGAGAGCCCCGCTTTTCAGGGGGCTCTTCTAGGCTGCCCTCAAGAGGAGCGCTGGATCCTGAGACCTTTGCTGCAGGACAGGCTGCTGGGTGGTGGTACATGCCGTCCCCACCATCGCAGGAGGGGCTGTATGTGGGGGATCTAAACCAGCAGTTCTTCCGTGGGTGACAGTGACCCCTGTTTATCTTTGGGGGTGGGCTGAGCATGGAGGGGAAGTGGGAACAGGAACCTCTGTGTTGCGCAACTCATAGGTCAGTGGCCAAGTGATCTCTCCAGGGTGAAGCGTATTCTGCTCAGGTACAGATTTCCTAATTTGTACTCTTCTGTTGGCCAAGTAGAAAGCTGCAACCCAAAATTCGTGACTTCTGTTGTGTATGTCTAGTTTAGCTGGAAAAGTATTATGGCTAACATATGTTGTTTCAGGGTTTTGTAATTTGAATCCGGTTTAGTCTTGCTCTGAAAACCAGATGTGGGGAGAACATGCACACCTGGCAGCATGTGCTGGCTGAGAGCAGTGGCTCCATACTCTTCAGGCCATTAAATCACTGTCACTTCCTCATGGAGGAAGATACATCCGCACAATGAAGCTTCTAATTATAAATCCTATACACACAATTTGTTTCCATGCACCCGCTGCAGACCCCTCTCCAGAGCCCTTAGGCTGAGAGAGGAGGCCATGGGACGGGATTATGGTTTTGGCTTTGCTAGTGGCGAGCAACAGGATCTTTGGGAATTCAGTTTTGCCTCTCAGTGATTGTTTCTCCAAGTTAAAAAAGGCTTCTTTATAATCCCCGAGACCTGTCTGGCGATCAGATATAAACTCTTATAAAATCTCTTTTCAATGTATACTGCATTTTGGTTATAAAACGAGCAAGCTGTTCTGGCTCCTGGAATTCTGGTTCTGTCTTTAATACTTCTTTCATTGCGTGGTTGAACCATAATGAAATCCACTGAAAAAAGAAATAGTGTATTTTCTTTTATGGCTGCCATATGGCCTTATTGCTAATTTTTAATTAGCTGAGATGGTTGCTTACACAATTTATTTGGAATAAGGAAAGAGACTGTGAGAGCTGGATGAGGAGGAGAGCTATTCTGATGTCTGTATAGAGGCACGGTGTCTTTTTTTACTGTCTTTAAATAGAAAAATGTGTAAACCTCAGAAAGTGTCTTGCCACTAGGTCTGTTTGGCAGATGTATGCATGTGTGCTATTAAACAGATGCAGGCACTTCTGTCATTTTAAAATAGAATAGTGTTGTTTGCTTTCTGGCTTGCCTAGTCCAGCAGATGGATTTAGAGGCATCGCAAAATTCACAGGATTTTCTTCCCAAATGGTAGAATAGGAGAAAGTACCAGGACATCCAGGCTTGCATTTTCTACTTAATATTCCTCCTCAGGAACAGGGTTATAAAATTGTCCCTCGGGATTACTGTTTGCCTTCTTCCCTGTGTATGGCTCCCAGTATTGTTACAGTGAATTGGTTCCATTAGAAAATTAAGCAGGCCGCAAGAATGCTAACACTATAGATATGTCTTGGATCTGTACTGAATTTGGTCTGACAGGGATCTTGACTCTCTAATTAGGTAGTTAAGTAAGCATGTATAATGGAGCCCTATCATTGCGAAACTGGATTTTAATTGGGCGCAGGATGTCATGCTCCAAATGGTCCTGCTGTGCCGGGAGCAAACCAGATCTGCTGCCCGTATAGCAGATCTGATGCTGTCTGCCACACAAACTGCTAGGGTTTCTTTTGCATGTGGAAGGGGAGAAGCAGTCATGATGGACGTCATCTAATGTGGCAATAGTCCAGCTTCAAGCTGGACCTTGGCAGGTCCTTCCAAGCAACATTTCTCTGATTCTGTGGAGCTGGGTTTTTTGAGGGTACCTCGTCAGGGAGAGAGACAGATGGTAATGGGAAGGGAAGAGGGACTGGCCTTAGTATCCGCTCTCTGCTGTGTGGTTGAAGGAGAAAGGTATATATTTGTTTCCATGATGTGTCCGGGATAACTGGGTGCTTGTGAGTTTTTTCCTCTGACTGCTCACACAGATTCAGACTAATAGTTTCCCTCTTGACCACTTACGATGTGCTTAATTAGACTGCTGTCTTGAAATTGCCCACTTCTACTGCAGCACTGCAGCTGTACCTGCATTAACACAGTGAGGGGCCATAGTTTAAATCATCACTGTGGATCCTCAGTATCATTTAGCTTCATATCATTTAGTTTAAAAAACTAAACTGTGGTGGCTCTTGCTCTGCTGACTATCAGTAGTAAGAGCAATAAGAAGGCTGGGGAGCTATGCTTGACCAAGCCATGACTCTGACATTTAAGGTGTTTGTTTTATACAGTCTTTCCAACTGTATATTTCTGATCCCTTAATTCCTGTCATTTACATGTTAACAAACAGATCACAGGTACCAACATTTGCCAAGCTAGTTCAGCACCTGGTAAAAAGCCTTTCTCTGTCAGCTCTTTAAGCAACGGGGAACACGCGTGGATTTTCTTTTCTGTGGACGAACCGGTAAAACAAATCGTAATTTTTAGTGAGTGACTTTTCTTCCCATGGATGGTGTTACATGCAGATGCTGTACCACCCAGGATCTTGGTAGAAGGCATCCTCACCGCGTTGCTTCATTTGCTAAACAACTGTGCTGTTGATCCAGTGGTTGGTAAGGGGTTTCTCCAGGAATGCAAACACAATTACTTTGAAACTGTCTGAGCTGGCGGGTTCCACTTTTGTACTGAAGGCAGAGGAGATGGGCACTGTTGTTGCAGGGAGGCTGAGTAATTTGGTGTGTCGCAGCGTAGCTGGCCAGATGATTCTGTGGAGCCGTATTGGGAGTGTGAAAGATTTCATATCTATTACATTGGAAGAGTAAAACCAAAGTAACTAATCCCCATGCAAGAAAAGGGGGAAAAAGATCCTCATGGCTGCCTGTGGCACTGCCCCCATGTTGTGTGATCTGTCTCATGGTCTATCCTGGGCTGTGTCCTGTTTAACATCTTCATCGATGACCTGGAGGAGGTGATGGAGTGCACGCTCGTCCAGTTTGCAGATGACACCAAACTGGGTGACCAGCTGATACACTTGAGGGCAGGGCTGCCATTCAGGGAGGAGAAATGGGCTGACAGGAACCTTCTGAAATCCAGCAAGAACAAGTGAAAAGTCCTGCAGTCGGGAAGGAAGAGCCCCCTGCAATGATATGAGCTGGATGCTGCCTGCCTGGGGAGCAGCTCTGCTGGAAAGGCCTGGGGGCCCTGGTGGGCAGCGAGCTGACCAACAATATCCTGGGCTATATTAACAGAAGCACAGCCAGTAGATTGAGCAAAGTGATTGTCCCCCTCTACTCAGCACTCCTTGGATCCCAGCTGATACACTGTGTCCCGTTTTGGCTCCTCAGTACAGGAAAGACATGGCTAAACTGGAGCACCTTCAGCAGTGGGCCACCAGGATGGCAGCTGGAGCACTTGTCCTGTGAGGAGAGCTGAGGGAGCTGGGCTCGTTCAGCCTGTGGAAGAGTCTGCTTCAGGGAGATTTTTAATAAGCAGTCTGTTGATACCTATGAGGAGATTATTGAGAAGGTGGAGCCAGGTTCTCCACCATTGTGCATAGCAGAGGAGAGAGACAACCGGTATAAACTGAAACGAATGAGGTTCAATCTGGACAAAAGGAGAAACTTTTTCATGCTGGAAACTATGAAGCAGTAGGACAGGATGCCTAGAGAGTCTGTGCAGCCTCTGTTCTTGGAGATTTTAAGATGTGACATGATAAAGCCCTGAGCAACCTGGTGTGATCTCGGAGCTGACCCTGCTTTGAGGAGGAGGTTCAGCTAGAGACCTCCTGAGGTCCTTTCCACCCTGAATTATCCAATGATCTTACGCGGCTCCCTGGCAGCTTAGACCCTTCAAAGGCTGGAGTATGGACATTTCTTAAACAGTGTGAAGTCTGTGGATTAATGATTTATGAGCACGTGAATACAAGGGTGTGCAGTGGAACTATGCTTCTCATCAGGGTCCTTTTACTGGTTTTGCACTGAGGTACTAGTAAGAGTACAATTTTTTTTTCTGTTTTTTTTTTTTTTTTCCTGTCTAACCTTTTAGTGAGGAGGAAAGCAGGGATTTCACTGGGCTGCTGCTCCGGCTGCTTCTTTAGCGAGGGTGAGTCCGAGAGGCTGTGTAGTTAGAAAGCTATTCTGGGACTGACCAGTAGCCGAACTTGAAAGTCTTTAAGATGTCTAGTCCCTCTGAAACACCACCTTATCTAGCTCATAGGACCTGGTATTATCAGTGCAAAGGCTTTAAAAGAGACCACAGAAAGCTATAACTGCAAATTGTATAAAACCTTGGTGTGCTAAGTAAACAAATAGTAGCAGTTGCAGGTCTTTTTGATACTTGGTGAAATGTGACGTTTTCTTGTGCTTTGGACTTGTTTAGATTTGGTTCTTGGGCTGGCTGTTGTTTCATGATTGCATTTTGTTATCCCTTGAGGGCTGTGTTTGGGAGACTGGGCTGGAATGGCAATTGGAGGCCTGGGCTCCACTCTGTCTGCATGGTCTTCTGTCACTGTTAGGACACGGTGGTGTCTATTTCTTACTTAAACCTGGCAGAGTTAAACATCTGAATGCTTTTATGGCAGCTACTATCTTCACTGTACCTTCCCCTCGTGGACTGGCTTTTATCTGACCGTGGGCTCCGAGTTCCAGACTTTCTTTTACTGTGAGGTCTGTAGTGCTTATCACTGAAGTGCTTGTCTTGGCAGGCTCCTCTGGTGCTCAGAGCAACAAGTAAATTAATTTTCCACATATGACTTGTCTGGAAACCATTGAGAAAACGTCTTTGTATTTTGCAGCGTCTGCTTGTGTAGTGAGATATTTCAGTTCATTTTCAATACGCTGCTTTACTGCCCTGGATGCAGGTAGGACACAGGAAAGGTAGGGCTGGGCATGAGGAAACTTACTATATGGTACTCTGAAAACTGTGTGTTGAGTGTTTAGGTTAAAGCTTCTAGTCTGGAGCACTGCCTGTCCCTCCATTGGTCCTGTGCTCTGTTGAACTGAAAACCAGTATTTACTAGAAAACACTCAACACGTGTGTTGCAAACAGTTACTATATATGAGTGTTTTTCAGGGTTTTCCTTGTCTTTCTGGGTGACATTTGGGCAACTCCAGCGCTTAGGCATGTGCACTTTTTGTGGTTTGCAGGGTCCTTTATCTCAGCTTATTCTTCCTGTAGAATAATGTTGTACAAACAAAAAAGTTGCTTTTTTTGAATTGCAAGTCATAGCTGTAGCCTCCTTTCCATTTGCGTGAAGTTGGTTTCTTGAGCTCTGTACTGTCAGCTGGAGAAGACGGTGCCTTTCTGTTACTTCTCATGCTCACCTGCCATCACTGCCTTCAGAAGTGAGTCTGTTTTTCTGTGCTTCTCTTGGCATGTTCAGAAGAATAAGCAAGGTCAAACGTTTTCATGTTTGCACAGTAGACTACTTTTGGTGGTGGTTGTTAACCTCTTCATGCCTTTGGAAAGGGGGGTGAAGGATATGGGGAAAGCAGTAAGCTGAGGCTGGTAAAACTGCTTAGGCTATTAATTAACTGAGGGGATTTCATTCGGGTACCTACAAATGAAGTGTCAAACCATGAGAAGGAAGGGGAAAGAAGTTGGTGGAGGGATGGAAACGAGCTCAGGTGTAAAATGTGTTACCACAAGCCGCAGTAGTGACTTTTTTGATGCCGGGTGTTCTGCTTGATAAAGTTTGCACAGTTAAGATTTGTATGTGGGATCAGCGATAGAGCTTGTAGGAGGCAGTAAACTGAAGTGCTGTTTTCTCCTTGATTTCTTCACGATGGAGAAGGCAAGAATTGAATGAATGGACTAGGCATCTCTATTCCAGAGTAATGCTATTAGCTCTGCTTCTGACAGCTTCTGCTGTCTCTCCCTTGGTGATTTGCTTTGGCCAGACCCATCAAACATGGGTACCTTAAGTAGTGAGCTGATTCTGGTTTCTGGAGTTGCTTTTGGTTAAAGGAGTCTTGTCGGTGCTTGGCATCTTGTGGAAATCAGCCTGCTTTGTTGGGTTCTCAGACTGAGTTCCTAGACTGTGAACGTGCTGTTCCTACCTGCTCGTGCCCATCACTTTGGTTGTAGGAGTACACAGAAGCCTTGAAGAGTACTAAGCACTATATAGCAGAATACAGTATTTCATGGAGAATTGATGGCAGGAAATTTAAAATGCCTTGTGGGTTTCCTACTGGGAGCGGATACAGGCCAGAAGTTTCCTTCAGTCCTTTCCTCTTCTTATCAGACTTTCTCTTTTTCTCTCGTCTCATCAGGCGGATTTGACTCCATATTCTTCTTTCAGGTGGAAGTTGTCCTCGTGCTCATGTGGTGTGCTTGGGAGAACATAATCCTCCACCATTGCTTCGTGGGAAGAAATGACCTTTCGTATGTTGTGATGCACTTGTAACTGGGGGAGGCTGAGAAAGTCCGTTTTCCCTGTTTTCAGGGAGAATTTGTGTGCAGAGGGAGGAGTGTAGCTTTCCCTAGTTGCTTTTAGGTTCCTTTCAAGCTGCAGTTCTTGCCTGTGATGTTTGAGGCAGCAGCCTGGCTTTTCCTTGTCAAAAACCTCTGGGGTTGAAGCCACCTGTTCACAAGTTCAGGACACAAGTGCCAAAGGTATGCCCACTTCATGTCCTGGAGTGTAGAAGCTGTATAGCTTTGGTGTGTATTACGTTAGTGCTTAGGAGAGCTGGGTAAGGGGTAGATGCTTTAGAGACTGTTTTATTTTTGCTTTAGAAATAAAATACCCACATGAGGGCCTGGGACCCTCTTTACGTGAAACATTTTCACATTTATTAACAAGTCTGTGCAAAAGCTAGTGCGAGGGGCAGGAAGCGGGTGAGAAAAATCTCATGTCCGTGAAATGAATAGGTGCACGATGTTAAGTTGTGGGGTCCTGCTCCCAGCCAGGTGCTGGTTCCAGACCTCAGAGCGCACACAGGGTCTAAGTGACACCGAGCTGTATCAGCCAGCGTAGCGTGCGTCCTGAGAATGCTGCAGCACGTGACGAGTAACGAATGCAGCTTGTTGACCTCTCCTTGCTCATCTGCGTGAAGGGGAGTGTTGCTCCGTTCTGGCCAGGGAGGACAAAATGTCAGAACTGTTTGCTGGGAGTTGCTTAGAAATAGACTTGCACCTCTCAGGCATGAGGAAATGTGATTAAAAAAACATGCCATTTTCAAAGCTGTGGGATTGCTGCTGTAAGGTTAATGTAGGGAGACAGAAGCAGAGCTGACAAGGTCAGTGTGTCGGCTCAGTGTCCTACTGGGTGGCTTTTTCCATACTTGAAAACCTTGCTTTTGTAGGTCTAATTTTGTAAATACTTTAAAACACCATTCTTCTACACACTCTTATTTCTGCTCGCTTTTTTTGGGTTTTTTTTGTGGGTTTTTTTGGCCAGCATTAGTGTTTGTGTGTCTACACAGTGAAAATTAACTTTATATTTTTTTTACTTTCTTATCTGGTTAGTTTTCAGTCACGCTGTGTCCCTGCTCTGTGCCATAATGTGGCTTCTGCAACCGCAAGTGCCAGCAAAAGGGAAGTGGTGAGTGGCAGCCTAGGGATGGAGGCAAAGTCTGGAGTGCCCCTTTGCTCACAGCATGGATGCCTGCCTGGTAAAGACAGCTACGTGACTTAAGCTTAAGATAATAATTAAAGAAACAAGAAACAGGGACTTACAGCAAAATGATGAATCCCAAGTTTGACTTTTAGTTTTAGCTCCGTAGCTCTGTCAGCTTCTGTCAAAGTCTGCATCTTGCTTTTCTGCCTTGCAGAACATATTTTGAAGGATTCCTATTTAAGTATTTAGTAAATGGGTGTTAGACCTGTTGATAAGCTGAGTACAAAGGGACTAAACCAGCCGGGGAGCCAAATGCTGTGATGAATTCTGGCTTGGTGCTTCAGTAGCTGGGAGGCTTGAATGGCATCAGTACAACTGCTGGAAAGAAGACCCGAATGTTAAATACAGTGGCTCTGTGTTGGTACTGTGGGCTCATCTTGGCTTTTATCACTGCCTATTTATGCCCAGGCAGCTGCGGGTCAGCTCCGGCTTTGTCAGTTGTTACCAGAGCCAGATTAATACCGGAGAGCGGGATCTATCTGTTCGGTTATGTCAGCAGTGGTGGCCAGTCCTGCTTTGCTGGCTGTCGTGTTGTCCACGGCTGCCCAGCACAGGCAGTGGCTGGGTGAGAGCAGGATCCTCCTCCCTCCTTGGCAGCACCAGCGCTGCATTCGCAGGGCTCTGCAGGGAGCTGGGGTGGAAAACTGGTTCAGCACACAGCAACTTAATTTCATAGGATTCAGCTTTTTTGCTAAACTGAAGTGGGCCACGTAACTGGCTAAAGATCTGCCTGCTTAGTAATTACAGAGTCTCATTTTGTTTGATTTGGTGTTTGGTTGCCAGTGCTGGTCATGTTGAAAGCCGCTCGCGGCCGCTGCGGTCTGTTTAGCGCTCCTCTCTCCCAGGCTGCTGCTTCTCTGCCTGTTCCCGTTCTGCCTCAAGGCAGCCTTCCTCTTCTCAGGAGGGCTGGTATGTGTGCAGGGCTTGGCCAGGATGGCTGTAGCAGGGTTAATATATTGGCTATCTTGACACAGGTGTCATCCACCAAAAAATGCAAATTCTTTTTTCACCAAAATTTAAAAGAAACCTGGACAACTTGATAGAGAAGAATTTTCATGGGAGAAAAACTGAAAGCAGAATTTCACCCTCATAAACAAAACAAAACCCCAGCTTCTCATAAATGTTTCTCATTGGTATTGGATATGCTGCTACCATGCTAGATACATGCTTTACTCCTGGCAAAAGTAAAGGGGAGATCTTTGTTCTGGCAGTCACAGAATAGACCGCTCATCTGTGTAAGCTTAACACATCCGTCATATAAGCAAGCGTGGCCTGCTCTTTGCAACTACACAAAAGGATTATTACAGTCCTTTCCTAAAAATTGTCTTTAGCTTTACTCTTCCCTTTTTTTAGGTCTTTCCATTTCTTTAAGTGACAGAGCCTGGCTGTTGTGAGTGCCTTCTCTGCCTACCGAGGCATATAAATAATTTCCTTTATTACCACAGTTCTGCTTTGAATGCAGTCCCTTGATACAGTCCTTTATGTGCATTTGATCAAGTCTTTGCCTTTGATCTGCCTGTGATTATTAATTCTCTATTATAATTAATGGAGGCTTTGTCTTTCTCTTGCAGTCTCTATCAAAAGATCTCGGAGTCTTTTGTAAATGTTAAGCGATTAGTAATGCAGTAGCAGACTGGTGAGTTGTGTGTGTGGCTTGTCTCTAGAAAAGAGACAAAGAGTCTCAGTGTATCAGCATGCACTACGTTTGGGGCTGGTTTGAAATCTTTTAGTACAAGTTTTTCTTGGAAAATACCAGTTTTTGTAAAACTTTTTATTTTTTTAGTGTTCCTAGAAGGCTTGCAGTTTTGAGGACGACTTTTTATGAAAGAGTTTTAGGTGTCAGATGGAAATTCTGCGTGTGTTGGTCTGTGATAGGCAAACAGAGGAGCAGGTTAAGAGACAGACATTGCAGGGTCTTTACCCGCCAGGGACCTGTTGCCTTCTGGTCTGACACCGCATGTGGGAAGTGGGAGCCCCAGCAGATGCTTGATCTTTTATGCAAGGGTTGGCTGCTTCATCAGGGCGATTTGTCCCATGGCCGCGTCTCACCTGAGGTGTGAGTGAATGAGGGTTGTGTCACTGGTCTGAATGGGGTAGAAATGGTCTTGAATACGGACCTCCTATTTTGCATGTGACTATCTCAACTCTTAGGATATGAGTTGCAGGCAGGTGAGTCACTGTCTGAAAAAGTGCAGCTGGTTGCGGTTTTCCCTCTGGGAAGAGCAAGGAAACTTGGAAAGCAGTAAGACGGGGGCAGGAAAAGAGCTTCCCGTGCAGTTCGCGTTACATGGTTATTGCACGTTTCCCTTCTGTGTGCTGCTCCGACCAAAGAGGATGACAAAGTTACTTGAACAAATCATCTGTAATGGAGCCAAGGGTAACAAACCAGTCTAATAGCTTCCAGAGTTAGGGTTTAATCATGAGATGAAAGTACATTGTGTAAAAGTTGTGGTCAAGCAGTGCTGCAGAGCCAGCTCGGCACTGGTTGAATGCAAAGTAGAGCACTGTATCCAGAAACCCGTGATTAGCGTCACGGCAGCTGCTGTCTGCGGGGTGGGATTCAGCTTTGCAGTCAGAAATAACTAGAGCTAAAATTAAGTAGCATTTACCGTCTGATTTTGTAAGAGTCAGAGGCTTGCGGTCAATTTTTTAATAACAAGGCAGTGAATGGTAGACTTATGAGGTGAACTGTGCTATTGTTGATATCTTTTAAAATTACACTAAAATTATTAAGAGTGAAGGTGGAAAGGATCAAATTGTTGACATCAGCTTGTTCTTTCTTATAAAAAGGAGAAAGCGGGGACTTTTCTTCTTTTTATAGTGCTCCTGCTGACTTTAAAGGCCATTTTCTGACTTGTGAGAAATCCTTGACAGCTCTGGTGGCACTTCCAACTTTCTGCAGCTAATTGCTCCTGTTCTGTGCAGTTTGCGTGTAATCCCATGTGCCGAGACAGCCTGCCTGGCTTACAGATGTAGTGCTGTATAGCATGTGTGTATGCGATCCACTCATTACATTAATTTGTTCGAAAGGCCAGCACAGCTTCTAATGTGACTAAATCATGTTGACTGCTGACACTGCCAGGAGATTGTTAAAACATCGGAGGGCTGCCAGGAACCCTTGCTGCTTTCCTGGGGACTGGTAGAGAAGTGACCTTTTACTCGTGAATTTAAATTTCTGGTTCAGGGAAATACTCAGGGTTTTTGCTGAATGCTTTGGCCACTTGCCTCTCCCTTGTTACATTTGGATTTTGCTAATGCTGGCTGAAGCGGTTCAGAGGACTAGTGCTGCCTGTTAATTAAGGATCTGCTCAGAGAGGAGATTTCCAGCCAGAAGGGAGGGAGGCTATAGCAGACATCTGGGAGAAATTGTGGCTAATTCTGCCAGATACCTTTCCAAGGCATCATCTTTCTGTGCCTGTAGTTACACCTGACTTATCCTGTGTAAGTTCACAGCTGAGTCATTTAGACTATCAGCAAGTTTTATGTTAAGGCTGTAAACATTTAGCAGAGTCACACAGTTGTGGGTCAAGGTGGGGGCAAACTCTTTTCGTGGGCAGGAGAGTGTTCCCTGGATGCTGGGGCTGCTCATACGAGTTCTGCTGGCACATCCGAGGGAGACCTCTGCCCTGGCGTGGTGTGGCGTGGCGTGGTGTGCCGGCGGGAGCGAACAGCCTGGCCCAGGGCAACAGATACAGGAAAGGTTCTGCTGGGGACCAGCCTGGACTAAGTGATGCTACTCCAGCCTGTACTCAGTTTCCTCCCCCTTCCTGTCTTCCCCTGCTGCAGGTTTCCTCTGGCTGCTCTGTGAAATGAAATGATCAGGCTTTAGAGAAAGATATTTTACATAGATCTCATTTAGAGAGCAAAGAACTATGCCAACACAACAGGGGAAGATGTTGCCTGTGGGGAAGGAAGGGAAGAAGAAGGGGACCTGTGAACGGGCAGGTGGAGAGCAGGCAAGGGGCAGTAATACCTCATGTGGGCCCTACCATGATTATAACCTGTTGTCCAAGCGCAGCTCTGCTCTACCAGTAAAATGCCCTCTTGCGTGGATGGCTTGTCAGTGGAAGGATCTGGTATAAATCTTACAGCAAAGCCACTGTTGCTGATACCGAGTTGAGGAGGTTGACGTTTGCCAATCGATTAATATCCAAAATCTTTTACAGTACCTTTGGGTTTGTGAAATCATGGGCTGAAAGCTGTTCTTTGTTGTAAATTTGCATTAAAACACCTATCAGGTTCTTCTCAGAAATGTACCTGTTCCTCCATCCTGATTATTATTGTAACTGTCTCCACTCGCTTGTTTGTGGGTTCTCTGTTTTTTTCCCAGCGTTGTGGCTCGGTTTCCTTTTCCTGCTTCTGTTGCTTTGCTCAACAGTGATAAGTGAATACTGGGGGCAGCGAGCAGGGAAAAAGTTCTCAGCATTTGTTGAAGCGCAGCGTGAAAGGGTTCTGGAGTGCAGCAGATGTTGGGAATACCCTGGCAAATTTGTGTGCCTGAGCGCAATTGCTTCTCTGCATGCTGGCTGTTGCTCTGTGAACCCGTGCGTTCCTGGGGCAAGCTGTCGTGGTGGGGAACCCGACTGTGCTTTGGCCAGAGGGTGGAGATGACCTTCTCAGGAAGCTTCTTGTGGAGAAAATGCCATCTTTGAGGTGCCTGCTCTTAGGCGGCCCACAGCAGGCCAGGGGAGGCACTTGGCTATCTGCAGAAGCGGCAAGGATAGGGAAGGATTCCTGGCTGGGAGTCTGTGGCCAAGTGCTGTGTCCTCCCTCCCAGCCCCCCCACCTAGCAGCTGGGAGGCTATCTTAGTGCCTCCTCCTGTGTCACCATGCCCGAATTAACGTAGGTTTGTCAGTCCCGAGGTGGCAGCCCCTCATCCAGTTGCTGCTGCTCCTTCAGCATTCAGACGTCCCATACGGTTCATCTGCGACCTGTTTGTGCTGCTGGGGCCAGGATGGCAGGGCTCCTGTGTAAAAGGCGCAAAAAAGGAGGTAGGAAACATTAGGTTTGTAGCAAGAGTCTCTTCCTAAGCTGTCTGCTTCGGAGCTGGTGTACGGGCTCTCGGTAAGCAGGGCTCTCCCTGGCCAGCAGGCTTTGGGAGGCTTTCTGCTGACATAGCTGTGCTTTGCCAGTAGCAGTAGGAGAGGATGTTTTGGTCCTGCGTGATCTGGCCCAGCCGCACTGGATCTGAAGGCAAGTGTAAGGATTTTATGTGGCTCTTCATATCATGAGGGATGGGGGCTTAATACACAAATTCGTATTAATGTTTTCTTTCGGTTTAGTAAATTGCTCAGAAACAAGGTATCGTTGTTAGGAAGAATGGGGATCATTTTTATATTAAAAGAAAAAAAAAAGCAAGTCTATCATCTTAATTGACCTTTTGGGAATAAAACTAGTTTAGCTGCATTTAAAAGTATTCTGGCTTGAAATGTATGCAGCATTTTGTTTATATAGCATACACTGAAGACAGTACCATGTATTCACTGCCCAGAGGAACTTAGCAGCTCTCTTCTGCGTTTGCAGAGCATTAGGAACAGCGATGCCCTGACCTTATTGAACGCTTGGCATTCCCAGCATGACAGCAATGCTATAATAATGAAAAGAGAGTTACATCTAGAAACAAGGCTGGTACTTCTAAAAGGAGTCTTTTTTTAAGTGGAATTTGGGCATTTATACTCCTAGCAGGGTTTTAAAAATCTTACTTGTAATGTCCGGTTTCCGCACGATTTTTCTTGTGCCTCCTGGTGGCTGTGTTCCTATGGGCATCACAGTGTAGGAGCTGCTGGGGTGAGAAGGCTCTAGTAGGCGTAATGCAAACAGGGCTGGGTAAGGCACGCTGTTAGAGCTGTTTTGGTCTGTTGCGTGAGGCCTCTTAGTGCCCTGACTTTTGTTTGGAGAGTTTTCCAAGAAAATGAGAATGAGTGCAGAAAAAGGGGTAATTAAGAGTTTCTTTAATAACGACATTTATTCAGGAGGTTAAATCTCAGGCTGCAGGCATTGTATTCTGTTCGCAGTCGAGAACGCTGCTCTCTTCCCTCCCCTTTGCAGAAGGTACACAATACAGACAGCAAGCTGTGCTTACTGCTGGCAGCCCCCCTTCCCCCAGGCTTTGTGCCGTGTTAGCTCTAACCAGCTGCTCTAACATGGTTCATAAGCCATAAGGTCTCAAAATATGAGACTGTTGTTTGTTGCTTGCATAACATAAGAACAGCATTTCATAATTGAGGATTTTAGTCATGTTCAATATCATGCTGTGAACCAGAATTAGCTAGTGTCTTGGAACTGCAATTAAGAGATGTGGTAACTTGTGTTAAGCACCTGTTTCAAGTATCTGTGAGAGAAGGGTGGGGATTGTAGTGTATTCTTCTTCCCTGTCCTCCTCTGGGGCAGTAGGATCTCTGTGTTTTCCCCTTCTATCAGGAAAAAAACAAGTGCTGATGCAGGATTTTGTAACCATTGCAGACTGCATGCAAATGATTACCCTGTGGTTTGATTTTCCAATGGGAAAGGGGAGTAGTGACTGTTCTTGAAGGAAGTGCTTGTTGGGATACTGTCACTATTAGTTAACTGTTCCTCCTTTTCTTTCCCCAGAAAAGTTTGTCTAGCAGACCTTATTTATTTGGAAGTCCTTGCTTTTCCCTGAAAAGAGTATGGGACTTGGATCTCTCCCAAAGGAGACTGCGATACCACAAACGCTGCCACAAATTATCTTAGCCCAGGCTAACACAGAACTGTCACGGAATAGACGGGGCTGTTACGGTGTCTTTGTATCTTCTATTTCAAATGCATGTATTTCAATAGCTTGGCTTATAATAAAGAATCGTTATCTGAGTTTAAGGGGAGATGTGCCTTGGAGAGTGTAAAAGTGTTATCGCGTTGCTAGTGCTTTTCTTACTGTCAAGCTCTGTGAAGATACTAAAGAACTATTCAGTACTTGTCCTCAAGTTCAGTTCCTCCCATGTGGCAGGACGTAGGGAAGTATTTTAATTTCCATTGTATTGATGAAGGGTACTTTACTGACTTTCCCAAATGAGAGTTGTAGCTTTAGGACAAGAGCTTGAAATCACAAATTCCATATTTGTGTTCACCAGATCATCTATTTTTAGCCAGCGGCAATGCTCGAACTAAATACATTTTCATCTTTACTTGGTAGGTCTCCCTGGGATTCTCTGAGGCTTTTAGTAAGGCCAGTAGCAAGTTGCAGTTCCTGGTGTTCTGCATCTGGAAGAGGTGGTGATGAGTGGTGGCCATGCTATCAGAAAAGGAGTTTGTTTTTACAGTTTGCTGTCTGCTCTACATCTGGGCTGTCCTGCAGACAAAGCTCATACCCCTTCCTTCTGGAGAAATAAGCACTTTTCGAGGTTGCTCTTGCCACAGAATTGGGTTTCTTGCAAAATATTTTCAGCCAGTTGTGTGGTGGCTCAGTTTAATAAGAAGCTATAAAAGGATGTTACTTTGATTTTATTTTCCACTGCAGCTGCAGTTCTTAATTCCATAAACTGTGGGCCCGTTTTGAAATGGATCTACCAGATATTTTCTCTTATTATGAATACCCTCTTCAGCGCCTACATATCTGCAAACTTTGCATTTATTACAGTCTTTCTTTCTGTTTTTTCCCCTCTATTCAGTGAGTGACCTCCAAGAAGAAGGTAAAAATGCTATCAATGCACCAATGAACCCAAGTACTGTGGACATCCATCCAGAAGACACACTATTAGGTAAAGTATTTGTGCTACAGATCTCGACTAAGCAATTATTAATGAAGATGGCCACTGTGACCTCCATATCCATTGCTTTACAGTTGGATGTAGATTGCTCAGTTGAAACTGGGAGAATTGGGCATGAGAATTGAGAACTGTTGCATCACATGTAGACTAGAAATTAGAAGGGTTAAAACGGAATTTAAAGAGCAGTGCCAGCTATGCAGATACACTTAAACTAGGTAGTTTATGGCAAAATTGACTTGTTCAATGAATTGGCAGAGAACTTGAGTTCTTCTGTGATCATCCTTAAAGTAGATAGAAAGTTGAGGTTTGCACAGAATTAGATGGAAAATAATGCTGAATTTGTCTGCTTAAGATTTACTTCAGTTCCATTAACCCATTGGCCAAGTGCATCTCAGACATCCTTCTTTGGTAAGGAAGCGGTATCTTCTCTCTCTCTATATATATAGACAGGGAACTGAAGTGCAAAAGGACGAACCCACACAAAGCCTGTGGCAGAAGTGTGTGTCGTGGTTCCGGGGGAACCCTTAGACTGCCTTGTCTCAATGTACATACTACACAGTTGTTAACTAGTGGATGCCATGTTCCTCCTTGGGTTACTGCTGCCACTTTGCAAATGACTGTATAGCAAAATGGGACCTGATACTGAATGAACAGATGAGTGTTTAGGCTGCTGAAAATAGTAATTAAATGTGATTAGGGTAGAAGTACGTAAAACAAGCAGTGCTTTGTAGAAAGAAGGTAAATATTCAAAATCCTGTTCTCTCCGTTCCCCCCCGCCCCGAGTCCCTGCAAGAGCAAGAGCATAATTTAATAGCAAAAAGTGTTTAAAACTTGTTGGAATAAAACACTTTGTTCTTTCCTGGCCATATGTCTCAAGCTACAGAATTAGCTGAAGCAAGCTGTCATGGAGACAAATGATAAAACAGTAAATTAAAAACAAAAAAGTGTTAGTCATTTAGATTTTCTGATTAGAAGAGTAGTGGGAAATGCAAAGTACTGTTCTTCTGAGATGTGGGCAAAGTGTTGATTGCTCTGTGTATATGTGCGGATCAGCAGTGATTTCTTCTGGGTACCGCTAAAGGTGTGTATGACTTTAGAAGATGCAGGACCACTCCTGGAGGCCTGTCATGCAAAGACATGACCACCCGTGAACCTTAAGCAAAGTTCTGTGGTGAATCGTGTACCGTTATGGGTCTAACCTTGTTCAGGGTTTCAGTATTTTGGGTGTGTAGTGGGTGTCACTTCCTTAGGACTAGACTGCCTGACTCATCCTAGGCAGTAATGAGGAAGTAAAGGACCAGGGGGAAAAAAAGCAGCAAAAGAATTACTTTTTTTTTGTAGATTTGTGGAGATTTGTCAAGTATGTTCAGATAGCAGGGTCTTATTTTTTTAATAAAGATAAGTGGCTCTGGAAAATACTGAACCCAAATGTCTGGGTGAAGTCTAAGGTAACCAGTTAGGTGGTATGGTCTGTCTTGTGTCTAGGATGTGCGAGTGTCATGTTTCCCGCCTGACAGCAGTGGAGTCTAGCACTGCAAGAGGGAGTCGCTGTAGGCTGGTCATTGTCAAGTTTTAAAGAGTTCCTCTGTGCAGTGTGGCAATGGCCTGACCAATGGTCATACCGAAACCCCTCCTTTGATGTCATGCTGGGACGAATTGAGAAATCAATAGGAAAATAGGATTCCATATGGCCTGTCTAGACTTATCTAAAGATAAATCCATGGGTTTTATAAAGAATTATTTTAGCTGAAGAGATGTGAATCTCCTCGCATAGCTGTGACACTGTCACCCATCCTTGTGTTCCTGTTGTGTAGTAGCCAGCGTTTGCTCTCCACTGAAGGGAACAGATCTAACCTAGATCACAGCTACTACTTGGCTGCTAAAGGAGCTAAAATGAAGGGTGCAGGGAGAGGTGTATGTGAAAGCAAGCACCAGAATTTAAAATACGAGACTTGCTCCAGCTGCTTCCTAAATGCTGCTATCCATATCTACAGTAGCGTATAAACATGCATGTGTCTGTGTGTGCTGTTGTGAAGATAATTCTGCCAAAGGTTGTTTGATAGCCTTATTGAGCTCAAGTTGATTTTGCTACCAACATTTCTGTATCAAATCATCCCTTCTAAAAATCAGTCTTTATATTCATGCTTCTTGTGGTTGACCTGCTGGCCGTTGGAGAGCATTTCTCACATCACTCCATCTCCCAGCAACAGGAGAAATAGAAGACTTTACACCTGAGAAATCTATTTTATGTTCTTCCTCCACGCACAAGTACAACTGATATAAATTGGGGTAGTTCTCATTCTCCAGCTTAACCAGAGGTTAAGGAGTTCATGCAGTCCGGGCTGCATGCATGACCAAGTTTCAGGCGGAGGCACAAACTGTCAGCCCAAGTGGCAGCAGTTGCACTGAGTGTAGTGCCATAAGCTTGCTATACTCTTCATGATGGTGTAATTTGGGACAGGTGTTTTCAAACAGAAGTTAAATACAAATTGAGGAGAGGGAGAAAAGTAGTTGACTGCGCTTTTTGGCATGTTAATATTAACATGCCCCACAGAGTATAGAGGACGGTGATTTTCCTGAAGCATTCTGCATACAGCAGGGTCTGAGCTGGGGAAGGTCAGTGGAAACAATCTTATTTTAGGGAAGTTAGGGCTGTGTTATCTTTCTGTGTGTCTCTAAAAAATGCCTAACGCTTTGATCATCGGATATTCCCTTGCTAAGACGATGACTAGGCACTGTCATTTCTTGGTCAGCTGACAGGACACTTCATGATTAGGAACTGTTGCAGTATTTCAGCAGTGTACATTTGAAGTGGATCTCACTAAAGTTTCCCATTTTACTTGGACAGAGGAGAATGAGGAGCGCACTATGATTGATCCTAACTCAAAAGAAGACCCCAAGTTCAAAGAACTGATCAAGGTAGGAAATCACTATTTTGTCCTTCCTCAAATCTTTAACTAGTGAGCCGGAGTCATTTACAAGCTGGTTACGAAGAACACAGTTGAGGAATAACAACTTGTTACTGCAGTATATCTGTGAAAACTGAGGTCATCAACAAGGTAAGGCTAAAAGCAACAATGAGAGAAACAAGAAAAGGCTGAATGTCGGAGTGCTCATGGTAGTTATGGAGTAAAGGTCCACTGTCGATTTATATCCTTGTGATTATCACAGCAAGGATCAGTGCTTAGCTTGAATCTACCTGCAGTCACTGCAAATAAACCTAGGTTCCTTCTGTTTATGAAAACAGGGAAGGAGCTTTGGAAAGTGTTAGTGAGATTTCAGGAGAAGAAAGAGTAGGACTGAAATGAGCAAGGGCATGGTAGGGGACAACGAGACCTCTGGTGTTATAGGAGAGTTGGAACTAAGATTCTTCTTGCCCTGTATTCTGTTGTTTTTTTTTTAAAGAAAAGTCCACAGTTGACCTGTGTGCTGGGGCAGGGGCCAGATTGTCCTGAATCTGTATTGTCACTGGAGACACCTGCCCAAGGTGTTGATAATGGTGTTCCCAGCTGTGGTGATGTGAAGTGTGGCTTCCTGCCTCAGCAGTGCTCATCGTTTCTGCCAGGTATGATGGAGGATTTGATCTTGAGGGACTAGTGTTTAGGAGAACCTTTTCTATGCAGTAGGTTGTTGAGGTTAACATAGTGAAAGCTTGAGCAGGAAGAGTAGGGATGGCAATTCTGAACAAATGTGATCTCTTTCCAAAAAGCATTTGTGCTTGTGTTATACTTCCTGCTACACTTCCTCTTTATTATTTTAAAATTATTTTTAAAAAGTATTTTTGTTAGAAACAATGATGAAGCTGTAGGTGGGTAGGTCTGAAAACTTTGGATAACGTATACTGTCTCCAGATAGGGGGTTGAGCTGTGGCACATTCCTTTCAGGAAACCTTGTGCACCCTGGCTGCACACATGTGCTTCACATAGTGCCTCAGCAAACTTCTGACCTGGTGGTACATCTTTAAAACAAGCCCAGTGATTTGTTATTAACATTGCAATAACATGTTTAGGATTACAAAACCACATCAAACTGAGTTTAGCAAGGAGCTGTGCTCAAATTTCTTTGTTATTCTAATTCACCTGGAATACATTGTGGTTTTAAATTAAGTGAATTTGCACATTCTTTGTTAGTACCTAAATCCATTAATTCTCTCAAAAGGTACAGTGGTCTTGCACTGCTTTCTCAAAATGTACTGTGGTTTCTTTGATGGAGCAGCGATATTATCATGAATACTTCAGCTGAACCGGAGTTGTTGCAGTGAAGGAGCCAGATGCACTCTATGATGCAGGAGACTCGATACTGGATGAGGAGACTCAAAGAACTGCTTTTAAAAGGGGAATTTTGCTGTTGAATTTAATACGAGTTGGTGAGTCTTCCCTGGATGTTGTAGTCTAGCAAGGTTATGTTTTCCAGTTTAAAAACCTGAAAACCTTCAGAAGGAGTGAAAATCAGGGCTAGAGCAGCACTCGAGAATGTGTCTGAGTGCTTACAGTGCATTGCAGAATCAGGCTCTGGTTCACTACACCAGTTTACACTTCCATGAAGAGAGAGTAATGTATTACCAATTGAACTGGAGCTGCTGGCGCAGGGAACAGCATGTAACTGGAGATTGTTTCCTTGGGATCGTCCTCAAAGGAGAGATGTGTCCTGTAGAGTGCCTACTTGAAAATTATGTCATTTAGGTAATTGCTGATCATTTGCATACCTCTCAGCAGTTGAGAATTTTTACAGAGATTCAGCTAGAGAATATTTAACACTATGCTGGTGTGAATCTGTAAGGCAGGGAGAGGTTTGAATTATGTTGGCAAAACCTATTTTATGCCACAGAGTGTGGATAATGCAAAAAAATGAGCAATTTATTCTTTGTTTTCTATTCTTCAGTGGTTAACGACATTTTCCAAGAGTCCCAGTGCTGGATGAGAATTAGCCGTGCTAAGTGCTGTACAGCAGCAGCCAGCAGAATAGCCTGCCTGCCCCACAGAGCTTGAAATGAAAGATCTCCACAGACTCCACAGAGTGAGGAGTTGAACAAATGGAGGTTTTTATAGTCCAAAGTGGTTCTTCCTCTTTTCCCCTCAGAGGAATGTGTCAATAGCAGCAATAGAGCCTCATGCCTTTTGAAATTTGGCAGTATGGCTTAGTGTCATTGGTGCCAGCCCAAATCTCTTTCAACACCAGAGTTAGACATGCCAATGGTTTGCCATCACTGATTTTGAGTGTTTCTGTTCTGTCAGTCACATGCAGCTGGATAAATGGATCTCACTGCAAAGAAGCAGCAGAGATATCTGTTGCTGACACTGCTTTAATATCTCTTTGTCTCCACAAAATGTTGTTTTAATTTCTGCTAGCCTCATGCCATAGGAATTATATGCATAGTGGATTGATCAGTGCAAGCTGGTGTGAGCGTTGGGAAGTGATTTTGACAGAGACGTAACTCTGGAGAGACAGATTGTATAGCATTGTGGTAACATGGAGAGACCAATAGAAAAAAACAAACAAACAACAAAAAGCCTCATTCCTCACTCTTATTAAAGCAAATGTACAGTGAATCGCCTTGTTGAAGGCTGCTCAGTTGCAGATGCTAAAATACCTGCTTTAAGTCCTCTTGCACATGTGAAAATCATCAAGAACTATAATTATGCCATGAAGTGTTGTTTGTTATGATCATTGACAGTATTCTAAAAATAGTTGGCCGCAATTTGTCAATATGAAGTGTTCAACTAAGTTCCCTCTGTGGCCAGCAGCATTTTTTCGCTCACTTCATTTGCTCTGTGTGTAATCAAACACAGTTTGGTACATGGCTGAACAGACCTAAAGCTGAAAATTCAGATCAGGGACAGAGAGATGAGTTATTGTTTTATTTATATGTATGTATAAATAATTTATTCACAAAATATTCTATTTCTGGTGTCTGAAATGTGTGAGCTGCTTCTACTCATTGCCCAATATTTGCCAAGTGACAAGCGCACAGCTAACTTAAAGTTAGCGTTTGAATTATAAGTTTGGGCTGTTTTGAGATAGGATACAGAGGTGTCCTGTGGTACGTTGTTTCTTCTTGTATACTTCGGAGTCAGGTTTCTAGTCTATATGTTATTGTGAATCTGTTTAAAATTCAGTTTCCATTAATGTATAAAGTTCCATTAGTTGGTCCATGTCACTAATTGTAAAGAGTGATTGGGGGTTCTTCTAGCTTTCTTTTGAATACTTAACAAAAAAAAAAAAAAAAAGGCTGATCTATGTGTGCTTTCCATGTTGTTCACGTGCGTTTCTTTGTGTATTGGGTGTAAAGGTGGAAGGAAATCTTTTTTCCCGTCTTCTGGTTCAGATATGGCTGAAGGGTAAAAGTTTCAAAAGCTTCATCACTGCTTGTCATCCTAAACATAATTAGAATTAATAGGCTGTAGGAATTGAGTCAGAGACTTTGAAAAGATATTTTAACATAAGTGGCAGATATCCTAGGGTTTTCCCATGTATTTTGGTGGGAAAAGTATGCAGAAGAGCTTCTACTAATTGAATCCAAAATTTTAGAACAGTAGCTTGCAAGAATTGGGTCCAATCTGAAAGTGCCTTGCCTTGACAAAAGACAGCAGGTCACAGTTGCAAGATACTTTCCCTCCCTGCAAGGACTTCTGTAAGATCGGCTGGTGCTGCAACAACTTTTGGCCTTTAAAGCCTCATCTAAACTTAATACAGATCCAAACACTGCTGCTCTAGATACTGCCTGAAATGAGTAAACATTCTTATTTGTGGTAAATCATTCACTGTCCTAGAAATTATCACCTTTTTCCTTGTCTAATTTTATGGCTTTTTTGAATTCACTGTGGTGAAGAGAAAACCAAAACGCAGCCACTCTTCTTTTGGTAAGGTTTCACGTGTGACCAGGTGAAACGGTGCTTCCTAAATGCTCCGTGGTCTGTGTTTGAAAACAAGAAGCCTGCTCTTTGTTTACAGGCTGCCAGTGCTTTGTGCTTAGTCAATAGTTTCCAGGCCTGAATATGACTTCTTAATACTCATTTCTATGCTTAACCCTGAAGCCAGTTAAGCTTTCATACCTTTGATCTCTGCTTCCTAATTCTCCCAGAAGTCAGGGGAAAAGGGTCGTTGAAATCAGGGTTTTCTTTCTTTGCTGTTTTTGGTGACTGGGCTTCCTGTTTTCCCATTGTGCCAGATGTGTTCATGTATTTTGTCTTGTTTTTCATTTTGTAGAGCGGTGACTGTGGGGTCCTTATGCTCTTGAACTCTGCAGATTAACTCTGCATGTGCCTCACCGCCATGGGAGCAGCCAGCCTGCAAAACAAAAATACTTCACTGAGCTGGAGAAGTTTAATGTAAAAACCCATCTTGCATGAACTAAAAGACCAAATTGACCAGGCAGACTCATTTTTCCTTCTAGATTTCTAGCACTCTCTCGTTTCAGCTGTCCGCCTTGTGGCGAATTTCAGTTTTCAGCCTAGTGTTTAGTAATGCAACATGGCTGATTTAACCAGACATAGGCATTTGTCCTAAAAATGATACGATAAATGGATGTGTCAGAATTTAAAGCACCGCTGGAAATGTTACAACTATGAACGCATGTGTCTGGGCTTTTGATGCAGTTCAGAGATGTTTTATATGAGTATGGATATGCACGAAAGGGCAGGCATGGTTTTGAGGACATGGGTATATTGTATTAAAGTTTTAAAATCACACTGCTAATCCCAAATACTATAGAAGACTACAGAAAAGCAGCTTTTTATGAAGATATGACAAGTTAAGTGACCTAAGAAACATTTCCATGTACCTGCATGCTGTTTTGTGAGTCTGCAAGTAATGAACAAGCAGTTGAGTCTCAGCTGCATTGAAGACCCTTAGCTACATGTGGGATCTCGTGGTGGCTTCACCAGCCCTTGTGTGTAAGGAGAGGCGTGGTGTTAGGGCTGACGCTGGGAGAACAGGCTTTGTAATAAAGCACTTCCTCAGTCCTGCAGTGTTTCTCTTACACCCATTATTTAATGCAGCAAATGTAACCCGAGCTTGAAAGGCAATATTGAACGCCAGATGTAGGATGGGCAGGCACAGAAATGAAGGAATGGGTAGAGGAGTGCGAGACCAGACAGATCGATGTTAGGCATATTTTCATGCACAGGAAAAGCGCTGTCTCTGTGCCTTCTGTCTGCTTCCCACCAAGTACTCTGTGCCTGTATCAAGCTGTTAAAATTTTTAGACATTCAGGTTATTGGATATTTTCTGCGTCTGTCTTTGCATGAAGGAGCAATTACAAAGAACTGGAGAGCTGATTTTCCGTGAGCAGAGAGTCAAAGTGTTTCTGCATGTTCGTCATTTCAATAAGCAATATGGTGCTTTATTTCCCTTGTAAAAGTTTAAAAAAAAAATTCTGTGCAGAAAGATTTTTCCAGGCTCCTAATTAAGACACAATCAGGAAACTAAGAGGTGGGACAGCAGATTTTGGGGGCTGGTTTGTTTGTTTGTTTTTTAATTATAGCACTTGCCAGTCTTCAAGGGCTGTTAAAAAAAAAACTTGTTTTTTTTTTTCCGTAAATATAAATTGCAAATTCATTTTTTCTAGCAGAGCTGGAGTTGTAGTCTGAATACTAAAGAAGTTAGAATGTTCTTTGGGACATTTTTCTTTCATTCAGGTGCTGAACTATTAAAATAATAAAATAACTATGGCTAGACCTTGTTTAATTTGTACCTGCTTTATGTACTTTTTTGCCAAAAGTTTTTCAGTGCTAAATTTCTCTGAAACATTTAAGTAGCACATAGTGTAAGTATTTCCCTTTTTTAACACCCTGTACCCAAAGCCACTTTGTGATTCCTGTGTATGTACACTCTTGGAAATGGGATGTTGGCTTCTACATTAGAAGGTACTTCCAGACTTTTATTTTTAATTCCTTGGCATTTTCTAGATTCTGGCTTCAATACGATTCAGCACATGGCAGACAAAATAAAATGTTTATTAATGGTTTCAAATAGTTTAGCATCCTGAGTCTTCCTTTAACAAAGCTTCTGAGGACTTTTGGAAATCTGGGCTCTTCCTATAGGGGCTGTAGTGGGATCTGACTATCAAATGATAATTTCTGCTGAACTTCAGATAATTTTTGAAGGCCTGCTCTGTAAATCTCGTGGAAGACCTAAATCTTCTGAGACTTTGACTTCTTCAGTTGTTTTTCTTTTGATGTCTATGTGTGTCAAATTTGTATTGTTTTGGAATTGGGCAGTCACCTTATTGACAGGCTTTGAAAATCTCTTTATAGATGATCTGGGACAAGAAAGTATCTTGTTATTTAGGACTCACTTTTCTGTATCACTGGTGAACAGTTTTTGAGGTGAAAGATGGTATCCCTCTTCTTATTGTCTTCCAGCTGTGGTAATCCTTTGCTCACTTGTCTAATGTCTCTCTCCAGCCCTTTACCATAAATATCCTTCTGTCCTCTGAAAAAAGATTGAAAGAGACAAGAATAGCTGGTTGGAGTTTTCTCTCCAAATGTGGTCATGGTTCCCCACCTGTGGAGCAGAGCTCTGCTAACTGTTTTATTTAGGCTTCATCTTCTTGCGTTTAGCTTTTGCTGGCTATAATCTCTGATGAGCTAATTTTGGTTGGGGTTAGATGACATGATAGCTGACATGTTATGATCTTTTGAAAACCGTAGCTTTAAATCTAGAGGAGAAGGACTGGGCAGAGGGAGTTTACCTGATCCAGAGGCTGCTGAAGAGGCATCCTGAGAACTGCTAGAGGGTGAAATGTAGGAAGAGAAATTGTCTTAACATTTTTCTCTGCCCATATGTGATATATATATAAGGCTGTGTGACACAGAAGAAGCAAGACTGTTTCCAGGGCATGTTGGAGCATGTGTCAGGAGACAGGCTTCCCAGCATTGCTCCTATGACCACAGCCAAAGTGAGAGAGAGGATGACTGTACCTGCCAGGGCACGGTGCTGCAATACCCCTTTCAATTCAGGACCCCAAGTGCCAGGGGTAGGCGGTGTGCCAGCAGGCTGGGCTGCTCAAGCAGAAGTGCAGTGATCAATTCATTGGCAGTGCAAGCCCTGAAGGTGTTGCAGGAGGGGAGCATGAAGCAGGGGAAGGAGTGGGAGAAACTGTATGATCCTCCTGCCCAACAAATGGCATTAGGTAGATGTGAGAGTGTGGAACATACTTGGCGGCATGAGTTTGAATAGTGGTGGTAGCTGTAACCACACAACAGAGGCCATCTGATAGAGGGAATGGCCCAAGTGATAGACAAAGTTCCCGCAAGGTCACAGGGGAGCAGTGGGGCAATAATACTGGTGCAGAGCACGTCCTTGTATATCCACATCTGTCTTCAAACGTCACCTCCACTTTTCCTTTACCTGCTCTAGAGAAGACCACTTTTGATACAAGTTGCTGATACTGAATAGTGAATAACTTATCACAAAAGCTTTATTTTGAAAGAAAGCTCTTTAGAGGAGTCGTCTTTATTATTGAGATTTTTCATCCCTCTGGGCAGCTTAGAGGGCAAAAGTGATCTACATATGTGAGCATTGATGCTGATCCTTGCTTTCCATGAATTGACTCGTTGCCATATCACGCAGCTAAAATTTGCCACTTAAACTATTTTTAGAGGTGAGTTTCAGCCCTGCACATTTTCAGCATGCTTTGGAAGTACTAAAGATAAAGCATGAAGCATTAGTATTTCGTGTTCGGATTGTAAACTTCTTTGTGGACACTAAGCCTGGCAAAACTTCCTTGAAGTTGGTAGATTCAATGAAACTCAGTGGCCAGGCTGAATTACTTAAATGGCTTTGTGACCAACATATTCAAATGCTTGTGTTTCCTAGGATTGCCAAGATGAGTGTTTTCCAGTGCAAGCCTGTCTATATTTTGTTTATTTGCTTTTGTTTCACAATCTCTTATATATTAAAAACCCAAAACTTTCTTAGCCATCATGACTGCTGAGAAGAGGCAGAAGTATGGGATCTAATCAGAAAGTGAATTTAAAGAATCCATAGTTTTATATGAAGCAAATTAAAAACTGCAGAATTTTAAAATGAGGCTCATCATTGCTTTAGATGGCTCTGGTTAATGGACTTTGCATGTCTATGATTGGCAATACTCTTCTCCTCTTATAGAATCAAGGATTTAGCAGGATTAACATTGCGTCTCTTCCCACAGAAATGTATTATTTTTGCAAAAGTAATTTAATTTTCCAAATAATAAATTGGAGGAAAGCATTACTGCCAACTTCAAACAGTCAAGGCCGTTTTTCCTGCAACTGTTTGGAAATTATTATCTTTGGCACCTGGAAAACTTAACTCAGTTCCTTTTCTTTTTAAAGGTTCTTTATGTTCATTCATGTTTTGCAGGTGATTAAATGATTTTTATAGTTACAGTAGTCAGCATATGGGGACTACTGTGTATGTTGTAGAATGGTTATCAGGCCCATTTGACCAAAATTTTAATTGCAGACTTCTGTAATCTGCAATAGCTTGAGATAAAATGCCTTGTCCTGTTGCTAATGGCAGGGATCTAGCTCGTGGTTCTGTTTAGCTCCTGTTAGAGCGTTCACTCTTTCCCCTCTGAAGCTCTTCTTTCTGGCGCACCACTCACATCTGTTTGGGGTAGGGATCATGGTGGGAGCGTGGGACTATTGTCGTCTATCGGCAGGTCTGCTGTTCACATAAAACAGGTAAGAAAGACATGAGTTTTGGGACCTGGAGAACATAGATACTAGCAATGGTTATTGTTGCAGAGCTGCTAGTTGCTACTTGCTTTAGAATTGGTGCAATAAGGAGACATTTTTATGAGGAAAAATAGAGGGCACTAAAATTGCCATGTTGCAAGACCTGAATTAAAAACAATAGAGGAAAAGCATCTCTCTGATATTTCTCTTTAACTTGGAAATACATAACTGTGGCTACTCTTGCTCTGTTTTATATTCCTGATTACTGCTTTGAATGGAAGGAACGTATTTCAGTGGTTTTTAGACATTTGCCTCCTTTTTCTGTACTTCCAGGTTCTGATTGACTGGATTAATGATGTGCTGGTGGAGGAGAGAATCATTGTCAAACAGCTTGAAGAGGACCTTTATGATGGGCAGGTGCTGCAAAAGCTGTTAGGTGAGTTCACAGAAGAGAAGGCGGCCCCAAAGACTGGAAGGCGCCTAAAGTTAATCTCTTCCAAAGCTGCAGACAGCAGGAGGTCTGTGCAGTAACTCACCGTCTCACCAGGGACACAGTTTGTTTCACTGATAGCTACAGTGTCAGCTTCTCCATCTGTTCTCAGGCTGTCTGCTGAAAGGGGAGGAAATCCAGATGATTCCTAGGATAAATCTGTTTCAAGGACTAAGTGTAGTCCAGACAACTGAAATATGTGGCAGAAAAAAGGTGAAGAGATTCGTGTTTACAGTGGGGGACCAAGCAGAAGCCATGTGGTCCAAAATTTTGTCTGTATAGTTTTCTTCTGAAAGCTTTTAGACTGAGAGCTTTTTTGGGGTCCTGATAGAATTACTTTTAGGGGAAAAAGAATGAGAAGAAGAGAATGCATGGCAGCAGGCACATACTCATTATGTGCACTTACGTGCAAATGATTCGTGAAAGGATATAGTCAGTTAAGCAACTGTGATTTTGCAACCCCCTTACATCTTCGCAATGTGTGTGTTCACACAAGGAGCACAATGGACAAAACCTTATGATGATGCAGTGATTTATGGGGGTGCTTTTAGCAAACAAAGGGACTTGAAGCTTCAAGTGCCATTGTAAATCCACACTGTTTCTTGGAGACAGATAGTCAGACTGCTCTCAGTTTACTTATGACATGTTTTCAAGAGTGGGCTGGGATGCGGGATGTATGTGTCAGAGCGGGGCAAGAGGACCTAGTGGCGCTAATTCCACTGGTGCTAATGGATGCCACTTACTGAATTTTCTGCATATGCCCCTTAAAAAACAGGTCTGCAGCATTTTGGTGAACATTTGCAAGCTTTTAAAATTGATTAACAACAATTAACTTTGTGTGCAATTAAAACTCCTCAAAAATAACTTGAGGAATAAACCAAGAGTACTTTTAACTTTGTTAGACTGCAGCTGGGACCCTTCAGACATGGTGAGGAGCAGAGGTGTAGAGTTAAATTTAGCCGGGGAGTATTTGTGTGAATACAGTTGTACTTCTTAACGTAAAGACGCTGCTGTTATAGCAGGTGGTAGTGCATTTCACTGTAGCCACTTGTCATAGGTATCACTGCTTTCTTACGCTCCCTGTGGAGGCCATGGTTCCACCTTCAGGCCTGCAGACGTTTAGAAAGTGCTTAGTTGTACATACATACATATGTACCTCAGTTGGACTTAGCATATCTTACAGGAGGAAAGGTGGATTAACTGGACTGTGTTTTCCTCAGTTTTTCCTGTTGGGCCTCTGAGTGGAGAGCAAATGCTTCTCCCCTGATGTGAAGCTATCACAACTCAGCCCCAATCTTGTGTTGTTCTTCAGTGGTGTCTTGGTTTCTTCAGCAAGACTTGTATTACTGAATCTATCCATCTTTGTGCTGCCTCACTGATGCAAGAGGCAAAGCACGTCATGCTTGTGGTGGTGCTCCTGATGCTCGAGGCCTCAGAATTAAGTCAGCCCTCTGTTGTGCAAGTCATGCCTGCAGGAAAGGCTAACAAAATAGGGTCATTAAACTTCAAGTAGTAGTTATCATTCCTTGTGTGTGAGAGATGTTTCAAGAAGATCTGTCTTGATAGGCAGACACAAAAAAAAGATGAAAGGCAACAGCTTGTCAGTGGGCTTATTTTGAAGCAGTTTGGAGTAAGAGATTAGCAAGTAGCTGTCTGACTGATTGAGGCAGAGCTCCTTGTTTAGTTGATTTTATCAAGGTACAAGTTGTGCCACTCGGAGAGGCTGGAGTGGCTTGGTACACATGGTGTCAGGGTGAAAGGAAATACATTTCTGCTTGCTGACTGGCAGCTAACCTGGGCTGAGAATAGACAGGAGCCATAACACGTGACCAAAAAATGTATCTTGTAGTTTAATTTTTTAAAAAACGTCTAAAATAATTTTAAATAATATTTGCATAATTTGGTAGTCAGTTAAAAACGACTCAGACATCTTGGCTAAAGAACATTTTTCCTATTAGTATTATTCAGATATTGATAAAAATTTCCTACTGTAGATTGATAGAAACAGTCGTAGTGTTCAAAGTATTTGTGAATTGATAACCTGCAAGTCTCTTCTGTTTGGGTTATTAAAGTACTTTTGTATTTCAGTCACTTTTTAAGAAAAAAAAATCTTCAGCTAGGTAAAATGTCCAGAAGAAACATAGCCTTGAACTTGAGAGCAGAAATATTTCCATTATTGGAATAATAGATTTTGACAACTCTGAAATGTTTCTGAAAGAACCTTTAGAGTTGAAGCCCATCCCATTTTGTGAAAACAGTTTTGGTGAAGTATGTTTTTTTGTTTTAAAGACTGGAATAATAATATATAATTGGAATATGTTCAACCGGTCCTGAACTCTAGTCCCAGCAGCAGAGTGAGTTTGACCATTTTTTTCCCCAGGGTGGAGGGAGAAAAGAGATCGGCTGTTCCTATTGCTCTGGTGGCTAGAGAACTCTACCCTGCCTTCTTTCTTCTTTTTTTTTTCTTTTTTAGAGGAATTCAGCTCCTGTGTCTTTGGCAAGGGCCACAATGCAGAGGAAGAGAAGAATGACTTGTCTAAGACTTTGGCAACAAATAATTATATTACAGCAGCAGAATTCAAATTTTAGTAATGGCATTTTACAAAATTTCCTGCATTAGTTCATTTTTGGAAGTTACCAACCATGATGTTAAAATGTCATAACAACATGGCAAGATTGTACCAACTTACTTCTTTCTTTAAATTAGTTCCACTAAGCCAATACAAATCTGTGGGTCATATGAGTCTATGACTCTTCATGGTTCGAGGAGGCAAAGTTTACTTTAACTTAAATTCATACCTTCAGCTAACTTGAAATAAAGCTTATCAAGCTGAAGTAAATGTTCACACAATACTTCCCCTTTTTTGTCCTAAATTACCTTGTTATTAGAAGAGTCCATTAAACCTGTGCAGATTCCTTGTGTAGTGAAGGCTGTGTTGTGCCAAATGCTTTTCAGCAGTGAAAGAAAATGGGAGGTACAATAAATATTATTACCAACTTGGTACCTATCTGAAAGTTGTTATATATTTTGACACCTGATTGATAAGCATGTTCTGCCAGACCTTACCAGTTTTCTGTCACAGGTTTTGTTGGAATTGATACACTTTGATGAAAGGTTTGCTTTCAGCTATTTTGCTCTCTGAGGAAAATTATTCTCTTGGAAAATTTCTAGTAGAGTCCAGCTCTGTCCCGTGCTCTGTGCTCGTTATTCCCACCCAGGCCCTTGTTTAATCTGATTTTGCCTGTTCTTTTTGTTGTTCTTTTTTTTTTTTCAAATACAGAAAAATTGGCTGACCGTAAACTGAACGTGGCAGAAGTGACGCAATCTGAAATTGGTCAGAAACAAAAGTTGCAGACGGTCCTGGAAGCTGTCCATGATTTACTCCGACCCCATGGCTGGACAATCAAGTGGAACGTTGACTGTAAGGACTCTGTTATACTTTCTGTCTCAGCTTCACAGGCAAGGAGGGTATGATAATCAATAGGTTGATCATATTGTCTGTGATGCAGTGTTTTTTTTAAAAATATTTATTTATTTGCATAGAGGGTGTTACCACATCCATGTATGGATTGTAACTGGTACCTTCTTCTGTGGTCTTTGTTTAAGGACAGATGTACATGGCTGTGGGATAATTGAAGTAATTTGTTCCTTTAAGGATATGCTTTCATTAGAAAGTTTTTAGTTTGCTTCCTGAATTTGAATCCCTACAGATATGAGAAATGTGTTATTCAAGTACTAGAGGGTGGTCTAATCCTTCGGGCCACCGCAGTGAGAGTAAAAGGATCCTGCACCCTGCATGCAGCTTCTGACAGGCTAAGTAGAAAGTGCCCTCTGTTCAAGCATGGCCTGTTAAAATCCGAAAGTGGGAATGGAGTTTGAGAAGTCTCTTCACCTAGGCAGTGGGTGGCGTTCATGTCTCATAGCCAGGAAAGCTTGTGTTAACAGTTTGGAAGTCTGCTAAAAGCAGAATTCTCCAGTGTTCTCCAGTACAGTGAAAGGCAAGTGATTGAGTCTGCCTGCCTTCATTAACTAGAAAGGGAGCTGAAGTGTTTGGACTCCTAAGTTTGGCATGTAACTTAAAGGGAGGGTTGAATCTAGGTTTTGCTGCCTGTAAAATTATATTGTAGGCCTTGTTAATTTAGGAAAAAGAGGAAGAAGGATAAAAATAAAAAACCACTGTGTTCACCAAAGGCATTTTTCACTGCCTTTTTCCTGCCTTTTTCCCAGAGCTGTTTGTTTAAAATAAGGGCTCAGTGTTCTTTTATTTGCTTCATTTTCCTTGTTTCCTGCAGCAATCCATGGCAAGAATCTGATTTCCATTCTTCACCTTCTGGTAGCTTTGGCAATGCATTTCCGGGCTCCCATTCGACTGCCTGAACATGTGTCTGTACAAGTGGTAGTTGTACGGGTGAGTATGAACTCATAGGAGAAAATGATCAGAACAATCATTGTTTATCACTCTGATTTTGCAGTACTGGGCTGCTCCCATCCGTTGCCCCCCGATCTCTTGTCATTTAGAAAATTCTTGTCCCTAAACTGTTGTTTAGTGAGTCCCGGTCCTGGGAATGCATTTTTGGTCTGCTTAAATGTGATCCTGAGAACATCATATCTTTTGGGACATCATATGTTTGGGACCACCATTTGCTACTGCAATATCAAGCTAAAAATATGTGATGGGATTTTGTATAAGAGAGAGTTGTGTCTGTGATTTCTGGCACTTTAGTAAATGGTTTTTGCCACACATTTTTTGTAGAGAAGCCATTGAAACGCAACCAGCACAGAAAGGAGTTTCAGCACTTAGAATCTCCCTAGTCTGGGAAGCCTGTTACTGATGTTGTTTTTCCCCAATGACTTGTTCTGCAGACTTAGACAAGTTGTTTTCCTTGGCGTGCTAATAGACTTTCATCATTTCTTTCACAGCCTTGTGTTTTTGTTAGCTTTAGGAGAAGAGATCTGACCTGAGGAACCCTGACTTCTTCCCTGTTGCCTTAGATGCTGCTCTAGTTATTCCCTTCTCTGCTTGGTGTTGACCATTTCCTTTCACTCTACAAAGACTCTACTATCAGAGCATACGTACTCTTGTTTTTTTATCTCTCCTTCTGTCCCAACTGAAGCTCCTGTGGCAGTACAGTCCATAGCATGCGAACCCAGCTTTTTTCAACAGCTGTTGAAACACCAGGCAGAGCCGTTCCAGCTGGCAGTCTGATCATGCTGTGACTGTTTGCTGTGGTGCTCAGCGCTGTTGTTGCAAGGCAGGCTCAGCTGCTGGCAGCAGTCTGTGGAAGTGCTTTCTGTACGTGCCATTTACTGTTAGAGCTGTCAGGCTGTAGTAGGTTTCCTTTCAAGAATAAAGAAGATAAAGTGATCTCGGACTCCATTTTGCAAATGTGGATCCCCTTACAAGATGCGATTGCATGGTGGTTGATTAGGCAAGCCTCATTTTGCTTTATATTTAAATAATGGCATTTTCCAGGCTCCCTGCCTGAATGCTCTAGAGGTACAGGGTGTGATGTAAATGAATAATTGATGGATACTCCCTGGCTCACAATAAATGTATGTATTATCTTTAAGAGGTGATTTTGAACTGCTTTCAGGCTGTTGTAGTTCTTTCATTATAAGAATGATGAGTTAGGTATAAAGTAACATGAATGTAAATAGGAGACTAATTTCTTTTTAAATTTCTTTTGACTGTCTTGGAAAGGTAAGGAGGAGAATGTAAATATAAGGTGGTCAACAGTCCTCTGGCACCCTGATGCTAGAAATCTCCATCTGCCCATTACAGTGAAGCGTCTTCTGTAACTGCTAAGTCAGAAAAAAACCTTAGGTAAAGAGGTAAAGCCTCCCTTTCCTTGTCCTTGGTTCAAGCTTCAGGACCCTCCACCTCTGTAGCAGAGGGAAGGCTGTGGAGAAGATGTTTTCACATCTTTTCCTGTTGGAGGGATATAGAGAAGACACCTACTGAGAGCATCTGGTTCACCAGAGTCCCTGCATCTTGAGACTAGACAAGGCTGAGGTGAAGACAGGATGAGATAAAGACTGACGGAAGCTAGGGAAAGAATGAAAGAGAGAAAGAGCAACTCCTGTGTCCCCAGGGGAGTGCCTAAAGGTGTCAGAGCAATGGTACAATGAGAGTTAATTTAAGCTCAAGAGGCTGTAAGCTCTTGCTCTTGGACGTAGAGCCTGGAGTCCTGGAGATGGTTATGGCAACTGCTGGCTGTGAGCCTACCTCAGCTGGCCCCATGCTGGCTTGTTTCAGCCCCCCATCCCACTGCTAGGAAAAGCTTGCAACTCTTCAGCTTTGTTTATTTAAGTGGAAAGCGAGGCGCAGTATAAACTGAAGCATGTTTCTTCTTGAACAATAACTTTTGCCTTGTAGTTTGGTAAATTGAATTTTTGTAGTTCAGCATCCATAATCTAGTCTAAAAATACATGCTGGTTCAGTAACACAGATCTCTCTAAATGGATTTTATTTAGCCTTTGTTATACTAATGACAAACAAGAATGCTAATGAGGTTAGTATTGTTCCTAATCCAAGTAAGACAACTATTATTAAGAAGATTATTATAATATTATAATTATCAATTTATTGTTAAATGATATCTTATTACAGTTCCCAATAATGATTAGGGTTCTGTCAAACTAGTCACAATTAACATAAGATGTCTGCTCTGAGAGGTTTTGGTTTAAATGCCTCTTCTTGCTTGAATATGCATTTAAGGGGATTAATCAACAGTTTGTTAAGTGACTTCTTTTTAAGCTTTGCAGAATTGACCCCGCAGCAAGAAGACCTTGCAAGATGTCGTGGGAGCATTGTGCAAGAACACACCCACACTGAAATTTTCAAAACTAGTTAAATCTCACTTTCATGGGTGACTTCGGCACTTAGAATTATCATAATCAACTTTGTTGAGCCATCCTCACACTGTGCAGATGCACGAGGTGCTTCTTGCCCAGAAGGGCTATGCTTACACTATGAAAATAAGAGAGTCATACTGGTTTAGCAAGTTACTGCTTAGCCAAGTTGTGTGCATTTCCATAGCCCATCCCAGAGCAATGCAGAATACCTTATTAGCTTGTGTATGTGTCGTGGGCTTTTTCTTAGCTAATTTTTAGTGTCCTGCTCTATACAGTGAGATAATAATATGATAGAACTGTGCTACATGGAAAGTATTTCTCAAGATCTCCACAGACTGGTGGTGATTCTGCCTTTCCCATAAATTCTTCCCTTCCTTTAGCATCTTGAGGTGAGAGGTGGAGACTTTCCTAAGGTGCTGTGTTGGGTTTTTTTTAATTAAAAATAGTTAATTTAGAGTCTGAGAAAGATCTGTAGCAGGATCTGTATCTGTCAAACAATACACTATCCTTTTTTGGTCCTGCACTGTATAGTATGCTCAGAAACTCAGAAGCATTTTGGAGACAACTTTCTTCTTTACCTTCCTTGGCAGGAAGACCCTTTACCTATCTATCTGTCTGTCAGTATTACCTAGAACAACTACAAGACTAACCCAGCAGGAAAACACTTTTGTTTGTATTACTTTATAATGGGCGCCATGAAGTAGCCCCTCTCAAGAGCTGAGTTCCTGAAACCTAGTTACTTTCAAACCTTTTTGAAATCAACCTCCAGAGTTGGTTTTCTTAGTGGTTTTTGTGTGAAATAGAAAATTTTGTAACCGTGGCAATACGTGGTTATACATGTCCTAGCAGAGCAAGGGTTTAGGTGGGTCTTCTAGTTAAGATCCTGTTGATTAACTTATAGCTACTCCAAGTGCTGAGTTAAGAGTCTAAGATGGTACGTGTTTTAATACTGGTGTCACTCAGCATGGGCCTGTCTTTCCAGCCCTCCTCAGTGAGGGCAGGGAGGAGAGAAACTTCATGGTTTCAGTGCGTGCTTGCAGTGAGAACTAAAAATCCTGAAATTTTCCTTCCAGCTGACTGTACTGTCTGATATTTGAAATGTAAACTTGCATGATGAAGAAATACCCTAATTCAGGAAAACAAAAACGTTCTCAGAAATAAATGTAAAAATTGTTCTTAAGACTCCCTGTGTTTGTTATTTTTACAGGGCTCAGGAGTTGCCATCTTTTGCGCTTAGCTTTCCTCATCCTCATTTTTAAAATTGCAGCATGTCCCACCTTGGTGCTGCTGGGAGTCCTGAGGAATTTTTACAGTAATTCCTTTGTAGTCTGAGTTGCAGACTGAAAGGTCAGAGGCAAGGCAGGATGAAGAATAAATGTGTCTGGTGGCAGTGGTGCAATGAATCAAAGTTTTATCAAAGAATGACATTTGCTTTTGGATTGCAAGGCCAAGGGACCTAGGCTTGCTGTGCGAGCAGCATGCTCAGCTGCCTCGGAGGGGGCTACACAGAAATGCTGCTGTTTCCACCTGTTGGGGAGGCAGTGTTGGCATCCATACCTCTTTCTTATCAGGGGTTTGGAGGCATTCTTCACTAGTCACCACTTAATGAATTTTTGTTCACAGTTTATAGCGTCTTCTCCCTGGGGTATGTCGTGCCTAGAAGGTCCAGAAACCTGTGTTAATAAAGCAGAGACGTGGTGGGATGGAATAAAGACAACATTGTTTTGTATGCAAGAAAACATTGCCCTGTCAGATGCTTCCTCATTTTTCCATCCATGCTGTCATCCTGGCTTGTTTCACCAAACCTTCTGGCGCTGTTCCTGTGGCTCCCTCGGGGGAGCAGGATGAGATGTATGCGTGATAGGGAAGTGAGGGGCTGTGAAGACATGGCCAGCTGGCGGCATCCAGTGCAGGGCCCAGCTCAGGCATGGAGCTGTAATGCCACAGCGATGGGAGACCACGGCTCCCACCGTGCTTTCAGCCAGACTCCCTGGGTGGTGGCGTGAGAAAGCAATGCTGCCTTCATTTGTCGAGTAGGGAGTGGAAGGGCAGGAGTTCTTCTTACTGGTTTTTAGATTTCAATTTTTATTTCTTAGATTGCTTGTGGGGAAGGATGTGTTTCTCTTTAAAGCTGTTCTCCCTAATAAGTTCTTGTTGGGGGTTCAGCTGATGAAAATGATTGAGATGGCATATGTGTACAGAGCTTGCGCCTGGGGGGGTGGTTTCCCTGCTTACCTGAGCTAGCAGCTTTATTAACCCTGCTGTAAGTCATTCTGACAGACCCAGTTCCTAGATGGCTGCTGAGATGTGAGCTCTTTGTGTCAGCTTTTTAAGCGTAGAGAAGCGAGGAAAGAAATTCCTACATTCAGGCATAAGGCTCTATGCCATAGTTTTAGAAGGGACCCATAGAGATGTTAAGAAAGTTTTTAACTCAGGTAAAAGCACTTCCAGCCTCCGAGAGGCATGTGCCATGTCTCCAAAACTCTGGAGAGGCTCAGAAACATTTCACCCTCACCTGTGTCAGGGTGCCGTGTCTTAACAGAGCTGAGGAAGCTGTTATAAAGCTGTTTTGAAACTGAGTCTCACCGCATGCTAACCCTGTTGGGTAGGAGACTCCTTATTCATTCAGAAAATGATCCCAAGGAGAGAAAACCCAGTAACAGGGAAATACTATTCGTTGAGAAATCACTAGTTGGGCTCTTTATGCTCCCTACGTTTCCTTGGTGGATGTGTTCCTGACAGGCGTGTGGCTGGTGGCCTCAGGAACATGCCTGCTCTAAGGGAGCTGCCCTCATGCCGGGATTGCTTTGCCGGCACACCGGAGCCCTGGCCTGGGGGCAGCCATCCGTGTTATTTCAGCCCCAGACCTCTCCGGAGAGCTAGGCTGCCAATTTTGTCAAATTGTTGGTTGACACCATGACATGAATGAGTGCCCTTGGGGAATTTAAGATGGGGCTGACAAACTCTCTCTAATTTGTCTTCCAGGCACTATGTTGACTCTGGTCTCAGGAGGAGAATTCCTAGCGAGTTTGGCTGCAAATATATATGTATATATATATATATATACACACACACACACACACACACATTTCCCAAACATCCATTTGGCTGTCAGCCTCATAAATGCCACTGTTCTGGGAGTGAGCCCTCCTGTGTCAGCTGTTTTACCTCTACCTCTACAAAACTTAGCGAGCACGCTTTATCCAGCTTTCTCCTCTGGGATTCTGAAAGATGCTGAATGCTGCAGAGCCCCTAATAAGCTTCTCGTTCACTAATGCCGTCTCAGTTTCTAACTCCATCTTCCTTTCCAGAAACGCGAAGGCCTCCTTCAGACCACTCATGTTACAGAAGAGCTGACAACTACAACAGAGTAAGCACAAAACACTTTAGCTTCGGAGTGTGTCTGTGGTGCATGATGTGATTACAAAGATGAAACAGAGACTTAATCTTCCCCTGACCCCTGCTAAATTAACACATTCCCTTAATGGGGTGCTTTTTTAACTATATAGAAATAACTTGGTCTCTGGAAATATGTTACAAAGGAGAAAAGTGTCTTCTTGACATTGTTGTGTTACAGAAGCTTTTAACTGAATAGTTCATTGAAAGTGACCTTTGTGGGCCCTTTTTTCTCTTTCCCTGCCTTCTGGAGGTACCCATATATAACTAATTTCTGCCCAGTGCTGTTGTCTCTCTCAAGTGAAGGGGCCAGTGTAGATATTTTGGGGAAGAATTAGTTCGACAAAAGCCAATTCTTTGAAACACCTCTCAAAACTGAAGTGATACCCTGTTAAAATTGTAAGGAGAGATGATCTCTGTTTTCAATAGTACCTCAGGACTAGAGCTCAGCAAAAATAAATAAATAAACCTCTTCCCTCTCCAGTTTTTGCAACGGATTACTTTGCTTTATGTTTTTACAGTCCTTTTCATAAGGAGAAGGCTGGACATGCACTTTGGCTGCAAGTAAAAGCTGAGTTTTTCTTTTACATGGCCTGAAGGCAACTCTTCTAAGGGGGGCTTACATGAGCCCTCCTTCAGTTTATCAGTGTATTGGCTCCCTGTAGAGTTGGCTCAGCTTCCCATGACTTTGAAGATAAATGAAGTACCATGTGGCTAGCTCAGTGGGGAAGATCTTTCAGATGGAAACGCTCAAAAATGAGATCATAACATCTCTGTGTGGACATTAAAGATCTCATAGTGTTTTTTGTAGGATCAGAGCTCTGTCTCAGATTTGTGGGCCAAAATTCCTCCCCTCACTCCTATGCTCTTGAACAATGTAGTTAGCTTGTTCTCTCCTTCAGATGTGGTTTGTAAGATGCCATCTGCGGGAGTGGGGTTTAGACTTTTTGTAGCAAGAAAGATGTTTACAGATTTGCATGTGTGTTTATACATGTATTTTATTAAGTTATTTAATATTACACAATATTAAGAGGATTACTGTTTAATGTGTTGCATACCCAGATATAAGTGTAGTTATGGAAAATGCAATGATCATCAGAATCCAACATTCATTGAATACTTTCGAATTCCTCTGTGCAAATCAGGGCCTGATTCTCAGCTGATAAACATCTGCATATGTCTGGTGATGTCACTGGCTGTGTATATAATTCATATGTGGCAGTTTTATTTACATAATATCCAGATATGATATATGTTTTCTTTCTTCAGAGAAAACCGATTAAAGTGAGATAGATAGCCTTGCTCCTTCTGAGCTGTGTGGTGTAGCGCCTGATGACTATATTTGTGGAAACTGTACACAGAAGTACACAGAAGTTCATTCACTCTTCATCGTAAAAATAGTTATGCATAAGAAATCATAATTATGTGTAAAACAGAGTTATGCTTTTCCATTAATTTCAAATGTATCTCCCTGACATCACTGCAGCACGTTGGGTCTGGTCTGTGACATGCTCAGCCTCCTGACTTGGTAGGAGCGGTTAGCCCTCGGCATCTTGCAGGAAAAGCCCGTTAAGCCCATGGTCTTATCTTTTCAAAGTGATTATTCATGAACTAACCCAATATTTTTGAATGCTCTGACTTGCAGGATGATGATGGGGAGATTTGGTAAGTAACAAAGTTGACTCTGAAATTTTTTTTTATTTATGTCAGGCACAGAAATCTTGTCTGTTTCCCTTCAGCAGATCAAGACAATGGATTGAGCAATTCTGCAGGGTTGGAGTGTATTGCGGGGGCAGGTTTTGTTACTCCAGACAGATGTGGAGCATAATGGGTAGAACCAGATCATTCAGTATACTGCTTGTGCTCCTTAGACTAGTCTCTTGATTTATTTTCATTTGTAAGTAATGAATAGCAAAAATGCTGCACAGAGCAATATTTCCTAGTACTGTTGTTAGTGGCTTTCAAGTAAAAATCTTTGCAATCCCCAGCAATAAGAGTTACACCTTCTTCATAATGTGACCATTTAATTTATATATAAATGAATACATGAAAATTACTGAATCAAGTGTATGGTACGAGGTTTAAGAAAGCCCTGTTTACCTGTCCACTTTCAGCGACCAGTCAGCCTTCTCTAATACGTTTGCATGGAGTATCTTATCTCCTCCATGGTCACTATATTTTAGAATTTAGACCTTACCAAGTGTAGATCTGGTCTTCTAAACAAAAAACAATTTTTTTCGTGTTGCTGCCGAGAGACTTCTCTTTTTGCATTTAGATTTGTTAGTGACATTAAGTCACCACTTCTCACCGAAGAGATGTGTGCTCCTGTAAAGGATTGTGTGTGATGCAAAACAAGTCATTTAGTTTCTCTATTCCCCAGTTATAATACGTGAACACTACCACACTACCATTTCCCCTCTTGCAGAGTATCTACATTAATAATCAATAAGGTACTTGGAGAATAAGTAATGTCAGGGGGCTATAGAGGCTAAATAACATATCTTCAGATTTTAACAGCTTAAAACACGCACACTTTTCCAGCATTTTTTTTCTTTTTAAATGCAACTGCAATTGGTTAGATTTCTAATTTTTTCTTGTTTTACCTGATGATGAAAGTTGTCATCCAAAAAACTCAGTGCTTGGAAAATTTCAGTCAGCCCAAAGCTGCCACAATGTGAAATGTTGCACTAATATAGTCAATTTAGTAGATTTTAGATTGGATTAGATATTGTTATACAATACTTTGAAGGTCTAAACATAATTTAAATCTTCATACTGTTTGTAAGCTTTGCTCTTCATACACTGCTGAATCAGATTTCGTTCGTGTTCAGTTTTAAGCTTTACTGAAATCAAGGGTACTACCAGTAACTTTAAATTAACCAAATTAATATCCGATTTTGACACTGAGCAGTGGATATGCAACCATAGCTGTCACTGTAGCTGTAGTGCACCAAAACCAGGTGATGTTTCAGTGGCTCATTGTTTAAGTTAGGGTTGGGGCATAGTCAAAATTTGTGTTTTATTTTCATTTTTTCGTCCACTTACATATTTTGTGTACCAACTACGAATGGCAGAAAAGGTAAATCAGTGAATAATACGTTTGTTTTCAGTTACCTCTAAAATGCCCAGGGGAGTTCACTCTGGCATTTAGTTAGACACCAAAATAGGGTGATAACTTTTAGCTTGAGTGTCTCTAACATGGCTTTCTGAGAAAGACCTTTAAGCTTGGGACACATAGCCTGCTTCCCATACTTGGCTGTTGGAGGTGTATTGATTTTTTTTTTTTTTTTCCCCCCTAAAACCAGAGCGCGATGCCTTTGACACACTTTTTGATCATGCACCAGACAAACTCAGTGTAGTCAAAAAGGTAAGAAATAAAATTCAAGTTTTATTTTTTACATTGCTTTTTTTCTTATGCTTTTGGAAAGATATCCAGAAAGATCTGGAAAATAGCAGAAGAGGATTCTGAAATAGTGAGAAGGGTGTTTATCCCCCAAAGATCAAAGCCAAGTGATACCTGGATTCTTTGGCTTCGGTGAGGCTTGTCTCATTACTCTGGTTTATTGGCCAAGGCTTTTCTAGGTAGCGCTGCTAGATTCAATCAAAATGATACAGGTTAGAAAAAGCTACTCTGCAAAGTGTTCGCAGTGGGACAGATCATTCTGACTGGACAGTTGTACGTGCTTTTATATCCCAGGTGCTGTCCTCCAGCGAGGAGGGGCTGGGCTGTAGGCTAGTGAGTGGCTGTCAATGGTGACCCCTTCACTAGGCTCAACAGCAGCCAGAGTCGTGCATGTGTCTTCAGCCTCAGTCTCCCCAAGAAGCACTTGCTGTTTGGTTTTCAGCTTGTTTTTATACTAAAGATGATCTTCCACAACCGGAAGATATTTTCCATAGTACCCTGAAATGTGATTCACCCATAAATGGGTTTGCTAAAAATAAAGCTTTTGCAGAAAAGTTGCTTTTGTCCCAGGGCTCTCCTACTTAACACTAATTCATGTGGTCCTCTCCTCCCAGGCTGAGCATCATCGCGAAGCACACGTAGCCAGACATATTCTTGACATGGCTCTTTGTGCTAGGCAGAGTGGAGGGGTACAGTAGCTGCTGATCTCTGCCAGCTCTTGTTAGTTGTAGAGAACACATGGAAGAGACTCCATGTTGTTCCATCAGCTATTTCCAACATGGCTGTTAAGCTATTTATTAGAACAGTAGTATGCAAAGATCAGTCTTTTAATTTGTCCCTTCGTATGAAACAGAGGATGTACGCATTTAAAATAATGCTTTGAAGTCTCTGAAAGATTTTATCTTCCCAGTCTGAAATGTATTCTAGAAGAGTGTTATCAAAGTTGATAGAGAATCAAGTTAACTCTATCAGTGCAATAAAAGTGTTGACACCCTGTGTCCCTTTTGGAAGTGGTGTAAGCAGGCTGGCAGATCTCTGTGCTTCAATACATTAGCACGTATCTGGCTCATAGTAGCAGGATCTCACATGTCTGCTTCCTGTGGGAATAGAAATACCAAACTTGGGTTACATCCTGACTGTAATTTTCTAATTGATATGCACACATCACTCCAGGAACAGAGGTGTGTGTGGAACAGTGCACTGTTGGCATCTTCTCCTGGGAGTCTTAAATCAGTGCTGCTGATGCCTTGCTCCCAGGCAGTGGATCTTCTCCAAGAACCTGAAGAGATTAGTTTGGACAGTAAATGCACCTACTGCTTGCTTCATCTTCACAAAGAACCTACAAAAGAACCAGTGTCATCGCAGCTTTTTCCCGTGACACTAAAGTATGCTTTATGTGCTAGGAAAAATAACTAGTGAGCTGTATGTAATAGCACCATCTGGTGACTTCTGGCAGATGGTGCAACAAAAATGACTATACGACTGAGTTGTTTTCAGTTTTATGTACTTATTTATGCAACAGCAAATAGCACACATGCATATTTATTATGCTTAAAAAATGTCTTAAAAGATACGTTAACCCTTTCACATAGGCACTGAGTGTAGTGTCTAATATCACTGGTTCTGGTGTTTTCTTTTATAGTCTCTGATCACCTTTGTGAACAAACACTTGAATAAACTGAATTTGGAAGTAACGGAGTTAGAAACCCAGGTAGGATACTTTGTCTTTTTGTATGTAATCTAACTGTAAATTGCAAATCTAGGCCCTCGCTCCATAAAACCTTGTTGTGGAACTGTTTATCTTTGGGCATGTTAATTTATGGGATCAGGGCTCTGTCTTTTAAGTAGGAATGACATTCACTGATGGTTGCTTCCTTTACTGATGTTTACACATACTTCATATTGCTGTTAATTTGTATTATAAGGTGAAACTCTTGGGTATTTAATAGCGTCATATTAATGACTGTAGAATATGGATGGCTGGATTTCAGGGCAGCTTTTCTTTCGGATCAGAAAGTGGAGTGCTGCAAAGCAGTTGCTGTAGTTATGGGTGGATGGTGGGTTGTGTCTTTTCTAGCTGTGAGGGTTCATGATGAACAGGTATAAGCTCGGGGCTCTCGGGATGTGTGGACTGCAGTGTGCAGTTCATCCTAGAGATATCACTTTGATCACATCAAAGTGGGACTGGAAACAATTTTGCTGCTGCAGCAAAGGCCTTCATATGCTCCTCTTTACCTTGCTATCTTGTGAGCACATGCACTGTGCTTGCTTCTCAGCAGTGTGGATTAATGACTTGGAGCTCCTGCACTGCAGTAGCTTGACTGCTAGTGGTATCCAGGTTAGTTTGTTTAAAGCTAGTGGAGGTGACAACCACCACTGTCTGCTCTGAGGAGTTCTCTCTCTCTAGCACAGAACTGGGTACCGAGTATGCTTGGAAAGCTTAAGTGTGAATTTCAATGTCAGCAGGGTAGTTCTCACTTTACAGATAAAATTAAGGAAATTTCAGGCATGGGCTTGGCTAAGCAGGGGCAGATATTCTTTCTAGAGTTCACTGAACTGTGAAGAGACGGTTATCTTATTGTCCTGGCAAAAAAAATAAGCACAGCATCTAGAGAATTATACCAGGAGTATAGGTAATTGGTTTAAGCCTGGCTTAGTTTAATACCAGTCATTCACTGTTATTTTATAGCTTTGCTGAAATAAATAGGTGGCTGTATATGGTCTATCACAAGAAATTGTTGCTTCATGCTGCGGAAGTACCAACAATTTATTTTTGAAAAGGTTAGAGGATGTCACATATGCTATATCAGGATCACAGGTGAGAAGTCTGTTAGAAATACATAACATTACCCACCTTAACCAGTAAGTAGTCATCCTGTCTGGTAGGAATACTGAATAGTATTGCTGACAGTATTTAGTATATTATTTAGTATTTACTGAAACTGTAAACAATCTATTTTGACTTGGAAAAATTACTTCTTTTGTGAAGTTAAACTTCCTGCCTGTGACAGGGGAGACTTAATTTCAAGTTCTGATTAAGGGCAGAGATTTGAATGTCCAACACACATGACTTAACAGGGATTGTGGTTGAAACTGCTAGGTACTGTAGTAGTAGGACTGGGAGTATATAATGTGCAAACATGTTTCCCAGGAAGTCTTTTTTTTTTAAATTGAAAAAGCTTTGTTAAATACTGTAGTGAAGTTGGCAAGATTCCTCAAGCAAATAAAATGAACGTGAAGAAAAGCAAGAACAGACATACATACTCTAACCTCACCCCGAAGTATTCAGTAGCCTAGTAAGTAGGTAACTGGCTGGAGATAAAGATCTTGTTTTCAGACCCTGCCTATTCAGACCAAATACTCTGCACAACTAAGGAGTACAAATTGTAGATAACTCGCAGGTGAATTGCTTTTAATTTCTTCTGCTTAGAGCTATTTACTGTATGTAAGTAATTTAAATAGTCATTGGCACATGATCTTGCACAGGTTAATGCTATATCAATAGCTGATGGGCTTCCTTGTTTTGCTCAGGAAATGAGAGTGGGGGAAATAATGCTACCAGATGTAGGGAGAAAGCCTTGTATCCTGTGGTTTCTTTCTTTCCTTTAGAGAACTGACAAGAAAGCAGCTATATCAACAGTCTCTTAAGAAAAGACTGATTTAGCCTGCTCAGCTGCACTGGCGATAGCAAAGGTACAGGTGAATCCAGGGAGCAGATGAAACAAAGCCCTAAATGCTTGTTACACTTGCTGTCAATTCCTTGCTATGCCTGAAAGAAGCAGTCTCTGACTCCTGAGTGGTAGAAATCCAAGTACATAATTTGGGCCCAGCATACTTTGTTCTGCTTGTTTATGAATGCTTATTTGAAAACAGATGCTTTCACCTAGGAATGTCATCAGCATTTCTATTTAGTTTGCAGATGGTGTTTACCTGGTTTTGCTCATGGGTCTCCTTGAAGACTATTTTGTTCCACTTCACAACTTCTACTTAACACCTGAAAGTTTTGATCAAAAGGTGGGTAGAAACTCCAGGTTATATACTTTTTGCTTTGTTACCACGTGGTATTTTTCAGTCGTTGTGTCCTTTCTCTTTGTGCCCAGTAAATCAGAACCTGGTATATTCTTCTCTTCAGGAGCTGTAGCAAAGATGCACTGGCTGTGACAGCACCTGTTCAGTTATGATTTTGTTGTTTAATGGTTTAAATTCATAAAGATTATCCAGTATTCCTGAAGTAATGTTGTGGTTTTGTGTGGAGATTCTGCCTTGAGGAAAGGGGATTTGTAAGTCAAAGGAGGAGAGGTAGACTCTGTGTTTTTGGGAAAGTAAAAAAAATATTTTCATCTTGAAAGTGATTGGTTTTGTTGCAATGAATGAGGAGGAGCTGTAGCAGGTAAAAAGAGATTAATAAAATCCTGACCAATAAGCGCCAGTGAAAGGGGTCTTTCTTCCTTGTTGAAGGGGAGCTTTGTATGCAACTCCCTGATTTTCAAGATGAGTAGCTTTAATTAAATCTCTTCCCCTTGCTGTGTATCTCCAGAGCTGTCATTTGCAGTAACAAAAATGCACAGAATTCATAATCCATATTACCTTGCTTAAATTTCGGTAAGTGTGGACAAGAAAGCTGCTATGCAGATCTGTCTAAACCATAATGTTAACTTCTCAAAGGAGAGATTAAAAGAAGAAACCCACTTTCTTGCATTTTTCCTTTTTGTCCATTTTCTTTCCTCTGACTTTATGTTCATGTATAATCCTTGGTGGTTTGTTCAGAAAGCTCTTTCTGTATAGTTGTGCCTAACTTGTGGGTTTTTTTTGTTCGCTGCACAGTCTGTCTAGGATCTGCCACCACAAAGCATTTTTTGAAGTATTTGCTTCATTAGAGAAACTTAATTTGACTTTTATCTCTGTTTTCAAGTAGAGGAGGCCAAAGCACCAAGAGACTAAGGGATTAGAACAAGGTCATGCAACAAGCAGCCTGGCTCCTTGATGATGCAATGTTGATGTTGCTTGATATGCAGTTGATAATAATGCAGAAAAGACTAATGTTGTTTGAAACTAATTCCATTTAGTGTCCTTATTTCTTCTTTCTTACACACCCATATGTACTTTCTCATCTCTGTTCAGTTATGCCACTTCTGTTACATTCCTTGTTGCCTGGATGGTGAGTGATGTCTTGCCTTGTAGTTGGAAATGTTGATCTTGGGTACAGGCAGGAAGAATTCAAGAAAATGCATCTCTGTTGTAGTTGTTACTGGGAGCTCTCTGGCCTCTGCCATAGAGACTGAGATCGGGGTTTAATGGAGTTTCCTGGTTCATGTGGTACTCGGTCACATTTTTACACTTGAAATTTGGAAATATTAAATTACTTTGTATCAAAAAGTGAATATTTGCCCTATAATGATACAAGCTTTCATTTCTTATTCCCTCATATGTACTTTCTGCCATGCTTAAGTATGTAAATGTTTACTATTGATTTAAATAGAATTATCATTCTCTGTGTCAAGTACAGAGAGACTAAAGCATTCTTAAATTTTATTAAAGTTCTTTTAATGCATGTATAACTTTGAGATTCTAAACGCTTTACCTCTTTCAGGTCCATAATGTTTCCTTTGCTTTTGAGCTGATGCAAGATGGAGGACTGAAGAAACCAAAAGCTCGTCCTGAAGGTATGGACATGCCGTGTGGCTTTAAGCTGTATATAAAGACATAATAGCAGGTGCATTTCAGGTGCAACTCCATTCAAAGACAGTAGCAGTAGTACCAAAAAGTGGAGCTGTAAATGCGCCCCTTGACAGTTTTCCAAAGAATTCATTGTCAGTGTCTGGGGTATATCCTTACCTGTGTTTCTTGTCTGGAATAGATTCACTGAGATGTACAAGTCTAGCTTTAGTGAATGATCCAAGAGCTGTTCAGTGCTGTATTATAAATTCAGCTGATATTCTCAATAACAATCCAAGCAGGAAGCTTTTCATGGTCTAATTCTCATAATTCTTGCAGTTAGCACTAGTTTGGACTCTTGTGATCAGATCTCGGTGACAGATAACTGAAAGGCTTTTGATTTTTTTTAGGAGAACTGGTAACAAACTCTCTTCTTGATTTATGTGGACTTGGGAGTCAGAACTGAAAAGTGCTAAAAAAAAATTAGTTTTTCCTTTAAAGTCTCTGAACCTTGAAATTAATTAATGATGAGGTCTGCATTGTTGCTTGCGCTAGGGATAAAAAGAGGCACTAAAACTTTGACTGCTAAACGAGCAATTTTTATTCCCGATGTTACAAACTACATATGTGTTAGAGGCTTCCGCAGAAGAAAGAGAAAAATGAGGAGCTCCCAAGAAGTGTTCTGTCTGACTTAAAATGAGACCAAGTGGTGATAGTAAATAGACTAACAAATAGTGGAGTTGGCTATAGTGGGGAAAAAAAGGCAAAAGACAATATCAAATGCATATGTATCCTGTCAGTGCTGTTCTTTTAAATTTGGGGATGAAAAACGCTCCTGAAGAATTCAGTGAAACAAGACGCTGACTTGGGAAAGTAGAGGAGTGTTCTGAGTATTGGAGCTGAGTCAGTGGGTATATGAGGAGGACAAGGAAACTGGAGAAATATGAATGCACAATCGGGAATGGCAGGTTTTTGAGTGGAAGCGTTAAAGAGATTGCAGTAGGAGACCAGGTAAGCTAGATAAGCCTGTTTCAAGAGAGGAAATCTTAAAACCTGGGAGAAGACTTTTCTCTAGTTGAAAGCTTATCCTTTTTCTTTTGTTTTGTTTTCATCGGTTGATCTAACAGAGGAGATTGCCTTCCCATAAGGCTATCTTATATCCCTACACTGTCATGACTGGTAGAACACTATAGCAGCTCTTTTGTTTGCTCCAGACAAGGTGTGTAGATTCAGTAAGCAGCAGAATATGTTTAAGTGGTCTGCTGATTGAAAATTTAATTATTAATAGAAGTTAGAGAGCCAAATTAGCTCATAGGACAATTCCTTTTTGCTGCTGCAGGATGTACAGTCTCTTGCGTGTATTCCTTCCTCTTCTGTGTGTGTACCCATTCCCGGCAGCAGTAGTTCACAGCTATAGGAGTGAGTGTGCTCACGTGGTGTCTGTGTGGCTGCAATTGCCTGTAAAACTGATGCTCTTGAAAAGCTGCTCCTGTGAAGGGGACGGTAACATCTTCTCACCGTAGTTTCACTGAATCCTCTGTAGGATCTTGACAGTCGATACAGTCATTTAATACGTGTTTCTTAGAACAAGAATTCATTTTGTCATAGACTCTGATGCTCTGCAAAAAGTTTTCTGTATAGTATACTCTGTTAATACCATGCTGATCTATTGTTCATTCCCATATAGGCTAGAAAACCTGTTAGGTGAATCCATGTCCTTTAGCGTGAATTGGGTAGTAAATGCCTCTTGAATTAGTCGTAGGATTTTCACGTAGAATGTTGTCTAGAGCAGAACATCACAATTTTTATTTCTATAGCCTGTGCTTTCTGCGGTTCTTGCAGGAAATAGGTCTTGTTTAATATTTTAGTGTGTCTTTGTACAGGTGATAAACAAAAATAGGAGCATACAGGACAGCTCCTCTTCTCTGTTCTTCCAGCCCAATTCAGTAGATTGAGCCAGCAGCAGAAATTGATGCGGAGTTCTTGCAGCAAAAGTATCATGTAGTGGATTAATTAATTAGCCTCTAACAGGGTTGTTATGGAGTGTGAAAGTTTTAAATTAATGGAATATTTTAAACTATTTCGATGGTTTATGGCCACTTTCAGTTAGCATTTTATTAGTTGTTGTTGGTAATGTAATGACTGCGCATGCGTCATCTTAAAATAAGAAATGGGAGGCTGAGAATATGCTTATCCCTGGGAATGCCTGTTAGACGCTAATCAATAAGGAACACTGTAATCGCCCACACAGGGAGGATGCATCTCACACTACTGTACTCTTTAAAGAAGGAAACAAAGGCATAACAAGGTCTGAAAGTAAGGAAAATGTCAAACTAGAATTACAGTATAACTTTTGCAACTGTGAAGATAATTAACAATCAGTCTGAATTGTCAAGGGATGGAGGTGGAATTTCCACCACTGGAAGATTTAAAAAGAAAAAAGAAAACAAAAAAACACGCACTGTTAAGCTTATTTTTTTTAATTGAACCACAGCTTGGGCAGTAAGCTCAATACAGGATTTCCAAGGTAAAGTTGTGTGTTGTACATGAGATCAGACTACATGACCACAATAGTTTCTTATGACCCTAAATTTACATGCCGTTACACTGCCAAATAAAAGAGCTGGATCCATTCCTTCTTTTAGTGATGGGGCCTCCCATACCTCTCATTCCTCAGGGTAATCACTCGGGGTGATCAGCAGCAGGTACCCAGCTCAGATTGCTGTTGGAGATTGGTAGGAGTCAGCCTTAAATGCCTCCATGAGGGCAGATGGACGGTGCCTGCCCAGCCCGGTGCTGCAGATCTGAACCCCCTTCCAGCTCCTGCTTGTGCTCTTTCTGGTGCCCTTAGCTCTGGCTCTGGCACTTCGTTGCCTCTTACTGGCAGCTGCTCTCTCCTTGGGACGTGCCCTAGTTTCCTAACTGTCCTTCTAGCTTCCAGCAATGTTTCTGCTCTACCCTCTAGATTTCTGTCTCTCTCCACTGGCACCTTGATCTTGGTTTATAGCATAGGCAGTTCCTGCCTCTGAACTGATGTCAGCCAGAGGCCGGAACTGAACCCTGCAAGACTTGATCGCACTGCTTCACGCCGTGGCAGCTGAGATGGAGGTTACAGTGGCTCAGGAAGAAGACCCATCTTGCTTTCAGTGGAAGGCTGAAGATGGGTGGCATGGGGAGAAGAAAACCATTTGGGCGGAATGGGGCAAATACACTAAAAATCTCTGACCACTACAGAGCTGACTGTTTGGGCCAGTTTTTTTGGCATTTTCATAGTGCCAGCACTATTTTGTTTAATTGTTTAGCAAGCAAAATTGGCTGCCAGCATCAGTGGGTCAAATCTGCTGGTAGTTGTCTCTTCTGCAGTTATTTGCCTTAATTTCCCAGCTTTAGAAATGCATGGCTGTTTCAAAGTGTTGTTTCCTATGGCTAAATTTACATTTTAAATCCATCTCTGAGGGAACTGGGTCTTGGTGCAGAGGAACCAATGCTGGTTCTGGGTGTTACCTTACTGAGAATGCTATGGTAGTAAGCAACTTTCTGTAATACCTGGAAAACTTAAACATATTTCAGTTATCCAGGTAAGACATCTCTTTTTTCAGGGTGCATTACTTCACAGAAGCTAGGACCTTTCCTTTCTTTGGGGCAGCAGAAGATTCTTTTGCAAATGAAAAATACAAAACCGTAATTGAAATATGTAAAATAACACACGAAAGAGGTAGAAAGAAAAGTTTGAGAGGTTACTGAAAATACCAGATGAAGTGTGGGGGTTAGAGTGTTATCGAGTATGGGGTGGGAGGGAAGGGTGGAGAGGTCCTGGCAATGATTCTTCAAAGCAGGCAGTAGGTGTTTCCCCTGGACCTCACATTAATTGTACTCAGTCTGTTCACTGTTTGCTGCCTTACTAGTTCTTTGAATGATTTTTTTTAATTATCTGGTCTTCCTTACTTCTACTTCCATATATGTTGTTTACTGTGTATTTTTTACTTCCTCCTTCTCCTTTCTTAAGTATTGTATCGAACCTTTCTTTCCTTCAGCCTTCTGCGCTGTGCCTCCCCCCCATAGATCCTGGATTACATCTGTGGTATTTCCTGGCATTTTATTATAGTAGGAGGTTGGGATGTGCTACCAGAAAAGCTTTTTGTTGAGAACTGTTCCAGACCTGTTCCCTGGCCTAGCATGGTGAGAAGGGATATTAGATAACAGAAAACTTTGAGTCTGCTAAGAGAATTCAGGCTTTATTTATTCATGGACTGTATCATTGCAGAGTTGTGGATGTATGAGGTTCAGTATCAGTATATGATGTGCGTGGCTACTTGTTTGCTGCTTCTGTGGCCAGTGAAGTCATTGGTAGTATTTCCCAAAGCCTTTATCCCAGGTCTCAGACAGAAGTAGACTTTCTCTGTAACCAGTTGTAGATGAGGAAGGGAATTATATTTCTTCCATTTCCCAGAGAAGTTAGCTGTGGCTGTATTATTGTGAAGGTGTTTTGAAGTGCATCATGTGGGACGTTTAAAAAGCTTGACTTGAGGAGATCTGTTTTTTGTTGCTAATCCCCCTGGCTCAGAGATGTGGGGACTTTTGTTCCTTTGAGGACAAACGAGGGACAACAAAAAGCAAATTAAGGATTTCTCCTTTTCTTCCACAGATGTTGTCAACTTGGATCTGAAGTCTACGCTCAGGGTTCTGTACAACCTGTTCACAAAGTACAAGAACGTTGAATGATCTTGGAAGCTGCTGAGGTCTTCATCCTTCCAACCTCCTTAGGCAGAAATTACAATAAACACACCCTCTGCACGCTCCCTTTGTGCCTTATGCTATACTTCATGCATTCTTTCTACAGTTGATGTGGTCTCTCTGTAGCTGTTTGTATGAAAATCCCACTGAAAATAATGCATGTGTATTCTCTAGTCACTTGAAAATGTGTAGATATTTCACACTTTTACCAGAACATACTGTTGAGTCTGTTGTTTGTTATCATCAATAAGTGTTCTTTTGATAAAGGAAATATACCACTAACTAATAAGCAGGGAAAACATGAGACCTTCTTCATGGCTGGAGACTCCTTGATTCTATAATAGACTTTCTTTTGTGTATACCTTGGTTGCCACTGGCATTTCATGATTTACCAGAGGCTTACATGTTAGCAATAGGAAATCAGCATTGGAATTTATTTAGAAGCTGAGCCTTTTCTGTTAAATAAGGTTTTTTACATTCTATTGGGTGGGTGAGACCGAGGGGAATTACAGGCACTACCTGAAGCTAATGGCAAAAGCTTCAGTTTTTGTGTTAACCTCATGCTACTCAGTGTTATTTCCATTCAGTGTTTACACAGAACAAGTCTTGCAATGGGATGACCAGCTAATCTTTTGATGTCTATTTTTTATTTCATCTCCTTTCTAGGATAAATTTGGTTGCTAGAGCCACTGTCATCCGTTAAGCATGCATCTTCAATCAGGTCAGTCAGGAGCTGGTCAAATAGGTGCAGGATGGATTAATGCATTTTGCCTCCAGTCCTTTCTGAAAATACATGGGGAATAACAAGCTTGGTAGTTTAAAGGCTGACTCTTCATTTCACGTAGCTGAGTTAAAGGGTCAGATTCGTTCCTGTTGGAGTTACTGGCAGCTATGCAGTTCTGGGGGTCAGACTTTTACAAACAGAGTTTTATGTATTTTCTTTCCTAATGAGTAAAACTGAATTCCTGTATAAATAAGAGCTTGCCTTTACTTGTGGATTGTGCTGGGCTATGCAAGACATGGTATACATAGTGCAAGCCAATGGTTAGCACTCAAATGTGAAGCTCTTCAGTGATCAGTTATGCTTTAAACTAATTTCATCGAGTTGTCCTGTGGCATCCCCAGAAATACTCTGCTAGGCTCTGGCCTAGTCCTGTAGTCTTTTAAGCTGTTAAGGATTTTAGTGGGAATCTGTTTTTAAAAAAAGAAAATTGCTAGATTTATCTGGTAGAGTCTAGTTACCTTGTAGTACTTAACAGGTTTTGTCTGTGGAGCTGTTGCTGGCTGGTGATGCGCAGGTGTAGCAGTGTGTACAAGGAGGCTGTGCTGGAACATGAGCCGTAGATTTTTGAGGTGAGCTGTGCAAAGGAAATGGGAATGTAATTTGCAGAGTAAATTATTTGTGGAATATGCATATAATATCACTCCTTTCCTTGGAGTGCATAGGGGAGAGATTTGACTACTGCTTTTACGTATCACAGCAGCAGCTTTTCTTTTATGGGCAGCCATGATTTTGTGCAAAACATTAGGCTGAGTGCCCCAAAGAGGAAGCAGGTGGCATTGCTCTGCTCCATGGGCTCGCTTGAGTCCTGTTGTAAGTAGGCATCTTTTTTCCCTTAAAGTGGATTTCTTATGCCAAACTTTATTTACCTTTCTGAGTTCAAGAGGACACTTGCTATTTGAATGGTATAATTTTACAATTGGGATTTTCTCCTTCCTTCACTAAACATTTTTTTTCATCTCAGAGGGAAAGAAATGGATTTCTGCTTCTTTGTTTCATATTTTTGGGTTCTGAGTTCTAGTATTTGATTTATTTGGGTCACCTTCTCTCATACCTCCAAAACAAAGATGGAAGGAAATTGACCTTTCTTTCCATTAAAAATTCAGATCTCATCTACCCTCTGAGGTTCTGTGGGGAGCCATTGCTTGTCTGTACTTTAGGAGGGAGCTGACCTCTCGCTGTTTATACAGAGCCTAGTACAATTGGACTTGAATTTCAGATGGGGCCACTAGACTCTACCATGACGCTAGCAATTATTACAGAGGAGACTTGCAGAGGCACTAAGGCCTGGTGGGTCAGCTCTCCCGGCAAGTTAATGAAATTGGTCTAACTTTCGTGCTGTGAAATAGGGGTATCATGAGGCTGGAAGGTGATTGAACTGAAAGGTCTCTCAAACTTTTAGTTTAATGCAGTGTTATTTGTGGGAAACAAGTCTGTTAAAGAGCTGTCATTCCACCCACCTCCCTTCAGCTGATGTGGAAGTGCCAATGCTGTTTATATTCTCTGAGATGCTGGGAAAGACCTCTGGAGAAATCTAGTTTTTGAAATGGCAAGCAATATTAATATTAAAAGCAAACAAAGTAACAAGAGGAGATTGATAAGAGCAGTTTGGGTTTGGGAGGGGGGATGGCTGTTTCTGAGATGGGGATTTGCAGCTGGCATCATCATTGCATGTGAGCAGATGTGAACATACCACCAAGTTTTGAGACTGTCTCTGTTTTGTTCAGTTAGGTGTTTCTGGTCACTCTGCAGAAACCTGAGTCCCTCCTCTACAACCTGAGGCAGAGGTCCCTTTTAGCATTCCTTTGATTAATATCCCTGTCAGTCAAGACTAGGGGCTTGATGCCCTGGACAGACTGTGGGCAGGTGTCATACCCTGTTTTGTGATGTTTTTAAGTCTGTTGGTAAATGTTGCATAGGGAAAATACTTTTTTTTTTTTTTTTTTTTTTTTTTTTAATCCCTTAGCTCCTTGCTGACTAGCCAGGTCACACTTCCTGTAGACCCTGTGTTTGTTGTTAACCAGGTTGGGAGCACGCTGGGTTTAACTGAACTGGAGCTTCAAGCAGTCCAGTTTACAGGAAGAGCAATTTAGGTAAAGCTTCTTTAAACACCTGTTTTTGTCATGTCTTTCTCTTACATATGCATGATACTTACTTCTTTTCCTCTCAAAAAGATAAATCAATGTTAAAAATGTTATTCATGAACTCTTTGTGTTACTGGAGTTTTAGATATGTTCCCTGGGTGCCAGTGGGGTAGATCTGAATCCTGTTGAGCTCATCTGGAATGCTGAATGCTCTGCAGCATTAAAGCTTCCACCATTTGTAAGTACTTAATGAACGTGTCTCTTTTCCAGTTCATACAACTTGCCTTTTAGGTGCATCTGCTTGACATACTCAGTTCCAGTGAGCTATATTACCACAGAAGAAACCCAGATACTCCTCAGCTGCATCCTGTTTCTCAAGATGAAAAACCAACAGTGGCAGATTTTTTTAATCATTTTAAACCTTATAGGGCTTCTTACCTCTCTTCCCCACACCCCATTGCTTTCAGTATTAATGTATTTTTTTAAGACTCTTTTCTACTGTTTTTCACAGTGTTTACTCTGGATTTCTAACTACTAAAAACTAGCCTTGCAGATAAAATTCTGGACTTGTCATATGCTGGAGACATCCAGCTTTGTGACAGGAGTTGTGTACTGTAAGCAAGTTACAATGCAATGCTATGTTTGCTAAAAATCACAGCAGGAGTGTTGTGCATGGTTTGTGGCAGTTGTACTATTTATTCAAATAAATAAATGATGATCACTTGGTTTCCTACATCTTTTTTTTTGGCTAAATGGACAAGTCTGTGGGAAGAACTTTTGAAAGGTGGGCTTCAGCTGTCTTATTCATCAAGGCTCCTCAATATATGATGATCTATGTAGACCTAGCAAAGCAGTGATCTCAGGTTTCTGGCCCTGGTACAGGTGATGAGATTGTATGGGCAGACACAAATAAGCTCTCCTGTAGGTTTCATCAGCTGCTTTTTTTTTTTTTTTTTTAATATTGCTCAGATAATGGGCCTGATCAATTTGTTTACCTTTTTCCTTCCACAAGAGAAAAGTAACTGAATTACACTCTTTTATACCATTAGAAAACTTAGGGCCCAGTTCTTCCACAGCGGCACAGGAGGGAAGCCTGGCATGCCAAAGCCAGTCCCGTATGTGTCTACAGAGCATTTGGGAAGCCAGAAGCCCAAGTAAGTCTAGAGTGACATTGAGAATGCCTGTGTGCTTCCCTTTGCTCTGGTACGGAGAGAGCACAGAGTGGCTCTCCAACAAAGCAAGGCAGCGTGGAGAAGCAGGAAAATGCATTATCAGAACTTAGGATTGGTGGGAGTGCTGTTGATTCCTTGAATTGTTCTTCAGTGGCTATTTTTATGTGAGGGCCAGGTGTGTGTGTGTGTGTGCGCGCATGAGGTGTGCTATAGGAACGTACAGAAAGACTCTGGCGGCGGGGGGGAAATGGGCATGAAAACAAATGCAACTCTGATACAGAATTTACTAGTGCTGTTCTACAGAGGACGGGATACTTCATGCACTGGTGGCAACATCAGTTTTTTGGAGGAAAAAAGATGCTTGTCCATCACGTGTGTTTCAGACTTGTTCTTTTAGAAAGAAGAAAGAAGTCCTTTGAGTTGCCAGTTGGAGTAGGGAGAGACCTAGTAATTACAGATGGATTTCCCAGTGTTTCATTCTTCCTGCTCCCTCTGCCTGCTGATATGAAACTGGATTTGTCCAAAGTTCCCAATAGCATCTCCAACTATACCTTGCTTTTGTTTTTTACTTACTACGTTTCTAGGCTGTGGCATGGACTTCTGCATAGGTAAGAAGGTACTCTGGGTCTTTGCTAATTTGATGTATTGTTGTGCTTGGTATCTGCTTAGAAAATACAGTTAAGTTTGCCCTCTGATTAAGGCTTTTGGGTTAAGTTCTCAGTTACTGAGAATTCACGGCAGCTGGAAATCTGTTTTCAACCCCCTTTCCTTTATCCCATTTAGCTCATGCCAAACTGTCCGTTCTTGTCTATGGCATGCAGCTAAACACAGGAGTCAGTCCCTTAACAGCGTTAAACCAGACCAGCTTAATTAGCGTGGCTGTCTACTGTCTCGTTCAGGAATTTTGTGGAGGACTGCAGAGTTGCTTTTGCTTTCCGGAAGAGTTAACGAATGTAACTGGTACCTGAAGGAAATGTCCAAGGGAAAGTGGTTGCTGTAGGGAGCTTTCCCTCTTTAATTAATGATGGAAAGGGGAAGGAAGAGCATCAGCACTGCCTAGTGGAGATAATTCTTGTCTCAGATGAGTGTTTTGGGGACTGGTGTGGCTAACCAGCCCTCTAAGGACAAATGAGTTCATCTCCTTCTGCCTAGGTTTCTCCTGCCAGCTAGGTAGAGTAGTGCTGATCTGCTTTATAAAATGCTCAAAGGACCATGAGTACAAGGTGTGATGCAGCATGATGATTTTGTCTGTTGTTGGCTGTTTTATTATTATATTCAAAGAAAAAGTGCACTGGGAGTCGCCCCAAAGACGCAGGCCAGCAAACAGCCATGCCATGCCGTACCATGGAAGAATGATTGTATCTTTCTAATACTTCATGGTATTTCAGGAGTTGCATGTTTCCTGTGTTTGTACTTCTGTTTATTTTAGTCTCCAGCAGGGACCAAGCACACGGACAATTAAGTTCCGGATATGACGGTGGTTTCATTTTTAAGAGTAGCCAGCACCGCGCGGTGCAACTTCCCTCTTGCGTGCTCTGCCTGCCTCGTGCTGCCCTGCATGGGAGGCTGCAGCTTCGGCGCAGGACGCTCCGAGCCTGGGGGTCTGTCCCTTGTCCCCATAAATATCATCGTGCTTGCTGTGAGGAGATCTTGGAAGAGCTTCTGGAGAATTACTAGAGGAAAGAATAGTAAGTTTGGGAAAAGGGACTTTTTGGGGTGCTTTTTAATTTTTTTTTTTTTAAGCTGTAAGACTTTTTGTGTCCACGTGGATTGTTCTTGCTAAGACGACGTCTCTTCTGATGCTGATGAGCAAAAACGGCTCTTGAAAGGTCTGGTACTAAACAAGGAAGTAAAAGTAAGTTTTAAACTGGGCATGCAATACATATTCTCTTTTTTATTTTTTAATTCTGGTTTTCTGAAGGCAGAAATATTACTATTAACATTAACATTCCCACTTGTTTTTTGTTCCCTGCTTTTGTGTGATCTATTTAGACAACCGTTCCTAGAAAATGTGTTTGAGCTAATGCAGAGTACGGCTTTTGTCTTTTCAAACAGGAAATAAAACAGTTGAAACAATTTGGTAACGTCGGTAAGTGCCTTGTGCATATTCTCCAGCTAGTTTGTATGCCAGAGACCACTGGTAGCTCATTAATGCTTTATATCATATATCAGGGATATCTGGGAGCCAGACTGTGTGAAGACTCACGGAGGAAAAGTGAGCTAATCCGACCCAACTAGAGAATTAGTTGTTTTATCAGTAGTTGTGGCATTGCAATGTTGTGCAGTAGTCTAGCTCTTGGCCTAAGAAAAATTCACTTGTTGGCTGCCTCAGCAGGTGGCACAGGAGAAATAAAACACCTCTTGACTTTAAAACAGACAAGCCTGTACATCTATGACGTTCTCGGAGAATGAAGGACCACATTATGCCATTTTGTTTGAATAGTCAATAATTAAACCTCAATTTTATTTAAAAATGTCATCATGAAATGCCTCTACAATCAGTATTCAAGCAGTTGTCTCCTACAATGATCTCTTGTCCAAGTACTGATAAATATCGCGTGCAGGAGGATGGAGGCTGGAACAAACAGCATGTCAGTCACAGCTCTGAATACCAAATTTGAACGATGGGCTGCAGAGGCTGGTTGCACCAAACATGGAAGCTTGTGTGTGAGAACCAAGTCTTCCACCCCTTCCTATTTCTCATTAAACAGCTAACCCCAAGAAGTTGTCCAAATCCAGTCATGTTCCATTTTATGTTGTTCCTGCAGTATGTTATTCTTTGAAAGGCCGCTGTCTAGGACCAAGCCTCACAGAAATGCAGTTTGCAACATGAAGGACTGGTTGTGAATGCTAATTACGACTAATAAGCAATGAGTCTCTTAAATGCTAAGGAACTGCAGTTCTCAGGCTCTGAAATGGCTGTGGGAAATCAATGTCGATAAACGTGAGGTGAAACGTGAGGTGAAACACATGGAGGAAAAAACAATACCGGCTCTCCAGATAAATGATGGGCTCTGAGCGGAGCGTTGCTATTTAGCAATAAGATCTTGGGGATATAATAGATAGTTCCATTAAGGTGTGAGCTCAGCGGTCAGCAGTGATCAAAAAAGCAAACAGCGTTAGGAATTAGGAGAAGAGGAATGCAGGACAACGCAGTAAACGCTGTGGTGCACCTCCCTAAATCTGTGCAGGTCTGGTTCCCAGCGCTTCAAAAAGGATGCGGTAGCGCTGGAGAGAGTTCAGAAAAGGGCGACTGGGATGATTAAAGGTACTACAGAGTGGTTCCCCTGTGAAGGACGACTAGGATGTAGGCTGTGCTTCCTCAGTTTCCGAAAGAGATGAGTGTTGAGGGTGTAGGATAGTAACACAGCAGTAACATGGAGTAGTAACGCAGTGACGTGAAGAACATGAATCCGTTGGTCTCCTTTGTCCTGTGGGTAGTGGGGAGCTTCAGGGGAAGCTGGCAGGTGGCAGGTCAGAGCAAGCCACAGGAGGTGGTGCGTCACGCAAGGAAAAGCCACACTTTGTGGCTCCTCACTGCTGTATGGTGGGAGATACACGTATTCAAGGGGTGAATGGGAAGTTCATGGGAAGTAAATGTGTTGACAGCTTCTAATTACCAGGACCCCAGTTTTGATTTAGGAAGGCTGAGCTGCAGGCTGTTGAAGTGTTTTAGGGAAGTATCTGTATACACTTGCTCTGTTTATGGTCCCCCCACCCCCCAGCTTCTGCTTTTGGGTGCTGTAAGGGACTAGATACTAGGCAAGCTAGTTTTACCCAGTATAACAATTTTAACACTCTGACTGAGTAGGATACACAGGACTGAGGCCTCAGGGGATATAACTTAGGCTATTGCAAATTCTTAATTTCAGGCCTTTTCTTACAGGCTTCCAAATTTTAAAGAGTGGCTTCTGATGTTTGGGTTCCTTGGCCAAACAGAGACCAAGGATGCAGCAGGCAGTACACATCACTTTGATGTGTAAACAGTCAAAGGAAGTAATGGATACACAAGTTGAGTATTACAGCAAAGCTGAATTAGTGTAAGTTGTGGTTTACACAGTCTGCTACAGAAGACTTATAAGCAGGACTTCCCAAGGCATAAAAGCTGTCAGAAACCTAATTTAAAAGTAAGTTGTCCTTAGGTTGCTCTCTATTAATTAACTTTTCTCTCTTGGTTAATTTTATCTGGTCAGTCTTATCTCAGATAGTTCAGTTGTTCCTCAGGTATTAAATGACTCAATTTCTCCTATCTTCTTTTACCAAGCACCTTTCTAGAGAGAGCATTCAGTTTTGCAGCCACCATAATGAAACTAATTCTCTCATGACCCTTCCCTCTAGTGGCTTGCTGGGAATTTTGTACTTGTTTGTTGTAACTTGTTTTACCAGACCGATGTGCAAAAGCGTCCAATTGCTATTTTCTACCAATATTCTTGGCTTGGCAAAATCCATGTTAAAGTACATGTTCATAATGCACTCTGACTGGAGCCTTTAATAAATATGTGAGAGAGAGCCTGCAGAGCGGCACCATGGTGTTCGGTGTATAAAGCTATCGAAGAGAGAAATGTCACTTTGGAGGTCTCTCTGTGGGCAGCGTGCAACAGCACTTGCAGCATCTCTCTTGCTCTACTGTGCTTGTAGGGCTGGGTCACCATAGCACCTCACTTCAGGCACCTGCGGTAGCAGCTGAGACTGTCTTTCTGGTAACAGAATGAAGGAGGTAACTGAAAAATGCAAGCCAGGGCAAGACCCTTGTTTAAATGCTCTGGATTGCTCTTTAAAAGTGCCTGTCCACGTCCACTGATTACAGAGGAGGCCTTGAGAGACAGGGATCCTAATAAAGACGTCTCAGGTAGACAGTAGGAGTCCTCTCCTGTGTGAACCTCTAACGTGGGGCATCTTGCTTTCTGTTAAAAAAGAACAAAAAGAGTCAGCCTCCCTTCTCCTACAGTGGCCCTGCAGCACTGAACTTCAGAGAGAGGAGAGAGCATTTCCCATCCACAAGCGGGTAGCACTCCCAATTAGAGAGCAGAGCAGCAGTCCATCGCGCTGGGTACCCTGTCTCCAGCAGCAGCTGGGATGTGATGATTCAGAGGAGTGTACAAAGTCTTCCTGGTCATCATATTGTTGTCTTCTCTGCTCTGGCTTTCATAGATTTTAGGACTGTTGGGAAAGATGAGATCTCTTACTCATGCTGGTACAGATGCTGCCATGACACAAACCATACGTTGCCATGATTGTCCAGGGCTCAGAGCCGTGATCCTTCCGTAGTTCCCTTCACCTCTGCAGGCAACCATTTATTCGTACAGTTGCAGTATATAACTCTGATTTCTTGCTCTTAAATCAATATACATTTGATTTCATAAAGAACCATCCTACTTCTTGCATCATAATACAGTTTGTAAAAGAGACTATTCAGATTCTACTATCTGTAATTTTTTATTGACTTTTAGTTTTTGCCAAGCTAAAGCATTCTTACTCTCTTAGTCTTGTGTACTTGACTGAAAAACCTTTACACGAACATGAAGACTGCAAAAGCAAGCACTTAAAACTGAACATTTCCTACCATGTAAGCTGCCTATAGAGCGTGGCTCTGTTTTTTGTGTTGTCTGTGTAGGCAGCATGGCACAGCCTTACGTACCCATGGTTAAAAAATCAGGCTCGTCTCCGCTTGCACTGTGCTTTGAGCCATGGCTTCTAGAAGAGTGGGAGATACATTGCCAGCCTCTTTTTATAGATAATTGCTGTTAATAGAGATGAACTTCACCTGCGTGTTTGGTAGGACAGTGCGTATGGATGGCTATGCAGCCTCTCCACCCAGCTCCGACAACCCCATTCCTTTCTCTGACTTCTGCTGTCCTCCAACATGACTCCTAGCTCTTTTGGAAAACCTCGCCCATAGTTTTGTGTTTGTTGACGAGGTATTTTCACCTCTGTATTGTGTATTGTCATTCTGCTTTCATTTGAGGACATCTGGGGTGGGAAGGAAAGTCGTTCTCCAATCTGTGTTTAAAATAAAAAAAATCTTTGAGAAACCATGGAACTTAATCTAACATGAAGATGGGATTGTCTATCCAGAAACGTGTCATTGTTTTCCCACAGCTATACCGGCTGGTCTAATAAAGGAAACTGCTTATATTTATAAGCTTGACCAGTAATTTAACTACTGTATTCTTGATTTAATGTTTCTTAAGTATTGGTCATTTTTATAGCAGATATCCATTGATACCTAGGAACCAAAAGTTTTTTCATTTCATTTGAAATAGGATTTTACTAATCTAATTCAGATGAAACAGAATTAGATGGAATTAAAGCAAGTTTTAGTACTTCAGGGATTTTTTCCTACATTTTGGTGAGTAACAGAAAAAAGGAAAGTTCTTTTTAACTTCTTCTTTACACACATTTAAGTACATTTTCAGATTTCTTTTTTAAAAAGCAGTCCACCAGTCACGAAATAGTAACTGCAAAAAACCCCTTCAGTTTGTTTGTTTTCTTCTTAGTACCGATTTTGATCTTTACATGCCTTTACTCATGTTCCTTTTCCACCCCTTTTTTTTTTTTTTTTTACCAGTTTACAAGGAGTGAAAGAAGGCAATGGATCCAGACTTTTTAAATGTGTTTACACAGCCTGCTGCACTTGATGAGTTCCTATCTGAGAATGTCATTGCTCAGGGTATGTACTTCATGAACCAGGACAGAAAAAAGTCCAAGGAATGACCTGAAGAACTAAGCAGAAAATGTGCAGTACAAATGAATCATATATTTTTCAGCAGTGGTCCTATGGTTTTATCAGCAGTAAGTAAGCTCTGTGTGTGTAATTTGGCTGCTGACTCTCTAGAGGCAGATCATGAAGAAGCAACAAAAATTCTAGCTGATTCTTTAACTGAAATTTGAATTTCACACATAAGGATCTGGCCAAGTTTGTTTTCCTCTTTCCAGAATTGTCTGTCTAGATCTTACTGATTCGAATTACATTGAAACATAATTTCCAACAGCAGTCTTAATAGTCTAATATACCATTTTCTCGTTCATAAAGAATCAGTTAAAATAAAAAATGACAGTGTTTCTACATATGGCAATTAGTGATATTGGGTAATGTTAAACTGACAGCAGATTTTACAGCAAACTTGCGTTAGTCATATCTGATAACTGTAGTGCTGATATCTGATAATTGTAATGTAATCTGATAGTTGTTTGCTTCCTTTCATAGGTGAGAAGAAGAAACTCATAAAACCGACCTCAAGCAACAATCCCAAATTGGAAGAATTAAAACTGGTACCATTTCTTTTACAATCTCAAGTTGTTTTAACCTGTTGTGTTAATGCTCAGCCCTGTAAATTACCCAGCTCTTTGGCCCCAGTCCCCCACTGTCTACGGATGGGGATGAGCTCTGCTTTTCGCACTTGGGCTCCACACAAGTAAACCAGAGCTTTTGCTTAAGCACAGTGCCAGAGTGGCTGGGATTGTACAGGACCAAGCTTCAAATGCCTGCATCACCCAAGAGTGGTCACTGCTGCGTGTAAAGTGGAGCGTAGATTTAAAAAAACGAGTCTTTTCTTGTATGATATCTCTCCTAACCTGGGACATGTGGATGAGTCACATCAGAAGTACCCGGTTGCTACTTCATTTGTAATAGCAAAGAGAATCCATCTGGAACAGCAGACCATGATTGAAAGCAAACTCACATCAGCATTTGCTGTGGCTAAAGAGAGATGTTCAGCTACATGCAAGTTTGCTGTCCTCATCCCATGCGAACAAGTTTTAGGATTGCTGTGCTGATTTGCAAGTCTTCTGTCTTGTCTTCTACCTCCTGTCTGCCAGCCACCAGTGTCAGCTGGCTCGGCTGCAATGCAGACTGCCAAGGAGAGCATAGAGCAGAGGGAGAAGGGGTGAAGTCACCACTGGAAGTCAGGAGAAAAGCTTTCAAGTTGTTGCATGGTACATTGTCTGCTTGAGGTAACTGTGAAGGATGAATCCTATTTCATGGGGAAGTACTGCATTTCGAAGTAATTTTGAAAATCTCCCCTGTGCATTCAATCACTGTGTTTCTCTAATGGCACAGCCCAGGGGAAGGCTAGCATACTGAAATCTCCTGGAAGAAAAGTGGCGTGTCTCTTTTGAGACCAGCACTTCTTGCGTTACAGAGGTACTAAAATAGTTATAAATATTCTGAAAACCAGCTTAGGCTACATGCTGATGTGTGTATTATATGGCATTCATAAATCCATAAATATGTGTGTTTCTATATCATGTTTTCTTAAACCTTTGTGCACATTTGATCAAAAAGATTTAATTTTTGTGTCAGGCTTTCATAATGTTTTTATACAAAAGAGAAGATCTGAAAGGTGGTGCTGCAAAATGCAATTATGTTGTCTACAGAGACACTGAATGTGTTCTTCCCAGACTGCCAAAAATGAAGAGCTTTCCTCAGTTTATGAAGATTTCTGTGAGCTTCTGTGCTTAATCCATTTCCTGTCAGAGACTCTTGAAACAATATTCTTCACTGTCTGATTTCTTTTCTTTGGATGATGAGGAGGTGGAAATTGGGTCCCAAGGGAGGCAATCCTCCGGGTGCCCATCGGTGCCACAGGTTGCCTTCTTGATCAAAAAAGTTCATAGCTCCTCTAGAGAAGAGATTGGGGTGGAGAAGGGGACAGGGAGGTATCTTCAAGGGAAAAATAAGGGAAGCAAAGAAACTCGCTTGGGAGAAAGACTCTGTTCCACTGCGTTTTCATTTTGAGGTGGCTTTGGGAAACTAGGGAATGTGAAACGGCTCGCTATAGTTACTATAAATACCGAACTGCGTGTAAAATAGAAGATGGTTGCATTTGGAAGCCAGGAGCAAACTTCTTTAAGTATTCCTTTTCTCCTTTCCCTATTTATTCATTTTTAGACACAACACTCTGCTCTGCAGCTGAGTGGGGCCCCCACAACTGGACTGAAAGCAGAGTTGTGTGAGTTGTAGGCTGTGGAAGTGGCTGTTCAGAGCTCAGATAGCAAACGAGGGAGCTCATAGATCTGTACTCAGCAGTACTTTCTGCTTTTCTGACCTCCATCTGGTTGTGCCGTTAGTTTGAGGTAGCACTCTATCCCTCGCACATCTAAAGAATCGCTAGATCTTAAGCTGAAAGCATTAGCTGAGGAGCACAGGTTTCTGCTCTAGAAAATTATTGTTAATTCTTAGCTGAGGAAGTGAGTATATTACAAACACTTTGACAGCTTCTCGGTTCAGGCAAGTGCCAGAGCCAGGCATTTTTTTCTTGTGCTGTTTCAAGCATCTCAGAGATATATATAAATATATATATTTTTTTTTTTAATTCAAACTGCTTTTCACATTTTTGTTAATGTTGGCTAACATACAGGGATCTGCTATGAATTTTCTCCTCTGTTTACAGTGAGTGAGAAGGATATTCTCCCCACAGCAAACCCCAGACACTCACTTGTAGCAATAATAGCAATACGAGCAATACCCATCCCTCTTTCGAGAGGTTCTCATTAACAGCCAGCTGGGGCTACTGCTCTTCAGTTCTGCTTCAGCAGTTCATCTTCCCTTTTCATTAATATATGTGGATAAAACACATGCTTGGGGAAACGCTGCAGAGGTCTTTTGGTCTCCTCTGTAGGAGCTCAGTGCTCAAGGAAAGGGCTGCAGGGCCCAAGGGATGTAACTGGGAACGTGGTTCCTTTCCAGCTGTAGCCTGCCCTTGGCTTCCTGGCCAGCGTCCCCTTGCAAAGGCAGGAAGGATATTGGAAAGGGCAATGGAAGGACTGCCATGTAAGAAAGCAAACAAAATGCTTTCCCCCCCAAAAAAATGGTATTTGCAGACAGATTAGTATAAAATTGCAGAGAGAAAAAGAAAACAAAAACAGGAGAGGAAAGGGAGGAGTGCTAGTAACGTGGATGACTACAAGAAACAGCCAAGAGAATGAGTGAAGCCTCTTTTCTTACAAACATTTGTCAGACAGTTGAATTTCTATGTGAATTCTCTGATGTCTAATAAAGGCAGGGCTTGGGAAGTGTACTCTGCAGCCTTTTCCTTGATGGAAGTGGGAATAGGGTCTGTCTCTCCACCTGTGTAACTATTTCTACAAAATTTGTAGGAATATGACTTGTGAGACATCTGTCTCACCTGAAAATTTGCCCCAAATTGGCCAATGATGAGCCCTGTATTATTAGGGAGAACTAACTGATACGTAACTTCCCTTTAAAAAAACAACCAGAAAGCACAAAGGAAGTGGAGGTTGAAAGCAAACCAAGATGTGAGATAAGGGACTAAAGAGAAAGGTGAAATACAATATAGCACTGAGTGCTGTACTGTCTAAGCAACAAAAATATAATTGTCAGCTGCTTTGTTTTCCTCCTCAGTTATTGATTGACTGGATTAACACAACTCTGAAAGAGGAACACATAGTAGTCAAAAGTCTGGAAGAAGATCTGTATGATGGGCTGGTACTTCATCATCTTTTGGGTAAGCTGCTGCTTTGAGTTTAGCTCGCAAACACATCATGGAGGAACTTCCAGATCAAAGAATAAACCTCGCAAATCGCAGTAGCAGTGATCTGCTGGAGTTTCACTTCTCACTAACAGAGAAGGGCATTGTGAATCATCTGAGATAACTGCAATTCTGAACAAATGCCTGATGATCCGCTACTGTTTTTATATAATTATTTTTCTTCTAAGAAAGTCTTTTTAGCTGCTAGTTAACATAATAAAAAGGTTAGCTTTGAAGTGTGAAATTATAGTGCCTCTGAAGGGAAGGAGGGCTTCATAAGCCAGGAGCACAAAGGTGGCTTGTGAAGCTACCAGAAACATTGGATGGAATCAGCACTATAATTTATATGTTTTCCTGCTTTAAAAAAAAAAAAAAAAAAAAAGTTCTAGGTCTAAAGCACTGAGCTGGAACTGGAACTGATGAAAATCTGAGAGGTTCTCTACACTACCAGGTGCTTGTATAAACATATAACCTCTTGGAACAGCCTGTTGGTCCATTTCTATTTCTCCATCTCTCCTGCCCCTACTTCGTTTTTCTGTCCCCTTTCACTCTCTTTGGGGAATGTCTTTCAAATAATATCTCCTTTTCACCAAGGCTGAGGACAGCAGCATGAATAGGATTGCCTTATTTTCACAGTTTACTTGCCCGAGTAATGAGCTGGGATTTCTTCTATATATATGTGGGTCGATATCACCTCTGTGCACTGTCTACAGGAAAGATTCACTCATTTGATTCCTGTAGCTTCCAGTAGGAAAAGGAGGAATGTGGAGTGCTAGGGCTGGGGGATGATGCTGCAAAGAATGACTTGAGTCCTCTCCCTTTTACAGAGCTTCACTGATTTTACTGAGGCTTTCAGAGAACGTAGGAGTTTAAAAAGGCACACAGCTGTGGGATGTGGGTCTGTGGAAGCTATTTAAGTGGTATGGAATGTTTAAAACAAGACTTTGTGTGCTTTGCTGTCATTTTATGTTTCTGATTTATTTTTATTTTTTTCCTACGGTGGTGTTAAAATACATCCTTCTCCTTCATATGGACTCTCTGTCAAAGAAAACCTAGGATCTCTCAAGCTGGATGTTGACAAGATCGCATTAACGGAAAAAAAACAGCGACAGAAACTCTCTGTGATTCTGGATGCTGTGGCTAAGTGTTTGCAACTGGAAGAAAGTCAGCTGAAATGGAGTGTGGAATGTAGGTGCAGAAGTGAAATTGGAGAAAATTATTCATCATGGGGCTTCCTCTGCTATAAGGCTGCTGTGAGGCAAAGGGGTGCCAGAACAGTAATTAAAAACCTGTTTTCAATTACTAGTTGAATCACAAGTGCGACAGGGATATCTGACACTGACTGGGTCATGCAAGCTGCATCCTCTAAGCGTGTGGCTTATGGAGCGCTTAACAGCCCTCAGCATCTGTGTGTATGTCTCACAAAAAGGACTTTTAAGGTGTGGGATTGCTGAATTGTGATATTATATAAACCCCAATCTAATGTCCCACCTGTGTTTATGGCCCTCCATGACTCTGGGATCCTCTGCACAGGGAAAATTTAGGATATTAGAATGAGATTTACTTGTTTTGCACACTAAACATTGTTTTCTTTCTTTACGTGAAACAGCTATCTTGAGAAAGGACTTACTGAGCACAGTGCATCTTCTGGTTGCAATAGCCAAGCACTTCCAACCTGACTTGGCCATGCCTCCAAATGTTCAAGTAGAAACAATCACCATTGAGGTAATCATAGTTTTAATATTTCTTACAGTACATACTAGAGACCTTTCACAAGACTTAGTTTGCTTAGAATTAGGGAGAAATACATGTGCAGATGTGAAAGAGATGCTTGCATTTTCTGTGAACTGTGCCTTTTAATTTCTGAGTTTGCTGGACTAGACTATCATTTTGGGCTCAGTTCAGATGCTGTATCTTTAAAAGGGTAGAAATACTATGCTGTTTTTTCTCCTTGATCCAAAAAAGGAATGATCCAAACTGAAAACAGCTGTTGATCTCTGTAAAGAAGAAAAAGAAGAAATTCTGCTGTTACTGTCTCTAAGTGCTTTAAAATAGAAGCCTGCACTCGTAAATTGTGCCACTGGTTTAATGCTGAGGATTTATTTTGTTAGAGGAAGGGATTTTTTGCTCCCCCTCCATTAGGGACACATATTGGTGTTGTTTTTCTACAAACTGAGATCTACATGCTTCCTTCCTCTATTTTGTTTCTTACAGTCAACTCTGGGACTTTAGGAGAACATCAAATATCCAACAGTTTGGGATATAATTGCAGAAATTAGCACCGCTGTGCTACAGTTTTAACAGAGGGGTTGCAATTCAGTGGTGTTGGGAGCCCAGCACACGGCCTGTATGGCATGACCTAGTGCTCTTCCCTCCTTGAGGGATCATAACTGGAACTGAAACGAAGCATGCCCTTGAGCTATGCATGTCACTTCAGGAGGTTTAAAAGTGTCCTGGAGGGACAGCTTCTTCTGGGGCTTGGTTCTGCAGAGGCAGCTGTTACGGCCCCATCCCAGCCGAGCACTTCAGTAGAGGAGTGGTCCCTCTGGTATCCAGTGGGAGTCCAAATTGCTCATTGCTGCCCACAGCCAGATGCTCCTGTCGTGTCGGTCTCATCAGTGACAACCCAGACTCTCAGTAAAGCAGCCCTCCATCCAGTGCCTTATGGGAGCTGCCTAAAAGGGGAGAGTGGCAAACACCAAAGACTTCTCTGTGAGAAGAGGTGTTTGCCAAGTGCCTGAATAAAGCAGCAGGCGTGTCCGTCCTCTTCTGTCTCTTCAGACTGTCAGTTGGGTTGAAGCGCTGTTTTTTTGATGCTATGCTGAGTACTAAGATCTATATAGAGGAGAAAAAGTACAAGGACTTAAGCAAAGATCCCAAGTGGCTTCAGAAATAGTAACAATTCTCAACCTAAGTCTAATCAACCTACCAAACCTCAGTCCTCTGCAGGGAGGATTCATCAATGGGTGGCAGGCCATGTTGTGAGGTTATTATAAGGCAGAGGTGACCACCTCCAGTGCTGTAAAACTGAAGAGTCCTTAATGCAGTGAGGTGTGCAAGGAAATCGCTGCCTGCCCAAAGCAGCTTGATGCATTCATCAGGTCTCCGGGTGAACATGAACTTCTCCGGCCTCTGAACTTCACTAGCTGAGGGACCACGTGCTGCTTCTTTGGCATCCTCTGATGCGAAGTAGGTAATTTCTGGTTGAATAGTAAAAAGAGCAGAAGGGAGCAGCAACCTCTCAAAGTGCCTGTACGAATTGTACTGAACTTCTTGACTAAATGCCCTCTGGTAATCATTTAAGGCAGCAAACAGTTCATGAAAGCCTCATTAATGCTTTCAGATTTTTTTTTTTTTTGGTAACAAAACCAAAAATATTTATTGTCTTTTTAACAGAACACCTCCAGAGGATTAAAGACAGCAAGTGCGGTGGAATGTATCACAGAAAACAAGTAAGAGGGGATATATCTGGTTTTCACACTGTCAATCAGAAAGGAAATATTGTGGGTGTTTTCCCCCTTAGAAAAAATAGCTGGGATCATGATGATGACAAAAAGCGTAAACCCAGGCATACATATGCATGTGAACTGTTTCAACTGTTTCTCTGTTTTCTCCGCCCCCCCCCCCCCCGCCCCCCTTTTTTGTCTTTTTTTTTCCCCTTCTCCAGATTGGGTATTATGGTATAATACCCTTCTGCTTTATTCTTTATATAAACTTCTCTAAAATAATATGTATGACTATTTCTGAGGCTTAGTGCTTGTCATTGCTATGGAATATAATAACAAATATAATAATAAAAATCCAGTGCTGTAAATTTACCTGTCCCAGACTAAACTGGAAATTTTGTAAAGCCATAGTGGTTTAAATCTACTATTAACTTATTGCTCTTGTGTCATTAAATAAAGAGAAAGGAGGCAGTTCTTCAGTTTGAGCTTGCTGAATTTGTGAGGTGCTGTCATTATTAAAGGAGTTAAGTAGTAGGCCACCGTTTGTAAACTGAGAAAATATGGACATCATCCCAAGCACTAGAAACGGATTTTCCTACTATCATCTTTTATATGCTAGAACATCTTCAAATTCTAATATCATGAGCAGCTTATTGGAAGAGGATATTATGGATTGTGCTTATAAAATAAATGTTCATCTGTCTGTGGGCCAGTTAAAATCTCATATAATTCCAAGAGCCTATACAGATATACAGTGTACTTGAAAATGTCTGTTGGAAAGTTACTCTGACATAAAGTTAAGGGCACTTTGTACTGTATCTCCTGCTTTACAAGACAGCTGATGGCTCAGATAAGCTTTACTTATGAATAAGATTAGTTCTGCTGAATGCTTTTTCTAATACTTTTTTTTTTTATTGCACTTTTAGAGGGAATTTAGAAGCACAGTCAAGTAAGTACTGGCATTGCCAAGTTCAGTGTTTCGCTATTATGTGCTGTTATACACCACATTCTGATCCATTTTTACCTCATGATAAAATCAGTATGCTGCCACTAGAGTTAATGGAGATTCATGGATTTCCCCTAGTGTTTTTCTCCAAATGTTTTCGGTTAATGTGTGTTCATATCAACACAATATAGTTTGGAAATTGCGTGTTTGCTTTGCCCGTGGATTACAGGCAACAAATGGGAGGTGAGACAAGAAATGATACAGTCAGTTGATAACCCAACAGAGAAGGCCTGGCTGGGGGACGAAGTATATCTTGGATTTACGCATCGACTTCATTCACTGTTGGAACTATTTATGAGTATAATGGCTTGAGAACTGGGCTTCTTGGTGCTACCAGTTTCAATGTAGTTTCCAGTTTGCAAACAAGATTTTGAAATCTACTGGTGCTCGATTACAGACGGCAGCTCAGTAAAACCAATGTCCCCTGAGATTTTTAGCCTTAGGGCTTTTGGGGGCTGGGAAACACTTGAGGTGAAAAACGTCCATGTGCACAGAGCCTGCAGAAGGTGTGGGTACTGCTCAGGCTTCAGTGTGAGCTGCTCTTCCTTGCTGCGAAGGAGCATGTTGCATCCCTAATGAATCATGGCAACCGTTTTAATTCTCTGCTGGCCTTTATGTTAGCATTTTCATCCTTTGCAGAGGTGCAAACTCTATCATATAATACATATTTTCACTTATTCCACTGAGTGGCCTCTAGTGTGGGCTGAAATTGTGAAAAAAACCCTGTAATTAGGTGCTTCTTCCAGTGGGCTGATTCTGCTGGGAAGAGAAATCTGCCATTCACTCTTCAAAATGCTGCCTCTGTCTATTTTTAACACAGCTTGCTTAACAAAGAGAGTAATCCCAAAGCGTGGCTCCAGAAGAGGGCTCTCTAGTTTGCAAGACTCTTGCAGGTTTCAGACTGTTGCTCAGTGATTTGTTTGATGGATTCACCTATTCCCTGCCATTGCTCCTGCAGCAAACCCCTAACCAGGAGAACGGAGGAACCCAAGGAAACCCTTTTGCAGCGGAGGCTTCTCTGTCGCTGGCTTTTGGAAGGAATATTCCTTAAGCAAAGCTGCGTTTGCTTTCCTGCACCTTAGAAACTGGTTCTCCATTTAGTTATGCTGCCAGAGTGCCCTTGATTTTTAAGGGTGTTTCAAATGCTTTGTTCATGCTTCAACCAGAGCAGTCTTGTGGCCGGGTTACCATGAGGAGGTGTGTCCTGCTTTCACTAAACCTGGGCAGAAGATGGAGGTGAGGGTGGGCGTTCACAGGGACTTTGATGAATCTCATTTCCTTCGAAATCTTTAAACTCACGCTAGTTCTCTGGCGCAGCGCTGCTGGCACCGGCTCCGTGCCTGCCTTTAAACGGGATGGCAGCACTGGTAGTTTTTGAGGTCCGTGAATTTTCAGAGGAAGGGCAGTGTCTCCAAACCCAATATCTAGTTCGTGTTTTTTTGAAGGAAGGGGGTTGTTTTTCTGCAAACTTGATGTAATTGACGTTTCTGTTGGGGGAGAGTGGTAAAATGTGTAGCTCTTCTTTTCTGCTTACGATATTTTATCCCAGAGGTTCAGGGTTAAAACAACATAATTGAAAAGAGAGAAACTGTAGAGATGCGAAACTTAGCCATTGTGCAGACTGGTGGCAGCACAAATCTTGAGAACCTCTGCAGGTGAAAATTACAGAGCCGAATGAAGTAAATTGTTTTCTCTGGTATAGTCAGGTTGAAGGGAAGCCTGTCACCCTGTCCTCTGATAAATACAAAAGCAGGATTTTTCCACGTCTCCCTACGACTCTTTTCTTCCTTGGCTTATAAGGTGTGAACACCTTTCTCCTTCTAGAGCCACTTTAAACTTCTGATCTGACAGTTATTCCAAATAATAGCAATTAATGTTGTTTTGATACAGAAGATGATGCCTTTGATGAATTATTTAGCCGTGCTCCAGATAAACTGGACGCTGTAAAACAGGTAATTTACTTTTTTAATAGACATCAACATTTGTAAGTTAAAACATAATTCATGACTTCACTGAAAAAAGTTATCTTTTCTTCCACCCTCTCCTCCCCTTCTGTTTTCTTCAGGTATTTTTGCAATTTGTCAACCAGCATGTTGGAAAATTAGGATTAAATGTGAAAGACATCGAATCTCAGGTAGGCTGCTCTAAGCTGAATGTTAACCATGTTTTGTCAGCCGTTTCCTCTCACCATTAGGATTCCTCCTTTTTGTTGTAGTAATTTGAAACTTGGCAGCGTAATTATTTCTAGCTTCAGGTTAAGATATCAGGCTTCAGTCTCTGAAGTTTCTGAAGCTAGTAAGTAATGAAAAAAATATAGCTTTTTATTGAATGCTGCCCTTGTAATGCTACAGGGAGTAATTTTCGGAGTCTGCCTAACTCCTGTGGATGCTCTTTCTGTCGGGATGGAAATAAAGGTGTTTTGACAGTTCAACTGAAAGCCAAGTTGATTGCTCGTGCTTAGTGATTTTTAATGTTGGATTTGCTTCACGGTAGGAAGGCCTGATTTTCATTACATTTCAAAGTCCCATCCTTTGAACATTGAGCTTCATTAGAGTCCATGAAATTGCAAGAGAAGTGCTTGTTAGGCACCTCAGGATCACCTCCCTGAGCACTGGTGAAGAGAGGCAGAACTGCACCTCCGCTGTCCTCCTCCGCTGTCCTCCTCCGCTGCCAGTGCCTCCAGGGAGGGCGGACGGCGGCTCGTGCAGAGCCAGGGAGCCACAGCATCCTCCCTCTCTGGGGAGTGAGCGAGTGATGGGAAATGAGCTCGGGGACGTCCCTCATGCCTTTTTCTTTCCCTGCTTCTGCAGACACGCATGCAATAACTGCGGGAGAAATCATCCCACAGCTCTTGCTTTGCTCCAGGCATTCAAAACCTCGGTGCAGTGGTGGTCCCTGGGATTTATGCTGCGTGGATGAAGAACGGAGCCGTGCTCTGGTGCTCTTTTGGGTTTTCCTGGTGGGAAACTGTGAGAAAGGAAGTTTTGCAACTGTTTTGTTGTAAATCTCAGGCACTAGGCACAATTTTCTTTTATTTATGGTTACGCATTTGACACTTGTGGTCATCTGAAGTCTCTTCACATCTGGAATAGTTTGTTTTAATAGCTGTCCTCTTACAAGGTTGTATTTTTACTAATATGAACTTGGGCACCTTATGTAACTAAATACGACGTTCGGTGTAGAAGGGGTTGAGGGAGCTGAGTCATTATGCTGTCTGCTTGCCAGAGTATCATTTAAATTCCTTTATCGCTAGAATGGCCTTTATCGAAGTAGTTTACTGAAAGCCAATGTAATAAATAACATTCAGATCATTCTTCATCCAGTTTTCAGATGGAGTTATCTTACTTCTGTTAATTGGACAACTGGAGGGTTACTTTCTGAATTTAAGGGATTTCTTCCTGACTCCAGACAGCACCACGGAGATGGTAGGTTGTTATTTAATTACTTAGTGCTTGAAGCTTCAAGTATCTTGTGTATTATTTCATGCTTCCGTATGTCAGTGAAGAGCTCTGCCTCTTGCTTTAACTGCTGCTGCTGCATGTGAAGTCATATGCATGGACAGTGTTTGCGGGATGGTGGCTTGGGACAGTACAAATGCACGCACTTGGTGCTGTAAAAATACCTTGGAACAGGTGGTGTCTTCTTCAAAATTATTATCTCATGGGAGGCAAACTATTGTTACTTGCATTTGTTAGGCAGATACATACTTCTGAAACCTTCCAGTGAAATACAGAGGCTCTGTGTGGCAGGGAACCGACATGCTGTCTCCTACAAGTCTGTCCTGCAAACATTTTTAAGTGGATGACACCTCTTGCGTAGCAGAACTGGATCCCTATAGGTTTCCTTATGCTATCCTGGAAATATACCTCAATCAACACGTGAGCAGAACATTTTGAAGGCCCCCTCTGTGCTTAGGAACTCTTGAGAATTTACATCTTTTCCTCCCCTGAGGCAGGGAGCTGTAACCTACCCCGCCAGACTTGCTTGACTCCTTTTTCAGCCTCTACCAGGCAGATTTCATCGGTGTTTTAAAAGAAAAAGGTGTCATCAGCCAGAATGTAGTTTGTGCTGGGCTGCTGGTGTAAATGCCACCTCCGCAGATCTAGGATGTTGAAATGTTTTGAGATATTTGAGATATTTTCAAATTGTCTGTGGTGTGGGTAGAGAGTTTTCATCTGGGTCACTGAATAGCTCTGAACATAGAATCATAGAATCGTTAAGGTATTTTTCCTGGGTTATATTCACTAGATCTCTGAAGGTGAAATGTGTCAGATCTTTTTTGCTTGAGAGCTGCCCGAGAAGGGAATCTCTCCTCTGGCGTAGTTTGCATTCCAGCTTCCCCACACAGAGGAGGCTTTCGTCCGATTCCTGACCTCACCACAGTTAATCTCCCTGGGCAGTATTTATTTGTAATTAAAATCTCAGAGGTCCTGCATTAATTAATAAATACTCCTGTGGAGCTTTTCATCAAAACATTTAAAAGCACAATTCTCGGAGACCTAGGTTCAAATTCTGTCCAAAATTCATGGCTGTCAGTTGACGACTGTTAAAAGTATTAGGAAAATTCAGATTTTTTTCTAATCTAAGATGATTCCAAACTGGAAAATATATTGTGAAGGGTTGAATCAAACAAATCAAAGCATTTCCTTTTCTTCCCTTTCTCTTCCTCCGCTCAGTTTTCAGAATTGTTTGCTGTGGTCCATTGACTTGGAAATAAATTTTTAACATTTCCAGTAACTTTATTCAGAGGAAGACAATGAATATTTTTTTAATTTAAAATTTCATAGATAACCTTTTTCTTTTTAGATCAGCCCTATTCAAGCCTCACAGACCTCTTTTAAGAAATGAGATACCCCTACAGTTTAGGTGCAAATCAGAGCTCAGACTTTCTAGTTCTTACCTTGCACATGCTGGTCACTGGCATCAGAGAAGAATATAATGGGCTTGGATACTGTTTCAGTACAATTCTCTACATCCTAGTAATTTCATTTTAGCAAAGTTACTTCCAAGTACTGGACTTATTGTTGAACAGTTTGCCAAAGTGGTATTTACTATTTGTTTCCCCTTTGGTGTTCATTACAAGATGAAAAGCAGGATGACAATATAACTAAAAATATTGAACGACCATAGTTCAACTGTCATTTGTACATAAAATACGTCTTTCAATTCCCCTGTGCTTTCTAACTCCCTGTCATTTTAGACGTTAATTGGTACAGTAAGGTATGAAAATGTAACCTTTACTGAGATTTAAAACATGTCATTTGTGTTATAAAAGTGGTGACAACCACATGCACCGTTGTGATGGATGCGGTGCCTTGACTTTCATTCAAGCTGAAAGCGTGAGGTTTGAAGCTGGTATGTACACCTCGTGAATCACAAGGAGAGGAAATTGGGATGGAAGCAGTGATAGTGAGGAGGAAATAATAGAAACAAAATGTAAGAGGCAGGGAGGGCAAGAGCCTGTGTTAGAGGGACAGGAAGGGTGAGAAAAGTGGGAGCAGAAATGTGGGAGGTGACCTGCCTGCAAGAAGACAACACTGCATGTGGGTAGGTTTGTTGCAGGTTTTTTTGGCGTTTATTACCAAAAAATGAGGTTTACAGGTAACTGTAAAGAAAGTCCAGCTCTGGGCGCTCATGTGTATAGAAAGGTGTGTATTCTGAGACAAAGAATATAATCACAAAATAGGCTGAAATTAGGGGTGAACTTTGTGTGGTCAGGAGATGAAGAAGATGGAGGGCCCTTGTGCTTATCAAAACTGTGTGAACTCGGTACTTTTGCCAAAACAAGCCCAGAGATGAAATACCCCAAATGTCCTAACCTCTGTCCAGTTGTAAATCCTAGAGAATTGTCCAGCTCTTTTGAGTCTGGAAGCGCAGCTGGATGAAAGGACTTATTTTTCTAGGTTGCTTTTCTTTGGTAATTGTCAGTATTTCTGTCTGAAGATATATTTTGAAATCTGCATGTTATCGTTCCTTGCAAATCTCATACGCATTACAGAGAGGGAAATGTGTCCTTTTTACCTGTGCTGGTTCATTAGGAAAACATTTGATTTATTCATCCTGATCAGAAAATTGTGTAGATCTGTATAAGCTTAAGCTCTCTTGGCTGCTGACTATCAGAGGAAGAAACCAAGCCTGAATCCAAACTGTCAGTCTCCGTTACTTGTAAATCAGAGAACCAGGTAAAACATAAATCTATTGTGTCACTTCAGAGCAGACAGTTGTTGCTTGGCTTATGCATGGAGGATGCCTGTGCTTATTGGCAGCACGGCAGCATCTATGATGTGCCTCCTGAAGGATAAATTGCTCAGTAGCCTAAGGAATGTACAAAGAGACAATTTGAAGTTTGTTCAGGTCTTGTTACTTTGTTAGAGGAAGGGAGCTTGCTAATTACCAGCCAAGTAAACAACTGCCCTTCAGCTGTAAGAAGCTAGTAATGGGATGTTATATCACTTTAAAAAATCATTCATGACTACTGCATATGCATGTGATGCTGCTTTTATGTGGGGAAGGGAGAGAAAAACACGTGAGGAAAAATCAGAAAAAAACCCCTAGCCTTCATTCATAGACGTGTGCTTAATTTCTCATGAGTAATATTAAGGATATCATCACTACTGTTATTGTGTATCGACATCTTTATATGTTGAAGCATAAACTTCTAGCTCACAAATATAGCTGATTGGAAGATTTCCAATCTTTGTAATTCTGAGTGAAATATAGAGAACTTTTTCCTTGTGTCGTTTTTGTTTGTTCCAAATGTGGTAAGCATATGGGCATTGTTAAAAAAATAGAAATAAATTCCATGCATCTATTAGATCCAGTGATGAATCTAGCCTGTTTTCCCTGTGGAAACATCCATCAACACAAGACTTTCACATGTAGGGTCTATTTTTAAATGAATGGATTCTTCTGCCCACCTCATGGGATACGTTTAGTTGGAGATGGATCTTACATCTGATTTTATATGATAATTGGTAGGAATTCTGAAGAACGCTCCATCAAAGCTAAGGAGATGAATATGAGTACATATTTATGAATCAGTATCTTACTTCAGCTACTAGAGAAATACTTTTTAAAGCCTCCTGGTCACTGCACCGTTGGGTGGAAAATACTTTCTGTTTTATTGATCTCTCTCTCATCAACAGCTTCACAACGTTAACCTTGCATTGGACTTGCTGACAGATGGGGGTCTTCTGAATTTTTCTGTGAACTCTGAAGGTGAGTCATGGCATGCAAACTTGTCTGGAATAGAATTGCTAATATCCTGACTTAGCAAAAGTTTATGGTAAGTGAAGAAAGTAGGTTCTGCAGTGTGACACTGACACATTTCATTATATGGCTGCCCCATAGCTCCTCATTCAGAATGAATAATAGCAAAGCTGAGAATTGTTTTGAACAATCTTTATTTCTATACTAAAAATGTTGCATTGTTGTAAGTTTAGTAACTTTACACTAAACTTAAACTGTTTAGTAAGGCAGTATTTGTTAAAGATTTAAACCAGTGGCAGCTCCTAGGGAAATTACAGCATCTGAGCTAGAGGGAAAGCTACTTTCCTATGTCATAAGAGGTTTTAGTGCATTAAAACCAAACTTGTTTCATGTGGGAGGAGGACACCTTGCAGGATATGTCCTGAAAATCAGAAACACTGACTGCTCTATTCAAACCCAGAAGAGCTGGTGGGTCAGTCTCCTGAAAGTGAAATTCATGGGTTTTAAGTTGCTATTCTGCCTAGTTCAGACCTGGGAGCTGAATCTTGATCTCCTACATCCAAGTGAATGCTTTCATTGCTGAGTCAATGTACATGCATGTTCCTCTTGCTTGCCCCACCACACACACACACAAAAAATTTCCTTTGGATGAGTCCAATTTTCCAATTAAAAAATGCTCCATAGAAAAATTTTTGACCAGCTCCTGGTGGGATGAGGTATGTGGCTACATTAATGGGTGGTGCTGTGACTGCTTAGCCTGACCTCTTGCAGCACATGTAACCTCACCCCATCATTCCTCCATCAAGCTCAAGAGCTTGTCGTTGAATAAGGAAATCAAATCTTTATTAACAGAGAGCATTATCTCCTTCCCCTGTTAGTTACTCATAAGCAAGTGGGCGCATCTGTTTAGTATGTAACCCATGGCATCATGGAGAGGGAAGGACAAAATTTAGGACTCTCTGGTTTTCTTTTGTATTCTTTTTCCACCAGTGCTTTGGTGATGTTGGCAGTTTGCATGACAGGCATGCACGAATTGTGGGCTTTTTGCCATATTGCATAGAGCTAGGAGTTTGGAAAGCTATTTATGTTAACTTTGAAAAGAGTAATCTGCATGAGCTCAGGTCTCCATGCCGAGATCCACCTTTTGTATGAAAGGAGTTAAATCCATGCTTGCTTTCCTTCCCTCTGGCTATTCTGCACTGCCTCAAATACAGAGTTGATCAGTATAAGAAATATTGGTGCCAACATCTGCAGGTCCTTTAGCTTCACTGGGAAAATCCTCAGCTAGTGATTGAATATAATATGATTTAGGGGTACTTATTATGGCTACGCTGTTTAGACTGTTCAAGGTTCTCATTTACTAGTGTTTCATTGTTAGTCTTTCTCCCAGTGATTTACAGCACTGTAAGAAGAACAGTAAACCGTCTGAATCTGTTAGCCTCTTCCATTTCAATTATTAAATACAAGAGCAGTTTGTTTAGCCAAGAACACGGAAGCTGAAAACTAAATGAAAAAAAGAAAACAGCCAACAGCAGCAAAACATGATGGAAACATTACAACCAAAAAAATAGTGTCAGGTAATTCCCAACATGATTCTTGCCATAGAAGAATCATAAAAAACTAAAGTCCTATTTATTAAATTATCTACCCTGTTCTCTGCTAGTGAAGAATTATTTCTTACTACGCATTATTTATTGTGTCTTCCAGCAAGATAGTGCCGTGAAGGTCCCTTTTCCTTAAGTTCCTTTAATAAATAAATAATTTGCTAGCTCTGTAGTTCCTGTGTTGCTTCTTGTTACGATTAGATTGTCTAAGTTCATGTTATAACTGGGGAAAGGTGGAAGATTGTCTTTGGCAGTTGCAGTCTCTTTCTATTCCAGGGATTGCTAATACTTCCCATCTGGTTTTGTTGTTTCTTGTGTATCCACAGATATTGTGAATGGAGATATGAAGACTACAATGCGGATTCTGTATTGCTTGTATTCCAAATACAAGACCAAAGAAACATGAAGGGCAAGGCCAAGAGCTTGCTTTTTTTTTTTTTTTTTTTTCTTCTTTTCTTCTTTTTTTTCCTTAGCATGTCATGGTCTGATTTTTGGATTCCCAGCTCTGTTTGCCACTGTTTATGTGCATGCACTTTTGTTTGACACTTTGCTGTATTAACATTATATATGCAAGTATGTATTCATGCAAGGTTTCGCATATATTGCCTGAATAACTGTAAGTGTGTGTGTGTCTAGGGCCAGCGTACCGTGTAATTCCGTGGCTGTAGCTCTTGCTCCAGGCTCGTCTCTTGTTCTCTCCGAGCCCCCCTAATGCTGCAAAGAAGTGCAATGTGCGCTTATTCTGGACTGTGGATTCTTTGCTTCTGGAGATGAATTTGGAAGCTGTTATGGCAACCTCCTCACTTCCCTGCTTCTGATTCACTCTGGAAACTAGAGAGGTGAAAGACCCACCATGGCATCTCTGGGAAGATTGCAGACATGCTTGAAGCTCAAGTTCAAAACCTTCTTTACGCAGGTGGCCAGCTGTTGTCACACAAGTGGATGTGGATTGGGCACCAAATGAATAGGTAGCTGAAATGCAATCTGAACTTATCAAGTGTTTGATAAAAGTTTCACCATTTGCCTGCTCGAATATGGAAAAGGGACCCAGATTAACATGTTGGCGTGAGACTCTGCAGTACCAGAGGGGTCTCCTGCACAGCTGTGGAAAGTTGCCCTTATTTCCTTGCTAAGCTAATGACAAACTGTGGCCAGCTCTGGCCTGTCGCAGCCCTAACATAATGTCTGACTTGTGGGAAAGCCAATTCCTGAGTCAAGCAGGTTATAGCAGTGACTAACACGACCGTGCTTTCTCTCTGGTAAAAGGTGGATAGATGCTGGCTTCCCTTGCAGCCAGTAGAAGTAGAGGCCATCATGGACGGGAGTAGTGAAACTCTCAGCTTCTGCCACTTCTGACAGCGTACTCATGCTGTGGGGACTCTCAAACCCCTCTGAGAGTCTCTTAGCTGAATTTGTCCAGCAATCGTCCCCAGGCATCCCAGCAGCCCCCTCTGGATGCAGCGAGGCTAGCCACAATTTATGTTAGCTGTTATCCTTGGTCTTTCTCGGGGGGTCTTAAATCAGAATTCCTTCAAAACCTCCATCTACTCCGTTGACCGTAAAATTATGTCATGTTTACGTTGCATAAAGTGGGAGATCTAATTAAAATTTTAAAAAAATGTTTTGGTATTATTTTGGTTTCCATCTAAACTGATTTAATTTCCTGTCGTCAGTGACTCTGACATTTGATCTCTGATCTGATCCTCCATCTCTGTGTTTATGGGAAACCAAAGCTTGCCTAGTGCGAGGGCTGACGTTTACAGATGAGAATTTGTTGTGTCTGGTTCTGGATCACACAGCCTAAGGAAGATCCTTAGATAGCAATGCCGATCAGTCTTCAAGTCCTGCCTTTGAAAATGGTAATACTGCACAGCTGCTGGAGGAAAGAGTTCTGCAAACTGCCCTGAGCCTAATCCCTTTTGCACCAGTAATTACCTTGTTACGTTTTTACAGAGAAAAATCCAATGTGTGGTGCCAATAAGCTACAGGAAGATCAACTTGCTTCCCTAGCAAATTAGTTGTGTGTGCTGTTTTGAACGATTTAAGTCAAAAACACTTGTTTTTTCACGTGCAAGTCTCCATAGGTATCTTGCTTTATTCCTTAATGGGCTTCAAACAACTGACTGGGAGACCTCAGAAGTTTGTTCTTGCTTCACAGATCCCTGCCGCCGTTGCTGTAACATGGCAAGCAGATTGTAGAATAAATCATTACTGAGCAGACAAAAACCAGGATGTGGCTTGTGGAGACCAGGGGCGAGGGGGCAGGAGAGCATTTGATGGTGATACGGTGGCAGCGTGGCCTTTTCCACTGAGGAAGCCAACCTGAATCTCTTCCCTGGTGCTGGTGACCAGAAGTCATTTCCACTGCGTGACTTTAGGCATGACCTAGAGACTATGAAAAAGTCCGTGGTGGGGGGATTAGCTGGTGCTGCCCTGGTCAAATGGTTATTGCTGCTCAAGGAAACAGCTGGATTTTTCTCTGCGTGTTCTGAGTTTTGTGGTCCACTCCTCCGGCTTAAGTAAATCCGGTGCTTGTACTTCTGCAGAGTCCTGGCAGGAGAAGTCTAGTTCTTGGTATTTAATAAATGAAAGGATCATATTCCCTTCCCAACACCAACTTGCCTAAACCTGTTATGAACAAGTCATTCTTTTGAAAACATACAGCGGAAAAAATGACAGCTAATGTGCTTGAATCAAAAATATAACGAGACCAAAAATGAATGTTTTAATCTGTTTTTTATGCTGTAAGCCGATTTATAACATGCTTGATGTCTCTGAACACTTTGATAAAGAGCCTGTTTTTGATTCCTAATGCGCTGCAGAATTTTACTAATCCATCATACAGGCACCCACTCCATAAATTGGTGTGGAATATACAAGTGCACTATTTACATTTGAGATGTAGTCACAGACTTGGCATAGTTTTAATAGTAGCTATAAAGTGACAGAGCTAAAAAGGATATTCTGACAGTATGAAACTGGGGAAAAAAGAAATACATATTATTGTTCTCAGATGTTACTTTTGCCTCACATCAAGATAACCTGTTTCCCTTTTCTCTTATAAATTTAAGTTAATGAAAACCAAAGCCGCTTACTGTTTAAGCTGGCAAATTAGCTATGATATTTTGAATAAACTAAGCTCTCTCTATGTGAGCCTGTTCATTGACACATAATTAAGTTTACAAGTTTCATGTTTAAATCCTAGGTAGTAAGCTGTTTGTGATGGAAAAGCGTGATGGACTATTGAGGTGGTGGGATTTTTTTATTGTGCTGTGTAGCTAAGTACGGCAAGTTTAACTGCAATGACTGTTCAGTTTTCCAACAGAGTCATTGACTGACTGTGTCTTACTCTGTTTCCAAGGAAGAACATGCAGTCTGTTTATCTTCTAAACAACCAGTAAGTGGTCCAAGAATTTCTAAGCCAGAGAAGAGCCCTACAGGAGCTTCTATTGTTATCCTTATCTCAAAGATAAGTGGCACCATGGCTTCGCAGCAAGGCAATGGGCAAGATGTGGAACAGGTCTGAAGTGTTCCTAACACTTGCTGTCATCTTTCCGTTGTCCTGTCTTTCCAAAATACACGGCCTCGTAACTGTAAAGATGTCTTTCCAGAGGCGGAGTGGCAAGGCTCTGTGGAGAGAAGCACAGGTGGAAGGGGCTGAGTTACCACCACAACTTTAAGGGAAGCAGTGGATGCGCAAAAGTTTTTGTTAATGGGATCAAGGGACTGAGACAGGTACTGGCTGTAAAGCCCGGGAAAGCAAACTGGGGATCTGTCCCTGCTGTTAAAATGTCTCCTCCTCCTTGGGAGGAGGATTACATTGCCGTTTTTTCATGCCCTCACTTGGCTACAGCCCCCTAACCGGGCCCTTGCTGGTGTGCCTCTCTGGGAACTGGCCAGTTAAACTCCAGAGGGAAAACACTGGCAGCCCCCAAATTCGCTCGACGGGTGGGAGCAGTGCCTATACTACTCTGAGGTGGTGCCTATTCTTAGTGCCTATCCGTTTCTTTCTTCTTTTTTCCCTTCTTTTCTTATGGTTTCTATTGTGTTGCTTCTTGCAGGGAGACATCGCCACAGTCGCTTCCAAAAGCCTCTTTGGCAATTAGGCTTTCAAACCATGAAAGCAGCTAATTCAAATTCTTCCTCTCCATGAGCTCGAAGGGCATGTGTGTGTGTGTGTCTGTGTGAAGGGATCTTGCTGTTCTTTCTCTTTCAGGCTTCCAAAATTTCCCCAAAGAATAAAAGCCATTGTCAGTTTTTACACGTTATTTTTTTTCTAGTCAATTAATATTGTAATAAAGAATAGATTAAAGTGTTACTTTGGAGGAAACAAAATAGTGTATATGAGCCATTCTACTTGCTGGGTTTCCTATGCCACTCAAAATTTTCTAGGATAGTGACAAGGTGGGCAGGACACGAAGAGTAATATATGGAGAGGTGAGTTTTGAGACTAGACATAACGAAATCCAGAGGGCAGTAGTGTAGACCGGAATGTCCCTGTCCTCTCCATCAGCCAGTTGTACTTTCTGGAATATTAAGATGAAAAACCTCACAACAAACCACCTCTATTTCTTTGGCATTTTGATTTCAACAAAGTGCATCAGGGCACCTTTGCCATTGACTTTTCCCCTTAGCACCTCCAGATTTCTAAGCCTTTCCCCTCCATGTCATTCCATGACAACTGGAATCCCGTAAGCCATTCTGCTCCAGCCACTGGCTAGAATTAAAGTTTTTAAGGACTTCGTTCACTGCTGTCCTTTCTCAGGCTGTACTTAGCAAATTTCACACACCTTGGCACAAAGCCAATAAAATAATATGAAATAACAGATAAATGTTAGAGGAGAAGGGAGAAGCTTGGTCAGAAACTGGTTAATTTTATCTGTAGACCAGTGGCTGGCTGCTTGGATGAGAACTGTCTAAATTTAGGTGCTAAAATCTTGCTGTCATGAAATGCCGGGGAATTGCAGTTCAGGTGCTTCATGTTGAAGCATGAATTCCAACCTGTATTCCAGGTGACCATCAGGCTTTATCTCCTGTGGAGCACTGTAGTCGGCGTTGGACTCTTCCTTATGCTGTAGGGAGCACGTGCTCCGTGGCGGTTGGGTGGTTTAGTTTCTTTTGGGAAATGGAGCCCGACTGTGGAGTTGCGCCCATGATGGTAAATGGAAAAGTTGAAATACATGGACTGAAATGCCTATGGTGTAAGGCAAATATGTTCTTTTTCCATCTTTTTTCATCTTTTCCCCACTTAACTCCCCCTCCCCTCCTTTTTTCCATCTGAAGCCCAATTTTCCCACTGGGGAAGCATTTAATTTTAACGAAGAATGTCAACCATCACATTCAATCATCACGTTCATACCAGGGCAGTTCGTGTCTCAGGATCCTAAACTGATATTTTCATACTTTCAATGAAATGTCCAGGGGGTTGATGGGGGCCGGTTTGTCCCTGGGCTTGGATGTCTTTCAGGACCGCCTGTCACATAATCCAGTTGCCAGCCCCAGGCCAGAGAACATAATAAATATTTTAAAGTCTGTAAGCACAGTGCTAGTCAGGCTTTTAGGGACCAAAAGCCAGGAAAAATAAAATGTATAGAGTAAAAAAAGCCATAAGTTTCAAAGTTCTTGTCATGGATATTTTTACTAGAAATACTATTGCAAGCATATGATATGACCCTAAATGCACCTAAAGAATGCAATTCTGTTATGAAATACAGAAGAGTTTAGGTAGTTTGGACCACATTAAGTTATGATACTGTCATAGTAATATAAAGAAGTCTTAGTGGAATCGGATCTATGTATTTTGTCAGGTTAGTCTACAGACACACCAACTAAAATTATGCAAAGAATTGATCAATCAGCCTCAATTTACAGCCTCCTCCTAACACCTGACTTTTCTATGTGTTCTTCCCCCTGCATATATCAGTACTTGGACAGTCTGACTCTTTGCCCCCCCAGCTTTCCTCCCTCTTTTGCCCCCCTTGTGCTGCTGGCCCAGGTGGTCAAACAGCTGCTTTCTTGCAGCGCCTGCTCCTTTCCCTCTCCATGCTCAGAGCTGCCGGAGTGTCACTGGGAAGGTATCTTCTAGAGCAGTCATATTTGCAATGCAAAAAAGCTGTGAAAAAAATCTGGAAACACCAGCTGGCTGCTGTGTATAAGAATTTAAAATGTTTCTCAGTGGTATGCAAGAAGAATTCCTTTGTCCTTCCTCCAACATTAAAAAAAAAATCAAAGATAGACGATAGCGTTTTGACTGACCCAGTATTTTAGGGATGCAGAAGTACATTCAGTTCACAGTAATGAGCCAATTTTCCATACCCATTTTACCTTTTGATGCCAGGGAGCTGGGGGGCAGGGTGTGGGGGTGTGTGGTTTTCCTGGATGTGTTCCCTTTTTGGCATTAAAGTGTTGAATAAGGAGGTTTTGAAAATTTCTAAATGTTTAAGAACTCCAGCAGATCCGACTCCTCTGATGCAGTTGTTGTACGCCATGATTTTTTGTGGTTGTGCGTGGGATTTCTGGATACCGGTCTCCCAGTTGGCACTGGTGGGAATGTACCCTCTGCTGTATTGTCACGTGTAGCAGCGTAACTTCTCCTAGAAGTGCCAGGTTTGCAGTGTGCAAGCAGAATTAGGTATGTGTAGGACAGACCTCATAGTGGTGGCACCTCGGGTTTGCTCTCTGTGCACTCTGCAGGTTTTGTGCATGTACTTCTGTATGAGAAATCTTGTCATGATGATAGCCTTCATCAATAGCAAACAGTGACAGAAGTCTGGACTTCTCCTGAGGCGAAGCTCAGAAGTTGTTTTTGGGAAAATTACAGCACAAGAGTTATACAGCTCTCACACCAAGACTCTTCCAAATTAGTGTATCTTAGACAAGAGAAATTTAAGCATCTTAATTTCTATACACGGATATCTGTAAAGCTTGCATCCTAGTAGTGCTACAGAACTTGAAGAGCCACAGGTTTGATCTCAGTGCTTTCTTAGTCCTTAAAGTTACTCATGAGATCACCAGCAAGATATGCTTTGAAAAGACTTTTCATTCTCCTGATGGTGTAGAGTCTGCCTGGAAGGGCAATGAAGTCTATAGGGAAAGGGATTTTCTAGGATCTTGGACATGAAGCCGAAAGGGCAAGAACTGTTGATAAAATTTCTTATAGGGGATCCCCACTGTAGAAATGTTGACTCTGGCTCACTGCTAAGTTTAGAAACCATGTAAAACACGTACCATGCACTTTATACAGAGCAGATGGTACAACAGGCTTTACTGGTTGCAGTGTGTCAAATAACAGATTGTGTGGAAAAGTTTGCTTGCTTTTGGCAGACAATTTAATTCAGCTCATAGTATGTTACTGAAGTTCACTGTGCATCTCTGCAAAAGTAGGCAGCTAACACATTTTATGTCATCTGCTATACCAAAAGTTTCTTAAATAATAAAAAAAATGTTAGAAGTTGTGTCCCTATTTGTTCGCTTGAGCGGAGGTGGGGAAAGAAGTCTCGAGTGTGTGAGTAGAAAAAGCAATCTGAAATCCATGGAATTGATTCATGTTCCAAAGCCACAATCTCCTTCCAGTTGGTACAACTTTATATTTTCTTTCTCTTTTTATATACTTTTTGAAATAATTCCTCCCTTTATTTTAGAATGGGAGAAACACAAAAATCTCAGAAGTTATTGCAAAAAATACAATTTCTACAATTTCTACAAACTGTTAACATCTACACAGAATAGTCTATTAGATTCAGTACCAGCTATGAAGGGATCCTAGGAAGGACTGTCGTCTTCAGGTCTCTGTGTGGCATCACATGTTTTTCTCTTCTCTGAAATAGTTTCTTGAAAACACCGTAGTGTAATCCAGGCAAATGTACTTAGTTGAGCTGGCTGTCACCTGGACTGGTCTGGTATGCTCAGCAAGCAGTTCGAGGCTTTACATCGAAGTGACTTACTTTTGCAATGCTCTTTTAGTTTTGTCGGATGGGTGACAATCTGAAACTACTGTCAAGTTACCTGCTTGCTCTTAAGCTGAGCTAATGTATTGAGTATCCCAAAGACCAAGTCACAGTATAGTGTTTACAGATGGTATCTGAGGGGCTTAAAGTCCTGCAGACTGTGGTTGTATGTGACTCCAAGTGGTGGTAATGTCTTTAAAATGGACTTTTTCTTTAAAAAATATTGTGCTATCTGTAGCTGTGAATCACTATGCGTGTTTCACATTTCATTCCATTGTTGCACATCGTGCATGTGAAATCCATTTGCCAAGGTGTGTCTTCTGTGAACCCATCTGTGCCAAACTTAGAGGGTAAGAGTCAGTAATATTACTTTCTTCTTCAGTGTGAGCCTTAAAAACTCATACCTTTTCTTCTGCAGACCACTAGTCCAGTCACTACCTTGGACAAAGTGGTAGCCAGCACTGTGTCAGATGCTGTGACTTGTCTGTAGGTGCAAGGTAAGACTTGTGCTGGCAAAGACAAGGATGGGGGAAGGAGGAGGTGTGCTGGCGTCCTCACTATACACAATTCCTACAGACCTCCGAGTTTTTCAAGACACAGACGACAGCAGGTTCCCTCCCCGCAAATCCAGCCCACTGACAGACGATGTTGTTGCCAGCTGGCATGGTTTTATTATGACTTCGTTATTAATCATGATTTGCCAGTTTTCTCTTGCTCAGCCTGACTGCCATTTCTCATTATCACCAGTGGAGCTGCCAGTGCCCACAGTGGGGTGTGGGCACTACCATTTTATGTACCTCTTTGCCATGGTCATTGCCATCTCCTAGGGTTTCCAGGGAGAGTGAAACCTGCCCAGAGTCTGCAGTAATGTGAGGGGAGGTGATCAGCATCTCTGTGAGGATACGACCTGTGAGGAGCAGCAAGGACCCCGTGACAGATGTGAGTTGTGGCAGGGTAATGAGGGAAGTGGACTTAAGGGCTGCAAGATGTTGCAGAGGAGCATGTTACCTGGAGGAGGAGAGTAAGGGGGCACAGGTAGCCTGGAGGAGGAAGAGACTTGGCTGGGACTGAAGGGGGAAGGTGGAAGGTATACAGGGAAGATTCGTATTTTCTCAGCAGTATCACAGTTCCTCATGTCTTACCTTCAAAGGAGATGGTGCCTGCAGGAGGACACTGTAGTACAGGCAAGAAACCCGCCCAAACCTTGACCCAGCAGAAGCAAGCTGGGTGCTTGGGAACCTTCAAGTTTGGGTCCCTTAAAGCTGGTTTAGTGACCAGCAGGCTACTGGCAATTTATGCCAGCTACTAAGGTCCTAATCTTGTACTGCTCCTGCTGCTGCAGAGCCCGAGAAAGGTGGTCTCAGATCTGAGTCTTTGCCGGGGTCCTACTGTATGGCACTTAAATAATGTCCTCACAACAACGTCACTTGGGGAAATGATGATGAGCAACCAACTTCCAAAGAAATTTTTTAATGGATTGGTAATCAAGCATGTCAAAACCCATCAGCAAATAACCTTACTGAGCGTACTGGAAAACTATTTTTTCTCTGACTTCTCACTGCCTTGCTCCTTGTGAGTTTATTCCTGCAGAAAGTGGGTATGAAGTGCTGCCAGCACATAATGGTGGTACTACACAGGCAGCTTTGCACAGGAGTAAGTGACCACATAGTACTGAGGGCAGAAGAGAAGAAGGTCTCTCAGAGGTGACCATGTGTGAGGAGAGGTGGGGTGGGTGCTGGAGTAGACAGTGCCTTCCCTCCTCCCGCCTCTGCCCAGAGGAAGCATTGACACTGTCCAAAATTTGTACTTTCTGGGTCCTGTGGATGTTTTTTTTCAAGACACCCACCACTGACTTAACTGTGTGTGGTGGGTCGACCCAGGCTGGATGCCAGGTGCCTACCAAAGCTGCTCTGTCACTCCCCTCCTCAGCTGGACAGGGGAGAGAAAATGTAACGAAAGACTCATGGGTCAAGATAAGGGCAGGGAGAGATCATTCACCAATTACTGTCACGGGCAAAATAGACTCAACTTGGGGAAATTAGTTTAATTTATTACCAATCAAATCAGAGCAGGGTAATATGAAATAAAACCAGATCTTAAAACACCTTCCCCCCACCCCTCCCTTCTTCCTGAGCTCAACTTCACCCCCGATTTCTCTGCCTCCTCCTGTTGAGCGGCACAGGGGGACGGGGAATGGGGGTTGTGGTCAGTTCATCACACGTTGTCTCTGTCGCTCCTTCCTCCCCAGGGGGAGGACTCCTCACACTCTTCCCCTGCTCCAGCATGGGGTCCCTCCCACGGGAGACAGGCCTCCACGAACTTCTCCATCGTGAGTCCTTCCCATGGGCTGCAGTTCTTCACGAACTGCTCCAGGGTGGGTCCTTTGCACAGGGTGCAGTCCTTCAGGAACAGACTGCTCCAGCTGGGTCCCCCGCGGGGTCACAAGTCCTGCCAGCAAACCTGCTCCAGCCTGGGCTCCTCTCTCCACAGGGCCACAGGTCCTGCCAGGAGCCTGCTCCAGCGCGGGCTTCCCACAGGGTCACAGCCTCCTTTGGGCATTCCCCTGCTTCAGCGTGGGGTCCTCCATGGGCTGCAGGTGGAGATCTGCTCCACCGTTAACCTCCATGGGCTGCAGGGGGACAGCCTGCCTCACCATGGTCTTCACCATGGGCTGCAAGGGAATCTCTGCTCCAGTGCCTGGAGCACCTCCTCCCACTCCTTCTTCAGAGTTATTTCTCTCACATATTCTCACTCCTCTCTCCGGCTGCAGTTGCACAGGGTTTTTTTTTCCCCCTTCGTAAATATATTATCACAGAGGTGGTACCACCGTCGCTGATGGGCTCGGCCTTGGCCAGCAGCGGGTCTGTCTTGGAGCTGGCTGGCATTTGCTCTATCGGACATGGGGGAAGCTTCTAGCAGCTTCTCACAGAAGCCACCCCTGTAGTCCCCCTCCCCCCCACTGCCAAAACCTTGCCACACAAACGCAATATACTGTGAATTCAGTGGGAGTTAAGCCAAATTTTAGAGCATTTCGGAAAATCCTTTTCAAAATATGTAGTCTGCCATTTGCGGGGATGTTGCCTGGACGCCTTCCAGAGCAGCTCCCAGGCCTAGTAGGATCGTCACTGAGTGCCTGCGAGAGTGACAGACTCCACCCATGAGACGAAAATGGAAGCAAGGGTGGGATGAGTGTGGGCACCTGGGTGCTGACCTGCTACAGGGGGAGCTATGGACATGCGTGTTGGAGGTGATCCCACCTCCTGCTCGCAACTTTCCCCTGGAACAAAATCTGTTATAAACTTGTTGGCTCTAGAAAATCCATTTGTTGCTGGCCTGGAGCCAGCCCAATCAAGAAACCCTCATTTGCAATCCTAGTAGCAGCATGAAATGTTCACTTCAATTTTGCTCATAAGCTATTTTTGATTAACTGCAGGCATTTGTGGTGACTTTTCAGTGGCAGCCTCTTCGCATACTTAGCCATATTTGCATGTAGCAAAGGGCATTTGGGCATGAACAAGGATATTTCTTTATTACTTTCCGATATCTTGGATTTCCTCTCATCCAAGCGCAGCAGCAAATCCAGTATTAGTGGTTTAAGAATTAATTGTCTATCGGGAAGCCTAAGCAAACAGTTTATGGAAATCCTGCTCGCATTATCTTCGGAGAAATGACTGTGGACAACCAGTACTTCCCAAGGAAGGGGAGTGGTTTTTAACTGATTGATAATCAAACATGGCAAAATCCATCAGCAAATAGCCTGACTTAGTGTACTGGAAAATTAATAGCTGGAAGTATGCTCCTCTCTGAAATTATTCTTTCTGTGATTTGACAGCTCTAGTAAGCCAATTGCTGCGAGTTTAATTTCATATTTATCTTTCGGTGAGGATGTGTTTTAACTGTTGCTTTGGCTTGCTGCCTTCTAATGAGGATTTTTTTTTTTTTTAAAGAAGGTGCTTTGCATACTAGATTGATTTCATAGCAAGGAAACCCGCTGTTTCTGGATGAGGTGATCCTCGTGCCCTGCCGGGTGGTGGTGGCAGGGAGCTGCCACGTGCTGCAAGCGGGTAGAGCTGATGGCGGTCTCTGCAGGAAAGTGAGCCCTCACAGCCCCGTGGCGGGGCCAGCCACCACTCCAGTGGCGGGGGAAGGTGACTCCAGGGAGGTGCTGCTGCTATGAGGGTCCCTGTGGGCCTGGCTGTGCGAGGGGATGGGGGAAGAGGAGGGGCGCTGGGGCGAGAGCAGCTGGAGAGGTATGAGCATGGTTAGCATGTCCCGTGGGCACTATGCTGCCCAGATCCTTACTCAGTTTTGGCCAGGTTGACCCCATGTGGCTTTCTGGCTCAGGAACCGATTAATGGTGGTGTTCATCGGGGACAGGCAGAGGGAGCCCTGGGGAGCAGCCCTCTTGCCCCCCTGCCCTGACCAGCCACCTCCCCAAGTGGCCTTTGGCACCTTCCCCGTGTAAGCAGGCTCGTTTCTAACTGGGAGCACATGTTCATGGAGGCGTGCAATTAACGTTGTTGGGTCTGCTCGTAGCAAAGATGCCAGACTCAGCCCACCACTCCACAACACCCACCTACACCAGGGGAGCAGCTCTGCCGCTTTGGGGACCTTGAATAAAACCCCTGCAACTCCCTCCCCCTCCATCTCTGCTAAAACCATTCCTAAAGTTATTTCTTCTTGTTTTCTCCTTGTTTTTTTTTTTGTTTTTTTTTTTTTTAATTCTGGCTTTCCCAAAAGTCTCTACCTTCAGCACACAAGCCAGCGTGCTTTGTTTTGCTCTGCAGCGAGCGGCCACTGAGGCAGGGACGTTTCCCGAGGCTCAGCCAGGGTAAAGGCATCTATTTATAAAACCATTGGCGCATCCCCGGAGCTCCCTGAACGTGAAGCAGTTTCAAAACATAACCAGCAATCCTAGACAGAGCCGCCGTGGGTCTGCATGTAAAGCACGCTCCTGGGGGATTTCTCTGGGCAGGACGTGAGTTTTCCTGGTACACAGGGTGGGGGTCATCCCCCAGCTCGGGAGTCTTGATGGGTGCACACAGAGACAGGTCAAATAACTTCCTTTTCAGAATTTTTTAGGCTCTGTTACTTTTCATTTTAAAATGCTCTTTCATTGGGTATCTGCGTGTCTGACACTGTGTATGGAGGGGGTGCGTGTGTGCGCTCATCTGGCTTTCTGCATGCTAAATTCTGTATGAAATTCCATTTCAAAGTGCCTAAATGAAAATAATGACTAAACTGTGAATAATCCAGTAAGTAAGAAATTTCAGTAGTCATTTTCTGATACGTGAAGTAATACTCTGAACAAATGCATGCTAAATTAAAGAATATTTATTGAGGGTGGAGGAGAGATACCAAGCTTACCGTAAAGATTATATTTAGTTGCAAATCCACATCTCTCCATGATTACAAGTCAAGGCAGCGATACCCTTTTTATTTGCAAAGAAAAAGAAAAAAGTACTAATGTAAAACAATATGTCTAACAGAGTTGCTTTAAAGTGATTCTGTGTTAGACACTTGGAGGACAGCTATGTTTGGGTAAAATCTCCTCTTGCCCTTCACTGATGCGATGGCTTGTGCACTGGCACATGAAAGATCACGAATCTTTCAAAACAAACAGTGATCGCCTATGAAAACAACGCCCTGCAAGCACGAAATGAAGACAGTCCAACTACATGTAATAAAGACAGAAGCAGAAAGCTCTGCAACCTGCTGAGATAAATGTTTTCAAGCCTGGGAAATTCATAAAGCTGGAAATACTGTGAAGTCTAAACGAGCTGATTGAGACAGTTACTATATGAAGATTATTTTTTTTAAGACACAGTGGTCACACTTCCAGTCTTTCTTCTGTTTTCCATATTCCAGTGTCTGAGGTATATTCCTGATAATTACCATGGGAAGAGCCATTGTGATAGTGGAACCTTTATATTCTCTTAAAAAAAAAAAAAAAAAAAACGCCAAGAAAAGGCCTTTGAAGTGGTGTTTGAATTTGATTTTTTTTCAATAAAATTTCATCAACGATTCCCTCAAGGGGGGGACGGACAAGTGAGAGCATCTCAGATAATGGGTCTAGAAAAATAATAGCATTAGTAACTTGCTCCCAATAATTCCTAACAGAAATACCCAGGCTTATCTGCTTTCAAAGGATACTTTGCTGGCTTGCGATTTAAAAAAGGTGTGGAGGAGACAAAAGCTGCTAACCTTTCTTTCCCACTCAGTGTCTAATGACATTATAAAGTTATTTGTGTGTGATTTTATTCCCTTTTTTCTGTCCCTCCCCCCGCCCTCCCCCTTTAAGCTTTGCACCTAATCCTAGACCACATCAATAAATACACTAAGATGCAGATTTCGGCTACAGAATTTTTAATTTTGCCTGGCTTTGCCTTGTCCTTCCCTCTCTGGTGCTAAGGGGGAGCTGGGGGCAGGGGAAGAAAGAGAAGTGGGGATGAGAAAAGAGGGATTTCTGACATTGCCGCTGTTGTCCTGAATTTCTCACAGGGCTTTTTTGGGGCTGAAGAGAGGCACCTTGCCTCCTTCATGCCTCTGTCAGTATTTTAGAGGGAGAACTGTCCCTCCTTCAGAGCTGTTTCAACCCCAGGTGCTGTGGAGCCGCTAGTACAAGGGTTTCTGCTCCTCTGCTTTCATCCTGGCAACATCCTCTTAATATTTCTTTGCTCGGGGGAAATGGAACTGGTAAATGAAAGGGCTTTATAAATAATCTGAAGATAGTTAATCATCAAAAAATCATGTAAGAGAATGGTTAAGATGGACAATAGTAGCTTTGTAGCTTGCAGCTTTGCTAACAAAGTCTTTACAGATGAAAGGCGGAAGTTTTGTGTCTTGTCGGTACTGGGCAGCAAAGATTTAAAACACTGAAACAAAACACCATGTTTTAGCACTCACACTGGGGAGTGAAGTAACATAGAAATATTCCATAAATCAAGAAGAGCACCAGTGAGGGCTTAGTTATTTTTTGTAGTCCAACAACCCAACGTGATACACTCTGTGCAAGTTATGGATGCTAGATTTAGTCTCAGTATGATAATTCAACCTTCCCAGTACTGGAGACCACTATAGGTGCTATGAGTGCTCAAACATGATGAGAAGATGTGAAAAGATCTCCTGAGAATTTCTGCCTTTATTTTTTAAGTGAGAATCCTCTGGTAATGGTACATAAAATAACTTGAGGGAAGGATGTAGTTGTGTTGGTATCCATACTGGGCATAGGGTCCAGTCTCAGGTGCTGGAGTTTAGCCCTGGAGCTGTGCGTACACTGGTCTTTGCAAGAGCACAGCAACCAAAGTTGTACCTGTCTGGTGTACATCCTCCAAGTGAATTCACCCTGGCCTCTGGCACTGCTTACATGGGGTGAGGAACAGGACAACCTACAGCTTCAGCCGAGTGTCTCATCACAAGTACATTACATGGCTGTTCTGTACTGGTGGGTTGTGTGTTGGTACCAGCTCCATCAAAGGCCCAAGATTTTGCTACCTATCAGTTTGTGCCTCGTGTCAGCAATGGGTGATTTGACTAGAATTGGCCTTTTTTAGACTTATTCCTACTTTTAGGGCAGGGATGTGTGTTATTATTATTTTTCCCCAAATATTTTTCTTCTTCAGACGGCTGGAAGATGCTCTGCAACTTTTCTTCCCTAGATCTGAAAGAGAGAGAAGATTCAGCTGGAAGAGATTTGCGCCTTATTACCCAGGAAGGACAGCACTTGTAATTTAATGGAGTTATTGCCTTATTTAAAAACTCCTAAAGGTACTCAATGCCTTGAGGTGGACCCTGTTTTCAGTAGTTCTTTCCAGTAAGCAACTATTTAGTTAAGAATAATTTAACCATATTAGCCAGGTGTTGCCAAAGCACAACGTTTTTTTCTGGTGCAGTTCATATCCTACAGGAATATTTCCATTGCATTAAATACATGGGATGTCTGACTGTGCTTCCTGACCTCTTTGCCATGAGGTCAAAATGACGTCAGCGTTGATATCCCTTTCTTTTGCAAAACTGTAATCAATTAAAATAGGCAAAGACATCTTATGATGAAGCAACCTGTTCAAGAAGGAAATGCATATTAAGGTTATTTCCTTTGCCCCAGTCCTGACCACGCACAGACATGAGAGCAGTGCCCGACACTTCATAGACCGCACCGGAGGCCTTGCTTATTGCTACTGATTTCTTTCTGGGAAGCAAGCAGATCGCATCATTGCCCCACAGAATAAAAACCCTACAAGAGGTAGATTAACATGGGGTTAACGCTTCATGACAGGAAAGGGCCAGAGTCTCTCTGCAAAGGAAAGAAGTAGATATAGAAATTTCAACCACAACAGAAGCAGCCTAGCACACGGTGATCTAGCAGCCCTCTTCTCATGTGCCTTCGGTTTTCTTCAAGCTGTCCGAAGTCTAAAACATCTGCCCGCGTCTCTTTAGAAAGTAGTGGTGAGTAATGCTTTGTGCAGCAAGCTTGAGAGGATGGCTGGCCACAAGGCAACTTATCATTGGAATTTGTATAGCCGTGCTTGTTTACACATAAAAAGAAAAGCCAATATATCTGGAACTGGTTACACACATATATCTTTCTAATGGAGAACATCTTGTAATTACACTGGAAAATTGTTTCTGAATCAGAAAAATGAGTGCTCTGCCAGAGGTCTGGTACACAAGTGGATGTGGTAAAGCAAGAGGATGCTGTCATGCGAATACTTAAGAAAAGCAGGAAGCCTGAACCCAAAGTGCACCTTTTATGGTCAATAGCTGGTAGAAAGGAATATTTCCATTTTATAGCAGGGGTGTGGAAAAGAAGGATATTCTTGTATTTATGGGCGGATATTAAATGGTTTATTTGGCTTCTTTTTAGGCTGTAACTTGCTTCTTTTGCCCTCCCATTGCAAATTGCTTTCTAGATCAGTTGATGTTAGAGCTATAAAACCCAAAAGAACAAAGCCATAAGCTGGTTTAATTGAGCATAGCAAACTAAACTGCTATATCACAAAAAAATAAACTAACTATAAATTATTGGAAAAGAAAAAAACTGTTTACAGGTAGCATGATAGAAATGTGACCGTTCTTTATGAAAGGCTTCTGAAGGAAAACTTACTTTGAAATGCTGTGTTTGCCTATTAAAAGAAAATTAATGTAAAATCATGAAAAATAGCTCTATTTTTACCTTTGCTCACTTGTTTCCTTCCTCCTGCTCTTCCATTTTCTTTCCCTGGAGACAAATAAAACCCTCTTCTCTCACTGCCTGTTCCCTTCATGACCCAGGTGTTCAATAAAGGGAACTGAAGTTTTTCATTTGCAACTCCCTCTCCTCCATGAAAGGAGGAGGTCTAAAGAAAATAAAATATTTCTTTCTAAGGTGCTCTTAAACTTTTGGTCAAAAATTTTTCTAAAGGGGATTTTTGTGGGGAAAATAAAGATTTCTGGGCCAGTTCTGGTAGCGAAAGGACAATGTAGAGGGGCCACATTTGATTTCTCACCATCTCTGAAAGGACTCGGCAGCTGAGAAGTATAGAGGGGGAGCAGAAACATCAGTGATGGCTGGTGATGCCTGAGGAAGGGACTGGAAGGCTGCTGCTCCTGGAAGAAGCGATGCAGCCAGCCGGGAAACACAGTTCTTTGCTGAGCAAGCAAAAAAATAGGAGAGGGAAAGAGGGCTGTAGCTCTGAGGAGACAAGAGCAAGGGTCTTGTCTGGATGCACATATCTGAACTGAGGGGTCCAGGATGGTGGAGTGTGGCATTGCAGAACAAGGCTTCAAAGCAGGGAAAGGAGGCAGAGGCTTAGGTGTGCATGGTTCTTCCTTCTGCTAGACTTTCAGGGTTTTGCAGCTTGGCAACATGAAAACCTAGTACTCCAGAAGAGAAGGGTGTTAAGAGAAGGACAGGCAGGAAGAACATGGCTTGGTTGTGACTGTTCTTTGTTAAAAAACCAGAACCTTCTGGTGAAAAACAGCTGTGTGGTGGAGATGCCAACTTCCTTCACACTGCACGCGTGTGAAGGACAGGCCCTACGGTAACACGGGGAGTGCAGAAGATCCAGGTAGTACACAAAGTCCTGATTTTCCCTCATATGTGTCCACAGTCCCCAGATTGACCATTTTGTATTGAAGCTTGGGCAGTGCCAGGGCACATGTTCTGAGCCTCCCCCACAGCCTGGAAGATGAACTGCTTTCTAGATGGATTAATGCTCCCCAAAGACTGTAGTTTGGACAAGGGACTATAGCTAATGCCTATTAGTGTTCCTCTTCATTTCCTTATTTTTATATAGGACTGAAACATAAGAGCTAGTGAACTAGGGGCACCTCAGCTGCACCACTCTCCATGACCATGGGTAAGCCAACTGCTGATATACCTGTGTAGCACGGAGTGGAAACAAGCAGGCAGAAACATGGGAGATGACCTTCTGCTGTCTGGTGAGTGGTGTGCTGGCGGCCCAAGGTCTCCTGGGCTGGAAAGCAAATGACTGTATGCTGCAAACTGTTGTTTTTTACTCACAGCTTGCTAAAGCCTTACTTTAGGGGCTTTTCTGAGTGAATGTGGTTTTTATCAAGTGAATCATCAGAACAGTCTGCAACGTGTCCTGGGAACGGTGGTGCTTCCACGGCTGCTGGAGCATCCCCACCAGACCAAGGGTGGTCAGTGAGAACAGCCCACCCAGACAAGTCACAATAAAGCAGTGGGCCACGGTTTGTGGGGCTGAGAGACAGCTGATGCTGAGGAGTGGCCGCATCAAGTGAACATGGTGATAATGAAGTGCAAGGGAGGTGCAGTCTGGTTTCTCTCTTTGTTTGTGTTAGCCTTTCTTATGTTTGCTTGGCTTACCTTATTAAAGAGCAACAGAAAAGGCAATTTCACTCTGCATACCTGTTTCAGAGTCACGTTCCCAAGCCCACATGGACAAAGGACATGGAATATGGCCTACTACCTTGCTGGACAGAGGAAAAATCCCAGAGAATGAGTTGAGTTACCTCCAGCAAGGGATTGCAGAAACTCTTCTTTTGGCATATTTTTACTGGCAGAGGACTGCTGGGGACTCAAAGAACTTCCCCTACCAGTCCAAATCCTCCATGTGGAATGAGAGCTACCTCTATTAATTACTCAGCAATAGTCTCCTTTTTCTAGGGCCCATGGCACCTCTGGAGAGTTGGTTCCTCCCAGCATAGCACGAGGCCAGTTTTTCCAGCGAGTCCCTGCCATGCTGTGGCAGTCACCGAGCCACACATCACTGCTCCCCTTGGCTTTCCTGAGGCTTTGCTGTGGCTCATTACCATCTGCATTTTCCTCTTCCATTACAAGTGTGTTCATTTGCTCCCATTTACGGTCCTTGTTTTCAGTATCCAAATGGCAAGGATGGAGGACTCCCTGGAGTGGCTAACTGCTGCCAAGCTCCCTATTATCATTTATATTTGTTTAGTAATTCCCAAACACAAGCATTTTACATAATAAATCTGATTTTTCTGAGGCCCCTAAAATGCTTTTCACCTCTGAATGTGGCCTGCTTAGAGGAGTTCATCATAGATTATATTTATGCACACCCCCTCCCCTGACATGTATATACACATATGTATATATATATTATACCCTACCATGACAGAATTGTTCCCTGACAAAGTCTGTTGAGCTGCTCTGTGCTAGACATTTGAGGCAAGGGGGCAGAGCCATTCCATGGGGAAAATTGCACCATTGTTGTATTTTTAATTTGATGTTTTATCAAAATTTTCTTTTGCTCAGTTTCATTCCACTTCTTCTAGTGATATTCCTCTTTGCGGTTCTCCACTGTTTATCTTTAATGTTGTTTTACATGCTTTTTAGCTTTTCTTGGGCCAAGCCCAACACATTTAGCTGCCTTAATTTTTCTTAAGAAACCAGTCCTATCAAGACTTTAACTTTCTATTGCCTCTTTCTCCAAAACTTCGTTGCTGTGATTTCATTGATAATTCACAGAAGACTTTGTACTTCAAGTGAGATGTCTGAGAGGTGAGGAACTATAAAACATGTATTCTCAGAATAGTGAAGGGTAACTGGAAATATTAAATTACACCACGGGACAAGAATTGCTCTGAACACCTGATAGAAAGGTCATTGGTGGCATGTTGCAATACAGATCTGAGAGAGCTGCAAGCACCACGTTGAATATTCATGTGTTGCATCCACTGATACCCATGAGAAGGGTTTGGGTTGTCTCGTGGAAGACAAACAGCACCTTGTGGTACACAAGCCGGATGGGTGCATCGAATTTGCACACGGACATGGTGCTAAAGACTTTGCACAGTGGGAAAGAAATTTGAATTCTGCGTGTGTTACTGTCACCTGCAAACTGATGAAGAAGAACCCATACATGAAAGAGAAATAACTGGGAGTGTTAAAAAGAAAGAAAAAAAAAAAGGTTTTAGGGGAATGTTTCTTTTTAATGAAATTCTGTGATTGACTATTTAATTATGAAATTACAGCTAATTTAGCTGGAAATGGGATTTTGAAGTGGATTTCTGTAAGACACCTTAAGGCCTTACAGTGGCTTAATCCTTTACTCATTTCTATTCTGTTCTTTCTGTTAGTGCAACAGAAGAATAAATCTGTTCTATAGAGAGAAATCACCCTGGCAGTGAGGCTGAAATGTGCCTGGAATTACGGTCAATTATTACAGCTGAGCTAATCATGATACTTCATCAAATTTCTCATGCAAATAGATATTTTTTCCAATACCTGTTTAAAACAGACTTCTATGCTTATTGACTACAGTGTCAGCAGAGGCAAAAGTAAAAAGGATCCAAATGTAATCAAAGCCAGCTACCTGAGGATACTGCCTGTCTGGTCCTGTTTTCTCTGGTGCTCAGCCTCTACAGTGAGAAAGATATAATTAAAGGCTTTTCTCAAAGCCTGTTCACTCTCAAGGACTTAGGGACTGAGTTCTGTCCAGTTCTTTTGCTAATTTGCAGTAAATTAGTAAAAAAAACCCAACAGGTACTTCAGTTTGCTTATCTTGTAAAACGGATGAACTGATAGACCTTCAGGACAGTGTTAGCAGTTTGAGTTGCTACTTCTGACTTTTTTTTGGAGATTTTTCAAGTTACATCAGAAACTGTCTGCATTCAACTCACTTTTTGTCTCTAGGTTTCTAATTTTCATATGACTTGGATAAGAGTGAAAGGTACTGCTGGTATTCAACCCATGATGATTACTATCACCGCAGTACTGTCAATAATGCTCGCTCTCCATCTCCAAAAGGACTCCCTTTTGAGTATATTTAAGCAGGAACATGTGCTAAAGAATAACTTTGCATGCCTCAAACACTTCACTCCCATGCTATGGGAACCCTTCCAACTCGTTGGCGTACGCTCGGTTGTAATCCAGGGAAATCACTTCAACAGCAAAAAGCGTATTTCCACGATGATGTCTTATGTCTTAACGAGGACAATCCTTTGCAGTGCTTTCTGAATCTGCTGTCTTATGGAATTGAGTATTTATAAATGTGCCACAGAAATAATATCTTGGTTTAGCTCTCTATTCTGACTCAGTTTGTGTAGAAATGGCTTGGAAGGAGGAATGAAATTTTTGAATATTGACAAATGTCGTTACAATCTCACTAACTCTAAACTGGGAGCCCCAGGCATCAGAAGATGGCTCTAGGGTCTTTCCCCCCCCTGAATTCTCAGGGTCTTCACAGCGCTGTAACGATTGGTAGAAATCTCAGGCACTCGTGGTCAGCGTGACAGTCTGTTCAGTGACTCCTGACAGTCATTCAGATGACCACGTTCCTAATCTAGAGGTTTGGGGTGAACGTGACACTTAATCCGTGGCATGCCCTTTATGCAATTTGTGTGTGACCAAACATGGATTTGTATTTATTTATGCGTGCATGCTTGAATTTTATACATACATATTTTATACATATGTGTGTATAAATACATAGAACATTTTATATACAAAATTTTATATACAAAATCAATGTGATTTTTTCTGAAAAAAAAATCTGTGAAAGTAGCGGAATTGTGGAACAGGTGTGTTGTGTTTTAGGTTACAGAGGTTCAGAATGAGACGGTGATATTCAGCTCGGTAGGAATGTAAGAGTCTCTTAAGTCTGTGGTCAGCTGAGGCACAGAGGAGATTCTGAGTATCAGAAACCTGTGCTCAAGATCGTGGAGCATCCTTTGATGGAGACATCAAGATATGCTGCCTTCTTGTGCTGTGGCTTTGTTGGGAACTGTGATAATATATTTTTTTTTCTTCCATTCTGAGAGTTTAATATTTAAATGTTACCCATAAAATCAAAAATTGCTTCAAAATAGAAGTAGTCAAGACTCGTTATGAGAAAGAGCAGAGTTCATCAGAAAGCTGCGATTCATTGGGGAGAGGAAAATATGCACCCAATTGGGTTTAAGAACAAAAGCTCTTAAAGCTTCGAAGTCAGGGAGTGCCATTGTTTCGAAGGCTTGCTCAATTAACGTGCTGGCTTTTGCGTACAAACTACAGAAAGGCTATCACCGTCACATAAGCATTTTTTCCCCGTGTTGTAGAACTTCAGCAATAGAAGTTAGCGTGCACATGTCCCTGGCGCATTTGTTGGGTAGTGAATGAACAGATGAGTGCCTAATCAGGACATTTCTGCCCTGGAGATAGGGCAGAAATGGGCAAATTTTGCCTTTCCCATGGCAAAAATCTTTAAGAGCTTGGTCTCCATGATTTTTGAAATGAAACTTACTTAGTATGAAATGGTATTTTCATTTAAAAATTGACATCTACTAAATGACAGTAAAAAGATCTGTAAAATAATTATCCTGATAGAAAATGAAGTAGGTTGTTTCTATGGGAAAGAAATAGTGCAGGCTGACTGGAAATTCAGTTTTTCTTGTTGAAAAAATTTGTATATCTTTTTTGGATAAACCAAATAATACTGATTTATATATAGAAAACTTAGCTCTGGCCACTAAGGTATATAATGATAGTAACAGTAGTAGTAGTAGCAATAATAATAATGATGATGATGATGATAATAATGATAGTAATAATAATGATAGTAATAACAACAACAATAATAATAATAACATTAACCACAACAACAACAACAACAATAATAATAATAAAACCATCTGCTCCTTGCCAAGGTCTGTTCCTATCTGATACTTGGTCATGTAAAGCCAGCTTTTCAGGGGTGATCACTAGTGGTGTTCTCATTTGAGACTCTGGTATCTGGACTTGTGGATACGCTGAGCACAGCTAGTCAGGCTACTCTGTGCATATATTAATTTTTGTATTCATTCACTGGGTAGAGGCTGTTTATTTAAAAATAGATAGAGTATGTTTGGCAATAATGTCACGGAGACCCCATATGAAAGCTAATTGCTCTGGTTTCAGAAGAAACTGTGGGCAGTGGGTAGTAAATAGAGCTGGGGGCGGTGGCAGAGGAAGCAGGAGGGCTGCCCGTGTGGGGTGTCCTGCGTGCAGAGGCCTTCAGAGGTGCCCTGTGGAAAACCTGTGTGTGATCAGATATTTAAAGAATGTGTCTTCATGTATATGTGTAAGGGAGATGAATTCAGATCCCCCTCTATGCCTTCAATTTTACACATCCCTACTGCTGGCTGCCACCTTCTTTGACTTTTATAGCATTCTGTTTAGTATGTTTGTGTGTATTATCTGAAGTTGTGGAAAAGGAAGTGAAGCCGTTTCCTCTGTGCGATCTCAGCGCGATGCTGATGCAGACCACCAGCAGGGTTGCGGGTCCACCACAGAGAGCTCTAGGGCTAAGGATGCAGTGGTAACAAACAAACAGTAGCAGCAGCGGGTAGTTACACTTTATGTGAAGTAAAACTAGTGAGGGATGAGAAAACACTGGGACTTACGCTTCCACCCCTCGTGCTGGAGGGAATCATGGTCTAACGTGCACCCACGCTTCAGTCTTCCCAGTGGTAGACTCCTCTCTGCTGTTGCCTCCCACTTGTCCCTCTTTTGGTCCATCTCTGCCTTCTTGCTGACAGTCTCGTTCCTACCTAGCCCACCCTAGGCTTCAGATCTCAAAATTCACATTCAGGCCCAGCTATCCTCCGCCAACAGGCATAAAGCCTTCCCGAGGTGGGAATGTGCTTGGTGGCACCAAGCAGACGGTGCACGTGTTGACTGCTCAGCCCTGGAAACGCCGCGAGACGTGATGAGGCAGAGCCTTTGGTAATTTTTTAGCTCTCACATCATAGCTGTTCTATTGATGGCAAGAACAATATGGGATCATGAAGAAGCACCTACTGCCCTGTTCAAGCTGCCACCCTAACGCAGACAGTAGCAGTTTTCCAAAAAGATCAGCAGAGAAAAACACATCTCCCATTCATAAGCCCACGTTTTTAGAAGCAAGTAAATTATCTTGTCTCAAGCTTTTAATCTGAAAAAAAAAAATCTCCTTAAGGAAGACACCCAACATCCATCTAGACAGCTAACGCAAGGCACAGTTCTATAAGCAACCGCAAGCGTGGCTCTATGCAGGCAATACTAAGCAATTTCAATAATAGTTGGTATTATCAGCCCTGCCTCCAAGAGAATTGAATGCATAATGTGAGATTACAGTACAGCACCGTTATTCAGCTGTTCCTGAGACATGGGGAGAGAATACTGTTATTGTGCATTTGAATTACGGGCCATGAAGATTAATGATGTGCAAATTAGCAGCATTCTGCTACAAGTAATTTTTGCTTTCATTCACCACTATCATCCCTGAATGCAAACATTCGCTTACGTTTATAATGTTCAAATGGTATATTAAATACCAAATTAGATATTGACTCGTCTAATTTTCCATGCTGAAATGCATCTAACACAGAGAAAGTTTTTGCTTCTATGAATCTCTGCTGCCCCTTTGTCAAGAATTGGTATCGGATAACATTCACAACGTGCAGCTTTATTTAAATTGCAGAGCTTCGTGACTATCTAAGTATTCTTTAGCTTTTCAATTAGAGACAAAATATTAAATTTGTCTGCAGGTTGGTCTGCCTTCTCGGTAATTCTCACCTTATCATTATCATATCATCATTTTCTATGTTTGCTGCATTCCTTAGGGCAAATGGATTTTTTCCTGGGAGACAGATAAAGAGCAGATAAAAACACTGCTTTGACTGTCACAATGCAGTATTCTGCTGCCAGGCATTTTTTACCTTGTAATGCAGCTAAGAAGTGTCAGCGGTTGCCTTCTTCCCTCTCCTCTGATTATGTTGTCCATGGCAAACAAACACATTTGCTCATTAATCTCACTGTTGATCCATTTTTTTTTTTCTTTTAATGCCAGGGCAGATAGTTTGTGTCGACATACAGTGTTTGAAAATTACTGAGGTTTTGATTCTGGCTTTCCTATGTAAAGAAACGTCTCACTCTCTGAAAAGAATAATTAATTTCCCTGGGACTACATAGGCATAAGGACTACTCAAGCAAGTTGAGGGTAGCAGAATCTGCTTCCTTATGCTACTAGTTATAAAACAAATCTTATTAATTAGCTGCTGCTCATACTGTACCTCGTAAGAAAAAATATGCTTTAGATGTTAGTGCATTTTCCTCAGCTCTGATATTTTCCTTTGAACATTTTTCTACCCTGTATCTGTGGCCAGGTTTACCTGGGGCACTGGCAGTGGATGACCCCCCCTAATGCTAACATCTCTCATATAAATCCTGTGCCTGGCCGCTCAGACCCTGGCTGGGTTTGTGCCAGCTACTCCTCAGCCCCTGCCTGGCTGTTCCTTTGGTGCCAGGAGCTGGTGAAGTCAGGGTTGGGGCTGCACCCCACTGAGCCTCCCCTGATAAATGGGACCCCCAGAGAGCACAGTGCCACGGAGCAAAGCGGGCACTCTGCCCATCAGCCCGCCCTGGGGCTGGGACAGGGCACAGGTTTGGTGGGATTTAAAATATCAGAGTTAAAGTAAGTTTTTCATGAATTCTGTCAGGAGTCGAAGCATTAAGATGCTGACCTACAACGTGCCTCAGCCAGCTCTTCAGTGATTTGAGGTAATGACTTTTAGAAGGCTTCGACCAAGTTTAAAAGCCTCCTTCACCCCAGCTGTCTGTAGGTAGCACAGCTTTTAAAATGGGTTGGAGTCACTTAAAAGTCACGCTACCCAGACACAACGAAGGAGAAGGAGCGTATCTCCTGATATTTCTTTTATGCACTAGACATAAGACTATCATTAAGGTAGGAAAGTGTTAACTTGAGGAAACAGGGAAAAGAATTAAAGCAATTTTTTAATGAAAATGAACTTAGACTGTGTGCAATCAGGGAGAATCTACCCGAGACATCGAATCAGAGGTGACAGTGAACTTAAAGAACATTTTTTAAAGGAGTGACTTGGATTTAATACTTGCTTTTAACTTTATGGGATGCAAAAAATGATGATTTACTGTCCTGGGTATAGTTACTTCTGTGCTACGATGTTGCTAAATGATCTGCTAAAGAATGAAATGTTTGCCATTCACAAGAAATAGTCTTACCCGAAATTTTAGAAAGAGTAAACCTTGACACGCACCCATCAATGTTCATGCCCTCACGTGGTATTTTGGTAATAAAAGGGTTGGGCCTAAATTAGAAAAAATAGGGCATATTTAAAATCACATGAGATACACTGCAATTAGCATGCTTCCAGGTCCTTGTGGATCATTTAGATCGAGCAGGCTGTATATTAACATGTGTTACATGAATTGTTAATTGCCAATTGACAGTTTAGAATCTTGTTTGCAATGTGCTGTGATGATCTCAACTATCTTTTGTTTCTCAGTGTATGTTTAACTTAAAGAGCGGTTATAACACACTGCAGCTGTTCGTACGGTTTGAAAGGGTGTGGGATGATGGCTGAAAATGTATGCATTGTCTGAATTCATGAGTGAAGAGTATAATATCTTGAAGTCACTCGCAAAAAAATGAATTAGAACTCACAAGATGCATATTTCCTTCAGTCACCTGCTGGACAAACTTTGTTTCCTTTGGTCTTCACACGTGGCCAGATGCCTGAGCATTGCCATACTGCCTATTAATCTGAAAATAAGCAGCAGCTGGCTGGCAGTCAGAAGACATAATTCAATACTTGCAGAATATAATTTCTGCTGCTTCTTTTTGTTTAGTCTGGCATCTGCATACTATTTAAAAGGTCTACAGACTGTGTGGTAGAATATGACATTCCCTTTGTCAACGGATGTTGTGTTGTCGGAGGTGTGTCTTCTAGCGTCAATGATGGAAACTCATTTTTGTTACTGCTTCTTATTTCTTTGGGCCTTGTGGGACCAAACCAATAGAAGAAAGTGAGTTACATGATATATGTATGAGTTTTAATCTCTACCTAATTATTAGTGGATAATAGGGTAGAATTAGTTTTATAAGTGGTTTAATCTTTAAAAGCAAACTGAGTGGGCATCAGATTATAACCTTTATCCAGTAATGCTAATACACAGAATCTTGGCTATTGGGTAAGGCTCGATAGAAAACAAACTGTGATGGTCAGGGGTAGGGTTGCTATTTTGGAAGACGTTGGGATGGGCCTCAGTTATGTACGTTTCTTTTTAAAATAACTTTATAAATGTATCCAATAAAGAAAAATCCAAAACGAACCTGGGAAGCCAGGCCTGAAAGTTTCCTAAGAAAAGGTGATAATCTCTTCAAGATGTTGTACAGATTTCTGTGTCGGAGACAACAGACAGCGCCTTGTGCCAGTCAGAGTTGTAGGATGTAAAGTCAAAAGCGTGCCACTTCAGCCATGCCACTTCAGCTGCCCTCCAGAGACGCCGAGCAGCTTCTCTTGAATGAGGGTACATTGAGATACTGTTGTTCTGGAATGTTTGAATTAGCTTTGAGTATACTTGTCAGCATTTCTGTAGGCTTCAGAAGGAACGGGATCAGTGCTTACGGAGGTATTTTTGGCAGTTGTTTTCTCCTGTTAGAATTTTTCTTTTCTAATCTGCGATCTTATTTTTAATTAAACCACTGGAATCGCGTGTTATTTGCATGAGTAAAGATGACACAGTATATTCTTAACAGAGATGACACCTGTTGAATCAATAAATCAAGGAGGGGGAAGTAGCTGGAGCAATAATTTGAAACAATCCTGTAGGAAAGACCAGTGTTAGCACCAGCCTGAACCCTGGCCTGGGGCCGATGCACCATTCCACCCCGGTCAAAGCAGGAGATTTAGACTGGTTGTACGCAGGCGTAAAATAGCCTCTCATTTACCACATAGGCTACTGTATAAATAAAATTGAAAAGGAAGGAGTATTGTTTGATTTTCATACCTAAGTTTGCATGCGCAGGGCTCGTAATTAGAAGAAAATATGCTTTCATTGGTGAAATGATGTGGATGCTGCTGCACAAAGGGGTGAAACGACTACGTCTTCAGAGCAGAGCCTCCGTTTAAGGGTTAGCTCCCTTTACTGAGCTCTAGATGCTGTCAGGGTGTGGGTCTGTGTTTCCTCATCAGGTGCGTGTTTGTGTGCATCAACACCAAAGTGAGTTCATGTAACTCTGGACGCAGATGGAGTTATTATACTTTCAGTCAGTGTCTTAGTGACACACACAACTATTAGTTAATCTGGATGAATTAAAAATCAGGCCGGTAAGAGGATTCTAAGCTGTATCATGGCTTCTACACAACTGATGTTTTCGTCTCATGCAAATTAGCACTAATTAACATACACACACTCCCCCCACCAGTATACATTCAGACATCATGCAGGATAAACAAGTCAAACACAGTTATTATCATTTTAATTTGGCCATATTGTAGAAATGTCAAAATATTAGCTGGGAAAATTAATTCCTACAATTTAGCATATGTTTTCCCTGAAATGAAATCAAGGGTTGCAGTCATCTTCCTTCAAGTCCTCCCACAATATTGCAGGAATTCTTTTCCAAAAATTGATTTGAAATGTCCTCATGTGTTTAACTGGCAGGAAGTCAGAAAATATTCATCTTTCTGTATCCCTTTCCTAAGTTTCTTTCTAATGGAAGTGCAAATAGGCAGGAGGTTGCCTGGGGTGGGGGTGGTACCTCCATCTTAGAGATAATCCAGCATTGGCTGGATGATGCCCTCAGACACTTAAAAGCACTTCACGAACAGTAATGTTCAATTTTGTGCTGTTGTAACCTTAGGAACTGTCTGCTTCTTTCACAGCTTTGCCCCGGGACTTTGGAGAGCTGAAGGTGAGGGGAGTCCCAAGAGGGACTCTGCCCCCACAAGCTTCGGTTTGTGTCTGGAGGGTATTTGTGGTGTTAGAGGGGAGATGGATGCTTTTTCCTTCCAGCTAGCAGCGTGAACAGGGGTTTTAAGTGCGAGCGGTTTCTCTAAAATCCTGACTCAGCCTTCTGTTTGCACGAGCCACTGCACACGCACTGCCTGTCACTGTGGCACGAAAGCAGCTCCCATCACTATGCTGCTGTACAGCTTGATGGGGTATTTGAAGAAAGAATTGGGGTTTCATGTTGGTTTTTTTTTCATATAGAAGCCCTTACAGTTGGGAGCTTTTAAGGTGTGTTTTTCTCAGAGTGCATAATTTCTTTCTGGGTCAAATGACAGACCCTTTTAAAACTGTATATGCTTTTCTTTTCTTTCCCATGCAAATATCACAGCTATTTCAAGGTCCAGCATACTTTGGTCCTAAAGGTGTCATAAATGTGGACTTTTTTTTGTGTGTGTTCATTATTTATTGGGAGAAACCAGTGCTTGGAGATAATGTATTTTGCATAATGCATTAATGTATTTTAAAAATCAAGAGCATCGCGCTAGAATATTATTTAAAATTATTACAGGGTTTACACATTAATTAGGACAATATATGTTGCAGAAGACAGCTAGTGCATAACCCTTATTACACACAGCACAATCGAACATGTTATATGGTAGGGGCATTGTCATGTCTCTGATCAGGAGCAGGCAGGGAAGAGTCAATATGATGGGAATAACTGGGAGTCAGCTCCACAAAGGTGCTTCGGCATGCGCTTGCCTGAGCACCGAGCACAGGTAGGGCTCTCACTGATGATGAAAGGCTTTTTTTGTCCCTGAGCTAGCAGGAACAAGCCCTCTGTTTTCAGGTGTATATATTATGAAGGGTTTGTTAACCGCATGCAGCCGGTGGTCTTCATGTGTAGGTGGTGTTTTGGCGTACACATGTATTTATGACTAAGGCGCTTAATTTGTGTGGTAAACTTGTACGTTGAGGCATTTTAATAAAAAAAAAGTTTTAGTGGAATGTCTTTACGAAAACATTTTCTCACTCTGCCCTCCTAAATTATTTTTATCTGCATCTGTACCTGTATGTATGTGCCAATAGGATGCTCCATGGAGGTATGCTGTGAACATCAGAATACTCCTAATTGTTTCAGGTACAAAAGAAAAAGATTGAGGGCTAGTTTTGGGAACATAACAAGAGACACAAAGCGAGATGCAGCCAGGGAGGAAATTGGTGGCATCTCACACCTGTGAGAGACGGTGGCTTCCAGATCCCAGTCTCTGCCAAGCTCTGAATTTACCATGGCCAGAAGCAAAAACATATAAATGAATGATTTTTATATAGGCACCCAAACATTTATATTCTATGTGAGTATGGTCTTCATACCTTCAGATTCCCTTAATACCCATGCCTTTTACAGGGCATCATGTATCCCCTCTTCTGCCAGTCTGAGAATGAAATTAATGTCCATCCATTTTCCCATGTAACTTTTAAAAACAACTTTTGTTGATTGCCAGTAGCAGGAGCATTGAGTGCTGTCTCGTCACAAGGCAGGGGCAACGTTGACAGTAATATGTCTAATTTTTCCTACTCCTCTTTTTGTTTTTCTTCTTGTGGGGTCTTCAGCCACCTTTTGACTTCTGTAACAGCAAGTGGAAAGTTGAAGGGTCGTGGTGCTTCCATGCTGGGTGACAAACTGGAAGGCAGTGGATTGGGTGATGTGGAAAGCTTAGGTGTTAGCCCAGGGTTGCTGTTACAAAGACAGCAAGCCGGTCGCATTAACGACCAAGTGAGGCATAATCCTGAGAAAAATGACCTGGATGCTTAATGTATCTTAGAAACTTTCACCATCGGGGCTCTCTTGGCAAAGCCTACTTCCCAGTGTATTCCCTTTATTATAAACGGTTTCAGTTAACTATTAGGTACATGTATTAGCTAGAGCAGGTAGTGCCACCTGTACATAAAGCTGTCGGTGTGTTTCTGTGCGGGCTCTGCTTTAGTCTGGTTGCAGCCTGGTGGGGCTGCAGCTGCTGGTGGGGATATTTCCCAAGGCTGGTGTCAGCCCCTCTCTCAGCCCTGTGGGAAAGCTTCAGCAAAAAGGGTTTTGCTGTTCTCAAGAATGAGTAAAGAGGAGAGTGTCTAGCTTTTGCCCATGGTAAAACCCTTACATTTGTTTACTCGAGACATTCAGCCTCACCCAGTGTGAAGTGATGGTTTAACATTTAACGCTGAGCCAAGTGCTGTACCAAGGCTGTGCTCTGAGCTTGTCCTGGCTCTGCTGCAGCTGGCACGTTATCAGCAGAGACTGATCAGGGTTTGCCACCTGAATTCTCTGAGTCCTGAGTGAATTCAGTGTAACGAAACGTCCCTCCTTCCTCACTCAGGTGACTTGCTGCTGAAAGGCAATACCAAGCTCAATGAGAGTCTGTGCAAGTGGTTCTTCACCACCACGAGCTGAGGAACCACCATCCAGACCTCCTAGATAAGCAATCGTATCCCAGCTAATTGTGCATTTCCAGGGTTAGCTCCACCTTATATTCCCCATACCAGGTTGCATTTGAGAGCATTTCTCTCTAATGACCTATGAGTCATTGCTGCTCTCTCTATGAATTAGTGTTTAAAACTTGCTGGATCTTTAAAAGGAATACACATTGTGGTTTTGTGGGCTTCTTTCCCCCACAAGAATGAGCAGTGCTGCCTGCTGCCAAGAACTGATATGTGGCATCTGTATATATACCTGAAACATCATAGCTTTCAGTGTAATGATTTTAAGAAACCTGTATAGATATGAGCCAAAACTGAACCTCTCCTACATGATCGACTTTTATTGTAGGACCCTTAACATATTGGAGAGGGAATCATGCAAAATTTGGAATTGTAATTGTGGGAGTTTGTGATCATTTGATTGTTGACAGGTTATTGGACCATGAAGAGTTTGAATTGATTACACTTACTTTGAAGTGTTTGAAGAAGAGGACAAAGAAAGTCAACCTTCTAATGCTTCTCTGGTTTCTTTGCACATTTTTACTTCTCCGCTGTAGCTTTGAAAATTTGCCTGCAGAAATCATGTATTTTTTTCCACTAGAAACACAGGTGAGGATAAGGAAAGTTCCAACAAAACTAAAACAGAGTTTGTTTCTGAATACGAAGCATGGCAAAACAGCATTTGGACAAATGCATAAATATAGCACTTTTTGGTTTTTCTCGTTGGTCAAGTGCAGAGGATGAAAAATTACCGATTAAAAAAAATACACCATTGAACATTTTCTACTCAGCGTGCACAGGAACTTCATGTGCTGCTGCAGAATTTGCTATATTGCAGTTCCTCCATGAGGTCTTCCTGTGTCCAAGGACTCTTGCACATGGATTTTCTTATTTTTTTCTTCCTCCTGTATATACTGTAACAGGCAGTACAGATCTTAATTCCTGAGAGGAAGAGATTTATACAAAATTCGGTGGTATTAGCTGAGCTATTTCTTGTGGAGGAACATGAGGAGTGTTGAAAGCTCCATGAGAACAGGTGGCTGAAAAATTAAGAAATCAAACTGCAAATTAATTGGAGCTAATCAACTGATTGGGTGTCTGATCAGCACAAATTATCTGACCCTGTGATTTTCATGGTTGCTAGGTAGCTAGTTGATGACATTCCTGAAACTATCGGGTATAATATGATGAGTCAATCTCTGACTGATGGATGTGTAGGTGATCAGTGACACTTGGAAGAGTTTCTGATTTCTTGGCCTGTGGAAGGAATGTATGTAGGCACACGCAACTATTCGTCTCTAAGGAATGGTTTGGACTTGAGAAAAAAATGCCTTGCGATGCCAAAGGTACGTTCCTTTCCAAAGCCATTGCAGTTTATCAGCAAAATTGTGCAATGGAGTCAGTCATTGCTCAAAATACTTGTATAACACTGAGCAATGTTGTGTGATTTCACTGTTGGGGAGGAACAACCAGGATGCAAATGGGCCTTAAAGACTGGTGCACAAAGGGGAAGGCAATCTGGGTATGTTCTTGTGGTGGTGTCCTGGAGAGAACAGGAGTGGGGAGGTAACAGTGTTTTTTGAAAGAAAATGTGCTAGTTGGACTTCCTTTGTTGCTTTTGTAATTATTTTTATTTAACCTTTTATTTAGTGATACAGACAGAAAAAGTAAGAATGCGTTAATGGAATTTGCTGCTGGCACAAAGTTGGGAGCATTTATCTGTCTGGGGATGGAGGAGCAGCAGGCAGCAGGATGGAAAAGAGCTGTTTGTGCTAATAGAGGAGTAATGCAAAAAGTAATAGATGTTTGTTAGCTATACATGTACTCTGGCTGAAAATTAGAAGGTATCCAGCTGCCACAAAAATAAGATTTTGAAGTAAACTTCCTGTAAGGGTAGTGGAGAAAAAACTATTCTTGAGGTAGAGGTTGGTCAGCTACAAAATTACTTATGCCATTGCCTGGCAGCAGCAGCCTTGATGATGCTGGAGACCCTTCCAGCATCCTTACATGCCTGCGTTCCTAGTGATGCTGTCTCAGCTCCCCATGTGACTATGCAGTAATTTGTGCTTTGGGAAGAAATGCAGGTAGGAAAGCTGGATTTTTCCTTTGCAAGCCTATAACAGAGTAAACCAAGAGTAAATTATATCCTTAGGGAATGTAGCTGCCAAACTCTCTATCTATGCAGCATGTCTAAGCTATTGTATTCAGAGATGTGTTATTAGCCAAGTTAATATAATGTTTTGCCAGAGTGGCAAAGGTATGGCCAAATACTGGAATAACCTCTGAAAATTCATAATATCATCCTTCAAACTATGTGTGATACCATAGAATCTTGGTGATTTCTCAGTAAAACTGTTTTTCAAAACTTTAAATGGCAAAGCAATGTTCCCTCCTGCCAGACTTATGCTAAAGAAAGAACATCATTATTCTTGTTGCAGCCCACAAGCTTACTCTCCAGTGCTTAATGTTCAATGAATTTGTGTGTCAAGGAAAGCCTTTTAATAAGGAGAATCAGGCATCATCACCTCCACTATCGATAAAAAGAAAAGGAATTATTGTCTTGTATTTATTTACTAGTCATCATCTTTTATCAACTATCTGTCATTAATAAGGAATAAAGTTAAGCTCCTATTGCTTGTCTAACACATTCTGAAGATATTGAGACCTACAGGATTTAAGCAAAACATTAATGTGAAGTGTATATCTCTCTGCTTCCTTGTGTAGGGATAGATACAGAGATAAACTTGGACATTTTGCTCGTTTGAAGGCCAAAGGACTGACAGATGAACCCGGGCAAGGTAACAGACCTGTTGGACCTGTTGAAGATGAGAAGGGAAAAGCAGAAGGAAAAAGATTTAAGGTAGTTTTTTTGTTTGTTTGTTTTTTAAAATGTTATTATTTCTTCTAGTAGTTTCTCATGGCACTCTGGAGGCCATTGTAGGATATGGGATCTATTCTTTGCATGATCCCAAATGTCTAAAAATTGAACTGCAGTTCCGGATATTTTTTCATATAAGACTGAGTCTTGTTTGAAGACTGTTAGAAATGTTAACTGGCTCCAGGGGGTTGTTTATGAATGTCCTGGAGCTTTGGTTCCTTGGCTACAAAATGAGATGATTTATTTCTCCTTTTTTCCTGTACTTAGACTGTAACAGGGAATATTTTTAACTTTGTGAATATGCTGGGATTGTTGCAATGAGGCCCTGGCTGAAGCTGTGATTTCTACATGCCATTGTACTACAATATTGTCATAATTTCAGAGATTTATGGGAACGATGAGGGAGAATTCCCACATGGTCAGTGTAGAAATGAAACCGTTTCTGAGAAAAGAAAAAATACTGAAATGTGCAAGATGCTGAAAGCCATGTGCTAATTTCTTAAACAAAACCATCTTGTTCCACAGTCGGGCAGTGTTAATAACCCAAAGTGCAGTCCATCAAGCCTCTTAAATATTGACTCCTCAGACTGATTCTCTGTGCTTATTCATTTGAGCATTAGACTAGCTTGTTTAATACAGAAACCTCCCCATAAAGGACTTAACATCTGATCATGGTATCAAAGCTGGTTGCAGCTAGGTAGAAATAAAATTTTTAAAAAAGGAAGGAGAAAAAAAAAAAAGAGAGACGTCCATCGGCTTCTGTGAGCTAGAGACCTGAGATCTAAAATCGTAATAACTAGAAAAGGTAGAAAACATCTGAACACTAGATAAGACCTCTGGTCTTCAGCTTGGCAGTAATGCACCCACTTAATTCTTGCCCCCCCAAATTACCTATCAGCCTTTCCAAATTTACTAGTGCAGGAGATTAGCTGGTCTCTGCAAAAGGATATTTTGCTGAACTTCCTTGACAGCCTGACCCTTTCTGTATTTTGTCTCTGGTCTGTGACATAAATTCTTGTCTGTAAGGACTTTTTTACTCTGTTCAGAACACTGCATGTCACTACAAGGTTAACTTTTTGCTCCCTCGTGAGGAGATGATATGGGGGCTAGAGCTGTTAGGACTCTCTGTACAGCTAAGCTTTCTAAAACAGCAGCTTTTGCTAGATTTTTCTCTGACTTCTTCATTTTTCATCCTTAATTGGACAGCCAGGGATGAGCAAACATTTCAAAATGTGACAACACCATTTTATAGCATTAGCCAACATGCTATCCTGTAACGATGGTTTCAGTACTATTCTTATTTTTTCTGAGCTGTATCTGCAGGTTATGGTCATTTTTTATTTTAAATAGGATGTTATTCTAATGTGGATATACTGGTTAAAGTGTGTCAGGGATGACTGAATACTCTTTGAGCCCTCTTAAGGAACACAGAGCTTTTAAAGCTACTGGGAAAACAATTTCCAGATTTTCTGTAAGAAAAAAAGAAAACTTCAGTAGTTCAGCCCAGAACAGAGGTTTTGTGTGGGTGTGATAGAGGAAGTGTGGTCTGACCTGCACATGCTCCCTCCTGCGTGGGCTGAGTGCCTGCTTCGGTCTGTGTCACCAGGGCCGTGAAAGGGTGAACCCTAGTGAGCACCCAGCCCACCAGAGATGAGAGGGAGCACAAGGTTGCCTCTCCCACGAGGCCTTAGCACAGATCTGAAAGGAAAAATGCAGGTTTAGGTTAAAGGCTGTATTCCAACTAACGTTAATGCTCAAGAAATATTGCAAACTACTTCTTGCTTTTGGAAGTATGTAAGGTTTTGCGCAACAGAGAGTTGGGGCGTGTCTGTGGTGTCCTGTGTGATGTAACCCAGAGATGACAAGCTTTCATTGAGAGCAGGGTCAGGAGGGCTCCAGCTGATGCTGAGCTGGGAGAAAACTTTTCCCACTGCTTGTAAACAGCAAGGAAACCCCTTCTCAACAGCAGTGGGGGTTGCCAGCCTCTTGCTTCCACCAACTGAGTGGACTAGCTCATCACTTGCTCAACTGCTCACCTATCATTGTTCACACTAAAAAGAAAAAAAAAAAAATAAAAATCCTGTAACCACTGAGTTTAACCCATTGTCAACTCAGACCACTGGCAGCTAAAGCAGTTTATGGGCTCACAGCCTGAATGAAGTAACAGGGATCTCAAAGCAAACTGGTTCTGCTTCTGCTGCCAGCAGGGGTATTACCCCATGCTGTGCACCAGGCTGGCGGAGGGCTTGCAAGACCTAAAGTAACTCCTTTAAAGTGATCTTGGATTGCTCTGTACAGTGCCTTACAGATTACAGCATAAATACATAAAATGTCACCTACCTGCCTTTTTTCCCCAACCTAACTGAAAATGATTTTACTAATACTTATGTGGTTTAAAGTACATTTATTCTGCTTGTTTGCTCATGTCATGTTCATGTTCATTTCTAAGATGATTACTGGAAGGAAAATAATTGAAAGTGCATAACTAAAAAAAAAAAAAAGTTTGGGGAATACCCGTCAGCAGAGGAGACCTGGTTAAGGGCTATGTTTATCCGGACGGAGAATTAAAAACACTGTATAAGAACTTTGTATCCACTGGTACAACAGTGTGGGAAGTTTGCATGAAATGCTTACCCAGGACAAGAAGGATTCAGTGAATTTCTTCTGAAAGCAAATGGATAGCCTAAAACATGTCTGGCATTTCCTCCAGCCTGTGAATATTCATGTGCATCAGGCTGTACATTACACAGCCTGTATCTGTCGGTGTTGCTAGTCTTCCTACGCTCTTCTGAATTTGATTTCTCTTCTTTCTTCTACACTGTTCCAGTCACTTACTACATATCGCTGTTGAGACAGTATGTGCTGTGATAACATCTACAGCCTTTGTTACTTTCTCCCATGGTTCTCCTTCTGCAGCACTTACTCTTGTTCTTGCTCTTCAATAAAAAGCATTTCTAGGATTTTCCTCTAGTCACTAAGTCATCTGCTGCTTTATTTTACGCCCTATTTTCTTTGGGTTTCATTGCTTTTATGTGACATAACCGAGTGAGTTATATTCTGGATCCATAATGGAGGTGTGCTGCCTGTGGTGTGTGAGGAACAGCACTGGTCCCAAAGACTTTGCTGGTGACTAAATGAAACAAGACAAAGAGCAGAGGTTTGACATGTGTGATGACTCAAGGGTCAGAGATCGAGCTGGAATCAGAACCTGTTGTCTGACCTCTAGCCCAGGGTACCAAGTCTAGTCCCACACAGGCTCTGCTGTGTCCAAATTAACATTTGCCTCTTAAGCTTTACCAGATTTAGTTTTGACATGTCTTCTTTCATAAATCCATTTAGAATATGTATTTTTTCCCAGACTAAGTTGTGTATTAGAGTCCATCTTGTTGCTCTAATTGATGTTCTCTCCACAGCCAGAGATCAAATTTTATGCTTTTAACAGTCTCTAGGTCTTAATTCAACGTCATGTAGTAGGAATCTTTGTCACACACTCAGATTATTCCCTGGCTGTAAATGCATTTCCATTTGGGCCTCTGCCAGAATCTGTGGTGAAGTTTGTAGGGAGCCAGTATTTTTCTTTTCTTTTTTTTTTTTTTATTTGTTACTAGCCTGGTTTGTCCTAGTTCCTACTATCTCTTCCTAAAAAATAAAATTCAGTTTCTTTGGCATCAGTTCCTCATCTCCCCATGTGATCAGGAAAGTAAACAATTAATTTACATATTCTGTTATCACTGCTCCTGCTATCTCCAACCTGCCTCTACTTTCTCTGAGTTTCTACTGACTCTTTTCAGTTGACTTCTTTTATCTTATGTACTGGAAATGCCATCTTGTTACCTCTCACGGGTGCAGTGCAGTCTTCATTCTGTTCTTTGCTTCAGTTTTAAATGTAACACTTTCCGCTTCTCTGGGAATGCTCCCATCTGCCTCCTCTGTGAGATCTGGCATGTTATTAATCTCAAAGGCACGGGTTTCTCTTTTTTTTTTTTTTTTTTTTTTTTTTAACTTTTTCCCTTTGCTGTTGGTTACTCTTTGCATGTCCTTATTCCTCCAAGTTGGCCATGGTCTACCCCCATCCACCACCATTGGTCTACCCTCAGTCATCACCATTTAGTAAATGGCAAACGCAGTACTGTTTCTCTTTGAATGTTTTTTGCCTTTTTTTTTTTTTTTGAGTATCATGTTATCAGATATTTTCCAGAACTTGCCTTATTCTTGAAAATGTTTCTTGCCTAGATTTCCTATCCTTCCTGAACAAAGGCCGCTGTTGGTATTGAAGAGCTGCTCATTATGAATCTAATTGGACTGCACCTTGGACTGTCCTCACTTTCATATCTAACAGTGCCAGCTGTGCTTCTGGAAAAAGCCACGCTCCTCTCCTATGATGGTTTGCACTGTCCCCTTCTCAAGCAATATCTAGAGGAGGTTTTCTCACTGGACATCTAGCACTATTTACATGTCTTCTTATTTGTGATAACACCTGTACCCGGAAAGCAGTTTAGTGCCATTGTCAGCTGGTTGTATTTTGTAGTACATCTGAAATTTTTGAAGAGAAGAAACTGACTGTTTCTTAAAGTTGGGCATCCTATCTATCCTCTCTAAATACCTGAGTCTATTTATCTAATATATCACAATAGCTTGTTGCCAGTGAAGTCTCTGCAATCTTTGTTGTCCGCCTTTCCACAGTGAAGTGGAAGTCCTACTGTGGTTAATTTGAAGTACAGTAAGAGAATTCAGGTATTTTGAATCTAAATCTGCAGATCACCAGTAGCCTGTAAAGCTCCTTAGCTTGCTGAAAAGGAGGTGCCTAAGTCTGGCAAATATCACAAAAGATACTGATGTGGGAAAGAAAACCAGCTATATTTGCGTTTGCAGATAATTCTAAATATATGGGGGGGGGGGGGGGGAAGAAACCCAAGTAATTAAAACAAAAAAGAGCAGGATGTCATGAAAATAGTTTCTGACTGTGAGGTCCTTCTGGGGAAAAACAGGCTCCAGTGGAAGGACTAGAAGCATTTGAAAACTCGTCTGGACACTGAAGCAGTGTGGCTGTACAGGCTGTTTGCAGGAGCTGTAGCAGGTGGTTACACATCGGAAGGTCTCTGTGTTATACAGCGGTTTCAATGCAAATGGAGTCAGATTGCACCTTGGTTTATTTCAGACTCTTGATTAGTTGTGTAAAAAGTGGCAGATGTAGTTTTGTTATAGTGAGATCATAACATTACTGATTTTGCAATTCTGCTGGAATGTAACAAGAGTTAAGAGCTTTTGTTGTCATGAGGCTAGGCTCCTTGCTGTTATAAGACGTAGGATGGCTCTAATCTCATCAAAAATCAGATTGCCTTAAACTGATTGTGGACATCTTTTCTGTGTTTGTGTGTGGTTTTTTTTTTTATGTGAACTTGTTTTTTCATCAAAGCTTTTTTTTATCTTTTCTGTGAAGAGTAGCATGACTTTTGAAGCCCAGCTATGTCAGTTATTACTGAAGCTAAATTGTTCCCTGCCACCCACATTCAAACACCCTTTCCCAGCTCCCTTAGAGATTTATTTCATCCAATTACCACAACTGCTGGGCAAAGCTAGCCTTTGAGACAGACTCACAGACTGGGGAGCAAATGCCTTCCCTTGAGTCCTTGAAGAGCTCTTGGAGCATCAAGACTGATAGCCCTGCCAGACGTTGTCTCAGTCCTGATTAGATCCTGCCTCACTTCATCATCTCGTTTACAGTGAGATTTTTCCTTAGGAGGAAGAAGAAATCAAACAGCTGCTTTTCTATCAATTCTCATTTGGGAAAGGTAGTGCTGGATACAGATATTTTCAAAATTAAGGCCAGAAGATCTGCTTCCAATTCCCAGCACTGCTATTCATTCCTTCTGAACTGAGGCAAATTACACATTCTGCTTTCTTGGTTGGGTTTCTGATATTATCTTTATTCTACTTTCTTTTTTATCTGTTTAGATGCTGTCTTGAACAGTGTGCAGCGAAAGAGCTGAAACACTATTCCCCCCCCCCCCCCCCCCCCAAAGTCATGGCTTTTAAAGTGAGTTCATTCCCAATATGACTAAGAGGCATTTCATGAAGCAAGTGCCTTGACCCTTTCTCTTGTAATCAGGGGAACATGTTGAAGGTCACACGCACTGATTTGTGCCTAAGCAAGGAAGATGGCTCTCAACAGCCATTCCCTGGTACCTGAGATGGTGGGCTCCCTCCCATTAGAAGCAGAATAAGTGTTGGGTAACTTCTTCTAAATGGGAGCTGAAAAATGACACTGCGTAAATTTGGTAGAAAGACATATTCCCAAAGTTTAATACCTCAATTCAAAGTTACCTTGAAGGCAGTATGATGGATTGCTAGCAGAATTTAATCTTTAATGAGTTTCTTCTCTGACTTCATAAAGCCCAATGTGGTTTAATACTTTTTATCATCTTTGGTTAAAACACAGCATCCCTTTGAATGAAATTAATGTTCAAACTAAAGAGATAATTTTTGGACTCTTAGGGGAAAAGAAAAGCAAAGAAGAATGGAGATTGTTTGCGGGTGTGTGTTGTATTATAGGTGTAAAATAATATATTAACCAAATTCTTCTTAGAACAATCTTTTTTTTGCAGTGCACCCTCTCTCTCCAGTTTTGGTTCACATCATCCCACAACTAGCACATCAATTTTGGATTCTTACATTTGCTGTTCATGCTGTTGTTATTAATAGATTATCATTATTACTTGAAATCAAATGAAGATGACATATTTGAAACTATTTTCTTGTCTTTTTCATTATTTTAATTTCTAGAGTTTGTAGAAAGGACTTGTGTTTGTACAAAAAATATTTACCAGCAAATATCCAGGCAACGGAGTGGTTCCCAAAATATTACTTCCATAAATGCTAATCAGCCATTTTGAAAGCTCTCTGGGAGGACAAGTAATACCCAGTGACTTAAGTATATCAGTCATACAGCATGAATTGTGAATAGCCGACAGAGCATGTGCTACACCATCATAGTGATTGGTAATACTCAGTGAGCCGTCTGTATGTGGAAATATCTGACCTCAGACTCCTTTGCATACCAAAGATGTGTCCAAAGGTTTGACGTCCGTTTCTAGGATAGCACGCGAACTGGAGGAACAACTAAATCTGTTCATTAATTACTTAACTGAGTATTTCACTCACGTGCTGGCATTCCCAAGCGATAGCTTGACAGCATGCTGTTGTGACCCTGCATACAATTGAAGTGGCAGTGCACCTGTAGTTTTACACAAATGAATGGGACATTTACATGGGCATCTTCATGAGACTGAGAAGTTGGGAGCTGCCAGTGCCATTCCCATTCAGATGCCCCAGTGGCATTTAGATCAAACTTTGAAAGGTTTGGGTGCCTCTGTGGGATTTCATAGTGCTTCTGATAATCTCAGTAGATTGATAACTTTGGCTTACTGAGCAGAGACTCAGTTTTGAAGGCGCTTATTTTTTAGAACTGGTTTACTACTTAATTTTGATGCAAGGCTATAAGATGAAAGGCAACCTTGAAAAAATTTTCCTTTGAAATCAATGATGTTACATCGTCTTAAATCAGACCCAAAGATAAGTCGCTATGCTCTATGTGCTCCGTATTACACTTAGCGGCCTAGTACTTAGTGTGTCAGTGCAGTTGTGGGTAGAAATAATTTGTCGTGGAGACAAAGGGAGATATTTTTTTAAAAGGTTTGCTGCTTGCAGTATGTTCAGGACATAATGTTATATTCATAAGCTGCCACTTTCATCAGGGTACCTGGTCTGCAAGCTTTTTTGTTACGCTTAATGGAGAAATATGACAGAAGGAGGGAGAATAGTAAAGCTAACATGTTTTCAATAAGTTTTGTAATTAAATTCTCCTCTATCCCTGTCTTTGTGATGAGAAAATTTTGCTGAAATACTTTTGCCCCCAATTAAATATTAGAATGTGCACTACCTTTTTCATTGTAACGTTCTTATAAAGATGAAGAATGTGTGGTTTTTTTGATGGAAAAAGGAAACCCACTTCTGAAGTCCAGTCCTTTGCTCTTTTAATCCTATTAAACTTTGACTCCTAGGGTGTGGATGGCATCCTGACTGTGGCTGACGTGTCACAAGGTGCAGTGGCAATCTGTGTGATGTCACATCAAGGCCTTTTAGCCATTCATGCCTTGCAGGGCCAGCAGTTTCAGACTAACTCATGTTTATCAGTCTGATCCTAATTTGGATGCTAGCAGGGATAATTTTGGTTGATTAGTAGTTCTTTTTGATAACTTTTTATGGATGATAGTCTAATGTCTTATAGCTACAAGTTCTTGAGGAAAGTAATATTTTAGACAGGAAAGAAGAATGAGTGTGAACGCACATAAGAAAAAGGGAGAAAGTGCTTGTTTATGTGAACATGTTTAGTAAGCGAGTAAGGAAAAAAGGATTAATTATTCCGCACATCATTTCTCGCTCTAAGACAATCTTTTTTTTGAGTCTGGTTCCCAAGCCACCTTTAACAAAAGCAGGTGGTAGAAGCAGAGCAGATAGGCAGATCTCATTTGTATAAATATATCGGTGTGTGAATGACTCAGTATCAGTTTTCCACTCTAATTCTCATTAGTTCTGTAAGAATAATGGCCATTTTAAGTTTTTCATTAGTGTTACTCTGCTACGAGCCACCCAGCTGCTGGTATTGTGAGCACTTACTTCATTACTAGACATCTGCAGAAAAGCAGAGTGCACATATGCAGCGGAGCCCATGAAAAGGGAAATAGCAGAGCTCGTGTGTTTGTGCCTCGCTTGGCACCTTCTGCACCAGCCCCATGGAGCAGCCTGTGCACCCAGGCAGGTAGGGAAAACCCTCACCAGCATCTTCTCAAATGTAGCTTGCAGAGAAAGCAGTGGTAGCGGTGTGCAAATTTTCACAAGGTGACAAACTCAGTGCACCGTAACCACAATTTTTAAAGGCATTTCATGAAATGTAATATTTCCTATTTGGAAGCCTAAGTGAGCAAATGACTCTTCATTATCCACTGACAGATAGAGTAAATATTGTTGGTGAATTGATTTATGGGGATTACTAATAGTTTTTAGATATACTGCTCTGATGTCAAAGATCTCAAAAAAAACCCCATTGACACCACCCCTTGAATCAAACTAGCTGTAGTCCTGCAGTTGATCAAATGGCAGCATATACTTTAAAATGTTCAGCATTGCACCACAAAGGAGCCCAGATTTTATAAGAATTCTGTTAACTGCCTGCAAAGTGTGTGATAAGATGGATAGGACAGTTTGGTATAGGAGAAGCCGCTTTTAGGAGCCATCTGTGTTTTTACTTATGAGAATGAATTTTAACTAATGAAAACTTCAGTGATGAATGTTGTGCATATTGCAGCAACTACACAGTGTGATTAGATTTTTATGTAGTAACTTGAGGGATGGAAAATCCTGCAAGGAACATCTGCCTTATTTTGAGCTGCAGTTGAGTGTTGCTTTTTTTTTTTTTTTTTAAACCCTAGTCCTGAATTGATATATCCTGTTAGAAATTTTCAGAGAAATTTTGCCGATTTTATTTAAAGAGCAAATGTGTTTGAAGATGGGGAGTGGTCATATCCTTGCCAGAAATGAAGTGATCTCTGTCAATTAAGGTCAGAGTTGGTAATTATGTTCCCAAAATCTAAAGGCCTGGACGTCTTTTTGCAGTGCAGCTTACCAGCGCTTTAAAAAAAAAAAAAAAAAAAGAATTGTAAATTGTGGCTGTACATCAGTAACTCTTCTGGGATGCTTGGAGGAAAAAAGTCTTAGCAGAAACAATCTGGGTTACATACTCTTTATTTTCTGTGAAGGGGATGATGTTGTGATGGAATAGCCCAAGTGCTGGGGGATTCTAGTATTTCAAATAGATTGGGCTTCCCTTTCCTGAAAACACATAGTTTGTGGAAACATCGTCCAGGTGCTGGGCAACTAGTGTCCAGACCCTGGCAATCTCCAAGGGTGGGATCTCAGCTAGATAGTACTCCAAGTATCTGCACCCGTGAACTACTCAGATTCCCATTACAGCCAAGGACAGAAAGGAGGCTTCTGCAGTAAATGCATCTCGGTCTGATGTGGGCATCCAAAATGTCACCGGTACACCCCAGCCTGCAACCACCGATTTCTCTCCGTTAACTGTCAAAAGAGTATAGGTGCAGATGTTGAGGTCAGACAAGAATCCCCCCTTGCCTCCTTACCCCCAATGTGGGGCCTCTCTGGCTGCCTTTATCTCCCTGGAAATGAAAAAGGACATTCTTTAATTCCTTTATTAACCTGGATGTTATTTTACAGGAGAGATTACCTCGAAGCTATTTTCCCTCCCCGTTCCCACCATCACCGCATTTTTTAATCTTATCTACGATGGCACAACACTGTAGAAATAGTAGCAAAAGTCCCTGTAACTCATTTCCACGTGTGCATGCCATGTTATTTTGGTTTCTGGTGATGTGAGTCCGATACACCATTTCCATGCTCTGTGTAACCTTCTGTAATCTACTGCTTTACACCCCCCCCACCCCCCCCCCCCCCCCCCCCAAAAAAAAAAAAAACACTTGGTCTGTTCAGCATGTTTCTAGATAACTGCTGCTTATCTGAACACGAAGCAGAAAAGGGCAAAATAAGTGCAACTTTCAACCTTGAGCACCTAGAAAATGCTGGATGTTTAAAAACTGGGAGATTAAAAACTAATATTGAGGACTTTTGATGCTTCCTCTGAGCTTTTGAGCATTTGCATTATCCTAATTTTTCTTTTGGGAAAATATTAGATGCTTGTTTTTGTTTTGTTTTTGTTTTTTTTCAAGTGAATGTCAAGATTCCCTTGAAATAATGCAAGTCTAAGAGATGGCATTTAGAAAAGGCATTGGGTTTTATTGAGAGCTACATGAGGCTGCAGGTTTACTACATCTCACAACAGCTCTCTGGGACCCAGCCCCTTTTCTCATAGCTCTGTTGCATTTAGTTTCTCCTGAGGTGCTGACCACCATCACAGAGGCCAGGAGGTACAGTCATTTTCACGGCAACTGGGTATCCTGTGTCTTAATTATCAGTATGCAAGGATATATGCAATAGGTTTGGAAAATTCTCAGTAATGATATGACCCTTTTAATGCAGTGACATTATCATAGCCTTTCTGCTATTTGAATTTCCTGCAGCTGCTGTTTTCTGCCACACTGAGTTGATGAGATCTTTCACAGGAGGCCTTTTCTGAAAGAAGACAGACAGAAATAAGGCTAGAAGAGAGAGGAAGGCTGGCAGAAGTTGCTTTTATTTTCCTTCTTGCCTTGGCTCTAAATGACACGGGAAGATGTGTGGAGAGAAAAAAAAAAATCTCTAAGTTAAATGAAAATAAATATGCTTGCAAAGGGACTTGGTCACCAATATCTAAAATCCAGCACTTCAATACTTCCGACTTATGGATTTGGGTAAACACAATTACCTTAAGAAGGCTTACAAAATATTATAACATCATTAAAGATGAAAGGGTTTTTTTTCGGCGCTCAGTTAGGTTTTAAACTGCATCCTTGGAGTCCAAGAATGACCTTCTAGTGAGCTTGGGACAGACAGCATCATCTGAAATGTGCATCAGCGCGAGGTCGCTGAGCAGTGATGCTTCTCATGGGGGGCAGCGGATCATTAGAGGGGGCACTTAGAGTTTCACATTGTTCAACTTTGAAATGGTTTTCAATACGTTTATTATCTGGCTTATTCTTCAAAAAGAAAGAAATTCAAAAAGGCTTCTGTTATAAAATTGGATGAAATTGTTCTTCAGAGACTGAATATATACACAAGCTCACTCCTGTTAAGCTAGATATTTGGTCTGAAGGAACCTGTACAGCTAATTCTAAATGCTGCACAGAACTCTTTCCAAACTTTGTTTTAATTAAACAGCATTTACGTTTCTAGCATCCATTTTTTTACTGTTTCTCCTACTAATCACTTAACAGTGACATTTCCCCCCAGTAAACCTTTCAGCAGATATGCTTTTTAATTGGCAAACTCCCTTTGCACAGCTATTAGAAATAAATAAAATTTTTAGATATTTTGCTTTTGTGTAACTAACACTTCACAGCTCCCATACTTTCTTAAATGCTTAAACCCTTGCTCTACACCCTTCTACATTACTGCTGGCAATTCTCATGTGTGAGAAAACTGGAGCTGCCTCAGATGCCGGAGGCAGCTTACAACGGCAGCCCATGTTGGAGTATAAGCTGGAGCGTGTACGGCTGACTGGTCCCACTGTAAGTGATGAATAATTAAGATTATAGATCCTAGCCATATGAGGGAGGTATAGAGCATTCTTCATTTCTGACTTGTTACTGCCACTCAAGATGTTTAACATCTCATAGTGTCAAGCTCCTTCTAGGGAAAGCTGGGGTAACAGCATCTGTCCATACTGTTCTGATAAGCCATATTTTCATACACCTAAACAATATCAGTGTTTTGTGGCTTACTGAATTCCATCTAATTTCCATCATTATAGTTGTTGGCTTGCTCACCACAGTAATTCTGTTGTAGAATTATTTTACAGGATGACAGGGAAATTTATGAGATGGTATGCAAAGAGAATTACCACCTTCTAGTATTTTGTTATACAAATATGATTCACTAGGATTTGGACTTACAGGGATTTTAGATAATTCTTTTTCTAATTCTGCCTTTCTGAATGGCTAAGTTTTCTGCTGTTATAAGTTGCCAGATCTTTGGGGAAGACAATGAAATTCTATCAATTCTGACAGAAGAAACTATCCGTAACAATTCAGGAAGGAAGAATAAGAATAGGGAAAATTATGCTCTGTAGAGTAAGACTGGAGCAAGGATACTACAGTTCTTCAAGCTTTTAAAGTTTTTATACTGAATTTTAAGAAAAAGGTCATGGCTGGGAAGAGGAATCTCCTTACCTGTGTATTATTAGGGTGTTTTCAACTGAAAGCGTTGCATTGTAAAACCTTGTCTTTATTTTGTGACTTGTGGTTTTAAGTTGGAAGTAATCGATGTGGATACTAAGTTGTGAAAATATAAAGTCCTCACAGCCTCATTTTTGGAGCTGACACTATACGCTGGCTGAGGCTTTGTCTCTAGAGCTTTAGGGCAGCACCTTGACATTTTCAAAGTAGTATCAGTACTGTGAATATGTTTTCCCTGCGTGAACTCTGCATCGTTAAGCAGCTCTGTATGCAGGCTATTTAGCTAGCTGTTGAATTATATCTTGTTTGTACCAAATAATTGTGGTTATAATTAGGAGGCATAAATTTAGATGCCCTTTGAAAAGTCTGTTCTTCAATATCAAAGCAATGCAACAAATGGATCCTTTTTTGTTGTTGCCGAAATGCACCTGGATCTGCTGTTTAACTTGCTTATATAATGACATTTTTCAGTATGCTTCTTCCACACGATCTGAAGATCCTAAAGCCTGTACATATTGTACTTGAATATCTTGCATTGAACAGATGTGATATATGCCTATTCGCTGCAATGCTACATGAAAATAAGGACAGAAAGCAAAGGTACCTTTCCAAACTGAAATCACATGAAGTGATTCCCAATGGGCAGCAGAGGGAGGAAACAGTCAAATTAGAGGCAAAGCAGAAAGCTGGATGGTCCTGTTTTAGAAAGATTGCCAAGGCGTCTTTAACAACCACAAGCATATAGGATCTTGATTTTTCTGTCTCATCCAAAAACAATACCCCTATCACCAATGCCTGTACCAGAGGGCTTTTTGGTTTTTTGTTTAGTGATCAGTGGTCTAAGGCCAGGATTTAGAAATGTTGACTGTTTCTGAAAGCCTCCATATGGGTCTGTTGAATATAAGCTGTTTTGCACCACTTATACTTGCATCCACCTGATTTCAGCATCTGGTTTCTCATGGGCTGCTGGAGTTAGAGATTAATCCTGTGTATTTTTCTGAGGGCTGGCACTCCTTGTATTTTCTTAAGGAAAAAAGCCTTAATTGTCTAGACTTGGGAAATCTTAAAAGTTTCATAGCAGGGTGATTAGAAAGGCCTTATATAATTAGAATTACATTTTTAAGGCCTAATATTTTTTTAGGATGCCAGAGCTAGAATATAATGGGCTGTTTATTTTTTTTTAAGTGGTTATTCAATTTAACTTTACTTTTTAATAGATCTGAGGTTTCCTCAAATATTAGGCCTTTAAAGGGGCCTTGTTTTTAAGCTAAAGATGTTAATTTTGACTTTGAGCTGGACCAAATACAGTGAGTCCCAGAATCTGGACCAATCAAGATTACAGTCCCATTTTCCTGGTAACTTTGGTTTATGTCCTGCTTGGGAGAAGGATGCCACGTACTTATTTGTAGCCATCTGTATTTTTGTAGTATCTTGAGATGTGCTGCAGGTATCCCATCCAAGTGATTCTCTTCCACCGCTGCCTAGCTTGTATGATTTGACAATATCAAAGCATTTGATGGCTTGTATTGTTGGGAAAAACACTGTGTGAGATAGACAGTTTAGGAATTGAGGGGAGTAATTTGTTCAAATATAGAACATATAAGGAAAAAAAATTAGGGGAGCATAGATTTTCAAGGTCACTTATATGCATGTGAAGACATACTCAAAAGAGAAAACTGTTCATCGTCCAGTATCATGGGCCAAATTTTCAGCTGGTGCCTTTGCAGTAAGGTTTGCATAAGTTAGCAGGGGAAAGGGTCTATAACACAACTTCAAAGTACACTTCTCTTCCTCTGGTTGGTGTTGGAAAGTCTGGTCCCTGCTCTTAAGACTTGTCTATCAGATTCAAAGGAATTCTGGAAAAATGGTAATATATAAACAACATAATTAAGACAGAAAACTATGGGCGTCACGTTTTCCCTAGCGTTGGTGCTCTTTCTTAGGCAAATGATGGCACCATTTGTGTTCCTAATCATAGCCAGTGTCTCTTCACTGCAACAGCTGTTATTTTCTGCCTGCACCTGACAGAATCCCAGTGCTTGACAGCACCTCTACCTGCATGGCCTTACCCCCTGCTTTCTAATTTCAGCCCCTGTGTACAAAGTAATTTCATCCAAGTGATCTTCTGTCACATTCAGTTGGCTTGATTGTCCATACCTAAATGCCTTTGCCACTTCAGATTGACACTGACTTTAAGTCAGCTAACTTCAAAGTCAACTCTAGATTGGCTTTTCAGTATTAGCCATGCTACCCTGCATTTCACACTTGTGACTGGACTGCTTATAGCCAGAGAGTCTGCCTGTATGAGTGATTCGTCCTTTATGCATGGTCATGGTGAGCCATTTCCTTACTCCTCTCTGAATTAATGCTAATTGCATTATACTGCCATTTTCGCAAGAAAAATTAGTTGCATGATGCTGATGTACTCTAGTTGGCTAAAAAGCCTTATTTGGGAAGCAGAACGCCTCTTTTTTTTTTTCCTTCTAAGCTCTACACTTATATTTCATGTCTTCTCAGAGCATATTTTAATGTGTGTTGTTTTCCCAGCAACCAGGGCTGGAAACTACATTTTTATTTTTTGTTATTTTTTTCTTTCTTCTAAGATATTAAACTTTCAGTGTACTCCTATGATTCCAGGATCTGAAGGCTTTGAGCAATGTGTCTGACCTCTGCATCCTGCGATACAATGTTCCCTAATTTTGGTGCATGTTTTAGGAATGCTAGTAGACTGATGAATACTGAGTACACAAATGACCTTGTGGCCTCCTCAGTACTGTTTCGTCTTCATCCCTTTGAATCTGGAAAAGATGCCTTTATGGTTTATTTATTTTATTTATTGATCTCTTTCCCTCTCTTTTACAAAGGCTACACTAAAGTACTACTACTTTAAAAAGAAATGAAGTACATGCAGCACGCTCGGGTAAAAGAGTACTTGTTTTCACTAGAAAAGAAAAATTTCTGTATGAAAAGTTTACCCATTTGTCTAGTGGCTGTAATAAGCTGCACAAACTGCCACCACCTGGAGAGCCAAGACAGTAGAAAGGAAAGGGAATGGAGTAGCTGAGCTCTACAGTAAGGAGCACTAACAAAAAGGCTGAGTTTGCCTTGAAGAGACCTATTAAGAAAGAAAAGCAATTTTCTCTTGAGAAACCTGAAGAAAGGATAAAAGACTATTGCAAACCTGCTGTGTTTGGGAAGGGTTGAGGGAGTGACAAACCAGATTAAGCTTATCTGTGGTCTGTGGCCCTCAGGAGAGACTCTTCTATTTGTTTGGTTTGGGGTTGGGTGACAGCCCTAGTGCTGCCTCACTTCACAGAATTGCTGTGTAATCTAGAAAGAATAAGGTTTTCTCCAGCTTCACCAGATGCTAAAAAATGCTGCTCCTCAGCACAGAGGAGCACCAAGAGGGCCACCCTGGCCAGGCAGGCATGAAGTGCTTAGTCCAGGTGGGAGATCTGGCCACTTCTGTAGGAGCCAAGGTGGCAATGTGGAGCACTGTGATAAAATCTGGACCCTACTACAGGGAAGCTCTAATTTTGAAAGCAAGACAAAAATCTTTTGTTGCCATTCACAAAGCATGGCTGTCCTTGAAGGCTTAAGGAACAGAGCTGAGGAAGATAATTCTTGGACCCACCATCAACCATTTGGTGTTGCTTGCCCACCAGACAATACCTGCAAGTTGTTCTCATTTTGAAGCTGCAAAGGTACTGTCCCCAGTTTCTGGCCTGTTCTGGGAAATGTGTTGCCGTGCATTGCACCCCACAGTCCCTTTGCCAAGGGCTTTGCAGGGACATGTGTTTTAGTGCTGTTTAACTGCTTGGCCTCAGCCTCCCATGCTGGGGCTGATGTTGTTGAATGGGGTTACGGGGAAGAGAAGAGCTTATGAAGTGGTGCTTAGCTGTGTAATAATTTCCTGAGTGTCAGTGCTTCAACCTCCAGCAGACCAATTTTGTGCTAAACAACGTACTACTTGTTTGTGAATAAAGTCCCCGATCTAACTGCTGTCACTAGAGCTGCATTGAACTTGTACATTGGTGACCTTTTCTGTCTGAGGATGGGGAACAATAGGACAAAATATGTCTGGAAAATATGATACGTGATAAAACGTCTGAGAAAGCTGTGGTTGAACAGAACTGTCATTGACTCAGACATCCTGGAGGTTATTTTCCTTATGAGATAATATAATTATAGGAATTATAAATGGAGAGAAACTGTTGAAGTAATTTTGTTCCTTCCATGACAACGCGGTGCTCCTACATCACTCTTTCCTGGTTCTTTCCACATCTACTAGCACTTAGCCATCTGATACTACTTTGCTAAAATTAATCCTGAACTTTATCCAACCCTTCTGAATAACTATGAGATAAACAACACTTAGCTCTCCAATAGTTTTGGAAAGTTAACTAAATTAATTAGGTGAAACCACCTAAGAGTTTTTTGTTTGTTTTTTTTTTGGGGGGGTGGGTGGGGGAAGTTGAGGGGAGGCATGGTCAGTAAAAGTCTTTTTGGATCATATGTAATCTATGGTATTTAAGTTCTGTCATTGCAGTGGTGTTTGGAAGTAGACAAACTCTGCAAGAGCATTTTAAGGAATGGATCCCAGGATAGGATAGAGAGAACCCTTTCTAACTTCTGAGACTGTAAACCTCCTTGAAAGGATCTCATATTTCTTTCTCATGCTGTGGAAAACCCTGAACTGCTGCTTTCCCAAGTGAGATTTGAAGTGTCAGTGCAGTCTTTGTGCCACCTTTTGTCTGTGACCTGATGTGACCGATTCTGAGCAACTAGAACTGCTTTGCCATTTTATCTGCGGCCTGGAAGACTTAAAAGAAACTTCTTGAGATCAATCCATCAAGGTAACGAAACCTCAATTTTCTTTTGGTCTGTGGAAGAAGAGGATGCTAAAACCTGGCAAGAATAAGACATCCAGATATTATGGCATATATTTGTGTCCTTGAATTGGGGAAATTCAATCTGGTTATGGTCACTGCAAGACCAGAAGACAAGCAAAGCATGCTAAATAATAATAACTGAGCTCTAATATACGTCATCAGCTTTGAAAGCTTTCACCTGAAAGTCTTATCGTGAGTTTTCCCAACCATCTCCAGTTAAAACCACTTGTGTTTTTTCTTCTATTTGCATTCATGGCAATTACTCTTTATTTGTGAGAGAATACCCGCTAGATTTCAGAATTTACTCACTGAATATATATATATAAACTTATCTGGAGAAGACTAATATCTGACTGGCCTTTATTCTTCCTGAGCTTGAAAGTGGCTCTTGCTGCCTCTTCCAGAAAGAATATCCTGAAGTGCATCCATGGGCTCAGTGAACCCTGAATGGTAGCAAGACAATTAGGTAAAAGTGGAGGAAAAATATTGTGGTCAAAGTACTAGTTCTATCACAAACTACCCAAGTCATTATTTGGGTAGGACACTTCAGGTGGGATTTGATTGCCTAGACCTAGGGTCTTGGTGCCACTCGTGATGTCTTTATTATAATCTGAGACATTTGGACCCTGATGGCAAATACAGCAAAGATGATGGGATTTAAGAGAGACAACTGTTTCTGGAAGGATGGCAACTGGAGATGAGATGGGGCATCCATGCTACCTAAAATGATGCAGGATGTTTCCGTAACTGAATGCTACCCTCTATGGGGAAAAAAGAGGGGATTAGCGACACCCAGAGTACCGGTACCTCAGCGTAGCTCTTGGGCATTTAGCTTCCATAGGGCATTCAAACACCTGGGCAGGCACCTGGCAGTGCAGGAGGACATGCGAGTTGTCTCAAAATTCACCAAATCCATTGCACTTAGCTGGTGAAACAGTGCTGAGCACAGGGATATCTTTTAAATCCTATTGCCCTCCCAGAGTTAAATTCACGGGGTGCTGGTCAGCCGAGCCTCACAAAGATTTGCAGCCTGAAGCCCTTTCCTGGCAGTGCCTGCCTTGGACCTTGCTGTTGAAGTGCGATAGTCCTTTCCTTATCTCCTTTTTCCCAGAGGGATGCTCTAGGCCCCATCTCCAGAGATGTGAAAGCAGAACGTGTTGCTGATGTCCTCCCTGCCCTGCATATGAATCCCTAAATGTCACAACAACACTGGCAGAAACAACTGCTCTCGAATTCTCCCCCTGGTTGTGTTTGAACACGTGTGTGATTAGACTAGCTGAAATATGACACGTGTCTGTTAAACTGAAAATGGGTTTTCACAGCCTGCTGGCCTTCAGAGAGGGTGTGTGGGCTGAATGGATCACTATCAAACAGGAGATGCAAACGTTTGCATTTTTTTTTTCCTTGGCAGAAGATGGTGTAACAGTGATTAAAGTAAAATTCAACTTTTACCTCTGTGGAAGCTTCATTACATCAGCCTGTAGGCTGCTTCTCAGTGCCTTCAGCTGCAGCCTGTAAGCTGGCTTTTTGCTTTCTGCTACAGCAGTGAAGCCTTTCAGATTCCTCTCTCCCAGCATCTTTTACAGGAGAGAATGGATCCCTTTTTAATAAGGCAAGAGGAACCTTTGTATAATTTAGACTATTTGTGTCTTACCAACAAGGTTCTTCTGTAACTTCTTCTGCACTAAAATCAAGGGCGTATCTTCTTTAAAGATATGATCCTACCCCTTCCCTTCCTTCTGCTCGGCTTCTCTGACTTAAGCAATCTCCCTCTGAACATCTAATATTAAAGCGTACACTTATTTTATCTCAGTTGCAAATGTTTTCCATTAAGTTCTTGGAACCCTGCTTCTCTAAGTCTGTGCTTTCCAACCCCTGGCACAACTTTTTGAGCTCCTCTGGGAGAAAATGAGACAACAAGGTGGATGGGAGTGGCACCACGCACCCATGATGATGTCTGCTGCTATTTGATAGTAACAATAGCTTGATAGTAACAATAATCTCTGGTTTGGTTTTTTTTTTTTTTTTTCCAATAAATGCCAGAGATTTGGCACATACAGTTGGGCAGATTGTGCAATCAAATACCTAAAGCTGCCTTTTTAAAGGCCAGGTTTCTAGCCCAAGCTCTGCCAAGCAGGAATTTTTTCAGCTTCTAAGCCAGCATATTTTGTAAAAGAAAAGATCTCCGCTTGCTCGCTTTTCTGGGATAGGCATGCAAGAGTAACATCTCGGAAAGATACAGCTGAATAGAGGTCAGATACTACCCTAGGTTGGTGATCTGAGGGTGGTTTATTTTCTGTTCAACCTTCTTGTGCACAGCACGGCCCTGATTTGTTTGGCACAGCAGGCAGTTGTGTTTTACTGAAGATTGGGCATCTACAAAGAAGAAGGGGCAAGAAAGTTCTAGGGTTGCCATGAGCACTTCCTAAAGATTAACAATTTGGGTTCAATTTCAGCTCTTTCTGAGGCTCCCCACGGACGCTTGTGCTCCAGTTCTGTCACTGAGAGACTGAAACACCAAGAGAAACGCTAACTTTAATTAAAAAAAATAGATGGACTGTCCTTTCCTGCTGCCACCCACACAAGACTTAATTTGAAAAATGTTTACTTCAAAAAGGTAGTGAAAGTGTTTGTAGTTCAGAAAAAACTGATTATTTGACTTAAGGTAAAAGGTCCATGGGGTAAATTCTCCAAAAAAGATGGTCTGACCAGGTTGCTTTACTTAAGTTTTAATGCATTTCCATGCTTTCATGGAAATTTTTAATGGTGTTATTGTGTTAATGGTGACGTAACATCTATTTTTATAGAAAACAACATATATTACCCATTCTCATTACAATAACATGCCCTTCCCATTTTAAATTTAACACATGTCCAAGTTAAGAAAAACAAATGCCAAAACTAGTTTTCCTCACTTCTGCAGTCTTCAGTTACTCCTGTGACAGATTTGGGATCTGCCTGTGCCAAGCTGAATTCCATTTTGATGGCTGAGACCCTCTGCCTTACAGGATTATTCGTACTATCATCTGATGACTGTTCTTTGGTATTTCAGTCTTTTTGTTGATATAAAACATATTTCTGCAGCAGGAATTTGATGCTGGTTGGGGTGCAAGAAATGTTTGCACCTGCCCAGCCCAAGGTGGGGTGGATGTTCCCAATGCAGTGGCCAGGAAAGCAGCAGCATCACTTCTTGTAAACCTGGAAGGAGGCAAGAGGGAAGCACCGATTCCTCTAGCTCTGTCCCCAAAGCGGTGCTTCTGCTTGATGTGTTACCAGTTAGAAAAGGCAGCTCAGGCAGTCACAGTGCTGCACTCCTTTGCATGGTGTGTTTGGGTGAGGAAGAGCCATCTGCAGAAGATGAGTGTTTTCTGCTAGGGGGCTGTTGATTTTCTTGGGTTGACCTCTAGGTAGAGGGATGGGGATGGCATCTGGAAGCCTTGCAGCTGCAAAGGATGGACAGAAAAGAGTGTTGTGGTTTTTTTTGTTTTTTTAAATCAAGTGTTTTCCTGACCAAAGAGCTAGCAGATTGTCATGTTGTCAGTAAAAGAAAGTTGTAAAGATTGAAATTGGGGTGTGCTTTTCACTCTGTGCATGCACTCAAGGGAAGCAGAAGACTAAGATCACTTTGTGGGAAACTGAATCTATAATTTGTTAAAAAAAACCAAAACACCAACAAAAAGAAAATAAAAAAACCCAAAACCTGCAGTGCTCTCCTGCTTGCAGGAGTAAAAGTGGTGGTGGTTATCAAATTGTTTTTTAAAGACTTTCTAAAAGGGATTGAGTGGCAATCCATAGGCTCTGGTGTGAATCTGCCTGCCAAAATGTTAGGGGGTGAAGAAGAGGGTTGTGAGAAAGCCCAGAGCTCTGGTCTGAGGGTCTACGATGGTGAGCTGCAGCCTCACAGCCTGGGAAGGGTGATGGGTGTGGAGACTATTTGGATCCATGCAGTCAAAGACAATGACTTGACATGTGTTAATGTCCCATCTTTACACAGTTAATATCCTGTGGGAGTCAGGGGTCTCTTTGCAGTAAACAAGTGTGTTTGGATAGAAGGGAGGGGTTATTAGCCATTTAAAAATGATGGTGGTGGAAAGCTCTTTTTCTTCTCCCTCTCTCTCTCTCTCTGTCTTGCCTTTCGTGTTTCGTCCGTTCATTAATTCCTTGTATTTCCTTCTCCTTACACAGTGAAACAAAACTGACTGTTTTCCTTTTTTTTTTTTCTAGCTGGTTTATCTGTCTGCTTCTCATGAATTAGCACAACACTGCAAAATCTGGACTGCAAATTAAGCAGAGATTGGGCTCTGTCAATGGGAAATCAGATCTATTTTACTTAAAAAAAAAAAAAAAAAAAAAAAAAAAAAAGCAGTAACTGAGACCTAAAAAAATGCTTATAGAAAGCTGCCTGAGAGCATTGCTTTTAGATAGTAATTTCAATTTACAAGAGTGCTCTTCATCCCAGGTACGGGGCTAAGTGGAAAATATGGATGAAAAACTGTTATAAGTATTTCTTAAATCAGAATTTCATTGCCTAATTTTTAATTGGTACTTAAGTAAATTTTGCCAACTGCCTTAGCACCAGATTTTCAAATAACTCTTCAAGTAACACCTTTACTATGGAGTATTATTTTAGCACAAACTGCCATTATAGAGCAACATGAATTTCATACTTCCACCGTTTGCTTTTAATACCCACTGCTGCTAACACAGATGGCACCCATGTGACACTAATTTTATACAGAGCTTAATAAACCGAAGATTTCTCATTTGTGGTTTCTTTTGCGTATCCAGCTCAAGGTCAGATAAAAGAAGACAATGGCTGTACAGCAAAGCCTTGGCGAATGTGAAGCTCCGTCAGCTTTCAGTCTCTCTCGACTGAAGGATGGTACCCATGGAACTAACACAAAATCTAGCTCATCTCCACACTAGAATGCAAAACCTTGCACAGAGATATTGTCTCCAAGCTGTCAACACGCCGGTGCCAGGCTCGCCCGGCTGCCGAGCTTCGTGGTGTACTGCTCCTGATCAGTTTGTCCCTGAGGACTCTGTCTTTCAATGGAGAGGATAGGAAGAAAAGATGTTTGGGAGAAGTGAGCCCTGATGAGGCAACGGTGACAGCTTAGGGGCAGCGCGCTTCCTCTCCACTTACCTTCGTGGCAGCTGATGGCTAATTAGCAAATCCTGTTGGTGGTTTGTCTGCTGATTCTTGTTGCTTTCTTACTCACTCTCATAATTTTCTTTTAATATATGCCATTCTTCATCTTTTGTGTGCATACCCCCATCCTAAAATGAGCTAGAAGAGCCGAACTCATCTCCTTGCCTCCCCTTGTAAAGCCGCTCTGCAGGGGTAGGAGCAGTGCACAACTAGCAATAACTCGCTATGTAACCCTGCATGTATAGCATTTTCTGTAGGAGCGAAGGTCACAACCTAAAAAAGCTTGCTTCCTAAGCTAGCCAAAAGAGGATGCTTATAAAATATGAAGCCTCTCCAAGCCTCTTCAGCACAGAAGAGGTGAGATTCCCGTTGGCTTTAGGAAGCTCTTGTTTCATTTTAGAAGATGATTATTAGGATGGTGAGTGGTTAGTTCCAGCTCAACGTATTTCTTAGCAAATATAGGTGACCCATAAATTTTTCAGATGAGATGAAGTCTGATCGCAGTCCTGAAGAGCTGGGTGATGTTTTAATGAAGTGGGAGAGATGGGATGAATAACACTTAGGAATCAATAACAAGATTTTTTTGTTCTAAAGCCGAGGACAACACATCAATGGGAGATGAGGTGGATCTGAATGTATTGGTTAACCAGAGGTTGATGTAGCTGATTCTACTAAAAAAAGATCCAGGGAACAGGGAAATATTAGTATTCTCCTTCAGGGCTGTACTGGTTTTGGCTGAGATAGAGTTAACTTTCTTCATAGTAGCTTGTATGGTGCTGTGTTTTGGATTTGTGCTGAAAACAGCGTTGATGACACAAAGATGTTTTAGCTCTTGCTGAACACTGCTTGCACAGTGCCAAGGCCTCTTCTGCTTCTCACACCACCCCACCAGCGAGTAGGCTGGGCGTGCACAAGAAGTGGGGAGGGATACAGCTGGGACAGCTGACCCCAGCTGCCCAGAGGGACGTCCCATACTCTATGGTGTCATGCTCAGCAATAAAAACCAGAAGGGGGCATTGCCAGGGCTGCTGCTGCTCAGGGGCTGGCTGGGCATCCGTCAGCTGGTAGAGAGCAACTGGGGGATTTTTGTATCGCTCGTTTTTTTTGGTTTTGTTCTTCATTGTTTATTTATTTATTATTTTAAACTTATTGAACTGTCTTTATCTCAGCCCATGACTTTTCTCACTTTTACCCTTCCAATTCTCTCCCCCATCCCACTGCAGGGGGAGTGAGTGAGCAACTGTGTGGTGCTGAGCTGCCTACCAAGGTTAACCCACACCAAGGCCCCTGAAGCCTTATTTGGCGTCACGTGCTTAATCCCAGGTGCTCACATTCGAGAAAGGTGCACTTGAACTGGAACAAGTGCAAAGAAAAAATACTACGGTGAACAGGGAACAATGTTTCTGTCTTAGGCTATCAAAAGCCATTGTTTATTTGGCTTGGCCAAAGACATACTGCTAAAAGGTTGTAACGTACTACTGAGACATCCAAATACACAGTGAGCATTGAAAGTGGTAAAGAGCTGTTTAAGTCATCACAGACAAGCAGCAAACTTGTAGAGCTAATGTAAATTTTCAGGCAAGGCAATTGAATGTCTTTACTGAGTACGTTTTAGGTCAGAATTCATAAACAATGAGATGATTTAATCATTTACTTAAGACTGCAGCCTGATCTCGAGCAGATTGAGCAGTTTCTCTAGGAAAGGGGACACAAGTGGTCTGACAAACAAATCCCCTTCAGTCCTGGGATGGTGATGCTGCCCTCAGAGGCTCTGACTTGTGCTTTTTCTGTTTAAATTTGTCTAGTGTGCGCAAAGCTTAGGTCAGACACAGCAGATGGGTTCAGCACTTTTTACAAGTCAAGTATTTCTCCAGCATGTTATATGAATTTCATCAGGTTTTTTAACGTTTACAGCTGACTATTAACGCAGCTGAGGATTAGTGGGTTATTAGTTAAATTTCTGCTATTTGCAGTGGTCAGTCAACAAGTCATACACCAGTTGATAGTTGTGTTTGCTTCTTGTTGTACCCATTCCACTTTGTTTTGATCCCCCTGATTGAGCATTTTGGATGCGTTTTGGTTTAGAGAATGGCTGTAGCCTACTTGGGATTCTGCTGCTTGTTCCAGCTTTCTTTACTGTCCACACCTATGGTGAGAGGTGAAAGAGGCTGGCCGCCACCCTTCTTTAATTTTAAGATTACTACATGCTACGTGTGGAGGAGCTTTGAATTAAAGAAAGAGAGCAGCCTGAAACAATTGAAGGAGTACTACTGGCACAAAATGAACTGCATAAATTCATAGATGATGAATTTGCAGAGTAGAAGGTGGTTTCCAGCCATCTGAGAGATGACATCTGGGGTCGGGGGGGGGGGGGGGGCGGAGAAAAAAAACCCATCCTGCAAATCTCTCAGAACAGGGACCTGAAATCTAAGCTAGAGCTTCATGAATTTGTGGAAGGGTTTTTATAACACAACAGAGGAACTCATGCAAATAGAAAATGTAGCTTGTGATTCGTGTACAGGTATTTCTAAGGGGCTTTAGAAGGAGAGTGGTTTGCTGTTTGCATCAAAACGATACTGTACTAATCCCATGCTTTAGGGCTTCAACTGGCTGCTTGCTGAGACTAAAAAGGGATTTATTTCTCCTTGGGCTATAACTAAACCCAGGAGATAGTGGTGCCTGTACGTCTTGCTTAGTGACTCAGGGTGAAACACCAGATTTGGAGACCTGAAAGACAGTTTCTTCAGGTGAGACTGGCAAGGACTACACAAATTCCTTTCTGGCTTTCCATTCGAAAATGGAGGGCGGTTAGCCTAGGTTGTTCTGGGAGTTAAATATTACATGTTCCTATTATAACAGAGACTTAGGACATTGGTAATGTTCCTGAGATCCCCTAATCTCCTTCACATCTGTTCCTTATTGATAGGTGTTTTTAATTCTTTATTACAAGATGTAAATTTATTGCCAGGCACTGGTCATTGTTTTGTGGCTTTTGGAGCAGACGTTTACCACAAATGGCCCCAAATGGTTCTTCCAGCCTCACGTTTGGATGTCCTCCCGCCATGTTTTCTTCTGTTCTCCGTACTCCCATAGCTGAGGTTACAGTGCTCTTTACTATTCTTTCCGCAGAAACCTGCCTCTGTCTTTCCCTTCACAAAACCTTTATGAATTATCTACATCGGGTTGTGTTTGCAGGAGAACAGAGAGTCTTTGGATAGGAGGATTTTCACGGCAGCAGAGGAATACTGTTAGCATTACTGTACTGTCCTATTGTGTGAGCTGTTGACTGTGGAGCCATAGTCGTGTTTTATTTTGTATTGCACTTCAAGTCACTTCCTCTTCACTTGAGGAAAGAAGATGGCGTGCTTCAAACATAAGCTGATTAAAACTTCAAAATGTGGATGAGTTTCATTAACCTATTTTTTCAGTTTCCAAGTTCTGATCTTCTACAACTGAGTGAAACAACCCACCATGCTCATTGCAGTATGTCTGCTGGGCTCCTAGTGAGCTCATCAGCTGGTCTCAGGTACAAGTTTCTCATTGCAACTGAAACAAATTCCTGCTGGGAGAGGGCTGAGCCCCAAACTTGGGAGGCCAGTGCAGCTGTGACTGCAGTGAAGCAGATACCCCTTCTCTGTCATGAGTATGTCAAACCCCTGGTCCACAGACCTTCTGAAAATTCAGATTGAGATCTGTGGGTTAAGGCTTAGGCTCTCCTTAATTCATCTCCCAGATTTAAAAGCAACAAAATATATTCCCGACATTTCCATCAGGTAGCACAGTGACTGCTTTTTTTTTGGTAGCAGCTGTGGAATGCATCCAGCTGTGAACAGGTTTCTAAATAGAAGATCTTTCTAAATAATGGCCAAAAGAGGATGCTTTAACCCATGATCTGGAGCAGTTAGCACTGCAGACCAAGGCTTAGACTGATGCAAGGAGCAAAAAAGTAACTGTGAAGGTCCAGATTCCCTCTGCGCTCAAAACAATGACAGTCTTTTTTATACTTGGCAAATTTTATGATTTCCAAAAGGAAAACTATTGAGCAACACAGAGGCTTTCTGAAAGGCTTTGAGGCAGACACAGATGCAGAGCAAGGGTCTGGGAAAGGATAAAGATGCCAATGCATAAGGCTTGTCAAGCTGTTGCTGATACCCAGAACAGAAGTAATTAACTCTTCATGAATAGTTAAATGTGGGGAGTTAAGAGGTGACTGTGTTCCACAGCCAGCTTAGCAACATAACTGCATCCTGTGGGCTTTGCCGTGAAGTTAGCTGAATTTGGAAAGCTGGTCCCATAGTTCTAGTCAAGCTGTGCAAATACTCTGAGCACATTTAATATATGTAAATTAAATTAATGTTAAATCACCGTGTCTCTGTGGTAGTGAATAATACAGAAAAAGCAAATGGGATGCACAGCAAATGGAGGTGATTCAGCTGTCAGACTGTGTACATAAATATTTCCCAGAAATATTTGTACAGAAGTACAATTTTACTTAAAGGAACAAATATTTAATAAATTAAAAAATGGTGACATTATTATGTTTCTTTCTGCTTAGTCCTGCAGTGCTCTAGCTTTAGCTTTAATGTTCAGGCTTGATAATTTAGTTTTCTAAAAATAGCCTGCAAGACTATGCCTTACATTTCATTATTTTATGAATACCCCTTTGGACATTCCAGGCCATAAAAATCAGCCCCCAAACTCACACTGTAAAGCAAATATTGTTCCTTCCTTGGGTGGATGAATTATTAATCGAGGTTGGGCTTTTTTGGTGCAGGAAGTTCTGATGAGTTCAGTTTTGCAACAAGGATTTTAATCTTGTATCTCGGAGCCCTTAGTGCAGGCAAGTGAATATAAAACTGATGAATTATAAATATTATAATGCTGCCAAACTCCGAGCTAAGGGAAAAGGTGGCAGTTCAGAATGAGACACATCTCAAGTCCCTCAGAGTTTGGTGTACAGGCCACAGGTGCTGCTGGACTTTCTGTTGTCAGCAACAGAAAGCAGCTTAGTTTTTGTCAGGGTTGGCTGTCATGGTTTTCTGTTGCTGGTTATTTTTTTCTCTTTTCTTAAAGGCAGTGGGTACTCTAATATTGACACTCATGGGCTTCTAATGGGAGTAGGTAAAGAGAGAAGAGCACGAATACAAATTATTCTCTTCTGCAGCTTCTTAGAGAAAGCACATTAAACTTGTGTTGAATAGAATGAAAAATAAAGCTGTCTCCAGGATCATTTTTTAAAATAATGTGTAGTATTGATGTTTTACACGTTTAGTTGGGAGGGAATTACTGAAGTGTGCAAATGGTATTGTAACTGAAGGGCCCCAGTAATCAAACACTGAAGAACTTTTTCCCCTAGAGATTTATTTTTGGTGGTACTCCTCTGTTTTAGAGAAAAACTGATTGACAAGAAAAAGCCTGGATAAGAACAAAAACCTTTTGACTAAATCAGGATGATTAGTTTAAAAATTTTCATTAGTAGAAGGACATGTCATGTGAAGTATGGACCTTAATTGTTAAAGGAAGAAAGAGGAGTTTCTACCCCTAAATATCCTGTTTTGTAACCCTGAGCCAGGTCATCAGGCACAATCGGTAGGAAGAGGTTTGAGTCTGTGCTTTCCTTATTTTCTTCTGCCTTGGGATGGAGTGAGGACCTTACTCCACCTTGCTGGGATCTTGTGCTATTTCCCCAATGATGTCTAATTGCAAAGCCCCACTGGCGATGCGAAAGTGGAAGACGGTACTTTGCAGGCTTGAAATGGTCTTTGGGAAATCTGCCCAGAGTGTGGTGATCCCTTGTCCAAGCAGCATGATGATGACTGCTGCCCTCGTTCAGCTGCGATGCAGCGTTAGCCTGCGGGGAAGAGACTCGCTGGAAAGCAGCATGGTTGGGCTGGATCTGGATGCTTGGTGTTGTTGGGAGGCACTGTCGTATGAGCAGCCCCAGCCCTCACCCTGGGCCTGGCCTTGCTCTCCTGGAGATGATGTGTGAGAAAGAACTTGCTTAGGAATAGTTTGTTCGGCATCTCATGTTAACTTTCTGTACCATTCTGGGTCTGCTAATGTGCAATGCGGCTGTCTAGGGAAGGTGTGGTATTTTTGGAGAGACGAGGAGTCATATGAACTTGTGTGCCTTGGGAGGAAATATAGCCAGGGGCTATGTGGTCTCTCTGAACCTGTCTTGTGGCAGCAGGGAGCCTCTGGACCTGAGCTTCCCTTCAGCACAGCCTGCAGCTTCAGGAGGCAGGAGTTGTTAAACAATCTTTCTGTGAAGCCATTCAGATGGAAGTTGTACTCCACATGGTCCAGGGTCTTCTGCTGTCCCATCCCTATCAGGCATGGCCCTAGCAGGCCTCCATGATCACAGCCTTCAGCAGCCCTGGGGACATCTGTCTTCCAAAGCTGGAGTCGTCATCTTCTTAGCCAGACTCCTTGTATTTTGGCATGCAGACATGGGAAAAACATTGGGGATTTCTATTTTTTTCTTGTTTTTTTTTTTTTCTTTATACAATTTCCCTCCCTCTGTCTCCACAGTCCTTCTTTCTCCAGCCCCATAAACCAAGCCCCATCTCACAAATGTCCTCTCCTTGCCTGAGTTTGAACCCTATTTTCCCCTCAATCCTATCAAGTATCAAATGCTTTTTCCTAAATGTTATCCCACAGCTGTAACTGTAGTCGGACGGTCTACCTTAGGAAACAAACCCCAAACCCGAGCAGAACAACCACCCTAGGTACAGATGTACTGGGAAGAGTGGTGAGGAGGGTAAAGTGGGAGGAAGAGGGACAAAGCCAAACAGGAGTTACCGACCTGCTCTGCATGCCTGAAGGACATGACAAAATTCAAGGCAAGCTGAGTGGCATGGAGATGTGGGAGCACATGATGAGGTTTGTCTTTGCCCAGAAAGTCTCTCCTCTTCTCCCCATGGCAGAGCTTGTATTTCTCTGTGTCTTGGGAAGTGAATTAAGTCCAGATTCTCAAGTGAAGGGATGACAACACGGTTCTTGGTCACACAGCCAGTGAAACGGCCTGGGGAGGCAGCCCCACATCACCGCTTGAATCAGATACCCTCGAAATATTTTGCAGCCAAGTCAGCTGAAAACGTAAGGCCGAGAGCAGCTCCAGTCTACATCCAAAGCCAAACAAAACTCCTGATTTCTGTAGCTGCCATCCAGTTTCCCTGCTTTCAGCTGTCATCACTTTCTGTATCGCACTGCTGTATATCCACGTCTCTACTGTTCTTTTGTGAAACATCATGTGTTGATGGATAATTCTTTCATTAGTCCTAGCACAATTGTGCCCATTCACAGAGCCAGGAGTCACTTATTGTTTGCCAATTATTTATGAGGTGACTAATGTACATAAATGAAGCATTTATGAAAACGTGTCCTGTCAAAATTTACGCTGAAATGATCAGTGTTACAATAGTTAGCAAGGAGCTTGTACAGAGGTGAGAGCTCCCCTGAAGTCAAGACCAAACCCCAAAAATAATAGGGAAAGAAAGATGCCTCAGAGTCGTTAACTTAAATAGATAAGAGATGAGGGAAGGTGAAGAGGTGAAATGGACTGTTTGACCTGGTAGCACAGCAGAGATCGTCAAAGGATCTGTTTTCTCTCAGAAAGTGTAGCTTCATGAAGTTCAGATTTCTGTGGAGATGTGTCAGCCATTGTCAGCAGGAACGGAGGAATTAATTCTGATGATGCTGGCATGTTTCCTTTTAACATGTTTACTAACATTCACCTTCTGTTCAGGAATGATCGCACTGAAAAATCTTGGCACGCAAACATTGAATTACTTGGAAATTTCTGTTCTACAAGGACACTTTGTGTATTTCAAAGTTGACACTGAAAAACAAAATAGACACCAAAACTTGCAGCCTTTTCTGTTGGGTGGAGCAAGTGTTCTGCACGTTGGGTTGTTGGTAAAACATAGAAGTATGAGCCCAGGTCTTGCAAAACTTGGTCCTTCCCATGGGAACACAAAGCCTTTTAATACTCAGCTTTGCGGTGTGCCCATTAGTTACTACTGATGTCAGGCTTCTCAGTACAAGATCTCCATGCGCAGGCATGCTCTGAGACCATCCGTTTTGGCAGGAAACCCTGTAATGTTTTTCTGACTCTGATGCAAAAGGTCAGAGTACAAGAAGTCCACACGCTGAGGAAGGCAGTGCCAGTGCTGCTGCTGGCACTAACCTCTCCTAAAGTGGGGAGACGAGTCTGGATTCGTTTCTGGCACAGGATAGGGGGAAGGGAGGAAATAACAACTCATCCAGGTCTGAGATGTGTCACAGAAACTCTTCTGCTTCCTGGTGTTTAACATGGCAGGGGTCCCGCTGAGCTTGTCACAGCCTAGATTTCGCCTCAATGCCATCAGGTTCCCCAGTGTCCTGTGGCCAAAGGGGTGCGCTGTATCACCCTTAACAAATAAGATGGGAGGTGAATGGCCTTTGGGACTTTTAAAGCCAAAGTGAGGATTTCACCACACGATTTGTCTTGGAATTTCTAGACATTTGTTTTGATTTGCTTTTGACTGAATGGTAAAATAGAAGTCCTTTTTTTTTTTCTCTGGTAGTGAAAACTTAGTTGTTGTTTGGTTTTTTTCTTCTCTTTTTTTTTTTCTGGGGCCCCAAAGTCCATTCCCCAGGATGGACCAGCAATAATCCAAGTGGGGAGATCTCCTTTGCTCACCTGAGCATCAGCACCAGACCTGGCGGCAGCCATCCCATCGTGGGGTGGGGTTGGGGTACTTCTTCTTTTTAAGGCTTTGAGGTCCTGGTGGGTGGAAAGCTATTTCTCTTCCACCATCTGGTCATCAAGCCCTCTCTGATCCTCTTGCCTACAGCTTAATGCAGATGACCAAGAAGCCCCATGGGGTAGGTAGCATCAAGCTGCTGCCTACCCTGTCTGGGGAGATGGGGACAGGAATTTTGCTGCCTCGCAAGTCAGCATGCACATAGCAGAGCTGATACAGGAAGGAGGGCAGAAGAGGCCAGGCAGTGCCATGTTTCATTTAGGGAGATGAAGTTTTGGGGTAGGGTCAACTCACAGGTGGTGGCACTCCTGGGTACTGCGTGCCTATGGAGGGGGGCAGATGTGTGGGACATGCAATGTAAGCTGGGGACAGCCAGTGCTGCTCAGGCTGCTGAGGTCCCTTTGCTTTGAGCTGGTAATGGTCATGAGACCTCATTTTGACACTCTCCTGGTTTAGCTGGAATGGAAGATGCTCTGGGGTTTGATTATTTTGGTTTTGTGGATTATACACAATGTGGATGGGGAAAGCAGTGAGATGCCAGGAGAGCCCTTTTTTGTGATGATTAAAGCAAGTAAATAAAATTTGAGGTGCTCTGTCACTTTTTTTCCTTTCAGCTACCCAAGTATAACTGCACTTGAAAGGATTGTGTGACATGAGGGCAAACAGCAAATTCTTCCTTTCTGAAATGGGGGAAGGTACTTCTTTATTTATATAGTTGGGGCCTGATTCATTCCTTTGATCATGAATTGCAGCTTGTCTGTTACCAGTATTATTTCATACTTCAACTTTTCTCCTCTAGTTTCTTTTCCTTTTGATCTTGCTCTGTTACTTCTGCCAGTTGTGCTACGTGAGGAGAATAAGTAAACTTGAGACCTGAATTGGCACTGGAAAGACACATCCCTCTAGCTAGTAAATTACTCGTGTTGGATGCCTTGGAAGTTTGACCGGGATGCAAAAGCTTACCAGTTGTGCTAGACAGTAAAATGAAGAGTTTGTCTGGCATCCATCTGGCACCATCTGCAGAGCATTCCTCTTGCACTTGGCTCGTTATGGTCTGATGTGCTCTAGTGCAAAGCAGGCACACAAATATGCAAAGTCTAAGCTCTTGGGAGCAAATCCCAGGGAAGACTGGGGAATTCAGTGACCTTTTTTTCCCTCAGGAGCTCTGGAAGGCTGGAGGCTGCAGCGCGCAGTTTCCTTTAACTTAGAGCTTAGGGCAAAGAGCTTAAATGTGTTCCTTGTGAAAGCCAGAGGTCAAAAAGAGTAAAGCTATGGAGATTCCAGTTCCTCCTCACTGATTCAGCAGATAGACCAATTTTGCTGCTCTAGGAGGGAGAAGAGCTTGCAGCTGCATGGAGAGAACAAAAAGAGTTGGGAGGCCCATCAACCCTGCTTGGCTCAGTGCTTTTCTTGATGGCCATCTCTCAGGAGCCTTTCCAAGCCTCTCCCTTCACTGACTGGTGGGTTTTTGGAAGAGCTCCCTTTCTGGGTGAGCCCTAGCCTATGTCTCCAGACCAGTGCTCACACTGGTAATGACTGTCCTGTCCCCTAGTACTTTGGCAGAAAGCGGTGTGAGGAGAGCACAGTCCCACGCACCTGTGGCTCAGCAACCATTCAAAACACAGAAATCCTGTGCACACCATGGCATTTGACATGTGGCCACTCTGACTTTGAAGAGGTTAAAGGACTGTTCCTGCCTGGGCTTGCTGGTCTGGTTGTTGTTGTGGTTTTTTTTCCCTTTTTTAAAAAAAGAATTGATTTCTCATCTTTATTCATGCTCCTTTTCCTCCCCTTCAGATCACACGGTGGGAAGAATGGGAGGGCACTTCTCTGCATTTCAAAGGGACCGCACTGCTTAGGTGTATGTATGTGCATTCAGAGGAATTTCCAGACTTCTCTTTGTAACACATTGTGGGAAGTAATGATGTATTTTTGCAAATCTCTTGAAAGACATGAAGGCACAAATCTATCATGAACTCCTGAAATTTTGATCATGAAATTTACTGAATTGATTCAGTAGTAGGTTTTTCTCCCCCACCTCTCCTTTTGAAGTCCCGTCCTCTAGAGGCAAGTGACTACTTGAGAAATTCAGCTTTCATTTATTAGAAAGAAGTTTTCAGCTCTCATAATCATAGGTGGATGTTTAAAAAAACAAAACCAAAAACAGAACAAAAAAACCCCACAAAAAACACAAAAAAACCCCAACAAAAACCCCCAAGTGTTAACTAAAGCACCCAGGAAAATAAGGAGATTAAGAAGAACCAAGCATTGTCAGGTTGCAAATAATTATTTTTAAGCTGAATCTCCTGACCAGCTGGAATAGGTTTTTTGGTTTTAGAGTGCCACAGGCTGTCAGTACTTGTCTCCACTAAAAAACTTTTCCTAATAAAAGCAATTTTTACTGATGTGATTTCAAGCCTGATCAATCCTATGCTAACCCAATTTTTGATTCATCTTGTTGTTGTTTATGCAAGGTGATAAGTTGTGCTCCACATTATATTGCTATTATGTTGTGGTTATTGCATTTTTCCCTTTGATGTCATAGATTTACCCAGTGTAGACAGGAGGGTCTAGATACATACATACTGTATAGAGTACATTTGCAATGCTTGGGGAGTTCATAACAGGCTGTGCTACCCTTAAATCCCTGGTTTTGATCTGGCCTCCAGTCCATGGTGACTAATTTCTTCCCAGCTTGCAAGCCAGTGTGATGAGAATTGGGGATACACAGATGCTATATTTTTTTACCTATTTTTTATGTCTGTGACTAGGTAAAGATTAGGTCTTGCATTGCTGATTCCCATCCCCTCTTTTAGCTGTAAGAGCTCCTTCTCCTCAATTTTTTTTCAATAAAGTCTAATTCCAGGACATGGAGCTACAAATCCTCCCCAGCTGAATATGTGAGTATACTGAACATGGTGATTTTTACAATTTTAGATGTATTTTTTTTTTTTTTTCTTCTCCTTTTGTTTTAACCCCAAAACTACCATAGATCCAGGCTGGAGAGGGTTTCTTTCCTTCCTGCCCGATGATGTTTGACCTTGGCTGGAGGGGCTTGTGGAGAGACGGTGCTGTGCTGCTCGGTTAGGGAGGCAGGCAGGAGGGATGGGCAGAGCGGGCAGGGAACGCTTCGTGCTTGCCAGTGGCCTTGCAGGCAGCTCACGCCGAGTGAGTTAATTCTAATGTGAATTTATACTTCTGGAAAAAAACAACCCGAGATTACATTTGCCAGCCATTCGATTGATTTAGTTGAACTGGCACAACTGCTACTGCTCAGTGTCTGCTGGGGAGATCTTCCATCCCCAGCGCTGAACGCTTCATTTATGTTTGGTGACAGGCTGATAAACATTGCCGGGTGGTTTCGTTCTCTGCGCCTGGGCAGAGGGATTAAACTGCACGAGTGGCTTAGGAAGATGGGACGTGGCAGGATTTCACTTTTAAGTGAAGTTAATATATGAAGACTGTTCTCCTCTTGTTTCTGTACAAGCCCTGTTATCGTCCTAAGCGAAAACATGGCCAGTTGCTCAGTGGTAAAGCGTTGGACAGTGGGACTGCAGTAACCCTGGGAAGGCAGTGAAGTTTTTCTGCTTAGTGATGATGTATAAAAAAGGAGTAAGTTAATCGTCCTTTCTAATCCCAGGTGGAGCTCTGGGGGAGGTGGTAAATGACTTTCTGAACAATCCCCCAGGCTCAAAAGAAAGCCCCTGGGCTGTATGTGCTGGGCTGGGCGAGCGCAGGAACAGCCAGCCTGGGGGGACGGAGGCTTCTCCGTGGCCGGGAGTTTGTTGGCGTGGGTCAGGCCGGTTCAGCAGCTGTTGGGGTAGGCTTGGTCCTGCCTCGTGCCCTGGGCATAGATGAGGTGACCCACCAAGGTTCCTGCTGGCACTGTTTTCTGTGGGTCTGGGCCTGGCTGTATTTAGACTTAAACTCTGCTTATCTGCTGTGTGAGACTTATTTCAGTCCAGGAAACTGGCTTTATTTACCTCCATTTTGCTTTTGATAAGCTGGTGGAAAACTGGCAGTAAGAAAGGGATTTTTTTTTCTTGTTTGTTTTTTGTTTTGTTTTTTTTTTCCTTTAGAAGTAAAATGCTAGTTAAAGGTGACATGCTGCTTTCCAAGTGCGTTGTATCTGCATTGAAAATTTTGTAAATATGGGCAGAAGTGTGTTCGGCTTTGAGTTGTGTTTAATTAATCACCCATTAGCTCTCATTAAGGTATACTATTACAGCAATCCATGATCTGAGAGTTTATTAATGCTCCAGGTAATCTGGGCGTGCACAGTGGATGGGATGGAGGGGCAGAAGTAGGGTTTCTCTGTCTGTGGCTCTTCCTGCGTGCAAGCTTGCTGGAATCTCATTGTGTTACAGTGGAAACAGAAGAAAGCAAATAGGCCCCAAGGGCGGCACGTAACTGTCCTTTAATGCTGGTAGAGGACAAATCCATTCTTTTTGGGTAAGTATTTTAGAAGCTGCAGATGATCTGTATTGTGTCACTTATTTTTATTCCAGGGCAATAGTAACTGATGTATCTTTAGCCTGATGCCTTACTTTTCTTTATACATGTAATGTAATCCTTAAAAAGCTTTGAATATTGATGCAGTCATGCAATTGAGAAAAGAAGGCAATAAAGGGGAAAAGAAAAAGAAGACTGTAAATAAAAAAAAAAAAAAGTAGAGGAAAAATAAAGTGGATAGGAAAGAGATGATCATTTCCTAATACTGTCAGCAACCTGGTATGGAAAATCACAGGCAATGGTTATGATTCCACAGCAAATGGAAACCCTGGGGCCATGTGGAGGATGCTGAGCAGCAGCAGGGTGCAGGGCACTTGTTGACATCTTTGCATCCCTTGCAGGTTTTGAAAATCCCAATGATCTGGAGCACTGCTTACCACCCAAGTGATTTCAGTGTGCTTCTGTGCCCTGCTGGCGCTGAGACTTGATAGCCGCACTGGCGCAGCATGGCACGGCCGATGCAGCAGCCCAAGCGACGCGCGGACATGGGGGAGGCGGCTGCACTGCACGCTGCCAGCTTTGCATACGTGCACAGTCTCAACCGTTTGCTTGTTCACCAGCATTTTATTTTCATGATTTGTCGTTTTTGCTGTGCAAGTGAGCACCAAATCAGACTCAAAAACAAGCACTGCAGAAGGCTCTGTATGTTGCTGGAAAACATCCCCATAAAATAAACAGATGCTGTCATAAAAAATAAAGCAGAAAGTCTGTTAAGTAGAGCTTCCCTTGAAGAAAAGGAAAGTATTTCATGCAGTGTACATTGAATTTTCTGGGGTTTATTTTGGTTATTTTGACCTGTGAAGTTGCTGAAGCCCCAGCTGGGTGTGCATGTTGCACGTGCTTGGAAGGGTCCGCACTCAACACTGAGAAACTGCAGTAGCTGAATTTTCCAGCAATACCTCGATGTTGGCACATTGTGCGCTCTGGCTTTTCAGAGGAGCTAGCTATTGAGTTTTACGTGCAAAGAAAAACAGTTGAGGAGTGTATAGTTTGAACTCAGAGGACCCTGACTACTTTTTAAATTATTTTCTTTTATATTTCAAGAGAATAAGACTCCTTCTTGCAGTCTGCTTTCTTGCAGAAAACCTGCCAAGATAAAATTGGTAGAAGATGTTGTGAGGAGTAGGCCAGCTGCAGGGGGGATGCTGAAATGGGAACCCCACTGCTTTGGGGTAGCCTCAGCTCTCTGGAAGTAGGAAAAGATGAAGACAGCATCAGCCTGTGATACCTCCTGAGGATAAGTTTTGCAGCATTTCAGAGGAGGCTGCAGAAGAGCCTCAACAGATTGGGGAGCAGTGTCTCGAGGAAGGCTAGAAGATAGGGAATCCTGCTTTTCTCAGTGGTCTACTGATACAACCCAGACTTTGGCATTATTGAGAAGAAGTCCAATGATTTAACCCACACTAAGCCTTCCAGTTTTATGCATATGTGTCTCTGATATGTGGCTTAATTACTGCACTCTCAGGCAAAAGCAGCAGCAACTATTAATAAGCAAAAAAGGAGGAGGTAGAAGTGGTATTGTAGCAGTGATCCAGCAATCGCACCAATATCTGAATCTCTTTTCAAACACCTCATATCATGTCATTACTAGTTTTAGCTTTGTTGACATGTTATTTTGTCCAAGGCGTTCCCATTTTAAGGTCTTGCACTCTGCAATTGCTTTTTTTTTTTTAATTGGATTTTTTGGTACAGTCTAAAACACGTCTGTTTTAACTTAGCTATAGTATGGTTAGCAGTCCATTTGCCAATGAGGTGCTTGGATATTGCAGTGCCCTGACACATTTGGGAATGCGTTTCCCTCTTTGTGTAGCATTTTTGAATAGTTCCTTAGGGGATGCTGGTTTGGATGCGGTTAGGCTTGCTCTCTCACAGTTACCCTCCAGGGAAATTCCTTCAGGCCGAAAAAAACAAGTAAACAAATTCATGTTTTAGGGTTTCTCTGATAATTGGTTTTACACATGTTAGGGGAATTAATTCCACAACTTCTGTGATGTTTGAATTTCCCATTCCTTGTCAGCACTTCAACCTCTTCAGAAGTTTTTTGATCATCCTGAAGAATTTTCCTAGTAAGTTGATGTTGGAAAATCTTTCCCTCATTACTTAAAAAAAAAAAATAAATAAATAAACAAAAGTGTTGTAAGTTATAACATTTAAGGCTGATCTTTTTACCACCCTACAATAGCAAGGCAATGGAAAATGTCAGTCCATCCTGGTTCATGTGGTACTTACTGACAGGTGGAACTCCCAACCTGGAAGCATGAACTTCTTCAGCTCCAATTAAACTTCCCTTTAGCTGCAACAGATATGTATTTTCTGTGGATCAGCACAGAGAAGGACTTGAGAGTAATATCTAAAGGTATATATCTGCTAGTAGTGCTGATCAGAGAACAGATTGTTTTACTCTTCAAAAAAGTTAAGATCTGGGGGGAGCTCCCCCTCCTCACTCCAAGTTAAGCATTTGCAGAGTCTGTGGGCAATAATTCATTTTATTTCCATTTTAAACTTTAGAAGAAAATGTAATGTAGTACATACGGCTTGAAAGACTGGGTTTTTTTAAATCCCTTTTGGAATATATCTTTCCGAAACATTTGTGATAGAATAAGGTCCAACCTCATTTTCATGAGAATGTTTCACTCTATTTTCTTCCAATTTTGATAGAATTGAAGCAGCATTTTCCACTGAAAAAACTGTCAGTGAAAAAATGTCTGGATTTTGGCCACCTCCTGTGTGTACCCACCTACACACGGACCTAGAGATGTGGTGGCGGTGCTCTTTGGTCAATGGTCTTCTCTTTGGTCCATGGACTTAACCTTATCCATACTACTTGTGCAGGTGAACATTTCTACACAGCCTTCATTTAACCTCCCACCACACCGCAGACTTTCTCTGCTATGCTGTGGTGCTCTTGTGGAAAGTTATCCTTGCCTCTGTCTACATTTTTTTCCATAGAGTTGGAAACATGTTCCTTATAATCTCAAAAAGAAAAATACCTTTTATCACAGGGCCTGTGCAGAGGCTGTGACTATTGTAAAGCAAAAAGTTGTTGGTGGTTAATTAAATGTAGAAGGACAGTAAGTCTGCTTTAAAAAGTATATTATTTCTTTTTGGTAAGGAAGGGTGATACTTACAGTTACCAGTGTCTAGCTGTGTACTATGAAATGACAGCAACTTTGTTTGCACTGAAAAAAAATCCATATGGTGAGTATGTGAATGAAAGGTTAAAAATAAAAAAATAGTAAGTTAAATACACCCAGGTTATATTTGGCAGTGTATTAAGGAATCCAGTAAGGCCTAGAAAGATGCGTTAAAAACTGGCATGTCAAGACCAGATCAAAGTAGTTGGTGCCATCTTAGTTGTTTTTTTTCTCTTTGTTCTGGTTCAGAATGTTCGTCCTTAACTTTTCAGCTTTGATATGTGCATTTGCATGTTTGTTTGTTTTTTGTTTTGTGGTGTTTTGGTGAAGAATTTTTTTTTTTTGCCAAACTAGTTAGTTAGGCTTTCCCCCCTGCCCCCCCCCCCCCCTTATTTAATCTTCTAATCTGATCTTCTTTATTTAATCTTCTATAAGGGCCCCTTCCTCCAGCGCAGCTCAAGGGATAGGAAACAGCTGTGTCTTGTTCCTTGGAGTTCACGGCGGGGCTCCTTGTCTATGGCAGCCACAGACAGAAAAGAGTGCCACCGGAATCTCACTTTTCATCTTGGTCTGTTATTGGGATATAAACCATGTCTACTGTTACTGCTTTATATGCTTAGCAGATGGCCTTGCTGAAGCATGCCATGGGGATCAAGTTAATTTTTTTTTCTTTAAATTGCTGTGGGATTTTGGCAAGTTGTTTTGATTGTCTAGTCACCTGATTTGACACCAAACCACCCAGGGCAGAGGCGGCACCTCAGCAGCTGTGAGCAACCCCACTGCAACTGGCTGTGGGTGGCAGCGTGCCCTGCTGCTGCATCGGGGCTGCTGGGGTCCCCAGCTCCGTGGGGCTCTGTCGGCAGACCCATGGCTGCTTGACGCTGCTTGTCTTTATGTGTTGGGCCCCCTGGCCAGGACCGCTGTGATGGCACGTCTCCTCTGGGCACCGGAGGCAGGTGGCTTGTTTTGGCAGTGAGCAGCATGGCGGGATCCTGAGATCCGCCATGTTTCCTCCAGCTGCCTGGCAGATCTTGCAAGTGAAACTTTGATGCCAGAGCCATCTGTGGTGGAGCTGTGCTTTGCCTGTTTCCATTTTCTGTTTGAGAGTAGAAGGCCTGGCACAATGACGCTGGGGAGATGCCCTGTTACCGACATGCTGAAACCATGCTGAGCAGTTTGGGACGGGGAAGCCCAGTCCAAGGTCCCACCCCACATTTCTGGGGCTGTGAGAAATGCCTGTTTGACAGCTTGACCTCCCCGCCCCAGTTGCCTGAAGGGTAAAATACATCTAACCAAAGGCTTGGCTTGCTTTGGCAAACTGATGACTTAATTCAGATGTGCCGAAGCATCCTCTCCACTGCCTCTTGTGAGGCGGCACAGAGAGGCCAGGGCAGGGTGTGCTGCCAAGCCAGGCGCTGGGGAGGGATCCCTGAACTACGTGGGGGGCAAGCACTTGCTCAATAAACGTCCTGCCCGGGGGCGCGGGGATCGGCTGAGGCAAGGAGGGCAGAGGCTGAATCGAGTGGGTTTGCTCTGCCACACCACACCACATCCTGCTACCACAGCCCCTTGGGTGGCTACCACAGCCAGGACGAGGGTGTCCTCAGAGGCACGAGGTGCATGGGGTGGCAGGGCCGAAGGTGAGCATGTGGCACAGTGTTTCTCAGTCATCTGGGAGCTTAAAAGAACCAGCAAGGTGGAAATAAATTTTAGCTCTGCCTCAGGACTCGCTAAGCACAAATGCAAGCCTGGTGATTCAACAGACCCAAGTGAAGGGTGTATTTTTCTGCAGAAGGTTTTAAAGGATTTGCTGGTATGAGGTGAAACCATTGATGTCATTGGTAGCATCATTTACCATGCTGACGTTGTCATTACCCGTACCACGCAGGCAGTCAGCAACTTTAAGCTTCCAGCTATTAATCCCTTTAATCTCCTTGTGTTCTAAGCAATGCTATCAATTAGTGGAGTACCTTTTTTCACCCCCTTTTTTTTTTTCCTTTGGAAAACAAATTCAATTCACTTTATTCTTCCAGAATTAAGGGCAATGTGGTGGGAATTGTGTCTGAATTGAAATGTTCCTGGTTTTTGCTAATATGTTATTGCCAACAGTTGTTTGTTTGGTGTGTGTTAATTTTTGGATAAAAAAAGTCCAGAGACAGCTGGATATACATTAATCTTAGCTAAAAGCTTTTCAGCAGATTAACCCTGGAAGGCAAAAAGGATGTGAACACAGCTAGAATGAATGATTGTTTTCTATTTCAAAGGAATATCCATAAAGCTCTTTATTGTGGGGATTCACACCGAGTATTACAAAATTATCTCTTTCTGCCTTCCTTCAGACTTCTCTTTACAAGTGTCCTGAGAGTGACTTACTATATACGTTTATTTCTATTGAGCTGCTGAAATACATTGCCTGAATCCTTCCCGCCCCTCTTCTGGAGTATTGGTGGTAGCTCTGATTTCTTTGAGATTTTATGGTAAATTTGCTGGGAATTCATTAGCAGTAAGACCAAAATCAAGGATCATGGGGCATATGCATAGCTCGGTGCTTGTGCCACACTATTGTAGTAATGTGCCTGTTGTATCCTGTAGTTTCCTAAAAAGTGCATCTTTTACTGTTTGGTCCTGGAGGGCAGCCAAAGCCTCACTGGGGCATGGGGTTTAACTACTGAGCATCCACCACCAGCACAAAAAAAAAAAAAAGTCAGAAATAAAATGTCAGAGTTTCATTTTGGAGGCAGAAACTGAGAATAGGAAGAATATAGTGGGGAACTGAAACAAAACTTTCATCTTGGACTCGGATCAAAACCTTTTGCTCTCCAGATGTTGCAGTAGGCATGTGCAGGTGTGACAGTGCACACAGGCAATGAAGATGAAAAGAGTTTTGATTCCTCTGCCACGGGATGTTTGCCCAATGCCCTGCCTTCACGAGGTAGGAGGAGACAGTCTAGCATTCATGTTGGCTTTGTTCTGGAAAACCTGACCAGAAACAAAGATGCAGTCAACCCCAACCTACCTTCATGTTTGGTTGGTTTTGGCAAATACACGTTTGGAGGAAAGGGGGAGAAAGGTATGTGCAAGCCACCGCCTGATGGCTGGCTTCTTTCATTGAAGTGTTGGATGCGCAGCTTGTGCTTGCGCTGAACCCTGTGCTGTGCTTGCGGGCAGATGATCTCTCCCCCGGTTCTCAGGTTGTAATGTGGAGGCAGCGATGCTTCTGACTCCCTGATATAAAACTCGCACCGTGCCCAGTGCTAGCAAACTGAGCTCTGGGTGGGAAAGGTGAAGAGTTGCTTGAGTAAAATTGATGGGCACGCGTGAACGTGCAACGCTGCCGAGACTGCTGCACGCTCCAAATCGCCCCTGGCACTTCGGACCTTTCAGTACTTTGCCCACTCTTTTGCTTTTGATTAACAATGCCAAACAGATCCTGCTATCACTGTGCTGCTAAAAAACAAAGCAAAATAAAGCAAAACCCCAAGGAAACCCCCAACCCTAAACTAGAGAGCAAACAAAAAAACCCCATTGCTTTGATCCTGAATGTTTCTACCTCATCTTTACATGTCAGTGACTTCTACATTTCAGCTGGCTTCCAAAAAAGCTCATTGCAAAGGCAGCTGTTACAGCAATTCCAGTTGTCTAGAAAAGGCAGTTTTCACGTATCAGTGATGACGATGGACTCTAGCTGCTGTGATGCAAGCAAAGAGCATCCAGTACTGCTGTAACAACGCGTGACCCATGGGTTACGTCTGCAGTGACTGATGGATGCAGCACTGAAACCTGAATGTCGCAGCTGGGCTTTGGGAGCTTTGCACATGGAAAGGAAGCAGACATTTGAAAAGGGCATGTCATTTACAGAGATGGTGTAATGGCTCATTTCACAACTTCATCATGTGGTGTAAGTGGTGGATTCGGTATCCCTAAAGTGTGGAAGGGATGTCTGGACAAACGCACTTTAATAACTTAAATTACTGTGATTTTTTTTTCTTTTTTTAACCAATGTCTGCCTGCAAAGTCCATATGGACTGCTTGCCTTTCTCTGTCATCTTCATCACATCATCCAAGATTTCCAGGTTGCTCCCTTGCAATGCTGGACTCAGACACACGCATTTTGTTAGGGACCTGAGATGGCAAAAGAGAGATGAATTGTGCAGCCCAAGGGCTTACTGAGAGCTTCTGACAGCCAAAAACCCACACGACCTCTAGTCGTGGTCTGATGTGGGACCCATAAAACCTGTCTGCAACATTCACGGTGACAGATTGCGTCCTGAGAAAACATTGCCAGGCAGATTTGGAGAGAGGGTATTTTAGATAAAAGCAATATTAAGAAGTACTCTGAGGCAAACATCCAAGGCTGACTGGATCTGTAGTTTGTTTTCCTACAGTTTATTGGAAAAACAAAGGATAATAAAAAAAACCCCAACAACCTTTTACTGCCTGTATGACATCATATTTCCTGTTGAGCTAAGTGTTTTGATGAGAAATATTGCAATTAGGTTTTATTGGATTCTTTAGTGTTGCTTTGGTAGGCCTTAACCATTGCTTCTGACCGAGGATGCGTGTGCTTGAGCTCCCACTGCTTTCTGCTGGAGCTGTGGCTGCGGGGGCCGGCAGGGGAGGAGAAGTTCGCCTGCTTGACAGATAGTCTATAAAAATTGGAGAGCTCTTCAATATTTTAGAGCTGAAAAATGACAAGAAAACTGCTATGACACCTACCTAACCTACAGCTCCTTTAGGTCACCTCTGAGGAAGCTGGAGACCTTTCCCCTTATGCTTTTCTCTCCCTCCTTTGCGGAGCACATGGGCTATTGCACCCCCGCTTCTTGGCACCCAGCCACGCCATCACGGGTGTCCAGGTGATGTCCACGTGGTGTCCAGGCAGTGTCCAGGCACTGCTTCAGGGGGGCAGGTCTCTGACCCATCCTCCTGCTGCACCGGCCAGACAGCGCTGGGACCTTTAACTTGCTGCCTGGACCCGAAAGCACAGGGAGTGCATACCCCTTACTGAGTTTCCAGTGAAGAAAGAAGCCTTCCCTATTGTACATTTATCCACATTATAAGAAATAATTTAAGCTCCTTGGGGAGGGGGACCACAATATGTTCCTGTAATAGGGTAAGCCCGTAATGAAATTCTGGCTTTGGTTTCACCGTAGGCATTTATCTCCTTTGTGCATTTCAGTTTGGGGGAAACAGGGAAGAAAAAATTTAGACCATTTTGTTCTTTCCTGGGGTTTATTAATCACCAGAAAGCAAGCAATACTTCCTGTATGGAGTGGTTATTATTGCTTTGTTTTTGCTTCTAATATAAATATTTTTGAGATGTCCTGCTCTTCTAGCTGAATATATTTGCGTTAAATCAGTAGTTCCATTTTGTTTATTAAAATCAAACTTTCCCTTATTGAGTATTGTTGTAGAACTAATTACCACCCTTAGTTACTGAGTTCCTTTCTTTTTCATCAAGGGAGAAGTAAAGCAGCAGACTCTGGGAACACATTAGCCACAGCAGTTTTCATAAAGCTCTGACTGAGGCCTTGAATTTGCTGTTTTGTTATGCACATGTCTTGACCTAGAGATTTTCTGCATCAAGGCATTAGAAGAAGTCCCTCATATTTACATCGATGAAGGCCCTGCTAGGAGGGCCTGAGAAGAAGACCGTGCAATATTCTGCAGGTGGGCGTTTTCTCAGTTTCGTCCCCCTGATACAGTCTATGGCAAGAAGTAGCTCAACCTTTTGTGTTATGCTCTCTTCTGTGAATGCCCTGTAAACTTCAGGGCCCATGCTGACCTGTTAAGATTTAGATGCCGCCAAATGTAGTCTGCCCAAGCTCTGTGCATGTTTGTCACGCCCTGCTTTTGTGCCTTGGAGCCGGACAGCACGTGGAAACCCATGAGTAGTTCTGCTGAAGCCAATGGCTTTCGGTACGCCAGGGTAAGTTTTTTGGATGAGAAACCTGGCTACTTTCCTGAAATGGCAAATCCTGCAGTTGCTTTGGCAAAAGCTTCATGTTTTTGCAGAAGCCCCACCCATGCCATCCAATTCCATATTTTCCCGTGAGTTCTGACATTTTCTTTGTGTGTTTCAGTGAGTAGCCATTTATAATGCTCATTTTCCTATAGCAGTTCTGGAGGAATTAGAGATACAACTTGTGCAGGCTTGAATGGGACGGCCGAGCCGATGGCTTGAGCTGGGAGATGGCACAGCAAAGGCGAGCCAAAGTCCAGCAGGCCTCAGCCAAGCAGGCTGAAACTTTCTGGGTTTGAGTCAGATCACTCTTAATGCTTTCAGACACATCCTTGGTGGTGCTCGCACGTACTGGGTGAGTGGCTACTTCTTTTGATCTGCGGCAGTCTCTGGATATTTGACTTTGTGGTGGGAAAGGAGCCTGGCTGAGGTATGCAGTTGCTACTTGGATACGTGCAAACAGCCGTGCTGACAACAAGAGGAGTTTGGGTTCCCTCTGGCTTAGAGGGGTCTCAGCTCACAGTTAGCAGACACGCAGCTTGGCCTTCCTTCAGACTCCGCTGTTTTTACCCTGCTCTGCTCCAAAGTTTATTTGCTGGTTGCCAGCTCACCGAGGTTTGTATCCTCAATTCATCTCAGCGGAGCCTGGGCAGCAGCAAAGCCAAAGCCCAGCCCTGCGGTACAAACAGGATAGCATCTGGACAGCAGAGTGTGGTTTTAAATTGCAAATGCAAAGCACGCACTTAAAAGTGTTTTTAGTTTTAACAACTGCTTCCTTCCTCAGTACACATGGGTGTTTCTGGCTCATGGGATAAAGGAGGGAGACACCTCGCTGCTGGGTGACGGAGTGAGGCATGGGAGCTGTGGTGGGGCTGGAAAAACACACCTGCAACAAGGGGAGACCTGGCAAAGGCAATGGCAGTGTTTCAGGAGCTGGGCCCTGGAGGAGAGGACAGCACGAGGGGCCCTGGATCAAACCTCGGGAAGTGGCCACAAGCAGTGTAGAAATTTGCCTGTAGCACCAGGCTGCAGGAGTTTATCACAGCTCTGACAGTCTCTTTTGGGAACAAGGCTTGGTCTAGAGCACGCTGGACCTCCAGATGGGCCCTGCAATGGGATCTCATCTAGGAGGTCTGAACCTCTAGTGACTACAAATGTGGGGCTGCAAGGACTGCAGGGGACAATGGGCATTTTGCACCAACTGGAGAGAGATGGTGAGTAAAGACCATGGTCCAACCAAAATATCCTTCATTTAACTGTTGAGGAGAAGAAGTGAAATGGAAAAACTGGATTTGCCCAATTTGTCTATTCCTGCTAACAAGGAATGTGTGTCTCTGCAAAAGGATGCTGGAAGCTTTAGTGCAGAGCAGTGCTAAGTAAGAAGATTTCTTAATATTGGTGATTCTCCCCTGTAACAGCATGGCCTGATTTCCTGTTGTCCGAGCACTGGGAAATGGGAGGAGGAGTTAAAAGAGGAAGATGCAGTGTTCAAGTAGTCCAAGTATTCCTATTTTAATTCAGTCCTGAATCAGTTCCAGTTTTGGGCACTTCAGAATGTTTGTGGTACTCCTCCTGTCGCTGTAAGGATGAAAAAGGAGCAGGCCCCCGGCCGAAGCCATCAGTTGATGATGTCTTGGCTGAAAAGAAAGCATTCATGTGCAGACTAGGAGGGACGGTATTTGAGAAGGTGAAGCAGTTGGTCCTTGCAGCTAGATGTTTTGCTTGCTCAGTGCCAGGAGGCACGGCTGTGTCTTGGGGAGGATGGGAGCACCTGCAGAGGTGTGAAAAGGCACCTCTTGCTACAGTTAGAGCAGTAGGTCGTTGTACGTGGACAGTGCTGGAAAAAGATATGAAATGGAGGAATGATGACTACACAGCACAAACAACAGAAGTCAACTCCTGTGCTGCTCGCCTGCAGCCCAGGAACTTGTAAAAACTTAACTGTGGGCTTAAGCAGTGCTTTTTATTCATATTTGTATGAGTAGTATAACAAAACTTAAAATCTGTGAGACTCATAGTATCACATGATTTCTTTTCCTAGGGTTTGGGGCTTTTTACTTTTTTTTATTAGCTAGAGATAAGTTGCTTTAACAAACATCTGTGCCATTAGCGAAAAGGGAAGGGTTGTGAAATGTCTTTGAGCTCCTATATCTGCATAATAATAGCAGATATAGCACAGGGATGCTGTGTCTCCTTGCTAGATAAATTCCTAGCTGGCTTTTTCTGGTGGCTGCTTAGAGCGTGTTCATTCAGGGAAATAGAAGGTGTATCATGTGGTTAAAATGATAATGGAGTTTATACAGCAAATCCCAGCTATCACTTACTCAGTGGAGGTGGTACTTCCTACTGTGCTACCACCTATGCCAGCAGCCTTTTGCAACATACGATCTTCTAACAAAATCCGGGCATGCTAGAGAAAGGTGGCTTTGCAGTGAACAGTTTGATATTGCACAATATTAGTTATCAGTGGTATAGTATACTTGATTTCTGTGTGAGAAGGTAATGGAGAAAAGAGCTGGTAGATCCTCTGCTGGGGAGCAAAAAACTCGAGGTCAAATGCAACATAGCTTTTTAGATGCTTCTAAGATTTGAGTTGTTTTCAATAGTCCTACATGAAAAAAGGCATTTTTCAGCAGTAACTATAAGGCAGTTAAAACCAAAAGTAGTTAAAAAAAAGTAATTTGGGAGAATGCCTTAAATTAAGACTGGATCTTAGCTGGCCAATAGGAGAGTATTCTCAAATATTACCTAGAGAAAGCTTTTTTTGTGTTTGATTGTTTGTTGTCAAAGCTAAGGATTTAAACCCAATTGTCACTGGTAGTTTTCACGGCGACAAAGCAGCTATTCGTGTTCAAGTGCTGTCACCCCTCGTGGCCCAGAACGTGGCTTGAGACTCCCAGCAGCTCTTATCAAAAACTTTCCTGACGCAGACAGCCTCTTCATTTTAAGTCTGCCCTGCCTTATGTGCTGGTTGTTTTGCACTGTGAAAGACTCAACAGTGAGACGAATAGCTCATTCCAGTGGGACAGCATTGCCTGTGATAAGGAGGTAGAGAGATGACTGAGAAATGTTATGTTAATATTCCCTAGTTTCAGAAAAAAAAATTAGAAAAATAAAGTAGGCTTGCACAATAGCAAAGGTAAGTATGCAGGCACACACCTCGTTTTACAGAGAGCGTGTTGCTTTAGTTTTCGTGATGAGCAGAGGCCACTGGGGAAGCGTGAACTGTGCTCCCACTGGAAAGCTGGGAGAGCACGTGCTTCAGGATTTATCCCCGCGAGTGCCGTCCTCTACAGTGGGGGTGCAGCAGGGAAGTGCAGGCGTCTCTAATGGGATGCTTTGTTTCCACTTTGTATTTTGTTGGAAAAGTATAAAAAAGAAAGGGGCAAAGGCTAGCTGGTGAAAGTGTTAGTGAAGAGAGGCAGAGGAGTTTCCCTCTTTCTAAGTGACTTTTCAGTTCTTTATAAAATCCTACAGATTCCTCATTATCCTTACAAATAAACACCAGTGACAGAATTGCCCTTAAAAATGAAATGATGAATTCAAATTTGAGAAGAGCTTGAGGCTCTGTGCAGTTCAGCTGTTTGAAGAAGAGAGTTGAAATTCTGATTGGGAAATTCAAGCCATTATACGCTGACACATGAATGCCCACACATACCTAATATATGAGTATGTTTCCCCCCCCCAGTCTCCATTTTCTGCACAAATTATCTGTTGAGAATAACTTGGGTGAGAGGGACAGGGTTTTGTTTTCCTGGCAGTAAACATCAAAACCAAGATGAATTTCTCTCCTTGTCCTTCTGTACGTGTGAACGACAAGCTGATCAGCACGCTCTCTGCTTTCCAGTAAGAATGATCACTTAATTCAAAGGAACTGGCTGTGGTGATCCTGTTTGTTTATGATTTGGTGATAATGGCTTGGTAATGGCAGTCTGTAAGTCACGATCAGCATTTTAACATCTTCTGTGGAAATTCCAGAGATATTTATTTTGCTCACTTGGTATATAAAAGCAGTTCCTGCTGAGCGTAATGTGTTGAATATAATTCTTACTCAATTACTAGAAGCGCGCTGTAAAAATTGTTGAAACTTGGTAAGGGAGCTGTAACACACCCAATATGTCTATTTACTGTTTCTCTATTCATTTGTCTTGTAAATTTAGCTGTTTTCATAATTGCAACAGTAGTGCGAGAAAGGGAGTGGGTTGTGATCATTTGTATTTTATGTATTTATGTGTTTTTAAAACTGCCTTTTGTCCTCTCTTTCTTTCTGCAATACGTCTCCATAAGTCTTAGCACAGTGGGATGTAATTGTAGTTTCTTACAGTTGCAAAAAACCTAAGAATTATTGAAGTGTTGCTTTAATGAAAATGATCCTTTTCCATTTTTGAGCTGATGTGTGTAGTTCTAGAAGCTGCAGGAATTAACTATGTTACATGAAATAACTGACATTACAAAGGATTTCACTGTCCAAATCTTTCAGCCTGGCAGGGGGGGAAAAAAAAACCCCAAACTCTTGCTTTTGTGGATTGTTGGTCTTGCCTTTTTGTACAGAGCAAGTTAAACTGTATTCGCCCCTGCTTCAGCTGGGTAGGTGGATCTCCGATAACGTCCGCGTGGGACAGAGTACTTTGTGTGTGGAAATCAAAATGTTGCTTGCGTTCTGCTCAGTTGCACGTTTGGCCTTCTCGGCTAGCCTTGCGTAGTGGAAAGATTATGTTTATTTCTTAGCAGTCTCTGTTCAGTATCTCACACTTCCCTCTTAAGTATCTGGTGTTAGCAACTGCTGGAACTGTGATGCAGACTAAATGAACTATGTATTTATTTATGCAATGGCCTTAGCCTTTTTTTTTGTGGTTTGGTTTTTTGGGGGCCTTCCCCCCCCCCCCCCCCCCCTTCAAATCCAAGCATCACTGTGCATTAAATACACTCTCTTCACTTCCCCTTGTATAAACCACTTGTATAAGCTACGGAGTATTGGTATCTGGGGATTTCCCTGCAGATGGAAAGGAAGCCATGAAATTTGAAGCTACTGGAAAAAGTGGAAACTCAAATCTCGTCAGCTATTCCAGACAGTCTTTGAAACATGAAAGCAAGTTTTATTACAGAGATTAGTTTACGTTACACTCATTTATTAAAACCTAAGGACATCTTTATAAAAACTACTGTATATAAAGACAAGAGCAGTGCAATAGCAGTGTAAAACACATTTTTGGTTTACTTGGCAATCACTTTAGAAAGACAACATGATTCATAATATGAAGTTAGAGAATGCTGCAAAAAATAGGACAGGATTAGATCAAAAACTAGATTAGCAAATCACTGGACACTGGCACGTATTGATTTCAAACATCGAGTGTTATGTAAACAGTATTAATTGTCAATGTATTAATAAAGAGTGAGAAATCACTGTAACCCTAGAATTTCTAGTTAGCTTAGCCTAAAATTTGACTGCAAACTATTAAAATAGACTATTGTACTGTATATATTATCTTCTTAGTAATTTACTATTTATGTAAAAGGACTAGAAGAAATGCCTGTCTTATACAAGAGAATTTTCAAGGCCGAGAAAAGATGTTTCTTCCTGGCGAGTGGGTGAGGTTTTGTATTTGTTGCTTTACTTTTCATACACCATCACTGGTGGCTAAATAGAACTGACTTTAAAAATCACTTTGACATGTTACTTCATCGCCTCTTCAAGTGGACAGATCTCGTGTACAAATTACAACCATAACAAAACTATTAAAACCAGTTATCTAAAATAGCTGCTACAATATGCTGAAGTATACATTAAAAGGCCAGATTGTTTTCACTCTGTGTTTTTTAAGATTGATAACCAGGCACGAAAGATGGTTAATTACAACACCAAGTCCTGCACAAGCTTTATAACTTATCTTTTTATGTTCTACGTTATACACAGCAATTATTAAGAAGTTGGACACTCACTTCTCAGTAAAACTGAAGAGAGAAAATGAGTTGGACAAGGAAGGAGGCTTCTGGAGCATGAAGGTCATTAACAGCCACTGAGACAGACAGCTGCCATTGTTAAATAGGGTGTACAAGGGAATGATACACTTCTGTAAATGTTAATTCTATATCCTTTATTTTTCCAACTATATCAGGATGAACATAGAGGAAAATATATTTCTTTTAGTCCAGGTCTTTTCTTTTAGAGAGATACTGTGTTTGAACCAGTCCCTTTCTGCAGAAATCATTGAAGAATTCATTGCAGTTTATCTGGTTCACCGTAACTGTGACCAGTTAAATGGAGAGGGACATCAGAGCACAGCTACACAGATGGTTGAGATGTTCAGGTGACTGTTTGTCTAGCCAGTGCTCTTCTACCATGTTCCAAATGCTAAGGGGGAAGGGCCGATAGTGATGGTTGTAGGGAAGCACGTGCGGTGCAATATTTCCCCTTAGTTTAAGGCCCAATGAGCATTAGTCTTATTCAGGATCTTATATTCTGCTAAACTAGAGAGGCTATCAGATGATTACAACAACACAATTGATGAACACTTGTTCATCAGCTACAACATGGATTTATCCATAAATTAATTGGTAGGCAAAATCAGAATTTCAGCCAGAGAGTATCTACCTTATATTAACTGGCTCTGTATAGAGAATAAAAGAAAACAAACAAAGAAAAAGCACATCAATTACAAGGTATACATGTACTAGAAGTAAAGCATAAAACTGCTCATTAATAACGCACAATTCCCAAAGGGAAAAAAACCCTTACAAAATACAGTAAGTCACACAAACCAGTATCTAATACAAATTCCTTCATGAACATAAGCTTTTTACAAAGCTCTCTGTGGTGGTCATCACCTCACAATGAAAGTAGGTGCTGGTAGAAGGTGAAAGGAGCAAACAGTTACTACAAAGCGCCAAGGTAAGACCGATTACTGTAGATACGTACTTTGTTGGGTGTCTGCAGGGGTTATGGATCTCGGAGCCGATGTGGGAGTGTGGCAAAGACATGATGCTGGCAGAGGCATGGATGGCATTGCTTCCAGCTACTTGGTTTCCTTTGCTTTTCTTGCAAGTTGGCACTAATAGCACCGCCTTACATCTCACAGGGTTAGCTCTCCCGCCACCAGGAGCACTGATGCTTTCTCTGCCGAAGCTCTCATCATCAAGGAGAGAGCAGTTTGGACTGTCTGCCAGTATCTGCAAGCTACTTATAGCCTGTCTTTGCTGGAGGTCCTTTTTGTTCCCAGCTGAAGTGCTTTGAACAGTTCTGCAATGCTCTGATGATGTATTCTTTTTAGAAAACTAGAATCTCTTAGGTTTAGTGTGAATCAAGGTTTAAAAAATACTGACTCCATTTTATTTTAAGTAAGTGCTACATTTCTCACAAGGTAAAACACTCCAGTTGCACTGTGGCAGCTCTGTTACGGCGCTACAAGTTCAGCTGGATGCAGAGGTGCATACGCAGGAGCTTCTGTGAAGAGTGAGAATGGGCCAGGCCTTAAGCTTACCTAGGACAGGATGGAGTCTAATGCCTGCAGGGTGGCACTCACACCTGTGCCATTTGAATTGTTTCTTACTAGCTGTCACCTGCCCTTACTCAGTGATACTTGGCATTTTTTACTAGTTGGTTTGCAAAGAAAAGGGGTACGCACGTATTGGGCCTTCTTTGAAGACTGGGCACTCCTGTGGTCTCCAGCTTTATTGGGTCTCCCAGCACTATTTATTCCTGCGTGGCTTTAGTCACGTACCATCATGCGCTCCGGTAGCCGCGAATTAGCTCAAATCACTCAGTCGTCTATCCCTTTTAAGTTCAACAGAAGACTAAAATTCACTCAAATCAAAGAGGTACAAAAGGAAAACTTGATTGTTCATTGATAAGGTGTTCCTCATGTTGGTTATACAGTAAAATATATGGTTATTTTAAAGTTATTCAGATTTGCAGGACAAAATATTAGGCATGAAGGATTAATTTGGCATTAGCATGGCTTTGTGTTATGATTTCTAGATGAACTCTGTTTAGCTGTCATTGCCAGGTTCTCCATCTATAGATCTTAAATAATTGAATTTCACAGGATTTGCTTATGTAATTGATACTGTATGATGTTAAAATAAACCTGTCCTGTGGAAAGTTAAGTCAAGCTATTGCAACCTAGTGACCAAGTACTCCACATACTTCTGTGGTATCATCATTGCCCTTCTGGCTTACAAATGAATTCTTAGATTTTTGAGGGGTAAACTCTGAAGCGAGTCAGTGGCTGAAGGAATTGGATTATTGCCTTGTAAAGCAGAGGGACAATGGTATTATTGCTTTTTAAATATATAGTTTGTTGATTTTCTTCTGTTTCTCTTTCAGCTTCAAGGAGTATGGGAGTGGAATGGGGTATCTGTGTTGGTTCTTAATAAAGCTCCCCTCTTCAGGAGGGTGTGTGAAGCTGAAGCCAAGATATGCTCAGATATTTGATGTCTTAGCAGAATCATTGCCAATGATCTTAAAATATGTATGAAGGTTGAAACAATTGCTATCCTGCAGTTTGACTCAATGAAAGGGCTTCACTTACCTTGTAATGCATATCACAATATGGTGAACAGTGATGGGGATTGCCAGCATCTACCCTATTGTGACAAAATATTCACAAGAGAACTTTGGAAAAACTCACATTCAGTATTCTGACACTTAGATTAGGCTCAAATGGCAATAGATGGATGGGGAGGCAAAGAAAAGTTATCTACCAAAGGTTTGTCTTGTGATCTTTTTCCACCTTTGTGTGGATTTGCCAGAGCAACTTAATTTTCTTCCTATTGAGCATTTCCTCAAATATGCTGCTTCCTTTCAGAGATAATGTTGTCAGTCTAGAATTAAAATATTGCTTACAGACTGCTTTCTTCTGGAGACTCTTTCTATATCGTTTGCCTATAGAGGTTGTCTGAATGGTGTTTCTCTTCAGATGACTTGCTCAATCTCCCTCTTGTAGTCTTTCTCTCTCCTGCTTATCCATCATTTTTTCAGCTCTTGTTATTTAGTTGATTTTCTTGAAAGCTGCTCCTTGAAGTCTGATCTTACCTCTCCCATCTTGAGGCACATCAATATAATTTTCTGGAAGACATAAACCACAAATATTCCCATAATGTTTCATGAGCACCCAACATAGAAGTATTTCCTGTAAAGAAAAACTTGTTGTTTTCTCAGTTGTGGGTTTAATTTGGGGAGGCAAGAAAGAGGAAGGAAAAGTGTGAGAAAGAAGAGGTGTTAGGAGGCCTCTGCCTTCCCTCATTGGCTCTATTTGGACCAGTGTGAGCTTGTGTGACATGGATGGTTGCATTCTCCTCTTTTCTTCTATATAGTCAGAGTGGGAGGCTAACCTTGTTTCTCCCTGTTAGTATTAAACTGGTCCTGGTTCTGCAAAATATTAATCACACAGTAGGCGTGCAAGTTGCTTATTCTTACCTGTAACCTGGGGGAACATGGAGTGCTGCCTAGCTCCTGGGTCTGGGTGCACACCTGAGGTGCTGATGATGTGCCAGGCCAACCCGTGGGTAAGCATCATCAAGAGGGAACCCTGGGAACTTAGCAGGGAGGGATATAGAGCCTTGGCTGCTGGAGACAGCAAGGCTATATGCTACATGATAAAAATCAGATTTCACCCCAAATCCTTCTTTCTATATGTATGCCAGTGTACCCATTCCACATTGTGGTGTTGTCTACTACCTGTGAGATGAAAAGATCAAATACTTGCCTGAAAAGGTGAAAGGGGAAATGCGAAGAACTGCTAAACTCTTCCATTTCTACTGCTTGTAGTCTACTCTGAAAGTACAAAGTGCAGAGGGCTTCCTTCTGCAACCATAAATTTACTTTGAAGTAAATCTTATTTCTGTGGATAATCTCACTGGAGCTGTTTACTTGAGTAAAGTGTGTCTCTGACCATATGGTAAAGGCCTTTATCAAATGGCATGGCGTCTTCCTATTGCATTCATTACCAATGAGTGTAGGCATCAGACCAAGCATAGGCTGCTTACTCTAACCCCTATTCCCTTCATATGATGAGAAAATGCACTTCTATGTCCACATATGTAAACGAGTAAATATTATATTCATGTGCTTTCCTCACAGAAATGTTGTGAGTATTCGCCATTTTTTGTTTGCAGTGCCTCCTGGACATAACAGATGCTTTAAATCTGCCCATCTTCACCTTCTGCAGAGTGTGTGTGTGTCACTGGCTATGTGATCTGTCCGTATATGAACTATGGCAGCATGTAGGTCAATTGGCTGAAAGCCCAACTAGGGTAAGGTTTGAGGTAGACCAAGATTACTAATCATAATAATAAATTAAAGCAATGCATCTTTTTGCTCAAGCAGGCAAGCATAGTGGTATGAATGCAAGCTGCTGGAGGCACAATTTGGTATCCTAGTAGCAACAATACTTAATTAACTTCTCCCACCAGGGTTCTTCGCATATTGGGTATTCCCAAGTCTATGTGCTATATTATACATATTACATGCCATTAATGTATAAAATATAAAGAAACATCTAGTTTGGACAGCAGAACATCTGTGGGAATCAGCATGTTGGAGGTTATTTAGTGTTTTACCCATCAAATCTATTCAGTATATGAGGCCTGAGTCTCAACTTTCACGTCAGCATAACTCCGCTGAAAATGCAGCAGTGAATCCGCTCGGAAGTGCAAGGTCGGGTAGGCAGCCACCCGAGCTGTAGCTCAACTGTATTATCTTAATTCCGATTTAGGCATTTCTCACAGTACTGTTAGCCAGGGAGGACTGCTGAGCAGAAATATGCAATTCTCTCACAACTAACTCAGAAGATTTAAGCCTTTACCCAAAACTCAATCATCAAATGAAACCCATGTCAAGGTTAGACAGTTAATTGCTTTCTAATAATCAAATAGCCTAGACAGCCTTATTCATGTTAGAAATACAAAAAATTACTTTGCGTTGTTTTGTTCTGTCACTGTCCTTTTCTGACGTTTGTAGAAGTGGATACTAACAAAACATGCAAACCTGCCTCTTGTGAGGTCTGCAGGCAGATGAAGTTTAAAACAAGTTGTTTATATCTAGAAGAGAGTCTCCTGAGACTTAGTTGTAACTAATTTAAAAAACACCTGGGGAGAGAAAAACTGAAGAGTATGAGCACATACCACGTCTTGGAGCCACCTACGTCCTTCACAGCACCTTCAGTTGTTTCTTTTCACTCTTCTGTAGAGTGCTATGTGTGCTTTAGCTCAGATGAAATGCTTTACTAATCTACAATCTGCAGAATTTAAATCCCTAGATTGTTTGACAGGATGCGGTTTCTTTTAGCTATTTATTTATTTTTAAAGAAATGTTTAGAGATGGAGCAGGTAGAGCAGGCGTTTGTGTGCTCCAGGACAGAATGCAATTTTAAATGTGTCACACCCATCAGCCAGTTACTCTTTCCCTGTACCTGAGAGTCCCAAAGTTGCTCCTGGCCAGATCCTTCTTCCAAGGTCAATGTAAAATCAAGAGTGTCACCAAGGCGGTGTAAAATGAGAGCTCCTGGATCCAAAGACCATCGGAAAGTTTACGAATATTCGTATGCAGCACAGAAGATAAAATATCACTCATGCGAGTAGCTTCAACTCTGCCAGTTCCCCTAATGTGTGTATAAAGCTATGGGAGAACGAGTGGGAGGATGTGAACAGCAGAGCCAGCAACGCATAGACCACACTCAGCTCTGAAAGCCTCTGACATCAAGTGTGAAGTATTCACTCCACGTTTTCCGAGCTCCTGGCTGAGCCTGGTGCCGAATCAACAGCTTCTGCCTGAAACCGAAGCCCGACAGGACAGATGTCAGGCTGAAAGGCCCTCTTCCTCTAGTGAGAAGCGAAGTGTGGTGTGTGACTGACTGATTGATGACTGGACTAGTAAAGTTGAGAGGTACTGCTTCAGATCGTTTTGCAACAGTGAGATCACTGAAAATACTTGCATTTTCCTAAGACAGACAAATGCTAATTTCCATGTGCAGTTAGCCAGCGTGTTATATCTGCATGCTTGGCAACAGAAGCCCTGTATTTGTCACTTGTGGTCACTTCTACAGGATTTTAATTTATTTAGAGCTGAAGTGTGTGCTCTGAAGATGGCTCAGGTTGCTCCTACTCACTAGCAAAGGTTACCGTCATTGTGTAGCACCCCAGATCGCCATCGCTCCTCTACCTGCCTGCTCAGTGAACAGCACCCAGTCAAGCTGCATTGATTTTCATTGCCCGGCAAGGAAGTAGCTAACTAAAAGATTGCCTCCTTTTCCACAGCAATGACTTTGCATGGCGGCTTAGTTCCGCTGGAAAAAATGACATCCATTAATAATGAAGGAATGATTCAGAGCCTCTGGAGACAAGTCTTTTTCAGGGACTTTTGTCATTTTCTGACAAATGAAGTAAACAGTTGCTGCATTCACCGTTCCAGGGCCTCTTGCTAAGTTAGTGTTCACATAAAAGTGCCATCAATCACCACAGCCTCTTCAGACCTCAGATAACAAAGCAAACGGTCTCCGCAAATGTCCAGATCTCGCTCTGGCATAAAATTGTATTACACTGATCTAAGCAGACCTACATTGATCTCTGCCTGTTGACGTTCTGCTGCAATGCCTTCAAATCTGGTCACGCTGGGAGTGGAAGAAAAGCTTTTGCTCTCTCTGTTCATCGGAAAAGCTTGGATACCAGGCTAACAAACAGCTTTCTGCAATAAAGCAGCCCTTGGCGGATACACCGATTATTATAGGCAATAGGAATGTCCTCCCTCCCCATAAATGGAAGGACAAGGGAGGACAAAGCACAACAGACTAGATTTTGAAAAAAGCCTCACAAGATTGAAGGGAAGGATATGAGAAATGAATTGCAGAACAAGCACCAAATGAAAAGCAATTCAGGTGTCTAAATATATTACAAACCAGAAAGGAATAGAACATAATCTAATCCCTCTGCCTGTGGAGTCTGCCAAAGAGCAGGGAAATAATTTTCATAGCTTGGCATCTGTACACTCCTATGTATACACAGTATATAATGTTATATCCAAAATGTATGCTGAAAGGCTGCTCGGGTTACCAAGTCTAATTCTTAAAAGTTGCAAAATGCCAGAATGAATGCTGCTGGTGCAATCTCAGTTTGGCCCTCTTGTTTGCGTGAAAGAAAGCAGAACATCTCAGACTTTTTAGGTGGGGCTCGTCATCTTTTTTTCTTTAGGAGAACGTCAAAATAGCTGAACGATTCAGGTTTTTCCAATGTAGGGGAAACTTCAACAGCAACAAAAATTTGCTTCAGGTTGGCTCAATCCTGAAGAGGTCGAATGTTTCAATTTTTTTGAATTGATTAGAACACTTCAACATTAAGCAGTGGCATTGGATGTTGCCATCTTGCCACAAAGGAGCGGTGGTTTGGCCCCGATTTTCATCCCCAGGCTGAGTGATCTTTTACTGGGTTACATCGCTTTTGATGCAGCACAAATTCTCCTCTGGTCTAGCTGTGAAATGCGTCATGGCATCTGCATGAGGTCAGAAGAGAGGACTGCCTTAAATGGTGGCAAATCAATTTTGTTGCAGCCATTATGTAAAATGACCACCATCACGGGTAGCCATCGCTAATGTTTCTAAAATAATAGCTGGCTCAGCGAAGATAGACATCTGGTGCTTCAGAGTTTAAACAAAACCCAGGCACTGGAAATTTTCAACTTGAAAAATGGACTCTGAATTTTCAACTCCAGTGGTATTTCTACTGTAGCTGACAATTCTGCAAAGGTGGAGAGAAATGTCAAAATATGTTTGAAAAAGAATACCTCAGGAAGGTGTTAGGGCTTAAACAGAATAGATGTGCAACACATCCCAGATTCATCAGAGTTAAGCAACCCCTTACCTGCAGAGCTAAGAGAAGACAATGGAAATACCTGGGATGTGTTAAGAATGAAACCAGAAGCTTCTGCCCTGGTGGGTGCACTCTTGGTGGTTGGGGGATGCATAAATGGGGCAAAGTGAGAGAATCCCTTTGCTAAGTATTCAGAAACGTCTGGGACGCTTCTATCCACCAGTTGTTAAGAAAACCTGTGGGACTTCATAACAGACCCATAAGCCCCAGGGAGGCACGGGACAGACGGGCTTGTTAAATCTTGATCATATTCCATGGAGACATTTTGGAGGGGTTCCTATTTGAGGGCAGGTACCAACTGTATTAAGCTGGCGGCCCATGACTTACCTAGTGCAGGCGTGAATGTCAACTGGAAAGGTTATTGCATGCTCTGATTAAGCATAGATAGAGAACTGTGAACCACAACTAGCCCGAGTCATGGATCCGGGGTGTAACACCAGAATGCTCAGGAGATTAAGCCGTTCCCTGTCAGTTCAAGAGAAGACTTTCTCAGCAGGATTTCTCTGCCCTGCTGCTCTTTTGGAGGACATAACCTACCCTTTTTTTTATCATAGCTTGTGAATTGCTATCCTTATTTAAGAGCATCAGGCAAAAGATAGGTCGGTTGCAACAGTGAGTGGAAGAGCATGCATTTAGCTGGTGTCTTCTGGAAAGACGAGGCCTACTTACAAGTCTTCTGCGACATGCCCTGAGCAGTGCTGGGATATGCTATGTGCTGCAACATACTCAAGGCTATCAGGAGAGAAAGCTTTTGCTGGGGTGGGTTAAAGATTATACTAAGTTCACAGTAGTCCTACTGAAGCACCAGAAAGCCTGCTTTCTATAATTGATGCTGGGAAAGCCATAATCACATGAGAGATGCTGTCTGCTCCTATTGTTACTTTGAGGTGGGAAGAACCATTTGGATTATATGAGTTTCCTTTGGATTATGCTTACAGCAATGTATTTGCTCATGCTACAATGCATTAGCATCAGTACAATGCATACTGGATGAGGAACAAGAAGTCAGGCACAAGGCATGAATGGGACCAGCCCAAAAGTACAGGTGGAATAGGTCCCACCTACCAGTCACTGGAAATGGGGCTGCATGTTACCTGTCAGACTGTTCTCCTCCCTTCCACCTGGGAAATACAGGTGGCAAATAGGCATGTGCTTACTTCCATTGCGCATTCAGAGCAGAACAGCCAGTCCGTGTTATGGAAGGTAATTATCACCTAAAGGCTTAATATGTTACAAAAGTGAATGCTGTCAGCTGTCTTAGATATTGGAGCATTGTAGCAATATATTCAAGAGTAGCAATGACTGAATTTTTAGAATTTTTAGAATGCTGAGAAAGAGTTACTAGGAAAAGTTCAAGTGCACAAATTATGAAGCAGTGCAATTTTTAAGAAATTTTTATTTTAATAATTTGTTACAAGTGTTGGTAAATCTGCCTTTTAAATTGCTCACTTAATTTCTTAAGAATCTCGCCTCTTTTAGCCTGGACTAAGCTTGTATAACTCCCATAAGGACTGGGGGATATAAAACAAACTGCACTTTACATCACTGCTGAGAGCTGCTCACTGGCTTTACAGGAGCTTTAGAAACTTTGGGAAGAACTTGCGTTCCCAGGGGGTAGGCTGGCTTGGGCACTTGTATGGGAGAAGGAGCTGCTGGTGGATGGCAGGTACCTGCTGGCCAGGTCCTTGGTTGTGCTGCTCTCCTGCAGACAAAAGGCTGGTGGGTCAGGGGAGGTGCAGGGGTACTCTCCATACCAGAGGGACATAGAGCAACTTGAAGTATTTACACTCTACTGCTATTTATTTCCTAGCTAAATCTAAACTCAAGGCTAAGACCTGCTAATTAATGACAGCCAAGCCCCGCAGTGCTGTCACACCTGAGATAAGGTTACTCACACCAGTGGAGGGTCTTCGTTTGCCTCTTTAAATTACTTTTTAATTTCATTCTATGACTTCTTGTTGCTAATGTAGAGTTCAAAGATGGTTTTCAGAGGAACACTTTGTGTATAGCTCGTGTTTGGGCTTCATACTGGTGGGTCCATTGGTTCAGTCTTGTGTTTAGGGCAGCGCTCTGAGCTGGTAGCCAGAGAGCTGGGAAACAAATTGCAACCAGTTAGAAATTGCTTCCCAGCTCTCCCCTGCAATGAAGCACCGGTGCTGTTTTTGGCACACCATATGGTCTCGTTACCGATGATCTGGCTGCTTTTTTGGTAAGTGAAGCCTGGGATCTGCTTGGATCCCAGGTCTGTCTCACAGACGGATGCGGGAGGAGACTTGGCACTTGGAGTGAGCCTGGAGAGCTGCTGCAGGCGAGGACTTGCCTTCCCCACCTCCTCCACCAGAACTGTGGGTGTTGAAACAGCAGCTGGCTTAACTTTTGTTATGAATATGGCTGCCTGGCTAACAGACCAAAGCTAAGAGAGAAAACGGGTTTCCTGTAGAGTTTCTGGAATATCTATAATTCTACAAATTAAATACGTCTTTTGTCCCATCAACTGGGTTGGGTGGGAGAGGAATGAAACCACACAGGATACAATTTTCTCTGTTTTTTACTAAAGGCCATATTTTACAATTCTCACTTACAAAGAGCAGTGATGTGAAACCAATAGGGTTGCTAACATAAATAAATATTACTTACTGTGAATAATGGTTTCTGAAGTAATCCTATGCTTCTGAAAGTCAAGTATTTTTCAATTAGTAGCCATGTTTTTCATTTGATAGTTCCTAAAATGGTTGATACTCCTGAACACAGTTCTGGAAAGTAAAAACATCCAGTTCTCTTGGAGAATTTCTGAGGTTTTTTTTTAAAGGAAATATGAAGCATTCAAAGTTCTGATTTATGAGTGCTGCATAGAGGAACAGATGAAGTTTTGAGGACATAAATTGAAAGATGATCACTGAAAAGCTGCATGTGTCTTCCTTCGCTGAAGCGTTGCAGTCTGATTTTTAATGACCTGAAATGTTTTCTTCCTCCTCTTAAGGTTGTTTCAAAAAAATACTCAAAACACCCCGGGGCCTTCCAAAGCATCTTAAAAGTGTGGATGGCCAATTACAAGTAAAACTGAAAGTGAGCTGGACTTATTATTTTGCCAGACATCTATGAAATCATCAAGTCACTACCAGGGTGCCTGAATCACATGCGTCACTTGAGGCTGAAATTCATCTGGCTGATTGTTGCCAAATTTTCCTGTAGGCTAATGTGTGGCAACCATTAAATAACTGATACACCTGAAGGCAAATTAATATGCATGGTTCACCTCCCCTGGTTTTGCTATGTATACAGTTTGAACTGCCTTCAGTTTTTTTCAAGACTGCAATGAATCACAACGCCAAACTTAATAGGGCTATCATGTAATGAACTCAGACTTCTTGTTCCACTTGAGACTGTGCTCACTTTCACATATTTTCAGCTAACTGGAGTGACCAAATAGCTTTAATTGCATTCCTGTCATAGAGGAAGATGACTTGAGATATTTAGACATGGAGAGGCCAAGAGGAACTATTGCTAGAGGCAAGATATAGTATTTGTTTGCCTGCTTCTTTATTGTCTGGGGCAGGCATGTTGCTTTGGAAAGGAGATTATTGCTATGTGTAATTTAATGGCCTAGATACTATAAGTGAGTTTCATCTCACCTAACTTTAGACATCAAAATGGTTAAATGTCTTCAGAGAGTCACCTCAGGCTCCATTATTGTCAACAGAAAGCAACAGGCACCTCTGCAGAGCTACTCTCCTCCTCCTGGGATAAGTGTCAAGTTGGGTGAGTGACGCTGCGGGGACTCCCCCTTGTCCTTACTGGCTCCAAAAGAAACGGACGGGTAATCAGTTCAGGTGCAGGTGCTTAGAAGTCCCACGGCTAACTTAGGGAATGAGTAGTTCCACTGCCTCCAAAAACTGAATTGTAAAAATGTGTAACACTAGGATGGATTTCTGTTACCATCATGTTCAGTCTCATACTGCCACATGCAAATATATAATCTTCTATGTAAATATATCCAACCCTGTGCTATTTACAATCCAGTACCACTAAATGGAAGTTGTTCTGTAGTTTCCATATTCTGGTTAGAAACCTTCTTCCCTCATGTTTATTCATGAGCAGATTTGATTCATGTGTTTAAGACCTATAACACACTAAAAGATTTTGATGGAAAAACCGAGGCCTGTAGGTATTTCCCCACCTACAGCTACCTCTGGAAAGAAAAGCAGCTTCTTATCCTACTTGTGGATGAGCAGTCTCAAAGATATTTTTTTTTCCCTTCTTTCTCCAACTTTCATTGGCTGAGTGGCAGGAAAGGTGCATCCCTGAGGCTTGTGACTGTAGCACCCCAAGAGAGCATTCTTTGGAGCAGGGCTTGATACTCAATTTTTTTTTGCATAGTGAAATCTCTTGGTACTGCTGTAAAAGCTTTTAAAAAAATCAGTGAACCTTTGAATATTTCTGCATCAGTGGTAAGGACTGAATTATCTGAATGTCTCTGATTTTCAGCTCATCCCAATTTCCCAAAAGCTCATGTTACCAGCTTTCAAAATCTGTTCCCACAAAGGGACTTTGACATACCTAAGATACTGAAGTATTCTTCACATTTGCTGAGCTCTTATACAGCAGTGTCCACCCATACATCTAAGATCCAAGAGAGCACAATGAAAAGTACAAGAGGCTTTACAAGAGCATGCCCTTCTATGTAAAATTCAGGTATGTGATATGAGAAAAAGGCCTCCTTTCATGCTGGCTGACAATTTGAATTTAACAGACCTGCTACAAATTGAAAGCCAGGTTTAAAAAGCAAGCAGTAAAACCTGCCATGTGATTTATGATGTAGCTTGCTAGGACACTGCCACTCCGTCCTTACGCCATCTCCTAATGCACCCAAAAACTTGACTAGGGATATTTTAAAAACTCCAAAACTTTGGTATAACAGTAGTGCCTGATTCAGAAAGAAGAGCAGTTACAGAGTGTGTCCTTTTATTAAGCCTTGTGACCTCTCATTTTTTTGTAATTCCTTTGCCATACAGTGACCAATAATTTGTTTGTAAATGAAGGACGTAATTTAAAAGGATGTTTATGCAAGCTATACTCAGTGTAGAGTATCTTTACTCACGTGGATGCTCAATTCCAAGTGTTGTAACAAGTCTTTGCAATTTACAGCTGAGGTTAAATGCAGCTTTATCATACAGGATGATGTATATGGTTTGTACCTTGACATTAATTGAGCTGTACAGAAAAGTTAGTAAGTGAAGGAGAAATGTGGCCATATGTAAGGAACTATGTGCATATACGTATAGTTATATGAGTACACATGCACGTGTTTATGTATATATGTGTATATATGTATCATTTATTTATCTGGCCCACAGTTTCTGTATATAACCTCCCACATTTTATATATAACTGTAGCTTAGTTTCTTGGTAAAATTCAAGAATGAACTACTGAGCTAAACAGAAGTAGGCCACCCTACATCAGGCGACTCTCCTGCTCCTTTTATTATCTCTTTTTGCCCCAGTGCTCTTTGCCACCTTGGCATCAGCAAAATTCAATCTATTAAGACTGCTGCCTAGTATGTCCTGAAGTCCAACAGAGGATAAAACCAAACACATTGATGGAAATTGAACTGTTGAAACATGCTGAAAGGGGGGAAAGGGGTTAGTCAAACATTAGATTAGAGTGTTTTGGTACCATTTGCAGAGCTTCAAGGTGCTGACTTCTTTCAAGGCCCATGGAAGTCAATAAAACCAAAAGCCACTGAGATTTCAGGGGATTTATGTTAGAAGCAGCAGAAGAATTTTTTTCTAAATTAGAAAGAAGGCGGCAAAGTTCGTTTCCAAAGCAGATCAGATTAATATACTGCTTGAACCGGATCTCAGCTGGATCACCCACAATTCCTAATAACGCTCCAGGCTCTTCATTCCCCCGGTAGCAAGGCGGGCACTGCAGGGGCAGAGGGGGCAGAACAGCGGTCCTGAAGAGCAAGGTGGCCAGTTCCCCATGCCCGTATCCAACAACTGCCTAGCAGCAAGGTAGGCGGTGAGCCCCTCTGGACACTGGAACTGTTCCTCAGTCCCCACCTAGCCTCTGCATTTCATTTGACTTACTAAGTTACTCCCCTTTCTTTCTCCCATTTCCATTTTTCTCTCCTGCACATTAAAACGCTTCTATAATAACTGCTGCTTCCTCCAGCAGAGCTGAAACAAGATGCGTGTGCCGCTTCCCTGTGCCTCGCCGGAGGCTGAACTTGCTCCAACTGCAGAACTGTCTATTTAGGAGGGAGGAATCTGTTTCAGCACTGGAATTCTGATCCCCAAACCTGTGGTTTAGCCCCAGGTTGTACATTTACTCCCAGTTAAATCAGCTTTTTTATTTACCTCTGCACAATACAGGAAATACTTTCATTTCTGGAAAGAAAATGCATATTAATGGCATATGGAAAAAAATGTATTTCTTGAAATAGTTATTTCTTTTACCAAAGAGGTTTTTTTTTTCTACTTTCACTTTTCAGTATTAAGAAGGCTAGTCTTCTGAGTCAGAGCTCAAGAAAAAATATGTAGTAATTACTGTGTTGATTTCAATGTAGGATGAAACAGTCATTGTGTTTCCTGTAATTGTTCTTAACTGTGTATGATTTTTTTTTTCCTTGACTGAATTTGTGTGGCCTTTCTAGCAGTATGAAATCTAAAACTACTTCTTTCAAAAGAAATTTCTGAAGATACTTCAAAAAAAGGGCATGGAACAGCTTTTAACATTAACAAAATTATCAACATTTAAAAAAATAGGAGCAAAGCTGTTGCAATTTAATCTGGTTACTGTTTGGCTTCCTGTTGTAGATCCAGTGTATGTTTCTTTGCACATAACCATTCAAGCAATAAATAATTTTTAACTTTGTTTATTTGTAGTTAGCAGCAGAAGGGTAAAACACCTGCAGCACCATCACTGAAACAGCAGTACATGCTGGAAGAGATGTTAGAAAGACAATTCTATGCAGAAATGTCTCTTCCCTCTTTCCTCCCTGCCTTTCCCATGTAAAAAGCCATAGGAGAAGCTGACACGTGTTGAGATGTGTGAAGAGAAGAGGCCAAGAAGACCCTGGACAATTTCAGCAGAGTGCAAGAGGCAAGAAAACAATTTCTCTTTCGTGGTTATCTATCTGAGCTGTATTGCCAGCTTTACAAAGAAACATGCTTTGATGCCAGTGGTGGAACTGATTTATTATTCTTAAATTGTCTCACAGCTGCATCTAGATATTGGTCTGCTGGGGCATAAACGTCCTTTGGCTGCAATAGGATCTTGGTGCGTGGATCAATGACAGTATATGACCCCTGCTGAGTAGCATTTCTTGAGTCACAGAGAAAGAAAAACAGTGCTTGCTTGGCGTCATCGGGCTGAGGTATGCCACTTGGTATGGCTTGGTTTGAATGATAATTTATGAAGCATGGAAATTTTTGTTTTGAACAATTATGACTGCCAGCTGGTGGGTTATTCTCTGTTTGTTCTACATTATTCTTCATTATGTGCTCATTTGTTTGCATGTGTGTGCACGTTTTCTACTGTGGATCTATTGTATGCTCATTTTTTCATGGCAGACATTTAGGCTTCTTGCAGTTGCCCAGTGATGACTGTGGTTTTCAGGTGTGCACCTTAATATTAGATGAGAGGCAGAAAGACCGTAACAATGCAGAATGAATAATTCAACAACAGCTATCACATGCACACACTGTAACAGAGAATCCTGCTGTGCTGTGTCAATATTCTTGTGTCCACTATAATCTCACAGCACTTCCAAATAAAAAATTGGAAGCCAGTTACTTACACACAAAAATGTTCACCTCTTTTGCTCTGCTACCACCACTGGCTTTCTGTGACTGCAGAACGTGAGAGACGAGGATTTGGCAGGTGGTGCCGAGATGACACTTTGCCCAGAGATTTCCATTCTTTGGTGTGATTATGCAATCACGGCGCAGTCCCACTGGCATCAGCAGCTATTATGCAGCAGCTGCATAATCAGGCGTTTATTGGAAGAGGTGGAGAGGAAGAAGGCCGCATGTTTGTCCCCTGCGTTCCCTAACGGCAGAGGACGAAACAATTGGGAAAAGCATTGTGTGATTTTTGATGTGCAGCTGTTGGCTTGTGTTTTCTGACTGCTCTGTAAGTCTGACGAGAATGCGATGCTTGGGTCACAACAACCCCATGCAATGCTTGGGGAAGAGAGGCTGGAGAGCTGCCCAGCAGAAAAGGACCTGGGGGTGCTGGTTGACAGCTGGCTGAATATGAGCCGGCAGTGTGCCCAGGTGGCCAAGAAGGCCAACAGCATCCTAGCTTGCATCAGAAATAGCATGGCCAGCAGGACTAGGGAAGTGATCGTCCTCCTGTACTCGGCGCTGGTGAGGCTGCACCTCGAATACTGCATTCAGTTTTGGGCCCCTCGCTACGAGAGGGACATTGAGGTGCTGGAGTGTGTCCAAAGAAGGGCAGTGAAGCTGGTGAAGGGTCTAGAGAACAAGTCTTATGAGGAGTGGCTGAGGGAACTGGGGTTGTTTAGTCTGGAGAAGAGGAGGCTGAGGGGTGACCTTATCACTCTCTACAACTACCTGAAAGGAGGTTGTAGCAAGGTGGGGGTTGGTCTCTTCTCCCAAGTAGCAAGGATAGGACAAGAGGAAATGGCCTGAAGTTGCGCTGGGAAGGTTTAGATTGGATACTAGGAAAAATTGCTTCATCGAAAGGGTTGTCAAGCACTGGAACAGGCTTCCCAGGGAAGTGGTTGAGTCCCCATCCCTGGAGGTATTTAAAAGACGGGTAGATGTGGTGCTTAGGGACATGGTTAAGTGGTGGACTTGGCAGTGCTAGGTTAATGGTTGGACTTGATGATCTTAAGGGCCTTTTCCAACCTAAATGATTCTATGATTCTATGAAAACTGATGTTGGTGTGAATCTTCTGGGAACACAGCCTCACACATTCCTCAGATAAATCAGATTTTGAAGAGCTCCTTAGGGTCCTCAGTTTGGCTTCCTGTTCAGACCTAGTTTCCCATCCAGTGACTCTTGCTTATATTCCATGAGCCCCCCCCTTGCCAGTTTTAAAATCACAAGTAATGGGTACGCTGCTGCATCTCAAGACACTTCCTTGCTGAATTGCCAACTTTGAAAAGAAATGTACATGTAGGTGAGATGAATCCCACTCTCAAACTTCAGCTGGTTAAATGTTAGTGACTTGTATAAGCTCATCTTCCAGCATAACATCAAAAAAATCAATGAAGAGAAACTTCCAAGTGATTCAGTCCATCCTAAGAGAGGTGGGCTGAATAGCCCTCTGGAAATGCCTCTTTCAATGTGTTAGTGAGGATGCCTAAATAACTCGTAGATGCTTGACTCTTAGATTGCTAAATTGACTGAGGTTAATCCTGCTCTTTATCACTGGTCAAGATTTGTATAAATTGATCTTCCAGGTATTGGATCTTCCTCTGTCTTTGTTTGGTACAGTCCTCTATTATCTGAAATCTCCTTGTCATGAAGAATTTACAGACTGGGATCAAATTGCCTTTTAATGTTCTTTTATCCTTGAGCTTCTTAAACTTCTCACAGTTTGACAGACTTTCCAAAAGTCAGATAAGCTCTGCAGCTTTTTCTGAATGGTTTCCCATCTGCCATTACAATTTTTTCTGCAACAGGCCCTAGTGAAGGTGACATTTCCTTCTAGCAGTCTCACCACTTCTAGTGAGATAACAGCTCCCACTTCTAACTGGCATCTCCTCTTTATATACTCAAGAATTTTGTTAGCTTGCTTAGCCATCATACTGTATAGGAAACTGACGGTGGGTTACCTATTGTATTACTGGATATTTCAAGTGGTTCCAGGATACTCTATATCAGTGATGCCTACAACAGAACACTAGAAAGCGAGTTGTGCTGTTACCCGAACTTATGTCCCTGTTTTTACTACATAATGTAAAATGTGCAATCTTAGTGTTGTGACACGTGAACTTTGTTGCCCAGGTAGGTGTGCTACGTTTCAGAAACCAAAGCAGAGCACAGTATAATCAGTCTTTAAGAGCTAGATTACAGCCTGTTGTATATTTGATCTTTGTAATGCATTTGCAAATTTTCATAGAACTACAGGAGAGACATGTGTAGAAACTGGACGCAGTGCCAAAAGTTTGTGAATCCTTTAATGACCCCTTCGTCTTCTCTTAGCCAGTCTACTAGAACCTTGCCAAAGCACCAGATTACATGCTGCACTGTGGGAGCAAATCTACTCACGTGCTTCCATGTGGACTCCTCATAGCATCTCAGGTAAGGTGCAAAACCCAACTAGAAGAATCAGTGTTTGTGTGTAGAGCAGGTTGAACCTGGGACTGTCGGAGCCCAAACCTACAGACTTCTACATGCCTCCACAGTCCCAGGATTACTGCCTCCTAGATATGAAGGAGGTACGATCCTCTGGAAACTGCAATATGAGACGTGGTGTGGGGAGCAATTTCTTGCTGTTACAGTATTGGAAAATTTACAAAATTTTACACAAATTACAATAATGGAAGTATTGTCAAAGACTTTCAGCGTGGCCCTCAGTAACCAGCTAAGCTTTTCCATCTCATCTGTCAAATGGAAGTAACAAAACTTGGCTAGCTCACATAAGCACTGTGTGGATAAATACGCCACAGCCTATTAAGTACTCATTTACTTCTACAGTATATAGAAGCAGTGCTAACTCCAGCGATAGCCAGTGGTCATGAGAACTGCCTTTAAGAAAGACAGGGAAACGCTAGCCAATCCCCTAGCTAATTTTTACAAATTTTGTTTTTTAAACATTCTAGACCATGTTTGCACTAATCTAAATAGAACAAAGGAAAAAAGAAAACGAGGCAGGGATTGCCCTCGCAGGTGAAATTTATTAGTGTAAAGATTAGGACTCAAAATGGGAAGATCTGGATTACTCTTGTCACTACCCTAATGCTTAAGAAGCTCTTTTTTCCTGTTATCTCACTTGTCTCTAACTCCTCCAAAACGTGCCCCTTACAGCCAGCATCATCTTGTGGACTTTAAGTATGGTTGTTGGACTGCTTCAGGTATTTTTACTTCTGCTTTATGTATTTCCAGGGAAAAGACAGGAAGAGTCAACCTGAGCAAGAGCTGGCAAATGCCGAACCAAGTTGTTTTTTTTTTTTTTCAATAGCATCACAATTAGGTTGTATTTTTAACACATCCACAAAAATGCATCCACTTTTTTGTCTTTAGTTGTTCATGCAAACAGTGCGGCTCTTTTTAATTGGGACACCATTTTTGTTGTGGGCTCTGAGAGGCTTCAGTGAACAGTAAAAAAAAAAAGTCAACTCCCAGCCCCTCATGTAATTTTCTTTAAAACGTCTTAAAATGCAAATTAAGCAGGCATTTTTCCAGTTAATTTCAGTTGTTAACTTCAGCAGCATAAGAGAAGTTTGGGAGGTTTTTAGTGATCCAAAAGGGTGAACTCTGGCTGCTTTCCAATCACAATTTCTTTAGAACTTTTTAGGTGAAACGGTGCTGGAGATGAGCTGTTAGCATAAGAATGTTAAAAGGTGCTGGGTTCAGCAGCTCCCTATGACTCATCACTTTTCAGAGATGAGATGTTGGGAATGCAATAGAAAATAACTTGCCTCCCCTTGTCTGCATGACTGATTAAAATCTGTATCACTAATCAACATAGAATATAGTTAATGACTGTTTAATTAATTTACTGTAATTTTTGATGAAGCTCACTGCAATCACTTTTCCACATGCTAGTAACAATTTTCAACAGAAAGAAGGCAGCCGGTGCAGCGTGTGCCAGCTCTCAGAGCAGCATCACTTTAATGACTGCAAGGAGTTGCTCCAATACAGAATTCAGCTCAGAGATATGATTAGCTACTTAATACACACAATTCCCATAACTACAAAGGCTCCTTTGTGCACAAACTACTTGACTATGTAGCAGAGCACCAGTCTTTCAGAAAGAAAAATTGTAGCTGGACCTTGTCCCCTTTTAGATTTGAGCCCAACAGTCGTTGTTCTGCCAGGTGATCGCATGAACCGCTGTGCAAACACCTTTCCATCACTGCTTTTAACACTTACTAAATGGTTATGTCTCCACAATCGTTCCACCTTTGAGATTTTTTGGAGCCTAAGGAAAGGTTACCAACACATATAAACATCAGGAAAAAGATTACCCTATTGGGGAGTAAAGTGAGGTAGCTTATTTATTTCATACGCAACCACTTTTTACAGTTATTTTTACCCTCCTGTATTTTATGATGGGTGCCCAGTTTCCACCGTTTAATCCTTTGATGCTGCTCTGTGGAGACTACATAGCATTGTGCTGATTAAACTCATTGATGTTTAAAGTAATGTGTCTCACTTGTTCTGTTTTGGGATCACGTTATCACCTGATATGGGACTAACAAACAGCAGCAGCATTTCTAATTGTGTTCCAGTGACATTTATCATATTCCTGCCATTTAATGTCTTAAACTGGTTTTAACGCTTTAGCATTTCCAGTTTCCAAGAAACTTTTTATACTGGATTTCAAAGTCTTTTCAGAGGCATGTTTTTTTCTGCAATGAATAGATTTTCTTCACAGTTATGGTTGTAGATATCTGTGTATGTGTATTTACGACAGTGTTGATCATGTAACTTCTCCAAAACCTTTTAAGTTCTTGAAAATTGTTTGCTGATTGACATCAGCATTCTCTCATGACTTAACGAACAGTAAAATGACTCCAATGTTTCTCAAATGTCAATGCTTTTTGATCTATTTTCCTTTTGAGACTTAAACAGCCATATATCTGATATCTTCCCAATGATGAATAAACTGACTGTGTCTAATTGCTGGCCTTTTCTTGAACTGTGCAGTGAAACATCATTGTAAAACCAAGGTCATACAAACATGTTTTATCGCTTTTCTGATGAAATGCCTAATTGCTTGCTGCAGTTGTCTTTGTCATGATCTAATCAGGGAACAGTGACAAAAAAAGTAATGATGTGGCAGATCCTTGACCTCAGCTCTCACTGCAAATAATTGTCTGACATTGTTACCATTTATAGTCATGCATTCAGCATTATCACATAAGCTTTTGATGATTTCATTACTGTCTGGTATTCCATAGTATGCCATTATTTCATGTAGTAATTTTAGCATACTCTAAAAGATCTTCTGCAACCCCACAGAAGGATTATTTATTACATATGGCTTTTTGTTTAATAATAACTCTGAGAATAATAAAGTGGTCTGTACACGATCTTCAGCTCTACTACCTGCTTGTTCCTCCTTGAGTTAGGGAATTATCTGTTTCTTGACATCCAAAATATATGCTGGGAGTTGATTTTCCAAGACACTGAAAGCAATAGGATTTTACTTCAGAAACTCTTACTTTTTTCTTCTTCTTCATTCTCACTTCTGTTAAAAGCACCGAGCGTACACAGATAGCTGTTTTGCAGGTGTTTTTAGTAGTTCTCTGGGGCATAGACTACTTAGGATGGACAGTATTCTATCCATCATTTTCTTTCTTTTTTTCTTTTCCTTTTTTTGAAAAGTGCTTTCTTTCCATTCAGAACTCTGAGTTCTGTCGCAACTGTTGCAACTTTGCATAAAGAGAGGAAGGCTTGCCTGTTTACAGCATTAGCTCTAGCTCCTGAACACCTCCCCTTTTATTTCTTCTACCACTTGCAGTATCTTTGGCCGAAGCTGTTCATTCTCCCTGTCATTTGCTATCAATCTGCCTTATTTAGTCTCTAGAAAACTAAACGCAATTAGTTGAATTTTATGAATGTAATACAAGTTTTGGTCCCTGCCAGTTAAAGCTTAATACAGCTGAGACTGCGTAATTCAATACAAGGTATGGGAGCTACTCGCTGCTTCGTACCTTTGCCTTTGCTAGTCTAGATCCAGCTACTCTTAAAAGCATGTCAGAGACAATTAGGCTGATTTTCAGTTACATTTGTATTTACAGATCTAAATCAATCGGGAGTGATTGTGAGCGCCTGACTTAGCTTTTTAAATGCAAACGTGAAGGTGCCATCAGCCAGCCTGGACACCTTTGATGTGTTATTGAGAGAAATGGCCAGACTGCATGAACGTATGCGGGTATGAAGCTCAGCTGTTGCACTCAGCTGTACTTGCAAAGTGGCTGGGGCTGTTTTAAAGCTTCTCTGTGATACTTCAGAATCTAAGTAAGTGAGGAGCTTGAGAATAACCTTGCTATTTTATTTTTCAGTGCATATATAAAATGTGTAAAACGTGCATGTGCTATTACAATTACTATTGAGCATCTGGCACCTAAGAGGATGTAAGGGGTAGGAGTCCTGTAACTACTAAAATAACTACAGAGTTTTTTTAAAACTAGGTGGTTTCTATTGTGACAGAAGATGGAATTGGTTGATAAAACTTGGGATGTCATACTCATTCCTCTGTGTGATGCTGTAGCACTGTAACATTATGCAGTGCAATTGTGGGCTTAATTGCAGTCTTCTGATTTCACATGAATTTTACGCTGCTATCTGCTACTTCAGTAGTGTTATCCTGTATTTGTTATAATTTAGATGAGGTAACAATCTTGCTGCAAAAAGTTCTACTCAAAATATATGAGAAAATTTAAATATGGAAGATGTTCACAACTGGTTTCCAGAATTTTTACTAGCTTTCATTTCTCAGTGTGCAGAGTTCATTTAGCAATAGTCTTCAGATAACCTTTTAACTACTCACTTTTGTTCTAATTGCTATTTTCTGACAATGCATTGCCACATTTAAGTTAAGTTAAATCGCTTCAACTGTACAGTCCATTTAAAAGAAATACTTTCCTGAAGCTGATGGATGTGACAGTCCCAATTTGATGGAAACGCCGAGAACCAGCTAAAACAGGGAATATCAATCAGCCCATATCCAATGAATCCGCAGTTAACAAGAATGTAGAGAAATAAATGTTTCAATATGGGGTCTATAATTTACAGAGCAAAAGGAAAAGGAGAATAAAGCATGAAATGAACAATATGTATTACATATGTATAACAAAAGATGCAGTGCCTGTCAATATACACAAAGATTGCCTATATTCAGATTGAGGTGGACAGAAACCTTGCATATTGGCTTAACTTCACATGCTAATGGCGAATTTCTAAATAAAAGGAAGAAAGCAAGCACGCAGTAACTTACGTATCTTGAATTATTTAAATGCAAATGATAAAAATCAAAACTAAATCTTCCAATTTATTTGCATGATTATAGTACTGAGGCAAGTAAACAAGACTTGGAGCATTGCAGATTTTGAGGTGTTTGGTTCCATGCCCGCTGTCTGTGGTGTTGGTCTCCCGCCCTGACATCAAGTAGGAGGCCAGGCAGGAGATGGCATATGCAATACAAAATGAGTTTCAGCATCTGGCTCTTCTAAGAGCAGAAACTGATTTCCTTAGCTGTGCTTTTGTTTTTAAGCAATTTCTGTTTTTACAGTTATGCAGTTCCTAGCAAACAGACAAGAATATTTAAAAGAAAATATATTCAACAATACCTGTTATTCTTATATTCAACAATACCTGTTATTCTAACCCAAGATATTTTTAAGGGAATGGAGGCACACATATAATGGTAGATGTTGCCCGACACACCTAACATCTGTTACCAGATTCTCCAGATGATGTTAATTCCCAGACAGTTCTTGGATAAAAGCACTATAAGAGTATTCAATTTTATTTCTTTCCATCTTTTTTTTAAAAAAAACCCCACTATTGGTTCTCTGGTTTGCCATATTTAGTCTGAGTATAATACAAAAATCTAGGTAGGGGCTGTAAATAATACTATGTTTCGCCCCATGATGCAAGATTTTGCGCCTTTAAAATAGTATCATCATATTCCTGTTTAACGTAGTGATTTTGCAAATGTAAATTTGAGATCTTATTTCCAAAACACTTAAAATGGAAGGAGGCAGAGTTTGTACACTTTGTCACTGTAAATATCTTGTATCAAGAGCAGCCTCTGCACAGAACCCTCCCACCACCCCAGCGCCTAATGTTTTTGGTGAACTATGGCCACGTTCACACTGCACAGCTGACCCACTTCAGTGCCAATGTCCCAAGCTAGGTGACACAGGCAAGACTGCATGTGCAGCTCTCAAATTATTGAAGCAGAGGACCTACTGAATGTGGCTATTTCACTCCAGTCATAGTCTGTACCCTGTTTCAAAATTTGGTATCAAAGGGCATTCTTTCAGGTAGCCTTTTTAGCCAGAAGCAAAGTATTTATTCCCTGTGGTTTTTTCACAGTTGCTGTGGACATGCTCAGTTACCTGCTGGCTTCCAAACTCTGCCAATACTTTTATAGGCGTTTTTCTCTCTTTGTTTAGAAGCGCTTTGGTAGTCATTTGAAGAGGTGTCAAGTAGCAGGTGAATAGTAGCAGGCTAAAAACTACTCTATCTGTTGTCCGAAAGACAACATGACTCGGAGGAATTCACAGCAAAAGCAGATTGCAACATCTAATAAGGGGAAGTAAAATAGACTTGCTTTTATCTAACCCATTCCAACTGCATAAAGGAAATAAGCACGGGCTTACCCTGCTGGGCTGATACTGTTCCTGATTCTGGACAACCAGCAGGTTTCCAAAACCGTGAGTCACGTAGCATAACATATATGATCACATACAGAGCAGACATTGCCTCTGCATGCCGTTGTGCAGAAAGGCAGGGAACAGAGAGGCAAAAGTTAGACTTCAAGACAGTACTCCCTGTGATTTTCATCCTCGATGGAGGTGGGGAGGAGTTTAACATCACCAGAGCAAGGCAGAGAGATCACGTTCATCTGATCCCTTCTCACATCTGGAACACAGCACAGCCACGGAGAAGCTGGAGAAACTCTGCCAGGCTGCCCTGGCCCACACTTCCTCTTATGTGACCTTTTTTAGTCATTATTAATTAACAATATTCCTGTGGTTGTGAGAACAAGTTTTTTCAGTAGTGAGGATTTTGATTCCTCAACTTACAACATTTCATTTTCTTGCCTCCCTGGCTTGTACTTTTGTTGAGCAGTAGTAATGATTTGCCTGCTGCTTGTTGCTGTTTGATCTCCAGCTGTTAAAAGCTTGCTCAGGCTAACCAGGCTGCAGGTTCTTACACGGACCAGTGAGCGTGGAAGGGCCCAGCTCATGCACCTCAGCCATGACCTGGAGCAACCACCGTGAGGCAAGCCACAACCGTTCAAGCTCATTCGCTTGCAGTCTGTGATGGCGTTTGGGTTGCGGAAGGTACATCCACCAGGACCTTCAGACCACACAGGCCTTTGGACAGCCCTCAGATGGTTTCCATACTAAAGAAGAAATCAACATTAGTTGGGCCACAAAATCCATATACTACATGATGAAGCAACATTATTCTGAATTGGGCTCGATGTTTCTGAGATTAATGATTTTCCTTCCTGCCCTTGCAACAACACTGCAAGACCTCTGCAGAGCAGCCAGCAGCATGTATAATGGATTCCAGACTTCTTTAGTTATAATAATATTATGGCTATACATGGTCCTCTTTGTCTCAAGTAAATAATAAAGTGATCTGCTATGACAAAATGTTTAAACATCTTGGGGATGGTTCTACCCACTATATACTACGACTCACTTGATTTTTCTCTCTGACATATCTGTTTCAGTCGTTGGTTGCATTGCCAATTCATAGCATTTAAACTAAAACAAGAAAAGAAATGATAAAATAAAAACCGCTTACATAACTTTTTTAATCCAGGAAGATCCCAAACTGCTTTACAAACTATAGGTTAATCCTGCCGTCTTTCTTGGGATAGTTTCTTATGCTGTCAGTTCTCTGCAATAAGGATACCTAAAGTCTTCGGTGTTGCTGAGATTCTTGATGTGCAAGAATCACTTTCGTATTATCATCATGTAGTGTCTTCTAGAACGGGCATGTTTTTTAACTGTATTAGGATAGATGTAGTACAGGAAGCTAACAACGTCAACAACATCTGTTATCATGAAAACTAGCAAGCTGGTTTGGAAAATGTTTTTAACAGTATTTAAGTTTTTATGCCCTGGGATATATGCATATCTCACAGGATTAAAAAAATCTATTTTGTATTTTCAAAAAGCTCATCTGTAAACAGGAACTGTTCTTATGGTATGATACCATCAATATACATACATAAGTGTGTTTCTGAGGTGCTAAAGAAAAATGCTTATTTTCTCTATGGAGGGAAAAGCCAGGATAAGTTTAGGACACATTAAAAATGCCAACAGAAACTGAAAAGTTGATTTTTATAGACTGGAAACCTGCTGTTACCAAAGCATCTAAGAGGTTGGTGTCATCATATAGAATAATGGAAATTCAGGTATAAAACACAAAAAGGTATTAATAGATCAGTTAATTTTAAAACCAGTGATGGACACTATAAATCCAGTAACTCCATTGCACTTCTTCACTGATAGTACAACTACATTTTGAGAAGACAGTACTGACGTCGTTCATCAAATACAGACTGCCGCAGAACCGGACTCTGAAACTAAGCTTAATTTCTATATGGCAAAATTACCATATTTTCATGTATATAACCTGCAGATTATCTAATGGAGAAATAAATAGCCAGGCAACCTCCTCTTACTCCTCACTGTCTTAGCAATTGCTGTAGTACACAAGTCTGTCATTGTCTGAGGAAGCTGTTTACTCAAAAACCTCTTTCACATGCTAAACACCTTGCCTGCGATCACCAGTGCCTACTACCTTTTTCTGGGTATTTTTTAGGTATCCAACTCAGTCTGAGTCATCTATGCACTTAGTTAAGGGGTTGTGAGTTTCAAAACTTGCAGGTTATAAGTTTGAAAATATGGCATCTATTGTCATGTTTTACATGCTGAAATATGAAGGATGAATATGGTTTTGCTAAGGAAAACATCTACTTATTTCTTCCACTGAGCAATGAAAGGATTAGGAAAAAAAGAAACAATTTTATGACAACTGAGGGGAGCACAGACAGACAGTTCATTGGGGAAGGGGTGAGAGTTACTGGAGTGACTTATCAATGCTCATCTCCTGCAAACACAGGAAAAGGAGCATATGGGGTATGCTCACCTGATCCTAACATACATTCCCCGCTTAATGCTTCAAAAAAAGCAAAGAAACAGAACAACAAAAGTCAGTAATGGAAAGTGGCCGAGAATCCTTCAGGAATTATTGAATTGTTTCCTTTAATTTGTAATAGTATGGTGGAATTACCAAGTGGTATAACCAGGCTAATATTTTTATATATATTAATGCAGTCATTACATTTTTATATACACACACGCGCGCACACACACGTATTAAGCTAGAATACAATTTTTGTACTACAAACGCTGGTCTTAACCCGTACGACAATTCTGACTGAAGACTGGGAAATCAATGTGCAAAAAAGCTGAAGGGATTAGAAGAAAAAAGGAGAGAAGGGGAAGAAGAAGTGAAAAGAAGAGTGCTTACAACTAAGCACAAGCAAGTCTCTATCTTAAGTAGCACTGTTAGACTCTTCTGTTTGGACAAGGCCTGCTAGAATGATCCTTAAGTCCGATCTGCACTGGATACATACAGTACCAGCTACTATACCAAACGACCTCCTCTTTCCCTGATCCTTCTCCTTGGGTCAAACTATCACTACCTTTTTATTACGAAAAATCTTCAACCCCATTTGCTCTAGATTTACACTTAAAATTAAAGGGCAAGTTATGAAATAAAATGACTACTTCTATCATCATCCCATCTGCAACACAGTGCTACCCAAAGGTTTCAGACCAAGATCAATGTTGTGGCTTCACATGCTCTATGGCTTCAGGAACTGCTCTCTTCTTCTTTACCCTACTCATTCTTAGATGACTTTATTTTGCCAAAAATCAGCACACAGCCTTCTGGAACACTACTAAAATACACGGGTGACTCTGTACCCTTTCTGCCCCCTTCCAAATCTTTATTCTCTCTTGCCAAGCCCCCACCTTTCTTGACACCTTATTCAGACCATAGTTTTATTGAGCTCTCTTCCTTTGCTTCTGTGTTCATTGGTAAAAACAGCCCAAAATCATTCAATGTCATTTTGTCCCATGCTTATCAGTATTTCGTTTCTTCAATTTATATTGCATGTTCTGCCTGCTCCTGAAGTATCTGTCTCCCATTTGGTCTGGCTTTTTTTTGGGGGTGGGGGTGTTTTGGTTTTGTAGCACTTAACTTTACAATAACCTATTTGTGTCACTCTGTCAAATGAGATCAAGCTATGCTTTTTTGGCTATGCATATAAAAAACCTAACCTGGTTTTTATGTTGTTTCTGTGTCTCATGCCACAAATAGTGTGGATTTGTAATATCTCGCATTGAAGCTATTTCAGTGTTGCTATTTATACAATCTTTTAAAACCAGACCAACAGATACATAGATACACACAGCAATTGGTCTTTGACAACAGATTAAAATTAATTTTATAACAGTCAATGTAGAACAAAGATCTGTAGTTTATTTGTACCACAGAGTAGTAAAACTATTTAGCACTGATAAATGGCAGCATCTATTTCTCTGACAACAGTATTAAAAGATGACTTAACATATTCCGGAGTAAGAAATCACTCCTAAGCAGTAATTCCGTAAGACAGTTCATAATATAAAGAATTATGTGCAGAAATGGTGCTGTTCAGCCTGAATTTACAGGCACTTCCAAATACAGGTAATAGTTCACACTACAAAACAACAGAGTCAAAAAAATATATCACAATACGGCTTAACTTACTTACCAGGCAGATGTACTCTGAAAAGACATCAGGGGTGGGCTTAAAGCATCTCCTTTTAAAGTATGTACTGTCTGTGATGTTTGAGGCTGTGGCTGAGTTTGAGGCTGTGTCTCTGGCTGAGGCTGTGTCTGTACTTGGCTTGGATCCTGAGCAGGGTTAATCCATCGGCTCTGTCCCTGTGTCATCCACTTTCCCTGGATGCCCCACCGTGCCAGGTAAAATTTGCAAATATCATAGTTCATTGAAGAGTAATATAAAAGGTCCAGTACCAGCAAGATCACCACAAAAAAGCCATAGATCCACACTCCTAACAGTGCACTGTAGTTGCTGTGAAAGAAAAAAAGGGAAAACAAAAAAGTTATCCCATATATCGGTAAAGGTCATCATGTTAAGTTTATCGAGGTGGTTTGTTTAATTAATTATATAAATATAACATATAGATGGATGAAACAAAAATTTTGTTCTCAAGCATGTGTCCTTAAAAATTATTTATTATTTCAATCTAAATACTGCTATATGCATGACATGGGAGGTTTTTAAAAACCAAGGCCACCTGTCTTACAAACATTTTTATTTCTCCCTCTCATCTATGTATTCGTATCAGCACATAAATTTGGTTTACAGTTAGCTTCAATGCTTTAAGTGAGACCGCTGGTATGTACATGGTTGATGGGTCGTATGTCTTGTTCTGCAAATTCTCACTCCCAGAGACTGACCCTACCAAAAGTGACAGGGCATTTGTGAGAGCGAGGGGTAACCGTATGAAAATATGGTGTAATAATTGAGACCGAGGAGTGTCCATACTATTGAAAACATTGACTGCTGACATGCATTATAAACCAGTCATCTTAAAAGGTGTTTAATGTGCGTGGATTTGCTCTGAATTTAATTAATTTAACTGCTAAAGATCCCTTAGTTTGCTGGTAATAAATTTAGGAAGGAAGAACATTGACAAGATCGCATTATACAATGCATTCCACAGGAAGGAAAATATATACTACATTTATACATCTATGTGTTGCTGTCGTTATAATGTGTATATATAGGTAAAAGCCATGAAAACTATCAGCTGCTGACATGGTACACGGAGCTGTAAAGCTATGACAGGTGACTAAAGGTATTAAAAGAAAGAGCGGGGGGAGGAGGAAAAGGTATAAGGGGTCAAGAATTTGGAGATCAAAAAGGAGAAGAAGTGCTAAAGCTCTGCTGGAGATGCAATATTATTAAAAGAAAAATGACTGTCAGGTGTAAATGCAGTTTGGATTGGAAACTGCGTGAGTGGGGAGGATGAGGTCAGAACAGAGAAGGAAAGAAATGGGTAAGAATGAGGTGGTTAGGTGTACAGCGAAGAAGGCTAATCTAGACCTATGAGCTAATGTGGAAGTATGTGTACCAGACACTGTAAAAACAAGAGCAAGCAGAAGGGACACTAGTAAAAAAAGTCATTAGGAAGACAGTCTTGGAGAAAAATGAAGTAATAGGTGGGCAGCCCACATCTACGTGAACCTGAATTTACATGAATAAAATTGAACACACACTCACCCATGCTCTCTTTCACAGACATTCAGAGAAACTTTAAGGGAACTGTATTTTATCAGATCATTGATCCAAACAGAAGCGTTGTGAGAGGAAAAAAGGCCAAGAAGTCACGTTATAGATGCAAGCCAGAAAGATATTTTGATGTCTTAAAAACTTGTCCCAAGCCTTTTTGGATCTAAAATATTTCAAGTCTCTGCTTTGAACTTTCACTTCCATTTAAACTTTTCTATGACTCTTTCATTTTATACTTTGAAAAAATCGGGATTTGAAACAAGAAATCAGATAAGAAATCAGAATTTTAATTTCTGTGTTGCTGTCTGTCAGCACTTAAGAAGACTGATTCTCCTCTCCAGGGAATGATTTTTCCACTGCACAGATATAACGTGCTTAGACTAAATGAGATTCCATAGCAAATAACTGTAAGTAACAAGAGGAAGGTAGAGCTGTTAATGGGTCCCTGCCTGTGTAACTTTAGGATTACGCAAGCCTAGGATTTTAAAAAACTTTCAGTAAGTTTCCAGGAGGATTAGAAGTAGACAAAATACAGTACTTCTGAAAACCCTTAACTTGAGCGTCTTTGCCTCTACTAAAGACGTACACACGCATGCCTAACTTCACACAACAGCGGGTAGACCTTTCTAATGCATTAAAATCTTTGCAGTCCAGGCACTTGAAAATGTAACGGGATCTGGTTAATCCAGGCTTCTCAACAGTGCTACTCTTGAGTTTCAGTGGATTTATTCCTAGTGGGGTAAACTCTTCTGCTAATATAAACAAAAGGGAAGTGAAGGCTGGAGAAGTCAGGAAGAAATCCACTGTAACAAATCCTGTTCTTCATCACTAATACCCACAGGATCTGTTTTACAAACAGGTGAGCTGTATTTGATCTATAATAAGAATGGAAATATTAGAAAACATGTTATTTTTGTTTTGGCAACAACGTGAGAGGCAGGAACATTTCTTATAGTTAACTCAAACGAATTTTGTTTGTATTTTAGGTATTTAGTTTCACCCATTAAAATTTTGGTTCGCAAAAATTAGAGCTATTTTGAGTGTTCCAATTTGAAGTAACAATTTATTAATCATGCCGTATGCGAGTTATCCATCTGCTCCTTCTAAATAACATCTGTTTCTCACAAGTACAAAAATGAGAGACTGCTTTACTTTAATTAACAGACAGTGGGACAACAGCACTATCAAAAGGGCCTTGTGAAAAATCACAAGCAAAATTAGTAAGTGGTATGTTTTGAACACAGAGGGAAATTCCATACTTTGATGTTTTCTGTTTCTCAAACTATGAAGACGGTAGAAAATATTCATTTTGCTGATGACTACTAATTATAGTAAAAATTAAAACTTCCCTACAAATTAAGAAAAGAACTAGGAGTCAAAAAACTCCTAGGACTTGCTCTCATTTCACTGAACTGAATGATTTAATTGTAACAGTTTCATCTTGCAATCTGATTTTCCTGTACTTTTGTGCAGTAGTTTCATTTCAATTAAAAATAAAGTGTGAACAGATTCCAGATGTACTGAGATTCAAATTATAGGGGTTTGTTCCTTCACAGGGACAATCAAGTATAATAAGTTGTTTTGGTGTAGTTGTATCTCCTCTCCCTTTCCCCAGCTGGAAAGCTTGCCCTGCCCTGCTAGCACTCCTGCCCTTCCCAATCAGTCATTTTGGAGGCTTCTGTTCAGGCTCAACACGAGGTTTAGCAATATAACACTAAAAATGACTTCTAAAGCTATGTTGCTCAGTCCTCTGCTGCTGCTGGCACACAAATTTAAAAGCTAAATCTATAGAGTAAAAGTTACAAGACAATTGCCTTTTAGCTTGTCTGTGAAACAGGGTAATTTATGGACCTAGCCGAAAAGCTTAATAGCTCATTATTTTAAGATACTTCATCTTTTACAGAAATATGATGTATATATAGTATAGCCTTGATACAGAGCCCACATGTGTAAACGGTAAGATTTGTTCTGACTTCAGGGAGCCTTGAATTGGGCTCTCGGAACAATACATACTTTTACCACCCATCTCCTCCTATTCCATCTACAGAATCCTGCTTAGATTTCTCTAACATCCCTACACACAAATGAAAAGACAGGTTCTTTTATTATTATTCTTACCCATGTGATTCCTTCCATCTAATTCATTAACTTTTTGAGACAGATGACAAGCAGGTTAGGACCAGGCTATATTTTTTTTAGAAGAGTGTGTTGGTTTTTATGTGCAGCACATGAACAGAAAATAATTTATTCAGGAATTCAGGCTTAAAAAACAAGAAATCAAAACAACTGTGAGCAGAATTCTACAGCTGCAGAGTTTAAATGCAGGCAGATGCCCATGGAAACTGTTTCTTTCCTGTTCTCCTTAAACGGGGTTCTTCCTTGCAGTAGTAGTTGCCCCAAGGAATTGCAAGCTTACATCCTAGCAAATGCCTTGGTACTTCTAACACTGAGGAAATCTGTGCAGATTTTGCATGTACATTTTAAATGTTTTTTTTTTTTTCCTATTTTGTTCTTACTATTATCTCAAGGCCTTTGTCCAATCCTGTGTTTTCCTGTAGAATCTTTTACTGTAGTACCTGAGAGGTCTTCCCACTTAAATTACATCTTTTTGCAACAGTTGGTAGTCAAATTAGTAATTTTTTTTTCTTTCTTGTAAAGATGACTTTCTGGGAGATATTTAAGGAAATGCCAGCTCTGCAGGGGACAAGCTGTACATGGATAAAGATAGTGCTATTCTATCCTCACATTGCTTTCAGTGCAATGTCATAGTGTGGTGTGCAAAAGCCATTCAACCCTGAAAAACTGGAATAAAAGATAAGGAAAAAACATGGATGCATTACAGACTGCCATAACACAGTTCCAGTAGCAGATTAAGGAACCCTAGCATAGTAGTACTGCTGATAATCCACCAAAACATTCATAACAGAAAATCTGAGAGAGTGAATGCTAGATTCAAGTGAATACTATTTCTAAGAATAGTTAAACAACATATTAGACAAAGTTTTATGGAAAAATACTTTCAATGGCAGAACATTTCTTGTCCATTAGATATCATTGGTATGTCTATATTTAACACTAAATGAATTGTTCCCATTCAAAAATATTACACACTGATTAATCTCCATGATCACAAAGATATAATAGCCCAGTATTCTGCACTTATAAATCATAGAAATCTTTTGTTATAGTAATGGAAAAAAATGTAAATAAACCTGGCTATAGTTATATTGTGTGACAGCAGAAGACAAACATGTTTTTTCAGCTGTGCCATGACAAAGAAGTTACAAGTCACTTCATTAATTATTTCCCTCAATGGTATTATAAAACAAGAAATTTGTTTTGATAATCATAAGAATGGCTAAGGGGAAAAATAAACCAAATAATAATATTGAAATAAACCAAATAACAATATTGAATCACTCTTCCCTGAAAACTATAATCCTTTTTTTCAGTTCATTGCTATTCCCATACCCTAAATCATTCTCTCCAGCCACAGTACAATAGGTTTCATCAGAATTTTTTTCAGTGGTGTGTGAAATTAGATTTAAACAAAGAGCTGACTTTGTTACTGTAAAGTGAACCCTGGATGTATTAGAATCCAAATAAAGTTAAATTATTGTATATGTTAAATAAAGTCAGAGTATATTAAGAAAGATGCTTTTTACAATGTTTTTAATGTTGGCATCTAGGCTTCACTTCTTTCTGCCCCTCCACAGCATACTAATATTATAAGGGAGTTTTCTACCAACCTCAGTGAGCCCAGGGTGAGGAGATCTCTCTCCCTCTGTCTCAGTACACTGGTGGAGTTTTACATAGAAAGTTAGCGTCTCTTCATTTTCCTGGCCCTGACTGATTTATCAGAAGTGATGATTCAGAGAGTTACAAAAAGGCAATACCGGTTCCACTCTCGCACTTTCCTAAGCTACACCTCCAAAAGCTTTTTATTGTATTTAGCACGATTTCACATAACTTTGCAAAAGATTAGCACATAGCTAATGTCCACAGGAAATTCTGTGACTACAGAAGTAGCTCTTTTTCCATCACAACTGAATGAATTGAGGGTTTTTTTTTTTTTAAAAAAAAAAAAGATTGCTAAACAAAAACTAATATAATACTTACACTATGCTCTAAGTATTTTCATTAAAATAAATACTGTAGTTCATAGAATACCAAATTACCTTTTTCCCATTGAGGAACTGCTCACACACAACAGCCCTACAATATGAACAGCCCTATATTTATTTCTCTGTATGTATACATATACAGATGTGAGTGGGCATGCAAACAGAGAATGCAGGAGGCAGAGAAATGTTCTACATCCCAGGGCATATTTTGCAATCAGACTGTACCTGATCCTCTGTGCATGTCTGCTTTGGAAAGTGGCTGACTGCCCTGTCCATTTCAGGTTGTTGGTGAAAGGAAGAACAGAAGGGCCTTACCTTAGCAAGCTCTGGCCATGACTACGTGGAGCAGCTGCTGAGATATTGGAAAAAAGCCTGAGGCATTGGCTTTCTACTCGGCTGAACTACAACTGGCCAGTAACATCCCAAACTCTGTGACGAAGCTGCCTGTTAGGCAGACTTGGTTGCTCAGCAGTGTTGGTGCAGAACAGTAAGGGAAGAAATAAAGCAAATTTGCTGTGTGTGCAAGACAAAGAACTGGGAAAGTGCAGGGGCAACAGCCACACTAGAACATTCTTGAGACTCTCTTTTTATCACTCTGAGCGTGAAGCAGTTTCTGGCTCTGCCTGCGACTATGCGCACAGCCCTTCTGTACTGAGCGTCCTGTGAGGACCTCTCTTCGGGCAGGCATCAGATTGCTGCCGTGGTAGCACGGTCACCCCATTAAACAAAGGGGGAACACATCCTACTTTTACCACAGAGCATATGTAGAGTATGCACTGCACGGGGGCACTGGGGCATCCTGGGGTATAAACTCCACCAGGCTGCCTGGAGGCATATATGTTGGCAGAGTTGGGTAGCCCCAGGTGAGGGTGCTACCAGTTTCTGGATTGTCTGGACTGCACAAACTGTGGAGAAAATGGATGGCCTTTAATGTGCCTGTTAGACTTGAAGTGTCTCCCCAGCGTTCTGTGTGATATGTTCTCATGATGTTCCCAGATGCACTACAAGGCCAAGGCAAGGAAATTTCACCTCAAGGACATAGCTGCACATACAAAACAAAATAGTACAGATCCACATTGATTTAAAGGTATCTTAGATGGGTAGAGTCTATTTTTGTCTGTCTTTTACTCTACACAGTACACAGACATCTTTATAATAGGTGATTGTTACTTTAACACCTGTAAAGTTAGAGGATGCAACTTCTACATCTATGCAAGATTCAAACTTCTCTAGGCAGAGCTGTATGAGGGATGGTTGTTAAGGAAGACGACAGTTTGCTGACTCCATGAGCTGCCTGCTGCTGGACACAGCTGCACACAGTGAGTTAAAAGAGCCGACACCAGTATTCCAGCACCACAGTCTCCTAGCAGCCTTGCACCTGCTTCCGTAGGAATGAATGACGACACACCGACCGACTTTTGAACAGCAGAAAAAAACACTAAAATCCCTGTTGTAAACAAAAATCAATAGACTGGAATTCCAGTTGTCTTTAACCTGCCCCTTCCTTGCCCTGGAGGGGCTGGGTACCAGAATAAAATGGCAGGGGAAAGCAGATAGATCAGAATTCAACCTTGGGGGTTTACATCAGCTGAAAGTTGCCCTCTGCACCAAGAGAAATCGCAGCAGATTAGCATGGCCAGAATGTCAAATACTAAATAGGAGACAGACCACAAGTGAAGATTTTGTCATCCTAAGTAGGTAATCAGTAACTAAGATCTACTTGCTTACTTGTTGGTTCTTTAGAAAAAAAAAGTTACTGACATTTATCCTAGAGGACAGGCCCCAGCAGTACATGGAAGCATCCCAGGTAACAGGCAAGGAGACCACACAATGTTGGTATAGAAGCAAATATGTTCTGTTCCCCAAGGTCAGTGATTAAGAGAGATTTATATTCAAAACATCAGAGATCCAAAATAGTGCATTTGGGTTGATATGGAAAATGTCAACTCACTCCCTCTCTCCCCTGCAGACAGCTCTGGCGATTATTTTTACTGATACACATTTAAACATAGTTTGGATTAGATTGGGGTAGGAGCAGAGACTTTTGTAACTTTTACATGTAACTTTGTATTTGTTATAGTTATATGCAACTTTTACGTACACACTCTCCTAGCAATGTTTATAGCCCATGTCAAAGCAAAGAAAGCAGAGATAAAATATCCTTTCTTTTAGGAGTTCTGTAACAGCAAAAACCTTTTAGTAATGTTTTTCTGTATGTGCAATTATTCTAATTGCTTCCATCATTAAGTACACCTCAGACTATGTTATTAGGCCAGGAACAGTTTGGTGAAGAGTACTTTAAAACTCATTTACTTACTTATGCATATATCCATCTGCGTTCCCTGTTAAGTTCATCTGCATAACAGTCTGAAATTCTGTCTCATTGCAGCAGTATTTAAATACTGTGTTGTTATGGTGACAGCAAAAGATGTAAGATTTATTGTCAGAAAGACGGGGGCAGTGAAAACCAAAGTGGTAGCGACCTTTGTAGTCCGTATATGGCTCGCAGACCCGAAAGTGTGCGGACAACACTGTAAAACAAAGAACAATATTGGCTTTGTGAGTCACTTGTGTTATCTGTATGTTATGAACTATAATTTTTCATTGGTTAAGCTTAAACAATTGTTGTTTGATTTCTGAAAAACATTAATATTTCAGAACTTTCAACATCATAACATTTAGTACTAAAAGGTTACAATATTTAGCCTCTTGTTGTATTTTGACTTTTACTGTTATTATGTTTCTGATTATTATTATTTCTTTTAAGGGAAGAGAAGAAATGCCCTCCATGCCAAGAAGCACAAAAATATTTAGGGAAACATTTCATACTGCTGTTCTAAATATATGGATATCCATAAACACCCAACAATGTTCATGTTTGATTCTCCTGACTTCATAAAAACAAAAAGTCTATGTAAAAACTGCAATAAAAGTTTGATGGCACTTGATTTACAGTCAGTGTTCTTGGCAGAAAATATCTTCTCAACTGTAAAGGTCATTCTTTGATAAGAATTATTCTGCCAGAAATAGCAATTACAAAAGTGTAAGAGATCTGAACAACTCTGAATTTGCAAATAGATAGAACTAATACAGCTATTCCTGGGAGTTCCTACACTTCTCCTTTATTAAATTCTCACGTAAAGTGTTTATTAAATCTCTGAGAACATTTTTTACAGGAATATGGGACTATGTCACACTGATTTCACCATCAATTTTCCTGGGGAAAAAAAAGAAAAAGAAACGCTCTCTATATATCCTTGGAATGCTGACTTGAGGCCGATAGTTGTGCGGCGACAGGCACACTGTGGTTACACCTACGTGGCAAGACTGTGGGCAGACGCAAGCTCTCTGACCATGCTCTAACCCTACTGGTTGCAAACAGCCCTGAACTGGAAGCTGTGTAATCATCTTGGTTTCCCTGCGCTAATCTACCGTGCAGAGGGGCAGGGTACAGATCCCTTCCAGTACGGTCACAAGCAACCACACGCAACTTCCTGTTGATCTAAAAAGTCTTGAGCGCGCCAATATTTGGTTGCACATACTGCCAGCATTTTAACTGATTTACAGTTTGTGTTATGGTAGGCCTTACAGCATCATTTAAAATTACAGGTACTGTATAGATCTCCCAAAGGCCTCACACTCTAAGGAAAGTGAAATGTAGAAGTCAAGAGTCTGAATACTCTTAGCAGTGAAATGTTTTTACTCTGATTAGAGAAAAGAGGCACAGCGATGCTGTGGGTAGCTGCACTTCGTAAGGTTACACCAATTAATAAAGAATATTCACTTTAGACTGACAGAATTAACCCTTGTAACTTGCTGTATGATTTTTGTATCAGTTTACCAGTACAAGAGATTACAGATAATGACTTGCATGGATTTAGCTTAACTGTATGGTATCTCTCTGCACATAGTCCCTGTTGATCTGTAATTGCATCTGTGCACCTTATCCATCTAATCCTCATTTCTTTCTATGTTGCTTAAAAAAGCCTATTCCTAACATTTTTGTTTCTCAATTTTATAAAATATAGTAATTTCAAGAATCTCTCACTCTCTTTCTGTAGGTCTAGTCACATTTTAAGGATTGTGACAGTGGAGATGACTTCTTTATTTGTGTGTATAGAGGGAGCCTAGAGCAAAAAACAGAATACTAAACTGAAGAGAAAACAAGGTAACTTATACTGCCCTCTGAGTGAAGGAAAACCACTCTAAACATTTTACATTTTTATATATATATACACACACACTGGCATGTGCGCACACACGTACCTATCATCATTATTTTAACAGAACAGAAAATCCTTTTGTAGATTAATTCACTCAGGAACTGAAAGTGCTAGAAGAATGTGATTTCTAAAGGAACATAGATATTGAGAAAACTAATTACATATCTGCTCTTGCCCTGCCTGGGAAAAATGCGTGTTCCAAATCTGAGGATGCTATAATTAGTAAAGAAATTGTCTTTCTTTAGACTTAGGTTTTCAAAACCCTCTGTAACTCTTGCAACAAATCTGCATGTTCAAATTCTGTTGCAAAATCCACACAGCATGCAACTGCATGACCACATATTTGTTTGAACAAGTACTTACTTCCCTGCACCCCCTCTTAATTAACATAGCAATAATGAAAGTGTTCCAGGACTGACTAAGTCTTGAAAAAACACTCAATGGTTGCGGTTGGAAGGGACCTCTGGAGGTCATCTGGTCCAACACCTCTGCTCAAGCAGGGCCACCTAGAGCCCATTGCCCAGAACCAGGCGGCATTTGAATGCCTCCAAGGATGGAGACTCTACAACCTCCCCGGGGCAATCTGTGGCAGTGCTTGGTCACCCTCACAATGAAAAAGTGTTTCTCGGCCTTCAGAGGGAACCTTCTCTGTTGCAGTTTGTGCTCATTGTCTCTGGTCCTGTCACTAGGCACCACCCAAAAGAGTCTGGCTCAGTCTTCTTTACATTCTCCCCTTCAGGTATTCATATACATTGATAAGATCCCCCTGAGCCTTCTCCTCCTGAGACTGAACAGCCCCAGCTCTCTCAGCCTTTCCTCATGTGAGAGATGCTCCAGTCACATTAATCATTCAGTGGCCCTTTGCTGAACTCTCTCCAGTATCTCCATCTCTCTCTTGTACTGGGAAGTCCAGAAATGGACACAGCACTCCAGGTGTGGCCTCACCAGTGCTGAATAGAGGGGAAGGATCACTTCCCTTGACCTGCTGGCAGCATTCCTACTAATGGAGCCACAAAGACAAAGAGCTTTCCAGCCAGCTGGCCCCCAGCATATACTGGTGCCTGAGGTCGTTCCTCCTCAGGAAGATGCAGGACGTAGCACTTCCCCTTGTTGAACTTCATGAGGTTCCTGTAAGCCCATTTCTCCAGCCTGTCCAGGTCCCTCTGGATAGCAGCACCCCTCTATGGCATATCAGCCACTCCTCCCACTTCTGTATCAACAGGAAACTTGCTGAGGTTGCAGTCTACCCCACGGTCATTTTAGTTTTAACTACATATCATTTGTTTTTGGAAAACTTAAATCTAGAAAATAATGGAAGAGACATGTGGCATGACAGAAATTCACAAACTAAATAGAACTTTTAACTATTTGATTTCTAACAAGAACAGGAGCCTGATTCAGTTACTTAAATACAGGTCTCCAGTGCCAGCTAAGATTTCCCTAGGCTGTCCTGTCTGTTCTCCAGCTTTCAGTGGAGGAGATACAGGTCTCTTGTAGGTTTGGTGCACACATGGATGATCTAGGGCAAGTCAAATGGCATTAGATGCACATGGTTAGGCACCTATAAAGGTCCCCAAGTGTTTTGTAAATGTTTGATATCAGCTTGCAAGGGTGCATTACATGCATTACAATGCATGTAGTTCCACTAGTCATTACTAGGAAAACAGGTGAGTCTATGCCTGATGTCAACAAACAGAAAGTAAGTCCTATTATTGGGCCTAATAAATGCAAGTGAAGGGGTAGCCTTCATAGTGTAGCACTGCACTTCCAATAGTGATGTTTATCCACGGTATTTTTATTTACAGTATCCAGCAGAGAAGCACCCATCTAATCCTTCTGTGATAAATGGCCAGCTTCAGATGCTTCAAAGGAAGATACATATGTGCTATATTGAAAAAGCTGTGCAATAAACTCCCTAGTAAGAAAAATATCTTTCTATTCTTCTCCCTTAGGGGTTGCTCATGTCCCGAGCATTTGTGTTTGGGGTTTTTCTCCCCACCTTGTCCAGTGTTCTCCCTATCCAGCTGAGGGATAGCTTCCACTAAACCTACAGATTTCTTATGAGAATTAGACAGCTTCATCTATGTACTACTTCAGTTGCAGACATAGAGAAAATATAACTGATCTGAACTGATCAGTTTAACAGTTTTCACTTTTTAGCCATCATGACTTATTCCTTCTTAGTTGGAATATCTGCACTTGAATTATATCAGCTGCTCCTAGGAAACAATTTTCTTCTTTGATACCTGCAAAGCCTCAGAGTGCAAGACAAATTTTGTTTATCATGCATTATCAACAAAATCACCATTTTTTTCAAAATGCAGGTATAATGCCTTTTATGGCTAAAGATATATTATTTTTCCTTTTAAAAGTTACATTATTAGAACTGCTTACATGTTAGTAATTTTTGAAGCCTCCAGTATAGATGGTAGTTTCAAGTTTGGGACATTTTAATGGAAGATATTTATTGCTAGAACTAGCTTTGCAAATAACAGGATAGCAAAAATGTCATTTTTCCTATGTTATTACTACAACTTAGCTTAGGTGAATTACACCCGTGTTAAGCTACGACAAGTGAACAGCAGCCCTGCAAGGTTACACCTGACTTGTATGTACATCTAGTGCATGTTATAAGAATTAAATCTAGTTCTTTATGTTTCATAAACAATCGAATACTTCCATGCTTCTGAAATTATTCAGTGCTCTGAGAGACATTGCATTGTGAAAATACACTAGAGGGCTACAGGACCCTAAGAAGTTTAGCTTGCTCGTCACTGCAAAGTGGTTTACTTAACAGCACATGTGAAGGTGTCCTTTGCCCATTTTAAAAGGAAAACAAACCCCAGACTTCTTTGGGGATGAAACCTGGGGGAAGGATGACTACAGAATGAAGGGAGAATGAAGATAACATCAGGTCAGAGGAGGAGTGATGTCTGTAATAAAATGTAGTCCTAAGCAAATCCTTAAATAGTAAAATGTGTGTCAGTGATTAAAATAAATGCACAAATAAGAGCATAACACGATGACTGAATTACAGTCTGAATTTCGTAGTCAGTGTGTGGTGGGTTAACCCTGGTAGGCAGCTGAGCACCACACAGCTGCTTGCTCACTCCCCCTCCCAGTGGGATGGGCGAGAAAATTCGTGGGTCGAGATAAAGACTGTTTAATAAATGACTAAGGAAAAAAAAACCACCAACAACAAAAAAAACCCAACCCGCAAGTGATGCTAAAGCAATTACTCACTACCAGCAGACTGATACCTAGCCAGTCCCCGAGCACTTTTTGGATAAACTCCCACCCCAGTTTCATTGCTGAGCATGCCGTCATATGGTAGGGAATATCACTTTGGCCAGTTCGGGTCAGCTGGGCCAGCTGTGTCCCCTGCCGGGCTCTTGCCCACCACCCCTCCGCGCTGGGGTGCACAAGGAGAAACAGGAGCGGCCTTGACCCTGTGTAAGGGCTGTTCAGCAATAGCTAAAATACTGGTGTGTTACCAACAGTTTTTTGGTCACCAATCTAAAAGACAACACCATAGGGGCTGGTCTGAAGAAAATTAACCCCATCCCAGCCAGACCTAGTACACAGTGAAAAAACTTTATCAATTTATTGTAATCTGTGTAATTTTACTTGCTGTCTTTGCTTCTCTGAGAATCAGAGATCCAATACACAAAGCGTAATTTTTTAAAAAATATATTTTTCCTGAAAATAACTTTGCTTAAATCCTGATGATTAAAGAGCCCTATTTCTACAGAAATACTTCAGAAAAAAGTATTGTACCTGAAAGGCTCTTAAGTTGTCTGTAAAGATAGCAGAGGTTTCTGAAATGGAGTTGCATGTGCAAATTTTCATAGTATTTTTCAAAAGTATTATTGAACAGGTAAGTCCTATAGATGCTCCTAGCTCTGTTTCTACTAATTTCGAGAGAAGAATAGTCTGTCAAGCTTCAAATGACTGATTTAAGCTCATTTTAAGATTTATCTACTCTACCTTAAAAAGTAAACAGCCAGTGTACTTCAAACTGTTACTTCCCTATCTGTTCACAGTTAGAGATCTGTGTAATCCTGATTAAATTTTTAATTTAGCTACTAAATTTTTAAAGCCCCAAGGCTTTCAGAATGGCTGGTCTTCATAAGCTTTCCATATGGGTCCACAGAAATATTCACATGTATGCATTTTACTTCACCCAATGCTAATCATTTGAGATCCTCTGATAATTTTGCTATATGGACGTTCATTTCCTACTTCAAAGAAAAAATACTGTAACGTGCAAATAATCTGTCAATTTTTGCTTGTTAATATAAGCCTTGCTGTCATTCCTGATTTTATAAATCTGTTTCAAGCCATTAAATGAATGTAAGTATCAACATTACTGCAAAGCAAATCTAAGAGATAGCGGTCAGAAAGGGTATTCTGGCATGACTGCATGCTGCTCCTCCCTTTATTATGCATTCTTTGTGCGGGCAGCACAACTAGTAAGCATTCAGAAATTCTAAAATTGCATGCCGTTGTGATCTTGATAGCATTGAAATGAAATCAGTCTGAAGTTTCAGTATTCTCAATCCAATTTCATCCTCCTTTTAAATGGAGCATAGCCTACCTACTCCGAACTGAAGCCTTTCTTTTCAGCGTTATTTGTCCCTGCCCTGAGAGCATTTTGCCCACGCCAGGCAACTGCATCTCCTTCCTAACCACACAGCTAAAGCTACCAAACTTCATCCTCATTCTGAGCCATGACCTTGGTATCTGACCACACCTCTGCTCCACTGCCACCGTCGCTGCATCTCCTTTTCTGACACAACGAAAACCCGGCTCTGCCAACAGTTGCTCTAGGAATTTTTCTGTTACTGGTGCCCTTGCTTTCACACCGCCTGCGGAGCCGGTGAAAGTTATGCTTCCAATTGTTAAATGCGGTTTTCAACCATGCATACAGATTTTAGAAACTAAGTACTGAGATCGTGAATCTTAGTATATCAAAGACTTGGAAGTAAAGCATGATCTTACAGACAGAAGTCTGTAAATTTAGGGAACTCAAAAGGAGTCTGGCCATTAGATTTTCATTTCAGGTCAGTTTAAAAATTATGTTCATGTCATTCCAGCGAGAATAGCATCCTTTTTTTCCCCTGTCATTCTCACTCCATGAAGCCAGTAGTTTTCCTTTATGGAAGCTGACCTGTCTTGGACAAAAAAAATTTACATTCATGCTGGCTGCAAAATAGTAAATAATAAATTTCATCCTGTAAAAAGTACGTGAGTTAGCAGTGACCTAAACCCACTCCTACGGATGTCAGTAGTAAAATTCCCCAAGGAGGAGAGTTAGGCTGGCATGAAAAGCTTGTAATGATTTCTAGTTAAGCCTGTACTCTACATGCTAATAATGGATGTCAGGTAATAAAATACTAATAGCCAAGGAGCAACAAGAAGATAAGGTACATATTTACAAAGGCATAGTTTGGGATATTAATAAATAAATAATGTAAGAAGTAAAAGATATATGTAATTAATTTCAAATAAAAACAGTAGTAGTAATGTTTTTATTTGAAAATAAGAGTAACTGCCTTCAAAGGCAGTACTTTTCTTCTAAGAGAAAAAAATATCAGAACACTGGCTTTATGTCTGGGTTTGAGGGAATAAGTGTGTATATATACCAGTGGCTGACTTCTTCTATTTGCACACACAGTGTAATCACAGTGTCCTATTCAACTGGAACATACATATTCATATCATCTTGAGGAAAATGGTTGGAGAAGTGGGATCTCAGGAGGTCTCTAGCAGAAGTCCCCTATAAAGAGTGGTAGAAGTACGAAAACTTAACAAAAGTCAACACAGGAGACTGGAGCAGCTGGAAAAGTTTTGTGATGTTTGATCACTGGGATACATTCACTGAAGTCTTCTCGAATAACTGGCTTCATTCATGCATGAGGGAAATAGCTTTCTGAAATGACTTTAACCTGCTACAACCCCTGTGCCTGATTCTAGTACATAGGAGGAGGGTAGTTACATAACTAGGGATGCAGCGCCATACATTGGGATATCAGTGCAAGGACTCTAAAGGAAAATAGTGTTTTAAGATTAGGCAGAGAAGCAGTCTAGTTGATAATATTATAAAATTGTTAGCAAAAGGACTGGTGAGGATCTAACACTGAATATTATAGGCATTATGCAGACAGAGTAGTACCAGCTCTTACTGGAGCACAAGGATACTTTAAGATATATAACGCCGATGTGATGTAGTACAAGGGAATAAGGAGCAGTGATGGGAAAAAAAAATCTTTTTGGATTAAAAAGTGCTTCAAGAATGGAGGATAAGAGAGGTTCTACTGAGAGTTAAAAACTCATAGGATCAAACCTATTTGGACTAAGAACAGTTTTAATTATTTTTTTTTAAATATTCATTCCTAATTACAGAAAACCTTAATGTCATAAACAACTCCTGAAGAACAAATGCTACTAATAATCATTGCATTTGACTAATTCTCAATCTAACAACTGGCAGATTTCTGCACAAATCCTTTCTGTGTGCTGGTAGCAAACATCTAGGGCAGATCTACCAAGCATTAAGAGAAAAATCTCTGGAACCACTCCCTGGTCCAGTCAATTCTTTAGATTCAGGAAAATAACATCATATTTGCATACCATGACATCATGCACTTTTCTTTTAAATATATATAAGTTACATTGTATCTAACATGTATTCATCGCAACAATAGCTGAAATTCCAAGTTCAGTCCTTCACATGCTTACATACTCTTTTGTGCACATATAAAAACATACAATTGGAACCTGACTTGCTCTACTTCCAATAGATGGTTATTTAGCAAAATGGTTGGATTGTACGGTGGTGTAGGAGGAGCTGAAAAACCAGCATATCAAAACAGTAGCTTTGTTTCTTTTAAACTTTCAGCCTGCTTTACCATGTCAGTGTCCCACCACCTTTTCCTTCTTAAACTGAATTTTCAATTGCATTTAAAATTCTAGCTTCCAGTTCTTAAATACAAAGAGGCTTTATTTATTTATTAATCAATTAACAATCCATTTGATCTTGTTTGTTTTGTAGGAACCCAGTATTAAATTGCAACTAATTTTTCCCTGTGGCACGCATCAGTGAAAGATGAGTTCAGAGTATAAAAGTTACCTGCTGACAAGAGTAACGAAAGCAGAACCATCAGCACATTTAAGGACTGTTGACCACAACTTGTCATCGTTGGCTTTCATTGGTCCATTAGAGAATTACCTGTTTGACAAGATGCAACATCATGGTTAAGTGTTTGTTTCATCTCACTTTCATTGTTCAAACTTTTTCTTACCCACAAAGCTTTGGTAAAATGAGATGGCTTCACACAATAAGAAAAAAAAAAAAATCATACTTTTTTCTGGACTTAGAAGTGAAATAAATTCTTCTTTCTACGATTCCGTTAAAATTCCTTTCTCATTTCACCATGAATGTATACAGCTATTTACATACCTTTCATTAACCCAGAGTAGAGATGAATCACATGAAGTCTTTATGGGTTATTCACACCTCCTCTGAAATCTACATTCAGCAAAAGTGCGCTTGTTTTACTGTCACAAGAATGGGCTGTTGTATTATGTCTATAAGGACTAGAAGGATACAAACAATGTAAAAATAAATTGGCTGCTTTGAAAGTCAATCTGTTTTACCCCATTAGAGGGTGCAGTCGTTCAGAAAGTGGGTTGAGCAACTGAGATGGTTGGAAACATTTTAAAAAAACTCTTTTCATTAGAATCAGAGCATTTCATGGGATAATTATTTCTTGTTTTCCTAGAAATGAGGGTGAGATGTGATGCAGTTTGGCTGGCAGTCATCATAAACAGGCTATCCTAGTTTTTTTGCAGAAGAGCCTCACAACGGGGCGAGTCCAAACGCATCTTACATCCGCATTGATTCAACATCACCGGCTGCACGTTCTACAGCTCTAGCAGAGGCTCCCTCCCAACGCAAGTGTTGTCATCAACATCAATAGGAACGTCTGGTACCCTATCCTGTTGTCACTGCTAATGCAGACTAATGCTGGACGCATAAGGTCTTCAGCATCCTGAACTCACATTGACGTTAGAGAATAACGAAGAGGTAATTTATTGGTTTGCACAACAACACTGGGAGCTTGGGCTATAAACCAGAAAGCCTAGGTGGTGCTGCTGAAACCTGATGGGGTGAGTGGAATTCTTGAGTTGATAAAAAAAATTGTTCTAAGGTGTTTATAAAGGATCAGCTTGGAAAAAAGAAAGGAAAACAGCAATTTATGTAAAAAATTACGCTGTTTGTTTCTGGCAGCTCAAGAGCAACATGATGCCAAATGCTTATGAAATCAGTGCTGTATCATATAAATACTAGGTTACTAATAGGTGTCTACTACAATCTACTGAATCAAATTAAAATCCCAGGACAATTGCACCTGCATGTAACAAAGGGGAGCGGGTGAAAACCAACATTATCATGAATAACTAAATTCTGAGTAGCATGTGTGGGCACAGGAGGGGAGACACAGTGCTATCTACAAAGCGTGTAGATACAAAAGATTTCTCACTAACAAAAAATGCTGTGTCTGGAACAAGCAGATTCTCTAAGAAGTCACCTTAGCATACGAAAAACAACAGGTCACAAACCTAAAAATCAGTGTAACTTTTGTACAATAAATCACGATAGTTTATACTGTTATCTGCAAACATGATTAACATCCAAACCACTGTATTTGTAGCTTTAAAATAAGTCAGTTCTTCCAAGGGGAAAACAATTAGAAACCATAACACCATGAGGGAAAAAAAAAAGTGCAGAAAACTATGAATGCTCATTAAGAATACTTCTGTAAGCATCAATCCTATTTGAAAAAGCCGACACCTTTTTTCAGAAGGAATATCGTATTAGTTAAAACACCAAGCACACTCAAAGTTAGAATTACATAAAAAAGCGTAATACAGAATACAAGCCAGAAGTTAAGAATGTAGGAGTTTAATAAAGAAAAACAGATACAAAGAACAAGCTATTGCCAATATTGTTAGGAATAAAAGGAAAAAGATTTTTTCCTGAGTAAACCAAAGCTGCAGGAATTCTGATCGTAATTCATTACTAGAGGGAAATCTTGGCTTTAGTAACAGTTAATTAAAAAGAGATCAATAAGCACTTCTGTTGTGTATCAGGGAAGAGACAGATGTTTGGTATAGCCCAGACTACTAAATATTTCCATATCAAGAATAATTTAGGATGACATTAATGAGTTGATACTAAGGTTTGTAATTTGATATTTGCAATTCTGTGTAATTTGTATCCAGTTATTCTAGAAGAGCTGGCTGGGGGACATATACATCCTTTTTTCAGTTTGCTGGGGAACTATGGCAGCTTTCAGAGGACCTGAAGAAACCTAAGGACATTTTTAGAAGTAAATGAGATAATCCATGTAATTACAAGCTTGTGAGCATGATGTGGATCTAAAGAAAGTTAATGGAATGGTTAATATAGAATCCAATTAATAAATAATTAAGGAGAGTAATATAATTAATGCATATCACTGTGGGCTTATATTAAAGTAAATTTTATTTCTCTCAGTGTTGTTGTTGATGAAGGTAGCTTAAAGATAGTAGTAATATAGTAGATTTCCATAAAGTATCTCACTTAGTAGCATGCAATTTGACCAGGCAGTGAGAATGATGGGGGGGGGGAAGGCAGATGAGTTATGGAAGATTAACTCAGACTGGAAATAAGATGCATGTTTTTTTGAAAAGTACAGTCTTGCTAGTAATTGAGTACATACAGCCTTACTAGTAATTTTTTAATCAGTACTGCATGTAGAAATCTAGAAGCTTTTCAGGGAGGGGAAGATTTATTCAATTATGTCCAATAGAACTGGCAACAATGAAATTGGCATTTTAATCCAAGTCTTGTGATGCTTGTATTTTATTAAGTGCCAGCTGGGAAGATCAGTGCGAGAGACTAAAACACCAGAGCCACACATCAAAGGCCAGGAGAGTGACAGAATCCATGTATACATACATACATACATACATATTTGTGATGATGGGGAAATGCTCCAATTTTATAACTACTGCTTCAGTGATCATTAAACTGAATATGACCATTTTTAGGAGGACAGAGATACAGCTAACCATTCACTACTTGACCATTTTGAATTTTTTTTTTTTTTTTACATGCTGTTGTCTGACTAAAGCAGTCATATTTAGTGCAGTATCATGAGGATGTCTCTGAGCTATTAAGCTCAATCAGCCAGGTGGAAGAGATGGGCAGGAGAACAGGTGGCACACTAAAAGAAAGCGCCTAGATCATACGAAGTGTTTCCTAATGCTAGGCCACAGAATAGACATGATAGAAACATGGTAATTAGCGGTGAACTAGCTGAATAATTTTTTATGATTATTATTAGTCAAGACTGACAGGGCACTTTAAAATTAGACAATTACATTTGAAGGAAAGAGGAAAGCTAAATTTGATTGTAGGTTTGTTTGTTGTTGTTTGGTTTGGGTTTTTTTTGTTTTGTTTTTTCTTTTTTAAATAAAATTTGAGAGCCTAGAGGCTAAGAGATTAGGTTTTCTTTCTAGTTCTGTAAATCAGCAATTAGAAGGGTGGTCTAAGGCACCGATTTTAATTTTTAATGCACCATTTTAAGCTTATTTGTGGAGGGAAGGAGAATGCCCATCCTTTTCCATATCCTCTGAGATTCCTAAACTCACATCACCTCCTCCCTTCTGCTAGCAATCACAAGTATCTCTGCAGCTACATCATAAAGTAGACTAAAAAAATGGTTGAGGAATCACAGTTTTAGAGGCTTTTTTTCACTCTGTGTTTCAACAGGTCTACTATGAAATAGATGAAATGGCCCTTCCTCACACTTTTTAAGTGCTTTGCTATCTTTTCACAGAATAAGGATTACATTAGGAATATTGCTTTCCCTTGCAGAAAATGCAACAATGAATGATTCAAAGAGAGCAACATTCAAAGGAAAGGTGCTGTAACGTTATGATCAAGGAGAACAGACATTAATATGAGACACAGCAGGTGGGTGGCTTTTTGTTTCTGCCAATGAAGAGCCTGCAATTGCACTCTAACTTCTCATACCACTACCACCACTACAGAAACTGAACTCGTTTGCATTCAAACTCCCTCCTCACCATGGACATCAGGTGCAGGGACCAGATATATGTATCAGATCATTACGCCAGATTTTACTTTTTACTCACACACCGTGACATTCTAGCTCTTACTCTGCTGCTACGTACATTGCTTTGGTTATCCTTACAGTTTTATCTAGCTGTCTTTTCTTGAAGGGAATCAGTGAATCATTGGAAAGAAAAGCTGCCAAGAGAAATAACCATTTCATGTGGCAAGACTTTAATGTAGAAATAATTTTCCCCTCACTTTGAAGGAAAAGAAAAGCTCTGTTTAGAAGAGATGCTTGAAAAACATTGCATATTTTGCATTTTTTGGTTATTAGGAAGAACAAAAGGAGCTAGCAAGAGAATTTATTAAATACATCAGCACTGCCTCACAGGTTAGCTCTCTGTATAGAACAACAGAAAATAAGGCAATTCAAGAGATCATTTAATCCATCTTTCTGCCACAGGATTAAATACATCTAGACCATTCTTATCAGAAGTTCACAGAATCTCCACCCCCAGAGGGGTTTTCCAGCCTTCTCAGGCAATTCCCTTCCAGTGCTTCTCTAACCTCATGGCTAGAAAGATTTTCCTATGTCTAACTTGCAGCTCCTTTGCTTTGATTCAAGCCCATCCTATCCCCAGCGGAGCTGGAGAATTATTTACCTACAGATACATTGGTTACACCTCTCTTTGCATCAGTCTAATTAATACATACAGAAAGTGTGATCCTATCTTTACTCATCCTTTTCTTAGGCTTACAACTTCCACTTCTTACAAGCTTTCCTTAAAAAAACATATCTGCTATACCTCCTACACCTCCTCTTAAATCTGGCTCTACACTTTATGGCAAGGTTGTGTGTGTAACTTTAGTGTCATTTCAGTTTCAGTTGTTTGTATTTTCTTAGTGACCAGAAGGTCCTACCCCAATAGCTGCCAGCTCTTCCAAGGTAAAGTAAATGACAGAATTACAAAACTGCAGAGAGCCATAGAGGTTCTGCTAATTTTCATAGTTAACCAAAAGATACATAGGTATATCACTGCTATACCAAGATAGGTACACCTACATACAGACACAACTATAGAAGTAAAAACATACCACCACATGTTATGTAATGGAGGATGACTCCCTCTTTTCACACTAATGTCCAGCAGGCCTTCCAATCTTAGTAAGTACCAGTGACCTGGCCCTGAGAAATCATGCCACAACAGCAGTTGCAGTGATGGGCTTCCCTCCACTTCTTCCTCCACTCTCTTGGGGCATGGTCATCTTTCACAGTTATGACTAAATGATACCTAGAAAAGCTCTGATTTCCATAATCTCTTATTCCCCAGCCTCCTGGAAAACACCCTCACTAACCTCAGACACGTATTAGCTTTGCTGCACTTCCTACATTGTTGGGACAAGGAGGATCACGAGAAGGGAAATGGCCTCCTCAACCTATTTGCCCATCTGAAGACAAGAGACAAGACTGGTTGCATTGTGGTAGCAGTAAGGGGATGAATAATGTGGCCGAGACAATCACAGTGCTTGGGAAAGCTATTTAAAATGAGATGGAAAAGAGAAGGCTGTGATCCAAACCTAACTTGTAGTCCAGCTCTGTTCACTTCTCATGTTAAAATAGGCTTAAAAATGCATCTAGAATGAGTTAATGAATGCTATTACAATAAAACTACAGTCTTATTACAAAGGCAGCAATTTAACTGGCATGAAAGAAAACCTGATTATTAAGAAAACATGTGGTTTCACACTGCAATAACCTCAAGAAAATGTTTATGAAAAACAGATACTAGTTTTCAGTTGACAGTTGTCTTACTTGAAACAATTCAAACAACCTATGAAAAGGAATAGCTGGTAGAAAACCTTTTGGATTATAGTGCAGCATTACCATTACTCAGTGTCTCTTCCCTAAAAACGCCTTACTACACGTACGCTTGACGTTAAGCATGTGTGAGTCTCTACACAACTCCAGCTAAGGCATTGGAGTTAGGGTTTTAGTATTGCTAAAGACAAGCAAATTTATATTACACTAACTTGGTCATGAAATTCTTCTCCCTTATTTTATAAATTTTAAAATTGAAAGTGTGAACTACTTTGTTTTATTTCAGCCCCCCACATTTATTAATTCCCCCAGCTATTCTCCAAACAGTTATGAAGAGACAACATGCATGAGTCCTAAAAAACAAAGCTATTAAGTAGCCTGAAGACCATCCTGTGATCTTCAAGCAGTCTACAGCTGTTATTAATAGGACAAGGCCAAGAAACCTGTACATGCTATAACTGCCAACTGTCAAAGCCGCTCATTCATCTCCTGCCTCTTTTACCCCTTTCCCTTTTCACCAACACCTTTAGTCAGCCATTGCAACCTGTCCTACACCTACGTTCTGAGACACACATCATACATATGCAAGTTGGAAATGGATTTTAGCAGTTCCTACCCTGACTACACAGTACATTGCGCAGCAGAATCTGATACAGAAGTTAAAGGATTCCCTTATTACAAGAGAATTAATTTTAGAGAATCAGTGGTACATTCAGACCTTTTAATCACAAAATTGAACTGATCAGCAACTTCCCTAAGATAGCACAAAATCTTTATTGACAGCCAAAATCCTCACTGTCTCCATAGCAAAACTAAAGATATTAAAGATATTACTATAATGTAGCTGTAGTGCAAATAAACTTTAGCTAATCATTTTCTTGGTGTAATTCATTACATATTTGCATTTGGTAGGATAAATATTTGATTTCCTGGATTTATTGGTCAGAAAATTTTAGATTGCTGTCTGTCCTACAACTGTCCCTTCACTGTATACATTGTATCTCATTTTGGGGAAAAATGCCTGAATTACTTTGGGAAAACAGTTAGCTATGTAAAAATAACAGCTGCAGTTGTGATGATTTACTGACACTGATAACTAACTTCAGCTACAAGTTAGTGGCAACTTTCTCACTTCTCAAAAGCAAAATTCCTTCTGCAGCCAAGAGCTGCAACCTTTCCTAATGCTCTGAACACCACTTAGTTTTGTTAAGAGACTGAAATATTCATATATTCTCATTTGCACGGCCTGTATCAGCATGAGTGTAGGCAGCTGACAAAGAGGCCGCTTCCTCTCGTCCTATCGCTTGTTACTAGGGAGAAGAGACCGACCCCCACCTCGCTACAACCTCAAGCTGCGCCAGGGGAAGTTTAGGTTGGATATTAGGAAAAACTTCTTCACCGAAAGGGTAGTCAGGCACTGGAACAGGCTGCCCAGGGAAGTGGATGAGTCTCCATCCCTGCAGGTATTTAAAAGATGGGTAGACATGGTGCTCGAGGACATGGTTTAGTGGTGGACTTGGCAGTGATAGGTTACGGTTGGACTTGACCTTAAGGGTCTTTTCCAACCTAAATGGTTCTATGATTCCATGATTTGTTGTAGTCATCCAGAATCCTTATTTTTAATGAACTAAGCTCCGTTCAGATTATTGAGTCAAACAGATTATTGAGTCAAACCTGGATTATTGAGTCAAACAACGCAGCTGAGCAATTTTGTGCAACCAGCTTCTAAGATTAGCCAGCTGTGTGAGCTGAAACTAGTGCTTCATGAATGAATTAATAAATAAATCTAGTAAAATGAAACTATCAAGTGTGGTCTATTCATGGAACAAAGTAATCTGAAACAACTGAATTTTGACTCTGAAATTATGAATGCTCTTAGTTTCCCATGAGGCAGGAATGATAAGGAAACATACACAGTTTTGCAATAATTTTCTGAGAGAACTTGAGAGCAGGACAGGATTCATTTCAAAGTGATTAAAAAATCTCTATTGTTAATCAAGTTATCATTTCAGCTTTTAAGAAATGCAAAGCTCTTCTCTAGGGAAACTTAAGCTTGTGTTTTTGAGCTACTTTCAGTACAGAACCAGAGCAAATGTACTTTAATTTACAATATTACAATTTCCAAGTCTTAAATTAATAATGTAAATTCTACTAGTTTATTGGAAACAGTTTGTCCATGTAATTTTGAAGATATTATTGAGAAATAAAACCAGTTATGAAGGTAAAATTAGAGGTGTTATAACTGGCATGTTTTAAAAATCTCCCAAATCTAATAGACAAATATCGCTCATCTCTATATTACAGCATAGTTCTAAAAGCTGAGAATATGTGTATCTATAAACATGGCAGTAAACCTGGCTAGTGTATTTTTATTATCCGTTTGAGAAGAAAATAATATATCAACAATTTATCTAGCGAAAAATAAATTTTTGGTTTCACCAATATGTTGCCACTACCTATAGTCTCTATGGGAACACTTTTGATACATTTTCCTTTCAAAATGGCCTCTTTGAAAAATAAACCTTCCTGTGAAGAGTCTGTTGACATCTAAATTTTATTTCATTCTCACATTCTTAAACATTGTTAATCATTATCTGTATCTAAACAGATTGGTTTCTAACCTTCAGTCACTCTGGGTTTGTAAAACAGTTTCAAAAATTATTTTGCTCAAAAGTGAAAAAATATGATGAATAAGTTAAGCAAAAGTTAAAGTGGACTCAGAAAAAAAAGGATTAATTTAAAAACGCCAAATTCAAAGGAATTCTCACGAATACTTTTTTCCTCTTTCCATCAACTTCAGAAATGATGTGTCCTTTTACAAATATGAATTATTACTGCATTCCTTTACAATCTAACCAAACATTGCAAGCCCCTGTATGGGTACCAAGTTATACTTTAACTCTGGCTAACCACTAGGCATCAATCCTTGCAAAGTTATTACCTTAAGCACGCCCTATCTTACAGCACTAGAGCTAGTGCTTTCTAAAAGGCTCTAAAATGGTTTTCTGGCCAGCAAGCATTGAAATGATAACTTGTGCTCCTGCTCAAAAATGCCACTATGCTATTTAACACATTTTAAAACCAGGACACATTGCAATGGGAAAACCAGCTAATTTTGCTGGCACAGTTAGCTAGGTCAGGAAAGGGTGCAACCCCTGATTAATGTAGCAGTGCTAGAAGAAGCTGCCAGTTGTGGTTAAACTAGCAAAAATACTTTTTTTTTTTTCTCTCATGAGGATCATTTTACTATGCCAACACAATGTGTAGCTTATCTGACATAGATGGATCTGCACTACAAGTATTTTGGCAGTATTACTCCAACTTTCCTAAGGAAAACATCTCAATGTGCACTGCATGCCAGTTCTAAATGTGAACTGAAAGCACACCAGCTGTCCTAGTGCAGACCTACGTGTAGGCTCGCCTACCCTGTGAAGAAATATAGGTTGCTTCCAGTATTTAAGTCGGTTCATCTAGAACCAGCTCAGCTGTCTTTATACCACAGAGTAGCGTCAATATACCCTTAGTGCTGGCAACAACAAGGATTATGAGAAATAAAATGGCCCAGGTAGTCACCTGGGGTGAACTGCCAAAATTCTGCACTTAATTTACCGTTTCCATGTGTGTGGTAGTGGTCTTGTTTCTGGGATGGGGTGGCTCTTGTACGAATTTGTTCACAGGGCAACTTTTTCACTTTTGAAATCTGAAACTAGCTATCTGTGTTCCCTTAAGAGGCAAATAACTCTTTGGATTCCAGGAAACATTTTGGTCAAACCTTGCTCACCCTCTCATTAAAGATAACGATGGAAAACACCCATCAGAGTAAGCTGAGAAAGAACCGGCCTTCCTCCTTCAAACATCTGCAATGGTATATTCAATATATTCAAACATTTCAGATACTGAAATGTTTCTCAGTAACATCACAAATGAAGGCTGTTCTTAAAGCAGACTAGGACAGGATAAGGAGCTGTCACTGCACCAGCTAAGGAAAAAGGAAACTGTGTGGGAGCCCTGAACCAACAAATGTCGGAGAGAAAAATTGTATGGTAGATGATGGGAGTAACTTCCTTTCACCTGTTCTTTTGCCTCATTCCTGTTAAACGCAGCAGCCTCACACTGCAGCAGAAAATGCTGTTTTTCACTGCAATACACTTAAAGAATAAATTAAAAAGCTGGGTTTAAGAGCAGTACGTGCCTGTGCTACTGCAACCATCCTAGCTCATAGCCATTCTAATTAAAAACTCTAAATTTTGGAGCCCCAAGAACACTGAGTTGTTAACAAGAACTTCATTTTGAAAGTTAGAAGGCAGCAGAACCAAGAAAAATGCTAGTGAATCCTTTGTCCTCTCCTCTTAGGCAGAAATACATGCAGGACAAAAGAGAGGAGAATTTTTAGTAGTCAGAACAGCAGGTGTGGAGGTTGCCAAGCAGAAGGAAAAAAGGCATGCAGAGCAACAGAAAAGTGGCTTTTAACAATTATTTATCGTTTTTCTTTTTTTTTTTTTTTGAGCATGCATTTTTGCAACTGAAAAACCAGGTAAAACAAAGCTGTGCTGCTGGTGGCGACATCACAGGCCCCAACCTTTGTTTTACAGGATGTAAAAAGTGCTTATTTTATGTCTTAGCTTGGGCTTTCTGCAGATTTTTTGCTGTGCAGAGGTAGGTGCAAGAGAAGCTACTTGAAAAGACTTGAATAGAATTCCACAGAAATCCTGTTTCTCGACCTCACATGGATCAAGCATTGAACACCCCCTCCCCATTGAACCAAGTGGAATTGAGCAGAAATACAGGAATGTACCAGAAGCATTAACTGCTGACTGAAACCACAATTCATTTAGAAGTGGCTTCCTTCGCTTAATATTTATTTGTGTATGCTCAGTGGGCAGGCATACATCATACACAGAGAGCGTACTCCTTAGTGTTCCAAGTACTACAATAGTCCCTGTGAAACCTAGTCATGAGCCATTGACATCAACACTGCACTTTGCTCCACACAGCCACGTACCTAAGAAATGGCTTCCACCTGCAACACTTGCCATTTATATGCCTGTAATTACAGTAGTGCACAGAGAACAATCTGTATGGAAGAGATGCTGCAAAGAGGCTCTGAAAGTCTCTTGTATAGGCAGGGATGGAGTGAAGCTCAGCTCACCCCTGAAAGAGGTTCTGGCATGGTATTCTGGGTTATTACAGTGCAAAGCCGGCACTGATTGCATGCGACCTATACGTACGCTTCTCTCCGCATAGGTACTAGAATGGTTTACTTTGTTGAAAAATTCCAATATTGATAGGGATTAGTTTTACCTTTTTAAACAGTGAAGCTTAAAGGCAAAAATTAAATGCCTCAAGAATATAACTGCCCTAAGTGCCATTATGAAGACTGATAAATACACTCGGTTTCAGTCATGGGGCTAAGTCCCATTGGACTCAGCTGGGTGCAAAATTATGTCACTACTGAAATAAGGTTTTGCTGTCAACTACATTGGAAACACAGTTTCACCTTAGCTTGGTACATGTGCAAGTCTGGTAGGAGGTCGACGGGCTCACACGATATACTGTAGAGTGTAGAACAATCACCCCACATCCCAACCAACAGTAAGTGACCCTGAACACAGGCTCATGACTACAAAGCAACTGACTGAGGAATGACCGCCCTTGTGGATTGTGTCAGCCCCTGAGCTGACAATTGTGCTCTATGGTGAGAAACAAAGTATTCCTAAAAAAATATTTACCCATCTTTCTGTAAGCCAGTAGTATGTTACTAGTTTCAGCATCCTTCTAAATCCAACTTACCTCAGCATGCACAAACAGTAAGCACCTTATAACTTGCAGATGGAAAGTGTACTAGAGTCATGCATAAAATAAGCATGACCCAGCCATGTATTTTTATTCAGCTCAATTGGTTTATGCTATGTAAGTTTCCTCTACATGGAGAAGCACATTTATTTCTGTATCTTGTGCAAAGTAACTTTACCATAGTGTTTTGATTAGCTCCTTAGCTAACTTATAATTAAGTTTCAGGGTAAAATATCAGCTTTACTGAGGGCAGTGGGAGTTTTGCCTTGAAGTCAACAGGATCAGCTTTTTACATCGGATGCTGACATCCGTAGTAACAAACCACTACTTGTCTTCCGGTTGACAGTACCCAATAGTTCCATTTGACAGAACTTTCTGAAATGGTTCCTGACAGCGACATTCATTTCGGATTTACCTTATAGACCAGCACATCATCAACAGAACATATCAACTCCAAATAATTCATATGTAAGGAAGAAAGTACAGCATTCATCATATATACCACACAGCAAAGATATTACTAGCAAGCAATATTGCAGCCATGCAGTCCATTTCTTCTCCCAGATATTTTAGAGCCTAAACAAATGAAAAAAGACAAGTGGAGAGGTGGTACTATTTCTAGTTTACAGAAAAGAAGCTGATGCACAGAGCAGTTACACTCATAAAGGAAGAATACATCAGATTTGAGAACTGTATATCAAGTTTCTAGGTCTAACACCTTAAACACGAAACACTGATTAAAAATGCCATGCTTCTGTGAAAACTGACCAGGTTAGGAAAAAAAAAGAAAAAGAAACACCACCCTCCCCTCCCCCCCCCCCCCCAACCCATTACATATGAGAATATAAACTCACTCAATGTTTAAATGATTTTCACAAGGTTTACATACAAAAGAGGGTATGGCTAGGTAATTCTGCTGTACCCTATTTAGTAGTGGTCAACTTTGAAGGCATTATAAGCCATAGTGACGCCTTCTGTACTAGTGAAGTTGGAAAGTGGCAGTCAGAAGTCTAACTTAGGACTTTCTGGCAGGAACTAGATGCCAGCCACTTTATCTTTGAGATACTCCTACAAAGTCTCTGACCCTAAGAACTTAAAAGAGAATTATTTAACCTGCATATAATTAAATACACACATCAATTTATTGAAAGATTCTGATGAAAGAATACAGGGATACCGATATCACTTTAAACCATCCTTGCAGAAAACAAGCTTAGATATCTTTGAAGGGTCATACTTAACCTCCACATTCAGAGATGGTGAGGAACAGGACATGTTAAAGAAACGAAATAAGAATGTAGAGTTTTAAATCACAAGAATTATTTTAAAAGCGAGGTGCTTTGTTTCTGGAAATTCTGGCTGAATAACTGCATGTCCTCTCTGCAGTAATACCACATCATATGCGTTACCTCATCAAAGTGTACGTAAAGAATCCCTTATTGGCCCAGGGAACAGTTTCTCACAGTCTGGTCCCAATGACCCATTCTTTTGGGTATTTTAGCAATATGAAATTAGCTACATTTGTTAAGCGACAATTTTATTATCCTGTAAGGCAGACAGTTTTAGCTATTTTGCTTGAATGGGGAACGCAGAAAACTTATCATAAAACCTGATTGTAAAACATATGACAAAAAAAAGCTGGTGCTACAGCATCTAAGGCGGAGAGGCACAATATGCATACAAATTTTATGAGCAGAGTATTATTTTAATCCTAGTATCTTAATGCATTTTCAAGGTCTGTTCCCAAACATCATATGTATTGTAAAAATTTTTTTTGACCCTCTTGTCTAATAAAAATGTAATCCTTTTGGCAGCCATCACAGACGCTCATTCTGCAGTGATTTTCTTTTCACTAACCATAAGGCCTCTGATGGCCGCTATGTAATATATTTATCAGTATGGATGAAGTCATATACCCCAGACAATTGTGTCTTGGGACGGTAAATTACATCCAAAAATATACCAAATTATGAAATCCTTAGAACTCACATGTAGCTGAACAGAATCTAATGAAGTCTGTGAAGAGCAGAGGAGCTTTTTATATTTAGGATTAACCCCCTTCAGCTACAAGTTCCAAACCTGAATTTCAGCCTTCCCCTAAATAAAGAGGTCTGATATGGAGAAAGAAGGATTGAAATCTGCCTTCCTTATTTTATCTGGAATGACAGCTCAGAGAGACATCTCTGGAAAACTGGGGAAAGATGGCTTAATATTTCAAGAGGCAAAGGAGGGGATGAGATAGAAACTAACTGACAGTGTAATGGAAAACAGGGTTGTCCAAGTAAGGAAGTAGGAGCCAGATGCAGAAGTGATTTCTCCCCTCCTGTATAACCTTATTCTATTCCTTCCCATCTTCTACCTCCTTCAGCTGCTTAAATCATTATTTAGTCCCTCCAGCCAAAATGGTGGGAATAAAAATGACCAGATGACTTCTGAAGAACCCTTCAGGTCTTGAATTTTATTCTGCTTTCTAGTTGCCTCTAAAATCCTCCTCTACCTCCCCATCATCTCTAAGTTCACTGACACATGATCTTTTCTAGCCAAAAATCGAAGTCAGCAGTCCATTCCTCAGCTTCCTTGGTAATCAGCTGTCTTCTACACTATTATACATATTGCTTTGGTTTGTGGTATTTGAGCAAAGGTCATATATTACTCTGTATTCTCCTTGTTGTCCTGTTTTCCCTCTCCAAAACAATCCTTATCTTGGTTAACCCCATTGCCCCTGAATCCCTCATGTTTTAATACCTAGACTTCAACATCAGTTAAAAGGGTAAGCGTAGACTGCAGTGTGTTGTGGTGTAATTTGCGTCATGTAATTACCATCTAGGATTACTGTCCTATTCAGGCACCACAACAATGGTAAAGGAGGCTTTTCAGCCTTTTCCAAGTGCTTTTGAATAGTCAGCGAGCAGCTGTTGTAGCTACTGTAGGTCTTAAACGGAACCATAAGTCAAACAAACTTTTAAATATGTTGTCAAGGTTTTGCTTTAAGAAAATAATCTATATTTATAGTTACAGCAAAATGTAGCAAATAAACACAGCCCTCCTAAGAAGGCTTAGCCACTCCAAAGTCTTTCATGCAAAGATATAATTTATTCTTATTTAGCATCTTATCCATCCTACACTAATACCATTGAAAAAATTTAATTGTTTTGGCCACAATGCTGAAAAATTTCTAAGCATTGAAATCTTACTGATTGCAGGAAATAATCTGCCCGAAGAATGGTTTACATAGTTTTCAAAAGCCAGAATAGTACCTTATTCCATGTGCACGAATTTTGAGGGTTTCTTCTGCCTCTTCTTTGCAGTGAGACACTGTTAAGCTTGCTGCCTCATCCTAAAATGTGTATTCATGATAGATTTAAACATAGCAGAAGTAAAACATTTTGGGGTTTGGTTGGTTGGTTTGGTTTTTGTTTGTTTGTTTGTTTGTTTTTTTCTCCTTCCAGGTAGCCTTAAGACCTTACACCTGTAAGACCTACAGGTGGCTACAACTGCTAGAACTTTAGTTTAATCATCCTAGTTTTCTGCTTACTGGCCAGGCTGGTAGCACTATCAGATGGCTATACTCTAGATAGTTACGTTCAGCTCTGTTCTTTTAAGCCAGTTGTCTAGATTTCTTTTACAGGTGGTTTAACTCGTAAGGATTTACACAAGTTCTTGTTTTTAAGAAGTCTTCTTTGAGGAAAAGAGCCGATTTCCTGCTTGTTCATTGTGTAAATCAAAATAGGACACTTTGATTATACTGCATGCACCAAAACTTAAGTTTTATAACAAGAATACTCATTTATAAAGTCAGCTAAAAATGACTATTTTTTTAAAATTAGAAGTTCCATATTCTAGATGTAGAGAATTGAGAACAACAACAGAAAAAAACTGAGCATTTTATTCTAGAAACATCCAAAAGCTTATTTTATTTGTCTCTAATTTATAGAGCAAGAGAAATACACACGGTCCTGTGTGAAATGAAACATTCTGGGTTGATTTAACAGTTGTAGGGTTTTTTTCCTCCTTGAAAAGGCAAAAACATTTCTGTTTAACCCTATTTAATGTCACTCCATTCCTCATACAATATGCTTTAATTTTTCCATATGGCCACTAACTCGGAAATCTAATTCTAATGTCAAATTCATTACGCTGAGGTCAATGACAAAAGTTTCAATATAAGAACACAAAATGGAAGCTTTGATTCTTAAGAGTAGATTTTTAGAGGTATTTCAGTAGGTTAGAAGAGGCTACAGTGAAATTCCTACAGAAAATTCGGCTGTCATACCAGTCATAGGTCAAATCCAGTTTGCCTTCTGCAGAACAGACTGGTAAATATTTGAAAGTGGACATGAGCAGAAGTTTGTCTTTGAGGTAAATTTCTTCTATATCCCTTTTGTTAGAGGCTTATAATGTTTTGAAGAAAAAACTTTACTCCTGAAAACTCTTTATGTAATTATCATAACAGTGAATTATTACAGTTATTTCATTGTTTCTATAAATGTCAGCTCTTCTCTGGAGCTCTTATCAGCATGGATATCTTTTAGCTCAATGACTTCTATTGATTAGTTGTAAATAAATAGTATTGGACCAGTTTAACATTGTCTTATTCTTGCATTACAAAAGGGCTCATCTCCCCTTGCTGTATCGCTTCTAATTTTGTATGTCCTTTTGCATCCCACCTTCCAATAAATAGTCTCAATCTTTTCCGTATTCTCTCTGGAGTAAGTCTCGTTTCACTTGTCATGTGAGAAATATGGGAGAAATTCAAAAGCCCTTGAGTAGGAAGCTAGAATTATCTTTCAGTAAGGCTTGGATCATAATGCTTATTTCAAAGATGCACTTAGAAAACAGAAGAGTATTGAAACACCAATTAATTTGAAGAAGTATGGAAATGGTTTCAAAATGTATTCATAATATTTTAGATTAGACTGATTTTTACGTAGATTAAAAAATGTGTTTTCTTTGAGAAAGTACATCACAGCAGTTCAGAAACCCTATCAGTTAGAAACACCATCCAGTAAATAACAAAAAGTCAGTTTAAAGGAGGCCTTGTTCTTAACCTGATGTACTTCTATCTAAGAGCTATTTACTCTCACAGGATGCTTTTGGGTCATATCTTTCCCCCCCCCCACACACACTGTCTTTACCTCAATTGTATACTGAAAATGCCAGACAAAAAGGGTAAAACTGCAATTTCATCTTGCTCATAACCTCTAAGCGTAGCAGCTGCTGAAGGGGATTCTGAACAGATGAATTTCCAAAGCAAGTCATGCAATTCATCATCTTCCTCATATTGTACGGTAATTAACAATAATCGGGAAGGCCACTCTAACTTGCAGAAATGTCTCTCTCTCAGACTAAAAAGAAAACTCACCTTGAAGTATAGGACTGATTAAGAAAGAATTTAAAAAAAAAAAAATAATCACACTTAGGAAAGCACTTCTCAGTTAATCAGGCTTGCAGCTTGAAACTACAAGACTGCGGGCACCAAGTTCCACTTAATCCTTCACAGAAAGGTTCATAACCAGGCTAGGCATCTGCACTGTAACTGCCTTCCAATGTCATAAATCTTGTCACAAAGGGGCTCTTCAAATGAAAACTATTGCAAAATATGCTCAGAGATGAGATCAAACTTCACCTGAAGAAGCAATAATCTTCTTCAGGGAAGTCAAGAGGTAGCAACCAGAACTTAAACATCACAGTTTGCTTCCTTGCAGGGCACAGTCATTTGATAATTAATAAAGGTAAGATGTGTGCTTTTTGCAACTTAAGAATCACTAATGCATATGAAAGAGTAAGCCTATTTGTTTATTTAGTAGAAAAATACCTGAGATCTTCAAGTACATAAAACAAACCATAAAGAAATCTAGAAGGCATTGTTTGTTGAAGTAAGCAAAAAGGAAAACTGGTTAGGAATGAAGACAAATCTGACAATGTTTACAACCCAACAAGCAATGAGAAGAGCTAAAGCAGCAACATATGTGATAGCAATACATAGACTTCTAAACTAAACATCTCTGACTGACTGCTAAATGCGTGCAATCCAAGACAAATAGATGCGCTTAAGAAGAGACCTGTGGGGATATCAGCTCAATGAACCTGAAACAAGCTGTTAATAAAGAACTGTCTCAATTGCAACTATATAATACAGCCAGTTCAGAAGAATATCCACGTGAAGGGCTAACAAAGCATTTGCAATTAAAATCATTCATTTAAAAATCCAGGCAGTTGTATTGGTGTGACTACCCACAGACATTTTCAAATTTACTATTTAAAAGGCAGATCTCCCACAGAAGCACATATACAAGGTTTCAGAGCAAATCAGTGCTTGGAACTGCTGCCAGTTAACCCGAGGCAAGTGTTTAGGTTCTGTTGTTTGCCTTATAGGTGGAGGAGAACAAGAGCCAACTGAATTCAGCCTTACTCAGCACATGAGCACATCAGTGGGTCTCTGAAACTACTCACAGAAAGCGAACATCAGTACCACCAGGAACATTAGTGAAAACTTCCATCTTGGTCTCATAACAAGGGAAAAGCATCCCAATTATCCATCTTTTCTCCAGTCAGGCTTCCCATTGTACCAATAAGCTACCAGCTAGCAGGAAAGCAGTATTTCCAAGAAGATGAGAGAAAAACAGAATAGGAAGCCAGCTGAGACACGCATGGTACATGAAAACACAAACCCCTTGAACATCGGGGCCTCCTATAGCATGTCTCCTGGCTACAAAGGTAGGTCTTCCAGCATGCCAGGAAGTTTCTGGCATACCATGAGCAGAGGTAGACAAAGGAAAGTGTGTGTGCGGGTCTGTGTATTTAAGAGAGAGAACGCAATGCGAGAAGTCTAAAAGTAATGTCGTTTTACTACAAGTAGTTACATAGTGGGCACTACAGCAAAAGCATTTCCACTATAATGGATCTATCAACCTGTCAACACTACACCGCGGCACCTAATTAGCCTGCTACTTTTTTATCCACCTTGCATCATATTTCAATTTGCCTTTGTAGTTGAAGCATAAAAAACATTCTGGAAAGGTTTGTTATATGCTAACAAAAAAAAAAAAAAAATCATGAGTCTTATATTTATGTCACCTATTTTTACTATTAAAAGCCAGACTAAAGCTTCTTTGCTTTTAATAAAATGTATTATTGAAAATAAAAACTCTTTGTATACTCTATATAATTCATATCGTTCTGTCATGCAAACACATTGTTCATTCGTGTGAAGATAAAAATGTTTATTCTTCCATTGGCTCAATGCTATGAGAAAATTAATGCACTCTAAAGCTACCCATAATATAACCCAAAAAATGAATACTTCAAACCTTCAGAACTTTCTTACTGGAAAAAGGTACTCTCATAATTAAAGCAAGCTGTTTTTCATCAGGAAAATCAGCACTTTTACAACACAAAATAACTACTGGTGCAAACATTAATATTTTCTCCACTGTTACAAACCTGATTCAATTTGAAAGTGTGCATACAGGTAGCGTCTATATATTTAAGCACAGACTGCATACAGCACCTAACAGCCTTGAGTGCTACTCTGTTTTTCAGCTATGCACACGTTAAAAATCTATCCAGTTGCTTCAGCACTCCATGACCAACTGACAACTTAGGTCTCAAGTGTGATAATCAAGTATAACAGAAATATATAACAACCACCACTGTAGTGTTGACATGTCATTGTAAGCACACCCTCTCTCCACAATAGAAGTATAGTTCTGTCATAGTATTGCAATACATAAGTGTCAATGCAATCTGCTTTGTTCAGGGTTTGCAGAGTGAGAGCCAGATTGAAAAAAAAAAAAAAAAATCAAAGATCCTACTTCTCTTAATGGACTTGGACCTTTTTGATGCCTCACTCTTTTAAGAATAAGCTTTTAAAAGATAAAACTGATTCTGCCATTACTTACAAGCAGCATGACTTCTGTTCAAACACTAGGAACTTTTACTTCTGGAGAACAAGTGATGTGAAAGCGATTTCCCCCTAGCATTTTCGGACAATGTATTTTCAGGCATCCATCTTAAGTAACAAGGAATAGTCTTGGATATTAATATTCTGTTTCTTCTGAAGTATTTCTGGAGGGTTTTAAAATCTGACAGATATATTCATATTGGCTTAACAAGAAGACTCCCCATTTGCATGTAACAGCTTGACTTTCACCCTTTGGATTTTGCGAATACCACAATGCGTATTCAGTGTAATAAAAACTTTAAATATTGGTGAGTTCGTGAAGGTGTTTCCACTTAATAGCGTGATCTTTTTGGAATCTGCCTGAATTAAGCTAGAAATCATAGTACATTGTCTCAAGCTGCTAAATGTGATAAACCAGGTTTTCAAATCCACTATAATGTGTTTTAAAACCTATTCCAAAAGCCTTTTTACTGTCTTTCAGTTAAAATCACCTATTAACTATGCTGAAACATAGTGCACTACATAAATGGAAACAAGAAACTAATATGAGATAGGATATTAATAAAAATGAAGTGAGAAGATGGACCAATGACTGAGAAAGCTTCTTAGCAACAAGGTTCAGGAATGAAAAGGATGCTGCACATATGAAGCAAGTTTATGCAAAACAGGCTAGAGTCCAACAGAACAAGTAGCTGTCTTTGGGTAATAAAAGCACATTTATTTCAGGTGTTTAGGAAAACGTACTTGGTTAAAAACGTTAGGACTTACTACTGCTAACTGGACTACCAGGTATGGGGAAGGTATTTTCAAACACTGTAATGGTTACAAGCGTTTTCTGCCCTAAGTACACTTTGAAAATAAAACCAGTTGTGCAGAATGAAAATTCAAAGCCTGTTCGAATTCTTTTAAGTATCAATGCAGCTAAGGAAGGATATAAGTGAAAACAACAGGAAGAGTAGTATTTTTTATTTCCATAGCAATCATCATATAATACTTCATCACTGAACAATGTTTTAAGTTAAGTCACTTTACAAGCTACCTGAAAAGAACAATTCCTTCAACACTTGAAACACTGTCAGTTTTGTTACCCAGCATCTCAGATCCAAATGACTCTGCTAATGTCTGCTTCATTTTAGCCCATCAAAAGGATGGACTGAGCATTTATCTAATAATAAATATGAAGAGAGGGATATTGGGAACAAGTCTTCTGGGTAAGCTTACATTATCTGAAGTAGGGACTGGGGACTGTCTACTGGCCCATGACAACGGATTGACTAGCTGTGATCATTGCTCTTGCTTCCCATCTCTAGACACAACCTTGCAAAGGGCCCAGCTCTTGTGGAAAAGGCTGCTGTGCCCCACACTTCATTTCTAAAATCAAGTACAGAATGGTATGCTGGGAAGAAAACCAAACCAAAACAAAAAAGCCCACACCAAAATGACACTAGAACAAGAAATCTGTTGTCTATTCAATGCCTCTAGTAGAAGAGGGGGAATTTAAGGGTCCCTAAGCAGAAATTTGCCTGGCAGATATTCAGACATTCCTAGGATACATCTCACCTACTTTTAAAAACTTTCTGTAGCATACAGAATCTATACTCAGTTTAATGGAGAAGGAAGCGCTTTCCGCATGCAAATCAATATGAACATCTCCATTTGGAAGATAAGGAATGTGCTGTTGACTCCACTGAATGACAGATGGAGAGAAATCCATTGTGCATTAATACATCCAGTTTAATGAATCACATCCTATCTACTAGCACTGGGCCCCAGTTAAGTGTCAGACAGTTTTAAGAAACCTTATTTCTGACAGCAGTCTTTTAGTCAAATCCAGCAGAGAGGGCCAACTATGAAACATCCTTAGAGATAAATGAGGAATACTGCACTGACAAGAGACCAGGCTGTAACTACAATATACAACAGAAACAGAGAAAGACCACTGGAAGATTCAGACTTGAACTGTCTTGAGGAAATGAGGATGTGCCAAGTGAAGCAAATTAAAGTATACAGTGGACAACCACTATGCAAACTGCAAAGAACCCGAACTATTACAAGCAAAAGAAATCTGATACAGAAAGTTGCCCATGGACCTATAGTGAACTGAGAGCAAGATAACTTCTTGCCATATGAAGAACGGATGCAGTGACTACAAGGGGATTATGTCACTTAAGCAAGAACATATAAGAACCAGAGCTTGCATAACATGAGAACCATGTCAATAACATAATTAATTCAAAAGCATTCTATTTAAGAGTTATGTACAGGGTTTTAGAAGAAGATAAGCAAGACTATCAGCCCAAAATCAAATGGGCTGTTTATTACTTTTGTATTGGGCGTACAAAAGTTGGCATGGTTAGCCAAATCATGATATCAAAACTTTAAAAAACCCAAACAACAACAACAACAAAAACCCACTTCATGGAAAGAAGTTAAACAAGAGTACTTTATTTTCTCAATGGGTGAATATCGAATACAACGCTTCAGTAAATGAAGTGAGAAAGGTAAAACACATAGTGATATGGTGGAGGAGGAATTACCCATCACTGAGTTTAACCACGTCGCTCACTAGACAAGCCATTCCTTTGTATATAAAACTGCTAATGCAGGGTCCAAGAACAATATTAACGTGATACAGGAAGGGACAGAACAGAGCTCAAAAGGTTCAAGCACTCCGCAGTCTGTGCCTTAAGACACAGATTACAAGAGGAGTCTTTTGTTATATGGCTATTGGAATAACATGCAAAAGTAAAGAGTGAATTAAAAGAAGGCAGAACTTAAACATTGGCTGAGAAGAACCAATCAAATACATAAAAAGAGAATGAGGAGAAAAATCTGGAGAGACAAATGATTCCAAATATTTCCTATACCTTAGGCAGCCCGAGGTTATGTCTAAAGCTGTTAGAAAAACAGAATACCTTTACGGTACCCCTTAAGGGAATGTATTCTGTAGATTACTTTCCCAGCAAAGAAGGTAATTAAAGGAAAATCATAGATATTTTGAGGATATAACACGTTAATGCTGACAATGCTGATGCCTTAATCTAAAAGATATAGCAAAAGAGCATGACTAGAGGGTCTAAACACCTCTGGAAAGAATGAGAATTCACAGAGTAAATGAAAGCAAGAAGGTAAATCCCCTAAAAATAGAAATAACATTAATACCATATTTGGAAACGGAGGCACCTCAAACTGTTCAGGTGACCACAAGGATGCCACGACAAAGGGCTATGGCAAAAATAACTCCATTTTCTTTAATATCTGATCTTAGCTGCTATTGTTTGCTGTTGATGGTGTTCAACAATTGTTCTGTCTCCTTGAGATAAACTCATGTGAAGACTAGCTAGATAGTAGTTACCTTAAGTATTCTGTCTAGGCACACTCTGTGTGACTCCACAATGAACCGAATTCTTTTGCAACACCAATAACTGAAATCTGCTTTCCCAAGAGGTAATGATTACCCATGCTCTAGCTAAGGTAAAGACACAGCGAGGGAAACCCCCTAAACATCTGGTAACATACTGAAGACATTGCTAGTTTCCACATTGGCAAACCTTATGATTTATAGGGGAAGGAAGATTTGACAACCTTAAAGATTTTTCTTCTTGTTTTGTATTTTGTGAGGAGACATATCTTAAGATTGCCTTACACAAGAAGACCAAGTACTGCATCCCCAAGGACACATACTCTAGTTTTAAAGCAGTCTGAATAAGCATAGGAAATCCATATCACTTTGAAGGTCCTTTCTCTCAGCACCAAGGAGTCTAATTCTTACTGCTGACCAAAACACTGCATAGTGCACAAAAAACAAGTACCACTTCTGTCTCAGAAATGTTACATCTGTGCAAGAAACATAGCATAAAGCCATGGTGGAGAACTGTTTCATTTTTGCTAGTTGAGAAAAAACAAAAATCTACAGAACCACAATGACCACAGTGCACGTATACCATGAACGTTTCTGCTGTCAACTGATTAAGTACCTGACCGTCCTGCTATCAAGATGCTGTGTTTCTAAGTTAACAGATTTCTGATGGAGACCAACCTTTATCTCTTTTTTGTGATTCCAGGTCTCTCTTCCTCTTCTTCTTGTCAGCTTATCTTCTCGAACCATGTGTTCTGCTCCTCCCGCTGTTGTCCTTGATCCTGAAAACTAGTAAGCCAGACCTTCCACATTCCTGCTGTCACTACTCCTCCATAACCTCATTTAGTCATGTTTTGCCCATTAAGTCCTTCAAAGACTCTGTGGCAGAAGGCAAAGATATGCACAGGCTTAACAGGAGAATTTCTTGACCGAATTTATTTTGGAGAACTTAGGAGTTCCAATTCTACAAAACTATGACAAGCCCCGAGATACACATTCCCTTATACTGAGCTGACTCCCTCTTCAAAGCATCCACAGCTTGGCAGAACACTTCCTTGCCTTCACCCAGAAATCATTCCAGTAGAATCCATCACTTACGATACTGAGTAATTGGGGGATAAAATGGCAAATGAAATTCACATTGGTAAATGCAAAGTAATGCAAGGAGGAAACCCCCTCCCCTCACTAGCTTTGCACAGTGCTGGGCTCCAACACTGGGTGGGCTACTGCATCTTCGAGAGATATGAAAGCTGTAATAAAAAAAAATATGCACGTCAACTCTATGCAGATGGTGATTTAGTACTCAGTAGCAGTCAGAAAGCAGACAGAATTTCAGAAACTGCTGAGAAAAAAAAGGAAACAAAAGAAAAGCTCCTTATAACATGGCACTAGTTTACAGTTTATCTCTAGAGCTGGAAAGGGAACAGGAGGGAATGAGAAGGACAGCAAGAAGTGTAAAATGTTTTCTGTATGCAAGCATTTAAACAGACTAGGAAGATTCAGCTGGGAAGGAATCTCACAAAAGTCTACAAAAATCTACAAGTGGCATGGACAAACTGAACAGGCAACAATCACGCATCGCTTCTCATAATACAAATATTATAGTATTATCAGATAGCAGCTCTAAAACAAACAAAAGGAGGTGTTTTTTTCCACAGGGCATGCAGATTAACTGGATTTTTTTGATGACAAAAGCTTACCTATATTTTAAGAACAATTAAATAAATTTCATGGATAAAAATATCCACCAACAGCTATTAAACACAAAACTATGACTTCTAATGCAGAAAGTACCTGCGATGCAGATGGCCAGAAGCTGAGAGGGTGTACCTGGGGAAATGTTTGCCCTGTACTTACATGATAGGCTATCTAGCCCAGCCAGTATCACAGACACGGCAGCAAGCTAGATGGATACTTAACCTGACCCAGAACATCCACTCTTACATCGGTTTTCTGTCATCTGCTCAATCCAAAAGAGCCACACCAAAGCCCAGTCTCCTTGCCCTGTCCCCCACCCCTGCAGAATGCCTATTCAAAAACAAGCAAAGCATTACTCTACAAGAACAGATCATGACTTCAAAGTCACCTTTTGATGGCTGCAAAGACCACGGTTTCCTGAAACCTCTTGGCACTAGAGGACATTCCCCAGGCTGTCTTAAAGTCTGCTTCTGGGTAAAAACAAACTACCATAGCCTCAAGTTCTAATGTTCAGCTACAGGAACAAAAACGCCACAATTTCATACTTATAACCCACCCTTCACTGTGTCTTACTGAAGAGCTGACCCAGCTTTGGAGACTCTAAAACCACTGAATATAATGAAGTCACAACTCAGGGTCAGAGCACGCAAGAGAACTCTTCAAACAGACTTTTACGTCTTGAAAGCCGATTCCCGTTAAAGGACAAAGCCACCACACTGATATGCAGTTAGTATTGCGTATAGACAACTGCTGCCTAGATATTCAACTTAAAATTGCTCTGGACCCTGCACAGGTTATACAGCAGGCAAAAGCTTCAGCAGACTCTTGTGGTCAGCCTGCACACTGCTTAGGTTTTGGCCTCTGTAGAATAAGGTCTTCAGAAAAAACAGACTCATGCAGTCCTTAAGTTGTTTCTAGGAAAGCAGGTGATCCCTTTTGCTGTCATAATGAAGACAGGAATCAGAATCTTCCCAGGGTTATTTTTAGTAGGAATCTAATACTGTACAGATACTTATGCCTTACTTGTATCCTGCTGATCACCTGTGTTTTGAAGGTTTTACTTTCTATTGTATTGTGCTTTACATGGCAAAAAAATGAAGAATGGTTTGTGTCCTGGTGAACTTCAGTTTTGACCAAAAACTGATACAGCATACCACTAAGAAAACAGACCATGCAGAAGGAAATTTTTATTTTTTAAGTGGTACTTCATTAGTTCTGCCTTAAAGCAGCATGTTCTTCAGACATTACTTCATCCTTCTAATGTGGGAGATCTGCTGCTAACTACTCCTACCATTACATTTTCAGAGATCCTTCACTCTTGTGAGAGAACAAACTTCAGTATTGATTATGTGCTTGTTTATGTATTTTAAATCATTGACATCTCTACTTAGTCTTGCTGGAAAGTCTGGATCCCTTTCACAGGGGAAGGAAGGCTGGAGAATCTGCCATCCCAATGAATTCCAGTTGCGTCACTTGGTGCTTCAAAATTCAGGCTCTGTATTTGTTCTATCATTACGTTTGTTTTTGTTCTATCAATCCATTTGTTAGCAGTAGCAAGCCGTATAACACATGGCTCGCTTTATTGGGTCTGCTTTGCTACTAATAGCTAGGCAATTTAATTTAGGTGACATCCTTCCTTCCCCTGCCGCCCAAATGAACAAAACCATCATACTGATGGATTGCATTCAGCACGGATATAGAAATGACATATGAGATAATTCCACCATATGATGCAACAGCTATACATCAAAAAATATTTCTACATTTTGCATTAACAGCACTTTTTGAAACTGGATAAAAAAAGTTTGTGATTCTATGATAAGCACAGCCAGTGTGGGCTTAAGAATTGAAGATACCAGATTCCTTGAGGACCACATCTTAGCTTTGTTTTCAAGAAAAGGACATAGATAATTTACTCCCTTAAAACAAGCTTTGGGGTTTTTTTAGTGGTCTCCTAAATTTCAAACTCTAGTCTCTGGCTTTTCAATCATGGAAAATGCTCTTGTACAAGACAACAGGACTTCTCTTCCAGGAAAGAGGACTTGCAATGATGATGACTCTGGAAACAAACTGATTGTATCATGTGTTCAGCGTCTCAATTCACAGGAAGACCTATGTTCTTTTGGGGGGCCACTCTGTGCCAGATATATGTTCTCCAATAAGGCCATGCAACTGACTGGTATTTTTTGTTGTTTTGGCAGCTGAATTGGAAAAAAATAGAAAAGACGTTCATGTTTAAATGGGATAAACATTTGTTTGGTTTTGATGCTTGAAACTAAAACACCAGAACATTTACTTCATACCAGACAGAAAGGAAAAGTAAAGGAAAAAGCAAAGGAAATAGGGATTAGGCTCATGAAACAGGAAAAGGATTTTCCTGGTTCTGATCAGTATTGCATGATACAAAACCACTGCCACCGTTCTAGTACCCTTTCCTATGCAAGATATGAAGAGGAAGAAAGCACAATAAATAGTTTTTGAGATAGAAGTCTGGCAAATTTTGGAAGTTGGTAGGCAGCTGCTGGACACCCAAGCTTTATTAGCTCAGCCCACGCCACCACTATACTGCAAAACACAGTCAGTCCTGACTTTGGTAATTAAAATAAATGACAAGAGTTCCATTACTCTCCACTACGTGCCTGCCTAAGCCTACCTAAAGAGGGATACATGACTGACAAGGCAGGCAGAACAGAAAAGGAAGAGCAAGTTCAGAAACTAAAGGAAGAAAAATCTCAGCTTTGATCGTGGAGAGTGCCAGCACTACAGTTTCATTTACATTATTTATTTTATAGAGGGCTTTTAATAGTTTGTTGTATTATAACTATTATGCAGAAGGTTGCAAAAACAATGCTTGCTTTTGAAGCCTAATTATCAAAACAGACACCCATATAAACACATCCTGCTTAAGAAAGGTGCTGACTTCCTTGAGAATAATGCTCCTCTTATCTTTCCTTACAAAGCACCGAGCACCAAGAGTCCTGACTAGGGCTTACTGTGAGACAGACGCAGTACAGGGCACTTCCGAAAAGCACGCCTGTGTTGTTGGAGCTCTTGCTTGACGTTTTAAGGTGGGACTGTAATTACCATTGATTTAAGACTATTGGATTAAATTTCATACTTCAGAGAAGAATAAAAGAAAAGAGAAAAATAGTCTCTTAAATGTTTAAAACTCTGAAGCCTTGTGAACATGTTTATTCCATATTTCATTTCCATCACTGCTGTAAGTTTAGAAAGATGTTACTGATGTTCAATAGGTAAAGTATTAAATTTTGTTCTTATCAGCTCTCAATCATTTGGACTCATGTTCATGCTACTGCAAATCTTCCACTGCAGCTCAAACCCAGAAGATTTAGGGAGAAGCTAGGTGGAGTTAGAAAACAGTTACAAGGGTTACAAACTCTGGACCAAGATTTGCCATAAGCACCCCTCATAGTATCACTGAGAGATTAGACCAATTACAAAAGCATAAAATGAACACACGTTATGCAAGTTAGTTTTAATGAGAGTTATGCATGTACGCCTATATGTGTGCATGTGGATACATATTCATTTCTCTCATGTATAATAGATTATAGGAAAAAAAAAAATGGAAGCAGTCTTTGGACTATGGCCTTAGGGCTTAAATGACTAATGATGGATAGAACCTTCCCTGCTATGAATATGTTACTATGAGAAAGAAGATAGAGACTGTCTAGCAAAGACAATTAATGGACTGAACAGCTCTCTGGTAAGAAAACCCGAAAGTGTGGGAAGCTGACGATAAAGAGTAGAAAGGCAAAGAAGTGTTATTACTGCCAATTCCCTTCCTCATAAATTTCACATTGTTATATTTAGATTACTGGCCAGGAGTGCATCCTGATTCCTGCAGAGGAGACTCCAAGGGTTTGCTTTCACAATAGCATCCCTCAGACACATGGGGCTTGACCCTGCTTCCATCCAAATAAATAGGAATTTGCCCATGGACTTATAAAAGTAGGATCCATGTCTTCAAAACAGTTATTTCACATTAAAGACATATTTGAGCCCTGTTCAGTAACTCTTCACCTGTGCTCTTCTACTCTGAAATAAAGGTGAATTGGTTTTTTGTTGCAATAGGCTTTAATTTTAAAATATAGTTCTATGTGTGAAGGTCCTAAAAAGTAATTATCATCAGCAATGTATGATGTGAGCTGGTTTCTTCTGTAAAATTACACACCTCTAGAGTTTCAAGGGATCTGCTGTTGACTGACACTAGTCAAGAGATGAACAGTGAAGCTCACCCTGAGCGAAAAGGAAGGGAACAGAAATGGGAAGAAGTTAAGAGCGACGGAGCCTGATCTTGCAGCAAAGATGCTAACCGCATAGCGATTCGTACACCCTGATGCTCTGCTAGCAACAGAACAACTTGAAGACTGTCACAAATCACAGGTTAGAAGCAGAATAGCACCAAGCCCACAGGACCCTTTTCCTTTGCCACCAGTCCTTGAAGGGCTATGGGACAGGATGTGGCTCAGTAACCATTGCGCTGGCTACTGCCCCTGCACTAGAGTGATCCCTCTGCGGCCAGTTACATGCCTACTGAGTTACTTCACATAGGAATTCACAGATTTGCCCAAACACAGACGAGAGAGGCTGCAACACAAAGTAGTAATTAACAGTCTCCAACTTGTGTGTATAGAATCTCCCTGCATAGTTGGCTTCAGTGATTGTTTATTTTCTGGCTAGAGTCCAGGTTTCTAAATCCATGCCAACAGTATTTCTAAAAATGAAAATTCAGCAATATCTTCATCAAGGAAATGCTGCCACGTCACAACGCTTTACAACAGGATCACGATTAATTACTCTTAAAAACTCCACACAATCAAAAAAGATAACAAGCATGATTATATTGAACTTGCTTCATAAAAATGGTTTCAATATTGAAAACAGCCAGTCACTGATTTCTCTTACGACTTTTCAATTCTAGCCCAATCTGTCAGTAAGCAACTCTTCCAAGGAGCCAGGTATGCAACCAGTGTTTTATTCAGGCCAGGGCTCCTGCACCACATATCTATAAGGGGAATTTAACTGCTGGTGTAACTGACAATATGATATTTAGAAGAATGAAAGTCTTAATCCCCCCCCACCTCCAAATAGCAATGAAGACAATCCTGTGAAGATGATGTTCAGCTTCCATTCGCACATGCTCAACATTTCCCTTGTTTTGGGTAGTGTTACGTTCTTAATGACTATAAAAATTGGGGCTGACACCTTTTCTGGCTATAGTCGTGTGCTGTCTTTTACAGCTTTCAGGTAAATCAGTCAAACAGCTTTGTATTCAAATTCTGCATTTTGGGATATTTTGTACCTTTAGAAATAGAAATATTTTGTATCTTTAGAATAGTAAGTTTGGTCTATTATCATGGCAAAACAAAGCATTTGGTCTATTATCTTGGCAGCTTTCTGTCCAAATGACATGCCATGGTTCTACTGAAAAAAAAGAGACAGGAACAAAGAACCCAACCTTAACTGCATAAGACAATGCCAGTGCTCTGGTTTTTAATGCATATTAAACATTCATATTTGCCATTCAAGATAAAGTGTCTGAAGCGGACACAACTTCCTTGGAAAAGTTTACCTCTGTAGAATTTTTGCTTATGTTTTTGAACATTAAAATATGAATTACCTGGGAAGTGATATAATGGGAAAGCATGTCAGCCACATGCTTTACAAGACAAAGCTTCCCCCCCCTTTCTTTTTTTCCCCAAGTGTAAAAATTGTTGGGCACGGGAGTAGGTGAAGAAGAATTTATTAAATGTCGATGCTGTTAGGACACTACAGGGAAAAAAACCCATAGTCTCACAAATGTTCACTGCAAAACGAAACCAGTCCAAGATGGCAGATAACCATGCTTCACTTGGTAATCAGAGGAAATGGTATTCTGACTACCACAAGCTGAAAATTGTGTGAAAAAGCAGCCCTGAAGCTCTCACGTTTGGGCATGCAATGCAAATGGCAAATGCACAATCTATATGACTCAAATGACTACCTTCCCACCACGTCCTTGCACCCTGACAGCTTTATTTGGACAGAACAGTGGCTTTCTAGTGGCAAAATTAACGGAACGCACGGATTTTGGAAAGCAAGCAAGGAACTGCAGGTATCTATGAGCTACGTATTGGAATCCCCTACCTCCAACAGGCTCTAGGTCCTTCATTTCAACCCCTCTTAAAGAAAAAGGCTGTAACTGAAAAGGTTCCTCTGTTAAGTGAAACACAGGAATGTCAGTAAGGGTAAGATGAGGGGCAGGGGGTGGAAATTAATACCCAAAGGAAGAAAAATAAAGAAGGGTTTTAGTTAGGAACTGGTCTGACTAAGTATAACAACTCAAAGCAGCAGAACTGCAGTCCAAAGTTTTCCTTGGTAACTTCCAACAGTCTCCACATCAGTGTGGGAAAGGGCCTTTTGCTTCTTCAGGTAAATTCAAATCCCACTGCCTTTTCTGCTTGACATAGTAAATCCTTTGTGTAACAGCTATTATGTCACACTTCACTGCTTCTAGAATTCTATTTCTGATATAGTCTAAGGGGCCTGAATAGTGTCCATTAGAATAAATAGGATTTTATCAGTAACATGATCAAGCCTCAGTTGTTTCTCAGGGCAGAACGAGAGCTGGTAATCCCCCACAGTCCTGCCAGGAATGCCCCGAGATTTGTTGTTTGCAGTGCTTGGTCTGCAAGCGTGTTACTGTTAAGAGCTTTGAAGCCTAGAACAATGCTTAATGTTTTGTGTAATGTTATAGCCTGGTTCTTTATTAGGAAGTTTCTTTCTAGCTACTGAAGTATGTTTAGGAACACATCTTGTTCCTATGGAAATCAGTGAGAATTCTGCCCTTGACTCCAAATAGAGCAGGAACAGACTCCCTGTCTGCAACATCAGACATCCCGGCATAAAGTGACAAAATTGGGTGGGCCTGCTAAGCTTCACTAGCGTGAAAAGGTCAGCCTACAAATCAAGAGACTCAAAAGGAGAAGCACGCAGGCTGGTGCTGGGACTGCTGCACATGCAGAGGCGAGGTCTCTCCCTGCCTTATCCCCAGAGAACATCACAAATCTGTACCTTGGCGTCCACCCTGCCCAGCCAGCCAGCCAGACCTGTCAACTGCTGGGCTCAGAGCACATCTCCTGCAAGTGAAACAGCCTAGGCAACCCAGTCCTACCATAAAAGCAATGCTATATTATGCCAGCTGAAGAGAAAAGGCAGTTCAGAAGCAGCATCTAATGGCTGAGATGCCGCCTGAACTCACGTAAGTACTCAGTGGCTCCTCTCTGGAGGCATTATATCTTGACAGAGGGAACTGAGCTGTAAGTGGGGAACATGCTATCTGTTCTTCCTGCTGTGCATTGATTTCTTGGGGGTGGGGTGTTCCTTCTTTACATTTTAGCAAGCAGTATATGCGCATCTGGGGTACTAATCAAAGCAGGAATCTATCCTCTGTCCTACGAACCGCTAGCAAATAAATTTGCCCACATTTTTCCAGTTATCAGAAAGAAAAGGAAACAAAAAATCATTTTTTCCTCCAGTGCTTGAAATCTGAACTGTTCCAAAGGCTGCACTATGCTGTTCTTAGTTTTTCAAGGATTATCCTGAGAGCAGAGGCTTCTGAAGTCTACTGGGTATTGTCCAGATGCCAGAGCAAAGATACTATATGGCAAAGACAAACCGTTTGCCACGTGTTGTTTGCCTCTAGACACTAGTCAGCTTCTTTGAATCGGAATCACACCACTGATATTTCCCATCACCAGTGGATGAACTCTTTACAATCAAGGCAAAGGCACAGAGATAATGAAGACTTCATACTGCAGAATCTATAGAGGCCAGCAAACAGCTCTGTCTTTGTTTTCACAGCCTGTGAAATTAATCCTTTTGTTTGGTGTTTCTGAAGCAGTAAGGCAGTCTGGTCTGCTCACTCTCAGATTTGATCTACTCTAACTTCTGTGATTCGGCTTCTACTCTTACTGGGCTTCTGGCAACTATTAACATCGCTAACTATTACTACCCAATTCACCAGTATCTGGATAACTTTTTTGTAATGCTTGTCTTCACTGAGTGCCGTATTTTGTCCTGAATTTTTAAGTCCTCATAAAAACTTTCATGCGTTCTATTCCTTCACGCCAGAGGCCACACCATGTTCAGTGGGACTCTGCGAGATGAAAGATTTACTTTGCTCTTCAGGCTCCCTATAGTCTATCCTGCAGTGAGGTACAAACCGATCACTGGCAGAGCTCTTCAACTACTGAACTCCATTGTTTTGAGCAATAAAAAGATCTGGAAGTAACTTGAATTTGGAAGTAATTTGAGCTGATGTCTCTTTTCATCTGTTTTGTAAGTAGAACACACACCCAGGTCCAAAACTGCCAAGTGACTATAGAGAGTTTGTGCATGTCAACTTGCACATGTACAGCATTAGGGATTTTAGAGACTTGGGAGAGGTTTCCCTCCAGAATACATTTTTTTAAAAACACATATCTTTGGGTTGTTTCAAATTTGGGCCTTAAACATCTAAGTCAGTTTGAAATCATTGTACACAGTTCATTAAAAACATGGCAAGTAAATGAAAGGTCGGAAAGGAGCTTTTCTACATCTTCATATTTAAGAGATTGCATCTTTAAGAAGAATAAAATGACTGAAACAGAAGTTTTACTTTACCTTCCATTGGTATGCGAAAATACATTCTTTGTTTTATCTTAATTTTGCCAGCTAAATTCTGATGAAAGACAGAAGTACATCTACCATATATAACAGAAAAGAGATCACACTAAAAGTCAGTTTTTCATCTGTAAACCTCTCAAAGGAAATAACCCTGGGTCAATCTGAAAGCCTAGTTTATCAGAAAGCACCAGTATTGATTAGCACAGTGATTTTGAAAAGTAAGATCAAACAAAAAAACCATAGTTGAACCAAGTACACCCTATTTTGAAGTGTAAACATTTTATAGTAGTTTATGAAGAACATAATTAAGCTCCCAACTGGAATAATACAGAAACAGCTCTCATACCTTCTTAACGTCATTACTCACACCTGTCAAATGAAGCTGTGTGTTTTATAAGCTCAAAAAGTATACTTGGAAAGTCATCTTCCTTTCTACCTCCTAAAAAACACTGGAAAAAGGCTGGGGGGGGGGGGGGGGGGGGGGGCGCATTATCAAGATTCCACTTTGGATCTTTAGTTCTGGTTTCTGCCCTTGATGAGCGCCTTGCTGCTAATATGCGTATTTTAAATTCGCGATTGCCTTATTTTGACATCCAGAAAACTAGAACATTCAAACTGACCTCAAACATAAGTGCTCAGGAAAGCAGGAATGAGCTATTATTTACTCTCTAGTCCTTGGAGGACAGATCCGTGAACTTTTTCTCTGAAAGCTGTTTTCTTCAAACATATTTAGCAAGGAATTTTAAGGAACTAGCACTAGAAGCAATTCCTCCATTTCATCTTCACACTGATCTGCAACAATCTTACTGCCTCTCAGACAGTAACTAGCGATCGTGCAAAGACCATGGTGACCCATACAGGAAAAACGTTGGCTATCATTTCTTGTTATTGTACTGCAGTAGCATTTTGCTACTCCAACAGAGATCTGTCTGGGCACAGGGTATGCCCATAACAAGACCACACTGAAGATCCTACACTCCAAATAAGCAAGACTGAATGATAAATAGGGGGAGGATGACTAGGGGAGAGATGAAATAGAGGGGTAAAGTGACATGTCCAGAGTAGATCGGTTACAGAGAAAGGAGCTCAACCACCTCCACGAAATACTGGTCCAGTACCTTATTCACCAAACCAGTTGAGGGACTTCCAACACCAGAGGAACAAACAATACTAAGTTTATTTCCACATGCCAGCAAAGTTTAAACAATATGCAGCTTGAGCAATACGTAGCTTGAATATGAATACTGTTAGAAGCATTTTTGTTTATGAAAACCAGTGTACATTATATCCAAGTTACTTTGGTACAATACTGAGTAAAATACAATGTAAACCAGTATCATCATCCATACCTATGGATTTAGCTTTCACATCTGTGTACTTTTTCCCCGACTCTCTCAAACAGAACACCTTCATCAGTGACAGGTCATATACTCGGATGTCTTCTTACAATCTTAAATGATTATTGTTCTTAAAAATAACTATAAAGGTAATACAGGCTTCTTATGAATTATCTTTCTTGTTGCCCTGTTATCAGCCTTAAAAAATAAAATGAAGGATTTCTTTTTCTTTCATGGCAACTAGGGTCCGAGAATTGAACTGGAATATCTGTTGTTCTTACTATCACCAGTAATAAAAGACTGAGCTTTGCAGAGGATGTAAAGCACAGAGTAAAACCTAGATCACTTTCTCTCTACCTGTATTGACTGTGCAGCACTAAGTAGTAAAAATTTAACGGTTCAGTACGGAAATTTTAAGTCAATGACATCCAAAGCAGACGAGATGCTGACTAAGATGTCATTTCTTTTTCTTTCTTTCTCTTCATGGGATTGTCATAAAATTACTTCACTGGTAACTAAAGACTGCTAATGGTCAGACGGTCCTCTATTCCCAAGAAATATTTTCAGACAGATGTCTCACTACTAAGCTGCTAAAAAAAAAAACAGAATACAAAAGTCAAGGTCACAGGCCTTGATTCTTTGGAATATTTAAGTAAAAGCTTGAAGGGCAATTTGCCTACTGATACTAGGGAACGCTAATGCATTTGGAATGAGGCATACGTTTTAGCACTTTGCTGAACTGAGCTAGGGATAGACTCTTCCTCACAGTATGAGAGAGATACTTATTTTATAATAGGTATTGTTTATTCACTTAAAAGGAGCATTTCAAGAAAGAAGAAAAATAGACGCTTCTTACTGAAGTTCTTCTACAATTATAACTTACTCCTGTCATCTAAAATGGTCACAACTGAAGATCTCTCAGGCAGTATTTTGGTTTTTAACTGTACATTCTAAAACATTTCTTACACACTCCCAATGCTTCTCAACAGAACACTACATATTAAAATCTTTCTTGGAAAACAACGAAAATTGGTAGAACAGTTTCAGATGTTTAACTTGACATATAGTAAAGTTAAGAGTGCACGCTTGCTCTCTCTCTTTCTCAAGAAAAGCATTTAAGTCCCTCTCAGGTTGTGATGCTAGGGCAAGTGATCAAGATTGTAATTCAATTTTACAGTCTTTTCTTTCTTTACTATCATATCTTCTTGCTGAACGTATACCTTTTGTCACAGTAGATATTCCTACAAATTTCAGACTGCGAAAGACTCTCCTTTTTACCTGACTCTGATGAAGTTAACCCAGGAAACCAGTCACTGGTAGTTAGCATAACTGGGATTAGAATAACTGATTTCGGCAGGATGATAACGGTACACATCATTTGAAGAGCTAACATGACTGTGCTATGTTAAATAAAGACTGACGTTAAAAAGGAGGATTTTCACCTATACCATTAGGGAAAGGGGATGTATAAGATGTGTTTACTCCTCGTCACAGAAAACAATATATTCAGTTTTAACAGTACTCCATCTTAGAAGTGTTTTGCTTGATTAGCTCAGAGCACTTCACAGGTACAAGCGGGCAACGTTTCCTTTTCTTGAGACACGGCAGGATATAAAGAAGTTAAGACACCTGTCAAGGTCACACCACCAGAAGGTGACAAAGTTACACAATAAGTCACTCCTGATTCCCAGCTCTGCTGTAGCAATAAAACTACACAGACTGCAATGCAATTCCTCTCAAAGGGTTCTGTGCTACTAAATGATAGACAAACAAAAAGATAGCAAGCATCCCACTTTTCAGTACTAACACATCTAAGGAGTACTTTGAACAAGCGACAAGTCAAACCATATCTTAGTCTGAGCTTTGTAGCTAAAGGAGATAAGGCAGTAAAACAAGCACTAAGAAATCTTGTATAACTCGCACACTTGCTTAGTCCCATCCATGTATCACTAATTCAGGCTGGGGAATATAACTGAGCCTTAGAGGAATGCTGAATAGGGGCCACAGGATCACGCAGGTTTTATTTGCTTGTTTTTCTCCTCGGTGACACAACACGATACTACTACAAATACGCTTCACGAAAAGAAAAAAAAAATGAAATCGGGCAAATAGATAACCCGAAGACTCGGAGGGGTCCTGTTGTCATGGAAACAAGTCACCACTAATGAGCTTTCTAAGACACGAGTGATTAATACCCGAGCCCTGTAAATAAATATTGATTCAAAACCCAGTCGCACACATAATAAACCTACTGCCGGCAGCCTCGGTAATGGGCAAACAAACAAGATAACCATCCCGCAGCCCGCGCTCTCCGTCGGGTCCCTGCGCCGCGCTGCCGACAGACCGCCTGGCCCGCCTCTCGCCCCGGGAGGCTCACAAAGTTTCCGAAAGGCGAGCTGCCGCCCTGCTGCGCGGGGGACCGGCGCCGGCCGCCCACCCCAACCCGGGCCGGGCCAGCGCCGCTGGTTCGCTGCCGGCCGGCGAGGCCGCAGCCGCGCTGCCGGGAGCCGGGGCAGGGCGCGGGCAGGTCTGCTCCGAGGCAGCGCCCGGGGGCGAAGAGAGGCGCCACCCGCGACCCCCCCGCCCTCCGCAAGCCCCGTACGAACCGAGCCCTAACCTTGCGCTAAGTCGCTCTCGGGGCACAGCCACTTTTCCCAACAGTTGCGCGGCGAAGCCCCGAAGGAAAACTGGCCGCTGACGCGGGGCCGGGGGCGGCGGCGGCGGTGCCCGGGGCGGCGGCACCGCCGACCTCAGGGAGCAGGGCGCGGTGCTTCAGTCCAGCAGCCGGGAGCCGCGGCGCCGGTGCTGAGGAGCCGCCACCTCCTTCCCCATCTCCCCGCTCTGCGGCTCCCCCGTCCCCTCCTGTCCCCGCCCTCTTCCCCACCTTCTCCTCTCCTCCCCCCGCCTCCGCTCCAACCAGCTGCTCTCCCTCCACCTGGGGCCGGCTCTCCAGGTGCCTCCCCACTCCCACGCCCGTCCCCTCTACCACAGAGGCAGCGCAGGAGCGGGCGCGCCGCCTCTCCCCACGCCGGCTGCCGGCTCCCCTGTCCCGCACGCAAACTTCCCCGCCCGGGCACCCGGCGCTCCTTCCCTGCCGCGGGCCCCCGAGCGGGCGGCGCGGCTCGGGACGTTGCTGCACGGAGCCGTGACCCGGCTCGGGGAAGGGCAGAGCCGCCCGGAGGTGGCCACTCACCTCAGGAAAGCCCGGCGGCGTCCTCCGGGGGTGGGGGCTAGGGGCAGCGCCGGCGGCCGCCGCGGCATCACAGGTGGAGGTGAAACCTAGCGGGTGCGCGGGGCGCACCCCCCGCCCTCCTCCTCCTCCTCCTCCTCCTCCTCCTCCTCCTCCTCCTCCTCCTGCGGGGCTCGCTGGGGAGGGACGCGCCGCTCGGCCGCTGCCAGCGCTGCCCGCCCCGCCGAGGAGCCGGGCCGCCACGGCGCCTCTGCGGCTGGCCGCGGGAGGGCGGGCGCTGATGGGGGCAGAGCGGGCGGGGGGGATTAGCGGGTCAGGTGCGGCCGGAGCGGGCGGCGGGCGGTGCCGCGGCCCCTGCCCCCGGGGCCGCTCCCCACGGTGAAGTTGGTCTCCCGTCAGCAGCGAGCGGGCGGCTCGGCCCCTCTCACGGGGGCCGGGAGGCGAGAGAGCAGCGGGTTCCCCGCGCCGAGCTCTCCGCGCCCGGGGCTCCCAGCGGCCCGGCGCCCCCGGGCGGGCAGCGGCGAGGCGCTGGGCCCTGCCCGCCTCCGCACGGCCGGGGCGCGGGGGTAACGGCCGGAGCCCCCTCCGCTGCCGCCCCCCCCCCCCGCTCGTTAGGAGGGCTCCGGGGATTAAGTGTACTTTCAATTTTAAGAGCATTACATTCATAAATAGTGATTCGGTGATTTTAAATTACTCCGGGAGCGTTCAGCAGCCCGCTAAGAAGCAATCCTCCCTGGGGACGTTTTAATCGGAGGGATCAAAGCCGCGTCCGCCAGCGGCCCTGGCGCGGCTTTGCCCGCCCGCGGCCGGGGGAGCCCCCGCCGAAAGCCCGCCTGCTTCGGATTCCGTGACAAAACGCGGGTAAGCGAGTGGCCGGGCCGGGGCTGCCGTGCGTCCGCGGCGGCAGCCCGGTCCGCCGCACCTGTCCGTCCGTCCGGCCGGCCGGCCCGCCGCAGCGAGGACGCGGCGGCTGCGGTGAAGGCCGCGCGTGCTCGCAGAGGTGCCGGCCAGCAGCCGTGGGCGCCGGCACCGCCACGGCCGGGGCGCGGGGAGCGTGCCACGGCGATGTGCGAAGGCGCTGCCACGCCGCATCGCCTAGGAGCGGCGTGACGCAAGCGCCAGCCCGGTGCCGGCGCGGCCCGGCCCCTGCCTAGGAGCAGCCTAAGAGTCGGAGGAGTTAAAACAGCCGGGGCTGGAGGGGGCCCGTCCGCTCGGCGGGAGCGGGGCGCGCCGGGCGGCAGCCGGACCCCGGTGTTTGAGGGAGCGGCTCCGGCCGCGCCGGCGGGGCAGCGCGAGCCCGGCGGGGCAGCGCGAGCCCGGCGGGCTCCGCAGCGCGCCCAGCGTGGCCTCGCGGCTGCAGCCGCAGCACCTGCCCCGCTAAGACAGAGCCTAAAGCGACCCCGAGGGAGGAAGAGGGAGACGTACGGCGATTTACGGGGCCACTTTTCTAAAAACAGCTAAAGCGTCCTCTCCCTCCCGCCTCTTGCGGCACAGCTCCGTAGTCCGACAGGTGGTTGTGACCTCGGGGAAGAAGACTGCTCTAAACCCGTGTCTGTGAATGATCTCTCTCGTAGGAGCTCAACTTACAATAAAAAGTATTTTTCATTTACATTTTAATGCGTAAATCGTGCAAAGCAGCGAGCTCCACAGACGCTGTTGGAAGAGTGATGACTCATGCCCACCACATGTACGTTATTTACTGTTTGGGGATGGAGCTATGTTTAAATTAGGCGGCTTGATAACATAATCTGGATGTTCGAAACTGCTTCTCTATAATTATGATCTGGAGGAAGTAAAGCATCATTTCTTAAACCTAGTCTCTCTCCCTGACATGTTTTAAGTCATAGTCTTGTGTGAAACTACGTTTTGAATAATCAAGCAGGTGAAGTGCACTTTCTGCACAGGTGTTGCACATGGAAAGGAGCGATTGCAGATGTACTTCTCAGATCTGGCAAGAATATAAACTACAACTTCCTTCACGTTAGCAAATTTAGTCAGTTGTTTAAAAACTGGAGAGTTGAACGATTTCAAACAGAAGTCAAGGTCCTCTGTCAGCTGGTGCCAATTTCTTTTAGTAGGATGTCTCATTATGCAGCCATGTAAAACTAGGCTACGCTCTCCCATTGGGACCAATTCTGTTACAGACACCAAATAAAACTCCTTATGACTAGGTGGGCTGCTGTTATTTTTTCATAAAATAATTACAGAGGAGAGGAATGGTGGACCACCAGCTCATCCGTTTGTTTTTTTCTTACAATTCTGTAGTATTGCCGATTCCTCAGCTTCACTAAACCCTGAGAGGACAAGGGCGATAAGCTGTTCTATTCCCTCTTTTTCCTCTTTTTTTCTTTTTAAGCAGATGGTATCAAGGAAGCTCTTCCCACATGGACACAAAGATTCAAAGCTGTTCTTGTGAGGTACGCGGGCTTCAGGCACTCTTTTTTTCCTGGCCTTCTCTTTCTATTAGAGTGACACGCTCCCCCCCAGCCTCATCCATGTTATTGTTGTGAATGACCAAAGGAAAAGCTATGGCCAGAGTCCCCTTTAAATACGACACAAATGATTCTGTATTACTCATGCCTGTTTCCTGAGGAGCAGGCATTTTCGCATGGGTTTATGTGTCAGGGTCAAGAGTGGGAGGGAGGGTGTTTATTTTTGTTCATCTCTTTTTGGAGGAGAGAAAGAAATGCTGGACTTTTACTGGTTTGAGCTTTCAACTGGCTTTTGGTCAGATCCCAAACCCACAGGGCTGAAATACAACAAACAGTAATGGGAAATGCAAATTAGGACAAGAAATGAAAATTAAATCCTGATCAGTGATTCTGCCATCCCATTCTAATGCCAGATGCAGCAACCAAATGCTTGTGTCCCAACAGCCTCATCATCAACTGCTTGATGTTGTATGGCTCTTTTGCAGCAAATATAAAATAAAACCAGTCTTATATTTTAGGTAGTTAGTAGACACTTCTTATTTTTTTAAATAGCTACAAGTCTTCCTGCTCTAGCACTCCTGTCTCTCAGAATAAAAGCTGTTTAAAATCATGACTTCTATCACTGTGTAAACTTCAAGTACATGCCTTGGTATGGAGAGTGGCACTGAAGAGAAGACGAGTGATTTATCTATCGCTCCTGCCTAAACCAGTGCTGGAACTTGTATTAGTACCAGGTTTGCCGAGTATGGCAGTGTTCCTGATTAAGCCTATACTACTTCTAAGTTTCAAATTTGAAGTTCTATATAAAAATACAAAAGATGGTTAGAATCCAGGCAGCGATTGCTTGCGTAATTGTGGTAGAAAGAAGCCTTGAATGGGAACCTCATTTGGGCCTTGGGACGATACCACAGTAAATAATATAATCATGAAAAATAGCATAGAGCCACTATTCAAAGATTCCTTTTTTCCCTCTGAAGTTAGAGGAAAGAACTGTTTTAAAGTTCACAGCATCTGAGTAGCTAATGTACTATTTTAGCCACTTACGGGCCAGCTCTGCTGGCTCACATAACTAACTTTGCTCACACAGAAAGTCCCACTGGCTTCAGTAAGGACAAGATCACACCCTAGGCTTTACGGTACAGAACTCTGTGCTGAAGCAGCCGTGTCAGAGGCCAAATGCTGTAACTATTTGCACGCATGAGTTATGCATAAAGATAAGCATATGTGTAAGCCTTTGTGGGACTGACCCCAAATTTCTCAGGTTTTCATCACTAAGGATTGTACTTTGCCAAAGCCAACAAGGCTGCATTGTTCCACCCTTGGAATTCCACGCACTTTCGCCCTCTGTCTAACTGTTAACATACATACAGCTTTTTTCCTAGGCCGTGTCAGGAAATCTTATTAATGCATTACAAGCGCAGAAGTATAGCACATGTCAGCATCGGATTCATTTTCAAAATGGCTAATTCACCTTTCCTAGTATTTTACATAGTTTTCATTGGGCTGTTATGATATGAAATGCACAGTTTCCATATAATATTTGGAAAAGAGAGTATTTTCAAGTATTGTTTCAGTCATCTTTCATAATTCATCTTTAAATATTATCTAAGGGGAACTTGCATGGATTTTTTTTTTTTTTTTTTGCAAGGGACTTGCATGCTAACAAGGTACACCCAAGGCATTAGATCCTTTCAGATGAGAAGTGTTGACATCTGTAATGAATTAACAATCAAAGTGCTGACTGCAAACAGGGAAGTCCAAACTCAGGTGGTTTGGACATGGCTCTGGCTACCACATGGTCCTGAAAGATTGCCAAAGATGGTTTTCAGAACTAAATTTCAAGGAAATGACTCAGGGATGGGCCTTACTGTTGCTGTCCAGGCTGTATATGTGTGTGTGTATATATATATGTATCATTTGCAAGAAGAAACTGATATTTAAAAAGTGAATGAGAACCAAGAACAATGACATATACTTCTGTAGACATTACTGGAGCCATGACTTTGGAAAGGACTAGCTACAGCGTAAACATTTTGTTATTGTTTTCATTAGCTGGGGTTTCCAAAACTAAAAAAAGAAAATAAAAGAGGTAAAACAGTAGTTAATGATACTAGTGCAAGGACATCTAGCTGTGTGATTTACATACACACATAGGCACATGTACAGAAATACACACGTTCACTTTCAAGCCCACATCTAGGGAAGCAGAAGGGGCCACAACATTATACAGTGCAGATGCCTCTGCCATGCTAGCTCATGGTAAGGGCTTACACCGATAAATCCACCTCAGAACACACACAAATGTGTGGGATTGGCATTAATCCTGTTATCAAGGAGGGAAGGACATTCACTCCTCCTCCCACAGAGCAGCCTACTGTGAATTCAGGGTGCTCTCTCCTCCATTTGATTGCTAAGCAAGTCAGACTACAGCACCTCTCTCCCACTCACATGCACCCCAGCCAGCTGCTGTTCAGAAAGGAAAGACAGGAGGGTAACTATTTTTGTATAAGCAAATAAAAAATATTGGTTACTTCTTTGTGTAGACAGTGGGTTATGCTACAACACCTGACATTTAAAACCCATTAACACTTGTCACCAAAATATTACGCAATGGGTGGATTATCCCTCAATAGCTCAGTGAGGCCATCCCCAGCCTCTTCTATCTTTTAAATACTTTTTGATCTTTCACTTTCTACTGATTGCCTAGGAGAAACTGTATGATTTCCATTGTTCCCAAAAGGTTAATAGCTCTGTGCTTTTAAATTGTGTTACAATGGACTTGTAAAGCAGAGGGTGGAGAGCTGGAGCAGCATTCCCGTCTGACATTAAAAGCAAAGGTATCTTTATAGTTTTCTGCAAGGGTGCCATTTTTTCAAAGACAACCCACCCTTCTGAATCATTTTGCGCACGGCAAAGAAGTTACCAGTTCCAAAAGAGTCAGAGCTGGATGGGACTGTATAACTTTGTGTTGGTGGAGAGAGGAGGGAGGAAGTGGAAAGAAAGAAAGAGGATTTGGCTCTACAAAATCCAAGTAGGTCTTTGTGGCCACAGCGTCCAGCCAAACCCTCCAGTTATGAAAGAGATGCAGCTAGATGCAGTATTTGGACTTGGATGTGGAATCCTTAATAAGAGAAAAAAGTGATGGAGGAACAATTGCAATATAAGTAGAGTTATGCAAAACAAATGGGAAGTGCGAAGAGAAAAGAGAGCAAGTGCTGGGACGAGTTTTACGTTCTCCACAATTTACGGTTTAAATTATTGTACAATGCATATCAGCTAATAGTTTTTCCACAAGTTTCATTTTGTCACTGTTCACTTTCTGTCAGAAATCATTACACAGAGTTGGATTGTTGAACAGTGGCTATGTTTCATGCCAAATATGGCTACACTTGAGGGGTGGGATTGTTATTGCTGAATTGTATCTTTCACAATTTTTAAAGGAGTCCGAGATCTTTGACACGGAAAGAGCTACACAGATGTGCGATGGCTGTATTTTACTGGGAAATATTAAACCGAAGCAGGGAGGATAGCAAACAGGGTGGGTTTTCTTGTAGTTGCACCGCAAGATTCTTTGGAATCTTTTTTTTTTTTTTTTTTCCCTAGGCCTTTGATTCTCTGGGTACCCTTGACAAGTGGAACATGTTTTAGTTTAGCTATCCATAACATAAAACACAAAAATATCTGGTCTCCCAGATATGCTGTGGGACATACTGTTTGTAAAGTATTTTAAGGTTCTCCAAATGAGAAGGAATTTGTATTGTTGTATTTTGCTTACTATAAACCAGCAGGAGCTCTTCTACAGCTAACTCCCTCACTGCATACTCGCGTTATGGGGTTTGGAGGGTGGTATGTGTGAGAGGCACATGGGACTGACTCATGTTCGTATTTCTTAGCTGGCATAAGTGACCTTTGCAGGATAGATTGTTCAGAATTTTGCTGGGAATATAGGTTAGCTTCGGGTTCACCAGTCTTTTTCAGTCCTCTTATAGCTGTAGGACATTTAAGGATTTGGTCCAATAAGGGAGAAAAGGAAGGCTGCTTTTGAGTCAGAAAAAGGTTTTATTTTGATGGGTGCACAAAATGAGATTTTCCCCGATCTCCTGTGTAATTCATTCGCGTAATCTCTTTGTAGGCACATCATATTAATCCTTGTTATTACAGAGAGAACCTAAAACATTGAAAGTGTCAAAACATACTGCTCAACAGAAGACGCCAAGATGTTGGATCTCCCTACTCTTTATAAAGATTTACATCGTTTATGTCTTAGCACTTCACTGGAAATATTCCCTGAAGTTAGTATTCACAGGAAAAAAAAAGGAAAAAAGAGAAAGTGTTTGAATGAGAAACATGCAGTGCAACATTGAGCCATGCAGGCAAAGGGAATGTTCTACTGTATGGTAACGAACTGCAAAAGCTGGGTGAAAGGGTTTTTAATGTGAGCTGAACCCAGAGACTGAAGCATACTTTGCAGAGTTGCTTATGTTTTCCTTTATATTCAATCTCCGTGGAATCTGTCAGTGCAGAGCAGACACACAGAGAAAATAAACTATAAAACCATCATGTAAATAGGTTTCTCTTGCACAATATTCCATGCTCACAATTTTTAGATTGCCATCCTTGGGCTGGGATTTGCATACAGTAAATGTGCCTTTACTGTTAACGGGCATGGCTCATAATCAAAATCGCCTGTGTACTAATGAGTGATTACATCCGAAACAGTTTTCCATCCTCCTGTTTAGGATTTCTTACTCGTGGACCAGAAAAGGAAATTTTTAACTCCACTGTAAAGTTCTCCTGCCTGAAATGGAAACTGGGATGGTCACCTTCCCTGTGATGGCATGCTTCTCCCTCACTGGACTGCTGTATCCTCCCTTCTACACTTCACTTTCTGCAACCATTCACAGAAATATGTGTGAAGAGCCAGTGTACCAAACTGCACCACTGCTTTCATCAGGGTCCGGGTATTTGCTAGAAATTCTCATGAGCTTATACAGCATTTTAATTTCTCTGCTATGCACTGTATTATACTCTCTTCGTTATTTTCTCCTTTGCAAACCTTTGCAAAAACGGACACACCAACCACAGGCAGTTTGGAGGACAGATATTTAGGTGTCCTTCTAAATCATCTGTGCCCATATTCTTAAAATTATTTAAGCATCAGAGTAAAACAGCTACATATCCTTGAGGATCTGGGTCACAGATGTATTAGAAAATGTTATCTTCACTTTGAAGTGCAACTTCAATACAAATTTGCTTGCTTCATGCTGCTCCTTCCCTTCTTGCTTATTTATACCAGACACCTTTTTATTAGTGAAAGAAGCAGAAATAGGTTACTTTGTATTCCAGTCCCTTAACCATGCATTCTTGGGCCACTGTTTATTTTGAGGGGAAAAAAAATGCTTTTTTGGGTGGCACACCTACATTAAGACACCACATATCACTGACAGAAATGGAAGAAACCATTTTGACTGATGGGCTGGTAGCCAAACCCAGGGAGAAAGCAAGCAGAGGTGACCTGAGTACATCAGAAATTCCTGCTCTGACTGGAAGCATAGGTTGAAACTCATCCACTTCTGTCTGAGCTAGATAAATACTGCTCCATGTGTCTTCCTACAGGAAGGGATTATAACTGAGACTTCTAAAACAAAGGTCCTTTTCTATTCAACACAAACCTAATAAGATGTCGTGATTTTGCTGTCCTTTGCTAAATGACGGCTGCATATCTATGGTGTTCCATGAGCAATGCCCGGTGAAATTTTTTTTCAGGATGAAATACATTAAGCAATATCACTGTCTGTAAGTAGTAATTACTAGCCATTCGATGTCATAATATTAAGCTTGTATTTCCATAATTTTCATTAAAATAGAAGACTGTTTTGCATGCTGCTTTTTGTGGAGCTTCTGATTTATCTTGGCTAAAGTATTTCTTTTTCCTCCTCACAACATAAACTGTATTTTGCCAGAAAGCATATCAGTCAGTATTGAGTCATACTCAGGTTGCCTAACTCACCACATAACGTCCATTGTGCTGAGTTGCTCACTGTGCATAAATAGGGAGAGCAATCTGGACTTTGGGGCAGTATGTGGTAGGGGAGATGCTCAGGGAAAGAGCAATGTCAGTCTTTGGGGTTAGTGGAGAACAGAGAATGCGAAGATAAGGTGTTTCAGAGTGTCAAAAGAGAAGCGGGTAAGCAGGGGTTGCAGAAGAGAAGGGAAGAAATGTAGAATTATAGGGAGAATCGAAGAAGAAGGAAGAGAAGCAACTCAACAAAGAGCACACAGGGAACTGCAAGGGATGAAAAGAAACCAGTTCATTGTAAGGATCTAAGGGCTCCTGTATAAAATGTGTGCAGAATTAGAGGGGTGGAGGTCTTTAATGCCAACCATGGTGACAGTGACTGTGGTTCCTTCTTACCCAAATGCATGGTGGCATTTACATGTCAGAGTTTCTGAATCCTGTTGTGTTGACTCTCATACTAAAGCCCTGTCATGGCAGCCAGGGAATGCGACCAGCGTGACTGGTCATGCCCATTGGAATTCTGGACACTCTCTTGAGGCAAAAACACTTGCAAAGGAAAACATACAATTAAGTAAATAAAAAGAAGTCACAAATATTTTCAGTTGTTTCTCAGTTTTGAAGGTAAACATTCACAAATACATCCTCCTCATCCCTCCCACATGTCAAGAGCTTGTCCCAGCCTCCTGGGTACCAGAAATGAATGTGAGAGGAACTGTAGAGAATCCAAGTGGAACATAATAATAATATTTGTTTTAATTTTTGTCTTTATTTTGCACAGTTCCAATAATTTTTTCTGACTCTTCTTATATTTTTATAGTACTCCTGTATGCGTTTAAAAGGATATTGTTTAATCAGTAGCTGTCACTGCTTTAATTATAACAGCAATATTCGCTCTACAAAGCTATGTAAATCAGGCACACTCACATTCTAATCTAGCATTTCCACATTCCATTTATTTTCAATATTCTTAAGAATCTTGTAAGAATTATTTAAACTGTCTCTGGTCTCTGCTGAAGAATCACATTTGGCTGGGTTTCTCCTGCAGTTGAAGCCAGCTGTTCACAGCCCAGTTAGCGATGGGAACAAGAACATAAAATTTCCTGGGGAACTGTATCTACCTGTTCATTTTTGCTGCACAATGGTAGGAAAAAAATTACACATTATTTTGTGCTTTTTCCTTCATTGCCAAGACTTGCCCAGAGTTTGAATGGAATAGGCAGAGCTGTAACAGAAAAACAGACTCACCTGACAATACCTGCTGTGATTGGAATCAGCCAGTAAAGACTGAGGAAAAGGCCTTTTTGGATTTGTTCAAGTGGCAAACACGAAGATAAGTATTAATAGCAGATTGTAATAAACCTTCACGTAACCAGAAACAACATCCAACTGTTGCAGCCTTTTGGGCACATGCAGTTGCGGCAAATCTTGCAGTCTTGACGCAGAGAAAACTCCCGCTAGAATTAATAGGAATTTGCCTGAACAAGGATTGAATGACTGCAGACTTGCAGCCCAGCCCTACAAGCCTTTTCTCATGACAGCATCCAATTAAAATTAATGAAGTAACTTGTTCAGGATCACCCAGGGAAATGATGGGAGAGGCAGGGGAGGAACTCACATTACATGAGTCACTGCCAAGTTCCTTGATGTTACAAAGTCAAAAATAGTTAGAAAACAGAAATGCTGAAGAATAATGAGAAATGCTAGCCATTAGTTAAAGTGGCTCCCAGGCAATCTGTCTGGGGTGATCAATTTGCGTGTATACCACTACTGAGGTATAAAGTCCTGCTTTCTGGCAATATTGCTAACCTATTTCACATGTAATCAGGTATTATGATTAAAATGTGAGAGTATCTTATATTTTGTAAAGGAAAAGAGATATGTCTTAACATGCCAGGTTGACTCGATCTCTGTTCTCTTCACCTACGCTGCATTTCAGCTCCCCCTTGACATTTCAGAGCAGCCCAGAGATGATGCTCTTTCACATGCCGCTGGCTGCACCTGATTTTGCCCCATACCCAGTTCAAACCAGTAAATTATATTCTGTCGTGACCAACCCTCCTCTTCCCTCTAGCTCACCCTCTACGCTGGATGCAGCTGAAGGGAGATGGCATCCCTTTGCCAGCTGGCTGAGAAAGCACCTGTTAAATCAACTTATCATCACCTATGGTGTTAGAGTGGCATGAGGGTAATGGGGATGTGGCCTGCTATTTATAAAATAAACAAGTTTGCTTGCTTGTGTTGCAAATGCCACATGGGAGTCACTAAAAACAGGAAGAGTTTCAGAAATCTAATTTGCTTTTCATTGTGTATGCTGTTTGATTACCTTGTACATTTCTTTCTGTTTGCAATAAAAATAGTTACTTTCCAGTCATTTTCATTTTAGGTCTCTTCTCTCTAGCACTCAAATGCCAATATAACATTTGAATTGCAAATACTGTAAGAAATATTTATTAAAGATAGTCACTTCCTCTGGCATTTATGTATATAGCATCTATATCTTCCTAATGTTTTCAGTTACTCTGAGGGTTTATTCTACCTGTCTTCTAGCAAGCGGCTTTTAACTAGCTCTGTGTCTCTAAGTCAGGAAGAAGGGAAGAGCAGTACATTTAATGTACTTTCTCAAAAAACTGTTCAATCACAGTTTTTGAAAGAAACATCTGAGTATTGTGCGAGAATTTCAATGCGCAGAGAAAACTCTCCTTGACTAGACACTCAGTACCACCTTGACTGACACCCATGCAATTTAAATGATTAAATGAATTCAAAAGAAGATCCTATAATGAAATTGCATCCTCTCCTATTTTTCCAGCTGCTTCCCCCTTTCCCAGCTTACCTAACTAAAAATGAGTAGCTTGCTTGCTGTGGTCCATTATACTCCAAAAAGAACAAGGAAGAGTGTCTGAACCAAAAATATAAAACATGTCAACACATGTCTGCAAACACCGTGACAGTGCCATCCAAATCCCTGAACCCCAGAATGCAATATATTTTCTCCAGTATGCTAGCTGCTCATGGAAACAGTGCAAGAGGAATTAAAGAAAACCCAGCGCTCTAACATGCAGCAGAAGAAATTCACACAGGCTGCTGATAAAGGCAAAATGGGTAAGTCCCTCCTGAGACAAACACTTCTCCCAGGCTTCTTCCAGGGAGAATGTGAAGCATTTTCCCATTAGTGGGGACACTGTTAACCTTTTCTGAAAAGGAGCAAAGGCCACATTGGATTTTCACTCCCTTGAGCTGAAGTTGCAGAAGTCTGTGTGGCTGTACAGGTGCAAAAAAAAAAAAAATCGTCCCCTGATCATAATAAAACACATTGTTACAGAAATAAAACAGTCCTCGCTTTCTGCTCAGCATTATGACCAGTATTTCAAAATAATTTATATTTGCTGCTCAGTAGTTATTATTTCTTTTGGAAGCCTGGTATATACTTATTAGACTTCCGTAGCAGAAACAGTTGTTAAGGTAATACAGCAATAGATTAGTGATTTCTGTCTGTCCGTAGGGTCTGACTTATCTTTCATGGAAGCCAGTTGTAGATGCATCTAAGTTGGCATAAACTTAGGACCTTTCTCACTTTCATAAGATCAGTAATTATGGCGGCATTGCCTGTGATATGTCCAGGCAGTGAAACCATCTGAAGCCGTGTAAGTCACAGACCAATTTCATACAGAAGTATATCACTAAACTGATGTTTAAGGGTGTGCAGAGATCCCCAACTAGCTAGCTAGCCTTCTCCGTTCTGTGACCCTCCTTCACCCTCTGTTATTATCAGCTTGTCTCTCTGGTTTCAGCAAAGTTACTCATGACATACATCAACATACATAAAATTAGAAGAAGGTCCCTTGATTTCTCTCCATCTCTGTATTTTCCCTCTACTCCTTTGACAAACAAAAAGGTTCTTTTTTTTTTCCTTAAATAAGTTGGTAGAATGTTGTCAATTTAGGTACTTTATGCTTGATAAGCTGTAAACAATCACCTAAGAGGGAAGAGGTCAAGAGTCTGGATTTTTTTTGTCTTAATGTGCCTAGATCCATGTGTCCAAGTGATATAACACAACATAGATACATTGCTTTCAGCCAGTGCCTTGAGAAAAGACTTTCTAATTTCAGATCCAAAGGATTGTGCTCCTTCTGCTGAAATCCATGAGACTACTGTTTTGAACAGGTGCAGGATATAGGGCTTGAAGAGTCTGATTTTCAGAAATTCTGGGCTCCAGCTTTGGTCATGGGCCTCAGTTGAAATGGAGGAAGATAAGAAATGCTGGTCCTAAGATATCAGGTCACCAATGTTTTGCATGGGTCATTTGCAGTGATGGAAAGGGGGTTTCCACCCATTCACAGCTATCTCACACTGGGTACAGAGAGCACGAGCACCAGGCTTATATTCTACAGGAAATACGCATGTTGCTGTCAACTCAACTCGTGTACTGGCTTTCAGAGCGCACAACATTTTGCATTGCATGATAGGATACCCTATATATTAAGTAGCGTTGTACCACAATGTAAAACAGCAGAAAGCTAAATAATAAGTTAAATGTTCTTCAAAATTGTTCACAGTGATGCACAAAATAGGAGCTACAGATTAAAGTGAACAGAATATGCCACTGTCATAAAGTCAATGCACATAGCGCATGCCACGTTGCAACTTATAATTAACTCTGGCTGTATTTAGGGAATATGGCATAACAGTGCATGGATCAGGAAGCCAAACAAAATTCCAAGTGTCTTCAATTTCCTGACAAGTATTATTTTAGCAGTAGGATACGCCATTCTCCTACTGTCTTACTGCATTCATAAACTGAAGTCAATATTTTCAGTGTTATTTGCAGTCTAAATGATGATAGATGTTTTAATTTTGAGGTCGCTGTATTAAATTGTGTCATTAATGGGATTTTCCCCCTCTCTGTCTCCCCTAAATGATGTCCTATTTTCCCTTTAAGATAAGTCTCTTGACTGCATTTTCAACAATACCAGACAGAAGGAAGGTTCTATCATTTATTACAAAATTTATTTTTAAGGTTAATTTCTTTCCTTTTTATAGTAGATACACATATAAAGCTATTTCAGAGCAGCACCAATTGAAATATTATTGGAGTTTGGAAAGATACAATTACTAATGTAGAATGAGCAGGGAGATCTACGGGCTATACAAAATCATTACTTTTGGTAAGTCGTACTCATAGTTCAGTGAGTCTGGTGGTTTATCTCTAGGAGGAACTTGCACCGTGTACTTCATCTACAGGCAAATCTCATTGCTGATCTCATTCTTTTTGCTCTTGTGGTAGATTAAATTGGCATCACAATGAAAAATGAGATGTGAACTCAAGAAAAAGCCATGGCTAGTGTTGGGCCTTTCTTCCTCTGAAGAATGTACACATTGTTCATGATAAATTCAAGTTTGTAGCTCACCTTGCTTGCCTATGACAAAAAGCTGCTAAGGTGTCCAATTCCTTCCTTCATAAGAAAAATATTGCTTTGCCAAAATGTCAGCTTACTACAGTGTGGAAAAACAAATCCTCTGTGCATTGGCAGGCAAACATAAACCTTAGTGGTGGTCAATGAAGAGAGAAGAGAGAGATGCAGTTTTTGTTGAGACCAAAAGGTGAGCATGCAGTATTTAAAACAACTTTCCATTTTCATTCTTCCATGTAAGACCGGTTAGAGAGAAGAAAGAAGAAGTTAGGCTAGGTTGGTGATGCTTCAGTCTGAATGAACTGACCTTTCCTTTCGCTTACAGAGACAAAATAATATGATTGACTTCATTCCCTTTCATTTATGTAAGATGTATGTGCATAGTACCTCAGCCTCTGGCACAAACTGGATGATTTATGCTGAGAGAGTATCTTTGGTGTATCATTGTCAGAGCACAGAGGAGGATATTCCTCTAAGACATAGCCAACAAAGCCTTTGTGCTTGCCCAGGAAATAAGACACCAAAAGGATGTATTGGGAGAATCGTCTCTCTGCCCATGCTGTCTTCTACGTAACATTTCTGTAATTTCTGCTGACTATCATTCAGTAATGTCTTCTGCCCTTATGATCAATATGAGCCCATTAAAATGTATGGGGCTATGTTTGGCAATAGAAGGAGCTTATTATTTGGTCAAAGTGAACTGAGTCTTTCAATTCTGATTTAACGGCAGTATTACTTGATACACTAGGCATTGTCAAACATAATTAGTGTCTTAGAAAGACAAATACTAAATAATACAGGAATATGAAAATAAACTGCAATATCACGTTATTACCACATTGTCTTTTACAAGGAACATTACACTATATTAAATGAGAATCCAATTTATCCTTGATATTAAAAAAATGTTGAAAAAAGCCCATTGAATTGTAAACATGGACAACAGCACAGCTCCTTATACATTTTGAGGCACTCTTGTTTATTTGAGAAAGTTGACTCTGTTATTGACATTTGCTGTTATATTCATGGCAATAAAGCTCTGGAAATCTGTAGAGGCAGTTTCTTAATAGTTTGGCTTATAAAAATATCCAAGAACATCCAGCCAACTAAATAGTCCAACCAACAACATATGCCAACTTCACTGCTAATTGCCTGTTTTAAGCCAGACCATCTGAGTGTCTGCTACCTTACGTTTTTACTGGGCTAAACTCAACTTTTTTTTTTTTTTTTTTCCAGTTACACAGATTGTAAAAGAAATAATTCGGAATTACTGAATATTTTGGCTGACCAGAATAGAAGTGTTATCCTTCCTTTTTTAATCCTTTTTTAAAATTAAATGTTGGCAACAGTAAAATAGTTTTGAAGGCAAAAATTGGCTGCCCAGGGAAGTGGTGGAGTCCCCATCCCTGGAGGTATTCAAAAGATGATGATGCTTAGGGACATGGTTTAGTGGTGGACTTGGCAGTGTTAGGTTAATGGTTGGACTTGACGATCTTAAGGGCCTTTTCCAACTTAAATGATTCTATGATTCTATAAAACAAAGAATTGCAGTATATTTATATTTCCAATCTTTTTTTCATTTTTAAACTATCAGCCAAATCAGCGAAGAATTGTGACTGTTGAACAAATGCATTTTTGGTAAATAAATCATTAGTAAAATTTATCAGTCTGAGTCACTCTGCTCTCGATACTGTATGTCATAATTTTCTAAGGTCATTCTTTGGTTAGAAGTATGTCTCACTTTCATCTATTTGTAAAGCACTGAGTGTATATCTAACCTTGAATTATGTTATTGATTGATGAATAATCACTAACATTTCCATAATTTCTACTACAGTACAGCCTAACATCCCCACTGATACTGGACTCCCATTGGGTTAGACTGGGCAAACAAAGCTAATCTCCTCGTTTAGAATCACTCATAGTATGAATGCTTAAAAAAAATCAGAGTAGAAGAAGAAAATGCCAAAATCTGCTTTTTAGAAGTTTAGTGCTGAGACAAAGGCAGAGTGAAAGATTTCTCTCAACTTTTGCAGGAAATCTGTAGAAGAGATCAGAAGCTGAACCAACATCTCCCGAGGACCTCTGTGGTGCCTTACTACAAGACAATCCTTCCTGGAAAGAAAAGACAAACCACGCTTATTATTTCATCATTTGCCGAGCTCCAAATGTGGTGAAGCTGCTAGGCCAAGGATCACCTCTGTCTCCATGAGCATGATGCTAACTGCTTAGATGCTGGTGCAGAATAGGGCGAGAGTCTTCAGTCTCAAGTGAACTGAGTGGTTTTCTCATTGTAATTTGCTATGTGTATTGGTATAATCAGGCTGTGGTAGGCACTGTGCAATCACAGACCAAATAAAATAGCACTTTTCTCAAAGAGCTCATAGTTTAAGCACTGCTGGTACCTCCAGTACCTGAAGTGCTTAGGATTGCAAATGAAATCAGGAGTGTATAGCCATGACATATGTAAGGCTTCATTATTTTTATAAATAACGACAGGCTCAGAGGCGTATGAGGATCTGAGATTTTATATGCTGATGAAAGGTTCTGTGTTTATATTCTCATAAAAAGAAATCTCTTCGGAAGACATTTATCATAACGAGTTCTTCTTTTTTCCTATTCAGAATGTTATGTTCTTCGGGAGATTTCAGGTATTGATTTGCAATAAAATTTCCAGGAATAAAGACACAAAGGGAGAAAGAAATATGTTTAAAAAGAGAAATTACATGGAAATATGAGAGGAAGGAAAGCTATTTTTCTTTTAACTGGCATGTAAATGAAATGCATGTAGTTGTCTTTAAGAATATTTATTTGTTAAAAGTAATCCAGGTATTTATGAGAAAAGAAAAAATAAGAGAAGATCATGAGGAAAAAATGAAGGAAAGGAGATTTAGCTAAATTCTTACCTTTCATTTTAATTAACAAGAAAATCTGGTAAGATAATGGTCTTTGGACTCTGAATCCAAGGACCCGCCCCCCCCCCCCCCCCCCCCCAAAGTCTGAAATTGTTGCTGGCAGAACAGGTTGTGTATAAAAAAATTTAAATTAGAACATGTTTAGCTCTCTCTTAAGCAAACTAACTTTTATTTTCTTTATTTATTATCATTAGTTAATGAAAATGAGCTGAGCCATATCACAGAGTCATACAGAAAGAGTGTGTTGAAAAGCTGTTTCAAGAAAGCTGATACTGTTCTGTTAGGTAGCATCTCACACTTCATGCAAAAACTTAATTATGCAACAACCGTACCTCACCAGCAAAACAAGATCTGCAGCAAGAGCCACATTTCAGTACAGCAAAAGCCTTTTTCCAGGAAGAAGCAGGAGACTGGTCCACTTAATTAATATTTGACACCACAGATCAACTTTGTTTCCATTTTTTTAAATGCTTTGTGGAAAGTTTCTAACTCATTAAAAGGGCAGTAGCATCTTACGCAAATGGACAGGAAAACCCCTTCACTTCCCAGTACTGTAGCAACGACTGGTTACTTTCCCATGGGAAGTTTCTCTGTGATTGCGACAGAGCACTTAGGTTTCTAAAGAAGAGAAGAAAGCGGGCGAGATAGGAGCGTCAGAATAGCCAGGGTCTGAAAGAGTTTTCAACATCCTGTTCAGCTGCCATTAAACCCCCTGATTTTGACTATTCTAAAACATACAAGTTACTTAACAATAAAATTGCCATTTGCATCTCACTGACCTGAATACACATTTGTCAGCCGTTACAGAAAAAGCGTTTTAAGGAAAATGCTTAAAGAGCCAGCAGCTCATTGGTGCTCCATTCAGCACACTGCAGTAATCACTGGGTTTCAATCTGTGTTCACAATGGTAAGAGATTTCAAAGAAAGTTTCCAGAACATAGGAAGGCAGGCTGTATGCTTGAAACCATCACTGGAAGTGTTTCCCAATAGGTTGTACTACCATTTGTTTTGAGTGAGGTAGATACAGTTGATTCTTCCTTAGGCAAAGTGATAGACTAAATGACATCCTAAGGTCTTTTGCAGCTCTGTTTTTGTGATTTATGATTAGTCTTTGCTGGTGAGTCTTCCTTCCGGGAGCTGTACAAGAACATGTGTTTCTCTTGGTGTTCACACACAATTCCAAGGCATGCTAAGAGGAGCTGGCATTACTCCCGGGCCATGGCTGAGCTGCCGTCAGGCCTTCCAACTGAAGCTGGGTAAAGCCGAGTCGGCGCTGGAATAGAAGACTTTTGGAGAATACCAAGTTGCTGAGAAAGAGTGGGAAAGCTGGAAAATGAGAGAACTGCTGTCTTCAGCATGGTTCCAGTCACTTCCGATTATTGTTCAGGATAATATCATCCTGGCCATACTCAGAGTTGGCCAAACATTTCTTGCTCCCTTTGTGATTTAACGGGTAAAAAGACTGTTCACTCTTTTTGTCCCAGCTTTATACTCAGTACGTGACTGAGAACTGACTGCTGGGAAGGAAGGTCCACAAACAACTCTGGGGCAATCAGTGCTGCTCCTGTTTTTTATGGCTTTCTAGGAGAGGATTTTTGTGTTGACAGGTTGGAGTTGTAACACACAACACCATGTGGACATGCCTCAGTGGTCTCCAAATGAACCGATAAAGTGCCCAAGTGAAGTACCAGGCTAAGGAAACTACATTTCTTGTAGCACAGAGATAGGTATCTAGTTCAAGTATCTCTTTATAATACCGCACTGATATGTATCAACTTATGCAATGAACAGTCAAGATTGAGATCTATTGATCTTGTGTTGGGGTCCACTGTTAAACTGAGGTCGTGTCCCATTTCATGACAGGTTACTTCTGGGATGAAAAGTCACTACTACATGTTAAAAAAGTTTATTTTGGAGGGACTGGAGTGGACCCTAACATGGTCTTCCCAGATAATTGTTATAGTGTGACCACTAGTATTTATATGAAGACCTGTGCCAGTTGGTGCTTTGTGACAATCTCAAGAGAAATGGCCAATATCAATGAAGTAACAGAGATGAGACTCGGTGTATAAGTCTGAGGATACTTGAACAGGAGTCTTCTCATCTGCAAAATGAGAATACTTAAACATTCCAGAGAAAAGAAACATGAAAGCATCACTGAGAAAAGTCACTTTTGGATAAACCACCTATGAAAACACCGCACAAAGTATATATGAATCATCCCTTCATAAAATGAAAACTGAATTGGTAAAATCTTGGGTAACAGCATTTAATGCTCATACTCTTTGTGTGGATATTGCCAAAACTGAGAACTCAAAATCGCTCTTGTTCAGCTAATGAAATTCTTGAGAAGAAAAGTAAAATTCATAATAATGGTTTCTAGAGTTCTGCTGCTTGTGGTAGAAGCAATATTGTAAATTCTTTCATGCTTCCAAAAAGAAAGCTACAGTAACTGTGTGTCTCTGTGTGTATTACAAGTAAGAATTGTTAAGTGCTCAGTTTTAAGAACTGCATTCCATTAGATTGCTTACAGGAAACCTCATTTACGTGTCTGCTTTTTCTTTCCTAGGAAAATGCAAAATTAAGTTATGATGACAACATTTTATTGTGTACAAAATTAGCTTGATTACTAAATTAGAAAAGAATTCCAATAGAAACAGATATAACAATAGTATGGCAAATAAAATCCTTATGGCTCCTTTTTCCTGTACTTAGAAAATGAAGAATGATTAGCCACATATTATAGCAGGACCTGTGTTGTTGGCTGTATGGTGCAAAAATGTTGATTTTATGTGGTATTATGTATGCTCTATCCTGCCTGTTAAACTTGTTCTGTTTTATCCTGATAATGTTGTTTGTATATGAAAACTATCTGGAAATGGAGGATCCCAAGCATCTGTCCTTCATTTTTGTTTACTGTAGATTTTGATTTTATATTCATGTCACAACAGCTGTGACGTGGTTTCTGTGGATTAGAAGTTTGAAAGAGCTGATGACTTTTCACGACACATGCACGTAATAAATCTCTAAAAGGATAAAGGTACAGGGAGAGTAAGTTCTGTTCCTACCTAACTCAAGGCCTTGACAAGTTAGACACTTAGCTGATGTGCTTAAATTAGAAACAAGGTCATGTTAGGCTTCCTGCATAGTTAATTCATGCTTCCTGAGGGAGATGCAGCCCACCTATGATATGAATCACCCACTGGAGGTGCCTAGCATTCTTCATTGACTGCAAAGGGACCCTACGGTGACCTTGATCCAAATATAGATTCTTTAGCTAGGTAATTGAAGTTAGTTTAAAGGAATCCAGGACTCTCTAGGTAAGTTTAGATTAGAGAGGGAAAAAAGGCAAGATGAAATGGGAAAACATGCTGAGTTTAACAAATCCAAGCACATTGGGAATTTGAAGTTTTGATAAGAAAAAAACCCCAACACACTACAGAAGAACTCCTGTCCCTCATTTTTTATGTCCCATTTTGGCCTCTGACCTTCCATCCCAGAAAAGAACCCAAGCCAAAAATAAACAACCCACCCTCCCGCTCTGGTTAAGATGGTTACTTGCTCAGGAACGCAAGACCACCTGTCCTGGGTCAGACCAAAGGTCCATCTCTGCCAGTACCCAGTCTCCAACAATAGCCAGAAATACCCCTCTATGGGGGAGCACAAGAATTGGAATAAACATGGTTTGACATTTTCCTGCAATGTTCTTCCAGTTTCTAACAGTCTGTGGCTCAGGGGCATTCTGTGTAGTTAACAACCTTCAATTGTATTTCTCTTATATTAAATGGTCAAATGTCCTCTTTAAGCTGTGTAAACTGTCATCACCCACAATTTCCTGGGGCAAGGAATTCCACTGCTGAACTGCATGTTGTTTTAAGACTTCCCTTTATGTCTTCTGATCTTGTGGTGTTTTCTGTTTCATATCCTTTTGCACTCAGCATTAGGAATCCTTGATGGTCCTTACCTCCTTTGAAACCTCTGAAGGGTGAGTAGGTAACTATTTGGTGCAAGCTCAGAAGTGACTGAAAGACTTGGGGAACGGTGCCTTCTTTTTCTCTCTTTCCATGCTCAAGAGGACACAGTTGCCCAGTTAGAAGAAGGTAAAACACAAAAGGCCATGTTAAACATCAATACTATGGAAGAACGATGACATCAAAGGGAGAATACTGATGATGGATCAAGTGCAAGAGCTTTGTAGCCAGCTGAAGAGAAACATTCAGAGATATGTTAAATCTGACATATGGGAGAACTACAAAAGAGGTCATCCTGCAATTGTAAGAGTTCCTAAGAGGACAGAGAAAAGCAGCCTCTGAAACTATGCCCCCCCCCCCCCCCCCCCAAGTTTTCACCCTGTTGGATAAAAATAAAATTAATTTTGTTAGGTTACTGTCTTCTAAACCAACATTGAATGCTAAACCTCAGGAATAGATTGGAATATTTTTCAAATTCCCCTTAAAAAAAAAAAGAATGCAGTTAGCCTGTGATAAAAAAAGAAACTGTGTTAGGGAACACAGTGTATTAAGACAATTATTTGTAAAGGTTTAGGCAAAAGACAAGCAATAAGAGAGATCAGACTTTTCAAGGAAATATGCTAAGCAGGGGAGACCCGTGTTTCTCCATGAGCTTTTCAGCCCAGCTTTAATTCAAAGTTGGTTACAAAGTGCATCCTTTGCAGAAACCAGAAAAAAATTTTAATATTTCTACTAATTTTTTTTTGTTTGCTTCACACCAACTTCTTTCTAGTTGTTCCAGTTGTCTACCCCAGTTGTATATAAAAACTTAGCCAGTGGCTGTGGCTAACACTAACCTTTTCTGCTCTAAACACATGCTTTGTTACCTCCTGGAATAGGTATAGCAAGTTTACTGAATGGTTGAATGTGAAATGGTCCAGGAAGGGAGTAAAAGAAGTATCGAATTCCACAGGGTTCTTAGGGCAATGAAATATTGGTACAAAGGATGCATTTAAATCCTGTTATCAGTTACATGAGGTGTCTTTGGTTCCTCTAGCTGTAGCAGGGAGTTAATGACATGTTGGCAGGCACACCTAACTGGACAGATCAATACAGATAATTTGTTTGCAGATAGTACAATGTTATCTCAGCACTGAAGGACACCAAAGAGATGGTTTCCCTGCAGGAAAGCACTAACTTTGCTTTTGAAAAGGAGTGCCTGCAGAAACCCCCTCTGTGCCATCCTGTCTGGTTCCAGGTGTTGGAAGTGTAGAGGAAAGCCGCTTTTGCAAAATGGCACCATGTGATGTGTGAATAACCTGAATGATGCACTGATGGGGGGGCTGAAAGGAAATAAAGGTAATACAGCTTACTGAGCTATGGAGTACTGTGATTTCTATCCATCTAGAGCTTTTCTCTGTCTTTCTTTCATTACCTTTGATTTTTTTTTCACCTCAAATGCTTCCGCTTTGCTCCTACCAGTCCCCTCTCTTCCACAGGCCCTATTCCTTGCCCTGTTTTCCCACCCCTCTCACCCAGGATCTGAGATTCCCTGTCCCTATTTTCTAGTCAGAGCTCCTCAAAAACACTCAGATCTTGAGTATAACAACTTGGCACATGAAATGTACTAACGGGAGCCTTAATACAAAAGTTTACGATTTGTGGCAATAGGCTTATTTTTCTTCAGTCATTTCTATCTGCCTTTCATATGGGAAAGGAAATAATCTTTCCATGTAAAGTCTCATTGTGATGAGAGACAGCTCCCACAGTATCAAATACCTCAGTTGAAGCCCAAGTCTCTGTTACAAGTACTTACGTGCTGTGTTTGGCAAACATATTATGAGGAAGCAGTAAAGAGGCAGGAATATTTTTACATCAGTTAAAACCCACCAGTTTTTCTAAATCTCCATTTTCCACGTCGCTACAAAGTGCTTGCTATCCTGCCATGAAAGAAATACCAAACGATCGGAGAAGGTGCTAAGTGTTGGAAAAACTCCTGACCAGGATGTCACATCTTCTCACCATTTCCCACCCCTGCCTCTGTCTCAAATACACGTTAGTTCACTTGTTTGAGATGCTAAGTGCACTTTTTCATCGCAATGTGATATTTAGCAGATGAATGAAGAGATATTACCAAATGTCAAGGAGCAGCAAGGTCAGGTTGCAGGGAGCTAAGGGCAACTGCAAGACAGGCTGGGACAGCGTCCTCACCAACAAGGGGTCAGAACCATGGTGCCAGTGCAAGGGGAGCTGAGAGGGTCTGCTGCTGTTAACCAGGGTCAGCCAAGAGTCCCATGATTTCCAGACACGTCCACAATGACGGGGCAGATCCGTGGCACCAAGCCAGGAAGTCAAGCCGTGAAGACAAAGTCAGGATCAGCAAAGTCCATGGCCAGGCAAGGCATTCCTGCAGTATAGCTCAAACAAGGACCAAGGCTGAGGCTTGAGCTAAATTTGGCTCCCAAGCCAGAGTGGGAAGTCCCCAGCAAGGCTTCTCACAGCTTTTTCTTCCAAGCTAGCTGCTTTCCCAGCAGCCCGACCCAACATCACCTGCCTGTGTCACATCAGCCAAAACCCCAGGGTGGAAGAAGAGGTCGCAGAGCTTGGTGGTGCCCTCAGAGCTCTGACATCAAGGTGAAAATGGATCTAATATATCATTGCTGTTCTATATGTATATTATGTATATGCCTTTGCAGCTTTTTTCCTTTTTCTATCTATCTATCTATCTATCTACAAAATTACACACATGGCTGTTATGGTTGCTTTGGTAGTTTGACTCCCTTTATGGGCACATCTAGCCCCCAAACTCGTAAGCCAGCCAAAACTATGATGGTGCTGGAATTACATTTCAAAGATGTACAGGTAAGTAATACCTGGAAGTTCATATATCCAATAGATGAAGATGATTCATACTTCTGCCATTATCTGGGTTCTGTACTCATGCCGATTTCTTTCTGCTTTGCAAGACCTTGTTAATTTTCTAGCTGCCTCCTGTATTGCTACCGCTGTTTTCTCTGATTGAGCATCTGTAACGCTCTGAATGGAAACATATCTAAGGAATAGACACTCTGGGGGTTAGACACTTCTGTTAGACGCACATTTCAAAAATTTTATGGAGGAAAATACACTTGCTAGTGAAAACTAAAGAAGCAACCGCCCTTCAACCTGTAACACAGACTACCAGATATACCCTACTGAAAAGTTAAATTAGCATTATGGAGAAATTTTAAGAGAACTTGAGAAAAAAAATACACATGCCTGTGATCTCACTGACATTGCAGGCTCTGTTTCCAGATATGTAGCAAGCTCTGGCTAATAGCAATATGATTTCCAAAAAGTACATTCATGTCAGGCTGAATTCCTCCTTTATGGACAGGCATTATTTCTAGGAATTAGTTGAAAAAGCAGGCATTTCTCAGCTGATTAAAGTTGAAAGGCCTGATTAAACAGCCCTTTTGGGTAGAATAGTAGCCCTCTATAATAAAAAATGGTGAATTATTAATGTTGTCCAAAGATCTGATGAAATGAAAGAATCTTTTCAATTCTCAGAACACAAGGACCCACTGGGTATGAGCACGCCGATGTGGTGGGGCTACTTACTCAAAAATTGCCAGGAGCTATGGTAGTGCAGCACAGAAGCTTTCATTCTCTTATGAGAGGGCAATATGTTAAGAATTTGAAAGCAGGGAAAGCCTGGAGGACACTGTCACAGGAACCACATACCATTCCTTAAACTTTTTTTCTTAAAAGGTACTTGGGCAGTTTAAGAGTTATTTTTGGAGAGTGACATTGAGGAAAGCCCTAATATTGTTATGCTCCCTGACTAAAGCAGGGATGAGGTGTTATGTTTTAACTTCAAATTGATATCTTTTTTCAACAATTCTGTGTGATGACTGATTAGAAACTGATACAGACGGAATGAGGCCTAGCAATGAGCCTGAAAATGCTTTCGGGTTCTGTTTTGCATCCAAATCAAGTTGGATTTGTTAAAAATTCGACAGCCATTGACAACTTATTTGTACCACTGCATGCAATCCAGTGATCATAATGTGATATTTTAGGCTTACATGGAGAAAAGGAGGTTTATCTTCCACCATCTACAAACTTCAGGGTTTCAGCCTGTGTTTAATTCCAGCATTCAGATCTTGAATTCTCACCAGCTTCTCACATCATGAGCTAAAGAGTCTCTGACACTTTCATTATCTTCAGAGGCATTAAGCCACCATCACATTAGTCCTTTCGATTTGCTTCTGAAGCAAAAATGTCGAGAATTCATCTAAACAGCAGACATTAGAGAGTCATCCAATGGGGCATAAATTAATAGTATATACTGATTAATACCCCATGGTACATATATCCAACTCTCCGAACCAGAAATTCAGTCCTATTATCACTTCATTCCCAAAATTAGTCAATATTTGAGTCTGAAATTAATTGAGAAAAATGTGAATTGTTGGAAATCTCCCAGCAGCCATGTAATGGAGAATCTCTCTCAAAGGAATCTCCACAGGGAAATGAATGCAATTAAGGACCAAGGTAATAAACTGCCAAGAAATTTCAACTAGCTAGAGAAGCCTTATTTAAACCCTGAGTTCCCCCAGTGAGGTGAACAGTGAGTGTCATCTGTCTCTGAGCTGCTGCAGAAAGATTTTTAAGTACAAAAATGAATATTCTACATAAATATCTCTATATTTTCTCTTGTCTTTCTGCATATACCCTCCTACCCTATTAAACAGAAATTAATGGCATTTGTAGAGGTCTCCTGTGAGATTCTGCTTAGCCCCCTGTCTATCATTTGAAGAAATCCAAATTATTATAGGCAAAGTGGCAAATGTATTCTCCCTTTCCCAATGCTAAACAGTGTTCTGAATTGCTGCCTTTAGTACTGTAGTGATAATTAAAATTAAGAAACTAGATCAGATACTCCTGGACTGTCACAGGTCCCAGAATGCCCTACAACACTTTGCTAATGAACAATTGCACCAGCCTGAAGCTCTTTATGAAAGCAGGTCAGTCCTTGAAAGGGTCCCAGTGGCAGAGCTTGTGTTGTAATAAGAGACTTTTTGATGGCTTGCAGACAGCTTCATACAAAAATATAAACATCAACTTTATCAGTATTGTGGTTTAACCCCAGCCAGCAACTAAACCCCACACAGCCGCTCACTCACTCTCCCCTGGTGGGATGGGGGAGAGAATCAGAAGAGTAAAAGTGAGAAAACTCATAGGTTGAAATGAAGACAGTTTAATAGATAAAGCAAAAGCCACGCACGCAAGCAAAGCAAAGCAAAACAAGGATTCTTTCACTACTTCTCATGGGCAGGCAGGTGTTCAGCCATCCCCAGGAAAGCAGGGCTCCATCATGCGTAAAGATTACTTGGGAAGACAAACGCCATCACTCTGAACGTCATCCGCTTCCTTCTTCTTCCCCCAGCTTTATATGCTGAGCATGATGTCATATGGTGTGGAATATCCCTTTGGTCAGTTGGGGTCAGCTGTCCCAGCTGTGTCCCCTCCCAACTCCTTGTGCACCCTCAGCCTCCTCACTGGTGGGGTGGGGTGAGAAGCAGAAAAGGCCTTGACTCTGTGTAAGCACTGCTCAGCAGTAACTAAAACATCCCTGCATTATCAACACTGTTTCCAGCACAAATCCAAAACATAGCCCCATACTAGCTACTATGAAGAAAATTAACTCTTATCCCAGCCAAAACGAGCACAATTATCAGACACACTATGGAGTTTGAGCTGGCAAAGGCCCTTTACTCTAATGCCTGAGAGTGCCATAATAAAGAAAACAGGGTGCTGATAAGTATTGCCCGGGACTGTCCAGCAGTCAGGCAGCTGAAGGAACAGCGAGAGACCCAAGAATTAAAGCGGTCTTCAGTAGACAAACTGCTGCCGAAAAAAAATCACATGCGCTATGTTTATTTGCTGAAATGTACTACACCAGGCCACAATGACTTTGGGTTTTAAGGGCTGCAGAGATCATGCCTGCATCAAGTGTATGAATTTACAGAAGACAGAGAAATAAGCCTGAGCCCAGAAGAGACAAAAGGGTGTTTGGCTGTTCTGAAGGAACAGCACAGAAGGAGCAGCTTTCCACCCTAGAGAGCAATGAGACAAATTCAAAACCACTTGGAGCATGCAGCTAGATACAATTGTTTAAGAACCACTGAGACTGCTGAAGGAATTTCAGCCCTCCGTTTACCCCCCTGCCCTCGATTCACTCCTTTCCCTATTATGCACATCTCCTCTTATTTTATAACTGTAACACTCTAATGTGTTATGTCTATGCTGTATTGTCTGGCCTTGTATTGTCTGCAGCTTTGACAAGCTTTAAAATTGCCTAGTTGCATAGTTCTATCTGAGATCCTGGGAAGCACGCAGCATTTGGGAACATGCAAAAAACCGGTATTTTCCATTTGTTTTTCTGATTGTGTAGAAAAAAATAATTTAAAAGGCTTCCCCAAACAGGCTAGAATACGAGTTCTCCAAAGAGAATGTGAAAAACCTTATTTGTCATTTTAAAAAATTAGCGTATGCTTTTACGCTGCTGTCACCGGGGGATACTTTGCTTCTGCTGAATGTGACGGTAAACAGTGAGTAGCAGCATAAACAAGCAGCGTGGTAAAGGCTGGTGCTGGAAGAGAGAGGCAAGCACAGCTCTGATTCTGCAGGGCAACCTCTACAAGGAGGGTGCTATATTTGACAGTAACAAGAGAAAGAATACTTTAAAAAGCAAAAGAAAAAGGCAAGGAGAAGATGTATGTGCCTGGAAGCAGTAGGATAAGTGCCAGGTAGAGACTAAAGACAATAGCACTGGAGTAAGTAAGAACTGAGAAGAGAAGCTGCTAGCTTGCAAACAGGGTCACGGGAGACAGAAGTTTTTGGGAATACAGTGCTCTGGAACCTGCGTGACTGAATGAAGGGAAGATTGAGAGTGCAATGGCCAGCACAGCACAGAATGTAACACACAAAGTCCTCGTGTAAAAATAGATGGGGTAGGGGAACAGAAATAGACTTGATGGTTTGGATGAAAGATGAAGTCAGGCCAATGTGCACAGTTAAGGAATTTATAGAAGATTTTGCCAACCCAACAGATTATAAATCTGAGATTGAAAAAATCTTTCTACATATTTAGAAGTCACATACGTGGCAAGAAAAAGTTTATTGTCAAATTAACTGTGGAAATGTATTCTAGAGCAGGAGTTCCTAAGTCTTCTGCTCAGTAAAGCCTCTCAGCCATTTGAATTCCTTGTGGGTCACCATCTGAATTGACAACACACTTTATCTGAAAATGCAATTATTTCCTAGACCACTTACCATTGCCTCACGGGCCAGTAGTTTGAGAATTGAACCATTTTTAGAGGGCATGAGACTGAAGGAAGAGGTAGCAGCAGGAGCTGGGCAGTAAGTCTGGGATAAGGAGAGGTGACTGCATCCTGTCAGGGGGAAGGAGGAAGATCTGGGACTAGAAACATGGGAAGAGGAGATGAAGGCAGGATAGTGGGCTATTTTGACCCGAGAGACTGAGCTGGTAGGCATAAAAGGCATACAAAGGACAAGGAACAAAGGCTGGGGAAGTTGGGTCTAGATCAGAGACGGGTAGGAACAGCTCAAAATAAGGAGGGTTTGTCTCCAGAGACTATAGTGATCTGAATCTCAATATTGATGCCTGCAAACAAGAAATTGGACTAAAAACTTCCATATTTGGTAATGAAACATGCTGAGTCAGTAACTCTATATCTTTGATTATTCTCTTGGTCACACTCCTTCAGTGTTTTCATTTGGATATTTTACTGAAGTTAACTATACCAAAGCAGGTTTTAAGAAACTACTCGCAGCAAATCTGAGATGGTTTTTCAAATTTTCCCCCTTAAAAATCTCAAAGCATTTGGATGCTTGTGTTAGTGTTATACTGAGAATGGTAAGCACACACTATGCTGGGAATGACAGCCCTGAGAGGGCACTGGCTGGCAGGCAGATTTGCACTTGGTGTATCTCTAGCATGAGTTGAGGCTCTGGCTTGTGCTCGGCATCTGTTTTCTCCTTTCCAGATCTGTGTTGTTATTGAAGTTCCCTTTAGAGTGCTTACAGAAAACTACCAGTCAGGACAACGAAGAAGAGACCACCGCAGGCAAATAAGACATTATATACTACAGAAAAGATTCATTAGGGTCTGGCACTATGAAAAAAAAATCTAGTATTGCTGTGCAGTACAGTTATGAAATAATGAGTATGTACACAATTAGCTGTTATTAGATGTATAGATTACTCCAGATCAAAGGGGAGGTGTGTGTGAAAGGCCACACCACTACTCATTTTTCTTTAGCTTAGCATCCCCATGCTCCTACTGAATTTCTGATTGGTGTGCAGGACGCGCGACACCGATGAGCAGAACACTAGCAGCCGTGTTACTGTAGCTGTAATTGTCTATGGCTACCATCAGGTAAAGTCTGCAGGGAGTGGCAATAGCTTTTATTAGAATAACTGGCATATTTGGGAAAAAAAAAAAAGTGTAGACAAAATCATAGGTACCCATTGGTTTTTTCTACATATGTCTCTCATGGATGTAAATTTGTGATTTTCAGATAAGACATTAGGAATTGGAGATATGCAAGTCTGAACTTTTCCTTTCATGCTGCCTTTTGAAGATATTCGCCAAAATGAATCACATATATAAGAAACACTTATGAATTCTGGACAGGAAAACAAAACTCAGTTCACTAAAGGATAAACATATGAACGAGGATGAATTAATCTTTACGCAATTTCCAGAAGTACAAATAGTTGGAGCTACAATCCTAGAAGTAATGTTGTTATTTAATCAGGAGCAGTCTGAAGACTGCTGTCATCTGAAGCCATAAATTCATGGAAGCATCAATTTCCTAGATACGATGGAAACCCTACCAGAACATCCTGGCTAGAGAATACATGGCCTTTTTTTGTGATTGAATTTAAAATTCTCCCTGTTTGTGTGTTCATAAATCAAGCTGAAAAGCTAGACTATTACGTTAAGAACATAACTGCTGATATGAGGAGCCTGTGCTACTTCTGGCAGGACAAAATCATAGGGTGAAATCCTGTTTGGATTAAATTAATCAGATCACTCTAAAAAAAACCAAAAAACCCAACCCATTGGGGAAGACAAATGCATGGGTTAAATCTCACTGAGGGAGAAACATGGCTTCATGCAAGAAAATTTATTAGCCAAATCCATAACAAGACCAAGAATTTAGGTTGATGTTCAACAGTGCAGCTGCAGAGCTATGCTGGCTATTCAATATGTATGCCAGAAGAGTCCTAGTTCCAAATAAATCAACATAATATAGGCTCTGCCTGCAAAAGAAAGTGGCAGTGGTTTCACTAGGATTGTTTCTTTAAATCAATTTCATTAAACATGAAGCAAATCCACATGTGGACACAGTTCAATTGATTTACAACTGGCTTCTGTTGATTTAGCTTAATTCAAAGGGTGGAATTTTATATGGCAGCTATACATTGATTTAAGTGCATCTACACAAGACTGCAATGGTTCAATCGCAATAGACCTAAAACAAGGCTTCAGTTAAGCCACTTCTGCAACATTTTAAATAGCAGGTTAGGTCTTACTTAGTTAAAACACAGAGAGGCAGATGACAGCCACTTTTCAAAGAACAGAAGATTCAAATCAATCTGAGTTAAATCTTATGGAACAGACCTGACATTATCTATTTGTGCAAAACTACCAAGGATCAACTAAGACGCTGACTTGAGGATTTTCTTTTTTGACCTATGATCATTGTATTATAAAACTGACCGTACTTTTAAAGGGATTTAATGACTTCCATCAATCCCTTTTTTCTCTTTATTTACTTATTTTTAGCATATATGCTCAACACCCTCCCATTGCCACAATGACTTTTTGTTCATACTTAGGGAAAACTCATATTCAGTATTCCAGCAGCATTGATCATCTTAGCCTGTGAAGGACACTGAAAACCCACCAGTTTTGATCATCAGAATGCTTTCCTACAGTGCACAGAAGAAAAAAATGAGAGAGTTTAATACAATACTGAATACCTTTTCTCATCAGTATGTTCAAGTCATGCTCCAGAGTCAGTATTTTTGTTGCATTCCCAGTGAAGGATCTAGGCCATGCAGCAGGGAACAAATTGCTGATTCTCATCTGCTTGTAATTCCGCAGTCAAGTTGCAAATCCTCATTTTATTTCATACCTGAACATAAGGGGAAGAAAATGCCAAAGAGAAAAGGTGAGTTCTACAATATCCTTCTCGATAAGCTGGCGTTTTGTTACTTTTTTTACTCAAAGTTTTTTGCGATGTCTTTGACAGATGCAAAAAGAAAAAAGTGAACAACGCTTACTTGGGATAAATATTCACTGGTCTGTGTATGTTAGAACAAGCTACAGTGGCTGTTCATTGGAATGGTCTCATCAGCACCAGCTGGTAAGTACTCAGTGCTTTTTAAAATTAGGCCATTTATTTCAGGGCCTAAATAGGCACTTAGGAACCTAACTTAAAGTATGCATTTCTCAGTGTCATGCTTGCTAGCCTCCAAGATGCACAATCCCTGAGCAGAGACCCAAATTAAATCTCAGTGTTCTACCCTTCCGAAGTCAGTGGAATTTTTACCACTTCCAGTGGTTCCAGTAGGACCAGAATTTCACCCCGTATCTTCTCTATGCTTAGTTTAATGTTCAGCATGCCATCAGTACAAATGGGATTCACATATTTGGTGAAAGTGGGACTGTGGTGATAGTGATTATTAGCTTGAATAATAGAAATTTTTTGTCATCTCCTGCCACAACCACCAAATCTGCAAAACACCACCAATCTGCAATCATTTTATGGGTGAAAATACTCTTCATTTTGATGGTGTTCTTCACGGACCAATTTATGACATTAAACATGAGGGATGGGAGACTTTACCTGGGGAATCAGGAATGTTAATGTTCTTGGGAAGTACTCAATTGGATTCCTTTTGCTGGGAATTTTTACGTGTCATATCACCTCCTTTTTCTTTACATCTTTTTAAAATACAATATAATGTATGTCAGAAGGCAAAATATTTTTATTAGCCTCAGAGATAAGTCATCTTTCATAGTCATGATTAAATGATACGTGGAAAGGGACTGATCTCTGAGGCAAAGAAATTTCCACTTATAAAAGTGGAATTTTAACAAGACGTTCTCGTGAGACCCCTTCCAGCACATTTCTGGAAAAGGCTCCTTATGTCATTACCAGTCCCCCAAGCTAACCACTTGTGCACTAAAGAGGCTGATGCAGAACAGTTGTTAGCTGCCAGCCAAGGCACAGTGCTGTTGCTGCTCCTTCATCGATCTCGGATGACCCCAGGGCTACTCCAGACTCCACATCCAAACGCAAAAAGAACAATATATTTACTGTCTGCTCAGAAGAAAAGAAGCCTGTAATTACTATATGAACAGTAAGAGGATTCATGGAGTCTCTCTATAAAGATAAGAAATTAAATAAAGGCTAGCTGAGAAGCGTTATACTGAACTTTAAAAAACGCTCAGAAAAAGAGAGGAAGAAGAGCAATACTAACAAAAGCAGAGTATGTTGGATTTCTGTCAGTCTTCTATGCTGTCTAGTGGTATAAATATGAAAAAACAATTAAAAAAAAAAAGAAACCCTGACTCCACTGAAGTCAATGGTAAAATTCCCATTAACCTGAACAAGACCAGAATTACTTCCACAGCAGTTTTCTGTACTTGTCACTGTACAAGATGCTAGTCAGTATTACACTCTGCTGTGATCATCATTAAAACATGGCTGATCCTGGAAATATTTTGCTGTCACCCTTCTTACTTTCACTCTGATTTCCAGAGATATGGTTCCACTTCCCACAGCAGCACACATACTTAACCTGATTCAGACCAAGGGAGTAGAGATTTGCTTGAAAATCAGAAGATGCAAAAAAATTCTGCCGAAATATTATAGAATGTTGTTCAGACTTTAGCTAAGAATAGTTTCCAGATGCGGCTGAATATAAACGCAATATAATCAAATAAAAAAAGAGCGAGTTTAGAGTAGCCATTTCTACCGATGGCCTGCAAACTGCTACAGTGCCATAAACTATTCCTAAAAACCTAGAAAAGACAATGAGGAAAAGCATTTATATTGCCAGTAAACATAAATTCACTCTGCAGATGCCTGCAGTGCCCATGGAAGTTTTTGAGAATCCAAAAACTCAGAGAAGTTAAAAAATCAAATATGTTAAAACAGTGATATTGCTAAACTTGCTAACAAAGTCTCATAAATGGACTTGGAAAAAGAGGATTATCAATATTTATGCAAAATACTTATCACAAAAAACTGAGTAGCAAACCACTTTAACAAAGGGTTAGAATTTGGATGCAAACCTATTGATCCAAGGTACCTTCCTCAGGCTGAAATCCATGTACATTTGATAGACAGGGAACTTATGCAAGGATTCTTTGTGGTTACTAAGATTTTAGGCTGGTTCCCTAAGGAAAAGAAAGTTCTTTACTCATAGGTTTTGTGTGCTTGTTTATCTTCTCTTTCCACCAGTATCTTCTGAGCAGTCCAAGTTCAGCCAAACTTGACCAATAATTAAGTTCCTACAAGTTTTGTAAGTGCAGTCGGGTTGAAAGAGCAAGACAAGAACCCTGATAAGGGGGAGAAGCTGCAGTGTGAGTTTTACTTTGCTTGATATCAAAGAATCCACAAAGCAAGCAAAGCCGCTAAGTGCCACTGTCCTCAGTGAGACCTCAAAATCGCTGCAGGACACTAACCCATAAAAATGCAGTTTTTATTACCTCTGGCAGTCCCAGAATGATCTGTTCTGAGAATAGGTGTAACAATAGATGTACTACCGATTAGGAGTTTTGTTACTCTCTCAAGGGTATTCAGGACTTTAACCTTCCACACAGCGGGCAAAATCCACAGTGCACATAGACTAGTGTTATGCCTCCATTAAGAGCTGATGATGTAGCCCAGAATTCTTGATCTGTCATCGGGCTGGGGTGACAGAATATACAGTCCTGCATTTGTAATGATTTCAGTACTTGTTAATTTACCCAAAGGTTGCAAGTTCCCTGATAGCCTTGTTTTTGATCAGGACACCAGGCTGAAAAAGATGTGGTAATTTATTGGAAAATCAATTCTGTAAAACATACTTACCGCAGTGACTGGATAGATGTTTATCGCGTTTCAGACTTACACGATGTCAATACTTATGTTCACTTATTACAATAATACTTTAAAATCATAAAAGCCAATCAGCTCATCTCAAATAGGAATGACAGATTTAAACATCTAAAATGAACGGATATTAGCTGAATAATTTGGTTTTAGCGTACAGACAAACTTTATACTTGGAATAATTTTTAAGCCACTGGAGCTAAATTACAAAATAATTATTTTCGTTAGGTGAGCTTCATTAGACTACAGGATCTGAGGAAGCAAGCTAAGTTTTTGGGGTACTTCCCCCCCCCCCCCCCCCCGAGTGCAGGGAGGGTGCTGGACCACAGGCATCATGTGGCAGCAGAAGTGGCTGGTGGCTGAGCTGATGCCAGGGCCCAGCAATGTTGCTTAGCAACTTCCCGAGGCTGACTCTGGCAATTAACTCTTTGGTGTCTCGGGTGTGCACCACCGCTTCCTTCTGAGTGGGAAAAGACAGAGCAAATCGTCCTCCAGAAAGAGGCCAGTAAAGCTGCGTGTGCCCGTCTGCCGCGGGGCTTCAGCTGAAGAGCCGCTGTGAAAGAAGCCCTTGTGCAGTAGCTGTGTCTTAACCAGCTCCTTTTCTGGATGCCCTTGTTCTTTCCATGCAAATATAATATACTTTTAAAGAGGATTCATCAATATCAGAAGGTGCACACCTGTTACAGAACAAGAACATCTGCAGAGGGCATTGCTTCAAAAATGGCCTTTTAATTTTACAGTCACACTTGAATCTGAAATGACTTTCAGGTGTGAAAAGCCCTCATTTAACCTCAACTATAGACCCATCCACAAAACAGTTTTGTTTTGCAGACTACATATTATTTTTGCTCTTCGTTTGAAACCACACTTAAGTTGTGCCTTAGTCTGAGTGAAGGTGTCCCAAGATACTGAGAATAAACGAAGAAAATGACGAGTCAATGTTCTCATCTTCAAGATGGTACTGGGTTGCTCCAGAGCTGGGCCATAGTTCCAGTCCTCCCTCCGGCTTCCCCTCTCTCAGTTCTCAGGGAAAACGACCCGCGTCCCAGTCTGTGCCCAGCTTACTCTTTAGGGTCTCCTCAGCTCTGCAGGGAGCTCAGGCCCTGCTCTTCTGTGAAGGGGAGGGCAGCTGCCTCCCAGAGAGGGAATAAAGAAGCTCAAAGTAGCTTTTTACTTCCTTAGGTGGTGGCGAAAGGCAGGTCACAGGTGAGCCCTGCTCTGGAGGCACTGAACAGCAACATACCCCACCCAGCAGGCCTGACAGCAGCCGGCACATTTGCATCGTTCTTACCAAGCGCCCATAGAGCTTGACCCACACATTTATTTTGCCCTGGAACGTGCAGGTGGAAGCAATGCTGGAAGGGCTTGGGTACACCTAATTAATTTCTCCTAAGCTTTTGTGTAAACACATACAACTGAATTATTTATGAATTGCTACCTTTTTCCCCTACCATGACAAAACAGCTTGTTAAAAAAGCCCCCCAAATGGTGGCAGATCTTTTATAAGGAAGAAAAAAGCATTTCTTCTGTGCTTGCAATACGGTTCCTTAAGAATGCTGAAAGCCAAAATTTTTCATGATATTGCAGTGAAGGAAAACTGGGAAGTAAATTTACATTTTTTTCAGTTTTAAAAAAAATCTCTGGAGGACATCTTTCCTTCCTTCAGTAATTAAGGGAAGCTACAGTTCTCTTTCAATCAGGATGCAATAGTTTTAATATACTTTACATATGAACTGTGGAAAGAATTTGATAATACACCTCAAAAAATGAACCAGCTTGTTTTGTAATGGTCAAAAATAGCTACAGTCTTTTCTGCAATTCAAAATTCAATCATTTATAACATTACAGAGCTCTTGTCTTTAGGCTTTCCAATCAGCTCTTGCAACACGAATGATGCCTTATTACTGCAACTGCTTCTTTTGTCTATTGAATCAAGTCGTTCGAAAAATTATTTCATGGTGGAAAAACTGCCCTAATGACAATGAATATAATTTTGAAAACTATTTCACTGCATGAAGGATTTTACATAATTTACTTTAACTGATTTTTAATATGCCAGTGATTTATGAACTACCAAGCCAAGAAAATACCCAGCAAATGAAAATGCCCTACGAAGAACGTGCATTTACATAGCCAGTTTACATTTAATCAGTAGTTGAATACGCATAACCACAGCCTTTTTCACAGGCTGAGCTCTGCCCAGGTGTGTCAACTATTAGTCACAGTGACCACTACATGCCGTATACATGGCAGCTATCGAGGGGTTATGTGGCTCCCAGTCCACCGCCAATGCCCTGCAATAACACAAAATAACACTACTACACTGTTCTGGGCATGGACCCTCCAACTTGAACCCACCAGGGGACCAGAAGTCCTTTCACTCTGGGGTTTGGCAAGTGCAGCACCACTGCTCTCCTTACCATCATGAATAGGCAGAGAGAGAGAGAGGAGAAAATATACAGCCCGAAACTACAGTTGATCTGATTATTAAAGATCAGGAAAGAGCAATTTGACAGAGCAGCTATGAAAGGTAAGGTATAAGCTGGAAACACCCTGCCTGCCTGGAGCTTGCCACCATCTGTCCCAGGCTGGCAGGATTCACATAGCCTTCACTTCCTTACTTCTGCACTTTTCATTTGCTTGGTAAACATTTTCGGGTTTTTTCACCATCTTTGACAGTGAGATTTTATCATCTATCAGAAATAAATTGACCAAAACCATGTAATCTCTCTGGTGGAAGTTTCAGCTGTTAAGGAAGAGTGAGTGGGTACGGGGCAGTGCTAGGAAGCGGGTCCCTCTGTGGATGCGCTCTGGATATGCACTTTTGGTTTCCAGGCAGTGGCAACTCCCATAAGCTTTAGGATGCAGATATTCGACCCAAGCTATGTTGAACAAAATTGATTCTGAAATTAGTTTTTCAGCTACTATTAATGTTCTTGTTTTCTAAAATATTAATTCAAACAGATATGAAAACCTATGTCATTGCCACATATCCATCTCCCCACCCACACACTGTTTATATAGGTATTATGTTATCTGTCTGAAAATTGAGTTAGTTCCCAGGTTGAATGAAGTTCTAAAACTTTCAGCTAAACTGGGCTGAATTTTATGAGCATGAAGCCAGATTACAGCTTGGGAAAGAGATCAGGGTAAGCTCCCTGGAACTGCATGGTTTCATTGGAAATCATATAAACTTTTGTAGGTTCAGCTGTGTCTTGCTTTGCATTTATGAATTTTCTCAACTTCTAAATTAAATCTAGGGTAGGAACTTGCCTGAATTCACTAGGAGAGCAACGTATCCATGAGCTGGTCCTCAGTCCCTCATAGCCCCCATGAACACTGCTTTACACTTGAGATCTGACTATGTTTACAAGTAACAGAGAACATTGTGTTAGCAACCACTGTAATTTTAAACAATCTTGTCCCATTTACAGAAAACTTCTAGTAGCAAGGAATCTGCTATCTTCCATCCTTCAAAGCACAAGCGTTGCCTTGTACTGTACTGTTATTTGTGGAACTACCTAGAGTGCAGCATTGCATTTTGTGTGATCAAATTGGCTAAACCGTACTGACCACAAACCCTGTACTGCAAACTGGGGTTCTTCCTCAGCTCAGGTTGAAAGGTGTCTGTTAGGAAAAGGCAGTGTGCAACTGCTTTGGGGATAAGGGGAGAGAGCTGAAGAGAGGCCTCGTCCCCCCAGACTTGTGACCGAGGGTGAACATGGCACCAAGTGGTCCTCAGGGAGGAAGGAAAGGTGCTGCAATGTTCTTTGGCCCCTCAATTTATAACCAAACTTCATGCTAGCTGTCACCACTGGCACTGAAGGAAGATCAAGGGAACAGCAAGCCAGTCAGCCTCACCTCAATCCCTGGGAAGGTGATGGAGCAAATCCTCCCGGAAGTCATTTCAAGACAAGGACAGGACAAGAAGATGGTTAGGAGTAGTCAGCATGGGTTTATGAAGGGGAAATCAAGAGACAATGGGCATAAATTGAAACAGAAGAAATCCAGTTTAAACCTAAGAAAAAATTTTTTACTGTGAGGGTGACTGAGCACTGCCACAGGTTTCCCAGAAAAGGTTGTAGAATCTCCATCCTTGGAGGTATTAAAAACCCAACAGGACATGGTCCTGCGAAACCTGCTCTAGCTGTCCCTACTTCAGCAGGGGCGCTGGACCAGATGATCTCCAGGGGTGCCTTCCAACCTCAGCCATTCTGTGAATTGCTATAAGGTGGTCTGTTGTGGGATCAAGTAACTGAAGCGTATTGCTGCCATCGCTGAGCTATACCAGATGTAACTTCAACACATTTGTTACAAACATAGTACAAAACCATCAACACTGACCATCTCTTTCTTTAAAGGAAAGGTCAGTGCTTGTGAGAAGTAACTTTTCTAGAAGCATTTCTGGAGGAGGACAAGATGCATATCTGTTACTGAGTTTATCTCCAGGTAACTGACTGATAGGTGGAACATAGGAACCCTTTTGTACATCAGCACTGACGGCACCAGAAGTGCGCCATGGCTCTCAACTGCACCTTGTAGAGCTTTTTATTGCAACACAGCTTGCAGTCTCAGACTGTTGATTTCAATAAAAATACTCGAAACATCTTTAAGAGTCCTCTTCACCTCTGCTAATCAGATTAGGAGGCATGTAATTAAGTATCAGCTCTTACTAAGAAGATTGAAGACCCCTTCTCAAGCATTGATAGGATAAAGAGCTGGAAAACTTTTTAAAAATATATTTGGTGGAAGGGAGTAAAAGGATGAGGTTGAGGGATTATACAATATCACACTGAATTATAGGAAAGAAACTCAGGCACATGCCATTAAAATCAAACAAAGGATCATTCTAAGGGAAATAGCGAACTCTTCTTCTAGGCCTCTCAAATAGCAAAAATACTCAGGACTACATTTGGAATGCACGAAAATACTCTCCTTGCAAATGATGCCCTTTGGGTGAGAACTGCAGCATATTGGCAAGAGAAGGAATAGCTCATACTGTCTGTACTAGTGTATGATGTTATTCTCCCACGAATGAGAGGGTTTGGTCTGCACAGCTATCAATTTGGCAGACTCCTCACACAGCAAGCCCTGCTGTGCTGTCTGCAGAAGTGGATCTTCTCTATTGTTTTCAATAGCTACCAGGCCCAATTCTTGCAAAATAAACCCAGGAATCAATACAGTCTAGGAAGTAGCTTTCACCTCTGACTTCATCTTGCTCTGTGTCAGGGGCTCTGAAACTGTGGTGTACAAACCACGTCCAAGTGCTGTGCCTGTACTGTGCTGCAGGTGTGGTAGCTGGAGCTGAATCCCAATTTATTTAACAGCACAGACAAAGTGAAAAGCATTCAGTGCTCCGGCAGCTTGGTGAGGCTGAGCATCCCTGCAAGAGATGTCCTAGAAAGAGCAAGATGTGCTGCGAATCAGGGTTGGGATAGGTCCCAACTCTGTGCTATGCCCAAGCACAGAGCTTAGGATAAAGAAGTTCAGACAGAGCTTCCCTTTCCTCTGCTCATCTGTACAGCTGCTGCCGCTGGTGATAATGGTACCTATCACTGTTGGGAATGACAAAACCTGGTCAAAGAAAGTTTGATCAGTATTGCTCACGGCCAGCAGTACAAAATGGAGGCAGCAGGGAAAAGTAGAAAATGAATGGTGAGTCTTAATGAATTTCCTCTGAGCAGCTTTCATCTCATACATCACACATTAATGCAGTGTTTAAAATTTTATTTCTTTAAGTCAGTAATAGAAAAATTAAATTATGCATTATTAATAAAGTAACTTACTAGAGGCTAAAGCCTTTCAAGAAGGTGAACAGAGTTTTCAGAGGCTCTGCTGCAGAAGTTGAGATGGTGGCGCTACCCATGGAGGAAAGTATTTGGGACCCTTTTTAAAACCTCTCAAAGTGTTTCTGGACACTATCAGCTGCGAAGGATTTACTACTGGGATGGCAACTATCAAAGCTAGTGGGAGAATAAAACTGTGGATAAAGCTGGCTTTGCTGTTGCGAACTGGTTAGGGATCACTCCTCAGTCACAGTGCATGTTATGCATAGACGTGGCTTATATGGTACCGTTGAGGTGAAAGGGAGTTCTGTGGGACTGATCAGTCTAAAGACAGCTAGACCTCATAAAAACTAATTGCTACACAAAGCACCTTGCTCCACAGGAAAAACGTGGAATACAGAAAATCAAGCCCCAGCTGTCAGGAAGACTGTTGGTAGACAGGAAAAGCTCCACAAGTTGCTATGTCAGTGTTACAGATACGTGTGAGCTTAACCATGTATGTGTGATATCCGATACAAGTGAGGTTAAACATCGAACTGGATACTAATCAGTCTCCATTTTTAGAGACCTCAGGCCCACAAAAACAGTAAAAAACCCCCAAACAAACCAGGTTTCACAAAGCTCTATAGCAAGAAATTGTGTGGAGTGTCAGAGTGGGACTCGGGAGACCTGATCTGCTGCCCAGCCTTGCCGCTAGATTGTAGAGGCCTTCAGCCCCCACCCCGCTCATCCCCACCCCAACCTCCCCCTCTGGAACACGGGCAGAGCCACGTTCCTCTGCTTTGCAAAGACCTGCAGGGTCTTCCCACCAAGGGGCTAGTGCTGCTCTCACAGTCAAGGTTCTGCTTTAAAAAACATTACTTCTGTTCCCATTTAAATAGCTTGTTCGCATGTTCGCACACATTGCACCCGCTTTCACTACAAAGTAATATATGAAGCAGATTCCTTCCTATAGCATGGCTACTTGGACATATAGATGTTTTTTCAATTATTACTATTATCTATAGGGTAAAGGAAGAAGTATTGACAAATACTGAAAGGATCCATACTAAGGTTTGTATCAATATAAGCATGCACATGTAACTATTATAGCCACGAAGGACTATAACAGTTATACCAGCACAAAACCTGTGCTAAGGCAAGTGTAAGCCTGTGGTCATATAATCCAAAGCAAATGAAGTACTGGAATTTATGTTACTGCACATCAGCTGCGTGCCATGATAATTCATAGCCTTTTACGTATGCTAACTGAGTACTTAGTTTCTTATAGCTAATTTTACTTCTCGGTTCAGATGGATTAAAAAGAGCATGAACACAGTTGCAAGCAGAAATTTGCAAAGCTGTGGTAATTTAATAATTGCAAGTCATAAAGCAATATCCCACTTTTCTTATCCTGTCAGAGCTGGGGTGAAGTGACATTAGTACAAAAGGAATAAGATTGCTTTTGCAGATTTCCTGGGGCAGGGACAGGGCCTTTCAGTGGGGTATACCAAGTCGAACAAAATCAAGCCTCCTCCCTTAGTGCAGTAATAAATAATTACTGAACCAAAACAGATAAGGGCAATTACCAATGATCTTGAGAAAGATTATTTTAATATGGAACAGAGCACTGTTAAAGCAATTAAATTGCTTATAAACCCCCCCCAAACTCAGCAGGATTTTAACATGTGCAGGTAGGCAAATCTATCAACACTACTGCTGTGTTTTCAGTCAGGCACACTTGCACCATGGTCCTAATCTGTTCCATGGCACTGCTTTTTCTGCCGTGCTTTGCTACTCCTTCTTCCCATAGAGCTAGATATGCTTTAGCAGTGGGAGGAAGCGATCCCTGTCTACCGTAGTGATAGTTTATGCAGCCCTTTTGTTTGCTGTTACGAAAGTCCCTTCACACCCTGCCACACACACGCAGGGGAAGTTCGCCTCAAATTCCTTTCAAACAGGAACGGAGGCGAAGAATGGGAGTGTGTGACAGAGGTCTGGGAGGGAGGGAAGCTGCTCTGCAAATCACGACATGAGAAATATAAAAATAATTTCAAAGTGGCAAACCCAGAATCCAATTCACAACACTTACCCTGGTATCAACATTCTATAAAAAGGCATTACGTAATCCAAATGCAACAAAGTAATAAAAATACAGCTTGTTTTTGTGCTAGCAAGGTCTTAACTCACTGACTCAGATTAGAAGCATCTGGTATTTAACTGAATTTCCTTTACTATGTGAGATAGGTTTCCTCTCATACGAGCTACATTGTGGAAAACATTTGTGAACATTTTTCAGTATATATTGCGTGAAGCTTCTTCTTTCAAAATACTGCATATTTGGGTGGGATAACAAGAGATAATACCCAGCCCTGCATGTAAAATATTCATTCTAGTTGAGTCTTCACAACATTCAGGGCTTCCCGAACACAGGGACCAGAGAGGATGCTCTGTTTCTTCTCTTTGCACCTATTTCTGGAAGGGGCATCTTGCTGAGGGTTAATTAATACTCAGGCATGGGTAAATTATTACACAAAGAAGCACCCAAAGTGTCCAGACATTTCCAAAGAGGTGGCAATGGAAGTGATATGCTCTCAGGTGGATTTGATACCCATGTTCAGCTCATATACAGAGAGACACAGATTCTACAGGTGGTTTTACATTATCAGCATCTTTCTAATTAAATTTCAATAGCTTTAAAAAGCTATTGCTGTTTATAAGATTCACTTCCAAACCCTGGAACTTTGCTTTTCTTAACTGCCTTCTCTCTCATACTTTTTTAGAGAATTACATTACTAATGATGGGATTAATATAATTAATAGTAATAATTTCATTATAAATGGGTTGGATGTACTGTTAATATCTTGAATTAATCTGCATTTGGCAAGCACATCTCTGCCCTTGTCCTTCTTTCCAAAAGAAATTTAGAACGACAGATTCATTAGATGTCATAAATAAAATGTCTGCAAGGTTAACCTGTGAGATAGGACTGGATACCTTTTATAAAAAGAAAAACTAAGCATACCTTACCAAGAACCACAGAAATTAGACAAAGGTACAGGGTTTTTTGTTTGGTTGTTTTTTTCCCTGCTTTCTAGTAACTGTAACAGCTGCTTTAATCCCAAGGGCTGGGCGCTGTTTTTTTGTCAGGTCCTATATGGACAGTAAAAGTGCAAACGCCCACACATTTCCCTTTGAGATTGTCGAATCTAGTGAGTTTGCTTCTGAGAAGGCCTTAGTCTCCTGGCTCATCTTGTCTCGGCCACTGCTCAGGCTGGGACTCCGCTGACCCTGGTGGCACTGCTGAGCGTGCTAGCAGTCGGTCACCTGCATCTTTCCCGGAGCCAGCCACCTTCCAGACTCCTACCGCACATGCAGCAGAGCTCAGCCTGGACCAAATCCCGCTTTACTTTCCATAAAGGGGTTAGAGAATTGGGCAGCACTAAAAAGAGGGAAAAAAAAAAAAAAAAAGACTTCCTAAATCATCTTCCCCTTTGCAACACAGCCAGCTAAATGCAGTCTCCAGCCTTCCACTTGGCATGGAGGCATCTGCAGTTGGATCCTGCTTTATGTGAGAGAGCAGATGGAGACGTCGAAGGGATAAGAAGTGCTCCTTCCAAGGAAGAAACTCACTCTCTGAGGGGAGGTCAGGGACAGGATGATTTCCATGACTCACCTTTTGATAGTGGCACAAAAGTAGTGTTTGGGCAGTCATTATTATTGACCATGTTATTGGCCACATAAATCAACAAGACTTCCTAGAACAGTTAAGGGCCTGACCTATTGCAGCAGGTATCGCACTGCCTGAACAGGGGCACGGGAAATAACGGACATTACTTCAGGCTTCTGCTTAGCTTCAAACTGAACTACTGCAGACAAGGGGAAAAAAAAAGAGCAGAAAAGAAAAAAAGATTGATTTTCCTTTTGGCAAATATTTGGCTACAAGGATCTGCTCATCTGTCATTTGTCTTGCCTTGAGAATTGGCCTTTGCAGAATGAAACAAACAAACAGTGCTACACTGTATGGCATTTTGTATTGACATAAAAGCCTCACTGAGGATAACAGACATTTATAGAGCAATTCATATGACTTTAAAATTATCCACCTTTGCCTTTGCTTAGCATTGTTTAATCTAATAGTTTGAATTTGTTATTTGAAATGTACACAGAGTAGATTGTGTCGCTGATAGCTACATGAAAAGACTGCTATCTGTTAAGAAGACTTATAATTTGTGGGCCTACTAACGTCGTCTCCTGAGAGCAGGATTTCATGTGGACAATTACAGGCAGACTATGTTCCCCACCTATTCCTTAGAGGGGGCACAGACTGGCTGCACCAGCACAGATTCCCCAGAAGACCCATATATACGATAGTACGATCTTCCACTGTAGGGGGCTGATTGGAAATAGTAAATATAAACTGCTATACTTGCTCTGATTATGCTCAACTTGCTCCTGTTCCCTTGAGGGTCATTGCCAATTACCAAAGGTTGGTGTAATGCTGCAGCTTCTATAAAGCTGCTATGCGGACAGGCAAAATTCAGGGACATGAAGGCAGCTCACTGATACCAAACTCCCTGACAACTCATCCTTCACATTTCCTACCACCCACTCACACACAACGCTCCCTGCTTTGTGAGCACAGGCATGGTGAAACAGGGAATTGGGTTTTAATTGCTAGAAGTTTGATACTGTGGGTACTTTCTGGCAGATAATGACTTCACAGCCAACTCCTGTGATGCACAGCTAGGACTTGGTCACCACAATGTGAGAGAAAATTTCCTGTATCTGTTGGAATAATATAATTCTTGGTGAATCTTCGGCTAAAGTCCATTATCCTTCAGGAAGAGTGAATCTGGACCATTAATGTCCACATTCTGATCTTCACTATCCCCTGTCTTGCTTTGCTTTAGTATCACAAAACAAATACATGGATAATTTAATTGTCTAGCTGACAATGCACAGAAGAAAACTCCAGGGACAGGCAGTTATTTATGCCTGAATGTAGGGCACACATTCACATTTATGTAGCTGGATAAGCATTCTGACTATCAGGGTTATTATCACATCAAGATTTTTAAAGGCAGCTGATCCAAATAGCTTCTACAGAGATGCCTCTCAACACCAGCTCTTTTCTTCTGGGGTCCAGGAAGCCTTCGATAAGTGGATGATACACAATGTATACATTTGTGTAAGCTAAATCTTAGAAGTTTTGTTTGATACTGACGCAACATGTTTTACTGACAACCATTGAAAAGCCTAAGATTCACAAAGCATATTACTATTTTCACACAAGCTCTAGGCTTTTTTTTCAAGCAGTATTAACTTTTTAAGTACATTAAAAACCAGTGCAAAGCTGGGAATACCCTGACAATCAAAGCTGTCATGACCATACCCGATAATTCTATTAAAGCTACCTCTGAGAGTTATCTGAAACGAATATCTTCAGTGATATTAGAGAAGACAAACAGGGACTTTGACTGAATACCACTGAAGCACAGTAAATCTGCTTTTCAGTTGCCTTGTCATCACCCAACACCATGGGAACAGGCCAATTCTTCAGGGATCCTCGCTAGAACTGTGCCGCAGCATTGTTGTTACAATCAAAACTGTATTTTAACCCGGGCCCCCTGCAGGTGGGGTCACTGTAACGCATCAACCACAACTCAAGCTTAAAGGACCCATACAGAACTCAGTCTGTCCTCAGAGGAAGCAGCCGGCAGCGGAGACATCCCTGACCCCCAGGACCACAGCCCAACAACAGCTCCAATCCAAGTCCCACCCGGGACTCACTGCCACTGCACGCAACGTGCGTCCCTGTTCCCCAGCGTGGGTCATTCTGACTGGCCCGGGTGCCCAGGACCCTTTTAAAGGCCAAGCAGGTAGGTGACGAGCTCACCCTCGGCAAACGGCTGCCTGCCTTACAAGATGGCGCGTCAGGGGCTAGGCGTAGCAGGCACCCGTCACACTTGTCCAATGTACTTCAAGGTTTCAAAGGGGAGACTTTGCATTGCGGTGTGAGAACAAGCTCAGGCTTATGGTTAGGTTTTGGTGAATGCTGTATGTGTACTTGCTGACAGATACATTTACTGTGTGACTTTGTGGTGATGTCTGCCTTCAATGGGGAGGTGAAAACGTGACCCAGCAATGGGATGCTGAAAATGGAAACAATTTTTTTGCTTCACATAGTCCTTTTCAGTAAAGACAGAACCGTTGTTTCAGTAGATATTCTTAACAGAGCTGTTTTCTAGATTTTTGACAGTAAAAATAGCTCTAATGCTACTTGAAGAGCAGTTTAGGTTTTTTTCCTTAGGGTGTGGGGGCAAAGCAATACACAATACCACAGAGCCAAAGAAAAGTTTGTTTTGGATAACGTTAAATGGACTCCATTCTACGAAAACACTAGCACTAACAGAGGTACAAAAACCAGACAAGCTTTTGGGCACGAAAGCTCTTCCTAAATTCAGAGGTGGAAGTAACAGCTTCTAAAGCTAAATGCAACCAAGTACAAAAGCAAGTTAGCAGACTTCTGTGTGCTAGACTGGGTATGTTAATTATTTATACAATCTGAAAGAAAAGGTAGGTGGTACCTGTGAAATGACATTAAGAAGGACTGAAGCGTTAAGCTGGGTAGGGCTGCCGGAACAGGGAAGCATCGCAGCTCCACCAGCAATGAGACTGCTAATGGAAATTCATCGCTCACCTGAGCCAGGCATCAAGTAGAGGTGCTTCCTTTTCTGTGTTGCGAGGCTGTGGATGCTGGAGATTCAAGGATTAGGATATGTGACATTTTCACAGCATGAGCCTCAAGCCGGCAGGCTCTTAAATCACCAAGTGTCCAAACAGTTTTCATTGTGCTTTCATCCCTTCCCCGCTAAGAAAGATCAGCAGGGGAAAATACTGCCTCCGTATATGAAACGAGAATAGCACAACACCTGCTGGGTCGGAAACTGTATTCATGAGGTACGTAAATGAGCTGACAACAGGAGGACGTTGTAACTGGTCCTGCAGCGTAAACTCTGCCGCAGCTAATGCAGCTTTCCTAGGATATATGGGGTTCATGAACTAAAACCTAACTATTACAGAAGGAAGCAGTGTGTGTCGTTCAGAAAGCCTACAAACTGCAGGAAAATTAGCCGCATCTCAGGGAAAACAAATAAAAAAGATGAAAGCAACAATTCCAGAGTATCAGGAAGACCTAGGAGGCTTGCGGATGTCCATCCATAGAAACTATAAAAAGCGTACAAACCTATGAAGATCGGCCTTTCCCAACCACATGCACATTGCTCCATAGGTCCAGTAACATGTTTCTACCCATAACATTAAGTATGGTATTTGTTACTGGGAGGAGACCCTGCTCAGCACCCCTGACTCTGCGGTGTCTCCACCAGCACCTCCTGGGAGTTCCTCTTCAGAGGTGCTGGCATTAGAAAATGAGAGCATGGCTGCGCTAGGCTGAGGTGCCTAAGCTAGCTTTCAGTCAGAAGCAATAGAGCCACTTTAACATAATACTCCTTTTCAGCCAGGCTAATGAACCTGGGCAAGGTACCAGGTTAATTCAGCTTCCAGCACACAGGTTAGATTAGTCTCTGCCTGGCACTTTGTGCTGTGAAGACGTGCCCCGAGAATTCAGAGCTGACCCTGAGGAGGAGGCTGGCCAGAGACCTCCTGAAGTCCTTTCCAACTTGAATTATCCTATGACACTGTGAAATTTTGAAATCAGGTAATGAAAATGCAAAATTACTTCCTATCAGTAAAAAACGTGCCAATTTCTGCTATTTTTTCCTCTGAAGAGAACGCTTCTCACAGGTACAGAGCAAAGTAAAGCCTTTTTATCTAGAAGTCAGATTTTGTAATATACTGTAAACAAATTGCCTCCATGGGGAATTAATGTAATTTTGGTGGGATTACTGAAGTACATAAACGCTTATCCAGCAGAAGTGAGCATGTTTATGACCATTACTTCAAAATGACTAGGAGAAAAAGATCTAGTCATGGATCATATCAGCCAGTGACTAGATACAAGCTACATATCAACAAAATGCTAAAGGATTTTCACCACCAGAAGTAATTTCTGGTTCCAACTAACTTTTTTCCTCTCTTCTTATTTTTAAAATTTTGTCCGTATGTGAACTGGTATATTGATAACGAAACTTATCATTAGTCCTTTTCTAGGACATTCTTCAATTAAACTAAATATAGCCATAAAATCCTCTGTTAAGATAATAGAGAGCTGCAGCAATAGTCTGCCAGCTGTTAACAAGAGCTGTTAACTCCCGAAGAGAGTCAGAGGGGCTGGGACTACTGCTATTGATGAACTGTTAAACCCTTCAATCACAGTAACATATATGTAGACCCAATTAAGAGTGGGGCTAGAGCAATATAAAAGTATATGGTGTAACACCTGGACAAACATCTAGAGGCCAACATAGCTCAGATGTGGTTTTAGAAAACATGGAGGGTTTAACTGGAATAAAACCAGATCACAGCTCATATCCCATAATGGAGATGAACAAAGTAGTTTCATTACTGTTTAAGCAGTGCTGAAATGATTTTTGTTTATGCTGTTAAATTCCCAAATTAAGTTAAATGTCTGATTTAGCTAATAGGAGATGCTAATCGTTTGTCTTTGGGAAAGGGTGAACATGACTGGTAAGACACAACTTTTTCTCTCAAGAAAATGCCCAGACATGGTGGTGGAGGAGAGTGGGTTAACTCACAGCACTCAGCCTGCTATTATGGCCTTGTCTACACAGCCAATGTTTTCTGTTGTAGCATTATAATTATACTGCTGTCATTATATGTAATGATGTGGTATGTACACATAATAGACTGAACACAGTCTATTCAGAGTCACAAGCATGAACACTGTGAAGGTGACAAAAAGAGAAAGAAAAAAGAAAAAAAGAGGAAGAGAAAGAGAAAGAAAAAAAAGAAAATAAAAGAGATGGAAAAGAAGAAGGAAGGGGAAAGGAATCTTCCAGCAGAATGAGGATGTCCATATAGGGGATTACAAAGGTGTATTCATCTAAGTATTCATTTCTGAACAGGCAAGGACCTAGGCAGCTCTGGTTCAGGAGAGGCAGAGGTCAGTTCTGTCGGTAGGCTGGACAGGGAGATGTACTCCCTGCCTTGTACCACAGTCTATTCCAGCCATACTAAGCCACTGTAACTACATCAGTATAATGACACCATTTTAATTTCCCATCCTAATTTGTAACAGAACAGCTTTATACAGACCAGCATGGAACTGATAGATTTAGTCATGTTGGATGTCTTTGGGTATGAAACATCTAACCACTTAGGCAGAGTTTTAGCCTGGACTCAGTAAGTAGAAAAAAATGCAACACTGAAAAAATCAAATTCTCTAGAGTGCTTCTTCTGAAAAGATGTCAACTGACTATGTAGCAATTCTTTTTCCAACACTGAGGAATCTGACTTGGTGGCTACCGTTGCCTTGTGTTGCATGGACCTTTGAGGCAGAATAGTCGTAATTTTACACTGTAGCTATGCAGGATCATAGCAGAAGCCGGGCATGCTCCAGAGCTAGGCAGAGAAGTCCATGGAGAAGATTACACAACCTGAACGCATAGGACATTTGCCAGGCAGATATAATGGATCTATGTGGATGGGTCTAAGAATAGAGAAGGGATGGTGTGGTGCTTAGCTTGAAAAAGAGTCGATAAACCCATAATTGTGCCAACTTTTCTTTTTTTAACTCAGAATGTTTCACTTATTTGGGCTACCAAACAGTTAAATCTACATATAAACAGGAAGAATGGTAGTAGGAATTGTCTACAGAAGAGGCAAGGAAAAGGTGGTGAACATTGTACCTGTTTATAAATTGGATGAGTCACCAGTACAACGGTTTGCATAACCAAGCTTTGTTATGCTGATTGGAAGGCTTTAGCCTACTCATGGTTAATGCAGTTACTGTTAAGGAAGATGCCACTTGCTGCAAGGTGGCCTTTCATTTGGTGAAGGATGGAAATTCAACTGTGACCCTTCCTTTTATTTAGAAAGAGGGAAGAGGTGAAGCGGGAGAGTTGGGTATGCAATTAGTGATTTATTTGCTAGGACTTCACTGTTTGCTGCTATAAACTTATTCTAAGATGGGACTACAAGTTCAACAAGCTGGAATATCTATCTGAAATGCATGGATATATCATGCTTAATTTATGGTCCCATTGGACCAGTACTTACATTGATGCTGTATCCCGATATGACTGTGAGCATATCTGCAAAGCGTAGTTCAAGCACCTGGGTACAAATCACCTCAGTCCTATAGATGTGTCACTGCATTAGTCTGGGACTGCATCCAGATAAGAGGCAAGAGTGCTCTCAAAAGATCACATTTCTAAACTGCTTTAAACCTGCAGAGAGCTCAGGCAATCTGTGGTGACCTGGTTTCTCATAAGGCCCGCATGTAACGATGAAATATGGGCATGTCAGAGAGGTGCAAGTGACCAATTTGAGGAAGAAGAGCAAGAGCAGAACAAGAACGAGGAGAAGGAAGAACAGGATGGTCATGGGCCGCCATGGCTTGCCAGTTCAAAACTGAAAACCCTGAAGCACTCTGGCAATTTCCTTCAGGTAACTTTCACTTCCCTCTGTCTACACGGTCAGGGAAAGCTCCCCATATTGTCCCCTTGAAGCAGCCTTCTAAGGAGGGCTGTAATGGCATGCCCGGACACCTTTGCCACAACCACTGTGAATGAAAAAGGAGACTCTCCAGGTCTCAGAGGCAGCATCACCTGTATTTGGTTTAGAAGTACATTGCCTGCAGGATTGTGACTTCAAGAGCTGCTGCCAAAATGCCCTGTGTGATGACTCATACCCTCTAGGTGCACCCCGCTGCGTTAATGGTGCAGCAAAAGGCAGTAAAAGTGCTTTGCGCTGTGTTGCCTCCAAGGTTTGGCAACCATGGGAACAGATGGGAGGGAGGCACGAGCACAACTGGGAGCATTTGCAGTTTGCAAGGCTGCTGTGTCAAGGATATCTCTGAACAGAGGGCCAGGTGCCCTAGGAGTCAGTGCCTAGAGCATCCCCACTTGGTGGAGAGCTGAGTGCCTTGCTCTGCACTTCCAGGTGCCCCAGCTGTTAGCATGGGTAGCCTACTGCCCTCTCACATCTCATTGCGGTACAGCTCTGGAGGGTGGAAAAGGCAGCTTTGGCTGAGTCAGATGCCAATTCCCACACTCCCATGCCCAATTTCATACTGTAGCAAAGACAGCGTAACAAAGTCATTATGAAGTTGATACAGGAGGAAGATTTAATACTTGAGCTGACTGATGCTTTTCTACTCAAAAGATTTCTTTATATTTCTTCAAGCAAAAAGAATAGGATAAACAGAATACAAGACCTCAAGGCAGCTACAACCCTTTTAGGGATAATTTTCTCACACTAATTGCTCTTTCCAGGCTTTGGACAGGACGTGACTCTTGCAGACATCTTACAGATGAGCTGGAGAATATTTCACACAATATACATGCTAGATTTAAATTGCCTTCTCAAAAGAATAAAACAGCTTTTACATAGTAAGGTTCAATAATCTCGGCTGAATGTCTCTTCATTTATTTGAATTTTGAGAAATCATACTTAGACACTTTCCATTCCTGACTTTAGAGAGTCTTTGGAACATTTTGGATAGAAATTGCAGTGAAACAATCCTCAGTTTTTATGTCTGTCGTGGTTTAACCCCAGTCGGCAACCAAGCACCATACAGGTGCTTGCTCACCCTCCCTCCCCTGGTGGGATGAGGGAAAGAATCAGAAGAGTAGAAGTGAGAGAACTCATGGGTTGAGATAAAGACAGTTTAATAGATAAAGCAAAAGCCACGCACGCGAGCAAAGCAAAACAAGGAATTCTTTCACTACTTCCCATGGGCAGGCAGGTGTTCAGCCATCCCCAGGAAAGCAGGGCTCCATCATGCGTAAAGGTTACTTGGGAAGACAAACGCCATTACTCTGAACGTCCCCCTCTTCCTTCTTCTTCCCCCAGTTTCTATACTGAGCATGACATTGTCATATGGTGTGGAATATCCCTTTGGTCAGCTGGGGTCAGCCGTCCTGGCTGTGCCCCCTCCCATCTTCGTGTGCACCAGGCCGAGCACGGGAAGCTGAAAAGTCCTTGACCGGTGTAAGCACTACTTAGCAACAACTGAAACATCAGTGCATTATCAACATTATTCTCATCCTAAATCCAAAGCACAGCACTATGCCAGCCACTAGGAAGAAAATTAACTCTATCCCAGCCACAACCAGGACAATGTCGTTGTTTTTAAAAATAACTATGCCAACTTATGAATGCACTGAGTGGCTATGATGAGAGATGTCTACTATTTACAAAACGTTTTTGTAGTTATCTGATAGTTCAAGATTCTGAAATCACTTGAGAATCTCTGCAAAGTAAAGTTTAACTTGGTCTCTTGGCATGTGCAATTAGTTGGTTGCCTTAGGTCCTCCTCAAATGAATCTGTTATATCCAAATTAAGCGTGAGTGAACACATCTGTTTTGGGTTGTTGGTTAAAAATGCGATTGAGGCACCTGCACGTATAGGGTTTAAGCAACATAAAAAAATCTGATAATTTTACTTTCTTACTCTGCTCATGATAGTGGGAGCTTTATAATTGCGTTTAATATGTTCAACAGTATGAAGATTTTACTCTCTAGCTTTATTTACATTCAGGGATATCAGCTTTTTTTTTAATGATCTAGTAGAAGTTGATATTTAAATTCAAGACATATTGAGGTACATCAGCTTGGATAGATTCAGCAATGCCAATTCACTCTATCCAAAGCAGTTTGAGGCTTAGTATGGAGAGTCTGTTTTGAAGACGATAAGAGAATGAGATTGGTCCAAGGGAGGACTAGTCCTTCTCATTCAGTCTAACATTGAAATTGTTCAGATACAGAAGGTTCAATCCAATTGCGCACACATAAGTCTTCAGAGCCCTTGAAATGCCCTCAGGCATCCTGCCTGGCCACCAGCTGCCACACCAGAACAGCACAAGTCTCTTGCAGGTCCCGTGTCACATCTGCCATGCAGATGTCCCAGACACCCTATGGCATCACAGGTGCACTAGGGGCTTGGGATGACACATTTGGTATTTTTTTTTTGTGCCACAAGGGGCAGGTAGTATCTTATTAGATAAGTAAGTCAAATACCTCGCGCACATTAACAAAGCCCAGCAGAAGGCATTGCTGACCTGCATAAGCTGAACATCTGGAGCAAGCCTTACATGGACAAGTAAAAGTGAATGCTGAAAACATTCCAGGGTGGTCCTCGCTCACTAAGAGACCTATACAGTCTACAAAATTTTTTGATTGTGATTTTTTTTTAAGGTAACTAAAGAGTGTGTAATAACAAAGCAGTTGATTGTGTTGAGCATCAGAGTTTGAGCACTTTATGAGGATCAAATACTTTGGAATGTCCACAGTTAATTACTTTTAAATACCTTCCAAAGCAAGTGTGCTCAGAATGACTGTCCACCTGCCTCTCTCCTACCCATATACACACACACACAGCCCTCCGCTCACCCATACTATGAATTTACTTTGCTGAAACTCACATTCCAGTTCTAGCAGATACTTGTGGATATGCCTAACCACAGAAGTGTGAAAAACTCTATCCAGTTCAGTGGAAGTACCATGTACTCAGTTTTGACATGCGTATGACTTAGCTCCTCTGCCTGAGGACAAGTGTGAGCTGGATATTTCTCTGCTGACACACACCATACAAAATCTGTAGGTTCTTGATCACACTGCTTGCAGTGCTTTCGCTCTCATCTCAATTGTCTTCAACTATGCATAAAGACCTGTCGGTAACTGAGAGAACTGGTGTGAGACTCAGTATTTCTGCTGATACTACGATAAAAGCTATACCTCTCTCTCATAACCGTATTATTTACATTAGATTTGATCAGGGCTTGTCACTTCAGTTATACTAATTTATAATATATATATAATATAAATTTGCATATATTTATGTATGCAAAGGTAGATATAACAGCAGGAAAATACTAGGGCTTCAACTGACACTGCTTAGGCATAGTCTTATCAATTTTTATCAGTGTAAATGCATCCATATGAAAACACTGAGTCTATTTCTTGAATTATATGTTAGGGAAAAAAAGATATATTTAAAGTGATGCAAAAACTACACATAGCTTCGGTCTAAATCAGGACAGGACTCTGAATGAGTCTGAATAGCAGAACTCTTCAGTCAGATCATGACTTTTCCCAAAGTCACTTCTCAGAGCGTAATTGTACTTTAAGTACTATTCAATCCACTTATGTTTCATAGTTATAAATGGTCTCTTTTTTTTCTTATTGCGTAACATTTTGTGGCTTACAGTTCTCCTTGACAGACTGAACTTAAATCAGAAGGACCAGATACTTTTTTTTTTTTTCTATGGGTAGCTTAGCAGTGAAGCGTGCTTGCTTCTTAAGTTCTGTCACTGACAATTACTGGAAAACAAAATCAGGAAAATGTTGACTAGTCCAAAGTTCCTTTTCGAAACTACTGTCTGCAGTCAAGAGGTAATTAACTCATTGTATTGATTCAGGGTTCCTGGGGAGGAGGGGTGGAATCAGAGTAAGTTATCAGCAAGCCTGTTAATGCAAATTTCTTATTTACCAACACTGATTCCTAAGAAGTATTGCATACTATTAGTGAAATGAAAAATGTGTTGCTTATAACTTTGACATGTTTTCATTTAGAGTTGGCTTTAATGGCTCCTTATTTCTCAGCACCATTATTAATATGCAAATAGGAAAGCAATCTTGCATAAGCAGTGACCATGATTTATGCTACCTGAGCACATTTTCCAGTAGGAACAATGGAATTTGTTACCATGAAAAAATAATGTATGTGGCTTTAGGGAAGAGAAACTAGGAGAAAGTGGATATATTCTGTTTTGGATGTGTAAGGTTGAAGTTTCTGTAATGACAATGAAGAGTATAGAAGTTTTTCAAGAAGATCTCACAGCCTCAGTAGCTACGACTGTATCCTGGAGATCTGACTTTGTGAGGTCGTCCAACTTGGGGTTTGCAGGGAGGCATACTCATAAATATCTTGCCAAGACAGGTGATCTAGCTTGCATGCTGCTGTGTACTGGACTCCCACCGAACAGCAGGGCTCTCTGGTTCCCAGCACGTGCCAGAGCACCACCCTGGAAGTTTCTGTGGCAGCTTAGGTTTCTTTTAATGAATCTTTTTGCTGCCTTAGTGGATAGAGGCCAGTTCAAAAACAGAGGTCCAAATTTACATTTTCCTAGTGCTTGAGTGCTTCATGCCATCTTTACTGGTTACGAGTTTCTAGAACACCATTTTGGTGAATGCCTGACTGAATATTTAGGAAAGGCAAGAGCTGTAAGACCCTTATCTTACAAAAACGTATAGGACACATTTAAATTTACTCACTGCAATTAGTTTCACTCATTTTGGTGAGACTGTTTTCTTTCATATTAGACTTGAGGACTTCATACTGCAAAGGAAAATTGGTATAACACATATCAGATAACAGAGATTGAATGAAAAAATACCTCCCACATGTGGGATAATTGTTAAAGAGTTAATTTGAGAAAGCTGGTACTGAAACCATTATTCCTTTTTGGTACGAAGACCCTTATTGCTATCCTGGGATCTTGCAGGTGGCTCGCTACATATTTGAGTGTCTCCATTTAATTAAACACTGCACAATGTTGGTACAACTGAGATGGAGTCTCAGGGCCCATGATCCTGACTCAGAGCACATTAACATCAACGCAAAGACTCCCATCAACTTTGATGGTTTTAGGTCAGGCTATAAATGAGTTGAAAATCTTGAAAAAACCTTCCTGAACTTGTCAGGGAATTACAAAGGCATGAGCAGACGTATTTTTGCTCTTTACAACACAAAGGTGGCTTTTCATTGAAATTAAATCCATCATTCTGCTTATAACATATGTCTCAAGACTCTCCACTTTATTTTGAATAACTACTGAAACAACTGAAATATGGAAGAGAAATATATCTACAAGGAAAAGAAAGCAGTTATAAACTGTCATGTGTCATAACAGAATGCAACACGTTTACATCACTTAGAAAAGCTTGTTCACTAAAATACCATGTAAAAAAAAAAAAAGTGGCAAAGGAAATAAACTAAATAAAAAGACAAACTTAGCCTTTCACATTTGCCCTTCTGCCTCCCTTCTATCATCTTCTTTTGTCCCTTTCCCATATGATATCTTCTGTTTTGGTTTCCCAAAGCGTTGTTTTTCCTTTCTGTGGTATTCAAGAAACTACTTGATCCATGTGGCCTGACTTATGAGAGAAGGAAGGGAGATCACCTTGCCTCTGAGAGCAATCAGTGGTGCGCAGCCGTGCCCTCAGGAAGAGCAGTTGTCGGGAGAGGAGTGAGAAGAGCAGGTCGCAGAGGCACGGTCAGATGAAAGATGCTTTCCACAGGGATCCTTGGGGGTGTCGACATGGAGTTTGCTGCAGCCTAACAAGCCACAGAAAGCTGGCAGACAGCGAGAAGGACTGGAAGAAAGGAGCTGGCTGGCAGGATGCAGCAGGCAAAGGAGAATGCTTAGTTACAAAGTTTTTTCATCCATTTCAGTTTGAGCTTTGTCTCTTTTTTTTTTTTAAGTTCTTTTGTTCATGGTCTCAGAGCTTTAACTAGTTTGGGGTTTCATAATTTCTTCTATGATTTTTTTTTTAAAGTCATATACAAAAAATTAATAATCAATTACATGCTTTTGCCAAGAACAACCAACAAAAGTAAGATTTTACACTTGTTCCTTTCTTCCTTCTTTCTCTTAACCTTCTATCTTTTGTAAGTGTAGAAAACAGGGTGGCCAGGGAGAAAAGAAAAAAACCCCTGAAACCCAGACAGAGAAAATTATTTTTGTCACTTCTGTAGGAAAATGAAAAATGGTTAAAAAGTTTCCATCAAATGACATTGAACACTTCAGTTAAAATGCAGTTATCATTTGTCATGAGCTCTAGTTTGGGAGCGTCTTTTTGATTTACGAACTGCAAAGTTATTCACTGAAATAATATGCAAATTTCTGTGCTCTGAAAACAGATAAGTGAGCAAAAATTGAAAATTCAGCTCATCGGTTTGTTGAGTGTTATTTGCTCAGTTACAACGCTGGTAGCTCACTTTCGATTCTGGGCAGTGGCCCCTAGTGTCTTGTTTTTACGGGTTCTCTGGTGATAAGAGACTTGAGCTGCTGAGCTAGAATCAAAAAACATGATCCAGAGGGTCTGGTGACACTGCAGTTATTGCTTCCAGTTATCACACTGGACTGGTCCAACACAGCATGCAGAAAATTGTTCACTGTGCTGAAGTGGCCAGAGAGGGAACTGGTACGAACTGCTGTTCCTCTGTAAAGATAATGGTGATTTATTGGGTTAAGTAACAAGGCTTATTCTGCTGACACTAGCCATCTCAGGGACTGCACACAGAGAGAGAAAGCATTAATCATCAGAACAACAAGGTGAAGCCATTTGTAGCTCTTGTAGGCACCAAGCCAGAGGTATTTTTCCAGGTAGTGATTGGAGCAAACACTTGGTTGTAGTTCTTGGCTTCTCATCTTTTCACTGAGGTTCATAACAAAATAAAGAAATGGCAAGTTTGGCCACTGTTTCAGGAAGTTACGTGCCATACACGTACCATAGTCTTTTCAGCTCTCTGATACAGCCAACGTGATGAGATACAAATCCATCAAGAAGCAGCTCCTAAGCAGTACTGCCTTGCTGATGGCCATTTCACATTTTTGGGGCTCTCCAAAATTGTTCAGTTCTGCAGAGCATAAGCAGAAGACTTGTCTGGCTTTCCCAAGGGGCTCCTTAATTAAGATGGATAGACAGAGTGATATAGACACAGAAGAGGCTTTCTGAAGGGTATTAGTCAAAGATAATGCAAAGTTTTCAATGTATATGTGAACAGTTGCTATTGGGCAATCACCTCCCACGCCCTTGACAAAATCACTGTGATTGCAAATACAAAGTACTGAGAGAGAAAAGACAAAAAGGTGGGAACATTTGGAAGTAATGAATATGATTAATGAAAACATGGTTATTATTTAACCATACTGATGATATGCAACATTAAGTAGATAACAAGGTCTGGTGCATGTAAATAAAGTGTACTGTCCCTATAGCGTTATCTCTGAACACTCTGCAGAGGAGGAACATATCAATGTCTCCGTTTTACAGACAAGGGAATGGGCACCCAGTGAGATGAAGTTGTTTATCAAGCTGTTCAGCAGACAACCCTGGCACTAGGAATTAGCGCTCATGCTTCTTAAGGCAATTTTGACTTTCTATCCACTAGGTATTTTATTCTCCGTTTAAGTATATTTCTCCGTAAAACATCCATTGCACAGAAAAATCTGTATTAGGTCAGAAGAATGAATTTAGGGAAAACACTATTAAGAATAGTATTGCTTATTCTGTCACTTAATATGCTGGAACTGCAGAAAGCTTGCGAGGCACAGCCTTCTCTTGGTACATATAAATGCTAATGGCATTCATTAAACACATGCACGGAGAGGGAGAGTCACAGCCCATTGAAATGAGCAGAAAAGGCAACCCTTGATTTTCATAAGCTTTGTATTCAGTTCTGAGAGAGTCGGGTTGGGCAAAATCTCTTTTCTCTTCTGACTGATGCACAGAGCTAGCCAAAGGAAACCACTAACGTGGTAAAATCATATCAAGCAAAACATCATAAAGAACCAGGCTGAGCAGTAATGCCTAAAAGGTTTTTTTGTACAAATACGAACCTCGTTTCACTTCTGAAACTCGCCATTTGCCTACAAAACAAGATTTTTTAAAAGGGAAGAAATAGCAAAAAGCAGGTATGGCTTATGATAAATCAGACCTGAAGTTCACATATCTGATCTGATGAACTTTGCTTTAGGGATTTGAAAATGCCCAGATCTCATTGTTGTTTTGGTTAAGAGCTACTATCTAAGCTGTGTCCTGTTGTGTTAGGTTATTTTGCTGCAAGGTAAATGATTCAATAGGAAGACATTCTGCAAAAGGCTCCTTACCTCAGCACGGAGCAAACTATGTCTTCAGCAGTTTACTATTCATAGCTCCTGACTGCATCAGGAAAAGTCAAGGGCAGAGTTAAAACTGAGGTGCTAGATCAGGTGCCACTGGCACAAGCCATCAGGTGCAGATTCACAGATGAAAATTTATCACTCAGGTTTGATGAGCCAGTTTCTGTTTCATAAGAAACTGGGATTTTTTTTTTTCCCTTTTGATGGTTAACAGGTGTTTATATATCAAAAGTACTCTAAGTCTGGTTACTGGTGAATGTCTTCAAATAAGTCAAGCAGCCATCCTAGCTGTAGCAATATGTTGACATTGTAAAAGGCTGTAGGTATTTATGAACAAAAGAAAAAAGGGAGGTGCTTGCTGCACTGCAGACAGGTGACAATTGAATCATTTTAAATACTACCTTCGTATGCTATGGGTAGGCTAGATAGCATTTAACATGCTATGCCTATCATGCTAAATACTCATTAAATACTTGTATTTCATGTGGTTCTCTCATCTTGCAGTACTTTACCAACCCTTTTCAGCCTTCCAATAACAATTTAACACCCTCACGCCAAGCTGTGGAAAATTATCTTGCAGCTGCAGCATCTGCTCCCAAGCTAACTTTGTAGCTAGCTGTGTTTATGGTATTAAAGCCATGCCTTCATACACTGCTTTGTTAGGCAGCTAAAGGACTGTAGGATCTCATTTCCTCACCAGTTTTCAAATGAGAGGTGTTTGGTTAGGATAAATGAGTGTTTGTATCATTTTAATGAAAAACAAAACAAAACAAATCCACAGTAACATTCCTAACTTGTCCTCTTATAGGAAATATTATCCTTTGCTGCATGGAGGCGAATGAAAGCATGCGCTCATTTTGGGAGAGAGAAACTTTGGAAAAAGAAGAGCAATGTCATCTCTTTGCTGGTGGTTACAATTTATTACATGTGATATTCTGCTCTTCACTCATACTGATGTAAGCATTTTGCTCTGGGTACTTTTCAATTGGGAGGAGCCCAGAAAACAAGACTATATGCTACTCTTTATATTGTTTTTAAGCCTGGAATATCATTTTTCTAAAAGAACTAATAATGTTTGGTGTCCATCTACTAGTACCTTGAAAGAACATATTTTTCCAAGACTAAAAAGTTAGACTACTTCAGGTAATATCTTAGGTTGGCAGAATTCCTAATCACCAATTTTTTTTCAAAACAATCAAACAAACCAGAGCAGCCTGCACATGTGGCTCCCAACAAGCAAAACACATACGTCTGCTGTGCAGAACATCTACTTGTCCTTGGATGAGAAGTCACGTACTGACAAAATGCGGAGATATAGCTTCCAGGTGATGAGATTGCAGGCCTTTTGTATCCCTGCTGTGCACTCAGCACCACTTTCATTTTCAGATCCTATCTTTAATAATTCATTATTTCTGTTGCTTCTAATCATAGAGATCCCTTCCTGAAAGAAAACCTACCTTGGCGTTTTTTGGTGATAATTTCTTAACATCTTAGCATTAATAGCCTCCTAAAAGAAAACCATTATTTGTTAGTGAGGTGATTAATTAAGTACTCTTATTCTAACCAACAGTTGTCCTAATCAAGAACAAGAGTAATAGTCAAAGCCTGAATTTTTTTCAAAATTTGTACAAAGAATGATGCATCTTAGCAGGAAAAAAAATGAGAATAACGTTTTGCTTTTATGTTAGATTAGATTTGGATTTTGTGAGTAAGAGGTAGGATGGCCTTTACAACAACTGCAGCGTTCTTTTCAACATTCCACAGATTTTATTTTTCTGGCCTTTCTTAAATAAGGGTGAAACCAAAAAAGTAGATCGAGAACTACTCTTCACAGCTTGCTTTCTCTTAAATTCATATACAATCACTCACAGAAGCCCTGATTCTTCAAAAGAATTCTATGTGTAGATAACCTTGTAATAAATTATGTCCCATTATAATGTTATTTTCTGTATCTATAGTCATTAGTAAAACACAGCTGTACATAGGTACAGCAAATTAGAGCTGGTTCGGCATCATCCATCTTTTCCTCTCCTCCTAAAAATGCTGTTTGTGCAAGCCTGAACGCTTCAATGAGAGAATTTTAATTTTACAAAAAAAGGAACAAAAATCCTTAAATATTTAAAACCGAATGCCCTGGTGAATGGTGAGCAGCCAATGAACGGAAATCAACATTGCTGGGAATTCTGTCACTTAAAGAAAAGAGTCTATTTTTGGCTTTTCTTTCATCAGTTCAGGAAGTTGATTACGTGTTTGTTTTTCAAAGGCTTACAGTTTTTGCAAGATATAATTCCAGAATTTTTTATCACCTTTAGTTGCAACAGAACTCTTAGCTGATTTTCTTTATTCAGGACTATTATTATTCTACTTTTCACGTTATTAAAAAAAAAAAAAAATTCATACTGAAAGAGGCTCCCAAAGAAAGCTGATTATAGTCAGCTTCATCCTTCCTAAAATATAGGGATGTTTAAAATATTCTTTACTTATATTATCCACTCACAAGCGCATGTAACTGTTCAAATATACTAATTTCATTTACATGATAGTATTGTTCCTATTTTATGATCACACACTGAAACCTTATTATTATATTTCATGATCTCATTTTAAGACTATTAAATTTATCTTTGCTGTTCTACATTACTACCGTGAATACACTGCATCTACAGCCTATGATTAGTTCTTTTATATTTCTCATCATATTAAGAAGACAATATAGAAATTAGTATCACAAAAATAAGTTGCTGCCGCTAACATATCTAGATTTTTTTCAACATATACATTTTTGAGTAATTGCTAAACTAGGAAGTCAGGTAGAGATAGATGTTGGGATATTATGCTTTAATTGCCTTTCTCCAAAATTGCTGCTATCCTAAAGATATTCCCATAAGAATGGGAATAGGATTCTGTTTGTGTGAGACTTTGACAACGAAAGGCAGGTATAGTGGAGCTGGCTATAAAAATGAATGGCATCTTGGCATTGGTTAGACATTGATTTCCCCGCAAATCTCAGCTCTCCATTAGACTCTGGCTTTGTCCCTTATTTTCAGTCCGATCATGCATCTGTAGTGGAGTTTTGGGGTGTTCAGTGTGTGCAGACTCAGGCATTAGCATATAAGATTTAGTAAACTGGTTGTATCAGATGTTCAAAAATGCTTACTGGTGACAGAATTCACTTGTTTTCAGGAAGCCCGTGAAGTTACAGAAGGTATTCTGAATCTTTGAGTCTGGTTTCAAAACATACGTCGGCACTAACATTTCAGTACTAACATCCAATTACATCTAGAGTAGACAGGGTGGATGAGGACTCTTGATGATCAGAAGACATGGCATTTATAGGAGAGCTGCATTTCTCTCTGTAGTCTATTCAGATGACTTTTCAACAGGAGTTATTGAGAACACCAGGGGCACCTGCGGGTACCCCAGCCCTGTGCAGGTGCAGTTTGTGTTCAGGGGCAGAGGAAGGCTGCTGTCTGTGACCTGGTCATGGAGAGCAGTGGAGCTATGGGACAGGTTAGGTATATAACGCCACAGCGAAGAGAGATTAGAGTCAGATAACATAAAGTGAAATATATTCCTTGTCCCCCTTTCTTTGCTAGTAGCTATACATTTTCCTTGACAATGGCCTATCTCATTGCTTATTCAACAGCCTGTGTTTCCCCCCTGCTTTTTATTGAAATCTTCCTCCCCTCACAATTGCCCAAAGCAGCAAGTTTTTAAAGGACTCAGCCTGGCATCATCATGATTTTATTTTTAAAACTTCTTCTTTGGTGTGGTTTAGGATTTTCAAGACAATGTGCTCGAGGGAGTTTGGCTGAGCTGGCACTTCCATTTTTCTCTCATGCAATATTGCCGTAAGAATGATTTTGCGTCATCTGATCTTACTTCTCAAATTCATGATTTTTAAGACAGCCACGCAGCTGGCATAAGTTGAAACCATGTTACTGGTGGCCAGCTCAACTTGTGCCTGGGGAAAACGTGCCTCTTTATTCATGAATCAGCAAACTTTCTAGCTAGTCTGCAAAGGAATATTTTCTACTGTAAAGCCGCTATGCTTTGTCTGGTCTGTAGCGACAGATGTATGTTGTAATAATTACTAAAAAGACTAAACACCTATAACCCTATTTATTTGATACTGAAGTGTAAAGATAACAGCAATCAATCCGGCACGTGCAGCAAATTCAATTAAGGAATTTATAGCAATAGTCAGAACAATTAACTATTGAAATGCAGCTAGGAATTTTTTCTTGGAATTGAAGTTGATACAGATACCTGAAATGTTAAAGGTGCAGTGGCGATGCAGTGCAGTATTAACAAGACTTGTACTTGACTTCCATTATGTCAACAAGTTGAATAGTAGGACCATTTGCCCAGTGGGGCAATTCTGATGCCACATGAAGGTGGTAAGAAGAAAAGATACATTAAGGCTACGGAAAGAAAAGGCTTGACAATGTCTTTAGTATTGGATAGGGTTGCATGTTAACCAACTGTATGATCGCAGCACCATGACAAAATATTTTTATTCTTTGAAGAGCGGTAGGAGGACCTGGCGGGCTGTGGAGCCCCCTGAGCTCAGTCCTGCCGGGAACAGGCCGCACAGGAGAGCTTCTGACGCAAAGGGTTTGAACTTAAGCAGATGGAGGGTCTGTCCTAGTATCATCTTCAGTTTCATGAGAAGTGAGGCACACAGAAAGGAGATACAGAATTTTTGTTCAGCTAGGAGTTGATTTCAGGGCAGCCAAGTGCCCGAACAGGTGTTACCTTCAAAGGCCTGGGCCAAAGCGGGTGACTGCAGAAATGTGCAGCAGAGGCCAGGACTGAGTGAAACGTGCTGGGTCCTCGTCGCAGTCATTTAGCCATTCTTGTCTGTTTTTATCTTTGCTCCCTAGAGTGAAATTATTTTTCCCCTGTATTTTTCCCTTCTCAGATAATTTGTATCATATATCCCCTTCACATTGTTTTCCCATTTACAGTAAATAAATGCAAATCTGACAGATTCATCTCATAGATCACATTTTAAGATCTCATAAATTTGAGTTGGACCTTTCCACTATGAAGCATTAATGTAAGTTCCCTCTCACAGACACAATTATCCAGGATATATGCACAAAGAGAGATGGTGGATGTTTCTCCTTTTGGTACACTGTCGTTACTCTGACAATTTAGTTTCTTATAATTTACCTCTTTCTTTATTGCCAGTTTCTAAACGCACAATTCATTTTTCTCCAGTAGACATCACTGTGGGGCCCAGTGCTTCCTTTGTCCTGCACCCAGGGGCACCTTTCTACACCACACCGTTGTGCAGCCTTAGGCTCTGTTCCCATCAGCTATCAACTAGACCCACCTGGGAAAGCACAGCACCTGGCCACAGCACTTGCCCATTAAATCAAGAAACCATTTTTAATGGATCTTTCAATTTCCCTGCTCAAGATGAATGAATGAACAAGCAGCCAAGCATATTTGTCTGGCATCCTAAAATCCCCACAGAAAGGATATTGGGCTCCGAGAAGCTCCGAGACACAGTGAGGTCCTACACAGCAGATCAGTGGCTGCCACTGCCCCCACCGACCATCCCACCCTGCTGGGAAGATGCTGTCCATCCTCAAGCCAGGCTAACTTGATCTGCTCCTCAACAAGCACCTGAGCTGAGGCTGCTTTCAGCTTCTGTTATGATGAACTGAAATGAAAATGCCCTGTGGTGGGTTTGCAGATTGGTGGTTCCTCCTCCCACAGAGAGAGCTGTGGCTGCTGGGAGCCTGGGTGCTGGTGCACGTCACTTCCCGCAGTTGCCCAGTTTCCCTGCAAGGCAGGCAGAAACCCAGCAAGGTCACAAGCTAGAGCTAGTTTCACCTCGTGGAACCTGACATACCAACCCTACTTTTTAAAGATGCTGTTTCAAATATGTGGGAGGCAAATAGGAAACCACTGACAAGGCTTCCTTCATCTGAATTCATCCCGTAATAACCACAGGAGACCTCAACTTCATTTAGTTATTTAACATTAAGCACACTCTCTTGTCCATCCCTCTTTAACCAACTACATAAATGTGCATTTTGTCATTTAAAAAGTAGCCAGATGTGTAAATATGTGATCCACTGGCACTCTTGACTGACTTGATTGCTACAAATTGAGCTTTTAAAATACCAGGATGGTGTGGGGGGAAGGCACCACAAAAAGTAATTTCTAACAAGCCAGACTGTGCGTGTTTCGTATATAGTTTCCTAGCTGTTCGTGGCCACCAGAAGAGTTATCCCTACAAATGTTTGGCAAACGGACAATGCAGATGCTCTTTGCCCTGCTCCTCTGAAGCAGACCTTCCCGACGCCGCGGCACTCAGCTCCCCATCCCCCTCCCACCTCCATTATCAGTTTTTCCTCATTTATAGATGGTCTCAGCGAGTCCACAATCCTTTTTCAATTTATTAGATTCTTTAACTGGGTTTTGCATGTCATCACAGAATTCTGCAACTTTGTGATACAGGGCCAGTTTCCAAAAGCCACAGTCCCGGGGGAGGGTTGTTAGTGCTCTGCACCGCTCACTATTTGGGTCAAAGCTGCTCGACCGTTATAATCCTGTTTCTACAAAGTACAATGTTCCCAGCTCTTACTTAAATGAACATTCCTTTGCTGGGCCAAAATGCTTTAATACCTTCTTTCCTCGCACAGCAGCTTTAGGGTCACGCCATAAATGAAAAGCAGATACAACATATCAAAATACAAAGAGTTCTTTTAAAAATAAATAGAAGACTCCCTAAAAAGGACCGAAGCACTGAGTTCAATATATATGCTGCAATATTAGCTCCATGCTTAAAGGTCCTTCCAGAATTAGGGTCATTTTTGCAAGCATTTGGCAGGACGTTTTACAGCTATTTGAAAACACTCCTTGTATCCTCAGTTACAACCATTTAGTAGTTCCTGTCAGCTGCATGTTTAGCACTTCTTTTAGCATGGAAAAAAGGGAACTGCTGGCACTCAGGCCAGACACAGCCCGCACGCATTTCATACCACTTGCAGCTGCTGAATGGTGGAGGGAAGGTGCGGTACAAAAAAGATTAGCCATAATTATTTTATACACTGCCTCATAGTGGCACAAAGCAACCTACCTAGATGTTTCAAAGTCCCAAGTGACCCTTAGCCTGGAAGCATTACCTCAAGTAAGATGAGTAGCTGAGCACGTCTGAGAAATAGCAACCTGAAAGAGCGTGTAGAAATGATACTGCACGAGAGTTTTGTAAAAGGTTCCCTTCAGCACTGAGACTAAACTTGCATGCAAAGCATGGCTTCTGGAAGGGTCTTAACAGCTGCTTAATAATAACTCTTGCTTCTGCTATATATCCATTTACAATGCTTTTAAAGAAAGCTTGTGGTTTATTATTCCCAGGCATGCTATTTATGTAAACAGTGGGCAGATACAGGCAGTACTATATGCATCTTGTTAAAAGCTTTTAATAATACATGATGAACCAGACAGAAAAAAGGTCAAGCAAATAGCTATAACAAGACTATATAAAATATGTTGCATTAAACATTAAAACTAGTTGTCTTCCTACTACTTAAAACTGTTTCTTTATTTTGTGTTGTTCCTTTGCAATACTTTAGAAACAAATTTGCTTTGTGTTCTCCTAGATAACACATCGCAGATGTGCTAAGAGTAGCCATGCAGACTAGAAACAGTGGAAACCCTGGTGATTTGTCAGCTCACATTACAGTTACCTACCTAGTATTTGTCATCTTACTGTAAGACAGAGATGCATTACAGCGATGCCATATGCAGAGGTACTGATACTTCACCTGTTCAACATTAAGTAACACAAACAAAAGGAATACAAGTGCTTTGCAACCAGAAAGGGAATTTTCAGAGGCCAAGGGTGAAAGACAGTTTAATTTCTCTTTATTTCTCACTTTATTGTTGAAACCAGTGGGGAGTCCCAGCCATTTACTATTTGCTTAAAACATTTAATGACAAATAAGAAAATACTGAGTAAAGAGATCTCTGAATTCAATTAGTGTTTTTTTTAATTTGTTTTCTCTTGTCACTAGGTAACATCACCAAGTCATGGCAACCATCTTGCCAGTTATTCAACAAAAAACCTAATATTTCTAATGTAACAAACATTTTCCCCTACTCAAATTCGGGGGGGGGGGGGGGAGGGGAGGGAATATTAACAACTGTAATTCGAAGATTTTGACTATCTTAATTGTTATATCACAAAGTTCTGTTATTTTTTGTATGTATCAAAGTTGGACTCATGGTACACAGCATGGACAGAAAAGTCATTCTGCACCAGGAAAACATAGGGTTAAAAAAAGGAAGATGTTGCCTCAAAGAGATTATAAACTTGTGGATACGTTGTTTAACCTTATTTATGGCAGCGTGCATTTAGTTCTGGCCTAATTGGGGGCTAGTTATTAAGTTTAAACAGATAGTTAAACAAATGGGTCGAAGAGAAGGGAAATTGCACAGAAGTTATATAACCGCGTTTCTGAAAAGTCTGTCATTGAATCTACCTTGCCATTAGTCTGTCATCATCATTAACATCAGGTGGGTTATTTTGCTTTATCATATCTGTGGTTTTCCATATAGGAACTCTGTCATCTAATTTTAGTCACCTCAGCCTAAGAACTGTGTAGCTAGATAAGCAGGTACAGCTGTATTCAATCTAACTTACTACCAGGTTGTTCTATATAACAAATTTGGGTTTTCAAGCTACAAATAATAATGTCATAAAAAGGGAAAACTTGTATGAGATTTATCATACAGGCCTCAGATGTTCAATATCCATCAGATTTCCAAAATGACATTTCTTGCAACTAGCAAAACCAGACAATATTATTTGATTGAGTCCTGACCCAGCCCTCCAAAAATGATGGAAATGTCACTCAGTCTTGGATCAGGCTCTTAAAATGTATCCAGCTATGCTTTTGCCATGCTTTAAAAATGTATTCAAATAACATTATGCACATTTACATCAGGATTACAAATACTTCAGCAGATATTGAATAATTACAATGCCATAGAAGGAAGTGTTTCAGGTTAAACACTTCTGTAAGCAGCCGAGGAAGCAGGACCCCAAATCCTCTCTCATAATTGACTTGGACATTCAAGTGACTGGGTCTCACTGAAAATCAGTGGGACTCGGATTCGTAACCACATGTTAAAATATGTGGCAGTTGCTTCTGGGAAGGATGAAGGAGGAAAGCTACAGTATGCATTTTTGAAGAAGTTGCAAACCCGAAAAATAGTTTACTGCAAGCTGTCTTCATTTGGAGAAACTACAGTAACACCAACAAAAGCAAATGACTTGAAATGGTTCCAGGTTATATCTCATGATCTGATAACAGATAACGCGACATGTCCACCCTTACTGTGTGTGGTGGCTGCGTAAGTGCTGCATCCAGCTTCTAGCTGTGCTAACATCACCTGCTCACCGTAACAGAATTTCATGAGGGGGACAAATTTTGCTCTCTGTAAAGACAAACTGCCCCCCCCCTTTTTTTTTTCCAATTTGAATGGTTAACAGCAACCACAGCTAGGGATACGTGAACTTTCTTAGCTCAAATAGGTTTCCTGAATTTTTGTCAAGCCTGTAAATAGAATTTAAACTTTTGTTAAGTGCCTAACCTTTGTTTTTCATTTCTATCCTTTTTTTCTCTCATCTGTTTCTTCATGGTGGCAAAGGCTATGGGTGTGCACGAGAGACAAAAAGAAGCCGCATGACACATATAGCTCGGACAGATGAGCTCTGTCAAATCTTGCTGTTAGTCGTTCAAGGTAACGCTAGTCCTAGCTGCCTGCCTAGCCCTCTTGGTGGAGGTTGCTGCAAGGTTAAGTCAGCAGAAATGAACTAGTTCCTCCTGTTAAGAGCCTGATATCTCAGCACATACTCAGTTGCTTAAGACAAAATATTGAAATCTGCCTGGAAACTGCAGAATGGATGAAGGTGCAGGTTCCCTTGCAGGCTGCATTAGAGGGCTGGTAACCTCTGGCAGGGAGACTGGAGAGAAAGCTTGATAACATCTTAAACCTCAACAGTGAGATTTGCCAGGGCTCATCAGTCAAAACCTGCATTTTCCTCTTTTTTCTGCACTGAATTGAAGGCTGGGAAAAAGAGGATTGCTAGGTTTATGCCAACAAATCCCATTCTTGTCTGATGTAGCTAGATTAAATGCTCTTTGAGGCTTTATGATCCAGAATTACTGTCCCCTAGCTATGGAATATATGTCTTGATAATAATTCCACAAATTTTATAAGCCTATATGTAGCTGGGCCTCCAACCAGAATGAGAATTATAACCTCATCTGAAGAAAGGATTACGACTACATCCCCCCATCATCATAGAGAAGTTGTTCCCTGAGGACTCGCAAGACAGGGCTCATAGATGCTTAATTTCATGAAAGAAGTAAGTCATACTGACACAGGTGCCAAAAGGAAGAATTACACCAGTTTTTCAGCTGCATGCAGAACATACTTGAAAACAGCTTCTTCCTAATTACCAAAAAGGATCCACATAACAATGCTAAACCGCAAAGTCTTCCTTCATTTTCTTATGGCTCACATCGCCCTCCTTACCACTGCAGACAATGACCAGCTTATATACCAACTCGTGGAGGCTCATTAACTCATTCCTAGGTGACGCACACCTGAACTATTTTTGAAAAAAGTAGAAATAAAGCCCTTTCTGTGACTATGTTACCATAAGATGGTTACCCATAAATCTCTGGAAAGCCATGAAAACACTCCTCAGGGACAAAATAATTGCTGATGATTCAATCAGAAAAGTGATAGTAAAGGTTAACTGTCTAGAAAAGAATATTTCTCTAATAGAGATGCATTATGAGGAAACTAAAGTCAGAATTCTGTAATTTCTAGAGCATGTCAGAATTGAATCAGGCAACTTTCTAAAAAGGTTAATATAAACCAAAAACATATCTATTAAAAATGTTGGAAATAGAAAAACACAAACACAAATTTCCCTTTTTTAACATGTAAAACAAAAGACACTGATGTATGGGGGTGGAAAAGGACCTTCAGTAAGGGCTTTAGGACCTTCATGAATAAATTCACAACTATTTAAAAGAAGCTCTGCACAAATTCTAGCCGCAGATTAAGACCCTTTAACCATTAAGTAACAAGGAAAAAAAAAAAAAAATCACAATTCTTCAGTTCGGACCAAAACGCTAATGTGACCAATACAGGTCTGGAGTAATTTGTAAAATCTACATATAGCTTATATATTTCTGAGAAACCATTAGATAACAGTCAAAAGCTGGCAAGCCACCAGCTTTTGAAATTCTTTAAGTGAGATGAGTTGACAAAGGAGAGATTGGAAAGGACTGCCAGAAAAGATGCACTGGAAACACTGGAGAGACAAGAGGACAGACAGAACTGTTTCAGAGCTGAGAGGAGAACAAATAGCTTTATGGTGAGGTGACCAGAGAAGGTCTTCCGGGCTGAGAGGGACTAAGAAGTTTAGAGGCCATACTGGCTATGCAGAAAACCTGTGGATTGCTCTTGACTACTTCAACCCATCCCAAAGAATGTTTCAGAAGACAGAGGAAATTAAAACAACAATATACAAAGAAAACTGCACACAGATCAAGGCATTTTGTATGCTTTTGAGAAAGCAGCGGTAGTACTCTAGGAGAAATGCCTGCATGCTTAAGGCCATTTGCTTCTCTTTAAAGTTTGCCTTTGTGCAACCTTTGTGTTTGTTTTGACCCTACAGCTACTGTACAGAAGCCGTACCATACTGCTGATCATCACCTCCCATTCCCTACATCTTTTCTAGGAATACCACTACATCCGAGTTAAAAGAGAGAGGTGGGAAATCAAAACTACATTTAGCATTAAAGATGTGAGCACATCATGAGTGTATACTGAGCAGTTTAGTTTTGCTTTCTACTGGTTTCCTAACAACGTAAAATATTCAATTTACTTTTCAATTGTCTCTGAGCAGTCATGTTCCTAGGAGTTCTGTAACATCTCTATGACCTCTTTCCTGCATGGAAATAGTTACTTTAGAGTCCACCACTGTCTGTGTAAAATCAGTATTGCAGACCTTTGTTGGCAGCAAAAGAGGTCTTCTATTGGATCAGGATCTCTCAAAGACAACTGACAATTCTCCAAATAGAGATACCGACCAGAACTGTAACTCTGTGTATCCCATATTTAGATTAAACCATAAATTAAACCATGAAGGATTTTTAAAAAGTGACATCATACTGATATTGACATCTTTAACCTACTCATAATGCAAAATCAACAAATACAAGACTGAAAAAAATTGTATTTACTGAACTAAGTGACTGTTTCCCTAAAGCTGTAGACTCTGTAGCCATCCCTTCATCCTAGTGTTGGATGGAGGAAAAGCAAGGAAAATGGATCCATAAGCTTAGGATTACCACAGAGAAATCCAAGAATTAATCATATAGCAATATAAATCATCAGCAGCAGGTCAGGATCACTCCTCAGCACTTGAGATAAAAGACTTCCTTCAGAAGTGTGCTGGATAGAGATGGATTGGAAGAGACAACTTGACTGATTAGCCTGCAACAACATGGCTTCAGTAACCAATATCTACCAAGTAGTCCTAAGGTTAAGGGTTTTAAGTGGCTATGGAGTTTGTGTGGGGAAATTGCATTCCCACCAAAAGTGTTAAAAACCCATCTTAAAAGCCCTTCTTCAATTACTTGTGAGTTCTACCACCTTGGTCAAAATCCTGCCCTCCTAGCCTTTCTTCAGGCACCAGCAAACACATGGAGAGCAAGATTTGGACTTACCTTCGTGTAATTAAAACAGATTTGTCTGAAAAGACTTCTGAAGCCCTACCTAAATTGTTTCAAGACATCACTCTTTTAGTGAATACAGCTATGTTCACCACATTTGAGTATGGACATGTCTCGTGAACATCTTGGGTTATCGGAAATCAGGTATGGCCAATCTAAGTGCAAGATTTAATTCCAAACACTGATGACATTGTAGGCAGACACTGAATTTCTTCACTATGCTTCCCTACACACACATTTGAATTTTGAATACTGCTTTTTCCTGCCCAGTATACAAAATGCTGAAGAATGATGGTAGATGCTGAAGAATGATGCTAGACGTAGCTAGAAGGCAGCAGACAGAAGGCAATGGTAAGGTGTAGTAACTGAGAGACTGAAAAGATATTACAATATGAAATTGTAGACTTCAGTATGATAGATGAAGTGAAAGATTTGGGTTCATTAGGACCTAACAAAACCTAGTATTGATATTCACTACTAGATTTTCAAAACTGTAATCAAATCAAATTTCTGGAACCAAAGACATGGGCTTCTTGTGTGAGTCCTAGCAAAAAAATCTCAATTTTTATGTAGTCCCTTATGTTTACACATTTAAACACTGCTACTGGTTACCATTTAAAATATTTATTAGTTATTGACTTTAAATGCCTATATACACTCCCAACTACCTTAACTAAAATGAAATAATATTAAATCCATGCCTTTAGTTGCTAGGCATAACCTCTACTAAATATAGTGAAAACTTTCAATACTGAAGCAATATTTGCTGCTCCTTAATAAAAGTGAAATTGGAAAGTGCTAGTTTATGTTTTTTGTATGCAGGTAATCCCATAGAAAGAGGTGCTTTCATGTGGCTCAAATAAGAAAAAAAGGGAACAACATCAAGTCAAGTATATCAGCAGTTTCATTAAGACACTAGAAAATTCACGGAGATTATTAATTTAGTTCATTTATACCTCCTCCCTCTCTGCTTCCCCCTTCTGCCACCTTCACCCCCAGCACGCTCCCACATACACACCAATATTCTGTGTAGAATTAATTAAAAAAAAAAAATCATTCTCCATCCTTGGACAAAAAGGAAAAGTAATTTTCCTGCTATTCTTTGCTATCATTGTTTTGCTGTTACTGCTTTGCAGTAATGCGCTATGATGCTGTCAGCTCAGCCAGTGGAGCTTTCCAATTTTGTTAGTAAAAGTGAAAAATGTGAGCAGCAAGTAGAGACAGGTCCAATTTGTGCAAGAGATCGGCATGCCGCTCTGTTTCTTGGCTTCCCATGTTGGGACTCAAGGTTTTAATTTGGGCCCATCTCTGTTTCTAGATCTCGAGGTGCTTTCCACCTGCGACCACGTACTCCCTCCACCATCCTGTCTCCCCCGCAGGACAGCTGGTGTAGGACAGAGTGCAGCCACTCTCCAGGTGTTCACCATGCAGCAGCTGATCACCATCCTCCTTTGGGTCAAGTTCTAACACGACTTGAAAAGCTGTGGTACACCACCAACGTGCTCCACACCTCCATCCCCAGCCTCGCTGCAGCTGCAAGAAGGTTACCAGATGCTTGGAGACACATACTGAAATGCTTTGTTTCTTTGAATTAACAGTGTGTTGGAGACTGTCTTACAGTTCAGGATCAGATCCTCTGCATACAGGGAGAGCCCAGCAGATGAATCACTGACAGAAAAGAGGGGACCTGCATTCAGGAACACCCCACCCCCACACAAGTTTTTCTGGAAAAAGCGTAGGGGGTCAGACAATTTGTAATGATGTGCAAACAGCATCATAATTTTCCAAGGCTCTGAGGGGACCTTCTCTCTGTGCTAGCCAAACTGACTGATGCTAAGCTCAGGGAGAGGCCTTACTTCAGATCTCTTTTAGACCAGACAGTGTTTTTAAGCCCATACTGCTCAGCCACTCTACCACAAATGCTGTCCTTCACCAGTAGCACTGTCCTATGCTTTGTCTGACCAAATGGCTCAAAATTATACTTCTAATTTTAAAAAAAGTGGTGCTAAATAGCTTCCATGCTTTTGGAGCATGTGCCCAGGTGCTAAAGCCACCTGTGCCACTGGCATCGTCCCTTGCAGCAGACCCACTTGAGGGAAGCTGCACCATAATTAAACTAATGCACGCCCTGAATCTCAGCCCACGCAGAAGCCAGCAGCTAGCTCTTAGGAAAAGCAAATTCACTTTTGTTAAGGAACAATTCCCAAAGAAGGGCCAAGCGTTAAGTGCCTGGTGCTGTCTGTGTGAGCCTGCAGGCCTGTTTCCAAAGAAGCAAGGAAGCTTTCATAGCTGTTATCACACTGCTTGAGCATCTCACACAACACACACTTTTCAATACATTTAAATCTTATTGTGTACACCTGCCATTAACAGGCATCCAACACAACGCGTACTCTGAGACAGCAAAGATACATCCCAAAGTTAAGTGAATCCAGACTTCAGGACTAAAATAGGGAGGTTAAAAAATGTCCTTGCTGTTGCATGCCATTGAACCACATGCCTTTTCATTTCACCAATATTTGGCAGTATAGAAAACTAGTGCAAATAAAGCATGCTGCATCACCCACAAGGGTCACTTTCTTTGTGCTACAGGCATTATGTCAGGTAGTATTTCTTGAGGCTGAGACTGTGCTATTTAATTATTAAGTTGGTATTTTCAAGAGTTTCAACAAGTAGCCCTGCCTGGGCAGTGCCAACATGGGAGTCACCAGCTTCACTAGGAGCAGAGATGGGCTAATGGTGCATTTAAAACTACCTCACCATACTTATATTTCCTTTCTCTTCTGACAACTTCTCTATGCAATCAAAATATTTTAAAGCTGTTGCAGCACACATTTTTTATTTTAGGTATTTTTACACAGAGCCTACCACAATGGAAACTGTGAAAAAGCCCTACCAGAGTCTTTGCTAATCCATGGAAAGATAAACTCTGTGCAGACTTCAGACATTAAGTATTAAAATACTGACCCACATACTAGCATGACAGAGTAAAGAAGTATTCATGCTTCTTTTCCTATGGCAATAAACATACCAAGTCAGTCACTGATCAAAAGCCTACATGCTATTTCTGTGAAAGATGTTGCATATATTAGGATAAGAGCACTGTTTATTTAGGCTAGATAGTCTTTGAGTTTACATAGGCTCTAGTCTTTGATAATATCTCATTGTAGATTTTATGTCCTCATCTCATATAAATTTCAGATTGAACAAGTAGAAATAAGCCATTGAAAGTCTTACAATAAAGACGACTGTAACTATTTCTGCCATTTCCTATCCCCGTTATTTGCACCCAAATGGTTGGTTTTGATCTTTTGGCCCATATTTCTGTACTCACACCTGCCAAAGCAGTGCAAGTATACCTGCACAAAAGTCCCTGTGGTGAAGGCAGTGGTCTGGGGACCACTGAAATCAATGGAAGCTTTTTTGTTTGTCCAGAACAGGATCCAAATTTCACTGCAATTTTACTTGCTCAGTAATCTTGGAGTGAAACTGGACACAGCTTAACTTCATTCAGATGTTTCACTTCTATTCTTGGGTCAATTCATACAGTCATTTCAGTCCTCAGAGCAGAAAAGGATCCCATAGATAAACTGGAATGATAAGGTGTAACATGCTCTGATAGCTTGTTTGTTTGTTTTGGTTTTTTTTTTTTTCAAATTGATTTTTTTTTTATTTCATGTATAATGAGTATGTAAAAATACCACATTTTTCCAAGAAAATTACTGTCTCAGGCTAACACTAGACATTTATATTATTTGAATCAAGTGGTCAATATTGATGAGAGGTGATTGTTTTGCTATGTTGTCCTATTTCATAGAAAAATAAAGTAACTCCCTTAATACAAGCAAATCTGGTAAGAACCTTCTGTAAGAAGTGTTTTTCAGCAGAAAGTATCCAATCATCAAAGCCAAGGCTTTTTAGAAAGGAGCAGATCTGAACAAAAACATCTGGAAAATACATCTTTTTACCAAAGTTAGAAAAATGTTAAAACAAGGCATTTGAACAAGTTAAACTTTTAAAAATTTGTTTTAAAATTGTAGCATCTGTGACTGGCATATGGATTACAAATGTGAAAATTATGTATATGCCTTTTAAAGGACTTATATTTGAAAATAAATCTCCAGATAACCATAACAAAATCAGAGCATAAGCAGGCAACTTTGGAGATTTGAGAGAAAAGGCTGCTGAGGATCAGAGAGATGGGAATCTGGTACAAATTTCCCCTCATGTTACCTATCCACAAACAGCCATCATGACTGCAAAATCACGGCAGGGGAAGTTGTTCGTTTACACACATAAAACATGGGTTCTTTTTGTGAAAATATGCTATCTGATACAAAGGATACCAAGCTTTTGCTCAAAAGACCAAAGTCAAAACAGAACCTTCTGATTGATCTAATTGCATATGATTTTTTTAATGCATTTTTAAAATTTTTCTTTCCTTTTAAAGACAGAAAGGATGTGTCTCAGTTCTATTAGATCTTGCTATGTGTTCCTTTGTTATCATTTGCCTGTGAAACATCTCATGAAGTCCCTATTTTGAATAAAGACTACCTACTCTTTTCATTCTGGCTAGCTTAAGAAAGAAGAAAAAAGGAAGAGGGGAAAAAGGGCAATCCCTTTCTACATATCCCACTAGCATCCTCATCTGGAAATTCCCAGGAGATCAGAAGGTTAGCCTCGCCAGGAACAAGATAAAAATGGCAATGACAGTGTCTATTCCACATGCTGGAACTTTTGTGCTATCAACAAAAACTCCATAGCACAGCATGTAATATTTCCTATTTTTGCATTGTATTTTCATCCTGAAGAATACCGTGCCTTTGGAAACTAGGTTGGAGGGTGGCAGCCACTGAGCGCATAACATGCTGAATAATAGGAGGAGGAGGTGAATGCCAACCCTTCCTCTCCTCTCCTGACACAGAGCAGAAGGAAACCCAACTCTGAATGCTAAATGACTATGCAGTATAATTAGGACTTCAAATTTTAATTCCAGTTTGCACAATTAACTCCTTAGCAATCTTAGGGGGTGATTCAGGTATATAGAGATGCCCTGTGCCATTTTAGATGCCCCAGGGTATTTGAAAAGTCTGTAAAGAGCTGGCAGATACCAGGCAGGAGCTATGGGAGATGCGAGTCTTTCCGGAGCCACAGCTGGAGGCCAGGTAGCTAACCTAGTGCACCTAAAATAGCATTAGGTATCTGTGGCTGGGCATCTAAATCCCTCTTCTGTTCTCTATTTAGAAAAGTGGACTAATTAATCCATTGAAATAAGTTGATCTTTCTAGGTAGTCTAGCAATTTTCTGCTACCCGATTCTGGCTATACATTAGCAACTAAGTTTTTATCCAGAGCTCCCATGGCACTTTGAGGAATTACTGCACAGATGGGGTACTAGGGCAAAGGAAGAAGCTGCAGCTTTTTAGATGTCACACAACTGTGACTATACTGATAATATAACAACTATAGTTATTAATTATGACATCGTTTTAGTATTAACTATGATATTATAGTTAAACTATTACAGTACAATTGAATGACATTTCAGTATCTTCCATAACCTTCAGATATCTCCCCAAAAGAAACAATACTGCTCTGCACCTCCAGTCCTTTGGATATATGTGCCAGTACGGTCACAGTACTGATGCCGGTGTCCTCATCTCTGCAATACCTGCTATTCCTTACTTCACACATTCCCTAGAATAATGAGGCCCGTCATCTTTTGATGAGACTGTGGGAGTTGATATTCCCAAAATACAACATTACACCATCAGATAATCACTACTACTTAATACTGCTCTAGGAAGACTATTTCTGTGAAAGCTACTGGGAATATAATAGCAACATGGGAAAGTCAATACAGGAAAGTAACTCCCTGTTTCTGCAGGGAATAGAAAATGTAATTAGGGACAAACTCAGACAGCTAGAAACATTAAATACTTTTAAGTCTGCTTTTATAAGCTTTTATCAATCTACAGAGCTGGACTAGGGACAGAAGCCAAGACAAAGAATATCTTGCCCTACTACATGTGCAACAAAACCACTTACTGAGAAAGGCCCAGCCTTTTTGGCAAGCATTGGTATCTTTAGACAAACTGGACATTCCAGCAGTATTAGAAAATATCCTTGAGTATCTTATAGCAGCACAGGAATGGCAGCAACATTATTTCTGGCAATACTTTGAGAAAGGATGTGGCTAGCAGCATATATGGAAAAGATAAAAAGAGTCAAGAAGTATTCCTCCTTTCTTGAATTATCACCATAATTATTTTTCCAAAACCAGAAAAATATAATTGATAAGCAGCTTTAGAGATCATTGGAGGAAGTAAAGAAAAAGTGGTTCAAGTTCTCCTGGTGAGATTTTATCATTTTTATTCAGCTTGTCACATACCGCTACTGACCTAGGCTGAGCTGCAGACAAACAGTGATGTAAAAAGATGCAAATGTAGAATCCTCAAGGCTTCCACTGGGAGGAGGAGGACTCAGAGTTCACTGTGTTAATGCTTTGTGGAAGGCAACTAAGCATGTTTAATTAAATCTTTATGAACTGCCAAGACTTTATGTTCTGTCTCAATCTTCAGGTAAGAAATTTGGTGAGTGTTTATTCTTACTGTTCTTAGAGACCAATTCAACAGCCAAAACAGACCCTCCAGCTGCTGTAAGGTGCCAGTCGCTAGCCCATTTCACCTTGGTAAAAGGTTGGTATCTGTTTGGTAGGATCTGTGGCTTTGCTGAGACCTAACCTGATATTACACATGTATATGAAATGGAAATGTGGAATTCATGTATATGAAGTGGAAATGCTTGCATGGAAGCAGAGTTGTACGCTTAATTTTAGGCTGAGCAGCCCTGAAGGAGGAACCTTTGAACCCAGAGGGGAGAAAAAGGAACAAAGAATTTGGGGCTGATTTTTATTATCTCATCATTTTTCTTGGTTGCTACAATGAAGCTCAACGAAAGCAGACGTTTACAAAGCACATAGGTTGTACTTACAGTGGAAAGTGGTATCGGCAGGGCATGGAAAGTAACAAGAACAGCACTGGGTCTTGCTGCAGCTTCCAGCATTGCCATCAGCACTGATCTCAGCTACAGAACTAGCAAGGGCCTATTCATTTTTAACACAGCTGCTTTACAGGCTTGTCAGTTGTCACAAACATGACTAGCAGTTATCACCAGAGCTGGCCTGTCCAAAATGGGATCTCCCAGTTCAGTGTAAGATTTCCAGGACCTCATTTGGATAGGTGGAGAAGGGAGACTCATCCTTTTCAACAGGATAATTACTACTTGGTGTACATGGTCAAGCCTAGCCTTCTCAGTTGCTCAGACACACTCATCTGGGTAGAAAATAATAGGTATGGGGAGGTCCATCTATCCCAGTTGTTACTAAGGTATCTGCATACTACTGCCCAGCAATTGCTTGACTAAGTTGCCTGACAGCCCCTGTTAGAGTCAGGAGCTGTAGGAAAATCAGCTTTTGGCTCCAGGCACCTGGCTTGAAGCACCCCTACTGGAGAACATTCACCTGGGACACCTGTCTGCAGGACAAGGTGGTAGCTGGTGTCTGACTGCTCCTCTCTAAGCCTGCTATTAACCACTAGAGTTTCCATTATCTGAAGGAGCCCTTTTCTTAAACTGGGAGTCACAACAGCTAGCTGAAGGATGGGACTGCTCTACTACTTGTGACTTGCCACCGAGGATGTTGGGCATGCATAACACCATTACTCTAAACAGATCCTGCACTTCTGAACTAATTGATAACCTTTGAACATCAAAGGACAGAGCAGCACAGTTTCCCCCCACCTCCCTCCCAGGGTTTGTGGCCTAACTTTCAGTAGTTATATGGGGAAGCTTAAAACCAAGGAACCTTCCTTCATCTCTCCCAGATTCAGATAGCTTACAACTATGAATACTAGAAGTCAGGAGAAAAAATGGACCTCACTCCAGGACTCATGTCTGAAGTTAAGCAACTCCCTCCGATTTCTTTCACAGAGTAAAAAGGATCAGAGACAGAAATCATTAGCAGCCTTTGAGCCTATTAACATTACAGCAGCAGGACTATTGACTATCAGCTGGGGGGAAAATGGTATACACTTGCCTATACTCTCAAGGATATGTGCAAGATAGATTGATTTGTTGAGGTTTTGTAGAAATTAAGTTTAAATGTAACAGAATGGGATGTTTCCTTTCTGCAGCATAATAACAAAACACAACCTACTGCGAGTTCCCATGCATTTCAGAAACCTGCTGAATATTAACTCCAATAGTGTATCAAACAGACTAAGTCTAAGACACAAAACCTGAACTACACAAGCACAGCTAAATTCTACCAGAATTTAAGATCAGCCTTGATAAGCTCCTAGTCTCATCTGTTGACATATTTCTCCAAATCCAGACAGTGTCTGTTAAAATTAAGCCATAGATAAAACTATAAATTTCTTCTTGATTTTTTTTTGAGTAAAAGAGATGCATTAAATTCCTGTAGTACTTACATATGTAAAAGGCACAGAACTCTGAACATCTTGGATTTTCTAGTCTCTGAATCAAACCTATCTGACAAAGAAATCACCTTATTTTCACTATAAAACCTTGGATTACTTTAAGTCTCTGCAATTATGAATTCCTTGATAGATCAGACAATTTAGGAATTTTAAACTTATTGTCATAAACCCCTAGAACCCTGGAATATTCTTTAATATTTTGGCTGACATTTACTTGTTTATAAAGAAAGAAATCTACCATCTGCTTTCCAATTTAAAGCTTAAATTATTATACCCGTTTCTCAAACAAAAAAAATTCAATAATCCTTAGCTTTCTTCAGTCTTTGTCTAGCAGAATTGTAATGATTTGTTGTTCCTACCTATATACAAACTCAACACTTGACTTGGCCAAGGACATTAGACAGAAACATTTGAAGTCTGAAATTTTAAAATGTTCAACTCCCTAATGGCTAGCTTGTTGTCTCTGTCTGAAGAAATAAGTTAGTGCAAGGTGTTTCACTTTCTTTAAGATACATTCATATTTTACTGCTTGTAAGCATAGCTCATGGTTTGCCTCTGAAGTAGAGGAAATATTGCTTCCCAGGTAATTTCATTTCTAATACTGACTATAAAAGGGACATTGCATAGATTGTGCTGGCAAAAAATGTCTTCTGTTAAAAGCCAATGTCATTTACAAAAGATTAAGTGCTGCAGGTGAAAGGTAAAGAAAATGGGGCTTAAGAGACAGGCTAGCTCATATAGAGCGTTATTTAAAAAATTATCTGTACAGCAAGTCTATTGAAATGGGGATAGAGAAGGTGCAGAGGTCACCAGTTTCATCATGTTGAACTATTTAGGAGACAACTCACACATTAGTTTAAGGCCACTTTTTTCCTAAGGAAGGTTGAGTGTGTTCTCATCCAGGCTACAGACTGTCTTACTTGCAGGGAAGCAAGGAACAAGTCCCAGTAATACCTTGAGAAATCAGGGGGTGCGGGATGTTCTCCAAACCCATCAGTATGGTGGGAGCGGAAGATCAAGCTCATCTTTTGAGTAAGTTAGTGCTTGTGATACCGCACTTACTGTCCCAGAGATGTAGCTCCTCTTTATCCATAGATAAGCTATGCTATCTTAGATAAGCTAACCAGCTGAAGCCTGAGCATCCCAGTGAGATATCCCACTATGACAACTGGAAAATGCATCTGGAGGGAATGAGAGGAGAGTTCAGCTCTCCTTTGATGCAAATCATCTCAGCGAGTGCTTTGAATGCCTGACTGTTCTGCTGAAACTACTATTAAGTGCAGTGCTGTTTGTATGGCACTCAATTATGCTTCTGCTAAGAAACAGGCTGAACCAGAAGCTCTCTCATTTGTTTTGTGGGCAGGGGGAAGATAAGAATGACTTATCCTTAGTACGTAAATAAAAAAAAAAAAGGAAGATAAAAAGACAATGAACTGTGAAACAGCTAGATGAGGAAATGCAGGAGGGAGGAACTGCTCTTTCCAAATAATTAATTGCTGTAATTGCTGTCTCCCCACACAAATCCTCTCAGGTCAGTTTTATTAAAAACAAAGTGCAATTTTAGGCTGTCAGAACAAAACTTTTCTTCAGGAAAGACAGAGTTCTCTAGCGCAGGCTTATACGTGAAGGAAGATCAACTAATTATAAATTATTTTAACCATTATTTGTCAGTGCACTTAGGAGAACTATCAACAGTTCAGAACATAAAATGGTGGGATGTATTCACTGATGCACTCCAGCTGCTTTGCCTTTCTCTGGCAATACTCAGAGGCTATAAAACTGCCTTAGCCTGGCTGGTGTAAGTTTACAGCTCTCCTGCATCACCAAGGCTGCACAGAACAAGAGTATGCTGGTAAATTCAGCCCAGTATATTAGCTTTAAAGCTTAATAAATGGAACACAGAAATGAAAAAGCTGCAAGATTGATGCAAAGATTTAAAGGGGAGGAGACAAGGACTATAATCATGCTTTGCTTCAAGGTCAACTTGTTAAGCAATAGAGGTATCAGAGAGGAGTTTTATACACCCTATCATAACAGTGATGTAAACGCACTGGGACTGTATGGGAACCATATGCGTGACTGTAGCCAAACAAGGTGCGGGAGATACGTTTTCCTCCTACTTCTGTCCAGCTGTGTCAGAAAATCTAGTTTGAGGACCAATTTGCCTTGTGCCTTATTAGCACCTATTTCCAAATCAGCCTACAGACATCACAAACAGGACAACTTCACAGGTTTGTCCACCTTTCAAGAATCCTTTTAGAAACATTACATTTAATACCTCTGTAAGAGATTACTGGTAAATACGTGCTATCTCTGAGACAACTCTAAGTCAGGGACAGAACTCATTAAACCTTCATTTCAAAACCTGTGCTCTAAGCTGTGCATCACTCACCAAGGGTATCAGATTGCTTCCCCCTCTCCTTTATTTTTATAGCTTGCTAATAAATTTCAAAAATAAAAGAGCAGATGTTTGAGAATCCTGGCTCTAAAAAGCAACATAAAAAAATCAAAACTGTATCTGCGGCTACAGAAAACATTGATATCTTTCTAATACAAAATTACTGAGGAAAACTCTCCCTTCATTTTTACCACAGTTCACACACAAAAAAAGAGGAGAATTTAGACTGAGTTACCCTGCTCAAAGGGAGGGCGAGAGAGAGATGCTGGCTGGTGTCCAACACCAGGTTAGGAGAGAGCCAGGCTTCACCACCTGCTTCTGGAACAGGAACAGAAGGAGGCAGGGTTACATTGCTAGCTTTGGGTCATCAGAAAAAAAATGTAGTTTTAACTCGATTCTGCATAGTGAAAACAACAGAAGTTGATTTTGTGTGTCCTGTGACACATGGACATCTGCTATTACAGTTTATCACTGAAGTCAAGGTGTATTTACTCAGCAGTGAGTCTCCATGGCAGCAAGGTCAATAGGCAAGACCAGCGTACATCACTTCTACTTTGCTTTAGCCTAGAAGCATAGATCGTCAGGGCTGGGAGGGACATTTAATAAAGGGTCCTTTAATATACCTTTCTCTCCCCAGAGTAAGATCAACTCTCTTCTGTCATTTCTGACATAAATTTGTTAAGCTGCTTTCAAAGGCTCATAGTAGTGGAGGCTCCATAACCTTCATACCTTATATTTCAGCATATCACTGTCTTCCTTGCGTGCCTGTTAATTTGCAGCTGTCCAGTGCCAGTGATATTACATTCCATTTATATGGTACAAGAAAATCTGGTCACCGACTCTTTCCTACCAGCAAGTATGTGTTAAATTCTATCAAGTGTCCCATGGGCAATAGCATATTCCTGACAAAACTGAAGTGATAAAGGAGGTTGCGTGAATCCCTCCACCAGTGAAGCATCAGCAACCAATCATTTTTTTTTTTTTCCAAAGCTACCACTGCTAATTTGATCTAGCTTGAGCTGTAGGATTGTATAATCTATTAGCAATCAGTACTGATGAGCTGTGGCTCTTTAAAAATCTCTCTGCCATTCAGAAGTTACAGGCATGGGAATTAAAGTGTGTTTGATTGCTTATTCAAAAGTTCACCATTTAATAAAAGGAGGAATGAAAGATAAGGCAGTCGACAGTTGCTTCAGGGGGTCTCACCTTGAGATTTGATGTTGAAAGATGCTTAGTTCCCCCCAGAGCCTCGGCTTCAGTAAAGGCCTAATAAAGAGCCTTTGCTGAATCTACTGCTTACCTTAAAATATCCTGGCTTCCTGCAGGTTTGGAGAAAGGGGGGTTATTTTACAAACATGAGTTTATGTCAGACAATATTTGAGCTAGCACAGGTTTGTAGGATTAGGCAGATGGAAAGATTTACATTTGCAGGCAACAAGGAATATAGCTTGTCCTTTTAATTGGCAAAGAATGCAATGAATAGCAACATGGATTTGTGAACAGAGAATCTTGAGACAACACTGCTTTTATATGGAAAAGGCCTGACGATGGGTTTTAAGGTACAACTTTAAATGTCAGCCTTTTGTTTTCTATCCAGTACTGCTTTACCCATATCAATAACCTACTATCTGCTTTAATAACATGAAGATATGCATGAAGGAAGACATGTTTCTGAGAAACACTGATTCAAATCTAAATTTAAAAAAAAAAATCTTTTACTGCAGATTTTCTGTGGTCCAAGGTAGAACCTATGCTGAAACCAAGAGCAGGAGAGGACTAGGTCTCCTAGGCTCCAGAACATAACATCTGGAGACAGTTGTGTTTCCATTCAGATGCAAAACAGACAAAACTTCCTGCTTTTTGTTGTTGTTTTTTTGTTTGGTTGGGGTTTTTTTTTTTGCGTGTTAGCTCTCTGAATAATCAGTTATAGCTGCAAGGATATATATACTTGTATCTCTTGGGGAGAGAAAGCTGAAAAACTACCTTTTCTTTTGACTGTGGAGTTTTTGGTACCATACATCCACATGTGATCAACGTGGGAGACTTCTGCAGCTCTTGACTGTCTGGCGACACCTGAAACCATGCTTGCTACACTAGAAAAAACAAGGCGATGTGCTCCTCTCTCTGACATCAGAAGCCCAGTCTCAGGAAGAACCTCAAATCAACTGAGATGTCAGAGTCCAGTATAATTTCAAAATTATTTTCATTAACTACCTCTAGGCTACACCACTGGACATTTCATGCAGTCTTAAAATTCACTTCCAGATCTTCAGCTTATCATGTCTAGATCTCTGCTCTCAGATTGATTTTAATTTGTAGCTCCTTGAATTATTGTTGCTGTTATTGAAAGAGTGTGTCTGAAATAATCACTTTGCCACGCCAGAATGTTTTTACTATAAATTTTCATGCAGGACTTCAAATGTTTAAAGGCAATTTTATTTTTCCTTGAACCCAGCAGACACTGCAAAGCTTGTTTTAAGTTCCAAGTCCTACCAAGTGTTTACTTTTTTGACTCTTAATAAATAGCTAATTTCCATTTCATTGAACCTCCATCCTTTTTCACTGGTTCAAGCCTTCACCTGTCTGGCAGGTCTCGCAGAATTGTTGCGGATCAAAGGACACATGATCCAGACTTAGAGAGCACTTGTAATTTTAGCTCTCAAGTTTTCTGAATTTGTAAGAGGCTCACAGATTTTATCCAAGGCCTTTTAACGAAGCCACAAGGAAAATCATACTTGGTACTCCCCATCACTTGAAAAAGAGCATGTGTACTGTTGGCATGTTACCTTCCAGGATAACTTTACAGAGCAGTGCATATTAAGCCAGTCTTCTGCCCTCTATCCATTTTTAACTGGCTTGTCCTTAATCATCATGAATCCATGCAAAGCAAGATCTGCTAAGCATTAAGACTGGAGCCAGATATCCTAAGTTGTCAACGTAAGGAAGTCACTCTGGCCCTCTTGTCACAGGCTTACTACTCTGAAGTCTGGCTGATTTCATGGCAATCTCAAGATACACTTTTTCAAAGTGGAGGTTTTCTTCCTTTCCACAGGATGGGCGTATTCACCACACCATGGAGGAAAGCAGTGGTAGAGCAATTCTCCAGCTGCCAAGGCAGTTCTTAGTTCCCAGCTGCCTTACCACTTTGAGCTCTCTGTGGGCAAATGCCTGACAGGTTTATCTTCAGTAGCTATAACTCCTATGGTAACATTAGCTTCACTCTTCTCTCATCATTAATCCTCAGACAAATGAGGCTTTGCAAATTTGTCATTTATTCCACACTTGCATTAGGTCTGCTTCAGTTTTTGAACATCATGTCAATGGATAGACTGCTTTAACTAAAGCCCAGACAACCAGCTCTGGTTCCTTGTTCTCACCGTCATATCAAGTCAGACTGCTGTCCCTTCTCATCTCCAGCAGGGGCCTACGGTGATACTTTCCAGAGCAAGGTACTTAAAGTACAATTATTCTGGAACATACTCCAAGGTGGAGTTTCACTCTTACCTTCCTGCAATTCATGGCTGAGCTGACTTCTGACAGCATGAATAGTACTCCATGGACAGATGATTAAACTGTAGAGGCATTTTTCTCATGAAAAATAGTGTAATCTATTTCTGCTAATATTTTCAGTACTCATTTTGATCTGCTTTTAGGACCCTTCATAATTATTTCAGATGGGGCACAATTGATCTGGTTTATATTTGTTAGACTATGCTAGACTCATGTTCCAATACCACCACCACTGAAGGTTTCACCCAAGGGCCACTGGTCTTTTGCATACTTCTGAGTAGGCACATATGTTCATATACATAATTAAACTATTATGCAAATGTGCTCTTTTCCTATAAAATAGTGCTTCTTTAATATCAATACCTGAAAAATGATTGCTATTCAGCTATTTAATCCCTAACCTTAGGTTTCAATTCACAGAAATAATACATGACCATTTACTAATTTTCAAGTTAGAGTTTTCAAGAACTCATTTGTTTATTCAGTAGGGTCAATATTTTTAAGACCTTAAACCTGGAATCTATTTCCTGTGGGCTTACATTTGCACTCAGGCAAAGCCCAACTGATTTTGTACTCATCCCTCTTGGAAGAAATTTCAACGTTGCTTTTCCTCAGCACTGAGAGAAGTAGTTTTGGGGCTTTTTTTTTTTTAGCAGGACTTTTTTGTGGATTTTTTTTTTTTTTAACTATTAGCCCCCTAAGTTTGCATCTAACTTGGACATGTAGAAATAAAGCAGTGCTATCTTTCACTCACATATAAAAACATAATGAACAAGTGCAGGTTTTAAACTCTATGGCCCAGGATCAAATACAAATGGATTCCTGCTCACACTCTCCTAGCTGAATTATTGCTGCAGTACTAGCTAAAAATAACAAAATGATTTGTTCTGTTGAGAAATCAAAAGCTGCAGATAAAACTTGGAATCTACATAGGAAAGTTTTTTATTTTATATCTGATATTCTGTGTTATGAGGAATACAGCCCATGACCAGTTGTCTGGTACACTCAGTATCTTTGGAACTGTGCAAAGTTGCTCAAACTGATTTCACTTGTTTGTTTCCAACCAATTTACATAACTGGGCTGGTATAACGCTATCAGCACACACTGGTGAGTCTGGCCCTAAATCTCAATAAAGAAGTTATTCTTGATGAAGTCAAAGTTTTTGCAAACCATAGATTTGCCTTGGATAGAAATCAAAACATGCCAAAACTAAATTGTGGGTGACTAAGATTCATAAAAAAAAGACCTATTCAAGATGCAATAATTAGAGCAATCAATGCATTTTGATTAACTGATTACCACCTTTCAACTGCCAGTGGCAGAAATAACCTCCTTCTATAAAATCACAAACTCATTCAGATTAAATTGGGAGCAGATGGAAAGTTGTTTGTGTTATTGACATTTCAGTTCCTGAATACCCTTCAAAAGCATGCGGTACTGCTACATTGTGGTGTAATTAGAATAAAGCAACAAAATCAATCTCTTTTCACTCTGCAAATACAAAGATTATCATCCAAAAGGTCAGCCTGGCATACGACAAATATTGACAACAAGGAGCGCACAGCTTTCTAAATGTCCTTTTGCAGTGTTCTCAGCACATACAATGGAGACTGGATACAATTTCATTCAGAAAATAATTCTTAGTATGAAGAGACTTACTAGGATTTCTATATGGGGAGATCAAATGGAATCAGATGGTGTAAGCTCATGCATCTCAAACTAGTGTCAGCATGATTTTACCTATCCTTTAAAACAAAATTTGGATGACATCAAATTTTGAGAGAAGGTAAGGCAGCTATCATGCATTTATGTTCAAGTTGCTCTGAATAGATTCTTCAGCCTTTAAGAAGTTGAATTTGCACATTTAACTTATATTGACGTATCCTGTTTTCACTGAAACAGCAACTAACATCCTTTTGTTTTGGGAAAGATGTTAACATGAGTGTAGCCTCTATTGTTCTTAAATGTTCTGTTTTCCCCACATGCAGAGGAAGAAAATTAACTCTTCTAGAACTATTTATGTTACTTAAAAGACAGTTATTTGTCTACATATAGATGCAGCGCCACAAAGGAACTGCAGTACTTTGAGTTTTCAGCAGAACTGCCTGCCCACCAGTTTCATAAACTTCTCAAACTCGAGTTGAGTTTCAAGTGGTATTAAGCACATACATGGATTCTAACCTGAAGCTTACCTGTTTTAACTGGTCCCCATTTAAAGTCACTTCAAGCTTTTCCTTTAGATCTAGAGTTCTAACTCTGGAAAGGATGTATGTTGGTTCAGACATAGCTGCTACATGGATAGTTCTACAAAATTCACACAAAGGAGCATCCCAAACCCTGTTTCCATATTAATATATGTATAACGGCACTATTAAAATGGTGATTATGTACATGATTTTGCATCCTAATAAATCTGGAGAAGCATTCTGCATTAAGTGGGCAGACACTTTATACAAAGGCTTAAAGTTCAAGGCTTTAAAATCACAGGGTTGTTTGTTATAGAGCCATGCTGTGTGAAAATTCTGTTTAGTGGCAGTATAATCTCATTGAAGTCCATGCAGTGTCATTTAGACTCAGCATGTCCAGTGATTCTAAGTGGGGAACATAAAGACATTGTTAAGATCTGAAAAAAAAGGGCACTGAATAATTGAGACTAGGTGTAATCTTAAAAACATTGCAGTACAAAACAGTTTAACTATTTGTTTTAGAAACATAAGTAAACAATAGTACAAACCCACATTCAAGGTATCTTTTGAATTCATCCTGTTTCTTAGGACAAAACCATTTTTAAAATGCACTCCATTATAAAAAGCTTATGAACTCTAATTTTTTTTTTTTATTTATTTACTGATTAATCCAAGAGGATTGTTACTAGTTTCTGGGCTTTGAGAGTACTTTCTGAGCCCTTTTATCACATATTGCTTTAGGATGCTTTCTACAATAGAGTTAATGCCATGTCTCAAAAGGCAAATATTTAATCAAGGGATTCCTTCTCTTATCAACTCGCTGATAATATTGATTAAATATATTATTTTGTTTGAGCAGCAATAAAGATAATTTTCTCTAAGTTGTCTTGCATCTATAACCTCATTTTAAAGTAACACAAGCTCCTGTAGTATTTACTGTATTAGAAAGAGGTGCATTAATCAAACTATGACAAACCAACCATACCAAATTGATATGAAAGATGTACATTTATGTTGCTTTAGTACCCTGGCATCAGTACAGGACTAAAATATATTTACTCAAGTACTGCCTTTTTACTTACTTTACAGGCTTCATTGCCCGAGAGGCAAGAAACACTGACTTACAGTCACTTTGATCTTGTTTGGGAGACTGAAAGAACCTGTTCCTGCACACAGACTAAGTTTCTCTTTGCCATCTGGGTCTCAAGTATCCATTAGGTGTTTACGTGCGGAGGAACGGAGCACTGTTCCCCTCCGGACAGAATGGAGCTTGTTTGGAGGGATGGCTGAGAGAGCCGGGACACAGGCAGGGCTGCACAGCAGGGCAGGCCGCACGACCAGAGACCTTCGAGGAACCGTAGCACTGATTTTGCCACTCTCTCCAGCATTTTTAGAAAGGCCTGCAGAATTAAAGCTTACATTGGCTCGATGTCAGGAGATGCTGTTTTGCTGATCTAATCACCAGGTGTTCAGAACAGCACAGGACCTAACCTGATATTTTTTTTTTTTTTTTTTTTTTTTTTTTACACACAGAAACTTTCTGCAGACTTCAATAGGCTGAAACAGATATTCAGGAGATCTAAAGGACCTCTCCGGTCCTCACGTCCTAGTCTATTAAAGCAGGCTTTCCCAGCTAGGACAACAAATACCAAACTGAAACTACCATGGAGGTGTTATACTTGTCCTAGCAGACAAGGATAAAAAGATTGCTTAATTACAGGGAATATAAATATCTACTGTTAATAACAACTTCTAGGGAAAGCCTATGTATCTCAATTAAGACAAGCGGTTTGAAAAAAAGAGAGATTGGCTCCATTCTTACAATACTTCCCTTTCTCCTCTGCAGGCCACAGAAGTGAGGTGCTCCAGCAGGGGCTGGCCTTGCCTGGACCTAGAGACACCTACATGTGCCGAGGAGATGTTGCCTCAGCAGATCCTATTGCCAGGCATCCCACAGGACACAGCAGGGAGGGAAAATGATGAACAAGATTCTTCTGACCCTTCCCAAAAGTTTGTTCCCTCAGGCAGGGGAGTAAGGGATCACAACAGGCAAGGGCTTTGCTCTCTCTATTCCTCCACAGGGATAAATACAACATTCACATCTTCACCCTCCGCCCAGCACCTGTGCACAAGAGTCTGAAAGAGCTCACTGCAAGTCTTCACCATGAAGTTTCATTTTTAGCTCAAGTGCCTCTGGGCTCTTCAGGGTGAGCGCAGCTAGATTGCGCATCAAATTGAACACCTCCTCATAGCACAGGTAAGGTCAGACAAGGTTATGGAAAAACACTCAGTTACACAGCTTCCAGGTGAACCTGAGCCTCGTCCAAAACCCAGTGCCTTAGCCTTGCAAGGTTTGTGTGGAACCACTGCAGAAATATACATGCTGCTCTTTTGTACATGGGAAAGGCAGGGGATGCAATCACTCTGGAAACTTAGTGCAAGATTCAGGTAAATTTATGTATGAAAGTAAATGGAGTAGACATTTGCTGTATTATTAATAAACAGATGGCACTCTGTAGCCACAAAGTCAGGGGCTACAAATAGTAAGAGAGTTCTTTTGAAATGGGCTGTCATATCATCTCTTACTGATTTCTGGAAAAGACCACTCTGAAATTAAGAGTCTGGCCAAGACTGTAACAAAAAGCATTTTTAGGAATTTCACAGACCTTTTAAGCTGATGTGCTGCAAGTATGAAATACAAGTAGGAATGAAGAAATTGTGAAAGTGTTGGATCACTATATGACCGGTGCTCAGGAACAGCACACAGCTAAACTGTAGGATCCATGCAATTTGTTAGCTTTATTATTTTGCAATCCCTTCATATAATGCAAGCTTATGTCAGTTAAACCAATGCAGCTTCTACTACTATAGAATATACTTCTATAAAAACCTCTTAACTGCAGTTTTGCCCTCGGACATATTTTGTGGTTCTTGAGAAACAAACAAGTCCCTGCAGTGTGTAAGAATAATTCTGGTTCCTGTCTCCATGGACTTGCATTGGGTACACAGGGAATAACACAGAATGTGGGATTTACCAATTTGGAAGGAACAGGGTTATCTGCTTTTTATATACTACATATATTGCAGACCTTATCCCTATTTTAATGAGTTTTCCACTCTGTTTCTGCATATTTCTACCACCTTAAGATACAGAAGCCCACAGAGGTACTGAAGCAGGCCACAGTAGGCAAAAGTTTCTTCTGTCTCTGAACGTAATTTTCTGAGCACAGAGGTGATCTCCCAGCTCTCTAGAAAATCTGAACAGTGATCCTCCTCCAACACTTTCTTCTGCCACCCACACTGGCCCAGCAAACAGTAGGGAACCTTCAGCTACCAGCCAAGCCAAGGAGCCTCTCCTCTTTGCGGGCTCAGCCATTCATTAAGACAATTGACTAAATGAAGATAAAATTGTTTTGTGTAAAGCAAAGGCCTTAAAGCTCACAGATGAGTTTAAGCATGAGCTGAGCAGCTTCGTTGAACCAAGACTTTCTACAGGATGTACATTTAGGTACATAAGGTACACCAATGAAGAGGACTGAAGTATAGCCTCAGGCAATAATGGCTAACATCCAAAGCTCAGTGAAACTAAGTTTTTCCACTAGTTTTCAGACTAACTGGTACTGTTGGATTGGATCTTAGCATAAAATAGTTTAACAATTTAAAACTGAAGACTATTTATACATCCTGCAAAAGCTCACTAATAGGCAGCACTGAAATGTCAATAACAAATGCTAGGGAATTCTTTCCCACATTGATATGCACTAATAACACCCATTAATTTCAATAAGTAATCATTTGAGACCAAAGAGTAGTTACACTTCTAGTTTTAGATTGGGCAATTTGAAGTTTTCTTCACTAGGTATCAGAATAATTCATTTTATATAAAAACCTGAGAGGCAGGAGTAGAGATAACTTGTTCACTACCTAAATGATGGTTTTTTTTAATTTCTAAACCAATCTGCTTTTTGCAAAGCTGTTTACAATTGACTATTAATTTGCATGCTCAGAAAAGCTATTAATGAAAGCACTGCAATTTCTTCTCCAGTGCCCTAGCTAAGTGCCTAATTCAGTGTTTTGAATAAAGTGAACACTGGCATGATTTATGAGAACAGAGAATACATTTTCTTTTTTCAATCAACTACCGTTAAACTGAGTTTCCTACCAATGAGTTTAAATTAAAATGACAACAGCCATATTTAAATTTTATCCACACAACTGTTGAATTAAATGAATGCTGCATTTTTATAGGATGTTCATAGACATTTTAACTAACACAGAGACAAGGAGTGAAGACTGAGTATTTCTTCTTTACTTGAGTGGTCTTGTTTATAAATTTAAGTCATTTTACAGAAAATAATCAACAGTTTCAGCTAAGGTAATTTCACTGGAATAGTAAGATTTCCTCTTTCAGTTACAAGACCCCAGAGATGTTTCATGAATAGTTATGCAGGGTTTTTTTTATACCATCTTGTTTTTCCCCCACTGCTTTAAATAAAAAAGATGCTGTTTTTATATGCGACATAAGCTAGAAAAAGAGTAGGAACATGAAAACACACCTAACATTGATTTCCTTTCTTCAGAAATAATTGCATTAGTTTTCCTATAAATGTCTTTATTGATGGAGCAGGAAGAGTTAAAATCCAAGCTTCACACTAATACATAGGAAAGCAAACTTCATTACTTACACTTGACTTACACCAGCACATGAGACCACAATCTCATTCTCCATTTGAAAGTGTAGACGAAAGGCTGGTTCTCAAGTTGTGCTATATTTTCTCATTTTTGCAAACACTACCTAAGTACTTTCCTAGAAAAAAATGCTTTCAGGAATGCTGGACAAATGACTACTCATTATTTACAGGCTAGAGTCTTTTTGCCAAGGGTTTCATAAAGGGGAAGGTTCCTCAGATACTGTTACTTACAAAAACAGGCCCATCTCTGGGATTTGAGAAAGTAAGATGCTGCTAGTAAGTACGCATGCAGATGTTCAAAACACTCAAATATATCCTTTGATTTCCTCCTAGAAGAGACCTGGATACACCTGTAAACTGTTTTCCTTGTCTTTCTTGCTGAAGAACAAAAAGAAAGAATTCTCACCGATGCCAGCAAGGTGGGGTACCAAAATGACTGTACATTGCCATCTTCCCTATGTCTTTTTTTTTGGCCTAGAACTTTAAATAATGATACAGGTATAGTTAGAGACTACAGAACACTTTCCATTTCAGATTAAATTTTGAATATATGTATTCTGATATAGATGCCTTTATTACCTTGAAATGAAAAATAAGGTGAGCCCATTGACCTCCATCCCCTGCTTCATACCAGTTTTTTATTGGAAATAGTGTGTTCACATAGTATGGATACAATTATTTATTTTGGAATTGGCTCATAAGCTTAAAGCTGAAATACTTCCCATGCAGACGAATCCTAGAACAATTAATGTTCATCAGTTTTGTCAGTTTTAGCTGCAGTTTTCATAGATAAATAAGAAGTTCACATTCCCTGGGAGATACTCTCTTAGCATCTTCTGGTAACTATCTGAGCTGGTTACATTTGATTCACATTAAGCATTTCTGTAAAAGGTTAGTAGCCAGAGACCTACATAAACCAAGAATGTAAGGACAAAGACAATGGGAAACAAAGCAGTTTCAATTTGATGTATGAGCACATAGCATCAATTTCTGAGACTTGCCGATAAATGAAGGCTACAACAATGACTTGGCATAAAAATTATTAGGTAGTTCTCTAAAGTTACAAAGTTTCCTCAAAACTGGGACATCTTTCTCTATGGCATTCGTACAGCACTTTACAAAACACTGTACAAAAATAGTGCTGCTTTAAACCTAGTGAGTAAAGCAGACGGCTCTTCCAAACAAAGAAAAAACATGAAAGCAATACAGTGCACAATTAAACACTCATGTTAAAGACTGAACATTAGGATGCAAACGTACAAGCCACCTAGAGAAGAACAAGCCACATATTTTAATGTAACTTGAATGAAATTGGTAATATCAGTTTTCTACTGTTGCAAGTGAAGCTCTTTCCAATAATTAGCATAGTATTTCTCAGAAAGTGTTACAAGAGCATTCTTTTTCTGTACTTTCTGCTGCTCTGAAGACAGAGAAGCATCCAGCTCAGGGATTAAGAGGTAGACAAGGACTAGCCCCAGCTTGGCTGCACAAGGCTGTTGCTTTCAAACAGCTCTCCAAAATGGCTCATCCACCTGAGAGTTATTTGGAGAACAACGGGGAGTTGGTGTGCCAGAGAGATCCAGGGAGAGACATATAAGCAAAACGGGCAGGGACCGAACAAAATGTGAGTGGTACTAGGTCCTCCTTCCCTCACAGTTAACTTGTGGCACAAGTAAGCTGCTGGACAGTGGAGAGAAGTCCTTCACTTATTCTCTCCTCTGATACAAGACCAAAATACTGTTCTCAAACAGTGGAGAACAGGTCTCCACAGGATGATGCTTCCCAGCCCCATGCCAAAATGCACCCAAGGACACACAAACCAGCATGTTCTGACTGCCGGTCATAAGTCACATTGCCTGAAGCCTCACATTATTTTAGAATATCTTCTACTGCTTTTTACTGCTGTCTTTCAGGGGTCATTTGGCTTATGAATAACCAAGCCATTCTGCTCCATCTATCATTGCCCATACTATTTTATTGCAAACTCTAGTTGAACTTGTTTTCTGGTAGGTGGCCATAAATTGTCTTGTGATGATTTGTAACAGCTATCATACCAGGGCAAAACATAGCAGCAAAGATGACACATTAAGTCACCTCTAGTGTACTGGTGACACTATCCAAGTATTTAGTAAAGCCAAGAAGTCTGGTAGAGCCTAGTCAATTCCCTTGTAACTCCCCTTCCCTCTGCCTCTGTTCTCTACAGTGTAGAAGTATAGAATCCTGTCTGCCCATAGATGATGCATACGTAGTCCTGAGTAGGGAACACCACCTTTGCTACATACAGCAGAGCCCCCTCCTCATTTGGGGACCTCCTGCATCACTGCTGAAACACAAGAGAAGCAATGTACCCTTGGGCAGGGAAAGGCATCTGCTGGAGGACACTCAGATGAGTCAAGCACATTGTCTTCTCCCAGAGCTACCTCCTCAAGCTCAGTGCAGAGCACCACAGATGACAGGATTCAAAACAATTACATGGGTGTCATTTGATAGCAGGCTAAACCTTCACACATGCAGCTACCCTGGCTCTCAGCTTTCCTACACAACCAGCTAGACCTGGACCCAAGGGTTGGGTAACAGTGCTAATATTTCAAACCCAATGCAGTCTCAGGGACAAAGACTGTATGGACCAAATAAGCCACTACATAGAGAAATGTTCCAAAATTGCATGGGCACCTATAGCAGGTAGGAAGAAAGCAACTGTGGTTTGTCTTGAGCAACAAACCCTGTTAGAGCTAGTCTGCATCAGAAACAAATCACAGTTTTGAGCTCTAAACTCAGTCTGAGGAATTTCATCATCTGTACCAGATCAAACCAGTAAGCCACTAGCAAGCAGGATTCAATTCATCCTTGCTCTGTCCAAAGAGAGGGAATATTAAACTAGATGAAATTAATCTGATTGGGTTCAACCATTCCTATATCTTGCTTATTTTGAGAAAAATATTTAAGAACATGAAGAATGGTGGTTGGCACATACAAACACAAATGATCACAACAGCCTTCAGTTATGAACTGAGAGCAATGATTTGTCACAAGGGTGTTTGACAGCAAAAAGTTTAATTTTATCATTAAAAATTCAAACTGTAATAGCATTAACTATTAAAGAGAAATCTTTAGCCTTTTAAATGTCATAGGGATGTGTGAGGGCCAAGAGATGATGAAATACAGTCCTGCAGGAGGTTAAATGACTCCAGAAACAACATTTGCTTCTCACGAAAACCCACTTAAAGCAGAAATCAAATCAAACAAACCACCTCCGACAACATAAAGCTGAAGAACTGTGTGACAAAGTTCATATACATAACCTTCTTTTTTCCTTGGTAAGCATGCTGCATTTACACTGTAAATCCTCAGTTAATCATATAGCACATTTCAAAGAACAAGAGCAATGTCCTCCACAAGCATGTGAACATTGGATAGTCCTGAGGGCACAGATTTAAGCAATAGGTAATTGGCAGCAGCAAACCAGGTCCCAGTAGCTGGGCTCATGGTTATAGTTGACTGTTCACTGAATAGGATAACCTTCTTTGTGAAGAGTGCAAGTGTGAGTCAACTATTTAGGCACTATCCTGAATTAATTTATAGTGTGAATCCACTGGCAATGAGTCCATCTACTGCTACATCTGTGTACCTCTACCACTTATGTGCCTCTGTTCCTGCCTGCAAGCAGGCAGAGATCTCCCAAATGCAACTTACCTTTGCAAAACACTAGAGCCCTACCTAGCTCCTCTTCCCCTGCCAACTACTGTTTATTTGCAGCCTGCCAAATACAATTCATATTTGTTTGAGTGTCATGGTTTAACCCCAGCTAGCAACTAAGCACCACGCAGCCGCTCAACTCACTCCCCCACTGGTGGGATGGGGGAGAGAATTGGAAGGGCAAAAGGGGAAAACTCGTGGGTTGAGATAAGAACAGTTTAATAACTAAAAAATAGAACAGTAGTAATAGTAATAACAATAATGATAAAAACAAGTAATAGTACACTAGTAATAAAGCAAGCAATAACTGTACAATTGCTCACCACCCACTGACTGATGCCCAGCATGTCCCCCCAAACAGCGATTGTTGCCCCTCCCCTGGCCAACTCCCCCTGCTCATATACTGAGAATGACATCATATGGTATGGAATAGCCCCTTGGCCAGTCTGGGTCAGCTGTCCTGGCTGTGCCCCCTCCCATCTTCTTGTGCACCCAGCAGAGCATGGGAAGCTGAAGAGTCCTTGACCAGTGTGAGCACCACTTAGCAAGAACCAAAACATCAGTGTATCATCGACATTGTGCTCATCCTGAACACAAAACACAGCCCCATACCTACCAAGAAGAAAATTAACTCTATCCCAGCTGAAACCAGGACACAGATTTTTTGCAAGCACAGTGCTGAAATCTTGTTTTGTTTCTTCTTGGGCCAGGATGGAGAAGTGTTTTCAAGCAATGTAGTGCTCTATTTAGACCGATACCTGTGAGCACTTAAGAGCAGAGGAAGTGGCAGCAGTTGTTGAAGAAAATACCCTAAAAATGCTGGAGGATGTACCCCTCCACCTGGCACTCCTTATTTATGACTACCTACTCATTTCAGGACCAGGGTCTGTATACATCTCTCCTGCAGAGGAGTATACTAACTTATGCCCTCTTCTCACAGCCATTTCACTTTATGTGGCAAATGCCTGTAATTATTATCCAGAGAGCATTAGGATAACTTTCTAGCCAAACAATTAAGGCACTTACCTGTGTGTGAGTGACCCAAGTTTCAGTCCCTGCCCTAGTGAATGTAATTATTCATACAAAATTTTGACTGTGTAGTCTCTGTTCTTGGAGACCTTCAAGATCTGACTGGATAAAGCCCCAAGTAGTTCTGACCTCAGAGCTGACCTTATTTTCAGCAGGAGTTTGGACTAGAGATCTCCTGACATGCCTTTCACCCTCCATTATTCTGTGAATATCAAGTTAAATCTTCTGCTCATTTTGTAACTTTAAAGATAAGATCTATTGGTTATTAGGGCACTCCATCCTGGGAAATTAATAGTGTAAGTTCTTTAAGTAGAAGGAGTCTAATACAGCTTAGCAAAACATAAGCTCTAGGCTATGAAGCAGAAATATGGATGAACACTTTTCTTTCTCCAGCATTTCTGTGACTACCACCCTGGACATCTCATCCTGATAGTTTGGAAAGTATAGTTAAAAGCTTTAACAGAGTTCAGGATTAATAAAAATCACAATTTTCAACCGTTTTACTATTTGCTAGAAGCCTCTGCCCAGTTCTGTCTCATTGAAGCTTCATTGGTCCCATCACCTCTACCGAGGGTGTTGAAGGACCACTTCCCTCCATCAAGAACTTCTGAGACATACAAATATCATTTTCCATTTATTCACTACTCAGAGTTGGAAGCAGTACCAGGGAGGAGGGACCATTAATTTCCTTGAACTGCTGGAGCTCTCTGTACTTGAGGGCCATATTGTACTCCTCATTCCTTTAGTACAAGAGGTCTCTAGCTGAACAAGAATTTTATTTAAGAAATATACTAGGTGCTTATTTCTGATCTCTGCAGGAAAAAATCCTATTTCCTAGAGTAGGACATTTAGGCTCATACTATTTTAGAAGAGCTTATTTAAGGAAAACAGGAGCGTGGGGAAGACATTTAGTGTACTACTGCTTTTTTCCAATTAAATATTGTGAATATCCTTCAGTTAAATGCCTTTTTTCAGTTACATAGCCATGTGGGATGGTGAAAGCAGTAGCAATTCTTAAAGAGCTAGTACTTTCTAAAATGTGTGAAAAGAGAATAAAAGAAAAAATCATTTTTTAATAGATGAAGTTATTTTACAGATGAAACATGACTCCTTACTGAGCTTTTCCTACTTGTACTTTATGTTGGATGCAAGTAACAGAGGTCTTGGGAGTGAACTACTCATTATTAACAGCTTAAATGGGAGTTTAAAGGGCTTTAAAGGGCTTATCTGCAATGAATTATTCAAGAGCTTAATGAATTAACTACTGAACTTTTCATGCTTTTTTACCACCACATTGTTCCACATTGGACCTCCCAGTCAGGTAAAACAAGTTAAAGTATTACTAGTAAAAAGAGTTAGCTATTATGGTAAAATTGGTTTTGATGAGAATATGAAGGGCCAACTTCCTGAAAGCATGGTGTTAGGCCAGGTAAATAAGGGCTAGAGAAGCAAAACTCCCAAGAACTGAAATGTGAATAGTGTTACTCTATGCAAATGCACTAGAGCAATGGGGGAAAAGAGCTGTTACACTGAAAGCAAGAGAAAAAAAAAGAATCTTAAATGCATTATGCTGAGAGGTTTCTTCCCAGCTAAAACACCCTTCAACTTGCTCTCAAAAGCACATATGAAGCAGCTATCAAACAGTGAAATGGGAAGAAACTTGTGATTTATTTTTTTCAGGAAACAGTTAGACTATAAGTAATCATAGACATATTCCAATATGTTTATCAACTGAGTCAAATTAAAATGTAGCAACAATTCACTCTAGTAAGAGCAATATTATACCTGGATATTCACTGGTACTTCCTACCTACTTTTCTGCGAAAGTTCATTACTAGAAAATACCAGTTAGATAACAGCTACTCTAGTTTTTAGAGGCTGTATTCCGCTTGGGGATAGGCATTTCTAAGGTGCTGCCAGCTAGAGAATACAGTAGGTTGAAGGTGCCTGTATTACCTCGCCTTGCTGGTAATGGGCTCCCCCACGTAATGTTGAAGTTGTGTTCCTCAGCTAACACCTAGTCACTATCTCTAGGAGAAAGTTGTTGTTTTGCATTCATCTTGGCCCATTCAACATTTCGTCTGAGGTTGGAGAGTATTTCTTTCAATATGTAAATTCTTACTTTAGAGTAAAAATTTATAGGGATTGTTTCTAGATCTACCGTGCCACTGTCCCCATGTACTTTAAGACCTCTGTGCAAGTGAAAACCCAGGCCCAAGTAGAAGGTAGTTATAATACAATCCAATAGGCACCATCCTTATGCACAGTACTTTTCCTTATGTATATACTCAAAGAGATGCCACACTGTAATAAAAGAGCAAAAAAAGAGAAAGAAAATCTACCTCCTCTATTTACTGATGTAGCAGGGCTTCACACCTCTTATCAACATGCTGGCCATCATTTAAATGCTTTCTTGCAATTTTTTCTCCAAGCTAGAGAAAGGATTTAGAATACTTAGATACAGCAATTACATACTGAAGCAATGACCTGATAATAGAAAATGAGATATTTCCTTAAGTATAACAAACACACTGGCAAATTTGTAGGTTATGAATCCTTTAAATCACTTTTCAGGCAAGCTGTTGATGATACAGAATGCACACAAGTACTGCTGTGTGAGAGGCTTACATTGCAAACACCACAACCGTTTGAACAACTGTGTAGAATATATTCAACTCCTGCTTGCCATCAAAGCATTTTATTAGCAGTGATTTACAATCCTAACTCTTCCCTCCATTGAATGCAACATACTCTATTCCTTAAGCCTTCGTTACTAGCAAGGCAAGCAATTCAGCCACTTTATCAAGAGATAGTAAGTCACAGAAAGGAAGGGAAACATTTCAAGTAGAGACAAACATATCAAGTATTGTGTCCAAAAACGTTCACAGCCAGGTACTTCATATGGGAAAGATGCTCCTGCAAATAGATGATGCAAGATGAATTACGTGCTAAGCATTAAGAAACACTTCTTGTTATCCTTGTATGGCTGACATCATAATACAAAAAGGAACAATTTCCTAGGGGTGGGGCACTATGCCACTGACACTGCAATACAGTCTTTAGACTATTTCAAAAGGTAGGTTTTTTTACTGCTTATGGTTTTACTTTTTAAAAAATATGTATTCAATTAAAAATTGAATTTGCTAAGTTTCGGTGGAGCTACATACACTAAGAGCCTGTAAAAAATTAGGTAGGGTGCTATACAATATTTAATGAACTGGTGAAAAACTTTGCATTAGTGGGCAGGGAGAGGGGATTTTTTTTTTTATAATATCAATTCACTTTCTTGAACTCTGGAATTAAATGGCTTTGAAATGAAATAGTCAAACTGCTTTGATTTTTAACATATGGACTAAAATGGCTTTCATTATAAAGATGATTGCTGTATAATAGTCAAGTAACAATGGAGAAGAGATGAAAGATGAATCATTTAAACAAAATTGGATTGAAAGAGTTACCTTTTAGCAAAACTAAAACCATTGTTCTAGACTGTCTGTCAGTATTTCCATAGCTTTGATCCATATTCTGCAATATGAGAAAACATGATTTGGAGAAACACCCAGCGTCACTATACTCAACAGTTATTTAATTTCTGAAGAATGGTCCTGCTTAAGTGAGTCAGTCTATACTATTGAAGAAATTTATATGTAGCATGCAACACCCAGACCAAAATGATCTGTTACCATGTGTACATAAAGGAAGACAGAGTATATTTAAGTAATAAAATCATACAAGTATCTTATCCAACACACAAATCAAGTGACTGTATGTGGTTTATAACAGATGCACATCTCCTGCTAATATCCATAAAAGCCTCGTTTGTTAGGTGAAAGAGTAATTCTAATAGACACAGCTAAGAGATAAACAGCAAAAATTCAAGTGCCATGTTTATATCACATCTTCAGATACAGCCTGCCTATTATAACTTATCTGTTATGTAACATAAAAGGATTCACTTTCTATATTAATGGCTAAGATTATTTCCCCCCCCAAAGTGATAACATGACATTTGAGCTCTGATTTAATATTTTAGAGCCAGTGCATGCACATACACACAGGAAGCAAAAGGAAAAAAATTATGAGTATATGAAAAAGGTCACAGATAAGTGCAACATACCCTAAAAACCACATCAAGGCTCTTGGTGGTTTTTCCCTCCCCACCCCTGGTAAAATTAAAGTGCAAATTCCATTTATCTTGAGTAAACATAATAAATGGCAAATTAACCCAGTGCCAACACCAAGTTTCAGAGCTAAATGAATGCAGTGATGCAAAGGTTGTATTGCTTTGGAAGACATGGAGACATCTCTGTAGAGAAGACAGAAGGGAAGTCCTCGCTTCATGAAGGGTTTACCATGAAAGCAGATGTGATTTTGGCTTTAGAAATGTCCTATTTAGAGCAGGGAGAACAGGATGTTGAATGTCTCCTCAGAGCTGAGCTTGTTAACTTGTTATAAACAAAATCGACTTCAGTGACCCAGTAGTCACAGCAGAGTAGATTCTCACAACTTGCAAAATTCTACAGAAAGTTTACAGTTTGGGGAAGTGAGAATACTAGAAATTACAAGGTCAAAAGGAGTAGCATTTTTAAAAACACCTGAGCAATAGTACCATTTCCCATGGCAATGGGTTTGTGGAGCATTGCACAGGCTAAATGCAAACAAGTCAGCCCAAGTAACAGGAAAAAAGTTTCAACAGCAGAACCAACTGAATTATTCAAGAGATAGAGCTGGCTGTATGATTTCTATTCTCATGCTGTTAAGAGATATCAAAAGTTTTTGGGACCTGGGCATACCTCTGCAGGCCAGGTCTGAACTACTAGCACTTGAAGTTAGTGGAAGGAGTTTTATCTGCCTCAAAGCCTGAATGCTCAAGTAGACTAGTCCTTTTGCTTTAAAAGGAATTTGCATGCTGGAATTATGGCAGGTTTATGATTTAATCTAATTAACAAGAAGTCTTAAAAAAACAGTATCAGAAAGGCTCTAAACTAACAACACTATACTAAAATAAGAAGCAATTTGAAATACAAACCACTTCAGAATTATTGCTCAGAGCAGCTTTTAAAAAAATCTACAGGAGACTGAAAAAAACCCTAAGTATCTAGTAAGATTTTTAAGGAATCTTCGAAGACTCAGCACTAGATCTGGAAGAATAGACAGTTCTCCTTTCAACAATAAGGTATTTTTACATTAGCATTAAAATCAAGATATTTTATCAGCACCCACCTAATAATGCACTCTAGTGTTTGGATATCTGAACTTGCTTTAAGTATTTTAGGAGTGTCACATCCTAGCAGCTAAACTGTGTCTGCTTTGGTTTTTTGTTTGTTTGTTGCTTTTTTACAGCTTCTCTGTAGACACCAAAAGAGAAATTCCTTATCCCTCCCTCACTTCAGAGGGGGCCAGTAAAATTAAATATACTCAAATACCTTCCTCTAACAAGTGGGGAGATTTAAGGCTGTTCCTGACTTTTAGACCTAGTAACTAAACAAAAGCACAGGGGAGATCCAAGAACTTGGAAGAGAAATCTTCTCTTTGAGGTACTCTAGCAACTTCATGTAGCTGAGGCTGCCGTTCCAGCTTAATGAAGACCATTTACCAGGCAAGGGGAAGGAAAAAGGAGTTTCACACATACTAAACCCTCCCTCCACCATTCCCCACCTCATTTCTAACTCAATGTTAATAGTCCTCAGTTTGGTGCAGACACTTCAACCCCCCCTTGGAGCATGTGGAGACCATGCAGACCATCATCCCTGGCTGCTTCCTTCGCATCCAGGAGGAACAATCAGGAGCAGAACCTGTGAGCACTGGCAACCCAGGGCATTCCTCACATGAGCAGCAAGAGGGACAAGGGTGCAAAGCAATTTGAACTAAGTGGTCTGTGCCTAAATCTGACATTTTTTATCACTGTCACTTGGTCTCTGATAAAATGCTGCAATATATTAGAAATGACACTACCAGCACCATCATATTGCTGCTATTTTTCTTATAAGTGATTGCAATATTGCACAGCATCAAGAAAAAATTTAAGAGTTTTAACTAATTTCAGTTGAAAGAATTAAGAATTGTACATCATGCTATCTGGGAAAGGAGAAATTGGTAAACATACAACTTGTGAGACTTCCAAGCAGAAGAGGAAGCAAGACAACAAGAGAGTGCCTTTATATTACAAAGGTCATAAGCAGAGTTTCATTTTCTGTCACTGTGCTTTCACACAGTCTCTAAAAGCTAAAGAGAAACACAATGCAATAGCTTTTTTAAAAAGGGAAGAGTTTCTCCCTGCAGTCCCATTCAGTTACTTTGATGTTGCATTTGTTTTGAATGGAAATCAGGTATACAAGGCCAGCTATAGATATCTGTTAAAGACAGTTTAAGAAAATCTTAGTGATGCACTTCATTTTTTGATCTTGTCTCCAGCATTGTTAAAAGACAATTTTTGCTTTATCAGAGTAAACTTTTAGTATAGTCACCTTGTCCAGGTTAAAAACAAGCATGGACAAGGTTAATAAAAATCATAGTTATTGGAATTGCTCTGGATTTAGTGGATTTATCACTGGCACCCCCCATCTTCTGCCCCAATGAGACCATCAAAATGCCAATAAAGCTGAGATTAATCACTATGATATCTGATACAACCATGGGCCAAGTGCTGTGGAGAAATCTTTTCTGACAGAAACTCCAGCTGTGCAACTTTCCAGTAAAAGGTAATACAATTTTTACTTCTGAAAAACTACTTGCCTGGACCATGTTTTATGAAGGCCCATTTACAGTGTTATAACACAATAGAAAGGATCTAAAACATGCTGTAAAACAACTTTCATATCAAGTCATTCTTCAGTGCTTTGCTAGTATAAATCAGGCCCAGTATGTAGGAATGAGGTCCACTAAATGTCAAGCACAGCAAAGAGTACTTATCTCCTTTTAAGCAGTGGGATCATAACTATTCCATTATATTTTTCCACTGGACACATTTAGTCGTTAATAGCAATAATTAATACCAACTTTAAAGTTTTTATTGATTAGTGCACCTCTTAAGAGGTATAACCACCACTTAACTTGCAAAGTACTTTACATCTAATAGTTCTCATGGCATATCTTCAAGTAACTCTTACCAAGCTCTCCTGAGGCTTTGATTTTATGCTGAATGACTACATTTGCAAGTGGTCAAATAGTATCAACTTTCAGATTACAAAGGAATTTGGAATTTAAATGAGCTCAAGTTGTCTGAAAGTCCTTAGTTATTTACAGCTAGCAGGTTCCCTTCCTTGCTGAACACATTTAGAAAACAATTTGTTATAATGGTTGTGGGTTCTTTAGAAGAAAAGTTGCTGTTTTGCTTAGAGCTAACCAAAATGGTTTTGATGGTTACTCCAAGGAAAGTAGAGCTTAAGACAATGATGTAGGATTTGTAGACTGACATGGAAAGAACAGGTTTGATCAGATCATAATGACTACTTAGTCACAAAGCTATGACCATGAGATCATAGGTACGTAACATTTGAAGTTGGCGTGTGAGCTCTGCAATGATATACTAGATGAAACTGTGAAGTTATTTCCACTGCTGCATCATACACCATGTTGAGAGGAGCTGTATTGTGGCTGCATGTCATGAAGTCATATTTCACTTAGAATCACTTTACTTCACTGTTTGCAATTCACAGCAAAGTTAAGGTTGAAGTATAACACTGCATATCAGCTAAGAAATAGGTTATTTTTAAAACATACAGAAAGCTACCCTGGAAACAAAGCAAGCTGATTCCCAAACAGCAATTTTTGAGCCCCACTGTGGAGTAAGCATAAGTGAAGTCAATGGTATTACGCTATCCTAACCAATTTAACCAGGCTGTTCATCATCTTAGGTATCAGGAACATCAAAAATAATTTATCATAGACTAGAATTACTGCAGTTACATGCTTTTGTTGCTGTAAAGATGTATTAAATTGATCTGCAGCTCCACAATTAAAACCTAGGCTTTAAAGGACCTGTGAATGTTAGTATATCTTCAAAGCACTCTACAGATCAATCCTTTTCAGCATCACTCCAAGAGTGGAAAGAATTACCTTTATTTGATGGAGGAAACAAGCTGCAGCACAAAGACACAGTGACTCATCTGCCAGTTAAGTGCCTAGATACCATGGGGATGATACAAGAGCAAAGAACAGAGTGTCCAGAGCAGATCACATCATCTGCAGCTAGTTTCTAGTACATTTATCTCATCTCCTTTCTATATATAATCTTTCATGTATTTGTTCTGTTAACCATTTTCCATGCCTGTGCTACGCTGCTCTTCAGTCACTTCCCATAAATGTGCATCTTCCATCTGCTTCCCTCCCTTATATACAACACTTGGTTCCCCTGCTATCCATTATTTGTCTTATATTGGTGGTACCTGACAGCTGCAAACATTTTCAGCTCCCTGTATCCCTCTGAGCTTCCTTTCTCAGTGGATCCAGGGAGCCACGCTCCTTTTCATTTCCAGTAGCTTTTATGAAATCACAGTGGAAGAAGGCTAAACCTTGAAAATGGGCTCTGCAGTTTCTTTGCTCCTGAAGGATGTCTACTTTCCACTAAGCCTATAAGGGCACAAACCTGAAGCAGAGCTCTTCATCAGCTTGTACTGATTTCTCAAAGCTTTCACATACATTAGCAGTCTTCAAAATACTTCATGTAGTCAAGAATTCAACATTTTCTAAGTACTCCTGCTAAACCTACTGTTCATTTCACATAACATTTTTCCTTAGCCACTAAAAATTTACACCATTTATATGCATAGCTCAAATTCTGTACTCAAATACCTAAAAAGTGGCCTCTGTTTAATGGTACAGAGTGACACTGAATACTATCAAAATCAATGAGACCTTCATATGCAAATACTGTGAAGAGCAACCACTAATATTTATTTCTGTTTCCAAGTATGTATTTCAGAGTCTAAATTTAAGTATTCAGGGAAATGGGCTGAATACAGAAGTCAGCTTAGAGAATGTTCACTAAATCCCCTTGTTTCATAGCACCTTACCAAGACCAATCTCGTTGAGCAACTCTAACTGCCACCTATTCTATTAAATCTAGTTGAGATTGCTACCTTTAGGTTAAAGACAGTTTGGAAGAGACTCAGGTGGATTTCCCTGCCCTTTTCAGTTTATGAACAGAAAAAGCCCTTTGTTCTGATGGATAATCAGATCTGAAGTTCCACATAATACGTACCTCCTACACGAAATATACATTAAATGACATTGAACTGCCTTCCACTACCCAGTTCTATATCTACCTAAATTCTATAAAAGCACCCTGACACCCAGAGAATGGAGGGGTAAAAATATACTCAAAATGTTAGTTCCTCCTCCTCAGATGCCTTAGTTCCTTGTCTGCAGAGTACTGTGGTATCAGTAAGATCACAACAAACCTGTTTAGACTTACTGGCTCCTTGTATCTTTTTTGAAGGTCTCTTCCTTCTGGATGTTAAATTCTTTAAAACTCTGCAAGACAGCTTTCTCTCTGTGAGGATAATGTGACCCTAAGGTTTAACTAGCTGGGATGTTACTGTAGCGCATGGTTTTATCTAAAGAGTATTATCTAGACCAACTTGTTTTCCCTTTGATACAATTCAGCAACTCTTTCAGCATATGATTTTAGTCCTGTTTGACTTCAGAAAAACAGTAGATGTACGAAATGTTTATTAACATTCTACAGGTGCTGGTTTTGTACACTTCTTTACTAAACATCCAGTCCAACATTGTCCAGAACAAGCCTATGCAGACCTTTGCTGTGTCCTCACTCATAGGACAGTTCCTAGGATCTGTCAGATTATAATCCAGACAAAGCAACAGATCAAACACTGGACTGAAACAACTAGCCCCCTGTGCTGTATAGATACCTCAGTAAAAGTTAGCAAAGCAACAGAAATTCAGAACAGCTCATGATCTAGATGACAACTGAGAAAGATACATGCAACCAGAAATATATTGTGGCAGCAGCACTATTAACTTGCTCTTAAGCTTTTAAACTTAAAATGGTAGCAACATCCAGCATGATAGCAGGAAAAAAAAATCACTATATGTAGAACAACTGTAAATCCATTCTAAAACACAGCTATTGTATCACCATAAAAATGTCACACCTCTTAATTTTAAAATACTTCGCTGCAGCTTTACATTTCATTACATCGCAGTGAAGAAATCCCCTCCTGCTAATGGTTATTAGTATGTTATTTGGGCAGCTACTAATATAATGGTGTCATGGTTCTTAAATCAGGCTTCTGAAATTATGAACAATGCATAGTGATAACTCTTACACCCTCTCAGCACAGTATCAGGTAGTTACAGAAAAATTCATGGAGGTTAAGTGGCAGTGAAATCACTTATGTATACTAGTCACATATACAACTGTGATTTTAAGATTTCCGTAATCATGAGTGTGTTGTTATAGAGAACATGGACAAAATGCTTGCCTTAGAACAACTTACAGCCAGTGGCCAACAACCAAATTTCACTAAAACCAGGTGAATACTCCACTCTTTTTCCTACTGTTAGGAAGATTTGTCCTCTCACCCTGAAGCATTGATCCCAGTCTGACCCCTGGATAAGGGGAGCCCTTATACAGTTGGCTGACAAACTGCTCCTTTGCAAGGCCTGCAGTGTCATGTCCAGCTTCCACTCCTGGAGCTAACTGGAAAACACTGAATACTCTATTCCCCATCTCAATTTTGCATGCGTATTCTTTAATAAATGCCTGGTTTTAACCTGGTTGCCTGCACTCTGCAGTATTTTTGGTCAGTTGTAGCTCCAATGTTTAAGCATTTGATTGCACTACCTGCAGAAGGAGAGCATGGGATTATCACCCATTGATAAGAAAACAGACCATCATTAAGCACAAGAAAGGATTCAGTCCCAATAGCATTCTGATTGAAGAATAATATTTTCTACGTGGCTAGAGGTGCACAAGACAATTTTCTTTCAGGATAAATTACCAGATTATTTCATTCACATACAGAAGAGATGGGCTAACACCCACACAGAAAGGGAAAGTATCTTCTAAATCATCATAAATAATTTTTCATATGGAGCTAACTTATATGTCATCAACCAAACACTTATTACAGCATGAAACAGATTACTTGCTAACCTTTCTTGGACTCCCCACTAAGACCTGGGGGAGCTCATCCCTCCCTGCTGCAGCCACACATGCCAGTCCTGGCCAGGCCTGTCTGCCACTGACTCAGAGGACGAGCGGGGAGGAAACACCACCCTCAAAGCTGGCACAATTCAATCTGCTCAGCTGATATGGCAGAAAGCCATGGAAGAGAGTTTGTTTTTGCTGGCATTACTACAATATTTCAACATGCTTTAAATTGTTTAAGCATGTTACCTACTGAGGGCAAGTACTAGATATACAGACACAGAAAGTAAAGCCTTTCCAAGAGGAAGGAGAGCCCCACAGTTGATATGTTGACCTGTGACTGCAACTCAGAACTTGTTGAATTTGACTGTACTGATTGAGTTCGACATCATTCTCCTTGCAGACTTCCAAGATGTTTAGGACAAGCTAGAGTTTCAGTTCCTCAGCTCCACTACCATACTCCCCTTTCCTCCTACTCTCTGCCATCTAAGAAAGTTCTCCTACCACTAACATACTTCAACCTTGGCTCATGCCCTACCATAATATACCTGCTAACAGGGGGAATACCCAGCTTCACAGAAAGCAATATGATATGCAGATTTCTTATTTAGCTGATCCTTTACAGCCTCACAGGGGCTACATAATTAATGCACCCCACATTTTGAATTGGCTGGAGCGCAAAGCCTAGAGACACTTTCACAGTGGCCATGCCTTAACTTTATACTCTGTAAAGTACAGAAAACATAATGAATCCATACTGTGAGCTGGCTTGCTAATGTAGCTGTCAGAATAATGATTTTTCACTTATTCATCTTCAGAGCCAGGTAGTTCAAACCTGAGTTAGAAGAACCCACTTGCAATTGATTCTGGTCATCATCACTTTAGGGAGAAGTTCAGCAGAGAAAAAGCATATCACATTTGCATCCTAGGCACAGAACTAATCCTGGATGCCCTAAGTACTTTAATGAAATGATCTGCTCTTTCACAAAGAAATTTGGATCAATGATAATGCTTTTGCCTTAAATGTCTTTTATGCAGATTAGGCAAAGAATCCATTTAGACAGTAATTAATATTTGGATATGTCTGTATACCATAGGATGAGCAAGCTCACAAAGCATTAAATGAATCTTTTCCATCAACCAAGATGGAAAAGCTTTATTAGAATAATTGTGTCAGTTTACACAGTTCATGCAGAATATGTTTGTCATCTGCAAAGACAACTCCCTTCAAAATCTGGGAAAGCATTGATCCCATGTCAATGAAACCCTATGCGGTGACATGGCAGAGGTGCCCATCTCCCCTTGCCCAGTTTGCCCATTCTCCTTTTCAGCATGTGGAGGGAAGCAGAAGTCACCTTCCTTGCTGACACCATGGTATAGGTCTGTGGAGACTGGAAATATGAATTGTATTTGTCTAGGCATTCATTTTGTTGTCAGCCTAAATACTGGTCTTCTAGGAGTTAAAGCTCTTTAGGAGTCACATTTGGTATACCAATATTTTTATAAACTCTAACCTTCCAGCAGCTTATTTTTTTTTTCAGCTCCCAAATTTCTCGCCTCCCGTACCATAATTTTAGTTGCTTTCTGAAGAGTACATCTTAAACTAGCAGTAGTTCCTTAAATATACATAGTATTATTATGTGTAGTAGAAATACATTACAGTAGAAATCCTAGGGAAATGGTACTTGCTGTCTTTTCAGAAAGAAATCTTTGTCATTTGAGACCATACAGATGGCTTCCTGACAGAGAAATCTAGATTAATTTGCTAGTCAGATTAAAAAATTACATCTCTAACTTAACACCAGCAACTTTTCTGTATCTCTTACAAGTTTGATTTTTTGGCATATATTAAAGCTTTCAAGAAAAGCCACTAGAATAACAACTCAAAACCTATTTTGTTTTAATGAAAATTCCAAAATTCTGTCAAAAGGCTTCTCTTTGGCAACAAGCATTAGAGTATTGCACATTAAAGAATTGCTGGTGAACTGGAAGGGAAAATATGTTGCTAAGTATTTAAGAATGAGCAATATTAGTACCTTAACTAAGACCAAAATTATCAATAAGCAGGGGTTTTTTTATACCTTCAAGAAGGACTAGAAATAACATTACCTGTTAGCAAGTCAGTTGTTGCCACTGATGTGTCTGAGAAACAAATAATCGGTTTCAAAGTGGCTGCCTACTGATCAACTTATTCCAAGCTCCACGTACATTCAGTTGAACTGCAGATCTGAATAAGAATCACTTCATCCAAGAGCAGATTCCCTTAAATGCCGGTTCTGTAACACAGTCCAAAAAGTCTTTCTCCATCCTCACCTTGCCAAAAGTGAGATGTCAGATGTCCTCTAAAGCCACCTGTCTCCAAGTCACCTAAAGCACCACTCCAACTCAAAACCAGATTAAGTCTTAAATGCAGGTTGAACTGATAGAAAGCATTTGGTAATCTGCCATCTCAATATCAGTTCATAGGGTTTTTCTTTTCCTATCAGCTCCCTGTTTCTCTTAGGTTGCCTGAAAAGGTTTATATTTAGCACACAACCCCTTTCTACACAGGAATTACAGGAGAGGTTTATGAAGATTGTAAAATTCAGAATTGCAGCCTGTCAGTTTTTCTTCACACAGCTCTGAGCCCAGTTGTGAATTTGTGGAGGTGGGGGTGGATGTATGGGGGAGTTGCAGGCTTCCTTCTCCTTCTTGCTGACGGGAAAAGATAGGCAGCAGAAAAGGAATCAGATTTACAACATTCAGACAGACAGAAAAGGCAACTCTAACATGCATATCACCATGGAGCATAGCAAGCAGAAGGCGATGCCTCTCAGGGAGAGCCTGTACATCAGTGACATCACTCAGCAACCCAAGGGCTGTCTAAAACTACACACAATTTTAAACACCAGTGTTGATGAGTATGAGATGTGCTTATTTTTTTAAAACAAATGGGTCAGAGCCCATCAGCTCATGGATATTTATGATCCATCCAGTCAGGAATTCTGAAAACAGAAGAGCTTCTCCTGAGCACACAAAACAAAGAAACATTTTAAGCATAACATCTAAGTATGTTTCATGAAAGGTTGTACATAATGAACATAAACACATAAAAGAGGCAGTTAAAAAGATGCCTGTTTTTAAAAGCCTAAACAGGTGGTTCTGAAGCATGACAGATTTATATCCTACCTTCACACTGTAACTCCTAGCTCACTCTAATGTACAGGATGACTAGACCCAATGTTTCATTGCATCAGAAGGTCTGATCTGAATTTTAACTACATAATCTCTCTTGTATTTCTTTAATTTAGCAGATAAAGTTGTCCTGCAATCCAGTAGAAGCTGAAGCTAGATATATTCAGAGTATAAATATAGTGTAGTTTTTCTTGAATTTTAGTCACAGTAAGGAAAGTTAGACATTGAACTACCTTACCAAGGGATACAGTGCATTCTTCATTGCCCAGCATCTTGGAGGCCAGAATGTCTTTTTACAGCACTCTATAGCTCCAAGGGCAAGAGGGAAGAGCACAGGGATCAGGTGCTGTTCTCCTTGAACACCAGCAGGATTTTGGCTTCTAAAACCAAGACATGCTCTTTGGGTAGCAAGGCTGGCTGGAGAGAGACAAGATCTACTTAATGAAGTGGGACAAGTGCATCTTCAACAGGCTTTCTAGCTTAGTGGGGAAGGCTTTAAACTAGGTTTACTGGTAGAAGACGACCAGAAACCAAAGAGGGAATAAGAAATAGAGAAAACAGGGGTGTTGGCCACCCAGCAGTATAACAAGGGAAGCTCTTACTCTTCCTGCAAGAGTGATGCAACCAGAGAGCCATCTGAAATCCCTGTACATGACTATGCAGCACATGAAAGAGGATGAGTTAGATCTGCATGAACCTGCAGAGCTAAGATGTAACTGGAATGACATGAAACAGATGGGATAACTCTGACACAGAGCCCTGAAACAGGTGGATACATGCTCTTTAGGAAGAGCAGGCTGGGAAGACAAGGGATTATGCTCAGCATAAATGCTCAATGCATAGAGCTTTGCTACAGGATTGGTGGCAGGGAGCTGGGAGCTTATGGACCAAAGTTAGAGAGGATGCCAAAAGGGGTAGCCATGGTGGAGGTCTCCTACAGACCCCCAGCCAAGACCTCCTTTGAACAAAAGGAAGAAGCCTCATAAAATAGGCCTTGGTTCTCAAGAGTAACTTCAACTACATAATGCTTGTTGAAAGGGCAATATAGCGAGACACAAGCAATCCAGGAGATCTATGGAACATGTCTGGGAAAGTTTATGCTGCAAATGCTAGACAGACAGCTAGAGGTAGTGCTCTGCTGGACCTTCTACTCATGACTAAAGAACTTGCTGGGGATGTTCAGGCAGTGGTAGCCTTTACCACAGTGACCATGACTTGCAGTTTAAGACCCTAAAGGAGTGAGGCAGGCAAGGAGCAAAGACCCTGGCTTTCAGAATACCCTTTTGTTTATACAGGTGGGTGGGACCCTGTGAAGCATTGCCTTGAGATGCAAAATGGCCCAGGAGAGTTGGCTGATCTTCAAGGACAATGTCAAATCTCCAGAGCAGTCTATTCCAGTGTGCTAAAGAGTGAGCAAACAAGCCAGGAGGCCAGCTTGACTTAATAGGAAACTCCTGAGTAACTCAAGTACAAAAAGAATATATGGGAGTTGGAAGCTGAGACAGGGTACCTGGGAAGCCTAGCAAAGCATTGCCTGGGCAAAGATGTAGCTAGAAAAGACAGAGTTGGACTGGAGCTGAAACCAGTGAGGAATGCAAAAGACAAAGGCTAGTGGCAGGATTTTGTGGTGAAAAGTGTTACCCACAGTAGAGAAGGGCCAAATTAGAGACCACTTAATCAACTGGATATACCCAGATCAAAGGGACCAGAAGGGATGCATCTAAAACTGGCTAACATCATTGTAAGGCCACTTTATCATCTTTGAAAAGCCATGGCATTTGGGGGAGGTTCCCAGTGACCAAAGACAGACAAATACCATGCCTTTCTTTAAATAGGGCAAGAAGGAGGCTCCAAGATAGAGACCAGTCAGTCTCACTTCACTCCCTGGGAAGATTTTGGAACAAATCCTTAAAAGCCATTTTCAGTCACTCGAATAAGCCAGTGATTTGAAACAGCCAACATGGATTTAAGTAAGGGGAAATCATACCTGACCAACCTGTGATGAGATGACCAGCTGTGAACCAAGAAAGGGCAGTAAGATATAAGTGGTCTTGAGTTCAGCAAGTCTCCCGTAACAACCTTGTAGCCAAACTGGATGGGATGGATGGAATACAAGATGCATAAAACCTGGCTGCACTGGCAGCTTCAAAGTGTAATGATCAACAGTTGAAAGCTGCACTTGAAGACAGTTAATTACCATTGGTGCTCCTCAGAGGTCAATGCTGGGATTGATGCAGTTCAGCATTTTCACTGATGTCCTCAGCAATGGGATGGAAGGCACCTTCAGCAAGTTCAGAGATTAGGTGTAACTGGGTACATGATTGATGCAGTGAGGGATAGGCTGCCGTTCAGAGGGAACCTAAAAAGCTGGAGGAGTAGCAGAAACCTCATGAAGTTCAAAGACTACGCAAAGTGTTTCACATGATAGAATGACCCCATTTAAAAATAAAATTAAAAACAAAAACCAATTAAAAAAGGGAAGACTCCCTGCAACAATTACCTTGCTGTAAGAAATAAATGGAAGTGGAGGAGTTTAATACCACTTTTGCTCTACAGCTGCCAAAGTAGGGTAGCTTTACAGTTGGCTGATTCAACAGTTTTTTGTGGGAGAGGCTACATTAAGGAAACCGCCACTGCAGTGAATGCTTATGGTAACCGCATTGCAATAGGTCCTGCAGGTTGCTGTGGGAAGCTGCTGCTTTGCACTGCAGTCCATGGCAAACTATCACAACTGATCCCACATATCAAGACAAGATAAATCTAGACCAAAAGTCACTTTTTCCATTGCCATTTACCTTGGAGCCCTTTTCAGTATAAATGCCTGTTGAAGAGGACCACACTGCCAATGCAGTAAGGAATGCATCTCCCAAAATTGTTCCCTTCACATGAGTAAATATTTTTGTCAGTATCTGCTAGATGCAAATATTGTTTCACAATGTTTCCAAGCTTGAAGTCACCTAACTGTAGATTGCTTTAACTTAAGGCCATTGCCCTACCGATGGCAAGTACTCCATTCTTCCAACTCTTACTTATTCTTTCCTTGTAACTCTAGAGCCTAGACAGGAATTCCTATAGTCATGTCACTTTTGTATAGTCTTTCATTTTCTACATGCTACCATGCATAGAAATCCTTTCCCCTGTCATTTTCAAGCCATTAAACTGCCACTACAGTGATTCAAAATATTGCTTTACAATCCTGTTAAAGGATTATGCAAAAGCCTTTTGGCAATGCTATAAGGACAATACATTAGGCTGTGATATGAATGTGTATATATGTGCAGGGGAAAAGGGGAGAGCAAAGCAGAAGGAAGATTTTTATGAAATTGCCTGATGCTAAACATGAAAGAGGAAAAGCTGTCATTCTCAAAGCCTAAGCAGACGGTCAGCATAATAAACACACATGAATGAAACTGCTCTCAACTGAAAGTGGAGGGTCTTCAGTCTTACAGTGTGTGGTCCCATTAGTTTCAGTGGTTCCTCCTACCTGCAAGCTGCGTCACAGAACTGGTAGCCTCATTTATCCCAGCACAAAGAATTGTTAAAGGGCAAGATTTAAAATGATAAAGCTGAAAAAAAATGCGTAGTCTATTTTCAACCTAACCACTCTGTAGCTTACATGTGGCCAAGGCATTTGAAGTAAATGACATGAACAAAAGGAGGAAAGAAAGGGCTGTTGAGAAATACTTACATTAGGAACAGAGTTTAAAAAATAAAAAATTCACTTCTAAGTGCAGGTCTCAGAAGTATCTCCATAGCTCAAATCTAGTGAGTGAAACTTTGCTTGGCAAGTGAACATTTATATCATAAACCACTATAATTGCCTTCCTCATCAGGAATACATTTTTATGTCTAGGTTAGTGGAAGTTGCACTTTTTTGGTATGATTTTGAAAGCCACAGCAAAGGTCTACCTCATCACTGTGTTCTTTAATATTTGTAACTGAGGAATTAAATAAGAGCAATACTGAAGAAACATAGTTGTGAATTATACCTCTAAGCCAATGTTTTCCCTATACAAGGAAAAATATACTAGATCTATATGCATCTTCCTGCATGTATCTAGCTTTATGGAACCTACATGTAACATGGAAGATCTTCTCCCTTGCTATAAAAGGTTTATGAACCAACTACTGCTTTTAGCCAAGTTTCTCTATATTCAGGCTGCTGGTTCATAGGACAATAAATCCATTTTCAGCACCTATTCCCAAACCTGAAGTGCCAGGACCAGCTAAAGCAAACCAACAGAAACTCAGTTTGCCAAGGCCAATCTGACTGTAAATTTTTGAATGGCTGTATCTTTGCCCCCTCAAACTTTTTGCTGTAGCCAGTGTTGCAAGAAATGCAGATTCAGTTAAAATTCAGGTTACTATAACACCCCTGATCTAGACCAAATGCATACTTCCATACTATATAGAGAACCCAGATCTGGTATCAGTGAATATGTATCCCCAGACAATATTTTCAAGTTAAGTGCAAACCTGTCTTAGTTCATAAGGGATACTTTCCCTGAAAGTACTGCTTCTATTTGCAAACATTTATAATACCTACAGTCTCCGACTATAACAGCTATAGACACAAGCTGCTAAGAGATGTTCTCATAAAGTGAGAAGTTCTGGCACATCATGCATATGCAAGTACTCACTTTAGTTAGTAGTTTACTTTTCTCTTTATGGTTTTAAACTTGAGCTCTGCACTAACTGAGTACGTTCACAGCTCACCTCTGCATTGTTATCTGCAAGACACCAGCTTACAATGAATAGCAAGCCAGGTGGCAAACTGTGACAGCATATGGCCCCTATTCTTTCCCTAATCCTTAGGGAATCATTTTGTTCTTGCCACTTATCACCATGAGCTACACTTCCACCCCTCCCAACACAGCAACAAGACTGTATCAGTCTCATTCCAGCTTCTCTGCTATATGTGCATTTGCATACATGAACTGTCCTTATAACCTCTGGGCCAAACCTCTTTTGTTCTAATGAGAAGAACCTAGCTAGATTTAGCCACTAACTAACCAGCAGAGCAGCTAAACCAGGAAAGTTACTCTATCATTCAAAACTGGATCTGATTTTCTAAGCAATATTCTCTAGTATGGACACAATTTTGCAAAGCTTGATGAGTCAGGGATCCTTTGAAAAAGTTCTGTCACCTGTGATACATAGGAATTCAGACTAGAGAAGGGTCCTCCAAACAAAAATCCAGATGAACAAATTCTTAGCACTGCTATCAAAAAGCTAGTTTTGGTCATTTTACTCATATCACATAGCAAAATTGGGGCTTGTACTCCGGAGCTTTTCAGTACTAATTAAAACAAGACTCAAATACCATTGTTTGCCTTTGTCTTGGTCTAACACAACACAAGACTCATTATTCCTGCTTTTTCTTTTAAGAAGCTTGTCAACTCTCCAACTGTTTGCCCCAACATCTAAAAGGAACTAAGATGTTAAAGATGTTGCTTGATGGCAAGGTTGAAATAGCTAGTAGAAGGGGACTTGTTCTGTTAGACTTGTTAAATGCAGCTTATAACTACAACAGGGTTAATTCCTTTATCAACAACCAAGAATTTTAATGCTTTTGGAAAAATATGCAAACTGGTTTAGATAGTTTTCAGTAAGAATACACAGATAAGTTAGATGCTCAAATTTTTTTTCCATCTCAGACCACATAATTCAAGATGGTCAGGAAGGACAAGGGGGGTAAATCTAATTTTTATGGAGGACACTTGCATACAGCTGTCTTCTTTTAAAAGATCTTTTCATTAAAAAGGATAATGAGTTTCAGAATGAAATGTCTTCACAGCTTTTAATAAGGAACAACTGCTCTTACTTGAAATGCAGTTGTACACTATTCCTCTTCAGCAGAGAAGTAGAAGAAATCCACTACTTTGAAGTTCCCCTTTTATTTTGTCTTCCAATGAATTAACTTCCATTCATGTCCAGAACTGAGTGAACCAGCCAGGAAATCACTTGCCTTCCTACCCAAGCTAAGTTTCAAAACCATACTCAGTCTGACTCCCTGAAGGGACCATTAAATCCACCCTTCCATATCCAAAAGGTCTAGGCATTTTATACTGACCTGAGAATACCTGTCAAGAATAATGTACGGCTTTATGTCCCCTGGAAACAAACTGTATAAACTTGCAGGAAATATACCTTAAATTATAGCTGATAATAATGGTCTGATAAAGGTACTGTACTGGGACAATCAAGGTTCATTTTCTAATTCTTGACAGGGTCCCAGCTAGACTTTGAACAAATTGTTTTCTGTTGCAATTCTTTTATAGGAAGGCATATAAAATCCACCCTTGACCTGCCCTCTTGTACTGTCCATGAGACCTTCCAGGACTGTCTAAAGTTTTGTCATGCTATTGTAATAAAAACAAATAGCAAAGTGTGGGAGATCTGGCCTTTCTGGTTTAAAGCAAATGTATCAATAGGAGATGAACCTTCCATTCATTTAAAGAGGATACTTCCAAGTTTGTTTTTGGCTGCTCAGAAGGTGACAGGGTCTGTGTGAAGACTTAAGATGGGTACTCTCGTTCCCTTGGAAACATTTTTGCACCGAGTAGAACCATGCACAAAAATGAAAATTCAGACCAAAATAATCTTTCAAATATAACTTTTATGGCATTCAATAGGAAGGGAAAAAATAATTCATGTTTTGTCCATGCAGTATCATTTGTGATGCTTTCATTAAAACTATAAAACTGAAAGTCTTACTTTCTATATGTATACAACCAGCATTTCTTCTAAGAGTCACTTTCAAATTAAATACACTGTCCTGGCTGTCACTTCTAGCTATTTAATCAGAAAGAGGTTTCCTAGGAACATAAAACAGGAGGCTATTAAGTTAAATTAGAGCCTGTATTTACAAGCATCCCCTTAAGCAAGCAGATTTTCTGCAGCATATATATTCCAAAGGGCTGTTCAGTTGTGGCATCTGAATAAATGAGACTGCTAATGGATGAAGTGCACAGTATTAATCCCACTTCAAGACACCCTACTCCCTCTTCAGCAACACAAGTGTTACAGGTTGATCAGCAGTATAACTAAAGTGCCTAGGGACAGCTGCACTAGCACTTTCCATTTTCTTTCCTCTTATCCCTCTCATCCAATTCTAGCTACAAAACGAATGCATTTTTAAACACAGCTTGAGGCACCAGAGGCAACAGCTCCTTCCTACATCCATCGGTCTTGTAGTTAGGACACTCACTCCAGACCACCTCACTGCCTTCTCAGGAGAAGGAAGGGGAATCAAAGCATTTCCAGTTGCCTCTGGAAGAAGAGGGGAGGGTTTCTCTTTTCCCAGTGAGGCAGTTCCACCACAGAAACTGTAGAAGGATTAACAGGACCCAGGACCTACAGGTTCAAGTATTGAGCCCCATCATTGTTTGCTATCTCTCAGCAAATCTGATTTAAAAATGCACTTGCTTTCCACATTGAACTAACCCATGACAGATTTAAAGACAATTTGAAGACTCCAAAGTAATTGGCTGCAGCAAAGGAAAATCTCAGAGATAAATCAGCTATTGAAATTATATTCCTAATTTTTCATGAAAAAGTCTTGCCAAAAAGAATGATACTCCATATTGTCTTATTTTCAGTTCTACTCTTTCCCACCAAAACTATCCTTCACTTCATGAATTATCCTCACAGTATTCTATCAGATAAAACAATAGAGGAAGATAATCTGTTTAAAACTAGATACTTGCAGTAATTTCTTTTTCAGATTCTATTATATTCTACATACACTATGGAATATACAAGTAGAAAGTGCAAATAGAGTATCTGTTTTAAGATAAACATCTAGCATATAAAAAGTCTCTTAAATATGAAAATTTCATAAAAATACAGACAGGTAACATGTTAAGGATTTCATACCATCCAGTTTAACTCTCAGGGGCAGATGAGAGAATAACACCATTCATGATCTGCAGGCTAACATTATCTGTAGATCTCAAGATATAGAAGGGAGTAGTAAAGCAGGAAAAGTCTACACAGATCTCATTCCCATGTTAATGGTGAAGCAAAGACAAGCCTACCTTGTGATGGGGAGGCACTATCACATTGGCTACTGTTGGGGAGCTGAGGGAAAAGGGGGTGCTTAAATGCCTTTCCTGCCAACCCACCCCTCTTCCTCCTGACCTGCCAGCTGACTCCATGCCAGACATTGTTCTTCCAGAGGTGTCTCAGGTTTCTCTTTCCTTTTGTTGCTTCAGGGTTTTACATGAATGTTTTGAACATTTTGATTTATTTTCATCACATTAAAGGGCATATGGTATTGGGTCACTTGAGCACACTGTTAAGAGAACAACTGTTTTCAGAGAAGAGGGTCTGTTGTCAAATTGGCAGGCAGATATTTAATTCCCAAAGTCCAGGGACAGTTATTCAGTATTTATGGCCATTCTTGTAATACACAGCCTAGGAATGATTTAGCAGAGCCTGAATCCCCAGTTTGCCTGTTGTATCCGATAGCTGGAGGACAGATACAAGGGAAGATGTATAATTAGCAGCTGGGTCTGATACCCCAAAGATTCCTCACTCATATGGGCCTGCACATTGCTGCAGGTAAGATCTGTGCTGGCAGCACAGTGGCATGAAGATGTCAGCCCTGCTGAGAAGCTGCTAGCCTGCTGTTAGGCCTGTGAGAAACATGCCACATTTGACTGAACCAAAAGTCACTTTTTGTAGCAAACATGGAAATTAAGAGCTCAGCAGTTCCAGTATTCTCATAACACAAAGCCTTTAGTATAATCTTTGCTTACATTCAGCAGCTGCCCAGTTAATACACCTATGAAGCTATACATTCAAAGTACAGGCCACAGCCCTGTATCCCTTACCTTCTGGGTTACAACACCCCAAGCTTCTTGCATGCTCCTATATCATATCAATTGAATGTTCAGATGTCCACAGGTCCTGATGGGATTCATGCCAGAGTACTGAAGAAGCTAGCAGATATTACATCAGGACCCCTCTCAATTGTCTACCAAAGGTCTTGGGAGCCTGGAGAGGTCCTTGCTGACTGGAAGCTCACCAACATTATTTCAATTTACAACAAGGGCATGAGGGAAGACCCAGGAAAATACAGACCCATTAGACTAACAGTACCTGGAAAAGTTATGGATAAATGCCTTTCAATAGCACCCAGTATGATTTTAAAGGACAATGCAATCATCAGGCACAGCCAACAGCAGTTCACAAAGGAAGAGTCCTAACTAATTTCATATTTCTACAAGGTCACCCACCTAGCAGATGAAGAGAAGGCAGTTCTCTGGATTTTAGTAAGGCTTTTGGTAACTGTCCCTCACAGTACCCTTCTGGACAAGTTGTCTGAGATGAGCAGGTACATGGTATGCTGAGTGAAGATCTGGCTGAACAGCAGGGCTCAAAGGGTTGCAGTGAATTGTGCTACATCTGGCTGGCAGCTTGTCACTAGCAGCATTCCTCAGGGCTCAATTCTAGAGACAATTCTGTTCAATACAGCAATAGGATGGAAGCCCTTACAGGTAAGCCCACATAGCCTATGGGCTGGGAACCAAAACAGTACATTGTTTCAATAAATATTGAGAGAATTTTTACATATCAAGACTACTCCCTCAGTGGATACCAAGGGATGATCTACCACAACCTGCATTACAGCCCAGTGGATGCCACTGCTCAACCCCCTGCTCCCAGTCAGGCAGAAAATAGAGCTGAACTTAACCTTCGCACAATGTGGGACAGCCTCCTGAAATGGGAGCACTATTGTACTTCCTTTTGATAAGGACACTGAAATGGGAAACAAAAGACTTCCCTTATGCTCAGGTACCAAAGGTTGAACATTAGGTTCAACCAAGAGGCATTTTTCAGCTTTTCTCTTCCATAAGAAAACAAGCATACTTGCAAATGAGCTCAAAAAACCCAGTTTGATCTAAAGTATTATTTGTCCAGGTATTTTGAGCTGGTCTTACATCAATTATCCTGACTTGCACATTAGGACAAGGTGTTCAGATGAGAGACAGAAGCAGAAGTGAACACTTGCTTTCTTCAATTGACTGCCTCCAAGTGTTTTATATTTACTCTCTCTTTGATTGGCATTTATACAAGTTTCAGGCATAAATGTGTGGAGAAACAAAACCTCAGCATGCCAGAAACATTAAAATTTGTTCCTGATCACCATTCTTAATATGTTCTTAAGAAGTTCTTAACATGTACAGATGTAAAGAGTTTATTTCCCCCATCAATGTGTTATATTTATAGCTCTAACATTCATAGATAAGCAGTGAAACCCCAGTATAATTTCTCTTATTGGGCTATATTGTACACTTCTATACTGAAAGAGAGCTTGCTTGCCTATATGCCAGTTTTAGCTTTTGACCAGCATCAACCCACTCATGGCTGTATTCTCAGTGTTCTTGCCTGTATCAAGACTGATGGTAGCTTTAATACCAGGTTTAAGGTAAGCTAGAAACAAGAATGTCATGAAATCCAGATTAAGCAAGTAGTATATGCTGCAATGGTCACTGCCTTCTGTCAGTGCTCAGGACTGGTGAAGATGTTATTTCTGTTCCTGTGTCCACAAAACAGTGTGCCATCTACATTTACTGCATTCCTACTAATGGTATCTATGCACTTAAAATATACTGCTTAATTTATAAAGGTTGCTTCATGATTTGGTAGAAAGAAAATATATATATTTAACTGGTTGGCACACATTATCTGTTAAGACAGGTTGAAAAAGGTTTTACTATGCCTGCTGTAGGGCTGTGCCTGTACTTCCTGGCTTATGGAAGGAGTTAAAGAGATCAAGCAACAAAATGTGGCGACACTGCCAGTATTTAGAGGTGATGGCAGGCTTTAGGGATGAACCAACTGAACTTGTTCAGTCTGCATTTTAAGATAACTCATGGGACAGCTGAAATTTACTGTTGGGCTTTTTGATATTTTAAATTGTAAGATGACATTGATAATACCTTTTCCAAGAACTCAGAACATAACACACACTAAGCCTCAAACAAGTTTCCTGAACAGTAGAGCTGGCAAAGTTCTTATGAAACTTTTTCCCCAAAATATATATAGCTATGCAAGTGTAGTTCAAAAATCAAAACCAACAAGGAAGGGAAGAAATATGACTTTGCCAGCTCTATGAGGAGTGAGCAGCTGTTCTCTAAATACAGGGTTATGCTTACTCCAGAGGTGGAGAACTAGAATCCGCTAACTTGCAGGGCACAGAGCAACTTTGCCTTAAGTGTTAAAAATGATCGTCCACTAAACTGAACAGAAGTTTGGGAAGAATGTCCTTCACATTTTTTGATTTTCAAAATTGCAACAGCAGTTCTTACACATTCTCATGTAATTTCCACAAGAGCTCTGTGTAAGTCACTGGAATATCCACATCACACTCTTCCGTTTACATCACCAAATTCATTATTTCTCCTGATTTAAACAGAGCCAATAACCTGCCATTGCTACCTGCCAAGTCCATTGACTCTCCTGGTCTAAAAGGCTGTGAATCATTCTAGACAAATTAAGTCCTATATCCTCCTTCATAATAGAAACTCTTCAGGCTTACTGAACTTCCATGGGCTTCACTTGCTGTACAGTATATGGCACAGATATCTTGGAACATCATTTAATCACCATAAAGATAACCTCTCACAAATGAAAAGATTTAGACTCAAAATGTAAGTTATATCTCCAGATCAAAAGAGGTTCTAAAGATGCCAATTACGTTCACAGAATGATGAAACACCAAAGCTACAATTATATATCCAGCCATAGCTCTGGTCATGACTGAGTATTTTTTCAAATGATCTCTTGGAAGACACCACACCATTCTCTGCTTAAAAGGAAGAGAGCTTTATCTGCTCTTTCAGGTAAAGATCTATCAGGATGGCAGCATCCATGGTGGACATCACTCACCCAACAGGTTTCAAGGCTTGTGGGACAAAGTTTCTTAACACAGAGGTACACAAATTACTCTTCTCTCAATAGGTCAGGAGAGGCTTAGTTCAATCTCTAAAGGAGCTGAAAGCCCTCCAAGCCACACTTTTTGTAGGTTATTAGCTTCAGCCAGTCTTGCCCTATGCCATATATAAAAAAGTCAATGTGAAATCTCCACCTGACTTTCAGCAGGGCATCAATGCCAAAAGCTTAACCCTACACTTAATTTGCACTTCTGCTGCTGCATGTCCAAGTTTCTGGCCTGAAGACACCTTGCTAGAAGAGGATATTGTTTACTTAGACAGACTCGCATAATAAATCTAATATCAAACTTCCAAATACAAGTTCCTCACCACTGATCTGTAAAACTATAAAAGCCTACAAACAGCTACAATCTCTTGTGCTATCTTGCCAGTCCCCCTACCTTTCTGTTTCAGAAATAGTTTTCTCCTTGTCTGTTATACATATATTTAGCCAGTGTTTCCTTTCTGTCACACCCTGTGGCAATAGATCTTACCCATTTACTATCAAACCAAGTATAAAATATTAATATCTTATTAAAGATTTGAGTCAGACATGTGTTCTGCTTCCTTTCATTGAAGGGATTGGTGGAAAAGGGTATTTTGTTTTTTCAGTACCAATATCCACAGGGTATAAAGCAGTACAGACGTCCTCTGCTTTCCACCGCTGACAATTATAGTTAGTCAATCTTACTTTCATTTCATGTTCAGAGATTGAGTATTTGTCTGGAAAGGGCCTTGAATTGTAAAGATTCAAGGGATTCTTTTTCCCTGCTGGACAGAAGTAATGGGGTCTTCCCAGCTTTCAAGGTTCTTTACTAGTTCAGGGAATTAATTGATAAATAAGCATAAAGCAAACCTTGAACTGGGCCATGTAGTGCTGTGGGTAGGACAGGTATTCTTTGCTCTCACAGGTTTTCTTGTGGGGAGAAAGGTGGCGATCAGGAGATAATTGCAGTATGATGGTACAGTATTCATACACAGCAGGGATCCTTTGGACTAGGGCTGCCAAAACCAGAAAGGCAAGACTTTCAGCTTTCCCTCCCCTGCAAGGACCTTTGCTAGTTGTGCCATTCTTAGCTTTTCCTTGGAGCATAGGGAAGGGAAGGGAAGCAGTGAGTACAATACAAGCCAAACAAAATTAATCCTTTTCCTTCTCCTAGGGCTGCTGAGGATGGAGGCTTTTAGCTGCTGCATTCAGAGATAATACTTATCCATCCTCTTTCCCATTTTTACCCTGTTAGGCAAGCTTCAGAGGAAAAAAGTTGTGATTTTCCAGATTTCTCTTTAGTCTGAGGTAGGAGTAGGAACTACATTCCTTTCAGGGTAATTCAGAACCTGCAACAGCAAAGAAAGCATCCCCTCAATAAGAACAGAGCTAAAACCAAATACAGGCTAATGAAAAGAATACAGGTAGGCAATCAATAGATACCAGACAGGTTGTATCATAAGATCTGTTTACCTAAAACCTTAATATTGCAACATCTGTCTACAAACCCTCCTTCTGTAACCCTAGAGAAGGAAATTAAATAGGCTGGCCTGAAGCACAGCATTGACAGGAAGCAAAATGCAAATGCCCTCAGTTGCTTCCATATCTGGAACCTAGTTAAGAGCGCAAGGTGCTTCAGTTCTTTTTAGTAAAAAGGCCACGCATGCAGGGGAATTGCTTATAGCCAGTTCATCTGAGTCAGAGTGAGCCACTAGATAAAGTTACAGTTTTTCTGTAGAAGGGGAAAGGGCAGCTATTTGAAGTAAAGCCTTAGGGGTTTGTGTGTTTGTTTTTACTTCTGACCCAAAAGGGCAGTCACATCTTAATAAGCCTCTAGCAGGATATAACAAGTGTTAAGAAGTGTGTAGCTTGTGTTGATGCATGTGTGCAAGACATGAAAATAACCAGTGTTTGGTGAACAGCTTCTGTGTGACAAAGGCAGACAGCAGAAGTGAATGAGTACAAGTGATGTCTATCCCTTGTGATCTTACCATAGCACATATATACACACACACAAAGCTGAAAAAGAAGTCTCCACCTGTGACAGTTTAGGCCTACATGAGTCTTTAGAAGACAGTCAACAAGCCCTTATGCATGGAAATACACAACTCAGCAGGAAGGATCCCTTGCTTATAGCCACAGTTTTGCAAACACATCTGCAAGGAAGTAATCTTATTTGATTTCAAGGGTACTTCTGAAGGCAGGACAGATACAGACTACGTGCACACACCTGGGCACTCATCCTGAACAACCTTAGGTACATATTTAATTCCCTGTCTTAACACAGCCAAGGACAGTATTCCTTCTCAACAGGCTGTTTCCAATTTTGCTTTAGAGGATTCCCAGGAAATACACAAAAACTGAGCACAATATTCAGGCATCGTAGCAAGGAGACATATGGAGAGAAGGGGTGTTACTTTAGAAGCTGCTTTAACCAGACAAATATGGCAGCTGCTTTAAAACAGTTCACAGGTTCTAAGAGCTGCAAATAGTCTTGAGATACAACTCTTAAAGGGAGCATGAGCAGGTGGCCAAGGTTCAGCAAAAACTGCATTTGATCCTTCAGTATGTATCACTTGCTTATTTCCATGGATGTGAATACTAAAACATGGACAGTATTACAAATAATTGAAAGTGCAACACATTCATAGTTTTTCTGTATCTGGAGTCAGAGTTCCAAGAATTAGGCTTGAATTAGTCAAAAGAAAAAAATTAACCATTTATACATTTTACGAGACTACTGACATGTAGACAGTTCTTAGAGTTCTGCAGAAAGAAAAATCTCTACATGATGGATGGCAGCCATTATCACCTAACATGCTTCTGCAAGGCACTTTACTGAGCATGGTACAGGGATATAAATAAAATGGGGACTAAATGTAAGTAGATACAAAACCTGCAGGTACAGACAAATTAAGGCCACGGACACTACTCTTGGCCACAGAATGCCCAGGGATTTAGTAACAGTAGATACATGCAGTTTCTACATGTACTAGTGAGTAGGGATGAGAGCTCCATCTTGTAATTCCAGTAAACAAAGACACTCATTTGATGTGTGCTACTGCAAAACCCCCAAAGTGTCAGAAGTGGCAGGAAATTAAACAGCCTAGCAGGGCACACAAGATAATAGCAGAAACAGACAAGTAGTATAATTTTAAAGTATAACCTAAAATAGTCCAGTGAGAGTAGTCCAAAAGGACTAGTAATCTATAGCAAGAGGGAGGTGCTCTGTTCAGAAAAGGAATCCCAAGAACAAAGTTACCCATTTCTTCACTGCAATGAAAAAGGACACCCCAGAACTTGAAACAAGAGCCCATTGCTGCATATTAAACCAGCCAGAGAACGACTATTTCTGATAGCTGGGTAAACCTAAGTGAAAAGTTTCAATGACTATTAAATACCAAAGTGCAGATGACCACATTATCAGGGTGAGAGGTGTTTTGAGACGCTTGTAGTAAGATAACACTTGCAGGAACATTATGGCACACAGTGGCTGTCTGAGAAGACATGGCCATCTTCTGCCCCAATAACAGGCAGCCAAAGAGGGAGTGCACCTATGCCTCAATTTTGGCCTAGGCATAGTTGCAGTATTTGTTTCAATGTTCCAAACCATGCTATGAATGAGGTGGATGAAATGTAGCACTATCTGCTTTTATTCTACTTTGGGATGGTTACCTTTAGACAGACAACTACTGATGCTAAATTCCGCAGCCACTGCTCCTCACACCACTCAAGCTTGCCTGTCGTGGCCTTTGTGTTAGCAGTGTGACTGAGACAGATATAGATGTCCCCTCCCTGTGAAGCTTTCCCTTACTGATCATGAACATCCATCCTTGTTCCCCTCAGAGTATGTTAATCTGACTGTAGCTGCACACTCAGATTCAGACACCTCATTACAATCCATCAGGGAACACAAAAATGACAACCCACATCTTCTAAGAGAGGGTTCAGTTTAGAAAGTGAAGTAGTTGTGATGTTTGCATCAGAGGGCTCTCAGATGGGGATTACTTCACCACTGTCCTTCCCATTTGACTCTCAGTAGTTTGCTCCCACTGCTTCAGAGAGTCCTCATCTTCTCATGAAATAGCTGCTGTAGTGTCATAAATTACCATGCTACGGGGAAAATGAAGTCATGGCAAATTTACCTGCAGACCAGCTGTAAACTACAGTAGTTCAGCAGCTGTGCCTGCAGAGGGGGCAGGAATTTTTTTTAAAGAAGGGGAGAACAGCAATTCATCTTAAGAGGGTATACCTGCCTTTATTAATAGGCCAAGAGTCAGGAGAAACAGGATTAGGCAAAAATTCCCTTTTGTCCCCTTAAAGTAAATTCTGCAAATATAATGATGCAATTATGAAGCATTATTATTCAAATACATGAGATAGATAATAAATTGGATACTGTAGGCATCCTGAAAATAGCACAGGAGTTAAATGCTATTTATAAGTCACTGAGTCTTATGTCTTACATCTTGAAATTGACAAAATGGAGAAAATCCAATTGTTGGTAAGAGCTGGTAATTATTCCACATGAGATGGAGATCCAAGCCCCAGATGGTTCTCTAGATTCGTGTGAAACTGAAGGCTGTTTTTCATTCAAGAAAGAGCTTTCAGTGGCAATGCTTACTGAAGTTATTCCCACTCCATGCATCTTACTTGTACCCCTTGGCACAACACAGCACCTGCCTTAGCTTGAGCAGCCACATTGTGAACAGGGTCAAGGAACTGATCCAGAAAAACAAACAGACAAATGTCAAAACATTATTGCTGATACCAACTTTAAGTACAGTCACTGAACACCCTCCAGTTTTGGAGAATCAGGCTGTAAACTGTGATAGTCAAGCCTATCAACACAACCAGACAACTCAAAATCACAATATTTTACAAGAGGATAGTCCTCAAATACCCTTTTTCACTTGAAGTAAGGTTATAAGTTAAATTCTAGCCTGATCCAGACCAGTGGGAAATATCCTCTGACTTCAGAGCCAAGAGTTCGCCTGAACATTTACAGGAACCATTTGTAGTACATCAGAAGTAGATCCACATGGATTCCCTCCTCAGCTTTGAAGGAAACTCAGAAGCATCCAGAAACCCAGAGGGGAATAAAACAAAAGGAAGTTCTGAAAGTTCGTATTTCAACATTCTGAAATCATTCAGTTAATGATTCATAGACATTTCCTAAGCACATTGATGTAGTTTTGTTTAGGTTCTTGCTTTCCCAAAAGGATATTTGGGCACAATTGTCAATCACACAAAGTTTCAGCTTAGAGAGAACAGGAAGAGTTTGCAAGAAAATTCTTTAAACTCTAATCAGAAGACAGTAACTTCAGAAAAATATTCAGATTACCACAGAAGATAACTTATTAAAAACTTCCTTGTCACTTCCCATAATAAAGCTTCCTTAGACACCATGCTTTAAGGAACCTTAACTAACTTGCAACTACAGTAGCTTGGATGAACAATTTCCAAATCACATATTTTTCTATAAAAAAATTAGTATTAGGTTTCTGGGGTTTCTCCAGTTTGAATATGCATTGTAAAGCTGTTGGTTAAACAGTATTTTGAAAGATTATGACATGCTGTGTACTACAAGCTGGAACAAATAGACCTAGACATTAAGATCATTTTCCATCTAGCCAAGAGCCAAGCTAACATTCCTGCTTTTACATTTTGGCTTAATTCATACTCCCCAGCAGCAGGTGCTTTAATAGTGAAGTCAACTTTTGCCGACTTCATGAAATTTAAGCCACTGAAATATAGGCTTACTAAACCAGCAAATAGTCAAAGAAATCTGACAAACAGAAAACTTGAAGCAAAAAACCACCAAAGGAGCTAGTTCACTGCTTCTAGCTAAGCCACCAGGGTGGCGATATCTCTGCCCATGACTCCAGGGAAGTGCTTCAGAGCACCCGGATTAGGCCCAAAGATCCTACCTGTGCACCCTGAGCCACCCAGTACCTTATATGTTAATAGGAGACACAATAGGCTCCTCTGTTCAAGATTTGGAGCAGAGGTTTTTGAAATGCCCCAGTGACAAAGGTTCATTTGCCCCCACAAAACATAGCGGCAACAACCTACCTATTGGCACCACTGCCAGGAAGAAGTTGTACAGGTTTGAGGCCCTTCTCATCCCAAAAGCCTTAAGCTCACCAGCCTCACTCTCTTCCTTTCTCATGGAAAAGGTGTTTACACATTTTCTTGCCTCTACCCCAACCTGCATGGCAAGCATGACACTGCAGAGCCACTTGAACAAGAACAGCTGTCTGAAGCCAGTCCTACCCAGCAAATGGGCTGGTGAGGGGGTCTTCTCAGAGATGCAGGTGTAACTTCACTCAGGCAGAGGTTACAACTGCAATCAAGTTCACATCTTCCACATCCTTACTGAGCACTATATTCCCCTAGCTACCATTTTAAAAGTGCATCTCTCCCCTTCCCACCCTGAGTTTAAGAAAGGACTAATACCTGCTCAGTGTCTAAAAGTAAAGCCTACAAAAGAAAGTGCAAATACCAGAGAACATTGCCCCTATGTTTCCCTAAAACAACCAAGTGCTTCTCCTTAGAGGATAAGATTATCAGTTTTCAGATTTTGTTTACTACCTTAGTTAAAATTAATACTCAGGGTGGTTCTTACTGCCCTTAATTTTTGAAGGCTTTGGTGCTGCGGGTCTCTTATTTACCATGAAGAATTCTGTTATAAGGAACTCCCACTTCCAAAAACCCAAAGCCACATAGCAGGTACAGCTGAGCAGATGCTGTACAGACAGTTGCCAACTCATGGCTTTCAAAAAGTTTGCTAGAATGCCACACAAGATAGATGCTTAGTAAAACTGAAGCTAAATTGCATACCCTAACATAACAGTAAATTACTATGTGGACGGTAAAGGACTGAAATGTAAAGGCAACAGATCCAAAGGACAGTTTGCCAGGCATTCCCACTATGTTTGCTTTTATGGAAGCTGAACTGCATGCAGTTGAAAATAACTAAGATGCTTGATCCACCATTCACATGTACACAGCTGCTGCACATAAAGGACACTAAATATAACAGGGGGGAGGGGAAATAAATAGGAGCCAGAAAAGCCAATACTCTTCTTAAGATTCCTAGTTAAATGTTTATTTACATTATTTTAGACAGTGACCAGACTCCTGCAACTGACATTTTGTTGCCTGTAAATGCTCTGCTTGTGCAAGTGCAGTGTGTATTGTTTCAGCTGTGAAGTCCACTCAACAACTCCAAGTACTTTTCCCAGATGAAAAACATCTTACTAGGCTTCTTACAATGTCTAAGGATATGGTAGGTTTACCAAATGTATCAAGCCACATGTCCTCCTGGCTTGCCCAATAGCCAAAAGAACCCATCCTAGGTGTCCTTGATAGTTCAAGCAGAAAAACGAGGGGACAGACTTTGATGTTTCTCCCATGCTACTTCCTATAATTCTGAAAGAGATAGATCCTAATTCTGGGAGTGTTTACAACCTGAAGGTGGAGGACGTGCCCAGAAACAACCCTTGACATCTGCCTCAGAAAATCTCAATCATAACTGTTTCATGCCATAAGCCTCCATCCCTCCATGCAGCTGACATGTTAGCAACAGGTTGGCAATACATAGCCAATCTTCAGCCAAGCAATTGCTCCAGAAAATCATCACAGGCCTAAAAGAAGATGCAAAGGCCTATTGCATGTCACTGAGGCAACCGTTATCTCCCTTAGCATTTACTTCCCAGTTAGGTTAAGCAGCTTCCCCCTTTGCTATGGGGCAAGGATCCCATGGAGAAGCCTGAGCACCTACCTGGCACAGGTACTTCCACTAGGAAGCAGCATGGAAGAGTCAAGTGCTTAACATGTGGGTACTCTGAACAACTGAATGTTCAAGTCTCCATTTCCCACTAATCTGCAACAGGTCCAGCAAACCAGAAAATTGGGCCAGGTATAGATTAGATTAGTGTGCCACCTGAATACTTCAGGCTTTTCAGGTAATAGCTATCAAAAGGAGCAGTTGAAGGTGGATTTATACATGGTCATAATTTTGGGACATTCAGAATCGAGCAGCTTTGTTCAGGCTCATATCCTTTTGAATTGGATACTTCAAAGAAGCACTCAGGTTAAGGAAAGCTCCAGGATAAGGGTTACATACATAAATTTAATTCAGTTCCTCTGTGCCCAGTTATTTGTGACACAGCAGGTACTGTTTCTTGCAGGGGATCCCCAAGACTAAGCATAGCAGATGGCTGGTGCTTAACAGGTGAGCAGCCATCCAGAATTTTTTTCCCACCTCATTGAATTAACAGGCCAGGATTTATTTATTGTACAGGATTTGGATGATTGAATCATTTCCTGACAAACTCTTCCAACAACTCAGCAGATATTAATTGTCTTCACAAGACACCTGCAAAAGTAATTTTAACCACAGACTTCATATAGAGAGCTGAGGAACAGATAAATTTAGATGTCCAACCTGAGATAGACAGTACATTTTCAGTACCAGCCACCTGGAAAGAATAGAGCTTGCATGAACTCCTACAAAAAGAAATCAAATCCTGGCCCTATCTAACTTCACATCCTATCCATCCTGCCAGTTAACCCCCTGCACCTCCTCTCCCATCACCTATAAAAACAATTGCTCTTCTGCTCCCACCTCTTCTTGAGGCTTCTTTCTTGCCTAGTCCTACTTTTGACCTTCCATGCTTTATTGAGCAATCCCTGATTTTCCCCATTACCCTTCTCAGACTGGTCTGGACTCCTTCTTACAAGCACAGGAGTTCCTCACTGAAGGATCCATGTTCAGCAAGTCCAGAAGCCTGCTCCCTGGCTTTGATCTTGTGCCTGCCTCTTCCCATAGCAACCTCAGTTCTTTCTGGCTCTCCAGTGTTTATTACCTCAAACCACAGCTTCCACATCAGGTGCCAGCTGTGTTCCTCAGCATCCAGCTCATGGCTTTCTCCCCTGCACTAACAGCCAAGGTTCAGGGGTAAAGAAAGTCACTCAAGTACACTGACATGCCACGTACTAGCCCAGATCCAAGCCCTCACCTAGACTTGCAATCTGTGCTGCTTCCTGGAGCCAATAGCATGAGAATATAGCAGGAGAAACTTGTCCCTTTCCAATTAAGAGGTTTGTCTAAAGGTAGTCTACTTCACATATCCTCATTTTCATATTAGTCACAAACATAGATGCACTGATAGAGTGAGAATTGACAACAAACTCCATGACACACATCTGTCTCTACAACATGAAGCCTTACAAACACTTATCAGCCACTTTAAGCTATCAAAGAACCACTGAAGCACTAAAACCATGAAGCATCTTTAGGGCTTCACATTGCTAACACAGACCTCAAGACTAGCAGTCACATGTTTAGGCTTACCTTTGCAGGCATCAGGACACTGAAATGGTGAGCTGTTCCTCAAGGCAAGGCAAGGCAAACCAAGCCAGCAGCCAAGGGCAGCCCCAGGACAGGCTGGGCCCTCACTGGCGAGCACAATCCTACAGAGGCTGAAGATAACAGCCATAGCTGAGTGCTAGTAACAGCATCCACTAACAGCCCCAGACACTGCAAGAGGATGAACCAGGTCCAGGGAGTCCAGCCAGAAGCAAAGGACATGGTCCAGAAACAAGAGTGGAGACAAGTCCATGTGAGGAGTCCATCTAGGAGCTACAACACCCACAGCAAAGGCACAAGGTCCCTCCATAAGAACAGTACCAGAGACAAGCATACCTATAACAAAGTTCAGGCTAGGGCAAAGAGTCCAGGGCAGAGCTTAAATAGGGCTTCTGGGTGTGGGTGGAGGTCCCAGGTGAAGCTGGTCAGGGCTATTATGACCATTAAGACCTATTAAAGCCCACAGGGCCCCGACACCAAAATATACTGAAAAGTTTTATCTTTCCAGGTGAGAGTTTGGGGCAGTTCTGCAGACTCTCCCGGGCAGTCCCTGCAGTGTACAGGGCGGCCATCGGCACTGTTTGCATGTCTGTGTGCGTCGGTTCCTGTGCTGGGTGTAGGATGTGTCCTGCCCTCGACCCCTGCACCCGAGACCCCTATCGCTCTCTGGACAGTGACCCACCATCCTGCTCAAGAGGTTTAATTCCCCATGTAAGCACTGCTCTACTCAAAAGGCTACAGGTAGTTTGTTGCTTTTTTAAAAGAAAAAAGTAGTTTTCTGTCTATGGGTCTCAGTGCAACATCTCTCTCCCTCACCTCTGTCAGCAGTACAATCAGACTGTCTCTGCTCAGTCAGGTGTCTGCTAACAGACAGATGAGAAGGGCAGACCTACCCATGTTTATCTGGTACTTAACCGTTAGTGCTTTCCCAAGCGATATTGCTCAGTAACTGTAATCACACAAACAACGGATGCTAGCAAGGCAGCTTTGCATAAGTTTACCGCAGATTTTTGTGCACGGTGACCGTACCTCAGGAGCACTTAGCAGGTGTCAGGGTTCCTGCTTTTATGTTTGGCTTCTCCTTGGTCTGGAGTCGCCTGTCCAGATACCTGCTGCTGGTCCCTTGCAGTTGGCCTGTGAGGATGGTACATGTGGAGCAGAGCTCACCCAGGTCTTGAACACGTTTGCAAGAGCCAGAAACTTTCCATTTTTAGAAGCGGAGCCCCTAAAATTAACAAAGTCCCTTACTAAGCATGCATAAAGTACAGTTGCTTAAGGATTTATTATTTGGCTGACTAGGACGGTGCTTGCACGAAGAAAAAGGTCACATTTGTATCATTACTTGTAACCATCTGTCACAGAAAAATTGTACATGCGTAGTTCAAAGCCTAGAAGGACTAGACTTGACTGAAACAACATTTTCCTCAGAAAGATATCAATAGTTCTGGTTGAAATGTTCTGTGTCCTCATCCTTTCCTTCCCGTGCACATAAATTCAGTCCAGGCTGAAAATTTTTGCACAAATAGTCAAAATGTTTGAAGTTTTTAAGCAACTGGAAACAATATGTTAATGGAAAGAATCACCTTAATATTAGACTTAGCCCTACCTGTATAAAAACATTTTACATGTGCTCTGATATCAGAATGAGCTCTCACACACAGTGGTTTCTTCTGTTTCAGCTTCTTTTTATAAATATACAAAATATGCACCGATCCATATTCTCTTTAAGTGCACCACAGATATGCAATTTCAGAATTTAAAGAAGAGGAAAAGAGAGTGAGCGAGCTACTACATTATTTTCTCTTGACTTCTCACTTTGTACCCTTCTGGTAACATGGACAGCTTTATTCTCACTGAAATTAGATGTGCACTGGGTTAATGAAAAGAGCACTCTCTGGTTCTGCTGCAACCAGTTTCACTCCCACACTCTGACATGGAAGAATGAAATAGTTGTGGGACTTTGTGGGGTTTTATACCACTAATAAAGAGAGATACAATCATTCTCTTCCCTAGAATCCCATGGGTTTATGTATATTACCTGGTTACTATCTATTGATCACCGTATAATTGTCTCTCTTGACACGAACAGCGCACTTATGACCACAATGTCTAAAAACCTTAGACTTTTTAAACGTAAGCAAAAATGTTTATCTTCTTTAATCTGTACCTTGTGCTGGTGCAAAAAGTCAGGAGTACCTACTCATTTCCTTGCATGTTGTCTCCTGCTGCATAAATAGCTAGATTCTTCTTAATTTTTCTGGTATGCTTTTTTACTTCATGTTCAGCTGTAAGACCATTCTTTATGGGGTTTAGAATCCCTGAAATTAATACTGTTGCCTGGGATGCACACTGGCAGATAGTTCTGCCCTTTGATTTTAAAAGGCTGAATCAAGGCATTCAGTCAAGAGATAAAAAATCTGGTTTTGCTCTTGAAAAGAGCAAAGAAAAGTACTGAAAGAGAAACCTATAGGGGATGGTGTTTCCACGCACCATGAAACCTGAGATCTAGGTTTTTTTTAAAGGTGTGAGCACCAGAATTTGGAGGAGTCCTAATCCTTTACATTTTCACAGAAGCTGACAAACTAAATGAAAGGAAACACTTCATTTCACAGCTGAACACCAACTGGAGACACCATGTCTACTGTGAATTATTAATTGCCTGCTAATGAAGTATAAAACAGTACTTATGGCACCACATCACTTAAGACAGAACTGTGAGCATATCCTCTGCTTCAGATCACTTCTATTATGACTTCTGTGATTTGGAAGGTGGTTCAATCAAAATTAATTTTTCAGCTGACCCAAATAATTTTCCAAGGATGTGTAAGTGCCCTTATAAATAATATTAACATCAATAAGGAAATTAAGCTGGAAAGACAACATTGCTCAAGTACAGACCTACCTGGCTGATAGATCATTAGTCGCTAAAAAAGGTAAAACAGATTACACCCACATTGGCTTGATTTTCTCTTAAGCGTAACTAAAAATAATCAGGAAATAGATACTGCACGTCTGTCATTCTACTCATCATTTCATTCCCTCAGCGTGCGGTGCACAGTCATAATTTGGAGTATGGTATTAATTTTTAACAGTGCAAAGTGTAAACGTACCGTCAAAGCTTCTGCCACAGATTAATGGTTTCATGGCAGCCTCTGAGCCAGTGGCTGCATTGATTTGTGGGAGAAATTTCTCCTGCAGGTGTTAAGAAATGTTGAAGACCTGAGCACCTAGACCTGCTGTCTCTTTCTTCCATTCAGTCTGTTCTCATTCTACATGTCTAGAGAGGCTCAGAAAGACAGAAGTAACAGAAAAAAGTAGCTACTGTATTTCCCCAACCTACTCAGCAGCAGCACATCAGCTCCCCCAAAACTCGCAAGGAAAAAGAAGGTTAAATCTCTGACAAATGCATGCACCACAGGTGTAGGGCTAAGCTGGCGGCAGGGCAGAGTCTCAGACCCACACCCCACTCACAGGGCATCCATTGCCTGCCTCCTGCAGACCACCAGAAAACCTGTTGCGATAAATTGGGCACTGTGCTAAACTGCCAACACCAAAGTACTTCGAGGTTCTCTGTCTGCATGGACACTGCGGCAGCATTAAACACAGTTGACAGCTTCCTTCCCAGAGGCAGGAGGAAGATATTTTCAGAATGTGAGACAGTTCTGTTACACCCTTCTCTTAAATAATTTTGAAATACTTTTGTCATTTTTGTAAGCTATTCATGCCTTGGGAGCATAATTCCGGTTAAAAACAGAAGGGTGGCTCAGGCGCATGGGCTGCTGATATTTTAAAAGGCAGCTGAAGAACTGAGATTGCTCAGGAAATAAAAATGACAAACACAACTTCCTGAGCTACAGGACAGCTCTTATTTCCTAACATACTCTGAAAAAAATCATAATACCATAAAATACGCAGCCATTCCTCCTTAAAAGTCATCTCTGGGACTATTTATTACCAGAAGAGATTTTAGAGACACCTACCAAATTTCCTAGAGTCCTGGGAAACCTGACTGACAGACTCTTAAGTCAGTCACATGAGGGGAAAAAAAAAACCCAAGCATATTCTTTCCAGCAGGGTTAGGGCGGGTACATGGCAAATCCCAAGCATGCAATTGTGTACCTGGTCCTGATTCAGGCTCCTAAGCTTTACTGCACAACAAGTAATAAATAATGACTTTACTGTTTCTGACCTCCATTGCCAATATCTTTTTTGAAAAGTGTACTGAGCAAGGAAAGGCCAGATCTCTATGGGTGAATTTCTTCGGTTTCTGTCTTCTGTATGCATATCAACATTAAAAAACAGACTGACTGCTCTCCGCCTCCCAGACTTGCAGAACAAAATATAACCCTTCTTGAAAGGGGGAAACGCTTTTGATTTTATTCAGGAGAGTCAGCAAATAGCCTACAAGGCCTGAATTACAGTTAATGACCCATATACTTCTCTAGCATTAGGCTAAAATCCAATATTTATATTTTTACGGGCTTACAGAATTGATCTAGATGGAATCAGAGTAGCTGGAAATGATCTGGAATGTAAATAGCTGATGTTCCTTGGAAATTGCATCAACATTTGTAGCCATTCTGGGAGAAATACTAATTAAATTGCTATACCTCTTGCTGGGGAAGGGATATAATTTTCCTAGTTTTCTCCTAATATACTTTCAAAGTTTACACCGTCCATTTTTCTTATTTGTTAAGAAATCTGTTACCCCACAATAAACAACTGCAAATTGGTGGTTTGGCTGCTACTCATACCTAAGTGCATCCTAGATTTGTTACTGGGTTACATTGTACATTACGGAAGGAATTTTGATCAATTGTTCTTAGCAGATGCACAGAAAGAGAAATGTGCTGAATTTCTTTCTAACTTTCCTCTTCTTCTTAGTTATTTCTGATCTACTGAAGTGGAACTAGCGAGCAGTAGTAATACCTTGCTGTCTTATAGTACTTTTGTCCTTCAAAGTCAAAGCATTAAAAATACATATATAAAGTGAAATGAAACTATTTGACCCAAGTCACAGCACATATTACTGGCAGGCTAAGGAAAAGCATTTCTGAGTCCTATAGCATCACGCACTTTGGAGCAGAGATGGAAATCATCAGTTCAAAAGGAAATATCAATCACTCAGTGCTGAATTAACTTAAAGGGGAACTCCCACCTCTTTCTCACATAGATCTGTTTAATCTCCTAGCCTTTACAACACTAGATATTTTCGTTTACTTTGAACGTTATCCACTCTATTAATATCTGTGTAGTCTCAAAGACAATAGCGATGGTGAAAAGTGTCTGCTTGGGGAGTTCATAAAGAGTCACCAAACTCTTCAGAGTTTCTCGGCATAAGCACAGTGCTAAAGTAATATTTTGCAAACAAAGCAAGAAGTAAAATTCCTTTTAGATTTGCTTTCAGACATTACCTGGATTAACACCTCAACCTCTCTGGCACCCCCTTGGGAAATTTTGTCACATATTTCAGACTTAATTGAAAGCCTTTGCCTGGAACCATTTGGGGGCATAATTGAAGTAAATGAGAATCTCAACTCCAAAAAAAGTGTCTAATATAGTTTAGAAGCTGCCACAAGTAATATAATAAAAGTAGACTTTTCAGTAGTTTGCAAGCCTGGTCTGGAAATTAAGACCAAAATTATGCTGTGCCTCTGTTAGTGACTCCAGTGTAGAACTCTGGATTAATCATCTGATCTTGTTTCTTTCTTCCTCTCCTCTGTTTCTTTTTCTGGCTTGTTTCTCTAGCTTGAATGTTATTCAGGGCAGAGACCATCTCTTCTTTCCTGTAGAACACCTAACCCAACAGGACCTTAGACTATATTTGGGATATTAGGCTTCACAAAAGAAAATTATTAGTTTGGTCATGTGTTTTCTGACATCATGGCCTTTGTTTGTCGTGTAGACACTCTTCCTGAACCCAGCTTTAAAAAATGCATTAGGAAGAACTATCAAAGTTAACATCGTTTATTCTGCCTGTTAATTCAACTCATGATCATTAGCATTCAGCTAAGAGCTTTTAAACACGGCACTAGGCAAAGATACAGTACTGCGACTGACAGGTGGAGGCTAGCCAAGCAGTTGGAAATTGTAACCAGTGCTAATTCCCAACAGAAAGACTTTCATGTTTCATTTTTCATCCATAGAAGTTGAATGATTTATTGTGTCAGAGTCCTGCAACGCTATGCACAACATCAGTTCCATTGCAATTTCTTCTTACAAAGGGCTGCTTTTTCTCAAGCTTGCTTATTCTTGCAAAATGTTGCTGGTGCCAGTAAGTGACAGGTTGCTGTAAGTAGATACAACTGCTCTTGTGGGGCCTCCTGCAAGTACACCAATGGATATTGAATTTCACACCTCTGACATGACTAATCCTTGGGAGTGCTTTACGATGCCTGACACATATTTACAGAGAGGCACTCATAGACAATTAACTTAAGCTGTGCAGTATTTCCAGATAACCCGACTGCTTTAAAAGGTTCCAGATTAAGGTTGAGTATCGAAAGCAGGGACAGGCGGTACTTGCAGTAGTTCATTCTGTTTGCAATTGCTTTTTCTGTTAGGTTTGTATCTCAGTGTTGGGATTCGAGGACAAACAAATATATCAAGGTAACACACTTAAAGACAAGATGACACTTGAATATCTGTGTATACTTCATAGGCATACCTATCTTTGTAAACTTCGATTTTTCTCAGGTCCTCTCTTGGCAGCAGTCTAAACATCTGGTTTAGTAGAATACATTTTTTGCCTTTATTTTAGTGCTGTGTTTAATACCAGATTCAGCTAATGCTTTAGCAAAACGAGGTCGTATAATAGGAGAATTACCAGGGCTTATTCTCTTGAAGCATCAGTGCATACAGTAGCATACACCAGCAAAATACTGTTCACATCAGGGGACTTAATCCTTATATGCACCTGTGCAAATGAAAGAAAAATTAAGTTCCCTATATAGAAGTAGGAAGCTAGAATCCCAGTCCCTTGCTAATGTGGGAGGCAGCTTAGCCAGAGTGGTAGTTGTTACGGCATGAAGTTCTCAGGCTGCGAGAACAAACTGTGTAGCTAGGTCTGAGTTACCCTAAAGTAATCCTAATTTGCATTTAAAACCAGCACCACCAGGAATAAAAGAAGTGGTTTAAACCCAACTTTTTGGTCCCCCTACCTGTCCAGTCCTACTCTCAACATCCTCATTCACCTCTTAAAAATGGTAGTAGAGGTGACTGAAAAAACGAGGTGCACAAGATGAGAAAAAATTTAAAGTAAAGCAATAAATGAATAAAGATAAGAATCTAAAAGCGTACATAGAGAAGACAGCTGTATAGCGTCAATCTGAAAAACTGCCCGGGACAATAGGAATAAGAGATTCTCAGTAGCTGAGGACACAGACACGAAGGAATAACAAAATACTTATTTTTAGTCACGTCTGCTCATTGCTTATGTAAGTGATCTTGTAACAAACAAGAAAGGTGCTTTGAAGTAGAATTCCACATAAAAGAGATTGTAAAGATTGGCAGAATAATGGCATACCTAGTTATTGCTCCCCTTTTTGTCTTTGCTAATTGGTGTACTGTACAGGACTGAAGCTAATTTGGGTTACAGTAGTACTAGAATTGATCTAATAGCATTAGTTTTTAAATTTTTTTTATGACTTTGTGGGGGAAAGAAAAATTCTGCAAGACCTGTGTGTCTTGCTTTCTCTAATTTTGGAAAACAGTGTAAAACCAATAGTGAAACCAGGGGGCACCCGGGACCAAGCTGAAGATTCAGTTCATTCAGGACAATACCACATCCCAGAACTGGGAGTAGTGGGGCATTCCGAAAGACAGCCGATAACAGGGTGCCATAGTTTTGAGATTAATTTTTCCCTGATTTGCACCAATATAGTCCAGATTTTTCTTACACTATAAGTCTGAAGACCTGCAGTCAAAACATATGAATGTCATGCAATGAGAAAACATTTTCATTGTTGATTGAAGCTTATCTGTGCTTCTTTCAGTTGTACCAAGGTAAAATAGTCTCAGTTTTCTATGTTGATACTTAATCATCCATTAATTTCAATAGGTAACTGGAGATCTAAATGGACAAAAATGCCTGGACATTATTTTGGACTTTTTCACGGGTAGACTGTCTATTTGTGAATGTGTTGAACATTTTGCAATCCAGACATCACGGTATGAGAGAGTCCCATAAACACAGCTGTTTCATTGGGAAAATCATTAGGAGCAGCTGAGAGTACTAGAAACTGAAGAAGCCTGGGGAAAAAGTGTGCTCTGGCAATTTAGAAAACGATTTTTAACATTTTGTATAAGCATATCTTCTCACTATGTTCTTTTAAAATAGATGTACATGTCTGTACACACACGCACACGCACACACTCTTCCCATCTATAAGCCTCCGCAGAAGTCTTTTTGTGTAATTATGCCTGAATATGATTTTCTTAACATGTATTCAATGATGTTTAATGCCTTATGCAACACAGTAGAGAAATATTATATAATAAAGTGACTCGGGTAGATCCAGTGGCAGCCATTAAACACAGTCATTCAACTCAGAATGTCCATCAACTGGAAATATATACAAGGGGAAGGATCCCTTTATACATATTGTACGTATTAATAATTTTTTTTTATTTTTTATTTGGGGGGGAATCAAAACTCTGCAAGACCTGTGTGTCTGTCTTTCTCTAATTTTGAAAAACACTGCAAAATCAATATTGAAACCAGAGGGCACCTGGGACCAAGCATAAAGATTCAAGACATTCAGGATAATACAGCATCCCAGAAATGGGGGATAGTGGGGCACTCCTAAATCCCTTGTCCATGCTGAGATCAACTGCTGGCAAAGGTGCCCCAATGACGGACCACAGAAAGCAGCACTGGTGGTCATGGGCATAGCTTTGACTCCAGCTGTTTTCTTTGACCTTCAGTAAATTGCTTCTCCGGACCATAGTCCTCCTATCTTCGAACAAGAGTTAAAACTCTTCTATGAAAGAATTTGTGAGGATTAGTTAAAGTTTGCAGAATACTTTGAAGATGAGCTTTCATATGAAATGGTAGGGGTTATTTTAAAAGCCTTCAGTCTGGGAGTTAGTCATGTGGCCTGGTTGATTTAACGACATATATATATATATATATATAATGGGATAGCAGTAATTGTTTTTAATATCTTCCTGTCTCAAGATAAGAATTAGAGAAATTCCACAAAGTTTCTTACTCTTTGCTTTTGTAATGCTGATGCCCCTAAGCAGCAATGGTTTCTAACAGTAGAAAACCTAGAATAAAATACAGAGGCAAAGTCAAACACCACCAGGGAAGAAACTGGGAAGGGGGGGCGGGGAGGAGGGGGAGATTACTAAAGCAGTCTATATGCAGATCATACAATAACCTACTTAAGATTTTCTTGCTTTTTATGGATCTCTCTGGGCAAGGAAGCAGCTTCATATTTTTTCAGAGATAAGATTTTCCTGATTATTAAGTCTCTTACCTTGCTCATATGGCTCTTTTCTCCTTCAAGGTAGAATCATTATTATTGTTCTTTAAGTACTAACAATATACTTGGCATCAGATGAGACACACTGTCCTATGCAGCTAGGAATTTGAATAGGTAGACTACATAAATCATGTACAAAGTGCAATGAAATACCTACCCTGGGGGATGCCAGAATAAAGAGGTAAAGTGACCTTAGCCAGAATCAACACCAGAATTAAATTTACAGCACTGCAAGTATTGTGTGTCAGAAAGTATTTAAGATACTGCCTATTTATTTTTATTTTTTTTTTCCTTGAAACCAGTAACCCTGTGTAAAAATACAAGATTAAAACTGGAGATTCAAGCAATTTTAAATAACTGTAGTACTCGACATCAGCTAGACTCCTGCATAATTCATAATCACTGATTTTCACAAAATGACTCTTGTATCAAACTTATAACTTCTGCATGAAGCTATAGTCTGTCATTACAATTTAGGAACACAGAAAGGAACAGAGACTAAAGAGGCAAAAGAAGGCATCCGAGTCAAGGATATGCCTCTGTGCTATCCCAGCAGAGCAGTTTGTTTACTAAACAAGCATAGAGGTAAGTTAAGAAACATCTCTAGTAGAAGACAGATAATGCTTTTCTGTGAGCACAGTTTACAGCACAGTAAGGTTCCTTCCCTGCCAGTATTGCTCAAGAAATGGGGGGGGTGGGGGGGTGGGAGGTGTGTGCAGGAGTTGCTGCATACAAGCAAAAGTGAAGCACTGCACAACCAACATGCATGGGAGTGAAGAAAAATCACCACTGTCTTACAGAGATTTCCTTTGAAAACAGACCACATTCAAACTGAAAACAACGAATCTAAATTAAAAAATAAAGCTGTCAGACTTTATTGGATTAACTGATTAATAGAAGCAGACTTCCAGCGACAAGTGGACATACACATGTACTCACACACCTGAGGTAAGAGCTCCCTTTGGTGACACTTTGCCTGCGTATCATGTGCAATTACGGGGTATTTGATGATTACATTTTCCTCGTACGAAACAGAGCTGCCACACTTCTGGGAGTTTTCGCCCCTGTGCTCAGCCTGTTCCTTCCTCCACCTTTGCCTTGTGTAAATCTCTCCATTAGGTCCTCACAGTTTTCATTTCATCTTGAATGTTGTTGGTAGGTTTTATGGAATATACCACGTCTTATCACATGTCCTATCTCAAAGCAAGCACATTCATTTTGAATTAGGCATTATTTAAATAAAAACCACCCCAGCAGCTTTGCTCCAAAGTAATCAGAAGAAGGAAAACCAGCTGACAAAATGGAAACCGCAGTATGTTCCCTGAAATGAGTAGATGGGGAACAGATGTCATTGCTGAAAGTGAGAGGTTAACCTGACATAAATAACGGAAGGACAGCGGTAGGGAGTCCAATCAAGGCTGAATCAATGCTCTGATCTTGCACAGCCTGACAAATCTTTCTTGCTATTTATGGCTTTACTCCTCCTCCGCTCTCTGGGATTGCAGGTGGCAATTATGGGAGAAATTGCCAGGCTTTTTTTTCCCCTTTTTGTCACTGTCCAGCTTGTGAAACCTGTCAGAGATTGACGCTGAATGAGGAAATGGAGTTTGTCAGCTGGGATTTGAACATCATGTCAACAACTGCACAACTCAGGTTTTGCATTGCCTTTGACATGTATATTCCCTATTAGCTCCTATAAAGGGCAAAAGGCATTTATACCCTTCTTAGAGAAAAAGACTAGTATTATCCAGAAACTTTATTCTTGCTACTTAATAAATCACCTCTTTGTGCTGTAAGAACAAAGCTGTGATTTCATGACCGTGTAAAAATAAGAAAACTGAACACAGGCAAAGCTTTTCTCTAGCTGTAGATAAGTACTTTTGCTGTAAAATCCTAAATACGCTATTCACAACAGAAACCAAATAGAGAAAAAAAAAATCTTACAAGATCATCTAGTCATCTCCCCACTAATGGGAGATCATACAAGGCCTTGCCTGACACTATAAATCAGAAAAGCAAACCAAAGCACAAAAGACAAATTTTACCCAGAGTTAAAAAGCTTTTTGGCATAAATGAAATTTTTTGCCGTATCAGGCCAGAGAGCAAACTGTTTCCTCAGCCCTGTTTGGAGACACTGGATTCAAACGTCATCCTCGAGGCACATTTTTCTTCTCTTCCTAGATGGCATCTGCATGTCATTTCCCAGTTCAGCCTCACCAACCCACAGGGACCTTATTAATGATTTCGAAGCGTGGCAACACTTTTCCTGAACACAAAGACATAGTCTCTGCAGTGACTTTTCAGGAAGGAGTATGCAGACAGGGGTGTCACTGCGTCGTCTCTTGCTGGAAAAATACCTTTGCAGAGGGGGAAACCTAAACAAATTACTAATAACTCAACATTTTCCCCTGAATATGTCTGCATCCGTAGCAGAAATACATCTTTTAAAGGGTAAGCACTTGTGCACATGTCAGTGAACAGCGGTGAGCAGCAAAAGGTAAAAACTGTAAGGCGACATACTGAACATGTTTGCAGGTGGCAGAATTGTTTTACTTTCAGTTCTGTGTGATGGCTCTGTCCACAACAGGTAAGCACAGGCCTTCAAAGATCTGTGGGAGCCTGGAAGAGAGAGACAAAGTGAGTATGTGTATGTGCGTGTATGTGTTCACATGGGTGGGGGGGACAGAGAGCACGGGAAAGCACTCAGATGTTTATGGCAGAAACAGAAGCTGAATTCAGCGTGCAGGATGTGAATAAGGCTCCCGTTATATGTATATCGCCATAGCTTTTACGCTTGCAACTGCTCGGAAAAAAAACTATTTTCTAATTCCTCTTATCAACTGCTGAACTATAGCATCCTCTAAGAGCACATACCCTCCCCCTTTAATTTTGTTTGTCTAAAAATATAACCATGATCATCTGGGATGTAGCTGCAAAGCATAAATTAATGTATTTCCATAGCATCAAAGAGAGAGACACACACAACAGAAGGACGATCTGTGTGTACTAGTTAGAGGCAGCTGCTGCTCCAGCCTGTTCCAATGGCTGGGTTGGCAGAGGCATAAGTGACTACTGTGGACATGTCTGTAAGGGGCTGTTTTTACCAGGTGAAGGATGCATGGTTTAAAAGGCAGGTCAGATCAGCACAGAAAATAAGAGCAATCTTTTTCTGGAAGCCAGAAGCCAAAGAAAGAACCACCTTTGGGCTCTCTTCCTGTAATAAATGACACTTGTCTGGTTACAGAGCTTTAGCCTGTAGTATTGCTTTGCACAATGGTGCAATTGTATTCTGCACTGTGGATGCTATTACAGGTTCAGTATAGACTTTCCGTATTGATTACACGTTATTTCTCAATGTTTTTTTCCCCTCACACTTAGGTAGTGCAATAGGAATACAAGGCTGCCACATTCTGAAGGTCAAGGCTTTTTACACAGCTCCTTCATCTCTAAAATATTTAAATTTTTGAATGCAATTTCCGACCTCCATTCACCACATTCATTGTCAGTGAACCCCGTATCATTACTTCCATAGTTTCTTTCAGTTTTACTCATGCCATCTCCCTTACTGAGCCCTACCCCCAATGCAACAGATATTCTTCAATATTTTAAATAGATATTTCTGCATAGTCCACAAATACTGACCCATTTCAGTAAAATGCTCCTTCTTCTTCCCCATCAGGAATCTCTGAATAAACTCTAGCTAGTACGTCTCCCTGCATGCGTACTTCAGTTGCGAAATCCTTTTTGTATAGAACTGCAAGCATGTAAGAATAAATTGTGTGAGATATGCCTCCTTGGGTAGATAGATCCCCATGGTTCTTCTCTATTTCCCAGATCTCCTTTGAAGAAACATCCCATTAAATACCTTTGTTCTACTCTTTTCAGGAATTCCCCATCCATTTGCTTTCTGATTCTCCTTATGCTAGACTGCTTATGTAACACTCTTTTTTTCTGAAGGGGGAAAAAAAAAGTAAAAGCCTTGGAAGAAGCTTGCTTAATATCATTTATACCCCTTCTACAAATCCTTATTTAAAAACAAGCCTAAACCAAATTAGACTGAGAAAAAAATCAAAGAAGCATCTTTAAACTCCTCTGATTTTAATGATCAAACTAACTGTGGGATGTTACTGGAGTGCAGAAAAAAGAAAGATCTAATTGTAGTATGAGGCGAGTGAGACAGGTCAAAAGGCAAATGAGGGGAAATTGAGGGAAAGAAATGACAGAACCAAAGAAAATAAAAATGAATGAGTTGGGCTGAAAGGGAAGTGGGGGTGGATGGAAAGCTAAGAAGACTGGCATGGTATCAGGGAGAAAACTTCAGAGTTCAGAGACATGTTTAAACATTTTTGGGCTTGCTGAAACCTAAACATCCAAACCCACCGAGTTAAGTACTGTAATAGAAGACATATTCCCAGTGTAATTGCAAGTGACACGTGGAGAAAAACGTGACTTTCAAAGTAATAGCTCTTGTAAACCATTTAATCTCTGCTTTATTAAATGCAAAAAGGGGAAAAAGTAAAATGACTGTCAGAGAAGGAGCACTGTTGTAGATGGCATTTAAACATCATGAGCCTCACGGATGAGTAATGCGTATATTCAAGAGCCACTGCTGAATACAGTACAAAGGCTATTTCACACTTCTGTGACCTTTTTGCCGAGGGAGCTGCTATTTCACTTCTCAATAATGAGATTTCTTTAGTGCTTAGAAATTCAGATTGAATTGGGAGAGCCACAGGAGCCCTGACGCAAGGTGTTTTTACTAAAAGAATTATCCTTGCATTTTATAAGTGAAAGATCAATATTAAATTAGCTTTTGCATTGCAAGAATGGTGCTGTTTCTTTGCAGCAGGCTATCACTTCATGTCACACAAATCAATATCTTACCATCAAGAAAGCCCCCGATAGCTATAAAAGCAGCCTGAAAAAAAATTCCCAAATGATCCTTGGTTGTTTTATCTTTCCAGCAAATAAGTGAAAGAAATGTACATCCAAGAAATAAACTATAGTCAGATGGGAACACTGACTTCATTTCTGGCTCTGCAACTTCAGCCTAAACACAAACCAACAAAACCGCCTAGAAGTATGAAATGATGTCAGTGAATCTCATTGAACATGCACTGACATCAGAAAATGCCAGCAGATACCCCCTGGTACTTTTGTTGGCAACCTCAGTAGGAACAGTCTCTTCTCCTGACTCTCCACTGGGATTTCAAGCACACAGGCAAAGTTACATGCAGAGATGTGTGTTGTGTCTGCACATGCATTATCTTATTTTCCTGGTACCTCTGTTGTACACTGGGCTCAAAAACAAGCTGTAATAAAGGTATTAGTGAAAATAACACCTATTACTGCATGATTTTGAGGTAATTTGCTGTAGGGAATTTACAGTTAACCTACCATGTTTCCCATCTGCAGAGTAGGAATTACTCTTTCTTAATTTCTGTAGGTTTTGTTAAGATTTAGTTCCGGAGGGATTGGGAAGTACTGAGGTATCCTTATGAGCAGACCCATGTAAATTCCAAAACAGGCAGCATTTGACACGTTTCTGATTCTTGCTGTTCAGAAAAAGTATGTTTGTTCTGCCCATTTCTCTGAAAAATATGCTACTGAAATATGTTTTTAAGCATGACTTTCTTTAAAACTACCTTCTATGAGTTTGTACAATGGGCTTTAGGAATTGGTGGGGGTGCCAACCGTTGCACTGTCCTGGGTGCTGCTTGGCCCTCTTTGCTCACCTCTCAGCATGCACTCGTGGGGACGAGGATATCACCAAAGCATGGGGAAGCCGGGCAGCGCAGCAGCTGCACCGGCAGAAGTGAGGAACGGGCAGCAGTGCCAACGTGCTGTCTCCATTTCACAATACAATATTTCTTACAAACTGTATCAGCACAAGTTTTGAATAAGGGAGCCTGCGTCTGCCCGAACCACACTGGAAACATGTTCAGAACAAGGTGCAGAAGCCAGTCACCAGAGTGGGCCCAGGGGATAACGTCCCCTGACACACTATTACATCAGTGATGCAGTCAGTCAGGTCATAGGTGGTCACCGCTAAACTGGTTGCAAATACGTTTTAATTTAAATCTCTGTTAGACTCTCCTGAATATTTTATGAAGGGAGCTGAAAAGTTTTAATTATCTCTCAAAGGCAACATTCACTTTCTGACTTTCTCTCTAACAGCTGCTGTTACAGTGGACTCCTGAAACACGAGAGCTCCTGGTAGCTTAAATTATCTGCCGGGTTGGTAAAATCATAAGTTTGAGCAGTTAACAATTGTTACAGAAAGTTCTTGGATATGCATCTGAAGGTTATGTTTAATATGGGATTTGGCTTGGTAGGCCTAATCAGGAGTAGAGTTAAACTAGAGCTTAATTATTATGAAATTCAACCATCTTGGGCAATGCCTTGCATGATGAGTTAATGACTGTGTGCAGGTTTGGAATCTGATCTCGTGGCTAACACGCAGAGCTGACCCAGGAACAAGAAATTAATGCCCAAAGTCAGAACACAAACCCGCAAGGTCTGGGCCAAGATCCACGTGAATGGTGCATGTTGGTTCCTCTGATCTGAGGGAGAAGCTTCAGAGGAACTGGTCTTGGGTACCTCAAGGATAGCCCCTCTGTTGGTGACAAAGTGCAGATCACCTCATCCAGAGACACCTTAACGACATCCCCCAGGGGAGAAATTCCTGGATACACGCTAACTGAGAATGGTGCTGCCCTTAGGCTAAGGAGCCCTGCTGAAGGCACAGCTATGCCAAGCCAGGAGGGCAGAGGGTCTTCCCACACAGTGCACCAACACCTCCACATGATACAGTGCAGGGCCACACGTCTGCATGATGAAGTATCACAATGTGCCACGAAGGCAGTCTGACTACATTTCGGCTGTGCCATGTCTCAGTTAAAAAGCCCTGAAGAAAGGCAAGATCTGGCTGACTCCACTCAGGGAACTATGGTGGTCATTGCTAGCTGAGGGATTTTCGCACTATCTATCTACAGTACGTGCATGCTCTTTGAGGCAAGGCTAATTAGTCTGAGTACCATGTTAATTCAGCTGTGCTGCTCTGGGACCTGAACTTGCACCTCCACCCAGCATGGGACCTGAGCACAGATCCTAATTCAGGGCCTTGCAAGCTGAATAAAGGAACTGATTTTAAACTATTTCATATCTATGCATTCAGCACAGGTAGATACATCTATTTGCACTGAGAAAAACTTGAACTCTCACATTTCTGCTGATTGCTGATGTTATTTAAGACTCTGTTTGCCTACACTGGATTTCAGCTCCCCAGTAACCAACTAAAAAAACCTGAAAATACCTTCCATTTCTGAAGAAACAATCTGAAATCAAAGCGGTGGAAGTAAAAATTTGACAGAATTATCATCCAGAAAATCTTGCCTAGCAAAAGGAAGCAACCCTAATTAGTAAGCTTAAGCTACAAATCCTGTGCTTGGTTTTCTGTCATATGACCTTTATTACCTTCAAAATAACGCTGTCAAGGAAAACCTTCAAAGCTGACACCTTCATGAATCTCAGAGGAGAAGGAGATTTGAAAATGTGGTGAGTCTTGTGCCACTTGCTCCCTGGACATTGCTCCAGCACACCTCTTGAGTAATCTCATGAATCTTCTTTCATGTCATCCTTCTGCTGGTGGGAGCCCTTATCTTTAAGGTACTACTGATTCAAGCAATGTAACTGAGCATTCAGCAAGACCCAAGAGCCTTTTCAAAGACAACATAGTATTAAAATAATATTCATTCAGTGTTGAAGAATCCCTTCCAAGAGGGGCTAGGTAGGAAGTGGACAGGAAAAGGAGGCTCAGCAATGATCCCTTACACTGCCTCTTCATTAATGCTGTATATGAATCAGCATATATGAATCAGCCGCTGCTCACAGTCTGCTTACCACACGTCCGGGCACCTACTGAAGAAATGCCGCAACAAATCATATAGACATGCAGGACACTGTTAAAAATTATCTGGTCCTGCGAAAGGAGGCTCAGGGACAAAGCTACATGCAGAGATCAGACAGATCGGTGCTGTGGATCAGAGCTTTCTAATTTAATCGAAGTTTCTAAGAAAAAAAAACAAGCCAAGCAAACACTGCAAGGATGCTTTCAGAAGCCAGCGAAATCCAGCTCCCGCCTGGAAGAACCCAGCACTGCTGCCTTTGCACCTCGTGTCTAAACTTTGAAGCCTGTTTATATGCAAAGCTCCTATCAATGTGAAACACCACCAGCACCAAAGATGCAAAGGAATGAACTTTAATGCAATTTTGATTAGCAGAAAGCACTGCCTGTCAACTTGAATAATTTAAAAAGTTATTTTCCACTTGCAGACATTATGAAAGACATAGAGGTGGACAAGCTGCTTATAGCAGAAACTAGCTTCAGCCTGGCTTACATGCTAAAATGACAAAGATGTATCAGAAATGAGTGCAGAAAATGAAAGAAAGGGCAGTTTAATGAAGCCAAGACCCCCCTGGAGTCAGCCATTCGGCTCATACACATTGGTGTGACTCTAGTGCCTGGACTGGGTGATGCTACTTCATAACCAGACACGAGATTTATCTCCATGTTTATGTCTGTGCTGTTTCCAACTTTCAATATTAAAACAGAAAAGAAAATCTTGCAAGCAAAATGCACAGTTTCTCATTGTAAAGGTCAACATTTCAGTTGAGTATGAATGTGTGGAAGTGTTCAGTCTAGTAAACAATGTCTTTTTCACCTATTCTATACTATGACAGCAGAGAAGTTTGCTGTGTAAAATGACAAAATATTGTGGACTGAGGTTTCTTTCATAAATTTAAGAAGGAAAAATTGTTTACAAATGTATGTATGAAGGAGTTTTAATGCCTTTACTAGAGGTCATTAATGTTTTTTCCTAGCACATACATATTAGATACCCACAGGCATGAGGCATTTAACCAAGATGTCAAGGGCAAATGTGGAGACACACTATGGCCCTTGTCCAATGAGTTAAGAGGCAGAGAAATACCTGTCTCTTTGGATTCAGATGCATGAACTTCAGAGAAAACCCAAGCCACCTAGACTCCCCACGGGAGCACCCCAACTGGTGAAGAACCTCAGACCTACTCCCAGCCTCAGGTGAACCTCATCCAAGCAGCAATGTGCACAGTACAAAGGGAAATGATGCAGAGTGGCAGTGGGCTTTACAAGCACCTCCTGTTTTATGGGATACTGGCATAATTGAGTTCATATACAACACAGAAGAGAAGGGTGCACAGAGGATGCTGAGAACAGTGGTTATGTAGCCAAAGCTACAGTTCTTATGGCTTCAGAGGCTGCACTGAAGCTGCAGAAAGTGCTCTTTACTAGCTGGGATTCCCTCTAGGCCATGGAAACTTCCAGAGAGAGAGCATGGGGAGAGCTGATGCCATACCAGAGATAACATTTGGAGGAGAGCTGGCTGGGAACAGCTCTGGGAGGTGCTATTCCCATTTCACGTGAGCACATGCTGCACCCCAGGAGTACTAAGGGGGCTACGACACGGTTGTCTCCACCCTGGCATAAGATTATTCCAGCTTGGGCCAAATTCCAATAGTAAAATGGTGGATTTATTTAGGGCATAGTCCATTATTCTCTGTTCCTGTAGATCTTGCAGAAATGCCCTGGGACTCCTAATCTGCAGATCAGTTTTACCACAGTTCATTTGGATGTCTCTATGACTGACTGTCAGTCAGTCTATGACTGTCTTCAGCAATAATAATAAATAAATCAGATTTTTCATTTTTCTTCTATAAGGAAAAAAGAAATATTTGTATGCATTAAGCACAAATTATATGTAAATTCTTTCAGTTCCAAATGTTTAATGATCTTGGAATCTGGCAACACTGGAAAGGCATACCAGTAAAGGCACACCTGGAATATTAGCTATCTGGCAGCAATGGTGGGGTTGGAAACTGCACAAAAAGCAAAACAACTAAAATGTAGAATATGAATCACATAACAGGGTTCATTTCAGAGACCTTCTGGATACCACATGGAGAGTTAGTGATTTTTAGCTCTGTCTGGTACAGTATTCCCCCTTCTAAATTTCTGCTTTAAAGTTCTAAACAGCAGCTGGGAAGATAAATGTGACCAGAGCACTAATCTATAAGAAAAATACCTGACTATTAATACTTAAAAAACCCTCAAATAACTGTTTCAGAACACATGTAAAAAGGCAATTATATAGAGAGGAAGGAAACCTAAGTTATATCAGTCAGGTGTAGGCTAGATGGAACAGATGATGCCATGAACTTTTACGCTTCTTTCCAAAACCCTCATGTGTGAGGAGCTGTGAATTATCATTCCTTTCCATCTTAGCATTTTACAACTTTTTAGAAATGCTGCTGCTACAGTGCTGTGACCAAAGCAAAGAAGGGCATGCCTGAAAGTGCCAAATGCTGTGTTCTTTCCCAAGTGAAATATTGAGTGTCAGCATCCCTGGCTCACATGCTTTTTCTTAGCACCATAAAATATTTACCAAATAAAAACATTGCTTTCGCTTGACCAGTCCACCTCCCCTCTTCACTTCATTATACTGATACAGTCCTTTTGAGAAATAGGACAACACCCTTTACACACACCATGGATGTGCCAAAGGAACATGATGCAGGTTGCGAAGCCATTAATTTCTTTGGTGTTCACGCACTACAGCGCTGCTTTTAATCCCATGACCAGATAATATGTTTTAAAGGATGTTTGCTTTATTTGGTACAACAGTGAGCAGTACTCAATGAGCAGTTGTTCAATTTTTAATCTCAGTTTCATGATGCAATGTTTGGTGCAAGCCTTTTTCACTGAAAGGGAATTCAGACTTCATTCTGAAGACAGAATTATTCATTTCTTCCTGGGCATATCAATGTCCTTTATTACCAGTACATTGGGATTCACAAATGTTAATTGATCTTTACAAAACACCTGTGACATAAGAAAGTATGATTGGTTTTGATTTCTAAATTAATTTTAAAAAGCACAGATAATTAAAGTTAAAATATCTACTCAGGTGCCCAGAGCACACCTGTGAGCTGAAAAATTCCCTTATTGTGATCCACTCTCAGTGGTACAAGTAAATAGCTGACCACGATGGTTTGTGGGTGCATCAAAACTCTCTGAGTAAAAGTCTCACTGTCATGGATTTGACACATTACACAGGGGAAGGATGCCCAAATGCTGAGAAAGAGCCTTTATCATGATTACAAGAGTGCAGAAAAGATGCATTCTTGTAAAAAGTCCGTCATCAATAATCTGAGGGCACATTTGACAGTGCAACCCACTGGCCGGTGCTGAAATAACACGGTGAGGAAAGACGGTCTTTTTAAAAAGCCACACAGAAAAACCATGCAAGGCAAAGGTGAAGATGCCACAGCAACGTACACACTCAGATGTAAAATTCGGATGTATTCAGTGAGATAAAAGATGCCTGTCATAAACAGGCTTGTGCGATCATCCAGGTATGACTCAGTCACTCCCACCTGAGCACTGGCATTGGCGGACACAGGGGATCTACAAGGACCTCTGATAACACTTCCACTAGCCTTTAGTCATGCCCTACTTTACTTTTTTTTTCCGGTTTTCAGAAATCTTAGTATTTCTCATAGCAGCTTCAAACCTAGATCCAGATAGGATTCTCATGTAATATGAAGGTATTCAGAACAAAGAATGAAATCACGCTGCTGGTGAAGTCAGTGGAAATATTTAAATTCCATTTCAGCCAGGATTTTATGTCATTGTTTGGGGCTGGGCTTGGCAAACTCCACACATGAACAGCTAATTAATGGAAGACACCCCCCTCCCGCCCCCCATCTCTGAACAACACAGAAATCAAATGCAGATGGTAAAAGGAAGTTCTGTTAGGCCTGGGAGAATAAAAATATTTTCATTAAGTAACCTACTCATTGGAAAACAAAGGTAAATATAATGATGTCTATGGCCCTGTTGTATTAATTTTCCAGTTATTTGGATGGTTTTGCTTTAACTCCAAATATATTAAGTTCAAATGGTTAAATATTTTCCAGCTTTTATTCCACTGCCATGATATTTTCAGTTCTAATAATTTAAATTCACCGTGTTTTGTCTGGACTGGCAAATAATCTAATTAGGGAAACACAAACAATCCCAGTGACTTATATAACTTAGCAACCATCATCACTTCTGAAGTTCAACTCTTCACAATGAATTAGTCACAAGACATTCACATGGAAAACTTGAAGAAATACACAAATCATTTCAGACATCCAATCTCAGCGCTTCATAATTAGCTCATAACGGAAGCAGACACAATTAGACTAATTGTTCATTATAAATTATTCACTCAGCTCTACACTTGCTAATCTAATGTCAGTTGATGTTTATATGTGAAAGGAGAAAGAAATTGCACTTTGTAGACTGACTCGCTTCAGACATCACATACTGTTTGTTGTGATTGATGACAGCTTCACATCAGCAGCTGCCCGAACTATAAATTGAGCTGAATCCCCATGCCTAGAGGTGATACAGCTATGACACGCCGATAGAAACTCAAGATCCCAAACACAATATAGCTAAATAAAATGTGCATTACTCTGTAACTTAAAGGATAAATTGGCCTTAAAGGATATTCTCTCTTCTTCTTGCCAGTGATTAATAGCTACTTTTATTTTTTCCAGCAAGTTACTACTATATTTTGAAATATGATTTGAATTAAGAACTACCTCCCAGAGGGGATGAGGAGCAAAGCTGTCTTCTCGAGCAAGACAGTTGTCAGAGTTCGAGTAACAAGTCCTACAGGCATTCAAAACAGTAGAGAAAACAACAGATCAACTGGAAAGTACTGTGCATAAATAGACTGGGTAGGCTATTTATTTTATTTATGCATATAAATAAACGCATATGCATATGCATATGGAAATGAAAACAGTAGTCGGATCCCTCTGCACCATGGTATCTAGCCTATCTTTCACACAATTTTTTTACAAACAAACTAGGAAGAAGAGGCTCTGTGAGTTTAGTTCCCAGACACAGGGAACTTCTTCACTTTTCTTTGAGATGTTCAAGATCGTTATTAGAGACTGACACATTGAACTCCAAAGTTTTCTTGGAACACAGAAAAAAACATGAAGAAAGAATGTCTTTATGAGGGGGCTTTATGAAACACCCAAGCCTACCTCATACATCTCATATTACCTAAGGCTGAAACAGGGAGTGGTGGGCAGCAGATAAGAGAATCCACCTCTAAGTTATAAACAACTCCCCTCTCCTCTGACCTGGGCAGCTGACAAAAGAAAATTTGAAACATCCTAGTGAAGTTTGGTTTATCAGCTTAATGGCTTTTTCACCACCTATAGAGTAATCCTGTCTCGCTCATTGCTCAGAAGGTTAACAACAGATAGATACCATGGTTGGTTAAATAGAAAATATTCTTTATTAAAATTTGCTCTATTTGTTATCTCCCCCACACAGAGAGTGGAGGGAGCCTGGAGGGTGCTGATAAAAAGGATTGTGCTAGACAAATGAATGGAAAGGTGCTGTGCCCAACCTTTAAAAATTGTCACTCAGACTAAGCAATTCATTGTGCAGATAAGCTATTTCTGTGGAGGCCATTTAAAGGGGGAATGCTTGAATACTCTTCTTTTTAGGAAGGGCAGAGAAGAGAATTGAGGCACATTTGAGGAAGACGTGGACTGAATACAAACTGTGTGGCCAAAAGTCAAGATATTGTTTGTATCATCACTACTCCCCTTTTTAGCATAGACCTCATCTCTCAAATGAATTAATCCTTTTAGCCACTTCATACCAAACTGAAATGCTCATTTCCTGAAAATACTATACATTTTTAGTGGCATGAGAAAGGGTTTTTTATGACGTTCAACTGTACCTTTCATAAAGAATATGCATCATATAATCTGAAGAACTTGTAAGAGCTTCACAGATGTGTTCTGACCGCAGTATGTAATTTTCTTCACATAAATGTATTAAAGGTATACGTTGCAGACCCTTGCAGTGCAGGATCAGACTGTGCCCTTTGCTGGGCTCATCCACTGTATTCAAAGCACTAAGCAGAATTTGACTTCTTGTCTAGTCTATAATATATGAAACTTGAACACTCATCTCCAATAATTGTAAAGTACCAATGCCAAGTCATTTCAGACTGTTGCTTGTTTTTCCATATGTGTATCTTGGTCTTCATCAGGGTAAGTGCAACAAAATTACTGAACACCAGTTATCACTAGAAAAGGATCTGACCTAAGATCTTAGCAAGAACACCTAGGAGTAAGTAATATTTACAGCATCTGTAAGATCTCTTTTAAATGCCGCCTTCCAGCAGATTTTTAAAGACATTTTCACTGTTACTTTGAAGCTACCTCAGGTCCTTTACAAAATAAGTGAATGTGCACATTCAGATGTATTAAATGTCTACTTGCTATAAATTTGATTATTTTCCTTACTGTTCTCAACACCATACTGCCTGTTCTGAATCTGCAAAGACCATGAGCACCTTCATTCAATCTCTGCTATTTACAGATAGCCAAACTGCAGCCTCGCTCCAACGCCTTGAAGTCAATGGCAAAACACAGAATTACAGAGATTGGATTTAGCCAGCCCTGTAATGATGTGCTAACACCCACAGGAAAAGGATATTCCTTAGGCAAAGAAGGCCTTCATCTTATGAAAACTCCATGCCACGTGGGACTCCACTTACTATAAATAATGAGGCTATATCCAAACATAAGAATGTGCAAGGATAAAGCAGGTTTCAGGACTAGAAAAGAAGTAACAAGATGCATGCTCTTTACTGGTAAAGTATTTTGAAGAGAGAAAATGGAGCGACACATGATTAAACTCTAAAAAGCTATCTCTGCCTGACTTTGTAGTTAAAGCCACATACTTACCTGACTTTGGACGTACTCATTTGGCAATACCCTTGTCTGCACTTTCTTGTCTTCAACAGTCTGGTGAGCATAATCTGTTTCTTTCACATTTATTGTCAGTTCCACTTTCTGGCTTATATGGATGAACTCTTTTATCCATTTTTGTAGTTCTCATCTGCTTTGCACAGAGAAAAACATATGATCCAGGAACCTGAAATGATTCAGTTATGTTATTTCTTCCTCATTTTTCTTTTGCTTCTAAAACCTCCAACTCTTTGCAAGAAAAAATATTTCATCCTTCAATATTTTTTTCTGTAGAAAGAAAAAGTCTGCATTTAGCAGAACAGTTTCTAAAATCATAATACATTTTATGTTCAATAACAAAAGATTGATTTTAGATGCTGAAAAGCAAATATACATACGATGAGAGAGAGAGAGCTTATTAGAATCATAGAATCATAGAATCGTTAAGGTTGGAAAAGACCCTTAAGATCATCGAGTCCAAACATTAACCTATCACTACCAAGTCCACCACTAAACCATGTCCCTAAGCACCACGTCTACCCGTCTTTTAAATACCTCCAGGGATGGGGACTCCACCACTTCCCTGAGCAGCCTGTTCCAATGCCTGACTACCCTTTCCGTGAAGAAGTTTTTCCTAATATCCAACCTAAACTTCCCCTGGCGCAGCCTGAGGCAGTTTCCTCTCGTCCTATCACTTGTTACTTGGGAGAAGAGACCAACCCCCACCTCACTACAACCTCCATTCCAGTAGTTGTAGAGAGCAATAAGGTCTCCCCTCAGCCTCTTCTTTTCCAGACTAAATAACCCCAGCTCCCTCACCCGCTCCTCATAAGACTTGTGCTCTAGAGCCTTCACCAGCTTCGTTGCCCTTCTCTGGACACGCTCCAGCACCTCGATGTCCTTCTTGTAGTGAGGGGCCCAAAACTGAACACAGTACTCGAGGTGCGGCCTCACCAGTGCCGAGTACAGGGGCACTATCACCTCCCTGCTCCTGCTGGCCACACTATTCCTGATACAGGCCAGGATGCCATTGGCCTTCTTGGCCACCTGATCACACTGCTGGCTCATGTTCAGGCGGCTGTCAACCAACACCCTCAGGTCCTTTTCCGCCAGACAACTCTCCAGCCACTCTTTCCCAAGCCTGTAGCGTTGCATGGGGTTGTTGTGACCCAAGTGCAGGACCTGGCACTTAGCCTTGTTGAATCTCATACAGTTGGCCCCGGCCCAACAATTCAGCCTGTCCAGATCCCTTTGTAGGGTCTTCCTACCCTCCAGCAGATCAACACTTCCACCCAACTTGGTGTCATCTGCAAACTTACTGAGGGTGCACTCAATCCCCTCATCCAGATCATCAGTGAAGATATTGAACAGGACTGGCCCCAACACTGAGCCCTGGGAAACACCATTCATGACTGGCTGCCAACTAGATTTGACTCCATTCACCACCACTCTCTGGGCTCGGCTGTCCAGCCAGTTTTTAACCCAGCGGAGAGTGCACTTATCCAAGCCATGTGCAGCCAGCTTCTCCAGCAGAATGCTGTGGGAGACAGTGTCAAAGGCCTTACTGAAATCCAAGTAGACAACATCCACAGCTTTCCCCTCATCCACTAAGCGGGTCACCTTGTCATAGAAGGAGACTAGTTTAGTGAAGCAGGACCTCCCTTTCATAAACCCATGCTGGCTGGGCCTGATCCCCCGATTGTCGCACATGCCGTGTAATGGCACTCAGGATGACCTGCTCCATGACCTTCCCCGGCACCGAGGTCAGGCTGACAGGACTGTAGTTCCCCAGAACCTCCTTCCGACGCTTCTTGTAGAGGGGTGTCACATTAGCTAACTTTCAGTCATCTGGGACCTCCCCGGTTGACCAGGACTGCTAGTAAATGACAGAAAGTGGCATGGCGAGCTCCTCTGCCAGCTCCCTCAGTATCCTCGGGTGGATCCCATCTGTCCCCACAGACTTGTGGGCATCCAGGTGGAGGAGCAGGTCGCTGACTATTAACCTCTTCGATATTTGGGGCTTCATTCTGCTTTCTGTCTCCATCTCCCAGCTGAGGTGCCTGAGGACCCTGAGGATGACCAGTCTGACTATTAAAGACTGAGGCAAAGAAGGCATTAAGTACCTCAGCCTTCTCCTCATCCTTTGTGGCAAAGGATGGAGATTCTCCTTTGAACAAAGGATGGAGATTCTCCTTGGCCCTCCTTTTGTCACTGATATATTTGTAAAAACATTTTTTGTTATCCTTCACTGCAGTGGCCAGTTTAAGTTCTAGCTGGGCCTTTGCCTTTCTAATTTTCTCCCTGCATAACCTCACAACATCCTTGTAGTCCTCCTGAGTTGCCTGCCCCTTCTTCCAAAGGTAAGGTGTATTTCAGTGGTCCTACCATAACTGTATATAGGCACCTCCCAGTCTATTCTCACAGTCACTCTGTGAGGAACATGAGTATTATTCCTACTTCACAGTTAGGGATCCAAGATCCAGAGAAGATCGAAAGGTATTTGTATGCCGTACTTTGGTCTGCTTAATCTTCCTGAATACTCAGTGCAGAGAGACAGCCTTCCTTCCACAGGGCAAAACAAACACCCAAATTAGGATACTGCTTTGCATTATCACTGGAGAAACTTCTGTCTTTCCTCAATGATTATACAGGAAAATTTATACTTCCTGAAATCAGCATTTAAGTCAGGTGCCTAGAACGAGGTGTTGAGAATATAACAAGTGCCAAAAATCACCATCCCAAAACTGAGAAAAAGTCAGAGATGAAACCGAGATTCCTTTGCATGTCTTCTGTATGTCTGGCTTGGCTTGCTAGCTCTTTTGCTAGGGAACCACTGGCTGATGTTGTCTGTCCCCAGTGTTTACTGAAGCCGGGCCCATGTCCTGTAATAATACAAATAATAAATAGTGGGCCTGCCAAAGCAGAAAATTGTGATTTTCAGACATGCAAGACAGATAGATGTGTCTAAGGGACTTGAAGCAATCCCAGATGGATTGGCCCTAAGTGCAGGAAGATTTTCAAATGGAGAGACTTCTGAAAAACAAAATGTTTCTCCTTTCTAACTTTGTAGAACTTATTTCTTGTTGTACTCATGTTCTTGTTCCTACAGAATGATGCAGAAGTAGGGCAGCTTTCCTATGTACACTAATGCCTCCCAGCCCTTTGGGAATGCTGTAGATACTGTCTGGCAGGTGGTGGACAATGACCCTAGACATGTTGAAACAAGTAATTTCAAAGCTCTACAAACAAAGATACAGATACAGAAATGTTGTACCTTGGAGGTCCGTAACACTGTGATCATATAAGAATAGCCATCCACTTTCAGGCAATTATATCAATCATTCTATTATTTATTATACATTTTCCAGTGATTAATTCACATCACTGTTGGTAGAAAACTGTCTAAGTAACAAAAAAACTGGCTCTGCAGGGAGATTTGCATGAAAGTCTGTTCACAGACAGAACCTTCAGACAGCCTTCTAATCTCAGGAGCAACTTTGGTCTTTTAATTATTTCACTGCTAAACAGGAAATTAATTTTTGGAGCGTCAGTAATTTTATCTCTTCCTTGCAAGAAGTGGTGTTGGGTTGGTTTTTTTAACTTAAAATAACACATTAATACCTTTGTGCATCATGGCATTGGTAAAACTTTGGGTTTGGGTTTTTTTTTACTGGGATGAATCTATTAAGGGATTTTCACATGAATGTGTGTTGAGTGCCTTACAATGGATCACTTTTAGAAATCACTGTGGCATCCAGGTCTGGGTGCTAAATGACTGCTTGAGGAAATGAAAGCTGAGGTGAAAAACTGAACAAATACTGAGACTTTCTAATGTAGGTCTAAATAAGCTGTGACAACCCACCCATTTAGAACTAAATTAAGGTACTCTATGTATAAAACATAGCAAAATGAGCTTATATTTAAAGTACTTGACAGGAAGAATCTCACTAGTGGTTCTTCGGTGGGTTACCCACAAGAAGGTACAAAAGGCTTATGTGGCCATATGACACATACTGTAACTTTCACAGTTTTTTACGGCAGCAAAGTGTCTCATCCTAAGGGCACAGCAAATCCTCTCAAGACTGTTCTAGAAATTTCTTCTGCAGGCTCAAAATGCTGTTTCCACCCTCCCTTCCCACATAGAATAACACTACTTTTCCCAGAGGAGGAGTCATCCAAGCTATGGTCTTTCCAGATTGGTGGGAAGGGAATATTGAAATCATTTGGCTTGCTAGCAAAGCAAGGTGTCACTTTACATTGTGCTGCATGCGAGTGGCAGTGCCATACTGAAATACTGCTTGCTTGAATGCCAAAATGCAAAGCAGAGCCATCCAAACCAAGATTTTCTGCATGTTTTCTGAGGAATCATGAATTGAGCCAAACTGACTCTAAACCAAGCTCCGTTTCTGCAAGTAGCCTGGGAAGGTTAAAGGTGAGAGGGCTTCCTCACACCTGGCTAGATGCAGAGGATTTAACAGAATAAGAAAACCAGGAGCCACACTGTGCCTTTTGGAAACTCCCTACCTCTCCCATGCTTCAAAGGGCTCTTTCCTTCTGCTGGCCCCAGCCAGGGCAGCCAATCTCCCTATCTCTGAACCAGACAGCTCGGTTATGCCAGTGCTTCCTTCATTCCCATGCCTACAAGTACACTTGCAGGGAATAACAAAGTAAGCTAAGTAGCCCTTTCACAACCATCCCAGATACGAACCAGTGTCCAGAGCGCTTAATTCTTTCTCATTCCCTCCATTGCCAGACTAGAGCCAGGCATCACGCAACCCTCTGATAATTTCTAAATGTGTTCCACTACACCGTATAAGATTTTTTTTTAGCATCGAAGCGTGTTGCTAGTATTACGTCATGTATATTTGTTCCTGTTTCTGCTGCCTAAACTCCTGGTTGCTGCTTGCTAAGAAACACAAATGAAAGCTGGCAGGAAATGCTCTTTTGAATAAACCAAACCTGATCTGAAATCACCTGTGCTCTGTCCTTTTTCTCTGGTTGCATAGGAGAAGACTGACAGAAAACACCTGAGCTGAGGCTCTTCTTTGTCTTTGGTGCCAATTAAATTAAATGAAGCCTGCAATGCTGATAGTTGGGCAGGGACTATACTAATGGATCTGGAAAAATAAAGTGCCTTGTGGGAAGTCCATGAGCTTTTAGGCCCTGGCTGTGCTTAAAATGGACACATTGTTATAAGAACATTAGATATACAGTTGACTTTCAGAGGAAAGTCAGTCAAGAGGGTGGGGGTCCAAACTTCTTCGTTATCTGCTCAGCACTCAGTGCTACTGCATAATTATTTTTACATTCAGAGCACTACGTGGAATGGAAAAGGCATATTTCATAATGCCCTTCAGTAGTTAATGGATGTGATTGAGAGTCATTTCTTCAGTGAGGCTTTTTGCCTTATCATACTCGCTCCACTTTTCCAGCATGTTCCAGGGTAATGTTTTTTGGCGTTTGTCAGCATAGTTTTAAATATGTCTTTCCTACAGTTCAGTATCAGAGGACATGACTCAATTTCTTCATTATAATAAATCTGAATCTAACTGAAAAGCCTGGCAGGAATATATGGTACTTCCCTGCTCTAAACAAGGTGGGTGGTTTTGAGCTCACCTGTCCTCATGATTTTCTTATTCATCTATACTATACAAAAGAGAAAGCTTTGAATAAAGCAATTTCAAGATCTTAAGATGCCTCACTGATAAAAACAATTGGATCCAGCTGCAAACAGTCATTTGAGTTTCCTGGTATTTCAGTTCCTGACTGATTAATTAGAAAGTCAATCGCCTGATATTTTTACCTGACTGTCCCCTGCTAGACTATTAGTACAAAACATATACCAGGTGTTAAACAGTGCTGGTGTTTAAAACCGACGTACCTGCTCCTTCCTCCTCCTCGCTGACTCCACTGATATTTTACCACCAGATCCAGTGAGCGCTCAGTAAAACCCATTGGTTACTGAATTTATCCCAGAAATTTAGTAATTTTCCATCTTTTATGATCATCATTTTCATTAGGGTTTTAAATGCTAGTTTCTATACACATAAACAGAATTAGAGAGAATGGCTCCTTTTTGCACATCAACAGCATCGGACAGGAAAAAATACATGAGATGGAAGAATTCAGCAGAGTTTGATTCTGACAGTAAAAAATGAATAAGTTGCTACAAAATTTATCCGTAATTGTGGGGTAATTAACTGTTGTCTAATCTATCTTTTTTTAATGTATCTGTCTCAGGTACTTCCACAGCTCCCACACCTACCTAGTGCCTAAGTTATCTGCCTACAGGCCAGTGCCTGGCTCAGGTAGGTCTGAGGTCTCTCTACCAGTGAGGGTTAAAAGTCCACCCTGGTTATAGCTGCTGCAGAGAGCAGATCACTCTTTTAAAAGGCAACCAGTATGACAGCTAGCAGGTAGGACACAAACTCAGGCAGTGGCACTGGGAGATGTTCACCTTAAAGCGAAGAGAATATAAGCTCCTCTTTAAGTCTAACATAAGAGTATCTGTAACTCTGAGGCTATAGAAGAGGCTGGGGAAGTAAAACCTTTGTGCTAGAACTACTTTCTCCTCCAGGATTATTTATATATTTTGTGCTAAGAAAGCAATTACTCTCCTGGAAAATAAATGGCGATGATTTTTCTGTTGAACAGCCGATTTTATGTATTCAAATGAATGACATGTATTCCTTAAGCTATTAATTTCTAGTGAAATAAACATATTTTTTTGTCTTGGTCAGAAGTTTCTTAGCTCCATTCTTCTGAGATAAGGGTTCAAATGATTCATGTTGCTTTGCCATATGGCTTTTCTGTGGGTGAAGCTTCAGTTAACCCTCATTTCCTCATTAGCACATATGGCCCTTCCTCTGCACTCCTCCCTCTTCTTCTCCTGACTACATGCTTTTCAACCCAATAATGTTAGAATTTCACCTGCTGGTGAATGGGCTTTTTTGGTATTCATTTCTGGAAACCATCTATAACACAGGCTGCCAAGGGTCACCTAACAACAATGCAGGTGATCATCTGGCTATTTATCTTGGCTATAACTTACAATAAAGGGTTAGAGGAATACCCACTCCGTTATATTTGAACTCTAGAAAAGGAGGAGTGGGGAAAAGTATGACAATGAAAGAAAATTATAAGCCATCAAGCCCTGGTTTATATTTTCAAAGCCCCCATCCCAGATCCTTTCCTGATTATGGTTTTGTTCAGCTCTAATTTTAGTTCCTAGGGCAGCAACAACACGTGTGAATCGTTGCCCCGAGACCAAAGCAAGAGAGCAACCTAATATTGATACCAGATTCAGGCATTCTGCTTGCAAGAATTAAGACTTTATCAAATATTAGGATACAATGCTGAATTTTTATCAGAATTAAAAACAGCTCGTCATGAATGTGTTAAGCTTACTAAAAGCCATTTCCTGATGTCTGTTAGTAATGCGCTAAGACAATCTGTTTCTCATACCACGCAAGTTACAGCAGAAGGGTTCCTCATCCTAAGGCAGGGATAAAATCTTTTAGGAAAAGAGGAATGGGCACTATTTTTTAGTTATAGCTGGCTGAAAAATGAATTTAATATAAGCGCCTTCTTTCTGCGTTTGCTACTTGGCCATAGGAATCATTTGATTTCATTTCTACAAAATATGCTGGCTGACATCATTGTTTAGAAAGGATTTTATGTGATCATATTCTTGCCCATAGCTTGCTCATTAACTGTCTCAGGCCAGCCTTGCTTTTGGCATTCTTTACTTATAATTTGCTGTTTATACACTGCTGCTACCATCTTAAATCCCAGGGTATTCATTTGCTTGTCTCCACCATCCAAGCACACTTATAAGGAAAAGGACTTGAGTAAGTTTTATAGAAGTGAAAATTCATGCAAACAGAGTCATCTGAGAATTTACAACACTTTTAGGGCAAACACGTATTGGCATGATTAATTTTAAATTTTTTAATGAATGTTATTGCTAAAAAAATTGCAGCTTTTATGAATATTCATGGGAGCAAATAAACTTTCAAATACCAGACTGAACTAATTTCATTAGAATGTATTTTCATAATGGCATTTTGAAGTAGTCTCACAGCTCTCATGCAAATTATTTAATTTTTTTAAAGCATTATTAGTTCCCTCCCCATCTGCTAGTACAATGATATATCACTGGTACTCCGAATAATACTGAATGAAGTAAAGTTACCATAACAACTCTTAAAATACATACAAATAAGAGACCTGCATATATTGTACAAGGTTACGAAGAGATTTGTATGGTATTTTGGGGAATGTAATTTTAAAAAGTTACTTCCGCATGTTAGTAGCCAAATATATTGGTTACTCAAAAAACTGAGATGCTCGATCACCTAGTCTCAAGATAAAACTTGAGTTACAGAAGAACTGTACTGTCGGAGAACACCTCCCTTTACACCAAAGTTTTATTTGTGGGGTCTGAACTTGTTGACTGAGGCAAGCCAGCTGACTGTGCCTTAAGCACTTTAGTGAGCAGCCACAGCCTGCTTTGCCAGCACATTTGTGGGATGGCAGCCTGAAAGAGCGAGATGAAAACTAGCATCTGGGAGCTCCCACTTCCACCAGCACATCTGAATCCAGAGGAGGATATTTGTTAAGAGGCTGAGGTGCTGACGGGAGTATCCTTATACTATCGTATAAGGCAGCAGAGTTAAGATGGCAAACCTTTTCAGTGGAGATCTGCATTAAGATTGAAACATTTGACATTTCTGTTAGAGCTTCGATAGCGTTAAGTTAGAAATGACTGAAAGGAGGCACACAGGACTGCGTTTGCTGGCACTGTTCTGTTGTTCACAAGAATCTGAATGTCTGTGCACACTCCTGTTTCCTAAAAATACAAATACAGGGTACAGGATTCCTCTAGTATGACCACAATGATGCCTATGTGGTTTTGTAAGGCTGAAATCTCTCACATGCACAGCACAGCTCTGCTGCTGGAGCCAGCAGAGCCAGCAGTGCCAATAGCAGCCACTGCCCTATGTGCAGCCTGGCCGCAGGAGGGTGATGGCTCCGACCCTTCCCATTGCCTTCGCAGCAGAGGTCTGCAGGCGGCAGGAGGCTGGGTGGTGTGCCAGCCTCGGGAGGAAGGCTCTCACACCCTCACAGCCTGCTGCTATGGGCTGTCTCTTTTCAGCTGCTTTCCCTAGTCCATCTGCTCCACATTTTTTCCTGATCAAAATTCTCTATTCTTACCTTCAGCTTGCTCTACCCCTTCTTCTCACTTCTGGGTTCTGTATTCAAGGTCTCTTATCCCAATAAGGTGAGGGGGAGACAAAGCAGTGTTTCAAATGAAGAAGTATGAATTGGAGATGGTGGGCTGCTCTTCACCAGCCCAGATCTATGTGTCACAAGTGATGAATACCTCCAAAAGCAGGTATGTGTTATGAAACGACACAAATCAGAACCCACTCTGAGCAGTACTAATAACCTAGTCAGTAATCCATGTTACCTCTTCTCAAATAACACCCTGTGATTCTGGGGATTTCTCTGTTGTTCAGAGTTAAAAGTACAGCCAGGTCTGTCACGATGCTGCTTGTCCCGGTCTGATGATAAGCTTCCATATGGTTTATTCCTGGTTTGCGTATTTCTCTTGTGAGTCAGATTTATTCCCTCTCTGAGCTCCTCTTATGCCTCTCTTTTCCCTATCCATACATAAGCCAATCCTTTGCCAACTATGATGGCTTCCTTAGGGAATGGGTCTATTTCATGCATATAATTATAGATTGTATTTTGACCAGCATTTCTCTTATTGATTTGGAAATAGATCTATCTCCTTCTCAGAAAGCTGCTTATAATGTGTTTCTTAAAGAGCATGTGCATTGCTTCAACATATAGCTCACAACTTTCCTGCCCCTGTTTCTCCTTTCCTTACTACTGCATCAAGCTCTTCTGTGAAACCATCCTAGCTGCAAACACCAAACCAGAAGGTCAGTAGCTTTACTGTTAAGGTGGCTGTAAGCTTTTTGGGAAAGGCTTGAAGTGTAGAACAGAGTTTGCAACAGCTTTGTGGAAAAGTCTCACAATGTTTCTGTCGATGAAGGCCAGGCCAAGACAGTGTCCTCAGAGACACTGGCTGCTACTGTAGGATTTTAGGTCATGGATTAGGCCAACAAGGTGAGCATCTACTTGCATGCTACCTAACTCTGCATCCTCATCAGTTCCCCACTCGCAGCTGATATCATGGCTACTGACATTCCAGCCATTTGGGCATTTATCTCTAGGCTGCCAACAGAGGACTGTTCAGCATTTTCAGATCTTGTTGTGAGTGTTGGTCAGGAAGAGGAACTTTAAGCCTGTTGACTTGCTCAGATTCAGTCAGAGACAGGTAAAAAATTGAGTAAATTGTTCTTTCTAGATCTTTCTGATTAAATTGTACCGGGTTGACGAAATGATGTCAAGTAAACTTTTCTGATAACTGACCAGCTTTACTAATATGCAAGTCGAGACTGTAACAGCAGGAATGAAATTAGAGAATCAAAAGGCCAATGGGGGAAAAAAAAGATACAATGAGTCAGAGGGAACACTGACAAAGAAAATAAATACATACGGAAATTAGTGTCACCACAGATGAGAACTGAGGACTTCGGTAAGATGATGCATATAAACATGGCATAAATTAGAGCATCTTGGTATTTAATAATTTGCTGGCTTTGATATGCTAAAAAAATTGAAACTGCTCATCTAACAAGATTTATAAATCTTCATTATTGCAAAATTCTATCATCATCAGGATGATGCTGGATCCTTAGGATATAGCATCTGGCAAGTTAGGATGCCAGATGTTTTTTGTTTTTCGTTTTGGTAATAGCAGTGAAGCTACTTTCTGAACAAAAATTCAGTGCAGAAATGTGCCATATTTGTGTAGAAGCTTGTAGATAACAAAGCTGAGAGAACTAACGCATCTGGAGGTGCTTCGTAGTATTTATCAATATCTGTTACAAGTTTTTTTGCAGTACAGTGTATTGTGTTCAACATAATTGGGGACATTTTGGAAAAGAAACAGTAAGGATGGCTCACAGTGACAGTTTTACTATCCTCCTTTACTCAGGATGATATGAAGGACTCTAGGACAGGAAAAGGGTAAAGCGGACAAGAAAATGAAAGAAGTCTGATTTGCCTAAAAAGTCACTCTCTCTCAGAAGGTGGAAGGCAGCTGTTTAGGTCAACCACACTGGAACTATGGCACATACACCCATGTATCTCTGGGGTGATAATTCATCAGGGAAGACAAAAAATTCACTTAGGATTTGCTATCTGGAGATACGCCTTTCTAATACAGTTGTTTCTACCTCTCAATAAGCAGTACTTTGGTTTAAGGAAGATCTTTAGCCATGAAACATCTCACTGGTCACAGGTTCCCAGACAAAAAATTACCAGGACCAGAATTCAGTTGCTGACCAGAGTAAGCTGGGTAGAGGCTCAAATCATTGCATGCCTAGGGCTTCGCCGCAGCCTGGAGCTAGGAGGACTGTTGAATACCATGTAGGAAGAAGGTCTGACACTAAAAAAAGAAACTCAGGTTTTTCAGAAGAGGAGGTATGGCCAGATCTTCACTCATGAGGTGCAGGTCTTGAAACGTAACACACTAAGCTTACGTTTTCGTGGATGGCACAAGTTAAGCTTTTCAGAAATGGCTAAAGATTTGAGGTGTTATTAGATGCCCAAATGCAATTCAGTGAAGGGATATGATTTTTAGAAAGTGGTCAGAACCTACCCACTGAAGAGAAAGCCTTATGCACTGTCTTGACACTGGACACCCAGAAATTTGAATATATTGGTCATATCTGAAAAGCTTTACCAGTGTGGCTGGGTGGTAATGTTAGAAAAATGTTGTACTAGGTATGCCCACAAGTCTTCCCTGGGAATCCCTCAGGGAAAGGCTTTCCAAGTCAGATAGGTCACTCTTCTCTATCCAGTCCTGATCAAGCTTAAAAATAAAAACCTTGGCTGATTTATACAAAAGTTATTTTCACTTAATTTCAAGATTTTTTGAGCTAGTATAAATGCATCTCCCTAGCCATTTGTATGAGACAGCAATTATCAGACTTGCACCCTTTCTGTACTTTATCTGTAAGAAACTCCCTCTTGATTCCTCTCTTTAAATCCACCTTTGTTGGCTTGACAGCTCTCCTCAGCAATATCTGCGCTGTTCTCTGTTACTGACTCCAGACTAACATTTTGTCTGAGATTTCGTTGCTTTTTCAAGTTTCTTTATTCCCTACCCTCTGAAAAAATATTTCTAACTCTATTGAGTCCTGTTTTCACTAAACTCTTATTGAAGTGAATAGAGTCAAAGTAAAATAATAATAGACATATGTATGAAAGATACTATAGAAAATAAGGTGAAATGGTTTCCCTCTTCAGTACTCCATTCAACACTTTTGCAGTGACTAAGAACAAGTCTCTGACTGAAATTTGTCTTTGATGTTAGTTCAGTGTGAAAAGTTGTATTATTTAATCAGGCACAAATGCAGTTCTGTTCTGACAGCGGACTTGATAAAAATGGCATCCTAGGTTTCCATTTTTATTGTGTCTTCAGTTCATGTGTGCTGTTTAGAGGAGAAATGTCCTTTTACCGACCACCACCTGCCTTGCAAAATCTAGCTTGAGTCTGCAAGTCGAGCTGTCCTCTTTCCTCATTTATCTTAATCAGTTAATAGTTTAAAGTTGTGCAAGCCACCTTTACAATCTCTTTATTGTCTTCTCCTGGGTGATATCTCTATTGCTATCATAATAGTCATAGTCAGCCCCAACGTGTTCATCAGATTCGGCTTCCACTCGTATCTGTGACTGACTGACTTTTTGCCAGTTTACCCACCAACAGCAATCTGGCATTACTTACTTCACAGCCTTACATTGTGCTACAGAGACAGATTCATAGCTGTATTTTTTGCACTGGTGATTTGTAAAGAGAGGAGAAGCCAGCTCCATCTCCCGATGTTTGCTGACCTTGCTGCTCTGGCATGGGTAAAATGCTAGCTAGATGAGCATGCAGACAGGGTTCTGAATTAGTATGGGGAACAACTGCTGGGTAGTCGACAAGTCTAGTATAATGACTTAGCAGAGTACAACCCTACTTGGTTCAAAAAGTAATGAATTTGCATATAAACATGCTAGTCAAATGTGCCAGCAAGTATCAGAGAAGAGAGGTCTTCTGGAGTGGAAGTGAAAATATTAAAAATCTGAAAAAGAGTTGAAAAAACTTTACGTCAGGTTCCTCTCTGCAGACACATAGATCCAAATAACAAGTTGAGAGTGTCTGCTTATCATGCAAGTGACAGGTTAAATATTCATGATGTAACAGGGACATTTCCACTCATGTCAGTTGGACAGTTTCATTCCAGTTTCTGCATATATTGGATTAATACACATCACAGTCATTCCATGTTTTTTCTCCTCTGTCGTAAGTCTAACGCATTTTTGTCTCTCTAAAAATGATATTCCAGTTAGTAGAAGACTTCTTCCTGAATTGCTCATCACTTCCCGACATAGTTTAGACAAAATTGCTGTAAGAGTTTCAAGGACCCATGGTCTAACTTTGTTTAACTACAAAACAAGTGTAGAAAACATTGCTGCTCAAGAAACAATTCTAAGAAGATATTTAAAAAACTGTGAAAATCACCTCTTTGAGCAAGTTAGCACGGTAATAAAACCAAAACTTTGGGTGCTTCAAAGTTCAGTATTGTTAACTCTATGACTGAGAATTTAATTTTTGAAATATTCCCATTTATCTCGTAGTAGTTGCTCTGGGGACACACAGATAGCAGTACAGGGAATTCTCTACCCAGTACATTCCATTGAAAATACAGTCAAGCAAAAATAACGGGCTACATCATACAATCCCCTCCTAACAAGGAGTCTCTTCCTAAATATGGCAAACACCCTTTACTTTCTGTGACTACAATGAAAATTGAGAATGTGCTGCGCCTCACTAGCTAGCTGGTGCTCTTTCTCCGAGTTAAAGGAAACATACGCTCTGAAATGTACTTTAATTTACATAAAACGTCAAATCAAACGCCATCCTGGGCAGCCTGCTCCAGCTGACCCTGCTTGAACAGGGCGGATGGACTAGATGGTCTCAGAGGTCCCTTCCAACCCCAGCTGTTCTGTGAGCCTGTGAAACTAATTACTGTTTATTACCTGGGAAACGATCACATAGAATTTGGTGTTCCCTTAATGAAGACTCTAGTCCTGGTGGTTTGGACTGCTGGGTGGAAAGCATAAGGGAGCGCGTCTCCTTGATGAGCTGACTCGTGAATCAATTTGCTACTTTCTTTCCTGAGGCAGCTTTAAAGCCCAGCATGCTGTTTACTTCACGGCCGCCCTATACTATATACACGTGCAATGGCCTGTGCATTGTTGACTGTTTATAGCCTCAGGGCTCCGCTTCCTTCGGGCTGATGCAGGCTGCAATAAGTGCTGTGGGGAAGTTAACGTGAGTTCAGACTCTGGGTAAGAAGATCCAGTTTCTTTTTATTATATACCCTTGCTGGCTAAATAAGATGTTATACTTTGAAAGTATTTACTGACATCGAAGAAAAAGAAAAGGACACCAAGGAGAAGTTTCCAGCTGTCCTGATATTCAGGTATTATACCCATTCAGAAGCTGAGAACACTTAGCCTTCTTGCAGTACCAGTATGCTCTAATATGAAGTCTAAAAGTAAGTCATCCATTTTGCAATTGAAGCCAACTATTTCCTGCCTATTCTACTGCAAACACCAAAAACTATTATTCTCTTTCCTTTACAACAGTCTCTTACATATCTTAGACTCCGTCATATCCTTCTTCAGTCCTTCGTTCTTCAGGCTACCTGATCTCATTCACGCTTTCTCCTTAAGTCATCCTTTCCCACCTCTGATTGATCACATTGCTCTATACTAGACTGTCCTCAGTCAAACTACATCTTTCTTGAAGTGTCTTGTCCAAAACCAGGCACTTCTCCACGTGAAACTTGCCTAGTGCTGCACGCAAGTAAATGCTTCACCTATTTTGCAGGCCACACTTCTCTTCCTGCAATACCAGATCATATCTGCCCTCTTCTGAATAACTTTCTCTCATGGATGTAACTCCTGCTTGTGAGCTACTGTAATCCACAGATCCTCTTTTACGCAACTGTTTTATACCAGAAGTTTCCCAACCTACATTTCTGCGAGTCATTATTTCTGCCCAAGTATAATACTTCGCATTTGTCCCTGCTGAACAGCATCTTCTATTTTTCTTATCACATTTGACCTGTTCTTGGTTTTACCATTGAGTGGTATGCAGTCTCAGGCCTGCAGAGGTTATAGCCAGAAAACAAACAAGAATTCCATAGGAAATTTGTGACTATATTTAAGTTACATTATGATGCTACTCTGCAAGGAATCAATACTTAAAATGAACTGAGCTATTTAATTCAAGCTGGAATGGCACTGAAAGCTTTAAAACAGTACATGCATACCTTGTGGAAAAAAAAAAAACAACAAACCACCTTCCAGTCTTTACAGGGACCATGTTATCCTGGAGGTTATTGATAATATTTCTAGCTGTGAGAAATAGTTCTGAATTGTAGTCAAGCCACTATGAATCTGAAAGTCTCTGGATAGGGAAAAGCAAAACCATTCTCTATCAAGTGCTCTTGAAATCATCTTCTACTTTGGGGAAGGTTTCTCACTTCACTGGCATTTCCCACTTCAAAATTTTTAGTATATGTACTTGTTATTCTGTTTCTACTACTTTTTTTTTTTTTTTTTTACCAAACCCACCTGGCTGGCTTGCCTCTTCTCCCTACTTTGCCTTATAGATGGATCAAAAGACTACAGTTACTTTTCCTTGTACAGAACCTAACATGATAGGGCTCATCTGCTTGGCATTTAGGCACTGCAGAACAAATATGTTAAATAAAGGTAAAGGACTGAGACCTTCCTCAGACTCATAAACAATTTAAATAAAAGACTATTTAAAAATGTGGCTGCTGTAAATATCTTTGCATCTCTAACGCAAGCAAAATGAACAGATTTATCAGTAAAAGTATCGCAAAGTAGCAGGAGAAATCAAAGTGATGAACAAGCTATTTTCAAGAGGAAAATAAATTATGGCTCATAAAAATGCCAAGTGATACAAACATGCCAAAAGCAAGGAGGAATCTGATGAAATACATTCAGGCCACAGGAGAAGTCTATCAAGGCAGAAGGAAGCCTGCATCAGGATTGTTTCTCAGCATCATCTGAACATTTATTTGACATGACAATTACAAGTTATTGTTTCAAAATAAAACAATTCATTTCAATGCATGTCTATAAATCATCATACAAGCAGATCTCTCACTTTCAGATATGCAAGAAACAAAGAGATGAACTCAACTGCTTCTTAAACAGAGATTGTCTCCCTTGCTGTCATTCGGTATTTTTCATCCCAGGGCTCTAAGAAAGATCTGACTAATATTTCTATCTTGTCTGGCAGTAACACTGAGGTACAGCAAAGACATCTCTGGGGCATTTTAAACTTCCTTAAAAATCTTCGGTGCCTTTATAAAAGCAGAATTCCTGATTCTGAGGATACTATCCTGTTGGTAGAAATACAACCTGCCAAATCAGAGGACAGAGCTTCAGCAATAACCACCCATCAGGATCAGTGGGACCCAAAAAAGAAAAAGAGAAAAGAAGTAAAAAGCTCATTTATTAGGTAGAGATGAGATTATAAAATACAGTTGCCTGGACTTGACAGAACAGGAAGACACTTCCAGCCTTTTGTTTCAGTGATAGTATCTGTCCTTGAGCAGACACAAGGAGTTCTGGTATTTTTTAGCTAACTGATTACGACTACACATAAATAACTGTGCAGGATTAGCTCTTAATTTTCTTTTTTCCTTGAACAATAAAGGGTGAAATCCTGACCCTAAAGTCAACGGAAAATTTATTCTGACTTTCACAAAGCATCTATTTACGCTGTGCATTTCAACCATGCAGCTTTCCCAGCTGTTGGAGGAACTCCCTAGCCACATTTCCTAGACCCTCTCCCTGTCCCAATGCCCATTTATGTCTGCCTAAGCTTTGCAAAGGGTTTCTTTTAAATTATTAGTTCCCACAATGAATAACAGAAAAAGTAGGACATGAATGTAATTTCTTCTGTCCATAATAAATTAAAATTGGAAGAGATGCAAACGATACAATGTATTCTAATAAGGATTAGTTTAATTTATTGGGTGTGGCAGGACAAAACAGTTTAAATTGTACTTAAGAGTTTTCTCTCTATTGGCCATTAGGTCCCCAGTACAGTAAGTCTAAATAAAAGATAAAATGTATTTAAAGTAACTAATTTGCATACAAACAAGGTCATCTGTCAAGCTTATCCTCATGAACTACAGAGGAGCGGCAGGCCTCATGCCTCAAGAGAAATTTAAACTCTGTTATCTTAACTGCAAAAGTATTTCCAATGAGACAAATTAGCTGTGTATCTCAGAAATGCACATGCATGCATGTATTTTATACTCAGTGGCTTGCATAAATGTGTCTGTACCAACACATTTAAACAGCAAGGAAAAGAAAATAAAACTTTTGGAATACCCCTTCCAAATCCCTACTGTTCCATTTGTGTAGCAGTTCTTCCTTTCTGAAGATTATTTATTGCTATAAAGAAACAAATATAAAGGAAGATAGTGAGTAACATTGATTGGACCGCTACTTCACAGCAATTGTATTTGTTGTGAAATTACGTCCTAGGAATAAAACTTACAATTGAGTAGAGCATACAGTTGCACTCTTTTCTAACTGGGACAATCTGGGAAAAGAGGATAGAAGGGACTACCGCTTCAGCCAACGCATTTAAAATGTGGCAAATTAAAGTTCATTATTCGCTGATTCTGAAGGAAAGTTACATGCAGGTTCAGACTGTGTGGAGATCAATGTTAATGAAGACACCTAGGGAACCTGTTGTCTGTAGAAATTACATAGGCAAATGCTTGATAATACCTAACATAAAAAAGAGGCCTGTCCTGCAATACTTGAAGAAAACTTTCACAAAAATGCACTCCACCACCACAAGCCCACCAGACAGAGACTGTGCCCACCAGTGGGCTCTGCTGCTTCCCAGTCATCTCTGCTCTGGGGATTCTTGACAATCTTAGTGAAGCACACATAGGAATTATTACTAAGAGCTATAATGACTACACTTTACAGCAGCCCCAGTCATATTATAAGTCTCTGCAAGGCTGATTTATGGTGATACAAGTCACATGTAGGAGAGATCGAAGCCAAGTTCTGTGCACTGTAGTACCATGCTGCCTCAGGACTCGGCCCTTGTGGTAGACAAAAAATAACTTAAATTGTGAATGCCATCAGGCATCTGATAATTGTCCGCATGTGAGTGAATGTCTAAAACTGAACTTTTGCACTCTCAGGCACAAGCCTGCTACTTGCTAGCTACAACCCGTAAGGGCTGGTTGTAAATTTTAATAACACCTGGACAAAACAAAGGTGACACATCCTGAATCCTTCAATTAATATAACCAGTAAAAGTACCAGGAGCAAGCAGGGCTACACTCAGTCTAAGGACCCAAGGTGTATTGGGTTTGCATGGCAAGGTTTTGGTAGCAGGGGGGCTACAGGTGTGGCTTCTGTCAGAAGCTGCTAGAAGCTTCCCCTGTGTCCAACAGAGCCAGTGCCAGCTGGGTCCAAGATGGACCTGCTGCTGGCCAAGGCCGACCCCATCAGCAATGGTGGTAGCTCCTCTGGGATAACATATTTGAGAAGGGGAAAAATCGCTGTGCAATTGCAGCCCGAGAGAGGAGTGAGAATATGTGAGAGGAACAGCCCTGCAGACACCAAGGTCAGTGAAGAAGGAGGAAGAGGAGGAGGTGCTCCAGGCACCGGAGCAGAGATTCCCCTGCAGCCCATGAGGAAGACCACGGTGAGGCAGGCTGTCCCCCTGCAGCCCATGGAGGTTAACGGTGGAGCAGATCTCCACCTGCAGCCTGTGGAGGACCCCACACCAGAGCAGGGGGATGCCCAAAGGAGGCTGTGACCCCGTGGGAAGGCTGCGCTGGAGCAGGCTCCTGGCAGGACCTGTGGACCCATGGAGAGAGGAGCCCACACTGGAGCAGGTTTGCTGGCAGGACTTGTGACCCCGCGGGGGACCCAGCTGGAGCAGTCTGTTCCTGAAGGGCTGCACCCTGTGCAAGGGACCCACGCTGGAGCAGGTCCTGAAGAACTTCAGCCCATGGGAAGGATGCACGTTGGAGAAGGCCATGGAGGCCTGTCTCCCGTGGGAGGGACCGCACACTGGAGCAGGGGAAGAGTGTGAGGAGTCCTCCCCCTGGGGAGGAAGGAGTGGCAGAGACAACGTGTGATGAACTGACCACAACCCCCATTCTCTGCCCTCCTGTGCTGCTCGGGGGGGAGGAGGTAGAGAAATCGGGAGTGAAGTTAAGCCCGGGAAGAAGGGAGGGGTGAGGGGAAGGTGTTTTAAAGATTTCGGTTTTATTTCTCATTACTCTACTCTGATTTGATTGGTAATAAATCAAACTAATTTCCCCAAGTTGAGTCTGTTTTGCCTGTAACAGTAATTGCTGAGTCATCGCCCTTGTCCTTATCTCGACCCATGAGCTTTTCGTTCTATTTTCTCTCCCCTGTCCAGCTGAGGAGGGGAGTGATAGAGCGGCTTTGGTGGGCATCTGGCATCCAGCCAGGGTCAACCCACCACACAAGGTAACAAATAGCCACATATATCCTTTCCAAGACTGCAAAATCGTGAAAATGACCCATATTCTTTCACAGAAGGCTTTCTGAAATCAGAATATCTACCGCAGACTAAAAAGGGAAGGGAAGATGCAGAGATCTCAGCCTATCAGTCTGAATAGTTCATCCAGAAGGTTAAGCAAACGCACTGATAAACTGACCTCAACTAACAAATCATGAAGCAATGCCTTCTTAATATCATCTCATGATGCTTAAAGGAACTAACTCACTAGAAATGAAATCTTGTTACTGGTTCTGAATTATTTTATCTTTTGTTACTTCTGAACACTTTCTTAAAGATTGATCCTATCTGTTCTTCCAGATTAGAAATTCCTTTGATAACTTGCTGCTTGTTTAAAAAGCAGGTGCCTATTTTTTACTGTCACTGGGCTTTAGGTTGCCACGTTTTACCAAAGCTAACCGTTCAGTTGTGCTGCATGGGAATGCAATTGTCAATATGCAACAAGATGTCTAACTAACTGGTCTTTTAATCTACACAGACAACATAATCCGATAAGCAGTACAAAAGTCTGGCTTCACCCCTCTGCAAAAAGCTCTTCTGCCAATAGGTCTATTTAGTTTAAATTGATACACAAATAATTGATTTTAAGGATCAGAGCTTGGGTCATCTCATCACAACAAGAACAAGTTTTGCTAAAGATTTATTTTATAAATTTATTAAAGAATCCATGACATTTGTGTGGGTTAACAGATAAAATAGATTACAGAAAAACAGTGTTTAAAAAACCTGGCCTGAGGATGCTCTAGGGCAGGGCAATGACAGCATAATATACTTACTGTCACTGAAAACATCTGATTAGGATGTGAATTACTTGAAACATTGTGTACTTAATTAGTCCCCTGGGTCTTCAGGCACTGGCTTTTGTCCCTAAATCTGCAAGCTAGTACATGAACAAAGTGAACTGAACAGTTCATTACAGCTCTAATTAACACATTCTATACATAAACCAAGATTATGGCCCTGACAGATGACAAATAAGCACAGACCCGTCTTGTCATCTCCCAGGCTGCTTTCTTTTCCTTGGAGTTTTCCAACCAGCAGATTCTCACTTCTGCCTATTTTCAGCCTCCACAACAGCTGTGCCAAGTTTCCTTGACATCTCAACAATGTCAAGCCAAATAATTTCCCAAAATATTTCTGTTATCTATCTGTTCTTTAAGATATCTGATGTAGAGACAGCTGTGGTCTGCTATGTAAACACAGGGCAAAAGAGCGATGGGCAGGTAAGGAAACATGTCAGATTACATTACTCTGCTGTCCTCTTGCTATGGATTTACTGTACACCTAGAGATTTTGGTTTTGTTCTGCCAGTGACCCATATATGCTTTATTCATTAAAATAGGTAAAAGAAGGTCAAAATATGGGTTCGGCTTTGTATGCAGGCAAGTCAATAAAAATGCTGATTATTATTATTATTATTATTATTATTATTATTATTATTATTAACCTTTAACCTATTTTCATAGTCCTAACTATGGACCACATTTGACTTCTTCCTGCTCATGCTTTTACAAGCCACGGGAGAATACAGCTTTTCTATTTGTTGACAAAATCAAAAGGTTTGCATAGCTCCCTGGACTCCCTATACAAACAGTGCTATTTCTGGTAACTTTCCCACAAATTGTATAAAAACTATCTCTGTGAAAATGACATCAAAGTACTGAGTTCATAGGGCTTCTCTGATTTCTGTTAAAATCCCATTGTGTTTACCAACAAAGAGAGGAACTTCTTAACAGCTGGTCCCACAGACGCTCCACTTTCTCTCTGTAGAGACTTCTATAATCACATACACCGTACAGAAGAGCCACAAAAATCCTGTGGGTCTATGCAAGGTTTTAGCTGACCTGTTTGAGCTCAGTGAGCTTCCATGGGTGAAAACAACTACACAACATCAACCTTTTTTGTAGACGTGTAACCCAAATTACATTATACATATAAATTAGGCCATGTAAGTGAGGAACTGCACTCTGTATTAGCTGTATTAGCCCTGAGAGACCAACAGTATTAAACAAAGCCAATGCAAAAGTCAAGTGATAAATGTGAAGAAAAAATGGGAATTGTTCTATGGAGGCAGAAGATACCAGTTTTGTAACCTCTTATCAGAACAAGCACTGTGCTTCCAGGCTGAACAATTTATTGCTGTGGCCCCACTAGGAAGATCTTGATTTTGAGTTATAGGAAGATGAAAGCACCGTTCAGAGACCGCCTGATATAAAAAGCAATGGGACAAGCCATATCACAAAAGAGGAGAATTTCAGAATGTATTTAGTAAAAGAAAAATCAATTAAGCCAATGTTCTTTCTAAGCATTTGTCTAGTCTTCTAAAAGATTAAACCTTTCTTTGTTTTGAATTCATACTTGTGTCTGGACGTGATTAATAGAGCTGAAGAAAGGGGAAGAAATCCACAAAGTCCTGTAGTCTTGCATCAAATAATGAAACCCATTGTTTTAAGTCAAAATGCTACAGAATGTCATCTCTGTTAGTTTTGGGGGTCTTAAGGGTTTCTTAAAAGTATTTGCTTTTGGCATGCTAGTTGGTGGCTGGTAGTTAGGCCCCAAAGCCTCTCTTCTCAAGCTGGCTAAAAGTCAAGTTTTAAAATACAGATTCATTTTCATCCCAAAAACTCAAATGCTTATGAAGAATATTTCCAATAGGAAATTTAAAAAATTTTCTCTTGATGGGTGCTAAGTGTGACTATTACTAGGTCATCCTATCTTCTCTGGGAATCCATTCAAACAGCCTTTCATTCTGCCACAGGGTTATCTATAAGGTAACTCAGATGCTAAAAAGGCTGATTACAAACCGCTTGTGACCAAGCTTCTTGCTGCTCTGGGCTTTAAACACACCAAATATGCTACCTCACTCTTCAGAGCATCATCAGGCAACAACAGAGTTGTGTGTTATTGGCTCATTTTTCACATTTTTTGAGAGCATCCAAGTCCAGCTGTTTTAGAGGATGGCTCAGCCTCTCAAGGACTGTAGCAACATCAGCCTGAGACATTGTTGTACTGAAAAAACTAGCACACCCTTAGCTTTCCAGCAGGTTTCCCAAAGCCTCGAAGTGCTTCAGATTCCAGCCCAGACCTTCTGCCATGCGGCGGCAGGGGGACACGCTCCCGGCACCAGGCTCAGCAGGAAAGGACTCCCTTGTCCTTCGGCACCTGTGCCAGGGGGAAAGTTTAACCACTTCTTGATTAAAATATTTTTCAATATTTTGCTGCATTCAAAAGGCCTTAATTTGGGGCTAGAAGGTTAGAAGGAAGAAAGAATGTTACCACCATCACTAAAGAGCAATTCATCTTTTATAATCTTAAAAAAGGATCAGGGAATGCTTATCCTTTTTTCTTTTTCTAGGGTGGAAGGATGGCAACAGGATTATTCTTGCTTGTATTATTATGCTCCACCATCCACCCCAAAGGAGAACAAAGGCAATCCTGTTCATTGTTTTCCTTCCCAATTTTCCTTTTTCCCTTAAAGCAAAGTGCAAATTAAAGTATTCAAAGGTTGAATATAATGAGGTCTTATTCTCTGCTACCTGAAGGACATAATCACCACTTCTTCTTGGCAAGACTTTCACTGACCAAGGTTTTGTTGCTATGGCGACTTCTGCTGCCATTTGCTTTGGTGTTTACAGTATGACAGTGTGTCAAAAGCTTTTTTAAAAAAAACACAAAAAAAGTCCACCCATTCTCTCACCTTCCTAAAGGAGGTTTCCACTCTCCTCTCCCTCCCCGCCCCCTGCTGCCCTTGTTTTATGGGCAGCTTTTAAAGGAGGGACATGGCATTCTTCATTCCATAATAATCCTTTTGCAGTGGAAAAAAAGCTATTTCAGGTTGACAAAACCTGAGCATCTTCGTCCCTACTCCAGCCATTTACCTCAGGTATTCACTATTGCAGACCCAGCCTTTCCCATGGCACAGGTGCATACGGTGGCAGTGGAGCCCTGCAAACCCCAAGGGGCTGGTGCGGCAAAGAAAGGGTAGGAGTTTAAACTTTTAAAAAGGAAAATAAGAGATTGAAAAGATCTTCATTACGGAGAGGGTGTTTGAATAACCCAGACACAGGGTCTGTGAATCCAGCTGTGTTGCGAATATAGCTCTGTACCAAGAGGGAGATGTAGGTCTGATGGCAGTTTTGACAGAAGTAGTGTGATGGGTCAGGATCATCCTTTGGTTTCTCCTGGCATACAGCAAGTGCTGCAAGGCATCTCTCAGTGCAAGGATTTTGATAATAACAGTGGGTTTTTTCCCTGCAAAAAAGTAGCCATACTAATGCAATGTGCAGGTTAGAAGCAATTATATTTGTATAATATAAATATCTACTAGAAAACCCTTTTTATTTTCTTATCTACATAACTGATACTCATTGGGAGATGTAGCAAGAGTAGTAAATAAGTTTTATGGCAGAAAATAATCAGAGGAAAGGACATACCACTGAGCAGTCAGGACGTTTTCCTGGATGTGCCTCAGCCCGGCACAAGACCAGGCTAAAGGCTCCCCCTTTCAGGCAGGTCCTTGGAGAGCCCGCCCGGGCTGCCCTGGCTGCAGCGTGGCATGGCCACACTGGCCCCTCGGCTGCAGCAACTGCCAGCCCCAACCCCGCTGTCGGCCTTGAGCCAGGGACAGCTCTCGAATCGCTCTCGCCTGGACATGGGCTCTGCTGATCCCAACCCAACGTGCGGGCCCATGGCCCAGCCTGGCATCAGCCTGTCCCCAAGAAGGTCCCTCTGCCTCAGTCACTTGTTCCCTGTTCAAATCATTTCTGCGGGGGCAGCGTACAATTCTGTGCTGTGCAAAGCCTATTCCTCCTCCAAATTGCTGTAGCTAATCTGGCCAATTGCCCTAAAAGCAGCTCTTTGGCCCAGCAAATCTTTCTGATTTTTTTTTTCCAGGTTACCTTTCAAAAGTCAGTAGCCACCTTGGAGACAGGGTGAGAAAAAAAAGCTAGTACAAAGTCCAAATCATCATAAGCAAGGTTCAGACTGCCTCCAGACATTTTGCTGAACTGATCAGAGTCACTGCTGCGTTGCCTCTGGCTTATGGACTGCTCGTGGATGGCGCTCGTGGCCACTTGTACAGACACATGAGAGTGCCAGGCCACAGAAGCTGCTATCACAAACCTACCTCAATTCTTGGGCATAACACCCAGCACACCTCATAGAGGCTGGTGATTTTTCTTCTTCTTTAGAGACACTGATCGTGTTACTGGGAAGCTATTTCTGCACTTAAGGGAATTTTTAGGATGATCCTGTACCAAGCCAGCAAGTACAGATAAGAGCAGGGGATCTTCTAAGCTACTCCTGCTGCAGACAGGAAAATCACCCATGCAGTGCCTGTTCGCACACGTTTTAGTAGAGAAAGTCCAAACTGATCCTTATACTCTTAATGACAAAAAAACCCTCTATTTCTGTTCTAGAAAATCTGATGGAAGGTTATTAGATGTTTTCATAGATTTAAAAATGACTGATGAAGTAATAGGAAACAAAGGATTAGAGAACAGATTATTCTCAGAGGGGGGAAGAGGTTAATGGAGAGTTCAGGCACCAGGGCACCTAGTATTAGAATACTTATTAATAACTTGATGGAGAAAATGGGGAACAAGTTGGCAGACTGCAGGAAAAAGTAAGGTTGTTTCACTCGAGAGGCCACAGAGGAGAATAAACAATAAATTTTGCAGTGATTATACTGAAGGATTTAATATTGTTGAAGAATATAATGGAAATTGATTAATCCCACACTTTGAACTACCAAATTACATGGAGTTTTAAGGTTTTGTCCTTTTGGAAATTATTTCTGTTTTATTACATTACTGAAGCACTCTGTAGACGTGGCCATATAACATCATTCAGGTTTAATAATGTAATATATTACTATCTATCTCCTGCTGCTTCCCACTGCCCACTGACCTGGCAGCCAGGATTGCCCAGGTCATCTTCATGGACTACTTCTGCTCCTGTGGTGAATTCATGAGAAACAGATGGCAGGACACTTCTGGTAGCTAGGCTGTCTGTGCAGGGGCAATAATTTCTGCCAGAGGGGTTGTGACAAGCAGCTGAGGGGAAGTAATATTTTTTTGCCAGAACAGTTATATGTGAAATGGGATACCTGATCACACCCTAGCCAGCAAATGCTACTCAACAGTTCCATGGCAGGGAGGAGACTATATGAGGATCTCTGTTTAGGATCCACGTATAGTGCTGGACTGACAGAAGCAGAGGCCCCATCTGATCACACATCTGTTGTTCTCACCTTCACAGATGCACTGTGATCGCTCAGCTATTCTGAATCACTAGGGTTTTAAACCCACCCATTTGTTGGATGAAACAAATACAGGATGCAAAACAGAAGAGAAAAAGCCCCCTTGTTTGTCAGATATTAGTATATGCTAAAGACCTACATACTAATACAGGTCCCAAATATTTATCTGAAAAGCTGGAGGCACAAGTGGGTTATTGAGTGCTGGTTGCAGCTCCTAATTACCTGGGTTCTCATAGCAGATGAGGCAGATACGATACAGAACAAAACCAAATTATAAACAAACAAATAATCACGAAGCACCATCTCCCAGAAGCTGCGCTCCCCATCCAGCCTTACTAAGAAATAAAAGTTCTGAGTTGGTACTCTACAATATTTACACATCTTTTCTAAAGCACTGGCTTTAGTCCATCCCAAAACAGTCTTATGTTTCAGCAAGAAGTCACTGAAATGGCGTTTGGACTATTGTATATTTATTTTTTAGGATGAATTTTCATTTAAAGCTTCTAAAACCCCTCCATTTATTTAAGATTTGTCAGAGGAATACTCCTAAAAGTTCAAATTTATGAGTTCATGGTTTGAGTATTAGAGCTCTAGAGAGTAATCCAAGGTATTTTGTGGGTAATTTGTTATAAGTGATTATGCAACTGAGCTCAGATGTTGAAATGAAGATTAAATGCTTATAGGATTTCAACTAAGATCTTGGCTCCTAAAGTTAATATTCTACAAGACTATGCAGACACTAAGGAGGGCAAGAATCTGTCTTCTGAAGAAAGCACTGTATTCAAAATACTTGCTTTCAAAAGAGGCTGTATTCTCTTTGCCATTGTGACTTTCAAATTATGATCTATAGATCAGTCTAGGAATCCACAGAGATTTTTAAGGGAGCCGCAAAGGGTAACTATAAAAGCGGTTTACTCCTAGCAGTAAATTTGCCCTACTGAGCCTGCTATTGCATTTTTTAGGATTTCAGAGATCAAGAAAGATTGAAAACCACTGGTTCAGCAAAATAAAATTTAAAAACCAGAACAAATAGAAAACCAGAAAAAAATCAAAGTTCCATGTGTTACCTCTTCTCCAAAATAAATATTCACATGAGGCATTCAATCTGCCCTGCATTCTGCCAAAAGTATCTTTTAGGAGCAGGTTTAGTGAATAAAATAACTACAGCAATAATTATTTGACCTTCATTTCTCTTAAGACAAATGCCACTGGAGAAGTGTTATTAATGTTGAGGCAACAATGCCCTCCTTAAAAATCAGGAGACAGTTTTTGGAGAAGTTGCTTCTCTATGTTTGCATTTCCAGCTCTATCTGTTCCTCCTCATTGTTTTTCCCAAAAAGATTTTAGTGACAGTTCAATAAAAAAAAGAAACGTGAGAGAAGTCTAAGGAAAAAAGAAATTCACAATTTCAAGTGAAAATCATTAAAATACACACTATGGTAACAGTAATTTTAGGACTTATGGGGCAGAAACAACAAAATCATTTATGCTTCTAATTAATACTAACCTATTCCTTTTACATTTTCATATCACAGGCGCCTCACGTTCAGCCTATGGTGTAGGTATTCCTAGGACAAAACTACATGACTTTTTTGAGGAATGAGCTAGATCAGTAGAAAAACAGCCGAACTGGCTTAAGAAACTCGGAAACAGAAAGATAGAATAGAAGTTACCTGGCCCATGCAGTAGCACAGTGTCTCAGCACACTCCCTCCTGGTTTCATTTAATAACACCATTAAAATGTGTAGTATTAAAATCAGTTATGCTCTCTGAGGCATTCAGTGCTTTTTTGAAAATTTCTTTGTACCGTGCCCCATTTCAGATCACTCCAACACTTCCTTATTGGTTCCTTCTTTCCCCTTTATTCCTTCCCTTGCTTTCCAGCATATTCCTGAACAAGTCTGCTGCCTGTGGCTGCATGATACTATTTGGCAACAGCAGACCCAGCTTAAGAAGTGACCGCCTCTTAAGTGTCCCCCACTGTCTTGCAGAGGTTGTCCCAGCTGGTGCCACATCAGTCTGACAGTTCATGTGGTCGTGCTCTTAACCAGATCTATGAAGTGATCCAGCTTAAATCCCTCTTCCCCCTCTGCAGTATATAGCAAGCATGCTCCTTTTCAGAAATCCACTTGATAAGGAGGCAAAGCAAACTGTGGTGGCAATGGTGGTGGTAGCCTTTGACAGAAGGTGCAGGGACAAGTGGCTTCCAAGGTGATGGGGTCTGTCCGGTGACGGGATAAAGATATGGAAACACAGCTCAAAACCTACTCTTGGATAGCAAACCAGTCCCAAATGCTGACTGCTGGTCTCAATTCCTGCTTGACAGTCTGAGCCTAGAAAAGAGCGACAGGCAAGATGGAGGGACCAACAAGAAGATTTTGTCAGGTGGGCTGGGGCAGTGGACTGGGAAGAGCAAGAGAAAATCAAACAACCAGGTTCTGCAGAGCGGTGTGACTGTGGAGCTGGGAGGCACACAGGGAGGGAGGACAGCGCGCACACAGCTGGTGGCACAAATAGGAGTCACTGAGAACAATGCTGCGTTTGTGTCATTTCTGTCACCAGTATTATCAAACTTTACATTTACCAGAAAAAGATTTGTTTGTTTGTTTGTTTCAAAGGAGGCATTTAGACATCTCCTGCTTCATCAAAATCTGTATGTCTTTTTTTACTGGGGTGCCTAGCCCTTTTTCACAGTATTTCAGGCCCAGAGTTACGTCCTTGTTCCAATGTGGTAAACTAACAACCTCTGCACCTCCTGAGAAGTCTTTGTCAACTGCTCACATAATGCTTATTATCCGTCTCTTTGCTATTCCTCACCTCATAACCTATTGGCTTCACCCACATGACAAAAATAATAATTTTAAACAGCTGTGGCACTTGAGAGGGAAACTCATTGGAAATGTTGTGTAAAGTAACTAAGGGGAAGAAGAAACACAAACCAAGAGCTATGTTTTCACTCTACTGCATTAAATGACAGAAAGAAATAGAGAAATATAAAAAAACCCCAAACATTTCAAAATTTGAATTTTTAGGTTTTCAGAAATGAAAATAGAACATCCTTTCAATCAAATGCAGATGGCCCCTCTGTTCTGGAACATCCTTTACAAAAAGGAAAGTTATTTCAAACAACCATTTCTTTTTCAGGTAAAACAAGGTTTACTAGCACTTTTATTGTGATGGCTGTGACATTCACCTCAGCACCAGAATGCCAGTTTGACAAGTTACAAGGAAACGAGGCGGCAGCCCCCGTGCCAGGCAGCTCCCAAGTGGCCAAGGCAGGAACAGAACCAATGCCTCCTAGCACAGTAAGTTTCCTGGCTGCCAGAGCAACTCTTTTCTGGTTATCCTGCCTCTCGCTGTCTTTCTGCCTACAACAAAAGAGAGTGAGAAAAGACTCCAACTCTAACACTGCCTGTGGTTTCATCTTGGCACGTGCTTGTGATCTGCTAAGCAGGTGGGCTGAAGGGGTTATTGTCTTCAGAAACAAGGGAGTGCTCTACAGCAGCCATTAATTAGCACAGCCCTTCTCTCTGAAACGCTGAAAAGCACAAAGTGACATATTGACAACAGCAATGCAACAGATGTTTAGCACGAGTTGCTTTATTAACAAAACATCCAAAAGCAAACCTTAAGTTTGTACATCAAATAGCTACTAAATATCCAATGTGAAAATCTATAAACAAGAATCATAGAATCATAGAATCATAGAATCATAGAATCGTCAAGGTTGGAAAAGACCCTTAAGATCATCGAGTCCAACCATCAACCTATCACTGCCAAGTCCCTCTATACCATGTCTTCAAGCACCATATCTATCCGTTCTTTAATACCTCCAGGGATGGAGACTCAACCACCTCCCTGGGCAGCCTGTTCCAATGCTTGACCACCCTTTCGGTAAAGCAGTTTTTCCAAATATCCAACCTAAACTTCCCCTGGCGCAGCCTGAGGCCGTTTCCTCTCGTCCTATCACTTGTTACTTGGGAGAAGAGGCCAACCCCCACCTCACTGCAGCCTCCTTTCAGGTAGTTGTAGAGAGCAATAAGGTCTCCCCTCAGCCTCCTCTTCTCCAGACTAAACAACCCCAGCTCCCTCAGCCGCACCTCATAAGACTTGTGCTCTAGACCCTTCACCAGCCTCACTGCCCTTCTCTGGACACGCTGCAGCACCTCGATGTCCTTCTTGTAGTGAGGGGCCCAAAACTGAACACAGTACTCGAGGTGAGTATGAAGAAGTAAGAAGAATAATGAAATACTATTCCAAGATGAATAAAATAATGTTGTAAAATATCCATGCCCTGTAAAGGATAATTTTCTTCTGTAAGACAGATTTTAGAACTCAAGAAGCACAGTAAGTTTATGATTGGATTGTTGTAGAAAAAGTATTTCTAGAAGATAATGAAATCATCACAAACAAAAAAAAATCACTTGATCTAAAATGTCACTGAATGCTTCACTAATTTTCCTCTTGAGCATTTTCAGCATCTTTAATCATCCCAACAGTCAGGTTGTTGTTGTCTAACGGTACATTGTCTTAACACATTATGTTTTGGAATTAAGTAAAAAGCATTTGACAATTACTTGTCACCAGGAACATTAAGCTCTTGCCATGTAGTTGAAAATTATGTGCTTCAGTGCCAGCTAAAGACATTCCAAATTTATAAATTGGATCTGGGAACTTAGAAATGAAAACTGTAATAAAGATTTGTCACTGGCAGGCAAAGAGGAGACTCCAGTGTATCTTCTAGCTCCGCTCACATGATGAGGATCACAGAATCACAGAATGGTTGAGGTTAGAAGGCACCTCTGGAGATCATCTACTCCACCCCTCTGCTCAAAGCAGGGTCAGCTAGAACAAGTTTCTCAGGACCATGTCCAGTTGGGTTTTGAGTATCTCCAAGAATGGAGACTGCACAATCTCTCTGGGCAACCTGTGCCAGCGTTTGAGCACCCTCACAGTAGAAAGGTTTTTTCTTATGTTCAGACAGAACCTCCTGTGTTTCAGTTTGTGTCCATTGCTTCTTGTCCTGTCACTGGGCTCCACTCAGAATAGTCTGGCTCTGTCTTCTTTACTCCATCCCATCAGATACCTACACACATTAATAAGACCTATTTGAGCCTTCTCTTCTCCAGGTTGAGTAGTTCCATCTCTGTCAGTCTCTCCTCGTATGACAGCAGCTCTAGTCCCTTAACCATACTTTTGGCCCTGTGGTGGACTTCATCCAGTATGCCTATGTTTCTCTTGTACTGGGAAACCCAGAACTGGATACAGCACTCCAGATGTGTTGCATCAGGGCTAAGTACAGGGGAAAGATCACCTCCCTCAACCTGCTGGCAATGCTCTGCCTAACACAGCCCTGGAGGTGGTTGGGTTTCTTTACCATGAGTGTACATAGCTAGCTCCTGGTCAACTTGTTGTCCATCAGGACTCCCAGGTCCTTCCCTGCAGAGCTGCCTTTCAGCTGGGTGGCCCAGTGCATGCAGTGGTGCATGGGATTATTTCTCCCCAAATGCAGGACTGCATTTCCTTTTGTTGAGCTTCTTGAGATTCCTGTCAGCACATTTCTCCAGCCTGTTGAGGTCCCTCTGTGCAGCAGCACAACTCTCTGGTGTGCCAACAACTCCTCCCAGTTTTGTAACATTTGAGGGTGCATCTGTCAACATCAACTTCAAATTCACTGAGGATGCACTCTGTCCCATCATCCAGGTAATTAACAAAGGTATTAAACAGTATTGGCCCCAGTATTGAACCCTGGGGCACAGCACTAGAAATTTGCCTTCAACTGGACTTTGTGCTGTTGACTGTAACCCTTTCAGCCTGGCAGTTCAGCCAGTTTTTAGCCTACCTCAGTGTCCATTTATCTAGTCCATATTTCATCAGTTTGTCTATGAAGGTCTTATGGGACAGAGAGTTGAAAGCCTTTCTAAAGTCAAGATAAACACCATCCACAGCTCTCTCTTCATCCACCAAGCTGGTCATTTCACAGTAGGCTGTCAGGTTGGTCAGGCATGATTTCTCCTTTGCAAACCCATGCTGACTACTCCCCATCACTTTCTCGTCCTTCATAGGTTTTGAAATGGTTTCCAAGGTTATTTGCTGTATCACCTTCCCAGCAACTGAGGTAAGGTTGTCCTCACCTTCATCTTGTATCAAAAGTGAACATTATTAAACTCTGAACTAGAAAGCACTAGTCACAGTAGAGGTCTTGCATTTTACGATCTTAGTAGATACAAGAAAGAATAAAGGGGTTTTCCACAGATCCCTCTTCCCGTATTTACTAACCCAGATCTCCCATTACCCAAATCTTTCTATTTTGAAATTCCTCCCAGCTCTCTGGAAAACAGTGCCTGTTCCTCAGCAGCACACCAGGAACGCGTGGGCTTTGCACTCTCTCTCTTAATTCTTTCAATACGCATTTCCTTCATCCTGGTTCAAACTCCTCTCCCACTTCTTTCGATCATACTCCTCTACTCCTTCTTTCTCCTACTCCTCCCCAATCCAAGACTACAGTCAAAAGATCCTCACCATCCTTTGTCCTAGATTACCCCAATATTTCCAGTCCTTCAGCTACCAGAATTTAACTCAGTCACGCCCCCACTATTTCTACTAAAAGAAACATGAAATGTAACTAGAAAAAGCAATATTAACTCAGAAATCAAAATATGCCAAACCAATAAACCAAGTACCCAAATAAAGCTCTAGTCAACTTTCCATTGGGATAGAAGGCCCAAATGATGGCATTTCAAAGCAATATATATGACACCAGGCTCTGTTCTGAATGTCTGTAGCATCACAGCTGTTCTCAAAGAGCAGATAAGACAGCAGGCTAGATGAGCATAGTCCCAGGGAATGAAAGATAATCATCAGTAGATTGAGTTCTAGCAATGGAGCCAATTACATTATGTAGTGTGTTACAGATCAGAGTAGTTTGACATATTTGGGAATAAGTCTAAGACACTAGGATGGGATTCATGCCCAAACATGGCTTTAGGAATTTATTCCCTCAGGGGATGGATATTCTCATGTCCCTCTAAGACTTGCGTGTCAAACCAGACCCTCAGAATGGCCTTCAGGTGGACCCTGATCTCCCCTAGAACATAACAGGACATCTCTATTACATGTGAGTAGATGGACACTACTGTGTAAGACATTGCAAACAATCTTGCAACACGTGCATATGATCACAATGAAAGATTCAGGCTTTATATTTCTCCATAATCCTTCCAACAACTATGAATCTCTCTACTGCTATTGCCGTGTTACACACAGCTCAGTATCAATTCTCCAGAAAACTGTTCACAGTGACTGCCTGATCTTTGACCAGCCCGTTTGCTATGTGCTGGCACTGCCACAGCCTCATCCTGTTCTCTTAGTTCTGTGAAAACAAGCCCCCGGGTTTGTTTTCACTGATTATTAGTGTATTTATGAGAGTGCTGACCTGAGGATCCTAAATGAAGGTGTTTTAGTAGGAAGCAGAGCAAGTAACATATACATTATCTAATGAATATTTTTAATGTCTTCCAAGGATAGAGTATCACATTTTCTGTATTCTAGGATTTATGATTTTCAGAGAACTACTGTTATTGTCTTGGCCTAACCAAGCCTTAGCTTCCAAGGCAATAACACTAAGCAGATGGCGTGAAGCCCTGTTTGACATCCTAATCTGAATCAAAGCTGTTAACTCATACACACATAACAATAACTTTTTGTGTTATAGCTGTACTGAAAAATGCTCCTTGCCCTCAAAGCATTTACAGCCATAGGCCAGCCGTGCACATTTCATAAAGGGAATGCTACTTCTAAAAGTACTACGGGGGGAAAAGAAGTTTTAGGAGTCCGTCAAATGTATTTGTCTTGGTTTTTTAAATGTAAATCAAGTATGAGAATTTGGTCTTACAACATTTTAATTTCTTACTCCCGTAGAAACTAGAGTATGCCACTCTCTTTGTACTCAGCTGGGAGCCAGGTTCAGATTCTCTCTCTTAAATGAAATGGGAGACATTGATCAACTTTAAATTTTGCATTGACATTCAACCCTTTCAGACCATCTTTAAGGAATGAGTGTCTACAGTTAAAGTAGAGAAATTCATGTTGAAATTAAATATGCAGCCACTAACAATCTTGTCTCATAGGCATCCATCTGACAGGAGCTTTTTTTGGCATAAAATTACAGTAGAACTGAATGCTAAAATATCTTCTGTTTTCCCATACAATTTATAGCATACAATGATATGACTCTCGGACATGAATCTACACTTTTCAGTGGAAAGAGATTGTGGGTAACCTGCTTTTGGCTTTATCATAGGATAATTAACGTGTCAGCAACACTTATATACAAACTTGCAGAGTAGAAGCACTATGGATTTTACTGCAGACTTACTTTAGAATAGCTATCAGCCTATGCCCAACGTTCTTAGCTATTCTGTAGCAAACTTAGGGTGCCTTTTCTAACTAAGCCTTTACAGTGACATAGAGGCACCATGTTACTTTGCCTGCAATAAAATCACAGCATTGGAGGGGATGTTGTTTTTTTGAAGCAGTAAAATCTGAGTAATTTAAAAGTTGTCATTTGGAGGCTTTCTTAGTATCTTTCTATATTCTATATTGCATCTAGAATATACTATTAATTGTATATAACTATATATAAAATATAATAATACACATTATATCTATAGAGTTGCATGACATGCATAGTGATGTAAAATTCACATACTAAATTAAAAAGCAAAATTAACAGAGAACAGATAATTAAGATAATCTCAGTAATACTTCATGACCCAGTGAATAGTTTCAGAAATTCCGCTATTCAGTTCAGAATTCAGTAAAACACCTCAGTCATTCATCAAGTCATGGTACAAAAACTCAGACTTGAAATATTTTTCATAACAGATATTCATCAGATTTCTTTATGCTTCCTACAGAATGCTACGATAATAACTTCCGAGATAGTATTTTGACAGTAGTATGTAAATAAATGTTAAATACTCCTATTAATAATAGTATCTAACAACACGGAGATAGGTAACAGAAGTGCATAGATGACTAGTTCTCACATGAATTCCAGTTTCAGCATCACAGATCCAGCTTTCTTTTTCCTACTGTCTCACAATTTCCCTGCTTAGGACAGCACTAGTTTCATTACTGAAACCCTCTCCATTACAACAGAAACAGCTTAGTTCAAAACTTCTTGATCTTGCTGGTGTCAGAGCAGAATAGGTTTCCTCCACTCCTTTCTAAAACTTTCCTGTATTGTGTATGATAATTTTCCCCGAAACAGCTGCATTTCACCTGTACTTGCCTCTATTGGTGTCAAAGTGCTTTGGAGTCTCGCAGGAGGCTATGAATCTTGATGATAAGAGAGCTTTCAATAACTCCAGTAAATTCTCTTTTTCCTCTTTTTTTTTATTCAATAGCACAAAAGAACAGTAGAGAAAAAAGGTAATTTAATTAACTCTGAGTTATGTTTGTGGGAATTAAAAAGCAGTTGTACTCTGAAGTGTATCTCTGTGAAAATGGTACTGCATGTATCACGTTACAGTTCCTCAGTGATTTCAGCCCTGAAAAGCGATTGCAAGTCCTGTTCCCTCTTGCTTTCATGCCATTACTGGTAATGACCAGTGAAACAGACTGTCATTAAAACTCGTTAACTCTTTTGTTGATGAGGCTGAACTCACATTGTTAGCTGTACTGGGTCCCCCAGGCCAGTGGAAATAAGCAGGAGACAAATGGGTTGGTAGGAAACAGGCATGGGTTTGAGTATCAATATTCTGCCTCCAAATCAACACCTGTACGAGCTGAACTCTTTGAGAAGCACAGTAGGAACCAGTTTTCCCAGGTAAAAGCACCTTGCCCTAGCTATGATGGGTAAGTGCCATCCCTGCCAGCACAAATTTCCCTTCCCTGCTGACTGGACTTTGACTAAAATACTGAGTGTAAAATGCCAGTTCCATTCCATTTGCTTCTACATCTAGAAAAAGGGCAAATAATTAACAACATTCCTTTTGCTTTTCTTACCCCTCCCTGCAGTGAAATACAAAGGCATTAAGGGAATAGCTCCCTTTGCACCTGCTTTTGCTTATTTTGAGATATGTGGGACATGACAAGAGAGATAGTAGGGACAAACAGTTTGAAAACAGAAGGTCTAGATTTTTTTAGATGGTGGGAGTTGCATTGCTTTCCCATCATAACTTTTCTGATCAGAAATCTTGTTTTAAAATTCCTGAATACCAGCTGGTTCCTGCTCCATCTCATAAAATTATGGGGGTTTTTTAATATCTGGTTTCCTGTGGCACAAAAAAACTTTCTCATTCGGCTAGTAAAAAAAATTACTATTTTTATTTAGACAGATATTTAAGTCTTCGTCTTTACCTATCTGTAATTATACAGAGAGAGAGAATAAACTCAGTTCCTTATAGCTTCACCAGAGTCTAAAACCTTTTCTGTGGAATTCTGTTCTCGACGGAAGACGTTTTGCCCTCATTTTTCAACATACTCATATTGCTACCACATAGCTGATAGTATTATTGGGCTCTCTGTCTGGATATTAGAAGGGGTATTCAAGATATTCAATGTAATATTTAAAGCAATGGAAAAAGAAGCAGTAGTCAAATGTATAAACGTGGCTGACACTCACTGTAAGACCCTATGAAGTTACAGTAGCTTTGCTCTGCTCTATTAGAGACATGACTTCATTTCTAACTTCCGCTTTACAAAGACTTTTACGACTATATTGCTCTTCAAAATGCAATGAAAAATTGTTGCTAGCTCTTCAGATTGGAACCTTGTTCGATAAAAAAAGACTTTTAAAATTCACCTAGATGGCAATATCAATAAGAGAAGGTTGTGTAGAAAGTCATTCAGTTTTTCATTTTACCTTTTTATGTGTCTTTCATTGTGCGAAAGGTTAATTTTTTATTTTGCAGGACAAGTCAAGTAAACTCAGTACACTATGGAGCTCTCTTGTCTGTGGTCTGCTCCAGAGATGGCTTGCAAATTGTCAAGTTGAATCAGGAAAAGATCAGTGTAAAAAAAAAAGTCTCTAGTGTTGGAAATCCTGAGATCCATGTCTCTTCCTCCAGAAACATTTCTCCTCTCTGAAGCATCCACCTTACAGCCTTTCCTTTGAGCACTTCTGCAGGGAGAGAGAATCTGAGCTAGGCTTTTCTCTTATGCTCCAGAGACTCTTGGCTTATTGCAGGCATGTTGAAGTCAGAAGGCTATGTGTGTCTGCAGTATGTATATTAGAAGCATTCCCATAAGGACAGAAATAAAGACTCTGTAGCATTTATGGAACAGCTGTTGCCCAAGTTCCTCAGCATAAATGTTAAGACGATCCACTCTGTGTGCTGAAAATCAGGTCCCCTTATGAAAGCAAGTGGTGAGAAATAATACAGGAGGAACCATGGTTGTCTCCTACGCATGGTAGATGGAGCACGCCGTATGAACAAAGCAGAGAGAAATAAAAAGAAATATCCTATGAAGAGAAAAGATTCTTATTTCCTCACGTTTTTACTCTGCCACTCAGGCAAAAAGAAGAAGGAAAACAATACTTCCTAGGTTTTTTACATATACCCTGACCATAGGTAGTCTTACTAAGAAAGACAGTATTTTCTTAGGACCAGAAGGTTACAAATTGATTCCTGGTAAGAATCTGAGTGTACGGGAAAATAGAGGAACTGCTCCTTGTGATTTAGGAGCCCTCTTTAATTGATTTTTTTGTTTGCAGGACTGAAAATATTAGCAATAAAACCTCGAGGTTGCAATGTGTTTTCTTACACTGGAATATACAACCAGCTGTTTTAAAGAAGTGTTTTCTTACATCGTTTGACGCTTTTTAGCATACTGTGTAACTGCAATGCACAATGAACACTCACTCAACAAGCAACTTGGTTTATTTCCTCCCTTCATTCAAAGAAAGATAAATATCGTGACAGAAGGTGAGTAGAAAAAAGGGATCATATGCTCCCAAAATGGCACTCACATCCACTTTTTTTAACATATTCTAGGTGAAAAGGCAGCCATTTTAGCTACTCATTCATATTCACTTAGCTTTGTAGGTCTTCAGTCTTTTTTATCCATTCTTTGCATGGATAGTACAGCTTTCCCCACTCCTTGCAATTTAGGTGATTGCTCCTTGCAGTTCCGAAAAGCCTCTGTACGTTAATCTACTCACACAGAGCTCACTGCAAACGAGGTCAGAGGAAATAGCAGCACTGTGCCATTGTCAGTGCTGTCAAAAACACTGTGCAAAGCCTAAAACATTTATTTAAAATATTCCATCTTAAGTTATTAACACCGAAAGCATGTTAAATAGCTAAGACATTCATGCAGTAAATTAGCTCCTTTGTGTTTGATGGAACTATTCATGTGTGTACATGTTATTAAGATAATAGTCTTAATTGCTTTTCATCATTTGTACGATTTTACTATTTGCACTAAATTCAGCTGTGAAAATGAAAGGAGATTATTTAGGTTCAAGTTCTGGCTATAATGCATTAGCACAATGCTATAAATGTTTACACTGCAAGCACAGCAGAGAACTTGTACCCAGCGAAAAGACTTTTAAGAGATTTATGAATATATTTCTATTAGAAATTCCAGTTTGGATCCTGAACTGGAACATAAACTTCCTTCCATCACAATCAAAGCAAAGGAACATAAAACCACATATACACCATGTATTTTCTGGATTTTTTAAACAGGAGACCTGAGTAAAAGCAGAGATCTTTCCTTATCCTAATGTTAGGAAATGTAGTAAGACCAGGTCCTGATTTTGAATGCATCACTGTATACAAAAAGGAAGGCAATTGCCATCTATTTTCTCCACATTACAAAAATCACTGTGATGCTAATTTTGGTGTATTTTTGATGGAGCTGACAATATGTCGGCAAACTTACACAGAGCTCTAGAATGAGAGGCAATAACAAACGAACCCGATGGCCCTTACTGGTAGCTTTGCCCCACATATCGCAGCATGCAGTTCTCATACCTCACATTGGTATTTTTGCAGTGCACTAATAAAAACTTAGTTCCCCTTTAAGTCAGCATAAATAGAATTCCTGTATTTAAAAGTAATTCGTACTGCTTAGTGGCAGACATAACAGGGGTTTCCCTCTCACTTACAATTTGTGAGCTGCTAACACAGTCCTGAACGTCCACTGTGAAACTTGGTCTCATTAAGTGCCTATCAATCAGAAGTAAAAGGGGCTCCTTGACAATGGGTTTTTACATGGATTTCCTAAACAAAAACCGTGCCTGGGGAGGGAGCTTGGACTGGTGGAAGGAATCACAGATGGCATTACCCGTCAAATGCATCAAACCCCTCAAGAAAACGTGACTGAAGGTTTGACTGAATATCGCAGTGCGTACATCAGTTCCCGCCAGCTACAGATCTGGTTCACTTACACAGACGCAGGCAGTAGAGGAATCAAACCTTCCTACAAGCTGAGCTAACTAATACATTCATAAGAAATGTTTGATAAACTAATGAGCATTTCTCACTAAAAGACCATTAAAATAGGGTCAGAAGCTTATTGCTTAGATGCCTAAGCAGTTCTTGATGCAAATAAGGCAGAAAGTTAAAGGAAACTTTGTTCAAAAGGATTAGATGAATCAGTTAAATCCAAGCAGGTTTAGAAAACAATTTCACCATTGGCAAGTCAAAGGCAGAGAGATAGATGGCTTTTGAATCCCAGTTTTTGTTCTTTCCAAGAAGAAACTTTTGTTGTTGAAAAGTCTTAGGGCTGTATTTAAGATGACAGTTGCTATACATCAGCCCAACATAATTTCATTACAGTTCACTCATGAATTCCAGATTTGATTTCATCACTTTTCATATAATCAAATAGTTGACTAGAATTTCACTCCTGATATGAGTTGTTATGATTGACAGGTCTTATTTATGTTGAAAATACTGCATCAAGAGTTGCAAAGTCCAAAAAACCCCACAAGATTTTATGATGAGTGTAGCTGTATGGCATCTTTTTAACACAACATTAGAATTCTTTCATTAAAGAAATCTTAGGTTGAGAAACTGGGTGCAAATCCGGTCAACAAAGAGCTGCATATATTTTTTTCTGTTTGGTTAACAAGATGAGACTAGACCCAATGCTTCATATTACAGCTCATTTGTGCCTTTTTTCTTTTTTTTTTTTTTTTTTTTTTAAGAACCAATAAAATGGCAAAAATAAGGCTTGGGAAATGCACCTGCAAAACTGTATGCAGAGTACTGCTGAAGAACTTAGAAAAAAGTTTCCCTTCGGTTTCTCCCCTTCACCCAACATTCAGCAGTGTTTTGGTGAAAACTTGGCACAGCTCCCAGGGTAGGATTTCACTTTGATTTTGCCAGCTTTGCAGCTTTGCTGATGTTTGCCTCTACATCCGTCTCGTGCATGGGCAATGGTGCCATCACCATGTGCTGGGCATGCTCTTTCACCCTTTCCTAGAGCACAGCACGAGGATGGTTACAGGAACCTACCTGGTACCCACATGGCAGCAGGTACAGTTGTAGGAAGTTACTTGTGGTCCTCCTCGTCTTTCACATAGGTAGATAATAAACAAGGTAACATGAAGCAACCGCTGAATCAGTGCAGCTGTGCAACACCGGTTCCCAGAGGGCTCTCTGCAATGCAAAAATCCCTTCACACTGTTGGCATTTGCCGTACAGTTCTCAGTTACAAGCTGTGTTCTTTCTCCCTTCTCTTTTTCCCTTTCAGTGGCCATAAAGGTAATGCAACCTGAAATACAACTGACCTATATATTACAAATTAATTATGTTGCAGACTTTTTTTCGTCTCTTTTCTACAGGAAATCTCAAGGAAAGCCCCTTGGCACTGTGGAAAATATAGTCCTCCGGTTTTTTTGTTGCATAAATGTGGGGATAGAAGACACATTTTAGGTATCTATTTTTTCAGAGATTTTAAAGAATGAGTCATAGGCAAATACTGTATTATCTTGTACTGGAGGAAGAAGTAATGTTTTGGCTGAAACATCTAAAATGATTTTGTACTTCATTAGTTGAAAGAAATGTTTATTTCCATTTTTATTCTATAAAGGTACTAAATTTTCATCTCTACCCACAAAAATACAAAGATAGGCTAATTCTTCTTCTCTAGAAAATGATTTAAAAATAATTTCTTCTCATTCTAAAGCACTTAGAGGTTTCGAGAAAACATTGTCATTAAAAAAATAATCTCAGAAAATACAGATGAGGGGTAATTTCTGTGGGTTTTGGGGTTTTTTTTTGAAAGGATACATTTATCTTTTTGGTCAATTTTTTCTACTGTCCAGACTTATCTGTAAAATCTTTAGTGCAGGAACCTTATCTTACACTGTTTCTGTAAAGGACCGTTTCATAGTACGCACTCTAGACTTAAAATTGAGGAATACAAAAAAGGGAAGAATTGTGAAGAACTGTCTGCAATAGCACTGATTATTGCCACACATTTAGACTAGTTTGGCAATTATTTTGGGAAGACCTCAGCTGGGATAATCATCTGATATATTTTAGCTCTGTGCCGATTATTTCACAGATTTCTGCCAGCTATTCTCACGCTATATGACAAAGTAATAAATCCTGCTTACTGGACACAGTTAAGTATTGCTATCAGCTTCAAATCAACTACTCCAGAAGGACAAGCAGGATTTGGTCTGTATCATGGATAGTCAAAGTTGACAAACAACTCGTTCTCGATTGTCACTTTCTCAATTTTCAAAGATACAAGTAAGATGACTGCAAAATCATCCTCCCTACCTCTCCTGCGTCCAGGATGTCTCAGCGTATTGTTGTTTACTGTAAGGCATCCTCACAGAAATTCTTTGCGGTGGTGTAATTCACCAAGAGATGTGTGAATAGACTTTTGTCTGTTCAAAGGTTGAAACTGTATTGTTGCCAAATGAGTTCAATAATTTACTTTGGTGTTTAAATGGGAAGCTAAATGTCGTTCCCTACCCACTAGGGTAAACTGGCTGGAGGCACTGACAGCACAGACAACAAACAAACACCACAGGAGAGAGAAAATCTTGACTTCGAAGTTTGCTCCAGGTGATAACAAGACCTGTCCGCTATCTGGGAACCGGGGACAAAGGCAGACACAAAGATCCACAGGCTGCAAAATAATTTGACAAGAGCAGAAAGACCATCTCGCTAATTGCTGCCGACACCAGTCCAAACCACTGTTCTGGATGTTTGTGCTAAAAGGGCTGTCCCTTGCCTCACAGAGGTTGATTTGAAGGCAGTTCTCTGAGAACCACAGCATGTTATTTCATCAGCCGGCTTGTCAACTCGGTGATGAGAAAGCTGTAATGCTACTGCCACTTATTTCGGTGAAAAACAGAGCTGAGTTTTCAGCGTGTTGATGACGCTGCAGCCTCATCGCCCGCCCCAGACCCCCTCTGATGACCTGACCGCAGAGGAGGAGTGGTGGCACAACTGGGGTGGGGGAAAGGCTAGAGCGAGTCCTCATCGTATGCTGCTTAGATTTTCATGAAAATCTGAACTAACCTTCTTGCAAATAATAATGGCACTGTTTCCCCAACCTAACTAGTGACAACAAGAAATTTCTTGAAATACATTCAAAAGAAACAAAAGGGACACTGTTAAAATGAAAAATGCCTAATAGAGAGGAGAAGCTGCGAAATCTTTCCACCAATTATGCTGTTTGTAGAAGTGAGATAACAGAGTTACTATTACTTGTTCCTTCATTAATCCAGGCATGGCTAATATAATTTCACATTTCTCATCTAATACTAACTTTTGGCTTATGCTACTTTAAAAGCAGTGCCCTTATTTAAAGAATAGACAAATCATTAATTTAGATGAAAAAAGAAATTTGACCTACTTTTTTCACAATTTTAACTTTTCAAAATTATCAGTTCAAAATTAATTGACAAAATGTCAATCATACTTTGCATTACTAGACACAAGGAAAAGCTTCAGAAATACGAAAATAACATTTATGATATAATAACACATTTGAGAATGTTGCTAATATATAGAACTGTACAGTAGATCCATTCAGAATGAAAAAGCTGTCAAATGCAAAAAGTGTCAGCGGAAGTTACCTACAAAATTCAACGAGGTACCTACTCAGACTGAATTCCAGTGCATCTCATGGAGATGCACATTTTAGAGTGTGCATTTGGATTCTGTGCACAGAGATGGGGATGGGGATTGCTCTCCGCAGCAATCTTGGGCTGGCGTTGGCAGCCACAAATGCCTGTGCTAAACATTGAAGCAATTGCTGTGCAAGCGTGAAAGCTAACTGCAGCCTTTGCCGTACAGCGCCAAGTTGAACGAGCGCACATTACAATGAACATGAGTGCACATTACAGTGACCATCACACACTGCTTAAGAGAAGGGATTTGCAAACCTGGTCCAGCCGGGGCAGACACAGTATATATTCTACCACACTCCACTGCACCGTGCTTGGGATACACCTGGTTCAGTGTTCATGATAGCTAGCCATAACTTGGAAAACAGCTTTCAGAGCTTGTATTTGAGTACAACTTTCTCGTATTATGTCTGTTGTACACAGAGAAAACAGGGAAATAAATTAGTTACGTACATTTTAAAATTCCCCATGTTGCAAGCAGCAATTGTGAAAATTAATCTAGGGGATGAGATGTAGCAATCTGGCACAGGCTGCCAGAGATCTGATAATAAAAGAACATTAGCTGCTCCGCGTAGGTGGTTGGCTTTGCTCCCACAAGCTTTCCAATATGCTTCCCATTACATTTTAATACTTCTGTACTGTGAAGATAGCCGTTTACTGCGGGTTCTGATGTTTGATACAAGGGAAGCAGGGTTACACAGCAGAAAATACCAGTATACTCAGTATATAGAGCAGGTCTGGACACACAGGATAGTGTTGAAGCTCCACTTGGCTGAAGTAAGATTTCATCAGAACTTAACAAAGGATAGCATTTAAAAATAAAAAAAAAAAAAGGGAAAAAAAGCAGTAAGGTGTTTTTTTTTTATTATTTTACTATTCCCCTGAAAATACACTTTGTGAATGGCTCTAACTTGTAATGTAGATCATCATTCCAAGCAGCCTTTTCTGTTGAGGCAACTTCTCTTGGATGGGTGCAGGGCTGAGCTGGGAGGGCACCTGAGGGGCCTTGCAAAGTTTCAGGCTCCTGCTAGCCATGGATGCCCCTCACGAGCAATGTCTTTCTCAGTCAGGTACGAATGCTACGGCTTAGAGAGAGTTTCTCCTGTATCCTTACGCACAGGTCATGTTTTCCAGTCAAGTACAGTCTGAGTTACTCAGAAGTTTGGAGGCACTTGCCTTTGACACTCCAGCACTGGTTTTATTGGATGACTTCTTACAACCTTGCGCCTTTCTTATTTATTGTTGTTAAGACAGACTTCGTGCTGCTTCCCCTCAGAGGTTCATCTTAAAATGAGACAGAAGAAAGGTGGAGTTTAAGTTACCTTAGTGTTGACACAGGCCACAATCAAATACCCCAGTATTAAAAAACCAATAGCCTTTAAATAATAGTAATAAAAAATAAATTACAATAAATTCTGGATATTTTTGTTTTCCTTTTCATCTTTCAGTTTTCAAGGTTTGGTATTGTCAAATTTCTTTCACCAGTATGAAAGTTAAAAAGTTATTCTTCTTACAAGTGAAAGCTTGGGACTTTGCCTACTCATACGCTTCCAGAAAGAGCCTTTCAAAAAGGCCTGAGATGATAAGAATTAATAGCACTGCTGCCAAAGCTGTGAGAAGCTTTGAACTTAGTTTACTAAATTATGCTGTTGCCTTCCATCCTCTCCGAATTCCCTTGTTCTCCATCTGAGTTTTGGGGGTTTATTGGATATCTGCTCAGAGATGCTGTTCAAAAATACACAGACAGCTGGTAGGGACTAGATCTTGCTTAAAATCTGGATTTCTGTTTGGAATTACATTTTGAAATCTGTTTTTGTTGTAATTGGGAAAAATGTTTGAAAAGTTCACAGAAATGTTATATTACTATGCCCTGTTGGATGGTATATTTGTACACACTTATAAGATTTTGCAAGGAAATATTTATTTTTGTAACACTATCATTTTCTACTAGAAACAGCTTCAAGAATTTTATAAATATTGGGAAAAGACTTGTAATATCAAGCAGAAATCTTACTTTATACAAGTATGTACAGATCTACAGTCTTCACCCAAAAGAAGGGATTTAACGCTAAAGTTAGAATAGGGATAAATGGCACAGCAACAAAATTGGAAACCAGGAATAACCAGAATTATGCCATTTCTGAATCCCAGCTAAGTACTGAAGAGTACTTCTGTGTAATTTCTGATTTTTAGGAGCACCACCATATCGCACTCACAGTTTCTTTCTGGCTGGTATGTTTGTAATGAAAAGGCCAAAGCTCTGATTCTTTTGTAAAATTGTTTTTCTTGTTTTTTTCTTTTTTTCTTTTTTTTTTGTTTCTAATTTTATGTCCTCTGAGTGTTAAGGGAGGATATGGAGTCTGGAGTGATCATCTCATTTTTGGATTTTGGTTTTGCTTAAGGTTTTGTAAGTCATTGTAGCTAGAATCTGAGAATCTGGATTATTATCTCCAGATACATATTTTTACAGCATAAGGATTTTTAAGATTTCAAACCCCTAAACTTAAGAGGGAGAAAAAAATGGGTGAAAATATTTTTCAGTGCAAGGTTCCATTGTTGTCCTTTTTTCAAGTTCTTCCCCAATTTTCTGAGCAGTGCTGACTGACAGCAGTGCAGAAGGATACTGGACGGCCAGTGGGAGCATTTGCAAACGTCCCAGTAGCAGAGAGCAGCAACGCTTCTGCTGCCACATCCTGTCTCCTCTTCAGCGGGAGAATATTATGAAGTCAGTCCTGAAGAATTTTTATTATGTTAAATTTTCAGAACCAGCTTGAGTTTTGAATAGGGTTTTTGTATTTTTCAAGTTTTGTTTAAAGCAAATCCTTGTCCTTCCCATTCCTGTGCGAAGACTGTTGCAGGAAAATAAAAATCAAGGCTTCTTCTAAACATAAAAGTGGGAACAAAATGTTACAGGCCATGATATTGTGCAATATGACTGCTCAAAAATAATTAAAAAAAAATTGTCTAGGCACTCCCTGTTGCTTTTATTTCTAGTTTATCTGTTTTTTCTATACAGAGCAGCATGTCACATTTCCTGTCATCTGTTTTCCAATAACTGAAAACTTGGAAGTTTGTTTTACCCTATTAAATCTACTCATTAAGATATATAGAGTTTGCACTCCACAGAGACATCTGTTCAGCTATTGAGTGAATTATTTATAACCCATTTAAAGACAGTATTGCTGTAAAATATTTAAATGTAGTTTAGCCTCTGAATCAAAGCCAATATAAAACAGACTAGGTTTTCCAAAGGGAATTCCATAACACAGAGATTCCTTTTCTATTTTAAAATTTTTCCTTTAAGATAATTTTTTAGCAGGACAATGCCTATCTCTGAAGATTTTCCCAGTATTAAATACACGTGTATTTTATTAGGGAAAAAACCCTACAGCTGTATTAATAAAAAACGCAAACACAAATCCCAACAAAACCAGATATGTTTGCACCCACACAGCATTTCACCATTACGGACAAACAAGTTTCACAAAGAGCTATAATTTGTGCAGATTACTTCAAATGACATATCTTCCATAGCAAATTATATTTCATATTTTCATGGGAGATTTTTTTTAAAACATGAATTAACTTTTGTGGGGCTTATTTGGGATGATGACGGGATACGTTATTATTGTGCTTAAGAAAGAAAATATGTCCTGAATCATAAATACCCAAAATGTTTAATGGAGAATGTATGTTCCCTCCCTCACCACTTTAACCACTTAACTCATCAAATTACTTATGCAAATAGTGACAACAAATTGTTAGCAAAGGTAGTTTTTAGAAATGTTCACTTTCCTGAGGGTAGCTATGAATATTTGTATGCTGAAAAGCAAGACCTAAGTAATTGAGGGGGCAGCAAAATTATATTCAATTTATTTCAAGCATTTGGAAAGTTTAGTGTTTCTTTTCTTGATGAGTTTAGAAACTCCAATTAGATGGTAAGATTCTACATCTCTTTTGTTTGTAGGTGATTTTTCTAAACGCATACCCATGCGTACACACAAACACAAAGAACTTCCCCAGCGCTTTTTACAGGTGTATTTAAAAAAAAAAAATAAAAAGAAGACCTAAGCAAACAGCACGTTTTCATTAAAACCAGATAACTTGGTTCTAGCAAATACTTCCACCAGCTGTACCATTGGCACAGGCAAGAGCACAGCAAAGCAACAGAAGATGTCCAGTTTTCACTTGTTTATATAACCCGTATCACCGTTAAACAAAACAGCACAGTATGGATCTACTTGGCTTGCTGGAACTGAACAAACCCAAAGTAGTTCTAAGGTGAGGACAGCAACTTGCAAAAAAATAAATAGATTTTTTTTCCTGTCTAATTATAACCAGCATTTTTTTAAAATAATCACAATCCTAAATTTTGACAATATGTTTTTATTATTCTTACTATTACATCAAATTCAGTCTTTGCCATATTGTAACAGGAATCTGTTTTTTTCTAAAACAGAATTCATTATTCCACTGACTTTCACATTATGTTTAGACCCAAACAGTACAATAAAATTTTATTTCTAAGGAGGTATTTTTCTTCATTGACAATCATATCAAAAGGATGCTACTTATGTTACCTTGAATTTAAATATCAACATTTCACTGTGCACCTTCCTGTATCTGAGAGACAGAAACAGGTAGACAGAGAGAGGTCAGAGCTCTAAGTGAGGGTGAAGGAGGGAGAGAAAGAGCAGGAGAGTATATGAGTGACTTTGCACATGCATGCCTCACTTAAAGAGCAAAAGGGAGCTGAGCTGGATTGGAGTAACGAACACATATTCTGATATTCCCCTCTCTTGCCTGCTGCTGAAAACACTTCTGCGTTTCTGCTGTGCTTTCTGTAGAGCCAAGTTGCATAGCCTTTCCTGAGGAGAAAGGCAATTTTTATTGCTTCCCGTTTTAAAAGAAAGTGAGAGCTTGGAAAAGGTCACTGTGGGTAGACTGCAATAGACATCTGGCCCCTCATTTACAAGCCTTTCCCCAGTGCTCAGTATGCACATATTAAGTTAAATTGTACAGTTGCATGCAAATTATTAGCAAATGTACAAAATAGCCTAGCTGATAATTTGCGTAAATCTCATCCAGAGGTGCATAAGGCTTGGCAGCAACGTCACTGCTGATAAAAATGTAAGGAAGAAGGATAAGTGAAACCCTGCCAAGTCAAATGTGAATGGCATATCATTTTGGCATAACCAGAGGGGCTTTGGATGCAGGGAGTGGAGGTTGACAGGGGACAGCAACTCCTCTTTCTCAGGCTGAAGCTAAATGGGAAGTGAGAGCTAAGCAAAAAAGAGCTGCTGGGTTGAGCTCAGTTTTAATTATACATGGAGCAAATCATCGTGTGAAAAAAATCAGTTTTAGTGCATAACATATACAGTCCCTCCTTCCCAGTTTCCCACTGTCAACATACCTGACAGCTGTCTAAGGTTTACCAGCATTTATCACAGTTCAAATCCTCTGCACTTGGAGAAACAGTCAGAAACTGCCAGAAATTACCATCCTGCACTGTTAGCCCACCAGATGAACTTCAGATTTGCATCATTTGTAGTGATAATGTTCCAACCCATTACCACTGGGAGCGCCTGTGACAGGCAATGAGGCAAGGAGTTACTGTTGGGAACAGATTTGGTTCAAGAATTATTTTCATCCTACCAAACTCCATTTGCTGAAAATATTTACACTATTAAGGCTCACTGTGTGTTTGGGTTTTTTGGTAGCTTACAGTCTAAACATACACAGTGTGAATATGCCCTGCTGTGATCGGCACCCCTTATAAAAGTCTGGAATAATACAACCATGACTGTGAGAAAAAAAATCATGCCTTTCTAAAGAGCTTTATTGATGAAATACGTCCTACTAAAACCGGTGGGACCGTTCTACATTAGCTACGTATTGCCCTGAGAAGGAAGGTCTTGCAGCAGGAGATCCCTAACACATAAAGGTTGAAGCCCATGCTACTAGTGTGGAAACACTGCAGTGCGTCACAGCTGCAAGCCTTTTCACTGCTTAAAATTCCCAGTAAATGAGTTGTGCAAAACCTTACTGAAGATATTATTTGCCTCATGGCTTACTTTTACCTGTTCAGCCTTTAGGAGTGTGTTTTACTTGTGACAGTGACAAGTGGAGCCTTGCAGACTCAGACAAATAATGTTATGGAAGCAAGGTTTATTCCCAAAAATGAAAATGCTATGCAAAAACTCTATACTCTTGGTCCCAAGAAAGCCCAGCAATACAGTTTGTAACACAGATATACTCATTATTGCATAGGTCAACAGACTGCTGGAGATTACCCTACCTGTGCCAATGTTAGCCAGGTCCCAGTGAAAATGTTACATGAGGATTTTGTGGGACAAAAGTTTATTAGATTCGTATTTTTTGAAAACTAAATCTGAAAAAATAAAACTATCTCAGATGAAGCACTTGCTAAAGTAGAGGGCTTTTGACTTCACTGTTCCATAGAGGGCATAAGTGAGATTATTAATTCAGTTATAAATTTCACATTTCCTGGCATCTGAATGTTTAACTATGGAAACTTTATTTAGCATTAACAGGAAGGGTCTTTGCATAGGTGTTGGCTTATTCTTTGAGTGCTCACAATGCGTTTAGTGGCATACGGATGCAGAGAAGAGACAGCTCTACCCCTAGGATCTTACAAACTGGTTTAGTGCCAAACAGAGCAATGAAAAGAATGGATTTCTACATGAGATGTATGTATATATTCTAGGTGTACACGATATCTTACAATTTGTCCAGAGAAGACATAAGACCAATCAAAGCAGCATGCTGAATTTAAATTACAAGGGAGAGATGTACGCAGAAAATGGGTAGAGATACCAGGTTTTATAATGGTGAAAAAAAGGGAGGTATATCCCACCCAGTTCAAAATCTTCCAGCTGCAAGAGATTAGCTTTTGAATTTATAGAAAGCCTAGATTTCCACATTTGCAAAGAAAATTTTTTGACAAGTTGCAATCAATTTAAATATCTGACACAAATAGATAATATACTTACATGATGCCTTTTTTGACATATATGCAGTAAATATGCTTCCCATCAACCCAAACAGGTAGAATAGCCAACACTATTGTTTGCCAACAGTATTATACTGATGCAAAATATAATAAACATTTTCTATTTGGTGAGATTAAACCAAGCCCAGAAGTCACGTGAAATTGTATACGAATTTTAACTTAGCAAACTGCAGCATATGTAGTAATGGCCAAAGCCAACTGCTTAGGGCTTCATTAAATAAAATTCATAACCCATAAGACTTCTGCAGTAGAAAACACTAATGTTACTGGAAACTCAAGAAAAAAGAAAATAAAAGAAAGAATTAAAACTATGCTCACATTAGATAGAATTATTCATCTGTACTTCAGAAAGTAGCAAGCTATGTTCCTGAACAAGATGAAGTCAATTTAAGGGCAGAGTAATTAGGACTAAACAGCTACATGTGATGGAGTAGAAACTCTGCAACAGAAAAAATTATACACCTTGAGAGGCTGATTTGCTGCCAGAAACAGAATTTTCACGAGTTGACATCTGTCTTCATAGGGAATGTTGCAAGAATAATGAATTACAATTAAAAGCAGAATAAAGATTGCTGATAGAGCCCTGGGTAGAGAGCAAGATGAAAAACATTGTATGTGAAGGTTAACAGTTTGTATACAGAAATCATCTTGTTCAATCACACAGTGTTATTGCTTTTTGAACTCTAAAACCTCTTCTGTATTATATACTGAAGTCCATTAAAAGTTCATAAATGCATTTTATTCTCGTTCTCCAACAAATGGATTAGAAAGCTATCTATAATCCGTATGGAAATCACTGTCCCAGGATGTTAAGGAAGGCAACTCTTTAGTAAGATTCAAAATAAGATTAGAAAGTTACTTATGTGAAAACAGCATTTGTAGGTAGAAGATCAAAGACAAATGTCACACAGATATCAGAGAAACAACCCAAAGAATCATTTCTTGCAGAGAAAAATTGCACAAATGGGCAACTGCATTATGGGAATGTTTAGACTATGATGAAAGTAATACTATTCGTAAATTCTTATTCCAGACACATCTCCTTTGCTTCCTAATCTCACACGCAAGTTAAAATAGAAGAAAAGGAACAGTTTGTGAAATGCGTATTCCATGTTCTGCCAACTATCTTTATTTAAAAATTAGCTTACGCTACTATCAAAGGAACTTATCAAAAAGCCTCCATATTCTAACTTTGTTGAGTCAGAAATATGTCAAAGATTTCAGTAAGCAAAACATCAGCTCAAAATACTTAGATGTTTAAGATACCTAGAGAAAAAACATTGGAATCTTACAGGGTGCTGCTAGGTAAAGCCAAAATCTAGGCCTTGCAATATGAGAAGCCCTGCGAGACACCACCTTCTGAAGACAAAGAAGATGCTTCTGGAAAAACAAAGTAGAGCTTCCTTTCATGAAAGAAAGAAATTCAGCAAGGGACTGAAACCCTTAATTTATTGATTGATTTGATTTGCTTTAATCTCTTAAACAACTGACCAGTGTAACTTGGTTATTTATCATCCTAAACAAGATGGAGGTTAGATGGAGCATAGGACATTTAGAAGAAATAAAGTGGTATTTAAATTGGATAAGTACAAACAAAATAAATCACCTAATCCCTAAGGCAGGTGCTGGACTGAGCATCTAGATGCTGGCAACTCATCCTGCTCAAATCCCTTGTCCTGCATTTCACGTAGTTGGAAGAAAGAAGAGAATAGGAATTGGCTGCTGTATGGGTGCACAGTGTTCCCCTAGCTCAGGAATCAGATGCAACAGAGATATACATGAGATAAACACCCTTTTCAAAAGTAGGTCTGATGCAGTCATGTATTGTGAATATTTTTCATTTTCTTCTCAATTAATAGTAACTGCTTCCAGATAGACAAACCTTTCCATCTGGAAAGCAAGGGATTTATAGGGCTTAATATCAGTGCTCCTGGCCTAGTCTATAGTCTCTTTTCTTACTCAAACATTTTAAAGACAAATTTAGCAGGAAGGTTCAACCCTCATATTATTGGCCGGTGTTCATCACCTCTGGAACAAGAGAACGCATGGGATCAAATAATTTGTTAGACATGAGATGACTCCAGCTACCTCAGGAGGAACTAGACCTTCATGGAAATACAGTTTGTCCTATGCCTCATAACTGAGGGAGTTCACACCTCTACAGCTGGCTGCCTCATTTCCATCTACCAAATGATGGTAGTGGTGCTGCAGGCCTGTGATGCCATTATTTACTTGCCAGATGTGGTATATGAAATGTAGAAATGTGTATGAAAACAGCTGTGGGCCTTGAGAGAACAAAGTCTGCAGACTGCTCTGAGCAACGGAGGGCTTACGAATGCACAAAGCTTGTTTCCAGCAAAGCTGATAAGCACCAAGGACAAGCCTCCTTGACTGAGCTGGACCTGGGGTATCCGACAGATAGGATCAATATACCAGTTTGGGAAGTACTAGGAAAGTTCATAAAGTTGGGGGGCTGTGGAGGTCATGCAGCAAGCATTTTTCTCCAACTACATAGTTATGAACATGTTTTAGGGGAGCACTTCCCATTCTTTCCAACATTGCTTAAGGAGTGTGTAAGATACGGAGCCCTACAGATAATTTAATTACATTCTTAGCAATTTCAGCATTTATTCTGGAGACAAGCTAGAGCTACCTTTCAGAGCTAGTGTAATTATTACAAACATCACATTTATGGAGATGTGCTGCTGTGTCCTGTGTGATATATATGAAGTTTGAGAAAAATACTAAACACAGACAAATGAGCTGAATTTTGGAATTCTATGGATGTCTTTGGTAATTAGTGTAGATGATAAAAGCATCCATCTTAATGTCCTTGCTATCAGCAACACAAACCCAGGTTCAATACTGGAAATGAAAATTCAAAATGTCTCCTGTGCTCATATCCTGGACAATTCTGGTGATTTGATGAGTGATTTCTCTCAAATGCAAATGTTTTTTGTCCTGTATAGGTTCTGTTTTATTGTGGAATACATTGTACTAATATGTTATAGTGTTTTAAATTGGTTGAGCTATTATGTGGGGGTTTCTAAGCTCATCATCCTATGATGAAGGAGCCACTGATCTTTATAAGGATTACTGTGCCTGAATAATTTTATGGATGGCATTGGTGCAGGCTGATTTCCTTACCATATAAAATCTCACTGGCAACCTCAGTGACTGCTAGTTTATGTTCTTGGAGTGCCATCTAACTGACTTACATAGACTGCTTACAGTTTTCTGGTATTTTAATAAAACCTTTTGGCATAGTAGTGGTAATTTACTTCATTACAAGTAACAATATATGCTAAACATAGGCACAATGAGGAGAACAGTAAATGCCAAACAAAACTTCGGTAAACTCACAGTTACGTTTAGGGAAGAAAAATGAATGTGTAGTGAGCTGAGCTGGCTGCTTGTCCTTATTAAACAGCCAAAGAATTGTGCAGTGTCACAGAAAGTGCAATAAATAAAATCAAAATGGAAATTAGAAACAATCAAACAATTCCCAAGGTCTGCATGGAATTTCAAAGTACATGCAGATGAATACAGGATCTCTGTCCCTTTCAACTTCTTTTTGGGAGCCTAAGCATTGTGAGAGTGCATGGGGGCCAGGAGGTCAAGAGCTGTTTTCCCTCTTGCAAGCTTTTGAGCAGTCTGTCTCCTGAGAAACACTCATAATTTCAGCTCCCAGACAGCCTGCATGTCCCAGAAGTCCTCTGTAGAGGGTGGCAGAGCAAGGGCTTGAGCAACTCCATATGTTTGGCCAAATATTAGCAGAGGACCTTGTGTTGCCAGAAGGATTTTGTCTTCTTAGGTGACTCACTGCATGCAAGGGTCTGCATAGGTGCTGGACTCAACACAGGGTCTATTACTGGGGTCCATGCAGAACCTGCACAGCATCCCAGGTCGCTCTCCTTTTCACCTCTTGTTGCAATAACCTGTCCTACATCCTCTTCTCCTGTTTCTCTTGCATCACTGGGAAGCACCTTGAGCTCAATACTCTTCTTTAGCATTTTCACAGCAGTGGCATGCATTCCTGCTCTTTTCCCTCTCTTGGTGCCTCAGATGTGCTTAAGCCCGAAGGTGGAATGGCCACCTTTCAGATCTCTAAATGCCTGCAAAGACATAATGCTCATTATCTTTCTTCCTTGAAGGAAGGAAAAGCAAGAAATTACTTTCTCCCATTTCATTTCTGCATTGCAAGGCCACAGCTGGCATGCTGCATATTTTTTGTATTCTTCCTTTTTTGTTTGTGAACTCAGCTGTCTTGGAACTGCAGGTGTCAGCCCACAAGACAAACAGTGGAACATATCAGAGTAAGATCACTGCTGAAAGCTTTATTTTATTAAAACTTTCTTGAAAGTCTAAAGTAAATATGACATTTCTTCTCCCTGAAAAAGTGATGGCAGGATAAGATTTATAAACAGAGCTTCCATTGCTGACCTCAATTCTGTAATCTTCTTCAGTGTGTGCAACCCACAAAGGACACTGTGAGGGGAATGAAAGAAGACAGACAAACCAACAAGGAGTCCTGGAGGAAAGATGAAAGGAGGAAAGGGAAACACTGCATAAATCCTTGGGCAGCCCAGCACACCTCAGAGAATTATGAAATACCTGTGGAGTTCATTGGCCATCTTGCCTTTGGACATAGGCGTCTGTCAAAGCAATAACCAACATGGTGCTGATGGTGTGCTGTGTTGAAACTCCCATTCCTCCATTCCCACTCTTATGGGTGCCTGAGAACCACCTGTGGAGGAGTCCTGGACGATTCTTCCCATGATGCCTGGTGGGACTGCCTGCTAATGAGCCACCTCCGTTCTCACAGGGGAAATCTCACTCCTTGGGGCCTCCTCTTCCCTCTCCCCTCTCAGTTGTAGAACAGTGTCATGGGGAAGGATCAGTGAGTTCAGCTCTTGGGACACTGGCATGTACTTTGTCAGCCACCACACAGCAGAAATATTAAAGCAGGGACTCTGCTATACTTGTGGTTAGTATCCTTTGCCTCCCAGTATAATTGTTTCAGTCCTTGTTTCACTTCTGGCATAGCATCCCAGGCATATGATGTATGTTTCTGCTATGTTATATATTCCTATTACTGATGCCAACCGTGTGCTTCCTTGAACAATATTCTGGGTATTACTGGGAATGCGAGTAACCCTCTGGCCAATAAGCTGCATATTGGCAGCACACTCTTGGCCCAGCAGGCCACGCAATGGCTAGCAGCCTGGAGCCCCAAAGTGTTACACTGGCAGTCTGGAGCAGTCCAAGGGGAAAATGCGTAACTAAACACCACAGAAGGTGATATAAAGTACCATCCATCTCCCGCAGACTGGAGTGCAGAGGAGTAGGTTGCAAAAAAAGACAGAAGACCAGTGAAGGGGCAGTTAAAAGAATATCTATAAAGAAATACTTGTTTTCGTGCCCAGTTGCTTCCAGATGTGCTGTAACCACACTACAAGGAGGCAGGGTAGAAAGGATAAGAACAGCTCAGTTGGCTGCACGCTTGAAACCTGAACAGCACTTGCAAGCTCAGACTGTATTCAGCCAGGAAAGGAGGGTAAGGATTTTCAGTGTAGATGACAATAGTGGCATAAGCAATCACATAAAATCTATAAATGCATATAGGATCCAATTTCAGCTCCTGAACAAAACAGTTTCTGTCCTGGCATTTATAAATCCAAACCATCCCTCTGTGCTTTACATCTCACATAAAGGAGAAATATAAGCTTCTGATGTAATTACAGAAGTGCCTAGAAATATTTATTATTAACGTAGGTTATGTATGATCCGTTATGTCGTACAATCAAAGTAGGGGCATTAATGGTTTCATGTACAAGGCATGAGTCGGCAGAAATTTAACAACTGGTATTAATTATGTGTATAATAGTCTCAGACTACCCAAAACTGTTCATGTTTTTATTTACATGGAACCATTCTTTAGGTCATACGGGTAATAAATACAGCATCTGTTACTCTTATTCAAGCTTTAGTGTTACAATCATATGACAAACAGATAGGAAGGACAGTACTATGCACTGGTTAGAGTGTTTTCCCTTACTTAGAACAATTTAATGCCTTTTTAGTTCTAAAATACTTTAAAAAAGCACCCTATGACAAGTCATTTCCAGGGAAGTCTTGTACAAGATACCATTATAAAAGGCACTCAGAAAAACTCATGTTGAATCCTGTGGATAGCCCTGATCATCCGGGGTGATGAAAGATTAACTCAAACAACAAAAGGCACGTCTCTTAAGACGACCAGAGGCTGGGCAGCCCCCCCACAGCAGAGCACATTGTTTTGCACCCCAAACAGAGAAGCCAAGGACAGGAATATCATCCCTGCCTATAGTTCATTATCCAATGCCCTCATATAAGTGTGGTGCAGGGAGAAAACGATTTAAGCTACTGGATAATGTTGGCACAGAATCAAAAGGTAAATAAATCTAGACAAGAAACTAGGAGAGATCTGTAACAGAAGAAAAGTGTGGCTCTGAAACACCGTCCGATAGATGCTGAGAAAAACTGTCCTGGGCTGAAGATCTAAGATGTATTTTTATAGCAGAGAATCTATTATTGTGTGTCATGCCTGTGAGAGCAAGTAAACTGGACTTGGTATACCAGAAGGTCCATTCAATACTAAATTCCCCAAAACAGCTGGACAGCAAATATGTCTTTCCAGTCCTTATCTGCATTGATTTGTAAAGTCATAAGTCAGCTGTATCTAATAGGGAACAATGAGGCTATCACCAACATACTACTATAAATAAACCTCAGTGCGGGAGCATTACTCACTATAACAGAGTCATCAGAACCAACTACTACTTGGACTATAGACAGAGAAGGATTTTATTTCATGGGCACCATCCTCCTAACACAACAATCTTTCCATGGCACATCCCCATGCTGCCACAATACAAACAAAGGTAACAAAACTAATGCGAGCATACAACTGCTAGGATTTTTAGCAGTTGTTCTGAGGTCTTCCCGGTATCACAGGTTTTACACATCATGAAATTTCTCACCTTATATTTGCAAAATAGAAGGGAGATCTTGTTCTATTTCAGATAGTCACTTCAAAAGGCTTTTAGGTTGGGAAGGAGGCACACTAGAAACCCAGAGAGTGGAGCAGAGCTACTTCAGACACATACCTTTTCCCCTTGTCTCCAAGCAGCTCCATGGAAACTATACGGGTAATTACATAGAGTGGTGTTACAGTGCCTCTCCTTTGAAACTACTCCTTAGCAGACATCTCTTTGCAAGTGGGGGCATCTCTATGTTAGAAGGGGAAAATGGAGTTGCAGACAAGTGCGGTGGTGTAGACATGAACACCTCATTTTCTGGCAATCCAAAGGGCTAGGAGAGTGCCCCTGGCATGTGCAAGGAGGTGTTTACCTTGCACCCAACGCCACCTGCTTGTACCATACGAAAGGACTGGAATCAATTAAGCTGCATGACTGAGTAGCAGACAGTTTCAGGAGGGAAAAAAAAAAATCACAAACTTCTGTAACTGAAGGAAAATGACTAGCATGGAGGGATAGGCAAGTTTCAGAAAGGTTGATAGTTTGCCTGTGTTTCTAGTAATTTTCATCTGCTTTATCCAAACCACATCAGTCTGCAAACATGAGCTGCAAACTTCATGAGAACATTTATTTCTATGGAGAACTAGGCTAACAGTTCACTGTGAGTCATTTTTAAACAGTTTAAGCCTTTATCTCTTCATGAGGAACATAACATCTTCGTATTTATTTACTAGCCAGAACCATTCATTTTATGGCTGTTTATCTATGAAGATTGTTCTCAAGTGAGTTCATTACGTGTGCCTAGTATTTCAAATGCCAGGTTTACTAGTTGTTGTCACTGGAAGCTAATTCCCTTAGCAATGCTCCTGGCTGGATGAATACTACTACCCTTGAAAATCTGTTTTATAGTCCGACTATTTACACACATGAAGCTCCAGTCTTGCTTCTGGAAATATCTCTTTTTCTCAACTTAAAGTTTGACGTTTTTGTGGACACTAACATATAGCTCACTGCTGGGAATAGTTAGAGGAAATAAGACGGGTCCAGAAAATGCCAGGACTCATCTTTGCCCTCTCACCTGATCAAATAGGATCAAAAAATGTTGCAGTCTGTTTGATCACGCAACTCTTCTGAGACTTTCAAACATATTGATCTTTGATCCTAACCAGAGAGCACAGGTCTCCCTGTTGTTTTTCTTCAGTCTTAGCTACAGTCCAGAAGTGAATAACCAGCTATTTCAGAATTTCAAAGGACAAACTTCCTTCTTTAACTCTCTGCAGCCTTCATAAGCCACAGAATTGAGAAGGCCACTAATTACAGCTCTTCAGTCCCTAAATTCATTTATTTTAGGTAGGGAAGGAGTTGCATGAAAATAGCCACAGTTAATTTACTTAGTCTAGGCATGGTGTTAATGACTTTCCTGAGAAAGATGGTCCAGGTGCAGGGACCATTCTGGGAGGGGTAGGGAGACCCCTCTGCTCCTGCCAACGTAAAGGCTTTGCTCTGTAACTAGAATTGACGAGTTGCCAGCCAGGTCCTGGCGCGCAAATATCCATCTGGTAGTGCTCATTGTGTGTCTGCTAACGGAGCTGGAAGTTTCTCATTTTAGTAAGAGGTTTAAAATTGCATCAGAAGAGCCCATGTTTGCTTTTGCTTTCTAGAAGCTTAAGAAGCCACAATTTAGTTACTAGTCCTGCTTAGACCCTTTTTCCTGCCATTAAAAATCCCTGTTAGAGGGATTTAGAGAGGCATCTGATACAGAAAGCATACTGTAGTAAACCCAGACTAAATAAAATCAATAGCAAACATGCAGTTGACACTAGAGAGTAGGAACAATGGCACTATAAAATTAGACTTCTCTATATATCAAGATTGTTTAGCTTGGATTTCAGCAAGACACACTCCTGTGCACTATCAAAATCCTGGTTCAGGGAAGCACGCATGTTTAATTTTAAGCTATAAAGCAGTGCCCTAATTTTTCTGAATAGAATTTTTAACAGCTAAGCTAAAATTACCTTCTTCTCCCCCAACTTACGTGGGAAGCTTAGTTTTGGCACAGGAGTACCTCCCACAGTATTTTAGGTTTTTGAAAAGCATTTTCAATGCAGAAAAAGTGTTATATTGGCTTTAGAATTTATATTGTCACTCCTAAACAGGTTTCAGTTTTCAGGAAGACCATGTTTATAGTGCAACTATGATAATAGTAACTAGGCGTTGGTAAATATTTTGGTTCACTCACATTCAAAAGCCTGTTAGGATCAACAGGTTCAAATGCACCTCACAATATTTTTCTACATGTCAGAAGGCTTTGCTGGTTGTTATCGGTTATTGGAAATCACTTCTTCTCATGACTCTGATACATGCCAACCTAGTCATGCAATCTCCAATATTAAGACACCTTCCAGGACAATGAATCTGTATGTTGAGGAAATGAGGCACTGCACTTTCTCAGCATGTTTTTCAGAGGAATTTAAAGGGTAACAGAATGTGTTCATATTAGCAGCTGAAGAGGCATAGAGGAAAGCTACCCACACCTTACCCATTTTCACAATTTTAAGTAGTTTATCAGGCTAAATTAAATTCCAAAATAATTTTTCACCAAGTGTAGGCATGATGGGGTTTGCAACCTTACTTTAACCTCCTGAGGATAGAATACCTTATTTTTCCAAGAATGGGTCAGGCCTCTTCTTCCTTAATAATGATCAAATATAAATTCTGGCATCCTTTAAAATTCAGCAGAACCATGGAAGAAAAGCATGCCATTGAATCATGCTTTTATCAGTAAGTACTAAGAGAGCAGCTCTGGAAGAGCTATGAGCTTAAACACAGAGAATCACAGTTCATGTCCTCTGTTTTTTTCTCTCCTTGGCCTGAAACTTTCTATCTATATCTTTTCTATCCTTAGGTAGCATTTACTCTTTATACAGAGCCCCAAGGGCCCACTCTTTCATTTTTGGAGGCAGAGGACAGCCCAAAGAGCTCAAGTATGCAAATCCCAACAAGAAGCAAAGGTGAGAAGCGTTTCAGTTCCATTAAAATGGAGCTGAGAAACATGTGGAAGTGATTCAATTCAGATATCCCTTATCTTAACCAACAGTCTAATATTTCTTTATTAACAGTAAGTCATTGGATTCAAGTTTATTTTGTAGAATAGTAACTGTAGAAGTGTAAGAGAAGAAAAATCATCACATTAACATCTGTGAAATAATGACTCATATGCCCACAGAGTCATTGTCTTACACTAACAATATGCAAAGCCTAGAGAAGCTTTCGTTAATGATCTCTATTGAGGGATTGATGGTCACACAAATGGCTGGCATCTGCTGTTGCAGAAATGAACTAAACTAATTTAATTTCATCACTTGAGAGACAATAATATCCACAAAAGTATCAGACACAGGATTTTTCTGTGTTTCTCTCTTATTTTGCAGACTTTCTCATTCATTCCAGTGACAAGCCGGGCATGCGAATATGAGACCGTAAGGAAACTTGACAGCCTTTGAAACGGAGGCTTTTAAGAAACAAACGCACAACACAAACTGAGGAGGGACTGACGTAGAAGTGACAATACATTGGCAAAGAAACGAAAAGGAGAAGAGCAGGTAGAAATCACAGAAAGAAGGGTGGATTGATTCCTTGGATTTCCACTACATGTACACTGGAGGACTGTTTTGAAAATCACTGGACAATTAGGAGGTGTTTTTTCTCTCTAGGTAATACTGGTTACCCAGTGAATTAATACATGAAAGTCTAAAGAATGTAGCACACCACGAACAGAGTGAAAAGTTGTAATTGTTAACCAGTACGTGGACAGCTCCATTTCTCTTGTGATCGAAATCAGAGCTCTCTTGTCCCCTATTCAGATACTCAGATATCAAATCCTCTCCTTTTGTACACTAGAATCTTATTAGAATAATATCATTTTCAGGGACACATGCACTTTTCTGTGTCCTGCCTTCACACAGTAGTTGTCCTGGTTTAACCCCAGCCAGCGACTAAGCCCCACACAGCCTCTCACTCACTCCCCTCCCGCAGTGGGATGGGGGAGAGAATCAGAAGATTAAAAATGAGGAAACTCATGGGTTGAGATAAAGACAGTTTAATAGGTAAAGCGAAAGCTGTGCGCGCAAGCAAAGCGAAACAAGGAATTCATTCACCGCTTCCCATTGGCAGGCAGGTGTTCGGCCATCTCCAAGAAAGCAGGGCTCCATCACATGTAACAGTTCTTGGGAAGACAAATGCCATCACTCCGAATGTCCTCCGCTTCCTTCTTCTTCCCCCAGCTTTCTATGCTGAGCATGACGTCATAAGGTGTGGAATAGCCCTTCGGTCAGTCTGGGTCAGCTGTCCCAGCTGTGTCCCCTCCCAGCTTCTTGTGCACCTCCAGCCTAGTCACTGGTGGGGTGGGGTGAGAAGCAGAAAAGACCTTGCCTCTGTGCAAGCACTGCTCAACAGTAACTAAAACACCCCTGTATTATGACACTGTTTCCAGCACAAATCCAAAACATAGCCCCATACTAGCTACTATGAAGAAAATTAACTCTTATCCCAGCCAAAACCAGCATAGTAGGTGATTAAAGAAGCACATTAGATTAAACGAATTTACAATTAGACCTCAGCTCCTAGAAAACTGATTTTCTGTCCTGAAGAGTCCACTCATCCTACAGAAGGAAGTGGAGGACAGCAGTTAATTCTAATATACCACTTGAACCAAGTTCTTGGATGAGATAAATGAGCAAAGTTTCACTGATGTCAACAAAGCTGAAGTGATACCAAGTGAGCTGAAGTGATACTGAGTAAGGGCATGATCCTTAATCATTGCTTATACTGTTATTTATGTACTCTTAATGATGTCTTCTTTTCCTTGAGGTAGGAATTCTTGATAGATTTTTCTCATAAACCTCATATATGCTACCTTTAGGGCTTTCTGGGAAAAAAACCCAAAACACAGGAGCTTCTTCAATTTTGCAAGTGTTATCAGGAATGCTAGAGCCACATTCTAAATTTTAGCTTGATGGTGATTCAGTCTGATACCACACTGACTTCCAAAGCAGACAAACTTTTTTAGACAAGTGCTGACAGATGTTGTGGATCTGAGGCAGGAAAACAGCCTTTAGTATTTAATGCGGTAATGAGAAATTAAACTGCCTGAGGCATGAAATATAATTGTTCATTTAAACCGAAAACATATTGATGCAAAAACAATCATTACAGTCATGGATGGGAAAAGCAGTAAAATAATAGACCCAAATGTTCTACAAACCACAGTGTTGAAACTTTAATATTTTCTCTAAGTAGCCTCTGGGGAAAGTGCATGCTTTAATGATAGCATTGGTATAGGTCTCTTGGTGCTAGAAATGGTGGAAAAGTTGGTATATATATACAGTTGTTCATTACTGAGTCTTTCTCAGATCAAGTAAAAGAGCTGACTGAACGCTGTGGTGCTGTACATTGTAGGTCCAGGCTATCATTGCCGCTACCAGCGACAGACGGGTTATAGCATAATGGTTAGGGAAGATTTCCTCAAAAGGGTCTTAGAAATACACACTTTGGCAAAGGGGCGGCCCACAGAAGTTGGGTCTTGCCAGTTTCTTATGTGGTGTGAAAGGACATGGCCCATCTGAGCTAAGCCATCCCGGCAACACCAGAACTCCACAAGAGATCAAATTTGAATGCACCAGCTATTGAACTGGACAATGCATATCAGTAATCCTCTGCTGTTGCACGAATGAAGAAGAAATAGGAGCCATGCTTCCTTACTCATGAGGTTTCATGAGTAAGATATTCCCCTTGATGTCTCTTGGCTGAGGCAGTAGACACAAGGAGGCAAGAGGCTGGGCCATCAAACACACAAGCAAGAGGGAATTCCTCCCATTCAGACTCATGAGAGGAATATTTTTGTGAGTAGATAGAAAGCTTTGACCACCATGGCATGCTGCAGGAAGGTAGGATCTTCCAAAATTTTTCTGGAAATTGAGTTACATTTTATTTGCTGTTTTAAATATTCTTCCAAAGTGAATAACTGAAGTTCTGAGATTTGCCAGCGGCCAGGTTACAGCATAGATTTCATAAGTAATACAAGGGGCATGGATGCAGCACTGAAAATATAAAACTAGCTTACTTTCAGTAAAGCAAAACCAGCAGAGAAACCTATCTTCCTAGTTCATTAAACCAAAAGATGAGAAAGCTTGAAACGCGTATCTCCAAATTTTTAGTAGGAGAAAAAATGAAAAGAGGTTCAGCTGCTACTGTAACCTGAGGCAGCTGCAGTGCTAGTTGCAAAGCAAAGGCAAAACCTGCTATTGAGGTGTTCTGTAACATTTACTCTTTTTAAAAAAAGATATTTTTTACTACAGCTTTTTATTCAATCAATAAAACAACAAACAAGACCCAAAGAAGTCATGCTGCTGTAAGGCAGCATGCTCTGCTGCGCTGGGGCAGGTGGGTAGAGAGGAGAGAGTCTAAGTGAGCAACAGGAACACCAGGCCACCATGATTTCACGCTCTTCCACTGCAGCAGGAAAGCAGCACCTCTTCAATTATTGTGCAAAGCACAGAGCAATGCCTCCACATCACTTTTGAAAACACTCTAGATATAAGGCCCTTAAATGACAACATGATTTATAAGAAATATAAAATGCAATTTGTATTAATTACTCTGTATGGAAAATATTAGCCTCCCTCAGAAATGCGTTATCCCTATCTCCTTCCACCATCCCCTCAAGTATTTATGATTGGTTTCCATTACCTTTTCCCATCCTTACCCGGGACCTACATGATTGTAGCTGTTGTAAATCAGTAATGTACTTCTAACTTCAGTGAGGCTTTTGTATAATATCTTAACTTCTCTCTATATTTGACTTTTATTGTTGATTACCTTATTCCTTTCTGCCAGGTACTGTATCAACACACCAAAATTTCCAAATAAGTTTACCGTTTTTCTAGCATCATTAAAGGAGCACAGACATGAGAACAGGTTTTTGACAACTGTAGCTCTAGTTTCAGATTGGTTATTTTCTGTCCTCCATAATGCTTTCAAAATACTTAGGTGACTCAAGGAGTCTCCTTGACGTAAGCCTTATATCCATAATTGAGCTAGAACAGACTTGGACAAATAGACTTGGACTTGTCTATGTCCAAGAATAGGACTATCAAATGTAATCCACTTAGGCATTAAAGTGCAAGTTAAGCTATCTATGTATATAACACTTTCCCTGGCACTGCTGCCGCTTTTACACAGCTCAGAATCACTGTGTCTAGCATATGCCTTGGCTAGACCAGAGTCCCTATTGCCTCTTCGTACCAAAGGTTTCCACAAATAACCTTAAAGGATGTAAGGATGTCCAACGTGTACCTACAGCATACCTAATAAGCAGAGCTTTGTTCAAAACACAGTGTCAATTTCTTTAAAAAAGCAAACCAGTTTGGTGGTAGTGGGTGCTGCTCTTGATCTTTCTAGTCTTGTGTTCCTCCTTCCACTCTTGCTCGCCATACATGTTTATCCTGTAGCCCATTCTGTTGGCCAGTACAAAGGAGGTATGACTTACATGCCCTTTTCAGTTGGAGAAAGTTAAGAAACATACCTGACACCTTCATATCTTTCATTCCACCTCCTCTTTTGAAGCTACTTTTCAGAAAAAAGTCATAGTTCACTCGCTGAGAAAAAGTAAATGTAACTTTCTACCCCAGGGACAGTGGTGCTTACCAAGGAAGCATACCAGACTCTGGTCCCTGAACGAATGAGCAACTCTTGAACGATTGCCTGATCTACATTTTCAGCAACAAGTTTATGCATTAGCCTTAGGGGATAGGTAGAAGCACATGCATCTTTCTATTTGTGCTGAATTGGGACCTAGAAATTAATTTATTTGAGAAAAGCAGTTTAAAAATAGCTCATCAGACACATCTTTGATTTATACTAACCCCAAAACTGAAGGGTATTTAGCAAAGCTAGGTGAACTAGTCTGTGTTTACTTCTTTGTCACTCAAATAAACATTTGCCTCCTAGATTACTTAAGAGATGAGGTTCCTACCTTCAGAAATTTCTGTTTCCTGGGAGTAGCATCAGGAGACAAACAGAAGCACTTGTCTGGAAGCATTTCGAAGGCTCTTAAACCAGAACAGGAGTCCTTTAGTTTGTAGTGATGTCCTCATGGTCACTGTGTAAAAATGGACTGTGGTCATTCACCTTCTGACTAACATTTTTAATTGGTAAATATTGGGGCATGGAAATCTTCTGCTGGACACAGCAGGAGAAGGTTATAGGTCTTAGATGAGATATCTGGTCAAAGTTAGAAATCATCTTACAGAAGTAGCCATTAGGTCTCATGCCGGGCTCTTAGTGATGCTGTAGAAGACTCAGCTTCAAACCTGCATACCTTGCTCAGGGCAAGGACATGTAATTGTTTTCATTATGTCCTGTATGAATACACTAATCATTTTGGTCTTTTTAAAAAAAAAAAAAAAACAACCCCCAAACACAAATAGTCTCCAGTCTCTCCCTGTGTAGCTTATGCATTCCCTTCAATCGAGAACTTTGAGATTGTTAAACTGTCATTTTCCTCCCTTGCTCTGCTGAAATGTCTTCAGGGCCTGCTCCTAGTGCAGGCTAAAGTCAGAAGTGTAGTCCTTGTAAGCTTGAATTCCCTGATAGTTGCCCCTGTCCCAAGCAAATAAATAAATAAATAAAAATGCAGCACCTTACATCAGAACTTTGGTGTGAAATAAGGCTACAGTCCCAAAGCAATCACAGAAATAATGTTCTCATTATTAACTTTATTCAGAGCTTCCAATTCAGAATGAACCATTCTGATCCGATATATTATGTGATTTTTGTATGTAATTTTTGCTTCTTGAAATTTGTGTAACAAATGTCACTGAGAAAGAACTGATGGAGTTTGGGGAGTTTAATTGCTTTGAGCTTTTATATTAAGCAGGGTTTATCTGCAATTATGTTTGACTTGGAGCTGAACCTATTCATTAGCTACAAAGGAAGTTGTTTGTTTGATTGTGGAGCAATAATGCTTCCACTTTCTTACCAGGGAGTCAACAACATTATCATTTGTCACTATAATTTTCTTCCTCTCTCTAGTAGGCAACAATAGATCTTGCTTGCAAAATGATGGGCATCAGCTTTACACCCCATCAGCATCACCGGCAGGGAGCTGTGGGTGGTAACGCTGCACTGTTGAGTATTTCCCCCCAATTTCTGGATGCCTTCCATAAATAATGAAACTATGTTTCATCTAGAATCCTGGTTGGTACAGTAAACAATAAAATAACCCTGCCACCATACCTCCCTGGCAGAAAGCCAGCGTGGCTGAGGATTCAGAGAGAGCGCCTTAAGGCTTGAAATAAGGAGCTGTCACTCTCTAGGTCAGCAACTGCAAATGGACCCATGTCAGCAAAAATAAGAGTATTCAGCAGTTTATAGGTGAGTTTGGAATAGTTTATTCCTTCCCCAAACTCACCCCACTCCAGAGAAATCATCTTTAAAAAAACAGCTTTCCATGGATTTTTTTCCCTCTTAGTTCTTTTCTTGCTAGGGAAAAAAGTCATAAAAAGCCCAGCTTTTAAAGAAATCAGATTTCGTGCTGTTTATTTCAATCTGCTTTGTCCACTTTTTATTTCCCCCTCCTTCTTTTCCACTCTGTAATTAAAGGAAAAGAAAGTAAAACACAGAAAGGACTCAAGACGAAGAAAATAATTCTCAGCAGCTTTCAAAAAACAGCAGATGCTTTGAATATTCATTTTGCGAAACATTCATTTTTCAAGAAGTGCTGCAATGGAAATGTGGCTTCAAGATGCAAGAAGGGACACCATCTTGGGGAAGAATATATTGATTAGGCAACCCAGGTTTAGTATCATCACGCGGTCACAGTGAGCTACCAGATTCTCATGGTTGATGGGTTTTTAAGAAACAAAAAAGTATAATCTGTGAGGGCAGAAAATAACTAGGCCATGTGCCACAGAGAGATAAGATGACAAAAGTAATTGACAGTTTTTTCTAAGCTTTTGGGAAAGAAGAGCTTCATAGTACCGTAATAAAAGAAGGAGAGAGAGAGAGCACGAACGGAGGAGAGCTGATGTCTGAATGAGAAACGCTGAGTAACAGGGAAAGAAATAAAAGGAAAATTCTGTAAAACTAAAACAGATATTAGTAATATAAGCAGATGATCTGAACTAGATCTGTGTTTCATTCACTGCCTGAATCACTCACTAAAAAATAATGAATACTTTGGGCTCACACAAACATTCTTTCTCCACTGAGGAAATCACAAAATCAGCTCAAACCACATAAAATAAACCAGTCAAAAAACACTCTCCCTTCTCTCCTGAAATCCTCTTTCAGTTCAAGTAAAACACATTGAGTAAAACATTGCAAATAAGAAGAAATGTTTAAATTGACCCTGAAATAAAATGTGTCGCTCTAGAAAAGGAAATAAAACATAGCCAAATCTGATAGAAAAATTGAGTTAAACTTGAGAAGTTAAAACTGGAAGTAGAAGGAATTGCCTTCATTTTTCCACTAAGGAGAAAGAGTTATATAAAAAATTCCATTTTCATAAATGACAGAAGTTACCACATTGCTTACTTTTTTATCTTTCTATCTTTGTTTTCACGACTTCTCTTCAAAGGACACGTTTGTGGTGTCAGTGATTCTGTAGCGCTTCTGTTACTCTCTGAAGCGATACCTAGAGAAGAGCTGTCATCTTTCTGCTGTGTCACACCACCTCTCAAATAAAGAGCCCAAAACAACATGGAGCTTCGTCGTCTGTGCTGCGTATAGTGAGTTACAAACTCATGTTTCTTTCGTTGCTCACTATTGTCCCGTAATAATAATGAATGCAAACCTTTTCCCATGTAGAGCACTGCTAATGCTTTATGGCACAGCCTATGATTTCAGTGGAGATGCTCCTGGCCCACAATGGTTTTGCCATACAACCCCCCTATCTCCGCAGTGGAAGGACAGGACAGGATGTGCAGCACTATGCCAAGTGATAATATTAAAGTTCTAGGTGATAATATTAAACTCTTAGTAGATATAATCAACTGTTACTGGCAAGGAATTTCTGTATTTGGTAAGGTGATTTACTAGGTTGTGATTTGACTTCAGTAGAGAACTATTCCCTCTACAGAAAACCAAAGAAATATTTTGGAGAACGCAGTAAAATCAGCATTTGTCCCTTGAGCAGAGGGGTTTTCTGATCGATTCTTCACTCCAGCAATGAAATAAATGGCATAAAATGGAGATGCATTTATGCCTGCAGTCACTCTCTCATCTGCAAAGATGGTACTGATGATAGAGAAAATGGTTTTATATGCTCACACAGGTCTGGCTAGCTTAGATTACAGGTAGGGATTTAATTGACTTCATGGCTCCTGTTCATCACATCTGCAGTTTTACTGCTATGCAAATCCTCCTGTCCTCTCCAGCTGCTGTTCCATTTCTTTTCTTTCTGAGAGTCGAACAGCAAAACTTTCTGATGAGGTCGGGAAAAGCAAATTAAACTTTAAAATATAATAAAAACTTCTGGGTGGCTTTGTTCATTTGACAGAATGAACACCTGTCTTCTGCACTGCTTTCATTTTATGTACAGTTCTGACAAGAGCTATAAAATTACTTGACATTTTGTGATACGCATACTGTCATTGACATAACGCAATGGAACAAGACAGACAAGCACATACATAGCACTGAGAGCTGTTTAAGAAAGCTTCTCTGTCCTAAAAGCATTTTCTGCATGCAGTCCTGAGAGCAATAACTGAAAAACAAGCAACAGAATGGCTCTTTCAGCTACAATTATTCAGGTTCTATGTCAGACAGACTGTGTTTTGCTTTAAACTTCACAGTAAATGACGATACATCAGAGTATTGAGTAAGCATTCAGTGATGTAAAAGTGTATATATTTAAACAGGTACATTTTGAGATGATGGAGCCACAATTTCAAGGCAAGATTCTTAGTTTCCTGCATTTTCAGAGCTCCCCTATAGGAAACTACCTTTACAGTCAGTCGCTGATTTTTGATTGGAGAGATCCCTGAATGATACAGTTTACATCAATAAAACTCAAAGGTGGTTGTATTAGAGTACATAAAGAACCAGGCAGGCCATGCATTTCCAGTTCATGATGATTTATGGCAGAGGATGGGCATTTAAGTACACTATCTGCCTTAGAAAGTCTCATTCCTCCTATACAGACTTGCATCTTTGTGGCTCAGAAAAAAAATAGGAGGAAAGTTTTTTGAAAGTAGGATATATTGGCAGAGAGGCTCTCATTTTTCATTGCAAACAACAGTCTGCAGGGACAGTTAAGGATTTATGAACTTGTTTGCCATCTAAGTAAAAGAAAAACTAACAAACATATGGCCTAAGTACTTGTCTCTGTCTCCTAGTTTTGCTTTGGAGGTTTTGAGTGTGACTTTGCCATTAGTGTAGGGCAATGAAGAGAGACAAAAATACATACTTTCAGAAATGTCTTATAACCTACATCAAAAGAAGAAAGGCTGTTCTTCATTTCTTATTTATGAAAGGTAGCTAACAAGCAAAGAAAAACAGACAATGAAGAGGCATCTTCCTCCCACCGCCAACTGCCAGAGTTGATGCCACGAGAGGAATGATACTCATCATTTTTTCCTGCATCAGCTGCTTTTCAACCATACATATAATTCACAGATAAATTAAATGGAAGACAGCAATAACGATGCCTTTCTTTAAACATTCAATAAAACATTATGATTAGGATGAAATTTTCCATTGACATCTCTTTTCCACCAAAATGAATGGTAATTTTTAATGAAGATTCTGTTTGCCTGTAAATGGTGCAACTGAGTTACTGAAAACTACATTTTTTCAGTGTTTAAAGTGGAAAACTCAAATTTAGACTATGCAAAACCATTACATAATACAATTTCCCAGCCCTAGGATTTTATGAAATTATTTTCATTGGTTCAAATAATTTTGCTTCCAAAGATGATTTTTATAGAAACAGCTACATCAGTGCAAGCTGGTAACACAGAAAGTTATACAAGCACAAAGGTGCACTGGCTGTGGTATTTCCTTTCCCTTACTAAAAGTAATGATACACTATTCCTGTAATGACTACCTGTACATCAACTGTCCACATACAAAAGACAGATGATGGAAAAAGGTCTACTGGGCCAAGTCTTTAAGTGAATGAAAAAATTCTCCATAAAATATTTTCAAGAATGCGTTTACAAAACTAGTTGTCCTTTATAGCTGACGGCAAAACATACTCCAAGGAATTTGGGGCTGTTATTTTGCTTTGGACTTAAATCAGGTGTGGCCAACCTTCCTGATCCCACCAGCTTCACACCAAAATCCTTGTGTAACTATGAGCCACAAGACATAGGACACAAACATCGTCACCACACCAAGGGAAGGGAATACTCTGAAAGGGTTCACTTTCTTGCTGACACTAGGTCCCCAGGGGTCTCGTGGCCTCGGTGTGGGGTTATCCTGAGGAGAGCAATGACGCTGGGCTCAGCATCCCCCAGCGGAGCCATCTGTGTTACGCAGCGACAGCCCTGCATCCGCACAGCTCTGAGACAGCGTGCTGGTAACTGAGCTGTGCTTGAACCACACAAGGCACATGAGCTACAGTGTGGTCAGCCCTCCTTTAAATAGTAGGACAGACTTTCAAAGATTGGGATCATCAAGCTGCCTTAAGAACTGCAGATAGACAAAAAACAGAGAAACAGAGCAGGGGGCAAGGGGTCACAAGATGCCATTCATTGTCAATATGAAAACATTTCTGTCATTCTGCAAAAGATTGGATTTTTGTTACAAATAATAAAAACATGCTTGTTCATACTTATTGTTATTGAACTTTTCAGGTCATACAGGCCAGAGATGCAAGATGAGTATACATAGATATAAAAAGGTAAAGAGCATGACTGAATGAGGGACAAGAAATTTGTGGAAATTATTAAGTAGGAAAATAAGAATTGTTCCAGGAGAGAACTGGGAACCACATACAGGAGGAAGTGTACCTGGAAGAAAAAAAAACTGATAGTGTGTTGTACTGTTTTATGTTTGGTTGGTTTTTTAAAATGCCTGACAAGTCAGGTGATTTTACCTCAGCTTTTAGGCTTCAGTATTAGCTAATACATTTGCTATGACTTTTCCGTGCAATGATTAAAATGTTTCCATTTTGAGTAGGTCGCTATGCCCCATGCTCTACCTGAGCAGTCTTCAATAATTTGCCTCTTTCTATGCCCCAGCTGTATCTCTCTCTTATGAGAAGTGCGTATGCTCTCACTCTCCTCATGGTGAATGTTGCCCTGATTATGTGCTTCACGAGCTACGAATTGCATTTCTTCTCATCTGTTGAGCTCCTCTTAATCCTAGCAGTATGATGCCCTCTCTTGAACTGACTTTACCAAGGGCAAAATACTATCCCTGTCTGTGGATCCAAACATCCCAAATGTCCTTTCACAGGTCTGAGCTATGATTCCTCAGTTAGCTGAGCAGAACTGGAGGTGATAGGTTTGGAGGAAAGGATCTGGGGGGACAGCAACCCTAAAGCTTTGGAAAGAAGCATAAGTGGGGGAAAAAAAGCATTTAAAATAAATGCTTAAAATTGCTAGGGAATACAACAGAAAAATCAGAAGCAAAAAGTTTCAAAAGAAGTTTTAATATTCTGCAAGGATCACTAGACAGTAAAAGTTGGTTTAGGAGAATATGTTGCATTTAATCAGATTTTCTGCCCAGTACATTTCCATATGTCATTTAGGTTAAGTTCTCGTACAGCTGATAAATGAATGGTACAGTAGGATCTCTGACATACTGATAGAAAGACTAGAATTGTCAGACTGGATCGGATTAGTGGTCCATTTCATCCAGCGTCCTGTCTCCGAGCAAAGCTTAAGCGTGTTGAAAAGCATCATAAAGAAGAGAGAGACTCTTGAGTTACTCATGCTACGAATAACATGGGTGGAACAACTGTGTGAGTACTGCTATTCTTTCATCAAAGAGAAGAGCAGGGAGCAGAACTGGTCAACCTTAAATTCACTGGTAAGCGTACACGAGCTCACGGTAGGAAATTCATTTCATTCAGACTGAGCGTCAGGCAGGAGAATGCCCTTAGTTCTCATTTCTCCTGTGGTCAGTAAGCACTGCTACCAAGCACCAAATGCAAATTTTTGTTCACTCAAGGACAGTTCAAGTGGTTGCTACTCTTGCCCAGGCTTGCGAATATTCTTCATAAGAGGGAATAATAAATCATGTATTTTCACTATGGATAGGATTTCCAGATCTCTGCTTCATGATAATGAAGGATTGCCCTACTGCCCCAGCAGTGCTGGTGCTATTTAGGGAGAAGCTTTTTATACAGAGCAGGTGTGCATGCCCATTTTCTGCAGTCCACTCCATCCTACTCCCCTGTATCCAGAAGGGTCATAGTAGGGATGTTAGTAAGCAAGTCTATGCCTAGTCCATTTAGAAATATTTATGACCCTGTTACCCAGGAACTTATTTAATCTCTTTTTGACCCGGCAGATACATCCACTTCTCAGAATTCCAACAAGCTCCAGAAGCTCTCTCCCAGCAGTGGAAAGTATTTTCTTTCATCTTTTTTGAAGTCACCTTCTACTAGCTTCAAGAAGCACCTTGGAGCTATTGTATTGCAGAACCAGAGATAGAACATTGCTCGTGAAAGTCAGACAATTAGGCTGCACTCAAATGAAGTTAAGACAATGGTTTTCCTAGCTCTTCCCTGTCGGGTTACTCTTTGCACAAGCCAGAGCTCAAGACTGTCTCACAGAATACAAATACAAGAAAACCAACCCAAATCTTGATAACATACACAAATTCTCTAGATCGCTGATTGATACAACAAAATGAAAATGGAGGCTAGGAATGAATCCTACCTGGAAAAAACATTTACTGAACTCCTTGATTTCACAGTCCTGACTTCACATGAAGTTGCTCTTCTGCAGGGTCCTCCACACAAAACTTTGCTCGCTTTAAGCCTTATTGCAGAAGGAGATCAATTACACCCTCTACACAACACCATCAAGTTTCTCTTGCATTGATATGAGAAAAGGAAAAACTGGTGCTAACAACCTAAAATGACACCTGTTCTCTTCATGTGCCTGCTTTCAAAATACGTATATATTGCACAGCCCACCGCACACTACCTGCCAATTTGTTTTAACATCAAAAAAAGGAACAAGGGTAGACCCAAAAGTTATAATCAAGTCAATAGAAAGCTTCTCTGACAACTGTGTTATAGGCAGATCTCAGCTGCTGCTAGCTTCTACTGACTTGCTGCCATTCAGTGTTAAATCTGCGGGAGATTTAGGATTCTGCTGTAGCATGAGGATTGCAGATGTTCCTGTCTGGGAGAACTGTATCTTTTAATACAGATTTCTTTTCACAGTTCCAGTATCTCCTGGTGCAATTCCAAGAAGTATACACTGAGAAACTGAAAGCAGCAGCTTCTAATGTCATGAAGTTGGATGAATAAATTTAGGAGGTGTGAATACTTCTCCATCGAGCTCAAAGATAAATGTTTGTGCCTTGTCTCCCAACCAGAGCTGAGCAGGAAGTCTTTCTCATCTCATGAAACTGAGGTTTACATAAGTGTTATTGAATAACAAGTGAAAAGAGGGAACTTCTACCACTGGAGAATGAAGGGAAAAAAGCCAGGAGAGTAAACAGTTACAGTTAGGTTACTAACGTGCTCACACAGGTCTCAATCCCTTTGAAATGTGACATTTAGACAAGGGGTTTGGACTGGGATCCTTCATATTTTTCCTGAGTGCTCTAGACATCTAATTATTTCCTATGACAGGAGCCTGATGCTCTCCTTTTGGTCAGGAATTTTCCTTGATGTTAATCAAAACTCTCTAAGTTTCCATGCAAAGTCTCTGTTTTAACTTATTACAAACAAGCTTTTAGACTATCATCTACATCTAAATATCAAATTAGTGTCAAAAGTTATAAATTAAAGCTCTTAAATAAATAGAAGAAAACAAGTAGAAAAATAAATCATACAAATCCATATACAGCTACTTTCGAAGACAGGATCATGTACAAGACCTTTTTCTCAGACTAGCATAGCTGTTGCAATGGAATACTTCAAAAACTGCTGAAAAATGTACAGGGTCCAGGTTGTAGATAGATTGTATTAAGATATGTTTATTTATGCAATGAATGTGCTAACAAATCAGGCATTTTGTTGTTGAGCACTAAATTGCCCTTAGCAAAGCTTTCTAGTCCTTTAGACCAGATGATACAATAATACAGACACTTTCGCTTAGGAAGATGTTTTATTGTGTAGCTCTAAGCACATGCATTTTACTGCACGCTTATAGTTAGACATGTGCTTAAGTAGCTTGCTGTATTAGGAATGTAATGTCAGATCACAAAGCATTTGTGAGGAGGCTTCTAACATTCACATATGAAAGACTGTATATATGCCATAAAAATCCTCTGCGTGCTCTCTTGCACAGTTCCTCACCTCAGCAGGCAGGATTAGATTGTACATGCTGGGTACGTTTTTATCACCGGTACACTCATCTCTGAAGCAGGTTGTCCAGAGAGTATCCTTAATTGTTTTTTGGTAGGAAAAAGAAAAAAGCAAATCAAAGGTACATACAGCTTTTCAGTCTTACTAGCAAAGCTTTTACCAGCTCAGGGACGTCTGTCTGCTTGAGCCACAACCACACTTGGGGGACTGTCAGAGCCATCTATAAAAACTAAGAAAGCCAAATAGCCAGAGATGATGTTTAGGAAAAAAAATATACAGAAACAGAAAGGAAAGAAGCATCTGTAGAAACCCACTTGCAGCTCAATTTTATGCTGTTGAACAAGGATGTGAAAGCCCTCCTCCTCCAGATAAATCAGTGACAGAAAACTTATCAGTGCTGACCAGGATAGATGAATTCTGGAGCACAATTGATTCAACAAAACCAACAACTCAACAGAATTGAGCTGTAGAGCTCTTTGAAGGATGCAAACAATTTCAAGAACTACAGGAGATGAAGCTGCGTTAGAGAAAATCCAGAGAAACAGTTTATGTAAAGAAAATACAAGGGAAATTATGTAAGATGAAGGCTGAATAGCATCACTATGTATTATAAGTAGTTTTCCATACATGCAAACATAAAGAAGTTTGATCATCCCCAGAACCACTGAGTTTGTTGAGTTTACTATCTGGAACTGAGTACCTGAGTATTCTGCAATCCCTTATCTAATCTTGGAAAGAAATGGGTTTTACTTAAATGGGCTTAGTACTTAAGCACTTGTACAGAATATTTGTGAGCAGGCTGCCAGCCAACAATCCCAGCATGTGGGCTTACAGTTATACACTGTATGTTTTTTATCTATTCAACTACTATAACAGACTAAGCAGCTAGTTTATGATTTCCATTTTGCAACTGAAAATATCAGATCAAAAGCCTCACGCCTCAATGCTTCCTGCATGGTTAAGAAGTCTTGCCTCTGCTCTCCAAATGACAAAATGTAATGTTCAGTCTCTAATGAGAAAAAGATGTATTTATAAGTTTAGAAAGTAAGTTTATTTCTTCTCTGATTGATAGTTTATTAAACAACAAATTGGCATAGAGTCTAAGAATTTTTTAGATGTGCAGCACCTGAACAGGTTGTTACCACCTGCAAAAATAACAGGTTTGCAAAGGAAGAACTTAACCTAGTGATATCTTCCAGGCCTTAAATACATCTGACAGGAATACTGAATCCTGTTTCAAAATCATCCATTATAGCTTTACAATGAAATTAAATAACAGCATGAAAATAGCATGATGTCTTTACATCAAACAAGAAGAATATTCATGAAAGAGAAAGGGAACATATCAATCTGAGACAAGCAAAGCAACATTATCTCTACACAAGTGATAAATTAAACACTTTTCCACAGCCACTTCTGTGATTATTTATTAACAGAGCTCCCTGCCCACCACTGGTTAAGATTGCTCTTTTGTGCCTTACCCCAGCTTAAGGTGAAGGAGAGACCATCTTCAGAACAGAGAACACTGCCAACAGAAGAACTACAGAAAAGCAGAGCTCTGCTCTCTGTTTCTTTGCAGGCAAAAGGTGCCTTATTCTGCTGTGAACCTCTGATTTGCACTAGCCTTACTACAGCGACCTAGCCTACTCCTCTGGAGCTCAGCATAGGATCAGACCAGTGGTTTGCACAAGATCAATCTGCACGCTTAGCTGACAAGCCTAGAAAATAAACGTGATGGGAATTCTGGTAGATCAGCAAATGCACTGCAAAGCAAACAGTTGAGGACCCAGGAAAAAAAAAAAAAAGCATTAGCAACAAAAAAACATCAGAAGGAAGCAAACATGCAAAGGAAAGAGGGCAAGAGAGAGGATTAAGAAAGAGTGGGAGAAAAAGAGGTGACAAAGTAAGTGTGTCTTCAGCACAGAAAAGGCGAAAAAACATTAAAAGTTGATTAAAGCAGGGGAAAATGCAGAAGTGTGACATGCTGGGGATAGAGGAGGGAAAAAGCAAGGGAGCATTAATATATTTAAATATATTAATAAGGAAGAAAATCTTTCATGAAAAGAAATTCTCTATCTCTACTAATCCTATAAATAACACCTTATAAAAATTGTAAGGAGTCTTTGCAAATGTGAATAAAGTTGGCAAGACACAAAATAAAGGAATAGAAAATGGATAAGATATGGAAAGAAAAAAGTGTTTCACGTATTGCATCAGAGCATATTATGAGGGTAGTCTCCTTTCCTTACAGGCGAAAAGTGATGATTAGCACCATTTAGGTACCTGAATAGTGGGACCCTGTAGTTACAACAGGAGCCAGTAGACGTAGACTACTGTCATACTCTCTGTCATTAATCCACAGCATGTTGTATGCTGTAGGGAAAGGAAAGGAACCTGAATTTTGAACCAGAACTTCAGTGCCCTAGAATCTTATTACAATAACTGCTAATGAAGTCACCATATTTAGCAACACAGCCTTAAAAAACAGAGGTGGTCAAACTCCTGTTCTGCCGGGTGCCTCAGAGCAAGACTCCTCAGACTGGCACCCTGTACAGAGATGCCAGAGCATGCAATTGCCTTGTCCCACAGTGACTCTTCTGAAAAGCCAACAGCTGGCTTTTTTTTCCTTTTTTTTAATGAAAAGGAAAGCAATGGTTTCATCAAAATGGATTAAGGGTAGAAATGAAAAACAAAATATGAATTTAAACTGGCCTCAGTTCTTTCAATCTTCATAATGAGGACAATCCTGAAAAAGATGCTATGAAACTTCATTCAATTGAATGAGTAATTGCATGCTGCATTAGAGTAACATTATCTTACATTTACATCTGTTCCAAACTGTGGCAGTTTAAGGTTTGCCATTATAAAACTCTGTGTTCCTAACCAACCTAAAAATAGTCTTGGGAGTGCCCATCTGCAATACCTTGGAATTAACTGGCTATAATTAATCTTGGACAGCCCTGGACATGTTGAGTCAAAAGTCACTTAAAGCACTGCTGCGTCTACAATAACCATAATGTAGCCAACACAATAGGTTTTTATGGTGACAAATCTAGGCACAGAGAACACTATTGCAGGCAAAACTAACACCACTAGGATAAGACAAGCTCAGGTCATCAGTATGTATTCAGATGGGCAGGCTTTTAGTACACTTCTCTATCCAAGGATGATGCAAAGTTGCTAAACAAGATACTGGCTCATTACTACGGAAGGAAACCCCACACTTTCTCTGCATGGTAGAGAAAAATTGTAAAAATTGGTAAGATTGGTAAGACGCAAATAAGAAGAGAGCATGAAACTACCTGATTGCTGATACGTGGGAACCACAAATGACTAGAGGCAGCCCACATTGGGTCAGACCATCCTTTCTAAGGTCTTATCTCTGACACTGATGAGGAGTAGATGCTAAGGAAAGAATACAAGCAGAGAGGATGCAGTGGTATTTCTCCATATGACCAATGGAGAAATGGCTTATGGCTCAATCTCTTTGCTTAATAGCCTCAAAAGCATTTTGCTTCCTTTGATTTTTCTGAGGCTTGTTAAGCAAAAATATCCTTATTTTCATATGCATATAACCTGTTAATCATGTGTAACATATAACATGATTCTGCTCAATGGCAAGTTACACAAGGTCCAAGTTTATCCCTGAGGCTCCTTGCACAGCCTCCACAGGTTGCTCCTCTCTACTCACAAGAAGTCACTCTGTGCCGATTTTGTGGGGTTTTTTGTGGGATAATTTATACCCTCTCACAGTTGAGGTCTGTTTCCCAAAGAAGCAATCATTTTATCATCATATAGATTTTATCAACAGTTTATTTAGAAATAAAAATGACATTGTATAAGTGTTCTTATTACCCTTTGGAGGAAAAGGGGTAAAAAGAAATTGTTTGTGTTGGAATGGCCAAATCTTGTTCCACCCTTCATTCCCTTACAAGATCTGGTTTTGTGTTACATAGTGATTAATAATAAATTACACTGATATACATAAAAACACAGTAGAACAGACTGTTCTGTATTTTTTCCTGTGTTCAGACTAACTCTAAACTAGTTGCACATGTTTAGGCAGACACATGCCTCACACGATAGTCATTCCCAAAGAGAGCCTGAACATGCTGCAAACTGGCAATGGGGTGAGATTCCTAGATAAGTAATCCTTGTTTACATACAATCATTGAAGCTAAGAGGGATAAACAGCTTTATTTTAATCAGGAAATATTAAGAGTATAGACAGAGTGGACGTATTTATTAGACAGATAAATCCCTCTGATGAATCCCAGAGACTGAGAATCACATTACTGAAAGAACAAATGGGTCCTTGAGAAAGTAGTGCAGCATGTAACCAAAAATTAGTCTCCATTTTCACGCTTACCAGAAGTCTACTACACAAACTTTTGGCACCAGAGATTGCAAGCACCATAAAAACATTATAGTTATCTAGATTGCAGTTTTCTCAGACCATAGCGGTCAGCACTGGGCTCAGAGTGGTATTAGTATACATATTTTTTCTGGGGTATTTTGCTTTTTAAAGATTGGGTGACTGCTACGTTCAGTCATTTGTAGGTGGAAAGGTTCCTGTTTTTCCATTTCAAGTGATGTGGGGTTTTGGTTTTGGGGTTGTTTTTTTTTTTTTTTTGAGATATAATCCAATCTATAATAGAAGATATTAAAACCCCAAACTCTCTGAAGTCTTCTGCGCCAGAGATTTCCACTGACATGGTACTTCCTTCCCCTTCTCCCTCACCTTTTACTTAATTTCAAAGTGGGGGGAAGCGGGGAGGCTGTCTTCCATGGAAAGGGGACAGCGTTTCTGTGCTGGCTTTAACAATCCCTCAGCACAACAGGAAATTTCCACGTCCACCACTACAGTGTTAGCATCCCACATAACCCACAGCAGGGGTTATATTGCTCCTGCTGACTGAAATTCATACCTTTCCTCTCGAATCCCCCAGGCTCTGCGCCGAGGACGGCTTCCAGACGGTCTTGGATCATCAATGTCAATGAACAGAAGTGAAAAGCAGAGGACGGCATTTGGGCGGCAGACACAAGAGCCATTTGGTACTGCTCTAAAGGCACAAGACCTTCAGAAATATTTCAGCTTCTTGCAATTGCTTTTTGAGTTAGAACTTCAAAAAAAAGTTCAAACCAAAAAAACCCAGAAGCTACGCAGGTAGGGAACCTCATCTATATGTACTCTTGTGCGCATATTCATGTGCCTCAAACATCTTACACAGGCAATTGCCAGACAGGCTCACAGGCCTGCAAGACCTTTAGTCTGACCCATTCTTTCCTCAAACATTGTCATTTAAAAGACACATAAATATTTACAACAGAGCTTATGGATAAGGCAGTGGAAGGTAAGTGCTGTGTAACGAAACCACCCTATCTCACTGGCAGATAGAGCAGCCTCCTTCTGCACCTGGGCAAGTCCTGTTTGCCGTGTCTGACTGACTGGGTACAACGTAGCATCTTTGCCACACCAAAACAGACAATAAAAGCAGCTTTAGATGGATAACTACAGTGTCTTTGTAGAGATCAGCACAACTTAGGCAAACTCTCATTAAATAATCTAAAAGATTGAGGAGACATGTACATATTTGCCAGGATACTCTCTACAGACTACATGCAGTGACTATGCAGACAGCAATCACGTCCTAGCACAGCTCACCTGACGTGGAATCGCTTCTCATTACAACGAGGACAGGGTATCCAAACACAGGATAAAAGATGTTTGGCCTTTCCAGACATAAGATAAAAGAAGATCTAAGTTTCCAAGCCTCAGAAAAACATCAGGTACGACTGCAGCGCCGCGGCGCAGGGGCTGTGCCCGCAGAGGGCGGGAGTCAGAGCGTGACACTGGGCAGGATGGCGCAGGCAGCATCGCAAGGCGTGCGCCCAGCCTGGAGACACCTTCCAGCTGCTGCAGGAGTGCCCTGCCCCTGGCAGGATGACGAGCCCAGACCAAACAGCGCCCAAGCCATTCCCCACGCTGGAAAGAGCGCTCGCTTCGGCTCTGAACTGAGGTGCGGGCACCTGTGGGGGTTTCTACTTACGAGCTACCCCTGTGGATATCGCCATGTAATGACAAACTTTCTACTGGCTTGTCAAGCAAGTTTACCAAATTAGGAGATGAGCAGAAAATGCATGCCAGAGAACACTCATGCTTATTTAAAGACAGGGACAGGTCCCAAGTCTCTTCTCTCTAAGAAGCTGTTTTGTATTAAAGACCTTTTTAGAGACGTGCTTTCCAGTGATCCAGAAAACATGCAGCACAGGGAATCCCTGGGACCTGATGGTGCCAGAGCACTGAGACAATAAATTTGTGGTAAGAGAAGAATATCGTTAACTTCATGCCATCACCAAAAAAGTATACAGTACAGGCGCATAGCAGTGATTTCAATGAAAGAATAACAGTGAGTATTTGCCATGTTCAGTGGCAATTGAACAATCCAGGCAGGGTCAATTGCGTAGGACCCTTTACATTATCCTACCTAACCAGCAAAGGATATACGTGTCCTATAAACACGTATTTTACAGCTGAAAGGGTATTAAGCATATGATTTTTCTACAGTAACAACAACAACAAACTACAGGAGGCAAGTAAAAATCCACCTTTGTATCTCTCAGAAGACATAGGCCAAGAGAAAAAATGTGAATTCTGAAGCAGGAAAAAACCCAACCCTCAAAATGAAGTCTACTCAAGAGAGTTGTATATAACAGAATATACAGTATATTATCACTGATAGAAATAGTGCCCCTCTCCTATGGGAACTATATATCCTTTGTTTTTCACACTATCATTAGTAGAATATTTATTAGGAATAACCATTCCTTGCAATATATTCCTGTGCCTTTCTATTCAAGACCTACATTAACATCAAGGGATGATAGGAAAACACAAAATCAGGTACTAAAATATTAAAGAATATCCATTGGGTAGCTAGAAGAATAACTGCATATAGTAGAGAGAAAGCAAGAGTATATCTTTGTTTTCCAAATCAGAGGGTTTTTCTTGCTGCACATCTGTGCTTGTCAGAACACACTGAGGTTGCAGGCTGAGGGGAACATCATGAAGTCTTGGTTATAATCACGGTTTAACTTACCATCTTCGTTATTTGTACATGGGTTGCTGGATACCATTGTTGAAAATTTTGTCTTTAGACCAGACCATTTATCAAGTGTAATTAATGTGTCAGGCTTCAGTTCAAAAACCTTGCACTGATAATACTAATTACTCTATGCTGGTGGGATAATCCATGTCAAGTTTAGCAAAAGAATTGTCAGTGATATAACACTGAAAATAAAACAGGATGGCTCTTCTTTTTCTAGCTCAGTCTCCATATTTTACAATGGCAGAAACAAAACAAACCACGTAAAAAGAAATAAACAGTCCCAATACCATTTCACTTTGCATGAACCAAAAAGGACTACAGAATCAAGTAAAAATCTCACAGTGGTGTAATGTGAAGAAGCAGGCATTGACTGTGATTCAGCTGCACTAGTTGTCTCAAAGGAATATTAATAAATCACTGCAAAAGAAGTCCATACTTATTTCAGTTTTCATTCTTATCCCTGAAGTCCTTAGTCAGACAGACTTCTTTTCTGCTCAGAAGTAGGGTTTCCAATTACACTAATAAAAAATATCAAGAGTTAACATTTTCCCTGTTGATCTGAGAAGAGAGAAGGTTATCATTTGAAGCTCTTTCTTTGTCATACTGCTGTCAGCAGCTGCAGCCTGTTATGTCTCCAGAAGCAGTCAATACCTGGGAGACCATCCTCACATATATCTTCCTCCTTTAGTATAAGCAGTGTGATCTCTGAATACCAAAGCGGAGCACAGCTAGACAACCAGGTCTCACAAAGAGGAAATTAGTTCTACTGTACCCAGAGAGGCACCCTAGAGTCAAAAAAAAAGGGGAGAATGAACCTAAGAAACCCAGCTCCATGGTCAGAATCATGCTTTGAAGATCAGAGATTGATGTCCCAAAGGTGGGAAGTTGAGGTGAAGCGATTAGGAACCCTTTTCTTGACACAGTAGCAGCATCACATGGACTCATCCTACAGCATTTTCTAGCACCAGTGCTCACATCTGGACAAAACTCACTCACCTCAAGAGAACTCAAAGTGGTCTGCTAATTTGAATTTACTGTAGAATCACAACCAGCTAATAACTAATTTCTATTACTTTTCTTTTCTTGTCAAGCTGTTTTTCTTTCAAAAAGGAAAGAGGAGTTGTAAACACCATTTATTATTTATCATTATATGAGCTATTTTAAATAGAACAATAGGCTGTTTACACTATCTTCTATTGTAGAAAATGTCCACAGATATGGTTCACAGAAAAGCAAAATTTACTGTTACCTATCAGCAACTTAGGGCTAATGGGGATTTTTATTTTCTCCAAATAATGTCCTTCATGTCATAATTTCATTAAGTGCTGATTAATAAATTCCATTGTTGAAAAGTTGATATCCCTGTGTAAATTTACATTTAAACTCTGATGGAGTTTATTTGCGGAACAAATCTTTTGCTACCATAAAAAATAACAGAGCAATCAGATTAAAAAAAAGTTTTGTGAAACCATGAAACAGTACATTAAGAAAAATTATTACAATGATGGAGAAATACATTCTTTCCAACAGCACCATAATATAGCTTGCTGTACTACACAAAGTGGCAATAAAAGACTAGCAGTCCTGGCCAAATGCTTCCAGCTTGTAATCTTAGGTCTGCAAACAGACCAAACGCTAACCCAAAGTCAGCTCAAGTAGAGAGAAATCTGACTTTTAACAAATAAATTTCATGTTCAAAACACATAGGTTTGGGTAATATTTTATGGCATGTGAAATCGCTACTTGTCTCAGCGACTGAAGGATTTTTCCGCATTTATAGAATACAAACTGTGATGTGTTCAGGAAATGTTTAAGTAGGTTTTCACATAATTATAATCATTTATCTCATTTAAAATCTTTATCAAATTATATCTCCTCTTTCAGTTTGCAAAATTAATACTAACTATAGATTAAACATATTATCCAGGATTATATTTCCTGTGTAACAGTAATAAGACACATTCTCAATCCTGTTTTGGTAAAGTCATCATGTAATTAAGTTTCTTTGTAAGGTACAATAGCAGCGGAATATAGCCTAAAGACTCTGTATCACCTCCATCATAAAAAACCTTATTTATCCAGACTTTGAAGATAGAACTCTTAAATCCCTGATCTTGGATGATAATGGAGTCTCTCTCCCTTCACATACACAAGACATCTTCCAAAAATTTGTCTCCCACCTCAGAAATCTAGAGGAGTGGCACTTTTTAAAAGGTGCTTAAGAAATGGGGTTTTTTGACCATAACTATTTTTCACTGATTATGACAGTAAGACATTAACCATTTCAGGGTATGTGCTCCTGGTTTTGGTTATAGTTATCGGTCCCAAAAGCTGTGTACTTTCCCTTAAGACCTGGATTACCAAAGAATATGCAGCAGTTTGCATTTACAGCAATATCTTATTGGTAATGCAAAAAATGATAATGCAGTTACGCTACTCATCCCTGCACTGTAGAAAGAAAATTTTATCATCCTAAGCACAATGTGTGCAACTTGCAATCTGTGGTATAACGTGATGGCAATATCTAAAAAAGACCTCAAAGTTTGATCACAGGTTTGAGCATGTATTTGTAAGACAACAGGTCATTTCAAACAAAAGCTATTACAGTGTTTGAGTAGGAAGTGATCAGGACTATAGTTACAGAGCAGAACGAGGGTTTTATTCTCCGCACTTGTTTCCCTAGGACTAATTGAGGGAAGACTGAAACTACCTATGGAACTATGGGGTAAGAAAATGGTTAAGATCAGCAATAAAAATGAAAATATATTGATGTTTGCCTTGCTTTCCTTTCACACTTAACACATACCTGTAGTCCTACCAAAAGTAAAGGAAATTATTAAGTGGTTTCAGAAAACTCAGTTCCTTGGGTCTGTCAGGTACTAGTTAAGGGAACTGCAGCAGTATAGAAATGCAACATTTATTCCTTCCGATGCTTTGGCTACTTAGAGTATCACATACCTAAAATGACCATGGAAGTAAGCCTCTATTGCTGGGGAAGTTGAAAGTGTAAGCTTTTACCCAAGAAACAGAAATACATGTAAAGGGACTAAGGTAATCTGATCACCTCTGAAGAAAGAAAAATAAAGTGGAGTGGTGAGGGACAAGACAAAAATGCGACGACTCTCAGGTTTCCAAGAAACACCAGCAGCCATCTCAACAGCATCACTAGATTCTGTGCTTTATGCAGAAACTCTCTAAACTTTCCATTTCTGTTGCAGTCAGCTGGAGGCTTGCCATTCATCTCCAGGGAGGATGCTATTTCAATCCCACCCCGTTTTTTTCACTTCCTGTTAAAATTCACTCAAGGCTTACAACATGACACAGTATCACAGCTATAATAGCGGAGATGGACACCTCATGAGTGTTTACAGCTGTCAGAAAAAGGTAGCATGAGACTGAACTTTGAAAGTCATGTAACTTGAATTAATTCTTTTTTATTTCTTTTCATAGATTTTTCAAAGAAAAATGTGAACATCTGGGAACTAGCTATATCAGTAGTGGTATTTGCTGCATTCCTAAAACACTCAATGCTATATGTCCAACAAAACCAGTTTATTTTAAATTGAAGCAGATTTGGAAATAATTTGATTTTTAAGACTGATATAGATTATTGCATTTCAGTGAATTCAGACAAGTACTGGAGCATAACAGCTGAAATGATTTCTAACAGATTAAGTCCCACTTCATTCCCTATGAGTAGCGACACAGGGAGAATTGCGGTTTGATGTGAGCTGTTTCCACTAAAGAAAGAACAATTATATGGACTTAAAAATCTGTATTTCTGCTGACAATCGGTATCAGGTAATACTCTGTATTTTAGAGTGTAAATGAATGCCATCAGCACAAGCCACAATTTCTTCCCTGTTCTTCTTTAACAGACTTCAGCCAAAGTCACCTTAAGATTCATTTCCCCAAGTATGTGTTATAGACAACTTGTGATTCACTGATAAGACCTTCATTTTTACTGTGCTGGCTTAGCATAAATCTTACGTACCCAAATCACAGAAGAAACCAATTTATAATTAGTGCATAATTAGCGGGGGAAGAAATACCTGCCTTTAAAAAAAGGCAGTAATACAACAGTCTGCAGTAGTTTCATGCAGTAGTTGGTTTAATAGTACTGGAGGTCTACACAGAATCCTAAAAAAAGAAGTGACTGCCTTATTTTACCTTGTGGTTAGGGTTATAATCCTATCCTTGTCCCTCCTGTAAGCCATCACCTGAAAAAAAACTTCCCTTTATTTTGCTCAGCAAAGCATCCCACAACATTTTTGTTTCCATGACAAACCCTATACACAGTCCTTTGAGATGTTTGGTTTGCGATTTCAAGACAGTTTTTTCCACCAAAATTTTTACTGGAAGCTATGTTAGCTATAATTTTTAAAAATCTAATTTCAAATCTATTCTGCAGTCAAACTCTGAGGAAAACCGTGAAATTATTTGTGTGACTTCTTCATTATACGCCTTTGCAAGCTGTTTCAGAAGATTAAAGCCTCAAATACTTCCACTGTCAAACATCACCATTGAATTTTATATGACTTGCGGTGGCAAAAATGTTCATTAGAGATTGTGGATTGCAAATATGAGAAGTAGTTATAGATCACAATTTTCAAAAGATGCTAGTGGTATGGCTAACTTTAAATGATTTAATTTTCTAGAAAAAAACCCACTCTGCAGGCAACCCTTCAAAAGCTGTGCTCTTTCCAGATGTTCCAACTTCAGCAACCAGAAACTGAGTGGCAGCAAAACAAAGAGTTTTCAAAAGCTAGTGGGATTTTGACACTGGGGATCTATTCCACCTTGATAGCAGATCACTACGGCTGTTAAGGGAGAGGCTGGATCATTTGGGTTTTGACTTTGACATTTTTTTGAGAGAAACTAAAAAAGACGTTTCATTCTTGTTTTCATTTCATGCCTTTCAAGTTATGAAAAGGAGAAACTATGCTTATTTACCATCACAAATAACCTTCCAATGTCCAACATGGGATATCATCCACAAATGTCTGCATATTGATCTATATTGCATATTGCAAGCCTGGTGCTACCTCAGGCAACTCACAATCCGGCAATTTTCTGGAGACAGATGTAGGAAAGAGATTCAGCCCACCAGCTGGAAGGAGCTTTACCATCTTTGTTCCTAGTGATCTCATGTGAGCTTAGAAATCTGCAGCCAGTCACCTTAACAACCATTTTTCCCCTGTTTGATGATGGGCAAATTTTCTCGTCAAGAAAGATGCTCCCATTCAAGTCTAGTTGCTGTTCCTGTGCTGTTTGCACCGTGACTGTTTTTACAGGTTACTGCTTGTCAGTGATAACCATGAAAACAACTTTCACTAGAAGAATGATGACTTTTGTTCCACTTTCCCAGTTAGTTTGCATAAATGCTTTATGGGTTTGCTAAAACACGGTTTTGAGACCAGAACTGCAAAATCATGTAGGAGTTCATCACAGTTTTAAGTTACAGAAGTAGATCAAACACCTAATTTACATAGAGACAAAAAAGTCTAAGTGCCTAATCTGTTTAGTTATTTTCTAAATCTCTCTGAACACCTATGTGCCTCTTTAGGCATATAAGTACTACTTAGATGAACAAATATTGTTACTTCTTTGCAAAGCAGGTCCCAGTAGCAAGACATGGGCTTCTAGGCACTGCCAAATTGAAGAAAAACATCTTGATTTATTTCCTGACCCTCCAGCACATAGTTTCTTCATTTCACTTTTCAGGAAGTCAAATGATAAAGAGGCCAATCAACTCTTCCAAGTCACATACTGAAGCAATATCAGAGCTGAATATGAACCTGACTACTCTCAAGTGCACATGATGCCTGAGGCAGCCATACAGAGTTTTCCTCAACACATTTTTTGACAAGAAGTGAATCCAACAGAAAAATCCAGTTAAAATCCAAAATCAGTCATGTGCAATATCCTGCTGCATTGCCAAGGTGATGTAATTATAAGTAGCATTCAATTCACATGCTGGTTGAGCTTTAATTATAGTTTTACTCTACTACAGTTCAGAAAAAAATATCAAGCTTCATTACACCGAAAATGGATATCAAGGGGTTTGATTGCAACTCATTTTTATTTACTGCCTTTCCAGCTGCTTTTAAAAGAAGACTAGTTTACTAAAACTGGGACATTTCTCTATTTTCACACTTGGTGTAGGGGTTGTTGGATATTTCATATATTCTTTCCTTTAAGGTTTAAAACCAGTTTTCACTGAATGCAAGTTTCCAAAAATAAAAACCACCCTCTCGCCAGCATCTACATGAAACTTGTCAATAAAATTGTTTCACGGGAATGGCAAAACCTGAACTTCATACCTCTTTTTTTTGTGAGCAAGCTAGGCTTTGCTTTGGACAGCATCTCTAATGTCACAGATTTTCCAATAAGGTACTGTGGTAGGTGAAGATTTCATTTCTCAATGTTTTTTTGAGGCACAAACTTGTCATGTATGAGGAAGTTGCAGCTCTCTTTGACTATAGTTTGCCTCGTACTAGGCTAAAACTTCCTAAATATCACACAACTTTGCTTTCCAGTGTGAGAACTCCCATGAAAATGCGAGATACTGAAAAAGATAAGAATGATTTTCTTCATAATGAAATTAAGATTACATAATCTGTCACGTGGATCCAAAATACAGACAACCCATAAAGGCCAGAGTGGCTGCACATACCATTTCTCTGTTTTTAAGGCTGTGCACTGTAAACAACTTTTTCATTCATATATAATATGGAGCTATAAAATCATTTCTGGATCAAACTGCAGCACAGCAGCAAATACATTTAAAGCAGTATGTACTACTAGTAGCAACAAGATGGACTCAAGTCTAAATTTCTCTTACTATTTTTAATATAATAGCTTTCTGATACATTGGATAGCACTGAAGAAATTATTCCTTTATAGTTAAATAGCAAAGAAAAAAAATGAGATTTTCTGGGCTCGTTCTGTTCATATAAGGCATACAGTTTCTACACTAACATATAATGGCCTCATACAGAAATGATTTCTTGTCATTAAAGATGATGCTTTAGCCTTGTTCTTAACACTCTGCTCAGCCAATTTGAGTCACATTTTCTTTGCATTTATAAAAGCCATCACAATGTCCTCATCCCTTCCTTTTTGAAAAAAAAAAAAACAAACCTTCCCTTTTAATTGCGACATTTGTTGCCACTATCCCTGTCAAACACTGATTCAAACACTAAAAATGATCATTTTGATACTGAATAGGCTTTTGCAATCTTATTTCATTTTTCAGTTTGAATGAAAGTTTTGGAGTGTTGTGACTTTTTTTAAACCTCTTCTTGCTTCTGCAATCAGATTTTTCCCTTGATCTTTGATGGAGAGACAGCAGCCAGCTGTTATCATCTCTCGTAACACACTAATGGCTTATGCTTCTAAAGGAACCTATACCAGATTGCATTCAGACGCAACTCAAAACCACATGATGGGCTACCTGATGAAAGTGCACTTGAACCACATTACTGGATGTTTAAAAGAGCCAGTCTGCAAAGACTTCCAAGCCTTCCACAGTGAACAAAGACCTTCTTTAACAAGGTTGTGTGGTAAGTTTCAATGGGACTAAAAGAATGGTTTGAGGCCAAGTTCAAAGCAAGCCAAGACCTTGAATGACCACAGATTTTCTTCACCTTTTTTCTTAAACTGCATGTTAAGAATGATAAACAAGTTGAGATTTAAGCCTCTTAGCTTTTGTAGGTGACATTATACAACTGACAGCCATTGACATTTATGATGATACCTTTCACTAGCTCAAAAGACATGCAGAATAGATCTGGACTTAAAATAAATGCCAAGATGACAAAGTGGATGTCCCAGAAAACCGGAGAGTAAGTAGCAGTGGTGAAATCAGAGCATGGTAGAGTTTTACCTGTGTCTACGGAGCTTCATCCATGCCGATGGCTACATTCACACTGATGATAAAGAAGACATGTCTTAACCACACATACTGTACAAAAAGGCAATGACTGACTATAGCACACTTGATTCCTAAGTGCAAACTTCCCACACCAGTACCATTCTATGGACCAGAAGCATCAATGCAAAATGAAATATGTGGAAAGTAGTAGGTAGGAGAAGGCAGTTCTTTGAAAGATAGTGCACACAAAAATGGAAATATTTACAGAAAATGAAGATGTTTATAATAGGAAGTTAGGTCTTGAGATCCAGATGTGGGATGAGCTGAAGCTGAAAGAATTACAATGGTGCAAAAACTGCAGAGTACAGTAGAAAAAGTTCCAAGGAAAAAAATCATTCCAATTTAACCTGGAAGCTGTTTCCACTAAAGTACTGAGTCTAGATCCGGGTGAGCATAATGGAAGATCAGTCCCTTGAGTAGAATGAGTGAGTGGCAGTTGTTTTCTGAAGCTTTTCATTACAGCAAAACCCTGGTATGCAGGAAGGAAACAAAATAGCACCTTGTGGGTCCTTGGCCATAAAAAAGTTAACAGCATATCCACAAGGAGTATGGGAACATGGTCCAAACTATTTTCCCCAATAGGAAAAGTGGGAGAGTTCAGCTAGTTGCTAAGCTATCCCTGTTTGTATTTCATATCTACATATACAAGTCAGACTACCAATAGTAGTTTTTTTAACAAGTAGACTTCTTTATCTCATGGCAGATCTCATCTAAATATGAGTCTTCCTGTAAGAAAAAATAATTCATAAAGAAGGCATATTAACCTTTCAAAATATTTCTAATGTTTCCACTTATTGAATTTCTCAAACTCCAGCTTTGCTTTGTTGGCTTTGCATAGAATATATTTCCTAACTTTGAGGGATAATTAGTCTAAATATAGGTGTGCATATAACAGGTTAGTAACAGAAACCCTACCTCTATGCTTCCCCCATATAAACCTACTGCTAAAGACAAAAATGGTTAAGAAATTACTAAAAGAGCTGCTGTGGTAAGTTTCTAAGCTTATTTATAGAGTGTAAGTAATCTTTCAGCCTTAGATGGACAATTGAGGCTAAACAGGACCTCAGTAGAGAATGACTTCCTCCAAGAGCCCTAAACTAAAGCAAAGCAGGTCCCACCTGTCAGAGGCAGGGACTTTGACCAAATCTGTGCAGCAAGGCTGGGGTCCATGTCCAGTCAAAACTGAGCCTTTAAGCCATGAGAGATTTTCCTCACATCACTGTGAGGCAACTTTTGTGCCCACATTTCTGTAGCTTAATATAACAAATGCCTCTTGAATTATACAAAAGAGTTTCTCTCCAGTTCCAAACTCACACGGGATTTGTATCCTGCAGATCACAAGTGCTTTTCCTTCAAGTCTAAAGCCAACTTTGCTGCCAGGCACAGTAGCCCTATGAAAAACCTCACTCCCTGTGTAAAACAGTTATTTAAAAGGGACATTTTGCTTTGCTTGGTCTCTGAGCAGCCAGAAACAACAGAATTTTCTCTTTCACAAACTGCATGCAACTTGCACAAACTCCTAAGCACACTTCAACACTGGCAGACCTCAGGGAGTGAACAAAAATCTTTGACAGCCAAGTAATTAGTGCAGACTGTGAACTCTGAACCCAGGCAGTTGGCAGTGCAACAGAAATCTTCCAGTGTCTCACTACTTTTGCTGTCCTTTGTTGAAAGGTTATTGAAGTTGTGCAGATGCTTATGTAGATATTACTTACTGTAGCAAATAATATCCACAGGGAAATTTTCATTAAAATTGCAGTATTTTTGTTTCCCCCCCTGCAAGTTTTGAACAAGAAAGCATATGAAACTGAGAAGAACTTTACTAAGGCCTTTCCCCATGTGTGGTACATTCATCTGTCTATATACAGAGAATTAATCTGTTTATATACACAGAGTTGCCTGTACTAAGCTCATTATTAGGATTTTCAATATCTTTGTCACATAAGAAGATGGAATGGCATTTTAACAAAGTGTAATTAGTTGAACAAGAGTAACTGAGACTCTTTTCAATGTTAGGTATATGTATCTACTATCTGAGCCTATTCCAAGTCCTTCCTTCATTTCCCAACAAATTACTGCCAGAACTACAGTATATTACATTAAAGCATTCACACTATGGGTTAGTGCAATCCAGTTTAGATTCCGAGACTGTTTACTTTAATTTGAGTTTAATTTTAATCTGATCTTCTCTTCCCCTCCTGAAGGAAGAAAACATGGATCATTACAAGCATTAAATCCCAAGAATAGGACAACAGAAACAGTCAGTCTTTGAAAAAGCAGACATGAGCTTTCCGTTGCCAGCACAAGTGATGGGGTAGACTTGTCAAGCCTTCTTTCATTGTAAATGAATGCCATTTGGCTTGTACTATCACCTGGAGTCATTGCTACTGTGTGCACATCAGCAAATAGCCCAACATCAGAATCCCATTAGCTGACAATTATTTGTGACAGGCAGCATTGACTGTTTGACTCGTCTATTTGCAGATGCCTCTATTTGCCTGAACATTGATAAGATGCAATAAAATGATCGAAAAATGGAGCAAACCTCAATGCAAAGAGAAAGAGCATAGTACGTTCCAGCCAAGTCCAACATGCTAGCTGCATACTTTGCCCTCAGCTCTTGTTTTCTTCATGCAGCAGCCAGAAATCAAGGTGGGACAGAATGCCACCTTTTTCACATATGGTCTTTGTGGCAGCAAAATTTGACAATCCTAGTGCTGTCATCGATGAAGGATATTTAAATAAATATGGAAGTGTTGATCTAAATAGTCTTGGCAGGCTGAGCACTACCCAGTTCCTATCACCAAAATTATTATGCAGCAAATAACCAGAGCATGTAAGTGTTAACGGGTAGCTAAAATAGCAAAGCATAAATGTGTTCTTGAAAACTGGAATTAGTACATTGGTACTAATACATTGGTACTAATACACGTACTGGGGTGACATGAAAAACCAACAAGGGACAGACTCTTCTTTTTTGATGCCCTTTTCAATAAATTCCTGCAATGTCATCTAACAGGAGCTAACAGCAAGGGTTGCATTCTTCTGCCAGCAAACTTTGTTTTTGCCAGTGGAACAGATTGCAATTGACAGGTGAGAAAAGCAATCCTTGTAACCATTATACATCTGAGTAATTCAATTTTCTGCTGATTCTTAATTTAGTACTTCAATGGTTACCAGGCCAACATAGCACCTGCTAATTATATACCTGAAATTCCCTTTACACTAATGAAGCAAGTCTTGCCCCTTGGGCTTATGAAGGCAGCTGACACAAAGGCACCAAGTGAGTCAGAAAAATGTCAAAGTGACATCTGATTCTGTAACAACTGGAACATTATACCTGCCATTAACTACTGCATCCATCCTCCCCACTCCAAGCAGCATAAAAAAAAAAAAAGAGTACACAAAAACTACAGCAGCAGGGGCATAGGGACCACAGTCATTAAGCTATGGGAGACAGAAATAAAAATAAACCGGTGGAGTCATTATTTGTGCACTGCACATTCAGGGGAGAATTGTTGTTGTCTAAGGTCTTTGTTGAGCCTGTTGCAGTTCCCATTATAAATGTCTGTGGTGCAAGGTTTTCCTTTGGGAGTGTATTCCAGGGGTTCAAAGATTCTGCTCTTAAAAACAGTCAAGTTGCCAGTGCAAATTGGCATCAAGATGAATGTAAACTCTGGAGATTGTTTGTTATTTGGCCTCATATCTGATGCAAATAAATATCTAAAAATAGATATCAGTTTGGACTTCTGGGTATCAGCAAACTAAAGAGAGGATTTAACCAGTGATTAAGAAAAGCAGTGTCTGATCTCATGTAAACTCCCTAAAGCTGTTCTGGTAGGTATTTAATAGACATATTTCTCATTGTCTACTACCCTTTTCTAATTCAAGTCCTAATACATAGCTGTTGCAAAATCTCCATATTTATCTTCCCAGCATTCCTAGAGGGTCATGCGGACATCAGCCCGTTAGAGCAAAACGGGAGCTCCAGCTCAGGATCACTGAGTCCGCGGTCTGAACTAGCAGACAACGTTTTTAGAGGAACGGATGCACAGTAGTGGCTTCTCTTCGTTCTTTAACAGATCAGTATTTTGAAAGGGTCTGCAGAGTCAGGTGAGCTCTAGAGGCAATCCACATTCAAAATAGATAATATCAGCCTGGCTTTTAAAGGGAAGTGATCTTCTATACCAACCTGTAAAAAACATGAAAGTGTAAACCTTCTTTCTTTAGGTGCCACTTTGACTTTTGGTTTTCCTGCTCCCTTACGCATGTGGTAAAGCAGACACTGATGTATTTGGGATGAAGCTTCACAAATGTTTACGAGGTTGGTGAATAGCTCATTCCTCTGAAGCCTCATCAAATGATTTTTGAATCTTCATCAAATTTGTGTTCAAGGGCTGAGTGTTCAGTGTTGGCTAGGACTCGGTGCATTACAGGGGAATGATTTAGAATATTTAGAAGCATTTAAACAGTCTAGTAATTTCCTCTTAATGTGAAATCACAACTCCATCCAAGTTGTGTGTCCTACTAATGAAAAGAAATGACTTTAACTGTGTCACTTCTACATTTGTGCTGTCTCAGAGTACCTTACTTTTAGCAATTATTCAGTGCTGATAACACTACATCAAAAAGTTTATATATTCCTTTTATATGCTCCCTTTGCAACGGTTTCTTGAAAAGCTTATTTCAAAACAGAACTGCTGGCATTATTGCATTTTATTTAATTAGAATATCTGCACTTGCGGGAAAAAAGTGTTTTAGAATCTAAAAAAAAAATCAAAATTATTTCAGAAATAAACATTACACATATATGTATTGACAGCAAGAATTGACTCCTTACAACTGACATGATTCTCATAACTGGTCTATTTTTTAAAAAACAAAACAAAACAAAACAATAAAAGCCGGTACATACTTTTTTCAGAAGCAGCAGGCATGACAACAATGAAGCATCTGAAAGTAGGCCCTGTGCCTACCATCAATTTGAGAAACATGAGGTATAATGCAACCCTGTTACCTACACGCATTTTCAAAGTAATTATTCCTAAACCAGACTTGCACTGCTATTTAATCATGGGTGACAGGCTTCCCATGATAATAAGCTTCAGGCAAGTTATGAAAGAAACTCAGCTTTTCTGCTTTAACATGTACGAAAGATAAGGAGGACTAGGAGCTAGAGGAGCATATTTCCCTCAATGGTGTTACATTGCACGGATAATTAAACCTGACAGATTTCTTTGTCTTTATCCACCGACATTAAGGCTTACAGCCAAACTTTCAGGCAAGGATGCTTGATGCAAGGCTGCTAGATGCACATTTCAAATAAAAGTGTCCTGACTGTCCCAGCCATTGAATATTTGCAACTTTGAGGGGTTTCCTAGTGCAAAATTTGCAACTGAGAGTTTTAAGTTGCAAGAAAGATTTTCCAGGAGAAGGCTCTATACAGTCCTTATCAGAAAGGAGAAAGTTGTGTATGTGTGCTTTATGTTACCCTAGCCCTCTTTATACATAAGATGTGAGACAAATTGGCATCTTCAACTGAAGGAAAGGTCAAGGCCATCTGAAATAACACAAAAAAAACCACCACAATGTAGCAAAAATATAAACATAGCTTTATGTTGGATGGCTGGTTTTAGGCAGATGGACACGCATGTGCGCATTTTCTGTGAGCACAAAACAAATCCAGGAAAAAAAAGCCATGTATTTTACAGACCACACAAAAAGGCTTCCAACACAATTATCAAGCTTTGAGAGAAAGTTATCTGTGAAAGATTCTTAATAGTGATGAAGAGATGCAGGGAAGAACTTAACAAGAGCGGTCAGCTAAACCAGTGGGTAGCTATAGTAGTGTAAAGCTAGGAAATAAGTTTTTGTCTTAGTGTTGCAAGTGAAAAGGAGACAAGACCCAATCTTGTACAAAATCTTGCATAGAGAAGAACATTCACTACCACGTAATCTTTTGCAGAAATTATTTACATGAAATAATGAGAAGTAATATGAGAAGTTTGTTGTTCCCTCATGTTCAGCAAATATATTCAGATCCTCACTTAAAAGCAAATTGTATCTAAACACAAGAGCTTACATAAGAAGTGATCCTATTCACATAAACTGTACATAAGACCTTTTAAACAAAAATGATGGAAGCAGCCAAATGATTTGATGTTTAAAGTTAAAGCTGTATGCCTAGAGTATAAAACTATTCATATCTTTTCAAAATTAGATACATGACAATGTTTTGGTAACTGCATTGTAGAGAAGACTTAACTGTCAGAGAAACGACAGTGTCTTTCTGAATTACCCACTTAGTTTCTTAATAACCTTCACAAAACTCACCGACTGTGCTCACCTAATGCTATTTAGTGAATGCTAATAATGCATGCAAGAGAAACATCTCCATGGAATTGTACAGCTGCAACCTCCCAAAAAATCATTGCTTTCTTCCTAGGCACGGTGACATCATCAGCTCTTCTGAATCACTGGACAGATACTCAAGGCATTCATTTAAAAAAAAAAAATTATCTACGATTTTTTGGCTTCTCCAGACTATAAGACTTGACAGAAAACACTACTGAACATTAAACAGCTTCATATCACACGAGTGCAAGGACAATCTCAAATAAACCTGTTCTCTATTTCTGACGCACAGCTTTCTGCATGACAAAAATGAGTCTGTTATTTTCTTGGTGTATTGGTTTTGAATACCATATCACAGTAAGCTAAGGGTCCTCAATACATGTTTGAAGTCTGAAGGGTCTTTTCCTTAAAGAAAATCATTGAAATCAGCCCACAGTATCACATGCTCTAAATTGGATCTTATGTACCACCAGAACTGTGCAGCTGCACCAGTTCAATACAATCTAGTGTAATTGTTTCATTGCTTTTAGGAGCTCTGAATTCGTAGATATAAAGATGTAACAGACACCATTTAAAAATAGGCAAGAGAATAGAGAAATGCTGCAAATCTCAAGAAACAAAGATAGACATCAACAGCAGAATATCAGCAGTTAAGAGTATCCTTAAGAGTAGTATCTGTAAGGCAGGCAACTTAAAGCTTAAGCGTCTATATGAAGTCAGCTGGGATGGCTTTATCCATGTGGGTTGTGCCTTTCTGATCTCAAGTGTTGTTTTGTGTGGCGGTGCTTGATAATTGACAGTTGTCTCTTGTCTTTCTTCTCCCTAGAGCATTTCCCCTATGTGTCTATTTTCCCCTCTCTTGTTTTCCCCCCTCAAAAAACATATTAAGGTAGACAGTGTATTGCAGAAAGAAATCACTCCATTTTAAGAGCAAACACCATTTCTTTAACAACTTTAAGCAGTCCACAAAGCATTTTTATATAGCTGACCAATATTATGGGATTACTAGTTCAATAGAAAACAAGTATGTATTTAATTCGTTCAAAACAGTTTTTCATCTCCAAATTCGTCACAAACCAGAAATCCGGAGGAAAATATTAAAAGACAAAAACATTCTCGGATTCCACAGTAAAGTGAGGTTATTTTCAGGATTTCTCAAGGATCACACTGTTCAGCATGTTCATACAATATTTGGAAAAAAAGGATGGACACTCCAGTGACAAAAGGTGGCTAATGTTACTGGATTTGTTCAGGATTCTCTGAACCAAGCAGACTACACACAGCTACAAAGATATCACAACACAAGGTGAAAAAATAGCATATTGAATTAAATTAGAAATTAGCAGTGGGAAATACCACTTTAACTATATGCACATGACAATAGACTAGGACCAAGATCTTAGTCACTGTGGATAGTAAACATAAACCTGCATAAACCCAATACAATCATTTTCTTCAGACTTAACCTCAACTCTCAGCAACAGAAAAAGGAGATGTTAGGAGTGAAATAAGAAGGTTCCTTATATCACTGTATCTATCCACTGGGCTCCCACATCTCATCCACTGTTTCTCTGTGTGATTAGCCCATCTCAGACATATCTGGAAATGCTGCAGAAGTGGTGACACAGATGATCAGAGAAGCACAGTAAGGTCTTTGGAGAAGGAAAGACTAAGTGGATTAAAACATCTCAGCCTGGAAAAGAAATGACTAAGAGGATATTAGGTACAGGTAATCTGTAAATTGTGAATGGGGCGGGCAATAATGAATAGTTATTCCTTGTTTCTGATATACTGGAATTTAGGCACACCAGGTTAAATCTTCAAATAACAGATTAACGTTAGCCACAGGAAATATTCCAAAATTTGGTGTTGTAGAGGGCAGGTAGCGCTATACAGATGTACTGAGGCCTTATATCAGTATCTATTAAACAGAAAGGAAAGCACTTCAGGAAGTCCCTGAATTGCTGAGTGTTGGAAGCTGAACAGTTTGCGTAGGGAAGGACTGCTCTGTTAACCAAGGCATCTCCTGCTGACTCCTGTCAGATAGAAGGTAGACAGATCTTTGAGCTGTCCCAGTATATCAGCTCTTACGTTCGTGTTCAAGAGCAAAATATTCTGGAATCCTATTTTGACTTTGGCGATAAAACAAGATTTATTGCTGAATCTAGAATTGCTGAGTCATAGCATTTACGGTTCCTTAACCACTGCCATTTTTCAACAAAATGGTCTTCTACTGCATGATTTTTAGGCAGCTACATTAATTAGATTTAAAACATGTCTGCAATGCCCATTATGCTGCTGCCTGAAAACATAACCAGCTAGAGTTTACCCACCTTTTTCACCAGTAGAATTATCTTACTGGATCCTTTTACAATTGGACTTTGGTGGTCAGAACATTTGCTTGGTCTAATATTGTGAGGAGTACATACCCTAAAGATTTGACTGCATCCTCACAGACAGCACAGGAATTAACATGCACATTACTGATACATTTTCTTGTAAGGTGTAATACCAATAACTTTTAAGGCACATTTTTAATACAGTGTGTAAAGTGTTTTAGAAATGTACATTAATATAGTACAGTCAAGACCTTCAAAACTGAGAACAGACAAAAAAGCTATACATTGGTACTCTAAGGAAAAAAAAATCATATGTAAAAAATATGTACTTAGGTGCAGAAATATGGATGGCACCATTTTTTGGAAAACGTCATACAAGAGCCACAACAGCCCTTCCAGTCATATTGGGGCAATCATTCTTCAGACAGCTCAGTATGTAGATAAATACATTAATGCCAGTATGGATAAACCTGGTTATTTTGAGATGCCTAATGTGAGAGTAGGGGGTAGGAGACTTAAGAGATTCTGTATTTGATCGCTGCCTTCCTGTAGCTGGGTCTAGTAAAATGCTATAGTAGACAGCAGGTGATTACCCCAGACAAAATGTTTCAGAATAAGCCTTTGTGACTCTGTCAGTCCTCATATGAAAAATGAAGTCATGAGCTTCATCTGATACTCAAGAGTGCTAGAGAAGCAGCAGAATTTGTGGTGAAATTACTCAGTGCCTGCAGCTAGAAAACCTGGATGATGACAAAGAGACTTGATGAGTAAATATCATATATTTAGTGTCTCCTAGTACAGTGGCAGCTGAGCTGCTTTTAAACCTTGGACCAAGCACAGTGGGCAAGATATTTCCATGCCTGTAAACATACTCTGGGATCGTTTGTCACTTCCTATCTATGAGTCTGCTTCCGACGTGTTACTCTTCCTGCCGTGATTCTTTCTAAGGCTCTTCACTGAAGTGTCTTTCCACTGCCATTATCCTCTTCCGGAAAACAGGATTAAAGATATCAGCCAAAAAGGCCCCATCTGCCAAGAAAAATCCCAGGAAAACACACTGACACATCACTTCCTCTTTCCAAAATTAGTTAAGGAGTTAAAAGTTGCTTTTACCCTGGAAGAAGAGCTCCCTAAGCACAACTCAGAGACTGCCACCTCTCTCGGCTGCCCTTTGGGAGATTCCTGCTCAGGAGCTCCCTGATAAAAAAGTTCTCTAGGCAGAACCCAGGTCACACCTGAAGTATTACGTCTACTTCGGGGCTCCCCAGTACAAGAGGAATATGGAACTATTGGAGACAGTCCAGCAAAAGACTACTTATGATAAAGGGACTGGAGCATCTCTGCTGTGAGGAAAGGCTGAGAGAGTGGGGGCTGTTTAGCCCGGAGAAGAGAAGGCTCAGGGGGAATCTCATCAATGTGTGTAAATACCTGAAGGGAGGATGTAAAGAAGACAGAGCCAGGCTCTTTTCTCTGGTGCCCAGTGACAGGACAAGAGGCCATGGGCACAAATTAAAGCAGATGAGGGTCCGTCCACTGGAACAGGTTGCCCAGGGATATTGTGGAGTCTCCCTCCTTGGAGATATTCAAAAGCCATCTGGACATAGCCCTGGGCAACTGGCTCTAGGTGGCCCTGCTTGAGCAGGGGGCTTGGACCAGATGAACTCCAGAGGTCCCTTCCAGCCTCAGCCATTCTGTGACTCTGTGATTCTATGAAAGTCAGTGGTGCAGTCCTGAGCATCTTTTCTTCACTACACTATAAAAGTTGGTGACATGACACTGAAAAGATTATTTGTTGGCAGGAACATCAGCTAATTACTGCAGCTAATCACTTTGGAATATAGAATTTTTTAGTACAGCCAAGTCTTGAACCTCACCTAACTCAAAATTTATGAAGAGATTAACTATATGCAGACAAGTATCAGTGGTGAATGCCACTCACAGGTACAGACTCGTAGGAATTCAGCATAGAATCATAGAATCATAGAATCATAGAATGGTTTGGGTTGGAAGGGACCTTTAAAGGTCATCTAGTCCACCCACCCTGCAACGAGCAGGGACATCTTCAACTAGATCAGGTTGCTCAGAGCTCCATCCAGCCTGACCTTGAATGTTTCCAGGGATGGGGCATCTACCGCCTCTCTGGGCAACCTGTTCCAGTGTTTCAGCACCCTCATCGTAAAAAATTTCTTCCTTAAATCTAGTCGGAATCTACCCTCTTTTAGTTTAAAATCAGCACCTCTTGTCCTATCGCAACAGGCCCTACTAAAAAGTTTGTCCCCCATCTTTCTTATAAGCCCCCTTTAAGTATTGAAAGGCCACAATAAGGTCTCTCTGGAGCCTTCTCTTCTCCAGGCTGAACAACCCCAACTCTTTCAGCCTTTCTTCATAGGAGAGGTGTTCCACCCCTCTGATCATTTTTGTGGCCCTCCTCTGGACCTGCTCCAATGGGTCCATGTCTTTCCTGTACTGAGGACTCCATACTACCTGGGCACAAACACAAGACTTAACTACATTCCCTACTATCAGACTTTGCCCATACTTTATGGGAGTTGTGAGATCTGGAATTAGTTCTAACACTTCCAGTTATTCAGTAATAATGTAAGGAAAAAAAGCTGTTTTAGATACTTGGCTACAGACTTGATTGGTTAACAGAAATCTTATTGATGAACCAGTATAACATTACATCTTGTTATAGTGCCTCAGCAATAATATTTAGCATGCACTGAGCAACAGATTAACAAAATTCACTAATGAATGTTCTTCCACTGATGCATATTAATATGCCATTTATAATCAGTGACATGTATTACACAGAAATATGTCTTCCATTGCATTATTTGGTTTCAAGAGGAACCACATGCAGGATCACATCTGCAATGGTACATAAATCAAACTGAAAATGTCTGAGACAAAGTCCTCAAATCTTAGTATAACTTCGTATCATGAGATAAGTTTTCTCTAGTGCTGTACAGACACTAAAAAACCCTAATTTACTGGGATGTTTTGCATACAGTAACACTCACATGAAGAATCTCCTGAACAGAACAGTTGTTTGCTGTCTGGATGGCTACAAGGGTCCCTGGTGTCTTCATCTGGGTTGGGTAAATCTCCCTGAACTGCTGTTCTGCCAAATTCTTATATACAGCTGTCCCCTGGTCCTCCCAGGATTGGTAATCAACACACTGATGCATGCAAATAGTACCTATGAACTGTCCTATACACTGCAGGGACTGCCTGCAGGGAATCTCCTAGACTGTCTGAAATTCCCACATGGAGAACTCCTGTAACAATTAGTCAAATATTTTGCTATGAAGCCAGCTAGGCACTCAGTCAATTTCTGTAACTATAATTTCCACCTCATACTAGGTTGAAAATGGTGATTTGAATGTTAGGTTGTGATACAAATGCTAGGTCTCATTGGGAATCTGGACATCTCACTTTCACAGAAGTGACCTGCTCGGTCTAAACCAAATTTTGGCAAGATAACAGATGTTAATAGCTTCATATACCGAGAATGGACCAAAACAGCTTTGGACAGAGATGAGATTTCACATCTGAATTTCTTGGAATTAAAGATATGATTAGGTGAGAGCTGATACCTTCACCAGCTGATAAACATCAGCTTCTTATGCAAAAATCTGTATCTTTATCCCGGAAATATAAGATCGGAAATAGGAGATCAAAAATATGTGTTTAAGGACTTCATAGTTCCAATCATGGAAAAAAATATGATTTCTACTACAAAATACAAGTTAAAATAAATCATCAAGAACTTTCCATACGTCCCTTCCCTAAGCTAAATATGCTATCCATTTTCTGTTTCTGATTCCAACTGAAATTAAGTGGGTTATCTGAACCCTACCTACTTTTGAACTGAGGAAGGGCTCATCATCTGGATTGAATTTTCTCCCTGTAATGTTCTGATAATCTCCTTCTTATCTTTTCTATGACAACCCAGTATAGATTTTTATAAATATACAACCCGGTATATATTGGGTGCATTCTGTTGGTGCAGGGTCACTGCATTCTGCACCAAATACCCTGAGAGTCACCAGCGGCAGTATCCACATACCTTTATGAGGCTGTCACCAGAACTAGTTGAACTGGAGTAAAATTGTTCAGGGCAGTGGAAGAGAAAGCATTAATCTATTAGGGTGTTTATATTTAAGACCCTGATCAGGAGAATAGCTATATTTACAGCAAGAAGAAATGGAGTACCTCTTTAAACAAGGGTTACTTTATGTCTAAGTTAACTCGAGCTGTAGAGCTGTAGCTGTACTGCTTTAGAAAGAAAGTGGAAAGCATGCCATTTCATTACAATTATGATGTACAAGCATTGCTTTCTCAAATGCACAAAGGTTATTGTCACATAACAGACCAGACTCTCGATGAAAGGCACTTGACTTAAGTGAAACAGAAGCTGTTGGCAATAGTCTATAGTGATTTTTTGAAAGAGACGTTTTAACAAAGCACTTCCCCTACCTCATAGCACATCTTATATTCTCTACATGAAGGCAGAGTTTCCTAGGATTCCTATGAGTCTTTGAGCAAATCTGTGTAAACATAATAAAAAGGCAGAAAGAAATATCACTGAGTATAAAAGAAGGGTAACAAAAGAAAAATAAATCAACAGTGAAAAAGATGGAGAAAAAAAGCAAGATATGAAACAAACACCAAAATTAAATTATGCTTCAGGAAGTGTGACCATACTGATAGAAAGACAGAAGAGCCCCACTGCAGTACAGGTCTGTTTGCTCGTGATTACAATTCTGAAGCTCCTCCCCAATCCTAGTGTGACAGCAGCGTTTAAAAATAGCTTAGCAATGAAACAGGTTTTATCACCAAGACTACACACCACATTCAGGGAATTATCTCCTTGGGTAGTCAAAGAAATTTTTATCTATTTCATTTGGCTTCCAACCAGGCTGTAATGATTGATTTCCAGAGGAATGCTGCCAAATCCTATTCTTCTGCTGGAAACAACAGAGGAAGGCTTAAAAAAAAGTCAGAGAGACTTTGTCAAATGTGTTTAGCTACAGGTAACCCCCCACCACTAGTAATCACCATCTCGTCTGTCATACCTAGTTTTTTCTTACCATTTCTTTGATCTGAAGACAGCACAGAATCATCTATTTAACAGCTCAGTTTCATCCCTCATCATCTGATTACTCCATAAAACTACATTATCCTAGGACTAACACCCTGTAATCTTGCTCATATACTAGTTACCAGTAACAATAAGGTTACTGTCACACTATTTTATACTACTAACTAATGTAGCATTAAGTGGATGCAAATAAGTTAGCTTATTTTGACAGTAATTCAGTATTGTAGTTGAAGATAAACAAACCTGTTGGATCAGCCCAGCTCCTACACCTGAAAGATAATATGAGAGTTCTGGCTACTTAACTGATTATGGCCAAAAGGCCAACAAGAAATGCCAGGATAAAAGGACAAGAATTAAATGAACATGGTAAGGTATCTAGATTTAAATGCCTGTGTTATCAAAATATCCGTATCATGGAAAAAATAATTTGTAGTGCCAAAGCTGGAGGAAAAGACTTTGAGACGAATGCAAATGAATGCATTCCAATTATCTTATTAAAGTTTCTGGTTTAAATAGATCCATTGCTTTAATAAATATTTTTACTATTCATCCCCAGGATTTAATTTTCTCATCTTAAACTTTGGGTTAGATTATCCATCAAAGTCAACTCATGCTCTATGCTTTAAATGGAAAAGAAAAGGAGATATTAGCTCTGCCTTGTTGGTTGCCAACCAATGAATTAAATCAAGTAACCAAAATTGAAGCATACTTATTGTTAGAACCAACTCAGATGACAGAGAACAGAGCAACTCATTACATTACTGTCTGTGTTAGCAGCCACTACTAAGCATATTATCAGAGCCAAAGTGTGAAACACCATGGAAATGGATACTGCTACACAGAGAAAGAATAAAGCAAGTGAGAGGTCCTTCCCATCTCCCCGCCCCTCCCTTTTTCCCTCCACCTGGACTGTCAAGAGGCATTTGCTCAGTTTGTTGTTAGCATTCCAACAATTCATGAGACCAAGACAGAGTTGCAGCCTGCGGCTAACGAAACTGTGTAGTTCAACCAGACAGAGAGGGCTGAGTTTGTAACATGGTGTCACTAAAAAAGGAGCGCTCCACAGCCACCTCCTTCCCTTTGCTTGCTTCCAGTGCCAGCACCAGCATTCAGTGAATCCCTTCGTGAGGGCCTTCAACTCACTAATGTAGCAGAGAATTAACTCAGCAAAAAGCAGAGCATAACAGCAAGAAAGGGAGCTGAGCAGAATAAATTCACAGGTGGCTGTGCAAGTGTGACCCCCTTGCTGGCTGTTGCAATCACAGCAACTCCCCCCCATTTAAATTTTTTTTTATCCTGCTACTTAGTGACACAAGTCAAAGAATCAAGAAGCTATCCAAGTTGTGATCCTACAAAGGAACTGAACCCAACTACCAGCTCTTTTGTGGTGGAAGGAGAAAATACTTCTACTTCCTCTAGCCTCCTCCTTGCACCCGTGCACTCAAACCCCTTTGTTAGCTGATTCAGCTTGCTACTGCAGCAAAAGTACGTCCCTTTTACTTTTCTGAGTTCGTTTGCTGTCTGGTTAGCTATTTGAATCAGCTCAAAGAGGACATGCTCTGAAGAAGGTAAGTAGTGGGAGCATACAGCCAAGAGGAAGGCAAGGGGCACCGAGAGTAGGTAAAGGAGTAGGTCAGAACCAGAGGAACTTCTCTTTTTGGAAGCTGTTACTTGCTGCAGGTAACAGAAGATGAAAAAAAAAATGGTTGAACCTATAATGTGTATTGTTCTCCTTCCAAATAAGGAATGGAAATAAGAGTGATAAAAATCAGATGATCATTCAGACTAATCGTAATTTTTAATTGGACAGAGCTGGCATAAGCTCATTTTTTCTGAGTCTAGAAGCACTGAATATAAGCCATTTAAATGAGTAAACACTCGGGATTCCCATCAGTCAACAAGCCCTTTACCAAAACAAAGCTTGTAAAATACAAATCAAATACATCAAACGTTAGTCTGTCCAATACCTCGTTATCTGCACAAAGTTCTGATTAGAGAAGAGGTTGAGTGATACCTCAGTACTCTTGCATTTTAAAAATTTAATTCTCAGCCGAGCCATACATTTAATCTTATTCATACATTTCCACTTAAATTAACTAGGATTTAGTGTGTGTAATGGCATTTGTTCTACTGCAGTTTGTAGGAAGCAGGACCTTTGCTCTTCAAGGGAGCATGCCAATACACGACAGACTCTCCTGCCAAACAGCATTCCAGTCTAAATCAAGTCTCAGCACATGCAATGGTAAAAGTACAAGAAAATAATGAATCAATACTACAGTAGTCACTGCACTCTATCAGTGATGCCTCGTTTGCTTGCAAAAGGTCGAAGGAAAGACGTGAATACTGAAGTATTTCAGGCTTGCTTCTATCCACAGAAACGGGATCTTCATTCTAACTTGAATGAACAAGACTAAGTTCTAAGAAAGCTTGAAAGAACAAGACTAAGTTCTTTGCTGAAAGACAAAATGTTGGATAGAAAATTAAGCCAAATAAGTTCTATTATAGTTAAATCTGCTGTACAATTGCTGTAAAATTTCACTATATTAAATGGGGGGAAAACATCATAGGTTTGACAAGTGAAGGCTCATGCAGTTTCGAAACTCTGAATTTACTATGTTCCTGGGAGTTGCTTCAAAACAGAAAACAGTTTAGAGTTTCTTTTTTTGTATTGAGTTCCATTACTTTTCCTGTCTTCAAAATTTTTCTTTAAATGCATATTACACGTCAATAAAATAAATTCCTCACCAATTTTTTTTTTTTTGCTTAAGAAAGTAATTCATTTCAGTAAAGGATGTGAAAATAGAGCTATCCATGCTGCACATAAACTCCTTCATGCAGAATTTAAACTGGGGTTTGTGGATTTTTCTTAGCCTCCAGGCAGTAATTTGTTGAGGTTCATTTAATCAGCTGAGGTGCTATTATGTGAACAACCAAATGAAGGAAGTTTATTTCTAATACTCTTCCATCAGAGAATACTCCCTTACATATCCATATTACAAGTAATATAATAGAGAGTAACCATTTTATACTTATATAAATTCCTATACTCATTCCTGGAATTCTAGGATTAGGAATTTAAGAAACTCAGATGGGGATGCTGTTCTCTAAGTATTAGAGCGTGACCCAGCTTCTAGTATAGGGATTTAAAGTTTTAGTAAAAAAAAAAAAAAAAAAAAAAAAAAAGGTCTAACAAGAATCTTACATCTTACTCTGTGCCTGAATCTGGTTTAATTTGTAGTACAAATATAACATTACTGACTGTATGAAACAGCAAGTGACTACACATATAACTTCACTTTGAACAGTTAGTTGTCCTGCATTTTATTGCAAGGTATACAGCATGACCTGAGGGTCAAGACTTTCTAGGCCCAATTTCTAAGCTCTTTTGCTATTGTGGCTACGTCCTAGGCATCTTGCTTATTTAGACTATGTTCGAGACTGTCACATCCAAGCCCTATCTGTTATGATAGGCGCCTTTAGATTGTAGCTTAGTACAAATAAATATTATCAAGTTCCCTGTGGCAAAATACAGTGTGAGTGCTGTAGTGAGGCACACCACACACACCAGTCTTGTACAAAGATGTCTGTAAGTTACTTCTTTACATCTGTTATACATTGCTTGCCTTTCTTGTGTATCCATTCAGAACCACATTCTCATTTAAAAATCAAAATGCTGCAGGGTCTAATTACCAAGGCTTAGATTAGTATTTATTATGCAGTTATTCATCTTTATAATTGCTAGTCCCAAGCTTCCAGGTTTCTCTCCCAGAAAGAAAAACAAAACAAAATTCAGATTTTAATTAGACTATTCTGAATATTATTAAATAAAAAATCATTATTATCTTTTGCAGCAATCGCTCCAAGTTGCTCTTTTATTCAACAACACCTTTTAAATAAAGCAAAATCTTTCATTCCCCAACCTGGATCACCTCTACTGACATCCCTCTCTCTTACTGCAACAAGGAGACAAGCCTCTCAAGGCGACGGGAGCAGAGACTGAAACACTGTATTCTGATCCTGTTTTTGCATGATAGGCTGGAAGCATTTCATAACTATGCTTAATTTTTCAGTTGCTTTTCATGAGACTGTTTCAAAAGGCCTCAGAAACTATCCCAATAGCTCTCCTGTCAGGTGAGCTGCACGTGGAAATCCAAGTCACAGAGAAAATAAGCAATTAGACTACAAAACAGTCTTGCAATCCTAGCCCACAAATTTCCAACTGATCTTGGTTTAAAAGAAAATCCTGAAAGCATGCCTATGCCATGCAGCCATGCAGCAGACCCTTTAACACGCAACACATTCAGCACCCAAACAGTCCTTCTGCCATGTCAAGCAACACTACCACAAATTCTGTTTAAAATAAACTTACTACAACTTTAAAAGGTATGTGAAATCAGAGATATCTGTTAGCACTGGACTTGCAGTGCTAAAGAGAAAAAATATAAAAAAAGAAGTGTCTTTAGTTGAAATTGTTGGACGACTGCGGAATTAGAGAGATGAATTAGCTGTTCCTTCACATAAGCTTGTCAACTTATCTTCAGTGTAAATATTTATCACAAAGCTGAGCCCACAGATGGCACTTGAACAGCTATACTTTGGCATCTTCACTTGTGCCCCACACTGGAACATGCAAATTTCTGTAAAATATTATGGTGATAGCCGCTAGGTAAACTTTTTCAACCCTTAAAAGCTTCCCTTTAGGTGAGTTAGTTCAGTTTGCAATTGCAGGGGAGGTTTGCCCTGCAAATCAGTGAGAGCAATCGCTCCAGCAGTGCTTTAGGGCTCTTGACAGCAAGGCAGCCAGAGGGAGTCTGCAGCCACTGGGGCAGCTTGGCAACTAACTGGGCTGCTCCCTTATTTTGCTCTGTTTCACGCTTGCTGAACCACCCTTTTGCTGACCCAATGGGACAAGAGCAGCAGAGCAGAAGAAAACTGAAATGCAGTACTGAAGAACTCACTTTTTTTAAAAGCGTCCCCTTAACGCCTGCTCCCCCGCTGCTACAGGGCACTTGCCCTGTGAGCTTGGCTGTTGCATTTCTACAGCATTTTTTCATACTATAAGAAACAGCGGGAGAGGTCCGGCCCCGCGTGTCTCGCCACACCACGACTAGCACAGGCAGTAGGTGACCAGCATGGCGGATGAGCCCACTGAGGTGTGACGCCTGCCCGGCCCTGCCAAGCTCTGGCCCCTCCACACAAGACACCAGCGACCACACAGCCCAAACAACACGCCGCCGCCTTCATGGTTAGTAACGAAAGGATTGTTAAAGAAATAACTTTACCTAATAGCATGACTTTCCCGCGCTGGGCTGCATCCACCATCTCCTCACACAGGGCGCGTCCCCTCCTCGGTGCTCCTGAGGGGCCCAGGGCCACAGCTGCCATCATGGCTCTCAGGGATGGGATGAGCTCGTCACAGTGCTGGAGGGCAGCAAGACTGGGTTGCTCCAAGAGGGCCAGGAGGTCCCCACAGGGCGCCAAGGCAGGGCCTGGCAGCCAGGGCCTGTCCCACCACCCCAGCCAAGAGCAGGGCAGGCCAGGGGCCAGCCCCAGCCCTGGGCATCTGGCAGCCCCCAGGAAACAGGCCGAGGCCAGGCCAGGCTGTGGGCCCACGGGTGGGCCTGGCTTGGCAGGGTCCATGGCCGGTCAGGGCAGGGCTGTGGGGAGGTGGAGACCGGCACTGCTGCGGCATCACTGGGGCAGGGACTGACGGCCCCCGGCCTGTGGGCTGGGATGGGTCAGGGCCAGTCCGGGCTGTTGGTGCCTGCAGGCCCTGGCACGCACCCTGGTGCCTCAGGCGAGGCCTGTGGGGCTCCCACAGCAGAGGGGTGGCTTCCACATCACACCTCCGCAGCTCAGAAGTCTCTTTTGCCTCACTTATCACTATCCCATTCCCCAGACGGTGCCTAGGATCTGTCAGCAGTGTCCCTTTCCCTCCTTCTCATCCCTCTCCCTGTGCTTCTCATACACTTGGGGGCTTTTTGAACAGCTGCGAGGTTAACCCCTCATCGCCTCTCCTGTGTACCTGCAGGGCAGCAGCAGGAGCTGCCCCAAAAAGCCTGGGGCCTAACGCTGGACAGGGACCTCTGGGTACCCCTTGTTGTGTTTCTGTAAGAATAAAGATCTAAACTGCATCAGAGGTGTATTAAATTAGATTTGTTTGTGATATGGAGGACTAAATATGTACATATGAACTCAGGAAGGCAAATAAAAAGCAGGATAGGCTCTTAAAGTCTTAGATACACAGTAATCTTAAAACTTGTCACTAAATTTGTCATCATCAAGGACAAATTTGTCAGCATAAACATAGGAAATTATTGGAGCAACAAAGTACTGGAACCATTCTTTTGATTGTTACCTCAGTTGCATAAAATGTCAAAATATTTTCTTTTCTTTTTTGCCTCTGTTAGTATTTGGGTCTGTTATTTAACACTGCGGGAGTGTTTGTTAGGTAATATTTTCTTGCATTTAACCTGCAATAAACCCAAGGAAAAATAAGGATTAAATGGAAAGGAACGTGACCTGTATCCGTGCCATTTGAGAGGCGACAGCCCTGCCGAAAGCTGAAGGTACAATGCTTCATTTTTGACAACATAGCCTGGTATGCACAAAAATTAATCAGTTCTCCTTAAATAATTACTCATCTTCTTTGCATAGCTCTTAAGAACATGCAGTGTTTTCCTGTACTGTGAGTACTGTGTGCACTGGACTAGCAACATCTAGCTGGCTGGGGCACATGCCCACTCTATAAGGGTGACCTTGTTTGAAGAAGACATCATTTTCTATTATCACTCTCTCAAAATTAGAAATCCATAACCTTCTACTTCACTGACAGTTATAAGAAGTGTCATTAAAAATGAATATATTCATGTTGCATGTGCATATTCATTCCAATACACTGCAATTTTTTATTCATACTTCATTTCCTTTTTATAGACCTAGTTCCCAGCGGTGTCTTGCACTTCTCAGAAATATCCTTGCATGCTATACCAATCTTCTAAAAAAACAGTAAGTGGAGATGAAAAATAGCCTCTACTGAAGTTCCTGCTTAGTTGGTGCTGCTAGGGCAGAGTCTGTGTGTCCTCATGAAGTATTTTTGACTATACTAATTTGATAGATAGGTTTCATCCAGAAAAATGAATCTTGGTTTTTTTTTTTTTGTTTGTTTTAAAAGACATGAGACACCAGAAATCTGGAGTGTGGGCTGTAGAAGAGGGCTTCTTTTGCCTGAGGACTAGTGTGTTAATTAGAATGAGGCTAGCACAACATAAAGTTGATTCCCTTTACAATATGTTTTTGCATCTCTGCTGTAGGATCTGTTTTCACAGAAGCAGCTATTTATGAACCAAGTTGTCATGTTCTGTCAGGCAATCTATGACACTATTCCTATCCTCTGACGGCTGCTGCTTCTGATTACACCAATGACAGTTTGCCTCAGGATGGTCATATCAATCTTTTTCACTAAGAAATATTCTTGACTTTGATTCCCTTTTCATCTTGTTGCACGAAAACCTTCCCATCTTCAGAAGAAGTCCTAATTGTTAGCTGTGCTATTCACTTCATTAAAAAATACCCTCTGCTTCCTGCTTACTTCCTATTTTGACAAAACGTGAGCAGAACTGTGGGAACAGTTCAGCAACCATTCTTGCCTGCGCTTCACAAAAGGAGAAATAACAGATCCAGTCACTACGTAAACCTCTTGTACAGCTTGTGGGGATTGGAAACGTAGGTAAGGAACTCCTGCTTCAAGTTCTCCTTTTCAATGGAGTTCAGACTGGCAGTTGCACACTATTATTGTTTATAGCAGAGCTTTACATTCCTTTGTCCCTTGAAATTCTGAGCCTAGACTACAGTGGATGCATACAGCTTTATACAAACAGATACAACATGATGTTAGACAACCTCTACAGAAGAATCATTGTATGAGCCACGAACTGTGCCTGCCTTCTCTTGGCTTCATGATTATTCCTCACGCCACTTTCCTTTCTGTGAGTGACAGAGAACCCTTCATGAGTTCCATGTGGGAATCTAACATCAATGAAGCAGTTGTTTGATGTGTCTTTGACAAGTTGAGCGGCTAGAAAATGGGAAGTCAAAATCACTCAAGAAGAACCCCTGGTTTTTGTAAGGTGTGATGGTCGAAGAACAGGCGAAGGCAAATGCATTCCCCTGCAAATATGTCTTTCCAGTGTTACCTGAGTTCAAAGCTACTTTTTCGAACAGGGAGCAGGAAAAGATGGAGTGACCTTTGAGGTTAGCTATAAAAAGCTGCATTTCTGCTCCAAGGCAAAGAATGTTGTAAGTAAAGCCCAAGTGCTCACCTGCCTGAACTCTGTGCAAAGGGGGCAAGTCCGTGACCATTAGGCTGCTGTTGCCGTCCAGATCAAGCCTGGAAGCAGCTGGGAAAGCAATTTCAGGGCAGTTAAGGAAAGGAAGACGTAAACATGTACTGGGGAGTGGGCTAATGCATCTCACTTCTTCCACAGAGGAACGGAAACAACTTAAGCCTGCAAAATACACCTAAGTTAGATCACAAAGTGTCAGTCTAGCTTTTGGCTTGCTTTAATTCCATGTAAGGGAAATCTTTCTCTTAAAATTGGACTTTTCCATATCCAATTCAAAGCTTAACTGCTTAACTCAAGCATGCAAGTATGTTTCTCCTACTTTTTCAATCTTTTTTCCTTTGTAGATCTACAGATGCTCTTTTATAACTTGTCTATAAACAGAATTGTTAATTAAGCTGTAGCAAGGCTGGTTACAATTATATCTTAAAGAGTAAGAAGATAAAGGGAGTTATGAGTTAACAGAATTTGCAATGCTGCATATGCATTGCTGGTAAGGCAACAAGAATTACTGGCAGAGAGGGATGCAGTTGGCTTTCAAATCTCCATCTTATTTTATTGGAGATGTTATTAGAGAAGGGTAAATATCTTTAGGCTTATAAATGGTCAGCAGAATTATGAAGTTAATGAGGATCTTCAAGTATCTCAGCAATGCATTAATTTTTCAGCCTTATGTCATTCAGTTAAAGTTTCCAATTATAAGCTTCACAGGCTGAAATCCTGGCTCCAGCACAATTAAAATGAGTTTTCTCATTAACTTTGATGGAATCTGGATTTCACTTTTTTGTGTGTGCATTATTTATGTAAACCTGTGTGTGCACATTTGTGTATTTTAAATGACACCAAGATTCTGATATCATCAGGTGATTCCCAAAGAGTTAACCCACTCTAAAAGTTATGTATCCTATTGTGGCTAGGACTTATTCAAGCCCCAGATATGATGCTTCCTTTGATTCTCTTAATGAGTTCACTGGTAAGGCAGAGGCCCAGGTGTCCTTTTAGAGCCAGCACAGGGTAGGAGCAAGCAATCAAGCTGTATTGTTAAGAGAGATACAACCAGAAGGCTGAAAAAGTAATTTTGGTGATATTTGTCCCTGTGTCATTGAGTCTGAACCAAAAAAATCCCCAGAAGTACCCTGGTGAGTGAAGTATGCGAAAGCAATGAGGCCCTCATTCATACTGGTTTTTTAATGCACGCTGATAAATTCAGTTTTATAGGATCCCTAGCTTTCCTTCTGCCCCTGTCTGTTTAACACAGTTTCAAAATTTGTACAAGAAAGTGGGTGGAATAAAAGAAATTGATGGATGTTATGTAGTTCAGCAGCCCCTGCACTATCTCACATACCAATTCTATACACGGACTGGAAGGTGCCAAGTAGTCGCCATTTCCTGATATTTGTAGACACAAATAGAGTTCTAACGGCAACAGTAGGCCTGGGAATTACGGTCTTCATATAGCTATGAAATCAAACTGTATGAGAAACTGTAAATGCACTCTAACACGATCACTTAGGCAGATCCCCATAGAGATCAACTCTAAAAGGAGGTGGTTACTGCCAGACTGCATTTGTCTTCCTGAAGGTTGGTTTTCTTTAGTAGAGTTTATGAAACTTGAATTCATTTAGCAGGTAGCCATGAAGTGGGAAAGACACAGTGTTCTACAAAATCTTTGGATTTGGACTGGTCTGTTACAAAATTTATTTGGATTTGAGGCCAGCCAACCTGCATACCTCACGTAGCAGCCACCACGTCCTACTGATTAGGTAGCATGGAGAGACGCAAACCACCCTGGACAAGGAGCCTTCTGCAGACCCCGAGGCACAGACAATCATCCTGCTATGAATCTTCCACTGTGTAAAGTATAAGATGCTCTGAAGAGCAGCAAGCATATTTTTTAGCAAGATCAAGATGCCTCGATTTTGCTTATTGCCCTTTTTGAAAATAACATTTAGAAACCTTGATCTCAACATTAATTTGTTCGGGCACGATTATCAGTAAAAGCTTTTTGATCCACTTGAGAGTATAAAACAACAGCATAAAAACACCCTTCCGTTCTCTTCAGTAAGAATTCCCTTTTCAGACTTAGTTCAGCCAAGTGCTGAAATTTATTTCTTAGGAAAGAAGCTCCACAAAAAAAGGAAATGTATGGTGAGGGCTGGCATATCTATTTATTTCATAAGGGTATGTGGCATTCAAACTGATTAGCAGGCTACCTTCTCAAAATGTTTTCTGATGTTCAGAAGAGTAGAAAGGACACAGCTGATAGCTGCCAACATTTTTTTCCATATGTTGCTATTGTATTTTAAGTGCATACAGTAATTCCACATTTGAGCTGGCTCTATTACTCTTCATAATAATGACAATTCACTTTCCAGGAGTTCACATGGGAGAAAATTAGACTACTCAAAATGTAAGGTATTACTCAGGTGATATGATACATGCATCAGCCCCGCAATCTCTAAGTCCTGTGTAGACATATCTCAGGTGACTTTAAATGAGATAGCTCAGGTACAGAGAGCGTGATAGTTGCAGCAGAATGGAGCTCGGCATAGGCTAATTCACCAGTTTTGGCAATTTTCAGTTAGCTATAAAGTAAAGGTCTCACTGCCCAGAAGGGTGACACAGGTTTGTGGCACGTTGTGTGCCATGAGATGTAGCTACAGGAGAAGGGTAGAAATATGCATAAGTATATATTTTCTTCAGGTATACATAGATATGCTTTATGCTTTTTTATTTATGTAAAATCTGTTTTCTGTAGGAGCTAAAAAATCCACATGATAAAATATAGCCAGGATTGTATGTTATGGTGAAACTGCATAATTAAGAGGCACACTCCACGAGATAATAGATGGGCTGGAGACTTATGCTTTAGTTTGGTTTCCCCTTTTCTGCCCACTCCTATCCTCTGTCTTGTCAGATAAGTAACAGTATTTCCCTCAGTGATTTTGGTTGTATTCTGTTAGGATAGTCAGATATTCTGTTAGATAGTCATCCCAGCATCTGTGTTGACCAATTTAGCAGTAAATGCTATGCTGGGGGGAGGGAGAGGGGGGCTTTAAACCATCCATTTTGATCCTGTTACTCAAAAATATTCATTCTGATGCTGATAGTAAGCAGCAGCCTTCCTGTCCCTGTTTGATATATGGGCTCTGGAAAACCTAACACTCTAGGAGCTCCTTCAGAATATTTATAGGCAACAGGAACTCAGGAGGTAAGCAAGTGAAACTAGGATGCATATCAATAACTTAGTAAATACACTGTAGGGAGAAACATTGTGCTCGTCTTATACTTGGGACAAAGATTACATAGCATGATTTAAATATGAAATAAGGAAAGGTTATTGTTTGTAATATTAAACTGAAGAAAGGGATTAGTAGATGGCAACAATGCATTTCTTCTAATCTACTTTACTGGGAGTATTCAAAATTCGTGAGGATTTTTTTAAGACACCAAAAAAAAGTTAGGCTCTTTCTCTTTGCTTTCTGGTTTAGGCAAATGTTTTCAAGAAAGTACAAAATGTAAAAACCTTCCCAAACTCATAACAAATGTGTGTATAAAACACATTGCTAAGCATCCACGCCCTCCTGCTTGAAATGAGGTGTCTCCATTTTTCCTTTTAAGCAGTGCTTAACACAGCAGGGGAATGCCCTCACCTGGCCCTTTGTGCTTCCCTTGTAATAGCAGTGGTGCACAAAAGACTTAGCATAAGATATCACCAGTCAGTCAGGCTCTGCCCTGATGGATTTACTAAAAGACAGATTTAAGAGATGGAATCTGCTATAAATCTGAAAAAAACCATATTTAATACAGATTAAAACACCTCTTACTTGCTATAAAAGCAAGACATCTATTTGCTTTTCTTTTCATTAACTTTTTCTATGCCAGGTGACATAGCTGTTCTTAGACTGTGTTGGCACATTGTAGATACAGACATGTGAACAAAGCACCGTGGAATAGCGTGGTGTGATCCTGTAGCAGACAAGCTCCTCCAGTTAGGAATGTGTATAATCATGCCCTTTTTACCCAGGTACTTTATGCTGAGTTTACTGTGGTGTAAGAGCCAGGCTCTCTCTGGATATCTGGTCACTTTAAAGCTAAATATTAAACAAAGTATTCATTCCTTCTTTCACATTTTTAAAAGAAAACTAAGAAGAATAGGGAAAAAAAAATTCTTTCTTTAAACAAAAGGACATGAGCCTCTGAGAAGAGCAAAGAGAGATGAAAGAACAAAGGGTGAGTGATGGAAAGGAAGTGCTTGGGTTTTGTTTAAAGAGAAAGCCACTTTTCTTCTGTTATGCTCTAATTCCTGCTATGTTAGAGCTGAAAAGAGTATCCCCTGCTGAGCATCTCTGCAGAACTAATGAGGCACCTTGTTGACTGCTATACTGCATTGCTTTTTAAATAGAATTCATGATGGGGTACCGTTTTAAAATCCTTGAGCAGACTTGAGCCAAACTCTCCAGCTACAAAAGGAGCATCAGGGACCAGAATTACTGTCTCCTGCATTAAATCAGTGTGAATTCAGCCACGGATCAGATCGCTCTGTGAAGAGAGCATCTGAGTCTGCAGGTTGCCCTGTCTTTTATTGTTTATGCTACCCTGAACTTTCAACACAATGATTGTCCCACCAGTGGAGAAGCACTTCTCTGCAGCCTTCAGAGCCAGTCAGTGCTATGCTTTACATCTGATAAAGTAGAGGGGTGCTGACAGAAGAATTGCCAGTGATGGCTTCTCTAGCCAATTTCCCTCATGGTATGATCTCTCCAGTGTGCAAGTGTGGTTCAGGTACATTTTTCCTGTCACATTCACATCTCTTCAGCAGTAAGAAATGGAAGGCAAATGTAAAAGAATAAAAACAATGCCATGTTTTTGGATCAGGAACCTATTTCTGTGGAGCGTTCTTTCAACCGGATGGGGGAACGTGATGCTAAAATACAGTGACAATGAAATCATTTGGAGATCAGGAATGCTTCAAATTCCATTCCCTTTGCTTTTGTTTTAACAGGTCCTCTTTGCCACGCTGTGATTTCCTTGGAAATGAGTTCATTTTTGGTCAGTAATAACAATGCAAAGCAAACTGTGCTTCAAATGCTTTCCTGGTCATGAAATGCAATTGCAGAGATATGCAAAAGGGAGAGTGTAACTACATTTAGGATTTCTTCAGCCTTTGCTTCCAACTCTGTTACTGTTACATATTGATCCTCTGGAGCACTTTATTCAAATTTAATATAATTTGCCACTTTCAGGAAACATGGTCAGTTTTGGAGATCAGCTGCTGAGCTGACTCTGAACATTCAGCTGCTTTCTCCTGCAACCTCATACAATGTAGGGCTTGAGCCCCAGCCTTGGCTGAATGAAATCCTCCCTTCTACTGTTGTGCCATACTGTGTTTTCTGACATTTCATCCCTGAAGTGCTTGTTTCTATACATAGTTTCTTAAAACATTGTGTAAACAGAGACGCCCAGTACTATTATTTTCCTTCCAAAGAGCATGTATTGAAAAGGAATAGATACTGTCCCTCTGCCTTGAAAAGGATCATACTTACATCTCCACTAGACATGGAAATATCAGCAACATCTGTGAAGCTAAGGCATTCCTGGACTGAAACAAACACACCAGACTCCCACCTTGGTCCAATACTGAGTTCTTGTTGCGACACATAACCAGGGTTATTGCTGATTTGTACTGACTCATAACCTAGTTACTATCATGAGCTAACAAATGCAGAACTGCAACTGTAATTCCACATATAAATAATTTTATGGACAGCTTTAATCAAGTTTTTCCTTTAGCTCTTTGTCTAAGTTTACATTTCACGAAACAGTATCCATACAACCAGCCTCTGCAGAGTAATTAAGGCTAGTTTGCTGTATTTAATTAAATTATGTCAATTTCTTCTCCCATTGGACTATTTTGGGCTAGGATCAGATTCAGGCAGAGCAAATACTCAGATTTTACTATTTTAAACTGCCCTACCCTTCTGAAGATTTTCCATTGCCAGACTATCCCTGCCTCCCCTGTGATTAACTAACCCCACGCTACGAGGCATTGAACTGCCAGCTAGAAAGGTTGTTGGGGATTTTGTGGGAAATCCCTGGCGTGTCTTGGACAAAGCCTGTGGAGGTAGTATACAAGGGCAGGTGGAGCAAGAGCTTAATGGGAGCACTAATGGGAACAGCTCTTCTTTATGTACGTGAAATAAATAGAGGGGAAACTAATGAGGTTACATTGTCATCAAGCTGTGAGTTTTCCACCCTGTAAACTGGCCTCTTCAGCCTTACTTCTGCTTGCACTTAGGGAACTTTTTTCCTGAAAATTTACAGCACTCTGCTTATGTGGACATTGAAATAAGTTGAAAATGATATACACACTACATGGAAGAGGTATAACATCTAATTGCCAATATAACCAACTGCTGCTATCTCATTTGGTCTAATTTTAATGGCACAGGCATGAATACAGCAAGATAATATTGGAATATAACTTTTCAAAAACAACATTTCTAGAGGGTTTATTTTTCCATTGGACTTTTTAAAGTGGTTTTTGAAGAGAAGAATAATTCAGCCACCATTTCAACCCAGTTTCCCTTAAAAGCTAGCTCACTATGGTCTATTCTCTATGTGGATTTTTCCGTTTTAAGAACCTTTCTGTAATCAGTGTCTGTTTATTAGCCTTATTATAAAAAGCAATCACTTCCTTAAAAATATAGACTACATTGTGAATTAAGAAGTCGTGCAAGAGCAAGATAAAAAAGATTAGCACAAAATAGATTGACTTCTAAACTATTGCAGCAGAATAGCTGGGTTTTGCACAAACATGATATTAGAAGTTGACTATCTTGCTGCTTTCTAGACCGACAAGTAAAGTACTCATCACCTTATTTGAAGAGTCAGGAAATCAAAGCCTGCTACACTGACAGTGATTTTCTGGGCCAACGTCTAGTCTCCTGCTGCTGCTGCAGGCAGCCACGTTGTATATTCTCATTCATAGGTGATCAATTTTCCCCACCTACAGTTTGTCTGACAGCTGATTCAGACCTTCACTCCTTGCAAAGACTGGAACCTTTTTTGACGTGCTTATAACTCAGTTAGAAGTATAAGAATAGTCTTATTTATTAATGATTGAAGTTCACAAAATGGAATGAATAAAGAATAAGAAACAGTGGAAGGAAGTAGGATTAGCAACTGTCTCAAAGCAAAATTGGAGTTCACGTGCTCAGAAAAAGGCGAGATGGAACTATGCCTGAATGTAAGAGATAAAACTGATAATTTGCAAATATATTAAAGTAGAATTTGCAATGACTTTTAAGGACAGTACTTTTTACCTATCTGTATGAGTGGACAATGGTCATCAGCTTTTATGATAACCAGATACCCAAAGGTTTAACCTGACAGTAAATCTTTTGAGTATCATAAGTTTGGTATAACTAAGTAGAAGTTGCTTTATTGATTTTCACAAACAATATTTTTTTAATGCACCTGCAGAAAATTGCTTTTATCTATCCATTAATAAATGTCCATTGATAAAACTGAAGAATATCCAAAGCCTGTTGGTAATTGAAAATGCCTACCTCTTCAATATTCACACAACACATCTGCTTTTGAAGCTTTTGGCCATCTAGTGGGGTGTCTTATTTTACATCTTACTAGTGCAATACTACTTTTAACCTAATTTGACATTATTGGGTAATTTGTGTTTGATCTTTAAAGACATTTGTCATTCTGCTATTAGTCCCTGTGACTATTTTATTTGACCTCTTCTGGAAATTAAAAACAAAAAAAGTCTTTAATACTATAAAAGACCTATAGAATGTATTTTTCTTGTTTATGGTAAAGAAAGTAGTTTGCTGTGATTTCCAAAATGACACTTAGACATCAGACATCTATAAACAACAATTAGTTTGGCTTGTCTTAGGCACTTATGTAGCTGTTGAGGTTGGCTTTGCTGAAAGCAACACTAATCACTGTATGAGTCTCCCTTGTGAATTCCAGTAGGAGTGGAACCTATTTGTACAATAATTGATTATGTCAGCTGTCAGTCCTGTAAAGATCCTAATTTCTGAGTCATTTACATAGCCTACTTTTTGTGCCTGCTGCACACACTTGTCAAAGATCACTTACAGGAGAAACAGCACTGCACGTACTATATGTGCACTTGGTGAATAGGTAGGAACTCATGAGACTAAAATGCGCATATGCAGGTGAATAATGTTAGAATTATTTTTAACAGTAAGGATCCAAATCAGCAGCTGATTTCTCACAAAACACTGAACACCGGGCCTCTGAAATTCAGAGCATCTCCAAGTTGCAAAAAGGACAAATTCAAGTTTCTTTACGGAAGTCCTGAGCTGGGTGAAAATGCCGTTACACCCATGTTGTCTCAGTGTTGTGCTCCAGCGAATGTATATATTCAATATTCAACCTATATATTATCCTGGATGTTACCATGGCTCCATGGTTCCCAGCCTGGAGCTGATTCATTTCTAACCGACTCAGAGGTGAGGTTTATCTGCACCTGTGTTATAGGTGTTTCCTCAGGCACCTTCAGCATGTGTCAGTCTAGCTATCCAACTTCATTAATCATCTTTTAAATCTTGCCCATGCAGTCAAAATCTGTCAAACCACAGAGGAACCATTTGTCAGTGACTGAATAAATGTATATTGCTCAATGTTCAATGTATTCTATAGGATAATAGAGACTCTGAGAAGGAAATTCCCACAGCTAGGAAAAAAAGAAAAAAAGAGAGAAAAAAAGAAAAAAGAAAAAAAAAGAAAAAAGAAAAAAAAAAAAGCAAAAAAGCGAAAAAGCTGAGCTTGTAGTAAAACTGGTTGTAGTTAAAACTAAAAGATAGGCTGGGTATCTGAATGACAGCACATCTTAAAAGCTCATGCTAAAAAGGATGGCCATCCACAGAGAAACAATGAGCTGCTTCTGAGGTACCAGAATGACCTGCCATCTCCCAGCAGGCAAAGGCAAGCCTCTGCAAGGACGGGAGGACACCAGTGCAATCTGTAATACAATGTCCAGGGCAGGCATCACAACAACTTGGCTATTTTGGTTGCTAACAGAAAAAGCAGAAGGATGTGAAAGACATGAGCCGATAATCCACCTGGGAATCTGAAAGATGAACTTCTCAGATGTGGTTTAGTTTTGTTTCTTGTGTTTTCCCAAGGCTAGTAAGTTTATGTGGTTTTGGGTTTTCTGCCCCTAGAACTATCATTTGAGCTGACTGCATCCTTCCTTTCTTGTTCCATTTTCATCTTCTATGTTGCTAAGAGGTTTCCATGGCAATTCTAATATTGGATTAAGGAAGACATACTACTAACGCATCATCTCTGGTGTTGCCTAAACCAGCATGTGCAGCACTGCTTTGCGTGAATGGCCCAAATGTGTTAAGAACTGTTATCAACTGATGTTGATAATGAAAGATAGCAGAGTATAATGATATAATATCAGCAGGCTGCAGGGGAAAAAGCAAAACGCTACTGCTCTGATCCTCTGCAAACATAGATTCATTGATTTTGATGGAACTACACTAATTTCTACCATTTGAGAACTCAGCCCCAACAAATTGCACTTGCCACACTAATTCCATGAAAAGCAATACAATTAACGTTGCCTGCATTGAAAACACCCCTGTTCACTGACGTCAAAACATGTTAGTTCAGTTTCTCTTTACCATAGCATTCTGAATGGCATTCTTTCTCTTAATAATACCCAATATTCATATTTTCCTGCATGGCCTCTAGCTGTGACTTGTAAGCAATTTCAAACAGGTCAATAATTACAGTTCTGCTACAGAAGTGTTATGCCTTGGGTGGGACTGATATTTTTCAAAAGGAATAAACAAATTATCGTAAGGCTGTCAATGAAATCCAGAAAGGGTAGTAAAATGCAAATAATTGTCTCTTTGTGTTTAGAGGTTAATTTATTATCCCAAGATATTTTATTGATTCAGCCTCCAAAGATGTCGCTCAGACAGTGTGTACCTGCATGCAGGTTTCTGTATACAGAAACCACCCCCCTCACTTGTCTGGCACCACATCTCAGGGCCGGGCTGGAGAGGCAATGTCTTGTGATTCAACCTTCATGTTTGGTGTGAGCTCTCTGGTGGGAAGGAGCACTCGGGATGTTTCTTGTTCTGGTACAGACGGCTGTTCATCAGAAACTGAAATAAGACCAGAGATCTAATTCTCTCCAGCCAGTAAACATCTGTGTAATAGTCACTGCAGGCCTGGCCCAGGTTCAGAAAAGGCTAAGTCAAGAACCTGTTGATATTTTGGGGTTATAAACTATCCATGATAATCCACAAATGGAAACAGTACTATGGGTGCGGTGACACTTTCTCTAAACCAGCCATTTCTGACTGACTTAGGAAATGTATGGACAATCTAGGGAAAAAAAAATGTTCAAATACTGCCTAAACAAACTATGATTTAAAAACCTGAAAGTTTTCCAGATTCTCTTGTGTTCTGTGTTTGAAGTCTTAGCTAAACAGAAAAAAACCCCAAACATTAATCCACAGGATTATCATCCATCTTGAAGAGTTTCCTTTCTGTCCCTTCCTGGGGACAAAAAAAATCAGTGTATTTGTTTTTGCTGGTGATGCTTCAGGAGTTCAAAGATGTCGATGTTCCATCTCTCTTTTTAGGACAGAAAATCGTATCACCTCATGTTGCCTCACAGTCCACCCTTTTCATTGAGATAGCTAGGCTTTTAGCATAGCTTTTCAGCCCATATAATTAAGTATTTGTTTGTGGGCAGTCTTACAGTTGTCACAGCGAGATTAAGGCTTGTCCAGCTGATGGGATCCCAGTTTTAGCTTCCTACCAATTATGGAAGTGCAAGCAGAATGCTTGTGCTTTGGTTTGGATTTGTTTTTTCAGAGCTCTAATCTAAAACACAAAGTCATGCAGCTGGGGAGACAGCGCTCAACCCAAACGAATAGACCAGCTGCTTTTCTGGCAAATATTTGAAGCCATAGCTCTACCTGCTGGAACAAAGGGAAATTACACTGCACCAAGAGGCTAAAAAAGGATGAGAAACCTGCACGCACCTAAACAGCTAAAGTCATTCTCTTGTAGGATGCGTTTGCCTTCCGGATTCACAGTTTAGCTTCTGTTTGCAATGGCAGAAATTTTCACGAAGTTTTTGGGGTTATGTGATATAAGACTTGAGATCCTCAGAGGCCCGTCCCTTCTTTGCAACTCCTGCTGGAAACAGGCGCAGCCTTTCTCTATCGAGGGAACTAAGCGAGGGGCACAGGCGGGTTAAGAACCTACTCTGGTATTAATCTCCTTTGAAGTTTCTGGTCCTGGCTGTTACAGATGGGGTTAGTCACTGGCCTATTTTCTCATGAATAGTAAACTTATAAAAAATGGCAAGGTGGCTCATGGATAACATTTTCAGGAGCATCCAAGTGAGTTAGGCACTTCTAAACATTGCATATGATGCCACTAAGTTTCTATGAAGGCAGCAAGAGCTAAGAGTCAGAGTGACCCCTTTTGGGTTTATATAGTACACTGTTGTAGAGTAGTTCTTTAATATTTTGTTTACTTGCTTTGATTCTGTTTGCGTGTAGGTTTTTGGAAAAGCTTTGTATTTCATACCAGTCAGGATAAACCTTAGCTCTATTACAGAATGAGTTTTCTGTAGGATTTATGGGGTTTTTTTATTATTTCTATAGTGCTTCCATCTAAAATTCTCAGTTCTGCTTTGCAAACATTCACAAGCTAAGCCTTACTGTCTAGGTGCTCGTCTGTATTATTCTCTTTCTGATGCAAAAATCACTAACACATCTTCCAAAGCTGGCCAAAACAGTTAGCTATTTCACAAAGAATTGATGAAAAAATAGATTTTGAAAATATCCTCAAACAATTTGTGTGGCTTTGTTAAAAATATATTTTGGTTCTGCAAACTTACTTTCTATTTCAAATTTTGATATTTGCAATTAACATTATTTATTGGAATGCAAGGGACCTTTACTAAGAAGCTCTTTGGTTTATGTTTTCTGTGAGGAAACAAATGGATTTATTGCTCTTCCTACAATTTTTATTTTGTCCTTTGCCAAAAAACACTGGAACATTAAAACTAGAATGTTGGGGTTTGAAAAGATATGTGGGGGAGCAGCCACAAACAAAAACATTTCCAAATCTTCAGTCGTGTTGTGAAATCTGTTTTGCAACTGTGAAAACAGGGGCAGAAGGAATATTGTGTAGTCGATGCAGCGCTAGGCAAAGAGGCCAGCTAGCTGTAAATGTGCTGGGATGCTTGCAGAGCTCAGCACACTGAGAGGCAGCACCTTTGCGCTCCCAGAACACTCCAGCTGTGTTAACGCGGTGTTTTTTCATAATGGATATTTAACAGGAATTCTGCAAGGACACAGTTGTGCTGGTCCTGGAGCTTACCTGGCAGGTCCAGAGTGAGCATCTCCACATAGCATGCGTACACTGCCAGCAGACACTTACTGTAAGAGCCATCTCTCCCAGGTAGCCGGTTCAAGAACCCAACTATAATAGTTCTTTTTCCCCACAATATGACACAAAATTTTGCCTGTGAGATACCAGAACACAAATATGTGCATGAATGCATACTTCTATATCCACACACATAAAATGTGGCAGTTAGCAGGGTTTCTGACATCTCTCCAAGAATGAAAATGGAATGGGAACTCTCTAAGCCTACAGCTGTATTCAGTTTGCAAAAGCCCCAGCCCACGTTTATACAGTCTGTATGTGAACAGGTGCTTTTCCTTATGAGATGACAGCAACCCAAAGAACTCATCAGAGCTGCTGCTCCTGCATGTTTTGCTACTGCAGCATAAAACCAAAAACCGTAAGTCTGATGTGAAACCGAAGTGGGGCTTGACAAGAGAATCAGAAACCCATTCTTAATCTCCTCTCCAGCTGGCTCGTGGTTAGTTTTATCACAAAGGGGCATTTGCTGCCTGTCAAAAAGGCCAGTTACTGGAAGTTAGAAGGATACGACGAGTATTTTTTTTCACATGTTAATTATTATAATAAATGAAATAGCAACTTGGATTACCTCAGCAGAAGCTCTTTGAATAATGCAAAACAATCAGCATCTGACAGTATAATTCTAGAATATCTTCTTAGACCTGTACTATATGCAGTGTGCATGTATGCAAGGGGAAAGCATATTTTTTTCTATAGTGTCGTTCACAAGTTTGTACCATTCTGGGGATTGTATCTTTGTGTTGAGAAGAGGCAATACTTTACAGACAAGGAACACAGTCTCATATCATGCTGAAGTAAATTCAAAGTGTGATTATTTCTATGACTTGGAGCTATCCTTAAACTGGGATGGGCATCCATCAAAGGAAAGCAATGCACAGGCATCTGGAGTGAGGCTGTGTGCTGTTTTAAGTGGTGTCTCTGCTAGAGGGAATCATCCTGTGGACCAGAAACAGGGCTTTTAGCTTTCATTTTACATCACTCCAGTCCTTTGATGCAGTGGCCAAAGCAAGGCTCTTTTCCAAGGTTTTCATCTGGAGTGAAATCCTGGCCCTTTGAAGTCTGTAACAAAACTCACATAGATAGCCCTCCCAAGACCTGCAAGACTGGATTCTCTTGCAGAGAGAGAGCCTCCAGCAATACACTTTGAGGAAAAGCTCTCTGGCTTTTTGCTTATGCCACATTTGCTTCTCCTTGGGTGTATCTAAAAATAGAATTGGACCAATATTGCACGTGGTATGTAACCGGCCTCTGCCAGTTTCAACTGTAGCATGCTTGGAGGGGGATAAAAAGTGGTCTTAAAACTATCCAGAGGAAGATCAGGTATAATAATTTTTTTTTTTAGATCACTCAAAAATTTAAAAAGAAAACCCAACAAAATACCAGCCAGACTAAACTATTAACTTTTCTTAAATTTATGCAAAAATATTGAAACTCTTGTCTCTCAGTGCAAGTTTTTCACTGGAAGGCTTTTCTTGTTTTGCAATTAGGAATATGAAAAATCACATTAAAGCAACATGAAGCAAAGGAGCAAAATACTGTCCGCCCGTGGTTCTCCCCACCCCAACCTCAGTGGCAGCAATTTAAAAGAGCAATGTAATTTTGTTGGAAGTAATCTACTAGTCTGGAAACTTACTCTCTGGTTGTCACTGAAGCTAATGTAGGAAAGGGCTGTTTTGTTTTGCTTGGTTGTCTGAAACTCCAGATGTCTTTAGCTTTAGGGCAATAATGATAATTTGAGGGTGAATGGATAATGTCATTTATGGCTGCAGACCTGCAAAGATCCCAGGATGAAGACACATAAATATACAAGTTGAAATGTGTGGGAAGATAGGATCTCAGTATGCAAGCTTAGAAAGTAGGGGAAAATTCTGATATACCCATCTGAGCTACTGATAGGACATACCTCCATATATGTTGACAACTGCAGGCACATGACAGGATTACCAAAAGAGAAAACCACAGATCTTTATGTTACCAAAAACACTGAATATTGCAGAACTTAAATAATGTCATGAGGCAGAATCCTTGAAACTTTTGAAAAAAAAAAAAAAAAAAGACAACAGCTTTTTGTGGTCAAAAGCTTTCCAACGAAAGTTAGGCACCTGATCATGTTTGGGAGTCTGAGACTTGCTACTGACTTTCTTTTTTGTTCTAAGCTGGGAAAATTTGAAGTGGAGAGAAGCATAAGTGAAATCAGTACTGTCTGTCAGGCATTTCAACCAAAACAAAAGGTGAAGTATGTCTATTTTTTTGTAATGCCACTTCTCCGTGTCAGCTAGTATGCTCTCACAAATTGGTAAGAAGACGACCTGAACAAATGCAGACAGGAGGCAGTTTGGGAAACACTCTTTAAGATGGGAACCATGTTCTCAGAAAGTTCCATCCTGACCTTAGACCAGTTCAAGTTCATGACAGAAGTCTTCCAAAACTTCCTTGCATCAGCTAAGACGGTAATTAACCTGTAGGTGGAAACGCCTGATCAACCAGGAAGGGCTGGTGGTAGCCATGGGAGCTGAATTGTGTTCCACGTCTTTGTTTGCACGCAATAGCACAATTCTCTCAGAAAAAGGGCTTTCATTTCTTTTCAATGAATTTTGAGCAGGTTATTTTGAAGCAGCTGCGAGACTGCCTGGGGTGTCTGTTTGTTTCAACATTGCTGAAATTTAAGCGCCTCGCATTAGAATTGAAAGTGACCCTCTGCTATTGCAGAGTCAAGGACTGGAATAGGAAATCAAAGAGATCCCCTCTCTGCTAGCAGGGAAACAAGCTTTCTCATTTAGAAGAAACAGAAGGAGGGAATCAGGTTTCCACAGTGATCAACGAGGAAAGGACATGGTTACCTGGAAACAGGACTGCTCCCATCCACTGAAAAAGCCTTTCTTGTATTTGTTTATTGATGAGAGATCAAAGCCAGCTCTTCACTCACACCGGAGTTGGGAGGTTGACCTCAGAGCAACTGCTCTGCATCTGATTTGAGCACAAGCGAGTAGAGGGAGATACGGAAAACTTTCTGTCGGACCTCTATCACATCTATTTGTAGAAATTACCATTTCTGTTTGTAAATAAAGTCCTTATTGTCAAAGGCTAAAGAAAAGTGGCTACTAGTGTGGCATACTTGCTGCAGTCACTGCCATCTGAGGCCATGTGAGAGCCATTGACAGCACTTCATACAACTGGTCAACTATATCTGTGGAGAAAAGCCTATCTCTAGCATTTGCAATTGTACTCTACAGACATTTACAGAGCTCACACTGCCAGTTATTCCTTTCCATGGGACTGGAAGTCGATAACCCTTCCTTGCACCAGAAGGCTGGTGGGTCCTTCATTTCTTAGACCTTTCATTTCTTAGAGTCAAGGCTGTGAGATTTTGGAAGATGCCAGTGAGGATCTAAGGGGATAACTGGAACTTCTGGTATTTGTATGTTGCAAATACTACCCATGCATGATTAATTCTGTGAAGGATCTCAGTCAAAGCACTGAAATATTTCTGGAGACCTCAGCAAGTCTTCTAGTCCTCAAAGAAAAACTGGGTTTATAGCTGGACTATACCTCAGATTCCAACTTTTCCCTTAAGCTGCTGTTACTTCAGGCAGGCCATTTAAGTCTTTAAAGGCCTTGCAAGACCTTAGTGTATTTGGGGAATTTCTTTCCTCTGTTAGAACTAGAGACAATAAACGGTGCTGCTTCTCAGAATAAGTGCCTTCCCATAAAAAAAAAAAAAAAAAAAAAAAGAATAAGAAGAAGGAGAAGAAGGATCAGGCAGATACTTATTTCCATAAACTTGTTCTATAAAGCTGCAGGGTGCAACTGGCATTAAAGCTACAGACTTAAACCTCTGGTCAACCACACAAAGGGTCATTATAATGAGCACACAGGAGTGAAACCGGTGAAACACAATTTGGCTACGGACAATAGTGAGGCTCAAAATCTGTTTCTCAAAAGCTTGTTTTAATATTTCTGGCTGTGAGTTTTGAATTAAATATTACAAGCTTAAAAAGATAAGTTTTTATCCCTGTTCCAGTGTTACTGCCTAAGCCATCCTTGGAGGACTGGATGTTGTGGTATCATCAGCTCCAACATAAGGGGGATCAGAGCTTGGCTGTAAGGGAACAGGCAGGAGCTCTGGTCCCCTCTGCTCACATGAAAGGTGTTTTATCACCACAGGGTGCCACAGGAGGCCCTACAAGTCCTTCTAGTCTAGTGTTTCCTTGCAATCATTCTAACATTTTTTTTAGCAGTGAAGGTATGGGAAATGGAAGAACAGTTTCAAGCTTTTGATCTCAGAAGGAGCAAGAATACAGGTCTCACACTCCCTGGAGGAGTACTTTACCCACATTGTGATGGTGCTGCACCCAAACTCTATATGCTTTCACAGAAAGGCCAAACCATTTATCAGCACTCAAAGGAAAAGAGTGAGAGACACTGGAGAAAATGATACGTTGTGAATCCTACCCTTATCCTGACACTTAACTGTGGATACTCACATGTGCCCATATCCATGAGGCAATAAGGAGTTTTACAGATGTTGCTCCTGAAGGTGATGCCCATTACTTTTCTGCAGGGCCTCTCACAAATTGTGCTGCCTACCCTGAATCCTGGACACTTGCCTGCTTAATTCTCCTGAGCCCCTACACAGGGAATTTCATCCCTTAACACAGACTCGGTAATTCTCCCTCTGCAGCCAGGCACTAGAAGTCCCTGCTTAGATCCAGCTTTAAGCCTACAGGCTGAGCAGTCGTGGTCTGTAACACAAGGAAGGTGGATGTCTCCAACTACTTTGTCTCAAAGCTACCAAACTACAATATTTCTCTTGACAACATTTCTGTCCTCCAGCACATATTCTGCCTTGCTTCTGGCAACTGTTTCTTCCCCCTCCTGGGAAGAACTCAACCTTATAAAAACGACGGGTGCAGTGAAAGATCCTGGCTGAGCTCTGAGAAATACTAAAAGCCCTCAAACCTGAGAGTGGTATTGCCATTTTATGGGCAAGACAAAGATGAAAGCCAAGATGAAGTGGTAGCTGGGCACCATTTAGCTGGTTTAGCTGGCCAAACCATTTACCCCATGAGTGGGTGGCAAGGGCATCCACCTCTAGTCTAAACTCAGGTTTAGACTGATGCAACCGGTATCAGTAAACGGCTCAACGAGTGAATGATAGAAACATTCCCTACTAAGCACAAATCTGCTAGTCACACGGGAGGGAATCAGACCTCTGCATTGGATCAGACTAGGTGGTGATTTCAGCTCACAACCACCATATCCCAGGTACGTGTTTGTAAGCGTAGGCTGCTGGGTATCTCTCTTTCTCTCTCTCTTTCTGTGCATTTAATAACAAAAAAAAATAGACAAAACTCCCTAGGGCCACATTAATGAGTTAGGATTCTGAACACAGATAAAAGATGCCTTCTGCATTTCATTCCTAACTCCTGGCTTTTTGTTTGGCTATTGCCTAAGGATCAAGATATCAAGTTGTCTTGACATCTCCTACAGAGAACCTAATTCAGGGCCAGGATTCAACAAGAGCACTGCGATAATGAAGGACCCAGTACCTTTGAGACCCAGGGACAAAGTGATTTACCCAAGGTTACACAGAAGTGTAGCCAAAGCAGAGGCCTGTTGTACCTGTGAAATGAGAACTACACTACACAGATGTTAATATTACCCTGTTTTAAACCCAAACACACTAATACAGCATAACTATGTATGCATTTTTGTACCCAGTGGCTCAGTAAATACAGTATTGTCAGTGCAAGTAACAGGCCACTGGCTTATAGTAACTGTGCCTTATACTCTCAGTGCGAAGCCCTAGTCCTGACCCGCTAGGCTGGTTACCAACTTCTTTTAGAAACTTACTGTGTGAGCCAGAGCTTGATCCCTCGTGTTTCTCTTTATCATATACAGAGTAGGCATGGGATAACAGCAAAGGCCTTGAGAACATGGGCACAGGCTGAAAACAGAGGCCCCACAACTCACTGGTGGTCACTGAAAAAACATAACCTTGAGATATGGGAGAAGACTGGTTTTGCTTTAAGAAAAGAAGCAGCAGCTAAGAAAAAGGGGAGGAAAAAAGAAGCAGCTGAGCAGTGGGATCAGGCTGGAAAAGGAACCCCCTACCACCACTACCAAGCATCACACAGTGTGTAGTCAGAGACAGAAGCCAAGGACTGGGAATCATCTTGTAAAAGGACAAGATCCCAAATTTGAACAGGTAGGTAGCGGAAAGGAAGTGCCCACTTAAATTCCATCTTATCTGTTCACAAAGCTCTCAGCCAGGATCACCTGGGTAGCTAAGGCCATCAACAACTCTAGCCACCAGTGCTGACTATATGGTATCAGCTCTTTGGTACTGTACACTCCCACCACAGCAATCTCTAATTGCCTGATACATGCATACTTAAATGCAGGTGCAAAAGTCACTGGCAGAACTGTCTGTATCTTCTCATCCTTACTGCCTCTTTTGTCCACTCCACCCAAACTGCAAAGTTATTTGGAGCCGCTCTTCCTTATAGGCTCCTTAGTCAACGAACAGCCTTGCGCCCCGGTGGGACAGCCCCATGTGCCAGAGCCAGGTAGCATTGTCGGGCACAAACTCTTCTGTTTACAGTTCACTGTGCGAAGAGCCACAACTGGCAAACAAGGAAGGAGGGATTAAACACACTGTGGGAATGAGGCTAATATAAACAAGCGACTGGGGATATGGCTAGAGAAGGCAAACCAAGGAGGCACAACTGCTGACCTGCAAGGCTGAGGCTGGTAGTCAGCTGCCAACAGGTCTTCTCCCCCTTCTCTCATTCTACTACTCTGATGCAAGCAGCTCCTGCAACATCTGGTACGTGACAGGATATGTTCACAGAGTATTATGAAGTCAAATCCCTTCAAGGAGATGCCTAGAGTAGGTGCAAGAGCTCTCAAAAAGCACTGCACAGGGATAGGATGGAGGCAGAGCATCAGACAGCAATATGATACAACAGTGTGATACAAAGGCCAGCGCACTCCCTGGATGTGTGTCTACGGATGCAATTTCAGTAAAGAGAGGGAGATGTTAACACCAATACAGCCAGCATGGCAAACCTTGTGCGGGATGCTATCCACGGCTCTGGCCAGCTCCTCTAGAGAGATAAACTGAGGCTGGAAGAGACAGAGTTCTTGAATGATGGGGGAAATAAAGAGTGTATGGTCACAGATACTAAGAATTTGTCCAGCTTTGCCCAGAGAGTCTTCCATTATATATCTATGGACTCTGAGGAAATACTGCCTAGGTGAGGAAGAGAGGGAAATGTTTAGGGTCTTCTTGTGCTCTCAGGGGAGTGTTCTCCTTGTTCTCTGGGAACAAGGCCATGAAGATTGTGCTTAGCATCAACTTTAATGTCAATTCATGTCTGTTCAGTTAAATCAGGAAAGAAGGTCAGCCTGTGATTATTAGTTGTTTGCACTTGGAGACTGTTCATCTCAGGTTTTCATTTCAGAATTAGTCTTAATTCAAAATCCTGTCTCTGATAAATTGACTTTGAAATCCTTCTGAAACAAACAGAAGAAACAGAAGCATCTATCTAGCTGTGTAATGAAGAAAACTAATCAGATTGAGCACTATTAAGTTATTGCTCTAACATAGTTTTCTGGTAGTTTACAAGAGCTCCTTTGTCCTATAATTATTTAGTTCATTCTTTGTTTGTTTGTTTAAAGAAAAACTCCACTGCACAGTATGTCTCAGATATGTTCTTATGGCAAGCACTTTCCTAGAATGACTTTATGCTCTGAAATGGAAGTATTTCCTTTTATCTGCTTAAAGATAGGCTTCAGTACAAGCTTTCCACAATTCTATTTCTTTTGGTAGAGATAAAAACGATTTTAGGTTGAGTACCAACAGTGCACTTATTTATACTTATATATTTTTTACTTATTTATACTTATTTGTAGATGTGTATGGGTGTCTTAGGAAATTGCTCTCCTAAATAGTTCCCATAGTACGCTAATATGCTTAAAAGCTTTGTTAACCTGACATCACTGTAAACAAAGGCCATTATTGTCCTTAAATCCTTTTGCTTCCCACATCACCCAAGAAGAGAACACTATAATGTGAAAACTATGTGCTACTACTAGCATGTTTCTGCAGTCTTTCAGAGTCGCTGCAATTCAGTGATAAGAATGCCATTTATTTTTAATTTATTCAGTCTGCTGTTGAGTCATAGCTAGGATTTGATTTTTCTTTCAATGAGACAAATTGACAGGGATAAGAAAAACACAGTTTCTTAGAAAAATAAGTAACCCCAAGAACCCTGACAATTTCTACAGCCCCCCCCCCCCCCCTTAGTGTTCAATATGTAACTCTCCAATTACTGTGTTTGCAAAGCAACTGTCAGGCTTTGGGAAGGTACAGCAACATAACTCATTACTGTCACTCAGATCCTTTGGAGTTAGCACACGACGAATTTCACGTACATCAGTTACTGAAGGCAGCTGGTGTTATCTGCTAATCGATTCACTCAGCACAATGTCAGGCTTTGAGTTTAATCCCTAGCTGCTTGCTGTTTTCAAAAGATCAGACAGTAGAACAGCATCGAGGGTGTGCAGAAAGGATGTGTGCGGAGCAAAGTATGTGGGGGACAAAAGGGCATTCCAGATGTCGGAGCACAGGAAAACTACATTTATGTTTTCAGCTGGTAGCAAAGGAAAAAATGAAAAGATGATATATTTCTCTCTGACTGGATTAAAAGAACACACAGAAACTTCAGGTAAAACGTCCACAGCTCCATTTTAGTAGATGTTTTGCAAAGAAATAGTAAGCCATTTTGCAAGAGGTCTTACTATCAAGGCAATCTGAAATCTGGCTTGGAAAGCTAATTCCTGGAAGAGTGAGGATTCTCTTTGCAGTATCTTCTTAAGATACAGCCATCAGTTTTGCTGAGCACTAACTCCTCTTTCCTCAGCAACATTCCCACTATTCGCATTGGCTCTGAGGGCTGTTATGATGCATCAAATCAGCAACTGCTGCAGCAAACTGAGTAACTAGAACAGCATAAGCAATAGGTTCCTCCCTGTCTGATCCATGGTTATGGAAGAGTGAATTTTCAGACCTCCTAAAAGGTTTGTATTTCTAAGTAGGAACTAGGGATTGCAATACCTGCACTGCTCATCAGTGGCACATGGATTCTCTAACCATCCACTTCATGTGCTCAACCTAGTCCTGACAAGGTCCTGACAAAGTTCCTTACACTTTGAACCCCAAATTGATCTTTTACTCCTTCTTTGTTCTGGAGAGCTTCTGCCTCAAGCTGATTTGGCGGCTTCTTAGTAAGGTACACCTCCAAGTATTTGGAAGGAAAAGATGGGGAGAAGATGTGCCATACAGCTGACAGAGCAGTTGGAGCAAAGCCAGGATCCACATCTGTAGTGAGGTAACCTGGGTAGCACTAAGGATTCACTGGAAACCACGTATATTTCAGATGTTTACATGCCACTATCTGTTGTGAACCTGACTTCCATGCTTCTCTGAAGCAGAAGTCCTTGTAATACTCCCTGAGCTGCAGCCCCTCTTTACAGACAGGAACTGGAGGTGCAGATGAGCATAGTGTCCTGTCCAAAGTCACACAGGCGGTCTGAGGAATACAACCTGGCTTTTCTAAATCCTGAAGCTAATGCTCCAACCTCTAGGACTTTTATTCTAAACCCTAGCACCAAACTGAAGTAACTGTACCACCTGAGGAACCTGAAATGACATCCACCTAAACCCTAGGGAGATGCTACCTCTGTCAGAAGCAGAACCTGCCATTACACAGCTCCCAATAGTGATACCCAACACCACTGCCAGTAAAGATTACCAGCACAATACCAACAGAAAAGGGCTCATGAACCCCTGGCACGATGCTGCTGGTATTCCTATTAAGTTGACAGAAGAGTCAGTAAGACGGAAACATTTTAGTGTTCACCAGCCTACCATGGACTCCACATTGCTAATGCCTACTGGGGCATTTCCTTTAATGCTGGCGTAGCTGGGGCTTCTTCCTCCTTCCCAGTTTTGCCTCTGATCACAGTGCAAAGCTCCAGGGTGGCACAGTATGATCAAAAGGCAATCAAGATTTATTGAGTGGTAACAGATCTCTTATAACACAGCAACTTTATGGTCCTTTCTGTCCTGAAAATGCTGCACAAATATTAACTAAGGAAGGCTTCCTTTTTACAGCGCAATAAGCTAGAAGATAGAATCTGAAATAAGTCATAAGTGTTGATGATGAATTGTCCTCATGAGCACAATTTTCTGCTTTTGTTATTTACATAACTTCACAGGTCCCAGATGAGCAGACTGTCACAAGCAATGAAAGAAAAGATGCTCAAGTATGCTGTGTAAGCGTCATACAAAAGAAGAGGAAAAAAACAGGGCAACCTGAAAAAATATCCAAATGTAATCAGAACAGATTTGTGGTCTTGACATGGTGTCAGTAACTTCTCTTATTATGAGAAGATACTCAGATATAATTAGGTTCCATGTCACAAAGAATCAGAACTAATAACTTTGATGCAAATGTTTGCAAGCTGGGGATATAGCGTTCCTAGAGTCTCTGAGGGAAGCGCTTTACCTTTTGTCTGTTATGTATGAGGACAGCCTTAAAGAGTTGGCAAATACTTTGAAGGGTCAGAGTTCTCTGGTGATACTAATTACTCTGGTGATAATAATTACTTCCTTGCAACTGATTAACTTCTTCTCTTATTTGTTGCTGTAAAATTTTACTTTTCATATGATCGATTTAGCCCCCTCTGCTTTATGCAAAAAGACTGTAGTTGTTAAATATCAACAGGGGATATGCATGAAAGGCTTGTGTTTATGTTAGGTTGATTTTAAGGGCTGGATTTGTAATTGCATTCAAATTCTGTCCCACTGAAACCATAGATGACTCCAGGTTATTAGAGTGATCCTCTATTGTCTCACACCTGACACCTGTGAATCTCAAACAGGTCTAGAGAGTAAAATGCTGTCATTAAATGGTTTGAAAGATTTTGATTTGACAACGTTTTTACAGCCGTACTGTGCAGGTGTGAATGTCTACAATAAAAATAGCCATGGAGAAGCAAACTTCACATTTTGGGATTCTGTATAGCACATTACTTGGGACTTTCGGGGTTCAGTTCTGCTCCCTGTGATCATGGTAGCAGCTGTTGCTTAAAATCTCACCAAATCAAGCCACATCAGTTGATTAGCATATCAGTATGCTGACAGGTCAACCAACAAACACAGATGCAACACATTCCATATTCTGTTGCTCATACGATGATCTTTTCCCATGTTCTTCTGACCATTCACACTAATACTGTTATATCATCTTCATTCCTTCAAAGTCATATTAAATAAAGTGAGTGAGATGAAAGAGAATGCAAATGGATGATAGATGGAAAGAGAGAGAGAAAGAAGCCAAAATCAATTAAGTTAATTAATGGCAGACAAACAACAGTAAAAAAGAAGTTTCTTAGTAAGTTGCAAGTGACATCAAATTCAGAAAGCAGCTTGGGGAGAAATAATGAGGTTACCAGACCTTTTTAACTACAATTAAATAATGTACATTGTTCTAATCTAAAGAAAGGAAACAACAGCAGTACTTGAAAAGGAAGGGTCTGATTGTCACTTTGGCCTTGTACCATAGGACCCTGCAGGAAAGAGCATGGAGCTGGGCAACAGAAGACACCAGCAAAACCTCCCAGGACTATTGTTTACTTTCCGGGAGACACCAGGTAAGTCATTTACCTTTTCTTCAAGAGGGTTTCCTAAGAAAATGAAGTTTACACAGCCATATTCACTTCATCTCACACCTCAGGAATTTCCTTGGCCAATTTCCAACACATCTGACAGAGAGTAGACTCCAAAGATATTACATTCCCTGAAGTTTCATGAAGGCCGTAGTGGCTTCAAGAAAAGTCTTATTACTGCTGCCTCTGACAGAATACCCAATGATGTTTTAGACTTCAGAGAAGATACTAGATATTACAGAAAGATATTAAGGACTAGCCTTTCTTAGTTATGCCATCCATGGAAGTCTCTTTTCTTCTTCTATCCTTAATTTTCCTCCATCTATTCTTCTTATTTAGAATTTAATTCCCTTAAGGCATACCTGTCTGCTGCTCTATCTTTAGACCATAGCACTGATGGAAGCCCTAGTCAGCTTAGTTCTTGCATGTGATGCATCTCATAACACAAAAACTGTTCACCTCAGAAAAGAAGTAAAGGGATAATTTCACTAACAAATGAGCTGTGTATGTTTCCCTTCTGACATATATATATAAAAATGATCTCAGGGAAGAAAGTTATCCATGTTCTACAGCTTCGTAAGACACACTGCTTGCCTTTTGATAATACACATCTTCCATCTGCTTTTCCACAAAGAAAAATTACAGTTTGCAAAATCAAGGTGAAGAAGTAAGTCAGGGTTAAAAAACAAAGAAAAGTGTAGTTCTACCCGAAGATGTTACAAACAGATGTATACACTGTTCCAATAGGTCATGCCTCTCAGAAGTAACTCTTCTGGGAATACAATGCAAGCCAGAAGACTGTCAGACTTTCAGAAAAGTCTACAGCAGTGCAGGAAGTGATGAGATTAAAGTCTTATGGTTGAACTTTATTCTAAGGGAGAGTGGAATATGATAGAATTTCTTGTACAACTTTGGCTTAGGACAGAAGAATTCATTGTAAGAACTACAGTGTAGCAGTATTACAGTTAAGCCAGTTTTAAATATAGAGTGTTCTTAACTATAAGCTACTATTTTAACATTGTTTTATTAGCTGTGCTTTGTATTCACCTTTATTATATGAAAAACATATCAGAATCTATTATCTAAAAGGTATGATGTCCAGGTGACACAATGCTTGAGGCTCAATGAATAAATAACAAATCGATAGAGCTCTGTAGAATACATATTTTTTTGTGAATGAATGATTTAATAGCTCTCTAAGTGACAAGGAGTAAAGAGATTTGTGGTACAATTCAGTAAAATCTCAGAATGAGAACTAGAAAAGGATTCTTAATATTCATAGGTGAGGCTATCTTACCACTTCATCTCACAGATGGGGCAATTATTTCAAAACAATTTAGCACACCTCGAAAGCCTGATAACCTGCTTGTTCCATGACTTCATCCACAGTGCTCAGTGTTATACTGCTGTAAAACTTCATGAAAATCAAAATGGTAAGTATGTACTTATTAAAATTAAACAGCCATCTCTGGGGGTAATTGAAGAGCTGGTATGTGCACTCTGCAATTCCTCCACGGATATAATTATTGGTTTACTACTCAAACCGTGCTATGAGGAGAGTTTTGAAAAACAAAATAGATGAATTGAAAGGTAAGGAAACACTGGATTCGGAAGACAAATTCACCATTATCATAATTTTATGGTTTTCCTGTTCATTGAGTACAAATCTGAACACTGCCTAACAATTCACACCAGTGAAGTCAGATGACTTTAGCAGGAGCAAGAAGTAGTTCACTGCAAAGGTGTATTTACTTCAATTTAATTGGTATTCAACTTAGATTGAACTGAAGTCTTCTCACTGAAGTCTTCTCACATCACTAGTGTGAGCAAGAAATGAATGCAGCCTGGTTTGTTTTTAAGAGGAAGTTCTTGAGATGTACTTAATACATAATACATTGTTTCTAAGTCCAGCTGAAGGAAAAGTTTTCAGTTAGGAAGACTACAAGAAAAATAACTCATAATCCTACAAGTCTTTCAACATAGGCGTTACCTAAGACATCACTGAGTTTTAGCTCTGTGAAAACTCTGGTTACCTCATAGGAAGATAATTCTAGAAAAGATTTATTTTTTTTTATTTTGATGGAACATATTAGTCTTCATCCATAAATAACTTATCAGTTGACTTTTCAATTTTCATGAAACTAAATCTTTATTAAAAGACCAGAATCTGTAATTTTGAGAAGAATACATTGTGTTGTTCCTCTGTAATAAAGAGGTTGAGCACTTGCCTGAACTGCAAAGCTCATCTGCAGCTTAACTACAGAACTATAAACCATCCCTCTTAAATGCAGAGACAAATCAAGGCTCACCAAGGCACAGAAGAGGAAGGGTTTAAATAGTTTATCATGAACTATTTTGGAATACCTGTAAACAACAGTCCAATAAAGCATTATTATATTTGAAGCACAAATTTCCTACTACATGTTTTTTCCTCTAGTAAAAGTTTCTATTGATAATAGGAAAATCACTGCTGTTTGTATTTTCAAGGAAAGTAAACACTCGTCAGGAGAATGTGGTCTTCCTCTACACTTGTTTGATTTATAATACTTAGGTTATTAATCAACTATTATAATATGATTGTTGAAAACAATCCCCTTCCCTTTCTTTTTCCCTTTGGGGTGTTAGAAGCAAATAAAACAGCTTTGCAAACAAAGTATTTGCAGGATGAGATTGACAGCTAATATATGACCTCATTAAGCATAGAGTTATTACAGGATTATTTGATTTAAAAGTTTTTTGCTGCACACTTAAGCTTTCAATAAAATAATGTATATAGATGGATTGAAGGGTAAAAACTACCCGTGTTGGTGCCATAAGGCATTGGGTCACCTTAGCAAAAGCACTAGACAGTGAACCATAAATGCTTTGTCTTTGAACAGGACCAATGAATTATGTCATGGGCTTTTAAAGTATGTTTGCCATAAGTTGAAAGATTCAGCAACAGAACGAGATTGAGGTTGTTTTGCTGCTGGCTTTACACATTTATTCCAAGTTATGAAACTAATTGTTTCTACCTAAGGTTCATCAGGTTGAAAGCAAAAACGCCTCTTGCATTTTTTTTTATCCATCAAACTACCCATGCACAGTAAATTATAACTGTTATGCTTCATGTTCTCAGAGTTTATCATCTGGCTTTAGTGGATGTCACAGTAAATAGTGAATGCACATACAATCCATTTTTTTTAAAGGGGTTTAGCAGAAGAACATCAAGTGTTTTACAAAGGAGCTTTTAATGGGCAGCTACTTGATTTGGGGCAATTTAATAACTCTGAGGAAAATGTTGAAACTAAAGAATCAGGTAAAACTATGGCATCCTAAATGCAAGGCAACAGGCAAGTCATACTCAACTCTTCTGGTCTGCTGTGAGGCAATACTCGTCTGCTGGCTTTGCCACTCATGGGAGTGCTTCTCCTTCCTCTTTGGCCTTTCTGGGTGACCACCTCTCCCACTGGTTTGCCATTTGCTTCTGGTTGAAGATGCTATTTCCTTCTCCCTTTTTCCTCCTACCACTTCAGGTGCTTGAGCACTAGCAAGCATTTCCTTATGTCTGTTGTATGATAAACCTGGCGGTAGAAGACTCAGCACTTCTTGGCTTGTCCCTTAAAAACATTTATTGCTCCTGTCCTGGCGACTGATGGTTGTTTCACCTCCTGCTTGTGCTGTCCTCAAAATTTGTGATACTGTAGGTGGTTACCTAATGTACGAGGTGGTAATAAACCCTTCCCCCCCCTTTCAATAAGCCTCCCCGACACACAGGCCATGTGTTGATTGTCTTAATGCACCATATTAATTCTCCCATCTGTAGCTATCAAGGCTTTTGCTGTCAGCGTTTAAAATGACAAAAGTTGTACTTTCCTCTTAATGCTATCACAAACATGAATTACTGTAAACTTAAAGTTAACTTGGCATGTTCTGGGTCATCAAGCGATATTATTTTGCTCTGCTTTTAGCACTTTCACTGAATGCACTGAATCTTACTAAGCCTCATCAGTCTCAAGGATGTGGTATAGTTGTTGATGATTTCCCCCAAGGTATAACTGAGGAAGGGTTTTTGTTGTCCAAAGGCTCCCTAGACTATAGTCAGCAGCAAAGACTTCAGTGTCTTCTACTGGATCAGGCTTTAATTGGAAGGAAAGTCACGGATAGAAATTAATGTGGGAAGGCTTTTTCTATCTTCTTATAATAGTTGTTATACAAACCCAACTCCCTTTCTCATTAACTGCCTGAAGTTACAATATAAATACAAATATTTGATGGTAGAATGTTATTATCTTATCCCTTCCTGAAACAAGTAAATTGTATGATATATCACTGTCCACTGGCAGCACTAACCGTTATTGTGGAGGAAATTAATTGCTTAATTCTACTCTCTAACCTGCTAGCTAATTAGTGGGATAGCACTAAGCATTAGTTACCCGCTCTACAGTATTTCTTTGAAATGTCGCTCACTTTATATACTAGTGGGAGGTGTACTGTATGTTTCTATAAAGTTATAGCTACTCGCAAGAATAAACACTTGACATTAAATGGTATTTAAGAATTTAAGCATAACTGGAGGTATTGTCTCCAGATTTCATATCAACCAAACAAAGTGTTCATGCAAATGATCCTAATCCCAAGCATAACTGTATCTATCTTCTGGGAAATATTTTGGTGTATAAACACAGTATAGATGCAGTAATGCAGAAGGTAAATTATTCTGTGGTCTCAAAGGAAAATGTGCAATTCCTTTGGATTACACGTAGTGTTTAATCAAATATCAAAAGTTCAACAAATGATTTGATATGACTCATAAGCTCACCTTTCTTCTGTTTATAGTACCTAAATAACACAGTTAATTCTCTGGAATGTAACCACTGTGTGTTGATTTCGGTTCTTCAGTAATCCTCCAGTTCACTGCTGTCTTTCCAACATTGCCGTGAGACACTGAATGATATAAAGGCTTTATAATCTTGGCAAACGTTGCCCAGTGCATTCACCAGCAATAAAAATCATCAGATGTAAACCCATGTGCACACTTTTCCTGCTGTGGATAGGACTGGCAAAAGTTATGCTGAAAAAAATCATGAAAAATCCTGTATCAGAAATAGATGAAAATCACACATAGTTATTTCAGAACTAAAATTCACATTGCGTCCATACCAAATCCATGTTAAATAAGAAGAGCTGAAATTCAAATTCCATCAGTTTACATTTTAAAACCTTTCAAATCATTTTGTTTCTATATGGGTAATTTCTTTCATGCTCTGTATTTCAGAAGTATTGATATCCCTGCTTTCTTCCTCCTGCATACTGGAAACTGTTTTCGGTAGGACACTGAATTTTCCTAGGACACCGCCTAAAAATTTTTGTCCAGAGAAGCTTTGTATGTTTTTGTTTACTACATCTAAACAAAGCATTCATGCTAAGAGGAAAAGCCCCAAACTTGACTGCGGGCCAAATCACAGAATCATAGAATCATTTAGGTTGGAAAAGACCTTTAAGATCATCAAGTCCAACCGTCAACCTAGCACTGCCAAGTCCACCACTAAACCATGTGCCTAAGCCCCATGTCTGCACTTCTTTTAAATACCTCCAGGGATGGGGACTCCACCACTTTCCCAGGCAGCCTGTTCCAATGTTTGACAACCCTTTCAGTGAAGAAATTTTTCCTAATATCCAATCTAAACCTTCCCTGGCGCAGCTCGAGGCCATTTCCTCTTGTCCTATCGTTATGCTCTAGAAAATGAGCTGTGTGTTAGAAAATATCATGCAAGCATGCCACCATTCAGGAAGTTAAAATCTGACAACATCTTTGGCATTAGTAGTTAAATTTGTCATCATTACTGTGATGTCATTACTCCAGAATGTGCCTGTGGTAAGACAATGTACCCCAAAGACAAGGTGTGTTTGCTTGGGCTCTCAATTGGACCTCAGTTGATCTAGTTTCACATTGATATATGCCACAGAACATGGCATATGGACTGTGGACAGTTTCAAATGTCTGATTTCTAAAATAAGGAGAGGCATGCCTCTTTATTTTCTTCTGCCTGCTGCAGATCTACAGGGATTGTTGTAAATAGGGCTGCAGAATACGGGTACGTCTGTTTCTATAAATGAGCTGAAAGCTGAGATAGCTGGATCCTGAAGAGCCAACAAGACACCTTAATTTCATAATGGTTACTTACAAGGTGTCAGTTCCCAAATTCCATGCCCTGTTTTAGTGATTATTAATGTTGTGTCCAAGTGCAGAGTTAGTAGGGTACGGCATATGCCGTATAGTTATAGTACAAGGGGGTGTTTCTGTAGGACCAAATGCTCACAATTTGAAAAAGGCATGTTGAGACATGTTCCAATGTACAGTATAAAAGGAGTCCTGGTTATTGGCATTACAGTAGCACCTCGGAGTATACCACAACCTGTGCCTCATTGTACCAAGTACACTGTAAATGCAGATTGAGACACTCCCTGTTAAGTGTTTACAGTTTAAATATACAAACTCTCTGGAAATAAATGATTGCTTTTCACCTCAGCTGAGGGGCTGGCTGAATATTAGGTGGTGGTGGCTTCTAGGGACTGATTCCAGTGGACACAGGAAGGAAACTTTATTACAAGACAGCTATAGATCAAGGAAGAAGGCTGCACAGCCATTGCTGTGAACTTACTTTATGCAGCTGGGATGAATGTATAGAAAGCCCTCTTTGCTGCCATTTCTGCCTTTGTGATAATTAGAATATTAATTCCAATAGATAAGAGAATAAGATCAAAGCAATTGGAATAATTACTGAATAGCTAAAACTCTACTGCGCAGCCCAGGCACTGTATGACTCATTGTCACCGTGGCCTGCACTTTTGCTGCTGGGTGTTGATGAGAAATCACTACTGGTTTAACTACTTCCTTCTTTATAGGTAGTTCCATACCAGTGAAAGTATCAGTACCAATACATTGTGACCAATTTTTCTGAAATTTCCATTTAGAAGGGATCTGCTGGTTTACAGTTAAGGAAAGTTAGATTTTTATTTTTTTTTTTTATTATTATGAAGGACACTTGGGCATGGTTGCTCTTCCTCCATTAAACACACTTAAATTGATCAGCAAAGGCAGGAGACACCATTTCAGAAATGCGAAGAAATCACTGAAAGGACAGAAATGTAAAGTGCAAAAAAAACATAAAGAAAAACAATAATGTCACAGCCAGACATTTTTATTAGAAGAAAACAATGGTTCATTCAAGTAACCCAAGGGTTTATTGTTATTTTCCCTAAGTAGTTGATTTAATTACCAACCTTTTATAATATTTTCAAGAGATTATTCATTCAAATGACAGGTCTTCCATTTGATCCTGAAACCAAAAGGATTGAACAGGATGTGCTTTACGTACATTTTAAAGCTCTTCCTTACCCTCAGTGAAACAAGGCCCCTTTAGACTTACATCCCCTGCTAGTGGCAGAGCTGTATAGGATTATAAAATAGAAGTCTTCAATTACTTCTGTAGATACTCATATAATGGCAAAGTTCCTGATTTCAAACCCTGGCTTCAGCCTTACTAGGGCCACATAGAAATGCCAGCTCTGCGAAAGGGAATTCTGCACACACATCTGCTAGCAAAACCTGCTGGTTTTAGTCTTTGTCCGTCCTGAAATCATTCACATGTTCAGACGGATAGTAAACAATTAACAATCTTGTCTAATTGTGCTGGGTTGACCCTGGCCAGGAACTAAGCACCCACCAGCCACTCGCTCAACCCCCCACCCCAGCAGTATGGGGGAGAGAATCAGAAAAGCAAAAGCGAGGAAAACTCCTGGGTTGAGATAAAGACAGTTTAATAAGTGAAGGGGGAAAAAAAGAAAAGAAAAAAAAAAAAAAAGGTGATGCAAAGGCAATCACTCGCTACCTCCCATCAGCAAACCGATGCCCACCAAGTCTCTGAGCAATGGCTACTTTGGAAAAGCTTACCCCAGTGTTACCACTGAACATGAAGTTACATGGTACGGAATAGCGCTTTGGCCAGCCTGGGTCAGCTGTCCCAGCCGTGTCCCCTGCCAGAGTCCTGCCCACCCCCGGCCCCCTCGATTTGGGGGCAGACTGAGAAACAGAGATGGCCTTGGTGCTGTGCAAGCACTGTTCAGCAAGAGCTAAAACACTGGTGTGTTATCATCACTGTTTTTGTCCCCAGTCTAAAACACAGCATGCTACGGGCTGCTAGGAAGAAACCTACCCCCATCCCAGCCAGACCCAGTACACGAATGCGTTTAGATTTTCACAAAGCCAGCCCTGATTTGAGAGCAGGACTACAGAAATGAAAACTAAGCCCAGGAAAGTTGTATCTTACAGCACACTCCTTGTGAATCAAAAATAAGGGAGACTGATTTAATGTGAACACTTATCTCTTGCATTTAATAAAGTTAGTGAAGTCAAACGTCTTACTCATGTCTCTGTCTTAGGCACCAATAACCGTGAAGTCAGGTTCCCGATTCTCTGCTGCTGTACTTTTACTTGCCTTGTTTCTCAGCTGTACTCCTCACTGAGCTTTTAAAATTAAATACTTTTTGTAAAATGAAAAATTCAGCTTTGTGCTTTTTTCTAGAATAGTAAAATTACTATTTTTAGCAAAAAATTCTCTTGTGATCTTGGCTGAAATTAGACCAATGGTGCGCTCAGAGTGTTTTTCAAATTCTATCTATAATTGGTTTAAGCTCTCATCTCCTACAGGTGCTTTGCATTCCTCAGTGTCTCATGACATTTAGAGAAAAGCTGAATCACTAAAATAAACTCATTGTGAGACTGCAGTAAGTTAAAGCAAATCAGAGTTGCCAGGGACTTGGGCATTAAGATGAGTCAATGTAATTTACTACATTTTAGAAAATAGTTTTCCTTGTACGAGCAATTTCCTACAGTGAAAAGACAGAAAAAAAGGCAACTCTGAGCAATTTGGGAATTAGGATTCCAGGAGAAGTTAGGGGAAATGCCTTATTATCACTTAGCTAAAGCTGTATTAGAACACATGTGAACAAAAGGATCAAGTCAAGGTTGCCCGGAAAAGCTTAATTCTAATATTTCTTACAATATGAGTGCTTGATTTTGTAGCTTCAGTGTTCTTTCAGGATAGCTTTTCTTCCGCATGGTAAAAACTGCACTGTTGTTAATATTAGCATAGCCCCTAAAGTTATGCAGTTATGTTTGGGCTTCTGGCAGCAAAGCAGGTTCTGCTAAATAATAGATTGTTAACAATGAGATGCTGGGATAATGTGCTCACAGAGGAAGGGAATGTCAAATAGCAATATGTTTGCATATAATTATGTTACTGTCTTGCAGAACATCCTTATGCATGCAGTGTTAGGCACAGTTAATCAAATAAATCTGCATATCTAATTCCCTCTGTACTTCGAGGTCTGCTTTAGTGTGTTAGTTCTTGAGGCAAGAGGACAAGAGAAGAACAGAGGCTGGAATATAGCTTTGCCTGTGTGCGTACACAGCACCATCAGCAGGTACTTTGCTGTGCAGTTAGATCAGCATTATTCTTCCCAGCGAAATTCGTTTACAAACAATTGGCTGGTGAAAAGGAGACGAGGCTTAGACAGAGAAAAAAATCACATGCCTTTGTTCTTCAGCATGTGATGCTTGTGAATTTACAGGTGGTAGAAAGGCTTAAGGACTTACTTTAGCTCTTTCTGGTCTGGCTGTATGGTCCTTAAACATAAACAACCAGGACATTTTGTTGGTTTTTAACAAGCAAGTCATGATTGACTTTGTAAGCTCCTTTCAAGCACAGGATGCCATCACCAAAAGGCAGAGAAGGGCCTATTCCAAAACCGGGTGGCTGCTGGTGCCAGCACATCACCGGTGCCGGCGAGGAGCCGGGCAGTCCCTGCGTCCCTTCCCTTCCCCTCTGTCAAGCCGGGGCAGCAGCTCTGCCCACCCAGCACCCTCCTCTCCGGCCTCCAGCGCTTTCTGCTGTCAGCAGCCGGGCAGCGGAGCGTGGGTTCCAGTAAACGGCAGAGATGTTCTGCTAGGGTGTTTTCTGATAAAGATAGGTCCAAAGCCCTGGATTTGAGCACCCCAAATGATTTCAACTCTTTAATAACATGAGTAAAAACCCAGAGCTGAGGGAGAACACAATTCTAAAGGTAAGCTGCATTTCTGAAATGATCTAGTGCGGAAAAGCAGATCCACTTCTTTGGAAGAATCACTTAACCCAGATCATTTCAGTGACTGGGTTTTTACAGCATGGCCTCACAGAGAGTGCCCAGCTCACCCAGATTGTGAAATGGGTGCAGTGTGAAACGCTAAGCCACGGAAGGACATCCTCAGCAGCCAAGAAAAAGATACGGCTGGGCGCTTACCTCTCCTGGCTCTCCATCATGTATCCAATGCTATGGCCCTCTTCCCAAACACCTTACGCGACCACAGGGTTTATAAGCATGGGCAGGGGGGTGGGGGTGGTTATGCATGCGTGTCAGTAAATCAGAGTACTGACGCCCCCAGATTAGACAGTAGAGGCATTTGAGGTGCAAAGATAAAGCTGCAGCCCTTGTTGCAGTCGAACAGGGAGTACTGGCTATGCAGCCAACGTATGTAGATCAGGTTCCCCCCCCCCCCAGGTGAGGCTTCTCTAGGTTTCCTGTAGAACTTACGGCTTAACACACTAAAAATCGTCATTTTATTTCTCGGTGACAGGGATTACCGCACTCTTTATTCCCTGTCTCCGCCAGGTCGGCGCAGCACCGGGCCGGGGGCGGGGGGGGGGGGGGGGCACGGCCCCGGCCCCGGCCCCGGCCCCGGCCCCGGCCCCGGCCCCGGCCCCGGCCCCGGCCCCGGCCCCGGCCCCGGCCCCGGCCCCGGCCCCGGCCCCTCCCGCCGCGGAGCGCGGGCGCTTGGCAGCTCCGCGCCTGCCCCCTGCTGGCGGCGCCGCGGCACCGCCCGCCCCCGCCCTCCCCGTTTTGGGATGAGAGGGAGGAAAACGGGAAGCAGCTGCAGGGCGTGCGGAACCCGGTCCGGAGAGATCAAAAAAGTTCAGCGTGATCGAAGAACAGACGTATATGATAGTGACTGCGGTTAGGTCCGCGCTTGGCTCTGTAACAGGGAAAGATGACAGCAACAGAGGCAGAGAGAGGGGCTCCTCGTCCTTCATTTACCCTAGCGATGATCGAAGCTGGGAACTTGGGTCGGCGATAACATCCAAGGGCACTAGAGAAATAAGGATTTAAGAGTCAAACCCAGGAATGCTTGGGGTGCTGGTCGTCATCATTAATAGTACTTACAAAGCAACCTCCAAATTTCACAGTTTTTCACCACAAAAGCATAGAAAACTGTCTCAGAAACTTAAGCCCATTTCTCAATCAACTGTAAAGTTTATGAAAAGTGCCTTTTTCATAAATTACTTTTATGAAAATGACTATTCCATTTTTAAGAACTGTTTGAGAATGTGATAATTTTGCTTGCTCTTCAGTCAGCTTCAAATATTTAGCATGGGTCCTTTGCACAGGGTGCAGCCCTTCAGGAACAGACTGCTCCAGCTGGGTCCCCCGCGGGGTCACAAGCCCTGCCAGCAAACCTGCTCCAGCCTGGGCTCCTCTCTCCATGGGTCCACAGGTCCTGCCAGGAGCCTGCTCCAGCACGGGCTTCCCACAGGGTCACAGCCTCCTTTGGGCATCCCTCTGCTCTGGCGTGAGGTCCTCCATGGGCTGCAGGTGGAGATCTGCTCCACCGTTAACCTCCATGGGCTGCAGGGGGACAGCCTGCCTCACCATGGTCTTCCTCACAGGCTGCAGGGGAATCTCTGCTCCGGTGCCTGGAGCACCTCCTCCCCCTCCTTCTTCACTGACCTGGGTGTCTGCAGGGCTGTTCCTCTCACATATTCTCATTCCTCTCCTCTGGCTGCGATTGCACAGGTTTTTTTCCCCCTTGTTAAATACATTATCCCAGAGGTGCTGCCACCATTACTGGTGGGCTCGGCCTTGGTCAGTGGTAGGTCTGTGTTGGAGCCGGCTGGCATTGGCTCTATCGGACATAAGAGAACCTTCTAGGAGCTTCTGACAGAAGCCACCCCTGTAGCCCCCCTGCTACCAAAACCTTGCCATGCAAACACAATGCAATACTTTTAACCTGAAATTTCAAGGGGAGCACAGCAGCTTTTCTTTGTTCTGTCTTCATACAGATAACTCTGCAAAAGGGAGCCTTCATCTTTAGCTGGTCTCCTTTAGAGCTGACATAAATACAAATTACAAGAATAATACTGGCTGTGATAAGGGATGGGTCCTCAGCTGAAGATCTGAAGAAGGCTATGGAAACCGCCACAGAAGGAAAGAAAGAAAAAGATGTGAATGAAAATGAAAATCTTGTTCAGAGAGAGTACATGACTTGCCTAAGATCAGAAAGTGAATGTCAAAAGGTAGGAAAGGAAACCTTGCACTGAAATGACTGAGGAGCTGGGTGAAAAACCACAAAGGAAGACTGTGATGTTCTGCTACAGCCAGCGAATTGGTGTTACCAGCAGCCGCTTGCCCATGCAAGCCCATGGCATCAGCTTTCAGGCACTCACTCCAGAAAAATCAGACCCTGCGTTCTCACGCTTTATCACTTTCTTCCATAGCCACTAGCTGACGCTGCAAGTAAAGCTCTCCTTTAGCAATCAGCCAAAACGAACTGCAGACTGGGAGGCACGAAGATGTCTTCTTTTTTTTTTTCTCTCCCAGTTATTTGTTCCTCTCCTTTGAAGAGTTTATGATCTAGAGATGCGCACTGCTCCTGAAATCTGGATTTTTCTAAATTTTCACGCATCCTAAGGGAATGCTGTTCTGTGGCACAGTGGTTAAACAGGACTTGCCTAGATTTTCTACTTGAGTATCTTTTCCTAAAGTATCCACCACTTAATATTGTACTTACAGAGTTAACAAGCATTTTCCAAAATTCTTAAACAAAGCTACTTTCATCCATGAAAACATTTTGGCCATCATTCACCAGAGATCAATCATTTCCATCTCTGAAGTACTGAGAAAGATGGACAAATCTGCCATCATTTTTAGGATGATCACTTTTTCTCCCTGATCAATAATACTTCCTTTGTCACAAGAGCTTAAGTATGAGATGTATTTGCCTCACCTTTCCAACTGTAGGATAAATCTTTTAAATTTTACCTTTCTTTCTAAAGCAGACCTGGAAAAATTTCAATTTTCTACATAAATTATGTCAGATAGGCCTAATTGTTCATTGATTGCATGTGTTGTTTTGTGTGTTGCCTTGTTCTGTTAGTACTGTTGGGGGCTTAATAGAAGAGTTATGCCTATTGATATCAGAAAGAAAAGTCATCTTTGTGGAAAAAAATTTCCCTGAGCGCGGATTTTTTAAAGGGTTATGCAAAACTGCCGATTCTTTCCCTGGGAGATCTCATCTTCCTCTTACTGAGAGTTGAGAAAAACCCAAGAAATGTTTGCCACCTGGAACACACATGCGATATAGAAATAATGAGCATATTTGCATTTGGACACAAACTTCTTCATTTTCAGCTCTGCCGGTCAGCAAGAGGACCCCCATCCTATAAAAATGAACTTTTTCACGCTGTGAATGATTGCGCTGTTGTAAGTCAGGCAATTTACAGTGCAGAATAGCAACCATTAGTTTAATTTTTTTTTTTCACCTTCAGCCTAAATATTGTAAAACACACCACCTCTGCTGCTGAATATTTTTTTCTATAGCTATCAGTTTCTAAACCGATTGTCAAAATAATTTCAATTATTTAGAAAATGTAAAATCTCTGATATGGATAAAAATATATAAAAATCCTTATTTTCAGTTCCTTACAGTATCCCAATAATAAATGCATATTAGCCCATTCCCATGTCTTCTAGTCATCTTCGTTACATTAACTCTCATGTTCCACAGCTCCAACAGAAATGACAGTTTGTGCATGAAAACAGTTAATAATTTTTTTCCTGTATCATTATAACCTGTAATTTGTGGCTCCAGAAATCCAAATAAAATATTGGCATAAGTGTGCTACTAACCCTATGATATTGACATAACTGTGGTGCAGATATTATTTCTACAAATATGAGCCTAGAATTACGGATTAATCAAGCCAAAAAATGTGTATATAAATGCTCTCGAAGTCACCTCAACCACGGTCCCATAACCCTGGATTGTTTTATCTGCAGTCAAAATACAGTTAAAACAAGGCTATTACAAATGACATGGTTTAGTGTTGGTGAGATCTGGGGAAGAGGATGGATGTATAAATGGTAGCAATCTAAGTAGAAAGGGAGGGACAGAGGGAAGCGAGAAGGAGGAAAGTAAGGAGACAACTGGGGGATGGGATAGAAAGTTTTCTTCTCAAATGAAAAGCTAGTCTGAGGAACTCTGCTGTCTTGAAGATTTCACCTTCATCTGTCCTTCTCATCTCTCTGCCTTCCTACTGTTTGTCCTCACCTGCTGTTGCCTGTTTGCGCTTGGTCTTTGTGGTTGACATCCCAGGCAAGATTATTTTAGTTTTCTGAGGTATTTGTACCTTACCTAACAAATAAGTGTTCAAATCGAAGACTTTTTCTGCTAGGTATATAAATATTAGTGTCTGTAAGCCCAGTCTCAGAGATCTCAGTGCTCCAGACAATATGCTGGTACTAAGCCCAAAGGCTGTCCCTCGATGCAGTATGAAACAAGAGATGGGTAGGTGGAGACATGGGAGTCTGTGCAGACCGTCGTGGTCCACCTTTGCAGTCCCTCAGTGGGCTGATCAGCAAAGGCCTTTCAGTTCTGTTGAGATGAAAAAGGAATGAACAAATGGCTGACTGTAGGCTGCCAAAATATTCCTGTCAGTGCCAGCTATTTCATTCCTTTCCTCCTATTCCCCTCCACCGAGGCATTTGGCCATAAGAAAGAGATTAGGCACTATTGTTGCAGTATATTGTTAAAAGGGTGCAATGTAAAACAGTGAAAACCACAACGAATTGTGTCTGCCCCAAAGAAAGGAGAAAAAAGAAGAGGCTGGGGCGGTGGGGAGAAGCAATTGGTTTCTCTAAGCTGTCTTTATTAGAATTTTATACTCCTCTGTCCCTCCCCTCGTGGTAGAAAGCCATGGTCCATCTGTATGCTGGCTTTATTCATTCTAATTACCACACCCTGGGATATCTCTTCTTGCAAGAACCTAAACAGGACCTTTGGGGAAATAAGAAAGGGAAATAAGAAACTCTGGAGGAAGCTGGCATTTAGGAAATCCCTGCGTTCGCTTCTTAAGTTCACAAGAGTATGAAATTTGTTTAACGCTTTCTCAGACATTTGCTCTGTCTTTCAATTAATTCTGGTTTCAAACAAACAGCATAAGGAAAACCAGAGCACAGCTGCCAGGGTGACTGTCCCAAGGCGGCTAGGAAGAGCTGTGTACAATTCTCGCAGCTTTGTTTCATATAAACATTGCAGCTACTTCATTCCTTCTGCTTCGTACAAACTGTGGCAATGTCAAAAGTATATTTCTTTAGCTCTGGATTAGCTAATTTTTGACAGGAAAAGATGAAAAAGCACCAATCTTAGATTTTTTTTTTCTCAATACCTGGCTCATTTTTAAAATGTTTACTTTCAGGTAGTCAATACTTTTCCTCATACATGTGTGATGTATATAACACGCGTACTATCGAAGGGCAACAAACACCGTAGGGTAATACTAAAAGTATTTAATGAAGAAGTTAAATCACATCCTGAGTTAGAAAAGATGTGATCTTAAAAACTGATTCAGTACAAAGTTTGACGAATTAAGGAAAAGATGATGAAATTATTATTAAAACCTAACCTGTTCTTTTTGGTCTTTGATACTGCAAATGTTCCAGTTAAAACAAGGATGTTTTCAAAACACCACAGAACCTGTCACATCTCCATTCTGCAAAAAGCCCAAGTGAAATAGAAGCAAAAGTGTCAATGACTTTTGGTAGAGTATTTGATCTTTGTGGGATCCTTTGACTCAATTCTCAGTCAAGGATCTCATTATTTAAGTGAAAAATGCACTTGTTTAGCTTTTTACCTAGGAGTAGCAATTATTTGCTCAGCAGTAAGTTTCTTTCTGAGAAGATACAATCTCATTCTTCTCCATCGTTAGATTCCACCGCTTGCTTTCTGCCATCTGCATTATTTTTATCCTAATCTAAATAGTTAAAGAGTAAAGAGCAAAAGTACAGCGATAAGCATCTACTAGCTGCTTACTGCATTGCTAATGCTTTTATCGAATGTAGCAGATTCTTAAATATTTAATATAACTTACTATTCCCTTTAACCATTCCATTCTCTGTGAAGGATCTCTTGAAATATGAATTATGCCTATGTAATGTTTTGCATACCCTAGTGACTGCCTCATTTCAATCATATTACATATTCAGCTTCTATGCAAAAAGGAGAGAAAATGCTTAGTGGATGTTATTTTGTTCCTAATTGAAGTTCTCAGGTTTCCACAGTCGCTCCAAAATCCCTGCTAAGCATTAAGATCAAGAACTGGAATGGGTTATAGAAAGCAAACTCATCATGACAATCTCTGCGGTGAACCAGCATGATCAATTTAAACCCATGAAAATTCAACACCAGCCGTTAGTTCAGCCTTTACAACTGTTTTGAAAACAAAATTTTGCAAAGGATTCATTTTCAAAAGCAATTTCTCCTGCACCATCCTGTACAAAACGACCAACTGCTCACAGGTGCACCAGTTTCATTTGCTTATGTGAATGGTAGTCCTAGGTTCAGATGGGTGCACAGAAAGAATTAATTATAGAAGTTACATCTGGAAAAAGCACTGAAGGCACCTCAGCAACACTTTTCAGTAGCTGAGTTCAGAAGCAGGAGCAGGGAAGGGTGCTGCTGTCACTTTGAGGGGCCCCTTCAGCTGAACTATGACAGCTGTAGGCCAGCTGAGGCTCTGCCTCATTAAAGGATTGCATCAGACCAAGTACACATATTGAACTGCTATACATGTCGGCTGCATCTGTGTGATGAACTCCATTTGTCATGCGTCTTAAATGGATCATCTCCTTCCTGCTTGGTCTTCCGCCTGCGCAAGGACTATGTCTGACTCTGGACACCTTTGAACAGAGGCTGAGATAAACACATTTTCGAAAGGACTGAATTACTTCCAATTCCTTCCTCATTTCCAGGTGCTAGTGTTGGAGGATTTTTTTGTGAGTTGAACATTCAATGTGCATGGAAATGAATTTGGGAGCAATTCTTCCCAATTACAAAAAAGAGCTGTTTTCTTGCCAGGGTATGTGTGATATATAATGTTCTTAATGAGAGATTCTACATATATAGCGAGCCCTATCCCTGTCTAGATGATACATTACATCTTACAAGTGCGATATTTGTGTAGCGTTTCAGGTAATATGGCAACATGAACCTTCCTTTAAAAACAAAATTTTCTAATTTGCATGGTTATAGAGAAGAACTTGCCAATATGAATCTTGAAAAGCTCAGGACTATGACCTTAAGTAGAAAACTGTTTGACTCTATTGTATTTTGTTCGCTCATGACCTTTATGAGGTCTCCTGTGCTTTCAATCCTTTGAGTTGGCAATATGTAGCAATTCCTACTAATTATTTTTCTTTCCTATTTGGGTGTGAACAGTTGAATTTGAGGTGTTATTACGGTCTATCTTTATTTATGAACTGATACCTACTGCCGGCATTGTTCTTGTTTGGAAATGTCTCCATAGTATGGAAGAAATACCGTTTTCTCAGTTTTATGCCAGAGAAAGATTGATATATGGAATAAGTGGTAACACTTCTATCAAAATATTAGTATATTTGCCCCCTCCCTAAAAAAGCCCACACAATCCCATCCCTTTTCCCCAAAAGTCTGTTTTCTGTTTATAGCAGAATGATTGAATAGCAGAGAAAAAAGAAAAAATCCTCAAGAAAAAAACTGTATTTTCTATGGCAAAAGAAATCTTTATGAATGTATGTTTTCACATTCTTCCTTCTTTCTCTTTTTAAATGTACATGAAACAAGATACAAACCATTAAATCTTTCCTCACCATTTTCATGCCACCCAATTTTTAAATCTTCCCAATATCTTTTAGTATTATAGATTAGCAGTGCTGTTTACTGTCCCCAGACAAGATAACACACAAACTTCACAGTGCCTTGGTGAAGACAAACAGCTTTTTCACCCTTAAATTCCTTAGCAATGTTTATTTAACCTACAGGCAGGAGTGGGATTAGTGAACTCACTGGTTGACTCCTTGGACCAGACTTCAGAAGGTTCCTTTCAGGAACATAAAAGGAATAGGAAAGTTGCAGTAGTAAATATTCCCAAGGCTATGGGGAATCATAAAGCAAACAGCTTGCCGTAGTTAAACAAGGAGAAAAAATTATAAAATGGTTGACTAGGTCATTACATAAATGATGGCTTATAGTGAAACAATTTATTATTTTCTTTAAATAAAAACTACTAACCTCTCAGTGGCTATAAAATATCTCATGAGACGTCTTACTTAAGTGAAAATTTTATGGTAGAAAATATGAAAAACAAATTTATAAGCCTGTATCACATTCAAGCTATAGATTTTTTAAACAAAAGCAGTTTAACAAATTATAGACAGCCACGTTTTATTGACAGACAGTGAAGGAAAAGTCTTGAAGAGAGGTGCAGATTTATCTGGCTAGCATCTGAGATGTGAGTAAAAATGAAGAATGAGAGGAAGTACAGAAGTCCACTATAAAATTGGTCGTGCTTCCTATTTTATACCGCTGTGGATCATGTACTGTCATTTATACTTTATGTTTACTGTAGGTTTCATGTTAGCATTAAATACCTCAGCTTACCTCTGGACAAGTAAGAATGATAAACTTAAATTTGTTCAGTGGGAAAATGTAATCACCGTGTAAAAGTTCTAAAAAAAAGAGTTACTGCAATCAGAGAGCACTGTGGGTTTTTTTAATGAGAAAAGGCTGGTTTTCACTATAACTTCCACAGAAAACACATCCTTTTTTAATCAATCATAAGAAGAAATACTTCATAGGGCCTTAAAAAACAGATTTCTTTGGTCTTGCAACACTCCAGACCTAGGTATGCAGGCTAGCCTCTACTTCCCAAAACCTGCTACGTGCTACACTTTGGATCTGCATTAAATAACTTATTAGCATCCTGCCATGCAAACTTCTTGCAGGTAACCCACCTCCACTGCCTTCCTCTTCTGCTGCAGCCTTCACTGTGCAGGCATCCGTGCTGCTTTCGCTTCCCCGTGTGTGCTGTGCTTGCAGGCAGGCAGGAACAGGTACTAGGGAAGTGGAAAGCCCCATAGTAATTGCCCCTATCTCCTATTAGCAAGAAAAAGAGTGTTACAAGACTGGTGTAAGACTGCCTAATGTGGTAGTATCCCCCAATTAGCCCCATCTAACAGCAGGGAGAAGATACTTGTGTAATTTTGGCCTGATCAGAAATCTCTCCCAAGAACTTTCGTAAATATTATTTATTATTATAATCCAAATAATCTGATATGCATTTCATTATATATCTGGGATATCTTGTATCTCTCATTAAGCATCAACTCATGGCACATGAAAGCCCAAATTAAGCAAGGAATAGAAAGAAAAGAGAACAATAACAACAACAACAACAGAAAGACAAAGACTTCAGTAGGCATTCAAATTATTTCACAGGACCTGCTGTTTTTATTGAATCTTAGCAAATATAAATTTTCATTCTCTGATAGCTCATATTTCAATTGGATAAGATGGTACTTCTGCCTGTATTGCCTTATGTTATTTTCTCAGTTGCTTCTGGGTTGTTTTCTGTGAGGAAAATACAGAAAATGTAACAAGCAGTGCAGTGTTAAATACTGGCTGCCATTTGGAGGGTGCAGTATTTCATTCCTGATATTAAAATAAGTCAAAAAGCAAGAATAAAACTGAGAATATTTCCGTTTTCTGATCAAAATAGTTGCTACTTTTAGGGAAGCAAACACCTCCTCGGTTTTCATTTTTACCAATTCTATCCAATGTTATTCTCTCCATGTATTTCTTTTTCAGTTTTCTTTTTTTTAGAAAGGCTGTTGTGATTACTTTCCATATTCTATATATTCATGATGAAAATAATTTGTGTTTTCTCATCCTAAGTTTACACCAAGATAAAATAAATAGGAATATATACACAAGAGAAAAGCAAACAAAGTTTTTGTCAGTGCACAAAATGATTTCTAGAAGTTTGGCAGACTATATTTATGGGGTTCGGAAACCAGTAAGAAGAAAATACTCAGAAGATTTTAATTGGAAAAGTTTTGTCTATGTCTCTTGTTGCCCTGTGGAATTTATTTTTCCCAGAGTTTTCTTCTTGCCATCATTTCAAATTAAGATACATCTTAACATGTGCATTGATGTAAAAGGGAGATGGTTATTCCTCAGTTCTTCTGAGGTGGCTGGGGATCCCTTCTAGCTGCTTTATGGTAGGGACATGTCATTTGCTGTTGTCCTTAGTTCCAGTTCACTCAAAATACATCTGTCTTGTAAATTGGCTTGAGGTAAAATCTGCATCCTGCTGAAGTCAATGGAAGTTTTAATATTGACCACAGTTGCATCCTGAGATCTCAGAAGGACACAGCAGATCACATGCTGCAAGTTTCTTCTTCACTACAATGAAAGAAATTATGCTGCAGTACATATGAAGGCTCTCAGTACTTTCTTGGACCACCTGCCACCTTCCTGTGCCTTTTGTATCCTTCTGACTTACTCTTTCCTCCTACCTCCTGCTCCTTTTCAGGGACATTTTGAAGGGTGCTGTCAGCATACTACCACATTTGCAACGGCAAGTGCACATCAATGATTTTTAGGACAGATTTCATTCTAAATCAATATAAAAATAACATATGACTAAACAGAGTGAGCACGTGAAATGTATCTGTGCTTCACAGCATGGCTGCTTCAGTATCTATTTGGAGCTATGCTTCCTCTAGCCTGTAAACAGAAGTCATCTTGTACATTGTAGTGTCAGGAAGAGGGCAAGAAATACAATCCCATTTTTTTGTGGGCTACAAAGTTCACAACAGTAAGGAATGAGTGTTTTATCTACATTCACTGTGGACTGTACTCTTAGTCATATACATTGTATATCGTCCCAAGATGACATGTGTTTCAGAAGAGGGTACGTGGATGAGGCTTTTGTCATGCCTCTGCACTTCTTGATGAAGTCAGGAAGCTTTCCAAAGCCAAAGTTTATTCTTCCATTGTTAGCAATTTTCATGTATGTATGCACATGTATTTCCCTCATATCCCTTATCTTCAAACGTGACTGGAGCAAAGCATCACCATGCCTCATTCCCTGTTTTTTGTCCTACTGAAGAAAGAATGCCCCCATGCTGTGAGCAATGACGCATGGCTATTTATTGCCATTTTACACCAAGCTTGAAGGTCTGCACATTTTCTCCTGAAGATGGAAAGGAGATCAATAGATTGTATCTGTCTAAGGAGCTCTCACTTTTGTCTGCTTATGGTTGGCAAGTTTAGCTGCAGTCCCTAAGGACAACCGACCCAGGTTTTTCCCAGCCTAATTAGTAGACTATATCTACTCCTCTTTGACCCATTAATGATGATCAAATGAAGGTAAGTAAGTCTGACTTTTGCAGTGGGGAGAAGTCAAACCATGTGATGAAAGCAATCATAGGAGGGTTGGAGTAAAGGTATGCTAGCCTAATTAGACCCAGGTTTCCTGATGGAGGATCTGGCAAGCACATGTGACCTCACGTCTTGACCTATGGTCTAGAATATGCACAAGCAGGTTGGGATGGACAGACGAAGTCCTGGGACAGTGTCTGTGCTTGCAGGAGGTATTCACAGGGACACAGATTCCACCAGAGTCTCTCCTGAATGATATTTTCATTCCGGTGCCAGGAGTTAGTCTTCCAGAGTGAAACTAGAACTGAGATTTTGTTGTCATTACTAATGACAAGAATATTAACGTTGGCTACCTAAACACGTAATAATAGCAAGGGTGAGTGTAATCTTCCTATATGCCTTCCCTTTTAAATTTCAATAGGACATGGTATTCTGCCTTTTCACTAGATGGACTGTAGTACTATGTGCTGAAAGCACGCCATATTCCATCTGAGAATGGCTGTATTTAGCTCTACTGAATATGTAAAGATTTTTATCTGTTCCTTATGAATTGCATTAAGATGCTGGGACATCCTATTGTTTACTGTTTGTGAATTGTTGATACTGTTGAGATCCTGCAAGGAACGACAATACAGGTAAGTGTTAATTTACAACATTTGAACATATTTTGCTAAACTTAGAGAAGAAAAACTGCATCAGGTTTGTTTGTCAATTGTCTGTTTTCTTTACTATTTATTTTTTCTACATTTCAGAAGAGTATTGTAATTGAATTTTACATGTGAACTCACATTTTCTCTGGAAATGTCAAATTAAAAAAAAAAAACAGGAGAAAGTATCTAGAATCTTTTTGGAGTCAACTTTTTGTTTGTTTTCTAACAGCTCTTATAAGAAGAGCTATATTAACAGATTGTTTGGCTAGATTGCTTGTGCTGACTATATGTCACATCAGTCGTGCCGCTGTGACTCAAATCTCTGACCCCTAACCGACACATACAGTTCCTCTAGTATTCTTTTTTCTTCTCTGTGTTCCTAGATAATTTTGTTCGTATGAAGCAAATTATTTAAATTGTAAACAGTGAGATTTCTGAAGCAACAAGTGGCTTTGCATTTATTACAACTAGGACAAATTTCTAGGAAAAAGGAAGGACTTGGCTAAAAAAGGGTGGGTTCATAGATTCCAGTGAAGGCTATTAATTGTTTTCTCAGGCTGTTGGTGCCGTCTTCTTCCTACCTCTTCCTTGCCCTCTGTAAAAACCTTGTGGGTACTAGTGGCGAAAGCTGATGGAGAATCTGGGGAGATGCTGAGGCAGTAGCCTCATCTGAATGCCATGAGGCTTGTGTCAGTCACAAGGCTGCAACAAACTAAACTGGCAGTTTTAATGACCTTATTTTAGAAAGCTGTAGACTGTTCTCTTCTAGGAAGGAGACCCATATTGCCGATTGTTTGATGGAAAGGAACAACTATACCGTGTTGCCTGTAGGAGCATTACTGAACTGGCATTGGTCGCTTGCTTGTCAGGGAAGAGTAGCGAAGAGGTCTGTGCTGCACACGGTATGCTAATGGAGGAGCAAATCTCTCCAAAATCTTACTTTTCAGTTATGTACACAGGCAGAAATACAAATATTATAATCCATGAAATATATATTCAGTTTAACCTGATCACTTATTGCAATCCATGAAATATACGTTCAGTTGAATCTAACCACTGGAAAGCAATGAAGAGAAAATGAAGAATGAAGATACAAGGATCAAATATACTGAAGAACTACAGAGCTGTGAATGCCTGCCATGACTGTGGCATAGGCGACTACCCATAACTGTCACTATAGATCAAACATATAGATGCAGTTCCCATTTCAGCCTTCCATCATACCAGGAAGCAGTGCCCAGAGACGAAGTCAGAGCAAAATTCTTTCTGACTCGTAACACTGCCTAGAGCACTGGACCAGGGTACTGGACATGTCCATAATGTTCCCAGCTCTGCTGCTGATGTGTTGGAGCCTGGCAAGTTCCCTATTTCTAACCCAAGGAGTTACATTTGTTTCAAGTGTAAAATGCTCTGAAATCTGCTGATGAAGAATCTAAGAGTGATGTGTTGCAATTCCGAGTTACAACAGTACAAAAAAAAAAGTATTGTAAAATGCTCTGTTCACACTTCTTTTGAATATCCACAAAAATGGAAGATTTAAAGTCTATAAACTTCTTATTAAGAAGTATTACTAGTTTTGATTTTTTTTAAACAAAAATCACACAGAATTTATTTTTCCCAGAGCCCAGCTAAGCCTTGCCTATGTAAGCTCTGTGCACACTTCTTTTCCCCCAGCTTGCAGCTACAGCTGGAACAGTTTCCGCAAGACAAAAGAGGAGGTCAGAAATTGCAGTGCTTCACATATTAACAGCGACACTAGCTTGGCTCTGTTGCTCACATCCCTTATTTTCTCCTCCTCCTTTTAATTATTTCTCTAGTGTGGAAACACCTCTTCATCTTTGCTGAATGCTCATGCTGTTTGTGGCTCAGAGGCCAGTTTCCTCTTTGAAGCACAGATCAGTGCTGTGGAGACAGGTATTTCTTAGGAAATGTTAAAAAAAGTGGACACGTCTGTCTCTCTCAGATGGGGCAGTAATGATCTGCAGCACAGACAGTTTTTCCTTTTCGCAGAAACTTCAGCTGAATATTTCTGCTTTCTCCTTAGAGCTACTGCCCCACACCCCTTCTCTGTCTCCATGGCTTCTCTCCAGTGTGACCACTTTTCTCTCTGCTCCAGTGCCAGTCCAGTGCTGCTCCTCAAGGACGTGGCTACACAGCGCGTGCAGTACCTTGCAGATACTGGAGACAACTTCACACTGACCGGCGTGCCAGAGAGGACATGACTTAGCTCCTGCTTCCTAGAAAATACTACCAAAAAGCTGTCCGTTTGTCTGTCTTGCAATACTGTACTGGTTGGCCATTACGTGAGCTAGGATATGTCATTGCTTTGTCCACAAGTGAGCACTGTAGTAGTCATGGACACTCCAACTCCTGGTTCCCAGACATCTGAGAAGAAAAGTTGAGTAATGACGAAATCAGTTGGACAGTTTTCAGTGGAAAAGACCATTTCTGCTTTGTGTAAGGGTCAGCTGGAGACACAGTTGGCCTCCATTTCCCCCACTTGGCTTTGTCTCCAGGATCTTGAATCACAATTTCCTTCTCAAGATAAAGTCTTCAACTCTAGAAATGCTCCCGTGTGTCAAGAGTTATCAGTGGTCTGTCTTTCACAGCTCTTTTTTGATGACTTTTGTCTTGTTCAATTTGCTTCAATCTTACTCAATTTGTTTCAAACAGTTCAAATATTCTTGAAAGACAAATAGGCATTTTGACCTAGTGGCATGCCATCCTGGACATGAACTCATGAAAATCTGCATTATAAATGATTCATTCCAGCTCCTGCTATGAAAATGGCATAGAACTGGCTTATTTGAGGGCATCAGATAAAACTTACCTTACGCCTGTGCAACTGCCTTATTTCTGTTCTGCATGCAGGTACTGTTAAGGAAGTGGTAATGCCCTTAAGTGGAGCATTGTCAGTTCAAGAGGATGCATCAAAGGCATTTGGTGGGAGACGGCTTTTATAAAATCCCTGTGGTAATTTACAACAGCCTTTCCTTTCCTCAAATCGTGTCTTTGGACATACGAGTCAGACCTTAGGTGTACAACCTTTTTACAGACACCCCTTTGCTGTTTTGACTGGCTCTTTTGACAGCAGTGATCTAGATGTATAAGCTGTTCTTTTATGTGAGAGATGTCCCCCATCTCACTGGACTCTCCTTCTTTAGCTTCTGATGAAATAGTCTTCCCACCAGTTCATTGCTATTACTAGGGATTGCGTTTATTTTAACTAATTATATCAGAGCATCTTGACCTAGGGGTTGCTTCAGTCGTCACACACATCTAAGAGACTGTGGAGAAAAGTTCTCAGATAATTTACAAATTCCAGTGGTCCCTAACTGATTTAGTATCATTAGGCACAGAAAGTTGTTCTGCAGTTTTTAAGTTTTGTGGGGCTAAAAGGTAACCTGTAAAAGTGAGCCAGAACAGCTTTGTTATACATTTGATCACAATTTTACCTCTTCTTTCTTCAGTTTTTGGTTAGTTCCCCAGGCTCTTCTGTGGGAGAAGTGGTACTATGATCGTGACCTTCTGTGGCTTCTGCTCCCTTCTTTCCCATGTTTTTATACAAGAATGTGATAAATGATGATGCTGATCCCTGTGAGACCTATTAACATATGTTCCTGGCAGCTCTGATATAGTCTTCTGCTGGCAATTTGATCTCTAAACAGCACTCCCAACCATTTGTATCTACTAAGCAGTGTCCAAATTTGATAATATAACTGTATTTTTTCTCCATTAACTCTCTTTGGCACAAACCCCTGACAATACTCTGGGTTGGGCCAAGTTACGTAGTACTCCTTTGATGTTTAGGAAGAAGCTCTTTTTAAGCCACAGAGTTGCTTGATCTTTGCAAAGGTGAAGCTGCCTGACTTCTCAGTATCTAATATGCTGTTAACATGGGCCATAGCACTTCAGGAAAGATTTCTAATTATTCCATTGGCTTTATTATGCGCATTACTTACTTCTTTGCATGTAATTGTTATTTTCAGCAGCAGCTGTTTTACCCTCTGAATCATTTTATCCCCGCTGAAATGTATTTGCAAACTGTCTTTATGCAAAAACATCCTGATAATCTTTTAGCAGCTCTTGCAAGGATGTGACAGTGCATTGTCTGTTGTGTGCACGTGTTTTGGTTTCCCTTGTGCATCCGTTCTATGACTCATTTGTGCCAGTTTTAGTGCCACCAAGTTAAAAAATTCACTGATTTCAGCTGTCATCACTAACTTCCATGTTGTAAGCACTGAGTGAAATCTCAACCTCTTTTCCAGGCAGCCTGATTACAATTTAAACTGCTGTAGGAATACTGGAAACATGCAGTCTCATCGTTTTAGCTTGGTTTTACTTCGATACACTTAATTTTCTTCTTTTGCACTCTGCTGGGGAAGTTTGTAGCTTGTTGTGAGTACACTTGGGCTTTCAGTGTCCTGCTTGTGTGCATGCTGCTTCGTTGTTTCAGCTGGTGTGTATCCTCCATGCATCATCAGAATTGCCTGAAGGAACAAACACCTGTGCCATCTCTGCTATTTTCAACTATTTTTGGACAATTCCTTTCAAGTTTTTCTCTCTAAGCACTGTTCAGCTATGCGCTTTGGTGGAGGGGTATGGGGTGGGAAAGTCCTACTGCCTTTTTTCTAATGTGGTACAAGTGTTTTACAGTTAAGGCCAGCTGCAGAAACCATCTATTTTTAATGTTCAACACATCCAAGTGTTCTCTCAGTCCCTTGCTATCTTAGTGTGGTTTGGCAAGCACTTAAAGTTTGGAAAATAGTATTGTTTAAAGGTATAATTTGCTAAAATGTAGTTTGAAATATAAGTGATAAAATATTCCTTGAACTTAAGAAACTTTTGATGTGAAACTGATCCTTTGAAGACAATTTTAGGGAAGTGAAAACAGGAAGTTACAATCATGGATTATTTTACAATATTAACTGTGATGTGTTGTTTGCTAATAGCAAGAGTAATAAATCATATTTATTTACAAAAGCTTGGTGCCTTTCCAGATCTCATGAACTGTGGGGCCCTGTGATTTGCTTGTTTTTAGTGTAGTTGTTTAGATTTGGCTTTCAATTCCATTACAATGAATACCTTCATGTAAGCAGAGGAACAGAGAGCTTTATTCTCAGCTTGTAGTGGGAAGAAAATTTGACAGAAGTCAAAGTCTGCTATACTTAGGCATCGTGGCATCGAGAAAACTATTCTGGGTGCAAGCTCCTATTTGCTGGGTTACACTGCTCATAACCTTCCAGCCTGTCGTGTTCAAACCCACTTATCTTCAGAAGTGAGTTTGCATTTTCTGTTGCCATGCAATACAGGAATGAAGAGGGATTTTCTGATGCGTACTATCCTGAGCCTGCTGAGGTGAATTAATCATTAAAATCATCAGTAGTTCTGGATTTCAGCTAAACAGAAGTTGAGATAGCATGAAAAATTTTCAAAGCACTTCAAGTTTTCAGGTATATGTAAGTCCTAGGGCTGAAGGAATTGCTTCATGGGTGTGATCTACACTCAAGCCATTGTAAAAGTTTGCATATTCGAAGACAGATTTTCTAAGTGGGTTTAATACTTAGAAAGCATTAGTAATCAGTTTGTCACTGATTTTAAAAAGGAACCATTTCAGGCTCTTATTTATGAATATATAATGTAATAAGAAGAAAATATTATGTCAGCTGACCTATAATATTAGACATAACTAGATTTGGAGGTTTGCAGGTATGAGGTTTTTACATTGCTTCAGTGCCTTCTCTTAGTTCTCTGATCCTGGATCCAAGCAGCAGAAGTTAATCAATCAGCAGCAGGCCTGTAGGGAAATGCAGTTCTACCTCCGTTCTTTCAGAATTACTATTGCAGAGGAATTAAAGAGCTACTCAAATGCCCAGTACTGTCAGTGGAAAAACACCCCTTGACAAGACTTCAAATTCCTTTCTTTTCTGAGCAGGGAGTTTTCTTCTTAGATTAAAAATATATTCCTCCTTTACAACATGTAGACCTGCATAAAGCAAGAAGTACAAGAAAATATTATTCTAGTCAGACTCGGCAAAAGAGAGATTTTGCAGGCCTCAGGAGGCTGAGGACTATAATGAACATTTTCAGGATGGCATTTTTGTTTCTCCTAATTTGATTAATGGATGTTTTGGCTGCAAGTACTTGAAATGTGGAAAACAGCATGTAATGAGATACATCTGTCTAGCTTGAGAAAACATAATTTCCCAAAGAACAAGCAGATTTTTTGTGTGATTGTACTTTACTTTTGGGGAGGAGGGTCCTGATGTATCTAGTGGAGGGTGGAGTAGGAATAGGGATGGAAGGACAGACGTGTGTTAGATGGAGCAATCAGCCTCCTTCATCCTGTAAGCCACATGCTAAAACTCTCCATATGGCTAACATCCCCAAGACCTGTACCATGGACCTTAAAAATGTGCAAAAGAAGAATGTCTAGGAGAAATGCATAGGCAGGCAATAGAGACAGCTCACAGCATCCTCTGTGGAATGGGGCAGATGTGCTGCTCAAATCTTTTTTCAATTTTTTTCTTTTTAATTCTTTTTTTTTGTTTTCCTATTTGTATTGTTTTCATCTAAAGGCTGGTAGCTAGTTTCCATCTCAGAACATATTTTTTCCCCCTGTGCAGGCTTTTTCCAGCCATCCTGACTACTCCAGAAAACTGTTATGAAAGATTTTATTCCAGCAATACTAATCTGTCCCTAGTTTTTCCATCTGATCCCTGTCTCCGCAACATGTAGCATGCAACATTTTTCTGTACACAGCAATGGCCATTTCAGCTGGCTGGAGCTGGGAGCAATAAATTGAATCACCAAAGTCTGCTTGGCTTAGCGGCAACATTTTTTGAAAACTTGGACAAGTCAGAATTTGAAATTTGAAGGCCAAAATAAAAATTTGTTGTGATTCAATGCGCAAACCTAAGTAAGTGCTTGCTTTTCAGCGTGCCGAGTACTATGTACACCGACTGAAATAATCTATGAAAATTATACCACTTATTTGGGAGTCTGTATATAAACTTAGGAGCAAATCCTAGAAACTTTTTTTCTTTTATGTGTGTGAAACAAGTTTTGAAATACAAAGGAATAATTCAACCTCCTAAGCCAATCTGTTGCTATGGAAAGACTTACCAAGACAGTATGTTTTCCAGGGCTTAGTCCAGTCCATTTTAAGATCTGAGAATTTTCTTTGGCAGAACATAGCGCTGTCTTGTACATGTCACTAGCCGGAAGTTTTGCCTGATACGATCTCATCATTTCTAAGCAAATTCTCTTTTCCTTACCTTGTTAGTCCTGTTTGCCTAATGGGAAATTAATCTTCACGTTCAGGATTAAATTGTGGCTTCACTTTCATTAGTAGGAATGTTTCTGTTGACTTCAGGGAGCTAGGATTTTACTCTTGATGGTTATGTGCTTCAAATGCTTGTAGGTAATGATCGTATCTATTGGCAAGTCCCTCCTGTCCCTTACAAGACCCCAGGATTCCTTGCCTGTTATTTCCTTAACTTTGGTGTTTTTCCAGTTCTTCCCAATGTAGCATAATTTGCAAATTTTATTTATGTGCTACTCTGCCATTCTTCTGAATTGTAACTGGTGTGGCTGGACAGGGCCGAACTTAACTTTTTCTTACTCCTTGTTTGTTCCAGCTGCTATGCGTGAACAAAAGTTATGAACCATTAACTTTGATACTGACAGTCTTCACAGCATTTTGAATAACTGTTTTTCATAAATTTTGAACTGTGCAAACATCCAAGATCATTTCTGCTTCACGTGGGAGAGTGACATCCTCTGCGTGTCCAACAGCAGGAACTCCCCCAGGGACACCATGCCTTGTACAGAAACCAGCACAGAGACCTCTCTGGTTCAGGCGGTGGGACCCATTGCAATGGGAACCACTAAGCCAAGGAGTCACAGGCTTGCTAAAACACATCTTGGCAGGTGCTTTGGACTGACACTGCTTTTAAACAACAGCAAAGAAAAATGTGTCCCATGTACAAGTTAGCACCTGTACTCAGCCAGTGTTATATGATCTGCCAGTCAAGGAGGTTCTGGCTTCTGGGTTTCAAGCAAACATTGTCAAAAATTTAAACCACAAAAAAATCTTCTTTTATTATGTGGGTCTTATTTTAACATATATTTACAACAAAGTAGTTTGGTTTTTTTTTTCCCTTCTCCTCCTCCCCAGTTCATATTGGATTGCTCAAAGGCTACAAAGCAGCAGACAATAATAGTTTTATTACTTTTTTGCATCCTCTGCAAGGTTAGCTTTATAATGGTACTTTTGATGCTAACAGCAGTACAAAAAGGCCAGGGAATATCATCGCTCTTTATTGACTAGGAGAAACCATGGATCAGTGCTACATCAGGCTCTCCAAATACATTTTTAGATGAATAATTATTAAAGTAGAGGGAAAGGAAGGTCTCAGACCAGTTTACAGCCCTGCACATGAAAGGGTATTGCAGAGTAATAACATGAGTTGGCATTTAGAAACCCTCAGTCCAATAGTCGGAGCTCACCACAAATAACTCATTTGGGAGTATTAAATATTGAGCAGTGCAAATATGAAATTTTAGTGGTAATGAACTGTAAATGGAAGGAAACACCCAAAACTCTGCATCTGGTAGTCAGATGAACAAATGGTGATGAGAGGCTGCATTACTGCCAAAGGTGTTCGGTAGTTTTGACCAAGTGCGATGCAAAGCTCTACTGAGTTGCAGTCATAGTCCTGAAACAAGAGCATGGGGCTTTTTGTTGGAGACTTTACGTCTTTTTCTGTCTCCAGTCTAATGTTCAGTGAAGCTGTTTGCCACCAGGCAACTCATTCACCTCTCCTAAACAATATGGCATTTTTATTATTAGTTCTTTCAAAGCACAGACTTTTTTATTGTGGATTTCCTCTCTCCCATCACTGATGGGACTTCTGAGCACCAATGTAATGGTAAAGAGAATGAAATGGAAAACATCTGCTTGTGTCAGTATATCAGCCTTTTTCGGTGTGTTTAGGGAAAGTCCTTTCTGAAATAACACCAGCTAATGATTCTACTTGGAAAATGTGCGTGCGCTTCTGAGTTGCTGAATTTTGTCCTTTCATTAATTTCCTGGTAGAGTCAACAACCATTTCTTCAGGACTGTGTTTGATGGCTGTTTACTGAGCCTGGAACAACTGTGGTTTTCTCCCTTAGTCTTTGACTAGTTAGTAGGAGGTATCTTGAAACTATCTCAGTTTTCTGATTTCAGCAGTACTGTTTTTAAATGCTCTGATTTAACTAGCTCTGCTAGACTGTAATTATCCAACTGCATTGTTGATTTAGTTAAAACAGCTACGATTAGGTAAATTCCTCCGAAAAAATGTTGTCATCGATTGAAGTAGGAGTAGTGAAGCCAATATTTTGTATGAAATAAATGTCACTTTCATTGGCCAGAAAAATGCTTTTAAATTAAGCAGAAGCAAATACTAAAAGAGTTTGGTTTCTTCAGGTGCCTGATTTATACTAGGAAAAAAAAGTGCTCTCGGCCCCCTGAGCAACAGCCCATGGCCCCCACAGGGAGGCTGAGAGCACTTTTCTGGTGCAGGAGCAGCCTTTCTGGGAAGTGACATGGCCCAGGAGAAGGGTCCCCAGGAGGGCAGCCCTCAGCCCCTGCTCCCCGTGAAGGACACCCATTGGCCCTGAGGATGGTCCCATGGGGCAGAGTTCAGGAGGATCCCCCTGGTGTTGGGGGACTGAGCCAGGTATGACATCCCCATGGCCTCCTTGTGTCACTGGTGACCTCACTGCCTGCTGTTGCAGAGCTGTTACCAGGGCCTGTGGTGAGAGAGGGCTCACACCGTGAGCCAGGCAGAGCAGCTTTGACAAAGGAGGAGGAAGACGGAAGATGGGAAAACTGTCTGGGACAGATGTGCCACTCTCCTTGTGGCCACTGCTGCCGTCACACAACCCGTGGACATGGACCCCCCTGAGGATGAGGCCAAAGGCACCAGAGCAACTGTGTATCACCTGCTGTCCCAGTCCTTGCAGCTGGGCTACAACATCCACCCATGGGAGACAGAGATGGTGCAGGCATGTCCCTCCTACAGCTCCCCTCCACCTCCAGATGGGGACAGAGACATCACCCAGGAATGGCTCCCAACACCCATTGCTGCCTCAAGGTCATTTTAACAACTTACTGTGTATATTACTATGGAGTAGTTACAGGACAGTCAGTTTATGGCTGGTCATATTTTTCTATCATCTTACATGCATAGTAAGTTGTATTATTCTTAGCTTGTAGTTAGTTACTGTATTCTGAGAGCATGTTTGTTCAGGTACCTGCAAGCTATCCTGGAATTTGTTATGCACAACATGCAGCTGACTTCAACGCTATGCACAGATCTTCCCCTGAGGAAGAGTTAACAACATTAAACTTAAAGGAAAATGAACTTAAATTTATGGAACAAATAAGTCTGCAAATACTGTTTGATTCTTTTTTAAATCAGAATGACTGAACAGTAGTGTAAAATTGTTTGTCCAGATCACAAGACACGTGTGGGATTGCACAGAAAAGAGTGGGACTGCATGCACTGTAAGCACTTTTTGCATTTTAAGAAGAGTTGTTCAGATGTTTGCAAACACAATAATAGGTTTTATTGTGGATTGCTCTGCTACTAAAAGTGAATGTTCTTTACCATCAAAAAGAATGTTTTGTCTTTTTATTAATAGTGGTAGAGGCTCAAACTTTTCCCATCAGAGCTCTGATCATTTTTTTGCATCTCTTTAGTATATGTTTCCAGTCTGAATAGCACAAATACACATTTACTTCCAATGTTCAGTAAATAAAACTACCCTGAAATGAATGACACTGGGCCAATTTGTAATAAGGTTGAGTCTCTTCATAATGTGTCACCTGGTCTGAACTAACACCATGTAAAAACTAGGCTTCAGGAACGAGAGGTCTTCCCCAGCCACAATCAGTCATGCCAGGCCACTTCATCGCATCACTTCAGAATGAGGGAAATTTGGAAAAGGACTTGAGCAATGAGTTGTTTTTTACGTTTACTGAAAAAAGATAGCCACGCCTTGGTGAGAATGGCCCTTGCATGGTGACCCAGAGTGGCAGCCGTCCAATGCCAAGCTGTTCCAGTGCCTGCCTCTCACACCAGCAGTCAACAGGCTTGGAAAGCGAGGGGGTCCTCCTGGCCTGCTTCTCCTTTGGGCACAGCTCCTCATGCACTTGCCTCCTGACTGTGAGGAAAACAGCTGTATGTTTGTGTCACTGCCAAAGGCAGCCCAAATGTGAAAGACAGGCTGCCTTCAGCTCTGCGCACCTTGAAAAATAAACCTGGGGCAGTAGGATGGAAAAGGAGGAAGACAGAAGATTCAAAAGCACAGGCATAAATGACAAAATTAAATGGCCCGGAGTGATACAACGCTTCACACTAGAACTGGGCATCAGAGGAGTGAAGAAACATTCCCCCTCAGCATTAGGTGCCTTGGTGTCCATGAGCTAGGACACGCCACTGTTTCCAACCAAGCCACATGGCCCAAGGCCTCATCCGAAAGGAGACCTTCTTGTACCACCTCTGTGGGACTGAGAAAGAGGGACTGGAGCTCCTGGGTTTTTGTGCAGGCTGGTCTATGTAAAGCAGAGGGCTGTGCTGTATTAAAGGAAGCCATCAACACCTGCATCAGGCTAAGTGTTCAATGCTTACCACTTTGTCTACCCTAACCTTGAGATATGTAATCATGTTTGGTTATGCTGGGTGAGGCATTCAGAGCATTTCCTTTCCTGGTTTTCATGTAATGCTGTCATGGTCTCTTCTCTTCCTCCAAACATTTGGACTGGTTCTGTATGCAGCTGCAGCAAGCCAGGCAGCTCTGCTGAGGTTTGTACCCTGACAGATTCACAGTGCTTTTGCCCTGACTCTGCTGTAGAGCAAAGTCGCCTGTTCTTTGTTGGAGTTGTAGACATGGCTCAGGAGGGACCCGAAAGAAACCCAGCTGGTGTGTTGGGCTCATGTTGTGTGATAAGGAGATGCATTCAGCTCCTTCTGTAATCATCAGGACTCAAACCTGAGGTCTCAGGCTTGGTTTGGCCATGAGGCCAGGTGGCTGGCTACATGAGGATAGACGGGCTTGTTGGGGCCATGGCTGGGAAGTATTTTAACACCAGAGCTTGGCAGTGCTGGAGGTCCCACGGGCAGTGTCAGCAGTGCATGTTGGGCCAAGGGAAGGAGATCCCCAGCCAAGGGCAACGGCTGACATGGGCAGGGCAGTAATAATGAAGAGTGAATCTTAGGAGAGCCTGGAGAACCACCATCACAAGTGTCCATTCACCTTGGGGTAGCAACTGATGTGAGATGCTGCCTTGGTTTCCTCCATAGCATGGCAATTGCCTCACGGTATGGCAGTTTGTGCCCTGTATTCCCTTAAAGGTGAAAAATCAAAGCTGGGTAGGATGCTGGCATACTTTAGAGATAACAAAAGAGCCTGCTCATGGGCTTAAGAAAATAACATAAGGACTTGGTACAGATGAAAAAATTCATCTCAGTGACAACAGATTTTTGTAGAAAATTGATCAATTTAAGTTAATTTTGGTTTAAAGTCTGGTGGTGGTGCATAGAATGGGACAGATTACACCTCCATCCCTGGAGAAAATGTTACGGGATTGTTTCATTTTTGCTCTCTTTGTTGGTGCCTGATAGCGAACAGTTCCTTTTGGTTGCTCTCAGATAGGCTTTCGTTTGCTCAACTGGCAGCCGGTGACTGTCAGGCCTGTTTCTTTTCCTCTGCAGCAAGTGGTGTGTCCTGTAGCTCTCTGGTACTCCGCAGTCCCTTATTTTTTGTTCAGCAGCATTAGTTATCACACCTAGCAGCTGCGGGTTTATTTCTGACACTGGAAGGGATTTCAAAATGTCCAAGACCTCATGCCAGAAAGCTGTAAGGCTTTTCCCTGCTGGCCATATTGTTTCAGAGTTAGATCCTACAGACAGCTATGATACCCCAAGGCAAATACAGCTAAGACAATACTGGTTTTATTCAGTACTGCTTCCAGAAAAGGAGAATCCCAGCAGAGGCACAGACTGATGTCAGAGACCTGTCCTATGTCAGAGTGAGGCGATGGTCTTCCTAGGACTGGAAGGAGAACCCCACCTGATGATTATCGGGGATCTCAATTATTCTGGAACCCTCTAACCTATCATATAAAGTTACAAAAGAAGCCATGGCAAGAGCCAAACTCTTCCACACATTTATGCTCAACTTTCTGCCCGTTTCAGTTTGGTATTGAGTGAGAACAGGATTAATAAAATTGACCACATTTAAAAGCATACACATGATCCAGACCCTTGTTTGAGACTTAAGGAAAATCCAGAAAGAATTTAATATTCCTGTGGGTCTTTTATAGTCTGTAATGACTCTCAGTTCCTAAGTCTTTGTTTTAATATTTCCACTTCTGGACAGAAAGCATTTCTGAACCCATGGATGGATTATCCATCTTTCCCTGGAAATCATCTTTATTCCCATTACAACCCGATTAGGCGTTTCAGTGGAGTGGTACCTTCAGCAATGCATTCGCTGAGTTTGTTTAGTTTGAGCTCTGTGACCTGATCTTTCCGACATCCTTTTTCACGTATGTTTAACGTTCCTAGAAGTAAACCCATACCTCCTCTTCACTGGCTTTCTCATTCATTTGCTTTTTCCCAGTTTGCCAAAACACTTCAGTCTGGACAAAAGACTGACTTTCTTACTTCAGTGCCCTATTTTTACATGTAAGGGTGGCTGTGCCTGTTTTGATCAAATATAGACAGTACAAAATCTGGGAAAAAACTCAGCATACCTCATCATTGAACTATAATGTCTTTTTCAGGTATATACCCTCCTTCCCTTTTCTCACTTTCAGTAATCCTCTCACTTTTCCTGAAAGGACAGGCTTGCACATCCACTGTTTCACTAACCAACCCCAGAAGAAGAACCAGCTGAGAAGCCTAGATCTCAGCAAATAAGGTAAGGTAGATCATAGCTCCTCAAGGTACTAGATAGGAAAAATATGTTGTTTAGGACAGAACCACAAAGTCAGGAACACGGGACAAAATTAGGGATGTCAGACTTGAGTATACTGATTGAATGCACCAGAATCACACCTGATGGCTGAAAATGAGCAGACCTAGATCTTGAATGAGAGACCTTTCTTCAAAATCTTTGGGATCCAGGGTAGTAGCTAAGAAGTTGCAGCCAAACTTGGCAAATGCCACACCACACAAATCAAATCTGTTGAATCAGTACTGAGCTGCTGTGGGAAAAAGCAGAGGGCAGTCCTTGACTGCATACCTTCAGCTGGGAAGGACAGATCTAATCCAGAGCTGTCTAATGATATGCATCCGTTTTTGTCACAGCCAAGTATCTTTGGCTGCTTTGCATTTGAGTTGCTTTCATCACCAGTAGGAATTCATTTAGTACTTCTCATGGCTTTCGCCTACACAAACAATACACTCAGCATTTCAATGACTGTTAAGTGTCTGAAATTTGGTTCAAAACCAGCAATTGGTATTAATCAAAATTTTGAATTAGAACTCCAATGAGACAAAAAATTGAGCAATCCTTTTGGTAAGAAGTTGAATACTTTTGTTTACTAGCTCTGCTGCTCCCTTGAGCTTCAATTAGCTTTCATTCCAAAGCATTTTATGCAATTCCATATGAATGGCAATAACCCATATTAAAAGGTCTCAGGCTTCTTCCTCCACTCACATAAAATTTCAGATGTTCAAACAGTTGCCCTTCCAATAGCGATACCAGTGTCAGGCAAGCTTACTTGGCTGTTCCTCAGCAGATTAGCTTGGACTTGCTTCTCTTTAGATGGCTCCTGGTTCATTTGCAGAGCTCAGCAGAGTCCAGTTTTCATGCCTTTATCCCTGGAAGATTCCCTGCTCAGGAACCCATAATAATTTAGGGACCATTTAACATCTTTTATTTTGAAAGATCCTGATGCATGTAGAAGGCAGGATTGTCACAACTGACCATAGTGCTCAGGCACGCAGGTAGTCCTATGTCAACTGGGATAAGTCACTTGGGCTACAAATAAAGGCAAAAGCGTGTCTGTGCAGTCGTGTGTACAATCCCTTACCCTCTCCTGAAAAGCAGCAGGACTATGACATATATTCAGCAGTAATGTGACTTTAATTAATGTCATCAGATACATCTTTAACAATAAAGTCTAGGTACAGCAGGAGATTCAGTGCAAAATGATAGTGGCCACAGTGGTTTGATTCACATCTGCCTTCGTAATAAATGTCCTGAGGAACCTTTAGGGAGCACAAACCCCAGGAACTTTATTTCATGCCTCTTCAGAAGGCTTGGATCTCCTGAACCACAACGTAGCTCTTCATCAGGCAGAAATATGATAACATATTGCTGCAGACAGAAAATTTCAGCTTATTTAGTCATGAGGGCCTCTGCCTGCTACTGTTGCAAATGCATATGCACCAAAGTTTAACAGCACAGAAGAAGAAACCTTTTTGCCTTCTCTGCTGTAGGGCCTCCTCAACAGCTATTCAGTTCTCTTCCACTTCTACATAGCCTTTTCTGGTTATTTTTGCATCGGACACACGGGGGCTTGATTTCCTTTCTTGACAACTTGTGGCAATATTTTTGGAGTCTATAACACAAGCTTTCAGGGCATCAGAGGAAACTCACATGTGGTACAGGCTCTGCAGTATCCAGCCAGGGAGGAGAAAAGACACACAGACATCAGATTCCTGATGCCCTCTTCTCTCTGTTGGCAGCTGGAAAACAAGCTGCAGTTCAGGCTTCACTTCCAGGCAGCTCCACTACTGCCAGGATTCCTGGAGAGACAGTGGGGATTCAGGCCACGAATGTCTTAACATTTCCAGTATCAAAACCAGAAGGAAACACTGTGGTTTAAAAAAAAACAAATCCAATTTTATGAGCACATCTGAATGCATCAGAACAAGAGAACAGGCATATTTTTGTTTGTTTGGACTTAAATGCCGTTTCCTGTTTTACTAGCTCATAAAAAGTCAGGGTCATATATGCTGTGGTAAAACCTGACACGGCTCCATTAATTGCAAGGAGGCAACTCTCTTTATGCCGCTTGAGGCTCTGGCCCTTTTAAACAAGCTTCGTCTGTCAGAGACTCTTTGAGCATACCTTGAGGCAAGGAGAAGAAATACATATTTGGGATTCACGGTTTAACTCTGCATGATGATGTAACTCATATTGCTTTCATGTACCCTAATACCAGTTTATTAAAAAATTATAACTGCCTTAATTTTATCCCTTCTCTACGTGTCGCAATGCAATATTTCATGTGTACTGATTATATTCAAAAGTACCCAAGTTATGATTTCTCCTCTTTTATTATTCCTGTATTTCACACCCTGTAAGACTTGATCTGAAACATGTTCATTAAAAGTGACAGCTGGGAACATAAGAACCTGAGCACAAGGAAGACGTTATCTACCTTGCTGGGTTGTGCTCCTGGAAGTGTTGTGCTTCAGGCTAGGCTGCCTCTTGCAAGATTTTGTCATCTGAAATGTCATTATTACACAAATGTGTCCCTGGAAACATTGATAACAAAATTGGTAGAAAAATCCAAAATGAAAAAAATTGGCTAATTTTTAAGTCATTTTCAGTCTACACGTTTTGAAAGGAAAAAATTTTGTACGTATGTCCGACACAGTTTGCAAACATTTTCATACAAATTGTTCTTTTGTCTTCCGTCTACTATTCCCTCTTTCATATCCTTTTTGTCTCTCCAAATATCCTTTCCCAGTCTTAGCACGCTGCTAAGCAAAGGAAAGAAATAAGGGGACAAAAACTTAAAAGTGCAGAAAACAGGTTTTTAAAGGAAGGGGATGACAAAAACTGCACATTTTCTCCTCTCCTGCTACACAAAAAGCAGAAAATTGAGATGAAGAAGAGATAAAACACTCTTCTTTTAAAAAGTCTTTAACCAATAATTTGCACATTAATTGTAATTAATTAATGGCATTAGTTCCTCCCACCACCACCACTGCCTTGCAGGCATAATTTCATTCTGTTCTCTGTAGAGGCACGACGGGGCGGGGAGGGACGCAGAATGAGGAGGCTACAGCCCATCTCTGCAGTACAGCTGCAGGGTATGGGTCTCGGGTTAAGCAGATGACTGTGGGGAGAAATAAGCCCCCCTGGTGAATCTCAGCACTGGAATTAAGCTCTTCTTCCCCTTTCACAGTGGTCGGGAAGGTAGATTAGGGGTTGGTGGCACATTCAGCAGAGGGGGATGTAAATCCACGCTGCGGCGCTGTGTGGTCCTTCACCTGCAGTCCTGTTTTCCCACTGGTGACAGTACCAGCAGTGTGTGGTGAGAGAGACTTCTGGCCAAAAGTGAGCTTTGTTAGGTACAAAAGGAGAGGGGAACTACTCTCCTCACAGCAGAGGGGAACTACTGCATCCAGGGCCAGCCTGGAGTTAGAGCAGATGAAGGGGATCATCAAGGTGTTCCTACAGGGATGTACCAAGGACGTTAGGAAGGTAGCCATGACAGGGGACACAGTGACTCATGCTCTAAGTACAAATGCTTCATTCATGTTTTGGAAGGTGCTGTACTCTCTGCATAGTCCTGGTAACGGAGGTAGGTCTAGATCTGAAACAGTACCAGCCCACAAGGAAAGGGGACTGATGCTCCTCACCCAATGGAGAATTGTGCTAGAATTGGAGTATGTGTCCACTGGGCACCATGAGCATAGTCCAGCTGTTCCTATACTCCATGTCCAGCAGCAACCAGTTTGCAGAACTTCAGGGGAAAATGAAAGGTACCTTAGAGCTAGTTATTTTGGAATTACATGTCAGCACATAGGGAATGTTTTCAATTTCACCTTTTCTCTGTGATAATTACTACTCGATTGCTAAGTGGTATCAATCATTTCTAAAACATATGAACTGAGCTGTGCACAGATCTATGGATGGTAGGATAGACAGAAGCATGAATACCCCTCAGCAGAAGCCTAAAAGAGAAGTGATGTCCTCTCCCTGTGCCCAAAAGAGAGCAGGGCTCTGGTTGGAGGAAGACAGAAGGTCTGAAAAGCTTTTATGGTTTTACTGCAGTTGAGAGGATTTCTGTCAGGGCCCTGAGGGCAGTGATAAGCCTTAATGACCCTGACCAGCCTCACCTGGGGCCCCCACCCACACCCATGGGCTCTATTTAAGGTCAGCCCTGAGGCATTTGTTCCTGCCTGAACTATGTTGGAGAAGTGCTAGTCCACAGCTACTGCTACAACCACTGTTGATCTGGACCACAACCCACGGGCTGACTTTCTGGCTTGACCTGGGACATGCCTTGTCCCTGTGGATCTGCAGTTGGTGATACTCCTGGGAGAGATGGGCTAGCAGAATAAGGTGTGAGTAGTACACGAGAAACAGCTCATGCTGCCAAACCAGTGGTATCTTGGATCAGGTATCAATACCAAGTGACACTTGATGGTCCCAGACTATAGAGCAGTTCCCAGAGGTAGGGTTGGGAAAGGAAACAACTTGATCATGGGACACTTACAGCTGTACTTGAGGAATTAGGTGTTGTGTATCAGCCTATTTGGTCTCCCTGAGGGCATGGGGGCTAGGACTGGCTCTTGAATAAAACATGAAATCATCAGATCTAGAATGTTTAGCTTAACTTCTCCAGATCTCTGGATGAGACTTGAGCTAGTGTTGTTATTAGTGATGCTTTAAAACTTGATCTGCAGCTGTTGGCTCTAATGAAGTGCTGGCAAAAAGCTTGTATAAGTGTACTAAGAGAACAGGTTAGAAAACTTACTCTACAATTGACCTTCCTTCAGGGGAATTATTTCAACAGTGACTGTGGCAAATTTTCAAACAATTTGTCTAGAGAAGAATGGTCAAAAGTGTTAAGAGTGGTTAGGTGCGAGGCACTTCATGGGCAATGAAGCAAATACAAACTGGGTATACAGCTCCTACTTAATAGAATCACTAAGGTTGGAAAAGACCCTTAAGATCATCGAGTCCAACCGTTAACCTAACACTGCCAAGTCCACCACTAAACCATGTCCTCGAGCACCACATCTACCCATCTTTTAAATACCTCCAGGGATGGAGACAACCACTTCCATGGACAGCCTGTTCCAATGCCTGACTACTCTTTCGGTGAAGAAGTTTTTCCTAATATCCAACCTAAACTTCCCCTGGCGCAGCTTGAGGCCATTTCCTCTCATCCTATCACTTGTTACTAGGGAGAAGAGACCGACCCCCACCTCGCTACAACCTCCCTTCAGGTAGTTGTAGAGAGCAATAAGGTCTCCCCTCAGCCTCTTCTTTTCCAGACTAAACAACCCCAGCTCCCTCAGCCACTCCTTGTAAGACTTCTTGTTCTCTAGACCCTTCACCAGCTTTGTTGCCCTTCTCTGGACAGGCTCCAGCACCTCGATGTCCCTCTTGTAGTGAGAGGTCCAAAACTGAACACAGTACTTGAGGTGTGGCCTCACCAGTGCTGAGTACAGGGGCACTATCACCTCCCTGCTCCTGCTGGCCACACTATTCCTGATACAGGCCAGGATGCCATTGGCCTTCTTGGCCACCTGGGCACACTGCTGGCTCATGTTCAGGTGCCTGTCAAGCAACACCCCCAGGTCCTTTTCTGCAGCTCTCCAGCCACTCCTCCCCAAGCCTGTAGCATTGCATGGGGTTGTTGTGACCCAAGTGCAGGACCTGGCACTGAGCCTTGTTGAATCTCATACAGTTGGCCCCGGCCCAATGATCCAGCCTGTCCAGGTCCCTCTGTAGAGCCTTCCTACCCTCCAACAGATCAACAGTTCCCCCCAACTTGGTGCCATCTGCAAACTTACTGAGGGTGCACTCAATCCCCTCATCCAGATCATCAATGAAGATATTGAACAGGACTGGCCCCAACACTGAGCTCTGGGGAACAGGCTCAGGAACTCTCCAGCTGATAGTACTGTGGTCTAACCAGCCTGCATTCCCTTTCTGCAACTGATTCCTACCTTTGTATAGGGAAAGGCTCTGGAGAAACAGTCCATGTGATACTCCTGATGTTTATGTAGTGTTGGTATGTCATGGTGAGGCTTGACTGTGAGTTCCAACAGCTTCTGTAAATGTTAACTCATGGTCAGATGAAACTTCAGAGCATCCTACAGTTCCTGTCATGTTAGGAAAAAGAAGGGATGAACACTTGAGTGATGGATTTGTCAGGTGTTTTCACTGTTCTAGCTTCATCTTGCTCCCTTCCCACACCTATTTCTGCTCCAGCCAGCTCTGCTGAGTATTGCTGACTAACTCTTATATGGGTGACTCAGAAGAACTCATTCTGGTTCAATATTTCACTGTGTAATTATAGGGTACCAAAGTTATTAATGTTGGTGCAATGCAAAGATATTATCTTCATTCTCCATATGTTTTGTCAGAACAAACGTTATTGCTACAAATGACATTTCTGTACCAAGTCATACAAACGTAGCTGTTCTCTTCTGCCACTGCTGTTCATTTTTACCTTCCAAAGAACTGTTTACACTTTAGAAGATGAAGCGAATCCATCTGTGTTTTGCAAGTAACAGGACCATGTGTCTGGTGGAGGTCAGCTGTAGACATTATGTGAAACCACGGGAGTCAAGAAAAGCAGTTAAAACAGCAGCCACCGCACTGTCTTAATGATGACAGACATCGAATTTGATGTTTAGCCAAACGCTTGTTCCAGACATTTTTGGAAGGAAGTGCCAATGACTGTCAGAGACATCCTCAGAAAGGCAGAATGCTCCATCCAGCCGAATGCTGGGAACATTTGATTACTTGCTGTAAATATATGAGTAAAGGGAGTGTTAACGCTGTGCTGAAATGAGCAAAAGAGTGAGGCAGAACCACTGCTTTGACACTCGTGCTGGGTTGCAGGACTCTAAATTTGGCACCAACAAAGTTCAAATTTTCTTTAGACAGAGGTCTGCTTTCACTTAGTAGGGCTATAACTGAAATCTTTTTTACCTTCTGAACTTCTCCATTCCTCACTTTCTCCACTGAGTTGAGTCAAGCCTCTTGCTCATCACTTACAGCCCATTCCCGATCCAAATGTTGCGTTTCATATGACTTTTGTCTTAGGGGGCTTACCGAGCCTATCGCCAAACTTTCAGTTCTAACATCTTTGTTCTCTGCTTGTGAACAGAGGTGGACTAAATGATTTTTAGCCCACTGTTCTTTTACACAGTATGAAGTTAACATTCACAGCTTCAACAGAAGGCTATGTCGCACCAGCTGACTCCAAAACTTTCATCCACAGCCTGATCATCTTCACAGAGCACCCAGAAACTGGAAAATGTTTGAGGTAAAAATGAGAATTTGAGGTCTCTCAGGTACCTATCACTAGTCAAGAGGCAATGCATCAGGTTTACCCTCAGAGCATTTTGTATATAGTCTACAGACTTTTCATATTGCCATGGTGGTTCTAGCAGTGCTGGTATTCACAGCCAACTCCTTTTCGTGGGTACAGACACAGGAAAGATCTGTCGGTTATAATCTGATGTAGTTGATGCAATCACAGCTATACTGACATGCTATTCATACCTTACTACATCCTGTGAATACTTTCCTTATGGTGTAGTATCATTCTGTGGGATGCAGGGAGACCACCCATTCAAAAATCATCTGAATTTTAGCCAAGGCAGTAAAATTGAATTCCTCATGAATCCTTGGCACCAGACTTGCTTTTTGCTCACATTTTTTTTTTTTTTTGGAAGAAAAGTGGATTTGCCTTCTTTAGCTCTCTAACTTTGGGCAGCTGGAAATCTTCCAGAGCAAATCAACAATGATCAATGCAAAGTGAATTAATGCAAGTCACAGACTAGATAATCATGTGGAATTTATCAGGTACATATGGGTGCCTATTGTTAGGTGCCTGTGTGCTTGTATAGGAATTTCCAGACTGTCCCGATATGGCACTAATGAACTGTTAGAAAAATCAGTCTGAAAAGAAAAAGGCATTTCTAGAAATGTTTTTTTAATAAAAGAAAAATATTTAACTGCATATATTGCATGCAAGTCACTCAAAACAGATGCAGCAATTCACTTTTAATGCATCTCTTCTGAAGACACATAATTCTGTATTTCAGTTTATAGAGGAATGACAGGAATTTATCATCAATAATATGGATTTGTTGTAATAATTTTTTTTCTGTGATGCAAAACAGGGCATTTAATTTTTTTTTATTAAAAGTCATGGTCTTTATTAGTGTATTTCCTAGGTGTGCTGTAGCTCAGAGTGGCAGCCCGCTGAATACAGGTTTTGATCACAGGCTGCAGTTTAACAAAAAACCCCTTCAGAGTATGTGTATTGGTAAGCATATGCATAAAGGTATCCCTGTTCACCATGGCCCTTGCTGAATCAAGGTCTCCAGTTCCTACAACTTTAGTGTCTTTGGCACGCTGCATGATTGTTGCTATTCCTCAGCAGTTAAATATTACTGTGCAATAAAATAGGGAATTTATTTCATCTTTTTCATCATTTCAACTTCATAGAGTGTGTTATGGCTCCTCCCTTTTAAAACAAATTGGCATTTCACATGGCAGATTCATGCTTGCCTCTAAGTTATGCCCTGACAATTTACCTGCAACTATTTCTTTTTTTTTTCTTTGTGATTACAATTGTTATTCCAGTCTAGTTTACTCATTGCTTTAATTTCATGCTCATCACTTAGGTATTGTTGAAAGCTAATAGCATCATCACTGCTTTGTTGTAAATTGGACAAGACATATTAGATGTCTTAAGGAGTTTCTAATTGAAAACAGATTGACACCATAGTTAATGCATTGCATTCCAAAATAATCCTTCCTGGGTTTGTTTTTCCTGCTGGCTTCCAAATGTTTCACAAACTGATTTCAATTTAGAGCACTGGCTCTCTGGTTCATAACTACTCGCCAAATAACTTCTGCAGCTTACATTGCCAGCCTTCTCTTTATTGGTTGTTGATGTTAAAATTTGTACCTGGGATTTAGGTTGCTACTTTCACAGGGATGAAAGAGATGTGGTACCCGGGCCACATAATTCCCACTCCCTCCTTGGGTATCCAAGGATGTGACATCACATCATACCCCCTCTGATTTATGATGTGATGATGAGAAGGGCAGCCTTGTCCTCATCAGCCTCTCTGCATTGAATATGGTGGTCTGCAGCATCACTGGCAGGAGACCACCTCACTCATCTCAAAGACAAGTTTTTTTTCTTGTTTCTGCAAACTGATCTGATTCAACCCAAAAAATCTGCAAAATCTATATTTGATGCAATGAAAATAGTGGCAGGGTACAGCCAAGAGAGGAGAGAGCGGCACCTGCAGTTAGACAAGGTTAGGAATAATATTAAACTATACCACTAAGTCCCACTGATATTATTAACATTATTTGTAGGTTTAAAGGCAATTGGTCTGATGAGTTGCTCCTAAATCCTTGAATAGGAGACTAAGAAATGGACAAAGAATTAATATCAAGTGACTAGTGCAATTCATTGTTTACTTACTTGTAATGGTGGTTTCCAGCATGCAATCTAAAGTCCAAGCTACAAGTAAACAAAAATGGAAAGGTTGTGTAAAGTGTATGTTGTTTCTTTTTGGAGAGCTCATTATATGAACTATGTATTTTAGCTAGAATTTCATCCCAAGCAGGGGACAGAAGATTTTCTTAATTTTGTAGAAAGCAATCCCTTCTTTTGCAATTATAATCTAGACTCATATCTAGATTTCATTTATCTGAAACTTCTCTCTCTTCAGATAAGTAGGTATACCCTCAGGTCATCTAAGTATTCCCGAGGGATGAACAGTGCAACCTTGCAAGTGGATCAAAGTCAGCATTCCCATTCACAATCGTATTTCTTCTTTGCTTTTGTCTGTTTATTTTTTGCATAATCTAATGACAAACAGCTCAGATGATGAATGCATTGACTTAGGAGAGTTTGGAGGAGCCCTGCATGAAGTGATGTAGGTCTTCTAAAAATATATTGTGTTCCTTTCATGTGCAAATCTTTCTAAAAGAGGCATGTTGGGCAGAGGGTTGCCTCAGAGAATTCCTGTGAATACAGGAAAAAGCAAAAAGCTGGCACATGTAAAGAGCTAGTAAGTGTAGCAAAGATTTAGGAATGTCACTTGCCATATGTGCATGCCAAATAAAGGAATGCAGCAAAGTGCTTCTGCCTTGTTAGCTATAGGGTTCTTTTAGGACAAATACCTTTATTGGCTTCTCTTCTTGTGCATTTGTGTTTTCAACCATGTAGATTTTTTTTTTTTTTTAGAAAATGATTTATAAAGCCCATTGCCCTCACTGATTACTTGTCTTCCTCCTTAGCAGAAACAAATGCAGCAGAAACAAATGCAACGTTTGCTATGGAGCAAAAAATGATTATTTCACTGGAATATCATTAGAATTTCCACTCTGGCTGCAGATGGTTTCTGGTCTTGTGGCCAAGCAAAATAGCCTGAGTTTTTGCAGCAAGAGAATGGATCAAAAGGCCTCACTTTTTTCGAGTTCACAGCTACTACTTAGACAACCTACAGCTTCTTCTCCTATGTAATTTTTTTCAGCTTGTGAAAAGCATGCTGTCCTCAGACTAGCAGGAGGAAAAAACCTAGCAAACCTATCCTGTACATTCAATGCAATTCTTTCTGAGGCCAAAAAGGTGTAAAGATTAAACATGTTATGAATCCCAGCCAGGAATCTGTCTTCATCCTGTGCCCAAAATTCCCTGAAGAGCTAAAGATGTTGCTTCTTGGTAACGTTAGGCTCTCGTTTGCCCTAAGAGTATTTCTGAATGAGCCTGATCCTCCCTGTACTGTTCAACTAGGCAAGGCTCCAGGCCTGCCCTGGTCACCCCCTTCCCTCCCAGTTCTTCCCATTCATTTTTCTGACATGCTTTCCATGTTTTCTCTTTTTTCCCTCTTTTTTGTGTTCGTGTGGTGCCTATGTAGCTTTCTTCCGCTGTAAGCCTAATTAAATCTAATTGCATTGCCTGGGTAGCCTTCTACAGCGCTTTGCCTGCAACATCCCATTTGGTTTAGCTCAAATGTTAACTAAATGTGCACGTCTTTCTGAAAGCATGTCAAATGAGACAGAGCCTAGGCTATATAAAGCAAGCGTGGTTCTAGCACATTCAGCTTAATGGTAGATAACGAGAAATAAAATGGAACACCATAGCTGCTCTCTGTTAACCTCTCCTTTGCTTGGAATTGTAAATGCAAGCAAATATTTTGCAATTTTGGTATGTTTCTTTTTTTTTTAACATTCAGGGACTTGTGTAGGTTCCTGAAGGAAGAGAGGGAGGTGAGGGTTAAGGGATGGCAAGTGCTGGAGCAAGGTGAAAGCTCATTTAATGTTACAGGACAAGCAGCAATCTCCAGAAGAGCTGCACCCCTCAGTGCATCATTTTACTCCTCAAAAGGGAAAAGGCTCATGCTTATCAAGTGAACAGCGTTCACCATCCATTTGAGGCCTGGATGAAGCCCTGTTGGACTTACGAACTTATTAATACTTCAGTGTTATATTAATCTTTGAACTAAGTTTATTTTTATGCTAAGGTGTAGTGAATGGCTTAAACTGGTATGATGTTCTTGCTTGTATGTTTTGTGAGGACCAGATACAAAGTTTGCACTAGATATGCTGGTTGTGTTAATGTTAACCCTCATGATTCAGCTGACAGGAGCAGGGGGTGGAGCGTGTAATCGATTTATATTCAGATAGCTACAGTGCCCACCCCTAGGGACTGGTTCATGGGGCAAGGGGTGGAATTTTAATGAGTACAAATTGAGATTGGTATAATGTGAACCCCAATAATCTGGTCTTCACAGGCAAGGGGAGGACGAGTTTGAGACAGGTAGTAAATTCAGGCTGTGGTGATGTTAATCCCAGTAACTTGTTTGCCAGAGGCAAGGGGAGGGTAAGTGCATGTGTATTTTGCTGCCATATTGTGACCAGCCCTTACGATCTGATCCCTAAGGACAAAGGGTGGAGTTTATAAAGGCACTATATTAAGATTGTGATGATGTTAATAGCAGAGTTTATAATGTATTCATAAGAACAGAGGTGCCCCTGAGGAGGGTGGTGGTCTGCACCAGGGTGGGGATGGCCCCAAGGGGACTGTGGATGGCCTGTGCTGGAGCAGAGGAAGAGAAATAAAGAAGTCAAGTGTAGCAGGAAGAAAGTGTTAGGTATACAATGCCAAGCCCCAGAGCTGCCCAACTCCTCACCAGAGGAACTGGGATGGACAGAGTGACCTGCTGCAAAAACTGGGGAAGCTGGGAGAAGGAAGAAGGAGAGAGAAGTGTTTGGTTTAAGTTGAGCCTAGGGCAGGGGAAAGAAAAGGTCTCAAGTGTTTGTACTTCATTTTCCCCTCAATAACCTGATTTCATGATCAGAAGTTGGTGTTAATTGGCAATAAATTGAATGAAATACAGATTCCCTGAGTCGAGACTTTTGCCTGTGACCTTGCTGAAGGACCAGGAATACTCCGGTGAAATGGAAGAACAAAGGGTCACAAGAAAAGCTTTGAGTAGGAGGCCCTGGCTATCCAGAGGACATGGGTCCAAACTAAGGAACGCATGAGAGAGCAAGGAAGTTGAGGCAAGGATGTTTACTAGGCTTATTACTTTGCCTAAACCATGTATTTCTTATATTCCTTGGCTAAAGAGTCAAGAAAAGCAGTCTTGTGAGATTTATGTGATGCTTCTGTGTATGTGCCTTTGTGACTGTATGTTTGTTTAGACCTATAACACATCCAAGAAGTTAATTAGAAGGCAAACAAATTGCATCTCAATCGTGTTCGGGGTTGGAGTGTGTTTAGGTCACTGCAGAGCAGGGACTCGGCAGCTGATGTCAGTGCAATGGTTCCCTAACTGGTCACGATTTTAATGGTGTGATACCTCACAAAAAGATAGGTGTCTTTCATCTGGCTCTGAATGTTTTTAACTTCCAATCAAGGCATCTTATAGTAGTATTTGCCACTAGCTTAATTATTCATCTAATATCACAAGTCTTTTCTGTATGGAGCTTGTTAAGAGATCATCATCAGGTCTCCTCACATGTTTATCTTGTGTGATGGAATGAAGGCAACCTTTCCCATCCTCAAGTCATCTATCTTATCCTTTTACCTTCTTTTTTACTTTTTTGAAATATGGACACCAGCAGATAATCTACTGCCTTGCAATTGGGAAAGGGAAAAGTGAAAAGAGAACGATCTTTTAACGTTTTCATTTTTTACCATTGAATTTGTCTTTTCCTTTCACACAGGAGTCTGGGTATTTGAATAATACTAGACTTAGGCTAGAAATATCCATGGTTCTTAGAACTTACTTGTGTGTCTGTGTAATATAATGCAGCTATGTTTTTCTAATAACATTTTTTAAAGCAGGTAGATTCTTCCTTCAAGAGCTAGGAGATGTCTGTGTCTTCTTAGTGTCTTAAAAGATCCTGGTCCTTACAGAACTTTAGTTGAATGTTTTTGGGAAGGGCTAATCAAATCAGCTGCTTTTGGCATTAAACCTCAGTGCTTTGAATCATCCCTTTTCCCCCTCCCCCCTCCCCCCAGGAAATGTAGCCTCTGTTATTCACTAGCTGCATAGGCAGCATAAGCATTACTCCGAATATGAAAGGAGCTTAAGCTAAACGCCTGGAGAAGCTGGTGTGAATTTTCCCTTCTGGATACATCTGCATGGTATGGTGCAGTGCTATGTAAAGATATTCTTATTTCCATGCGGAGTCCCACTGAAGTCAATCGTTCTGTATTTACAGGCTGTTTGAAGCATCAGGTCCTCAGCTTCAGTTGTTAAAATATATAGATACTTCCCTGTAGCCTAGGCTGAAGCAAGATTGATATTTTTAATATGTGCATAATGATGCAGCTAGACTTCATTCTGCTGAATTCTTCTACATACACATGTTTCTCTGTTTGTCAGGATGACCTGTAACAGACACACTGAAGTGACTGCAGAGCATGAAAATATTACAGAAATATGCCAAATAGTACATTCCTATCATAAAGCTTTAACACAATGTGGTGTGTGTATTTGGAAAAAAAGGTATTGTGACTTAAGGCCTATCCCATTTAAGTTAAATTGCTGGGGGAAAGAAGAAAGGAATTGCGAATGCAGAATTAAAATTGGCTTTTCTGGAGCTCTTCTGAGCTGGAATGCATATCAGCAATATGATACCTGGAGCACCAAATTGCTATGATCTCCTTGTTGAAGGAGAGGAGCTTCATCCAAAATATCTCATGAATGTCACAAAAAGTCACATTTACTATTCTGGTATATTGTCATGAATGTGTCTTAGATGCAAAAATTATATTTGATCTCTCCACTTTCTCTGCAGATTCACTGTAGTGGGAGTAAGATCAAGCTTTCATTAGATATTTTGTTCTGCGCTCTGTCTCTCTGTCTGCACCTCCTTCTCTTGTGCTCTCTTTAATCTTTCTGAGCAATTTTCTCTCTTCCTGCAGGGGTGATTGAAATGATCCTTTGAAGCAACCAGCTTTGACATTTGGAAAAAAAAAAAAACAAAATGAAAGAATGCTCTAATTAAGCAAAACATCAGTTAAATCTCAAGCAAAAATATAAGATTCTGATCAGTTCTTTCATGTATGCTTGAAAAGTGCACTGCACTAGCAGAGGGGCTCATTAGGGGGTGCTTACAGAAAGTCCAGATTATCGAGCAGACACACCCATGAGTGAGACCCAGGACTGTATGTAGGAAAATTAAATATTCACCATCCTTCACATAATACATGTTGTGACCTACTGCCCAAGCAGTTCAGGAAAAGAGGAAACTTCTGTTTACACTGGGGCTTTTAAACACTGTTCCAGAAATGAGAAGGGGCTCAAAAGGGTGTGTATATTCTCCGCTGCTGGTTTCACTGAGAACTGAGCCTTCGGGGTGTGCTTAATCGTACCTCTGTGATATATCAAATATATGGCAAGATTTTTTTAAGAAGAACTTTTCAAGACCATGGTCTTCTGTTCTTCCATGGTGCTGTCCCCATCTTAGGTGTTCGGTAGGTTGAGGAAATTCTGAAAGTACAAGCTTCACCTTGTATCCCTGTATTGGGTCTGGCTGAGGTGGAGTTATTTTTCCCCGCAGCAGCCCTCACAGTGCTGTGCTTTCTATTGGTAGTTAGCAGGGTGTCGATAACACACCAGTGTTTTGGCTACTGCTGAGCAGTGCTTGCACAGTATCAAGGCTGTCTCTCCAACATTTCCCCCCACCACCAGTAGGCTGGGGGTGGGCAAGGTCTTGGGAGGGGACATGGCCAGGACAGCTGACCCAAAATGACCAAAGGGATGTTCCATACCATATGATGTCTGCTCAGCAATAAAAGCCAAGAGAATGGAGGAGGAAGAGGGGCATTTGTTATTTAAGACGTTTGTCTTCCAGAGCAACTGCTACACATACTGAAGCCCTGCTTCCTGGGAAGTGGCTGGACATCGCCTGCTGATGGGAAGTAGAGAATAAATCTTTGTTTTCCTTTTGCTTCCGCATGCAGCCTTTGTTTTTGCTTTTATTAAACTGCCTTTATCTTGACCCACAAGGTTTGGGTTTTTTTTCCATCTCACTTTCTCCCCGCCCCATCCTGCTGGGGAGGGGAGTGATAGAGCAGCTTGGTGGCACCTGGCATCCAGCCAAAGTCAACCCACCACAATCCCCATGTCTTAGGGCCGCCTGACATAAAAAGCTGAATTTGGATGTTGTGAGAGCTGAGGCCGGCATTTCTGCACACAAAATGCCAACAGCTCATTATTTCAGCTGTAATGCCATTGTTGATAAGACAGCGACTACTTTTGTTGTAAAAATGACACACACGATATAAGGAGGAGATGTTCCAAGTTTAACCTCAGAGAGGCTCTCTGCGAGGCAGGGCTGGGGAGGATGTCGTGGGCCAACGGGTTCAGCCCTGCGGTGCCTCAGCCAGACGGTTTGCAGAATCCACTTCATAACAGTAGTGAGATACAGCTTAAAAATGAATAATTGTGGTGTGCCCACACACTGCCTTTTGAAAAGCTGTTTAAATGGAATGATATAAATCGTTCGCATTGTTTTACTCACTTTCCTTTTTTTTTGCTGAGCGAGGAATAATTTTCTGCAGTGAGGTTGTGCACTGCTGAGTTTTTTTCTGAAGCTTTCTCAATTCATTTAGCGTTGTTGGGTGAAAATTCTAGAGGAGCAAGATGGGTGAAACTCACAAAAGCTCCTGGTTTCAGCCTCCCTGAGTTTCAGGTGTGCCCGATTCCTGGAATGGTTGGTTTTCATTTAGACACAGGGGTTTTTGCTCTGGACCTGCAGACAGTCACATGCATCCTTAAAAGTACTACCACAAGCCCTCCCATTGGAAAGCTGCGCAACCACAGGAGGCAAAATGGATGAAATGGGCACAGAGGCAAGAGGAAGGTGGAAAGAATACGGAAAAATTTCTGACCACTCTGGTCAGTCTTGGTTTCAACATGAGACACCACAGCGCACGTGTACGTGGAACAGCTTCTACTCACTTTGCAGTTATCATGGTGGTGCTCCAGAGATCTTCATAGTGTAGTTAAGAGCTAGGAAAGATGTGGCTGCCTGGGTGGGAATTATTTCCTTATGCACAAGTACAGCATAGGTTAAAAAAAAAGTGCTTTTTGGGAAAAAATGGGCTCTCAAGTACTGAAATCTTGACCTGTTGGCAGAACAAGGAAGAGCCTGTTCTTTACTCCTTAAGTCATCAGGCTTTTGTTGGCAATTATTTTGGCGTGCGCGCACGCACACACACACGCACACCACACACACACACACACACACAATGATTGACCATTCATTTATGCAACCTCCTGAAAAAAATCAGGATTGTGCTGGTGTTTGATTCTGCAGCCTTCTCTGATGCCCAACATGACAGAAAATAAGATCTAATAGAGCAAGTCTTGTGTTCCCTTACTTTTATATACATGTATTTTGGTTTTATATCACTCTCCCAGAACACTTACTGGCAGCAGATATGGTGATACCATTTTAAAGTTGACTCCTTTGATAGCTTCAATCAGATCTGACAAGGAGTCTGTTCCCAACAGATATTTGTTGGGGCTTCTTGGCTAAAGCATCTTCCCAATCTTTTGACAAATTCAGTGTCTCAACACTGTGAATCTCACACCCACCACCTCCAAAATACTGTCAGAGCATGTGGCTTTCTTTAGAAATGTCCTCTTTCCACGTTTTGCATGCTGAAAGTTCCTCTTCAGATTTACTAACGTCTAGCTTGTGGGAGGGTCTGGTGACGTCTTCTCTTTTTCTTTTCATCTGCAGCATATCGGTTGTTCCTGCCCTGCAGACTTGATGGCTGATGCCTCACCACACGCACTCCTCTAGCCAGCCTGTGTGTCCCAATGAGGCTGGAAAGCGAATTGCTTGGTGCTGGTCCTGTGAGCAGGACCTTGCGCTGGGGCACCTGCGTCACTACCACGAGCAAAGGCCAGGAAGTCAAGTTGTGTCACCGGATCACCTAGCACAGTTCAGAGGGTAACAAATATTAATCACCATCTGCTGATGAACAGTGAGGGCTATCTGTGACAGGCAGTATCTATTTTGCTTGCTCTCGCTTCGTAGATTATCTCCCTGTAAGAAGAGAGCATGAATGAATGAAGAAGCTTCTGGAAGGAGAAGGGATGCTCCTTCCCTTAGGGAGCAATTGAGTCTGCCCAAGGGAGAGAGATGTCTGGGTTACGGGGTGGGTCAGAGGAAGCAAGGCTTTAGCGAGGCAGCAATTTGCAGCACAGCGAGGAAGTGAGAGACCACTGAGAGAAGCAGCGAGCACGCTTTGAGCTCTGTGCTGACGTAAGAGAAAACTTCTTAGAGAGTTGAGGGGACTCTGCAGATAGCTGAAACCCACCAAAAACTCCAAAATATAGCTTGAGAGCAACAGCCTGCCTTTCTAGGATACAATGGGCAGGGGGAGATTTGTTTATAATCCTTTTAAACTACTCTTCTGTCTTACCTAGTCGCTTGGCATCTTATGATCTAAAAAGTCAACAAGTCAGGTTTTTGGTCTAATAAAGACTGACTTTTTCTAAATTTGAACGCCTTCTAGGTTGTCTTTGAGGAGCTGCCTGTGAAAGAAAAGGTCTTGACAGATTCATATCAAAGCTTGGGCTAGTCTGGGATCCCATCACATAATCTGGCAGTTTTCATAAAATTAGTTAGCAATCTGACCCGATTTGAATTGAATCATCATAGTAGTAAATGACACTTTGTTCTCATGTTACCAGACTTAACAGAAAATCCTGAGGCTGAATCATCAGATCACCATGAAGATAAGGTGCTTTTCCATCCTCTGTGCCTGTTCTCTGCAGGTCTGCTCTGAGGTGCACGGTTGGGCTGCCTCTGCCTGGGTGGAGGGACCTCATTTTTGCAGAGCAGTAGACACTACAGGATGAAGGACATCTCTAACACTGAGAAACTGTCTCCCCGAAACGTATCTTCAGGTTTTGCAATGTTTTGGGGTAGGTTATGCTTTCCTGCGCCCTGGGGAGTAGAGAGTGCTGGCAGCTGTGGTCAGATGAAGCGTGTGATGGAAAGAATAACACCTCCTTGTGTGGCTTTTTTTTCTGCCCGTCTCTGTTCAGCTGGCACCCCTTGGGGTATGAACTGCCTTGCACTGTGTGACTGTACGATGCACGATGGTGGTCTTGCTCTGGGTTGAGGCTGCTAGAAGATGCTCTGAAGAGGAAAAAGGAGCATTTCTTTTCTCTGACCTTGGCAGATCAGGTGTACTGCTGTGGTGCTGCCCCAGGTAGTCCAGGTGGATGCATTAGCCATATTTCCTCTCTCAGACGCTTGCCAGCAAATCAAACCCTGTGAGGCAGGAGCGCATGTTGAACCTCTCCAAAGGTTGGTTCAGTAGCTCTGTTCTCCCTTTCCTTCTCCACAGCTCTGCATGGACTGAACCTGCCTTGAGCCCAGGCAGAAGCACATCCTCCCCTGCTTCTCTGGGTCAGCAGAGTTACAAGATTTGCCTCTGGTGCTCCAGACCCTCCATCCCCCTCTCTGGGTTTAGACTTACTGCTGGCCTTAAGCTTTGGCAAAGGCAGAGGAAAATTTCTTGGGGAGAAGGAGGAAGCTCTTTTCTGCCCAGTATTCACAAACCTGCTGGTGTATATTAAGTCCATACTGTCCATGCGAGAAAGAGGCACAGCAAAAGGAAAATAGGTACCTCCCACAGAAAAAAAAAGCATCATCAGTGCACAGCTGAACTTGAAAAATGTTATACAATATCACTCTGAAACTCTTCAGTGGGTTTGCAACTGGTCTAACCAGTCTTTTACATCATGGAATCTTCCCCTACATATTATTCATTAAACAAAGGTATTTATTAGAGCAGAAACTGCAGCATGTGGCAGAGATAACATCTCTAGTGCAGGGGAAAAAGGGCCTAACTATTCTTTAGAACACACCTTGCTTTTGTGTGAATGGGAGGTAATGTTCCTTCAGTGGCAGGGACAACATATTCCTGATGAGTATACAGAGGATTTCCACTGTCGGAGCAGTTAGGAGCCAGCAAATGCCTTACTATTGCTTCCACCCACCTCGTTCATCTATGGCTGTTACTCTTAGTACGCTTTCCTACCTTGTTTTTCTGCATGTTCCATGCAGCAGGCTTCCAGCTGCTCCTCAGGGGCAGCCTTTTAAATTGGTGTCTTTCACTTTTTTTTTTTTTTTGTAGGCTCCTGACTGTCTCTGATTTTAAGGGGTCCACCCAAAGGTACAAACAAAAAAGCCATCCTGCTGGCAAGTGGGCTTACATTTGGCACGTAGGAAGGCTTTACAATTGCACAGCTAAAAGGAGATTGAAAACCCCAGTTTATATGAAAGCAGAAAGGATTATTATACTTGTATCCCTGTATGTTTTGGCTGTCTGATAATGGCCATATCGGAGCAAAGGCCTTCTCCAAAGGAACTGAATGACATAGGCGGTGTTTACCATTCTGGTGGCACACAAGCCTTTCTTCCAGTTATTTGCGCAGGTTCTTCATCTTTCTGTATTGATAAATGTTTTTCTCTTTTAAATTTCCTTGAACTGCCTCTCTTCAAGGCATGAACAAGAAAAACTCCTTAATGACTGTACATTGCTCCATCATCAAGGATATTTCTCTTCCACAGAGCTGTTCTTTGGAAATGTCCTGATATTTTGATCAGGGAGCTGAGTTGCTTATGATAGAAAAGCTGTCCTTTAAAGCAGGAACGCTACATACCTATGTATGTACCTATCCACATGGATATGCCACTTGACCTTTTGAAAATATAAAACTTGCAGAGTTTGGATCTTGACTGAGTAGGAAACTGCCTACTGACGTTCTGTTTTATACAACTCCCAAAGCCTTCAGCCATTCCCCAAAGGAGATAACGCTTGTGAACAGCTGGAATTTTCTGTCTACTTTTATTGCTCCTCTCCCTCAAAGTGAGCTGTATCAAGGTGTCTGTAATGATGCCCTGCTGCCTTATATAGCCAGTAGAGGCCAGCAGCTTAAACTCAAGAAACTCCTAACCCACAAAGATATAAGATTTGACTTAATTTGCATTTGCTGTTGGAGAAAGGTCAGCTAAGGGTGCTGCTGCAAACAAGTGTTAGCCAAAGTATAAATGAGATGGAGAGAATCTAAACAGTCCTGGGCAGCCAGTCATTATGCAAGCAACGTATCTGGACACATTAAGAGAGATGAAATGCTTTTTTTTATTTGGAAGCAGCGGTGGCTGTGCAAAGACAAATAGGATATGCTGTTGGTCTCTTTCAGAAATTTCAGATTCTTTTACGGTAATGTTTTTGAAAGAACTGTTACAACAGTGGGTATAAGGGAGCAAATATGTATGAATTATAATTTTATTACTTTTAGTCTAGCATCAGAGTTGTAATGTTATTTATTAAAGTCATTTTGGTATATGGATTTTAAAGAAGATATTATTATTCCCTACAGCATTACTAGTGTGCTGCTATTAATATTTAAAATCTGTTACATAGGACTACAGTGAGCTTGATCTTCAGGGTATGAAAAGCAGTACTTAAAAAAGAAAACAGACTCTCTTAAGGAAGAGCCTCAGCAATCTAATAAACAAATTGTTTAAAAAACACACCAGAAAATATAAAGTGAAAAATATTAAAATGAAAGTATTTTTGTAAGAACTTGAAAATGACACGTGTCATTTCACACTTGCTTCTGGGTGTCTCGTTGTTCTGGGAAATTTAATAATGATAATTATATACCATCTCTTCTTTGACAAAGACCCTTCGCACTTAACAAACTTTTAATGATATTATGAGGTGTAAGAATCACTTTTGCAATCAGGGAAATGCAGCCAGCACTGGCATGGAGTGTGGCAAGCGCTTAGTAGCCAGGCAAATGTGTTACCTGGCATCACAGTCATGGAAGGAATAGTTGAATTGGATCCCGTGGTGAAATAAACAGTGGTCCCAATTTATTCATCACCTAAAAATCTTAGAAAGGATGGCCAGAGACGTCCCTATAACCTAGTTCCCTGGACCAGAGTGAGTTACTGATTCAGAAGGGCAAGAGCGTGACAGCAAGAAGCCGCCTGCATTGTTCCCTGTGGTACCTGCAGCAGAGCAGTAAGAGTTTTTACTTCCTGCAACACTTTTCAAGATTCAAAATATAATCTTTTTTTTTTTTTTTTTAATTAGAGCTGTTCTGTTCTGAGGAAGTCATCAGATACTCCACGTGGCTGGGAGGGTCCCAGTACCTGCTGACCAGCGAGAGGCAGGGGCAGTCTAGATGTACATGGAGCATGAGGGAGGTTTGAGAAGTGGAGGGACGGAGGGGACAGCGGTGTCTGCAGCCCTACGATAAGGTAAGGGAGAGGTGAGCCTCTCTTCAGCCCTTGCTAATAGGGGTGGGAACAGGGTGAGAGAGCAGCAATAGCTACTTTGATAGATTCCTTTTGCTGGTGGATCTCATGTGCTAGGGATGGAGGCACTCCCATGATTCATATCATTACTGTGCAGTTCCCTAATGTCCAACAGGAAGGTCACTGGGCAAGAGTCTGTTCCTTTGCCCAGTTCACAGCGAATGATTCACACCAAGTTGAATAGTTCCAAAGACAAGACAGGGACAGGTCCTCCCTCAAGCAACCAAAGTCACGGTTGTAGTTTTGCTCCTACAGGAGCTGTGGGAGACCTGCCTGCAAATTCAACACTTGAATCAAAGCAGGAACTCAAGTCCCTGGCATCCTGGGCAAGCGTTTTCAGTCCTTGGGTGCATCAGGTATTCTCAGGGCAGCCTCACTGATTGGGATCAAAAGTTTCAAGTCTGGATTTGAGACTCCTTTCCTAATGAAAGCTTCTACTGATAATTACCCAATCCTGGTTAGTGTACAAGATAAAAACAGGAGGAAGGATAGTCTCTCTCTCTCTCCCTCTCTCTCTCCCTCTCTCTCTCTCTCCCTGCTATGGTTTGTAGCCATCTCATACCTGGGATGGTGGGTTTGGGACTGTGGGCTCCTGCCAGAGTTCACCCGAGTGTGTGTTTAAGCAACGCAAAGTGCAGAAAGAGCAGAGATCCCAGCCGGCATCTCTGCAGAGTACTGTGGTACTGCTACCAGTAATTGTGCTCAGGGCTGATGCACTGAATTGCATCATCAAAGATGCTGGGTTTTGAAATGTCAGCTGAACTGCAGTTCCTGTTCCTTCTCTGCTGACTGTCAAGTGGAAGCCTCTGGTTTATTTCGTATATCCTCCAATGTTGGCCAAAACAACTTCAAAATAAAAAATGGTTCTAATGTTCAAACCTGTTTGTTTATGCTGAATCCTTGGTGGCAGCCACCTACTGCTGTACTTACATTTAACTTACCAGAATACTTGGAGATATCTTGAGGTTGGAAAGTTCCTGGACCACCAAGAAGCAATATGAGATGGGATATAGGATGTCTAAGATGTGTATCAGTGGTACATCGGGGATTTGCTACATGCCCTTCAGCAACTCATACCTGCTTTTACATCTATTTCGGTGTAAGTACATTTACATGTATTTTGGTATTTTACCTGTTGCAGCTATTTTGCAAAATAGCTGTCAGTGTCTCAAATGGGTGCTTTGAGAGAGCTAATTAATGTTAGTGAAGCATTTGGTACTCTTGGATAAAAGACACTACAGAAAAACAAATCAGCCCTTATGTTGTAAATCAGATTCCACTCCATTCCTAAATACTTGCTTTATCTAAGGCTGATAGCAAAACCCAACAAGCTCATAAAAAAAAAAAAAAAAAGATACAGTTGCCTGAGGGCATCCGCAATCAGAGAAGATCTTTCCTTTTCAGATGAAAAAGACATCTACAGTGAACAATTTCACTAGCCAAGACACAATAAAGAAGAGGGCTTCCCATGCGTAATTACTTTGCGGCTAGAGAAGGGGTGTGGGAAGAAGGCTGAGACAAGCATCCCACTTCTGAGCCGCTTAAGCTATGAAGGAAGCCAAAGTCCTATTGGCTCCATTAAGAACCAGAAGTTAAGAGGTCTTTATCCCAGCTGTCCCATAGCTGAGAAAGTTTTATTTCATCATCTACTTGTGCCTTGGTTGCCTAGGGTGGGTTTCCTTTTCCACTGTCTGCAACTGTATCTTTGTACTACAAGCCCTATTTAAAATTTTGCAATGATGGCTCATCTTCACTTCCCCGAGCTTCCCATCCTCAGCTCCTCTGACAACAATCCTCTGTGTAACATGAGGAGATGCAACAGCAGGGACATGTAAAACAAGTGCGCACACAAAACCCGTAACTGCATGCAATAAAGTAAATCCGGCCTTGTATTAATTTTAACCAGCTGGTGAAAACTGAGCTTTGTCTGTGCTCTTACTTCATTGTTTAGAAGAATGACTGGTTGGTGGGGTATTGTTCTTGCAGATGGAGGGAAATTTCTGCCTCCAGTAATACCTGTGGAATGAAGTTGCCTGGAGTGGGCATGCTGTGGCTTAACTGAGGACACACTCTGGCGGTCGTACTCTTCGACAGTGTGAGCTGGTAGTTTTCCGCAGCCTTTACCCAATATCAGGACATCAACCTTTTTCCATTAACTCATCCTTTCTGCAGCTCTGTGGTTTCCTGTGCTTGTTCTAGTGCGAATTTCCTTCCATCCACAACTTTGTTATGCAGCTTTTACTTCAGGAGGCAGGAGGTTTGCCCTTGTTTGGATAATTGTGAACTGCTGAGGGCACCAAAAAAAAAGAGCTGACAGCTAATGCCCTACATTTCCAAAAGCCCTACATATTCTTTCTGCTGCCATAGCTGAGACATCTAAAAAACGTGCCACCTCAGCGTATCTAGGCACCAGGAAATGCTGGCTTAAAATTAACTTTGCCGATCTCCTGTCTCTTTGGCAGCCTGAGAACGTCAGCACCAGAGTCTGCAACAACGTGTGGATGACCGCATTTCTTGCAGAGCTGTCTCGGAGCTTGGCAGCCCGGCTCAGCGCGGCTCATGCAGGCTGCTCTCGCTGCTCGTCTCAGCCTTCGCTGCTGCCGCTCAGACTGCCCTGGTGATTAACATTGCTGGTGAGGGTGGCCCTGCTCCTTGCAAATATCCCAGTTGATTTTTGCCATCTAATCAGGTCTTCTTGGTGACAACACCCACAGGAGGGAAACGGGGCTCATAAACCTGGTGATCCAACTTAAAAGCTGCTGCTGGCTCTGACCACATCTCCGTCTATTTCTGTGCGATGCTGCTGATCCCTTTGGTCACCTAGTGCAGGAAAACGAAGCGAGATGGAAGTTAGACGAGGTCCTGTCACTAGGATAGCCCCCAAGACCTGGCCTCTCCTGCGAGGCATCATTACCTTGCTGCTTAGCACAGACCCTCTGCTAGACAAGCTCCCTCAGGTAGACAAACCTCCTACTCCGGCTGTACAGGCTTCTGCCTCCCTCGACAGCTGACCGGGAGCGTACTTGCATGTGCCCGGCAGCAGTGTGGACTTCTGCAGTGTGAGGGTGCCCTGCCAGCCCTCGCACAAGGCCTGCTAGCAAAGCAGGTGAGGAGGTGAAGGAGGTGAAGAGCAGCGAGGGGATCCTCCTGCATCACCACCCCAGCCAGCTGGCTCCACGCACCTCCTGCTTTGCTGGAAGCACGTTTTCAGACAGGAATCTAAAACTGGCTCTGGGAAGGGAGGAACTGAAACACAGAGAATGGGGCGGAGCGGCCTGTTGATTTGGCTTCTGCTGCCCTCCTGGGCATGCTTTGGTTGATCATTTCTAGTTTTATACAGGTACTGAAGAGGGCTTGCTTTCTCTCTGGCTGTGTCCTTTAAGACAGGATCAAAAATTAATAATTGGTTCCTATGTACAAATAACTCCACACCAGACTGTTTTGCTGCCCAGGGCACCTGGGCTGACTACAGTTGTAACACTCCTAGCCTGCTTCTTGATGCACTTATATCGGTACTGAACTGATGGGGAGCAATAAAATCAGCTGACACTTTCTCCAAACTGTTGCTGTCTCCGTGTTAGAACTGTTACCAGTGTAGCTACGCTGTACTAAACTCTGCCCATCATCTCTTGTACTTACACTAGTAAAAAGTGTGAGTATACAGATTAGACCTTAGTAGGAAGATGTTGCTAGTGATGTGGGTTTTTTTCTGAAGCAACTGGGTGCATTTGGCTATTAGCAAAGGATTTGAGCGTATTCTAACTGATGTTACTCCATCTGGCGCTGAGATTAAGTCAAACCTTTTGGTATCTTTGCCTGTTGTGAAAACCAAGAATAACTAAATATTTCTCACACCAAGATACCGTATCGGGGCGGTATTTCACGTACCCGGAGTAATCACAAATTAATGCTGCAAAATGAGGCTCTGATCGCATCAGAGGTTCCTAACAGAAGGGGTTTCGTGCCCACACCAGTTTTAATGGAAGTCAGCTGGGCTGTGGAGGGGCGCAGAGAGGTTGCTCGTTCTGCTGTAGCTATGATCCTGGTAGTCATCATTAAAATCAATTGTAAGTACCAATTCTCTCATTTTTATGCTTGCTAGGGATTATGTAGTTTTTAAAGCAAAGCTTTTGGAAAACTTCCAGAGAGAATGTAACCTGTACATTTCTGCTTTGTGAAATAAACAAATGAATGTATTTGACGCTTCAGATGAGAAACTCAGATACCGGTTCCTACCAAAAAAGCATCGATTAATAGTGATTCTGTAACACTTACGGATCAAAGACCCAACTCAGGTTCCTTTGCATGTTAATTAATTGTGTTTTAATCATTCAGTTTAGATTTTCTAAAATGGAGACAACTTAAAACAGACAGTGACGAAAATGTCTCTTCCAAGGGCTTTAATTTCTCCTAGAGACCTACTTCTTGAAAAAATGCCAGATCTGGAGAAGAAACTGCTCTCCGATCCCCAGATTAACTCTTCTTTGCGTTCAGGGACAAGGGCCATCAGGGACATTCCTTTCATTCCTCCACCACAGGTTTAGAAGGGCAAAGTTTTCTTCCCTAGATTTCTGGGTCAGTTAAGCTGATGAGAAATCATGGCTTTTTTCTATGCAGGAGGATAGTTTTATAGGTTACATGACTCTTGGACTACTTAGTCATGAACTCCATCATTTCACCGTTTAATCGCAAAGGCCACCATGAATTCTGCAGGTATAAATACCCGGTGACAAGTCCTGCACTGCTGTTGTTGTCTTTGCAGTCAGAAAATGGGCAACGGTGTACTTCAGTAATTGCTTTTAAAGGGTAACAGTTTGCCCTGAACACTGCAAAGGAGGAGTCCTTTGTATGATCTCCTCTATTAGATTCCTTCACCCGGTGTTACCGTTCAAAGTAATTACAGTCTGAACACACACTGAATCAAATCAATATAGTTAGTCACTGATGTCCAGCTTGCGCTGAAATGGGGAGAAAGCGAAGCATGAGCAGCCCCTTCTGAGGTCAGGAGACCACATATTTTGAAGCCTATGGTACTGTGACCTGATGTTGTGGCATTAACACCCAAACACAGCCATCCCTTGAGTCCGCTTCTTGGCACTGCCATTCCCTCAGGCGGGACAGCTGAGGCAGGTAGGAAACCAGAGCAGCGTGCCTGCCAGATCCCCCAAACGAGCTCTGATTTGATGTGGCTGAAACTTGTGGTGGAATTGATTTGTATAAAACTTCCTTTGGTTTAAATCCCTGCAGGGTGTACTTTAAATCCCATAACTCAGATCAAAACTACCAACTACAGACCAGCCGAAACCGCAAGTTTTGATTGATACGCAGCCATAACGCAAACTTCAGCCAGCTGGCGTTACGCTGTCCCTGAACAGGGTTTCGTGCTCCAGCGAAACCCTCGCCCGGGATCTCTGCGCGCCCGAGTCCCTGTGCCGTGCCCGGCGCGATGCTTCCCAGCGGGCTTCCAGCTCCTCCGGCACCCCAGCGCCTGGAGCACCACCGGCTCTGCTGGAGGAAGGACACCTTCGCTGGACACCCGTGGACGGGCTCGCTTGTGCTCCTGCCTCCATCAAACTCCTGCCTCCGCCTGCGCCCTTCTCCGAGGAGTCAGACGCGCGGTTCGCCGCCCGCGGGCCGTGCCCTCTCCTTCCCCCGCCGCAGGGGCAACCCAGCGGCTCGCTGGAGCAGAGAGGGGGCTCCGCAGCCACAGGCTTCGCCTCGCCGCTCCTTCCGCAGAGCAACGGGGAAGCTGCGGGAACGAGCTCGGGGCCGGGCCGCCCCAGCCCGGCCGCCGCGCAGCCCTCGCCCAGCAGCGGCACCCGCCGTTACCCGCCGCCAGGCCCCGCTCCCGGGCGACGGGGACCGGGGGGACCCTGCCCGCCCAGCGCCGGGGGCTGCCGATGAGCGCACTGGGGTTCGGCTTGGCGAGAGGCCGCGGGGGACGAGCACGACCCGGCGCCGAGGGACCCCGCCGCGGAAGGGGTCCCGGTCGGTCGGTCCGTCCGTCCGTCCCGGGTGGGCAGGGGGTTGCGGAGCCGGGCCGGGGACAGAGAGACGCGGAGCCGCAGCGGGGGGAGGAGGGCGCGGGGCTCCCCGCCGGGGCGCGGCCTGCTGCATTTCGGGTTTTTGAGGTTTTGTTGTCCCCTTGGCTCCCCCCCGCCGCTGCACCCCCCCCCCCCCCGCTGACCCGCCCCCCGGCTCTCTCCGCCCCGCCCCGCCCCGCCCCGCCCCGCCCCCGCCCCGCCGGCGCGGCTCCCGCGGCCGCGCATTGTGCATCGCGCCGCTGCCCCGGGCGGCAGCACCGGCCCCGGCCCCTCTCCGCTGCGGGGCCGCCGGACACCCCCCCCCCACCCCTCACCCCACGGGCCGGGCCTCCGGCTCCTTCCCCCGGCGGCGCCGGCCGGGGTCGCGCACGGTGAGTGGGGGGGGCGGCGGGGCCGGCACCTGCGGGCGGCGCGGTCTGTGGGGTCTGTGCCCAGCCCGGGGCTCGCCCCGGAGCCTTTGGGAAGGGGAAGGGGCTCTGCCCCCCTCCCCGCCCGGCGGACAGGGCGCGGTGCGGCGGGGTGCGGCGTGTCCCCTGGCGGCGGGGGCTTGGGGGCGGCGGCGGGGACCCCCCCTGCCGCCGCGGGGCCGGGCGGGGGTCGGGGGCTGCCGGGGGAGCGGGGCAGCGGCCTCCGCCGGCCGAGGGGGGCTCCCGGCTTTGTTGGTCCCCGTGGGGTGCGACCGAAGGCAGCCCTCGCAGCCCTTGAGATGATTTCTGCTCGTTCTGGAGCTCGGGCTCGCAGTTTTTGCACACTGCGTGAACGCCAAGCCGGTGCTTGTGCAGACGCTCATCTCCTTTTTTTTACAGTCTGAAATAGCGCTCTCAGGTAACTGGAGTTGACTCTAAATGTGATTCCTGTGGGTTGACTGCTGTAAGCCTTTTTCACGCAAGTAAGATCTATATGCATGAGTAAGATTTTTTTTTTTTTTTTCCTTAGCGGAATGATTTTGCATGTTTCCACCCAGCAGTGTATAATCTCTGATAGCTTTTGCAGAAGATGGGCTTGCCCCTTTCAATTTCTGTGTGTGTGCAGTCGCTGTTAATTTTGGCAGCTCCTAAGTGATCCTTGGTAAAGGTCTGGTGTCTTCGTTTTCTTCAAGAATACATTAAGTTGGATGTATGCCAGGGTTTTAATATTGTAGAAGCAACAAGAGAGACAGCCTTGGAAAAAGGATCGAGGAAATGATTTAGCTTTTCTAACGTTCATCATTTCCCGCCAGTGTACTTTTAAGCATTTCATTTTAAATTGCAGGAAACAATCAGTTTTTGCGTTTACCAGCATGTTGATTAATAATGGATAGGTAGGTCTAAAACTAAATTTTGATGCTTCATTTAAAATAAACGCTTTTCCTTTCTTCTGTCTTGCACACCTATTTGCTTTTAGGAAAGAGTGGAATAGTAGGTGATGATTAGGCAGCTTTCTCACAATTTGAATAGAAGAAATAGTTCAGTATAGGCTGGCTGTAGAATAATGGACACACTTGGCATCTAGTGCGTAGTTGGATGTAAAGCTGTGCCTCGCAAAACTCTTCTTTGTTCCTAACTTCTCCCGTAGCCAAAGAATAGCCTATCTAAAACTTAGTTCTGGGAGTCAGATGAATGGTGCATGTAAGTCTAGTTTCTCTATGGTAGTCTATTAATATGTGACTTACCATGAAACATGTATTGACAGGGATTTCGTATTTATAATACGCACCGTTTAGTGAATGACTTAATGCTTCATCTTTCTTTTTCTCATTAATAATCTGATTAGGGGAAGACTCTGGAAGGAATATGGAATTGAGACGCATTCCCGGTGGATATGCAGTAAAAAAGACACAGCAAAGCAGACAGTGTAAGAGGAATTTCCAAAAGTACTCATCACCCAAGACAGAGGCAGACTTTGAACGCTCCTCGGCTTGTGTTTAGGCTCCAGAGTAAATTGCTAGATTTTCAGCTCGTTTTTGTTAGCTCTCAAACTTTTGTATCCAAAGTTCCTTGGGGGACCTTGAAGGAAATGCATCTGTGTAAGCCAAGTTCTGAGTCTTTCAGCACTTGAGAAAATCAAGCCCTGAGCACTTAAAAAAGTCTGATCCTTGGGTAACAGTCATACCTCCCCCCATTTCCATTCTAGAGGTGTTCCCTTTTAATTTTTATGGCAGATAGAATTACAGATGTAAAATATAGCCACGATAAAGCAAGCCAGTAAAATTACTTCCTTTTTTTTTTTTTTTTAATGTAGAAGCCAGCGGGATTAATGAACAGCTCCATAAACACACATGATAAAATGCAAGATCGGCAATAGAACTGTAAGTGGCACTTAATCGGGGAACGAAAATAATAGGTAATGGCTAAAAATAGTATTTCCCGTCTCTAACAATAGAGTTAAATATTGTCATGGATATTAACTGCAACAAAGTAGATTGGTCCAGAGCTGGAGGCTCTGGCCATTCGTTTGATGATAAACCACAAATGCAAACCAAAAAGCTGTTCTTTAAAGGGAAAATCGGAGCTTTTTTGCTGCACAATAGTGGCGCTATGATTTCTGGAATGTATTCTGATCTCGTGTAGCTCAGCCCAAACTGCTGAGCTGCATTCAGGTTGTGCCTAGATTTACACAAGTGGTTGGTCCCATGCATGGGCAAGAGCATCCTTGCGCCAGAAAGAAAGCGCTTAGGTCTGGTTCTGATCGTTTAACAGTGTTTGAAGTGTTTCAACATCACTGCTAGAAAAATGCCTTCATGTTAAGGTCAATGAAAAATTTGCCTCTCTGATAGCCCGGGCCGCAGCCTCTCGAGGAACTGTTGAGTTATGAGAGCAGGTAATTATCTATCTGCCTCATCTGTGGCCCAGGACTCGCTGACACCGAGCACGGAGAAGAGAAGAAAATGACAAATGCTTGTCCAGAAGCACATCCTCACGTCCTCTTGGTGGCGTTTGCTTTCCCCCTGGTTTCTTAGGATAAGACTGGTGAGTTTGGGGTGTGGAGAAAACAGTGGTTAATTAGCTAATGCATATCTAGCCCTTGTAAGATGGAAAATACTGTATGGGGATGATTTGAATTAAGTACTGTTGTTCCCTGCTATTAAAGAAATTGCTTGCCTGCTCTGTGTCTCAAGTTGGAGTTGTAGGTGATTTTAAAGTATTGTTTGAGCTGTGGTTTAGCTCAGTTGAAGGAGAAAGGCCAGGGAAGGTCTTTCGATAGGAAAAATAATAGGTAAAGATTTTCTTGTTTAAGCCTTTTTCTTAGTAGCTGTAAAATCTGTGTATATGGCAGGGAGGAGAAGGGAGTTGAATGGAGCCGAGCAAGGAGCTGTGGTATGAGGTAAAATTCTGATATTGTTCTCTCATGCCACCCTGCAAATACATTTGCATTTAAAATTTCCATGCAAGCCAAACTGTAGGACCGGTGCAGAATGCTAAATGAAACCTGACAGATAGCTTGGAAAACACCACATAACGATGCCAGGCATTCCCTTGCTCGGACAATTGAGTTGAAGATTGTTTCTTGTAATGATTATGGATCCAAAACAAAGACAGGTGCAGGAAAAAAACGGGACATCAATTTTATTCTGAGCTATTTTTACTTGAAAGATGTTTACTTTCTGTCGCATTACCCTGTGACTGCTGGAAGACTCAGAGGAACTGTAAACCCCAGATCCCTTTCTGCCCATCAGCTAGCCACAATATATGCCTTTGTGTCGCTCAGGCTGAAATTTACTCTGCTTGGGAGGCTGACGAGTGGTTCAGGGCGCAGTTGTGATCTGAAAGATGCTGGGTGTCACCAGGGAGGTACCCTTTATGCCGCTTGTGCGAGCAGACAAAGCAGCAGCTCCTTTGTGGAACTTGGTGATGCACCTCCTGTATAAGAATAAAAAGTGTTTATGCTCAGTGGTGGTGTGATGTAGAAGCCAGGATGATGACAGTCGAGGAAGGAACATGAAAGGCATCAGAAGAGCTCGGTGGGTTTTACCTTTTCATGTGTAAAACTTGGGTGTCTGCAGCTATTGGCAATGAACTGTCCCTCTGCAGACAGACCGACGGTGCAGCACAATCTGAGGAGACTGAGGGATGGAAACAGGAAAATAAAATGAATGATAGGGCAACGTGTGTATTGGGTGTGAAAGAGCGCATGCAAAGTCACAAGGCTGGAAAAAAATCAAGGGCCTGCGGTCAGGGGTGGCTGCTGCAGTGAAGCAGTAATACAAGGCAGCTCAGTTGTCCACGATATCCCGGTTATGAATGGAAGAATAACAGGCTTTACGTGTGCAGTGTGGCTGCGTCTGGCTCCCTGGCTTAAATATAGGACACCTGCCCTTTTAAAGTTTGGGAGGGAAGGGAAAGAGCTGATGAGGAAAGCAAAGGGACGGATTTCTGAGGAATGATCAAAAGCGCTTAATATAGGCAGATTATCTAAGAAGCAAAGATACCAACAATTTCAGGTGTGGGTAGTCAAGAGATGATCAGCCTTTGCAAGAGGGTGCAACTAGACTTAACGGGCTGCAAAAGAGAAGGTAACGTGAACATCAAGAAAAGCTTATTGAAGGAATGAAGCTACATAATCTTCCATGAAAAATGCTAGTAGCGTTGTTGGTTGGCATTTTTTAAAGCTCATAGAGAGCCCTGGAGAATGTTCTGCAGGGTTGGCAGCGCAGGGTCACATCTCCCCTGGCTGAACTGTGCCTGGGGATTAGGATGGAGGTTTCAGAAATGAGGCTGTTCAGTGAGCAGGCCAACTCCTCCTCTGCTTGGAGTTAACTTCTCAGCTCCCCTGTGTGGTCTGCTGGAAGGCACAGAGTCATTCTCTGCGAGCTTGGATTATGTCCCCGTAGGGAGGGAGATAGACTGGATGAATTAATAGATCTTATTCCATCTTTAGCTTACAGGAGCCTGTGATCCAGGAAATAAACGCACACTTATCTTGCTGGCAGCTGAAATGCATGCCGTTGTTCAGTAAAACAAATGCTATAGCATCTCATATGCTTTTCTGGTCACGTGGCGAGGGAGGATGGGAGGAGGGATGTGATGGAAGACACTTCCCTGTGGTGAGCACAGCAGGCCAGGCTAGAAATATTGCTCGGTTTACATTGACTCTGTGTCATTGGATCCATGTTGAATTCTCCTCTTGAGGAAAAGCTAGAAAGCAGCAGGCTCGGGGTGTTTTTCTGCTTTAAGTTCCAGCTGTTATCGGCAAAAGAAAAAAAAAAATCACATTCTTGGACAGTAGTTACCTCTTCCTTTGCTGAGTCCTGTAAGACACAACATTACGTACTGGCCGAAATGTGAAGAGCAACTTCAAAGAGGTGTGCAGCTCTGCTGAAGTCGTGGGCAATGCACAGGTTAGAAAGCCGGGGGACGTGATCCAAAATGCACCGCAGTCAGGGGAGAGACTGGCGCTTTGGCTTCGGTCCAAGATCTCATGTTTGCTTATGTTTGGATTTAATCAATTTTGGGGGGATTAAGGTATTTTTTAGAACGTGGTTCAAAGAATATAAAGAGGTTGCAATTTTGAACTTAATGAGTTTTATGGCATTACTGTATAGTAGTGATTATTGTCCTGCTCCCCTCTTCAGATATGAGGTGGGTCAGTTCATGAAAAGTCTGATTAAAGACACCACTGAATAGCATGATGCATGATAGTACAATGACATAACTCTCACAGTGGTTTGATGTCTTAACATGTAATCTTTCCTCCACTGGATTTCTTGTTGTATCCCAAAATAAACTAGAGTTTATATAAATTAGACATGCTCTGACTGCAGAACAGGTGGCGTTATAAGTGCTCCAAGATGGTATGTTGTTGCTAGATAAGGAGGAATATTTTTTTATTCTGATTCATAGCGGCTGCTTTAAAATTTGGAGACAGTTTGACTGTCATCAGCATGAATAGTTTATCGGAGGGCAGGCAGGGAAAACATTGACAAACATTTACAACACTAGCTTAAGGATGACTCTCCTTTAGTTAAGTGTAACTTGAGTCCCAAAACTTCCTCATCTGGTGACTTGGTACCAGGTTTTTACTTCCTGCGTTGTCCATTTGAAGTGGAAAGTCAGAAAAAAAGAAACTATGAAATTTTGTTGTCATGATTGGAAAGGAAATCAGAAAGCTGAGAGAAGTTAAGCGTTCTTCCAGGAAGTGCATTAACCCAGCTTGGATGTGCTCATCCAGCCCCGCCGTAAGCCAGTACTGCTGGTTTTCTTTTCACCACTATATTAATTTTTCTTTCTGTAAAATATTCTTCCAGGGCTCTCTCCAGGAAGAATGGAGGGCCGCTTCTCTTCCTTTGATTAATTACTTATATCCTGATCTAGAGAAATACCAGCAAGCTGGTTGAATTTGGCGATTTTCAATCCAATTGATTCCAATGAGTAAATTAATTTCACGTTCAATTGTCCCTGTAAGAGGAATGCCCACTGCTCTCTGCATTAGTTCATAGGTATCTCTTGGGTTTATAGTCAATTACTTTTTAAAGTATGAGCACTAATGATTACATACATAGAGTCTTGATTCACTCCTGATTGTGCCACTGGTGGTTACCATGACTTTGTGGTCATGGTTTTGCTTGTTTGTTTTCCTGTTTTTTGTGGTGGTTAGTTTTGGTTCTTTTGGTTTTTGTTGTTGTTGGTTTTGTTAATTTAATTTAATTTTTGCTCTGGAGGACTAGGCAAAGGCCACTGTCAGCAGGTTGTCAGACTAAACAGATGATTGGGTTGGCTTGGCATAACAAAAGCTCTACTCCTAAATAAAGCATCATTCATGGTATAAATTATCCTGTAGTGTAGCCTATCAGTGAGGTCTGAATCAGTCCAATTCAAAGTGCCAGGAAAAAGACATTCTTGTGGTAATTCTGGCATTCCTGGAGATAGAAGGTATTGGAAAATTTGAGAGAGAGCTTGTTCTCGTAAAATATCCGCGCCAGTTTTGTATAACTGAGAAGCAGCTTGGAAAGTTCAGATAAGAAGCCAGATGTTGGCCCAAACTTGTGAGATTTGCTTGCATGGATCAAATTTGGCCTTACAGCATGCTTCCCAGATTAATTCTGTAATGTTTAATTCCAGCATGAGTCGATTTTCCATTTTATTCTGCATGACTTTTGTTCATTTATCATTATTGAACAATTTCCTGGGGATACTCAGGCTTACGTATGTGTTTGTATGACTACCAGAATTGTCTGTGGTTATACAGACAGGACAGAAGACATTAATGGAGGTTGGAAGATAAATTTTTCCCATCTACAGCACTGTATGTACCTTGCTACAGTCATCAAGGATTTCTTAAAGTTTACCAGAAGATTTAAGTTGAAGAATGATCCCAGCCAGGAACAAGATGCAAGGTTTCTGCTTAGCATACTCATGTACAGTAAATTCCTCTTTCTTTTGCTGTTTTTGGGGTCAAGTTTTTAACATTGATAATACACCACAGTCATCATCCCTTTTTACTCTTTTGCTGGGAAAAGAGTATCCAAAAGAATATTTATTAGCTGATTTAAATTCAGTTAACTTCATTTCCATTTCGTGGAGTTTTTAACAATGTTTAATGAGAGATGCAACTGAATTGCAGAGCTATTATCTCCCCCTGAATACGTTGAGGTCTTTCTTGAATTCCCTTGAAGGTTTCTCGATCATTCATATTTTAATCCTGGCCCTCATAATTATTTTGTAGCATATGGAAAGTCCTGTAGATGCTAATCCTGGTGGCCTTAGTCATGCTTATTTAACAAATAGTTCCAGTCCCCCATTTATCTGCCTTAGTATCTGTTATTTATTGGTGATTTGATTTTTTTCTTTTTCTGCCTTTAAACCCTTGGGTTGGGGAACTAAGACCGCCCTGTGCTCGGCAGAATGCAAACACAAAACAAAGTGTTTTGTTTTGTGCATTCAAACTTTGTTTTTATGACTAAATGAGGGAGATTCCTCTTAACTGATCTGTACTCAGACGTCTCCCTTGCCACTTCAGCAGCATTTAGATATCCTAGAAAGTAAATCTCCAGCTTAGGGAAAACAATTTAAAACTGAGCACGACTATTGCAAGAACAAGCCTTGTGCTTGTTGGAAGCTGTAAAGCATGTAAGTTTATAAAGCCTACCTTTCATCCGTGTGCTTAGGCAAAAATGTGATGCTTTCCTCTCTGTTTTGCTTTGCTTTTCCGCTCATTCAAGCAAACGGGCTGATGAATGCTTAGGCGAAATGTGTCCCTCCTATTGTCTGCCTTGTTTGCTTTCCTTCTTTCAACAGCTTCTCTATTCAGTGTTAAACAACAGGAGAAGAAAAACGCTACTAAAAATGAAGATATTCTATGATCACATTATCCTGTGAAGAAGGACGTTCTGCTTCCCCCACAAATGGTCAAACTAGAGGGGTTCCTTGCGGTTCCTAAAATCTGTGATGGCAAGAAGAATGATAAAAGCACATTGAAATTACAAATCATTGCATTGCTGAGCACAAACTACTATATGTGGAGCACTCTGTACCCTTTGAAGACTATGGCTTGGAGTGTGATTTTGTAGGCAGCAGAGGTTCAGAGGCAGAGCTTGGGGATGTCAGAAGGCAGTTAACTGAACTAGGCTCTTTTCTAAGCATTCTTTGTTTTTCCTTTGGTTTCCCATACTGGCACTTACACGTACAAGGACATACATAGATACACATGCAGACGCATGATGTTTAACAGACGGAGCACGAAGGCTGACCCACTGCTCTTAATACAGAAGCCACGGCTCTGCGCATTTTGCAGTGCGTCGTCCCAGTGCCCCGTGTAACCTTGTATGAGGCGTTACGTGGAATGTGACTCCTGGAAAGACACGCTGGGTAGCTAGGCGATGCCTTTCTTGTATCGGCACAGCTGGTGGGAAAAGCGTATGGGGCTTGCCATTCTTCTGATCCAGGAGAAGGCATGTCTGGACAGACTCCGGATGGCTTCTGTGCAGTGGTCCCATCACCAGCAGGTGCTAGGAAGGATGGACACGGCTCTATGCTGCTAGGACATACCCTTTAAGGCTCCTTGCTTCATGCTCTCGTAGGGAATACGAGGAATGCTATGTAGTCATGAGGAACACTGAAACAGCTGAGACACCTATTGGGATTCCTACTCTTTCAACCTGAGCTTTCCAAAGCCTGGTGAGATCTATCTGGCAGAGTCCTGAGGAGTTCAGAATGGCTTTTCATCCACAGGTCCTACTGAGCAATGCTTACCTAACATGGGGCAGGATCCCCTGTGGTTTGATCTTTGGGTACGACCCAACTCTCTACCGCTGTGTGATCCCATGTAAAGTCCAGAGGCGTGTTGTGGTTTGGGATGGCCACAGCGATGAGAACTCCTTCTGGAGGAGCATGGGGAGCTTAGGCAACCATTGCTACTGCTTTGGCTGGCCCCAGCAGCTTCGTGCACGCATTCAGAGATCCCAGATATAAGCACATAAAAGCCATTTGCTTAGGTTCCCCCCCACTGCCCTTTTTTTTTTTTTTTTTTTTAAAACTCCTGCATCTGCTGTGTTGCACAGTCTCCTGCCTGCCTCTACAAATGAGACAGTAATGGAGCAGATTTATTAAACCGATAGATTAAAGAACAGGAAATAACAGTGGATTTAGTGGAATTTGAAAATGGTTCTGACCTCTGAGGAACACAGCGTAGTGTACTGGAATAAAGCTGAAAGATGGTGGTGCCCTTGGTCAGGGTGCCCAAAGTCATGGGGAATTTGAGACTCACTTTGCTTAGGTTTTAAAAGCACCTCGTTGTTTTGCTGACTACAGCAAAGCCCCTATCTTCCTACCTTGGAAAAAAAGTACAAAACCTTTAGCGTGCTAGTGATGCAGGTTCCTTTCAGACCAGCATTCGGTTTACTTCTTAATTTATTATGTTTTTTGCTTACTGGGATGAAGTCAAATGGATTGTGGTGCTTTGGGTGGTGGCAGGAGGTGTCTGGGACTGGTGAGTCCAGTGCTGTTGCAAACAAATCTCGGTGCTCGTGGCTTGCTTTGTAGCTGCCGAGCAGGGTGTGAGGAGCCAGGGCTTAATGCTGTCGTGTTATGGAGTTGGGCGAATTCTGGGAGAGCACTCAAGTAGGAAATCTAAGTGCAGGGTTTAGGTGAACGAGTGCGGAGAAGTCGAGTAATGCCCATGCATTTAGAGTAGTTGAAGGTACTGATTGTTTTTGCATTGAATCCGGTCTATAAGCAGCACCGTGTGCCATTCTCCTTGGGGCTTTTCCATGCAAATGGTGCTATCTCCTGCTGTAGCTGATGCCTGCAGTGCTGACAGCCAGGTCTTGTGTGCTGTCCTGTTTCCCATCCCTCCCTCTTCCCCACCGCCTCCGATTGCTTTCCAGTTCCTTCTGTTTAAGAATTATAAATTACTACAGCAAACCTATTGCTCTCTGGGGTTATGTTTAACTGTTGCTGATTTTACTGAACGGAGCTGTGCAACAGCCTAAAAGAGAAGACCATGTGAATTAGGATACTAGGTCACGTTCCGGGCTTTCAGTTTCTGCTGAGGGGAAGAGCAAATGTTGCAAACTTGAAGAAATACAAGGGAAATATTTACTGCAGCCTCTATGCATGGCATAACTTTAGGGGAGGATGCAGATTTGCCAGCTCTGCTGTACCTCGGTACACCGAAGTGAAAGGCAGCGCGGCTCCCTGGTACCGAAGTGAAAGATGGGTGTTTGGCACAGCCCTGCTTGCTGCAGCTACGACCTCGTGCCTTGTCCCAGCAGGGCTGTGCAGTGCGGGACAGTGGCAGTGGGGAACGAGGACAGAAGGGAAATGACCTTCCAGTTTTCTCTCCTCCCTCCCAGGAAACTCTGGGCCATGTGAAGTCACCCTGAAGCTAAAGCAGTTTAAAAACTCACTGAGTCAAGCCACCACCCTTGCTAGAGAGCAGAAGTCTGGTCTTCATTTCAGTTAATTCTGGTTCGGTCACCAAAACCCCTTTGTATTTGGCCCTTAGGGCAATACTCCAGCTGTCCATTTTAAAGAGCCAGTCTGGCTAACGCCTTCCTGGGGGAAGAGCCTTCCTCTTATGGGGGTTACCAAGCCTGGAGAGTCCTCTGGCTCCACAGAGGACATTTGTGTTCAAATAGAAGCAGGCAGAGCTTTTTCCTGAATCAAAAATCCCTCTGTCTGGTGCATTCACCTTTTGACTGCTGCAGCATCTTATTTGCTGTGCTCTCCTGGCTCCTTGGCAGTGCTCTCCGCTGTTGCGTTTCATTGTATGTTTTCTGTTAACACAAAGGCATCTGTGTTAATCTCTCATTTTCCAGGCAATTCGCCATTCTCTTCCAGCCTCTGGCCACCTCCTTTTTCTCAGCTTTTTACCAAGGTGAAAGGCAAATTTGGTAAAAATATGTATAAGGGGGGATTGACCCAAGTTTTCAAGACATTAAAATTACTGCAAAAGGAAACCAAATGGGCTTATGCCCTTCTTTATTTCTGTTAGATTTTTTTAATAACAGAAGGTCAGATTCAGCCCAGCCTGGAGGTCTCCGTGACCATAGTAAGTCAGGCGAGGGAAGCGGGGCTCTTGCATTTCTTTCTTTAGCAACACCTGTAGCCTTCTGGCCAAATCCCACAATCTTAGAAAGGCAGCGAAGTATTTCAGCTCTTGAAGGCCTGCTTGTAGACTGCTCCATCGTTGAAGAAAATGCACTTGGGGGGCTGTGGGGGAGGGAGCATTCCATTGTCTTTGGGTTTGGTTTTCACTTTTGAGGGTTGTTTTTGTTTGTGTATTTTTTTCACTTCCTTGAGCATCACTATCATATCAGGAACTAACTTGTTAGAGTATCTTTCTTCTCCTGCCCTTTAATTAACAGATGAGAGCTACTAAACATCATCCCATGAATATTTCCGCAAAACCAAGACATTCCTGGTGTATATATAAGGTAAACAAATGGAAGGAAGAAGCAGGATTTTATAGCAATCATATAATATCAATAGTAGGCTTTCAGCTTCTTCCGAGGCTTCAGAATTAATTTGGAGGCAGGGAAGTAATCTTTAAATTACCTTTAAATAGAGTGCTGAGGAGTAAAAAAAGCTGCGTTAACTCTGCATGGGGAATGGAGCAGCAGTGACCCGGACCATCTTTCCTTGAGGACCACTGCGTTATAGTCATCTCGGGGAGGTCTTCAGTATTCAGAGTCGCATACCAACTCAGTGTGAAACAAATGGAGCCTGCCAGCCTTTTGTGGCATCTTGTAAAGCCTTTTTTTCCCTCATCATTTGAAAATGAAGGGAAATAGGGAGGAATTTTTGGGTTTGTTTTTGAGTCGTCTGGCTTGCTGCTATGATATTATGTGGAAGTGCTTTCGCTACTCTTTAGTTACCCATGAATGATTGTGACTAGAACATATCCCAAGAGAACATATGCTTCTGTTTTTGCTTGTGCTTAATTACATTTTTTGTGCTGCCTTCCCACAGCACCTACCTCAGTCACATTTTGGTCTGTGAGTCTATGACTGAGGCTCTGCATTTTGAGAGTAATGCAAAAAAACCCCAACAAGTAATAATTCAAAATCCTTAAATACAGCTACTTCTATGCTATTTTATAGATGCTTAGGAGCCTGCTCGATGAAGCTTGGAGGAAAAATCGTCTGACTTGTAGTTAATTTTTATTGAGGTGCGATTGCCCTTGAAGCTTGGGGAGAGTTTTCCCCAAATAAGTCTGAGACGCGATGCTTAGGCTTGCGCAGTCTCTCCAGCAGCTTTCAGGTTTGGTGTTTGGTTCCTGGGGGTTTCCCCCTCTTCGTTCTCTCTGCGTCTGAACCCTTGGCAGCTTTCCAGCATTGTTCTCCAGCCTACTCTGAACAAGTGGAGGAGCGGCGCTCTCGCCGCTAATTCAGCAGAGATTGAGCGATAGCGTTCGGTAAAGGTTAGAGGTGCTGGCTGAGGGTAAGTTCAATTCAGCAGAGATTGAGCGATAGTGTTTGGTAAAGGTTAGAGGTGCCGGCTGAGGATAGGTTCAGGGTCACCCACTGGGCCACGTGCCTCAGCTCGTGGTTCCTCCCCGTTGTATGTGCCTGTTTCTTACTCAGTGAAGGGAAGCACTACCAAGGCTGGTCATCGCTCTTCAGGATCTCTCTTCCAAGTCTTTTTTTTTTTTTTTGGTGCAATTTTTCTTTTTTTGTTACATAAGTGGAATAACTGATGCTCCAGTGTAAATACTGTGGCCCTGGCAAAAGCTTCTCCTCTCTCTCTTCATTATAAGTGCTGTGCACATGATTGTGTCTCTGTATAATGCAGAACAGTGGCAAAGACGACTCCAGGTAAATTCATCATCAAAGCAATTACCAGCCAGTATTGTCCACCAGCACAGATTTGACAAGCTCCGCAGTATGCCTTGATACCCACGTTCTTTGGTTATCGCCTAACTTTCGCTATTGGAATGCAGAGTTTTCATAAGATTTCCCAAAGTTTGGTGTCACCTGTAGCAGGATCTTCTGGTTGGGTTGTGCTGCTGGATCTGAAATCTAAATCGTGTTGCCCTTCGACTGCTTGTGATGCTGCCTTTCCTTTGCTTTCATGGAAGCTTGAAAATTCTCCGGCTATATCATCTTTTGTTGAAGAAGCAGCTTTGTTCAGGTTTTAAATGACTCCTCCTGCTTGCATAGGGTTGTTACCCGCTTACAGAAGCGTTGTGGAAATAGTGTTAAAAAAGTTTGCAGGTTTGCATTCTCCTTGCACCAGCAGAAAATTGCATTGAGGGTTTTGCTGGATGACTCAGATAAGGCACAGCAAAGATGTTGCACTGCCGTCCACTTTGCAAACTGCTGTTTCCACTTAAAATATGGAGAGGCCCCCTTTGCCCCAGCTGTTTGATACTGCCCCTGCTCCTCTGCCAGCGGTTAGTCTTGCACGGTCTGCTTAGCAGAATAGGCTGTGTGACTGCTCCCTAACCCACTTGAGGCAAAATCAGAAAGCTCAGCTTAAACTGCGAATGGGAGCTGCTTAAATGAGGATGGCTGTCTCAATATTGGCCTGGCTGCTCCTCCTCTGCCCCAGGCAGGAGGGATGGCTGGACCCGGGGACTGCCTTCACCCTCCCACTTGCATCCGCAAAGGGATCAGTTTGCACAGTGTGACGGTATCTAAGCAGAAGCTTATATTGGTTTAAATAAATCCATTTAACACTAGTGCAGCAAGCATATTTTGACAGAACTAGAGTGTTCCTGTGAGCCTGGATAACATGTTAGTTTGCAAAATGTTTATTTTTAAAATGTCCAGTAGTGTTTTTCTAGCAGCTCTTTTCCTCTCCTCTGCCTGGTGAGAGGCTAATGCTTGGGGCTTTCATTTATGAGTGGGGTTTTTTGTCCACGTGTCTTGGTACACGCTCCCAAAGCTCACAGAGTGCGGTGCAGGTAGCAGGCTGCCTGTGGTCTCGCAGCAGGCGGTAACTCTTCCTTTGCTGGAAACAAACTCATCCATCCGTTCACATGTGAAAATCTCAAGTCATGGAAATTTCGGTAGGAATGAAGACGTGACTATGAAAGTCTCTCAGGACAACCTGGCAAACTAAAATGGGGACGAGAAAGACACCACCACCCAGTCTGAAAAGGGTCTTATTTTAAAAAGTTTAAAGTTGTGTAGAACTTTAGCCAAGTTGGGAACCAGTTGCATAGTCCAGGATAACTCCTTGGTTTTACCAAGTGGAGTAGAATGGGGAAGAAGTTTTAGGTTTTTCTTTTTATTGATGAATCAGGGTTCCTTTTTTTTTTTTCTTTCTTGTTTTTGTAATAAGGATGTTTCTTTTCAGTTCAGGTGACACCAGTTTAGCACTCAAGATGGTCTTGAGGCTTTCATGTTTGTATGCTCAGAACAGTGGCAGGTTGGGACAAAGCAGTGCTGCGACGAATGACAAAGTGACGTCTTATTCTGGCTACAGAGTGACTGAAGGGAGACTCTTAGTGATGTTGCTGCTGTTGCAGTTATTTGATCATGACAGTACTTAAGCAACTTATTAGCAGAACCATTGTATTAGACTTTACATAAGCACATGGAAATAGACACTTAAAATGCATATATCCAGGCACACGTATATATGTACACACATTCTAAGTTAATAAAAAATAAGAGGTCTGGTAAGAACTCCTTGGAGTGAGAAGACATCTAGAGCCAGCGCCAGTGAGGATGCTACAGCCTCCTTCAGTCAGCTGATAAATGTCCAGTGTCACCTGGCATGGCTAAGTCTTAATGGACAAATATATATTAGATTTTTCTCTGATTAAACCACCAGCCATCCTGCAGGAATGCTTCCAAATCATGCTCTCCTCAGCCGATAGGCTGGGTTTTCTCCCTTGATTTCTTTGCAGCTGGTGAGCCAAACCAGCATCACACCTGCCTGCCGTTCATCCGCCGGCTTTGCCGGTGCCAGACCAGCTGTGCAGCAGCAGTTGCCATCTGTCTGGGGTGAGGACAGATTGCTAGTGCAGAGACTGAGGAAATAATTATAAGGCGAATTTAATTTGGTCTTTGAGCACATTGAGGTCCAAGTAACTCTCCTTCCTCCCGCTGAAAGAATCGGGGGAGAGGGGGGGAATTATAGGAGGGAAATATAGGGAGGAAAGAATTGAGCTGCATCCTCGCCATCTGTCTACTGCGATTCACGCAGCTGCTCTGCCATTGACAGGTTGCTGTCTCTCCCCCCAGCGCAGAGAGCCAAATGGCTTGCATCGGGAACACAAACCACTGAATATTAATAGTGGTAAATAGCCTGGTCAGAACAAACTGTAAGAAGAGCCTCTAGCTGCTCGAAAACCTTCAATATTATCTTCCTTCTTCTCTCCCAGAATTTGGGAGCCAAATATAATTTCAGGACGCGTGCTTTTTCTGGATCAAATCCTGTACCTCTGAATGCAGCATGATCAGTTTTAGAACATTAAAAGGTTATCTAGAAGCAAAGGGGAATGGCCAGTTAGAGCTACAATGGGACTACTTTTGTCCTTCAAATTAGTTAAGGATCTACTTAAATGCTTCATTAGCTGAGGGCCTCCATCTGCTACCTGGGGCTGCACGGTTTCTGACAGTCCCAGCTCCAGGGTCATATGAAAGATGCCCTCCTTTGATTTGTGGAGAATATGTATTTTGCATCTATTGCTGTGGAAACATGGCAAACAGGCAAACATGGACTTAAAAATACCAAGGGTGTATTGTGCTTTTGTGAATAGCTTTAGATATTTTTCTTGGTAGAGAAAGGTTCATATGGACTTCGCCTGTCCTCTCCTGGAGGCTCTCCAGGGAGGGTCTCATAACAACCTGGGTCCTGATCCAATATCTGTTGACATCAACAGAAAAATACCTTGTGTACCCAATATAAAAAAATCCGGCACAACACTATTTTTGGTTTTCCTCTCCTGGTATTACTGATGATCATAGAGATTTTCCAGAGGGTAGTCACTGGCAAGTGTCCCTTCCTGAGCCTGAAGAACCATTCAGGCAGTTGTTAATCCCCAAGAATAGCTCTGCGCTTTATCCATTACTGAAAAATGGAATATTATTTGGAGACTCAATGTGTCTCTCATAACTGTTCAGAGAGATGATGGTGGGGTGACATTACAGCTCCCTAATATTTGCACTGTAGGACTTAAAATTTATAGTGGCAGGAGCACAAAATGATAGCTGAGTTGAATCCAGGTGCATCTTGTGATAGTCCTGTGATTGCTGCTACTTCTACTTACCTCTTCCCTTTTGAAGTCAGTTTGTTTCCCACAAAACCCTCCTTACCTATTGCCCCCAGCACACCAAGTCCTGACACTGGTGCACAGCTAGCCTCTGGCTGGTTTCAGTGATGGAGGACTGGTGGAGCCACGAATCTGCTGATTTCTCTGTGGTAAATCCAAGCCCAACATTCCCATCCCTGCAGACTTCGGGAACTGAGAGATTAGAGACCCGGTCTGTCTCCTCCCAACCGTACTTTACACTCTGCTATTCAGGCATATCATCCTCACTAGAGAGGAGTCAAAAATTTCTTTTATATCCTTTTCTCCTTTTATTCTCAAGAGGTTCTGGCAGCAGTACCTGCTTTGAGAATGGCAGCAGATGCAGGCTGTGGAGCTGTAGTCTCATGTTACTAGGCTTCCTCGGGAAGCTTTTGACTAAGCAGCTGCCGTCTCATGCGTAGTCAGAAGCTGAGTCTGAGAGTGTAGTAGAAACGTCGGAGGAAATTTAAGAAGTCATTGCCTCCAGCTATTTGCTGCCTTTCTTCAAAATCTGCAAGGCTGGTAGAGCAGAAAGTATCTCAGTATTGCATCTGGCAGCTTCACTGGAACCTCACCTTCTTTGGCAGCGTAGCTGACACCGCTGGATTTTGCACGGAAACAGAGCATAGCACGTCCCCTCTGCCGACTTCGCTTTGGCAGAGCAGGGGGAGAGGCAGAAGGGGTGGTCGTGTCATCATTTCTTAAATTTCTCTTTCCAGACTTGGAAAACTGCTGTAATGAGTTTAGGATTAACTGCCTAATTATTGCTCTTTTTTTAATTTTTCTTTTCCCTTTTCCTTCACATTATTAAATGCAAGTGGCAATTCTGCTTTCAGGATGGATGACTGTAGAGTACTATCCGTGCAAGGATACAACTCTTTCTTTTTTTTTTTTTTTTTTTTTCTTTTCCTCCTTTTTTTTCCCCCTGCAGTCATACTGATCCTGAAAATGGAGAATTACGATGTTTCACATGCCTTTTGTCCAGTCCATACCACCCAACCAATTTTCTTTTGCAGCCAGGGCCTTGTGAGCATCTCTTTTCTTGTGCTTCTCTCTGCTACAGGTCCTGTATGTATGTCTAATCTGGTGCCAGTGTTAGATAACCATCGTTAGGCTTGGTTATCCCGACTGTGGGCATCAGTAACCCCACCTCTGCTCTAAAAATAGAGAAATGTGGGTGGCTTTTGCTCTGGTGTATGCTTGAAAGGTGCTGAGGCAGAAGCTTGGTGATTTGAGTGGAGAAGTCCACGTTCATGTTGGTGGGCCTTAGAGCACGTTCAGCAAAGTCTACAGATTTGTGAAGATGGACAGATAAAGTTGTCAAGGGGGTTTGTGGGTCATGACCTTGGCGTTCCTTTTTGCCACGCAAACTTTAATTTCTTGCTGCGTTGGAAGTCACTTTTGGCTCTGCTCTGCTGTCGGATGCCTCTCTCCCTCTTCGGTTGCTTCTTCCAAAGCTTGCTTATCGCTGGCCGTGCCAGGAGCAATGGATCAGATGAGAAGGGTGTGATTTGTTTCTCTAAGCTGGTTATGAGTCTCAGTTGCCCAGGATCCATCAGTCTCCTAATCTCTCCATAGAGGGTTGCTGTTGTTCTTAATAGGAAGCTACTGTTCACGGCGGATGTTTTTCACATAGGCTTCAGAAGCAGCTGCCGTAAATGTGGTCTGGCAGCTCTGCAGACAGAGGCTGAGCACTGGGCTCGGAGAGGGGCCGGGGTGAGGATGGCTGTGGGCAGGACCTCCCTGCGGTGCAGGAATCGCTTATAAATAGGAAGACAAATTGAAATGTTCCCTTTTTGGTTTTCCACCTCCCGCAGTTCTTGGGAAGAGGAAGGAGGCCAATAAGAAATGTTGGTATTTTAGTCAAAAGCAAAGGCAGCTGAAGGGGAATGCCTTTTTTTTTTTTTTTTTTTTTTTGGAGAAATGTTGCTTCAGAGATAGTGCCAGGCTGCTGTGCAAAAAATCCTGCCTGGATTTACTCAGTTTTCAAATACAGGGATAAAGCAGTTGACAGTCCCTGTCTGTGAGATTGCCTAAAGTAACTGAGCCAGCAAAGGACACCCAGTGGGTGCTCAAGTGAAATTCTTCCAAAACGCCCTCCCTCATTTACACTCACTGCATCCTTTTTCAGCAAAACCCTTCAAATGCTGCTTCAAAAATTCATGCGTTTGAGTGCTTTAATGGAAGCAAAGGAGAGACCTTTCCGTTTCATCCTGAAAGAGCCCGTGGAAAGTTCAAAGGGAACTTTAGTTATGCTGCGTTCACCCATGAAAGAACTCTTCTCCCTGAGTTACCTGAAGCTTTAATGTTTTATTGAAATTGCTGGAGGATGTTGACTTTCATGTGAGACCTGTAAATGGGCAGCCTGTAAAACAGAGGCACTGTTATATCAAATATGAATTTAGCTTAAGATGATGCATGTTATTAATAGGATTTTCCAGTCTTTTCCTGAGGAAACTGTTGAATATTTTTCTTTAATTTTCATTAAAACAGAGCCAGGGCAGTGCAGAAAGATTTTAAAATCTCAGTTTATAAAGGCATTTATAAATTCAGAGGGCACTGCCACTGGGATTTTTTTTTGTCTGTTTTCTTAAGTGGTAGTCACCCCTTGAAAAATGTGTTACTGTTCCACCTCCACAATTAAATTCACAGCCTGCTTGCAGCATGAAGACGCTGGCAGTGATGCATTTGCAAGCTTTGCTTGTGAGGTGTTTTCACTTAGCTGAATGCGAATTAAACTTGGGGTTCTGCGAAATCCAGTTCACAAGGTGCTCTCTATGAACTGGAGCATCACCCCACCTACCTCTGTGCAAGCACGCTTGCAGTTATCTGTGCGCCACTTGTCTGTGCCATCAGTTAGTCCTTACGTTTAAGATTCGGTCTATGGGAAACAAAGAGTGAGAGAGGTTTTAAATATGAATTATTGGAGTTGTGAGTGTGAAGAGATGTTTTAGTAGGAGTTTTGAGTGTGGAGAAAGTCATAATCTGAGGTAAGAGGGGAGATCTTTTTTGGTGCTTTTAGACTCAGTTGATCCTGTAATTAACCCCTTAAAATTTCATTTTTGGTTTTGGGACATTCTAGCTTTTTCTTTGTCTCCATGGAGTAAAATTTGACACATTTTAATGCAGAGCTTTCTATGACTTTTTCATCCTACTTATAAGAGTAACACCAATGATTTTCAGGAGAAATTATCACCTTTAGGCTTCTGTCTTCCTAAGTTGATGTCCTCAGAGATATAAAAGCAGATTAAGTGTCACTATCGCAGCAGAAAAGAAACTCAGTGATGCATGCAACAGGAACAGACTGTCAGCAGAAGAAAATTCATCTACGAGAAGTCAGCATTAAAAACAATCATTATTATTTGTCTGAGGTACAATGTTGCCCCAGGGAAAGTCAACAGGGGTTTTCCTATCCATTTCTGTAGCCAAAATTAATCCTTTAGTTATAATTTGAATTTATAGTATAAATTTTAATTGAATGAAAGTGAACTTTTTTTTTTTTAAAGGAAAAAGATCAAGGAAATAAAGTTCAGAGGAAATAGTGACATCTTTTTGTCTCGGGGGTGGGGGGAATCACTTTATACCTGCAAATCTTTCACAAGTCTGAGAAAAGAGTGAACCAAGGTGCTTGGGAAGCCAGCTATAGATAGGCTGAACCCCATGGTTTTGCTTGTTGGGACCAGTTGTAGACTAGCTTGTTAAATGGCCAGGGAGGGAAAGGCCAAGAGCACAAAAAGTCAGTTGCTTCATAGACTGAAATAAGGCTTAACCAGCCCAAAGGAAAATCGATATGTATGTAAGTCGAGGAATAAAGCCACGAGTACAGATGATACATTTTATGTCAACGTCTTTTCACTTCATTCTTCCAATGCACTTTTTTCCACACTTCTGGTTGATTGAGCTGAGCTTGCAAAACTCTGAAAGCAGTGACCAAGCCTTTGCAATTTCCAGCCACCCATACGCTTCCCGGGCATTGCAGCCCCAAATTAAAATCTTCCAGTGGAAAAAGGTCCGTAATGGTGCTGCTGTGGGTTTTCACACAACAGACCTTGATAATGTCAGCCTGCCAGGCTGATTGTAGTTTAATTGCAATCACCATTTCCAGCCAGTGTGTTGATTCTTGGCTTGCACCTTTGTAGACTGTAGTCACAGAAATGATAGAGCTTATTTGCTGGCTACTCACGGCTGAATTGAAAGACATACGCGGTAATACCCGAAATTAGAGTCCATGTGACTGATTTCTCTTGCCGTCACTGGCTGAGCAGTAGGTGTAAGTGGGGCAACTGTGTCAGCTCCACTGAAATACTGATTTGCAGCAGCTCTCCCTGTCAGTCCTGAGGAGGAACTGACATTCCCTTCACAGAGCAAGTTCATGCTGTATGAGAAATGAATTTCACCACACTCACAAATAAGTTAAAGTACAGTCACTTAGAAAAGGAGGGCAGTTATATTAATGTGTTATTTATAATGTACCCGTGATGCGTGATCCTGTGTTTTACCCTATATTTTTGAATACTCACTGGTATTTGCACAACTAGCCTCTCTGCCAGAAGTAGCATTTTGGATTTGAGTGAGTTCCGAAATAGCTGTTCTTCCAAGCGGCATCACCAGCCACGCCATGGCTCTTCCTCCTCTGCTTCATGCCCAGAATATACCTGGAAATTGCACTGCCCTGTGGCTCAGAGCAGTTTGAGCTGAATCTGGATTTGTGGCAGCTTTGAGGTCCAAAAACCTCTGGAGTTGTTTCCAACCGTTAAGGTTGGAAAGGACCTCTGAGATCATCGAGTCCAAGCTGTTAGCCTAACTGCCTGGTCCACCTCTAGACCATGTCCCTAAGCACCACGTCCACACGTGTTTTGAATACTTCCAGGGACTGCGATTGCACCATTTCCCTGGGCAGCCTGTTCCAATGCCTGACCACCCTTTCAGTGAAGAAGTTTTTCCTAATATCCAACCTAAACTTCCCCTGGCGCAGCCTGAGGCCGTTTCTTCTTGTCCTATCGCTTGTTACTTGGGAGAAGAGACCGACCCCCACCTCGCTACAGCCTCCTTTCAGGTAGTTGTAGAGAGCCATAAGGCCTCCCCTCAGCCTCCTAAGTGTTTCTTTCCATGCCGGTCAGGAGGTCTCTAGAGCTACAACATGACAGCTATGTCTGCAAAAGTATTTTGGGCCGTTCAGCGTGGTTCCCCTCAGAGACTTGTGGTGCTGCTGTAGTGAGGTGGAGGGATGGGTAACTAATAGGTGCCTGAGAAAACTGCAAAGCAGTTCTGAAGTTCTGCCTCTGGGAAATGCCTGGTTTAATGCATGGCATCAGTACTTGATAACAAAAGGCTATACGAATCCTTGATTTGCTTTACCTGCCAAAATAACATACTGATTGCTCAGCTTGTGTGAGGAACATGCCTAATTACAGTCTCCTGGAACTTCTGTACAACAGCATCATGGGTTGGTTTTTTTTCAGGCATTCTCTTTTTCCCTTTCCCCTGAACCTATAAATAGTTTAAGATACACAGGATATTAGATGAAAGCAAGATAAATGTAATTCGCAAGTTTATAAAAATAATAACTTCATGCATGCATTGATGGAATTGCTGAGCTTTGATCATTAAAGGTTGATTTAAATAAAAAAGTCAGTGGAGTTTTATTCTGAAGTAACCCCCTCAAATCCTGAAGAATAGCACTGTGATGTTGGTTTATTATCCCGGCTAATCAAATTATCACAGGTTATAGCCAAAAGGGGGGATTTTTTTTTTTTACCTGCTAGTATAGAAATGTCAAACAGGATCTCCAAGCAAAATGCTGTTTTCATACCCATAAGCATCTAATCTTTTGAGAACCAAATAGCTATTATTATACTTTCTGTCCATAATATCTGTCTAAAATCAGTGGGATTTCTCGTATACTTTAAATTAGAAGATGAAGAATCTTCTTCAATTTGCCTTTTAAGCAGGGAGGGGAAAAAAGCCAAAATTCATGACAAGGCCTGTTATTTTAGATATATGCTTTGATAGTATTCACTTCCAGCTGAGATCAGTTGGTCGTAGCTTTTGGAAGACCTCAATGGCCTGACCACTCCAGCAGTTTTGGCAGGTGCTCCTAATATAAATCCAGCTATATCAAGAAAGCTCTACTCTGATACAGCTTGCTTTGCTCAGAGCAGTTTTTCATATACTAGTACAACGTCTAGCTGTGTCCACAGGAGTTTTTGTTGGTGTAGCATGTTCATAGCCAGTGTACTGTGCTCCTGTCTTGTGTTTTTGCTATATATCCCTCACTTCAAATTTGTCCATGTGTCATCTCCCAGATGCATGCGTGTCGCTGGAAAGGTTGCTTTTCCCACCTTGCCCCCAGGTGCTAAAAATATCAGTTCACGGCTCTGTAGCCTACAAGCTGCGGATAATTTCTCCCATTCTGCAGGCTGTCTGCTGAGCTGCTTATGTGTGCGCTCCTTAACGCATTGCAGTCAAAATGCACTGACTTCGCACAACACTGCTATTTAAACTAACACCTCTGATTTTGACTAAAATAAGTGGTAACAGAATGAAGCTGACACCCATAGAGCAGACAAAAGGTGGGAGTGTGAAGGGATTACTTAGTTCTCTCAAACACAGGGAAGATTAACCTGAAAATACATATTTTTAAACACATGCGATTATTTACATCCTTGCAAAGTGGGTATGAAATGCCACAAACCAAAAGCAAGAGCAGTTTGTACCCAGGATAAACTGAGTCAAAAAGGAGAACTATATATTCCTAGTTAGCTTTAGCAGTGTGTTAGAGCTGGTACTAATGACCATGCAAGTGCAAGGCATGAAGAACCATACTCAGAATGTGGATGTGGAAATGTGTGGATACTGCTGAGTGCCTCTGTGTGTGTATGTATGTGTATATATATATATATATTTTTACTAATAGTGTTTTATATTTATTTATCAATGATTAAAAAAAAATCTTTAAATTATGAAGATGTTTGTATTGGGATTAGAAGTCACATAATGATAAATTCTGCGCTGCGCCAAGATACGCGCTCTGGGGTTGTTTATTGTGTTAACAGTCATCTCAGAGAGGCACTTCAAGACCAGCTTAGGACAGGCAGTAATATTACAACCATCATTTGAAGCCCTAAAGAAAAAATTTCCAGTATTTCTAAATGATGCATTTAAGGCTTTCCTGGGCCTTACAGGACAGCTGCTCTCCAGAGGTGATCACCACAGATGATGCAGCGTATTTCAGACCTTTTTCTGTCACCTCTTTAGTGCTGGAACGCAGAACTACTCACAGTGCGTGTGCTCATGGAGACTCTCTTATCCTCTTTAGTGAGAGGTGTAGCTCTTAGCGTTGGTGTCAATGAGGCCCTCCCCCTGAAGAAAACAAAACAGAAAAGGGAAAAATGCAAGAAGAAATGTTTATTTTTATCAGTGATGAGATGGAACAGCACTTGATTCACTTCTGTGTGTGTCGTGTATGAGCTTATTAGTGCACTCTTGAGAAACAATTCCTAGAAGAGCAATATGTGCAATACTACTTTTTGTTCATCTTTTGTTGCAGAGCTGCCTTTTTTGCAAGGGGCTGACTTTTTTCAACCAAATTGTATCACCTGTCAAGAATTTTCATGTGACTCTCGGAAACCCGCTGCAGAGTCATCCCTATTTGCTATTCAGTCCTGTTTTCTTCTCCCTTTAGCAGGTAAGCACATGTTTCTGCAACACTATTTGCAACTGGAAAATGTTTCCAATTTCAGACACCTGGGGAGTTCATTTTGTTGAACTCACTAGGGTTAAGATCTCTATTCCACAATTTCCTACAGAACTGACTGTATTTTCTGCCGTAGAAAAATATCTGAATAACAATGCAGTACTTCGGGATTTTTAACATCAGCTCATGTCAGTCTACATCCCTCTAGCTTTAGTGCAGCTTAAAAAATGGTATGCACGGACTTTCAGCTGTGAATCTATTTACAGCTGAATCAGGGTTGTGAGCAAGCAATACAGAAAATTGCTTGAATTTCTGCTCTCTGAGAGGAGCCTCTAAATAACTTGATGTCCTTGGGGAAAAAAAAGCCCTGAAGTAAAGAGCCCGAATGGGTGATGCAGAAGCTCAGGTCTTATCCACCACGGCGACCTCGAGCTGAGTGAGAGGGTTCAGGTACTGTTCACCAAGATCATAGTCAGACAACCATTGCAGAAACTGATTAAGCCGCCCCGGCTGGCTGTGCACTGAAGCATATGAAGAATTCTCAAATGACCTATATATGATTGATGTATATGTGGGTGTGGCAAGAAGCGGCACCGAACAGCTGAGTGGTAGTAATATCTTACACAGCTGCAGCTATTTCTGCAGAGGTGCTTGGCACAACCCTCTCCAGTTCCTTAATATTCATTGCTAGAATTGGATCCGTGTTTGAGATTCAAGGTTTTTAGGAAGGAGGAATCTTTACAGATTTCTTGAAATCACTTTCAGTAAACGCTAGTCATTGATGGAGAGTGTGTATGGGGGCGTGTGTGTGCATTTATGTGAAAGGAAAGTAGATGTGCTTAATCTGTCTTTGATGTTGTTCTGTTTGTCTTTTAACATTATCATCGCATGTAGATGTTATTTTTTCAAAGCAACTTAGAAATTTTCTCAGAAAATGATTGCCAGTGTCCTCCTCGAAAAGAATTTTCTTTCTGAACATATTGAGACTTATTTTCTCTTAAAAGATTTATTTACTTTATCACTAAGCTGCAGAATATAGCCTCTGCCATGGCTTCAACTTTTTTTTTTTTTCTGTGTTTTTTAAGCAAAGAGGTCTTTTCGAAAGGGTTCACTCTTGAAAACCTCTGTTTTGATTTACTCGGCAGTAATGCATGCTTTCTTCCCAATTTGCATCAAGCGGTGAATGATAGCAATGCCTATTCCATGCTACTTCATTGCAGTGGTAGCTGGATTTCGCTACAGTGGTTACTTGGTCTCATCTCAAGCTGCAGGGGTAAATGGTCCCCTATAATCTGCAGCTCCCACCGGGGCCTTGCGCCATAATCCAGTGCAAGGCTGTGACCTACAGCAGAATTTAGCTTAGTCTTCAAACTGGGCACAGATGTTTAAAAGTGAGAGAAATAATTTTCACTTGTGCTGCACTTTTTTCTCCAAGGATTTCCAGGGTGTTGTTGCCTACTGCCAGTCTGGATTCCCTGAGAAGTGAGTTCGCAGCACCAGTAGTAGAGAGAGGGGGTATTTGATAGCTATGCATTGTACAACAGGCACTTGATGGTCCCAGGTCATGAAGAGTAGGGGTATGGGCATTGCTCTTCTCCTTATGATTCCTCTGGAAAAGTGGAGGGAAGAATCTGAGCATAACTCAGTCAGGAAATCCCTGCTACCTCTGCCCATGTTATTTCAAGCATACCCAGAAAATCTCCGCTCGTGAACTTTACAACCTTCTCTAAAACAAATACCCACTGTTATCTGCTGTTAACTAAGGTAGCAGTCTTCTAACTAATCTGTTACCAAACATGAGTTCTGTCAGCAGCAGCTCCAAATACTGCTGTTCAGAGGCTTCAGCCATTGCCAGCAGAACTAAAAGCTGCTCTAATGCTTTACTGAAATATTTTGAAAAGTTCACTGTGAGCACTCCATCTTTGTTTTGTTTGTTGTTAAACTTTTTGTTTCTGGTATTATAAATAACTGCCCCTCAGAGTAAACAGAGAGACACGTGCATGCCTTCTGGTTTTAGCGGAGCATTTGCAAACTATCCCGCTGTAAACTGTTTATAGATTACTGTGTAATCTGTAACCTTACTGTGATGGACAGTCAGATCAGAGTTCCCACCACACGAGGGGACGTTATGAGACGTGATGCCGTGAGCAGCTTACTGTCACCCTGACAGAGTGTTTGCTGACTGGAAATACCAATGCCTTATGAAAAAACACTGCCTGCCTGCTGCAAACCCAGCATTTTATAACCTCTTGGGTTTTTTTTCATTGCAAGAGCCATAACTTCCCACTTGCTGGCAATACAATAGACGTTAAGCGATGCTTATGGTTTTAAGTGCAGCACGGTATTCAAATTTTATATTTCAACAGTGTGCCTATTTTCACAGTTACATTTATTATTTGCTCTTCATCGTGGTATGATTCAATTTAAAGGTCTTAGGAGTCTGGTCCTACTATAACAGGGATGATAGAAAACATGTACTGAATGTTTCAGGTCCCCATTAGTTTACATCTGCGGGCCATGGCCTTTGTAAATGGTTGTACATAGGTTTTACTTTCTGGATGTGTAGATTCCCATATTATTCCATGGAAATGTCAAAGGTTTCAAATCCAGCACATACAGAAGCCTTGGCGTGGCAGGGGCCTAATCAGAAACAGCAAAGTAATGTGTGTGCTGTGGTCCCAAGGAGACAGAAGTCAGTAGGAGAGTGTTGAGATAATAAAGGAGGTTAGCAGTGTTTACTGTGTCACAGCTGATAAGCACTCAATCTTTTCGTAATTAGTATTATGAGAAGTTTCTGGCAAAGTTGTAACTCTTTCTTTGCTCCTTTTTTCCTCCTCCGCCAATACAAAGAGGAGAACCTGACAGTATCTTTATTTATTGTTTAATTCTCCTTGTCCACTGCTGGAGTGGGTGTTACTCCCAGCTCAGCTCTTCCCTAAAATCTCAGCTGATTCCCTAGCCAGAAGATGCTCTTGACCAGCAGATCCCATTTGACTTTCTGCTGAGGCTGTCCCACGAAGGCTGCAAACTTTGCCCTTTCCCTCAATCCCGCAATGCCTTTGGTCAGCAGCAGACTCTTCTAGAAATACTTCTAATTTGATATCTCCTTACTTGAAATACCAACTGAGCTTGTAAACCAAAGACTTACCCCAAAGGTCTCTTCATCTAGGGTCAGAGCATGTACTTGAGGAAGTGAAACATTCATTAGTTGGTTGCCAGATTATTTACATTTGTGTCATGATCAACCAGGCAGTAAGAGACTGGGGATGACATTCATCTCGTCTAGTTTTAGGTATTCACAGCTTGGAATACGATATCCATATCTGCACTTACTCGCATTATGTTCTCTTTATAGTTGGTGGAGAGAACAGGCACGTCCCGAGCATGACTTACCCGACCAGTTTTAAATATCCTTTATAGGATGTGATGAAGTGGACCCTGGATGTGCCCGCTTTTCTCCAGCAACTACAGAATAAGGCCTGGGTTTTCCTGTACATCTCTCCTTGTACTTGTACGCATCTCACACATCCCACTCCCCATGTCCGTTACCCCACTTCCTAGTAGCTAGTGCTGAACGAGCTTAAAAAATGGAAAGGCCAAGCGAGGGTGACTGAACTTTATCACAAGAGTGTCTTAATTGCACCTTCCAGTTCTGACCTCCCAGGTCACTACGCTGCTGTCACTGCGGTCACAAGTGGCTCTTCTCTCTTCACAGCTCTCGTGGAGAATTTAATCAAAAGGAAGGAATTATTTCAAATGTTATTCCCAGTTCTTCCTGTTATTCTTCCTGTTATTTATTTACCATCTCAGTAAAATACAAACAGTAGTAAAGTGTAGGAAAATAGCATAAATATTCTATCTATTGATCTGCCTATCTAACTGTACATAAAATAACTATTAACTATATAACAGCTGCATTCTTATATTTATTACATTTAATTTTGCTACAAGTAAAAGAAGGTGAAAATAGTATCTTTTATTCCTCTTTTCCCCAGCTTCACACAAGTGCAACCCAACCAACTTTCATAGAGCTGAGCAAAGGAGGACAAGTCATCTCACTGAGGTTTGAATAATCTTCCAAAAGTTAAATGATGAGGTTTACCAAAATAAGGCCTTAAAAATCATATACCAGGCAAAAAAACCCATGATGTGGGCTTGAAAATGGATTATTTTTTTGTTTCTTTAGAGCTTCTGTTTTGTTTTTGAACTGAAATGGGACTGTTTCAGCACCTAATGTTGAAGGCTAGATAGCATTTCTTGATAAAGTAGTAAGAAAATTATGTAGATAAATGCAAGTGAGTCCTGGTCACATTTTCATTAAACCTCTTAACCAGGACTTAACAAAATATCTAATAATTTTGGATCCCTTTGGTTTTGGCTCTCTCATAGGGAAAAATTGATACATAGTATTAAAGATTCAGTCTTTAAAAGTTAAGGTTCCTATACTTTTTTAGCACTACTGGGTACCAACAGTGGAGTGGGAAAGCCTTTTGCCTTTTTAAAAAACCAAAATGCTTCAAAACATTTGAACCAAGAAGATTTTCTGTTGTAAGCATAGGTAGGAAGAAATGCACTACAGTAAATGAACAGTGAAAATTTCTATTCTATTCCAGCAGAATAAGTTTAGATGCATTTACGTTTCATATGACACACTAAATTCTTGTACTAAAACCAAGGAAACCCAAATGGAGTCAATGAACCAAAAACCTGGATTAAAAAAGCTGTTTATCTTTATGCCAGTCTGAGTCAAAAGTTCAATTCTGGATACTCTTCTTCCTCAGAGTGTTCAAATCTGGATCCAAAAGTTTCTTGTTGAAGCCAATCCCTAAATCAGATGACTCTTAACACTAACAACACGACATGCGCATATTTACACGCACATATCTCCTTTTTAACATGCGGAATATTAGCTGAAGGCCACGATTGTTTTAGATTTATTTTATGTATAAAGTGATTCAACTGTCCCCTGTCCTCCTACCTCCTCCCAGTCTGGCCAAATCTTTGTGCTGGCTCCTACAGCTGCATAGCCAAATATTGCAGAAAGGAAGATGTGTTTGGTTTTTTTTTTATTATTTTTTACTAAAAAGGTAAAAAGTTTTTACTTTTTCTCCCTGTGTTCATCAATCAAATTAAACAGACAGCTTAAAAATTGATGCAAGGAAATGGCATCCAAAGTGCCCTTGTGCATTTTATAATTGCACCCAGCTGTGATTACAGTCCCACAGAATATATTTTTGCATTTTCTTTTCTTTCGCTACACTTCACTGGTGATTCACTCCCTAGAAGGGATTCACCCCTTTTAGGAGAGAGAGAGAGAATTTACTGGTTTCATGACCTTTTATTTCTGCAGCAGAAATGGGTGAACTCACTTGGAATAAATACGAACCAAGCCAAAACATTACACAGGACAAAATGAATTCCAAATCTGACCTTTCTGAGTCTTGGGGGGGGGGAAAGGGTTGCTTCCCTCTGTCTTTTGACCGGTGCCCTACAATTTGCAAGCACCAAAATATCACCGCAGGGACGCAAGTTTTATGGGTGCGTGTCCTGGCGAAAAGCAGATGAACAGCAAAACTGAGGCCGCTGTTCAGGCACATGCCTGGAGCGTGGTGGGGGAGCCCCTGCGGCCACCTGGAAATGCCTGGATGCCCCGGCTGGTTTGAAGCCACCAGTACGCCTTGCCGCTCCGACCCACCTCACCACCACCACTTGTCAGGAGTGGGAATGAGAAAAGCAGACTTAAAACCGTAATGCTGATTTGTCCCCCATTGGATGCTGGGCTGTGGAGAAGAGAGCAGCTCGGAGGCTGAGGGGAGACCTTATTGCTCTCTACAGCTACCTGAAAGGAGGTTGTAGCGAGGTGGGGGTTGGTCTCTTCTCCCTAGTGACGAGTGATAGAACGAGAGGAAACGGCCTCAAGCTGCGCCAGGGGAGGTTTAGGTTGGATATTAGGAAAAACTTCTTCACGGAAGGGGTAGTCAGGCACTGGAACAGGCTGCCCAGGGCAGTGGTTGCGTCTCCATCCCTGGAGGTATTTAAAAGACGGATAGATACGGTGCTTGAAGACATGGTATAGATGGACTTGGCAGTGTTAGGTTAATGGTTGGACTCGATGATCTTAAGGGTCTTTTCCAACCTTGAGGATTCTATGATTCTATGAAAAGTGGGAGGCGAGGAGATTTCCTTGCCTGGGACATGAGAGTGTCCCGCGGGAAGCATCTCCCACCAAGGAGGGGTACAGGGGACCATCAGGAGCTGGCCTCGGATTTTTGTCCCCCTCCAAATGGGGTGACACGCCGCTGCTACTGGGAGCTGCCTGAGGGAGCAGGGGACCAGGGACAGGCCCTGCCTGTTGTGTTTGCCCTGCTGCCACTGCCCCTTTCCTGCCGTCTGGAAAACCGAAAGACGGACATCTTTTATAAAAAAAACCACGCAGGGCAGAACAGCAGTCGATTTATAAATAGGTGCGGGGGCTAAGTCGTTTCAGTCACGGAGCCGACGGCCGAGCTGTCAGGCGGCGGGCTCTCAGCGGGCGGCCCCGGCTGCCATTTTGTGTCGCCTTCCCCCGAGGCCGGCAGGGGGCGCGGCGGCGGCCGGCGCTCCCCGCCCTGCCCCCGCTGTCGGGGCGGGGAGCGGGGCAGGGCCGGGCCTGGCCCGCGGGGGCGATCGATCGCCTCTGGCGAGCAGTCGTAAAACCGCTTCCTTGGCCGCGGCTCCTCAGGTCGGGCGGCGGTAACGTGCATCTTGTCCAAAGGAGGCCGTAACAAGTCGTGAGGGGCTCTGTCAAAAAGTTAAAATCTGGTTAAAAGCAATGTGCCTGGGAGCACGCCTCCACAGATGTTACAGTGCCTTTTTTATTGTTTTTTTTTTTTTTTTTGTGGTTTATATGGCTGTTTTCAGGGCTTCCTCCCCACACGCCCGGTGGGTGGGGGTGCTCAGCGCCGCCGCAGCCCCCGTGCCGCGGAGGGGGACGCAGGGGCCCAGCCTGGCCCGGCCGCCCTCCCAAGCATCCCCATCACCTCAGGTCTTCGGCCCTTCAGGTATCATCAGGCTGTAACCTGGCACGTGGCTCAGATGGGCTGAAATAAAAGAAGAAAAAGGCAGGCTGACACAAACGGGTTTGCCGGATTTTAAAGAGTCAGGGTGAGCAAAGGCTGCAGTTTCTCCATGAGGCCGAGCTTTGTCCGTCCTCCTGTGATCCTCCCCTCAGCGATCACCCTGTCTCACTGTGAAAATGTCAAGTTGGTGAAGTTTGGTACCAACCTATTTATAAAGACCAAAGTATCTTAAAAGGACTTGAGGCAGAGATTTGAGTGTGGAGCTCACCGCAGTCCAGGCTTCCCCGCTCATAAGAGGTTTTCAATTTATTTATTTTTTCCAATGACGTTCCCAAAGTGGAGTATGCTCCGCAGGAAGTGATTCAAGCAAGGGCTGGCTGCAAGCCCGGGACTACCTGGGCTACGGCTTTTTGTTTGAAGGAGCCGTGCATCCTAGAAACATGGCCCAGGGCTTTTGGTAGCAGGATCCCAGTGGTCCAGCAGAGCATCTGGGAGTCTTGCTCGAGATAAGTCCTTCAACCTTTCTGCTTTGGAGTGGGAGAGCTCAGTCTGTGTGGGCTTTCAAACTGCTGGCCATGGAGCAGCAAGCCTGAAAGACCCTGGATGGCTCACAGCTCCCAATGCCATGAAGCCTAAAACGTCTGCGGTCCCAGCAGTTTTCTGAGAGGAAAAAAAAAAGGTTATTTTAGTTTTACGTACATTTAGAGAACTTGAACTGTTTTGCAATGAAAAGTTAATATAGCCTGAGTTTGGAGAAGAGATAATTTGAAATGACTAAAGGAAGCTTGGTGAACAAGAAAGCTGGAGCAACAGGACTCATGAGGAAAGAGAGACAGGAAGGATACCACAAAGCTGCTGAAGACGCACGAACCTTCTGAATGACACCTCTGTTCTGCCACCGCATCCCTCGGTAGCATGAGGAGGCTGGTGTTTATGCTGACTTTAGGGAGGGGGGAGTACCTTGACTAGTTATCTAGTTGTTGCTGCCTTGTGGGGAAAAAAAAATGTTTTCTGGAAGGAAATGTAATGGAATTTGCCTTACCTCCTTGATAACAAGGCATTCCTTCCAGGTGATAACTGAAATAGTGATGTCACGTTGATGTCTGATTGAAGACTGAGACTGGCTAATGAGCTGGAGCGAGAGCGAAAGGAGTTTTTCCAAACCTTGTCGTGGAGTCTAAAAAATTCCAGCACTCTGCCCTTTGAGATAAGTTATTTCCCAGAGCATCCTGAGAAAACACTGACGTGATATGTACTGGGAGGTCATAGTGCTGGACCTGCTGACCTGGTGAAATGAAAATTTAAAGGTGCAAGTGTAAAATAATTTTTGTGATGAAGGCCTTTTTTACCCTTGCTGTGTCCACTGCCCGGTATCTCAGTCTGCAGGGACTGTCTCAGCATGCATGTATGAAAAGATGGCAAAAGGTCCCCATTTTTAAGTTCCCAATGAAAGCTTCACCGTACTGAACGCTACAGAGTCCAACTACACAGCTAGATGTTGCAATTTTGGATTACCTTTAAAATCTCTCTGGCAATTTTTCCATTCAGAAAAATTTCCTTGTGATGCAAAGGGAGAATGATAAATTTTCTGAAAGAATCCATTTGTATTGAAGGCCAGGCTTTTGTGACTTTTACAGGACTACCAAGATTTGTTCCAGAGGGCTGTAGTACCATTTGAGTAACAGCAGCGTAGTACCACCAGAGTCAAAGACCTGACTTTGCAAAGTTCACGTTTCCAGCCATGCTCACATTCTCATAGAGAGAGCATATCACACGAGTGATATCCTGGCTTTGAGAGTACAGCCAGGATATCGCTCGTAACTGACAGCTGGCCACCAGTGCAGTTTATTAGAAACTCAGCTAGTTACTCTAGTGGGTTCTTTATCTTGGTGACCTTCCAAGGCAATCAGAGCCTTCTTGGAAGACCTTGAATCAGAAATGTTTGGATATAAGAAAAATAGCGCTGCGCAGCACACGATTCCGATCTCCCAGGGTTCACAGATTTGGAAGGCGCTGTACCATATATAACTGTAGAAGACAGCACTGAGATGCTGTAGCTGCTGCATCAAGGTCGTGGTGTTCTGGGTTCCAATTAAAATTATGCAAGATAGGCAATTTAGGAAAGAATTCACATAGAGCGCAGGGAGGAAAAAAAGTCATATCCGTTGTGAGCTCAGTTACTTTGTAAGATTAATTTTCCACTGGCTATCTCATGATCTTGTAATAAGAGCACAAAGTATTTTAAACATTTGATTTGCTTATTGATCAGAACTCTGAGACCTTACTTTCTAAATCACAGTTATAGGTTTGGCTTCCATTTAACAGGAAAGTTGTGGGCTTTCCTTGGCGTATATGCTGGTTGCAGTGGGCTGTGAATTCGATGAGGGGGCAACAGTGAAACCTGGAACAGGCACGTCTGATGCTTGGAAACCCACCTCCTTCCGTCGAGGTGATGTGAATGGAAAAGGTGGTAATGTCGCAGGTCCTGTAATCCAGAGCATTGATCCTTACCTCCTCCAACATAACCATCATGCTCGTTCAGATCACTGTGCTGTCTTTAATTCCTAGAACCTATAAAGAGGTGATGAAGAACGATACTGCCAGCTAGGGGAATTGCCATTTGATGGAAAGCTTGATATTTTGGATGGCGTGTAACAGGCCTATTCCTATCCTAATTCTCTCCTAATTCCTATCTCCTGAAGGACAAGGATAAAAGATATAGCTGTCTGCTGTATTTTAAGAACTGCTTACATTGTTACGCTCTGTAAACCAAAAACTGCTGCTGGCAAAGGGGATGGGATTTCATGGATGCTTTGAGCAAAGGTTTCCTTACAGGTATTGCTAAATTCACGACCTGCGTTAGATTAACTGGTCACTGGGGACTTATTCTGTGCTCAGGGCCCTGTTTTGCTAGCTTGAGTACAAACGCCGAGCGAAAAGGGTAAAGAAGAGCTAAAGAAGAGCTCACAGTCCAAACAGGCAAGACAAAGACTTGATTCCCTTAGAGCGAGCCGTAGAGCAGTTTGCAAATACTGTTAGTACCAGTGTTTTGGTCTCCTTTTTCCTTTCCCTCTCCTTTATATTTAAAAACTTTGCCTGAGGAAGAATTAGCTAACCAAGAAAGACAAGAAAGGAAGAGGGAGCACAAGAGCAAAGGGTGATGGAGAAGCAGGAGGGGAGCAAGGTGGGGAGACTGAGAAGCTCAGGCAGTGAACAGATCAGAAATGTCGTCCAGCAGAAAACTGTGAAAAGAAACTAGACACAGATGGTTGCTCCAGTCCTTTGTTCAGATGCAGGTCTCTTTCTGCTGAGAAAGTCTCCTAGGCACATTGACGCTGCTCTGCCTCACACTGAACAAAACTGGGAAGGGAAGGTCCAGGGATATCAGCCCTGATCCTCCGCAGGTTGAAATGATTGCAGGTGTCCGTGTTTGGTGCAAGCCAGCGTATCTCCAGGGCAGGCAGTGGAACTGCAGCAGCCGTGGCTGCCTGCCGGTCGGGTCTGAAGCTTTGTAGGACAGACTGTGCTTGCAGGTGTGACTGCAGAAAGGGCAAGGGGGGCAGAGCATCCCTTTCGGGCAGTGGTCAAAGGACTCTTCTGAGGTGTCACCTTCTGCTTGCTTAGGAAGGAGATGCTGTCTTGAGCACTTCTTTTTCACAGCGTAAAAGACAAAAAAATGCCATGTGTGAGTCCTACATGCAGCTGAAGGAGCAGAAACCCCAGCTCTGTCTAAAGGGAGGCAACTGTGGTCATGTTGGTCACAGAATGCAGAAGTACAGGAGGACACAGGAGGCGTTTCAGAGGTTGGGGAGATGGCCCAGTAAGCCCAGGTCTTCTCCTACAAATCAGAGCTTGGCTGTGGTGAGGGCAGAAATAAAGCAAAGGACTAGCAAAACCAAGGCTCTCCTGTGACCAGCCTCAATAAACGAGAGGCAGAAACTGTCCTTGAGAGTGCCTTTATCTCCAGAGGCTGCAGAGAGTCAGTGGGATGGAGGGGGAAGGGTGCAAATAGTGCCTGTTTGGTTTCATACTCTCTTTATTCTCTTTATTCTTTGTTTTCTGATGATAAAGGAGCTTTATGTGGATATTGTAGCAAAGGAATTGATGAGTCATAAGGTTTGCAACTTCATTTCCCCGTCTGCTCCTTTTGTTTTTTCCTGATACTCACATCTCCTCCTTCCCTCCTGCCTTGCCCCTCCTCTGCTGGCACAGCAGGATGTGCTGTGCCTTTAAGAAGTGTGGTTTTTCAGAAGACTAATTCCTGAGCTTTGGCATGTGTTGAGGCATGCCCTAAGTTTTGTGGTGTGGTTTATGAAAAACTAAAGTGTATTTGTCTAGGGAGGTTTTTAACTCCTTTCTGCCGTAGATACACTTTACCTCTTTGTTCTTTGCTTGCAGAGCGTACACCATTCAGAATTTCCATAGGGATTTCTGCTCTCTTCTCCAAAAAAGGAGGGGAGATAAAGTGAAGTAGCGGGCTTCCCCCCCCCAATTAAAATTTATATTTATTGAGTTGTTTTTTACATGGCAAAGCTCAAGTGAATGAAGCTGAGATAGCAAATTCTCTTGCTGATTATATCCTCCCACTGGCACCAATATCGCTGCGGTGTTAACCTGTCATTGCAGTAGCGGAATGGTGTAGCCGAAGACACATTGACACGTTGATCCATAGCAGTCACAGCATGTGCAGCTTTATTATGAATTTCATATATTGTGAATTTCTTAATGTTCATCAACATTACTTTTTGCTTCCTTTCCCCTCTCATCACGATCAAAAAGAAACTTGTAAGAAGACAATACAATTGTACTGTAAAAATTAATATAGCATTACGTAAATAAAATGTAGGGTTTTTTTCCTATTTTTTTTTTTTTAGCAAATCTTACTGTTTTGAAACCAAGCGTATGCCTGGGGAGGTCTGCCTGGATTTTTTTAACATTTTCTAGGGGCAGCAATGCGATCTTTAAACCACGGCACCCAGCAAGAACGTTGCAGGCGTTACAGGCACACCAGTAGGTAACTACAGAGTTACCCTTGGTGATTATTTTAAAAGCCGTGTTTGCTACGAGGTCCTGGATCTGCATGCTAACGTTGTCTTGTAATAACAGCATAAAACCTCTTGGGCTGTCAGCCTATATTCATGTACCTGTACGTTGTTTTAGGCCTCAAGATAGCAAGCAAGTCCAGGTGAGCAGAATTCCCCTATGTCTCTGGCACCGTGGCGGCTCCGGGACTTGCCGTGCAGTCACCCGCAGGATGTGGGCCCCACAGATGAAAGAACGGTTTCTAGTAGAGACAGGCCTGTTTTTATGAGGAGATGTTGGAGGGGAAGGGAGGGAGCAGGAGCTAGGGCTGGATGTGCCTTCCGCACTGAGGTGGTTGTGTGGCGTTGATTAAATCACTTAACCTTTGAGCTGCAGGTTTCTTGTGAGTGAAATAGTGGTATTGGCATCGTGTATGGCATGCTGGGATTAAGTGAATTAACTTAACAGTACTTTACAGTCTCAGCTCTATAAATGTGCTGAGTGCAGTTGTTCTATTTAAGAAGCTTGTAGTGCTTGTTATTGAGCCTACGGGAGGGCCCCCGCCAATCCCCCATCCTCCCCGCCCTCCCAATTAGCCCGGTCAGTGCTTTTATCCCTCTTCATGACCAATAGCGAGCAATCTCTGCCGCTTAGCCGCTCGATCTTGAAGCAGCGCTGTATTGCGACAACTCTCTTTGCAAGTGGCTACAGCCGCACCGCCAGCCCTGGCAAGGAGCTCTGTCTTCTGCATTGCCCTCCGGCCGCCCGGGCCCAGGGAGTCCCTGGCTACCCAGTCCCTGCAGCATCCCCTCAGTAGCGTGCTGGAACGGGAGGTGGAGGTCCTGGGATCTCTTGACATCTCTGCCACCTGCTCAGGGGTGGCCTGGGCAAGTCACATCACCTTTCTTTTCTTCACTCTTAACGCTGAAGTGCGGATCGTGTCTTTTACCCTCCTACCCAAGAGCTGCTCAGGGCTGAATTAATGAATGCCGTAAAGTCAAGGATGTCCGTGGACGCACAGCACAATGTAAATGTGAAGTATTACTCTGTAATTACGGGTGGAGGTAACCCTTGTTGAAAATCATTTATTTTGTCATAAATCAACATTTGATCAGGTGGAATTGTAGGAAGGAGGAAGAAGTGTAGAAAAAGCCTGTCCTCTGTTACCTCAATCTGAAATTTTTCAGGAAACTGCTGCCTCTCCCATGTGTTTTGTGCATGCGTCGACTCTGAATCTAGTACTGGTTACTGAGATTGATGTGGTGGCATAAAAATAGTCTGACTTCTATAGGTGTAATATTTCAACATACAGATGTAGAGAAATCCTTTTTTTTTTTTTTTCTCTTGGGATTCGGCATTTTATGAGGAAGCAAAGTACTGCTTTTTGCAGCGTTGTCTGGCATATCCAAGGTTGACACAGCAGCTCCTTGGGTTCAGTCAATTAGTGAGATGAGGATTTTAGGAAAAAAAGCAGATGAAACGTGATTATGTAGCTGCTGACATAGTGGCATCGTCAGGGTATAGTTTATAAAGTCTCTGGTGCTGCTGAGGGATCAAAGAGTTAAAAATTCCAAGGGTTTAATCCAGAATAATAACATTTTGCAAGGCCTATCAAATTCACAGCAAGTGAGAAGCAGAAAAGCAACTGAGCTAGGTGGAAAATGAAATTAGATGGAATTATATTGCCACAGGTTTATCTAACTAGTTGTTTCACTAAGCAGGGTAGACGCACGTTTATCTGAGCCCTCAGCAGAAGCTCAGACCGAGTTGTGCTCCCTTGCTCTCCCGGGCTGTATTATCCACAGAAATGGAGTGCCCTTCATCCGATTCGAACAAAGCAGTGTTCTGCTGCATCTATTTTTGGTCACTGATTTGTATGCTGTAGAAGCCATCTCATTCCTTAGAATACAGCCATAGACTGTTGTGTTTGTTTTCCTTTTGGTCCTGTGTACATAGTGGATTGTTGTTCGTTTGTTTGAAGGATTTAAACATCTGGAAGAGACGGGGATAGCGATGTCTTTGTACATAGGTTAGCTGTGGAGCTGCAGGTCCCTTCCAAAGTGAAATGTTATATGCCATCTACTGTGATGCACACTTGTATACTTAAGGGCTTTGGTGTGGGAAGGACAATCAATATAACGCTAATCCAAGCAGCTGGATAAAACTGCTGCTGCTAAAAGTAGCACAAGGTAAAAATGGATTTATTTCCCTAGGTAGTTCTGCAACTGCTTCCCACGGAGGTAATACCAAATATCAGTTTTGGAGGTAAATATTTAAATGCAATAAGCTTAGCTGAGTTTGGGCGAGTAGCGAGAGGAATCAGTTTTTACTAAAATATGTCAGTAAATGATGCACATAGGGTGGATCTCACTGTGAGAAATTCAATTCTCCTGTAATGTAAGCTTTGCCATATTATTTGCACACAAACAAATCCAATTATAGCCCAAATCTAGACAACAGGTTATCACAGAGGAAAAGAGTAAGTAAAAAGTGGGGGGAAAAAAGAAAAGATAAATTCATCTGTAGTGCAGCCCCCTTCCAGCGAGTGGAAGGTTGCTCTGCAAGGTGCCCTCGTGGCTTTTACCAGACTATTTGCAGACCAACGCCGTAACAAGAGAAGAGCAGTTCTTGGGCTCTGGCTCAGTCTATTGCAAACAATTTCTTTTCTGAGAAAGCTAATCGCTGTTTTGTTACATTACTTCCCAGCAGATGAGCCAGGCACTCCTGAATTTAAAACAGAACTGCGAGTGAGTGACAGCGAGCTAAGCACAGGCTAGAGTCTTGTAGCAGCATATCCTTCAGCTCCAGTGCTGCAGTCAGAGAGAGAAAGATTTTTCCTTTGAAGATAAGACACCTGGGGCTTGTGTAGAAACTAGTTATGCCCCAAGTTGTGTAGCTGTTATCTCGATTAAAAAGAAAAAAAAAAAAGGGCAGAAAAAGACAAAGCGTCTGGCTCTGCTAGGTACCACCAAAAATTCCTCAAAATGCTAAAACCCAAACCAGCTCTTTTCATTCTGCTGTTGTGTTGCTCGTGAATACTTTCTGTCTTGTGGCTTATGTGACACTTTCAGCTGAAGCAGCCTCCCAGGCGAGCCGTGAGGCTGTGCTGAGTGCGTACGGGAGAGAGGGAGTGCGGGAGTGTGTGTATGTATATGTATGAGCGAGGGAGCGAGAGCGCGTGTGTGCAGTGTCGTAACGTGGCAGGGCACAGGCAGTTATGAAACTTTCCAATAAAGTCTCAGTGCGTCAGTATTGGTTGCTTGGGGTTTTTTTTCTCTCTGTCCGTTGCCCTCCAGTTTCATTTCCATTTATGAGACAGAGAGAGAGAGGGAGAGGTTGAGAAATGCTTGCAGAGCCCACCAAGCCACTGGAGGAGCCGAGCAGTTCCCACGACAGGTGGAGCACGCTGCCGCGGCGCTGAGCGAGATTCCCGATTCCCCGGATCGTGGTGCCCGGGGCCAGGGGGAGGGGAAGCCCTCGCACTCGGGGCAGCTGCGGTTGCAAGGGGCCCCTTCAAAGTGCTGCAGCAGCAGCCAGAAGTTCGACTTTTATTTTTTGAAAGGACTGGAGAAATTATTAACCACAGTTGATGACGTCAGAGTTGATCTGATTAAAGGTTTGTTTTCTTGCTGGCAGAGGTGTGCTCCGTAGAGACTGGTTCTCTCTTCTTTTTTTTTTAAGTTTCTTTTTTGAACAGCAAACGGAGGGAACTGCTCGCATTGCTGCTGCTGCCACTGCCGCTGCTCCAGCTGCGTGTGTGTGTGTGTAACAGGATGGTGTATCTGTAGCTGCCACGCGCAAACACACATTTGACCATGAGGACTCTTCGCAGGTTGAAGTTCATGAGTTCGCCCAGCCTCAGTGATCTGGGCAAGAGAGAGCAGGCAGCCTTGGATGAGCGGGGGACCCAGCAGCGACGGGCCTGCTCCAACGCTACCTGGAACAGGTAAGGTCTCGCACGATGTGCCGACTCCCCTGCAGCCTCTCCGTGCTCCCACGGCCGTGATTAACGTGTGGGCAGCCGCTGCATCGGCTTGCTGGAAGGGCTGCCTTGCTCCCAGCTCGGCAAGATTACAGTACGTCGGGCTTCTACATCGGTGCGCTACACGTACCGGAGTTCGCGTTCAAGTAAAAGACGGGAGCAGCTTTTTTCCCATTGCTGTTAACCGTTCTCTGAAGGCTGATAGCAAAGAGCCTTTCCTGCCGATGGCTCAGCCCGCTCTTCCTTGTGACGGACTGAACAAAGGGTCCAGCTACAAATACGTCTTTGTGTCTATCTAGATATTCTCATTCGAGGTTGATTTGGTTTATTTTAGTTAAAAAAAATTTACATATACACAACTATTAAAATACATTATTTTTATCTGCATAACTATATATGTTGCTGGGTGTTGATACAGATATGACAAAGCCTGCTCAATTTACTCGCATTAATACAAATGTCTCTGTGTGCGCGCAAGCACACGCACTTTAGACAGGGAAAAATAAGCCCTGATGGTTTTCTTTATTGTGTTTATACATCTGAATTTCATTACTGTTTGACAAAAAAAACCCCATGCAAACATTTTGTTGAGAATATGTCATTTAGCACAGATAGTTGGAAAGCATCTTAATGACCGTTTTGGTGACACTCTTAAAGATGAGTCTAAGTCTCTAAGTTGTCAGGAATTATGTCCTTTTTGAAAATGAAATGTCATCTCCTGGGTCACAGCTTGGAAAGCATCATTTGTAATGTTTTATAATTGTATGGCGGTACAGCTGTAGGAAGAAAAATGCCAGTGAACTATAGATGCATTTGTTAAAGGTATTTGAGTTCTGAGTAAAAAAAAATAATTATGAGATATCACATCTTCTGTCCCTCTCACCACTCGATTTGTGGTTTCATGCCTGCATTATGAATTAGTTGTTTAATGCCAGCAGCACACCAAGCACTGAAACCGTACCGGTCACAAAAGAGACGGAGTTTCTGCTCAAATACCGTGCTATTTATATGACCTGGAGTTGCCCCTGAGGTCTGGATGGTGGTGGTAATGAAAGGCTAGATTGGGCCACCTTGGCTCCTGCCAGTTGGGGTTTCACTTGGCCGGTAGCCCCATGGGAAGCAGCAGGGAGTGAGATACTCCTTGGTGTGAACCCAGGTGACAGAATATGGTCCCCAAAGCCTTTTTGTGATGGTGTGCTGACGGCTTTTGTTGGCAGGGATTAACGTTTCCAGGTCTTGCTTGAGGGGAGGGAACTGTGGAGCGGGATGCGAATGGAGAGGAGGTCAGGCACCAGGCTTGCTGGGAGGGGGAGAGCTCCAGGCTTAGGGGCTGCTGATATTCAAACCAGAGGGTTTTCCTAAGTGAGACGGAGCAAGAGTTTCTTATTTTTAATTCGGACAGGACAGGTATAGCTCTGGCCAGAAGTAGTTGCCTATCAGTGAGCTAGACTTCTGCGCGTTTCATCCAAACGATTAGACAGCTGTCCCATTGCCTGTTCCTGGAATAGGTGTCCACAAGTCATCCTGTCACCGCTTTGCGTGAACTCAGGCCTAACTGTGCTTTCCTGCCTCGGGTTGCCTTTTCCCTGTGCAGGGATCACTGCGCCATCCCTGCCGTTTGGTGGCACGTGCCTCCGAAACGCCTTGGGAGCACTGGCAGAGCTGCTGTCGTGCAGTTTAGTTTTTTTTTTTAGCTGGTGCTACCTGCGATGGCAAGTCAAGTGGGCATTGCATGCCTGCGCTAACAGCTGCCTAATGCTATTGGCAAGTAATGCAGATTACGAGCCGGTTGCACTGCATGGGCAAAGGGAAGGCGCTTTATTTCTTATTTAATAGCGCAAGGCTTTCTCCTGAGTGGAAGAGAGAGTGAGGATAATTCTTCTTTCAGGCGCAAAAAGACTTGTATCCTCTCTGGAGCTTATCCTCAGGAAAGCCAGGGCTTAAATGATGTTGGATTAGTTGTATTAAGAAGTTATCCACTGTAGCTTCTGCCTATCACCACTGTGTGCCCATCTTGGCATGTCTAATAGGGTTTGGTCTTGAAGGAGTGGGTGTTGAGCTCTCCTGGAGAGACCGCAACGTTGATGTGGCAAACTGGGCGTCTAAACTTTGACTCACTAGAAATCTGGGGTGGGTTTTGAAAATCTTGGGCTGTGGAATGTTTTTTATTTTTCCCCTGCAAAATTAAAACACCCCAACAGAGGACTAGCATACCGTACTTTGGTTTATGGTGATATTTGTTCTTCCAAATGAAAGAATTGCCTGTGCTGTTTCATCCTGTGCAGTATCCAGCGTAAGAGCTTGCTGATCAAGGAAGTCGAGGTGCACCAGCAGAGCTCTTCCCTCTCACCAAGCCTGGCTGTTCTATATTTAAATGTCTGCTGGTTTCTTGCCTAATGTTAGCAGCTGTGCCTGGGTGTGGCATGTGTGTATCTGCTTTTGAAAGAGGCTTTCAACCAAGCTCATCAAAACTGATGTGGGGAGAGGTAAAGCACAACCCCGCGGCAGGCCCTGCCCTACACGGGACTGGTAATCCCGTGCTGAAAGTCAGCCCTTTGAGGTGGAGCGAGGACGCTGCCTCGGCCCTCCCGAGGACTGCGCTGAAACGCTGCCGAGCCGGAGTTTTGCTGGTGGGGTCTTCTGCAAGGTAGCAGCTCCGTCACCACGGGCTTTTTCTGAGGAGGACGTGCGGCTCCACTTCTGCAATTGGCTTGTGTGTGGCTACAGTCTGGCCGCCCAGCGACATCCCCTCTGCCACCTCCGCTGTGTTCAGACCGGTCTCAGCCCTCAGACTGTTTATACCAGAGGATGCCTGCTGCATTCTGACACCGAGGGAGGGCAAACTGCAGGAGCTTTATTGCAGGGTTCAGTGTGCAGGGACATGTAGCACTCAGTGCTAGCAAGGAAAGTCTCTTCCTCCCTGATAACTTTCCTTCGCCTCCAAACTAAAATGCTGTAAAACTTCTTAACGCTGTTAGATCAAAGGGAAATTGGTGCCGAGCTGCTGTCTGCTAGTATGCAAATGAGACTTTATATCACAGCTTTTTTGAGCTTGCTTTCCCGTGAACCCCAAAAGATCTGTACAGCAACACACCGGCAGTGCACGTTAACTAGCAACCAACAAACAGCAACATAGTGGAACAATATAGTTTCGTTACAGCTCACAGAATTTGCATTGGATTAAAATAGCTTAGATTTTTTTCACTAGCATTGTCTTCAATTCCTTCCCCCCCTCCCCTTTTCTGCTTCAGGCAAAAAATGAGGGCTGAATGCTGACTAAACCAATTGGACCGAGAAACCCGGGGTTTTTAATCTTGAGCTTGCAAGCCAGAGGGGCCCCTCTCAGGGCAAATAAAATCCATCGCGAGGTTTTCATTCTGACTGAGCTAGCACAGACTGCTTAATCAGGAGCTGATACTGTCTGAGTTGTGCTGTGGGAAAGCCTCTAGTCAAAGGCACTTAGATCCTCTTTGGTGTAAGGAAAAATGGGGAAAATTAATGGAAACGTGAAGGAGTAGGACATGGCAAAGAAAAGGCGAAGAAAACACAGAGCAGATGCCTGTGACATTAGCGAGATCAGCAGTAAATCCAAGGAGACATACAGAATCAGAGTTTTATGGTTTGGGCTAATTTTTACAGGATTGTAATAAGCACAATAACTTGCTGTAATTTTTACAGTCATGGGAACCGTATTTCATCTTCTAATTAAAAATGAATGTTTTTTTCAGATGACAGGGAGGCTTTTCTAGTGGAGAAAACATTCCACACCAGCATATTTATCTACTACTTCTACTTGGAAATTTTCTTTCTTCCTATATTTAGTGTTTATTTAGAAATATTTTGAAATATTTCTGCCTGTCTGAGGGTCACCTTCTTTTTCTGACCCTTCATTTGCAGCCCTCTTTGGAGCATTTGGCTGTGTGCATGCATGGAGGACAGACAGAGCCGAGGGACGGGGGGGGGGGGGGGGGGGGGGGGGAAGGGGACTTCCCAGCAGGTCCAGCCACCACTGCACCACGGAGCATGTGCCAGCCTTGACTACAGTAATAGAAAGTGGTGGAGGTGGACAACTGCTGCTCCCCATAGCCCTCCAGACATACTTATACTTGCTTGAATGCAGGTATAATTGGAAACCAAAATCTCCTTAGTCCTACACCCTGTAGAGATATTAACTTTTGGTAACACTTCAGGGAAGTCCCTTCACCTGTCTGTCTCAACTTCTTCATATGTAAGAGTAGTGTTTATAGTTGGTGAAGTTAGTGAACTAATGCCTCTAAAACTCTTTGAAGATGGAGTTTTGCAGACCAGCTTATTTTCACTTTTATGATCCAGTACTTAATTGCAGCCTATCCCTCTTTGCAGATTGCTTTACCTTGGGTAGAAGTTTCAGAAACGTAAATGGACTAGCAGCTGCAAGCTTATTTTGAAAGGGTCAAGGCCTCATGGAAAGCCTGTGGAGTTGCAGCTGGCCTGAAGCTGTGCTGAAAATGGGCTCTTCCCAATTGGATTAAACTAATTCAGAAAAATGAGGTTTTATTCTGATGCGAGGGTGTCTTCAAGGAGGTTTTGATGCAAGTGTATCAGGTTAATTATTGTTAATTAGCTATTCCCGTAACTGTCCAGAGGAAATGAGCCCTAAGTCACTTAGTCACTTTTGAAAATGAAAATGTTGCCTTTAACTACCCAGTACTTGCAGGGTGTGATTATTCACACAGCATTGTTTTCGCTGATGGACTTCACCTGGAGCATTTGCAAACACTAAATAAAAAACACTGTGATATTTTCACCCGTGCTGTTTGCACGTGAAGGTAGTGACTACTTTAGAGAACCAAAATCACCTGCGTGCTGTGCATGAATGGAAACGTGGGCCGCTCCACCTCCTTTGCCAGGAAGCGCTGAGCTGGGAAGGCCGTGGCGGTGGTCAAAGCAAACAGGACGTCATGATTCAGACAGAGACTTGCGAGCCCAACTTTGCAGTTGTTCCTCAACTCTGTGGACAAACTGATTCTGACCTGGCAGAAACCAGTGTTTTAATCACACTAGTTTTACCTTCTTGGTTTCTTAAAAACATCAGTGAAAGAACAGGGGTGGTACTTCGGTGCTGGGGGGAGCCAGCCTCCCACCCACCAAAGGCAGTGGCATCTGGGTGGACAACTAGCGACTCAAGGGACAGGTATGTTTTGGTGGTATCGAGCTACTTAGGCAGTGGCTTTCTATTATGCAAAAATCAGAATAATAAACCCTACCCTTCTCGTCTTGGCACTCACTCTGTTAGGCTGGTTGGGAGTGCCATCAGCGAGCATCTGACTTTGTACTCTGGGGATTTACACCTTCCAGATCCCTTCGTGCTAAAGCCAGTGGTGGGGAAGATCTGCGCTGTGTGTGCTGGAGCTGTCATTCCCCATGGTTCAGGCAGCCAGATAGCGAGTCCTGGAGCCACCGCCTCCTCTGGAGGATGAGGCAAATCTAGAACAAGTAGTCTGTCCAAAGAGGTGAAGTTTCTGAGGCTGCTGGGTTGATTTTTGTTGCTGCGAGTGCCGCCTTGGTTGTAGGTAGTTTTCTTTTGGCAATCGGTGGCCACTGTAGGATAGATAAGTACAATACATTCATTGCTGGAGCCATCTGACATTTTGTCTTAATTCTAAAGGCACTGCCCCCCCCCCCCCGCGCAAAAAACTGGTCTCTGCAGTTTTCTGATCCTGATTTCCCCTCCTACAGCCAGCCTGCTCTAGCCATGCTTTTCTCTTCCCTGCCCACCCACTGACCTGTGGGAAGCCTCCTCCCAGGCTTCTTTCTGCCCCACTGCTGTTCTCTCAAAGTGTCTTCTTCTAGCCATAGTCTTCAGACCCAGAGTTGACCCATGGCATATGTTTTTTATGGCAAGGTGCTGGCACAACGTATCTTAGTGCTTGGACTCAGGTTAAATAATACTGCCACAGCAATTTACCCCGATTCAGACCAGTTGAGGAGCTGGCTATTGAATTGGTGTTGTGCTTTCAAGAAATGCCATAATCCTGTAAGTCAGAGATTTGCCTTTTCTCGCAGTGTCAGGGTGGCTGTAGCTTGTTTCAAAGGTGCACTGCTCAGGTGCACAGAGCTTGCAGGTCCCCCTTGTTCCAGCAGAAGATACTGGTGGGGGAGTGGGTTTTTTGGCCTCTTTTGGGCTCTTTTTTGTCTCCTCAGAGGCACTGTGTTCTTGTGCACACATTTCCACACACAGCAACTACAGTGAAGGTGTTCAGAGTAGTATCAGTGCATGAGTGCACCTATTATTAACTTTCATATTGTAAAAGAGTTACAGAAGGCAGTTTACAAGGGATTTCCAATTCAGGTTAACTATTAAAACATAAGTTTAATTACATACATTATTGACTTAAGCCTCAGTGAAGGCTGGTTGCAGGCACAAGTAAGGGTGATCCACCCACCTCAAGCATCTTGCAGGACTTCTGTGTGTAAGCAGCAGCCCAGATTTTCTTTACACCAAAAGGTTGTACCATTCTGACTAAACCCTTTTAAACAATCACTCATTATAGAAACCATAGCATTACTTTGATTTAAGCAAGGGTTGGGTTTGTTTTTTTCATTAGCTTAAGGTAACTAAGAAGATTTAAGCCAGCTTTTTATTATCCTGACACCAACTTATGCCATTGATAGCATCCTGGTTATTCCAACTCCTCTTTGTTGCGTCTTGAGCAGGTGTGGAGGGCCAGATCACAGTGGCATTCCCACGCTGCCTGCAGCCTGGGACTGCATGCCTGCACCCTGCAGGCAAGCGCTGCTGCCTGTGATAGGAAGGAAAGGCAGCTGGTCAACGCAGCAGGGCCAAGACTTGTTTTCCGGCCAAGGCAGTTGTCCCTCACTACAAGGAAGATCCCAGGCAGATTAAAAGATCAGCACTAGGATGTTTTATGTAGGTGCAGTTCTACTACCTGAGCAATAACTTAAATGCTCACAACCTGTGCCCTTAAGTTCTTCTTAAAAACGCTTGCTTTCTCTTATTTCTTTGAGGAATAATAATGGACCTGTTAAGATGGAAAGAGAAAACCTCCCCCTCGTTTAGAAAGGAGTGCCAGAGAGAAGGAGAGAGAGCACGCTGGCTTCTAGGAGAGATATTTAGTCATTCTTCTCTGCAGAAGGCTGGCAGGGAACATTGCAAAGTTCATTTCCGAATCAGAAGAGCGTGTAAAGACTGCTTGTTTTATTCACTACATTAATCGTACTTCACATATTACTCATAATATTAAAATACCCAAGTCGCTTGACTGTATACCAGAGACATTTAGCTGCCAATTTTCAAATAATCGTAAATTGAGTGTGTCTGTTCAAGCCAGCCAAAATAAGCTGGGTTAGATCATAAGTGTATGTCTGTGCATGTGAGTGTAGGGGGGAAAGAGGGACCAACACGGTGGGGGGGAGTGCTTAACGCCTTGGAAACGTCCTCAAAGGAGCAAAAGAGAGAAGAGGATAATGGTTCCTATTTTGATCTGCTTGTGTGTTTCGCCACAGCGGGTCATATCCTTCACCTGCCACTTTTAATTTCCTTTTTCCACAGATGAATGCAGCTGAGCTTTTCTAGCAGTGCATGTCTTTGCTCTTCAGCGTTGTTGTGTGCCTGCATTTCAAATCTCTCGCTGAATAGCGGCAGTTTTACCTTCCAGCCCAGTCCTCTGCTCCCAGCAAGCATTGAAAGGGGGTGTCTTACCAGTGACCTGGGGAGGTTCAACATGGACACCTGAGGTCCCCCCACACCCTCCGCTGCTGCCTGGCGTAGCGCCTGCAATGACATCCCCTTGCAGTGGGAGCAGCCGTATGTGGCTGGATCTGGCCCTGAGCCAACCAAGCTTGTCCACCCGTAGGAATCAGGCTTTCTCCCGCTGGAGACCTTATGAACAGATATCGCCTTTAGTTCTTCTTCACAATACAGGGCAACCCCAAATCCTGGTACCTCCAGGATGGGCAAATCTGGTCCTGGTTTTGCTTTCCAGAGCTCTGAAGCTGGTTGCTGCTCCGTTGCTCCAGACTCCAGCGCAGTGTGAGCAGGGGGAGGTCAGCTGCAATGCTCTGAAAAATGATGTTGTAGAGTCACTGGTAAAACCACATCCCCAGGAGGGATCTGCATGCTGTAGCTTCTGATCCTCAGAAGATCTTTTCAGTAGATGTTTTAGGGGTGTGATTTAAGTCGGTGACCCCAAAATACACCTCCTGAGCACCTCTGTGGCTGGTTGTTACTACTCCTTGCTCCTGCTGAGTACAGGCTGGAAGGTGGTATGCAGAATGACAGCCACCCAAGAAGGCAGTGCAGAGCAGGAAGACTTCTGCCCAGTGTTTTTTTTCTAATAAGCCTTAAGATGTCATCTCCCCTTCTCAGGTGCAACATTAAATAGGAAGAGGCATACACCAAAATATGTATTTTCCCTTTTCAATCAGGAGGATTGTGAGGGAAGAAGAAAAAAGCAGTGACAATGTTGGCATGTAATACTGCTATTGATAATTACACTCATTGCTTTTGTTGATTTTCATAAATATATCTTAAAACATACTTTAGTGGTCAGTGGCATTATCTTTATTTTACACATGGGGTAGCTGAGGCAGACAGAAGTGAAATAACTTGCAGTCGCTGCCAGCGGTGGAAATGTTCGTTTCAGTAAAAGCAGTCATATTAGAAACCGAGAGGCAGTAGTATGAGCAGTGGAGCTGATAAAGGTTGCTTTCTTGTGTGTTAGTGTCGGAAAGCTAAAGCGTCTGTATGCGTGTTGAATAAAGGCTGAGCTCACCCTGCAGTAAGCTCTTGGTCACTAAAAGATGCTCCTTCTACCCCAGCTGAAACCTAAAAGACCGTAATGTTTTAGGGACCTCAACTCCATAGTTAAATGTGGTAGAAATTGCGAACCGGTTCCAAGAGTGGAGGAGTGGGGATGAGCTGACAGATGGAGGGACCACGTGAGTCTTCTTTCCTTTTCGAGTCAAAGCTGTGAGGCTATAAAAGGTGGCACTGGGTTGGGGCAGGGGAAGGAGACTTCTACTCCATCCTACTAATACTGGAACAGGTTTGGTCTCACGTTTCACTGGCATTTCTTTACCTTTGTCCTCAGACCTAAGCTCAGTGATTTAGGCCGATGTGTCATCGTGCTAATTGTGTCAGGTGTATTTCAGGAGCATTTCAGGGCTTCATCTTGAAGCACATACTCATTTCAGTAACCCTTTGAGGTGCAGTCTTGTTAAGTTCATGGGACCAGTAGGCATCGCTGCTAAGCACATGGGTTGCCAGGTACCTGTAGTACCTGGCAGGTTCTTGCTATTCAGCATCCTAGAATTTGTAGGGCTGGTGGCCATACGCCCCAAGGACAAAAAGCGTTGGGTATGTGACTTTCTGTTGAGCTAGAATTTTGTGCTCTCAATCCTGTCTTGGTTTGCGTCTGATGGCAGCAGAAAGTCACCACCTCTAAGCAACGTCTACTTGCAGAACAGTTACAAATGGCATTGAAAATGAAAAGGGAGCATTTTTGTAGGACAGATGGTTTGCCTATGCCTAGCACATCGCTGCCTCTCTCTCTGTCCTCCTTAGAAACTCTAGACCTGTTGTTCTTTCAGCACAGCCTTGGTTTTCCTTTAGCTGGAGCAAGAGCGTAAATCTTTGAGAAATGAGTAAGTGGTAATCGGAAACAGTCTTTGTAACCAATTGCCCCTTTTCTATTGTTTCGTTTTTGAAAATGATTGAGCGATTGGTTAAATTGACTTAAAATTCATAATTGTGTTTGTTTGTTTGTTTGTTTTAAAGAGCTAACCATTCTTGAGATTCTATTCTAGTAAAGGGGTGCTATATTTGTGGGTTAAACTTCAGGTATAGTGTCCAGTATGGATAAATGCTGACCTGTTGATAAAGAAATCAAGTAACCATAGCTCAGACAAACATGCCAACAATGCCGGGAATGTCATCACTGATCTCATAGTGAAGCTGTTAATTGTCTCTGTCGTGAGCCATAGAGACAAAAATATACTTAAAAATACGTCAAATATACTTAATATATGAATATATTAGAAGTTATGCTTAAAATACTTAAAGTACCTAAAATATAGGTATATATAAATATATAAAGTACCTAAAACCTAAGTTTTCTGAAATTACTGATTTCAGATCTGCAACTGTTGAAGTTACCAAGTTGGAACAAATCAAAAAGAACTGATTTTCAAAGATGTCATCTATTTTCTAGGCAATAATTTCCCTTAAGGCATCTGGGGTGGGGTACCAGAAGTCATCTATGACTTTTAAAAAGGTCCTGCAGTGTCTAGGCAGAGACGTTAGGCTTATTGTGGAAGTGATACCCTTCTAAAATGTGATCGGGTGCTAATGACTCCTAATGTCCTCTTTCAGTATCCACAATGGAGTAATAGCGGTGTTCCAGCGTAAGGGTCTCCCGGACCATGAGCTTTACAACCTCAATGAAGGAGTCAGGTAAGAGACTGGACTCTGCGCAAGGTGTGATTAGCCAGCGTGCACAGTACTGTTTGCTAGCACTCACACTTGAAAGCTTCTACAGCAGTACTATGATTTTTTTTTTTTCCCCAGTGGTAGTTTCAACCAGTACGGTCAATTTGGCCTCAGTGAATAGCAGTTGCTGATGTGGGTCAATACTTCGCGGCATAATGAGAGCTGGGTTCCTCCTTCTGCAAAGGAGTTATTTAGCTGGGAGTAGGGTGGATTATTTCAGAGTCTGTCTTGACATACTGGACTGAAATTAAGGAAGGGAAAAACCTGGACCCCTCTGGTAATGCAGCGCTGTACCACTGCAATGATGCTGCCCTTTCCATAGGTGCCAGGCCTAGCTCCGAGGTGCTTCCCTTGCATCCCTGGAGGATGTAAAGCCTCCAAGCGCTGAGTGTGACATGGCAAGGAAAGATGTCCTGCCTGGTGGTCCCTCACATCTAGCTGTTCCTTCCACACAGGCCAAATATGCTGTAGATGTTAGAAAGCTGTCTTGTCAGCACAGTGACCTGAGTAACACAGTTTAAGGTTCTTATTTCTTTCTCATACTGTGATGATACTGTTAGCAACAGACTAAATATGGATCAGTGAAATGTATAATGGGAACTTTTTTTCCTTAAAAAAAAAAAAAAAAAGAAGGTGAAAATCCTACCATTCGAGTTATTTAAGTTACAGCTGCAAAGAAAAGTTTACCAAGAGATAAGCTGATACCTGGATTTACAGCACTTTACTTTTTACTACTTTTTCTAGCACTTTACTGCTTTTTCTAGCACTTATTATTACTTACCAAACCCTCTCTCACTGACAAGGGCAAGGTAGCAAATTTCCTTTTAGAAATTTGTCCCAATGCTTTGAAGAATAAACAGTGGAAGAGAAGACAAAAGACAGACAGCTTATTACATTCCCTGGTTGTCTTCAGATAAGAGCCTCAGTAATTCCCTTTCCCTTGCTGCTTATTCCCACTCTATCCAGGCACTGGAGTCTGACAAAATCCACAGCATATCCAGATATTCTGGGATTATCTGCCCCTTTCTGCTTCCCAGTCTGGGATGGCTGTCCCAGTCTGATTTCTTTCATTGTGGGAATATCTTCAGAGAAGTCCAGGTGAATGACAGTTGGCCTGCGATCTCTCTTTTTCCCTCTCTCTCTGTCTTTTTGAAATTAAAAAAACTTATTCTCCAGTTATTTCTTACTTCTCTGGGGAGAAAATGACATACAAAGAATAGCTTTTCTAGGATGGTTGTCAGTTAGCATGATCCATCAATCATTTTGAGTTAGTTATTGCAATAATGGTTGATCATTATTACTGTAAGTGCAGTTAGGATTCTTCAGGTTTATCTGAATGATAAAAAATGGTAGTTCTGGGCTGAGATTTCCTGGCCCAATGCATTTGCCTCAGGATGCTGATGTGCTGGTGAGGGACAGAAGAGGAAAAATTATCTGCTGGTGTGACAGAGACAAATACAATCTTATATGAACCAACAAATAAAAGATAGATAGATAGATGGATGGATGGATGGATGGATGGATGGATGGATGGATGGATGGATGTTATTTGGTGAATTGTGCCCAGGTTTTACTTTCATTTACCTGGGTATAAACCCTGCACCATGATGATGCTTGCTAATATAGTTGCGTTGAATTTATTGCAGCATCCCATGCCGCTGAACAGGCAAGCTGACTACAAATAGACTGAGGGTTTTTTCCATTTTATGATGGGCTTTGCTGCTGCATGATAGGCCCATTTCTTTTTGTTAGGGTAAGGATAATGCTGCTGTTATCTTGACTGATTGCTCAGTTTTGCTCTGCTTCCTGGCGGACAACGTTGGTGACTCATACCTGAGCTGATGGACAAAATATTGTGAAATCTAGACCACGCTAGAAAGCTGCTGTCGTAAACGAGGCGTCAGCAGCGTAACTCTCATGGGATGAGCCAGCGTTGGGTGAGATGCAGCGTGGCTTTCGAGACTGGTTCTTGTCTATTGCTGCTTTGAGGTTGTTCCCTCTTGCCTGTTCCTGACTTGGCCTGAACAGCCTTCTGATTCATTGCCAAAAGCTGTCCATCCTCTCGGTGACAACTCTAAGTTTGTTTTTGTGAAGCTTCTCGTGTGTGTCCTGCTTACTTCACTCATAGAAAAAAGCTAAGATGAGAAAACTGCAAGTGGGTGAAGAGGACACAACAGCTGAAAGATCTGTCTCTAGAGGAGAGCATGATAGTGCTATTTTTTAAACATGCCTGTTTAAACGTCCAGCCACGGGCTCTTTCCAGAAGCTACTGCTCTCCTGCTGTCTGCTTCATTTTACTGCCAACCACAGTCAATAACGTTTTGGGGCCTCCTGAATATTTGCAACGGAAGCCCTTTTACCTCACCTAAATTCAGCTCAAAACCTAACTAAGAAATTACTGATTTGACACATACCAAAAATATCTGACTTACTACTATTGTTATTTAATTCAGAATAACTTTCTTTGGGTTAATGTTACTATTGAATGCAAAAATATCTGATTCATAAACATGGCCTCAGAAGTGAAACAAGTGTATATTTGCCTTACGATTGTTTTGGATGCATTTTCCCTATAAGTACATAAATAAAAAGAAACAAATAGCCGTTGTTTCCACTGGGCAGAATTTGAGTGTGGAAGCATTCAGGTAAACAGCTAGTATCAGTAACTTTTTTCCAACAGTTACAGGACAGTAAAATAAGTTATTTTATTTTACTACTTTAATTAGAGCAGATTCTGGGATACTTTTCATAATTAAACCTTGAATATCCACGTTGACTCACAGACCAAGCATATATATTTGAACAGTTACGTTATGCCCACAATATTTGCACACCATCGTTTTGACTCAGGAATGTCACGTATATTCAACGACTGTATGTCACATACGTGCAAACAAATACGTATAACTTCCTTTTCTGAATGCAGTTCTCAAGGCTTTGAACCCTGGTTATGTATGCACTGATTATTTAAGAAAACATCAGTGGGTACAAATCTGTGCAGTACCATTGACTTTTCTTCTAGGTTTGGCTCATAAAAGCTGCCACTCATTTACACCAATGCCTTTTGACACCGTTCTTGCATTCCTCTGGCATTAGAAAGTGGCCTTAAATATGGAGTTATGTAGTGCTCAGAAGCCCTACTATTAAAAAAACCAGTGTGTGACTTCAGTCTTTTTCATAACGCTTTAACTCCTGAATAACTCTGCTAAAGCTAATGAAGTAAGTAAGGTGGTGAGAAGATACTCTAGTAACTGGGAGTATCACCAGTGTATGTTTGTACATTACTTCTTCTGAGGCCTTACTAGATGATTTAATAGGGGCTTGAGTCAAAAGTCAGGTGATAAAAATCTATGTGCATATACTTACTGTTTAGTATTTCTCTTGATGTATGTGTGTGATAATAGTAATCATACAGTGTTTTTTCCTTTTTCATTTCATGCACCATATGTCATTTCAAAGTGTTTATTTACACCACTTGTAAATCAAGGAAGAAAAAGAAGGAAAGGGAAACACAGTGGAAGCAGGATGTCCTGTATTAAAGCTCATACATATTTATAACCGCCTCTTTTCTGAGTTTCAGGATACTGCTTTGATGCAAACAGAGCACATTTCAGTGGCGTTTCCTTTTTTGTAGCAAGAGTTCAAATCTAGTAAATTCACTTGTTTCCATTTGCTTCATTTGACTTTATTTAACAGATATTATACAGCGTTAGAAGTTCCATTCTGAGTAATGTTGTGAGAGTTAATTTCAAAATGAACCAAAGAAGTGAGAGCAGGAAGATACAAAAACGTCAGGAGCTATTTTAGCATATTTTATGTGAATTTATATTATCACCTTAATTTATGAAGTCATTAAACAGGCCATGGAATCTTCATACCAGTGCTAAACAAGCTTCATAAGAGTGCAAAATGACTGACTTCAAAATCGGATGTGCTTGAAGTGAGGTCTGCTACCTGATCAGGGATCTGTTTTAGGTTTAGCTAGATTTTTACCTGGATGCCACCATGATGTCCACATATCTAGATAAGGTTATTCAGTAATCTGAATTATCCAGGATCACTTAGGTGACAACCTAAGTGATTTTTGTTAAAGGAAATTAAGCAAGGATGAAAAAAAATTGCAAGCAATGTCTTGGATCCAGTTTTGTTGCGGATCTCTCTTAAATGAATATGGATATAGAGAACATCAAACACCAGTGTTCTGATGTGGCCTGAGGGCCTCACTATTTCATGAAAAATTAATTAAGCAGCATGAAGTATCTGTATTATGAGGGATTCAAAGAGCAAGATGCATTAATTGTGCTGTCAGTTCTTCTTCCACCCTGTAAACAGAGATGCTAATGTAGCCATAGTGCTGCTTGGTGTGATGCAGTCCAGTGCATATAATTAACTACAGGCTGGTTGTTTAGTTCATTCACAGCTGAAAAAAATGGAAATGTGCTTGGATTTTGTTTTATCAGAGGGCTAGTTATTGCATAAGTAGAACATCATTTTGTATTTCCTGCCCTAAATGCCAGGAATTATCAGTAGAACCTAAAATCTGAAAAGAGAAGGTATTTGCAAATTGCTTGTTCAAGACTGTGAGGAATCCAGGACTAGACTTCAAAGAGCTGCTAGCTTGAGAAGAGGGTAGATAAGCAAAACGTGTCAGCATAAAGTATCAGTATTTTTTTAAAAACAGTGGTACAAAGAGCTATCTGGGAATAAATTGTCTCTATCATAGGAGAATTCAAAACTGCAACTTTCTTGTTATTTTAACCTAAAAAAATGGTTTATCTATCCATGTTCAAAGTAAGAAAAACCTTTAGTGCCTTCACTTGTGATCCAGAAAAAAATCACACCACTTGGACAGTAAATTCCCGCTTTGAGTGAGCATGGCATGATTTGGCTATAGCGTCCTTGTACTCACTCATGTACTCTTAAGTCTTTAAGACGTTAACAGTCTTTGGGGGAGGTGGGTTTTAACCCCTGCCAAGGGCTTGTCAGTGGGTACCATTGAGGATGGAGTCTCAGGGCACTGCAAAGATTGTCCTCTCCCATATGTTGCAACAGCATGCCACAGGCGCTAGCCGTGCAGTGGCCGTTCATGGCAATGAGAGACCAATGGCTAAAGCCTGAGCTGGCTTTGAAAACTTTTGTCCATAGATAGTTTGTCGGAATTAATCACGTTTCTAACAGAATAGGATTTTGATGCTTAGGAACATCTGAAAACCCCCTTCCTTTTGTTTATTTTCTATTTCGTTTATGCCTAGAGTGTTTCCACAGGGTGCTATGAGGTCAGTGTGGACATGTGCTTAAAGATAAATAAATAAGATACTGTATTTCGGCCTCCTAAAGATTGACCTGCTCCTCCTTTCCCTGAATTTTCAGAAGATCTCAAGAGGTTGTGCTGAAGCATGTGGTGTTAAAAACATCAGATCCAACTCCTGCAGACTTTTTCATGGAGTGTAGGGATATGCTGAACTTTTTGAATCAGACGTGTATTTTTTTACTAGTTAAATAATTTGATTAATAAGTTATTTGTTAGTTAAAGACATAGCCCAAAGGGATAGATGATAACATGCTACCGAATATATCATTTGCATAACTACCTTAATTGAAGTGGGTGTTTAGATTTTAAGTTGAATTTGGCCTCATTTCTTCGTGGGACCTGACGTGGCCACACAAGGACAGGTTTTCAAAAGAGCTCCAGGCGAGATTTGCAAATGTTCAGAAAACCCAGCTGGGACTACATTTTTATAAGGTCCACGCTCTCATTTATGCATCTTAATAGTGACCTGAGTGCAGAGAAGTACATCTAGCATCCAACACGTGAGACTTATGTGACATACAGCTCTTTAGCAACGTAGTGAGTTTTATCTGGATACGAATGTTGGGCTTGTGGATTGGGTTGAATTCAGTTTTTGAATGTGAGGGTTGTTTGTGGGAATTTTTTTGCACGTGAGTTTGGTTTGCTCTCTGAGATTGCTTTGTAGGTTTTAGTGTAGAGGAATCATGAAAGGCAGAGCTAAACTGTTAAATTCCTACCTGCTTTTTCACTGAAACGATATGAAACTTCAGCTGTCATGGGTCTCCGGACTGGAGGATCGTGACCCTTTCAAGGAAAACTGGCCAAGTTTCATGCCTGCAACAAAACCCGCAGAGTATCATCCTGCTTCAGGTTCCTCTCTAAACATTTTGTCATGGCTCTCTTTTTCAGCCTTACACAGGACAGGGATGATTTGGCTCTGAACATGTCAGCCAAGTCACGTGCTCGTTTTTTGGCTCAGGCCCATGGATGGGCAGAGAGCGCCAGGCGTTCTCCCACGTCTGCAACGCCAGGCGCCAGTGAAGCCCTGGCACAGCAGAACAACTCAAGCGTTTTTAAAACGGTTAGATGTAGGATGGAAAGCATCCTCTTTTTGTCAAATCTCAATTTCGTTTCATGTGCATTTGTGCAAATGAGCCATCTAAAAGCACAGCAGATTATCTTTCAACACATAGAAATGCTGGTTGAATGCTGGTATTGTTGACCGTTTGCTGTGTTTCTAGTTAGGCATTATTGACAGGCTCTGTGCTCATATGAAAATATTTTGCTATTAGTGACTTCCCTTTTTCCATGCAGTGCGCAGCTAATACAATTTGCTGATTACACAGATCCTTTTCTTATTCTTTTTAATACAGGCAATTGTTGAAAACAGAACTGGGATCCTTTTTCACTGAATATCTACAGGTAGGCATGTTTTCTTTCATTTAAATCAGATTTTGTTATATGATACTGAGCAAAATCATTTCACCCACTGTAAATGCTGATCTGGAGCCCCTTGAAACCATTGAGAGATGTCCACTGACTTGTCTGTGTTCTGTCATTTATAGAATAATGAGATTTGGATTTTATGTATATATAGTTAGATAGTGAAATCCCAAGCCGTGGAATAGATTTGTGCAGTCACTGTGTTTCTGTATGACATTGCTGTCTTTCAGTAGACTTGAGACATTCTCTTTTAACTTAAAATTTAAGTTCCTGAGTAAACCAGTTAAGTTCATTGTAGTATAGTTAATAGGAAGGACATTTAGTAGTAAGTACACACTGTCTATTGGAGCAGTATTTCTGCTTCTCTAAGACAGAGTACATGCTTTGTGGGTCAGCCATTTGAAGTTCAAGAAGCACTTTGTACCACACAGAATACGTGCTGTATCCTGAAAGCAGTAGGTGATTGTATCATCATTTGACAAGTGTCCCAACTGATTTAAGCCAGATGGACACAGGAGGAGTCCTTTAGTGATTGATCATTAAAATAAAAGACCCCCTTTATTGTCAAAAGTTAAGAATGAACAAAATGTGAAATATGGTGGCTGTAGGGAAGTACAGAATTGAGTAAAGGTAGTCTATATTTTATTTACAGAATCAGCTGCTCACAAAAGGCATGGTGATCCTAAGGGACAAGATCCGGTTTTATGAAGGTAACTTGGATTTTAGCATGGCTACCTATGTCTGTCACAGGAGCTAGCAAATGCATTCTGGAGGCAGTGTGGTGCTTTCCACTCTCTTTCCCAGACTATGGATTAGTTTGTATCAATTCGTTCCTGCAGCCTGTTGTTGTGTCCTGCCTTGGTGTTCCCATTGGCTTTCATCAAGTAGAGGTGATTGCCTAGAGCAGCAGCATGGGAGTAAAGGAAAGATTACCTCCAGCATGGACACCTCCTTCTCCTTCAATTATAGCCAGCTCAATGTTAAGAAAAAGTGAAAAAATAGAGTGAGATATCTCAATAAACAAAAAACTAAGCAATAATATCCCAGTTAGTTGAAGTGTCTGTCTAAGTCCAAAATAACGCTGTGGGTTAAGAGTTATTCTGGATTCATGCTTACATAAACAAGGTCAGACACTGTCTTTTTTTTACAGTCAAGGCTCCATTTGTCTGTCTGTACCTTCTGGAGGTGTCACCTTATGGAAGTAAACTTCAAGGATAACCTCCATCAGATGTGTCGTTTTACAGTCACCCTCATTTTGTGTCCTATGCTGTTGTGCGGCATTTAGACGTGCTGTTAAATATGCCATTTTGTCCTACATGTAGGCATACAGGTTGCACCAGAGGAGGTTTAGGTTGGATATTAGGAAAAACTTCTTCACTGAAAGGGTAGTCGGGCACTGGAACAGGCTGCCCAGGGAAGTGGTTGAGTCCCCATCCCCGGAGGTATTTAAAAGGTGGGTAGATGTGGTGCTTAGGGACATGGTTTAGTGGTGGACTTGGCAGTGCTAGGTTAACGGTTGGACTTGATGATCTTAAGGGTCTTTTCCAACCTAAATGATTCCATGATTCTGTACATCATCAGAGGGTGAAATGATTTCAGAATATCTTCAGGAATTATTGCCCATGTAAACAGTCTGAAGATCTCTGGGGAGTCTTGAGGCAATTTTAAAGAAATGCGTCTTTCCTTTTCCAAAGCTGCAGTCATAATACCACTTAGTCTAAATATACTATTTAAGCAGTAGCCTGGAGACAACCATTTCCAGTAGTTTCAGCTCTCTATAAATCCTAAATGTGACCTTTCATTACTGACAGTACAGTTGATCAGATTAAGATGGTGCTATGGGACCCAGCTTTTCTGATGAAAATACAATAGCCATGAACACTGCAAAAAGAGAACAATTTCACATTTAAAAAAAAAAAAAAACCAACATAAAAAAGTGCCTGAACTCTTCTAAGCTGAACACAGAATTCCTTAGTTATATAAAATAACAGCTTGGAGGGCACAAGGGAAGCTGTAAGGATCTCAAGGTCTTCATAGCTGCTTTGTAAATCACAAAGGAAGTTGGTTTTTAAGTATCAAATCAGCAAATTAGATGCAGAGACCTACCAAAGTCCAACCCCTTTTTCTTCTGGTTTTACTAGCTTGAAAATCAAAAATACTATCTCTGATGTTTGAGATCAACGCTGAGATGAAAAATTGAAATGTGAGGCCACTAAAGGGCTTTCAAATGTAGGAGTATGTTTAGCAAATATAAAATTTCAGCAAGCTGTTAAGTTGATATTGGTTTTGAATTTGGTGTATCATTTTGTGGTTGCCCCTTAAAATATGGTCAGAAATGCTGGTAAGGTGAGGATTAAATTGGCCATGTTTTTTCCAAGTCTGTCCTCAGAAACGTCAGCTCACTAAAACTAGCAAGTTACAGGATGGTAGCTGTAATTTAGGAATCTCATTCAGAGGCAGAGGACTTTCTGACAGACAGTTTTCTTTTAGCCTGCCTGGGGAGCTGCTGATTGATGTGAGTTTCCAAGGCTGGAATTTGGGGTTCCTGGCAGCAGAGGCAGCAGCACCCCAGAGTCCATCCTGTTGTCAGTGACCCCATGGCTCCCGAAACACCCAAGACAAAGCTGGGAGCACAGAAATCTTGGGAGCTCCCATTCTGAGCAGGGCTCCCTTCCTGGATCTGCAGCAGCAGCGGTCCTGCCCTCAAATCTCAGGTTGTTCTGCACCCCGTGGTTTGAGTTTCCCTATCCGGTTGGTGTTGAAGTTTTCAAAAGAGAAAAAAGAACACTTCAGAGCCCACTTTGGAGGGTTTTTGTCCTGCAGGAGGTGTTGAAAATTTTAGCTTCTGTTTTGAAATGATGATTTTTTTTATTCTTATATTTCTTTCAGGAGTTTCAATTAACTTTTAGAAGCACTGTGAAAAGTACTACATGCATTTTTATGTCATACAAAATTGACTATATTGTGCTTCATTAAAATGAGCATTTAGAGTCACCCAGCTTCCTGGAATCTGGTAAATGCTTATGGTAAATGTAGGGATCTTTGCCTGACAGTAAAACAAACATATTTTTGAAAGAACACGGAAGTCATGTTCCCCTGTGTGAAAGATGCTCATCATCAACAAACTGTAGGAATTCTTCCACAGTCTCCAGTAAAAGGCCTTGCCTGGCGAAAGGCAGTTAACTTTGCAGCCTTTCTGAGCTGCTGTACAGAAATCCATCACTTCACAAAACAAGCTGCCCACGGGATGAAGGGAGTGTGCGGCAGAAAAGGCATGTCCATCTCAACAGGGTAATTTGACTTCATGCAGTTCTAGCAGCAAGATTTGAAAAGGACGAATGTTCAGCACCCACATCTGGAGCCAGATTTGTAAGGGCTTAGTTTCCACTTAGCCTCAACTTGTGGGCAACTAATGTATTTAACTCCTTTTAAAGCTCTGCCCTCGAGGCATAAGAGTGATTGGGCTTCTCCTTCATGATCTTTGAAACACTTCAGTGTTCAGACACTAGTATATGGAGGTTATAACGCAACGGTATTTACTATTATTATTACTGCTACAGCTACTAGGAATTTTGGACCTGGTTCCCTGCTGTGTTTCACTAGAACTAATGCAAGACAAATTTTTAAAAAACTGGAACTGAGAACACCTTGTTCAGTCTTGTGCACGAGTGTGTAGGACAGAGAGAACTCCTGCCTGATGGTGCAGAAATGAAGACCTTGGCGTGGTTCACAAGCCAGCAGCTGCAGTATGGCACGGTGATCCACATTTGTCACTGAAAGCACTTAAAGTCATCAATCCACGAATAATTCAGGAGTTGCAGATGGGCCAGAGCTGGTGCTATTTGTCATGTGCTTAAAAATGCAGGGAGATCAAGTACCCCATAATAAAGATTGGCACTTGCTAACTTGGAGTGTAGATGCTTTCATGCGGAGTTTATTTGTGATGTGTGTGTAATTCTGGGCAAAATGTTCCCTAGCTGAGGCCCTAAGTAATGCTGTAACGCAAAAATTAAGAATAGCATGTGATTCTGACACCGATAGTAATATTGATTAATTGCTATTGAATTTGCTTCCTGAAAAGTCATATTATCTTGTCTGAATGCCTCATAATCATTGATGTATTTATCTCCATAATACTTGCTGGTGGAGGTGCAGTGGCATTGCTCACCTTTCACAGCTGGATTAGGGGCACAAGGATGCTAAAGAGCTTGCCCAAGGTCACACAGGCCGTTTTGGGGAACAGGGATTTGAAGCCAGCATCCAGCTATCGAGCCAGACTTCCTTTCCCGTAGATCTCGGCTCCTGCATTTGCCTCTGTGTTTTGCAAAATGTTCTGTGAGGAACTCTGTGTCCAACTTGGTTGTAGGACCCGGCCAAAGCTTCTCTGATCTCCACTGGGGAGGCTTCCAGGTGGCTGCAGCTGGGGAGGAAATAGGGAGGGAGGTGGCCTCGCTGCAAGGACCATGGGAAACTCACGTTTTGACTGCATCCTTTGAAAGTTACAGTAAAAAGTAGAGCCGCAAGACTATTCTCTTTTTCTACAGATCTTGGGTGAGATTTTCTATGTAAGTGGAGATACAGGGAAGCTAAGGGATCAAGCTGAGGGGATGCTTTGTGGAGGATCTCCACAGAGCACAGTTTGCTCTGCTGGCTTACAGCTTAGAGGGCAGAGAGGAGCATGCTGGGGGAGACTTCTCTGCAGGAATATTTTCACGTTTAACCTGCTGTGTCCTCCTCCTACTGCTCTCCTCCGCAGTCTTGTCCGGTAGGTATTTTTGCAAGAAGAGGAGGAGGTAACCTGAGCTATTATTCTTTATTCTTCCCAGGGTTTTTCTGAGTAAGCTTCAACCTCAAAGTCTCTGAGTTTACTAAGAGCATTAGATGTGTCATCTGAAAAGACACAAATACTGAATGATCTGATACAGTGAAAGGAATACTAATTCCATACTACTAATAGTAGATGTTACATGATTCATTTTTGTGTATAATAGCAGATCCACATTGTTTCCTGCGTGTTTTAGTCTTTGCAGTTAGCTGATTACAACCTAAACAGTTCACTAGCTCATTTTGTGTTTTTGCAGGGCAGAAACTACTGGATACCTTAGCTGAAACCTGGGATTTTTTCTTCAGTGATGTCCTGCCCATGCTTCAGGCTATTTTCTATCCTGTGCAGGTGAAAAATTACTCTGTTACTATAGAATCTTGAAAAACTGGAAAAAGCAACTTTACTCGTTTGTCAACAGATTGATGCAATCCTTAACTCTCTCTCCTTGGGCCAGCCGCCCAGTGCAGCTGTTCCGTGTAGTCACGTCATGCAAATAAGTTACTTATGCAAACAGCGGTTTGAAGTGCTTGGGTGAAAAAGATGAAGGGGAACTTTGAAAACAGGAGTGGAGTGCAGGGAGGATGGTTAGTGCTTCTGTCAACTTACACGAAAATTCAAAAAAGGTTACGAAGGATAAACTAAAATACGCACACACTGAAATGAGTGGAGCTGTGTTGACTTAAATATATACATTTCCTTCTCTGCGATGTGAATTAATCTCTGAAATATCTCCACTTTTGAAAAGGGATTGTATTTCCAAGGTCAAATTCTATGCTACTATAAAGGAACAGCAATAGGCAGTGAGGTTAGACCAGTTTACATGAGCACAGAATTTGACTCCAGTAATTTGAAATCCACAATAGGTACTTGATCTGTTTTGGATGAGGCTCACTCTTCTAACTTAATGATGGCCACAGAATGTTGTTTATCACTTAATTCCAAAGGACATCTGTACCAGATAGGTATAAGTGGCCTTCTGGAGTTGCTCGTAGATGCCTACAGATTTTAGTGGGAGTTTGGTGCCTAAACATATTTGGGGAAACTCTGGAAACTTTCTCCCATTTTTCCAAGTGGACTTCATGCCTAAAATGATTGTCCAAATGTGATTGATATTACCATTTGCATCTGCAGTTAATTACAGACATGAAATCTGAATTAAGTGGAAAAGCTGCAACTTTACACAAAATTTCATTCTGAAAGAGAAGAGCTCTAAAAACATACAGGACTAGTTCACCCATTGACTTCTGTCTTACCAGTAGAAACTTTAAAACGATAGACATAATATGGTATTGAAAACCTATTAGAACATGATGGGAGATTTTTCTAAGTGCCACATAATTTAAATCCAAGGCATTTGTGAACCTGGAGATACAGGTAGGCTCTCAACCTGGTTTTCCATGGTGACTTGACTAAATCAGAATTAAGTCAGATGTTTTTGAAAATTGCACCAAATACCCATTTTCACTGTTGTGTTCCTGAGGCCTTTGAAAATAATTTAGCAACACAAGCCTCCTCACCTTTCAGGTGGAAATAATTGCTTGAATTTTCAAAGGAACCTGGAAAGGCTAAGAACCCCAATTCCCATGTAATTTCAAATAGATCTAGATGCCTGATGTTATAAGGATACTTCCAAAAGCCCAGCTGGTGCTTATGTGCTCTTCTAAATTCTCTTCATTAGCAACTGAAGCAGATTTGGCCTTCTTTACTTCAGTACAAATAATTAACAAAGTGAAAAGGAATGGGTGGGGTGGGGTCAGACTTTTTTATTCTAAACTAAGGTAAGTCAATACTAGCTGAATATCAGCCCTTCCAGGAGGGTTAATATTTGGTGGGCAGCACTCAGAACTGCAGGCAAGAATATGTATGTACAGCTATATATACCCAAGGAAAAAGCCCTGGTGCCGGCAAAGGGAACAGTTTTACAACTCCTCATAAGGTATAAGGCAAGTGGTGTTAATCTCTGCAGGCAGAGCTAGCATCGTGTTCTTCAGATGAGATTTTTTTTTTATGAGAAGTGATGCTTGAACTGCAAAAAGATGTCTGAAAATGCAGTATAAAACTGCAGCTCTGCTTCTACCTTATAGTGAAGTCTCCTAAACTGTAGAGAAAAAGAGGATCCACAGGTGGGCTGAGTCAGGATGCCTAATATAATTTGAGGATGGTATCCAGCTAGTACTCAAAATCTTGAGAAATAATGGAAATTCAACCCTTTTTTAGCCTTGCTTTTTTTTCTTCTTTTTTTTAAACATGATACATTTTATTACTGTTAAAGTATGAAATATTCATATATATTCTGTGCTCAAGTACGATTGCCCCACACCCCAGCCCAACCCCTCATCATCTTCATGCACAGACTCAGTCATTGTCTGCAGCATTCGTTACTGCCAAATCAAATTCGCCGTGCAGATTTGTAGGCTGCTCTGTGTCCTTTGTTATGTTTCCTCTGCTTTTCATTCAGGTTTACCATTCTTGTAATCCCTCAGAAGCGGAGGAAGGAATTTTGATGGAGGATTTTGAAACTCATTTTCACACTGCTCATAATCCATCTTGTTTTGTTTCTTTTTCTAAGGGGAAGGAGCCCTCAGTTCGGCAGCTGGCTCTTCTGCACTTTAGGAATATAATTACCCTCAACATTAAATTGGAAGATGCATTATCACGTTCCAGAGCCAGAGTTCCACCTTCTATTATTCAGATGCTTTTAATACTCCAGGTAAATTGGTTACTTTTCTTAAGCTGTTTTCTTTATCTGTCTTTTTGTACTGTATTGCTGAAGCCTGCTTAAGCAGTCTCTGATTTTGCTCATTCATTGAAAACTTCTTACTCAGAATGCCAGAACTTCTGTGCAATTAAATGTGGTCCTAATATCTAAAAGTAGAGACAGTAGAGGTTCAGATTTTATGCCTTAAGATCCAGAGGGTCTGAGAGTAAAGATTCATTTTGAAACTGTGGGCCTTGAAATACAAAGTTTTGCAAGCAGACCGGTGTATGTGGTAATAACATGACTTCCATGAAACGCTGCGTGTTGCTGCATTAGCACTTCCAGATATGAAGCTTCACATCTGGAGTAGGCAACAAAGTGAATATGCAATTTCTGGTTGAATCATGGTCATGTTTAGTCACTGGAACCAAATTCTATCAAAGCTGTTGATACAAAAACATTAAGACCAGATCAATACTGGTATTTGCCTTCAGTGTTAGATTTATTTTTTTTTTTAATAGTTGTGAGGAGGAACAAAAAGGAAATTACAGGCAAAAGGCAAGTTTAAGATTTTATTTTGCTGAATTAAAGAAAAGCATGAGCTTGTGTTGAGGAGAAGGGGGGATGAGGCAGAAGGGAGGGAGAGAGCCAGGAGTGGATTCTCAGGAGGTGAGGAAGTTGAGATTTTCCTGGCCGGTGACTTTTTTTTTTTAATAAACAAATAGATTTACAGCAAATTAAAGGATATAGGGTCTCACACTTAAAATGATTCTTTGCTCTTCATAAGCATATGAATTAGTTCTGTGTCTGAAATTGTTTTAAAGAGCAGGATAATATAAAGGCTGGTGATGAAAATGGAGCAAGGAGTAAGATTCCCTCTGCTGGGTCAAGAAATGGTATGTCATCCTTGCTGTCGCAGTGTACTTTGGTGGAGTGTATACTGGTGTGTTTAACCTAGTTTTCTCAGAAAAAGATACGTAATAGGACTGCCTGCTTGCCCCTTGTCTCCCTTTTCCCTAACCTCCAACTTGCCAAATGCTGCTTGAAACTGCTGGCTGATTGTGGCACAATGGCAGCAATATTGGAGATATTAAGATTCCGAGGAGTTTCATGGAAATTAGTGTCTGGAGAGAGGAGAGGAGCCTTAGGGAAAACTGGAGCATGGGCTTAACTGCATAATGAGACATCAAAGAATTCATATAATTGAACTGTGAACCCAGCTGTGTTAATAAACACCAGACATTCCACATGAGAGAGTAGTACCATCATGAAAACCTTAATCACAGGAAGGTTGGCTATCGGGCCTAACCCCTTCTTAAATGCGAGGTAAACTCCATTCTAAACCAGGCTTCAGCAGCATTGTTGCTAACAGATCTGCTAGCGCTTTTGTGGTTTTTTTCTTTAGAGAGTCTGTGTTGGCTATGGGCAAGATCAGGCTTCAAATGAATTCGGTGGTGAGCTGGGAACTGAATAACATCCTGATTTAGAAAGTTCATAGGAGGTGATGTGGAGTCATTTGCCAGGATTAGTGCTACAACAAACAGTTTCTTTGCAAATCTGCTTTCTTCAACAACCAGAGGTGTTAACGAGGTGGATGCCTGTTTAGGGTAAAAGGCCAAATCCATTCTCATTGCAAAGCTGTCGATGGAAATCGATAACAAAGTGAGAGGGAGTTTGCCCCTGAGTGTTCGTTTCTGCATATGTTACCTATGGTTGTGTGGTGGGGATGGTGAAAGTTCTTTCTTAGCAATAGCTCTGCCAAACTTGTGGTTTACAATCTAATGGAAATTACAGGAAAAGGTCAGAAGAGGATCTGGGAGTGAGCTATTTACATGCTTAGCAGTGTTAGTCAATAATTGGATTTCGGAGCAAAGGCTTTTTTGCAAACTCAAATGTCATGTTAAACAAAAGCAAGTTTTATACATTTATGGCATATAATGGAATTTCCTTGACTTAGATTAACTCAACAGGTGAATAGGGCCAGAAGAGAGATAACAATTCAACTGCCCAAAGAACACATGGTGGGCTTGTGTGCGTGGACTTTCCAGACTGAGAGATGGTGTCTCGGTGTGGACATTGTCTAATCCCTATTTCTGTCTACCGTGATTCTCTCTTCCATAACAAACTTGGTGACACCGGAGGGGACTCCCATGGCTAGAAGCTGAGCCTAGTGATGTTGACCCTGGACCAAGTGTTGAACCTGACGCTAAGTTGCCCCATTTCTGTCCGTGACAGCCTTGTGCAGCTGTGTTATGCAATTAAGGAGTAGGCCGTGTTCTTCAAGACAGCAGCTGTAACGTCAGCTGAAGGTCGCGGGTTGACAAAGGCCCATGCTGACATGCACCCGTCTGTCCTGTTAGAGTGGATTAAAGCGGCAGAGATTTGGTAACTAACGCAGGGTGCATCTGGTATTGCTCATGTTTTAGCTTGTCATGGTGTAGAGGAAGAGCTCTATCAGTTTGTCAGGAGAAGACACTTTTCTTATGGAGGGGAAGTTTTTTAAAGAGGAAATGGAAGCTGCAGCAATCCTTGGACTTTATTCAGGAGGTAGGTGCTGATTTGGCAAAGCTCAGTAAGCACACGTTTTACCTGAGTGTGGGTTGACTTCATTGACTTCAGCATGTGAGCGATTTCATTGACCTCTGTGAAGTTACTTACTGCAAGTTGCACACGTTCCTTGCTTGCTCAGCTGGCTGCGCTCTGGCAAGGAGAATGAAACAGCATGTGCCAAAGACCTCCTGAATAAAAGGGCGTGAAATGAAGTTGAGCCCCTTACTTCGTTGTTTGGGTGGTTGATTTTTCTTCTTTGCATCCAATCTTTCATCCTGTCCACAGTGAGCTATTTGCTGGAAGTATGCCTACCAGCCATGCATTTAATACCCGACCATGTGATACAGCACCCACAGCAGTCCTCTGGTATACAGTGACATGACAGAGGATACACATTGGCACAGACACGATCCCCAACCTGACACATGCCTCACAATTTGCCCAGAGAGCCACATGCCTCAATTTCTTTGCATTTAAGATAGCAAAGATATATATATATATATATATATTTTTTTTTTTTTTAAAAGGGAGGGGCATCAGGCAGGAAAATATCATACCTTGTTTATGCAGTCCCTCTTTGAAGGCAAGAACCTCCATTTCCGGGATAAAGCTGTTACAGGTATTGTGATAGCAGATTGTATATCTGAGGCTTTGTTGTAAGATACCCCTCATTTAAAGCATCAGAAATTATTTTTCAGGTTGATTATTAGACTTCGGTTCTCCAATCCAGTAGAGCCACTTCTGTATCTCACCAGTGCTATAACCTGGACTAATTACAAGCCAGCAATCTATCAGGAAAGAAGCAGTCCCCCAGAACTGGGGGAAGGAGTGATATTCCCATGCTGTTGAAGTCAGTGGGAATTTCACCACGGCGTGGAAGAAGGGCTTTATACCACTCAAACTTTTTGTTGCCAGCATAGCCTGATCCACTTACAAAACACAAACTGAAATGTTAATCCTTTGTGGCTGCTTACAGGCACATCAGCTAAAATGCCTCCAGGATGCTCCTGTTTAACTTCTAGGGCCTTCAAGAGCAGAGTCATGATTGAGGGAAGTAAAAGAAGAACTAAACCTGCTTTTGAGCACAGATTGACGCACAGGAGCTCACGTAACTACACTGAGTTGTCAGTCTCGCCTCAATGACCTTTCTCTTTGGGTGGAATTAGGAAGCTGGAGGGAGAATTTTCTCCCTTATGCTCTGTGAACCAAAGAGAGCAGAACTACCACCGGAGGATAAGCAATCTGACTTATTTCCCAAAACGTGTTATCAAAGATGACCTTTGCCACTGAAACTGGAACATCTTATTTCCAGGTATATCTCACCTGAGGTCTGAGAAAGTTGGAAGAGAAGAATTAAAGAGTGTTTATCTGCATCTTTTGGTTAACATCAGGTTTATTGGAGTTCACAGAATCTCTCTGGGTGACCCAAGGTACTTAAAAACCCCAGAAAAGCACAGCACAGTATCTCTTGTGCTGAGGGATGAGGCCTCACTAAACATAAGCTCTGAAGAGAAAAATAAAACCTGTGGTTTCCTTTTTGGCTTCTCTGAGCTTCGTTTGAACTCCCTTGCCTGTTGCCTTTCTCTGTAAAGGAAGACAAAATAAATACATAAAACTGTCCAGTGGGACCTATTTGTTATCTCTGGAAAGGCTGTAAATGTAGGCTCAGCTCCTTGCACTTTAAAGGGATGGAAAAGCACATTGCAAGAGCTGAAAGCAAGTGCAAAGAGTGCTATTTTTCTATCTCAGCAGCGACACAGCAAACCAAAGATAGCATAGTGGTTAAAAACAAAATATCCTTCGCTATTGGAAAACTGTAGCGTCCTGCCTGTGGAACAACAGATTTGCTGTAATGCTGCAATGTGTGTCAGCTGGGGTTAATTCTTTATGGCCATATGGTTTTGAATTCGGTGGTTGCTTTTGAGAGGTTGTCTTACTGAGTCTCTTAGACCTGAAGCATAGGTTGAAGAAAGTGGTGTGGGTGTGAGGTTTCAACATGCTTTTAATTTCTCTACCTTTTTCTGAATTCCTGGTTTATAAGACACAAAAAACCAGAAACCTGTAAATAAAAGTATTGTAGACCCTATTTAAAGATAAATTGCCATATCGAAAACCTGTGCTTCCCCTGGGTTATGCATAAATGTGCTCTCTTCCTTCCTGCTGAAAGGGCGGCTTCTCTGTGTCATTTGCATCAGCCCCATAGGCACGTAAGGAGTCAGGTGAGACATTTTACAGCCGGGACACTGCCTGACACAAAGAGAAGAGTCCTCCATTGCTTTGTGTTGACATAGGCGAAACTGAGAATCTGGCCCTCAAGATTTACACCTCAGAGTATTTTGTAGAAAAAATGCTGCTTCTAAGCAATAGCCTCTGTCTTATTCTGTCTTACTTATTCTCTCTATCAGCAAGTGCAGTTTGCAGTAATTAAATTGACACAAGTTTGTTGTCCTGAATGAATTTGTATTGCCGTGATTTTTAAAAAGGCATAGCATTCGTTTGTTGTAGGAAAAAGATCCTTTTGAAAGAAAATCATGACCTTTTTGCTAGCGAGGAGCACTTGTCATATTTGATTTTGAATCTCTTCATATAGTTTCATTATTGTGCTAGTTTTCTGGTGCTGGGAATCATTTCTGCATGGAAGCAGCAAAAATGCTAGAATTATTTCATCCACATCTTGGGGTATTGCCTCAAGCAGGGTGGGATGTGCTTGGTCAATGAGTATGAGACAAGAAGCTGGGAACTGACTGGAGAGTTCAAAAAAGTGGCAGCAGCAGTAGCCTGAGCGCAACACAGAGGTACCAGAACGGTCTAAATGTACACTACAGCGGTGCTGACATTTTGGTCAGCCAAAGGTGCCAGGTGGGAGTGATAAATAGGCTATTTGTAGTAACCGAAGTACTGCCTTCGCTTGCTTTGCATCTCAATCAAGAGCAAGTCCCCTAGCATAGCTGGGGACCTTGGTGTAAGTGGTAGGGATGTGAGTCAGTGACCGTCGGTGGCTATCCATTTTCCATTTACAAGCTGTAGGCTCATAGTTAAGGAGGGAAACCACATCAGAGGCATTTTTCCTCTATAATGTTTTTAGCTCTGTTTCCACCTGGCACTTACAGGGCTCACCGCAAGTATGTTTTCTCTAGGGGCAGAGATAGGGGAAGCGAGTGTGGTCGCTCTTAACCATTCTGTAAGCCTGACTGACAGGGGGCTTTTACAACAGTAACTCCAACGCAGCCAGCGTTTCTTCACCACGGACCTTGAAAGATCTGCACTCCTGTGGACCTTCTTTGTAACTAAGGCCAATGGAAGTCCATTGCCATATGAAAAGAACAGAAGTTGTTTTGAAATCGAGTACTCTCCAAAACTAGCTCTCAATATATTTGACAACACTACCTGTTGCCACTTCTGTAACCTTAAGCAGTGGAAAAACAGGAAAGCAACATAAAATGTTTTACTTTGTTATATATGAACCTGTCTCATGAACACCATGGTGCAGTAATTCAAAGGTCCATCTTGTCCCTCTTCTTAGCAGAAAGACAGTGTTCAAGGGAACATGACCACAACCTTGTCCATACCCATTAAACACAATTGTTTTAGAAGGCAGTTTGCATTGTGCTAACTCCCTTTGGGCGTATGCTCATAGTGCGTTTTAAGAGTACCTTGCATTAAGTAAAATGTCATTTCTGTGAAGGATACCAGTTAGTTAACCAAAGGTATGGCTTCAGATGGAGTTGTTCAAACACTGCAGCAGTTGTCTAGACTGCCTGAGTTATGCTGTTACCGTCCATCAGGTGCTCAGCAGTTACTGCCCCTTTGCTGTCTTGCACTGTGGTAGGTGAGAAGTGCTTACACGTCCTCCTTCAAATTACCCAACGCTTGCCTTGGGGCTAGAGTGGGCGTGCATGGGAGTTACAGCATAGCTGCTGCCTGCAGCACCTGAGACTGCCTTAGCCCACAATAATTTACTTGTGCAACCTCAATGTGAGTTGTTTCAGCTCCAGTCAGTTAGATACATGTTTAACCTCAACTAAACCAGGTTGTCCTTACTAAAATATATGTCTGTTTCCTGGAGTTTGCCTCCATTAACGAAACTGGCCTATTAAAAGCAGTACAAGTTCATTGGTAGGCAAATCCTTAATCTGTAACAAAACAGAGTTAAATCAGTAAAATCATTCTTAACTTGAATTAGAATGTCCCTGCAGACCTATAATTTTATCGAGGGAGAAGGTTTTAACTAATTGCATTAGTTTATACAAATGTCTCTTGTGGACCCATTTGGGCCAGTAGACTAAAACTGGCATAAAAGATAGCATAGAAATTTTGACTATTGAAACTGAGCAGGAAATGTTCCCAAGGTGCAAGAATCCTTTGAGGCAGGGTGCTTTAATACTGTAATTCCTGGATTGTCTACAGGGGGAGCATAAGAAAGTTAATCTAAGCTACCTTTTAAAGAAGATTAATTAAACCTCATTAAAACTCTGTATGGACACTCATTCTGAGAATTAAAGGGGTAGGAAGGGAGGCAAGTTAAATTAATGACACTTCAATTCTACATCAGAGGCCTAAGCACAATTTATCTCAACAGCTTTCTGTTCTTAATTTAGTGAATATAATTTCATTTTCCTGAGTGTCCCCAGGTAGACAAAGCCACCAAGGAATCACGGCTGTTGAATTGCCCAGGGCACTACGGGGGAGGTCCCCAAGAGGTGGCAGTCACTTCTTGGCTGTTATGGCTGACCACAGACCTGAGAGCCGTCCCCAGTGCCACCGGCACCGTGGGTGGTATCTACCAGCTATGGCAGTGGTGGCACCTGGCACAAAAGTGGAGGACTGTTTGCTCGCCATGACTGAGTTGTGTCCATGCAGGTCGGAAGGTCAGCTGATGCTGTGGTTGGGGTTGCTGGTGCAGCTCCTCCTGTTCTGCCCTGCTGGGATTCATCTGGCCCTGCTCATGAGAAGAACGGCAAAAGACACATTTCCAACAGAAAGACTGTCCAGGGTTGTTTCATAGTGTTGCATACGTGGGTTTCTCTGTGGCTTTCGGAGATGAGTCAACGTCGGTTTCCAGTCAGAACTGTCCTGAGCCGCAGCTGGGTGCGGAGTGGCTTGGGTAGTCCCCTGTGCACATACCACCATCCCCATGCCTTCTCACTGCCTAAAGCTTTCTGGCTGAGCACAGGGCTAGCAGAGTAGCTTTCTGACAGGAGATTTCAGAGGCAGCCCATGTGCCTGTTCTCCTCCTGCTCCTGGAGCCTTTTCTGCGGCAGACACGGGGCTACACAGTGCTCGTTGGATTTTGAACACTGGTGCTTGCTGGTAGCACAGCTGCTTCTCCCATCATCTTGGTGGCTGCTTCATCACCTTTTACCTTCCCATACGTTGCCTTCTGGCTCTTTTCCTCCCCCTGCCCCATCTTATTTTCCCACAGGGTGGACGGGAGGAAGGCAGAGAGGGAAGTAGCTGGCAGCATGTTAGTGACATGGACGACACCTGGAAGCTTGTCCTTGCAGGCAGCTATTTCTCTGATCTCAGTTTCCCCCTCCTGTCTTCAATTACGTCCATACACCGGGTCGAGACCCAGTAGCAGCTGGTTGCGGAGCGCCAGGACACGCAACGGGGAGAGCTGCCTCCGCTGCGGTCCCATTAGGTGGTCGTGACTGATGAGCATCTCTCAGCGATGCCCAAAGTGCTGAGTCCTCTCGGAGGCGGCGGTGACCTGAGGGAGTTACGGGGACCCGGGCTGCAGCTAGTGGAAAGACAGGTGCTGTGAAGCTCCGGTCGCCATGTAGGCAGCGGGAGCTGGAGCTGGCTGCGGTCCCTGGCAGGCAGCCAGCTGCCCCTCCGGTTTCAGGACAGACGGGGCACGGCCAGCACTCCTTGCCCTAGAAAGGGGGTGTCCTCCGGCAGCAGGCACAGAGCTGTTTGCCCACACCGATGTGAATGGCAACTTTGTGCAAAAGTCCCCTATAATTAGAGAGGAGTGAAACGAATTGTCTGCTGTACGAATTGTTTGGAAGCAATTCTGGCAGCTGTTTGCTCTCCATCAGGAGTGATTTCTCCTGGGGTTTTGGTGTTTGCCTGTTTCTCCATCTATGCTATAGAACTTTATTATTATGGGAAGGTGTGTTTCCATTAAAGCCAACATGGTGATTAAAACAAATTATATAAAATGTCCTGGCCTCTGCCTTCTCCCTGGAAGGTGCACTGAGAATGGAAAAGAGTTGAGAAGGGTATGGAAGCTCCTGCTCTGCAATGCCAGCCGAGCCCTGTCCCCAACCAAGCCTTTCCTCTCCCAGTCTGTGGTTGCTAGTGCCAGGGCCAGCACCCCGTGGGGACAGCGTGTACCAGGCTGGTGGCATGGGGACTTGTGCAGAGGGTAACTGCTTTGTGGTGTATTTCTTCCAAAAATAAAAAGGCTGTGCGTTGCGGTCCGCAAAAGATGGGGGAGTGATTGAATGAGTCTTTCAGAGGCATCCTTTCTCCCACGGTGAGTGGACAGGGTTAATTGTCTTCTATCTGTAATTTCACAGTCTTACCCTTAGTTCTGCTGCGGCTGCAGAATAAACAACTATGTGGCACAGTGATATGTGACACGTACTGTGAAATTCATTAACTTGCCACTGCCCAATTAGTGCAGGCAATTAAAAGGTAAACAGTTAATCATGTGACAGCAGGATTCAGATTATGTTATTTGATTTAAACCGTTATCTGTTGGGAGCCTTCTCCTGTTTCTGGTGAGATACTGGGTGACTGCAGCAAAACTTCTGCAGCACAAGGTGACTACGATGTGACAGGTCGTGCCTGCGAGTCAGGCGTGTGGGCAGTTGGGCCGAGCGTCCCCAGTACGTTACGGCTTTGCTGCGAGCGAACCGGCTGGCTGTGGCAGCGTGGTTTTGCCAAGAAGCAACCATCCATCAGAAAGAGCTGTGGTGGGGCAAACCAGGGGCATGGGAAGGGGACCACTCCTGACTTGTGTGCTCTTCAAAATGGATCCAGAGGCCTCCAGTTTGAAGTCATTAGGCAGGGGATTGCACCTTAGTGCTCTCTCATCCAAATGCAAAGCAAAAAGCAAGCCTGCTGCAATCAAGCAGACACTGGCAAGAGAAAGAGCCATCGTTGAGCCTGGCTGAAATCTGTCAGAAAGGTATTTTGCAAAATACAGCTGTTGTACTCAGAGTAGCTCTCGCATGAAACCAATTAAATTTCTTCTCCTTGAGCATCTAAGAGCCATGAGCTGCTTCTATTACCGGCTGCCATGTATCTCCAAGCCTCCTTTCTTGATAGCATGGGTAGACCAAAGCCTTCATGCACTGCGCACTATAGAAACACAGTGAAAATATAGTCTCTGCACTAAAGATTGTGCAGCCTGATGCAAGAGATGGTAGATATATCTGGACGGACAAATGGTGAACAGAAGGAAACAAGGAGACAAACATATAAGAAGTGATTTTATGACAAATAATACATCGTTGGCCTTATTGGTCTAAATGTCCTCTAGAGACTAAGGGCAATGTGGTCCTTCTTGTCCTCTTGTTGTAGGTTGCCTGTTGGGCTCCAAGAAAAAAAATACATCCCTCATTCCTCCTGTATCGCTCACGAGCCTTTCTTGTGGTTTCCTTGTTTAGGTGAAGAGAACAAAACCTTGGAAGAAGCAGTGGGGTATTTCCATTGTTTCTCAAAATGTCTGAATCATATGAGGACAGATGTTCAGGCAGTAGGAAGCTAATACAGCTCTGCCAAAAGCCGTGTATAGTAGAGGAGGAACTGGACAGTAGTTTCGTCTGAAAAGTTCTGAAGTAAGGATATATATTTAGCACTGTTGTTAACATTTAAAAACAGAAGCAAGGAGAAGGCTTGCTTCATGGAGGTGGCTGTGTGATATTATGCGAATTAGATTAAAGCATCAGTCAGCTTTGAAAAAAAGAAAAAGAAAAATACTTTCGTTTCAGTAGTAGAGTCATATCTACAAGAGGTAGGTCAGGGCGCCTGTTGGTTTCAACCACACAGGTTTCCATTACATGTAGATCTACCACGGTTGTTGCAAGAATTGCTGAATGCTGCTGAGTTTTGTCAGAGCATGGAGTTACAGCGTGCATGCCCCTGACACGTGATGGGGATGAAGGAGGGAAGGTCAGCCCTTTAGAGCCGCTCATACCATCACATCCCGGCTCCACGTACTGTTTGCATTTGGGGAGTACACTGCTCAGTGCTCCCTGGCTCTAAACTCAGATTTTGTGTCCTTTTTATCCTCTGCACATTGGGTTGCTGAGAGAGGGTTTCTGCTCTAGATCCAGTCAGTAACTTTCCAAGTATTTTGAATTGGCAAAGCCTTTTTTTATTGAAATTGAATTGTTCTGTAGGAATGTGTTGCTTTCAGCAAAGCTTTTGCTGCAAGCCAGGAGGGCTCCCATAGGTCCAGGCTGCTGGGCACCTGGACTCCAAAACTAATGTGTTCTGGGATTGCTGGAAGCTTGACCTCCTTGTGCAAGAGAATAACCATGAAGCGCTCGCTCAGGAGCATGCTACTCAATTCCCAGTTGTACTGATGGGTTGCTCCCTGCCTGCACAAGCATCAGGCTGAGGGCAAGCAGCTGTCCTGAATGGCTGGTCGCCCAAGCAGGCAGCTGCCCACGGGTGGTGACTAAACCATGCACCCTCTTAAACCAGGGTAGATAGGTGATCTGGAGATGATCTGCTGCCTTCTGGCTCACAGGGATGAGTTGGTGGTGGTGAAAACTGTGTCGCTACCAGAAATAGCAAAAATTTTAAAAATCCAGAAGGCACAGCTGACAACGTTTGCTCAGTCTATTCAAGTGTATTTCAGAAAAGAATAAAATTCTTGGAGTAGATTCAGTCACCTGCAAAGGATGAAGCAGCATGGAGGATGCCGAGGGATGAATGTTCATTAATGATTTAAAAGGGGAGTGTGGCTGTGAAAGGCAATACCAGAAACCCTCACAAGCAGGTAACAGCAGTCAAATTAATGTTTGCAGCTCTTCAAAAGTGTTTCTTGGATGTCTCTTCAAAAGAGCCTGGATGCACTGAGGGAGGGCTCTGCCATCCTTTTTTCTGTTTGAGTACCCACCTGAAAATAAATGCAAGATGGATTTTCTTGTAATAAATGTTAAATGAGAAAACACTCAGAGCCAAGACTAGGTAAAAGACTTGAATGCTCAGAGTTAAAAGTCATCAATTCCCCAGCAAGGTGAGATGAGCTTAATGTGTATAGATCAGCAAGAACTTCAGGAGGGAGCCCGAAAAGAAATGAGAAGCTTTATTCTGTTGGACGTTAAACATCACATCTAATTATTTGGTAACTCGCAGGGTGATCTCTGCATGGGGCTGCACATCCCCTTCCGCGCACGTGTGTTTGCCTGTGAGTGTGATGTGGCAGTGCCAAAGCATTTGTAAATGCAGATAAACTAACTCCAGCTCAAATCTGTTCCGTAAACAGCTCTTCAGAGACACTCACCTATGCATAGATTCATTTGGTGGGTTGTTTCAAAGTCTCATTAGCTTATTTGACTGAGATGATTGCAGCTCTTGTCTGTGCCCAGGGGAGTCACTTAGCTGGGAATAAGACAACCCCTAGCCCTAAAACTATGAAAGGCAGAAATGCATGCCATTATTTTTGGTGGATCTTTATTAGCAAACTGGCTGTTCGGCTTCTGCAGGATCCCAACCACTGCATTTAAAGCCTCAAAGTCACTTCCTTACTTCTAATCATTTCTTATCTTTTACTTATCTTCAGTCTTCATCTTCTGCTTTGTCTTCTGCAGTCTCATATAAAACGTTTAATAACAGTGTAAAGAAAAATAATACATTGGATTTCTGGGGGTCAGGAGAAGACTAGCCTGTTCTTAGTGTTTGATCCTTTCTGGAAAGAAAAATCCTATTGCCATCTTTCTGCAGCGGAGACATTTGAAAAACTCTCACCAGCCTAACACAAACCATGTCTGGGTGTTTTGTCTTCCTTATCTTTTGTCTGTGTCTCAGTGCCACCGACAAAAGGAAGAGGGAGACAGAGCAGCGTCTCACTCTGACATTGACATAACTTGGCACTTCCTGGAGATTAAAGTGGATGTGACAAGATCTTTATTTCTGAGGCAGTCACAGGGATCTGAAGAGCTGACTTCTGTCAATACGGCAATGGCAAGCCTCTCTGCCTCTCCCTCCTGTGAATGCTGTTGCTATGAGAAAAGCAAGAGGCAGAGATGAGACGAGACATGACTTAACCCTTCAAATATTCTAGGCTTTACCAACATGCCAGTGGCTTAGGATAAAATGAAGAGAGGAAAAAAATAATGTGAGGCAACACTACTGAGGGCTCATAACATTACAACCATGAATTGTGCAGCTGCATCTGTCCAACACATGCAAAAAGGATACCGGTGCCTAGGAATGGGCATGTCATGCATAGGGCATGGCCTCCTGTGGTTGTAAACCAGAATAAAATTATTAACCTAACAGGGTTCATTCTGACTTAAAGCTATTGAGAATTCGATGTACAAGTCCTGCTTTTCACATTTCCTCCTGCCATGAGATATACCTGTTTGTGAACACACGTAGCATAGTCCTAGAGGTTTACTGAAAATGAGTCTGTTATGAATTCTTAGCCACCTCCAGTGGGCTCAGGTATCCCTCCGAGTGGGGAAACTGCTTTCTTCCAGCTTGTTCCAGTCTGCAAAGGTAGGGCCTCCATTTCCCCCCAGCCCAGGCACATTTTCTTGTTCTGCCTTTGGACTGCTGCAGAGACACCCCCATGGGGAAGAGGGCACACACAGTTTAAGTGGATCAAGTTCAGCTTAGTCAACGCAGGCTTGGAGAAAGCAAAATTTAGTCCCCGCTTGAAGCAGTTTTGATCCTGTTTTGAGTCTGTTTCCTAAAGGCTAAAAAATGTCTGAGTTGTCTGCTTGGGATGAAAGTGGCATGAATCATCAGGGAAACCCAGGAGGAAGTACCTGAAATTTTCCATCCTGGCAAACACAGACAAGTGGGCTAGAAGCAGGAGGAGGAAGATTAAATTCCCAGTCTTTGATCCCTTTCTGCTCCCAGTTAATTTGATGCAGAGCATTTCTTTTTACCCAGATGTCTCTTCAAAATGGATCAATTGATCTTGTAGTCCTGCTAAGTGAGCTCCCAGAGTTTAACTCAACATTTTTATGGGACTTGAAGCTCGGATGGAGAGTCCTCTAGAAACGCTGAGCCCCATTGAAGCTAGTAGAAGAACAGGAGCCAGCACTGTGCCCTTGCTGCAAAGAAGGCTAATGGAATCCTGGGCTGCATGAGGCAAAGTGTTGTCAGCATGTCGAGGGAGGTGATCTTTCCCCTCTACTCAGCCCTCATGAGGCCACACCTGGAGTGTTGTGTCCAGTTCTGGGCTCCTCAGTGTAAGAGAGACATGGACATACTGGAGAGAGCCCAACAAAGGTCCATGAGTATGATAAAGGGACAGGAGCATCTCTCAAGGCTGAGAGAGCTGGGACTGTTCTGCCTGGAGACGAGAAGGCTCAGCAGGATTTTGTCAATGTTTATAAATACCTGAAGGGGAATTGTAAAGAAGATGGAGCCAAGCTCTTATTGGTGGTGCTCAGTGACCGAACCAGAAGCACAGGAGGGTCCGTCTGAACATAAGGAAACACCATTTTACTGTGAGGGTGACTGAGCACTGGCATAAGTTGGCCAGAGAGGTGGTAGAGTCTCCCTCCTTGGAGACGTTCAAAAGCCGTCTGGGCATGGTGCTGGGCAACAGGCTGTAGGTCGCCCTGCTTGAGCAGGGGGGGGTTGGACCAGATGACTCCAGAGGTCTCTTCCAGCCTCAGCCATACTGTGATTCTGTGAAGATCAGGATTTCATCAATATAAGTGGAAAAATTAATCTCTCTCTCCATGTCTTATGTTTTCACCCTGTTTTCACCCTTTCTGGCTTGGGTTGGACTGCCGGCTGACATCACTCGGTGTAGTTCCACCAGCTTCAATTAATGTTCAGAGTTAAGCTGAATAATTGTTGCCAACAGTCTGGTTCTTCTCTATTGGACAGCAGAAGAGTTCAGCATTGCACTCACCTCATAAATAGGAAAGCTGCAGCTACATGAGGAAAGCACTTAGTGAAAGTACCAAAGAAATGCATCCTCTCCCATGTGCAGAGGATTCAGTAGCTAGGCTGGTTCTTTATTTTTGGAAAGTAGTTATTCTATCAATTATTGACCATCTTCATCTTGTTGGTTAAGTAATTTCTAGCACAGATTGTTTATGCTTAAGGGCTACTGCAGAGTCCCAGGCAGCAAGTTTTTTACATCAGTATTTGCCAGAAGCACCAACATATTCTACAAGAAAGCCTACATTGAGCATGCCCTATTTACTCCTTTTTTTTTTTTTCATGCACTTCTCCTACTATCACTGTTAGCAAGAAAACGTTGAATTTAGTTAACTTTTGGTCTGACACCATATGGCTGATTGTACGCACTGTGTTACCCTTGGTGTCAAGATTGCAGAGGCTGACAAGAGTCTGTTATCACATCTGATACCTTCATGAGTTTACTCATGAGTCTGCATTTACTCCATGTGTAAGTGGAGGCCAGATGCTGCTCCACAAATGTAATTCCATTTGTATAATACTGGGGAATTCACTCGGCAGGGCTGACTCCCAGGGAACAAAGTGGGCAGTTGGGGGTGGGGGATCCCAATGTATCCACCTACTTGGGCTTCCTGATTTTGTGTTGGAGCCCAGGCGGTTGCTGCAGGGGATATAAGAGCAAGATCTTCGAGTTTTTCAGTAGAGTGTTGTGCAAGTCAGCTGAAGATGGAAGAAATGTGCGCAGGAGGCTCCCATGACGATGCTCCGCAGTGCAGTAAGAGCAGCAGCTCTGAACAGCTGTGCACAGGAGGACAGCTTCGGCTGTTTGGGCAACAGTTGCTGCTCCAAGAGCCACTGTGGTTTCCTCCAAAGCATGAGGCTAGTTGGGCTTGGTCGATAAAAACGCCACACTGCTTTAGAGAAAAGAAAAATTCTACACATCTGGGGACCACTGCTGAAGCCTCTTCTCAACCAAGTAATCCAAAATGTAACTTTGCTGCCATAGGTTTGTGTGTGAGCATTACAAGAGCAGTAAAAATTAGATGATTAGGTATTAGATGATATTAAGTACATGCACGTGTCTAATCCAGAATGTGACCCGTAGCATACCTGGGAGCACACGGCTGTGCTGCGAGTGGCGAGCATGGCAAGGACCAGTGGCCCATTTCTCCCCAGTTCCTCCTCACAGTGATTTCATGCCTGCCTTGAGACCAGGTTGCTCTGCGTTGCTCAAGTTTTAGAAGGTCAGATATGACGCAATGAAAGGTGTTACATGCACCAAAGCGGGATAACAAGTAGTCATGGCCTGTAAGGGCACTGGTTTCCAAATCTCTTACAAGCAAGGCTGCTGCTATCTCTTTGACTAAGGTAAGAAGCAGATCTTGCCGTTCATGTGGTCACCAGGGTGTGCACTGCAGTCTGCACACCTGTATCAATTCTCTACCGGCAGTGCTGGCTGAGTAATGCGTTTTCACTACAGATATTATTCCGTGTCTGCCTTGCAGTATGTCTTGTGACTTTTAATTTGTTTTCCCTGGGAGTAGTTGGGCAACTATTATTACCCAGTATTTGTCAGATTATCGCCGCTGCATGTGTGTTTCTTTCAGTCATATTGATCTGACCCATTGCCAGTTAAAGAAATGCATTTCATAATGCGTTCTTCTTTCCTCCAAGGAATCTGCTGCTTTTAAGCAGAAAATAGTTACATTTCTTAGCTGTTTTCCTGTGTGGTTAAGACAGGGCAGTACACGAGGCCAGGACCTCACCTTGCGTTTGGGCTTGACCCTGTAAACGCTTCCTGCAGCACGTTTTGTTTCATGTAGCACCAGGTCAGGGCTGCTTCAGTAGTAGGTCATGGCTTTTTGTTGGTAGAGCAGGGTGGAGGCCAGCTGTTAAGGAGGCCCCAGCAGACCCAGGCTGAGGACACCCCAGCAGCCTGAGGTTAGGGTGGGTTATCTGGCCACGAGCTGAGCCGTGTGCGGCTGCTTCCTGTCCCCTGGGCAGAGGACTTCTCTCTTCTGGGTCATCAAGTCACCAAGGGTAATGATTGCTGAAATGACTTCATTAAATCAGCTAGAAGTCTGGCTTCTACTCCTTTCTTTCTTGAGTCCAGAAGTTGGTAACCCCGGATCTGGCTCACGGCTGTTCCTGCTTGGTGGCCCCTGTGGTAGAGCTGCTCCCACATCAAGCACCAAGACGTGCTGTGCCTCCCTTGGTGCCATGTCGGCTCCTGGCAGGGTGCCGGCCTTGGCTCCAGAAGGCCTGCTTGCCTTGCCCACCTTAACCTGGGGGAAGACAGTTTTTTTTTTTTAATTTTAATTTTATTTTTTAATGTTTGTTTATTTTATTTTATTCTATTTTATTTTTCATTTAAAAGCTATCCCTCAGTTTGTCAATTGAAATAGGAGGCAGTCTCCTACATCAGTACTTACTCATGTAAACATGCTGATCAGCTGAAACATTAAAGCTAAAGTTGAATGCTACATCATTTAATGAATGACCAGTGTATACTTCAGCACATCTACAGTTGGAGGTGGGGGTGAAGTAGTTCCCACCATTGTGTCCAGTTGTTAGGGTACAGTTAGACTCTGGAGATATCTTTTTTTATGTATAATTTATTGGGTACATGGTCCTGTAATACTCTGTGCTAAAAAGAGAAGCGAAAAGCAACTGAGACCACCGTTTCTGGAAGTTACTAATGGTGGGTGCTAGTAGTCAGAACTCAAAACTGTAAAGGACCTATAACCTTTTAAAAGTAGTCAGCAAAACAGTAAGTTACTGCTGGTCAGTTAAAAGCAGCTTGGTGTTTAATAGTGGTTTATGATTATTTTCAGACACCAATGGGTGAGGAGTTACCTGCGGCAACTCGCAGTTGTCCAGAACTGAAGCAGCCTCGGTAAAGCTGAATACAGGGAGGCTCATACAGCAGAGGAGCTCAGGAGATGACAGGGGGCTGGCTCAGGGCCTCAAAGAGGAGGTCAGGATGGATGTGGGGTATTATGAAACAGCAGATGTCAAGGGGACAAAGCAAAGGGTTAAAACTACAGGAGTCAGGCATGAGAGAGTGATGGCCATGTGGAGGTCTAGCTAAGACACTGAAGTGCAATAACATGAGCCAAGCATCAACGAAAAGCAGCCAGGAGAAGCAGGCAGCAAAAAGAACAGCCAGCAGCTAGGTTTACTTCTAGCCTCTTGGCATGCATGAGACATCCCCTTCGGGTGTGCCTGATAGCCAGAGGATGTGACAGCTTTAGCTGTAGCTCTTTTGTCTGCAACTATTGTGATTTATGTGCTCAGTTCTCTGGTCTGGTGCCTCGCCTGCCATTAAGAGGATGCATTGCAGGATTTTTAGGGTAAATCATTTTTCAGTCAATGTAACCCACCAATTCCCAAGATTTCAAGACAGTTGGATGAAGTGGTGAATATACCATTCTTCTGCTGATGGCTGCTCTGCCCACCAGGAGAAGAAAATTTCATCTTTGTTCTACTCAGTATTGTGCTAGCAAGCACTTGTGAGCAGGCTCTAATTCACAGAGGGATGGGGCAGAAACTAATGCAGCCTGCTCCGTGACCCAGGAGCAGTCTCTGCTCCTAGAGCTGTATTTCATTACTGGTCTTCTTGGGCAGGCTATCAACAGTGGGGATTTGCCACCAGTTTTTGCCACCGAAACGGTGAGGTTTTGCCACCTCTTTCCTCCCTAACACTGGTAAAAAGGAGATGTGCAGCTTCGCATCCAGTGATTGGGGTGAGAAGCGAGAGGCATAAGCAGCAAGCGATACACAAAACCAACTCCCTTTCTGCCACGTGCCAGGGTTTCACAAGCCAGGTCTTTTCCATAAGATGTGCTACATCTGCTCACAGGAGCATGGGAAGCCTAAAACTCTGCATCCTAATTGAGCCGGACTGTCTAATGAGACATAACCGGACCATCAGCAGCCCAAATAGTTTTTCATGGCTGTGACTGTCTTTGAGGATTGCTTCATGTCTGTTTTTTTTACCAGAGCCTGAGGAAGTGAAGTAGCCAACACCAGGTGAAAAGTGGTGGGAGGCAGATGATTAGTTTCTGGGCTCCTTTGCAACTCGCAGCCTGAATGCCTCCCCAATGGGCTGGGCTTGGTGCAGTGGGGTTTATGGTCATTTCAGAGCATTCGTTTGGAAGTGCTGATACTAACCAGTTATATTTTAGGTGTCTTTTTTTTCCAAAAATTAAAGGATTTCAGTTATGGTGATGAATAAAAAGACGGAGCTGGAGCAACGACTGCCTAGTTGGCACAGGGGCAAAGGCTGCAGGCAGGCTTGCATTTTACACCGAGTTGGATCGACGGCAGGTCTACCCACCTGCGTGCTACTATCACTGTTCACTGCCTATGAAGAAAAGAGCAGGGTGTTAAAAATGAATATAGTAGGATATAGAAATAAAGAGTTGTGATTGTGGTTATTCCATTGCCATGGTAAAATAAAGCAAGGACACTTGATACTTTTTTTGATAAGGAAAGTTGTGGCAAATGTTACCAAAATAGAGATGAGGTTTCTGGCAACTTTGCAAGTCAGGTAGCCTGCACTTAAATACAATGTTTATAATGGCTTAATAGTATTTTTTTTAAAAACATATGTTCATTGAAACAATCTTGAAAGCAATCCATCTTTGTTGTACAGCATGCCAAAGACTAAATCTATAAACCTTAACCTTAGGCAGGTTTTAAGGTTGTGTTTGAGGAGGACTCTTCAAGTCCTTAAATGCCTGCCTGGAGTGGCGTTCACTTTAGGACCACTCTGAGGCTTAGAGAAGTCCTACGTATTGAAAAAGGAGGCTGTGGCCTCATGTGAGGTTACTAAACCCCCTGCTATCCTTCTGAAGGTATCTGTTTATTAGCAGTGCCAAAAGACGAATTTATTCTTTCCCCTGTGGTTTCAAATAAAGCCCTTGTGTCCTGTATAAACTCAGTAGGAGTTCGTGGTTAACTTACTAAACTAACAGGGATGGAAACCTGAGCGGTTCCATGCGTCCCATCTCGTCGGAATGACTTATGGTTTTGACTCACCGGGTTTTGTTCCCAAACACAAGGAGTGTTTTGTTCCAGCAGCGTCCTGGAGTGCAGCGACAGGGGGCACGCACGCGGCTGGTGCCACAGTTCAGCAGGCAGGGCAGTAACTTCATAAAGCAGCTACCTCAATAACCTGTAGTCTTTAGGGTATGTCGGTCTTCTGGGAGTGCTTACAGATCTACGTATCAAAAATAGCAGTGCATATGGTCCTTTTAATGCTTTCAAACTACTATATACAATTCTTGGTTTCCAAATGATTTAATTACAGGTTAATGAAGTAAGGGACCTGGATACCGTGTTACATGCAGAAATACATGTCTCCCTTCTTGATGCTGAGTATACCTTTTCCATTTGCAATAGTATTCACATATTCAGGACTCAAATCCCCATTATCCATTCCTCGAAAGTAGGGCAGACTCTTGTCATAATATTACATTATAATCCTTCCAAAAATAATGAGGTGATGCTTGTTGCATTTCAAAACAGTGTGACAAAGACGAGGATTTGATCAGCAGCTACACTCTTCCAGAAGTACTAAGGTACTTGCAGCTATTTGTTATTGAGCTATTTTGGCCCTCAACTGAGAAATAAATAGGTCAGGCAAGACCTTTGAGAGGAATTTAATAGATACATCTAACACTTGCAGAGAAGCATGAAACTCTCCTGCTAAAATGAAATTGGGTTCATGAAAGGTCACGGTTATCTTTTAAAGTAAGTTTTTGCATGTCTGCAGAGCAAATATTTCATTAAAGATAAGGGTAGAGTCTCTGTTTTACTGATAAAGCTCCAAGTTTTATTTTTTCCTCCAAACCATGATATAGCTTCCTGCAAGCTAAGCAGCCAGCCTGCTAGATCTGACTTTTGCTTTATTGCTATACAGTGACATACAAAACTAGTAAGGCACCAAGCAGTAAGTACAAGAAGAACCACGAGTTGCCAAAATAATAGGAAAATACTTTTTAAAATTATTTTATTGGTGACTTTTAAGTCCTGCCATCGTTTTTTCAGAAACTCTGGTGATGTGGATAACAATCCCAAGCTGGCTTTACTCTAAAGCTGATTTTGCCTGTATAAGCACAATCACTTACAAATTTGGGAAAGGGTCTAAAAAGGACCTCATGTATCTTTAAGTATGTATAGATATCCATGTAGATAGATGTATAGATGTCTATACAGGTATGCCTGTCTATCTGTATTTACGTAGAGATATAGGAAGACTTTATAACCATACTTTCCTTCATCCTAAACTTCCACCAGAAATGCCTTCCCGCTGAACTAGAAGGTGTCAGACAAACAACTGATTTCGCGTGTGGCACAATGGATGGGCTGGAAACCTCTGGTCAAGAAAAGTGTTTAAATGTACCCTTGGGGCTGGCAGCTAAAGCAAAACAGAAGCTTCCCCCGGCCTGCTAAAGCTGATCTGCTGTAGGAGGTGTCCATCCCTCCCCCTGAAGCTCCTTGCCCCGCTCAGCCCCATACAGTGCCAAATTACAGTGCCCTCTGAAGTGAGGTTTGCACGCTGCTGTGGTAACAAGAATTGGCAGGTCAGTCACCGTTTCAGACCCCGTTTCTAACCCAGCTATGCTGGATACTAGTATCACTGAGGCAGTAACAGCAAGCCCCCCCAGGGCCATGGGATCTGCTGGCTGCTGCAGCCCCTGTTGCTGTGGGTTTGCTGTTCCCTGTGCCCCGCTCCTGGCTGGCTCAGAGGCGCTGGTGCCACGGCAAGCCCCCCTCTGCCTGCCCTTCAGCTGCACCAAGTGCAGCACCAGCCACGCCTGGGGTTCACTAAAGGAGCGAAATTGGAAGAATTGCAGAACTGGAAAGCCCCACTGTTGTGGGGCACCCCCCGCCCCTATTACTACCTTTGGTATATCTCGGCTAACCTGTTGTGAGCTGATGTATGAACCTGAGTGATCTTAAAAGCTCATGAAGAGGAACAGGGGCTGCCTTACACCCCATGACCCAACCTTTGACAGCCTACAGCACAGACCCCAGGGTCGGGATGCTTCCCAGCTGTGTCATGTCGACACAGCTGCAGCAAGGACCAGCTGGCTGTGGCTCCGGGGACATTTGGCTTCGTGAGCAGCACACAGTGACTGCAGCACGGTGCCGCTCTGCCCCTGGGCAGGGGCTGCGGCCAGGCGAGGTGGCCCCAGCTTGCTCTGAGCCTGCAGACACTCCTCTGGGCCACTTGGGCTGGGGCAATTCATAAGTAAGTGATGGTATCTGTCATTCAGGTCACGTGGAAAGTTTGAGTTTGGAAAGCTGAGATGATCCTTGCTGAATATTGGGATGTACGTGTATTTGGTTAAATAGAGGCCCGGAGGATGTTTGTCATTGAAAACACAGCAGAAAGAAATGCAGGAAAACCGCTCTTTTACAAGTTCAGGACATGGTCTGCAGCCTGTTACACTCCTGCTCTCACAGAAACTCCATGCTGAGAAAATGGTTTAAGGGAGCTGCTCCACCAGGCGCCTGCAGGAAGGCCTGGAACAATGGCTGATGCAGGAAGGATGTTGCAGGTGGATACGGCACGTTTCTGCCAAGGTGCGGAGCAGAAGAGAAGTCACCACGGCTCTAGCGGACGCCAGATGTTTTCTGACTTTTCAGTATGTTTTGAAAAGCATCCCGTGGATGATCGCAGAACTGAGGAATACGACTAATGGCAGGCTGTGTTAATACTGGGTGGTTTTACACTGTAAAGGTGTTATTTTGTGGCCTCTTCACTTCAAAGGTGGGAACTAAAAGAGGCTGAAGTGAAAAGGGGAGTGGAGATTAGCACCGCTCTTGGGAGAGCAGGAATGAAGGTTTAGGGCAAGACTGAAGAAGCTGATGCAAGTGGCTAGGGAGTTGGGATTTTGAGAGAAGAGGGTGTTTCTTGGGAGCAGTGAGCCGATGGGCTCTCCAGGCACAGCAGCTGCAGGGCAGCAGTGGTGGGGACAAGGCAAATCCATGCCCCAGCACAGCTGCTCCCTGGCCCCGTGATGGAGGGGTGCCGCAGCAGCTGGGGGTTCAGTCTCCATCCTCTCTGCTCATCCCAGGAGCCTACCCCAACCCAAGAGAGCTGCTGGAAGCTTCCTTGTATCCTGGCCAGAGCAGCAGTCAACGCAGACTACAGCTTGGGCTTTTGAGGTGTTCATCAGGGAAGGAGTGTATAGCAGAACAGATGATTCACAACCAAGAGGGAAACTGAAAGAACTTTTAAGTAAGGCCGATAGGAAATCAGTGTTAAGATGCCACTGGACAAGGACGCTTTTGTCACTTGTACAGTGTCGCAGTTCTGCTAGTGGTAAGAGTTATTTTGTGGGCAGCATGGTACTAGTGAATTACTGGGTTTCATTCTCCACAGTTGATATTTAGCTACCCTCTTTCACAAGTATCAAAAACACTTAAATGGCAGAAAAGTCAATAAAGCCTTACCACAAAGTCTGGGCATGAGCAATGCTAAATATCACTGGCTTCTGCCTCTAGTATTATATATCACATTTAGGAGACCGGTTCCAGAGGTGATTGGAGTGGGAGCCTCGAGCGGGTGGCCTAACGTGCTGGCCTCTGCCACTGGCTTATGAACTTGATGTGATCATGGATAAGCAGTAAGGTAGCAGGCATGTTGCCCTTCTGAGGGCTGAAAAGACCTTGGCTAAATCCCAGCAAGACAGGAGGGGAAATCCTGGAGCAGATACCAACATGATAAAAATTGAGCCCCTTCCTCCTGTTATTTGAAATGTTTTCTCTGATATAGGCCAACAATGGCTTTGAAATAACATGTGCACCATCACTAAGTCTTCTGAATTATTCCTATGTTATTTTTGTCTGGTTTTAATTGGTTGAATATCTGTGGGGTCATTCTGCTGTTACTTTGGTGTTTGCAAACTTTCAGATTCACTGCATATGCCCTTGTGTTCATATTTGTATCTGTGACTCACCCAAGGTTTTACAGATTTTACAGTTTTACACAGCACATCTCCAAAGATTGTTATTCATTATTTAAAACCCACTGAATTGGAATCCAAATTCTATCCATTCTCTGTTGGCCGTTATTTATTTTCCATTCATAAACTTCTATCAAGTAACGCCAGGCGGCATCCAGGCAGCGCAGCAGCCAAGAGGTGAAGTCAGCCATTCACAAACAGGTCGCAGGCTGATAGTCACCCGTAGACGCCGGCTGGTGAATCATACCGAGCAGCGAATACATCCTGAACATCAGGATGCTTTCACATGCTGAAGGAAGTGTTGCAATTTTACTCATTTGATCTGCATATTGCTTTCTGGAGGCTTTCATCCCAACATGTTTCTTTTTACAGTAGTTCAGGGACATATTATGAAATCTGGAATACTGCTAAATTCAGGGAAACTTCTTGCTGCGTATGACATTTAGGATCTTAATTCTGCAACAAGATATGTCAAACATATGGCTGCATAGCAGCACACTAAAATGTGAATTTACTTCAAGTTGCAAGAGGAATCCTCCACATGAGTATACAGGGCTCTACTCAGACAACACAGGAGCACGCGCGCTGCAGCTCTAAGTGGAAGGGAGACTACAGCTCCACAGGGTGTTCCTGTCACCTCTGCAGCCTTATGAGCCCATTTGTGGGTGAAAGTGCAGAGTTAACAGCTAAGGGCAAAAGATTTTGCCTATGGGTGAATCTGACCATCCTAGTTATAATGTGACTTTTGCCTGGATGGTGGCAAGTGCCAGGGAGGGGGTGAGGAAAGAGGTACAAACCTCTTCACTATAAATACGTCTTGTTGAAAATATCCTGGAAGAAATATTTCTGAGAGTCTCAGTTTCACCTTTTTCTTAACCCTGTTGGTATTGCTTAGATGGCAGTGACACCCTGTGGTACCAGCCGCTGGTGCAGCACTCGGCGGTGGTTCATTCAGGAAGTCAGTATAAGGTTGCAATAACAAAAAGCCCAGCCATGTTTTTAATTCATCTTCATGGACTGCATCCTCCATCCTCCCTGACTGCCTTTGCGCTAAGCTTGATGTACCTTTCTGGATTTAAATGTCCTGGAAGTAGCTACTGCCTTTTCCTGAGCATTTGTGCAGTACCTGCATGGTGAGTCTCTCTGGTTTGACTCAAATCTCTTGGCTTTCCAGTAAGAGGAATCAGCTATAGTAACAAAGGAGTATGGCACCACGGTGCACCTTCACCATATAACTTAGTGACAACGCTTGCTGCCTCTTTGCTTGCCCTGGTGAGCAAGGAAGGCTTGTGGTTGGAGGCAACAGTGCTCATCTTGGGTACTTTCTCTCTTTCAGGGGGTTCATGAGTCGAAAGGTGTGACTGAAGATTATTTGAAACTGGAATCCCTGATCCAGAAAGTCGTTTCTCCTTACTTGGGCACATACGGTCTGTATTCCAGTGACGGACCCTTCACGCACTCTTCCTGTATCTTGGGTAAGAATAACAGAGACTGGATTTGACACAGCACGGAGGGCTTCACCAAAACCTTGGTCCACACAGGGCCAGGGCCCACATGAGAGGAGACTGCCAGTATTCACGCAACACAGTCAAGCTCCTTTTCTAAGGAGCATGCTCTTTGCAATGTACAAAGTCGCGGTGAAACTTGTCAGTGGCAGAAGATGAAAACACGCCATCATAACAGTGCTCATTAATAAATCTGAATCTAGAGTGCATTTAGCATTTGCATTCTACCTTTTAATGAGAGAGCTTTAACGCAGGATGCTTTATGGATAGTGAGAGGAAGAAGCAAGAAGCCATTTCTGGAGTGCTGAGGAGTGTCTGTTCATTAGTGCACAAAGGTCATACAAGGCTGTTTAAAGCAGGGAAGAGAGTAGGAACTTGTCATATAGAAGACTAAGTGATAAGCCTTCAAACACGTAAAAACTTTCTGCAGAGTGGAAGGTAATAAGCCATTCTTCATCCCACTGGAGATAAGGAAAAGAGAGTGGAGTACACATAGCAGGGGAAATTCAGATTACATGAAAGGAAAAATCTCTAATGGTACATAAACTGCCTCTGGAGGCTGTTGAATCTTCACTGCTAGAGGCGCTATATGTATGTCACATACATAGGCATCCAAAAGGAGCAAGGTGGGTAAACGTGGTCCTGCCTGGTGACAGAGGCTGAGTGAGTGACCTTTTTGAGTCTCTTCCAGCTTATTTTCTATGATTCTTCAAGTTCTGAAGTGTTCAGTGACTTCCGTGAAGGCAAGATACAGCCAAGATGAAGGTCTTTTGAATATCCCATGTAATAATTCAATCTGTTGAAAATGCAAGGGGGATACTACCAGCATAAATCAAAAAGGAAATGTGGTAGTACCTGAGTATTTGTAAATATTGTGATGGCCTGCTTCAATAGAGAAATAGAGGGGAAAATAAGTTCAATTGTGTGTTTTCTATGCAGTCGATTTAATCTGTTTGCTTGTCAGAAATGGTCAATAAGGTAGTTGATTTTCCCTGGAAGCTGAATGGAAAAATGGGTTTATTGCAGTAGGCGTTTAAGAAACAAATCAGTTTTATCTGAATAAAGGAGGTCAGTTATTTATGGAAAATGGTTCAGGATTACCACTTTGTATTCATTGCTTGCCATTAAAAGGCCACAAGCATTTAAATGGAGCCCCGAACTGACGTTTTCTGAATACAAGCTTCTGTACGTCAGGACAGGAAAAATGCACCCAAAGAGAATAAAACTCCAGTAAAGTAGGTCATTGGAAGATAAATGTTGTATTATATGACTGCAGAAGATAGGGAGGTTTTGGTGAACTGAGCACTTTCCTTGCTGTGGTCTGTGGCAGTACCCCTCAACAGGTCTTACGATAGTCGGTGAACCTGGATCCAAGGGAGTTGAGTGCATAAGTCTGCTGCTTTTAAACTAATGCATCTACTTCTGTCCAGCTATTTTGGTAGTATGATTTAAAGGCATGACATATTTTCCTTGGGACTGGTGAGGCCTCTGACCCCTTTTCTTCCCTGTCGGGCCAGCCTTCCCCTCCAGCCAAGCCGTGGTAAGGGCAGCCCCTAGGAACCTTTTCTGTGTGCCAGGTTGAACTCCTAACAAAGAAAAAGTCCAAAAGTGAACTTGGCTCAGTTGATTTCACTGCTGAGGCAGAAACAACTGCAAAATACAATCTTAAGTACAGAAACTGGCTTTTTTAGTAGTACAGGATATGATTGGAATTGGTGTCCAGGTTAGCACATAATTATACATAAGTATAGTTTCAGAAGAGGCTGGTATTTGTATAGGTAATTGCATGGTTTGGAGGGGAACATATACCAGCATCCTAATTTAAAGTCAACAATTTATATGTAGTGGCTGTAGTTGACTTCCAGAGCGTAACTCATTTCCCTTCTCCAGCCGTGCCCCTTTCATGGGCATGGTGAAGTGAGAGTAGCAGGGAGAAAGCTTCAAAAATGAGACCTATTATTTACACCACTTTGGGTTTTTTTGTTTGCAAAAGTGAGTCTGAACAATGAAGTCTGCAAAAAGTTTTCATGATGATCATTTTGGTCTAGCTGATGGAGAGCTCTCCAGCCCTAAATTACTGGTGGTGGATCTCTGTGCTGACTTGCTGCCACCTGCTGCTCATTCTTTGGAAAGAGCCCACTTGGTTAACAGCAGCAGTCATACAATCACTGCTGGATCGAGTGCAGGTTTGTTCCCCACAAAGGCTGCTGTGGGCACTGCCCTCCAGTTAACGTTTCCAAACGCTCTTGGTGCTCTCTCCTTGTGTGCTCTCTGGACGATGCTTTGAATCTAAGTTTTTCCAGAATTATTAGTAAGACTGCCTGCCTTAATCCTTGTGCCCCAAATTTGAAGAGACCTGATTTTTCCAGGGTGGGTGGAAAAGCTAGATTTCAACTACTAGAAATTAGTGATGGCTTTTATAGCCCGAACAAGAACGGAATGGCACTTTCTGTTCTTGTCTAAAGAAAGTATTTGCAATTGTATATCAGGTCTCCCAGAATATTTACTGTTTTACTCCAGCTGCTGAAGTTGTATGAATAGAAGGGCATCTCAGCTACTATTTGTAAAGATATGTTTGGGGTCTTCAACATGCTAAAGAAATCTAGGAAATCTGAATCCTATGGATCTATAAAACCAGCAAAATGTATTCTTTTAAAGAACTTTTTGTCATTCAAGAAAAGCTCATGAATATTCAGGCCTTGACTTTTCTTTTGAACACTTGTAATTACTAGTACCACAAAAATGGGAGACTGTAGATATGACTCTGGATCTTTCTCTATTTACAGAGAAGCGGTTCTTCAGGCGTTCAAAATCGGGTGACATCCTTGCCAAGAACCCTGTGGTGCGATCGAAAAGCTACAACAATCCACTGCTGACACCAGTGGCCGAGTATGAAACCGAGGGCCTGGCTGCCAATGGAACGGGCATCCGAAGGCACTCTGTTTCGGAAATGACCTCCTGCCTGGAGCTACAGGGATACTCCAACCTCACCACCATCATGGACAACGGTTCCAAGAGCTCCATGACAACCACGAAAAGCTCACTGTCAGGAGACCAGGAGAGGCCCAGCACCGGGTCAGTGCAATGCTCGAGCAAGCTCAGCACAGTTGAGCAACAGAAAGGACTCTTCCACTCAATGGACGACCCACATAGATCTTTTGAGCTGGACAGGGACCCTTCCTTGATTCCAGTTCCCTCTTCCAGCCCTGAGAACATAGTGGATCAGATTTTGGAGTCAATCGACTCTGATTCCGAAGGCATTTTTATTGATTTTGGCCGAGGCTGTTCCAATTCATCAGCATACAATGTGGACGTGAACAGACAGAGCATCATGTGAAGGACGCTGGGAGACAAACCTTCAGTTTTAATGTTATATATGAAAGTTACTAACGCATTGAGTCGGACTATGGGCAAGCTATATATGTCTAGGCAGAACCTCTGTTGTAGGTCATCACAGCTGTACTGAAGTACACAAACACAAGTTTACAGCAGGTGGGAATCTGCTGCGAGGGGGAAGAAACTCCAACCACTTCTCCCTGTCCCCGTCACTCTGCAGTTGGATTTCCTATTGTCTTTATAAACTTAGGGGTTCACAAGCTGACAAGTGTCTGGTAAAATGCTATTAGTGCAGCTGGCAGTGTTCGTTCAGTAAAACAGCCTAGCAAATAGCTGTGTTCACTTTTAATTTTCTCAAGAGATTTCCTGTAGACGGCAGGTTGTTCTCTGAACTGTAACACCTCAGCCAGAGTAAAAATACATCCTTTTAAAACAACAAAAAACCCCAGAGGCTGTGGGCCTTCATGCCACAGAATACAGTGATAAAGAAGTCTCTTTTAATCTTTTTCTTGTACATCTTGTATGCACTCCTTTGCCTAATGGTGAGTTAGAGTTCTTGAAGAAAGGCAAATAAACAGAAGTGTGCTACCTGATGTCACACGATGCCTCATGTCTCATGTCCTGTTTCACAGTCAATACCTTGTGTCTGTGAGAGGGTGGTCTTGAAACTGGCTTTTAAGGCTGTGTGAATTTGCTCTGAACGTGGCACTTCCAAGAAATCTGTGCACTGTCGACTCCTGGAGTATCCATTGTATGGAGAGATTCCAGCAGAATCCAACTTACTTGTTTCCTAAATAAACAAAAATATGGTCTCTCAGTGGAAATCCTCATTATATATTTATATTCTTAAAGAAATACAATAATGCATATACTGTCAATTATGTATTGATATTTGGGGAGCGTGAACCTTGCAGCTCTTCTCATCCTCAGCACCCCCAGCTCTTTGATTCTCCCCCGCAGTAACATGGTTTTGTAAGAGCTGTGTCAGCGGTTTTACAGAGGATTGATGCACGTGATACTAAGGTGAAGTAGAAATCCTGATGCCCGATAGATTTTTGATCAGATGGTTTTACAGTGAAGAAAGCGCTACTTCAGGTCAGTCCATGCCAGGCATGTCCTCTGGAGGAGCAAGTCGGTCAGTAACTCCTGAGCTGCTCAGCAGAGACTGGTTGTCAGTTCGGTCTGGCAGCACCTGGCGCTTAGCTGGGATGCTCAAGGACTCTCCAGCTTCGCTCTCAACTTGCGCTGCTGACCCCAACATTCGCCAAACTCTTCCCCAGGTTTTGATTACGTTTCTAGGCTCAAGGCCCCACTTCTGATACTTCATTTCCTTTGGCCTCAGTACTTGATCTTTTGGAAAGTGTGAGCTCAATCTTTTGCTACCACCCTGCTTCACTGCTGGAGAGTTAAGCTTCTGGATAGATGTGCGGGCTCCCCATAACACAGAGATTTGAGAACCTCAGAAGCCAGCTGAGGAAGGAGCCTCATAAATGAGGCAGAGGTTTGGTGTCTGTTTTGTTTCTTTGTGTTTGGCATGTTCAGCTGTGCAGCCTCCCCTACAGGTAGGCACTTAAGTTAGGTCATACTTAAGAGTTTCTTTTGCACAGAGATAAATAATTGCTTCTATGTCCCAACAGTCTGAAACCTAACAGCCAGGGAACACACCTGGATGGGACCATCTGATGTGGGGCAGAGTCAGTGCAGAGGTACGTAACACCCAACTGGCAGAAATGGACGTTCAGCAGAACCTACACTCAGCAAGAGCACCTATGGTGCCTGGGGCGATCTTTGAGGTCCAATAAATGAAATGGCTTAGGATGCAGGCACCTAACTAGCCCTCTGGATGTGCAACTAAAAGTTGTAGATTATCAGGTCACCCATTTGGCCGCTTCCCGGCCCTGGCGATGCCTGTACAATCCCACGGTTGTGCACCGGGGCACATTCAGGAGTACTCCACTCCTGATGGGGCTGAGGATGTTGGCAACTCGCTCACATCTGAGGTTTATCAGGTTCCTACCAACTGGTTGGTGCTACCAATGGGTGTTTGCCCACCCTCTCCTAGCTGGGGAGCATGATGAGCCCGCAGTCTCAAGGCACATTTGTTGCCACATTTGGGCCTGTGCAATCCACAGGAGAGCGAGGAGGTCTCACTGAACTTGGATCCCATATATGACAGGATCGGTGATTTCCCAAAATGTCCTAAAGTGGTATAAGCCCCCATGCTGGCGCCCTCAGTCTCCACCCTCGTTCCTTCTAACAAACAGTTCTGTTTCCTGAATTATTATTTAGGTTGGAGAAAAAGAGTATCCACAGCCTTGTTCTAAGGACACAGTGCAGGGGAGGAGATAGATTCAAACCCTACAAGAAAATTTAAAAAATATAGTGGATCAAGGCCTCTGCACACCTTCTTCCCTTAGGGAACATCATTAAATGTAATAAGAGTCATAAGCTTACTGAATTATTGGGGAATATTTAAGCACAGTTTCAACTGAGAAGAGAAAGGGACTGCTAGGACCCTTCCCACCTGAGCTTTTGCATGGTTAGTGCCCTCCCCTATGATAGGAGACCTTGAACGCCCTGGTATGCTGGCAGTGAACTAACCTCTCCCACCCCGCACATGTGGAGCCAGTGAATGGAAATCCTCCTCTAGCTGTTGTAGAAGGTTATTTAAAGATTGGGTTCAAGACAGCGACCGCATAAGAGGAGCATTCCTAACAGCCCCCTCAGAAAACCTCAAAGAGGAGCAGGATTTAGGAAATAGTCTTGTCTTCAGCGTTTCCTCTTGGCCAAGGCAGGCACTTGGCACCTGTTGTGAAAGCCTGTTCTGGACACTTCGCTTTCCCCCATGCGCTGCGTGGGGAGCCGGCTATCCCAGAGCATTGTAGCATTGCAGCCCCGCGCTTCCAATCTAGCTTTTAAATTTCTAACTCTTACACTTAAAGTGGGCTCTTTAGGGTCAAAGCTCCAGCAGCAGAAAGATGTCATGTAGGTTTTCATTAGCAGCACATAGACTCATCAGCAGGTACAGACCAAGCCCTGTTCACCAGGACCACACTGGAGAATGGGAGAAGAGAAAAGCCAGGCCCAGCCCAGCCCCACCCCACCCTGCCCCCAAAACTGTGATTACCAGCTGTGCTAGGGTTGAATGAGTATTTAAGGAAGTTGGGTTCGGACCTTTTGGGCTTCATGACTTGTTGGATGTTCTGTGAGTGCTGCTGAGCTGAAGTAAAAGGCTTATATTTATCCCCTTGAGGATGAAGAGGCTTTCAGCCGGCTTCGATTAAAGTGAGTTAACCTGATGACGCCGTAACAGAACAGGCTGAGCTCTGCTCGTGGTGTGGTTTAGAGCTTGCTGAACTAAACTTGCCTCTGCTAGCAGCTGTGGTGTTCACGGAAGTGTTTGGTCTGCTATGCTCAAGTTCTACTACTGGGGTAAGGACTAAAGAAGAAGCAAATGTATTCTGACTCTAACGGTTCAAACTGCAGTTTCAGGGCTATTTTTTAATTAAAGAAAATAATATAAACTCAGCAGGCTTGCTATGAAGAGCCTGAAAATATGAAGTCAGAGTTAAGTTCCCTACTGCAATGGTGGTAGGGTGACATTTTGTCTCTCCTTTAAGTTTGTATTAAAATATGTAGGCAGATATGACTGTAAATTGAAAAACTGGGTGTGGTGGTCTAGCTAATTCCTGTGAAAGCCACCATCTCCCTTGTCCTCAGAGATGAAGTTTCTCACCACCTCCTTCCCCAAGAAGTGGCATGGCTGAGGGCACTACGTACTCTGTCGAAAGATGTAGGTGGAGCTGTGCCCTGCTCTGTGCTTTGAGCCTTTGGGCAGGTCTGGTTTGTAGTTGCAAGATCATGTGTGTGAACGTGCAAGGTGCGGAGGGGCACGGAGTCCCTGGGAGGGCAGATCATGCAAGGGATGCTGAGCCAGGCATGTGCAGGCAATCAAAGCCCAGCGTGCCAGTGCTCAGTGACTTTAAATGCTGCAGAGATGTGAGACTACCCTAGTTTTTGATCCTTCTACTAGTAATCCCAATGCAGACAAGTCAGGGATGTGGTTTTCTTAGAGATAAATCATGGAGTCATTACAAGGGAAAAATGCGTGTCAAAGAGAATAGCGTAGGTTCTTGCCAAAATATATTTATGAAGTGATGGCTTTCAGCTTTCAAATGCTGCTTCATGGCAGTGTCCCAGTGCACCAGTGGTACTCAAGCTTTGTCCCTAAGGGAGCATTCTCAGTATGCCAGGTACTCCTCTCCACCCTTCCTTTGTTATGATAAACTGTGGCATTTTATATCCTAATCAAAAAATCAAAAGCTCTCTGCTCTTTCCCTGGTTGGGATGGCTTCCAAAACCCTACGAGGGATAGTACAGTGCAACAGATAGCACTTACAGCTCCTGTCATCTGGCGCTGCAGGGTGAATCTTATGCAAGCAAAAGGAACAGGGAGGCTTAACGTAGTGAACAGCTGCTGAGCTCTGTGGAGAAGTAATACAGCTCCCTGGAGCACAACTGGAAATAGCAGAATAATTGGCTGCAAATAATGCTGCCCAAATAGAGGCTTTTTTTTTTGTAGAAATGGGGAAAATGACTTTCCATTATTCAATTAGCTCCTGGCAGGCTGTTTTTGATAGTGCTTTGGACTAAAACAAATGCACTTGCTGATACTGTCTGAAGCACTGAGCTGTGGTGACACAAGAGCTATGGGCCACCTTCTTCTAGGGCCACCATACAGACATGTGAGCGTATGAAAACACCTGATCTGTCTCTAAAGGTCTGGTTAGAGATGTATGGATTGCCCCTTTATTAGCATAATATCCTGTAAAAGCATCTGGGAAATAAAGATGTCAGAAAGCCCTTAATGTTATTTTTAAGCTCTGGTCTGCAGAGGTGTGACTGTCATTCCAGAACTTTTCTCAAAGTACCAAAATTTGGTGGGGCAGGGGGGAGCAGAAACCCAGATATCAGTTGAGCTGGTAGTGCTGCAAATAACATATGCAGCCATTTTGATAATAAATAAATCCTTGCCACCATGCCCTCCAGGAGAATAAAATGCCTGGTTTACAATTGAAGTCTTGTTTGCACATTTCCACAAAAGAAAAATACACTTCTAAAAGGGGAATAAATATATTTTTGCCTCGGAGAGCCTTCCAGCATCCCCTTCTCTTCACATGGCGTGGTAGCCACAGCAGCAGATTGTTGTGCTCAGTGGTTTACAAGTTCCTAGGCTCCTCTTCCCGTGCAAAGTGAGGAGACGGTGCTTGGGGCTCAAAGAGCAGGCCAGCATCTCAAGCTGGGTGCAGGGTGAAAGGTGCCAAGAAAGCAGCTTGTGCCATGGTGTTCTCTGGAATCCAGCTTGGGTTAGAGCTGCTCAAGGCCGTTTATTTGTCTTAACTGGCAGCAGGCTTCAGAAAACCTCAGACCCACTTTGTTGGGCTGCTGTGGGTCGGCCGCCAGCCCGCCCTTCCCAGGAAGGTGATATGGAGAAGAGCTTGCCAGGGAATAGCTGCTGGAGGCATCCAAGATGGCTCCTGGTCCCTCTGTACAGCCTGAAGGACCTCAGGCTTCTGCCTGTTCTCTGATGTTACTGACGGGTTAGGGATTCTGAGGGACCGAGGTTATACCAAACGATTGAAGTCCCTGAGCTATTGAGAGAAGTGCCAGAAAGTGGTTCAAATATTTTGTGTGGTCCCAGGATACTGCAAAAAAGTGGACACAAACTCTCCCAGGTGCCAGGTGCTCTGTGTTGGCCTCGTTGCTCCATCAAAACTGATGGGTAAACTCAACTGGTTTCATCAGACTCAGAATTGGGCTAATGCGTTGTCTTTCTGAAATCCCCTACCTGGCTTAAAGCTGCTGCTTACTCCTCTTTATCACCCTCAGAAGCCACATTTTTGGGGAGATCTGCAGAAAGGATTTAGCTTTGACCTACTATCTCAATGTCATAATTACGCTGGCATTTTAATATTCTTCAGGCAGGTAACTTGACTAGTAATTAAATAATGAAAATAGTCTATTCTTTCATGAACGGTGCACCCCTCAGGTCTTGTAGTGCATAATTGGATTAGCGAATTGGCTGCTCGCCTGCCTATAGCAGGACTGCCTCCCTGAGAGAGGAGCTGCCAGGCTGCTCTGCCAAAGCCGGAGGAGAGGGAAGGGAAAACTGGGTGTGTGAACAGCTGTGGAACTGCTGGGCTAATAAACCTGCCAGAAGTTTGTTGTTAGTTAGTTGCCTTTGTAAAATGAGGTAGCAGGGGCTAAGTTTATGTTTCTATTACTGAGGGTCTGTGTCAGCGTTTTCACCTTAAGATTGCTAACTCTTCTAGAACAGAGTTATTTCCTAATTATTTTAGGATGATTCCCCCCCCCCCCCCCCCCCCCTTGCAAAAGCAAATAGTTAGTCTTAAGCAGAGTTTTTTAACTAGGTTCCAAAATGCATTCCCTTTTTAAACCGTAGTCCTGTGAACTCTGGGTTTGGAAATCAGGATTTAAAGGGAATTCTTAGGGCACTGTTGTTGTCTTTACAATGAAGATTAGTCTTGGGATCAGATTGCTGGGCTGGAGCTCAGAGACTGGGATGGTTTAATTCCATGTCCTCCACAGGCTTTTTGCATAGATTTAAGTCACTTAATAGCTCTATACCTCTTCAGAACATGGGGATAGTGTTCTTATCTGTCTTTCTTACATTTTAAATTGTCAAGTGGATTGTTTGTTGCTTAAAGTTTTCATGATAAAGCATGCACAACAAGAGGAGAGGAGGCATTGTACTGGAGAATGAATGAATGTAAATGAGCAATGCAGCCCTAACTTCTGTGTATTTAACTTGTTGCCATCATAATCTTTTAACATAGCTGCACCACTGATTTAGGTCTATACATGCTAATTAATTCTTATTTTAGATCCATTCCCTATCTATCTTCATGCCTTGTTTGGCTTTCCTCCTCAACAGCAATCTTCACCGACACATTTACAATGACACTAGGCTCTGTTTCTTTTGCTAATATTACCCCTTTAATACTCTGTGAGCTTTGAGCACTTCACTTTTTTTTTTTCTTTCAGTCCGTGTTACTTTGTTCTTATCAGCATCAAGCTTGTTATTGCCCATTACTCTGAATAGCTTAGGTCCCTCTGAAATTCCTCATGTTCTGTCCTGGATATACTCAGTAACCCCCAGAAGCAAATATCTCTGCTTCATGCTTCATCCACCTCTTCCAACCAAAAAACTGGAAGGCATTAGGCTTGATTTCCAAAGAGGAAAATTTATCTTCCCTCTTGCAGTAGTTTTGTGGAAAAATGAGATAATAATGTTCTGTTCTTCATCATCACTTGAACTGTTTTTTCCCAGATACAGATGTAAAGGTTCCTAGTTTATAAGTGTTTGGATAATACCCTCAGGTTTATGTTAAAATGCAGGTATGGTACTTTTGTGCTCTCCTGTTCTCTACAGTAATGTCTGTCTTTCATAAATACTCCATTTGCTGTGAATTATTAAGCCGCTTCATCCTTAAACCTCATGGGGATGCAATCATCTGGGATGGCAACACACTACAGGACGCTGGAGAAGTTGGTAACCTCTTGGGGTACCCACAAGTAATCTCTCTACATGGTACGATAGAGTAGTAAAAGCAGAAATGGAAATGCTGCACCTAAGAACTGGAAGCAGAATGGCACGTGGCTGCTAGAGCAGACAAAAGATGCAAAGCATTTAATGGCAAGGCCTAACTGACTTCAAACGCAGCTAAGATCTCACCCCACATCTGTACCAACAGCTTTGCAATGTCCCTGTTGTTAAATCTTGTTCAAGCCTCCCCGGGGGAGCAGGGTGAACAGAAATTATTCTGAAGAAAAAATTGTACAGAGCTCTGAGTGGAGAATTTTGTAAGGCTTGTGAGGGGAGGGATTTCTCAGGGTAAGGGTGAAAAACATTTTCAGTTTCACTGGTTCGATTTAAATCCTGATTTGTCACAGAAATGTTCCAAATCTTTGGCAAAATTGGCTTTTAAAATTATTTTTAATTGCTTTTTGTGTCATCCACTCCAGGAGTGAGGAGTGGTGGCAGTCGAGTACACTGTACCGCTAGCAAACCAGGCAGTACTCAAGCGGATAAAAGCTTTCTGAAGAAAACTCCATCTTTCCAGGCACGTTGACTGAGAGGAGGAAGAAAGGGCTTTGTTGCACAAACGTTCCTGCAACTCCCCAGCTGCTGCTGTGCACTGCGAGGGGGAAGGCGATCTGCTGCGCTTTTTGGGATAGGATGAACATTGCTGAGAAAAACAGGCTTGGGATGTTAGTTATTTTCTAAATTCACTTCTCCCTTCGTTGGGTCAGACACCAAGGACACTGTTCATGCACAAAACGGCATTCGGGTGCCAAGATCCAAGGTGGGATTTGAAGTTCTATTCTGTCCAATGCAGATGCATCCAAACGCATCTGGGCCAGTGCTAGTCCCCCTGCCTCCTCTTCTGCTTCCTATAAACAAGTAACTACTGGTTATTGACAAACAGCTCTAATATTTTGGAATTGGCCTTGTATGGGTCAAGCCCTGGAAGGTACTACAGATGCATCCACAGTGTATGGATCTATCCAGATACTTCCACTAAGCTCGTCCACGGAGCATCAGGGGAGCCTTCTGCAATTGGAGACTGCAAGCATCCAGCGCAGCTCAGGATCTGGCCCTGTCAGTCTGGAATTAGCAAACGATGAAGAAACAGAGGAAAAGTGATGCCACACTTCATAGGGAAAGAAACTGCACGTTGATGCCTCCAGTTGGCGTGTGCAGTCTGGAAGGACCACGCACGTGGTTACGGTGCAGATTCAAGTGAATCCAGCTTCCTGTCAGCAAGAACCGCTTAACGATTTGCTCACGCTGAAGAACTAATTTGATGTTCTACCTTTTTGCATCTTCCAAAAGTTATTCCTTAAATGTTGTGTGTGGGCGGGGGTTCTTGGCTGGTAATGCTGCAGTTTAAATGCTTCATTTTTAAAGGCTCACAGCGGATGTATCAATCTTGGTTGAGGTTGCAGGAGTATTCAAATATAGCATCAAGTCACTGCTAAGCAGTCTCATCCATATGAAGATATATATATATATTTTTTTTTTTTTCCCTTACTCTTGAAACTGTCATATATTTTCCTCTTACTGGTTAAGTAGAGTTCAGGGATTTATGTGTGTGGTGGGTGGGGTTTTTTACTTGTTTGTTTTTTCCCAGAGGATGCTTTAAAACAAACCTGAAGTCCGTCTTTTCTGCTCTTGGCACATGCTGGGATTATCTCTCTGTCTTTTCTAATACAGATGACTGTTGTTCTTATTTCTTCTTTTGTGCGGTAACCCTGCCAGCTAGCCCACTGGGACACTTGATGACAAAAGCTGACCACTCGTTTCATGTAAGGAGATGCTCCCTCAGCGGTGTGCCAGTGACCAGGCTGCATGTTTAAGAAGGGAGAAATAACTGTAAACAGGACTGACTCAAAATGGCAGTGCTGTTTGCTCGTTCCACTGGAATTTCTCTTTTTCCCTCATTAATAGACCTGCTGTTGCCTTTCTGACCAATCTTGTTGACTCTACAAGCTACCTAGAAAGATACCTCAGTAATCTTGTTGGGGTTCGGGATCTGTTTCTTTGGTTCCTTTTTTGCATGGCAAAGAAGCCCGTTGATGAGGGAGGTGAGGATAGCAATGAGATGCACCCAGTGCTGAGCGTCTCCTTGGAGGTACTCCTATTGCAGCCTGGCTTGCAGAAGACAATTTCTCATCTCATATGGTCAAAAGCGGTGAACAGCTTCCTTCAGCAACACCTCCTCCTCTCTCCTCTCCAGACTAAAGCATACATATAAACTACACAGAGTAAGGAGTCTATTCAGCATAAACACTTCCCCTTCCAGCAGAGGTTTTTTGGGAGGGCTACGCAGTGCAAGGTTTGCTCAAGTCACTGCCACAAGCTGACATTTTCCCAGTGCAGGAGTCCAAAGGCAGTTCTCAGAGGGAAGGTCCTTCCTCACAACTGGCTGGGTAGCAGTCAGACTTCAGACTAAGATTTTCTACATTCTATTTCTGCAGGATTTCTATGGCTTCACCTCTGTGATTCCTTGGGTGAGCCGTGATATCAAGCCTACACCATCTCCTATTGGGATGAAAGGATCCTGCAGGTCCACTTCTTTTGCCTCTCTCTGTGTGCTCTCCAGGCCAACATGCCTAGTCGATAGCAACAGAACAAATAAACCTATGTTCCTGCCTCCAGGTGCTGGCCCTCAGAAAATCAACATACTTAAAATGTTAATTTATTACTGACAGTGGCAGTGCTAATGTCTTCTAGACAGTGAGCCCCTTCCTCGCTGGAGGGTTATTGTGGAAGTAGTGTGCTCCCTGGTCTGGGGTGCAGGTCCTCTTCTGGGATGCGCTTTCCGCTTCAGAATGGAGTGGTGCTAGGCTTGATGCCAGCATGCACAGCACCTGTGCTTAACACCACAGGGAAATAATACTCAGAAATGCATTAGTGAGGGTTGTACAGTTTTGTGAGGATGGGCCCAACTGCCCCTAAAGAAGAGCTGCCCCATTTACTGATTCCAACAGCTCAGTCCTGAGCCTCTCTTGTCAAGAAACATGGATCTTCTGTGCATATCTTAAGAGCACTCATCAATAGACCTCACCGCTTCTCTGCGGGCTTAATGGTACTGCAGCTCCCTTTTGGTGCTTCCTGGTTTTGCAGTGGATTAGAGCTTGTACAGTATTACTGTGTTACTATCCAAACTGGCCACTGGATTGCACCATTGCTCCAAATAAATGCGTCTGAAAGCAATGCAGCATCTGAGAGTGGAGAAGCCAGCTCTGTATATAAATGGCCTTTTGTGTTCTCACTTTCCACAGTCCCTCTGAGAGAACAGCAGCAACGTGGTGAGCTTGCTACAGGAAAATCAGTCTCTGATCAAACTTGTGTCTTCATTTGTGGGCTGACGGGGACTGAGAAACACGAAAACCTTAGCACCCTTTGATTTCCTCAGGCCCTGGTTCCTGTGACATACTCAGCCACGCACAGTCTGGTGATGAGCTGGGCAAGAGCTGCTGCATGGTGTTTCAGAAGAATGCCCCTTCTGTGGTCTGTCGTCTCATGGTGAAGGTGAGAAGATTGAGCAACTTGGAGAACTACTTGCTCTTTTGAAAGACCCTGGTGAGAGGAAGAAACAGCAGAGGGGCATCACAGAAAGGCAGAGCCCAGGCTGCCCAACACAGCCGTCACAGCAGGGCCATCTCCTGAGATGTGGAGAGCTGGGATGTGGAAGGCCCTTTTAACAAACTGAAGCAAATAGCTCTTGCAACAGCTGTCTTGCTTCCACCCCTCACATCACCCCTCTAACCCCAGCTATGCCTGGAGTTGCTGATGTCTTCCCTATACCCCAGCCCAGGAGCCAGCAGCCTGAGACATGGGCACTGCAGCAGGGCTGCTGAAGCTTGGTAACTAAAAGATCCATTCCTACAGAGAGATCAGACAGCCCTCATACAGATCTGGACCAGGGTTCCCACATGTAGCTCCTCTGCCACCAATGGGTCTCCTCTGGGGTTTTGGGGGGAGCTTCCCCAAACCTGACCTGCCACAACTTGTGCTTACATTGGAGGTCTCTGGTCATCCAGTCAGTCAGATCCTTCTTTGTCTTGCCTTGGTGCTATTTGGTTGTCATAAGTCTCCAGTGGACCATGACTCTCTGTTGTGACTTTTGATCGGCTGCCTTGCAGCTATAGTTCATTTCTTATCCTGTCCATCACCTTAAAGCCACAGTGTAGGCATTTCTCTGGCACATGCAAGGTGTCCAGGAAAGGCCCTGCAGACTCCTCCACAGGTCCCAAGCAGGGCAAATGGGCAGGTTACAGAGCGGCATGGAGGGGCTGGCATGGGGTCGAGAGCTGAGGGCCAGGGTGTACCCAGTAGGGCAGGCTCTTGTTCCTTCCCGTGCGTGAGGTTTTCAGGGTGCAAAATACTGTTGATAAGCTCACAGGCTCCTTGCCTCCGAGAGGCAGCCTCCCCTGACCTCCCTGGATTCAAACGGCACAGTTTTCCTCTAAGTGGTGAAGGAATAAGGTAGGTTTGGCTTTCAGCCATCAGGTGGTTGACTTCTCCATTTCACAGCATCTTTACTCGAAACACATAGTTCTGTATCTGCTAATTGTGTGCGTGAGACCAGTGGTCTTTATTGTGCTTTCTGCCTGGCACAGCATTTCAGCTAAGCGTTTAGTCCTCTTTCTGTGTGCCTGTGCCAGAGCTGTGCCCTCTGTGCTTCTGGATGTCTAGGCTGGGCTTTTTGTATCTTCCCATCTCATCTGTGCCCTACTTATACCCCACAGCTCAGCACAGAATATTACCTATCTTCCTCTGGTGACACTGCTCCTCTCATGAGTATTAACTTGATTGCTTGTGTCTGAAATCTGTGATGTTAGCCCCATGAACCTTTTTGACAATGAGATCACCATCAAAGACTCTGTTATGCTGAGCAAAACCTTAATGATGAGGAAAACCTTAGCATTGATGAGCCACCTTGGTGGCTTTTCTGAGAGATGAGGCGGATATAAGGCTGCTTGCACAGAATCAGTACAGCTGTGGGACTGGGAGAAGAGGTGGCAGTGAAAACATGAGAAGAGCTTTGCTTTGCTTCAGGTGGTGCAATGGGCCAACACAGCTAAGGGACACCCATTCCCAGAGCACGCAAGAAAGGGAGGGATCATCATTGCATCTGGTTGTTTAGCTCATGTATAGCTGGTCTTAAGACAGACTTCAAAACAAGTTCAGACTGAGGTGCTTAACTCATGTCTAGCAAGGCATATTCATTGCTTTATCACTGTGCCCTAAGACCTTGACTAAATTAAAAAAACTTTACTCCAATGAAAGTCAGTGGGATACTTGGTATGTACAGAGAATCCAAGAATGGTTATCTGTACAATATACTTCAGCACTGTTATATTAAGAAATAAGGGCAGAATGTGTATTTATTTCACTGAGATATATATATATTTCCAGATATATTGTGCAAACATGAAAGTTAAGCTTTGCGGTCATTGTTGAGTTGTAATTTAACATACCCTTAGGAAATGCTGAGTTCAAAAAGAATCTGTATCTTAAAAATATATCCTCAATGTAGGTAGGAAGTAACCTAGATTTACAAGTTGCCAAATATCTGTGATTGTTTGAGACTATTTGATATAACTGTTCAGTCATTTTCAGGTATGCTTTGGATGATTCAATTAGGCTTGCAAGAAGGTTTAACAGTTTGTTGTTGATAAAAGCTCTATGCTGCTATTCCTGACTATGATATAAAGAAAGGTCTACAATATTTCTCTGATGAATGACTGAATTTAATATATATCTTAGAGCATGAGATAATAGGTCTTGTGCTTTTATTTATATGCCATTAGGGTGGTAATATATTAAAGTGCATAGTAGCTGTTTTGTTTTGCACACCTAGCTTAAAAAGCAAAACTACAGTCAAATTGCTGATGTTGTTGGATCAACGTATTTTATATACTATGAAGGTGAATATTGTGCTCAGTTTTTTAAATCTTTAGGCATGAGGGGAAGGAAGGTATAGGTAAAGGCAAGGGCAGCTGTAGATCTCTGCTGCCATTTTGCAGTGTCTAGAGGCAACCTGGGACAGCATTCTTGCAGCCTAGGCTCACTCTAATATTAATTGTGTCCTTTGGGAGTTTCTATTATTCCTCTTAAGTAACCAGCAAAAACGGATCCAGAAGTTCAAGGGCTTGTCCAAGGCTATAAAAAGAACCTAACTAAATTCATGATTGAACAGATCACCTCGGACCAGTGAACACACAGTGCTCCAGGCTCAGGCATGAAGCAGAGAGCTGGGAGACACAAATGAGACCCTAAGAAGTGAAAACCTGAGGACAGTTGTAAGGGAATGGCAAGGAGCTCCTGTCAGTGGAGAGAGACTAATTCCTAGAAAACAAGATCCTGATCCTCTACCCTTTCAGAAGTTCTTCCTTTTTCTAGCTGTGCTGGAGGCTAACATCAAGGTAGCACAAGGCAGGTGGATCAGAGAGTGCCAGAAGATGCTTCTGCCAGCTCCACATGTTTGCAGTGCCTGGGCACCTTGGCTGACAGAGCCTACGCTGAGCATTGTATCCACAATTTCTGCTCTCAGTGCCAAGTGAAATGGTCCAAACCTGAAGTGGCACATTCACTTTGCAGACAGCCTTTTCAGACTCTTTTCTGTCCTGTGCCACATGAGGACAACTAGGAAGAGTACAAGACGAAGCCTTTCACAAATGGCTTTCACCAGGCTGGGGTAGCAGTGTTAAACATTGTTCTCGATTCAGGAGGTGACATACTTCTTCCCAATGAAGGCGTTCCTCTTTCAGGAGGACAGACTGACCTCCTGCAACCATAAGTGAGAATGGCCCAAGATATCTTAGGTCAAGATTTCCTCTGTCTTTGGAGGAAACAGAGGTGGCTCTGAGTCCTCCTGGAGAAGGAGCATCAGAGTTGAGACAGGACTGCAGGTACTTGCTTATCTGGGAGACTGAACACAGCCCTTTTTGAAAAGGATGGAGTCCAGTCATTCTTGGGGACTCCCCAGAGAGATGCAGTCATATAACCACTTGGAAAGATGCTCAGTAAAGAGATGAGCAAGGCCAATGTGGAGTCCTGCAGGATCTTGAGCCCTGCAACAAAATGCCTCCCCAACTCTGGCTAGGGGCCAAGGCCCATGGCAAGGACCACTGCTGACAGAAGAGCTTTTCAGGGGTTGCTTTTCCTTGAAAGAGCAAAAGCAGTCCATTTCACCCCATGTCTGCCACCCAGCTGGGGCTCTTGGCTCAGTGCAGCTCAGGAGCCCTCTGCAACATGGCCTTGGAGGTCATGCAAGGGCCTCTGCCCTTGATTCTCTGAAGGACCACTCAATCAGGCCTAGTTCAGCTAGACCCAAATGTCTCTCATTGATCCAAATCTCTCTTGTGTGGGTGCACCCAAGCTGCAAAAAAGGGAATCGGCCCTTGCCAAGCACATAGTCAAATCACAGCTTCCCCTTGATCCCTGCCTGCTGCTTCTTTCACAGGCCTAACCAAGCTACAGAGAAGACAGTCCAGCTGAGGCTCCAGATTATCTTTTGCCCAGCTCCTTTCAAAGCTTCAGCGGTCATCCATCTCCTGTGCTAGGCTACCCAGAGAGCTTTGCTCAGTGTGGTCACAGACTGGATGGGTGCAAAGGCAGTACTGGCCACAGAAGGGTGGCAACAGGGACAATGTCCTGGCAGGAAGAGAGGTCTTTGCCTACACCAAGCCAAAAAAGCGGCAGAGGGTTCCTGCATGGGTGCAGGAACAAGTCAGGACATAACTGATTGATTCTCCAGCATGTAATCAGTTTGGAGCTTGTGGTTGTAAGAAACTTCTTAGGCATAAATGGGATTCTCTGGTTGGTAGGTTTCTCTTTGGGAAGCATACCTCAAAGGTTGCTCTCAGAAGCAGGTTCTCTAGCTCTGCAACAATATGCCTACCCTCTGTTACCTATAAGCCCTTGACGAGGACCATCCCTGGGAGAACGATTGCCAAAGAGGCTGGCGGACAGTCCATTTGGCTGGAATTTCCCACCATCTACATTTAAAAAGAAAGTGAACCAATGGTACACTTCCTACGCTTCCAAAAGAGATGGCTTTGTTTTAATTGAACTTCTGTTTCTTGCTTCCTCAAGAATGAAATCCCTGGTTTGTTTTGTGTGCCTTCAGACTGTGGTCTGGGAAATGCACCCAGTTCTTGGATAGAGGTGCTCTGAAGACAGAATTAATAGAACAAAACTGACTTTTGTCTTGGGGATAGTTTGGTCCCTCCCCATGAAACCATCATAACCCTCCACAGCTGTTTTCTCATTCTTGTATCTGTCTTGCCTCGAGCCCAGCACTGCAACCAAGTCAGACAGGAGGAATCCACCAGAAAAGGAAGTTCACTGTGCCTGCACAGTTGCACTGAGTCAGGATTTTCTCAGTTATTAACGAAGCGATAGAAACAGGCAGGGGGCAGCCTTCCCACGTGAGCAAAAATAATTGTGTACGAGAAGGCTATAAGGTCCTTTCCAAGGTAATGGCTGTTTCTTGTTGCCCGATAACTTACTCTCTTCTTGTTTTGCATTAATTTGTTCTTTAAATTTTTATTGCATTTTTCCCATGTTTGCACACACACATATACTAGAAAATTTTCTGTTGGGATTGCTACCCCCTAGAGTTGCCACTGTATGGCAGTTTAAGGCATTGCCACGTCCTGTTCTCCTCCTTACCTCTCTGCTGATCTCAGAACCCTCCAAGGTATCCAGCAAAGGCAATACTGGTCTCTCCTGTTCTTTTGGGGGCTGCAGTCAATACTATAAAGGAACATATGCTTTTGTTGCAGTCAGTTCAGAGCTTGTTGGTTTAAATTAAACAGCAACTGAGATGTGAATATATTTCCTGTTAAAAGAGCATGGGCATGAAGAGAATGAGGTGGAATGGGGGAAAAAACAGACAGCTGTTCTAAAAACTTCCTAAAATAATCATAGCAGGATTTATCAGACTTGCTTTATCAGTTTTCAGCCCTCTGTGGTTCAACAGTGCAGCATATCCAGCTGTGAGGTTTGTAGGGCCAGATGAAAACTGCCACAGCCATGGGATGCAAAGTGGTGAACTAACCTAAACTCACTCTGCTGGTCACATTTGTTTTAAAAGTAATTATAAACCAACTGGACAATATCAAGGTGGAGTGGGGGTTGTTGGTCCTTTTACACCTAGCATAAGCTCTGCATCATGTGTGCTGGTAAACTTGATAGAAAAGTGATCAATGCTTGACACAGACTGTATTTTTGTGGTTAAGTGATCTGGTCATATGAAGGTCTGGCATTACCCTGAGTGGAATCATGTGGTCCCACAAAAGCCACTTTGCTTTGTACTTCCAAGGCAATTTGCAACAGGGTTTTTCTAGAAAGCACTTGGAAAAATACTTCTAATTACAAGCACTTGTTGTACGCTGGACTAATTAACAGAGTGAGTGATGTGATGGAATTTCTTTAACCTTGTGAACCTAGAGAAAAGGGCTTGTAAAAAACCACGGACAGTGGTGTTTAATCCATGACCTTACAAGGAAAGCATAGCAGGAGCATCAAATTGTACTTCTTTTGATAGACTTTGTGCAGCCAGACATCAGAAATGCAAAAAGGGACAGAATATCAAGTGGTAGTAAAGCACCCCAAAAGCCTTGGAGTAGGAGCATGCTGTGAACTCAAAGCTATGCACATAAGATCAGACTTTAAGTTGAGGTTTTTCAAAGAGACTGAAAAAGAGCAGAGTGGCAGCATTGCTTGTTTTTCATCTGGAGCAGAGCAAGTAACTCTCAGGTGGGATTTTTCTAAGGCTTCTAATCCGCAGGGGTTTGGTCTCAGCTCTCTACTTCCATTGAGCATTAATAGAAGAGGAGACGTGTGTGGGTATAGCCAGTAGAATGTTTTATTTTCTCTTTACAGATGTGAAGACTGTTTTGAGGTAGGAACTCGTCAGTGTCTGATGGTTGAATATGGGGGAGGAACAAGATGTGAAACTTGATTTCTCATCTCTTTTGTCCTCAGAGCCTTCTGAAATGTCATGTGCTTTAAAGAAGGGCTTGGCCCTTCCTGTTTCCCTCTAGGAATCTGACTAACAAATCATTCAGGTTTTCAGCAGTACTGGGTCAAAGCTCTTCAAACTCATTATCTGGTTCGTAAGTCACAGAAGGAAACACTTTTTTTTTTTTTTTAATTGTAGTCTCAGTGTGTGTCATATCTGGCAGGGGCTGCGTAGTACCACAAAAGGCTTTGTAAAAACAAAACTGGCTGTTAATTAGGAGAAGCGTGTACGTCTGTCCACATTTGTTCAAGGCAGGAACACCAGCTGCAGACAGATGTGGATTCTGGGAAGAGTTTCTCCAACCACGTTTCTTCAAAGCATCCTCCTCTCATCCTCCTTAGAAACACCGTCTGAGGAAAAGCTTTCTCTGGACTAGAAAGTATTCGTCTTCAGTAGCATCCAGCTTACTATTTTATGGGTGCAGTATGGACCCCTATAAAGCTACTGCCAAGGGTTCTCTGCAAAGAACCTTTGGTATTTGCCACTGCTTTTCTTTCCCCAGATGCTGGGGTTCTGTTGGATTCAAACTAGGAAATCCTTTCACTAGAATGCACTTGTAATAATCGCTACGTGGCACTTAGGTGTAGGGATGTGCAAAGGGATCTAGAGACGGTGAAGTAACAGAGCAAATCATTGAGTTCTCCACCCTTCCACTGGGACTAGCTGCAAGAAGTGATACAGAAATGAATGCTGCAGGCTGCAAACATTCTCCCAGTTAAATAAAAGGTTTTAAATTAAGTTTCTTTAAAGAAAAAAGTTCCCCCTCGTCCCACGAATCTGAGAGCCAATGAGTAAAGATGTCAGTACCTTGCTAATTAGTAACACCAAATAAAACCATATGGCCTGGGCATGTTCCTAATCTAACTCAGGAAAGTCAGTGGATTAATTCTACTTTCTTTTTTTTTTCCCCTCCCATTTTACGTTAAGTCATATTTTAAGGTGTAACAACTTTGGGAGAGAGAAAGGAAGCGATACATTTTAATTGTGTGGTTAGTTGTATCCAAACAAACAAGAGGTAAAACCATGGTGAAAGGTCACTAGCTAACACCAGTTAATAAATGAAAATCAAGGCAATAGAGACCATGGTACTTAGGAACTACTTATTTGAGGTATGAATTTAGTCTTCTACTCAACTGGTTACACCCTATTTACACATAGTAAAGCCCCTTTAGGTTTTGTTTTGGTTGGTTGGTTTTTTTAACAGCAAAACCATGGTGGGACAGGAGCTCATACAGTACCTCAAAAGCATGGAAGTTACATGCTTATTCTCCACAGATGGTTTGGATGCTCAATGGAAGAGAAGGAGCAATTCAGAGCCACAGCCTAACTTAGGTGGCGGATCCTGCATCTCATTTCTGTCTGCATGGGGATCCCACAGAGCCCACCATAGTCTCGTGGGTTGCCTATTGCCCTCCTTCCCCTTGTTGTTCCACTGCAGAAAGCTTATCCTTCAAGAATGACCTTGAAAAACTTTAGACTGTTTCTGGTGACACCCCTTTCTTGTGAAAGTGCAGCTATTAACAGAGTAGGATGCTGACTGAGAAGAAGGGGAGAAGAATGCCAATACTCTATGCTTGAGGCCCAAATCATATCTTGTGTAGGCCCTTGTCGAAAACAAGCAACAGTGCTGATGGGGATACACAAGAGATGAACTGACTGAATCCCACAATCACGTTACCTGTATGTTCTTCCTCATCAGTAACAACTACGAAAAGGAAACCCAGCTTGATTCATGGGTCCTAGTGCTCCTTTCTTCCTTGAAAGTCTCAGACAGTGCTTTAAAACTGTCTTGAATAGAAATGAAAATGTATGTCCCTTCAACTACAAGACCCAGCCTGAGACTTTCCCAGTGGTTCCACATCAACAAGTCAGATAAGGCAATTGATTGTGCCTCAGATAGCTGAAAATGAGAATCTACTGATCCATTTGTCTAGTAGGGTTGCCCTCAAGTCTACAAGCTATTTCTCACCCCTGCTGTATGTGTGCTTTCTCTCACAAAGCTATCGTTCTCTGATCACTTGTTTTTTAAATGAATTGGTCAAGCTGTCTACGTTACTCTAGCTTGGCACAGATTCTGCTGTCTAGAGTTAATCCACCCTTAACTGGAAACTTTGCATTAAGTCCTTACATGCCATAAAAAGTGAAACTGCTAAGATAATGTGAAGGAAGCCAGGGGAGACCTAAAAAACCTGAAAGAGTACTACTTGTACACAGTCTCATTTTTGCTGTATATGGGAAATACAGTAAATCAAGCAAAATAATTTAATTGGAAAGAGAGGGGCAAATTTAGGGCCATTTTCTGACTAGCTGTCCACAAAGGCCTGATGTAGTCAGTTCCTTCTGAAGTGAAGCAGGTGTCTTCAATAATTTGAATGCAGTCCTTTGCATCTAAAGGACAAAAGACACGAAGACTTCAGACTGTTTTCTGTGTGCCCTTGTAGATGAATCAGCCAGTATTCCATGTTTAGTATCCCCAAGTTAATAGCCATGCCAGGTTATACCAGTGCCAACGTAGACAGTGCTGAAAGGAAAGGGAGCTAAGCTATGCAATGCTTTAGTTGGTCCCTTCTTCAACATGCAGCAGAATGCATGTAGCAATTTGTTTAATGCTAGTGGCTGTTGAGAAGTGGGAGAAAGGGTTGTTGCTACTGTTTTTTACCAAAGCCTTCTGATTACAGACTAAATTGTCAGCACATTTGTATACCTACACATGGATTGGCCAGGGCAGGGGACAGCTGGAAAGAACTTCTTCCATTTGCTCTCCCCTCACATTTTTTTTCTGCTTACCCACTTTTACTATATCCTATGCTCCTGTACTATATCCTATGCTCCATGTGAAAAAGAGCAATCAGAAAGTACATGATACCTCTATGTACTCACCTGTCTTGGTCCAGACACTTCCTAGGCAGCAGTGTCATCTGCTAGCATGGACAAGGGAGTGTTGGGTTGCTGGCAATAAGATGGAGTTATGTTTTATTTTAACTTCTCAGTCCTTGAGGTCATTATGCTGGAAATGATTCAATAGCTTAAGAAGTTTAGGGACAACTGAAGCAAGTATTGCCATGGTGTCAAAATGCTGCACTCTGCTTCGGGTGGTTGATACATAGCTGTAAATGCCACAGCCTCTTCCCAAATGCTGCTTCCACTTCGAGCCCCTTTGCAGTCACCTGTGCGTGGTGTCCTTGAGCAATAGCAGGATGCCCTTGAGAACCATGATTTCTTCTTGTCCATACTCCATAAAGCCACACATCTCTCCTCCAAATCTTTCTACGTGAACCACTTTATTGCAAAAATATCTCTAAGAAATCAGCAAGCCAAAATGAGCCATAATTACTGAGAGCAGATGTTTCCTAAAAACCCATGTGAAGATCAAAACTGAAATCACCTTTGGGACAAGAGTTACACAGCAGCTAACTTCCAAGACCATTTGATTTTATTTCCTTCTGTTATTCTTTTTTGTCATTTCTTCCTTTTAGCCTCTTGTTTGCAATCTAATTTGAGATGTTTTAGGGCAGAGTATGCCTGTGTACGAGGGCTACTGCATGCAGCATGTTTCTGCTCAAAGCCCCTCCCGTGCCCATTCTCTTCTTCCCTTCTCTGGCAAAGACTCTTTTTCCCTCTTCCAAGCTTTCTAACAAATTGCAACTGCCGTCACTTTCACTCCCTTTTTAACTTTTGGGGGTTTGGGTTTTCCCCCCGCTCAGTACTAAAATTACTAGGGTTTCACTAGAAGCCTAGGTGCTAGAAGCATCACGTGAGCTTCAGAATGGAGAGGATATGGCCTTCAATAGCTACCATGTTAAGCAAAGAAGCGTTACCCACTTGAGTGTTCTGCCTCATACTATACTTGGGCGAGTAACATCAAGCGTCCATACATACCGTGCTCTCTGGAGAGCTTCCCCCTTGCTCTTGGGCTCTAGCTGCACAGAGGCAGCTTTGAGACGCTCGCTACCACGCGGCTCTGTGCTGACTCATTGACCTCCAGCTACAGAGCAATGCCACGGTATTTCTGTTAAATGATGATGCCTGGTGCCTTGTGCTCTGAGCTCACTGATGCTTGTCTCTGGGCATTCATCTCCACAAAATAAAAAGCACTCTATAAAGATAAAATAACACTGTCAGGAAGGGACAGTGTTGGAGACAGACTGCAGGGAGGGAGAGATCTTATCAAAGCTTGATTCCCTTTTGGATTCTCTCCTGGTATGTGCTACACAGCCCTTCCTCCTGCCCTTTAAATATTTGGCAGCCAAGTACTATGTGTCGGGATTATCCTTCTGTAAGGCCATCTCTTGTGTACAGACTTCTTTGAATTGGTAAAAGACACCGTAAAAATGGCGTAGTGACTTTTGACAATGACTGGGAAGGGGCAATTATTTTCTGTCAGTATTACGTTATATGTCAAGTAATAACCACAAAGAACTTGCTGACGATTCATCACTTGGAGGACTTGTTTGGTTTATTTTTTTTCTTCTCAGTGTGAATTCTGTCCTTTGAGAGGAAGAAGTGAACTAAAATTTCTATACAGAGAAGAGGAGCAGAGTGGCAATCTCATTTCCATTGCCCCAGCTGTATCAGTCTAACATGGAGCAAGAGACCTGTTTTTCCTTTGGTCTCCCTGCTGTGAGGCAGTTGCAGTAGCCAGTGGTCATGGTTCTCTTGGTATAGATTACAGCCTTCTAGAACTGGTTTGATACCAAAACAGATTATATTAAATCTGTTTTAATTATCCAGTTGATATCATGGTACTGATTCCTTACAGAGTCCCTGAGCCAAAGTTCTCAGATGCTATAGCTGACTTGGCTTTTGGAGGTGAGGCAAGTGACTGTTGTGTGTGGAAACAATAAATTGATTTACAAGCTTTCCTATCCAGAGCTGCTAGGCTCCTCCAGATGGCCAGATGAATCATTAGCAATACAGAAAATGTAGCATTCATAGGCTAAGGTTAGCCTTTGATAAAGCATAAGCAGAAACAGAAATGAGGTCAAACAATAATTTTCACTCGTATTGGGCTATGTTGTTCTGTTAAGAATAAAAAGTAAAATGACATGTTAAGCTGAGAGAAATTTTCATAAAAATTTCTGGCAAACTATGGAATGAAGTCCTTGCTCTGACTTTAAATGGACAGTACATTATCTATGAGAAAAAAAGAATATTTTATGCATTTCCTCAATCGCAAACCAGGGCACGTAATGATGGAATTTTCAAAAAAATTTGGTTTTCATCCTGTGCTGATTCTCTTGAAACCAGAAAGATGTAAATAGCTACTATGCAGAGGAAGAAAATCCCATTCTTTGATGTTTGTGCAAAGAAGTGTGCAAGAAGCCCAGGCCAGGGATGAAATTTGGAAAACTATATCCTTTACTCCATTAAGTAATTCCACCTAAGTAGCACTAATAACATGCCAGCACTAACGTGAGCACACAAGAATCTGCTCAAAGGAAGAGGCTTCAGTGCTCCCTGCCTTCATGGACCCATTCCTGTTATTTTCTAAATGACAGGCCTGGTTTTGATCCCTGCATCGAAGCACAGTGATGTTTTTGGGTTGTGTTTTTTTGTAAAGAAATATTTATCTCTTCTAATACGCTTGTTCCTTTCCAGAAAACTTCTTAAGCTGTATCTCCCTTTCATCACCAAAGCAGGAAAGATGCTTTCATCTTCCATCTCTAGTTATACTTCTCTCACTTCATCTTTAAAAAAGAAAAAAAATCCCCTTTTAGTAGCAATGCTGTTCAGAACTTTGTTGGGCAATTCTTTGCCCTTGGTAATCTCTCTCTCTCCTGAAAAGAAATGGGTAAACCCTCTAATTTGAAATGGATGTGATAAAATATCTGTGCTCAGCTTGTGGGAAGCACAAAGACAAATATATACTCTGCAATATTGGCCTACGCCACCTAACAACTGTGGAATAGAGGATGTAAACCACAAAGCAGGGAATCTCTCTAGATAGGAAAGTAGCAAAGATTCTCATAACAACTTTGATAATTATTTTGTTTTACCCCTGAGAGAGAAAGAAAGAAACGAACCACACAAAATTGCCGGGGAGTCTGACAGTGCCTTTGCAGCACCGAGGGCAGCCGCACTAGTTCGTATTGTACAAAGGGGATGTTGCCAATTTAATTTTTTCATGTTGAAAGAATAATTTCTTGACATGACAAGGCATGTGCAGATGTTCAACTTCTTTGGCCTAAATGATGTATTTCAGTAAGATCATAAATGCTCTTCTTCTGTCTTTGCATTACTGTGGAGCTTCTCCTCCAGGGCACATAACACTTGGCTGGTGGTAAGCGAAGAAAGTCCACGTTTCCCTAATCGCTATGAAGCACTAAGGGCATCTCAAAGATGCTACAGCACTGAAAAGAATAACAAAAGGAATAACCTATTGTTGTTACTCATGCAGGTTTCTTTACCTTCAAGAGACACCATATTTGTGACTGTTTATCTACTTCTAAACAGCTTTTCTATAGGTTGGTTTGGTGGGGTTTTTTTTCCGTTTGCTGTTGTTTATCCAATGTTCCCATACATAAAGGACATTAGCTAGGCAAATAACACAGACCCAGCTCTTTTCTTAGTATATTTTAATGAAAGTCTTGTAGACCAGAAGAAAAATTTTACTGGTTTGAAGCGCACACTTTTTTCTAACACTTAAAATTCTGATTTTGGCTGTACTTCACTGTTTTACTTTATGCCAGACCAGGACAAGCTGTGAAAAACTGTCACTAACTTGTATCAGCTGAACCAAAATAAACTTGGTTTCAACCAAAATAAGCACACAGGCAGCCTTTTATACAGGTTTGACTGAATCTGTTTAAAATCATACATCTTGGTAGACCTCGTTTAAATGAGATACTTAAAGAGTAAAAGACCTGAGGCTAAGGTGGGCTCTGGATTTTGTTGCAGTATTGGGGCCTGACTACAGACAAGAAAGCTAAAAAAATGCAACAACAAAAAATGGGAAGAAAATTAAGGCAGAAGGATCTGGGTTACATATTTATAAACTAGGTAATGATTAATAGTTTAATTTAAATGATTTTTTTTTCCTACTAGAGAGTGTTTTCTATATATTCTTGTCTTGCAACTAAATGATGCTTCCTTCCCACTCCTGCAAGTTTTTTTTCCTCCTCCGAAGCCACAGTGCCTGTGACCTTGCATTCAGGAAATAGCAGCTGAGCCTTTTTTAGCCTCAGTGTAAATAGCTGAATTCAGTGCTGCTAAATTTTTTCAGCTTTGTTTTACAAGATTTATAGACTTCGAAACGTTACGGCCTATTTAAACACTGAGATCAGTTCAGTTGTCCTTATCTTTTTGTTTAATAAATACACAGTGTTAACTCTGCTTTGTCAGGTTGGGATATGTGATTGCGTCCGCGTGAGAAGAAATTCAATGAGCTGCAGTGCTGAGAGCAGCAGATTATTTTTTGCCCTTCTCAAAGCAAATAGCTGTGATTACAGTTCATACAACGCCCCCCCCCCCAAAAAAAAAAAAAAGTACAGGCTCTTAAGGTGTGTCAGGCTCTGGATTTCCAGTTTGCTGCTTTGACACCTGACATGGACAGAACTGTGTGGTATTTTTAAATTCGTATGTTGGACTTCAAGCAACATTCACAGCCACAGCAATGCTCTCTGCACGCTGTTGGTTAGCAGCTCAATATAATAACTTTGCATTCACTTAGTGGATCTTGCACAATCAGAGGCAGATTTACTGAAGATAAAAATCCGTCTCAAAATGCTACAGCAAAATTTTGTGTATTGAAATAATCTCAGACCAGACATAATTTGATAAAGTCATATGAATTGACAGAAAGAATCTTCAATTAATGTACAGGTTTTGATTCTGAAATAGATAATAACGACATGAAACAAACTGCATTTTTGCGGCATAAAAGAGCTATTAGAACTTTAGAATTCTAGAGGGTGAATTTTAGATCTTGAGATATAAGGTGCAGTACAAATGTTGTTATTACTTCATTATTTTTTATTAATGCTATATGGTTTTATAGGGAATATAGTTAGAAAATCAAGATCTGGTTGAATTCCAGGGCTTACCTGGAAGTTCAGGACTACTCAGAAAATGCTTTATTTCCATTCCTGGAAATGCATGCATTAGCTTCCTAATTCAGTTTTGAAGATTGCTTCCTCATATATTACTTTAACAGCTGATTGACACTTTTGTTTTTACTGGCCCCATTGTAGCATGAGCTGCATGTAGTCTATTTTATTTGATTACCCCAGAGGCCAAGATCTGCTTGACTTCTACTTTCATCTGGCTTTGTTTGGTATAAAGCAAAACTGAGCTCAGTCCAGCGAGATGCTGAGCCATCCCCTGCCAGTGAAGGCTATTTAATTTTGAGCAACGCTTTCCTCCTTGTAGTACTGAGGCTGCCCGCCACGTGCTAAAATGAAACACAGTCTGGATGATACGAGGGTACTCATTTTCAGAGGCTATTACTCCAACCTCTGTTAGGGTTAAACTTCAGCAGCATTACAGCAGTCCCTCTATTCCTGTCTTCTGCAGCTGCTCTAAAAGAAGCGGGGTAAGCATGGCCCGAGGTGTGCCACCTCTCTCCATCCAGCAGCGGGGAAAGGGGTTTCCCTTGCAGCACTCGGCAGCAATTTGGATCCAACAGCCTCTCCTTCAACCATGTGGTGGTGGTGAAACACTAGAGCGAAGAGCCAGGCAGTGCCAGCAGTCAACAGAAATAGGGAAAGCAGGAGCCCAAAAACAACTAACAGCTCTCGCTCAGTTTTCTCTCTTTTCATGCTACCTGGCTGTTGCTCAAACCCTATCTCCTATTCTCTTCCTACTTATTTCTCCAGAGTTCCCTTTCTTTTTTGCTTTGATTTCCATATACCACTTCACCTCCAGAGTAAACCCATGAGAGGAAAAAGTAATAATTGTAGAGTTGATGCTTGCCATCGCCTTGTCTGTTTAGCCCACGGGGTTATAAATGTGTTCTGCAGGGTACTTTGCAAGGCAAGGATCTGTCCCTGAGTGCTTGTTAGGCACTGCTATCCTAACGTTCATTAAAAACTTTATGCCTGCTGAGGATGTTATTATTAGCACTAATTGGTGTAACTCAGCTTACTTCACTTGACATGAGGGCAATCAACAGTCTCCAATGTTTAAGAATCGCTCTATTTGTAACAACGCTTCATGCAACATGTTTGTACAACCTCTCACATCTGCCAGAGGCATTTGCAACGTCACCAAAAAGCCTCCTCGAACTTTTGATCACGGTAATGATGCAGTATGAGTTCCAGCAAAGAAATTTGCTTTTCGTAAATATGTTTCAGAATAATGCTGCCTTTCATGGTATTCACTTTCCTATTTTTAAAGATTACTTTGCAAAACAAATATCCCTGGAACAGCAATATGTGAACAGAGATTAATGTTTTACATCCTGGGATGAGTCGTTTCAACTATGCCTGTGTCTTGCCAAAAAATAACAAAGCTAAATGAAATTGATAGTATGAAAATGATAGCACTCTTCTCTTGCCAGATGCTCATTTCTAGCCCTGTGTGCCCTCTCCTACAAGCTATGGAGTCCTCAGCAAATCACATTTCACCATAAACATGGAAAAAGAGATTCAGAGACATGGAGTCTTGTCCTTTTAAAGCATTAATGAGAGACCAAGTGTTAACTTAAATGAATGGGACAAACCCAGTATTTCACTAGAATCTGTGTAACATAGGAAGGATGGATGTGCTTCAGCTTTAAATAATTACAGACCCTTTTCTGTTCATAGTTACTTAAATTACTTGAAAGATGGGTGAACTCAGTACAGGGAGGGTTGTCTAAATATAACTGATGTTGAGTTACTTAAATAGGTTTTTGGTCTGTTCTTCAACTTTCAGTGCTTTTCTCAAGGTGACCGATCATAATTTACAGCAATGGATAGCAGCAATTCCTAGAAAGCCGGCAGCACCATTGATTTTGACCTCAGCTTTCAACTGGCGAGCTACCAATTACTTCTATAAAGGTTTCAGCTGCTCTGTATGGAAGCACACATGGCGCTGGCTCTTTGGCAATTTGCGATGGCAAGGTAACCAATGTATCAATTCTCTTCTATTGATAAAGCTCCTGGGCAGTAGCTGCTGTAGCGCTACTTCTAGATCTGGAGATTTTTTTATCATCTCAGATTTAATGACTTCCCCAAGTGGAGGATTTAATGTGCATATATTATGTAGCAGTAATACCCAACTGGCAACACACACAATAGATACCGATTGATGGGCTTACAGAAAAGTGTACTAAGTATACACTGTGCCCAAAATTCACCTCTCTTTTTGGCAAAGATGGATCAAATGTAAAGTACCACAGGAAAAATATATCAAAGCATACTAGGCAAATCTTGAATGCAAATTGAATAGAAATTCACCATACAATGCTTGACTATATAGCATAAGGGTATAGCATGTAGTATAGGCTTAGAGATTTTAGTGCAAAGTGAAAGGTTTATTTGCACAAGTTTGGAGTCTTGCTTTTGGTTTTGGGCTTTTTTCCTTGGGTACTGAGGAATTTATCTAGCTTACAGCTTCTGAAGACACTGTATAAGGGGTTCTAAAACTACCACTAATCGCATAAGCAGATTTGCAAAATCCTTTCTCTTCTGTGCAAAGATCTTCATCAGATGTACTATTCAACTACCGGGAAGGCGATTTGTTGTTATCTGCTATCACTGGAAACTCCAGCTATCTTTATTGCTAGAATCAACCTTAAAAAAATAATAAACTGCTATCATACACTAAAATGCAGGCACATGTACAGGATAAGGAATATTAGTATGACACACAAATGAGCCTGTCTTTAGGCCAAAAGGCATTTTTAAGTTACTTGATCAGAATTGTATTGGTTTGGAGATTTCTGGTAGGACGAGCTCGAAGATAGCACTTGGCCTGCACTGTTTGGAAGACCTTCTAGTAAGATAGCCTAACTCATTGCTGCCCCTGCTTTACTGCTTGATTTTTGCATGTTTCTTAGATTGTAAGTTCCTGTGGGCCTGGTTCCCTTCTGTTCTGCGTTTGTGAACATCGTAGCAGTGAAGCCCAAAGCTTGAATGCCTCCAATGTACATAAAGAAATAAAAGGCTATAGCCCAGAGGTTGAGTAATACCATCCATAGACTATGCAGAATTTCCCTTGTCGTTTTGGGACTTTCTGAAGGAAGTTTCTGCATAAGTACAGAGATTTTCAAAGAATTTCTGAGCACTATACACCTTCCTTTGAATTTTTCCTGCTTTATTTCCAATGGCTTTTGGCTTTTTCATGTGCAGTGGTTGTTCATAGTAATAACCCCTAAGAGAAAAGGCAGCGCAATGCTTCTGAAAATACAACAGATGCTTGTAATATCATTGCCCTCTCTACAGGGAATTCTGTAAACTGATTCCTTGCTACACTCAGCATGTTAAGATCCAGGAGCAGAATATTGTTTGTGGAATTTATAATGGGACCAGGGATTCAAAAAATTGATCCACGGGGTCTTATAACTACAGGAGTTCCAAACTATATGTTATCAAGCTGCCTCGACTTCGCTGGTTTTCAAACGCAACTCGGTTTGCATTTACAGCCTATTCTGAATAATCTTCACCTGGTACATCCTTACAAAGAGATTGTCAAGGACAATGATTATCTGCCAAATACTGATGTGTTTGGGAATATTCAGCACAAGTTTTAGTGTGTTATTTAAATGAATGACTTCTTTTGTCACCCTTGAAATATGCATCGTCACTCTGGCAACCTCTGTATCCTGGAAGGTGTGCAGCGCAATGAGACGTATAAACGAACGAGAGGCAGGCAGAGCAGCATACATGATGAATGAGAAAAATAAGTCATTAGGAAAGCCTGGGGTAAAAACAGAAGGGACAAAAAAACCCATCTCTCACACAGGGGTGAGGTGGGAAAATGGGGTTGGTTTAATTTTCTTCTGTCTTGGCAGATTTCTGGGACTGCATGCAAGGGCTTAGAGTGAAAATATGCATGAAAAATGCAAAAGTCCATGAAAAAACGGAAACTTCTTGTTTCCAACGTTCAGTTCTTTTATGGCATTATTTTGTCTTCTCTGACTCCCTGTCATTTTCCACTGATTTCTCAAACCTTCCTATGAATGAAGCGTAACCCCCACACTGCTCTGCCAGGCTTTGTAGCTGCAATCATTTTTCTGGCCCAGAAGCCCCTTCCTCCCCATGAGCTCTATGGTTATAGAAAACTTTTTTCAGCCATAGAAAACTTCAGCAGGTGCCCACAATCTCTGTCGCTGTATTCCTGCCGCCTCCTCACCCCATTTGCAGACATTGATGAGCATTAGCCGTCACCAGGCTTATTTCCAGTACATCGGCTCTAATATCCATCTCTGCTCTAAGCCCCATCATCGCCTTTGCGTACAGCCTCTACCTGTTTGAGGGGGTATATAACAAACATATTTCCTCAGGAACTGAAGGGAAGGCAGGCTTCCATCCCCACAGCTAGCGTTTCCTATTCTTCCTGGTCAAAAATATTATTTCAGTAAGCAAAATGTACCCATTTTTTTCTCTTGCATTTGGGTTTTCCTTATTTTTTCCACAGTGGTATTTTTAGATCGTGATTAAATGGATGAAATGAAATGCTTTTTATACTAATTTTTTATTAAAAACTCTGGTATTGGAAAGTGGGATATTTCTGTAATACTGTGCAACTTGGAATTAATGTTTTCAAGAATAATGCATAATGCTCATTTGCTTTTCAATAAATTATGATTTTAAAATTTACATGTTATAAACTTTTACAGTCCTGTAATTTGGGAGAATTCAAATCCCAGTGCAAATCTGTGCAACATTTCTCTTTGTTGGTTTGTGTTGTGGTTTTGGGGTTTTGGTTTTTTTTTTTTTTTAATGCTTAAATCTGAACTTTCTTCTTTGGGTACATGTGACTACCAATAGGGTTCTTGAATATGTACAGGGACAATACATTAATCTGGTCTAAGCTTTTGTTTTACCCTGCGGGGGTTTTTTTTGACAGCCCTAAATACTTTTGTGGAAATCCTGGTCTTTGATGAAAATGGTAGTGCATGAGCTGAACACCTTATTCCTCTTTGTATCAGCATCCATTTCTATAGGTAGTTGTCCTTCAATAAGTATATCAATAGAGCTAAAGCAGTACAATTTTTTAGTGTTGGTAAGATGTTACGGGTCATTTTTCTGGGATGCATTTTTGCCAATTAGGCATATAAAAAGTGTCAAACACCATAAGCCTTTGAACTTAGCTGGGGCATGTACTTGCTATTGTTAATAAAAAGAGCAGCAGTAGTACCACCATCGTCTATATGCACTTGTTAATTGGCTGCTTACCTTATCTGGATGTGAAGTCCTAACTCCATTCATCATGCGTTCAGCTAAGACGAGAGTTCTTTAACCACTCTGGCACTTTAAATCAACGCGCAAATATACTGGGAGAGTTCCTCCACTGCACCTCCTCATCCTACAAAACCACAGCGTCCACCACAGCTTTTTCTTGGTCCTTTTTTTCTTCACTGATGGATTATAGATATTGTCCATGTTAGTCTAGCTGCTTATCAGTCACTCTCTCAAGTTCCCCATTATCTCAGTTGCACAGTTACAAGATCATTAGACTGTCTAGCATTGCTTTTGGCCAATTTGTGTTATGTACATATATTCTAATGGCTTATGAATGCTTCCTGTCTTCTGAATCCCTTCTTTTTTTAACATAAAAAATGAATATGTTTTAGGGCACTGCAGGTGGGATCCAAATTTGAGAACTTGTATGACAACATCACTGGGTTTTGTAAATGCTGCATTATTTTTCATGCACACCTGAAAACCAGAACCGCCACCCTACCCCAATTGTTCCCAAATCTAAAACCTTCTCCAAATTACATTTGCAGAAAGATGTTCCATGGCCAAAACGTGCGATAGGATAAAGGCACCATAGAGATTTACAGCAAATTTATTTGGGAAGGTATTTTATTCTCCCCTTCAGGATTACAGAGTCTGTGTTTAGGGACTGGTCTTGTGCTTAGCATGCCAAGTATTTATGCAATTCATCTTCCATGCTAGTGCTCTGATGTGTTCTCATGGGATGTCGAAACTTGTCCAGAGCGGAGGGATGTTAGACAGCCTGTGAGTCTGAGCTTTGTCCTTTTGTATTATCTTTGTTATCTAGACATGCTACTTTGAGATTTAGACAATTCACCTTTTAGAAATATCTGAGGAGTGGTTCACATTTTCTCAACAACAACCCCTTCAAACCCCTTTCTAAATGATGGTTTTGACCTCTGTAATTCCTGATAGCACTAAAGTATTTACCTTTCTGCACCTTAACTTGTCCCTTCTCGGGCTGAGGCTGCATAGGTGGGAAAACTAGTGCCATATGTGTAAGCACGTTCAGCAAAAAATGCTAATAATCCCACACCACTGGATAGTGATTTGTCTTTTTGGTTTCTTTTTGGTGAGGACCTGGGGAATTTGCATAAATCAAGAGACAGGTAGGCATAAAATGGTGACGAATGGCTCCCTTGGCTTGACCGCTAAGCAGCAGATCTAGCCTGAGTGATGAACCAAGGGTATTGAAACGATACTTATACAACAGCAAGATATGTCTTCTCAGGGTGCTTCTTCAGCACTGACAATTATCTCTGTTAATGATGTGTTTGCAGCAGAGCTTGCTGGACTTCTTGGATCCAGCTCAGCCCAACCACAGCACCACCAGCATCAGTGGAACTCTGCCCGTCTAAATGAAGCTGGAGGGTTTTTTTTGCACCGTGATTTACAGCATGTGCTGCTTGGACGAAAGAGAACTGCAGTTGTACGCTGGCTTTTAAAAATATTTTCACTCTTGAAAGAAGCCTGATTGACAAAGAATATGAGCCATTGAATTATAACGTGCCAGATTTTACTAAGAACACTCTAAATATGCAAATTTATGGGAGGGGAAGCAATATTCTTACTCCTATTTAGGATGGGTTTGATAGACAGAAATAATTCTCTTGTCACTTGTTACAGAGAAGAATTATTAATTTTGCTTTGTCTGTAGAAAGGCAAAAGCCAGCAATCATGTTACAAAGTAGGTTGCATAAATTGGTTGACTTTCAATGCCTCTTTCCCCATCACATCTTAGGAAGAAGAAAAGATTTCTTAATGGTGCCAGGTTCCATTAGAAGAGTAGCGTAACATAGTTTTATTGACGCATACCATGTCTTAGGAAAATAACAGGCAAACTCCCTGACCATTCAATTACCATATAAATAAGAATGCGCATATCTCCCCTCATATCAGCATCTTGCTTTTTTTGTTGTTGACAAAAATATGTTAATGGGTAAAAGCAGCTTTTCATTTGAATAATGACTTAATGCTTCTGTGAATTTCAGATGGTGGATTAAGCCCTTTCTTTAAAAGTTTGCAATTTCCCAATAGTTCACCAGCTGCCTTTGCTCAAGGAAAAAAAAAAAAGGCAAATGGGAGACTTCAAACCTCAGCACCTGCTAGGGTGCTGCTGCAGTTTATAAATCTGTTCAGGGAAATGAAGCATGCAACTCCTCTGCTGCCTTTTGTTCAGAAGACTATCATTGATGGGAGGGAGGAAAAAGCCCAGTGTGTTTTATGGTATAGAGCAGTTTTCTTTTTTGTGCCTTGCCAGGTGGAGGTGATCCTTTTCAGGTACGCACTTCAGGTTTACAAGATCGCCAAGGAAAGCAGCAGCGCTACCTTCTTTTGACTTGACCATAGGAGAGGCACCAGACTGGAGTAAAAATTATGTGCGGGGCGCTAATGTTAACTGTTCAAGCAGGTAATTATTTACGGGGAAACGGTACTAGCTGCGGTAGTTGCATGCGATGCCTCCTTCATTCTGCACTGCAGGCCATTCCCGCTGCCAGAAGTTTCATTGTCTCTCTTCATTTTTCAGTGACTGGAGGACAGAAAACCCATTTGCTTGATAGTCAGTAGATCCCAAACAACAACTGCCCCATTTTCACTTGCTCTTTCCCATACTTTGGACACCAGACACCAAACTTGCTTTGATTCAGCTAAAAAGTCAGTAACGCTCCAGTCAAAATGACCCAAAGGATGGGCAGTAGCACTTAAACCAACCATGAGACATGTGTCCGGTAGTATATAAAGATGTGGCTCATCACAACAGCCAGCCTCTAGGCCCTTCTCAATTTCTGAAGGAAAGCTCCAAGTTCAAACAGGTGTTGCAGTTCAAATCACTTTCCTATTTTAGGAAGAAAAATAAAGGCGATACCATGCTCCCCGCATCTCATTTCTGAAATATTCAGGCTTGAACACTGACTGCTAATAGGAGTTTTCAGCATGCCAAGGAAGGTGAAAAAGTGGTTTGAGGCTCTACCGTGTATCAGTGGAGCATCCCAATCTGTAGTTATATGCTGTGGTATACAGAAGCATAGGGCTCTGCAAGTGGCGGTTACTAGACTAAACTCACTGTTAAAATTGCAGAGAGTTCTGAATCAGCTGTTAAAAAACAAAAGCTTCCACTAGATGGAAGGCTCTTCTTTCTGCTTCCTCCTCATCTCTTCCCCCTACTCACTGAGTCTGGGACCTGAAAGCCATGGGCTTTGATTGTACGCTCATGTCACTTGGAAAAGCACTTACACATCGCATCAGCAATTCACTCTTGCAAGGACCGTCTTCTGTGTCTGATTTTCAAAAGGTGTACTTAGCACATCTGTCTGAAAAATCCAAACTGTTAATTATTAGCTCCAAATGATATATATGTTCAGGCTGAAAGCAGAAAAAGCATCAGGCTTTTCACAATAGTGATTTGTTTCTCCCAAGTGAATTCCTCAAAGTATCTATGTCTTTCTATCCCTTTCACTGTGGAATAAGAATCCGTGTCCATTTGTCTTGCTAGAGAGGAAAATAATCTATGTTGTACTATACACTTGGAATGGTGCAGATAAAGGAATGTGTAAATAGATACCTTTGCTTGTATTTGCTGCCAGCAGCCTTTGTGTTTCTCTCCTAAGGTTCAGTATTGCAATAGTTGTGCTATAACAAAAGGACATGTTTCATTAGTGTAGAAGAGGCTCTCCTGGTAGTGGAGTAAGACTTAGCTTAACCATCTTCATCAAACAGAAAAAAAATTAAGTAGGGTTCAAGCAAGCATGACACTGATATAGAAAAAAATCATATTAAAAAAATCCAGTTTAAGTTCTCTTTACAAACCTTCTGTATTTTTGGGCCATTAATAGTACACTTGGATTCCTAATTTCATACATCCATTTTGAAAAGCAAAACACAATACTCCATAATAGCGTACTGAGAAGTTTCAGCATAATAGATAGAAGTCAACAGAAGCCATATGGAACATGAATAGGATTGCCTTGCTTTGTTGCCCATTATCGTCTTGGTCTAGTTCCATATGGTGATTGAGCTCTGTTTACATGACTTTGATGTGTAGGCATCTATTTTATTGGAGCTGTTAACCAATTAATAAAAATCTACTGCCATATGTGCTGATTCTACAGTTTGCTGTTTTATTTGCATTGGAAACTGATTTGGGAAGAACTCTGTCCTCATTTCTGTTCTGATGACAATTATGTCCTTTTACACAGAGACGGCACTCACAGTCGCACTTCTAAGTTGTGCTTATCGAGAGTTATCGCTTATTGATGAGAAATGATGCAAAGCTTTAGTAGAAATTCAGATCCAAGCAGGTCATGACCTGAAACAAGCCAGTTCTTCTCAGTCCATAACTTGGGAACAAACTCTGATTAATGAATGCATGTCAGAAAGCAAAGTTTAAGTCATCACCCTATGTGTAATTCAGGTAGGTGCTAAAGATGAGGTAGAAAGAAACTCATGACCAGGTTTCTGGACAAGGGCTGATGAAAATTATGAAAAAGACTTGATTTTAAGAGTATTCATCCGTTGTTAAAAAATTTAGAAAGGGGTTTTAATGTCACACTTTCGTTGAAGACCAGATCTTTTATGCATTCCATTAAAATCTTCACGAGGGACAGGTGTTGTAATGTCTTCCTTCTAGAAAGCGTGAAACTTTTTTGACACACCTGGTACGTATTGAGAGGCGGGGCCTCAGTTGGACGGACCACTGCTTGGGGCCAATGTACTTCTTTCTGAAGTCTGTGGCTGCAGGAAGGTATTTCTCAGAAAAATCCATATCTGTAATCTTTCTCCATTGATCTTTACTTATCTCTGCCCTCCAGGAATTACGAGCCAGGCTCACTTTGTTTTTTGTTTACATGATCTACTAAAGCAACAAATGTATTTGTACAGCAGCGCTTCAGTGGTACTTCTGCGTTATACCACACTACTCTTGCAGTTACTCTATGCCTCATAATAAGCTTGTTTGAGAGTGCGGATGATTTGCCAGAGTAAATTGTTTTGTTGCTAAATTCAGTGACACTAACCCAGCAAATGAGGATTTGGCCCGTATTAGCATTTATTTCCTTTAAAAGGGAATGACTTTGAAAAGAGCCTGTGGATTCATGGGACTGCTACTACCGTAGCTCACTAATGGTAATCACCATGGAATTTCCTGTTTGAGGAAATCCAACTGTGAGTTCATAAACGTGTGACAGCAAACAAAGAGGAAAAACAAAATTCAAACAACTCTTCAGTCCCTTAAATCTTGCTTTCGATTCGCAGCTTTCTTTCAGTGTTCAATTCTGTTTTGTTGCAATGAAGGGCTCTGACAAGTTGCCTGAATGGGAGAAGTATTAAAGAAACAAAACCAGAAACCAAGCAATTCTTTTTTACTGACATATGTTATTTTTTACTCTAAGTAGTATAACAGGAATTTCTTCTCGCCTTTTTAAATTAATGTTTTTGCTTTATTATCCATACAGTAGTACTGCACTGCCATTTTAGAAATTACAAACGCATTGAAAGAATACTGGAGGTTCCACCAAATCTCTGTATTTATGTTGCATTCATCGTGGTAACTGATACATTATACATCATAAATAAAAAGACACCCATATTAAGTCAATTTGTGTTAGAGGGCCCTCATTTGCAACTTTCTCTAAAGCAAATTTTAATAATAGTGAATTATGTTCCTTAAGTGAACCTGTATATAAATTACAGATTTAGAGATGACAAATAGTATACATTTGGTTCTTGTTCATATGAAATGAAAGGCTAGAATATATACACATGGTAGAGTCAAACTGGGTACACTCTCCTATACAGTACTCTCTTATTTTGAATAAAAAAATGGTGCATGACTTATTAAGGTTAGCCTGGTGAGATGTCACGGCTTTACTCGAAAACCTAACCTTGCTCTTTCTGTTGATCTTTCCTCCAGTTTGCATAAGATCAGCTGGCCTCAGTGCTGAGTCTTATCTTAGAGACTCACCGTGCAAACCTACCTCTCGCCTTGAGAGAAAACAGAGGTGATATTTTACCAAGTAAAAATCTGCAGCCTGATGTTACTCCACTATTTTATCAGTAAAACTTGCTTTCTGTGACCAAAGTCTAGTCTCTACTTAGCTTTAGAGCCTACCTGCAGAATACTGATCATCTACCCACACAGTTAAAATAACACAAGCAGTATACACCTCGCACAGGCGTTCTGCCAACAGGAGGTAATGAACAGCTTAGCACCGAAATCTTCCGGTGACGATCCTGCAGTCCTTACAGTCATTGCTGCTCTGATTTGAATTTAGCTGCTCAGAAGACCTCAGTGACTGGAAGCTCCCCTCTTCCAAATTTCTAGATAATCTTTTACAAGCCGAGCTCAGTGCTGTGGGCTGGGGTAAAGCCATGTAAAGCCAAGTCTAAACAACCTGTTTATTCGGACATGCAAAAGGACATGGAGAGGCTGAAATACACTAGGGGAGAGTTTTCATGCTGGGTGAAGGATATGGAAGTACGGCGGTCCAGCCAAAAATCTGGACTTGCCTTCTCCACTCCCATTTGTGCTACTGCTCTGAGGAATTAAATGTCGCTCTCAGTAACAACCTCACCGTGGTCTTCACCATCTGGAAGAAAGCAACCTGGAGTCTCGTATCAACTGGGAGCTAATTAAGAAAGTGGCAAGGTCCATGGAAAGAGACCTCTTTTAAGACCAAACTAACACTAGAGAAAAAGCTCTCTCTGGGTTCTGTAGGACAAACTTAACACTTCATTTACCCATGACCTTCACTTCTACATCTCATTTTGAGGTGGCATTTGGCTGCAATTGGAGTCGAGCAAAATGATTTTGTTTTCAAATAATAAGATTTATTCTAAATCCATTGGCTGGACATGTTCATAAAGAGGAAAGTAGAAGCAGCGTTCAACTGTTCTTTTTGGGTTGCAGACAAAATGTTAATACAATAAAAATACAAACATAAAGAAATGCATTTGAAACAGAAAAGAGGTATATGCAAAGCAATGCCAGAGCATTCAGGTTGTGTACATAAAATCTCAAAGGCATGACTCTAAGTAAATCTGGGAACTAGGAAATCTGAACACGTGGTTTTGTGAAAGAAACCTGTGAGGCAGGCTTTGAAGCAAAAAAAAATAACATTTGGCTTTGTCAGCCTGAGGGGTTAGTCTAAAATCAATCAATCACAGGCATACTGTGCCTTAATTTCAGGTCACACCTAGTGGCTACAGCAGCCCAGGAAAGACACTGAAAGTCCAGAGACTGTTGTGTGGGACTTGTACTTGGTGAGCAAACGGACTGATCCAAGCAACTACAGGCTTTTTTATCTGACCTCATTAGTATACAAAGCTTTAGAACAAACGCTGAAGGAAAAACTAATTAAAGATGTGGAGGTATATGAAAAACTAGTTAAAATGCAGCAGGACTTCACCAAAGATAGAACATACCAGACTAAGCCAGTATCTTTGTCTGATAAATCATTTTCTCAAACAATGCAAATACGGTAGATCAAATCTATCTGGGCTTCAATAAAACATTTGAGAGGATGCCATGCGAGAAAATATTAATTAAGATGGAGAGATGCGAATGAATGTAAGAAATGAAAAGTAAGGACAATAGCTTGTGCTGAAAGGGAAACTCTAGATGGAAGGAGGTTACTAATGCAGTTCCATAGGGACTGATCTCAGAACTAATCTTAGTTAAAATTTTATTAGTGACCTTGGCACAAAAACCATGAGTGTGCTAATGAAATTTGCTGATGACATAAACCCAAGACCTGTTGTTACAACAGAAAAGGATTGGAATACCCTGTGGAAAGAATTGGATGAATCTGCGGACAGGAGAAAGAGAAATGACATGCAATTTAATAGTAGAAATACAAAGTTGTGCACTTAGAAATTCCTATTACTTTTAGTAAAGTGGGGTGAGGAGGAGGCTTCTCCAGATGGACAGAAGAAAGAAAAGATATTGCATGAACTAATCACTCAGAAGCAGGAGTGAGTCCACAGTGAGCTGACTCCTGTTTGGAAAAGGCAGCATGAGGGGCATACCATGCAGGCAAAGCTCTAAGGGCAGCCATACCGGGTCAGACCCCACATCCCATAGCCCCCCTTTCTGACAGTAGCCACCAGCAGAAGCCAAGGAAGGTGAGTCTGGCAGGATTTTCCCACAGCAGTGGAAGCATCCGGCAATTTATGGCTCGGTGAGGTGGTATCCTTGTGCCTCTAATTGTGTTTTTGTCCTTTTTTTCCCCCCTACCATTTATTTATCTCAGCTTATTTCCCATTCTTTTACTGGCAATGACCTACTCCTAGCATGAGTTTGAGGGAGTATAAAGAAAACGTCAGGATCCTGGTGAAATTGTGGGACAAAAGATGAACCTGGAGTCTTTTGTCAGGATGCTGATGGTACTTTGGACTTCTCCTAACTGCATGGGGACACGGGTAGACCTAGAGGAGCTACCGGTGTCACACGCTTGTAAAAAAGGTATGTGAAAAGGATAAACGTTAGTCATACCGACTGGAAAATTACACTGGGCAGATATTGTCTGTTCACTCCCTGGGCAGACGGAGCAATGCCACCAAACGCTGGCCACCCAGAACCCACCAGCACGCGCGTGCCTTACAGCAAAGGGCCGCATCTGACTCCTCTGCATCCCTTGAATGAATTACAAAGCGTGGGTCCCCCCCCCGAGCTCTCTGTCAATATGTTCCTTGCTCCCCGCTGTAGTCAGATGGCGATGCTTGAAAACTTGGTAACTAATTTATTTTTCCCCCTAAACAATAAAAAGGCAGCGAAAAGAGATTAATTTCCACATCGTGCTTATGCCTCTGGTTTTGTTTCCCCGCTCCAGCAGGGCCTGGGGGGTGGGCGCGGCGCCCAGGGCCCGGGCAGCGCCGCCCCAGCCCCACACCCCCCGGCCGGCTCCCTCCTCCTCCGGCCGCGAACCACCGGCGGGAAACGAAACCGAAAGGCCGGGGCCCGTGCTGGGTCGCCGACACCCGCCGGCATTTGCTCTAAAAGCTGCACCCCCGCCCGCTGCACCTGCGTGGGAGGAGGGCGGCGGGGCGGCCCGGGCCTCCAGCGCAGCGCACCGCCCCGCCCCGCCCCGCCAGCCCGGGGCCGACGACGAGAGCCCCGCTTCGTCTCCCCTGAGGAGCCCCTTCAGCCCCGCAGCCCCCCACGCCGCCTCCGCTTCGGTCAGCGGGGCCTGGTCCCGGCCCGCCCCGGGCCTGAGGCGAGGGCGGCCACAGCGCGGCCCAACAGCCGCCCCCGCTGCCTCCCAGGGGCCGGAGGCGCCGGCCGTGCCCCGGCCCGCGGCCTCGCCCCTCCTCCGGCCGCCCGCAGGTGAGGCCGGCCCCGGGGCGGTGCTGCCGCAGCCCGCCTGCTTCGTCTCGGCCCGGAGGAGCACCTGTGGTGCCTGCGAGCCCCCGCCCGCCGCCAGGTACGTGAGGCCGGCCCGCCCCGGGGGGTGCGGAGGGGCCCAGGCTCCGTGTCCTCGGGGCCCAGGCCGGTTTCCCCGGGGCGGCAGCGGCGACCTCCTGGTGAGGGAAGGTAAAAGCGGCTGGGGCTTCCCGGGGGGTGAGGAACTGGCTGCCGGGGGGGGTCTTCGGGGGTGGAGGCAGCGGCAGGCGGGGCCCCTGGGGGCGCTTGGGCGGTGGGAGTAGGTGCCCTCGGTGCGTGTCGAGCCCAGCGCTCGTCGTGCTTCTCGTTGTAACAACCTGTTGCGGTGCCCGTGGGCGGAGGGCGCCCCGCCTAAAGGCGAAGCAACCGACGGGGTGGTCTGGGGTTCCCCCCCCCCAGTTTTGCTCCATGGGGCAGCGGCTGTGCCCGGGCAGGCTTTCGGTGTGTCCTTTCTGCCGGACGCTTTCACTTTTACAGTTTCCCACGTTAACAGGATTCAAAGGTGGCAACGAGAGGCAGGTTTATACTGTAACAGGTATTACACGAGGCTGTTGCTTTACACCGGTGCTTACGCCTCAGTCCGCAAACTGAGTCTTGTGGTTATTTGCACAAGGATATGACTCAACTGAATAGGATTCTACACATTAAGAATACGTGAAATAATTTGCCGGGTTTGGTGGTAGGTAGGTGAATTTGCGCTCTTGTGGCCGTCCCCACCAATTTCATGGGAGAACTTCATCGGACAAAAAGTTCCTGCATGTGAGTCCCCTTGCAGAAACGGAGCTTGCATCAATATAAAAACCTCACAAGAAACACAGAAAATGGGGTAAGGATTACAGTAAACATTATGTGATTGAGGTTCAACACTATAACTGTAGGCCATAAAATATCCCTTAAAGAACATCTCTAGCTATATATTGATAAATATCCCTTAAAGAACATCTCTAGCTATATATTGATATGTTGTGCTTTTAGGGTTTTCTTTCGCCATCTTTGTTACCAGTCCTTTGAGAATGAATTCCTCATCACCCCCATTATAATAGATATATATTTTTTTATTAGTTCACTCTTCGGCACCCTGTCTATGCGTGTTGCGTCATAGTTTTGGCAAGTAGTTAAAATCTGTATCAGTGCACATGTGCTTAAGGGGCTGAATTCACGTTGTATGTGAAACTTTCATTCTGACCTTTCCAAATGCCTGAGTGATGACCTTGTTATTTTGTAGTAAGTTTTCCAGGCAGAAGGTGGCACAAGGTTTAGTTAAGGCCGATTTAACTCCGGGGCGAGGGTGGGGGGGCTGTGGAGTACAGACTGGAACCGGTTCCTCTCGTTTGCTGCCATTAGCATTCCTGCAATTCCTCCCATCCAGCCCCCCTTCCAAACGCACCCTGGTAGAAGTCCACGACAAGGCTGAAATCCTTCAGGGCAGACAAAAGAGGCTGAGCCTCTCTTCCCAGCCTTGCACAGCAGGTAAGCAGCTCGCCTGAAATCTAAGGGAAAGGCCCGTTCCCAGTTAGGTGCCTTTTCACTTCCCGCGAGGGTGATGGAGTGCGCAGCCAGGAGTTTCCTGTCCTTGATGCTGTACGTTGTATTGATGACCTTGCTGCTGGGGGTTTGGCTTTTTTTTTTTTTTTTTTTCCTTCCACTTTAACGCAGAGAAGCTGTTGGCCTGCTACTGGGTCCATGAGCCGAATGATCACTGAGCTGTCTTTCAGTTCCACAAGTCCAACCTAGGTAGCTGGATGCAGGACTAAAGCTCCTCATGGAGCAGTAGTCAGGACCGCTGAAGGCAGAAGCCTTGCCTCCATCTGACACCAAAGCCTCTTCCAAGCAGGAGTGACCGCTGCTTTTGGGAGGTGTCTTGGCATCTAAGTCTGATTTTTGCCACTGACATGTTATAGGCCTTCAGTATGCTGCCTAAAAGAGCATGCCATTTTATCGTCAAATCTAGTAGTTTGCTGAGAGGTCTCTGAATAGATCTAAGTCAGGCAGTGATGTTTTGTAACCAAAGAAATTCTTTTTTAAAGTTGCTGTTACACAAGTCACTTATTCTAATGTCTTCAGACAAAAACATGCAGTAATGCTAGGTGGAACTAACTTTAATAAGGGAAATGAAACTGAGTTCCCTGTGTGGTTTTCTTCATTGTTAGATCAGGAATTCAAAAAGTAAATAAACATGGGGAGACGTAAACTGTATTTTTAAAGTTCTTCTGGATTGAATAAATGTTTAATAATAGTAACGCTGGGGAAATGTGTAAACAGTATTTTTTGTACTCGCCTGTGAACTCTTAAGCTTTTTTATAAGAATATGGATAGAGCCATGAACTCATTGTGTGACTGAGCTGAGTGAGTATTCTACGTGCTTATGTGAGTATTGGGTTTTATTGGTTTTAAATGTAAGAGTGGGGTTTTTTTCAGATAAATTGTTCAGAGTCAAAACGGTCCTTAGTGTAAAGGGTTTGTGCATAGCATAGCTGTAAGTGTTTATGCTGTATTGACTGGATTGGTTTAATTTTTAAATTCAGCTACAACAGAACAGCCATTGTTTAATAGGCATTGTGTTATTGAAACTAGAATTCCCATTTTTAAGACTACAAATGTTTCAATATTTTTTTTTTAATGGGATTTAACAGAACATTATAACTCTAGGATCAGGATTGTCACACTGCAGACTATGCAAACCACAGTCCAAGATGGTACTGTGGCTAGGGATGTAGGATGCAGCTCTGAGAAGTGGAAATTAGGGGATCTAGACAGGCTGCTGCTCAGGAATGGGTGCAGCAGCCAAGGCCTCCTGGGAGTGACTCCAGATCCAGCATTAGTGTGAGTCGCTCTTGCTGCTCACCGTGCCCACAGCTGGGGTTTCGGATTTCTTGCCAGCCTCCACACCATCATAACCCAGTGCCAGGCAAATGATAGAGACCAACTGTGGGAACCACATATGACCTGCTTGTGAGTTACGCGAGGCTGGAGTCACACAGGTTGACCTCCTTTGCTTTTGAAGAAAAAAGAAATGACACTTGTATCTGGCAGCTTTCCTGCGCATCCCCCACTTCATTGGCCCAGCTGAACTGCAGGAAAGAAGCAGCTGTTTCATGTCCAGGAATGAAGAGGTCTGGTTAGGATTTATATTACATATTAAAAAAGCACATAATTTTTCAAGAAAAAACAGGCTATGTGGACAGTATCAAAATTTTAACAACAAAATAAAATAAATACAGAAAAAATAATTTGGAAAATATAAAATCATACTTGTTTTAACTGATAGTTTTTTCCCCCAAGAACCCTTTAGAAGATGTGGGTAAAAGTACTGATGAAGGGGAAAGTTTGAGTCAGCAATATCTAAGGCTGAAAAGGAATGAAAGTGCAGAGTAACTGTAAAAGTATTGCCAAAAGACGTTTATTTTAGCAACACTGCTGGATATTACTGTAATAAGGCACAGATTCTGTTGTACATATACACTGTTCAAGCCTGACAGCTTAAAAACGGACAACTTGGTGCCTTTTCAAGGAGACAATTATCAAAAAAGCTCTCTTTGCATCAAATGAGAGACTGGCAGTTAGTATTACCAGTATATTAAAGAGTGGCTTAGTTGAACTACCAAATTTTCCCTGACCCTAACTAAAATAAGCTCTTTTGTTACAAAATATAAGGCATTTTTCAAAGAGAACTAAATATAATCATTGACTTATAATATCTGGTTTAAGAAACAAGAACACTTGAGGGAAGAAAAAGAAGAAATTATTATTTCTTCTTTGCTTCTACTGGAAGTCTTACTTTGTTCATACTTACTGAATGTTTCATTCTGTATTACTGAATTCACTTTATATGATACTGAAGCAATCCATATTCTTTGAGAGTTTTTCTCCTCCTCCTGCTCACTCTGTCTTTTGGAGGCACAATCTTTGATCTATGATGACAATAACTTTCACGGCATATGCAGGCAGTGACTGCAGGTGGGGAATAAGTAGCATGAGCTGACGAACATGTAAGAAATAATCCTCTAATCATGCAAATACGGGATGCAATGGGTCAAACCACGCATTTCTAAGAAATTTTGAATCCTGTGAGTGCTGCCATTTACTGCACCTGGGGCTGCAGGTGCCTCTGAGAATGAAGGACTATGTGTCCAATGCCAGGCACTCAGCACTGAATTCCAGCTGTTATTTGGGTTTTTCTGTAGACTGGTGGCTATACTCAGTTTTCTTTTATTATCAAGCCAATTCTTTATGTCAGGCTAGTCTCCACATTCTTAGTTCTTTGAAGAGCAAAGTATCTCTCTCTCTCTCGGGAAAACCAAATATGTATGGGTTATTCCTTTAAGCTATTTTATCATGCTTTTAAACTATTCCAAAAGTAAGGACTATATTTCTGTTTTCACCATTCAGGGAGCATGCCAGATGTGAGTCAAGGGGAGCAAGCTAGGATCAGCTCTCCTGAGGGAACTGCTCTGTTCATTTTACTTACATGTTGTCTCTTGGCAAGCTCGTAGGTAGTCTTCAAGTCATCTAAGAGAAGAGTTTTGTTTAATGACTTACAAAGTATCTCCTTGGAAATTGTTGGCAGAGGCAAAAATGGATTCCAGATCATCCATGTTAGCTCTGAGACCATCCCTTCTCCTCTTCCCCGTGTCCAAGCCTCACCTCTATGAGTACCTCCCCTGCGTTACTTAACAAGAGGGAAAGACAGTCATCTTAGTAGAAATGAACGGTTCGTCTTCAGATCATGCTCTCCTCTGCAGAAGCTGAAGTAGGAATTACACGGAATGAAAAAATACCGTTCTGAGCCTGTAATTAAAAATGTCTTTGCACACATGCACAGGGTCCTAAAAATCCTATTGTTGAGGCAAACTCATCTCTGGCATTCCTGAAGGTTTGCGTGCTAGGCTTAGGAAGTGCAGTGATACTCTTGTAACAAACTCTGTGGCTTTGTATCCATAAATAAACTTTTAATTTTAAAAAAACCCATGGTAATTCTATTGTAGGGTGTCATATTGAAACCAGTGTAGGTCATCATCAAGGCTGAATCTCAAGATTAGCTGTATGGACTTCTGCGTCTTGATGTGATGGAATAAGTGACAGCAATTGTAGGTTGCTATTTCTGAGGCCAAGCAATGTAAGAGGATGTAACAGCTGATGTGCTGATAGGAAAAAAAATGATGAGATAGAACAATCTTGGGTTTCATTTCAAGCTACATTAGTGGGCACAGATTTTCTGCTTATTATCCCCAGTTGGGACTCATTCAGCTTCTCTCCTATCTCATTTCTTCTCTCTTACCTTGTTCAAATCCCATTTCTTTCACTTAGCCTTCTCAGTAACCCTTCCTGAACTCCCATCTTATTCACGTGCTTCTTTTGAGGGTGGAGAATTTCAGCCCACAAATGAAGTTGTGAAGAACTGAAAATAGGGTCTCAGACTTGGAAGTTTCAGGTGATACCAACTAGACCATGGTATTAATCCTGTCCTTAGTAAAGAAAATCCCCAGCAGTGTAACTTCATTGCCTTTCAGCGATGTCTGCCTTAAGGGCTTTTTCTTTGATTTGTTCATTCTGAAGATATCTTTTATACTTTTCACATTAATGTATTCTGGGAATATTTCTTTTAACTGTAAATTCTTAGCAAAGACTATGGCTGATACTGTGTGCTGTGCCGTGCTTGTATTTCACTGGGTTTTTCTAACTTTGAAATTAAGCCTGCTGAAGACTTCGGGCTTCCTCTTTTGTATGGTTCCCACAACCGCCAGGGAATACACTGGCTTTGGCATGATGCTGCAGGGTTGTGGTGACAGAGCTGAACATCAGAGCTTCAAGAAGAACATTCACCAGGAATTAGTTGTTCTGTGACATACAGTGATGTTCTGTGACATAGTGACGTATGGTGACAGCATAGCGGAATGAAGATAATGTTTAACAAGTTACAACATATACCAAGTTTCTGCAGATAGACACTTAAAACAATTTAAACTAAACCTTAAAATCCTTACGGAGTTCTCGGGCATTTGCGTGCCCTTGTGGTAGCCCTCAGTAGTGGGGATTTTGCTGGCCATCGCAGGCTCACACTGATGAGCAGGGAGAACTTGGGCTAGATGCGAAAAGGGATACACAGGAAAAAGTTACAAGGAAGTAGGTCTTCCCCCCTGCCCCAGTCTCCAGTGAAGAATCTCTGTAAATATCCACATCTTCTTAATATTCTTCTGATATCACGTAACCTACGCTATTCCTGTTTTGTCTGATGTTGCGCTCTCAAACCTCTGTTGCTTTATGCACACACACGTGCGTGTCTACTGAAAATTTTCCACTGAGATGCCTACCAGTGAAAAAGCTGTAGAGCCACCTCTGTGTGAACATTAAAGAAAACCTATTCCATGTCTTTTGTTAGACCATGGAATGTAAGGTCTATAAACGCATGATAATGTGCACATTGACAAACCAGTGTATTGAATGCTACATCCTGAAATACTTTGTGGTATCTTATATCACATAACTAAGAAGAACTAGAGAAGATTCAGAATATAAAGCTAGCGAGTCCATTTTTATTTTTAAGAAGGCATTGAATTATTAGGGAAGAATGCATAACCTGCCATATAAGAAATTGGAAGGATTGTTCACAGACTTTCCATATCCATCTTTACTATTATCATTCAGTATTTTAATCTACCATGTGAGGCAGAAGAAAGCACAAAAGTTATTTTGGTTGCTATATACTTAGTCTTCCATGTGTTTACATATATGAAATACATAAATAAATGGAAACAATTTAAAAAGTCAAGTGTTTTATGGGCTTTTTTTTCTCTAAATCGCACTTTCTCATCTGGTAAATGTTACTAACGAAAGGCCTGTAGAGTCATGGGAGCTTCTACTTTTGGAAGCTGTCCCAAGCTTGAGAAGCCACTTGCCTGAAGCTTGAGTTTGAGGCTGAAACTCAGAAGTTTGGCATGTTCCCTACAAAGCTGGCTTTGAAAAAAGCCTATGCACTAAGGGCTGATCTCTGTAGCTTCAGAAAATACTGAGGCTCCTAGCAGCTTATTTATATCTAGCTTCAATAAGTGGTAGCATGGAAACCTTGGTAGCCATAGCTTTAAATCTCAGTTTGATATAACCGCTCTTTTGCATGGATATAGCGCTTATTGTCACCTATTGAACTAAACAGGAATTAAAAGGTCACTTTTCTGAAAAATATTCTATTGGTTTGCACCCTGTGTTTCAGAAGTTGAGAACTGGCAGCTTCAACCTGCTTGTTGAATGTTAGCCAAGATTATGTTCACAGGTGGATGCTAGGGAGTCCCCTGCTGAAGCTGGGTGCTGTGGGAGTGACTTGCCACAGAAGGTGGATAATTCTTGAATTCCTCAGAAGAGAGTTTTTAGTGTAAGCAATGATCCTATACTTGGGAGGGAAAATACCTGACAACATAGGAGTGAGATCCTATCCCAACTCGGTCGAGGTCAGTGTAAGTTATAGTGGTGACTTGCTTGGCCACAGAATCTCACTCTGTGTATGCAAGAATGCCATTAAACCTGTAGGTGAGTTTTCACGTTAAACTCAGAAGACAGAAATAACCAGTGCCTGAAGGCTTAGTATCATCTTCCCTGCGCTGGTATGTGCACTGGGCCTTGTTTATTTGGCAGTGGTTTTTTGATCTTCCCTAATGGTAGGAAAATTCTTTTGCAACAGTATTCAGGTAGAAGAGTAAGTTGTGGTTATGTTTGCATCTTTGTCTCTGCATCTGGACTTACTATACGTGCTGTTTTGCTTGACAGAAAGATTAAGCAGACTTGACAAACTCACAATTGTAACCTTATCTTTGCGGTCAGAAGCCTACAAGTCAGAATAAAAGATACGTTATTAAGACTTGCAAAGGAAAACACTGCAGGAAAAATGAGAGGGAGGAAAAAAAAAAAAGAAATTTGTGCTTGATTCAACAGCTGTCTTTGCAAGTAGAGCTTGGTCGTGTTTAACCCCAGTTGGCAACTAAGCACCACACAGCTGCTTGCTCACCCTCCCCCATCCTGGTGGGATGGAGGAGAGAATCGGGGAAAAAAAGTAAAACCCATGGGCTGAGATAAAGACAGTTTAATAGGACAGCAGAGAAAGAGACAATAATAATGATAAAAGAATATACAAAACAAGTGATGCACAATGCAATCGCTCACATCCCAATGCCCAGCCCGTCCCCAGGCAGCGATCGCTGCCCCGCAGCCAACTCCCCCCAGTTTCTATACTGAGCATGACATTGTCATACGGTGTGGCATAGCCCTGTGGCCAGCCTGGGTCAGCCCTGCTGGCTGTGCCCCCTCCCAGCTTCTTGGGCACTTGGCTCTGCCAACATGGGAAGCTGAAAAGTCCTTGACTTATTATAAACATGATTTAGCAACAACTGAAACATCAGTGTGTTATCAACATTATTCTCATCCTAAATCCAAAACACAGCACTATACCAGCTACTAGGAAGAAAACAAACTCTATCCCAGCTGAAACCAGGACAGCTTGTAGTACTGCATATTGGTGTTATACAAATGCAAGTGATATTATAGGTCTCTCTTATGAGTCTTAAGGTTTGTTCTGGGTGTGGTGGCCTCACTGGTTGTTTACTGTAACCTGGTGACATCCCATGTATAAATATGTGGTGATCTGCTGCAGTTAAAATAGAAAGAATTACACTGATATGAACCTGAAAGCTCGTAATTTTTAAGTAATTAATTGTAATTAGCTTCACATCTTGCATTTCTTATTTCCTCTGACAATGTGGCAACTTTTCCCTTTTTTTTATCACTTAAAAAGGTTTCTTTCCCTTCTGCAAAAGACCTGTGCAAGGAAACTGGTTGTTTACTGAAAAGTCTGTGAAGATATTCAAGTATCGAATGGTACCAACTAGGAACCATTAAAATTACCAACTAAAAGAAAGAAATTGTAAACCAGGGAGAAATCTTATCCTTAATTTCTTGTAGTTGTCTTTGCTCTTAATTGTACCAACAGTAGGTAGAAGTTTTTGGATAGAAATGTCATTTTAAGTATAAGATGCCTTTGAATCGTTAAAACAACTTCTTGTTCCAGCCTAGCAGCATCTAGCAGGGCCCAATTATTATAAATGGGATTATTATAAATTCACCTTTCAGTTTCTTTTTTATTTCATTTTCTTTCTTTCCTAGCAGACAGGAAGTGTGAATGAATTGGCTCTAAAGCCAAATGATCCCTCTCTGCCCTTGGGATAACTTACTGAGGATTTTAAAGTCAGATGGTGAGAAAAATTTACACTAACATTTAAGAAGCCTCATGAAAGCCTACAGAAGCCTGACTAAATCTATGAAAAAAGAAAGAGGGGAATCATTAGAAGTCATATACCAAAGACTGGATGAAAAAGCAATAGTACTTTACTCCTGAATGACACTTTTCAACACAAGCTCATAAAGAGCTGTGCTGGGATACCGTTACCAACATTGAATAGCATGCGTCTCCTCGAGGAGTCCCGTTTATTTTCACGGAGTATCTACCAGGTGGGTGGAGGATGGGGTACAAGTAGTAGGTTTTGGTTCTAGCAGCTGTAGTCAGGGGGAGCGGAACCAAATTTCATTGTAATCCTGCTACCTATGAAAGTACTTTAAAGCAAAATATATCTCAACATGAGCTGAGAGTGGCAAGATCTGGTTAGTTGAAGAGTGGCAGAACTGCTTCCTGATTAATCAAGCAGCTAACACTTCTTTGAGGCATTGATTCACGAAAAGCTTGAACACATAATTCATTTTAGCTGGACTTCAGTTGAGGGTGTATGTGAGCTGGTGTTTTATGGCTGTCCCGAATGCTTTCCTCAATCTGGGCCTAATAGGGCTGTATATCTGTTTTACATTGAGACATGGCAAGTGACTTACAGGTGTTTGTTCTTAATATATAAATAAAAGTGAAGAAAAGAATACAAATCCATGTTTGGAAGGAGGCAGAATATTCTGTCAAGTGCTTTGTTGCATTGATGTGTTTCTCAAAGTTTACGCTTGAATATGTCACTGTTCCTGAAAACTAATCTGGTAAGCAGTGTGCAAGGTTGTTTTTTTGTTTTGGTTGCATTTTTATTGTTTGTTTTTTTTTGTGTGGGTGCTGTATAATTTTAATTAATCCTCTGAGAGAATAGAAGGCTGCTTCATCCTAGCCTTGAATTCTTTCCGGGGTTTGGCATCTAAGCTGATTCTAAAAAAAAAAAAAAAAAAAGCTGGCTTAGTAATACTCATTCTGACTGTTTCATATGGCATTTATTGACTATGGGCAAGAGCTAGGACAAAGACAGCACTTACGTTAATCAGTCTAAAGAAATAATGTTTTTCTTGCCAACCATGTTGGTAAAGCAAGTGTGTTATGTAGCATTTCCGGAGAGGTAAGCCATGTGTCCACATCCTTGGAAAGGGTATAAATGTTGTTCAAGAAAAACTAGGGATTTATGTAAAAGGTTAAATTTCAAATTATGGCAGTCAGAGGAGAAGGCCCTCACCTGACAACCTTATTTACTTCTGATCATTGCATTAATGAGTAATTTGTATGTTGTTCTTCTCTGCTATACGGCCTTGCTGTTTTCCACAGCTGACTTACGGTAGCCTTGTCCCCTTGCTTTTTTCTCAAACTCTGCACTCTTATGTTTATGTCCTGCTTAGTAAATATTTATTAAACAGATCAAAGGGAATATTGTTGGAAGGTGCATAATATGATAAGTTGCTGCCTACACAAGCTTCTCTTTGAGGTCACCTGAAGGGCTTGAGTGCCTGAAAACCTGCCAGTCGTTCTTTAACCTTGCTGCATTGACTTAATAAAACCCATAGTATTTCCCTCTATGCCTTGCTTAAACTCAGACCTTTGTGTCACTTCTGTTGTAGTAGTACTTTAGCCTGTAACAACACTATAGACTGTAGCAACACTAAAGACTACTTCAACATGTAAGTAATACAAAATTTCTGCATGTTTTCCATTTTTGTGATGCGCTGACAGAGGAGAATGAGTAAACAATGTGGTCTTGTTAGACATTAGCATAGGTTTAAGTAAGCGTGTATACAACTGATGCACTCGTATTTTTAGATTTGTGTAGCGATTAGTATATGTATGTTTGAAAGTTCAAAAAGATCTGGATACCAGTGTTGTTTAAGTGCCTCTGAAGAGCCTTCTAGTTCTGTTTCATGGAGATTAATGGGCTAATATGTGTCATTCCTGCAATATGTTACCAGTGTTAGATTTCTTACGTGGGAAATAGGATTTATTCTTTTCCAGATGTTAGAAATTTTGATTCCTTCCTAGGATGATAATTTGTGCCTGTTTGGGGGTGCAGTTAAAGAGGGAAGGGTAATAAACCAGGTGCAATGACAGTAAGTAGTTTTACATGACAGTAGGGAGTTGGCAAGATTTCTTTTGAAGTTGACTTTTGTTAAAGTATGGAAAAGGTCTGATAGCAGAATCCAGTTAATAATGGTAAGTCATCATTTCAGCCACCATGCTACTGCTACCACTTAGTTTCTTTTTCTACAGTCTCTTACCTGAGAACTGCTCTGTAACGTGCATGACTATAGACAAATACCTTTGGATAAGGTGATGATGTCTTCAGGGCTACTGCTACCACTTAGTTTCTTTTTCTACAGTCTCTTACCTGAGAACTGCTCTGTAACGTGCATGACTATAGACAAATACCTTTGGATAAGGTGATGATGTCTTCAGGGTCGAAGCCTTTATAATGGGGCAGTGGTTCCACAGTCTTTATTACCAAATATACATGCAAGCGGATCAGCCAGCAATGAAAATTTGATCCAGATCATGCAGTGATGCACAATCCCATTTCTGTCAATTTAGTCAAAGTACATTGAGGCAGCAAAAAAGCATAAGTCCTTGTTTATGTCAGCTTCAGGAGGACAGGAGATACTTGATGCCACATAAATCTTTCTGATTAAAAAAAATTAACCTGCCAAAATTATTTGAACAAATTTGAATTCGTAGAGTTCGCTTACGCTGTGTCATTTCTTTTTTTCATGTGACCTCAGTTTTTCTGATCCAGTACAGGGAACTTGGAAGTCACACTTAATATATCATTAAACCATGACACAAGACGCTTCTTGTGCGGATTTTAGCTAGTCTTTTTGGAGCTAGTCTTCTGTATGCCATACTAGGTAAGAGAATTACACCTTTGTATTTTAGCCATATTTCAAACTTTAAAGTCTAACTTTAGGGTTGGGTGGGGTTTTTTTCCAGCCTTTACAATTTAGTATAAGAAGAACTGCCTTCTCCTCCCTTTTCCTCTTCTGTTTCTTTTTCTTCCTCTGGTTCCCATTACTCCGTAGTCTTGGCTGACAAATTTATTATTTTATTCTGCAGTTTTGCACGTACAAGAATTCTTTGTGCTCTTCCACAACCATTACCTATCACACAATTTTGCTCACAAAAGCCAGCAAAATAAAGTGTGTGTGAGATGCTAGGGAGTTTTAGTTCTGGTGGCAAGACGAGTGTCCTGGTTTCAGCTGCGACAGAGTTAACTTTCTTCCTAGTAGCTGGCATAGTGCTGTGTTTTGGGTTTAGTATGAGAATAGTGTTGATAACGTGCTGATGATTTAGTTGTTGCTAAGTCGTGTTTATAATAAGTCAAGGACTTTTCATCTTCTCATGTTGGCAGAGCCAAGTGCCCAAGAAGCTGGGAGGGGGCACAGCCGGGACAGCTGACCCAGACTGGCCACAGGGCTATGCCACACCGTATGATGACATCATGCTCAGTATAGAAACTGGGGGAGTTGGCCAGGGGGCAGCGATCGCTGCTCGGGGACGGGCTGGGCATCGGTCAGCGGGTGGTGAGCAGTTGCATCACTTGTTCTTCCTGGGTTTTGTTTCTCTCTCTCTCTCTCTCTCTCTTTCTCTCTCTCTTGTTTTCCTTTTCATCACAACTTATTATTATTTTTTAAAATTATTATTATTTTATTTTATTTCAATTATTAAACTGTTCTTATCTCAACCCACGAGTTTTCTTCTGCCCTTCAAATTCTCTCCCCCATCCCACCGGGGGAGAGAGGGTGAGCAAGCAGCTGTGTGGTGCTTAGTTGCCAACTGGGGTTAAACCATGACAATGAGCACTTTAACATTGTCTTTACAATTCTAACATCAGGAAAACAGTTGAAGCTCTTGAGATGTAAAATTGTTTTTCAATTTTTGTTCAGTTGTAACTCCAGAGCATCTATAGAAACCTAGTGTGGGATGTGATTTTAAAAATCAAGATTCTGAGGATTGGATGTGCTGATGTGAATAGAGGGGAAATTTGAGGTGAACTTAATACGGAAGGAAGTTGCGTCCAAAGTTAGATTTGAAGTGGCTGTTGTTCCTGCTTGATGATATTGATAGTATCGAACGTGTGAACTGTTTTGGGCCCTGCTAAGCCCCTTGGCACAGGCAGATCAATGACTGAGTACTCATCTGAAACACTTGCCAGACTGCTTTGGCAGCTTCCTTGACATCATGAATTGAACTCATGTAGCAAAACACTACCAGGCTTTACAGTGCTAAATTTCCTGCCTTGCACAGTAAGTTATGGTAAGTTACAATTGGATGGGTGGAAAACATTTAATCTTTATACTTGTGAATCAATGGGGAAATAGCTGTTTTGGGCAAACCAACAACTAACTGGGTCTTCAGTGCACTGGTTAAGAAACAAACCAGTGCAAATGGAGAAGCAGTGGAACAATAGGTGCTGTTATCGTCATTTTACTTGATTTTGAATTGAGATTTATAACTAAGCATGGGCTATATATTCACCATATAAAATGGCTTTTGGAACTTGTCTCCTCTGCTTTACAGTACTATTTCATTTCGGTTCAGCTTGGATGTGGGAGGGGTGATGGTAGGCCTGGGTATCGCTACATCTTCACAAGAACTGGAAACATTGGCCTGTTACATAAATATAAGAAGAATATTAATTTATTTTAAAAGCCCTAATTTATTCCAGCCAGAGGAATCCCCAGTGAATAATTATACAATTAAAAAAATCCTTTTTATCATAATACACCAACCCTTTGTCCAGTAACATGTCAGATTAATTTAATTAAAAAACACAATCTTAAAAATATACTTGTCTGCAATTGAAAGTGTGTAATCCCTTGAGATGGAAGTGCTAGTTAAACATGAATTCAGCCCAACATAATTCTGCCACATTAGTGTGTATTACAGTATATTAATTTAGAGAGCAAGTTCCATAGATGACTGATCATTAATGTTTATTATGATTACATTATAGTAATCTTTGTTTAGTCAATAAACATTTACGCTGAACCAAAAAATGGTGGTGTAGTGTGTCATATTGCAGCCACTTATCCATGTTCAGATAATTTTGTCCTAACGATACAGCAAGCTTACATGGCTTTCTGTTAATTGGTTATACATTAGGCACTTTTTTTTTCCATGTGCTTGTACTGTGCCAGATGAACGAGTGGATGCGATAAGAAAATAGCTGCACTGCTTCAGACAACAAAAGAGTATTTCCAAACCTTCTTTGCTAGTAATGGGTAGAAATAATCCCTTTACTTTAGTGCTTTCAGAACTGGGAATGGCTGATACATGCAGATATTTATACGCAGTAGGGAAACAATTTTTATTTCACTCTGACATGCTTAATTCTTCCCATAAATAGATTTTTGACTTCTTCCAGCAGAGAAGGTATGGCAGGGTGGAAGGAAGAGACCGTGCTTACGTATTTCACGGTCAATGAAATGACAATGTGTCACTGGTTTCCCAGTAGAGGCGGAAAACAAGTGATGGGCAGTCTGTAGGTTCAAAATATAACCTACTCTGTTTACCTATCTGCTCCAGTCCTGCAACAGAGGTGATCACGCTCATTATAGAGGCCGGCAAGTTGCCATATACTTTGAGACTGGACATAGTATGTAGCTGTGGGAAAATGTTTTATTAGGTGAGGTCTGCATGGCAGCCTGCAGTCCCGAGTCAGCTCTCAGAGGAAAGACGGGAGTGGACAGAGTTGGGTTTATGCATCCCACAGGGGTTGTTCACGGCCCAGGCCAGCCTGTAAAGGACATCCCAAACTGCAACGCAGCCCCTGCCGCAGGAAGGGTGTGCTTGTGCTGCACTAGGCAGTAACCCTGTGCTTTCATATCTTTCCCACTCCAGCATCTTTACTATTTTAGGTAATTGTGTCCTAAATTTTCTTGTATACAAACATGAGTGTATGTCTAAAAAACCTAATGAATACATTGTTCTCCCCCAAGGTTCTCTCCAAGAGGAAAAATAATTCTATCCAACAAAAACTAAACTTCTCATTTCAGGGGTGTGCTACACAGTGTTTACCATCTTCCCTGCTGAGAATTCACTTTCTTGCACAGTGTAGCATATGTTGCCTTATCTATTTTATATACAGTGGATGTTTGCTTTAAATGAATGCAGTGCTGGTTAAAAAATTACCCAGTTGATGGCATCGGAAACTGAAGTCTGATTTATCATCAGAGCAAGTAGCATGTAGGCACCTCCTCCCCTCCCTTCAACATTAATAAATTTTTGTTCTAAACAAGGTTGGAACCAACGGGGGTTAAGAGAGTCCTTCAAAATTACGTTTATCATCTTTGATAAAAATGCCTACCCTTTCTATTAAGTTCCTTGTCTCTCCTGTCTTTGCTGCTGTACATCCATGTGGTGAACACAGAGTTTGCTTTGTATTCACACTGAATTCATGCTTGTAACTCAGTGATGAAAATTGTTTGTGTACCAGGTTATTGAGCCATCAAGCTTCACCAAACACTATATCACAAATGAAAACCATTGCTTAGAAAATTAGTTCTGGTTGCCAGTATAGTTGTAAGTACTAAGGGAATACGAGCAAATACATTTACTCATTCGGTCAGGTTTCAGCATTAACAGTTTAAGCAGAAAAAGTATAGTGGGATGAATTCTTAAGCCTTAATAATTTAGGAAGTTGTACAAATGAGAGAAGATCTGTCTGCAAATTTCAGACAGAGTTCTGTTCTAACAAATATCAGAATAGCAGCAAGAAATGTAGTGAACTAAAGAAACACCTTTTCTGCAGTTAGGGACTTTTCATCCCCTTTCTTCCTGGAGGGTCTGCAACCCTGGAGGTTCACTTATTCGTGTGCCGCCTGAGAGCTCGATATCTGATTGTGCCGGGAGTGGGTGAGATGAGAAGAGAGAGAACTTCAGGCAGGAGGACTTGGACAGCAAAGCAGAGGGTTGTGTTAACCAGCAGATTTGGTGGTGGTTGCAGGTGAAAAATCATGCGCAGAGGAACTAAGCCGTGGTGAAGGAACTAGGGAGAAGGTGGAGAACATAAGAGTCATGGTGGAAGGGAAAACAGAGATGAACAAAGGGGAAGGCCAGACAGAAGCAAGGAGAAAGGAAGTACTTGGTGGATCGAAAGACAGGAAAACAAAGTGAGAGGAGTTAAATCAAGGGAGGAATAAAGAGCCACTTGAATGGGCATGGAGAGGTATGACTGAAAACACAGCAGTGGAGGGAGCAGCAAGTAGCAGGCCACTGACTCCCCCTCCTTCTTCACATTGCCAGCAGGCACCAGGATTACCAGAAAGTTGGCATTTGGCTGAACAGAAGACGGGATTATCCCATCCCATCCCATCCCATCACAAAGTGGGAGTGTTAAAAGAGTGTAAGCACAAAAAGCCAGGGGCGAGTTGCCATCAAAAATTGGCATCAAAACCAGAGTCCCTAGACCTAAGAGCAGTAACGCCTGGGAGTAAGGAAGTAGGGTTTGGGCTGCAGGCTCTGTAGGGAAGTCATGCACTGTGGGGAAGAGGACCATAGAAGTGCCAACAACCCGTAGCACACTGTCTACAGTAATTGCTCTGCCAAGTTGAGACACCAGCCAGGATTTCTGCATGGCGCTAGGCTGTGCTGGGTGGTGTTGCCATGTAGAGTGATTTTTTTCATGGCCCAGATTTGCAATGCAGGTGTGCTCTGAGTAGCCCAGGTGTTGGAGGAGCAAAGCCACCTTTCCATATGGCTTCAAAACTCAAAAGAAACAAAGCAATTCAGGTGTTTGGGGGGGGTGCGTAATTAAAGAATAATGCTTTAGTATTTATCCTGGAGTAAATACTGAAAAGACTGCTGCATGAACTTGGGCTTCTTTCCAAGTTTAGTACAATATATACCATCACCAAGTAAACGCTGTTCTATTTTCCAAGCACTGAATGGATGAACCTAGTAGAAAATTGCTTTCAGAGAAATCAGTGCTGTTTGATCAGTGTGTAACTTGGTATGATAGAGCACAGAGGCTTGTGACAGGGAGACTGTCTTCCTTTCTTTCTGATTTTCAAGGCTGGGTCTCCATCCACAGCAGGAATTAACCTTTGTGCGTGCTCCTTCTCTGATCATTATATGAAAAGAAGCTCAAAATCTCCCAAACTAATGTGATATAGAAGGACAAAGTCTTTGTTTGGATTCTTTTTAAGGCCATATGCGTTTAATTTTTATTTTTACTCTTCCATTTTAACCTAATATTTTTCATCTTAGCCTTAAAACCAGATAAGTTGTTACATTATTTCTGGGACAGAGAAGTGATAGTGCAGCACAGTGTTATTTTGTATGGAGATGGGTAGCTTTAACCATTATAAATTCTATACTGTTTTTGTTCATTCTGAAAAAACAGAGGTGTCAAATATACATGTAACAACCCAAACCATGTTAAAATTTATGCACAAGTTTAATGCTCAACAGATGCAAGAATATTTCTAATATTTTACTTTAAATTGCAGTGTGACATTTTTGTGTGTTAAGAGAAATGGAAATCAATTTATATAGATGCAATTAAGAATAGTGATTATGCGTTTAAAGTTGATTGAAATATCCATACATAGTTGGATAACCTTTTGTAAACTTGCATGTAATAATAATTTTCTAATTGTAAATATTAATTCACCAACTTGTGTATCATCATCCTTCAAATTCTTTAGTTTTTTTCCATTTTCTGAATTATTTTTTCCTTTGAAAATGACTTTTTCATGGAAAGTTTTGGTTAAAAATATTTTGACATTGCAGAGAAATATGGCCTGTTCTAGCAATTTGTGTATATTTATCTTTACTGCACCAAAATCAGTGGAACTTATTACAGTAGTAAAATTAATTTGGGATTAGAGCCCAAATGGAAAATTTAATAAAATTAAAACTGTTTAAATTTTCCTGAATTTCAGGGTTCAGTGACACTTCCCATCAATAGTGATGTGTGGAAGTAACATTAGAATATTTACTTTTCCAGGTTTCACAGTATTTTTGTTTTGAAAAGGGTATTTTGGTTCTGTGCAAAACTGGAGATGCAGCCGTGCAGCTTTGCTTGCTGCATGCAAAGCCTCATCACGCAGCTGGCATCCTTGCAGAGGACGGGAGTCCAGGCTGTAGGGTGAATCTGTACTGGCTTTCAGTGTGGAAGGAGAAGTCATTGCAGCAAACAGGAGACCCCCTGTATTTTGAGAACTGTTTCATCCATCTGTCTCTTCTTCTTGCTTACGCACTTCCCATTTCTCATCTGGTCAGCATGGTAGGTGCAGTTGGGTGTTTACATCGCACACCTACGCATCTCTGCCACAGAGCATAGGCCTGACTTTAGGGCCCTCTGTGTTCTCTGAAAGATGCAAGCTGCTGTCAGATATAACAGAGTGTGGCTGTTAGGTTATAGGCTCCCTCTTCCTTCATCCCTTGGTGTTGGGTGAAGGTAGAGCAGCAAGCAGGGCTGTACCGCACCTCCTCCCTACCTGCAGCCTCTCTCAGCGTGCAGCAACGGCAGTGCGTTGCCTGCTAGCATGTTGCTAGGAAGGCAAATGAGACACCAGCTCTTGCAGGAAAAGTGGTTTTTTGTTTGTTTGTTTTTTCCCAGGGGAAATACTATACCAAATGCCTCCAAAAGTTTGGGGGAATCTGGGTCCTATGTGTAAACCTCTGCTACTTATTTAGTTATGTATACAGTATAAACAGCTGCCTGACACAAAGAAAGAAGAGAAGCAAGAGAGAGTAGAAGGAGAGAAAGGAAAGAGAGTAGCTGGGAAGTGTTAGTATGGCAGCTATAGATGTAAAAAAGGAAGAAAAAAAAAAACCCCACAAACAAAACCAACACCTCTACCTGCTGCCAAGTGAAACTTAAGAGTTTCTGTGGTCTGATAATTTGTAGAAACTCCAAAGAAGAATGGATTTTCCATATTTTCCACCTGTGATGCAGATCTCCGATAACTCCAACGTTAACTGGTAATTTAAAATGAGTATGTACTCCATACCCTCAGGTTGCCCACTCCCACAGCATTTTGCGCAAAATCGGGAGCAGAAGCTGGGAGAACAAGAAGTGTTGGGCCGTCGTTGGTACTGCTGCAGCAGAGGCAGCCGGGAGTTTGGGGACAGGGAGCTTGTTGGTGGAAAAAGCTGATCGGTGAAGAGGTGGTGAGCAGTGAAGGAACGCTGTCATCAACTGTACTGCTTGTATTACGTGCTTGGGTGTACAACTGCTCTGCTGCTGAACCAGAGTTTCCTTTCTACAAGCTAATCAATCCATGTGTTGTACATGTGTGGAAATACAGTAATCCTCTTGATTTTATTTATTCTGTCACAAAAATCAGTCTAGGTCGTGACAGACCCTCTGAGTAGCAAGGCAGGCTTTTGACGTTAGCTGAACTAGACCCAAATCAGTCCTTAAAATAAAGGAGGCCCAAAGAACCACAGCCCTGTATGCTCTCCCTGGCAGTTTGTCCTCTTGGTGTCTCCTTCCTATGCATGACCTAGCTGAATTTTCACCAACGTATTGCCAGCAAAGGATGGTAGGTCAATAAAGAATATCATAGAATCTCAGAATAGTTTGGGTTGGAAGGGACCTTTTAAAGGTCTTCTTGTGCAAGCCCCCCTGCAATGAGCAGGGACATCTTCAACTAGATCAGGTTGCTCAGAGCCCAGTCCAGCCTGGCCTTGAACGCTTCTAGGGATGGGGCATCTACCACCTCTCTGGGCAGCCTCTTCCAGTGTTTCGCCACCCTCATCGTGAAAAATTTTTTTGTTATATCTAGTCTGAATCTACCCTCTTTTAGTTTAAAACCACTACCCCCTGTCCTGTCATTACAGGACCTAGTAAAAAGTCTGTTGCCATCTTTCTTATAAACCCTCTTTAAGTTTTGAAAGGCTGCAGTATGAAATAAGAAAATAAATGAATAAATGATGTCAAATACCTGAAACAAACTGCTAATGAAGAACATCGACTTTGGTTTTGGTAGGCATTGTGTAGGAAATACACGGAGGAAAAATACTGTTTAGTACAGATAAACTATGGGAAGAAAAGCAGGATGCTCTGAATACACTTTTCACGAGTACATTATGTACTCAGCTCATATGTTGCTGTGTTTATAAATTCCATAGCAAAGTCACTGCAGTATTATAAATAATAAAATAATCTTCTGAAACCACTTTACCTGGTTTTGTAGACGATATCCCTTAGCAAATACTGGGTGTACACAGAATTCTCATCCTATCAAAATGTAAATTGCAGACCGATGTTACATGGTGAGCTGTGTCACACCTTTTAAAGTAACAAAGAATATCAGTGGAAGGCAAGAACATCAGAAAAAAAAAGAAGAGAAACCACGCTATTTAAATTTGAAGAAGAACATATCTGACAGCTGAGTGAACAAAAAGAATAGGCATCAAAGACATCTGCGCCTTGACAAATGTTGGGAGGAATCCCTCGCCTTTGTTTGGACTATCCGTAGAGGCGAGTTCATTATCAAGCAGTTCTGTGTGCGTGACTGCCTTCATTTTTGATAAAGTAATGCTCTTTTAGGGATGTTAGTAAGTAATAACCTTGCCTGTGGAAGGATATAGGATGTGGTATTTTATAAAGTACTTCCAAATTTCTGTTATTAATGAAAGGCTTGTAGTTTGGCTCTGTTTGGGGCTTTTTTTACTGCCTTTTTGGTGGGGTGAGGTGGGGGAAGGCACTAAATCTGACAGTTTACTAGAAACGGTGATACGTGGCATGGAACGCTATTAAGGAGATTACGTTATCTCCTAGGAACAGAGAATGCTGCAGTCAACGGGAAATCAATTTCCGAGGGTGCTACAGTAAATTTGTCTTGTAACTGGAAACTTTCTAATTGCTGCCCCAAGGGAACAGTAAGCTGAAAACCAGGCAGATGGTTTCTTCCCCATTTCCCTTCTTCTTTGATTCTGTCTAAATTATTTCTAGCTTCCTAGTAACTTTGTACGTTAAACGCTTGCAAATGTTTTAACAGTCATAGTTGCTCTCACTTGTGCAGTAACTTTGGTGTTCAACAGCCAGATGTTTTTCAGCAGGTTTTGAGAGAGATTTAAATCTGGCCTCTTTAGATTGAGCCACTACTTCTAACTATAGCGTTAGCAATTAGTATGAAGGAGAAATTGGTTTTTATTCAATGCTATGCAGCAGAAGGATTGAATCTTGTTTGTTTTTTTTTTCAAGTGGAGGTTCAAGGAGATGGCTTTTTTTTCCCCCCGTTCCATCAATTCATTGAGACTTTGATTACTCACGTCATCTGAAATGCATTCTCATGTCAAAGATGCAGCCTAGTTTTTATGACTTATGATTTTATTTATGATTTACGCTTAAAATTCAATAGGATGGAAAGGCCTGGTGTAAACAGGTACTTTAGAAGGAAGATAGTGCCCCATTTCCTTATAAGAGCTCTGGGAAATATTTGGCGGGGATGAAGTCTGTGAAGATCAGATATATTGACTTTCTTTGTTCTTCTGAAAGTTTGGCTGAATGCAGGTGGTAGTCTATGAAACCTAAATTGAAAAACATAACAGAAAATTAAGTCACAAAGAGCTTATTATGGTCAAGTTCCAGCTTCAGTAGAAAGCAGAAAGGCCTGCTTGAAATACTCGGAGGCTAAGAGGTGTGAATACAAGTGTGAGCTGTAGGTTGAATTCGGAGCCCCTTGAAAACTTCTCAGTATCATTACATTCCTACAAAATGTAAACATTTAGGAAAAAAAGTTGGGAGGGAATTAGTCAGATAAGATAGAAAAAGTCAGCTTTCCTTTTTTTCACAACTATACTTTGCTTCAAGGACATTTTTAAATTTTGTTTATTCAAAGTGGATACTTATGTACCACTTACTCCTGACCATCACAGGCACACATGATCAGATAATATACCAAGTGCTTATGAGCAAGCTACGTCAATTACTAAATCATCTACAATACCTGCCACAAATTAGTTGCTAAAAAAACATGCATTATCACACTAGTTGCTAATTGTTAATTTTAGAAATGTCAAAGTAGCACTCAGAATAATAATAAAGAAATTAATTACTGGTTGGAATATCAATCACTAAGTATTTTTTTGCATCATAATTTAAAAACAGCAATGGAATTATCATTTTGAATACCATGTGGTAAAATTAACATGAACTGAAATATGTCTGGCCCAGAATTGCTTTCATTTTTTTAATAAAATTGTTGCTTAGTGAGAAATTGCATAATTTTCTATTTTGAACTTAATGGGACTTTTTTTTTGTGTATGTGCTTCTAAATTGACTGTTTCCTGTAAATGGAGATAATTATTTACCACAAGAAACAAATAAGATTGTTATAAAATAGTTGGTAAGTGTTTGAAAATCTTCAAAGTGGTAGAACCTTGTTCATATTTTATCTGCAGTGCAGCAAGTTATGGAAATGCATGGTTGCCTTTGGTGATAATTACTATTACATTAATATCAGATCCGTGAAATGTTTTGAAAATTTATATAACCTTCATTAGCCATCAGAAGCTCTTTTAAATATTATGATGGTTAGCAGGTACTTGTTTTACTGTAGTACCTGGGAGCTGTAGTCATATACTAGGATGCAAATTTGTTTTGCCTGTATAAAGCTAAAACCCAAAGGACAGACTTTGCATTAACTGGTTAGAGCCTGGCTCTAGTTCACACATGTAGTAACTGTGGCCACTCTAATGACATCCCTCCTCAGCAAAATAGGTTTGTTGATGTGCATTTTATTTCTAGAAAACTACTTACATATCCCTTCTCCGGTTAAAAAAAAAAAAAGGGGGGGGATGGTATCTAGCTTTTGGACTTGTGGGTCTGGAATAAACCTAGTTAACCTACTTAAGCTTTGGGACGTGCAGGGTGGGCAGCAGCAAACAGGCAGACTGTCTGGTCTTGTTTGGTTTTGATCCAAAATAATTTCCCAGTTTCAGTGCTTTGAAGTAGCAATACGATATCTAACCTCTTGGCAGAGGAGAAGAACATGCTTGTATATGCCTTTTCTCAACAACCAAACCATAAATGTGCCTGTTTTTCTTTTTATTTAACATGCTTAGATGAAACCAAACTGGTATAAAACAGGGGTTTTAAATTAAATTAAAAGGAGAGTATGAAAAGCTCAATTTCTTTCTCACCTCCACACCCGCGTCTGGGTTTTTAATTTAAGGGAAGTACTCTCATTGCTGCTTGGAGCAGCTGCTGGGGGAACACAGATCTTCTAAATCTTATTCTTCACTCCTGATGCTCACTTTGGGTGTGTTACTTAGTATTCTGTTTACAAAGCACTCCGCAGAGTGTTTGACAAAAAGCAGTGATTACGCGCAGGAAGTGCTGTTTTTTTCTGGTTTTTATATGTTAATGCTCACTTGAAATTTTCATGAAGCTCTTTCATGTGAAATGTGTGGTATAAAACGTTTCCTGTAGTAGAACTTGAAACCGCTATAGAATAAGTGACTTTGGTGTGAGGGTATGGAGTATACATCTTCATCAGAGAAATAAAATTAAGAAAGAATTAAGAAGGTGTATGTTGTTTCCAGAAGTGAACTAATCTGCAATTCTGATTTTTATCATTTAAAATGTGTAATATGTAAATATTTTTTAAAAGAACTGCCCCCCCCCCCCCAAAACCAGATCAGTTTGTTGAAAGTCTAGTTTTTGTACGTAGCTTTTCTTTTTTGGACCACTGTTTTAAAATGCTTCTATAGTATGTTGTAAGAAAATGGTGCCTAAATGCAGATGAGCTGGTTCCTTGACAGTAATTCGGCAGTTGGATTTGGGGGATGGGGCTTGTTTTCTTTTTATATCTGTATAGCGTGTAAAATATGCCACACTGTGATGACAGCAACTTTTGTTTATTTTTGTAGGGTTGACCCAAGGACCATTTCATCTTGCAAGAATTGGTTAGCAAGATCTACATTGACTTGTTCCTAAGGGGAAACATGTCTGAGATTGACTATGAGAAGTTAGCTGAAATAGGTAAATATTTTTTATTACACTTCAAATGGCATTTGTGTAGAGTTACAGGTGATTTAATAGAGCATCTTCAGTAAGTGAGAGGCTTCACCAACATTTTGTAATACTTCCTGGAGCAATCCAATATGAGTTACAGCCACTGTACTGATGTGTACCCTATTAAAGCCATTAGGGTTGAAGGTTAGTTTAATACATGCAGGTTTTATGAATTATTGGTAGATGTTCCTAGTGCAATTCTAGGCTATTGGAATATCACCATCATCACATATTGTGGCACAAATGGGAGTCATTACTCCAAACAGACAAGTATTGAATGAGCATAGAGATTGCTGTATTGCATGTTATCTCCAAAGATGTTAGTCAAGCTGAGCAATATGACCGTGGTGTTAGGGGCCTCATCATTTTGAAAGATCAGTGTTAAATTCTTTTTACTTGAGTTTTTGAGGATGCCAGGCTGAACCCCAGAGCAAGGGTCTTCCAGAGCTTTTTTTTTCTTTTCCCTACCACCTCAGTCTCCCTTTCCCTGTCCCTCACCTTAGCTCTGATTTCCCCATGTCATCGCTTTCAGCAGCAGCAGGCTGGCCTTTTTTCTCCTAGGGTCTGATTCAAAACCCACTGAAAGCAATTTCCCCCTCAGCCTTGGCAAGGTCTGGATCAGGCCCCGCGTGTTGTCTCCCAGCCTGGGTTGAACTGTGATAACAGTGTGAGTAGTAACAGATGATCCTCTGCTATAGCTCATGGAGCAGGGCAATAAACTCCTCTGTCATTTGCAGGAGAAAAATGAAACTGAGGTCGCCCTCAGTTTGGAACAATGAATCTTCTTTTTTTATTTGTGTTTATTACGAAACATCTCTTGAGCTCCAGTCCTCTTGTTCACACATTAAAAAACAAAAAAAAGGGCAAGAAAAAGAATATACAAAGAATTAGGTTAGGGTTAACTAGCTTTTCAGTATATATGATTAGCCTTGGGGCTTCTTTAGTCCCTGTGAATGAACGCAGTAGAAATGGGTGTGTGTATTTACTTTGATTCTCTAGTCCTTTGGCACATCTCAAAGCCAGATAGCTTGATATCTATACTTTGTTACAAATCCTTACCCCTGGTTTTTGGAAACCTGGCTGTTTTTATGCATAGTACAAAATAATTTTTTTACAGAAGGAGTTAGTGTCTGCCTCTCTGTACCAAAGGCTGTGGTTAACATATTAATTGTTTCTGTTGTGTTTAACTAGAATATACGTTTCACTTTTAGTAAACCCTGTTAAGTTTCTGTGGATTATGGTAAATAGTTCACAGCTACCACTTCACATCCCCACAGACTAGCGTTTTCTATTTTTTTTCTCTCTCCCCTTTGCAACTTTTTGTTACTTTAGGTGGTTACAGTGCTCAGACATGAAAAAAAAACCTAATAAACAAAATAGTGTTTTCCTTGTTCTGAGTCTTAACATGACTTAAATATTTTAAAAAGAAAAAAAATGTGAAATTCGTATACTGCATTATGTTTGTATTATTCTTCCTAGCTCTTGGGACAAAAACATTCTTTAAAGTGAAAGAATACTTTTCCAGTTAAGGTTAGTGTAGCTTTTTATATATGATACACTTTTAAAGGGTAGAAAAATACACATTTTGGAGATAATAAGAAGAATTTAAACTTTTTTGTGTGTATGAAGAGGACTCTAATGGTGAATTTCTAAAGGCAGATTTTTTTTTTTTTTCCTATAGGACTGCTGATTTATTTTCTGAGGAGGCTTTAATGTGAATTCAGACATAAAGAAATGTAAAACTAGTACACATGTTTCTGACTCCTCTTTGTCTTTGAGAAGCCCAGCCACTAGCGGCATTATTCATCCTTGTGAAACGCATTTTTGGTACAAATCATGTTAAAAATAAAAATGAGACAATAAAGCTTTCATGTGGCTGTTTATAGGATAGAAAGATACTGAGAAACTGTGAGTGGAAAGCATTCCAAAATATTTAGTAACAGTTTTTCTCTAACACTTATTAGCTACTGGCACATAAATCTGGCTGAAATCAATACTTAATATATTCTCTCTGCCCTAGTGTGTCTTGTGTGGTGGTCAAGGCATATGAAATATGCAGGTGATTAGAAGGCAAAATATTCTTGAAGTACTTTTTAAAGTGGCACTAATAAAGTTATAGATAAAACTGTTAATTCTACCTTATTAAAACTTGTGTGATAAAAGGAGATGGATGATGTACAGGGGGTGGTGCACCTTATCAGAACATTAATTTTTCTCTTTACTTGTGCCTTTTCTTCTCCTAAGCCACCAAGACACTTCTGTGTTAGTTAGTGTGTCAATTTAATGTTACTCCCGTCAGTTTCTAGAAAACATTCATTTGAATAGTGTAGAAACATTAGTGACAGTAATTATCCCAGAATCTGTGTTCAGTTGGATGTGTGCTTAGGATCAGCTCTTTTTGAACCTTACAACAGTTTGGAAAAAACTTGGGCCCCCCCCCCCCCCCCCCCCCCCCCCCCAAAAAAACCCAACATACCCAAAAAACCCTGGAGCAAGATCGATTAACTTTGTGTTGCTCATTTCAGTGCAGAGTAGATTTTAATTCTAGGATCTAGTCCAGAATCTACTGAAGTTGGGGGAAGGATGCCCATTGATTTTACTGGGCTTTTGAGCAGACTTCTTACACCTTTGCTTGGCCTCTAGCTGGAGTCTATGTTGGATGGACATTTTGGCTGCCTTGCCTATCTCAAGTTCAGAAGGTTAAAGGATTTCAAGGAAACAGTGGATTTTGAGGGAGGTGAGATGGAGATTTGTTTGTGCTTTGCTACCTTTATGCAAAGTGAGGAGTCTGCTCTCAGAGAGCAGTCACATGGGGTGTTAATGTGGAGTAGCTGTCCATGCATACCTTAGCGTACTGAAACTTTGATTTCTCCATTTGAACAACCTTGAAGTAAAAGACAAGAAGCTGTAGATGGATACAACAAGCAGATTGTGGGAGTGTAGGAAATGATGAGACAACACCAGCAGTCGTGAATAGCAAGGTCACAGCTTGCAGTCATTGTTGAGATTTTTGTGAGCATCACAGCAGATAGTAATCTTAATGAGGATGTGAAGGTAGCTCTGAGATATTAAAGGGTGACTTTTCCCACACATGACAAAGGGTAAAGAACAAGAAACTGATCTGAAACTGCAGCAAATGGTGATAAAGGCCTGTGTTTTTGTCAAACTGAGCTAAAATTCAACCCTTCAATAATGTATTAGAGGCAAAAGTTTTTCTTTGTTCATTAGCATTTAAGCATTCTTGCTTGCTCCTTTAGAACTGCAGAAAGATGAAGCGGAAGATACACAGTCAGAACAGGAGGAAACATTTATGTCTCCACCGCTTGAAGATCCTGAGTTAAATATCAATCACCCTTACTATGATGTTGCGAGACATGGCATTATCCAGTTAGCAGGTATGTTTGGAAAAATACTACAGCTTGACATTTAGTAGCCCCTTACCACATTTTTCTTACTGTACTCCTCAAGGTGATGCACAGGAATCATGTTGATGCTTTCAGCCTTCATCCTGAAAAGCAGCTCAGTAGTAATATGTGAACTCAGTGCTTTTCTACAGATGAATTATGAGCCAAATAGTTGAGCTTAATCTTGCTTTGAAATGTAACTATAGTAATATATTATAATCTAAGGCCTAACTGTGGCTGTAACAGATCTGTGCTTTATTTGTGATAAGCTGTTTTGTTTCCTGAATAACCTGAAGTGTTGTGTAGCCACACGTAATCATTTTTCTAGTTTGCCCTGGGAAGGGCGTGCAACTGTGAAGAGATATGAGTTACTGTATAAAAACTAATAAAAGGCAGAAAGGAAACTGTTGATGTAAATGTTAACTGCATTTATCACCTGAGTTTCTGTTGTGACATGGAGAAAAGCTGGGTACATAGCATATTTGAATATTGGATCATTTAATGTTTACATTTATTTATTTTTAAAACATTCTGGCAACATATAAGACAGGCAGGCATATTTATGATATAAAAGCACCTCTTTAAAGTATGCATTGCATATTGTTTTCCTTTTGGCTTATTTTTGGCACCAATGTGCTTGTTAAAATCACATTAATAGTCACAATCCTGAGCTAAAGAAATGTATACAATAAGAAACAAATAGCAGTATTTAACACTGCTCATGCTAATGAAGTCTAAGATTATATTGTGCACACTTTTTGTACCTCATACTTCAGTGAGCCTAGATTATGATTTTTCAGGAAGACGATGAACTCAGGTTGTGCATATGTACCTTCCTGAATTCGAGCCATAAACAGGGTATCATCCAGGTGAATATGAACTTTAGCCAAACCAGTCTCCTAGTAAGGTATGATCGACTAGGGGCAGTGAAATCCGTGGTAATTTGACTTCTGACTATAGTGGGAGGAGAAATTTACCTGTAGTAACTTCTCTTCTTGAAGCTACTTGTACGCAGGGTAATAATTACCTTTTACCTTCTTCAAAACTAACCCCCTAACATACGACTCAAATCCATAAACAAGGGAATAACAGCTTCACATTCTTGCGATTCAGGAGCTACTGCCTGCTAACCCACTAGGACGTTTCTCACCCAAGCACCAGTTTTGGGATGGGGGCAATACCAAGATAGAAAAGTTATTAATGAAACCATTGAAGTCAAACTGACAAAGTGTGAAATAAATGTGTTAACAGACACACTGGATACCCCAGAGTCACTATAACTGTCCACCTAAGAACCTCTCCCATCTGCTGTATTAGGCAGTGCTACATAATAATGCTTTAAAAGAGATCTTCAAGAGTTTGTTTCTCCTGCTGGTATACTCGGTATCAAATTCTGATGGGCATTTACTGCTTCACCTTTAATCATGCACAACTATTTACTAAAATGTTTGTTGTTGCTCCTCATTCTTCATTCACTCAAAGCTGCCCTGGAGGTCAGAAGCACTTGATATTTGTCTGTTTTAGCTGGTGTTAATTCTAAAAGGTCCTTGTGTGTTTATTTTCCTTGGAGGAACCATCGTCTTTTTTGCAGCTACAGGCAGAGCTGCCAGGTGACGAGCTGAAACTCCTGAGTCCGTGCTTAGACTAAACTCTTCTTCTCCATCCCTCTGTATTGTGGGAAAAGGGGACAAGTTGGCAATCTTATTGGCCAGCCAAGGAGAACTTACTAAGACATTCCCTGCTGATTTAAATAAACAAATAAATAGAAGTTTACTTACTACCAAGGCAAACAAAAACTGTGACTTTCATAGTCTCGGAAGACTCTGTCATTTGACTCGGAAAAGTTAAAATGGTGGGGGAACTCAAAAACGGGGGAATGGGAAGATGAAATATACTGGAACAGCTCCTTTTAAAAAGTCATGCTTTTACTGATGGTAAAACAGAGAACATATGGTAGGGACAGAATGATAACCAGCCTGCCCCTTCCTGAGTAGTCCCGCCTGGCTTCATGTTATGCATATGCCTTATTCCTGTGTTACAGAAAGGGACCGTGCTTCAATATAGTGGAGTGAAAGCCACGGTGTTTTTTAGAGACACCTACCTGTAGCTTCCATAGTTTAATCTTGGAACTTGTTCTGTATCAGTGTTTGCTTGGAATAAAGTCCAAACTTTAGGTATACTCCTGGTATAAATTCACTGGAGCAACTGGAGGTATTCACAAGATGAATCTTGGCTGGAATGTTGGATTATCTCTGGTGGTTTTGTCCTTAATACTGCAGTCTTTTGTAGGGAAAAAAAGTCCCCTAGCCCTTGTTTAAGCTCAGAAAAGAGTGACTTTAGCTGCCATTTCAGTCAGAAATATATAATGGGGTTTTGCAAGTCTACTGGACAATTTAAATGCTAAGAACAAGCCTGGAGCCGTGCTTGAGACGGCAGCCTGCACCCTCCGAAGCCGCTCTGATAGTGGGATGTAAGAGGAGAACGCAGAGGTGTGCACATGAATGCAGAACACAGGGAAGGTGAAGTATGATCCGAAGACATGCTTCACCTCCACAAAACGAGGCCTCCCTATCCCCAGTGTTAATTGGCATGGAGTCAGGTTTGAATGTTTTCTGGATTTAGATTCAAGTGAAGAAAGGATGAGCTCTTCAGATCTCCTTCCCATCTTGCAAAGGCCAGTCCCTTTTGAAACAAATAATTATTAAATGATTTGTACCTAGTTTGTAATGGTTTTAATCTCTTTGAATAAGACAAAATATAATTTCAGTGTTTGGAATGGCTGTTTTAAAGCAATTCTGAAAGCTGTTCCTTCAGTTTTAATTCTGTGATTGAAAGACAATGAGATGTATTGTTTGAAGTGATTGAAGTAAAAGAAAGAATTTAGGTGAAAATATTTGCAGTAATTTATCCGTCTCTTACAGTGATCTAGTTTCCAACAGTTAATTTAAAAAAAATCTGAAATTCTTTCTTGCTTCTCACAAATTAAAATGACTTACACCTGCTTTCCATAACAATAACTTTGACTATATGCAAAGGAGATTTTTTGAGTTGTATTCTTACAGTGTGAAAATACAGTTAATTAAATAAGAGTAGAGGACATTTTAAAAAGATGTAAGCTTTAATAATTGTTTATTAATTACAGACTGATTTGTGTCACAAATACCAGTGTGCAGCTGACTACTCTAAGCATATGTAAATGGATCAGTGCTGCAGTGCTGGTTCTTTTTATTTCTACTTTGAAGGAGAAATTTCAATCCGTTGCCTAAAAAGAAACTGAAGATTATTTTTCTTTGTGGCAAAAAGGAAGGGACATATAAGCATATATGATGCATCAAGCTTCCTTATTTTCTATAGTTTGCTTCTATAATATGATTGCTGGCAACTTTTTGCAGTACCTTTTTTTGAATATGTGCTTATTTAGCAGGACTCTGATGCTTGGTTTTCATTAACTGCCAGTGACATCCTTTTATGTGTTAAACAAAACTTTTTAATGGATCAAAGTCCATCATAATTTTAAATCTGTATTTCCCTTCTTAGCCTTTTATTGCTTTTCTAGTTATATTTAAAGATTTCAGGTATCCAGCCTGTGTCTTTGTAGAGACTGTCCATGTTTTTCCTCAAGATCCAGTTGATTTCATGCCTCTTTCTGATTTTGAACCAGTGCATTAGAAACTGATTAGAATAGTATTATGTAGATTAGACTGTGAAAGGTAAAGTTGTAGTTTAGTTTTTGTAACATGTAAGGAGAAACTGTAGTGAATTACCTGATAAGCCTAAGACACAAGTCCTGATAATTTTCAGTCCATCTCAGTGACAGCTTTGCTACTTCTTGCAATACCTTCAGGAGCAAATCTGTGGTCTGTAAATTGCAGTGCCACAGGAAAGAACTGGATTTAAAGATTATTTTTTTTTTCTTAAAAGATTTACTTTGTTCATTTTTTTTATTTCCAAAGGGTATTCCTGAAATCAGTATCTCTGACATTATTTCATGAGTTCCCTTTTGGGGAAAACAACAAATCAACTGGAGAGACCTAAGACTTGGGCACTTTTCAAGGAGGAAGCTGAAGGCTCTGGTTTGTAACCTATTTGCAGCACAAGAGCAGATTTTAATGTGGGCTTTGCACTTTACAATGCGTGTCCTAACCATTTGGGTGTTGTCGTGTTTTTCTCTCAATTGCTATGAGAGGAGCTCCAAAATAAAGGTTGATATCAATGAAAAGTATGTCCTGCTCTAGTGAAGAGGGAACTTGCCTGAGTGATAGAAGCATGGGTTCAAATTCTTTAGGCAGGAGTTGAACTTGGGTTTTCCAATTTCTGCACCAGTTTTCCTCTTGCTTCTTTCTCCAACTATTTTCTTCTCAGAATGTGAAAGGAATAATCCTTATTTACCTCATTCCTCTCTTTGAACGCCAGACTGTAAGTTATAGGGTCTTTTTTAAAGACAAAGCTGAGTTAATTACATCAAAATATATGGATGTGCTTTCTTGTTGAATCTGAGAAAATATAACAGGTCCGCTTTAAACATAATTTAGCAGAGCAACAGGCTAAAATAAATGATAGCTCAAAGTGCCAAATTCAAATGTGAATGTGAACTCAATTTTAGGTTTGGGCATCATGACAATATACCACAAGTCATTCTATACCTGAATATACCTTATTAAAAAGAAAAGCCTAGCACTATGTCCCCTTTACCAAGTAAATGTAAATTATATTCCCTTTCTGTTTGACTATTCTGCTTTTTCTTTGCTTTCCTTAAATTTTCTTTTATGCTTTCTGTGAATTATCAAAATACTTAGTTTTGCATCACTGAAAGCAGTTTTGATCTTCAGTGCACCTTTTAAGACTAGAGCATTGTTCTAGTCCAGAGAGTCAGCCAGATAGAACTGTACTGACATTAGAGTGGTTAGCTTCAGGAATGGCTTTAACTCACCCTTATTTCAACTTATTTTACCTACTTTAAGAGGAGTACAAATGAAATGTAAGTAATTAATTATATTAAAAAGTAAGCTGTCCTTTTGCTTTCAGCTGATCTGAAAAAAATGTGCTATGGCAAAGTCTTTTTCTTAGACAAAATTTAAAAGAAAAATTGCTCATGGAGGAATCTTTGATGGGGGGTGAACAAGGTTCCCGATGTAGGAAATCTCCTGAATGTTCACTTATAGTCATTCCTATTTAGAAAGAGACCTGAGCATGTACTTGATTTTAATTGCAATTTTAGCACTTTCCAGAATTAGCCAGGTGCTGTACAGGTGCAATCCTCTCACAGAAAGTTGGTTTCTAAATAAACAGGTGGACATGAGTGGAATCCAGAGGAATGAACACAAAAAGGCAATTTTCTGAAATCAAAATGAGTTGACTCTTGGAATTTAGAGTTGGTGTCATTCTCCATATTTCCTTGGTGGATCTGGTTTCTGTCCCAAAGGATAGACATTACAATGGATATTTTAATACTTCATCTTTAAGCTGTCTAATATCCATCGTAATGTATTTTCATATGATCAGCCAAGGTGGTCAACGCCAGGAGAAAGACGACTCAGATCTCTGCAGCTAAACGTATAAGCTTCTCCTGCTAACATTGAGACTCAGCTATGTTATCTTGGCTATGTGTTTCTTAACTGACTAAGAAGTTTGCCATTATGGGTGGGCAGAGACCCATTGTGGATTAGTTCTGGGTGTATTTACTCTCCATTACTCAGCCTAGGCAAAACACAGAAGTTTCATGATGGCTTTTTTGCAACCCCGTATTTCCCTGAGTCGTAGAGAGTAGAAGGAGGCTTGGAAGCACAGTTTGTCTTGACATTTAACATAGTGTAATTGAGGTTTAGGCTCATTTTCTCTAGGTTAAATTCTGTGAAAGAAACAAATATGTGAGCAAGTGTTTTCATTGTTGTGGCAAGTCCCCTGGAGTTTGACCCTGCTTCTACTCCTGTTGAAACCAATGGCAAAACTTCTGTTGACTTGAGGATCTCGCTTTGCTGTAACGTGATGATGACAACCTTCAGTGAAGTAAAATGATATTTCACTTTTCACTTATAAAATAGTAATGTTTAGTATCATCAGAACAAAAGCTCTTGAAAAGTCATGCTAAAATTACAGCATTCAAAAGATCTCATTTGGAAATTGGAATGAGCTGTATCATTAGAAAAAAACTTTTCATTTGCAAGAAGCAGTTAGGAAGTGCTGTGCCATCCAAATTCTTAATTAAAAAGTAGAAAAGTCCCCTTTCCCACTTGCCCTACCCTGTGTCTTACTGTAACTTTTTTTTTCTGCTGCAAAGTTTGATATCAAAAGTGATTCATGTCTGTTTCAGTGAAATCCAGACAAATCAAACCCCAGCAAATAGCTTGTATTTTAACGCCCATAAATCTCATTCTGGACAGTGTGCGCTGCACACCCCTCTTCACTCACCGAGCACAGGGGAGGAGGCTGGCGTGGCCGTGCGGGGCTCCCAGGAGCGGCTCTGCCGCCAGCGCAGCTGATAATCCGGAGGCTGCCCAGGAATGCGTCTGCACTGTAGCAAGTGCCTGATCCAAAGGCAGGAGCCTCCTGCCCATGGGCCAGAGAAGTCTGTCGGACCTTTGTGTGCATGAGGGCAGAATCTGAGCCAGGGACTTCTAAAAAGGTGTGGGTAGGTGGCTAGAGGAGTCGGAGTGCCCAAGCAGTTAAGGCACACAGTCTTTGGGAATGCCTCCTGAATATTAAGAGCTCAAAACCAGTGCAGAAAGATACAGGAGGAAAGAGGAGCACATTTTCCAGGGAGGGCAGAAGAAGTTACCAGCTTTCATCTGAAAGTGTTTAGTGACATTAGACTGTGGAATAAACTAGGTTAAGATGAAACTACGTTTTTGACCTGAAAGCAAAACATCAAGGAGCAAAGCTGAAATTGCACTTCTTTTTTGGTTTGTCCCCTGCAGAGAATGAGGCATCTTTCAATTCTAGCTTGCTTGTTTAAGTCCAAGTAGTAGGGAAATACGGGTTTTGTGGGATAAAAATATACTCTGTGCTGATTTAAAATCAGCATACTTCCAAGTTACACTTTGCTTTGAACGTGCAGGTAATTGCCACTTCCCACTTTACCCTTCAAACTGCGCTTTCACGTGTTTGGGTAAAAATTCTATCCTCAAGGTTATGGGATTCAAACTGTGTCCGACTGGGAAGCAAATGCAATGGGAATTTCCTAGGGTGCTGAGTCACAGCCCTTCAGGTGGAGGGCAAGGGAAGCCTGCTTCTGTTTGGATCAGCACTTCATGTGTAATGTTAAAATTTGATGTTGTTCAAAACATTGTTGATGCCTATGAAGAAAGAACAACCTCCTTCCTTTCATTAACAGTCATCACTAATGGGAAGCTGGCACTGCTTTGTTCAGTTTCTCACGCAGCTGAGGTCCTTGGTCACCTTTTCTGGTTTGCTCTCGTTGCCTGTGTGGCAGTGCGGGGTGGGAGAACGAGGTGCTCTGCTGGTCATTCTGAGAAGGTTTCTTTGCCTCAGTTTTCCCATTATTGAAACTGGGCAATATGTTTATTTATGTTCTAAGTGTATCTGTTTGCAGTCTTTTATAAAGCTGGTTCTTTTTTTCTGGTTTTTAATTCAAGTAGTCGAATGTGACCAACGGTAGCAATTAGTGACTCATTTAGTAATTTAACTGGAAACCTTTCTTAGATTTATTTTGCTCATAAAAATGATTGTCTCTAACAAATAAAATATTCTACAGTGCATTGTAACACAGCAATTTTTTCACAAACAAGTAATGATTTAGAGAACAATCTTTTATTTATGTTTTAATTTAATTTTAGTACATCGTTCATATTAATGCATGTCACATTATAATACCTTTATAAGTACTCTGAGAATATCAAATAAGACACTTAAACTGACCACAATTTATTTCATGAAGTTATTTTTAAGAACAATATGCAGACATACCTGAGCGCGTGTAATTGTGTTATTGTGCGTATTCTTCCTTTAGTGGTGCTCCAGCACCTTATTTAACCCAGGAGTCAGAATCTATTTTTAATGTGGGAAGGGACACCAGGCCTTGTGGGATGAAAAAACACCTTTAAGAAAGATAATAAAAATAAGCAGTCAGCCAGAAAAGAACAGGAAGAAAGAACCAGCCAGCAGAGAAAGCTATGTTTTGGAAGTCAAAGCTACAGGACTAAAGTGATAATTACCAAAATTCAAGCTGAGTTAGATCTTTGAAGGATGTTAAAGCAAATAGCAAAAGGTTCTTTGGTTGTATAAATAAAAAAAGAGAGAAGTGATCTTCTGTGAAATAAGAGCGGGGTGGCCATCAGAGATAATCCAGTTATAGCTGTCAAACTAAATTAATACTTCATTTGGTTTTCAGTAATGACAATGATGTTGATATTATTAGGAAGTCTTTTTAAGTCCTGTATATGATGTTCATCTGCAATTTATTATCTACCTCTTGTCACCTGTGTTTAGGAAAGATGCGTTCAGACTGGAGCAGGGTAGAGGATAGCTAGGTTGGGGAAGAGATAGAAGATCTAACCTGTTTACAAGCAGTAAAATACAGGCTGAGAGGGGATATGATTATTGTCTAGAGAGTCCTTCGGAATGGTAAATAGTACTGAAGGAGAAGTGCTGCTTCAGCTGAGTGATGTCATTGTCACACAAACAAATTGGTACAAATTTGCTATGACTTTTAGACTGGAATTGAGAAAGCAGGTTGCTAGTTGTCAAAGCAGTGAGCAGGAGGAGCAAGAAACAGTAAAAACCTAACTGGTTTTTAAGATAGAGCTCAACAAATCAATGGAAGGATTATGTGGTACAGTTCCTGGTGATAACACAGGAACTGATAGTGCAGAAGATGTCTCCATGTTCATATGTGAAAAGTCACTGAGCGTTACTGTCACCTCTTTCCTCCCTTTTCTCCTTCTACACCTAAAATGGAATAGGTTTAAATACATGCTGTCCCATCATGACCTCTGTAAGTACTGTTGAGCACAACCAGGTAGGAACCGGACAAAGCAAATACAGGATTTTTTTTTTAGTGTGGAATCTGTCAGGTGAGGACAGCCGCCTCTTCCTGAGTTGAATGAAGGAAAGCATATTACTGTCAGTGGTGGGTTTTCATGGAAAATGTGTGTTTGCAAATCTGGGAAGTGTTCTGTTTGTTCAGATCAAGTAATTTGAACCAACATCAGTAATACAAATTAGAACAGCTTAAGAAGTGGTCTGAGGCTGGTCTACCCAGTTTTCATAGAAATGCTCATGAATGAAATGAAAACTGGGTAGACCAGCCTCAGACCACTTCTAAATGCTCATATGATTTTACTTATTCATGGAGAGACTCCATTGCAGATTTAACTTCGCCCATTTTACTACTTTTTTAATTTGTTTATTCATTACAGCTACTTACGTAATTAGGGATGAAAGGGGAACAACAGAACTATAAAGAATATCTAAAAAAACCCCAATTCTTAACTTTATTGTACTACTGATATCAAAACTTTGATGTTTTAGTGGCAATAGAGGTAAGTATTAAATATCATTTAGTTTGAACATTGAAATTAGACCAAGAATGTCTCAACTATGAATTCAGTCTAAACATTTTCTGGGATGTCTCTGTATTGCTTTAAAAGGAATGATATCTTTCATGTCGATATATGTTAAAATCTTTACACCTCACGGTCTTCACTGCTGAGTTACCTTCAGTACGAGCATGACTTAACCTCTGCACCTGGCTTTCCAGATAGTGGAACTTGGGTGTGGGGTGGGCATGGCATGAACACAAACCTTGTCTATACAGGCAGTGTGGGTGAAGCCGTCATGAGTCAAAGAGTAAATGAACTTGAGTGCAGCAATATATGCTCTTCTAGAGGGACTAAGGGATGGACACTTGGAGATCTTCAGGTTATGAAAAGCATAGGTGTATGCCTTGCTTGTGTGTTTTAAATGGCATCCGAATGTAGCAGTACTTTGGAAAAGAGTGTCTGAGAAAGCTTAAGATGGTTAAAAAATTTTGACTTCAGTGTGTGACAAAGCAGATGCCCAAAGTGCTTGTAGGCATAGCAGTGTTCTTATAAATTGTGGAAATAAGACATGAAGAGTTTGAAAACATGCCACTTCCAAGACTTCTAGGGAAAGTAGGCCTGTTTTCTTCCATGAATGAATGCTGCAGGACTTAAATGTTCCCTCTCAGGAGCTGAGCACTACTAACCACCTTTGAACATGACTTTCTCAGCTGAGCTTCCTCACTTGCCCAGCAGCTGCTTCATTTCATCGCAGCGGTGGCCAGATTGCTTTCTGTAGGCAACATGTGATTTGATAGTGAAGTTTCACAGTGTGTTTTGAGTAACGATGGGAGATACAGAGGTAGCCCCAAATATCAGAAGGTACAAGCCATTCCTTCAGATCACTGCGGTCCCACTGCATAAGTAAATGAGCGTTGTCTTTACTAACTGTTTTGTTCACTAGGTGATGACAATTCTGGAAGGAAGGTGATTACCTTCAGTTGCTGCCGTATGCCTCCCTCCCATCAGCTCAATCACACCAGATTGCTGGAGTAAGTTTCTCTCAACTTTACATTTTATATGTGAACTTCTATTAGCTTGTTTCCAGGTGAATGAGCTTTCAGGGAAGAGAAGCAGGAAGCAGGGAATGAAATGAAAAAAGGATGTAAGACCTACTAGTGTTAATGTTAAGTGAATGAGATGTGGATGAAACTGCCAGAGTTAATTCACCTGAAACCTTGACTAGAAGAAGCAATTCACCATGTACTGAAATTAACTTGTCGTCTTGATTTTATTAACGAGTTCTGACAGTATTTAAAAAATTGAATTTATGATGAGGACCAATGAAAGAGAAATTCTAGTGCTCCGTACTTATGTTCTCATGGATAGCAGTGTTTGCCTTAATTTGCTATACTTTATCTCCTGAATCACTCAGCAAGAGTGTTGTTTAGTTATTTACATCTTAGTGGTTTTCCTCTTTTATAAAAAGATCTGCATTACGGACAGTATACTATGCTTCACATTTTTATATGTATCTCACGTTGTAATGTTTGGGGTTTTGTGTTATAAGAGGTTGTCAATATGTAAAATCACAACATTCTTCCTTATAAACTTGCTGTAGCAAGGTACCAGGACATGTTTCTTCCTTGTGGTTTGTCACTGTGAGGAGATCTGTTCTGCCGTGAGAGTCTTCTCCTTATTAAGCATTTTAAACCTATTTGGAGTTCTTGCACAGTCTCCATTGCCAAAATATTTGAGCACCTTCAACCGTCGGTACCCACCACCTTTGGAAAGGACCAAAGTGCTGTTATCTCAACTTTTCGGAAACAGGGAGGGATTAGAAGGCAGGTTATGTAAGATATGTGTTTGAGACCGTGTTGCTTCATTTGTGTGCTCTTCACAGCTAAGGTATTTCCAGAGCCTTAAGCCAAAGCTTCCTGTGTAGCCTACGCACCCAGGAGGAAGAGCCTCACCAGTCAGCTCCTCACCTAGAGGAGCTACCTGCACTGATTAATAGGAAATGCCAAAGAAGGGAGTGTGACAAACCATGTTGCTACCAAATCTCAGTTCTGTGAGGAGGCACCTTGATGAAACTATGATTTCCAGCCCTCAGACTCTTCTGGACTCGAACACTTACATGTTTTCCATCAAATTCACTTGGAAGGTCTGTGCTAAGAGAGAACTGAAGGCAGGTGCCTGAATGTGAAGCTAGCAGTGTAACTATCAAGTGATCCGCTTTTGAGTAGTTAGACCCAGATGTTGAGTTTTGAGGGAAAACTGCAGAGTAGGCCCAGATTGGTAGGTGTTATGTGATGAAATCACTTAAAGAATTGATTTGGTAAAGCTTTTGTAACGTCCCTGCAATTCTGTTATAGCCTTGGAACAGGTAATTGGCTGTACAAAAATACTAGTTATTTTATGCCCAGAAAACTCTCTCAATTATTTTTAGAACTACAGGCTTTCTGGATGCAATGTTACGAGGAATTTACATGCTGTAAAATAAACCGTGAGGCACTCTGTATGTGAGAGTATCTGTTTAGGTATATTTTAATTTCAAACTCTTTAAAAAAAGTCCTGAATGACTGTTCCTACTACTTCTTCCATTAAAATACCTTTACTACTTAAGTCAGGGATCAAAACAGCATTATATTAGTTGCTGTGGCAGTCCTCGTCCCAGGCGATTCGCAGCCTAAGATTTACAGTTCGCTAAGGGAATAAGCAGATAAATGAGACTGTGGGCGTACAGTGTAACAGTGAAGTTACGTGCTTTTTCATGCAAAGGTGGATAGTCAAAGTGGCCTTGATACTTGCAGATAGCCACAGCCTAATAAATGGCACATGGAACTATCTATTTTATTGAATGAAAATCGCTTACATACAATTAAGAGCAATAGCTGGGGCTCTGTCGCAGAATAATAAGATAGCATTGAGAATGACATGAGAAAGTTGAAATCTGACACAGCAAGAGATGAGGCCAGATTGTACTCCTCCATCATTGCTTTATTTGAATCATTGAGCTGTGTAATAGGCCATACAGTGTTCTCAATTGTAGGAGAAAGGGAAGAGAAAAGCATTTTAAACTATACCGTAAAAGAATGAACACACAGAAATCTGCTTATAAACCATGCAGTATTGTTTCAAGATGGGATAAGTAGTATAGTTCTTTAAATTAGTTTTAAGGGAAATGATCTATGAACACAGTCCCCACAATACAAACAAGGGAAAGGCAAATACATTCAAGAAAACAGTTTACAGTAACAAGTTGTAATTGGCAGTAATTAGGGCTCATGGATTTTTCAAAAATTTAAAAAGTTTTAAATTGAGAGGAAAACCCAAGATTTATTCTTTATTATTTTGAAAAGTCAAAATGACATTGTTTGCTTGGCTAAAAGGAAGGCATTTACAAAGACCAGAAGAAAGCAAAATAGAAGTCGCTGTCCATTAAAATGCATCTTTTTAAAAATTTCTTGGAAAACACAGTCCCTTATCGTCTTCATCTTTTAGTGATTCATGAGCACCATAGTTTTCGTAACTAAATACGTTCTTTCAGATTTTGGGCTTTGCAGTGATGTGGAATTATTGGCAACACTGTCACTAGAGCAAGATGAACTTGTTAGATAAATACATTGAAGCAAATGTGAATTTGCAGTCACTAGCATTCTGTGCAAAAATAGCACATTTTCTTTCCTAGTTACTGCTTTAAAAATCTCATCCATTAAACTGTCTTAAAACTAAAATGTTCTCTTTCTCCTCAGGTACTTAAAGTATACTCTGGACCAGTATGTAGAGAATGATTATACAGTTGTCTACTTTCACTATGGCCTGAAGAGTCTGAATAAACCGTCTCTGAAATGGTTACAAACAGCCTACAAAGAATTTGACAGGAAGTATGCCTCCAAAATATTTGGTTTATTCTTTCTGTTGTGTAATGTCTGTAACTAACTTCCATGAAGGAAGCTGATCTTTCCTGATCCGCCTGCAGCTAACTGAGTTCATTTTGCTGTTGCAAATTTTTGTAATGATATTGGTGCTCTTTGTTCTCTTGTAAATGTCTTCTGTGCAATACTAAGGAATGGCCTGAGTGCTGCAGTGGTTATCCGAAGTTATAAAAAGCCTTGAGAACAAAACCAAGAGCCATTGCCTTTTCTGTGCACTATTTAACAAGATACCTGTGACAGCTTATTAGTCATCATTCTCTATTATCTCACAGTTGTGTTTCAACCTTTGATCATCCCAAGGCTAGGTTATATACAAAAAAAGGAAAGATTAGTTTTTAACAGTCTGCATCTCACAACCCTTGCGGCATTCATTGGTGGTTGTATGTAAAGCCCCGAAGGGACTTTGGAGTAACAATGGCTACAGCTCATGGCTTCATGTTTTAGTTGGTTAGGGTGCAGTCAAGGCCAAAGCTCCTAGATAGTGGAATAGCATTTTAATAGTGGAAACTAAAGTTCTGATGTTTATTCTCTGAAAATGCACACTTGGCAGTGGAGCTGAAAACTCCTGTTGAGTTTTGTCTTGTTTGCAAGTTGTTACTTGATGTACTTGTTTGTAAGTTGGCCTCAAGAGGGCATGACTGAAAGCAAAAATATACACAAATAGCTCTTTCCTGATAGTGAGAGTGTATGTGCACGTGCATTTTGGGGGGATAGATCATACACAGCTGACTTTTTCAATTTCGGAGCTGGAACAAGAAGCAAATCTCACAAAAGATGCTGTGAAAAAGATTATTCGCTGTTTCTAGACTAGACTGAGAGATAAATGCCTGAGCATTTCACAGGACTGCACACCCTGCTTTGAAAACGGAAGTTTTTGCTGTGCACTGACAGTTCCTGAAAATAAAGCACTGTATGGAGTCGGGAAACCTACCCTACCATACTGTTTTCCTTCTAGGAGAATCCCAAGCCAAATTTACTGTTGCTGTATGGGAAGAGGCAGTATGAGGGCAATAGCTTCTTCAGTTTTGTTTCCTGCGTACATCTCAAATGCAAAAAGTCACTCTCATTTATGCCAGAAATCTGTTTTTTCCATTCCCATACCCTGACCCAGAAAGCAGGAGAACCAAAGAGGAACAGAGAAGCCCAGGTAGCTGGGCAAAACCAGACAACCAGACACCCATCATTTTATTCACAGCTGGGACTTCTTAGCATACTGTCATTGAGAAGCTCAAAGCAATATTCACAGCCCAACATGTGTGTTCCACTGTACTAGCCAGAGGGAAAAAAAAAAATATAGCACCTTTCGGACTTCTGTGTGCATGTTTTGGGGGTCAAAGGAAAGAGAGAACAAAAGAGAGTACAAGGGACATTAGTAATTAGCTAGCATCGTGAAAGCAAATGTTCAACAGGAATAGTTTCAAAAGAATAGATCTTGCTTTGAAGGTTTACAGCAGAGGCGTAGTAAAATCTTGTGGGCATTTAATTGTAATCTAGGAAACTATGAAGTACATGAACTTCCACAGAAGCAATGCCTTATGCCCATTGCTTCAAGGTACAAAACAAAATTAAAATGGAAACTTCATTAATGCAGCTCAGGTGTTTTGCTTCTAAGTTTTTATTGTTGATTTTGGGTTCTTATCCACATTGGTGCCAGTTGCACAGGGATAGTTGTTTGCTTGTGTATGATAGTGGCTTTGGGAGAACAGAGCTTTTTCATTCAAAGATGTATGGGCCCAATTAAAACCCAAAAGGAAAAACTGTGGTAATTGCTGAGTTGGTCCCTTTTTCCCCTCTTGCCATAGCCTGTTACAAGAAGGTTTTTCTCAGGAGTTCACAATCATTTTTTTCCCATGATCGTGGTTTTTCTAACAATGAATGGTGAACGCTTGGGAGGGGAGCTCCCTACTGTGAAGCAAACTTGGCAAAGTAATAAGCAACAATTTATATATAAAAGCGGGATATTTCATTATGCGTTTCTCAATTTCATTTTGGAATAACATTGAATAAGAGCAGAGTCTTTTTGTGTAGCCTGGTTTCCATTTCAGTTTCAGCCTGTTAGAATGTATGGTTTATGTATCATGATATGACATGATAGAATTCAGCAATGCTATAATGGAGAAAGGTTTTTGTTTCATCCAAAGGGGACCATCCAATATAAAACAGCATGCAGTTGGCTTCACCTTTAGTAATTACTGGCAAAACAAGACAAAAGTAGTGGTAAAAATAAAAGATTAGGTGTAAATTTTACATCTGAAAATTTAGGCATTTTCTCTAACATGAAAATCCTGTAAGCAGAAAATAAAGGGAGATGAAGGAAAGTAGTTTTTTATATCACAGAATTTTTTATAGACTCTTCATTCTCTTCTCAACTTTTTTTTTTTTGAGTTGCCTGATTTTCCTTCTGTCCCCCTGTTATTAAACCTATGAGACAGCAGACATTGGTTAGGAACATAATAGTGTTATCTTGGCCTACTATTGTATCATCAAAACTGACCATTTTTTAAATTTTTTTTTTTTCATTTTATATTCAGTTTCTTCTGAATTAGGTCTTTTTAATGTGTTTGAAAAGAATGCTGTATAATGTTCCTGTAATAATACCTCCCATTCAGTTGTAGCTATTCAGTTCTACTGTCTGTGATATTCAAAAGTCTTCTAACAATTTCATTTTCTTTTCCTAGGTATAAGAAAAACCTTAAAGCCCTCTATGTTGTACATCCAACCAACTTCATAAAAATTCTGTGGAATATCTTTAAACCTCTTATAAGGTACTTGGCAGTTTATTCAACACATTTTCCCATTCAGTTTAAGGGTGGTTTGTTCTCTAATAAGTTGCTTTTAAAAAGGCTCAAGGTAAAATATGTGAGGTAACAGCACAATAGCCATTTAAACTGTCTTAAACTAATGACTAAGGAGAGCTTAAGCTTGGGTAGGAATAATAGTGTAGAGTTCTTTCTAAGAAAAGGGAGTCTCAATTCATAGTAGTTTTACTGGTATGTTAAAGTAAATATCACTTTAAAACATAGTTATTCTGTGGACCACGAATGACTTTTTTGTCCTCTTTGACAGCACTTAGCACAATAGAACTGGGTCTGTGACTGGAGTTACTAGATGGTACGGTAAAGCAGGTAATAAATAGTTAACCTTCAGTCTGATCTCAAGTGCTGAGATGAATAGGAATGATACTACTTGTGTGTTCGAAGTTAATGGATAAGCCCTGAAGTGCCCGTAAGAATTTGTGATGGAGGGTATAGTGGTGAAGGTGGATGTATTTTACTGGTGCATTCTTTTTCTTTGCATGGTAAAAATTGATGCTATCTACAAGGAACTGGCAACAATGGGCAGACATGGCTAAGTGCTAGGATGGTTGGGCTTTCTTAGTTTCTGCTCCTGAACTTCTGTCACTTTCAAAGTAATTCTGACATTTTGCAGATTATGTTATGAATGTCCTCAGGGCTGAAGGACGAAAACAGCCTATCTTGAGAAGCCATAATGAACCAACTAAAAATGTCCATTACAGTAACTTGCAATTGATTCAAATCTGACTGGTAGAAAGCTAATTAATTAGAAAGGGGAAGTTTGACTTCTAGACAGATCAGAACATGTAAGAAGCATGTGAAAATAAAAAAGTAATTACAGCTAAAAATCCTCCCAGAATATGCTGTTCTTGAAACAAGAAAGCTGACTATAGATCTTTGTTTTAACTGGCAGTAAGATAAGTGCCAGAGATCCAGGACATAGACCAGTGGTGAGAAAAGTGTGACAGAAGCAGGAGGTCCAGTAGCTGGTAGTACCTCAGGAATGGGGATGGATTTTTTTTTGTTCCTGATTTGCTGTAGGATGGGTATGGAGGGCTTTCTAGGAAAAAAAACCCAACAATAAAACCAGAAAAACTCTTGATGTACATGAAAACACTCAGGTGAAACCAACTTCTTTCTCAGAGGTAGCTGAGAGCTCCTTGGGAACAGCTCCAGGCAAGCAGTTTTGGGACACTGATGGTTTTCAGTTTGGGCACGTTAATGCACTCAGTGGAGCCACAGCTGGACAGCAGCTGTGCTATTTGACTTAGAGTAATAATTGGCTGCAAATTCTTGCAAAAGAAAAGTTTACAGATGCCTGTTGCAAATACTCATTTTTCCTGGATCTTACTGTGTCTGTGTAAATAAGATGAATACATTTTTCTTGGAACAGTATGATACACTGGCAATTAAATTCTTGTTTACTTTGGATGTGAAAATGGGTGATCCTGATAAGCTTAAGCATTCATATCTAGCACAGAAAATTCAAACCAGGGCTTGTCATGCTAGGTGCATCATCATCTTGACCTTCTGAACACGCTGCTTTCATGTTCATCATTGGATGTTCTTGTTTGTGCTCGACTTTTACCAATGTGTACCTGGATACTTGTTTTGAGTCTAATTTAGCAGCACTCTACTCTCCATTGTTAAAATACGGGACCAACAGAAACAAAGATATTTGTACGCTGGCACTGACAAAATCATTGAAAGTATGAGTAAACTCTGAAAAGGTCCATAAGCCAGAAGGCAGGAATTAGCTGAAGCTAGGAAAAAACCCTCTTTAACTGCTTAAAGTGGTCTAATTACCAAATGCTTACATGCATTTGTGGTTTGGGTTGACGCAAGTTTGGGTTTGTCAAGTAAAGGAAAATGTAAGATATAATTTTAAAACTGAAGTGTGAAAGTGCCCATGTACAATTTGCCTAAATTGTACTCTCATTGAATACTAAAACTTATTAACATTGTTAATTTACTAGAATAGTACAATTTAAAATTTGTTCACAGTACCTTTTCCTCCCAGTTTAGAATAATCTTATCTTAGCAGATCATGCTTTTATTTAAGTGTAAATATTAAACCAAAGTTCAGAAAAGGAAGGGAGAAAAATCCTGTGGACTTTGTTTCCTAGCTTTGCTGAATTATAGCTCAGACTCATTTTTAGATTTTAGTGTTTCCAATAGATGTAAAATAAATTTCATTATCAAGAAACATGTTTTTATTTTTCAGAGGTCAGTTAGTACATTTGGTACCTGTTAGTACCTGGCCTAAGTACTTTTACACGGACAATTTGCTTGCTAAGAAGTAGACAAATACAGAATTATTAGAGTGAAGAACAAAAATAATCAGTATTTTAGCATACTTGTATTTGAAAGTATTTAAGAAAATGTAAATACTTTAAATTTTTCAAGCTCCAGAAGTTGATTGATCTCCTTTCCAGTCCCAAAAGAGATCAGCAAGAACATAATGTGTTGTCATATGTATTTTTTTCCAGACTGCAAAAAAACTGTAAGAACAACACATTTCTATGTGTGAGCTAGCAGAAGCCACCCACATGTTATCAAAATAATATACGTTTACGTGGTGGTGGTGATGTGGCATTTTTAAGGAACAGCAATAATTCCTAACTGCCCACAACTTAGTTACAAATTATGTGTTCTGTAACATGTCCTGTATTACCAGAGGTGATTAGTTACAGAGAATTCTGTGCCAGCCCATGGCTTAGGTAACATGTTGAAATCGCAGGCTGTTTTGGATGAAAGACACACTGAAGAGCTCTGAAGTTGTACATGCACAGACTGATATCCATCAGTGTCCCAAAGTCGCTTGCCTGTTAGCAAAGTTTAGCTCGTTTCAATTAAAAGCTTCTGAAATGCTGAAGTGACTTGTATTTGTACCGTCTCCCACTAGAGGGAGTGTGTGTATGTGTATTTGACAATCCAGGGATAAATTCATTGAAGCGAGAGAATTTTTCTCCAATTTTCCTATCAAAGTAAGTTGCAGCAACGTGCACTTTTTATCATAAACACCTTACAGGACAGATATTTTGTGTTGCGGAAAAATATGAAATTATTTTAGACCATGTGTATAAATGTGTCTCTGAACCTTGTTTGAACACCTCAGCCTGTAAGTAACGTATTCTGGCTGAAACTCAAGACCTAACTAGTGATACTTGGTGCTTCAAATTTGGAAATCTGTTTTGTGCAACTCATAGAAAAACCTTATTATTCAGGATGTTTCCTAGAAGCTATCCAGTCCTTTTCAAAACGGATAAAGCTGATGGCCCAGCACTTCAAGGGTATACACTATCCACGCTTTGAAAATTTTGCCTGTTGCTTACTACTTTATAGTTTGTGTCTACAGCCCCATTATTTTGTCTTTTGGCAGGGAGGAATACCTAAATAATACAAACATGTTGTTCTGTTGGCTGTGTAACATTTTCTCCAAAGTTAACAGTTCTTTTAGTGAGCTTTCTAATGCTGTGTGAAAGTTGTTTTTCAGTGGCTTTTAAAGCAGTGTTTTTCATATCTATGCAAATCACAAAACATTCAGATGGAAGTCAGTTATTTTTATTCAAATCAGACTCTCAGGCATGCACTGTATATGTTTGATCATATGAAATGAAATACATCTTATGTCTCCTGCTGCTTCAATTACAGTCTAATTTTGAGTTGCATCAGCACTTACATTTTTGTAATAGAAACTAAACCCTTCGTAAGTGTTCCTCCCATGCTGATTTTTATACTTCTTTGTGATTTTTCTTTTTAGCCATAAGTTTGGGAAAAAAATCACCTACTTGAACTATTTAAGTGACCTGAGAGAGCATCTCAAATACGACCAGCTAAATATCCCTCAAGAAGTCATCCGGTACGTGGCAAGTTTAAAATACGTTGTCTCACCTTTTCTCGGGTAGAGTTGCATCGTGTTCATTGTATTCCAAGCAGAATCTAATCCTATGTCTTCAATGATTAAACGTCTAATTTACCTATTTGTGCTTGGTTGGATTTAATTCTGAAAGCTGCATTGCCATCAAAGATGTGCTCAAGTGCATTGGGTGTTTAGAGGAGAGTACACTATATGGTTTTCTACAGATTTGAAACATCTCCATCTCAATTGTGGAACATTTTCTTAATATAACTGCAGCTTCCGTATGTGTGCTGGCAAAACCAATCCATATGTCATTACTGCTTATGAGTATTGCATAATGTTCGTGGGCAAAAATGTAATCCTGACCTCTTTGCTTGCATATGGTAACAGATTAAGTGACTTCCTTTTGCTAAGGGCATTCCCAGTCATCAAAGTGTTGATTGATTTTAAACTTTATGGATACGTCTATTGTTAGCGGATCCATTACTTTCATATCGTGTGGGTATGTGTGTTAAGGAGGGGTATTGGAGAGAGGGCGGGAGAGGAAAAGAAAAAGAAATGCATAGGGCTGGGATTGTCAAGTGCCAGTATTAGTATCAATAACAGTCTTTTCGACACAGCACTGTACATGGAAATGCTTTGATGTACTGACAAGAAATGATTTTATGTCACTGCTGAATGAAAGTAACTGGAAGCTTTGATTATGACTGTTATTGATGCCTGGTGCGTTTTTACACCCCTTATGTGTAAATATGGAATAACAGAAAATACCTTACAGCTCTAAGGTTATAAATTGGATTGCATGGTTGTCAGAGAAAGGGGAGTTGTATTTTGAGTAGCAAATAGGTTTGAATTTTGCTGTTAAATTATAGTGCATTCCTGTTTTTTGGACACATTTATTACTGTACTCCATTGGCTGAAGCAAAAGAGCTCTTCTATGTCTTGCTTAAGTATTCTACCACAAATACTACTTAAAAATTTCTCTGATGCTTAAATTAAATGCAAGTTCTGTAAGACCTGCAGCATATACACTATTGTCAGGAGATCATCATCATGAGCAATACTGGTAGCTGTTCATTTATATAGTTTGTCAGCCGTGGTGCACAGAAAAATCAATGATTTCTTGATTTTTGCAGACATGATGAAAATCTTCGGGGGAAACAGAAGGGAAAACTGCCACCTGTGGTTAAGGTTCCTCCACCACGGCCACCTCTACCTACCCAGCAATTTGGAGTGAGCCTGCAATAGTAAGCCATGAGATTTCTAAAATATGAGATTGCTATACCCTGCAGCCTTCTGTAACGTGCAGATTCACTGGACAGAACATCTGCAAATATTTTGTTTATTATATGTTTAGTTTCTCATTCTCTTTGAAAGCCACAAAACTATGAGGCTAGACAACAGGTTTTATGAATTCAGGACAGGTCTCTCACTCCCAGTGACCTGCCTGGTCTTTATGTTTACAGTATCTTTGTGGTAGTTAGTGCTAGCATGGCTGCACAACTTTTCTCCCAGTGGGCAGAAATTTGCCCATATATGACAGAGCCCTGAGCTAATCTGTTGCTGGTGGATGCTGGCAGTACGAAAGTGTTTTGGAGATATTTAGATGGTGGATAGCAAAGCCAAGACAAAGCTTCAGGCTCCAAAATGGCTGCATAAAGCTAAAATGGATGCTTGAACCTTTATATATTGTTGTTTTGTTGCTCACTTATTGTTCTGATCACAGTTTTATGAAATGAATAAAATCACTCTCTTCCAGAAATGCCCTGACAGCTGTTTACATAGATTACAGCACTGTATGTGGTATAAAAAATAATTTACTTTACACAAGGAATGGGATGGCAATAGTACTTGCAAGATTCAATTTTGGTAAAAAAACAACCAAAAAAACCCGCAAAACCTTCTAGCTTCCTACCCACAGTCATTTCTGTCAGAGAGCTATGGAAAACTGTCTTTCTATGGCATCCTTCTCAAAAACAGCCAAAGAATATTGTTCACATTGAGCAAAGGCAATTTAGGCTGTCTGATACATGGACATTTGTCGAATCTCCTCCCACCCCCAGTCTACTTTTCTGGTTCTAATGATTCAGCTGTAAATGAGATATAAAATATAATTTTCCCCTGGTTAGATGTTAAGCATTAGTCCTCTCTGGAAGGCCTGAAATTAGAACAATCAATATCTATTGTGTAAGAGCTACTATGACATTAACTTTTATGATACCTCTTTAGAGTTCACCCTAACACTTGAAACATGGCTAACTTGCTTCCCTAATTCAGAGGAATAGATACTCCCTAATATCTTTTAGGTGGGCTCCACTGCGTCATTAAGAAGAACAATGTTTTATGCCACCGCTGCAGTAGTAAAACCAGGACTGTTTGCAGGTGTCAGGGCACACACTCACTTGCCCCCAGCCCAGCCTGGCTGCTCAAGCAGCTCTATTGAACTTCTCGCAGGCTTATGTGATCAGACAGCATGTTCTGTGCCACTCTTACCATCTGCTAGTCATATTTTATTTCTCTGACTGTGCCTGAACAGTGAACAGTGTCTTTTGCTGGACTGCACGTGGTGAGGGTGTGGTGGCCGCCCTTCCTGGGTCTGCTGCTCTCCGGCTGTGTTACCATCAGCAAACCACGTCCTTGCTGCGTGCCTTAGCTTTCCCAAGTATAAAAAGGGTGGCTACTTACGAAGAGCTTTTCTGTGAAAGATCTGTGGATGGATAAACACCAAACGAGGCATTGCTATCACTTTTGACCCAGAGAGTTCCAGTGCTGGTGATGGAGGCACTGACGGATGGACGCCCTCCATGTGTGGGTGCAGGTCACAGCGCTTGGGTGTCCGAAAAGGATGTACACAGGGATATTTGTTCCATTTGCCCGCTGTTGTCCAAACTCCCTCTTGCAGAAGAGACGGTGCTGCATCACTGCATAAAAATCACAAATAAACAAATCCCCTATGACCTCTAAATGAGAAATAAAGGATTTAATTTAGATTGTGTTTGTGAAGAAAGGTAAAGTTAATGGACAAGAAGGAATGATATGTGTGGAGAGCTTCTAAAATCTGAACCAAAAAAAAAGTATCAACTTTCATCTTTATGAATTAATTGCTTTTGCTAATTCCATCTCCTTTTATGATTTCTATAGACTGTAATGGCAAAATGGCAGTGACCTCCCACCTGTCTAGCAAAGAGGCAGGTTTGAAGTCCTCTCCTGGGTGAGGCTCTTCCATTTTTCTGAAGAGAGCTATGGGGAGACCCTGATTTTATTTTGTATAGGCTTATGGGAATATGTGTGCTGTGTATTTAATTAAAGTTAGTAAAAATTGTTTTGTCAGAGATGCTGCTGAGAGAAAGCTGCTGTCGATAAAGGACTGTTTTTCTGTGGAGTCGTCGTCTTTCTTTTAAGAAAAGAAATTATAAGGCCCATAGGCCTGAGGTTTCATCAGATTCAGTGCTTCTGGGATGATGATTTTTATTCAGTCAGTAAAAGGTTGCTGAATGGGATTTATCCAAAGCCCTCATAGGTGGCCCGATTTTGATAAGATGTTTGATAATGGTATCCCAATGACTTCTGGGTGTGGAAGGTGGTAAAACCGTACCCTTTTGAATGTGTCTCCCTAAAGGCAGCGGGCAATGCTGCCTCTGGTAAGACTTCCTCATTTAACTTTTTTCTCAGTTTATATTGGTTAATACATATGCTTTCCAGAGCTATAATTAAAAACTAGAAGAGCAAAAAGTGATTTAAGCGTTGGTTCAAAATATCTCACCTTTGTCCAACAGGCAAGGGGAAAAAAAACCTGTTTTGTTAGGACAGCAAAACGAAGCTGAAGGAAGTTTCCACCTAGACACTGATAAATGACTGTCTGGGACCAGTGCCTCATCTTGGAGGAATCTGTTAACTCACAGAGACATTTTTAACCTTGTAGAGTCGGATTTTCAAACTGACATAAGGCAACTGGGCATTTAAAAATCATGGAAGGTCTGTGAGAGCTGGGAGTATAATCCTTTAAAATGTAATCTATACTGAATTGGGTTTAATTTATGAGCAAGCTGAAGGGCTTATTACCAGGTTAGTTCAAAACTTTTCTTTGTTATGTTACCCCTATCCACTCAGGATCCAAAATCTGAATTTACAATGGCTGCGTTTGATCTCTTTAATCCCTCAGTGTCACCCTAAACTCTTTGTGGGGAGCAAAAAACAAACCCACACCAAGCTGACTTCGTCTTAATTGTCCATCCAACTTTATTTACATTTACGTGTCTGGGATTTAAGTGTGTACTTTATGATAGGCACAGATGTGAAGTGGAAAACCTTCCTGATTGTGAGCTCCTGTGAGGACTCAATAATTTGTTTTTTGCAGCTAGAACTTGAATCTAGTACCAAGTTGTCCTGAAGTTACCACTGAAACTACGCTAATTCAAACAATAATAAATGAGCTTATTAAAGACAGTTAGATCATCCAAAGCTGGCTCATAGGATGTCTTTAGAATAAAGTGTGGGGGACCAAAAAAGATTAGCTGTCTCCCTATTTATTTATTTATGCCTACATGTACAGGGCAGATTTGCCCAGTTTACTGAATGACAGTCTTCCCATAGCATTTCTGATCCCCAGCCTGGGTTGCCTGGTTGCCAAATTGTACCTTTAGAGGTTTGAACTCATGTTAAAAACTATGTGATTTTCTTGAAAATATAAAATAACACAACTGAAACTAATGTTCGTCTTCATGGGGATATCGGACAGAACGGTCCTCCTGGGGAGGTTTTGTCCACACTTAATTTTTCAGTTATAATTTAATGGGAATACATGCTCAGGTTTGACAGGTACTTAAGAATGTGTAGCACAGAGTGGGTGGGGTAGTTTGCATGTTTAGTGTTTATTATGTCCTTCTCTAACTTGCTAATTCAAGCTTCTTATGTGCAGATAGAGTGAGGAGAATAACAACTGTAATGAGCTAGTTTAAAGTTTTATCAAGCCTCACGTCAGCATCTCCAATAGAGGGCAATAGCAGATGTTAGCAGGGAGCAGTGTTAGAACAGGGCAGGTGTACAGCGATACTTCCTCAGGTATAATGTCCCAGCTTGTAGTGATCAGAGACTGACAGAGGAGAGTACTACAGTGCTATGGCAATGACTTTCTGTTACTCACCAGTAGCTGTCGCTTTTATAAATCCAGACATTTCAAAGAATGTTCATGTATTGTGTTGATACAGCAAGACTATTTTTCTGTTCTTTCAGCAATGCTACCATCACACACAAAATGTAGAGCAGCAGGAATTAGCTATTCAGAATATATCCTCTCTAGTTTGCACTGCATGTCAGGGTGAAAAATGGGATTTTTATTCTAAAAGCCATTAGTAAAGATTTAGTGTTTAAAAAGGCAAGGAAAAATTTGGGGGACCCTCTGCTTATGTTGATCAGATCAATCCCGTTAAAATGCACAAATGAAGCTTCCTAAATTTGCAACACTTTAAAGGAATTAATAGTTGACTATATGGGCCAAGCAGCATCATTGTCCGCTGCTGTATGTTCAGCAAGCTCCTATAAACCCCTGTTGCTGCACCCGATTGCCTCTGTAATCAAGGAAGGCTACAGCTGAGCTCCAGCACAGAGCACAGAGTTGACCTTGACTAGCTATTGACATTGTTCTGTTTTCTCTGATTGGTTCTAAAATCTAAAATTAAAGATCTTTTGTGGGAAGAGAGGAAATGTTTTGTTCTTCTATCTATTGCTATGGATGGGGAGGGGAGGCAGAGAAAATGCACAAAATTGCCACAACTGCACAGCTTTTGTTTGTTGAATTGTTATCATAAACATTTCAGGGTGCTTTCCTTTTGGTCATAATCTTTCCGCTTGCGCATGCTCTGCATGCGTGACTGGGGAGGAAGAATGCGTTCTAAACCAAATCTCGGCATGTCTCAGCAGGGAAAAAATGAAAAGGAGAGGAAAAGCAGAGAGAGAGAGAAAGATTATCAGCCAAGAATACTTAATGACACTTCAGAACAATGTGTAAAGGCCTTTCGTGATAACTGTCCACTGTCTAGAAATGAGTCATTGGGTATATAACGCGTTGCAGTAACTAATCATATATCCTATAGTGAGGCATACTCATCCTTCCTGGCTACTGTGTTTACCGGAATAGATCCCTCTTGAATCTGACACGTTGCTGCACTACAATTCAGATCTGTGAATCAGTTACAGAAAACTATACTGTGCACTGAAATGCTCTGTTGTGCTCGTCTCTTAAGCAGAAAGAGATCTCTCATTTCAAATTGCCCGTAGTAGTGCCTGATCTCCAATGTTGGTTTGCATTGTCCGTCATAAAGCACAGCTGCTCATCACACCATCCTGAACAAGGCAAGAAAAATGCAGATTACTTGTCAGGATCCACAAAGGAGGACAGAGGTGTAATTTTGTTGACCTCTGAGCTGGTCTGATTTACATTAGCTGAAGTAATGTCCCTATTATTTTCTGTCACCTTAGGTCCAGTAAACTGAATGCTACGTCCCACATTGTGAAATGCCATGAAAATGTGCTTCCCAGCTTTCCCCAGTGTTGCAAAACCAGAACAATCCTTTGCGTGTGACTTTCAGTGAATATCCTACTCTATTTTAAAATACCATTTATCCTGAGGACCTCTCATTGTACTAGGAATGGAACCTTTCCTTCAAGGGAAACAGGAATCCTGTAGAAATAGTGGAAGTGCAGAAACTGTATCTTTTTTCCTAGAAAAAGAAAAATGATGTGTAGGTTTTATTATTACAAATTATAGCCCAGTTATTTGTCTCACCTCTCTGACAGATAAACTAGTGCTCAGCAGGAGCAAGTGCTGTAAATAATCAGTTTGCTATTTATACACTGAAATGGGAAACACATTTATGGGTAACAATAATAATTAGAAAACATTTATAAAAAGCTGCTGGGTTGCTATTTGGTGCCTCTGGAGTGAGCAGCTGTAAGAAAGCAAAAACAATCAGTGCAACTTCAGAGAGACTGAGAATGGGTTCCACGAGCTTAAATTGTCAATAATAAAGATGTAACAGCTTCCAAGCAAATTAAAGTCTTGATGATGTTCCCATTTAAGTGAATTAGGCTTTCAACTAATTTTAATAGCAGTTGCCCTAAATGTTTAGGGTACTGACCTGAATACACGAAACAAAATTATTTGATGCACAAGGAATGTGTTGTAACTCCCCTATCAGAAAGGCTAAAATAAATGTGGGTTGTTTTTTTTTCCCTGACCTTGATTTGCTGCAGGCTTTTCCTCGCTGGTATCCCGAACACTGACCTTAGTGCTGACCTCATCTCCCAGCCCCTCTTCTTGTTTAGTCCCTTACCGGGGGATATCATTTCACTGGGGATTTCAACTTTGCATGCTGTGCAAAGAACCCCTACAACTTCCTTCCTTGTGCGGTTTATTAGCAAGGCTAATTTATTAATGGAGCTGCACAGTCACTGCCTGTTTTGTTCTGTGTTGTTGCAGCGGGGTTGTTATACAACACTGATCTGCTGCAAGAGAAAATAATTCACATACAGAAGCTGCCTTTCAGAGCAGGGAAGGGGGTTCACGTGTTCTGTGTTTGCGTGGCTCTGTTCCCTTTGCTGTGGCCAACTTTTGCAGGGGCTGGTATAAGAGCTCATGGTACTGAAGCAAAGTTACTTATTAATTTTTCCTCTTCAGGGTCTAGGTGGAAGGCAGGGGGAAGGGGAGAAGAACCTGGGTCTCGGAGCTGGTCTGAGAGCACTGTGTGGTTGTAACACTAACACTGACCTTCTGCTCCACAGTGTCACCAGCATGCGTGAAACTACTGTAAGATTGTTGAAGCTGGAAGGAGCAGGAGAAACTAGGAGTGACGGGATACATATCCTGAAAGGGGCTGAGAGGATTTTGCTGCTAGGAGAGATATTTTACGGAGGTACCTGATTGTCACTGTGGGTAAGAAAAGGATGCTGCGCTGAGGACTAGGTCATAAACTTGGTCCTGGTAGCATTTCAAGCCGTGGCGTTCTCTAGTTAGTGAGTTTTTTTCATGAAGCACTTATGGCCTCTGGTTTAGCTCGCATAAGATGTCTGTGATAATGGGGAAGATTGAGGTTGGACTTGGTCTTACAAGTCAGGTCATAAATCTTTCTTCTGGCCATTATCATGTTCTTATGATACTGAAGAGAATGATTAGTCCAGCAAGTCCAGTACTGTTTCATATTGAAATTAATGGTGCCTTGCCAGTGTGTAAGGACAAGAAGTTGTATCATTTCATCTAAAGATCATACTTGCGAGCAGCAGCAAATGATGAGAATTATTAACGTATAAAAGATCGTACTTTAGGATTATCTGAATTAAACTCGTTCCTTGCCGTTAGTCTTTCTTTCTGCAAGTGCATTGCATACCTTGTAGAATTTATTTGGTCAAATGTCTAAAATTATCATGTTGTGAACGTGATTTTGTGAAACTTGGCTATATTTTTTTATCAAAATTCTTATGTCTGCTTACATCAAGGAAAATTCGCTTTTCCTAAACAGTTCCTGTTAGATTTAGATACAGCAGTGTCCACAAAGTAGTATTAACCCACAGACAGAGGAGTATTGCATTTTATACACTTTAGGTTCTTGTATGGATACTTTGTTGAAAAAGAGCAGGAAAAATTTGTTCAATGGATTGATTTTGAGTTAAGTTCACAGAAGAGCTATGGGCTTATGTCAACTAAATTTGACAGAGGAGTGGAGCTCTCGCAAATACTACAAGCTTTTAAAAATCATTGACTGGAAGGAAAATTGGTCTGCTGTTGCACCGGTTAGTGTTTAGATGGTCACTAATTATGAGCTACTCCTTACCTCATGAGGAAATAAACGGTAAAGAGGGGAGGAAATGAAAATACTATGTAAGGGAAGTGAGGTTATAGGAGACATAAAGAAATTATCTCGGATTACTATGATGAAGAAACAGGTAGGACACAGGATACAAATCCATATCAGATCAACTTCATTAGTTCTGCAGCTGAAGGAACAATTTATTTCCTTTCAAACAGCAGGATGGTCTAGGTATTTGAAATAGTAGAAGGAGCTCTGGGAGCTGGATTAACAAGTTTGTTGCAATCATGTAACAAGTTGTATTGGTTTATGTAGCACTCGGGGAAGTGAGACACAAAATATGAAAGGGGAAAAATAGGAAAGAGGAAGAGTAGGACTGGGTGGGCAACAAAACTGTAACTGGGAGAAATGGCACTGGTGGCTCAGCATTGTGTCCCTGGAGTGATGAATGAGATCAAAATATTCGATGGCTGAATGACCGAATAGCATGAAGTATATTCCCCTGTCAGTTTATGAGTAAGAGAAGCAAAACCACAGGGTGATTCAGTGCCCAAGTCAGGATCCTGCTCTGCGTCTTCCCGTTGGATGAACACCCCCACCGCCCCCATATGTGAAGCTGGGGGTGACCAACCTCCTGAAGCTTGGAGGTCCAAAATTAACCAGTCTACATAACCTCTTCTAACTCCCTTCATAGGCATAGGGAAAACAAATATGCGGAGGGGAGGATTTGACAATTTCCATACCCCTCCATGATTTTAAAGTAGTTTTTAGATGTAGTTTAAACACAAAATATAATGCCTAATTGCTCATTCCATGCAATAGTGTTACAGAAGTTGTATCAAATACACTTCAGTTATTATCAGTTGTTTGATATTAATAAAGTAATAAGCAAGCCTAGACAGAAAGAGAAGAAATCACAGTACTTGGAAAAGACTCTAAGAACCATTCTCCTCTGCAGGTGCAATCTCAGATAGCAGCACTAGGTTAAGGCTATGTTACATGTTGTGTAAACATCTTGCATTTTCTGTGGATGAGCTGCAGCATTTGCAGCCTCTCACAATACAGTCACAGACCTCTGTGCTGTTTTGTGCTGGTGCTTTAGAGTTTGTCAGTAAAGCTGGTCACCTTTTAAGTATCAAATATGAAGTTGTACACATAAATTATTATTATTAAGTCTACTTTAAAATCTGTGATTGGTCCTTTATTTTGTTGTTGATTACTATAAAAATGTAGCAGAATACTCAGCAGATACTGAACGTCTCTTTTGTTATACTTTTTAAACTGCCAGAGACTTTTTTTTTTTTAAATAAGGAAGATAATTGCAGAATTTTCTGTGCTGTCTCGATCAAGAAAATGCTATGTTCGATTTTTTTCCTCAACTGTTCACTCATGAAAGAGAAAGAAATCTCATTTCATGGGAATCATTCAAGGCGTTAATAATCTTGCTGCATCACTTTGCCTTCAAAATAAATAGTACAATATCCTTTTAATTATACACATACTGTGGCTTAAAGAGAGACAAATGACAAAGAAAAATCTGCATGATAAAAGGCTCCTAAACTTGCAGCATCCCTTGATCAAGACTTGTTATGAAGCATTCGCTGCAAACTCCTTCCTCGCCGGCCTCTAAGCTGCCTTGAAACCCCGTTCCACCAACAGCGTCCCACCAAATCCAAGCAGAGCCACCACCACTGCCATCACTGCGTCATGGTTAAATGCAGCCCTGCTGGGGCATGGCAAGCGAGGGGAACAAAACTAGAGCAAAAACAATCTTGAGTAGGGGGAAAGTTAGCCTGGAACACTGTTCTGATGCTCTGTCTTTGACTCCCCTTCAGTACAGTAAATAGCACTTATTCATCACTCGGCGCCATTGCAGTTGCACAGCTTTTCTAGCAAGAATAAAGTGTTTAGGAACGGCTCTCTGAATAGAAGTCCAAGTCAGTTGTTTCAATGGCTCGTTCAGCGCCTGTTAGAGTTGTGGAGGACTCTTGTGTTTGGTGCAGACTCCTTAATTTGTGGAATTTAACATATGCTCTCAGATATCTCTCAGGTTTTTGCTGAGACTGTTCTGTTTTAGTTCTGACTCTTTGTCTATAAATGCCATTTAAAGGCTGTTACTTTTTCTTTTTTTTTTTTCCTAACAGTATCAAGGACAAAAATAAAGGCGAACTAATCCCCCCAGTAATGAAGGACACTGTATCCTACCTAAAAAGAAAAGGTGAGTTTTGTGTCAAAAGAGGATGTGTCTTTCAGAACAAGGACAATAGTATGAAACTATATAACGCTCAGGGCCTGATTCAGCAAAGTTTACAGCTACACAGGATATGTTTATATCCTGAAAGCTTGAGTGGCAATTGGGCACTGCCTTCAGAGCTTTGATGGATGGGGAATACTTATTGACAGATTATTGTCCCACTATGAAAAAAAACAAAACCTTTTTGCCCTTAGGATTAATTAGGGAATAGCAAATGAGAGAAGATGTCTTGAAATACACATCATCAACCCATATCATATTGTTGGTTTTAAGTAGAACTCCCAGTAAAAGTCAATGAGAAGTTCTGTTTTTATAACAGCAGTAGACATAAAGACTCATTGAAAAAACATATTTGGGAGGAGTAAGCCTGAAGTCCTCCCTTCACAAAATATTTTTACTGGCATTTACAGATCCTTTGACTGCAGTTCACAGCTATAGTTACATTATATAGACATACAGATTACAGAGACCCATATTTAAAATGGGAGCATCCAAATCTGAGTTCCCTATATTGCCTTCATGTACAGGGCAAAAAGAGGGTAGACTTTGAACAGCTGGCTATACCACTGAGCTCCCCAGTGCATACCTGGCCAACATAAAGGACCAAATATCAGGTGCTATCTATAGGGTAAGTGCACTGTATTCCCTACATAGGGACAAAGGTGCATGGAGGGAGAAAGTTGGAGATAAGGCTGCAGTCTTGAAATTCCTTTTCTCAGTGTAATGTGATTTTACATTTTGATCCCTGATTTTTAAGGCAATAACAGCAACATTTCCATAGCCGTTTGTGCTCCAAGGCCTCAGAGTCTCACAAATGTTTGCTAAATCTTACAGTACTAAATCTATAGCCTAGGTACATTTATCTTACAGGTGACAGAACAGAAACAGAGCATAACACAGTTATGTGACTGGCACAACATTACACAGTGGTAGAACTGGGAATGATTCCTAAGATCCCTGAAAGAAGGGTGTGAATTTTTAATAGGCGTGTCAAGCGAAGAAAATCAAAATGTGTTTGGTTCAGTTATTTAAAGGGAAAAAAAAAAAGGAAATATCACTGGCATTTAAAATGTCATTAAATTTGGTTAATGTTTGAACAAATTTTGAGGATCAGCATGATTTTTGTTAAGAAAAAAACCAGGCTTAGATCTCTATATTGCTGTTAAATTAGTTTTATCTGAAATTTTCCTGATTTAAAGAGCTATTTGTATTGACAGCACACAAATAATATAAAATATAAATTTTAAGTAAATTATATACTTCTGTAGACAGGTTCACCCAAAACCTATATCCCACAATATTCCCAATTCTTAATTTGCATCCATGAGCTGTCATTCTGAACAAGGTAAATTTTGCTTTCAGTATTCAAATAGTATGCATCATTGATCTCGGTTCATTTTAACTATTGCCATTACAGTTTGGTTCGAATTTGAGTTTATTTGAACCCTAAGTGAGAAATTTCAAACTTTTTAAAAACTTGTACTGCATAGGCTTCACATTTGTGAAGACGAAGGTGGTGGAGGGGCAAGAAAAATGTTGCTTCTCACCTTTATTGCTGATTCTCAAGAGAAATCCTGGCTTCATTTAAATCAGTGCAAGATCACACTGATTTAAATGAGGACAGACAAGACATGTAGTGTGTTGCCCTCATTGCTAGGCTATGCTCCTTCGTATTTTAGCTTACCCCATGGTAAATAGGAATATTAAATATTATTTTTGTTTGGGTTTCGTACCTTGAGTGAAGCTGATTAATGAAGTGCGTAGCAGAATGAGAGAGAGATCCACTGCAGTGGATACCTGCTTACAGTTTGCAAGCAGTGGAGCATAGCATCTATAGGGACGCTTGTGTACAGAACAGCTAGCTCCTTGCCTCTTGAAATTGCTGCTTTATCTTCAAAATACCTGCAGCAGCTAAGGCCAAGTACTGGAGTGGGGCCAGTTCTGCTATTAAAGGTATCTACTGATCTGAAGTAGACTAAGGGTTCCTAATTAGACTTTATTGAAGGCCTCTTGGTCCAAATTCAAAATTTCCACTCAAGCCCCTAAAGCTGTTTGGATGTGCTGTTTCCAGGCTGGTGCTAATGATGAAAACTTTGCAGGTGTAGCTTGTATGAAATATTATGGTTGGATACAGGGAATGTAAATAGTGCACTACTAAGAATGTTGAAGGCAAGTGACTGGCAGCTTGAGACAATCCCTGTAATCATAATTGTAAGTGGATAATTAGAGCTTGTGTAGTGTATCAGTGCATGCCCCATCTGCAGATGAAAGCCAGACTTTTTCGCGTTTTAAATTGTTATGAAACAATCATCCTTACATATATTTAGCTTATCTTAATAGGCAAATACCTCTTCCTCACTAATCACAGGAGTCAAGAGAGCTAAAATGAGGATGAATGTGCACTAACATCATTACTTCTCACAGCTGTTATTATTTAGAAATCGAGTGAAAATTTAGTCACTAAAATGTTAATTGATTTAAACTTTTGGCCGTGCTTGGGAGGAGGGCTTTGCATATCTGGCACTTCCTTGACCTGTTTAAAGATTCTAAAGACACAGGAGGTTTATGGCCATCATTATATTGTGCTGGTGACTAGTAACTAGTAATTCTTGCACTGATCTGACACAAAACCTCCTCCGTGTCTTGCTTTTGTTCTTTCTGGGTGTTTTGTCTCATCCCTATTGCACCAGTCCCATACTCTTCCCTCTCACCGATTGCTGAGTCTAGCTCAGGTACCCACAGTTTTCTGAAGCAGCAATGCCAACTGCACAGTACAGGGAAAATAAGCGAGTTTTAGCTCTCATGGTTGTGATAAAAGAAAGGGTTGGCTCAACCTTGTCATTGCAGAATTTCTCCTAGATGAAATGTTTGTTATTCTGAAAGCAGTAATCATCCTTGGGTTTTCTCCAAACTTCATCTTTTTTTTTGGCTAAAAACTCATCTGTTCAGTGCAGTATCAGCACAGTTTGTAAAGGATAGTCTCTGAGGAAATGTGATGATACTTCTGAACAAAGCCCTTGTCCTACTTTGTGCATCTCTGCAAGTCAGTGGCATGGTAATGCTGGCCACTGATACATAGTCCAGCCATGTACTTGCTAGCCGGACTATCTCATTTTTTCCACAGCTCTCTGTTCTTCTGTGCCCCCAGGAAAGAAGGGCATGGGCTCTGTGAACGTTGATATTTTCCAGCCGAGCCCAGGTTTGCTCAGAGCTGTCATGCTTCCGATCATAAGGAGATCTCCACAAACCAGATTTCTAAGGAGAGATGGCTTGTCAGGTAGAGTGTTTTCTGACATTCTCAGCCAGCTGATGCTTGAAAGCCAAGCACCTGCCATGCCAAGGCTGTTAAGCAGTAGGTGATAGACATGCATTTTTTTGCACTTGATTATAAGTGTGCAGGTATCTGTTGTACCTGCTGTCTGCTATGATTTTAACTCTTTCTCTAAATTTGGAATATCTCAATTCTGCCATCAGCTTCAGCGAGTGTCGGATCCCATGCTGACAGCCCTGGGAGGCTGACTGGCAGCGTTCTTTGCACTCCAGACGTGGCCGTGAGCACAGTGAGAGCTGCAGTTCATCTTCCGGAAGAGACAAAAATTCACTGTCGTTACCCTATTCCATTTGATTTTGGCATAGTTTCCAGCCTCGCAGAATTAGCAGGGAGTGGGTTTTGTTATTCACCCTAGGTGCAGTATTTCCAGTCTTTCTTCCAATTGCTGTGTTTTCACTCTTTCTTCCCATTGCTATATTTTCACATCTGTGTACCTGAAATCAGTTTCTGAAACTCTGACTTGGATCACGAAAGCTTCTGCAAAATCATGCTTCATTAACAGGGTTAGGATTTTGTGAAACGTCAGAGACCTTCTGACATCTGTTAAGTCCATTCTGTACTGCTCAGGCTCTTATTTCTTGAACAGATCTGATGCAGGATCTGTGGTGGTATTTGAACTAGGCACCAGCCTGCAATAGTATGCTGCCAGGCTTAGGAAACTTTCAGTCTCTAAAGTTCACCCAGCCTTTTTCATCTTAATGACTCCAGTCCCTTTGACAGATTGCTTCATGTCACATTTTTCTTCCCTGATGTTTAAATTTTCTGCCTGAGTTTCAGACAACACTGTTGGCAGAAGTGTTCTTACCAGTGTGGAGGCATCCTCATCTGTACAAATGAGCCAAAACTCCCCGTCTTGTACCGAGTTATTGAGTGGGCTCTGACAGGAGCAAGCATGTCCTCATCCCCAACAGCCAAATCAGTGTTATGACAGTGAGTGTGGGTTTCTTCCTCATATATTTGTCCGAGTGCATATTTAGATAGCTGTTTCTGACCAAGATGACTCTCACTGGATCCAGTTAGTAAGTCACCCAGTACCTTAACAGAGACTAAAGAATCTACCACAAGCAGAGATTCCTCTACATGTGTTTGTGTTATATAAACGAGATCTATTACAGCTGATGCCTCAGACACTATTACAATAAACACAATAAACTAAGTTTGTTTATTTCTATAATAATTTTCATGTTATTTTTTCAACAAAGGAAAAGAAAGTAGCAATTTCACCACTTTCATTCTGGCTCCACTTTAGAGTGAAAAATGTTTTTAAAGTTTTTAATACTGAATTTTAAAAATGCTTAATTTCAGTTCCTGTTAACCTTCACAGGGAAGAATTGGTTTCCTAAAACGAGTTCTGAGTATCTGAGAAAATGATCAGCTCATTAAGACTAAGCCTCAGAGCTCGTTCGTCTTCTGGACCAAACCAGAGAGGTGCTCTTAATTTCAGAAGTAAGGTGTCGGTATCATCCTGAACCCAACTGATGATTTAGTCAGGCCAAAGAGGAAGGGCAGATTTAAAATAGCACATTTGTGACTGAATCTTCATTGTAACCAGCAAACCAGAGGACATTTTTTTTCTACGCTCAGCCTGAAAACCGCAACCTGTTAATCTGTCTAGTTTATAAATGAAAGGCTTGACTTGCACTTGCACTAAATAAGATTTTTTTTGTGTGTGTGTACTACCTTATCTCTACCATGCTGTGAGAAATTACCTTGCTTAATTAAATATTCACTCTCTTGTCAGAACAATTCATAAGTGTTTCTAACCTGGTGTCATTCCTTTGGCTGTAATGATCTTGATGCTTTGCTCACAGTCCCTTTTCTCCTAAAAGCCAGGCTTATGCCACAGGGTAGTAATTTTCTTTCTCTGGTTAATATGTCCCCACGTGTCCTCAGCAACCTATCTTGTGCTGGAGTGAGACTGTAAATGGCAGCTGTCACTTCTAACCGACCATTTTGGTAACCAAGGATGTAAGGAATGCCATGCTGTGGAGGATGCCTCTGTGTGTGTATGGCTTCTGTAATGCTCGGGGACGGGGTTGTGCACGTGGCTGAAGCTGCTGGTGCTGCCCACACCGACCCGGCAGGGCAGAGAGGGGCCCGCTCGCTTCAGAGCTGCCCAGCCTCCGAGGCAATTTTATCTGTCGTAGGCTTTAGGATTCAGAAATACACTTCTGCTTTTTGAAGTCTAATAAGATGTCACAGCAGAAGTTCCCTTTCGTGTCTTTTGCTTACATGTCTTTTTTCCTAGAAAAGCAGGTTGCAGACTGGATATAAGGTATCGTGATAAATTAAAAACTAGGTGCTGTGTGGCTGGTGGTTTTGGTGTTTGTTTAGGTCAGTATTAGTACAATTCACCATGCTCTCTTAGTTTTTAAACTTTGACTTGCAGTTTGAGTGCACTAACTGATACATGCTAAAAATAAAACTGCATGGCAAAATCCATATTTTGTTTGCAAACCCCCCAAGATCTGGAGGTCAGGCAACAGCTTTTAAAGGAATTTTTATTTGATTCATTATGGTGGGTAAAAACTGCACTGTTCGGACCTGCATGAAGATGTCAAATAGGTTACAAAGGGCAGGAATGTTGCTCAAGCCTATCTCAGCTATTAATACACTGTCATTTGTATTGGTCTTATGCAAAATACCAATTTGAAATATATAGGTAGGATTATTATTGTTAATATATTTTACATTTTAGAGAATATCCCCAAAGGTATAAACGACATGCTTGTCCATGTTTAAACAATTTAAAACCAAAGCTAACCTGCTGATGTTATTAGTAAAATTTCCAAAATTTGGTAACATTTGCATTCTATAGAATGGCCATATAAGGAAACAGCTATAAAAAAATGGCATAGAGAACTGATTACTAAAGAGACCATGTGAGATCAGCAGCAGCTTAGAAGTGATGGAACAATAAACTCACAGTGAAGGAATCACACTACAGAATTATAAAGCAGAAAAGATAACTGTCCCCTATAGGAAAATTATCTCGCAGTAGGCCCCATTGCCGAGTCTTTCTCTCTTACCTCATCTCTTTTGTTGACTGGAAGTGCTTTGCAGCACAAAGGTTTTGTTCGATGTTGTCTCGTGGTACCACAGGAGAGTCCTGGGCGATGACTAAGACTTCTAAATGAAATGGTAATAACCATGCTATAGAAGTTTAATGATAAAGTAGTAAATGTTCTATGGTATGATTATAGCGACAACTAAAGCTGTCCTTTTTCTGTTCAATAGCAGAAGCAGTGGTAAACAGTGATTAATCTTTCCTCCTCGTCCCCTCCATGAAACACAACAAATCTTGCTGATGGAGAAAGTTTGGGTTCCATTTTTTAATGTGAATGAATACATCCTGGTGGTGATAGTCAGAATGGGTAGAGATGGATGGTTATGCATTCTGAATATGTTTGGATTGCTGCAGCTTAGCGAGTTTGCCTTCTGGCCTCCGCTTCTTGTGATCAATCAAATATCTTTTAAAAATGCAACACCGGGAAAGCTTGACATTGGCCATGTAAATGTTTCTGAGTTCTTGGCTCTTTTGTTTTTACCTAGGGTTCATGGAGATGAGATAAATCCCAAGACTGGTTCGTGTGCCATCAAATAAAAATGAACCTTGTAATAAGCACAGTTTGTGTTTTTGGTGCTCAGGCATTGTAAATAAATTATGTTCAGAGGTGCCAAGTGTAAACTGAGAATATTCATTCATAAATCCAAAGGCTAGAGACTATGCTGTTCAAAACTGCAAGGACACAAATACGCTTTGGATTCTGTGGTGGATGCGCATCCTTGCTGCTGCTGCTCAGCTTTTCAGTAGGGCTGGAACTGTCCCTTCTCTCCCCCTCTGCCCTTGATCTGCTGCGCACCTTCTTGCAGCGCAAATCATCTTTACAAACTGCGGACATCACGCTCACTTGTTCTGTATTCATTTCACAGAGTACAAGGGAAAGGAAGGCTGTGCAATCTCCTCCTCAAACTTGTACTGTTCTAGCTTTAAAAAAAAAAAACTCAAATTTGTCTTAAGCCTAAAAATTCATAATGGCTACCACTTCAGGCATTGAAGATGGACAATTAAAATATGCTATAAACTCATCAGTCCTCGTATTAGAAATAAATTAGCTCTACTTTTTAAAAAGGAACCTTACTAGAATTAGGTAATCTGCAAGAAGATGTCTAAATCAGTTGTATTAATGAGAATGAAAACCGCTTCCAAATCAGGATGGACACTTCCTGAGACTTGGCACGACCCCAGTCAAAAGAAACATTTCCAAACTCAATTTGGGACAGAAGGAATTCAGATGCTCACTCTTGTCTGCTTTCAGAAGAGAAATAGCAAAATTAACAAAGGTTTTTGATGCCAGCAACCCTCAAATCAAGGATGATTGAAAGAAAAAGAATGTAATTTTCTCATCTCTCTCTCTTTGACAAGTTTGCAGCAATGTGACAGCATGTGTTGCTTTAATTTATCTGTATCAGTTTTGATTTTCTGTGTCTTTCCTGTGGGACAACTGATCGGGGGGGTAGAAGAAGGTTAAGTATTTTTAGCAACAGTTTATTAATTCGGAGTGTGACACAGTTGTGTCATTGCACTGTGAAATTTTGTCTGCTGTGGTAAAAGCCATCTTATTTCAATGTGGAATGAAGTGCCTGCCTGTTTTCATTTATGATTACTGACATTTAAATAATTACTCAGTTAAGTTCTCAATCGCAGAACCACTTTTCATTGAATACAGATGGCTCCTTCACTAGTCACATACTATGTTTTTCTGTATAGCTCTTAATATTTCAAATAAAATGTCACTCTCTTTGGTCTGGAGAGTTTAGTGCAAGGTAGCACTAAAAGTCCACTGATCTCTCTCTCTGTCTATCTACCTTTTCTTGGCGAGGGACAGGGAGCAGTTTGTGGTGAGTTATCTCAGCGGAGGCTCTGCAGCATTGATAGAATATGTGAGTGACATGCAGCTGCGTGTTTATCAGAACTGGAAAGCCCAGGCTAGCTGCTCGTGTCTGTCAACCCCTAGCAGTATTCTGGCAAGCACTCCTGCTCCAGGGTTGGTATTGTCTATGGACTGTGTTACCCATGCTATTAATGGCAAAATAGTTCAACTTGTACACACAAAAAAATATTTCTCTTTAAAAAGACAGCTGACATGAGTCATGCTGTAAACGGGATTTGATTAAAGAGCAATTACTAACAAAAATTAAATAGGCTACTTCAAAATTATTTTTTTAAAAAGACAAAAATGAATGCTTTGAGCTGCAATGACCAGGATTGTCTTCAGCCAATTTTGTTTCCTCATCCCGTAGCTCTGGTGGCTCTTGAACGTATTTTGTCTGCAAAAAGAAGACAAAGTGATTAATTTTATTTTAGTGTGGACACCTTGTGTTAGCTTAATTATGGTAGTTCCAAGAACTGGGCTTTTTTTCCACCTAGTGTCTGAAAAGGAAAAGACAGGTTTGGAGAAAGTATTTCCTGACTGTGTATAGGACTGTGTATTTATCCATCACAGTGGAATAACCAAGGTGAGGCTTCAGGTCCCTTTCCTCCTTCCCATCCCTTATTATGAGACCCCAGTTGGGGGCATAGGATAATGCTGTTCAGGTGATGTGACATGTGAAACACCATCATTCAAATCATGTTTTCAGATAGCTTTCCCTTGCCCTGCCTAAACAGAAGAAGCACTAAGAGCAATTAGTAGACTTACAGACTTCTAAAAAAAGTATCCTGCTCAGTTCGTGTGCATCACAGAAGTCAGAAAAATACGTTGCAAAAGGGCTGTCTCTGTACCCAAGCTCATCATTTCCCCCTTTCAATAGCATAATTGCTGTTGACTCATATTTCTGTTTACCAGTAGGCTGAAGTTATGACCCATGCTTTATTTAAAAATTGCTATAATATATTATTTTCTGGTCTGAGCATCTTTTATGCAAAAAAGATGTGGCTCTTTTGCTGTTGTGGTTCTTTTACTTTAGAAGGAGAATATAGCTTTTTCTTTTTTCCTAACAATTGCACTAACCTACTTTTAATTAGTGTCACGTCATTTGAATAGGTTGCCCACAAATATAAGAAGGATTGGAGATACCTGCTTTGGTAGTTGGCTTGTTGCCACCTCCGATCAAACAAATTGCTGTGTATTGATTCAGTTTCAGCTGACCTGGAAAATGAATTCTGGAAGAAGCACAGATGTCGCCTGTATCCCACATTTCTGCAGATGAGGATAAAAGTTGCTTTTTTCCCCCCTCAGACCTCCAAAAAACATATCCAGCAAGAGCTTAGCGTTATGTGCCGTTACAGTAACATCGATGGGATGCAGGGCCAGACAAGTACAGCTCCTGTCTACGCTACAGATTAATGTCTTTAATTAGACTCTTGAAAGCTTAGCCAATAAAGGCATAAACATGTTAAAAATTGATATTTATTACATTGTAGTTTATACAGTGAGATTCACATCAGATTAAAGCATTAACTATTAAACCAATTCCTGCAAACCAAATTGCAAGCATTTATGATGTCCATTTTCTGAAAGACTTGTTTCTACAGAAAACCTCTAGTCCACTGACAGCCAGCATAATATTCTACAAATTCTCAGGAAATTATTGTATTTCTTGTTTGCTGAGGGCAATGCCTTGATGAGCTAGCTGTTCACAGCTGCCACTTCCAAAACCATGTCTTTAGACCGGTTGCGCTATAAATCTAACGGAACGGTTTTACTACAGTGGTGCCATTTGCCGTAACTTTATTCAACTGAAACATGACCTGGTCGGGAATAAAGCAAGCGGTCGAATAGATCATAATTATTGTCCATTTGGTCCCTTTAGTAACCACACGTGTCCTTTTTAGGTATTGTAGTTTGAGATGTCATGCTCCTTCCAGAACTGAGTGCATGGGCTAAAGTTTTAATATTTAACTTGGAATTTAAGAGGCAAGGGCATAAGTGCTTAGAAAGTAACAAGGAGCTGTATTCGGCTAAACTCCAGCTAAGCCTCTAAATCTAGTCAGCGGAGCACTTTCAAGTAGAGCTTGGGGTTCTTTGCACAAGTCTCTGAAACACGTCTATGAAAATTTTCTTCGATAGATTTACAGGCATGGTTTGGGGCTCAGTTTGCAGATGCGCTCAGTGAGAGTGGGTACATAAGCAGCCTAGTAAGTCTAAATCTCCTGCTTCTATGTCATTAGGTGCAATTGAAAGCTACTGTTAAAGAAAAATGGTAGTTGGCAAGACACCTTAAGGAAAAGTGGTAGTATTTCCATGAGACACGTTAAAGAAAGTGCTGTAGGCAATGCTGAAACATGATTTTATCCTACATTCTATTCTCAAGGACTTTATTTCCAAAAAATGAGTGTATCAAGTGGCTTTCTTCCCAAACCTTCTCCCTCTCTTCTGTTTTCAACTGAACCTATAGAGAAAAACAAGGCAGTGACAGCTTTTACAGATGAGACCTGCATTAATTGTTTTTTCAGGACTACAAGTAGAGGGCCTCTTCAGAAGGTCAGCCAGCATCCAGACTATCAAAGATGTTCAGAAACTCTACAATCAGGGTAAGTTGTCATTGTACCATTGCCAGTAATAGTGAGGGCTTTGTTGATCTTGGTTTTGTTGGTGAAACAGAAATGCTAGCTTTCTTATAATTAGTTAATCATAAAACTATTTGTAACATAAAATAATAAGAGCACTACTTATACAGAAGCCTGAAAGATAGCAACAGGCACTTAATGCTTACTGAATAGTAAGCTGTCAGTTGACGTCAGACCAGAGCTTACAAAATCTGTAGCAGCTAATGAATGATATGGTTTGAGTCAAAAACGGTCTGTATTTTTATGAACATTCGTATTGCCTCTACACGCTTCTGTAGTTACGAAGTACAATGTCTCTGTGTCATTTTGCCTCTGGTGTTTTTCCATGGTTATGGCAAAGAAATATAATTTTACCTAATAATATATGAAATGTGGTGAAGTAATTTTGAAAGTCACTGACTTCCCTGGGAAGTCATTTTATGAAATGCCTTTATGGGAAGAATCTTTTATAGCAAGATTAATAAAACTCTATGAAAAATACAAAAATAAAATGCCAGGAGTTACCAGTAGCAGCAAGGCAAGAGGTTTTCTGTTCAGAATGTAGTGTGAAACAGTTTTTAAGCAGTAGTTTGAAGACAAAGTAAAACATATGATTGAACACCTTTTTTCTTCTTTTTCTCCTTTTAGGCAAGTCTGTGAATTTTGATGATTATCATGATATCCATATTCCTGCTGTTATCCTAAAGACTTTCCTAAGGGAACTGCCTCAGCCATTACTAACGTTTGAGTGTTATGATCATATCCTTGGAATCACCGGTGAGTATAAATAAGCGTTAGAAAAATGTATACAGCAAGTTGAACTGGACCTGGCTAATTCGTAATCACTGCTGTTTGCTAACCATGACGCAGTTGTGGGTATATAATATTATTAGTGCTTCACTGCAGCCATGGATGGACAACCTCATAATCCATACCAGAGCAGGGTGGTCAGGGTTACCAAGACCCTCTCTGCTTTTTACAAGGTTTACTGGCTATCTATATATTATACTGTATTACTGGATCGGACTTCTCACTGTTAGGGCTCCATTTTCATGTCATGGCACAGCACTGAGTCAGTCTCAGTGATACAAGTTATGTCAAAGCAGTTTTAGTTTTAGCAGCAGGATTGCGAAAATTGTGGAAACAAAATTTAGTTGGTCATTTGTATGCTGCTTTCTTTTTTTTTCCTTTTTTTTTTTGTGGGGAGGGGATTTGTTTTTATTGCAGCTATTCCCAGGGGATAACATATTGGGGAAGAAAGGATCTAAAGCCATGAGACTAGAAGACATTGATTGTCTAAAGATCTGGCACCACATAAAACTATGAATTATAAAACTTTCATTATGTGACCTTTGTCAGGGACAAGGAGTTTACAGTGTTGGCAAGGCAACCCCATAATACATAGGGGTTGAATATCTGAGATCCCAGAATATCTGGGAGTTAGTACCTAGTACTTGTAGAGACTGGTATTTTGCCATCCAGGCTATAGTCAAGCTAGCAGGGAACCCATAGGTCTTCCAGTCACAAGTAACAAGCACATGTTTTTCCAAAACCTGCTTTTTGAGAAAATTATATCTAAATGGAGTATGGCTTCCAACAGAGTCTGTTAGCGTACCTCTGGTAACCATGGGCTGATGCCGTTGCAAAGTGTAGGTTATCATCACTATAATAACTGTTGCTGTTGGGGTAGGGCACTAAAATAATTCAGACTGGGGATAAATCTCAATTACTACATGTTTGTAAAGTGTAGAAGTACAGCAAGTCTACAGTTACACTGTATTCTAGGTAAAATTCTTATACTGTGCCCATCACTAGCATCTGCACATACTGTTTCATATCATTAACTTTATTCATGTATTTCCATTAAAAAACTTAATCGGGTCATGCTCAGAACCCTCTGAAGTTCTCTACTCTTTTGCTATTTGCAAGTCTGTAGATCACCACCTTCCAAATTAAGGATTCATCTGTTCCCACAATAAATATCTCAGGGCATTGAGAAAAACAGTTCTATTCACAGGAAGGTGGTAGAAATGGAGGGACTAAGGATAGTCACTCAGAACTGGAAAGAAAGGTGTGTAAATGCTGATTTTTACTGAACTAATCTTGTGCTGACTTTCTGGACATGATATTGCTTTGTGATAGAGCTAAGTGAAAAATGGGAACAAGTCTGAAAAGAATCTGAGAGCAATGCATTGTCCTAGGAGCACTGGGAGGTTTTGCTTGGCAAAGTGCCTGTGAAACATTCATTCCATGTTATTTTTGTTTACTGGCATTTTAAATGTTGACAAAATATGTTGAAAAGTGGAGTTTAAGAGAATTTCTCCTTGGGCTTTCTTGTTATGCAGTGTGATGTCCACTGTCTTTTCTTGGTGCTGTGGTGATATCCCGATTTTAAAAGATCTTAAGCTTGAGAGCCAAGCTGGACTGCAGCAAAGGCATATTCTGTGTGAATACAGTGCAGAAGGGAGCTTTGAAGAGGTGTGAGCGGAGACAGCTGTCTTGGGATGATTTGTAAATTCTCATTCTGTCTTCTGGAAGACACCAGAGCAGTGTGTGATGTATCTATTACATCTCTTAACCTGCAAACCCAGAAATACAGTATCTCTGCTTTGCAATACTTAGAAATAATACTGAAACTTTTCTCTTTAGTGTCTCATCTAAAACATTTTTTTAAAGAATTATTGATGGGAGCTGTGAAATAAATGAGCCGAGTGACTGACTAAAAAAATTAATAAAATGCTGAAGCTTGTAACTGTCAAAGAACTTGTTCTTTGGTCATGAAAACTGCTAACAAGAGTTCCTTTGCCCAGTATTGCTGCAATTCCTGCATTATCTACTCTGCAGAAGGCTGACAGAAAAATTCTTGGGATTCAGATTATTGTGTCTTACGGGAACTGATAGCTTTGCAGTAGGAGAAATGTCAACACAGCTCACCACAGTATAGCTTCATGTATTTAATCCACAGCTTAGGGGAACATTTAACATGCTGGCGTTTTGTGCATGCACACATACTTCTGAGCACCTCTAGCTGTGTCAGGGAGAGGGACAGAGAAATGCAACAAATGCAGAAAAAACATTATCACAATGAGCTGGTTAGGTCAGGCATGATTGTGATCATACGACCTTTCTCCAAATTGGTGTTAAACTTCCAGTACTAAAATAATTACAATATTCCGGGGGTGGGGGGTGGGTGGGGGTGGGTGGTGGAAGTCACTTGGAACAATATTTGAAATATTATCCAGTGTTAGTGTAATTCTCACCCAGACTGTCTAGATGATGCAAGGAGTTTGAGGGTCCAATTCTGGTTTTGCCCATCTGTAGAAATGAGTTAATAAACCTGCTTAAATTTAATAAAGTTAATAAACCTCATAAATTTCTGCCAAGACAGAAGAGTGTCCTGCGGAATCACAAAAGTGTTTTTAAAGTTATTAGAGTGCCAAAAGAGCATTTTGGGCAGGACTATGTCTCAGCAAGAATAAAATCAGAGCATAAAAAGTAGATGTCTGGATTCAGTGTGTGGAGAGATAATGGGATTCAAATCAAGACCTTTGAAAGTCCTTTCTAGCAAAGAAATTATTTTGGCTATTTCACTGAATTGAGAAAATACTCTGGAAGTTAGTCTTAGCCAGATACATGATCATACAAAATATGATAGGGTCATTCAGAGGGATAACCCTAACTGTTACTGTGGTCGTGGAGGTTAGTAGAACTGAATTTTGTGGTCAGTTTTACAGATGGATACCTAAAGTAATTCCAGCAGATACAAATAAGGTATTATTTCTTGGTAATATTTGATGTTTTGGAGTTAAGACTGACTTTGACATTGCAGGTGTGGAGAGCAGTTTACGAGTCACCAGATGCAAGCAAATCATTCAAGGACTTCCTGAACACAATTACGTTGTTCTGAAATACCTGATATGCTTTCTCCATATGGTGAGTATAGGCAAAATTGCCAAAGTAGTGCCAGTCTTTTGTTTCTAAATCTGTTCTTGTTAGTTCAACATTGAAAATCTCCACAGAAAATAAAACTGAAGAATTTTTAAAGTATGGTGAGGTGCTGGTGCAATACTTGCCCACTGAGTGAACTCAGGATGCAGAACCCGCCATTTCTAATAAAAGTCAGTGCAAAACAATGGCCTGGTTGTCCCTTCACCATGCAATTCTTTAGATGTAATGAAAACTACTGTGTGAATTTAAATGGAACTGTGCCTGTACTGGAATATTTAAAAGTTCTGTCCTCCAACTCCACATTCAGAAATGTATGTTTTTATTGATTTAGTTTTTGTTTTTTTCCTATTTTGCAGTGAGAAAAGGCCTGAAAATAGTGGTTGTGTAATTTTTGGTGCCAGAGAAAAGCTGGGTGAAATCACTTTTTTTTCTCCAAAGTTTAAATCTTGAGCAACTAAAACACCAAATAAATTAATGTCATTTTAGAAAATGATAGAAATATTAATGAGCTTTAGAACAACAATCAGCAAAATATTTTATATTAAATCTTTAAAATAACATTTTCGTGTTTAAAATAGCCTTTCATCCTGTAATTTACTACAGTGTTAAATGAAAAACTTTGACCATGCCATTTTGCAAGGATTTTTGGTATGCTTCAGGATAAATGAGATTGTGTGTCTTTTGTCCTACTTTTTGATTTGCTGATGTTTTTTAACCTGTTTTTGGAAACCCCACAAGTGTGAGGGTTTGGGGAACATCCATTACAAATAGTTCTACAGTTAGCCTAGTAACGTCCTTTGGTTGCCAGTTTATGTGCAGGAAAAGACAGTAGTAGGAGTGTTAATTTCTCTTCCTTCTGCCTTATCCAATGCATTGCCTTTTCCAGATTGGATTTTCAAACCCAGGTGCCTAAAATTGAGGATCATTGTGTAGTTGTCACCTAATTAAAGTGATCTAGCCTTCAGAGCCCACCAAAGCAATCATATATGTGCAACGATGCTGATTTTCACCAGTGGAGGAATTAGCCCTCAGTAACTGTTCTTGGGCCACAATCTTGTTTGCCCTATTCTAGCCAGCAGCATATTTCAGAAACAAGTACATTTATTCCCTTTTTCTATCAAAACACTACAGAAAAGCAAGATTAAAGGAAACACGTTGATATGACCCTCACTCAGACAGCACTTGCAGGGTTTCTGTAATACCCATGTGTTCGTTTACTGTTGCTTAGCTGAACTCTAATGCTATTAAGGAAATCCTCATGCCATTTGCTATTATTTTAGCAACTGATCCTCAGTGTTATGAATCGTGTAAGTGACTTTGTTCCAATAATAGATGCACCATCTCAACGCACTTCTTAAGAGCTGAGCACTTGAGGTGTTAATGAGGTGTGCAAAAGTACTACATAGTGTTTTCTGTAATTGGGCAACAGAACATAGCATTATTTTTGAGTATGCCTTGTTATGTAAAGCACAGCATCAAGTTGATACTAGTGCTCAGATCTGCAATTTTTGCTGATCTATGGCTTCTCATCCTTAATGTCTCAGGGAATATTTGCATTTGGAAAGGTCAAGGGAACATGAAACAATCTAGGAGCTAGAGATTTCTATTCATTGCAGATCGGTGTGCTGCACAAGCTGCCACAATTCAAACTTTAACAGAGCACTTTACCAATAATCCTAGTTTTTACCTGCAAGCATCAACCTTCTTACATGTAAGAGGCAATTTAATTCTTCCATGAGCTCAGCCTTGAGTAGTGCAAGAGGTACTTGTGGTAATTTCATGAAGTGGCATGAATTGTAATCACTAGATACAGGTTTTGAACACTCCAGGTTTGATACAGGCTTGTGGAAGAAGGAAAAAAAAAAAAAAAAACATTTTCTCTGCAGTCTCAACCCCTTTACTTAATGAAACAGCTCCTTCTAGTCCAAGGGTGCAACACAGTGCAACTCCTACAGAAGTAAAAGACTCAAATTTCAAAAATAGGTCCAAATTCTTTAACCTTAGATTAGGAGTGATTTTGCAAGTAATGAGCCCAGCGTGCTGTGAAAGGTACAAGCTGTCCATCTCCCCCTTGCAGTGCATCTGGCTGCCAGAGAGGGATTTGCAGGGTCCCCTTGGAGCTGCAGTGGACTGAGGTCCCTAGGCAGCACTGCGCAACCAGGAGCAAGAGGGAAAACAAAGACTGGTTTTCACAAGTCAGTCCCTGAGTTATGTCTTTAAAAATATCCGTGCTCGCTCAGCTGATCTCACAAGAGATGAGTGTGCACAAACAAGCGTTTGTGTTCCACCAGCCCTGTGTTGCACATGCAGTGAAGTGGATTTATGAATGCACATGCAAACTTAAAGGGCTCAAAGAAGTCTCCTTGCAAATTACTTGGCAAAGCACGCTGAGGGCTACAGTTACCCAGTTCTGAAGCCAGAAACCATTTAGTAGAAAACTATAATTGTAGTTTTCCATGACAGTCTAAGGCTAGATGATCAGGAAAGTCCGTAGAGGCAATATCATCTAGATTGTGTTTTTATAACCATGTCTTTGGTTTTGGTACCAGCTGATAGAGCCCCCTCTCTGCGCTTACACACTTTCCCTCTCTGGTGCTTATTTCTGTCCCTGCAGTCATGCCTGATGCAGGGGAAGGGTGGCTGACTTGACTGAAAGAACCATTGCAAAAACCCGCCAAATTCAAAACATCAGACTTGAACCAACTAGAGAAAATTGACAAGGTTTTGGGGCCCATGAGCAATGCTTCAGAGCAGTAACTGAAGCAGCAAAGTCAAAGCCAAGCCCAAGCTGGAAAAAAAATGCTCTGAATTAATGTTTTGTCTCAATCGCTTGTCCAATTGAAAAGTGTAATTAGCACCAGCAACGCTTGGGGGTGGCTGGAAATGACAGGACATGTTGGGAAGGATTAGATGACTAAGCCTCGTGGAGCAGTTGGCACGTCTGCAAGGTAGCTGAGAGTGGGGGATAGAAACTTATATTTCCAGTCAGTTTGTGGAGGCGTTTTAATATCTAGTAATTTTCTTTTGAAAATGTTTTGTGGAGTTCCTTTCAGCATTGCGACTGAGAAGCCAAAGAGATGGTGATGTCCTTATATTTTTAAAACAAGATGGTAATTGGCTGTTTCTACTCTCTGTATTTCACTATTTAAGTTCATTAGGCAGTGTAGTGGCTGTCTGCTTTCACTCCTGCGGTATCCATGAGGGTGCTGGGATGGAAGTATGTGGAATCCAAAAATCGTCACGATTTTGGTGGGGGAGCTGGGTGTTTATTCTGGGATAGTGAAGATATATATTTTGCATTTGTTGATGTGGCGCTAGGTCCTTGGAGAATTGTCTTTTATTAGCTTGTGAAATTGACAGAGCAAGTGTATTTTCACTTGAAACAGAGAGGAGAAGGAGTCAGGGGGTTTAGTCCGAATGCTAAAGATGTCATTTGTATTTCTTAGATAGAACGTAGCTTTGGGGTGCAGTTATTTAGAGGGGTATCCTATGAAGAGGTTGGCTGACTGCATGCTGCCCATACATGGTCTAGTGTTGGAAGAAAACATCAGCTGCTCATGATAGCGCTGTAGATGAAGTGGATGTGTTCGTGTCGTTCAAGAAAGAAATCTGGCATTGGAGGAGTGAGGGGGTTGAGACAGTGCGAAGCCTGATCCCATCGGGGAGGAATAAAGCCATTACCACTGGTGTGACGACGCTTCCTTGCTTGCAGCTCTTGATGAGCCAGCAACGATTCCTGTGGAGACAGAGTTGGATTCAGTTGCATGCCACTTCTTGGATCTGCTGAGGAAGGGATTGCTGTGCATTTTGGAGTGAAGCAACATGCTGTGTCTCCCTTGAATGCCTAAGTGTCAGCCTGATTGATGACTCAGAGATAAGGCTTAGTGTAGTTCTGCCTCAGATGATATAATCACTGGTTCATTTTTCTTAAGGATTTTCTCTCTCAGGGGAGAGGCTGTGTCATGGGTATTTTTGTTGATCATTTCAACATTGACTGTCTCCTTGAAGTGTTCACAGGGTGGTGGCAGGTGGAAAGAGATGGTTTCATCTTAGAAACATTCTTTGAAATAGTTGGCCTAAAGAAAAAAAAAAAAAAAATCTAGCTCTACCAGCAAGTCGCAGTGGTGTTGCTTTGGGCTGAAACATTGGCCTTCGAAGGCAGTGGCTAGGTTAAGGTGGGTGTGTTTCAGCTATCGCTTGAAGACAGCACCTGTACACAGCTTGTGGGATTGAGTGTGTCAGGGAGCACTCCCAAAAACCAGGGGAAGAGAACTGCAACAGGTTTGGATCCTGCCACCCTCCACTGTCCTCCAGTACTATACCACGTGCTTCTGTATACACTTAAGGTACCTGCCTTAGGATATACAGCACATATCTTTGGTTTCATGCTATAGAAAACACAATGATGTGATGGGCTGTAGCTCTCACATTATTTTAGAGACTTTCAACTGAAAGAAACACCAAAAAATATTTTGTCCTCGATCCACAGGGGTTTCACAGTACAACATTACACAGTGTAGATGCAGCCAGTATGAGCAACTTGACCCCAGGGCCAGAACGCAGTCCCTAACCTTGTTATAGTTAGCAGTATCCAAATGCCAGCTTCGTTTTCCAGCCACCTTCAGGGTAATACCCAGGTCTATTTCTCCCTGCTAACAGGGTACTCCTGTTAACATTGTCCTAATTGTTTTCCCTCATCAGTTATTTTGGTAGTAGTTTAGCTTTTGCTACATTGCTGTAGTATAATGAACTCTTATTTGAGCTGATGTCATCTGAAGCAGATTAAATGAACGAGATGGGCTTATTGGTTTTTCTGTATAGTTAAATAGTGCATTGAGAGCAGTATGTGAAGGTCAGCAGGCTATACGTGGTTTGTACTCTAGAGAGAATGATGTGGGTTTTGCATAAGGTCATGAAGCAGGCATTGCCGTTTAATCTGATGACTTTTTATTCTCAAATTGTGAAGTCAATCCTTTGAAAAGGTAGGTATGGCACCAGTATTTCCTTATTAATACCTCCTTCCTTTATCCAGCCCTGCTTCGTGACCTTAAAAACAATTGAAGCCTTTAATATTTGTAGCAGAAGTAGCATCACGGTAGCTTTGATGTCCCGGGAGGGTGAGGCAAAGATTGGAGGGAAAAATAGTACCTATTATTGGAAAAACTAACATGGTTAGGAAGAAAATGTTATGGTTTTGGCCACATAAGTGCTTCTTCATGTCCCCCAAGGAAAACACTTCCATCCTGTGCACGTCTAAAGCGCGTTGCATCCCCATATGGCTGAGCAAATAGGCTCCTTGCTAGGTAAAACACCAAGGAGGGTGGGACTGTGCTGTAGGAGATAGAGGGGAATGAAACCTGTGTTACCAGGCAGAGGGCAACTGGACTTTATGCATATGCTAAGAAGTGTTCACATGATCATAATGTTTCTTAGATTTTCCTCTAGTGCCCTTCGGCTTTTCGTAGTACTACAGAGCTGCCTTTTCAGGAGGCTTTATGGCAAGGCAGAAATGGAGAAACACTGAGAAGCAGAATTTTTGCTTTCCTGTTCCACCTGAAATTGTAGCAGGAAGAATACAGGGAACATTTTGCCCAACAATTCCTTGTTCTGTTCTGAGATGACAGCTTCAGAGTAACCCGTACATTGCAGTTTGTGACTGCATGGTCTTCCTATGACAGTTTACTGATCAACAACTGCAACCATCAGCCTGAGAAGAACTGTCTGAATTACCTAGGTCAGGAGGAACCAAGAGCACCTTCAGCTTGCTGGCTCTTTACAATAACACAGAACTTGTCAGACAGGACACCCAGACCATATTGGGCTTTAGATACCAGCCATGCAATGCAGGAGAGCAAAACAAATTCCCTGCCAAGCTCACACAGAGAAAAAAAATATTCCTGCTACCCAGTTCTGGGCTCACATCCACAGATATAAGTAGGAGACATCATCCAGGTGCAGAGAAGATTTCAGTGCTGTGGATTTTATCTACAGCCCATTTTCACCTCCATTGCTTCAGAGGAATTGGATGGCTGTGGAGGTACTTGGAAGTGAAGTCATGCATCAGTGGGAGGAAAAAAAAAATCCTTCTAAAGCCTTGCAAACAACTTGAGAAGTCCTCGAGGTTTATTCTATAGAGGAGTTAGTACCGAAGCAGATGGGATAGCTGTTTGTTCATGCTGTCCTTCCCTGCCCCCCCAGCAGAGATAACAATAGATTCCATATAGAGGGATTGAAAACAATTAATTTTTCTAGCATAAGGAAACAACTCATCCTTTTTGCTTGACTTACTGACATCTTCTCTCGTACTTGAGGGACACAGGCTCCAGTGGCCCCATAGCTCTAGGCTGCATAGTCAGCCCTGAGGCTGTTAGGAAGCCAGTGATGCACCTGTGGCCAGGGTCTCCTCCCATTATTGGTTCATCCTCAATACAGGATGGTGTCTTGTCTCTTGCTCTCTGGGGCACGTGTCTGCATATATATATTCATGTTTATGTTTTTCCAGGTTTCACAGGAGAGCATATATAACAGAATGACAGCATCCAGCCTGGCCTGTGTCTTTGGCTTGAATTTGATCTGGCCGTCGAAAGGAACAGCTTCCCTGAGTGCTCTGGTACCTCTGAATCTCTTCACTGAACTGCTGATAGATTTCTACATTAATATATTCAACTCCCGAACAGTGCCTGGTGAGATCTTACCTTAATGCTCCCAGAAGGGAAAATGGAGTATGGCTGCCTGAGGGAAAGGTCTCCGTGCCTCAACTGGTGGGAGCTTTATATTCAGGGCTCTCTCCTGCGAAGAAAACTTTCCATACAGAGCAAAGTTCCTATAGCTTTCCAAATACCAAAGATGTTGGGAGAAGCACACTGCCCCCTATAGTCTCATCCCATGGGGGAGAATATGTAAGTGAACATTCAAAGACCAACAGGTCAGCATGAATCCCCTTATTAAACTTAAGCAGCTGACAAAAAATGGTATGCTAAAAAAAAATCATGACACTATGTGCCAGTCTGTCATTTCTTTGGGGATCTGGAGACCTTACTATGTGGCATTATTTTCTGGGGCCATGCAGAGCTGGACCACTGGACCACTTCTGAATGTACAGGTTTCTTCTTTTTTTATTTTTTTTTATTTGAATACAAGTTTGTTAGAAATTTCCCTATTAAGTTAATAAAAGATGGAATCAATTTTTAAGATACTAAAATTTCTAAACTATTTTTCCATATATTTCAGTGTCTTGTTTTACACGAAAAGGTGTGGGCAGTTGTGGCACATCAGGTTTGCAATTACCATGGAGAATAAAGTGTTTCCTGGGTAATTGGAGTTGTGCAGACAGCTAACTAATTATGCTTGCAAATATCGAATATATGCAGTTAATCACTGTAGTTGCACATGCAAAGTGTGTGGAAGTTTTTTTTCTTATTATAAGTTCAAATGGGGAGCAATAATCTTATGGTTTTTTTCTCTAAATACTTGGAATTTTCATCAGTGGAGTTATATCAGTGAGTACATAATACAGAATGTAGACTAACTTTGAGAAGAGTACCCCTGATGTTTGGGTTGCATGCTTTTGCAGTTTGAGTTGAAAGAAATCTGCTCTTCAGATCAGTTTCTCTAGAAAGCAGTAAGAGCAACAACTTGGATAATATACCTAATATCATTTTTATTCATTGAAAGTCTATTGTTAGTCCCAATGTGAATAATTAGCCAACATAAAGGGAGAGTTGTCAGTGTTTTCTTTCTAACTATGCCATTAATATCGTTTGTATTTGATGAACTCCAGCACACTGCTATTTTATTGTTTAACACTGATTGGTAATGGGGTGGTGTAACAAAGTTATCATTATAGTTGCCTGCAAAGCAAAAAATTAGCCAGTGGTTAAAAAACGGTAAGCAGTATTTTCCCTAATGCTCTGGTCTTCCTGCTTCTGTACAAAGCTTACAAAACAGAAGGACTATTTAGATGTCAGTAAAAGTAATAGTCTCAGGAGGGGAATTTGGGCATCCCCTCCTCTGCAAACACAGAGCCACTTTTTATCCTGTAGGTTCTAGCAAGCTGAGGGTTTGTACTTCTGGCCTTCCTCTTAGCAGTTACAAACTGCCTGCCTGCATAAAGGGTGCAACAAAATCTTATTGCAGTGGGTAGAGAGGATTCATTCTTGACAGCAATTTCAGGAAATAACCAAGTATTCAGAAGGCTGTGAAATGCTGGATGTGCCAGGCCTTCATTTGCCCAGTAGGTGTCATCTATAGCACTAGGCAATGATTAAAATTTGAAAAATACAGAGGCTTTAGAACAAGATGTGTTAGGACCAACTTCTCACTTCACAGTCGTGTGTTTTCCTGTTCCTCAGGTGTCTTAAAGACAACTTTTTGGCTTTTGAATATCTGTAAGTAATAACCACACGACTCCTATTTAAGTATAAAGTCTTGCGTAATACAAAGAGAATAATTAACAAGCATCCATGGTTGTTGCATTTCAGCAAAATGAGATTGCCAAGGATAAAACTGTCGTCGTTTTGTATTGCAACTCATCAGTTTTACATCTAAGTTATCAGCGACAGCGTCATAGCCTGTTGTATTATGAAAACCAAACACAATTACGCTCAGCCCTGCTCAGCGACTTGGCAGCGTGGTTCTGTGCATCAGCACCCTGTTCTTACAGGGGAGGAATCTGGCCTCTAGGAATTAACTAAATCTGAGTATTTTGCCACTCTCTGACCTCAGTCAAAATAGATATGCCTTAGTTTTGCTGTCTGTAAAAAGAAGGAGCACCTGACATTAGAAAAGTGCTTTGGGATTAAATGCTGATAAGTCCTATAAAATGGTTGTTTTCCATTTCCCCGTGTTCTCTTCCAAAATCCGGCAACATCAAACGGCATTTAGTCTTCAGGCTATACTGCGTAATGGGAATGTGAGTCCTGGATAGTTTTAGCACAGTAACGTAGCAGGCCCCTGTAGGGGTGAAATCCTGAGTTCACGGAAGTCAGCTCTGCTCAGAAAGTCCCCAGAGCCCGGGGAGGGGACTCCCTCATGGATTTAGTTCTCCGGCTCATCCTAGGTTGGGAGAGAGCGGGAATTTGGCAGCAGCAGTCGTGCTGGTGAAGCGAGCCCTCAGGGCGCCGCTGCCTCTGACCCCTTTACTCTTACAAGTAGAAGTACAAGCAACAAGCATCCCTTCAGCTAATTTGCCTGCCTGTAGACACACAAGATGATCGTTAAAACCAGACTCGCTCTCGGTATTGGTCACATGCCAAACTGCAGGTCTTCCTTTTAGTGCTTTGTAAACTACCATTTTCCAGCAATTTATAGCTCCTCTCATTTAGTGAATGAAGAACAAAATGGCGTTTTCCCATCTCAAGGTGCCTTCTTCCGTTAAAGAACAGATAACATCTGTTATCCGCCAGTGGGGGTAATTTGATGCTGCTTAAGAGAAGCAGAGGCTCTGGTTCTGATTGCCGTTAGCACTGGTGGGGGCAGTGAGGCAGGGGGACGGGGGCTCCCGCTCCCCTTTGCCTTCCTGCCTCCCCAGCAGGCAGCCCGAGACAGACGTAAGGAAGGTACTCGCCTCCACCCCAGCCTTTCCCTGCAAGCCTGCTCCTCACGGGGAAGGGACTTTCCCAATTCAAAGGCACCTGGGTAGCAAAACCCTCGCAGTGATGAGACCCCAGCTCTGTCCCCCCTACCCCAAAGGAACTGGCGAAATCCTCCATCTGCAGCAGAAGCCCCCAATCTCCGTCCTGAGTGCCAGACTTAACTATGACATTCAATCAGCTCTCATGAATTATTCAGAAGGGTTTGGAGTGAAATTCATGTTAGAGAAATATATGTTTCAAATTTCCTGACTCTAAGAGGAGTCCTGGAGGTGTCCCCTGCAGTTACTTTGATAACAGTTTCTCTTTACAAATGATAATTGCACGATTCGAGCTTTTGTACAGTGTGGCCTTGTGAACTCTTCTCTCATATCAAAGAACAATTTTCAGATCATTTCCATAGCAAAAAGAAAGTGATTATGGAGATAATCTGTTGGAAACACACATGCTGGATTTCAGTTTAAAACAATAAAATGCAGTCATGGAATGAGAAATCAAGTGTTACCTAGCTGACAATATACAGAGAATAAATTGCCTAAGCATTTTAGTTTACTGAGCTGTTAGGAGTTGAAAATTGGTCCCAAGATTAGTCTGATTATCAGGATGCCTCTAGCAACAAGCACCGAAGGGGGAAGGGAATACTTTTCTACCCTGAATCTACGAAGAAATGTAAGAAGATTGAACAATGTCATTAACCGAGGGGGGTCTTTACAGTTCTTACAAAAAACTTCCATAAATGCAGATTTTCTGTCTGTGTGTGCTGCAGCACTCCTTGAGCAGCATCCATCACAGAATCTCTCAGAGCCTTATAAGCTTTAATATATTCATCCACTCATGAGGAAACTAATAATAGAAAAGCCCCAGATATTTTATTCACATGTTAAATGTGTACTTAGGTAGCAGGTTGAACTTTTAATGGGATTGATGGTACAGACATCCCCCCGCTTCATTTCCTGACTAGTTTGTCTTCACAACCCTGGAAGATGTCAGTTTGCCAACACTCCCACTCTTGAAGCAGTCGCGGGGGTGTTGGGGCATGGGGGGAAAAAGTCAGGGAGAGTTACTGCCAGCACCTGTAATTTATGAAGTGAGAAGCTCCTGTTCAGTTGAAGCTCTACTGGCTAGTCATGTTCCTGCCCGTATTCTATTCATTTCTAACCTGTTTTTACCTACAAAGAGGAGTCGGAAGCAAACATACTCTGCTTTAAGTAGGAACATCTCCATTGGAGCCAAAGGTGTGACTGTGAGAAGTATGTAAACTGTGTGTTAAATGATACATGTGGCTGGCGCGTGAAACGTGTTCTGCCTTTCCTGGTGGAGTGATACTCATTTTCACCATCTGAAGTTTGCTTTTTGTCTTTATCTGTGCACATCCTGGAAAGCCATTTCAGTGTATTCCACCTAATGTAGCAAAGGATTCCAGTGTCCTCCAGCATCATCTGAGAGCAGCGGAGGATTGCAGTGGGGTGCTACAAACGCTGTCTTCTTTCTTGCAAACTGGAAAGCTTGAGAAAGGACTGCCTTAACTGATGAGATTTCTTTGGGGTTAGGTTGGGGGTTTGGACAGTGAACTGGCCTGGAGACTAAGAAGGAAACTTTCAAATACAACCAGGAAAAAAGCCCTTTTCCACACCAGGCCTGTGAGCACCTAAAAAGTGTTACCCAGAATTGTCACTCTGAGGGAAGAGAGTCTTGGTTTGCCTCTTCGAGCTGGAGATACACAAACACATGATGGTACGTGAGTTCTCCTGTTTCTTCCCAACTGGGGTCTGTTGCCTGTAGTGTTAGGAAAGCCATGGTAATTGTACGCAGAAGGACCATAGTCCTACTATCCTGGCTATTCCTCTCTAGAGTAGCTGGCAGCAGCTCAGTCTTAAAAATGATTAACTGATTGGAAAAAATATTTCTGCTGGAACATGCCAACTCAACAAAAAATAAAAGCATTTTCTTAAAAGGCTCAGTTTTGGTGCTGTTCGTTCAGAAATCATTACGTTCTTCCAGAAAGCTGCCTGCGTGCTTCTGAGCCGTGGACCCCCAGGCTCGCCCAGGGCCTGGCTCCAGCTCTGCCGGCCACTGTGGCACTCCAGAGCAGGGGAAACGAGCATCGCTGTTTCCCATTCATGGTCTCTTGAGGTGGCATCACCTTTCTGCATGCGGTGTTGCAGTTATTGCCAGAGGTAAGGAGGGAATTCTGCTGGAGCCGGGGGAGATGACACACATAGCTGACTGATCATTAAAGCTGACTTCTTTTCTGCGGCCCAGATTTCTCCATGGTGCAATCATCGTGCAGAAATGACTGGCAGTCTCTCTGTAGTCCCCAGAGCACGAGCTCATCACTCACAGGGTTAGGGCTTGCTCCTGTAGTTGGGAGCAGCTGGATCTGATGCCTATCCCAAATGCTTGGGGGGCAAAACTGCAGACTGCAACATGGAAACATGCTTCTCCGAAACACAGCCTGGTCTACTACCTGCTTCATTTTCTTTTGCTTCATTCCTCAAAAAATGACTCATTTAAGCTACTGCTAGCGCAGACACTCCTGCCAACCTCCTCAAGCCTAATATGAAATCAGGGTTTCTATCTTTTTGGTTTTTTTCTCTATTACATGGATTGTGTTCCCCAATACTGAATTGTGCTCTCAAATTATTTCTGCACTTCAACCTTTAATTGCCCACAAAAGCAGTTTACAGCCTCTTACTCTTCTACCATGAAAATTATCCCCTTAATTAATGGGACAATAAAAAGCAACTGTAAAACGCACCAAACTGCATCATCTTTAGTGTCTGAACTGGATTTCTGCAGCAGTCGTGGAAGAGTCTTCAGATGGGTGGATTTTTGACACTTCACCCAGGACTTTCTTGACCCAAAGCTCTAAAAATAGTAAGAGTTGTAGTAAGGTACTTAGTTTTCCTGTTTCAAAAGCTTCCAAAGAAACACATTCTCCCCCTGCTTCACCTGCCGGTGTTGCATTTTTTTTTTTCCATATGTATTTTGCACCCCTTCAAAGCTGCATCCTCTGCCTGTTGCCGTTTACATCCTTCATCATCTGCAGTCTGTCAGCAGTCTGCCTAAGTTGGGCAGTGGTGTTACACTCGCGCCCACCACCGCGCTTTTGCGAGGGTAGGAATGGTCTGAGGCTGTCGTGGCTGTTCTGCGGCTGGATAAACTGAACTGAAACCGCAAGAGGTTTGGTTCTGTGGGTAAGTTTCTGATTACAGCGTTTGAGTGAGTGAAATTGCCCAAGTCATGTTTCCGCCATCTCTGAAGCAGAAAGATGGCTATGCTTTTGATAACTAGATTGAGCTTTTATATGTAATAACCAACACTTGTTGTGATGAAGGGGAAAAGAAGTTAGGAAGATCTTTTTCTTTCTGTATTTCCCACCACCCGCAGCCGTCCTCATCAGCCTCTATCTTTCGAAAAACCTACTCTACAGGTGCATACATGCAATGCAGCCACAGCTGATGTCCAGTAAAGCTAATATCGTATTTAAAAACCATGCCCAGAATAGAAAGAGCATCTCGTCAGGCTGCGTAGCTCTCCACTCTGAACACGTGCATAGAGCTGAGCAAGGCACGGGCTGGTGTCAGTGTCTGCCTTGCTCCATCTTCAGGGGCATAGAGAGGTGCTCCCCTCCTCCCTGTCCCTCTCGTACAGGAGCTCCCTCACATGCACTGGGCTACCAAACAGCAGCAGCCAGTAGCCCCCAGATGCTTCCATATTAGTCCCATCGGCATGAAGTACTTAATGCTGCTACAAAACAATTATACAAGTAAGATGATGAACTATCACAAACCACTTCCACCTTTGCAGAAGGATTAGCAGACCTACATTCTATTCCCATCCCCACATTGTATTCTGAAGCTTGAATAAATCTTTTTTTTCCTTATCTTTGGCTTGTGGCTGACCTCCCGAGCAATACCGCGGCAAAAGCCTTCCAGGGTCCAGAGTGCACGCTGCCAGCCCTGATGGGTAAGTGGCCACAGCACAAGGACAAAACAAATCCATTCCATTACAAAATAACATTAAAATTCAGTAAGATAATATCACTGTCTTCTGCAGCAGAAGAGCTTTTACAAAATAATATAAATGAGAGGATGAAAATAATGAGAGGCTTTGTAGAGCTCGCTCACAAGCCCTGACACCCGGCATGCTCCTGCGGGGAAGGCAATAAACACCCCATTCTCTGCATGTCACAGTATCACAACTTCTCTGGATAATTACCACTTGAAAGTTAATAGGACTCTGCTCCCAGCGTGACGGCTGTATTTTCTGTAGTCGCTGCATGTCCTGTGTCCACGGCCGTCACTGGGGACCCGGCTGTGGAAGCACCATCTTGGAGGACAAGTTGTTTGAGGCTGCCTCAGAAATCAAGTGATTTCCCTATAGGAAACCCTGTTGCACTGAGGCGCTGAAGGCGATGGATAGTGCAGAGATGGAGAGGCAGCTCCTGCCCCTCGCAGGAGTCATGATGGAAGGGAAGAGCAGGGAAGGATGGGGCAGATGAGGAAACCAAAGCTACCTGGCTAGCATCGCAACCAGGGTGATAAACAAGACAAGTGGCAAGCCCCTCAAGCTCCTGAAGCTCAGCCCAGCACCTCTTCACTGCTCTGTGCACCTAACCACAGGCACCGGCACCTTTTTCGTTCTTTTAAACAACCAGTGTTTTGGTCGATAGGTACAGTGAAAACAAAATAAAGCGATACACGCTGGCCAAGGCAGATTACAGCAGACCAGATAGTGGTCTCTTAATGACCCTTTAATTCAGCCTTATCACAACTGCTGGAAAAATGTATTTTGGCCTAATAGTTGTTTTGAACACCCTTGTGTGTCCAGCTAAATTTAACAAAACGCAGTAAAATTGTACATGAGAAATGCCACCTGAAAAGTCATCACAGCAGTCATCAGATGGAGGATAAGAGGCACCGACACTAATGAAATGTGGTACCACAGGAGTGGATTGCTTTGGTGGGGTTTCCTGGGTATCTGCTCCTGGTTAGCCTGGTAAATCAGCTGGGGCTGATGCCTGTCACACACTGCTTGTGCTCTGGGATCATAGCGGTTTGGGCTGGGGAGGTTTTAGACCAAACATGATCTGGACAGAAAGCATTTTAACAGTAATACGTGAAATCATTCTTAACCTGTTTAAATATGATCATTAGACTGAGTATCAGGATTGGTGTAAGTGTCCGTCTGCCACCGCAGCCAGCCAAAGCTGCTCTGCTAGAATTGACTGCCGCGAAATCCGAGAATTGACTGTGTGTCAAGTATGAGTGGGTTGACGTTAGATGTGGTATGTCAAGCTCTTCATACACACATCTTGCATCACATCTCTTTTGGTCTTCCCATTAGGGGGTCCCAAAGTTGAACAGCAGAAGAAAAGACACCATTAAGCTAACGATGAGTATCAGAAGACGTACCATACACTTTTATACACCCAACACTTCTGTCTTGGGCACATTCCTTTCATCTTTGCACACATGAGTATAGCCAAGTGCAAATTAACCGTTGATTTGATTGTCATGAGCAAATGATCATGGGGAGAGGATTTTTCAAAGGCACTTCTGCTTGTCCTTCATGCTAGTGAACTTCTCCATCTACTCGTAAGAGGTTTATGGTGCCCTGCCCTGCCCCTTGCCAGCGGGAGCCCCAAAACTGGCCAAAGGCAGTGCTTGCTGCTTGCAGCCTCAAGCTGCTTCAACTTCTAAAGGAGAGGAGAAGGCAAGGTGGGAAAGGGAAAGCACCCAGACAGACACATTTCAGGTGAATACTCGCTAAATGCTGTGAGTGGGAAACGTAACCATTTTATAATGGCTGGTTAGGTGTCTCCACCTGTGCTGTGCCAGATTTTGTCCCCTGCATGCTAGAGCATCCTGCTGCTTGCCTTCATCGCAAGTACCCAATCAACCTCCTCATGAAGCCAGCCTTGGTCTTTAAACTGGACACTTTGTCTGAGCCTAATCCCATTTGCTCCATTCTTTGTCCATGGAAAGCAAGGCTGGCTGATAAGCTAATATCAGCACATTGGGAAATTTTTCATTCCTGCATCTTCCCTCACCCAAAGACTTCGTCCTTCATGTTGTACAGAGAGAAATTAAAAAGACGACTGAAAATACCCAGAAATCATCTAGTAAAGAGAGTCAAATTAATTATTTAAAAAAAAATTGAATTCCCTTTGTGGCTGTTTTTTCTCTGGCTGCTCTATCAAAAACGAGCTATCAAAGAAAACTATCATTAGTTTTTAATTCAGGATGACTTCAGAGGGCGGCTCTGGTGCGGCGGCTGATGACTGCCTGACAGCCTTCTCATCTCCGCCAGCTGCTGACGGGCACAGCCACGGTGGCTCAGCCTGGTGGTGCCCCCACTCGCCAGTTGCCAGCACCCAGGGCCACGGCACCACCTGCCCACCACAGGTATGCCTGTGCCCGCAGCCACCGGAGGCTGGGGCTCTAGTCTGCCCTGGGAGCAGGGCTCAGAGCCGGGGCGGCAGGGCCTTGGGGAAGGACTGCTGCAAAATGGTGAGATATTTCCTCTGCGTGGTTATTTTGGGGAGAGGGGGAGGCTGTGACAGGAGAGTCCCCAGCACACCCATCTTCACCAGGAGCCCTGAAGCCCTCCCGGCACAAGGTCCCGCCACCAGCCCAGCCTTGCGTACAGCCGCTGCCGACAGCAGGATGGTGCTGGCAGCCAAAGGGCACAACTCAAATCTTGCCTTCAACTGGGAGCATCTGAACTCGACGCCCAGAATTTAATATTTATTACATAGGAACAACTGAGATAAAACAACAGCCTAGCAGCTCGGGCCAGCACCTATGAGACAAGGTGTGCACCCACACATGTTGCTTAAATGCTTAATTTCTCCCTGGCCCTGGGAGGGGGCAGGGGACAAACATCAGGAAAGCTTTATGGATGCATGGGGCATCTGCCTGGCAAAAATCCTTGTGTGCCACAGCCGTGGTGCCTAGCCAGCTGGCTGGGCCTGAATGGGCGTTTCTCAGGCTGAAACGTCTGATGTTAGCAGAGGGTGGCTTTGGTACTATGCCGAGAGAGCTGATCACTCAGGGTCAATCCTGTCTCTGCCAGAACCAGTCCCAGGGTGACCCCTGGTATCTGCTGACCACATCATGCTGCAGACACCAAAGGAGACCAGGGCTTAAGTAGGTAAATCTATTTTTAGCGGTGGTGTAATGATGATTTGGGGGCAGTAATTTGTTTCTGTCTGGGCAGAGAAAACTAAGTCTAAACCCTTTCTGTAGCTTTTCCTGGAGGTCCAAGTGTTTGCCCAGAGCCACCAAAGGAGAAGCATAAAGCTCTCGTGACCTCCTCCAACACATGGCTGGGCATCCCCAGCTCCTGGCACCGTAGTTCCTGTGCTCCTCCAACTGTACTAACAGCTGGCAAAAGGGTCCCGATAGTCCAAGAAGAGTCAAATTCAGTCTTGGTGCTTTAAAACCTGCCTGAATCAAAATTCCTCATGTTCATCACAACCTTAGGGCAGCAGGGCACCCCAGGCTTTTACGTTGAGCTTAATTATTTTCTGCACTATTTTCTTTGAAGATGCGCATCTGTGGCACCGCTAGTATTATAGTTATGCCCTGATAAGACATGGGATGTTGCTTTTTTCTCTCCAAGAGGACTTAGAGTGCAGTTTATTTTTCTAGGCTGTTAGCTGAGCTCAGAAACAAGGTCTGTCTAACCTGCCCCTGGCTGATACTCTTCGGGCTGGCAGCATGTGGCCCTCTCATAGCATTGCTGCAGAGAAACAACTCAGCTGGACTGCTGCCGGCAACCGAGGAGCTATCGCAGTGAATTGACGCTGCCCCATGCAACCTCATCTTCCAACATTCAGGAAGGCAAAGCCCTGCGGCGCATCCCTGGCTCCTTGCAGCTATGATGGTGGGGAGTCCCACCACCCTTCGGGCATCTCCTGGAGGCTGGGGCAGCTAGGGGTGGGCAAGCTGGTAGCCCAGCTCCATCGAGGGATGGAGGAAGGCCCCCTTCTGCCTGCTGGTCAGGGAAGCATGTGGGGCAGTCCATCCATCTGTCCTCAGCCCTTTCTGTTCCCAGGGAGACCCCGCTAAGTTACAGACGGGCCAATGCTAGCGTCTCTATAACATGATCGCTGCATATTCACACCAACGACCTCAGCAAGTTGCTGCTGCAAACGAGTGGCACCCACACGTCAACTCGCCCTTACAGGTTGAGAGCCTCATAAGCTTGGTGCAGCCACAGCAGCTCCTGCTCCTCTGGGCATGTGCTGTATTTTTGCTCCCTGATGATGCAGTTGCGTTGATGTCACCTTTGCAGAGGCTGCCAGCCTGGCTGGCTGAGCCAGGATGAGTCCAGATTTCAGGGGAAAATGTCCCAAATTCAGGGTGCCCTCCCTGGCTGACCTGCCCCTGCCCTGCTCCCAGCTGGCCCTTGCAATGCCATTTCCAATAAACTAATCACTTGTATTGCTCATAAAATGGGCTTTTGACCAAGGAAAGCAATTTGATGACCAGAGGGGTAAAAGAAAAACCAGACAAACCACCTCACATGAAAGCCTGGCAAGTCCCACCTTCATCTGGCAAAAAAGGGGACTAATGCAAGCTGAGCGCCACAGGAGTGGGTGCCCAGCCCATGGCACGGTGGGGCTGGGAGTACATTTTAGTTATAAACCTTGTGAACCCACTCCTGCCTAACATACAGCCCAAAAAGGAAGGCTTGTTCTAGTGTTTTAACATGGAAATAAACGTTTATGTTACTTGATAATACTTCATCTTACCAGTACGCAGAGGCTTGATGGCATTTGTACAGGGATTTATTTGTATTTACAATTGTACAGCACTGAAGCGGCGCTGAAAAGCCTTACCCAGCTCCGCGGTGCTTTTGAATTTCAGCGTGAGGTTTCACCACAGCAAAACCCACCACTACTTTTACACCATAGGTCTCCAGTTTTGAAGGCAAGTTTGTGGAGTGAATGCAAATCGGGAACCGCCGAGTTGAGACCCCTGGAGGCAGTAACATCTGCCTGTCTTTGATAAGAATTTCTCAGAGTGAGAGTAAAGTACTTAGAGTGAAATTAAAAGCTTTGATCTGTTTTTTTGTTTCATTATTATTTCATGTCTGAGGCCTTTACATGTGCCTTTCAATTCTTATTAGGCTGCGGTGTTTAGTTACTGCTCCGGTGCTGCGTGGGCAGGGCAGGAGCCGGTGGCCGCCCGGCAGGTGACAGGCATTGCCGTGGCTCGCTGCCCAGCTCTGGTCTGAGCCCGGTTAAATGAAACAAACAGGTCACAGCCACACACCCAGAGCAGCATTGCCTCACAAAAGGTGCCCCTCTGGCCCCAGCGCATTGGGTACCCCTGTGCGAGGCAGCCCTGTGGCAGCCCCGAATGCCCAGGGAAGAGGTGGTAAGAGAATCACAGAATCATTTAGGTTGGAAAAGACCCTTAAGATCAACAAGGCCAACCGTTAACCTATCACTGCCAAGTCCACCACTAAACCATGTCCCTAAGCACCTCATCTACCCGTCTTTTAAATATCTCCAGGGATGGGGACTCTCAAGCACTTCCCTGGGCAGCCTGGCCTGACAACCCTTTCGATGAAGAAATTTTTCCCAATACCCAGTCTGGATTTAACTCCATTCACCACAACTCTTTGGGCCCAGCCATCCAGAAACTCCCAGGAGCCTTTGCTCCCTGGCGCATCATGGGTGGGGCTGGTATGTCACAGAGGCCTGGGCTGTGACACTGGGAGCTGCTGGCCGTTGCCTGCACTCCTGGAGGAACCACAGAGGTGGAAAAAGGCGAGAGACGCGGCTCTCCCGTTCCCACACCCCAGGAGCTGGAGGAGCACTTCCACACCTTCCACGTGTCCTGTGGCATCGCCAGCACAGCATCTGTGTGTCCGAGTGGCCTTGGTAGCCTTGCTGCATAGGGAAGGGCAGAGGAAGAGCCGCCCCAAGCAAGTCCAGTTCCAGCTCCCCACCAGGGACTGGCGGGAGGAGCACAAGTGGGAGAGGAGAGAGGCTGCTGCTGCCGAGACCTCAGCCCCAGTGGGTCCATTGACCGGTTCCCTGTGTGTCTTGGTGGAGCATGGGCAGAGTGGCAAGCATGGCCGGCCACCCCTCAGGCAGAGCTGGAGGAGGAGGAGACGTCTCGCTCATCTACGTGGATGGAACAAGCCCTGCAGCGGAAAGGCAGATCCCCCGGCACAGGCAGATCCCCCGGTGCAGGCAGATCCCCCGGAGCAGACAGATTCCCCGAAGCAGGCAGATCCCTCGGCGGAGGCAGATCCGCCGTCGAAAGAAATGCCGTTTGGACAGCGTGTTAATTCTTACTTTGTTTTGACTTCTGTTTGTCTAGTTCTCTAATGTTTGTAATTTCACCTTTGAAAAAACTGGTAGTTCTGTCACTGTCATGTTCAAAGGAAGAATTTTAAAACTCCCTTCTGTTGTGTTTTTTGAAAATAAATGGCAAGTCTACTTACCACTTGTGTGTTGCTTTGTTTTTTGGTGATGATTGCTAGTCACACTCAGTTTTGGTTGGTAATGGGTGGGTATAATGGTGCAACCCTCAGACAATGGCTGTTTGTTCACACTGTTTCTGCTTTCAGGAAAGCAGCCTATGGTTTTCAGCATTGGAAGGAGACAATGGGTAGAGTATTGACTTTCCACCAAGCAGGTCCACTGACTGGTTCCCTGTGTGTCTTGGTGGAGCATGGGCAGATTGGCAAGGATGGCCAGCCACCCATCAGGCAGAGTTGGAGGAGGAGGCTTCTTCCTCATCTGCGTGGATGGGACGAGGCCTGTAGAGCAAAGGCAGATGCCCCAGTGCAGGCAGATCCCCCAGCAAAGGCAGATCCCCCGGAACAGAGCAATCCAGTGGCGCAGGCAGATCCCCAATTGAAGGAAGAGCCATTTGCACAGCCTGTTAATCCTTACTTTATTTTGACACCCCAACCCATGCTTGACATATGGGGACATGGTTCTCAACTGTGACCCTTTTGCCTTTGCTTTGGCAGATGAGGGGCGCTGCCATGCGTCTCAGCCACGGGCAAAATAAGAAAGCACAGTTTGCATCAGTGAATCTGCAGAGAGCAGCTGGAGAGCTGCTGGCAGCCATCGTACCCCACCAGAGCATTTGACAAGGGTTGTTCACATCCTCACCATGATCTTTCATTCCCCACCCAGCACAACCCAGTGCGAATCCCACCAGGTCGAGTGGTTTTGAGCTGTTCGTGCAGAAAAGCTGCTTTGGGAACATGAGCCAGGGAGGAGGAGAGAGCTCACAGAGACTGAAGCACTTTTGCCCCTTCCCATGAGGTATTAAGCCCATCCCAGGCAAGAGCTCAAAGACGGAGGTGACCACCCTATGTGGAGGTTGCTTTGTGTGTGTGTGTGTGTCTGTCCCTTCTTCTGTCCAAAGCACCGACACAAAACACACTTCACCTTGTGCCAGACACCGTCCTGCCTGGCCGGGGACAGGCACCTTTGCAGAGAGATCAGGTTGATGCATCGCTGCTCATACACCTACTAATCCCACCACTCTGAACACTGGTGGCCTTCAAAGAGCCCTTCAGGCTCTGGGTTTGTAGATGGTGCTTGTTTTCTGGCTACTTAAACACTTTTTATTCTTAGTTAACCCAAAAATAAAAACAAAAGACTTGGTTTAATGTCCTTCAGCTATTAAAAAAGTGAGCGGTGGGGAAGGGATCCTGAGCTATTCAGATATTCCTAAGGGCCTGACAGTCTGAGGTGTTTGAGATGCATCTGCCTTGCACAGACTGCGTGGAATGGAGGGACTGCCCGGAGACTGTCCATTACAAAGTTGGAGCCTGCCCAGGGCCAGGAGGGTTAGCATCCACAGACTGTTACAATTTTTTTTAATTTTCTGCTGATTCACCTTGCCCCTGCTCTCACCCCTGTCCACCCCATCATGCTGATGGCAACCAGCGGAAAAACCTGGTTGCCATTTCTTGAAAGAGGATCTTCACCCATGAAGTTTATGCCCCAGCCTGACTTAAACATCAACACCCCTTGCGCCAGGTCTGAACCCAGAAATCCCTCATTCCCTGGGCCAACTCCAGGCTTTTCAATAAACAGGGGAAAGAGGAGGAGATGGAGAGAGACCACAAGTGTTTGCTGGAAGCAACATCCCTGATTCCCTGTACAAGAGTTAATGATAGACATGAGGGACTTATAAAGCAAATTTCCTTTTGCCTAAGGGCCAAATCCTCCTCTCGCTCACCCTCTTCCAACCCAACTGACTCGAGGAGCAGCAGGGAGAAGCAGGAGATGGCCGTGCACCAGAGGGGCCTCTCCTTTTCTTTAAATATGTCATAGTTGACCATGACAGTGACGGGGTTTGCTTTGGAAAAATCACATCAAACCAGCATTGCCACCACAGCCTTTTCTAGCCCCATTTCAATGCTGCGCAGCATGAAGTCACCAGACAGCTGACATCAAATCAAATCCCAACCCAGGCGAATTCATGCAACCTGTGCTTGACTGGTTGTGTCTCTCTCCTCCCCCTGATGCCAGCTGGATGAGGCCCCTGGAGCCCCTCAGCAGAAGAAGAGGGGAAGGTCAGCTGGGGCAGCAGCTCCTGGTGCGGTCCCAGCTCTTCCCCACCTGCTTGGACACCCTGAGTGAGACAAATTTCACTGGGAGGACAAAAAAAATCCCATGTAGAAACATGTTGTGTGAAAAGTCCTTGGAATCAGCCATTTCCATCAGGCTGGAGCCTCCCAGAGCTGAGCAGGGTCAAACGAATGAGCCTTGCCACCGGATACGGCCAACGGGGCTTGGTCAGATCTGTATCTGGGCAAACCATCCCCACAGGTGATGGTGATGGAGGTATTGCCGCTTCTGTCAATGATGTCCATGAAGAAGAAGGGATGTGTCTGTCTCTCCTTTCCCCTCTCAGCTCAACACTTCAGCTTCATTGACAGAAAATAAATTTTATTTTTTCAAAGCATGATGGGGATGTCAGTTTGTTGGAATGGGATGGGCTGGGCAAGTAAACTGGGTAACCTCTCAGGACCCCTGTGGTGAGTATAGTCCTTTTTAGAAAAACTTCTCAAGGCCAGCATTACACTGAGGTCCTGGGTACCAATCAAAGCCATGTGCGAGGTAGAAAAAAACCCAAACCAAGGAAGTAGAGACTTAAACCTGATGGGAGCTCTTCCAAGGTGTATTCAAACCATGAGCTGGGAAGCCATTAAATGTTTCCTTGTCTAGCCATGAGCTTAAGAGACGGCAGATAAAACAGAAGAGCCATCACAGGTAAAGAATAAACATACCGATGTAAGCAAAAGCTCTCATGGGATGGCTTAAAAGTGCTTAACAGCATCATGTGGCCATAGCATGGGGATTAGGTCCTGAGCTGGTAAGACTCATGCTGATGTTCCCTAATGCAGCTTGCTCTCTCTCCTGTGGCCAGCACCCAGCACAGACATGGACTCCAGTCTTCAGCAGGCAACAGGGGTGTGCTGCGGCGGCTGTCGCCCATCATCGGTGCCATAGCAAGGAACCTCGCAAGCCACAGAGAAGCTGGGTATTTAGTTTGCCCCGGCAAGTTTGCAGCTAGAAATGATGCACCATCAACCTCCTGCAGGGTCTAAGAATGGGACCCAGGAATAACGTTGCAATGATCCATGTGGCACGCCCAGATGAAGTGAACCATGTGGGTGGAACTTGGTTTATTTTTTGCAGTCATGAAGTAATCGAGAAAGATAAGAATAATGTAACACATAGTCAGTGCCTCAACGCGTATTTTTTTTATGATGCAGTTTCAAACCATTAGAAAATTTCTGAGTCATGCAAGTGCACTTTAAATAATAACATGCTATCCACACCAGAATTTCATTTTTCTCAATTTGCTGCTTTGTGCACTTATTTCTAATGCCACCCCTTCTTAATTCTCCTTGGGTTTTTAACTAAGACAAAGCAATAACATTTCCATGGCCAAACAAAGCAGAAGTGGCCCCAAGAAGCAGAAGAAGACAACTGGGAAGTGCTGCTGTGAAGGGACATGAAAGGCCATCAGGCTGAAGGATGCTCATGTCCACATTTGACAATGGCACAACCATTTCTTTTTCAGCAGCTACAGCTTAAACCACAACCCTGGGTTTCAATAACATAGAGCACATTGGCAGTGGGACAAAGAAATGCCCTGGATGATGGAGAGAGAGGGGCTTGGGTTTTTTTTAAAGATCTCAGCTCCTCTGGTACCTTAAGGGTTGCCTGTGCTTGGCTTCCAAGGGAGGAGGGCTCGCTGCTGGTGCTGCCCCGTGCCTGTTGCTCACAGGCGTGGAGCTTTGCTCACCCATGTGAGGGGACAAAAAGTCTGTTCCTGGGGCTATGTGCTTCTCCCGTTCTCCCTTGTGCTGCTGCAGCAAACCTCCCCACTTCAGAAAATAAGGAGTGTGTGTAGAGGGGGGGAGATGTAATTTTTAAAGAGGTATTGGGCTCACTCATGAAATTATTGTTTCAAGCCTCCTCAAACGGAAAATAATGAACCTAGCACCACTCTGATTTTCAGGGCAATGCCTTAGCCATGATTCTCCCTCGGCACCCCGGGCTTTCCTTACATTTCCCTTCGGCTTCCTGAGAGGGAGGTAAGCATGCAGGAGTTCAAGAGTGCAATGAGTGAGCCAGACCACCCGCTCGCCGGACCAGCCCACCTCCCCAGCAGGCGATGGAGAGCTGCAATCACGGGAGCACTTCTGCTCTGCAGTCTAGCCACAACCATAGCGGGGGGCAGGAGCAACGAAGTAGCGCTGTTCCCATGCAGAATGGACAAAGCACAAGCACCGAGATGTTCACGATGAAGTTTACATCTCAGCAACTGGAAGATTGCTTTGTCAACAGCAACTGGACTGCCGGTCAGCTATGTTTCCAGTATGAATATTGAGGGGAAAGGCTATTTATTGCTGCAGCTCAAGCCCAAAGATGAAATGCAAAAGTGAATTAAAATTTCTGTGGTAACTGCTTAATGAGCAAGGCTGATAATCAAAGGTTGGGGTGTAGCATTTCTGCTGCATTCAAACAGCATAGAAGTCTTCTGCAATCCACCAGTACAAATGCAAACAACAACTTCAAAGAGCAATGGCATCTTTTTTTTTTTTTCCCTTCTCCCTGGCTAGAATCTCTATATGCCTGTGTACGCTTTGTAGTATTTTTTCTATCATGACAATTTAATTTTTTGTTTGCTTTTTTAAGGGAGGAAAAAAACCCCTTTTGCTTTAATGATATTCACCATGGTGAACTTAAAAGTGGCTTACAGAAGCGGAGTCTGGCATTTTCTGTTTGCACCAGTCAGTCGCTAGTGATTGATCTCAGGAGCCAGGCTTCATTTTCTAAGCAAAATAAGCTGCCGTTGGCAAAACCTGATTAAAGTGAGTGGAGTTTTATCTGATGTGGCTGTTGCCACTCATTTCAGTGTAATGTCTCTCTTTTCAACTACAGAGGACCTGCAGAACACAGAACAAAAAGTACGCATCAGTTTATAATGCACTCTTCTAAAAGTTTAAGTGTTCCTAATAGGTCATCAAACTGCTAGGAAACCAGCACGTTGGGTATATATGTTGGCATGTAGAATAAACTAATATAGCTGTTGTAGCGTTTGTGCCGTCATCCTTACATAGAGGTCTACCACAAGAGAAGCTGCTGGCTGAACTGACGCTACCGTTAAATCCATCGTGCAAAAATTGCTGCCAGTGATCATGAACTAAATATAAAAAAAATTGAGGGGTCTTGACTTTGCTTCCTGATTTTTGAGCCTGTAGGGCATAGTGGATCCACTGTGGCTCCTCCCTCTAAGAGTATGAAGCCCGAAAACATCTGAGATCCGGACACAAACAAGTCATGCCAGCGTTCCGCATTCTGCTCACTGGGAAGGGCTGGCATCGCTCCATGTTACTTCCCAACAGACAGAAGAGTCCCTTTTCCTCTCATTTCTGAGGAAGGGGAGACAGTGAGAGGAGGAAGAGTAGGCGAAATTACATTTGAAGAGGTGCAAATATAAAACTGACAGGCTTGGAGACAACACGTTTCATTCGAATGGCTATTTGCAGAGCAGCTCCTCTGCAAGATAACTAATGGCATGTGAAAAGGTCCTACGCACAGAAAACAGTCTGTCATGTTAAAATAAAGAGCTCTGAAGCTGTGAAGTCTGGCATAGCTGTAAAAATAACTTACGCTTGGGAGGGGAGGCTGGGAACCCCGCGGCTCCCGATTCTTTTCAAAGACAATGCCCGGTGCCGCAGCAAGGAATGCTGAGGCTACCGTGGCTCCTACAAATCTCCGCCAAAACCTTAATTTAAATTACTATCGAAGATTAAAGGCTAGCGTAAGCCTATGCTTCCTTGCAACCGCATTAATTATTAAGGCAACACGCAGAGCTCTGTAATTGGCTCCTGCCTGTTAGCACAGCGTCGAGTTTATAGGTTAGGGTGGTAGCAGAAGGATGATGATTACAGATGATTCCTGGGTTTGCTGGTTTGGGGGAGAGGTGTCTTCTAAAACTGGAAGCAATGTTAGGAAAAATCAGTGTGCCCTTCCCATAGCAGAGGCCAGGAGGGAGGAGGGGGCAGCCTAGCTGCAGGGGAAGCAAGGACGCAGTGCTGCGCTCCCGCTGCCAACTGCAGCCCAAAATTAAATGGTGACACTGCCAGGAAGTGAAGACAAGGCAGCCCCCACCCCAACCAAACAAAAAATACCCTTTCCCCCTACCCCCCGCAAAAAAACCCCCAACCCTGCTTCTGCTCTGCATAAGCATTAGCCACTGTGTTAGGTTTTATGCAGCTGCAACACTGTCTTGCTTTCATTTGGTTCATTTTGTTGGGAAGTTCAGTCCCTTCCACCGGCCAGAAACCAGACAATTCCTGCGAGAGACCTATCACTCATTTATTAATTACTAGACTTACAGTGAGTTATAAACAACTTAATAAAATGGGCCCACCACACATCTGAAGGGCACCTGAAAGCGTGGGTCTGAAACCAAAGCCCACGGGTCCGCCAGCAGATCTGCTGCAGCCAACTGCCTGTCCTCGCTCTGCAGCAAGTCTCTCTCCAGTAACTCGCCGTCAGCAAAGACTATGCTGCCTGCAACGTGCACGGAGGATGTAAGGAGCATGCGCAGACAACCTGGCTGACGTACGGCAACGTGTTACCCTGTGGTAGCCTTTTTCCCATCTCAGAACCCTAGGCTTGCTCTCGAAGTGACTCAATTCATGTCAATTTAGGCCAAGCCCACTGCAGTGCTTAAATCCTAGTGAAAACTTCAAAATCGCAGCCCATGAGAGATGCAAGAGGAAAAGGGAGAGTTCTGAGGTACCGCCAACATCTCTGCGCACAGATCCAGGGAAGGGTGGAACAGAAAATTATTCCAAGAGGTGGGAAGCCAAGAAAGAGAGTGGACAAGGTGCCCCTGCCTGGGAGATGTGACGGCCTCAAGGAAGAGGCTATTGTCCTGCAAGAAGGAAAGCAGAAAGTATTGTAGCCCTGCTGGCATCATTTAAATCTGAAAATCTAAGACAGTGGCAGAGAAATCAGCACCGGTCACTTCCCCCCCTCAGCCAGAGTCTGGCCGGGGAAGGGGTCACAGCAGTGGGCTCTGGGCAGGCCACGCTGCGTCCCCTCAGCAGCAGAGATCACCACGACAACAATGCCATTAAATTGTCAATCATCAAGTTTAATGCATCATAAAGAAGTAAAACTACATCGGCATATTTAAGACAAACACTTTTTTTTTCTATGCACACTATCCACTGGACAGTCCCCTTTTCAAAATAACTACTTTTAACAGTCCAAGACACTTCTTCAGAAATTCTTCACATATTCAACCTTCCACACTTTTCCTTTTTTTTATTTGTCTGAGAAGGAAAAAAAATCATTAAACCTGAAAACATTTACATTGCAAGCCACGTTAGAATGCATAATTGGCATACAATAACCAATGTATAACAACTGTGTTTTACTTAGTTCACTTTGTTCATCAATAAAAGAATATAAAAATCTTGTTCAACCGAGTGTTGTGTATTAAAATAGATTTGTATAGTACTGCACAGTTTCTCCCGGAGTTGTGAAAATGGTTGAAGGGACCATGTGCTGCCTAGTGATGGGCGACGGAAAAAGCCAGTCCCTCATGGTTTTTTTTATTTAAAAAAAAAAAAAGATATTCGGCACCATGTGATATGCTGATGTGAGAGACTAGCCTTGTGTCGTGCTCTGGTGGCTTCTTGCTTTCCTTAAGTACCTGTTGTGCTAATTGACGAAGAACTCATAAACGACAGAGACGATGGCATCTGGTGTGTGTGACGTTGAGAAAAACCGGGGTGCCCATCACTACCTTCCCGGGCAGGCCGCAGGGTGACAGAGGGGCCTGTGGCCGACGGGGGGCCAGGCGGACCCTTGCAGTATCAGGAAGACTAGCTAGTGAAACAAGCAGGCGCACTGGGATTTTCTCAGGCTAATGCTAAACACTTCCCAAATGTGCTAAAATCCAACAAAATCTTAAAAAGGAATCAAGTTTCCAAAAAAACCCCAACAAACCCTTAAAATTTTCCACGGCCTCTCCCTCCCCCAGAACTCTTCATATTATCCAGTATGAGAAACAACCCCTCGAGGCAGTTGTTTTTTTTCCTGTACCGTTTCAGCAGACATTTCTGCAAGCAAAAAATAAAAATAAAAATAAAAATAAAAATAAAAATAAAAATAATAAAAAATAAAAATAAAAAATAAAAATAAAAATAAAATAATAATAACAATAATAATAATAATAACAACAACAATAAAATAATAATAATAATAATAATAATAATATCACATTACATATTTTTAACAATAAAAATGCAGTACAAAAATGTAAAGTTATCTTTTTGGCATATTATCTGTACTGGCAAGAAACAAAAACCAGAATATTTATTTGCTTTTTTTCTTTAAAAAAAAAATCCAAAATTAACAAAAAAGAAAACCCCCAAAATAATCTCTTTAAAAAACGAAACCCAACCTGCCAAAGATATCCACTATTATGGTTTATGCTAAATCTTGCACAAAAACTCCATGAGAAAAATACACCGATAGCAAAATAAGTAAAAAGGACCTGCAAAAAAGTAAGGAGGTTTACAGTCATACTTTTTTAAATACTTCGGAACGCATATACAGAAGCATCAGCATGAAAATACTTCAATATTTTACTAGAAACGCTAACTTCATACAGTTTCTTTATTTAAATATCTGCAATTCTCAACTCTAATAATACTGAAAAAAAACGATCTTTTGTTTCGAAGGCTCTGTGAGTGTCCGTGATGCCGTTCTGGTCAAAACGGCCCCATCTCCAGGTCACCTGAATCAACGGGGCCAACTTTGTTCCTCTGATAAGAATCCATGTCGAGTCCTAAGTAGTTCAGTTTCTGGTTACCTCACCGACTTCCCTCCCACAAACAGCTTTCAGCCCAACTACTTCTCTACTAGCTCACTAACTCTTTGCATTGAAAATTTTCCCCTTAAAGCAGAACTGGAAACCTGTCTGCCCCCCACAAAAGGATATCCCGCTTCCTATCGGCCATACTTCTCTTCTTCATCCTTAGTCATAAATACATTAAGGCCAACATAACAAAAAAAATCTCATAAGCACTGAAGGTCTCGGCAAATACAAAACCGCAGCACAACCCGCTCTGTGGGAACCTGCTGCCACAGTGACCTACAAACTGGACTGATTGGTTTGCAAGTTTCTACGCGTATCAAAACTGAGATCATTCCTTCTCTCCTTTGTTTCAGTTTAATCTCTCCTCTGCGCATGTGTATAAAGTTTTTTCCCCCTCTTCCTTCGCTCGCTCGCAGCCGGCGCTGTCAGTTGTTACCCTGTGATTGCTGCAAGGCTTTGTGCATGGCAGCAGAGGCAGAGGAGGGTTTGATCCAGGGGACAGTTAGCAGGGAGGAGGTGGTGGTGGTCGTCATGGTAACCTGAATCATCTGCTCGTTTTGTATCAGTCTAATGAGGGTTTTGAGACGTTCCAGTGATGACTGAGTCCCTTTCTGCTGGGCCAACAGGCTGGTTTTTAGCTCTAAGCATTTCTGTCAAATAAAGAGAAGGGGAGAGAGAAGGAAAGACTGAGAATACATTCAAATTGGTGTCAAACATCTCTCCAAACATCCTTTCGTGTCTTGAGTGCACGTCCTGCTCAAATGAAATATATTCTCCTTTGGGGACAGCAAAACCACAGCTTAACGAATGGAGTAATCACCAGCGCCGCATACACTGCAGCAGCTCTCTAAGGTAACAATGTTCATCCCAGTCCAAATGCATTCGGAGGACATTTCTGACCTCATCCTGTCGACAGCCTGGCAGAAATGCCTCCTGCACCCCAAAGAGATGATTGGCACAGGACTGTAATAGCTGTACTACTGGAAAGTACCGAAGCCACTAGTGACGTCTCTAAATCTTACCAAACGGCATTGATGGTAAACGCTTGAGGGGATAAACTTCACCATGATGCATTTTGTATGTGCCACAAATTTTAGGGAGTCAGTACTGTGAAGGTAAGCTGATCTCTCTAAACATGATGTCAATACCTTTCTGGCAGAAAACTTGATCTATGACACTACTGTTATACCATTGCAGTCACAAGAAAGTCTTTTTCCTATGGGGTGGCCAAACTACACCCCACAATCCCTTGAAACGTTGCATACAAACCTACATGAAAATGAGCATGACAGCAGGAGCCAACAAAAGCATCCCAAATCTCCTTCTTAGAACCATAGAATCATTTAGGTTGGAAAAGACCTTTAAGATCTTCGAGTCCAACCGTAAACCTAACACTGCCAAGTCCACCACTAAACCATGTCCCTAAGTGCCACATCTACATATCTTTTAAATACCTCCTCTTCTCCAAGAAGAGATAAGGAAGAATCAGTAACAATCCTTTCCCTCCCCAGCCCCGTACCGCTGCAGCTAACATCCCATCCTTTACGCTATCAACTGGCCTGGGAGGGACTATGCAACAGACCAAAACCCTGAGCCTGTCTGCTAGGTGGAAGGGAACGGTGGCCTCTCTAATATCTGAAACTTCCTGTTTTCTTTCTCCCAGTGGGCCCAGGGATCTGGCAAACTGGTTACTTGTCTGCAGATTGCTCCTCTTTGGCTATGGTCTAGATTACCTGGGGTAAGGGGTAGTCTCCAGTCCTGGGGAAGGGGGAAATGCTCACTTGAAAGTCAAGTTGTTTGAAAAGCAATGGCATGAAGCTGGTCAGAGGTTGGTTTAGACAGGTGAAATCTCAGGTGAAGGATAAATCACATTCTGTTTTTCCAAATACCACCATTCCACCCGTGGTGTGTATGAGAGTTTTCTCTTTAATGTATATCCCGTTAAGGCAAATGTCAGAAATGAAATTGCTCTATGCTGGAACACCTTTAATTGCTTTTCTCCTTTCAAGTGGATATATCTCCAATAAATATAATTATCAGCTGATATTACCATTTAAATAAGACAGCGTTGCCCACTGAAAGAACCTGATTCTGCTTAGGTAGAAATCTTACTGATTTTGACAGCCCTAACATACACCTGACAGCTGACTGCATCCCCAAATGCTTTTCTTTTTCCGAACACCTAATCCCACTGCAGTCTCCTACCTACTGAAGATATTCTGTACCCCAGAGTCACTTCTTCATACACATGTGTGTTTCCATTAGTGCTGAGGGGGGCTATACATACTTAGAGGGAATATTCCCCACTGTGATGTCTTTTAATAAGTTATTGCTTTTCCTTCCACTCTATTTTAAATGTGATAAATATTTTAATACGCCTCTTCTTGATAACTGTAGTGGTAAAACAACTAGTGACCAGCTACTCCTGCAGCTGCCACTTTGATTCTTCCAGGGTAAGGAAGTTTCAAATATTTATGGAGACTGCCAGGCCAGCTACCCCTTAAGAGTGGGCCTGAGGTGAAGTAGCCCCAAAGAAGTTCCTTCACCCATGAAGGATAGGAATTATGGCTTTGAACTCAGCCCACTCATTACTGCCAGAGACTGGTTCTCATAGCACAGTATGTGTGGGAGACATCTCCAGCCAACGTTTAGCTTGAAACAAGTTCACAGAGAAAAGGATTGTGAATCTATTTCCAATCATGAGGAGGTTACAACAGTCAGCCTCTAAGACAAATACAGATGGTAATTTCTACCTAATCTCAAGAGTTTCGAGCGGACAAGCAGCTACCTCTGGAGGACACACTTGTGACTAAACTTTTCACCTGGAGAATGGAAGTGCCTTAAAGTCACTGGACAGATGAAAGCTGTGTACGGCACTATAAGGAAGGCAGGCACAGCTATGTTGGGGGTGGCTTTTGCGTGCAACAGGAATTCAGTCACTGGTGATTTCTCCTCCTCAGCCCACCAAAGCAGCTTGCTTTTGTGCATAAAGAAAATCCATGTGTTTTTTCCTTTGAGAGAAACACACTCACACTTGAACATCTGTAGCTTGGGACCATAAATCATTTTCTAGCCACAAAATATCAGGCTTTCAAGCATGAATTCTTTATAAGTATCTCTGCAGGAGACTCTGTGTCCCCAGTCAGGTGTCCTACCTTCACTGCATTGTTGAGAAGTCGATCTTTTTCTTCTAACTGTCTATGCTCACTCTTCAGCTCACTGCTTCTCTTTAATAACTTTCGCTTCTCTTCTTCTTTGACTGTGGAACAATAAGATTAAGGATGCAGAAGTTAAGAAAAGGACATATGGCAAAACTCTGTGCTTGACAACAGAAAGCAGAAGTATGTATTGTGAATGGTGATTTTCAGGTCTCATTAGCCTTTTGTCAGCAGGTACAGCCAAATAATCTGGGGTTTCTGCTTGCATGCGTCTATGTCAGCAGCTAGAACACAGGACAACCCAGAAGCTACAGTGCACCTTTGAGATGAATTAAAATTAATCCTTGGACCACATGTGGTCCTGGAGGTCTCCAAGAAAGAGGTGAAAGGTATTTAAGAACAGGTCAGCCACCTGGAATGGCAATAGTTCAGCGACCCTGGTTGAAAAGCACAATCATAGCAGTACCAGACCTCTGCAAAGCTCCGTACAAATACGATCTAATGCCCCAAAGAGCCCACTGTAAGAGTGCACCAGGGAACTAAAAACCAGTAATGGTCAATGCACAGATATCATATGACATCTGATACTAATGACTGCGATACCAAATGATACTGCAACAATTAGGAGCTGATATTACTGTGGTACCTGAGACACTAGTCCAGCATTGTGCTACACACCCAGTTACATGGCTCTGCCTAGCCTGACTGTGTCTCTCTGCCTCCCAGCCTGATATGATTCTGCCTTAAAATCCTGTTTTCAGCCCTGTTCTGAGGAAGGCACCACTTTGATGATAGCCGCCTCCACAGAGTGAAGTTCCTGAGAGACCAATCTCAGCTTCCTTAAAGAGAGAAGATAGCAAAGGAGCAGACCGAAGGAAAGGGGAGAGAAAGTGAGCTGCTGTTCCCAGCCACAGGCCCTTATGGCCCTTTGCTTCATAATATCATGATACCTGGTAGCATTACAACACCGTTTTAATATTGGTGCCATGAAGGACTCAAATGGCATCGCCCGTCACGAGCAGAGAATCCCTTGTTGTTAGCTGTGTTAATCCCTACCTGTTTTATGAGTAACATAGGAGTGAACAATAGCCAGAGTTCCAGTCCATGGCACATTTTCATCTTTCTTTAACACCTATAAGCCCAGGAAACAATAAAAAGTTAGGACTACACAAAGACAGACATTAACGTTTCTCTTCCTCCAGCCTCACAGCTCTGCAGGACCAGATCTCGGGTCCTTGTCTCAGAATTCACAAGCTGAAAAGTAATGAGACAATAATGTGAGTTGCAATCTCCATTGGGGCTTGCTCCTTTACACATGACTACACACAGCGCTGCCAAACAGTTCTAAAAGGGGGTTACAAATCCTCTGTTTCTTGTTGCCGTGGCTAGAAGACATTTTTCAGCCCCTGACAAGCAGACCTCTACACTGCCAGGAGCGTTATCTTCTCAGCGTGGGAGAAGTTCCTGGTCCATACCAAAACATGACTGCACGGATCTAATCCTGGGCTGCTCTGCTCTCTGCAACTGCATGCTGGAATTTCCCCTTGACATTTTCAAAAGAACATAACAGTGATCTCAATGTTAAACACAAAGAACTCTAAGGCACAAAATCTAAGCCTCCACTCTACAATTTAGTGACACTGTACCGTTTTAGTAATTGTTTTCCTGTTCATGCAATCAGCGTTGTTCACAGCAGCTAGAGAAATTAGTTTTTCTGACATGACTATGATGAACAGCTGTGTGTAATAAACATGATTTAAAGAAAAGGAAGTGTCCTCACAGCTTTCAGATCCACTGGCGAACAGTGTCTCCTTCTGGCACTGTCTCCCTCATCTATAAGATTTACATTACTTGTCTGGCAACCCTACATGCTGGTGGCTTTACGGTGAAGAAGGAAAACAAAAGAAATGAAGAGACATTTTAAAAGGACAAATCTCAGGAGATGTGATTACAGGGAAGCTAAGGCACTCAGTGTATGTTGTAACTCTAGGACAATGAAAATACCACAAGCAAATGCTGCAAACTGTACTAAAAGCCTCTCAGTATTACTTTAGCTAATGTGGTCCCCTAAACTGTGACCATAGGTTAGATTAGTTTAGTGGAACACAAATTCGAGGTTTCTCCCATTTTCTTTCCTTGGCGTGCTATGCTCCGTGTAGCTTACCTTCTGTTGGCACTTTGGACAGACCCAAACCCCCTTGGGGGCAGTTTTGAGGGGCGGGTCCAAGCAGTTGAGGTGATATGCTCTGGGACATGTGCCACAGGGCTGCAAGTTAACGCCACGCTTGCAAGCAGTGCAGTGCTCATCGTGGTGGATCTCATTCTGCAAGAGAAGAAGAAGGATGGCCTGGGTAAAAATCCACTGAGAACTTCTCTCTATACAGCATTCAAAGCCTCCTTTGAAGCAGACAGGTTCATTCAAACACAAAATCTAATTTTCAAAAGGACCCTGGCTGCTGTAGAAGAAGACAGAAGTAATGGCGTATGATAGCAACAAATACAAACAAAAAACCAAAAAAGCCAGAAGCACGTTCCATAAATTGGAATGATAGAAAAATAAAAGCCAAGTAATCAAACACAGGAGGGAGTCGACTAAAATAGCCAGCTTGTGACGTAGGAATTATTTCACTTGGTTTTGATAACGTGTCACTCCAACACATGTATCACCATGCACAGCTCTATTCCGAAGCATGGGTCAAAGTCAATATGTGGATCACTTGTCCTTCAAGTCCAAAGCAGAAGGAAGCAAGCAAGGAGGAGTTTCTGGGGAAAAAACACAGTTCCGTGTTTTATGCCCATTGCCTCAAAGAGCAGCTAGGAAAACAGTACGCTGGAGTACAACCTTTTGCTATGTACCCTCTTTTGTGAACTCCTCTAGAGGGCTCCTCTCTCCCTCTGTTCTCCCAGGCACTAATTGTTCTCTCTTCAGACTTGCTCTGACAACCTTTCTCCAACAAGACTGATTAGTACTTTGTCTGAAGCAATATATAAAATGAACTAAGACTCATCAACAAAGTTACAATGTCATGTAGTAAATTGCTATGCTAATCTGGTGGCAACGTTAATTACTCTTTGTATAATTAAGTGCATTTTAATAAAGGAGATACTGATTTTGAAACTCTCATGGCTTGTGAATCATTATAAAAAAGCCTAAATTTTCCCAGTGCTTTTCCAGGAAGGGGAATAATAATTTTGTACCTTTGTTAATTCCAAAAGCATATTTTCATTTTTAGGGATATTAATTATAATGTTTCATGAAAGTTTTGGTCAGGCTTATATCTTGAATTCAACTCAGTCCTGTCAAAAAATTGCTCACCAAAATATTACTCTTTAGAAATTACCTGCTCAAAAAGTCTTAATTTTAACCTCAATTTAAAGAGATTTAATCTATATAAACTAGAATGGTTGCTCATTTTTCTTAACACTTTCATTGAAACCACAAATCTGGACTAGCAATTTCTCAATCAGTGGATTCTACAAAGGGATTAAACTGAAGCCTTGCATATGAAAGCCCAAGAGTTCATCTCTTTGAAATTCTAACTTAGAGGCTCAGAGATTTAGTTAAGTGGGAAATGTTTCACACAAGCAGTATGAAAGGCAAAGAAAATACTGCAATTTTGTACCTTTACAGAGAATACAATAACCAGAAGCAAGCACAGAATTACACGGTGATGAGAAAGACGCTGGTAATACACAAATTTTGCTACACATACCTTCCAGAATGGATCCTCATTTGCTAGCATATGAAAGAAGGGCAGAGAACAGATTAGTGGAAAATACATTGCTGCAGTGAATGCTAGTTCTCAGCTATGGGAGTAATTTTAGTCAAGCTGTGACACAGGGGATCAGGACATTGCCAAAACTAACGCGGGCAGGAAAGAATGCAACAGCAAGCAGTGGAATTAGCATTTGAGATTTAAAAATGTACATTGCAGGAATCCTGTGTCTGAAGATCTGACGCTAAAAAGTCATGGTATGAGAAGCACAGACTCTATTTCAGATTTCCAGAAATTTTCATGCGGACCTCCTCTCTGCATGTCACTAGTCCAAAAGTCTTCCTTAAGGACTTCAGTCTGCTGGGTGATGAACAGTCTGGCCATGAACCAGCAAGGCACTTAAGCAGGTGCTTAACTTGGAGTACAAAAGCGGTGCCACTGACTTACCGTTAAACGCATGTTTAAATGTTCAGCTGATTCACGGCCAAAATGTGCGACTTGTGCAACTGAGCTTTATGTTATCATCAACTTTTTATCGTCAAACTACTCCCACCCAAACCGCCAAGATTTTCTGACCTTCTGATGAACCGAGTCTGTAGTGATTGCATTCACAGCCTGATAAGAACAAGAATCGTCAGAGCTCACTGGAACGCAGGCCAAGCCTTTCATAAAAATATTTGTGAAATTCATCACACTTTGGTCCAAAAACAAAAAGCCACAAAATTTTAACAGCTTTATAGAAACCGCACAGTGGGTTGTAATTTTTGCTGCTGATTTGTAAGAGGCTGGTGCACACTGTCCCAGTGACAAACAGCTGATGGACAGGCCTTTCTTTGGACTAAAGTGGAGAAAACCAAACTGATATTTCTGTCCTTCTGTCCTTCTTCAGCTCCCTCTCTGATCACAAATGGGAATATAGCTGCCACAGTGTGATCTCTCATATACAGACCAACCTGGGAGTTGCTTCCTGCTGTTACACATCTGTTTTATACACTGACGTATGCATTCATGTGAAGATGCAGACATTCGCACCACACACATGTAAGAAGAGGACCATACGAATGCAGGAACAACTTCACCTAAGTTAGACCGAAGGCTATAAAGCCCGGGGTCCTTTGCTAACAGCATCCAGCACTGCCACTCATGCACAGAGTGCAAGAACAGGGCAAGCAGCGAGTAAATTGTTCTGCTCCAGAAGTATCCTTCCAGACACTAGCAGTTTATGGGCTTCCCTAACCTGGAGTTTGCATCTTCTTTTTTATATTTAACATCCTTAGATATATTTTTCTTCCATAAACTTGTCTACTTTTTCCAACAATTGTAGCGTCCTTTGGCAATGAGTTCCATAAATAATCACAGACTTATAAAATCTGCGGGTGTCTCTTCCTATACACAAATACACACACAGAGATCCACCACGATATGACGCTGTGATTACTCAGGGGATATAAATGTTATTCAGATAAACAGGGGCTTGATAATTGAAGAGTCTTTTCTACAAATGATACATGTCAGGGGATGTGACCTCATTTCAGGTAAGACATTTTCAGATAAATGAATCCTGATTAATTGACATTTTGCTGAAAATTTACAGGAATTGTTCTCTTCTGCATTTCTAGAAATGACAGTGGTTTCCTGTACTTCATGGGGATTTTTTTAGTTTGTTTATTTCTCTTTTCAGCTCACTTTTACTATAAGGTTTTAAACGTTTTAAAATATGTACACTTCTGCCTTCTAGTTGCTGAAAAATTAAACTGAAAACAACTTTTTAAAATAAGCGTTTTACAAGAGAAGGGGCAGTCAGCTGTGCGCTGAAGGTGGACAACCACATCACTGCAGTGCCGAGCTGTCTGGGACAGTGTCTGCCTTCAGTTCAGGGCTTGCACAGCGTCTGGCACAATGGTGCCTGGTGCACGTAGCTAATAAACCCCTTACAGAGGTGGGGAGTTCTGCTATGAAGAAGTCCAGATTTAAATTGACAGAATATGCAGAATCCCAGCACAGATTCTGAATGCTGGGAAAAACCAAAGATACAGGACTCGAAGAGGAATTAAGAATTAAGGAGAGAGTGTGCGGATTTCCAAGCGGCTCTGAGACAGCTGCATCACTGGAACTCTGTCATCTGCCTGCTTCCTTGCAAATAAAATGGGAAACACGTGGTGCAAAGGTGGTCAGAGACATCAAACACTAACTTAAACAAAATCCACTAAGGGGCTAACAGCACAGCTGGCTAACATTGCCATTCTCTCCTGTTTTTCCCATGTGTTTACATGGGAAAAACAAGTGCTATGATAAGACAAATTATAATTTCAATTTTGAAGATAAAACTAAGCCAGGAATAATATTCTTTCCACTGGGGCTCACATGAGCATGGGCTCCTGCTAAGAGGCATGTCATCATAGCTGTTTACCGTGTAATAACCTCTCATGTCCTCTGAGACCCTGTGCATCAGAGGCATATGGTAAGTAGGGCAATTGTCTGCATCTAGCACATGAAGTTTTGAAGGTAGAGAGAAACACCGCTGCATTTCAGTTGGCGATCCTGTGGCGCAGGAATTCAAGGCAGGGCCAGAAAGGTGAATCTCAAGTGCTAAACATGACACTTGACAGGGGTATTGAGCAAACACTGAAAAACTGCCAAAACTTCATGTCTTAATTGGAATTACCCTTGTAAATGCTCCTAATACTGAAATAATATTGGGCTTAGAAAAAGGCCTGTCTTCCCTTACCTCTAACACACCACGGTAGAGTCTAAGTTATAAAGGCAACACAAGGGCAAGGATGCAATCACATTTCTTTACTGGCTTTCTCTCCTCTTCTGAAATGCAACTCAAGCTTCTCTCTTTCTGTCTTAAAATCCTACATGGGCCTCATCTGAAGAATTAAACTGTACTCAGTGTTCTCCTTGTTCCATCTCCCACTTCCCAACTCTTTGCCTTCTCTATATGTTGCATGTTTTTCCTGGAATGGGCTTCTTCACATGAGCTAGTCATCATCATCCCCAAATGGCTCCTCTGAGTTGTTCATTCTCAAGGCTTTTACCATGAAATTTTCAGCATTTGAAGTTCTTATAAATACAAGATTGGAAGGCATCTTCAAGGCCATCAAATCTAGATTCATGGCTCCAGCTCTCAGAGTTAGAAAAACTGAGTGGTTTTCAGGCAGTGTTTTTAAAGCAAAAGGTATGGTAAATGTCTAGCCCTTGAGGATGGACAGCAGTTTCTTAAACCTGATGAAAAGAGGCAAATGAAAAGCCCAGAATAGTAATTATTTTTTAAATCCCAATTTTTCAATATATATTTTTAAGCATTTGGGGTTGGCAACGCTGCCTTCTTCAATCAGTCCTCTCACTGCCTGTTGCTTACAATACTAGAGATTGGATTTTCCACTGATTGCAGAGACTGTGGATCCGTTTCTGCACAGTTTCGACCTTTAGCCTTATCCTTCAACTGTTTTTGCAGGAAAACCATCTATTTTCACTGCGCACTAAAAAGTGCAGGGACCTTACACGAAGTAATGCCCTATGGTACCCTAGCAGTAATTCATATGAAATCCTACCAATAAATATTTAATATATCATTAGAATAGTAGTATATTCATTTTAAAATATGCTTACCTCTTGTTGAAAGGAACAAGGGGTTATTCAAATAATTTGATGCAAGGCGTTTCCGCTACAAGGGAAAAGAAACCAACCACAGTGTCATTGAAAAGTATTCTGGTTGTCTCTTACAATGGTAAGAGACATCTTAACATATTACTATTAACTCATATTAACAATCTTCATGAGCTTCCCTCATACCTAACCAGCTATCCAGAAGCCAGTTCTGTGCTTAGAATATTTGTTGCTAACCCCTGAGACGGTCATACAAACAGCTGTTTTATTTACCTTTCTAACAAGTTCTTCATAGAGCAGTTAGACGTGCATTAGATTTTATTAACGAGAGAGAAATGCAAATTGCAAATGTTATTGATTGAGTTTCAGGATACGTTCCAGAGGTTGGTAAGAGCAAGGCAACAGCAACAGTAACTCCAAACCTAGCAGATAAACAATGTCCATATAGGAAAATCTGCATCATAAATTGTTGCTGTGAGATGCCATCTTTATTTGCATATATATAGAAACGGTGATGGACTTCCCACCTGCAGAAAAACATCACTATCTTCTGTGAGACTTGCCTACAGTTGGTAGGAACGTATTTCATTTGCAAGCAATGTATTAGGGCCTAAGCAAAATATTTCTCTTTCAGAAGTTAATGTGTATCACTTCTAGGACCTGGCAGCAATCTCAGTCTGCTGAGGTCACCAAAGATTTTCAAACTTGCAAACACAGACCACTGGAAACCTGACTGAGATGTTTAACTAATTTAATGCAGCCCATCGCCAACTTGTCAGATGGTAAAAGTTGTTGGTCAATAGCAAGCCGGGCTTCATTAACAGTCTATATAACCCCTAATTGTTTCTCTGAGCCATCCAATACTTGTACAGCAGAACTGGAAACAGTACCATTTTCCTCCATTACATGTTGTTAGACTCTGCTTGGAGGAACATTAGAGGGGTTTTGCTAATAAATGATTTATTCTGTGGTGAGTAAACTGTTCTCTTATACACGGGTGCCTGCCAGTCTGTTAATGAATTTTGCATAGATGTTTCTTCCTTCAAAAAATACCCAGCCTGAAACTTAACCCTTTCCTATTAAAAAAAAAAAAAAGAAAAAAAAAGAAAGAAAAAAGAAAAAAAAAGCTACTGAGGGTGGTAAAATGGAATGGTATCTCTTTTTTTTTTAAAAAAAAAATCTTTGAAAAGAAAAGGCACAACATTCACATGAAGACATAAAGCCGTGATCACATTTTTGTAATCAAGGAAGTTAGCATCACCACTACAGATGCTGAGCTCCTGCCGTTTTGAGGGGCGTTGGCAAAGAAAAAGTCTAATTTATATGCAATTTCAATTTAAACAATCATGAATTAAAGATCATTCAGTAGACTAACCGTAAATTAAACTGCACCAAAATGCCTGAAATGCCACAAAACACCTCAACTCACTGATTAGCAAATCAATCTGAGCAGCTAATTGATCAGAGAAAAACCATCTGCCTCCATTTTACTTGAATGGCATTCCCCATGGTCAGTACTTAATGACAACTCCTAATGAGGACACAGCTGATCGGCCACAGGACTCTTTCACAAACATTTCTTTCTCCATGCCATCTTTCATTTCAGATATGCTTTTGAGAATAGATATAATGAGAAGGATGAACTAGGGGTGCAGCAGACCTCCTTCATCACCTCCTCCACCCCTGCTCTAAGATAATTGAGTTTCTCACAAACACCAGTCAGACTACAGCCACAAAACTCTGCTGCCACTATGTTAATAAACTCATCAGGACAAAAAGGTCTACGAGAAGACACTACAAATGTAATGCTAGCACGGCTAAGGTTCCTACTGTGTTAAATACTGGACGTGTGGACATCAGTATTTGCTCTGAAGAGGTCGCTAGAGAAAAGTTGAGGGGTTCTGAAGAATTCAAGTGCCCAGAGCAGCTCTGGAGTATAAAAATCTCCAGTACTTTCAAAAAAAGAACAATCAAGCCACTAAGCAGCTTGACTACAATGGTGGGTCTCTTCTTAGCCTCATCTGTCTGCTGTCTGCCAACAAACACAGAAATCTGAAACGTTGGCGTACCAAAGATTCTGGATTGCTTGTACCTAAACAAAGAAAAATCACTTCCTTTCGCCTTAAAGAACTCAGAACACAGAGAAATCTTGCTTAAATGGAGAGCTGGCTGCAAATCAATTTCATTCCTGTAGGAAGTTCAAATAGTAACCCCAAACTGTGCTGAAATTTTAAAGGAGGAATTTTAATAAGCTGAATAAATGCATAAATGTCAGTTCAGAAACAAAGAAAAAAACAATTTCAGAAAAAGTTAAGTCTATTTATATGCTGATTTTACACCAGGTTTGCAATCCAATATTATGTAGGACCAAATTTTGCTACTACTATAAATGTAATAGCATAAGCGTAACAGACAACAGAGATTATCCAGAGCATTTTATTTTTAATTATGCATTATTATATTTATTATGCAGGCTTCCATACCCCCTGCAGAGCACACTGATTCTTAAACCAACACATCCCTTTTATGAATGTCACTAATAAAAAAAGCAAAGTTCTCCATTTATTATTTGGCACATAGGAAAAGAGAAATAGCAATGCAAGTTTGAACATACTGTAGCACTTCTGTTCTTCAGTTCTGCCCTAAAGGGACTGTTTGTGTGGGGGAAAGAGTAATTAGGTCCCACATTAATCTAGTCCTTTTGGCCTTTATTAAAACTAAGACGAATTCTAGTTTGAAGCAAGTGATGTTGTGGGGTGAAAACCTGTTGCTTAGCTACTGAGATGAGATCTTTCCTTTCCACATCAATATCTCTTTACAAGTAAATGTGTGGTTCTGCATTCATATACACTTTTGTAATAAGAAGCACTTAAACCTTTTATTGACATGAAATAGAACTGTGATAAAAAAAGTGAATGATAAAGTACCTCTGTTTCCAAGAGTCCACTGTAGGCTGGATTTGCTGTGCTTCTTCTCTTTCTTTCCTGACGCTTGCTCTGGATTTCTGTAACCATGGAAAGAAACATGAATTGTGTGCTTCTCATTCATCAGGGAAAAATGTAGATCTAACTTGTTAAGCAAGACGCTCTTACCCTCAGCCCCTTGGGGTTTGTGTTCAGTTTCAGTTTCTAAAGTATAACTAACTGGGTTGCATCAGCACTGATATTTGCTGCAGTTCAAGGTTTGACATTAATAAGCTTTTCCTTGTAAGATTCAGAACACAGGCATTTTTTATTTTTTCCCTCCTCCAAGCTGGACTTCTGCTGCCCTACAAGATCTTTATTATGATCCCTTCAGACAGATATTCAGCAAGCATCAACAGATAGCTTTCAAAATACCATCAATGTCTGCTATTAACAAAAATGAAGCATTTAAAGCAGTTAAGCCTTTTAATTCATATCAGATGAAAGCACAAAGATCCTTTTAAATTTAATTTACATTATTTTTCCTCTGCGGAGGTTAGAAAAAGCATGATCAGAACGGCATGGCTAGATTCAGTTCTAACTAGGGTGTGATGATTTATCCGTCAAAAAATATACAACTTCACGATCCTGAGCATGCAAAATGTTGTTATGAGCCGTACAGGTATTTGTCTCACTGGAAACAGCAGCGCAAAGACAGGCTCATAGAATTGCAGTCCTGTTCAGAAAAGGGTGAAACACAAGAGAACTCCTTTCCACTAAATGGTAACACCTATTGAAGATGGCACTTGCCAAGGACTGCATTTAGCAACAATTAGCCATGTGCCTACTTCTGTAAACACACACAGAGAGAGTGAGTGGATTCCTCGACCACTGAAATCTGCAGGTTTAATGCTACTTTAATCTGAGCTAGGACTTCATTTCCATCATACGGAATCTCTTTTTCCAGCTCCTTTGTCAGTTCAGAATGGTGAGATTATTACAACCATGTATTTTAGAGCCTACTTTTTATTTTGATAATAAAGTAAGAGCAGACATATTTCAGCAAGGAGAGCCACCCAGCATCCATCCCAGGGCATGAAGTGTGCACAGCTGGGCTGATGCTCTATTCCAAAATGTTTCCTACATGAATATTGTAAGGAAAAGTTTAGACTCTGCACTCAGGTGCCAGAGGGATCTCATTAGTCTAAATGCCCCTGCGATGCTAATACCTCCGTTCTGACTTACTCTAAGTAAATCTTTCAGAATAAGAGGAACTGGCAGGAGCGCACCCAACAGAAACTCAGGACACCATCTGGTTCTGCAGAAGGTCTGGCATCTTTCGTTAATGTCTGAACTAAAGAGGCCTATCTCAGAACATCCTCAGGGTATTGAGCACTATATCTCCCACTTGCAATCCAACAGTAAGATACAGTCCAGCTTTCAGGATGTTCACGATACATGGGAATTGGATTCCCATCACATAGTTCTGGTTTCCAGGCACCCTTTCCAAATGTTGATCACTTCCCCACAGAGTAAAAGGGGCCAGGTACCACTTTAAGCATTGCTACAGTAAAAGGTATTAGTATTGTCGGTCATGTCTTAGACACGGTGTCCCTAGAGATGAGGCCAACACTTTGCATGGATTTTGTACTGGCCTGAGTTCCAAGATATTGATTTGAAACTTTTCATTCACAAAAGACTATTGGCTAAGTCACCACCCTTGGAGTGATGGATGTATCAGAAGGAAATTGGATAGACGAGAAAAACAGAAGAGCAACTACTTGCATATTCTGGCTGGGTTTTCCCACTGGCACAGGAACATGTCACCTCTCACGCTCAAAAGGTGTCTTTTCCTAGGGCAATTCAAAGAGTACCGGCAGGTCTGTATTCACAGTCTGACATGAGCTAGACATATGCTGCCATGTGACTCAGGGAGCTATACAGAATCTCACTACCAAGAAACGTGTGATCCGAGGCTGCACTGAGATGTGTGATAAATGCCACGGCTGCAACCACTGCCAGCAACTTGTTAACATCCGCAGTGCTACACAGACTCCAAACCAGAGGATCTTGTATGGGTAACAGTTCTATCCCACTGTGAAAGTATTTCCTATAAAACACTCATCTGGCTATGCTGAAATCTCCATCCTGAAGCTTCCAGACCCTTTGGCATGCTCTAAAGTGAATCAGGCCTCAGCAGCAGGGTAAGTGCCAGACACAGATCCTGTAGCCTGCCACAGAGCCACCAGGTTGTTCTTGATGTCAACATCAGTTCTTGTAAGGGGAATGCTCTCAAGGCCAAAAGGTGACTGAGATGTCACAACAGAGGAACCCTGTGCCTTGATGCTGGCAAAGAAATAGAGGAAGTGGCCCTCCGCTGATCCTTTACTTTGGTCTCAACAGTGTGAGCTGGAGCCATGGTTCTTGCAGCCAGGCTCAGTAACCCACGCTATGTGGTCAGTGAATCCAGGGCTTGCAGCATCTTGGCACCCTTGTGGCAGTGTAGGGAAAAAGCTGGAGTTAGGACAGCCCAGGCTTAGACTTTCACAAGTGGTGACAGGGATACAAGAAAGTGACTTTTCACTGGCCCAGAAAAAGAAACAAAGAATTCGACACAGCAGAGCTTTGCATGTCCATAACTGGGTCGAGTGTCTTCACAAGAGGACTGTGATGGATCTGTAGCTCTCTGCCCCTTTGGGACCCAGGTTTAAGAGTGAATTTCTTCAGTACATGCTCTCACCAAGGCAACAGAAATATTTGATGGAGTCTGAATCACACATGTGGTAGATACCTGGAACGCAGCTTTGGAAGAGGCATCGCTATGGTAGAGAGATAAAAGCTGGGGGGGTGGGGTGGGGTGGGGTAGTAATAGCAGTGGGAATAGATGGAAATAAAGAGAGAGAGAGAGTAATGAACTGAAACAGCTCTAGATGTACTCCACCCTATGCATCCATCAGGGAGAGAGAGCACAATATCAGCACTTTATTTATGGAAACAGTGAACAAAAAATATCCATGCTTGTGATATAAGGAGTATGTACATCTAAGAGTGTATCTGTCAAAAATCACACCAAGGTAGAACAAAAGCATACGCTGGTATACTATCTTTTGTTACTTGTTACTTCTGCTAGAGAGTATTGTGTATGTTTCAAAGCAGGGCTTAATGAAGTAAAAATAAATAATTTGTTTTAACTGATTAAAACATCCCAGTAACCTAGACGGAAATATTTCAGGGTTTTTATTTTGCCATGGTAAAACAAGATGTGCATTTTTAGAACCTGAACTAAGGAATTCTTTTAAAGTTTTGCTTTCTATCTACTTTTTTTTTTTTTTTTTTTACACAATGGTAATGCTAAAAGGTGTTCTAATATCCTAGAGAAAGAGATTTAATATGTTACAACCATACACTGCATCATAGAATTGGGCTACCTTATTCCTTAATTTATTAATTTAAAAAATATAACCCAAACAGTAAAAAAAAAAAAACCTCTGAACTGTAACACATTTGACAGAGGTGAATAAATCTGAAGATATCTTTATGTTGGAGGCAAAGCTTCAATAAGCTGCTGCCTTCCTCAATAAACACCCTGTACGGTCATTCTGTGAGGCCTGTAATGACAATTTATCTTCAGGGAAAGCCGTAGCTTGCAGAATGTCAGTCAGTGGAAGCGGCTGTGTTCATTTACTGGTAAAGGCCTCTAAAGATGCCTCACACTCGGGCTCTGCAGAACAGACCTCTTTTCCCAGTAAGGGGGAAGATGCTCCTCTGGACATTAGATGGAAAAGCTGACAGAAAAATCCATATAAAAGTGGATCATGGCTCTTCACCACAAAATTAATGAATAAAATGAAGAAAAGCAGTAACACTGTGAAGTAATGATATTGAGTGAATAAGCTTTTAATGACCCAAGCTTGATACGGTTTAATTCCAAAAATGTGAAATTGAGAAATACATTAGAAGTACTAAAATAAACTGAACTGTGTAATGACCACTGCTTCCTGATAAATAACAATGGCTGATAACCGTAAATATGACATAGCACTAAAATAATAACCTTTAGCATGTGAAAGCTAGAAGGGTATTTTTGACAGTTGTAATCACCCATACTCATGAAGAAATAGCCTTTCCATAGTAAATAGCTCTTGGTGGAAGCCATTTATTTAAAGCTAGTAGGAATATAAAAACTGAATTTGTCTGAAAGAATTGATTCTGCAGGACTAGTATTGTAGCAGTTAGGTTCAAAATGTGTGTCTCCGCACTTACTGTAAAACAAACAGAGCAGTGCGGTACTTGGCGTTTTGAACATAAGCATTAAATCCACACAAACAATTTATTAGTTCCAATAAAATCAAAGGGTAAAGAATTATTCAAAATGAAGTTGTCTCTGTTGTAAGCATAATTTGCACTTCAGCGTAATTACAAATGTTGTCCTATTTTCCTTAGACAAAGAAAACAAGAACCAGTAATCATTTGCACTTGTTGGATTATAAATCTTCTCCCAAAATTGCTGTAGCTTTTTAAGTTCCATTTCAATCCATTACCATTAGGGGATTAAAAAGGCCAATGGCTTAAAGTTTCTTTAAACTACTTTCAAATTTTCAGTCACTGGGACATTAAATTATTTTCTAAAATGCAGATTTAAAGAGGAAAGACACTGAAAAAAGTCAACAAGACCCACAGAAAACCTGCTGCATATATTGAGGAGTCCTTACAATTAAGATGGTATTTTCTCCCTAATTCACAACCTTGCTTAAGACCATGGAACAGAAGCACAAGGAATCTTACTAAAAAGAAATCAAGCTGTAAAATGGTAGATATCTCTTGAGTCAGCAAGATATCTAAACATGTGCCTAACTCTAAAGCACATGAAACTTAAACTCTGTGCACTGTAAATTCCTAAGTATTTTGCTGACGATGGTCCATGTGGGTGGTAAATCTCAATTATCGTTAACATTTTTTGTGATCAACAGTCATTGTCAGCTGACACCGATACCAGATTTTTCTCCTTATACCAGTGGAACCACACCAACTTGTATTAGCTGAGCATGTAACTAAAACACATCAAGATGTAGACTTTTTCTTAAAAATAGCTGTATCTTCTCTGTCCATGAGAACTAACCCATTCTGCCAAGAAACCCCCAACTCATCTCACACCACTGGCAAACTTGCTGAACAAGCTCTTTTTTCCCCTCATCTATGTTTTCAGAAAGACAAAGTTAAGGCAAAGAAAGGTACAAATCTGCTAACTCTTGCAAGGCATTTTTGGAAGGTTGGAAAAATAAGCTGAACACTATGCGATACTGCATTTAGTTTATGTGCAATATTTGTTTGAACTCATATTCAGAAGCCTAGGAAGGCATGCTAGCAGCTCTCACACAAGAGCAGGATGGGACTGGAAGTTTGTTTATTTTCTGGCTAAATGGGGAGAAATGGAGGGAAGGAAGTCTTTGTGAGAGGCAGTTTTCTAATTTTCTTAAAATCTTATAAAACAAATGTCAGATTTTCACCACTATTTTACATATTATTCTGTGCAACTCTAGAGATGACAGATGATTAACTCAAAAAATGAAAGTCCGTCTCACATGGGGAAAGAGGAGAGGGCATGCTTGCTACAGAAGATCTGGGTAAACATCTTTGAACTTCGCTGATTCTTCAACCAGATGAGTGCTGGTCAGAGCCTTTGCAGTCTTTTTGCTTCACTGTCGTCCTCCAGTTATTGACATCCTTTAAAGGACCATGATGACTGAGTGAGCCCAAATGCCATCTTATGCCAAGCCTGCTGGTGCTGGCTGCAGAGCCAAGTCTCACGCCCCCTGAGCTGGGCAATGGGATGGGAGGCAGAGCAAAGTAAGGTCACCCATTATTTTGAGGCTGAAAATTGTGCAATTTTGCATAGATAACATTTCACCTGATTTTTCATTGCCCTTCAGAAAACAGAATCACCCATTCCTGTTGGCTGCAGAGCAGAGCAGCCAAGAGAAAAGATTTCACTCAAAAACTGAACTGTAAAACAGCATATGCCAGCTTACCTTCCAAATGTTCTGTTGTAACCAGTCCTAATGCTACCATGAAGGCAATTTTCTACGGAAAAAATAAGCAGGGGTTAGATTTTCTACTACAACAATCACAGTAGAAGTAAGTAAATAAATAAATCTAGCATTGACAGAATAAACCCGGTAAAGGTCTTTTAGAAATGTATCTTATTTGAATGCATAGTAATATAAAGAACTTTAATTGAAGACTTGCTTCAGATATGCCTGGTCAGTCACATCCTACTTGTATGACTATATGAAGTTTAGCAATTCAGAGACTGATGAAGCCAGTGCTGTATGACTACTGATTTTATACAGCGCATGATCAAAATTCAGTCAATTCAATCGGTTCAATTTCATATTGCTAGCTGCTTTGTAACTCCACTCTTCAGAGAAGTAATTGTGTATTACTATTACTATCTGGACGTGGCACTGGCTTTTATTGGATGTGAGCAAGCTGTATGAAGTAAACCAAGATACAATACATTCCTAACGCACTTTACAACACTAAACAAGGTATCTGAAGCATATTGACAGTCCCCTCCCCCCAAAAAAACTTTCAGAAATTTCTCTTCCCAAGTTACAGAAAGAATATCATGTGCCTGAATTATGAAGAGGTACATTGAACCAATATTTTCCCTCAATGGGGAGTGAACAAACATCTCCTACTGACACTGGCGAACTCATTTTGCAGTGAGGAACCTGTTTTAAAATATTACTCAGAACTCTGGTACACCATGTATGCACAAAACACATCTTCATACTAAGAAATCTTCAAAACATGCCAATGCACTAACAGGGCAAGTACTAGAGCAGATTCTAAATTTTCTGCCAGTGATTTTTCACTGGGAAATTTTTCCTTGCAGAAAAAGTTTTCCTGAAGCTTTTATTCCATCTTTTTGATGGAAACCTGAAATTCTGCTATGTTTTTCCAAGCCCAGACTGAACTGAACTCCCTGGTTTTGAGTCACATCTGTGGTACAGTGGGGCCTTGGGGATCTCCTCCTCTTTCTGCTGTGCTGAACAATCTTGTTGGATCATGTAACCCTAGTGGCATTTTCAGGAGGCGCAGTTCCACAGGAGAGACAATCTGACTACGAAACCCAAGCTATTAGGAAATCCAAGCAAGCAAGGCCCACAGTCCAACTCTGATAAACATCCAAAGGCCACAGGAAGATGCAATTATCACACTCACCCAAAATAAAATGTGTAGATTTAGGTCAAACTAAAATACAGTGTTTAAGCAGTAGAAGGTCGAAACATTCTGTTTCCATCAAAGAAGAGTCAGGAGAACATGTTTCAACACTTCCAAGCCAAAAGTAGTTTGACCTTCTTGTTTTGTGAAAAGCCTTTTTGTTGTGAAGTTTTGTGAAAAAACTTTTCATTTCAGTTCAGGATAAAATCAACCAGTACGTCCCCAGAACTACCGTTTCCTTTGCAATTCTGACTTTCACACAGTGAAAGGGTGAAAGCAAACACATCCTCACTTTGTAGATGAAAAGATCTAGCTTTGAGGTGGGTTCTTCAAAACCTGAGGGTCAGGATTGTATACCTACGTCCCTCTTACATATGTGAAAATATCTCTGTCAAACAGGTGAACTAACAACATCATAAGACAGGAATATTTTCTTTCCGCGATCTCCTAGTATGTAATTTTCCCTGTACATTAAAAAATGGTGATGTCGAATCTCATCACTGGCAATTTAGATATATTCATGCTATATTTCTGCCTTCCATAACTGTGGTAATGACAAGCACGTGTGTTCATTTGCATGTCAGACCTTGATTTCAATAACATTCACTCCTTACATGTCTAAAACACCAGCTAGACACAGTGGGGGCTCCACACCTGACGGGAAAGATGAATATTTGATCCGAGATCCACTGTGCAGATCTGAGAAGAAAATTAGTCAATTGAGTGGAATTACAAGCTTCCCCTCACCCCCCCCAAAAAGTAACTTTGTGGCAGGATACGTCTGGGCGCTCTGAGCAGAAGTAATAACAACATTTAGGCATAGAATCAGAAAGCTGGAATGGTTAACATGCGATTGTATTTTCCCAATGGAGCACAGAATGCCTATATTACCCGAAGATTAAACTGTAGGGGGAGCATACATTTTCTGACATCTAAACTAAAATTATTTGAGTACTGGAATGCTCGCTAAACAATTTCCTCTCTTCATACTAGAATTATTTGAATACATACCTAATTAAATGTAATGACAGCATACTTGCTTAACATATGAAGAGCCTTCATAAATGGACTTGATAATTATCTCACTATCAAACACAGGAAGGGTTAGCTTTTATAGATATTTGAAAGATGGTTTCTTTTTAAAAAAATCCCAGTAGAAGCTGTATTCTTTTTAACAAGCATGTTATATTAACAGCATATTTGTTTTTATGGGTTTTGCTGTTTCACACTCATGTAGCTCGTTGGATTAAACTCAAAATACTACTTCCACTGCAATGTTTTTCTTTCAAATACGACAGAGTGTATTGTTTCTCCTCTGTGCAGGAAACCACAAAACTGAGGCTTCCGTTCCTCCAGATTTTCAATCCAGGCCTAAGACTAGCATATGATTCACAACTGCAATGTGTCTCTCTTGTCCTTCTTAGGTGGGATTAAAAACAGTGTTAGCTAAATAACCAGCATTTATGGTCATAATTTTTCTTTTAACTAAGAAACTGCTAGACTGTCCTGGAAAATGCTGCCAGAAATACAAAATTTTACTAATATAAAATTCTAAAAAAGCCAAAAGTTTTGGGCGGAATTCTGTTTCTTTCTGTGCTGAACTCAGGTCCTTTTAAGAAAAAACCAAAACCAAAACCAAACCCCAAACCCCCAGGCACTTGCTCCCCAGAGGAGCAGCTCCTTTGCATAATCCCTTCATTTCTTTGCAGAAGTCATTCTGGTGGGAGAAGGCCCATCACTAGATGGGCAGTTATTGGCCTCCATCCCCAGCAGAGCCCCGCTGACGGCAGGGAGCGGGTGGCCCACTCCTCCAGACCCTCCTCAGCCCCAGAGGGACTGAACCCTCATGGCTCATATCCCAGGAGAGGGCTTTGACCACTGGACCTGGGACACCCTGGGTGGCGGAGACCCTCCATCCTGCTTCTGGGAAAGCCACTCCACAGCCAGGCGTCCAGGCATCCTGGTTGCAAGACAGCGGACGCAAGGAGGTTTGCTTTAGTCTAATGATGATGTACTTGGGAAAGGAGAAATTTTCGGCTTATGCAAAAGGCATACGTATTGCAGGGGGCTGTGTCCAGGATCAGCTTCATGGCTTCCCAGCAGAATGACCAAGCCAGGAACAAAAAACAGTAATTATCCTCAGTCTTTTCTGTTTGTTCAGGTACGCTCAGTAACCTCATACGCGATTTCTGGCTACTGGTAAGTCTGGTGATTTCTGGTTTATTTGTTTTAAATTTTCAATTGAATTTGTTAAATCCCAGTCTGTCAGGACTAACATTTATGTAGAGCCATATTGGACTTCCTGCCTCAGTTTTGTGCTTTGAAGATAAATAAAGGTGTGGAGAGAAGTGCCTAGAGTGCTTATTTTCTTTTAAAAAATATCATGGTATCTTTGTTGCTCTTTGCCTTAATCATCTGTTTAAAAGCCATGAGTGCTTTTAGAAATGCGCAGTATCTCTTTTCATGAAGAAAAACAAAGATTTTTACAAAACCATTTCATTTTGTAATTACATGTTCTATTTATGTCATTACATGTATTTACACTAATTATGCTGTTAGTTCTAATTACACTAATTGCATAAATACATGATAATCAACTAAAGTTTACTTTCAAAGAACAAAAGAAATTAACTCTAGACCTACATATTTATGGCCATGAAACAAGTCTATGAAAAGAAAAGAACCGTCATACTGAAGGGCATAGCTTCAGCATCTGACCCAGAAAATTGTGCTTGCTGAGACCTCCAGTATATACGGTAGGAACAATGTTCTCGGTTACAAAAAAGGTAGTCAGGACATTCTAGTTAGCAATTTAATGAAAAGCTCATTAAATTAATGAATGCTATACCAAAAAGTGTGCCCAGTCTCATGGTCTCTTCCTCAGTCTCTCTGGAAGATTTTTGCTCAACACTCTTTCTGTGGGGATAAGCTACAGGCAAAGGAAAATGGATGTGTTTTCTAGCATTCTGTTTTTAAGCAGAATCTACTAGCCTGTCTGCCCACAAGGTGCTACACAACAAATAACCTTTCAGAAATACCTCCCTAAACAAAACAGGACCCTACAGTCCCATCATTCAGTGGCAATGAGGACTCATATGAGGGTCAGATTTTATACTTGGGAGGTTTCCTAAGTGTAGTTCTGCAGAGCTTCTGCATAAAGCTGTGATATTCTAGGCTAAAAGCCACTATTTATCCTTAACACTGTTTTAACTATACGAACCTCTTAAAATGGTAAAACAAATGACCACCCACATGCCTCAAGTAACATTATAAATTTATATTGTAATAATCTTCTTAAACCTACAGCTCCAAGGATGCTTTCATACTACACATTTATTAGACTAGTAAGGTTAAGATTTCACATGAGCTGAGCATTTCCACAATAGAAATAGATTCAGTTTGTATAACTTCTCAAATTGCCTCAAAAGGACACACAATCTAATGGGAATACATCTGGTCAAAACCCAAAATGCCTGTTAAAGAGAAACCCCATTTCTGCAAGGACTTCTGATTTATATTTTTAGTTTACATTGCAAATATAGTTCATGAAAGAAATTTAATCTTATAACCTGCTTTCTACTCTCTTACTCAATTTGAAGGATTTTAATGTATTTCAGACTAGAAAGAATCTGTGTACGTGTGGGAAGACATATACACAGCAAATGCATGAAACTATTTGTTAAATACAATCTAAATATTGCAAGTTTCATTACAAAGAAGATGTAAAAGCTCAGCTTACAAAAGAAATGTTAATTCAACCTCATATGGAGCCTGGAAACCTGATGTTATATATTTGATAACATAAAAGAAAGTATCTTAAGCTTGTATACACCTTTCACAAGAAATACAGTTATACGCATGCAAGGTGCCTAGATTACTGAGACCTACAATTCTTATATTTTGTGACACTGGATGGTTTGAACGGTGCAAACTAAATCTGTCAGAGCACCTCACTGGCAGGGAAATCACCCCGACTGCAGCGATTGGGTAGAGAGATGAACAGCTGGCAGAACCATGAGCACAAATGCAGTAATTACGTATGCGCACAGAAAAAGGTTTAGAATTGGCCCCCATAACTTAACCATACTGTAGCTCACTTATTAAAACAAAAAGAAAAAAGGTCACCTCTGGATTCTCCTCCTTTTTCTTTTTGGTAGCAGGGGGTCCCTGAGCTGACTCTTCAGGAGGTTTCTTTGTCTCCACTTTACTTTCTGTCTGGGTTTGGACTTGAGGCTGAATAATGATAACCTAAAAGACAATGTACAAATGAAAGAAGAGCATTCACTATACGAAACTGGATTTTTTCACATGAAACCTTTGACTCTTCTTTGAAGGGTTACTTGATACCCTTACAGACAAGTCACAAGCCAAAAATATACAAAACTGGATACCTAGGTTAGGCTTCTAAATCCATACTTAAGTTTCTAAAAATTATTTTTTATTGGTGCATTATAAACCTACTGCAGCCTAAGGGAGCCACTCAATCAGTGCCTCTGAAAATTAGGACACTTTCTATTTAGAGGACTTCTGAAGCTGACTCAGCAGCCTAGCTTCAGCACTCATGCCGCCAGTGATTTTAAGGTCTTTCCTTTGATTTTATTTTGCATACAGGTAGAAGAGATGGGATTACTACAGATTCAAAACCACAGTCTGAGCTCAGTCATAGCAGTGTTATTTCAGAGTAAACACATGTGGATTGGAAGGAAGATACTCCTCAGTACTACTCATGTAACTGAGGTCAGAGTTCAGTCCTCAGCATTTATGTGTTATGAGCAGTGGATGTCCAGTTTTGCATACAAAAATTAAACTATATGTGTTTTAAATTAAAATTAATTCTGGTTTAGAACCCATAGGAATTACTACACAGATCTCTCATACGTGCATGTACGTTGGTATATCCAGCTGCTTGTATTTGAATTACCACATGAAGTTTTACACGGTGCAGATAACATTATCTCAAAAGCTATTAAATTAAAAGGAATGAACGACAATTTCTGACCACAGATCTACACATGTGACTTTATACCCATAATCAAAGCTTCATGAAGGACTATGGAAGACCTTCCCAAGCTCACCTTCTTGATGAAGGTTATTGGATTTGAATGCTGGGCCTTTTCCATCTATTTCATTGCTAACTTTCAGCTGATGTTATTTAATTGTTAGATACTTTATCTCAACTCAGTCACTCTAGAAGATTCAAGAGCATAAAAAGGGACATTTTTCTTAACCAGCAGTCAGTTTAAGTAAGAGAAAAACAAATTATGTTAGACAAGTGGGGAAGAGATGCCTGCTTTTATTTACCTCAAAAGCCATCCTACATCCTGTATTCTTTTTTAGCACTGTATGAGAACCTGTGTTGCCAACAAGACCCAAAGTAGCAGGATCACGGTAGCGAATTACAGCGAATGTCTGCTGGGTACATTGGCAGCCTTTATTGAATCTGTTTCTGGTATAAGAGTGGTGAAGTTCTTGCATTTCAAAGCTGAAAAGCAGTACAAAGAGGAAACACGTAATTCATAACTTGATTTTTTCCTACTGATTCATCTGCTGATCAGTTTTGAAACCCTGAGCTCTCATTTCATTTGGTCTTCCCCTGAAAGTGTAGAAGGGAATGCCTGATTATTTGATATACTCCCCTGGGATCAGTCAATATAACTAGTATCACTGTATAATTGAAGAGGGAGTCCATAGGAAATTTGAGCCTGCACAGAATTCAGGGATATTATTAGTGAAGATTGGTTTAAGGAAATGGAAGATCATATGGTCCCATTAATGTCAGGCTACATAATGATGCATTTTGTTCCCACTAAAAAATATGTTTGTACACAGATAAATGTCTACTAGTGTCCATGTGTCCCCTTAAGAATTTTCCCATTGCTTTCTGATTATTTTCTTCAAAAAGAACCACTGACACCACTCTGTACAGGGCTGTGCACTCCCAGGGGAATATTCTGCTTACATCTGCGACGTAATTCCTGTGTTTGATAACCAAAAAAATATGCCGTGAAAAGCAGAACCTACCTTGCTGTCGGCACTAATGAGGAGTGGCTGCACTTTAATGCTATCGTTGACCACAGAGACAGTCGCGCTGGTGCTGATAGGAGTTGCATTGTTGGGGGAGGTGGAAATGATGGCGTACGCCACACCTGCACTGCTCAGAGGTGATGAAATAGCTGTAGACTCGGTGACACTTTGTGACTGGCTGTTAGGCGTCTGTACATGGCTGACGGTGTTATTGGCAGTTGGGAGGGCAGGGCTGGGGTTTTTGATGCTGACTACAGTTGCCTTCTGGAAGGTAGGAGGCTGCTTGGAAGGTTGGTCTCTGCACGGGGAGATAGGGAGGCTGTCTGGAATCAGGGTCTTTGGCCTAACCTACAAACAGAGAGTTAGACATTATTAGGCATAGCCTCACACTGTAATGAACACTGCATGCATGCACTCTCCCAGTAGAATCTCTAATTGCATTAACCATGGAACAGGAGCATCTAGAAAAAACATAATGTACCAACTCGAAGTAGCCAGCCATTCATTTACTTGTAGATAATTCCCAGCACTCCTCAGTTGGGTCATTTAGGAGTCCTTAACTCATTGCAATGCTGAACAAGAAGGGAAGAAAAAGTCAATTCCTCACTTCTATTAGCACACATCCATACAAATGCTACTCAAGTCACATCCAGTTCTCAGTAGGGATGTTTAAGCCAAAGCCTTTGCAGAGAATGGAAACCCCAGACGCAATAATATCCTGTTCTGAAGGACACAACACTCTTGCTATGAATTAAGGAGTGAGAACTGATTCACTAAGGGAGTTGTGGGAAAGCATTTACAGGAAGAGTAAGCGTACGCATTTATACCGGTGGATCAGTAAGTGAAGATCCTCACGCTTTTAAGATGTGCCATGCCTAATGGAGAGGAGATCAATCATGCAATCACTCAGTTCACCCAAAGAAAAAAAAAAAAAAGAGAAGGGAAGGAAAGAAACCCACAACCACCGAACTTCATGTTTTGTTTCTGTAAAGAGGTAGTTTGCAGCTGCGGGTGGATGCAGAAGGCACTTCCACGGATGGAGGGGGAAACTGTTTGCCAAGATTTGTGAAGGCTGTGGCTTTACCCAGAGCCATGACTGATAGCTAGGAACAATTGTTTTCAGCTAATGTGATGTGTTTCCAGTGGGGTAATTAACGTCACCCTGTCAACATGGCTCTGCCTTAACAACATGTTAAGTACAGTTCCAGGATTGAAAATAAATAATTTAAACTGCTTCACATGAAGTTAACTTCACTCCCAGCTTATTCGTTAACACGGCCAGATAAAACAGTCGGTTCCCTCTGTGCTTATTTAGTCCTGTCACTTCTCGCACCTTCCATACTGTGAAACAAAATGACAAGTTGTAACAGACGGACATGGGAAACAGCTGCCTGTGTCACCATGCTGTAGTCTACAGGAGGCCTTCCAATGATGCCGACTTCAATCTTGAGCCTAAGTAAGCAATTTAATGAAAACGCGGGGCTTTACTGATGTGCAGAAAATCATCTCTCATGGCTGGCCATCATCCTCTATCGCGTCAAGGAGGAGCCGTACCCGTTCCTCCCCGTGGTGAATATTAAGTGCAGCAACGAACGTATTGCGAGCTCATCGTGTTTTGATAACTCAGCCCTCAATTGCTGATAGGATCCTAACACCTACGAGCAGTGCAAACGTGTATTAGAGGCACAGTCCTGCTCAAGAGCGTCTGAATTGTCAGTAACCAAGGCAGATGGAAAGTGAAAGAGGAAACAGAGCCGAAGAAGAGCAAGAAGAGGAGGGTTTGCCCGAGGTCCTGCAGCAGACTCGTGACAAAGCCAGGAAGCTGCTGTGTTTGGCTCACAGCTTTGGGGTAACGCTGGAAGGCCTCATAGGCCCACTGCGAAATGATGCAAAACCATGCTGAATTATGACTAACCGTATTCAAGACACACTGACAGTAACTGAAGGGTTTTTTTGCTCTTTTTCATCTATCCCATCACTTTATGTAATGAGTATTTGATTTATTTAGTTAAGATACCAGACAAATACCCTGGCCAAGTCGTCTAAGAGTCTATAATTAGCTTCATATCCATAATTAGTTAATGGTCTTATTTTCAAAAGTAGTGCACAGAGGATTGGTTTAAACCCATCTTGGCCCAGGCATTCTGCAAAACCAAGGCTTCTGACATAAACAACAGGTCAGTGCAATAGGAGACATGATACTTAAAGCAACTTGTTCATGTCTGTATCATCAGAGTCAGTTATAGAAGCAGATCTTGTAATATCTACATTTACATTCTCATAATAATATCATTTTCCTCCTATGTTATATAAGTCTCTCATACGTAAGCCTTTCACAAATTGCTCATGCTCATGTGCTCAGAGACACATTCGCAGAAATAGTATCATTATTCAGAAAAGAAAGTCTGAGAAGCTTGGCAAAATACAGTTAAAATGTATTGCCATGGGTAAAAAATCCAAATTTAATTCTTAGCTGTTTGGCTAACATCTAAATTCTACGATGTCTCCTTAAAATAAAATAATTTTCTTGTAAATTAATGTAACATCTGTTACCAACAGAAATACCGTAAACACACAGGTAAGCACATATATACAAAGAAAAAGAGAGAGAATAAGAAGTAGTTCAGATCAAAGATTCAACAGAACAGTCAGTGAGATCTTTAGAAAAAATCAAGTCTGACAAAAAATCAGCTCAGGAGTTTTTCTAGCCAAAAACTGTCATGTAAGTCTACCAGGATCTACTGTATCTGTCAGTCTTAATTGCACTTTTATATTTAATCAAAAGCCTAATTAAAACTAAATGCCTATATATATTCCAGCTATATAGTTATCTTTTCTACACTATTACATATCTATATTGACTGTCAGATATAATACCTCAATGAATCCTATACACACACTTAATATACATTCTGCAAGTTGTGGATGAATGCATATTACTTTGCTATAAAATAAGCTCTTCCTGCACAGACAATTAAACCGGCTTAATTTTCCAAAGTAACGTATTCTCTATAAAGTGCTGCATATTGAAATATCTGATACGATTTACCAAACTGGTACAGCGCAAGAACATATGCGTTTTCTGCCACCGTGTGATACAAAGGAGGTATAGCGGTCTTCATAGTCTAAGCCTCTGCAAATTCCCTAGCAAGTTCAGCTAACGTAGAGAGAGCATATTTATTTGCAGTTATAGAATAATAAAACGGGTTGACTACAGAAAAAGTTTCACGTGCTCCTGAGTTAAAGCTAAAATAAGTTCAAGTTAAAATAATGTTTATTTCTACAGCCCGCAGGCATGAAGCCAGAACAGAAAGCAAGCATAGAAGCCCCTTGTGCTCTAACGCCTATGAACCTTCTCCCGTTGAATATAAACGCTAAGTGTAAGCACTTAATAAACAGCCAAGTGAAAGACCTTTAGCAAAGTTTCACGTTAAAAACCAAACTGCTACAGTAATCTGTGAGAATAAATGGTGTCAGCTGGGAAAAAAAAAATAAAGGAGAAAAAATAAAGGAAAGAGCTAGCGTAAATTCCTTTGCCTCATGGCAGAACTGTAGCTTCAATTTGGGAGATGAAAGGAGGACAGTGGCACTAGCAGAAGTTTGCAAGTTGACAGTCACCGAAGCAGAACTGGTGAAAAATTAGAGCAGGGCACGGACTGCATGTCACATGCAAGGCTGGATGGCACTGGTCCCCATTACAAGAGCCACAAAAGAAAAGGTGCAAAAGTTTAGCAAAGGAGAAGAAAAGAGAAAGAATAACAGACAGCATGTGTGTTACCAAGTGAAAACTGCAACTGTTGGCGAGCGCTGCAAATAACAATTCTCCTGTAGCTCAGCCCTCCTCTCCCCAAATATCTTTCACTTAACTTCTGACAGCTGTCAAAACAGAATGTGATACTACCAGGGCTATAAATGCAGGAGAAGAGCGCGCTGCTTCTTGAATATAATGATTTCACAAACCCGTGTTGTTCCCGAGTTTCCTCAATACCCACAATAACAGACACATTTGATTTTAGGCGGCAATATTCAGACACCCCTGGTACTTCTCAAATAGCCTGCAGGTGAGCACACTGTTCAAGAAGATACTCCCAGACGTGAGAATTCACTAGGTGGGGGCTGTCTGCTTTTCAGACAAGGAAATAACAGGGAGTCCAATCCTGCGAGATGTGCGGAGTGCTTTTTTGTTCAGCAGCCTCTAATTTCATATATTTTAAGGAGTTTCAGATCAGGAGGGAATCAGCTCCTGTGACTAATATGACTTCTTGTATATCCCATATCATTAAGCTCCATCCAGATGTCCCTATATGAAGCCCAAAGGCTTCCATTACACTGAAATATCATTCCACCTTTCGAGCACAAATTGTTGAATACCGCAGAGGTGAACGAACTGCTGAGTGGCGGAGGTGGGAGAGCCTGATGTGTGTCACCATTGACAAAGTCAACTGTGATCATGGGCAATCTATTTCCTGAGCTACATCCCATCAGGTGAGCCGTTCCGATGCTGTAGCAAAGAAAAAGAAGGTAAAAAAGAAAAACTCTTACAAAATAAGCCCTCAAGATCCAACCCAAACAAGTATGGGGGAAAAGGAGGAGAAGGGAAGGAAAGCACACAATTCCTCCCATCTCTGTGGGCAATCCTATGTAGTCCTAAAGGACAGGATTTAATTAGAACAGTTATCTCTGTGCAGATCTGCAGGTGCTATGAGAATTGTTAAGGACATTTCTCGTACATGTGTTCTCCTTACCGCCTAGCAAAGAAGGGAAGTTAACAAGTGCACTTCAATTACAAAACCGAGAGGGATCACCATGATCCTCCAGCTCAGACTGGCCATAGAACTTCTCTCAGAAACTGAAGACTGATGTTAAAAGAAAAGACTGAAGACTTCTTAACGATGAATTCATCACGAGCCCCAGTAAACTGTTACAATATTTTATTATGCTCATTACTGGCATTTTATTGTGAGGTTGAATTTGCCTAACTTCAGCTTCCAGTCCCTGGATCTTGTTACAGCTTTGTCAGCAACACTGATGAGCCCTCCCCCTCCCCAATATCAGATATCAGCTGGATCATCCTCAGCATCAATCAGCCCTTCATACTGGCAGGGCCGATCTGTATGAGAGTAAATTTTTCAGCTCAACACAATATCACATTGCCTTTGAGAGAAAGACCATTATTCACACTTTATTTTCACTTCACCCTTGTACTCAGAGCTTAAAAACAAAAACTCAAAATGGATTTGGCACAATTCATATGTCACAGAGGCAAAGTGCTGGGAGCAGCAGACAGAGCTTTCATTCTTGAAAAGCTTTAGAGGATCACATAGAAAACATTAGCAATGGCTGATAAAATGAGTGCAATATGGGGTAATTATATCCTTCACCAGAATGAACAGATGCACACTGACTTCAGTAAAGCTGTGTCTGTTTATGCCAGCTGAGGACCGACTCTCTCCGTCTTCTTTTTTTAATCAATAAAAATTATGCAAAAGAAAAGGTTCTGCGTAACTTTAAAACAATGACACACCCTAAAATCCAGGTTGCCCAACTGACCTGAATACAAGCGTTTCCAGCTTGCTTGATTTTTGGTTCTTTTGGTTCCTTTCCTGATAAGACCACAGTCAAAATAAACACAGTTTATTTTATTGCCACGGGGGAAGATTTAAAACCACACATGACTATGGATCCACATACACTTTTCTTCCTTCCCCTTGATGGGGCTACACAAAAAAAAGAAGTTACTCTTCAGTGTGCATCATGAGGAAACCCCAGGCAAGATGACCCAGTTCAGTGAATCCTGTGTTCACATACAACATAAGCCTCTCCTTAGCATCTACCTGGAATATTAGCCTGGGAAGCCACAGAGGAATGATATGAAATGCAGGGTAAAAGCCAAGCAACTTCTCCAGCCCACGTTTCCAATCCTGCTGCTCCGAACAGTGAGGACCAGGGAAGTCATCTTAATCTGACTGAACCAACAGCAAATTTGAATAGGCTTCAGTAAGACCAGAACTGCAACTAGCACCTTGAAACAAACCCTAGTCTCTCATTTTACATGCCATGCAACCAAAGAATCACTCTGTGATACTTTCACTCATATTCAAATTACGTGCACTGTATCAGACATTTTCCACTGGACTGTACACCTACTGTGCTTTGGTATTTCAATTTGTTGGTCATGGATAGCCAACTTTAGTGTAAAGGTGACACACAGATAATAGAACCCCTGTGCAATTTTTAAGGAGACAAAGCTATTTCGTTTAGTTTTTCTTCTGCTTCAGCTTTGCTTGATACTATAGAAATGGAAGTTTTGCTGAGAGGGATGTTTGTGTGGGAATCCGACAGCTCTGCTTTTTGTGGATGTTGGCATAAGGCAGTCAGGTGGGAGTTCTTTATCAAAAATGCCATCACTGTTTTGAACACAAAACTGTATTTTCACAGGAACTTGACTGACTTTTGCTAATGAAATGTACATTTTCTCCTCAGCTATACTGCCTGTATTTTCTGGTTTGGCATCGCTGCTATTGAGTTCATGATTCATTAAGTGGCTCTTTTCCATTTGCAAAGGGGAAAACTACCATTAAACCAGCAAATTAAAATCAATATTATTCCAAAAAATAACAAGTAGGGGTTGAAGTTGACAAGGATTTCTGCTTTTTTTCCTTCTGCACAATGATTCTGTCCTTGAATATGCAGTTATCTATGTGCCTCTGAGGAAAGAATTTAATCCTTATTGTTTAGGATTACAATAGAAGTATAACGCTAGACTGGTTATACACACCAGTCAATAACTTACTTCCATTTCTACTCTTTTCAGCCTTACAAGTCAGCTTGCTTCTCTTGCAGATACTCATCTATGATTAACTAACTTCAATTGAAATATAAAGTGTCCATGAAGCCTTTAGGCAGAAACGAGTGAACATCTGTCTGCTTTCCTCCTGTCCGTATACTTTCATAGGCGAGCTCTGGACTAATCCACGCAGCTGGGCATCCACTGGATTCAAACTCTGGTGTCACTTTAAAGACCATGGATGTCACTGCTTTGTACTGTCCATCACTTTAAGAGCTTTTCCTACTTCTAGACAACAATAACAGCACATGATAATGATTTGACCAGTCTCAACACATTTACTAGCCAAAATCAAAAAACTTGAAAGACAAAATAATAATAAAAATAATGACAAACATAATTTCTGTCTGCTGACAGCCTGAGCAAGATGGAAGCATACAAAAAGCTCAGACATCAGGAGATGAAAATGAAGGTTTTAGGGAGAGGACGCAGTGCAGTGAATTCCTCCAAGCCTCTGCTGAAGTGCTGCAGACAGAGAAAACCTTCCTATCCACCTGTCATTTGGCCAGAGGCCTACCACAAGCTTGTACAACTGGCATGGAGGCTCAAAGACAGAGCACGTTCCAGATCCAAATCAGACATGGATCTCAAGCCACATCATTCGCATGGATGCAAATGGCGTCAGTGGAGAGAGGGGACGTTTCTTCTCATCGTCCTGATACTCTGCAAAGCAGCATTTGACGTGGAGAAACATGAGTTTTCACCTGGGAAAAACTTACCATGTCAGGTGTTAAAATAGCTTGAATCTTTCCTGGGGGTTGTATGGATACTTTAGGCTCCTACATGAAGACTGTCATGGAGATCTGACTTCCATGGAGGTCCTTTTCGAAATATTCACAACACTGATTGGATCTGAAGGTCTTAAGCATCAGTAACAGCCAGTTCTGCTTCTCCTTCCCCACCACCCTGGATCAGTTCTCTCATTAAGAACAGAAAACTGACACTGAAACTCAGAAAGGCAGAGGTAACAGAAGGAGGCACTTTGGAAAATTTGCATCTGGGTGTAGTTGCCCTCGATACACCATACGCGTTTGTCTTTGTCCATGCTGCAGAAGACCAGATTTCTCGTCACTGCCAGTCTCTGCATACCACCATCCACAGGGAACAGTTCTTATTGCACCACCTTAGTCATACCTTCATCTGTCTTGGCTGTACTACAGCAGTGTAAAATTCATACCGTGGAGCACTCCAGATACTCCAACAAGCCCATGCCTCTCTCAGCAACACAGGCTACCTATCAAACCTATCCACTAGTGCATAACTGAGATTCCCACAGACCTTTCAATAAAGTATCATGTTTTCATCCCAATCTTCACAGCTCTCCCTGTAAAGACTTAGTATGAAAGGCCAAGGTGGCCAGGTGTTTCTGGTGCAGGGAGTCTCTACAGCAAGGCCGATGCTCATATAGGCAGGCGTCTCAACCTTCTTCTCTACGAATTAAGGGCACAAACCTCATCACTTTCTACAATAAACATTTTCTATGTTATACTCCTCTGACAGAAATATATAACGGCATGCAATTAATAGTAGCATGCCTATTAAAAATAAGCAAACTGATAAAAAGGAACCCTAACCAGAACTCTCAGCTGTGCACACTTCTTCCCAAAGGGAAAGGATGAGAGAAGAAATAGCTTACAACAGATGTTAATCTTTGTGCTTAACACATTACCGGAAGGTGCTTCAAATATAGTGACAAGCACAGTATAAAGGCTTATATAGAATAAAACAGATTAACAACTATATTTATTAAGGGCTACATTTTCAGCCGGGCCTCTGCAAACCTTTCTTTTGAAAAAGCAATTTTGTTCCTGTTTTCTGCACGCATACAGTCAATGAATATTAAATACTGTTGCGAAACCCTTAGCTTGGTTATATACCATGCTGATTAAGTTACCTTGAATTAGATTATCTCTCTTCTCCTCCACTAGCATTCCAACACATCCCTCTGGAAGCGCTGAGGGTTATATACCAGAAAGGTGCATGACGTCCCTTAAGGGATTATAGTCCTTTTCTCCTCTGATATTGTAATAACGACTTTACCCAATTCAATTATTCCTTACTCAAACAAACAATAAAGTGCTCTTGTCTCTCCATTGCACAATTCTGTGTAACTTTTTATACAAACATGTATATCTGCTAGCTTCTTTTCTAGTTTCACAAAAGGCTGACTTGCATTTAGCATTTTTCCACTTTCTAATGGCTATGCACAGTCTTAACACATTACACTTAAAAATAATGATTTTTTTTTCTTTTTTAGACTTATGATGCAAACAGAGAGAGGCTTTGCCACAGCCCAGCCTGTTAACACATTCCTCCTACAGTACACAGTGGCATTACACAACTTGGGTCCTGTCTATAGGAGTAATTTTCCTTTCAAGAAATCTTCCAGAAGCCCTGTCACCAGGGAAGCCAGGAGTGGTTGGTTTTGGTACACATGTGAAGAGAAGCAGCAGCTACCAGTGGAACCGCACTCATGAGAACTATGACAAGAAATTTTAAAAATGAGAACGTGCCTTTAAGTTTTGGGAATGTCTAGAGACCACAGTCTCTGGCTGGGCTCACACAGTACCTAGTGGTGAACAAACACATGGTAACAGAGCAGCCCCTGTCCCAAAGCAACCTGCAGCCCAGTGACCAAATTCAGACCCTACTGAATTATGCATATTAAAATCACTACAGAAGATAAAAAACAAGCAGCACTTGACGGCAGAACTGGCTAGAGTCGATTGAAAAACACGCACATTTCATCTAAAGCGGTTGTGCGTACCTGTTTCTTTTTACCACTAACCTGCGTGATAGCTCCACCGCAGGCGTCTGCTATGCAACTCTCTGCTCTACTCTAATCAGCAGTGTCATGAGCAAAGCCATCCCAAGCCCTGCCTTCAACCAGGACTGGAAAAATAGGTCAGGGAAATAGCATTATAATCTGATTTAACTGCTATTCAAATCATCACAGTCTCTTCATTAATTTGAACGAGAATTGGTTTGCACCCAAATTACTGACAACAAAATCGGAGGTTTATTTTAATATCTTCACTGTTTCATTTAAAATCTTCCATTCAAAGAACAGAAAATAAGATCTCCCACACACCTTCAGGTGGCTACAGCGTGACTTAAATTTTTTTGTAAACCAGTTCAAAATAGACAGACTGTCTGCACAGCAGCTGGAAACTGGAGCCCCAACCTGAGATAAGGCCACCACCTCCTTACAGTCGATGGGTGCCATAAAGCAGAGGAACAGCTCAAGAGTAAGAGAGTGCATCACCCATGGGTCTGAGTAAAGGACCTCCAGGATTTGCTTCCCAGAGTGCAGTGGAGAGTCTGCAGTTTCAAAACATCTCACCCAGCTGGAAACCTCAAAGGCCAAAGAAGAGAAAGACTATCTGGAACTAACTTCCCAAACACCTCAGCTCATAGCAGAAATTTTATTTATTTGATGAAAGCAAAAATAACTTCATATTCTGTAAAAAAAAAAATTAAAAAAAGAAAAAAAAAAAGGTCTGCCAAAGAGGCTTGTTTTGGCAAATAATGAATGCCTAAAGAAATATTGTTTGTATTATGCAATGAACTTGTAATTAATGTTTGTTTGCTCACCATTTAATAGCAGTTCTGCACTAAGTGATGGGATTTTGCTGCCATTTGTGAATGTGCAGATTTTGAAACTTCATTCCCCATATGGAAGAGCTCCCAGGGGATCATATCATAAACCCATTCAAATGAACAAAACAAATGGCAAGTATTTGTACAAATGTGGAAAATGAGAAAGCTGTATGTATTAATTTACGTAAATATTGTTAAGTGCCTCAGTTTACTTGTGTGGTATTTTGCTGCTTGACTGCATAGAGGTAAATCAAAAGAGGCTGTCTACATGAGGAGAGTGAAAGCATCAAAAATATAAAACTCCTTTAGATGTGATGAGGGGCCCTTAAATGGAGGAGTCCCCTGTTTCTTTCCAGCCAGCCTGGCAATGTTTATGCCTCTCATGCCTCCATCTAAAATCTAAAGGGAGTCTGAAATTCCAAAGAAATTATAAGACTGACCAAAAGGAGAAATGTCAGGTAGCAATCGGTGTGCTGTGAAGAATGCAGACACTGACTTGGATTAATCCCAGTTATCTACATGCACCTGAACCAGAAGTGCAATCTGTCTGGCTATGAGTGAACCCGCTTCCAGACAGCAACTCGGAGACAAGTAGGCTCCTAACATGGCAGGGATTCCAAAAGGGATCCATCCAGGCCTTCCGCCCCTCCATAAACAAGAAGAGAGGCAGCAGCACACACAGGCAACATTAAGTCATCTTAGGTGATTACCACTGTGCCTGCCACTGCACTTGCACAAACTGCACCTAGACTTAGCTGCTTGAGTAAACAGGCAGGCATGCAGGTGGGCTTATTGAAGCCTTTGCTGCTATGGTTTCATTGCTATTAGCGCTCTACACAATTCACTGTTAAAGCTAGACTTCACAGAGATGGAGGTCGGGGAAGGTGCAATACCTTGCAGAACAAGATTCAGCTATAGCTAACATGCATGAGTACATAGTACTGCTTTAATTCTTTGCGTGAAATACTATGGACTTCTTGGTAGAGGAGTGATGAATATTGTTTTGTTTTGAAAAAGCTGTCCCTTTAATTTGGTGCTACACGGGCACCCAAAACAAAGGTTTTAGCAGATGCCAAACTCAATTGGACCCTGCTTGTTAGTATGCTTGGGAGACAGTGGCAAAGTGGCCTCTCACAAAGTCAGTCCTAAAATGGTAGGATTGTGCCACTAACTCAGAGCAAGGTACAGGAGCCCTGCCTGTCACCCAGGGGGGACAAAAGGAGGTTAGCAGCCAGCCTGCTCTGGAACCAACTCTGATGCATAACAGCTGAGAGGACATGGACTGTGACAGGATTTAATTCTGCACATTTTCCAGCTCCTACTGGAAGATACTATACACCCCTTAATTTCCAAAATTGTTTTTAATTTGGCGCTTGTTTTCTCAGAGCTATGAGGGAGAAGAGGGAAGAGATGTTCTTTACCATAATACCTTCGTGGTACTACATGGCGTTGCTTCTTGGCATTTTTATATTTCCATCTGAAGTTTCTGGTTCTCGTGGACCACAGATTCCTGTCGACCTTCAAAATTTGCCAGGGATGACTATGCACTCACCTGCAGCTATTACAAAGGAGAGCTTTCACAGTGATACAGTGCTGCAGCTCACTTACAGTGGCCTCCCAGATCACCTGTATCCAGCTGTATCTGGGGAATGACAGCTTTACATCACTCTGATTTATGGCTATACTAAATATATTTTGAAGGCATTTGACTATTTAGTTAGCAGCCAGACTTCCCACTTGCAGATGAAAACTTCACCTCTCTTAAGACATCAAGCACAAAGCTTTGACAGGTGGAGGGAGCTCCCCACTAGGAAACAATATGGAAATTTTAAACTTCTCCATAAGCTTTGAGAGGGAGAGGAATATATAGACCATGATGAACTGCAAAGGAGGACACAGCCTGTAAATGGGGCAGGCTGCTGCTGAAGAAGGAGGTATTGGCCTGTGAAAAAGCCAGAAAAACCTCAGAACATAAGACGTACCTCTGATAATGTGGTCTTACATACAGCTGCCTACTTCATTTTTAGTTTTGACAGAAATGAGATTGCTACGTGGTTATTTCCCATGCTATCTATAGGAAATAGAAAATTTAGTGAACTATGACTTACGGCTGTTGAGGAAGGGTTGGTCTTTCATTAGTATTAAGTATGATTGCATAAACAGGTCTGAAATTGAAAGCTATGCTAGGAAAGGAGTGAAACAAAGCAAAATACAAACAAAAATATTGCCATGAGCTAAACAGCAAGACAGAAAGGATATGTGTTCTTTTCAAAAAGTTGAGGAAATCAGCTTCCTCCACTTTTTCCAATCCTTCAAAATTGAACCTAACACTGAATGAAAATTTTTCTACTTAACAAAAGTAAAGAACATTGATGTATCTCTAAGTGCAGCATTTGCAATGCCATCATCATTGCTGAAACATAACCTTAATGATAATTTAAGCCCCTGTTACAGGTCTTTCAGCTGCTCTTGAACCTCATCTATTTTCAGGAGCAATCTGCTCATCTTTGACACCACAAAATGGTAGAAATCAATGTGTTATTATGCTGTAAGAACAACTGAAAAGCAAAGTCTTGAACTTGATAAGAAAACTATAACCTTCCTTTATGTTCACAACTTTGCCTTCCACAAAATGCAATTTAAAGAGAGCATTTAAGAACTTTATCTTGGAAATACTCCTTCCTCCAGGCAGATTTAGCTCACAGATCTTCTACTAGATTCTGCCACTAAGAAAATATTAGGAAAAAATAAAGGAACAATAGGAAGATCCAACATTGACTTCAATGCTAGAAAAGTGTTCACATATGAGAAATAGACCTCTAAGGGCCACACAGGGAGAAATATATTCATACTTAATAATCATGAATCCGAAAAGCAAACCATAGAACTGCAATAAAACACTTGTTGAAAATGACATCCAAAGATTTTGAGAAAGAGGGTTGAAATCAGGAATAAAGTGTACGGTTAGGGAAATAATGATGGGTATTCAGAAAAGGAAACACAATTTGAAAAGATTTTAAAAAATCTGTGGGTGTAAATCTCCTTTCACTCCTACCCAGCCAATCTTGCCTCAGTTTGGCACCTGGGTTAGTTGGGCCAAAACTTTATACTGGGATAGACAGGGATAAGGCAAGTAAGTTAGTAAAAGAATGTCTGAGGCTAAATCTTGAACAGAAAGGTTAATACTTCCACCACTTTTTTTAATTATAGAATTGCAGATTTTCACTTCTGTGATTTGTGATTCATCTTATAAAGCATAAATTTACATTTCACCGTATGTACTTTGTTCTTCCACAATGAATCTACAAGATTTTTTATAACTTTTCATTGTGCTAACAGTATGCTCCCAGAAGAAAACTGATAATTTTTTTTTCATGAATTGGAGAAAATCACAACTCTGCTGTTCAACTCACTGAAGGTGAGTCTTTCTTCAGCAAAATGATTGTGCTGACCTACCCAGGCCTGGGCACCAGACAGGAACAGAGTAGAATACATATAAAATGACACAAACCCCGCTTTGGAACTGTATTTTGTACCTGAGGTAGCACTGCTGGTCCTTGTCCTGCCAACCTCTGCAAGGAGCTGACCTGAGGAACCTTAATGGGCACTGCAGTGATAGTTCCCAAAGTCTGTTGGAAGAAAAACAGTTGAACACAGCTTAAAACACTTGCACTGCTTCCCCAGATAGAATCTCCCCGACCCAGCAGTTTCCCTTACAGCTCTTTGTTTGTCTCTTCCCAACTTAATGACGGAAGGGTATAATACCTCAGTCCATTTGAAGCTCTCTCTCTTCTGCCTAAAGAGTCAGAGACTCTTCCTTCTCTTTAACCTTCTTTACAAAGCACTGTGAACTAAAGCCTATTGTCTCCTAAAGCATTTGGTAATTCTGAGTGCAAGGGATATATCTCATTGCTGTGAAGTTTTTTTGGTACACAAAGAAAATACAAGTGTGCTGCCATGGCTGAAGGCTGTCTAGGCACTAGCTTGTTTTCAAAAGAGATCTGAAGAAAGGTGAAACACACCACAGTGAAACTTCAAGATGTGCATTGGTAAGATGATGCATTTCATGGTAGTCAGGGTCACAAGAGAAGTTCACTGTGTCTTAGTAAATACTAAATGCTGAATTATTAAAACTGAGAGCTACCTATAAATCTACTACAGCACACTGTAACATAACATTCAGCTAAGACAACATCCATTTGGGCCAACACAGCAGCTATTACTATCCATGTTTATTTTCTCTACTCACCCTTCTCTTATTTGTATAACAAATGTATTCAAAGCTTATTTAAGATAGAATAGAATAGCATAGCATAGCATAGCATAGCATAGCATAGCATAGCATAGCATAGCATAGCATAGCATATTTCAGTTGGAAGGGACCTACAATGATCATCTAGTCCAACTGCCTGACCAACTCAGGGCCGACCAAAAGTTAATGCATGTTGTCAAGCTCATTGTCCAAATGCCTCTTAAACACTGACAGGCATGCGGCATCGACTACCTCTCTAGGAAGCCTGTGCCAGTGGTTGACCACCCTCTTGGTAAAGAAATGCTTCCTAATGTCCAGTCCAAACCTCCCCCAGCGCAGCTTTGAGCCATTCCCATATGTCCTACCACTGGATCCCAGGGAGAAGAGATCAGCACATCCCTCTCTACTTCCCCTCCTCAGGAAGCTGTAGAGAGCAATGAGGTCACCCTTCAGCCTCCTTTTCTCCAAACTAGACAAGCCCAAAGTCCTTAGCCGCTCCTCAGAGCACATGCCTTCCAGCCCTTCCACCAGCTTTGTTGCTCTCCTCTGGATGCACTCAAGGACCTTCACAACCTTCTTAAATTGTGGGGCCCAGAACTGCACACAGCATTCAAGATGAGGCCGCATCAACGCTGAATACAGCGGGATAATCACCTCTTTTGACCAGCTGGTTATGCTGTGTTTGATGTACCCCAGGATGCTGTTTGCCCTCTTGGCTGCCAGGGCACACTGCTGCCTCATATTGAGCCTGCTGTCAACCAGCACCCCCAGATCCCTTTCTGCAGTGTTGCTCTCCAGCCACTCCTCTCCCAGTTTATACTTGTGCCTGGCATTACTCTCTCCTAGGTACAGAATCTGGCGTTTTGACTTGTTAAATTTCATCCCATTAATCATAGCCCAATGCTCCAATCTATCTAGACCCCTCTACAAGGCCTCCTGCCCCTCAAGAGAGTCAACAGCACCTCCCAGTTTGGTATCATCAGCAAACTTGCTAATTGTGCATTCAACTCCTATCTCCAGATCATTGATAAATGTATTTAACAGGACTGGTCCTAGAGCTGAACGCTGAGAAACACCATTGGTGACTGGTCGCCAGCCAGGTGTAGCCCCATTCACCACAACCTTTCGAGCTCTGCCCTTCAGCCAGTTCTTCACCCAGAGCACTGTGAACCCACTCATCCCACAGCTGGACAACTTGTCCAGAAGAATGCTGTGAGGCACAGTATCAAAAGCCTTACTAAAATCCAGAAAAACTATATCCACCACCTTCCCTTCATCTACTAGGCGGGTGACCTTATCATAGAAGGATATCAAATTAGTTAAACAGGACTTTCCTTTTGTGAACCCATGCTGACTGTGCCTGATGATTGCATTACTCTTTAAATGTCTTTCAATAGTACCCAGTATAAGATATCTGAGGTAGCTCTTTCTATGAGCAAATATATTGCTGCATTCTACATAAAGTTTACTTTGTAGATGGAGAAGTGATAATTATTAACTCAGTATTATCTTTAACCCTTATGAGTACAGTTGGATATCAAGAGTAAGCAAATTATGTTTCTGTAATAGCGAGTCAAGTGCACACAAGTTTCCCCCCTGCCTAAAAAATCTTCATGTCTGTTTAGCTCCAATCCTTTGCTGACTTTTCATCTATCATCTGTAGTGATACAGATATCTATAGATGTACATTTATGCATTCTCTTATAGATGGTCTGAATGGCACCTCTTTTCAAGCCTCACCCACAGAGGCTCCTAAAATACCGGATCTGAGATGTAAATAACTTGTACTTTATTTTCTCCATTAAAAAGGACAGATAGCTTATAAATTTAAGATTGGGCCATAGGTCTAAAGAACATAGCTAACTTTTCCCCTTTACCCTTTTTCATTCCTTCATCCCTGATTGCAGTTCATATTTTGGTTAACTGGCCAATATTCTTAAGGCAAGGTTTTATCGCTTCTATCTAACGTCCCTTAATTGCTGTTGGGACGACATGGCAATGTAAGCAAGCAGATGATTGTCATCATAACAGCAAGAGACACTTAGTCACTGATCACAAAAACTTATCAGGCTGCTAGAAATAGCTCATAAGGAAAGAAAAATAGATTCCACTAAATTTCTCTAAATTTAATTCCCCTCAAAACAAAAGTATTGGATCACAGCCAGCAAGATAAAGTATGCTAATATTACCCCAATTTGGTAACGAAATTTGTCAATAGAAAGGAAACTATAATGTAATCAGGTCAAGGAAAGCAAAACTGTGTCAGGTCCATGCTGATATGTTCTCCTCAGACCTCAACAACAGAGTGGTAAAACTGTCTATTTCATTCTAACGACTGTGTTTGATAAGAATACCGTGCATTTTCATGCAGAATATTTTCAATAAACTTGTCCTACAGAGTTTATATTTTTAACTCTGCTACTCCTCTTGGAGACATTTGGGGGTGTGATGTTATATATTCAGCAAAGATTAAAATTTGCATAAGATTTGCCTGAGTTAAACAACAAAGAGAGCTGTACAGCTATAAACAAGCAAGACAATTTTTCCTGAGTACTCGTGGATTATCAGTACCCTGGATTATCCATGGAAAAATATACTCCATTAAAATTCTGTCTTGAGCCAAGGAGGGGGAGGAGGGTGAAGAAAGCAGTATTTCCACCCACGGATGCCAGAACAGGTAAGTTATATCTTCCTGCAGAAGTAAAGGTATTGGCAGCAGAGTGAGGAACAGAAAGGGGCATTTCCACCGCAGTTATCCTTATAGGGTGACACATGGAATAAAAACAATGGGAAGGATACTATAAACTATCTGAACGAATTACTTCTTTGCCCTGTCTACCATATCACAGCCTCACACACTGGGAAGGACAACGTGATGAATTCCTGCAGTCTGGAGAGAAGGAGAACTTGAGCTACCACCTGCTTCTATTGCACTCTGCGCTGAGTTAAAAACTGGCTGGATGGCCGAGCCCAGAAAGTGGTGGTGAATGGAGTCAAATCCAGCTGGCGGCCGCTCGTGAGTGATGTTCCCCAGGGCTCAGTGTTGGGGCTGGTCCTGTTCAATATCTTCATTGATGATCTGGATGAGGGGATTGAGTGTACCCTCAGTACGTTTGCAGATGACACCAAGCTGGGTGGAAGTGTTGATCTGCTGGAGGGTAGGAAGGCCCTACGGAGGGACCTGGACAGGCTGGATCACTGGGCCGGGGCCAATCGTATGAGATTCAACAAGGCTAAGTCCCGGGTCCTGCACTTGGGTCACAACAACCCCATGCAATGCTACAGGCTGGGGGAGGAGTGGCTGGAGAGCTGCCTGGCAGAAAAGGACCTGGGGGTGTTGGCTGACAGCTGCCTGAACATGAGCCAGCAGTGTGCCCAGGTGGCCAAGAAGGCCAATGGCATCCTGGCTTGTATCAGGAATAGTGTGGCCAGCAGGACCAGGGAGGTGGTAGTCCCCCTGTACTCGGCACTGGTGAGGCCGCACCTCGAGTACTGCGTTCAGTTTTGGGCCCCTCACTACAAGAAGGACATCGAGGTGCTGGAGCGTGTCCAAAGAAGGGCAACGAGGCTGGTGAAGGGTCTAGAGCACAAGAAGTCTTACAAGGAGTGGCTGAGGGAGCTGTTTAGTCTGGAGAAGAGGAGGCTGAGGGGAGACCTTATTTCTCTCTACAACTACCCGAAAGGAGGTCGTAGTGAGGTGGGGCTTGGTCTCTTCTCCCAAGTAACGAGTGATAGGACGAGAGGAAACGGCCTCAAGCTGCGCCAGGGGAAGTTTAGGTTGGATATTAGGAAAAACTTCTTCACTGAAAGAGTAGTCAGGCATTGGAACAGGCTGTCCATGGAAGTGGTTGAGTCTCCATCCCTGGAGGTATTTAAAAGACGGGTAGACGTGGTGCTCGAGGACATGGTTTAGTGGTGGACTTGGCAGTGTTAGGTTAACGGTTGGACTCGATGATCTTAAGGGTCTTTTCCAACCTTAATGATTCTATGATTCTATGAACTGCCTGCTTTATATTAGCATAACTAAAATTAATTCAGCCCAGTTATTTGCTTTTTAAAGTGAATACCAAAGTGAACTTTCCAACCCACAGTAGAGGAACTGGAAGTTTATCACAAGTATGATCTACATCTTCCCTCCATTCCAACACTGCTCATATAGAGAATTTCACAATGCAGAGAAGCCTGAGTTTTCCCTGGAAACACCAGCAGCACCACAACTTCTCCTGGGCTGCACATATACCCTCTACAGAAAGTTAAACCAAGAAGTTCTTCCTTCTGGAAGGTCATGCTTAAAGTGTGTCTGTACTTCTCGTCATTTTTATATATGCTACCTCTGACCTTGAAAACACACATTCTGATGTTCCTATTCCTACAGACACACGTGGATTTGCAAGGATTTTCAAACTGGCCAACAGAATACTATGTATTAAAATACAAAGTGCCAACACTGAGTGAAATTGGGAATTGACTATAAAGATAAGAATCAAATTACTCAGAAGTTAGATAAGATAGAGTTATCAGTTGGTAGGATGCACAAAAACTTCATATCTGAGCAACAAATCTCTTTTCTTTTTCTTCAAATATTAATCACAAGGAAAAAAAACAACAAACCAACCCTGTCGAGAACAGAATGCCTCTGCCCTGTGAGGAAGGAGCTCATCTCAGCCTCTGAGTGCATCGTTGGGCCAATTCTATTTTATGTTCCAAAACACTGAACGATTGAGCCAAAAGGAATAGGAATGGGAGAAGAAACAAGAAACGCCATGAAACTACTCTGCACTGTTCTCTTAGCTTCACTTGAAGGCAAAGCCAGGATGTATTGTCTGTGGGTATCAGAGAAATGAACTATCATTAGCTCTGTCATCTGCACTCTCAAAAAATTCATCAGATTTATTTTCCTGAAGTAGGAGTTCTGCAGCGATCTCGAGAGAACAAAAACAAATTATGGCATTCTTAGGTTATGAAATTTTCAGTGACAAAGACGCAGCCTCCCGTTTACAAATGGTTTTATAGTAAGGATCTGTTATTTAATATTCAAGGAAACAATCTCAGTGTAAAAATCATATGGCGAAGGGAAAATTCAAAACTTTAATCTCACATTAATAATAGCACTATAGTATGTTCAGACAGAGAGATATCTAAGGATCTATTTTACTTTCCAATATTTACATTGTTTTGTTATTATTTCCCAGCTTGGGCAATAAATAGTTCAAGCTGTTGTATCAGCAGAATTCAATGACAGAAACCTCTGTACTTTTCCTGTAACACATTTCATCTGTTATCTCAGGGTACGTCACCTAGGTCAGTATTACCGTCTCCGTTTTAGTGATGAAAAAAATCGAGATTTAGAGGTAAAATAATGTTGTCAGGGCTAGACTGTTGCGCAGGTGGAAATGCAAGCCAGACTTCTTTCTTCCAGTGTCTCATCCATATGATAGATTAACCTCATCTCATCTGTTGATGTAGAGTCACATCTGAGTCGCCTAATTTTTAGGTCAGTTTTTAACGATCAGACAAGGATGTCTCCACGAAGATGGGCGAAAGAAGTGAAGCATAAAACAGAGGGAATCGCAGTTGCGGTCTCTGCAATGAAGGAGGTGCAGGTGCTAGAATGGATGGTTGGGCAGTTTGGCTCTGGGTACATTTTTCAGTGCATTTCAGAGCACTGCTTTGTTTCAGTTTAAGTGGTAAATAAACGAGCAGATAAAACCACTTGCCTGGCAAATAAAAAAGTAAACGCCCTTATCTGATGTTCTTGGCCAGGCAATGAGAACTGGACTCCCCATGGCTCAAGCTATAACAGGATGAATACTGCTCACACTCACTTAATGCTTCAGTTCTAGCTGGATCCTCAGCTGAAGCCGATGAGCTGCCAGAGGTGAGTAATCAAGATACCTCCCCCACAAAAAGGGAAATAAACTTTTTTTTCCTCCTGTTAACAGTGCCGCCTATTTTCACCCATAAACTGTCCAGGCTTGCCATGGTCAGCCTGGTGAATCAAAGATTGGTCACTCACTAATTCCACACTATCATTTTCATCCATGTGGGCCTTTTTTATTTTCTCCTTCCTTTTTTCCAATTTGTCCAAAGAGCAAGCTGGTGCACATTCTTATAAACCTTTAATTAACAAGCTGAAAAGACATTTTTCTGGCAATGCCTGACCTTTAAGCACTTTGTATGAATTTATCGATACCAGCAGAAACAATAATTTAAAAGGTTATTTTATGAGTGCTGAATAGTTTATGGCAGCACTTTTGTCAAGATAAATGAGTTTCTTATTTCTACATTTACAGCTCTAAGCATTTTAATAAAAAAGGTCCATAAAAGTCAAAGATAACTCCAAATCTCTCCCCTATCTAAGTCTACTTGGGCTTTTCTGGTGACCTCCTGAAACACCTACAATGTGGAGGGAGCGCTGAAATGTGCAGCGATGGGGGAAAGTGAAGAGCCAAGTTTCAGTTTGCCTCAGAATTGTTTTGATTTCATTGTATGCATTTAAGCCAGATTTACTATCTTTATACTGAGATTTTTTTCCAATAAAAACTGATTCATCAGATGTATTTCCTACTGTCTAATTTACTAAACTTTACATGCAGCAGCCCTTATTACCCCAGGCAAGCATCTGGGAGCTCATGACCCCTTGCTAACTCCTACCTCAAGCACCAGCCCCAGCCCGCAATTGGAACAGGAACCTCAGCCACCACATCACTCACTGTAGGAGTTAGTGGCTAATGAAAGCATATGGCTGCAACACAAACCACTTCCAAACCCTTGTCTTCAGTGACCTATACAGAGCAGACAAGTATCTGGCATGTCAGGGACAGCTTTTGTGCTTGAGCAATCCACAGATGCCCTTGGACAGGAACCACAGCAGGCCCACTGTGTAGGTGACCTGCAGCCTCAGTTGTTGGGTAAATGTCATCCAGCAGCATGCTCCGAAGGGTCGCATTTTGAATTGCAAAAACAGGTGAAGAGGTGCAAATGAAATAATCTTTTTCACTGGCCAGTTTACTCACTAAGAAAATAATAATGATAGGAATTTCAAAAAAGAAAACCAACTGGAAAGCCCCAAACAGGGGCACACAGTTGCATTAAAAGACAAAAAAGCAGTTCTTCCATGTAAGCAAAAGAAAAGAAAAAATTTAGAAGATATTGCCAAGTGCAGTTAAAAAAAAATAACTTCTCGCCCTCAATTCTTCTATTAATACCCAATAGCATTGTAACTATTTGCTATGTTTTCTCCTCCTATGCTTCTCCTGCATTAAATCAACACCATCCCTAGATCAAGGCTCTCAAAGACAACTGAGGGATAGAAGTGTGGGGACAGTGGCAAGTAGAAAACATAAAAAGTGAAACAAAGAAGCATGGTATGTACAGAGAATAAGAATTCAGAGGATGAACGCTAGAGATGGTTAGAGGATAAAAGGATGCCGAGGCAGAAACAAGGATGAGATTTACATTGTCAATGATCAGACTAAGGGCCATACATCCATTTTCCTACTATTATGTTATGACTTCTTTAGTCAAAGCCTGAGTTTTTAAATCCATGACTTATGCACATTTGTGATTTTAGTACACTTCTGCATTTCAGCCCTGAATGAATACATATATATCCCTCTACAGACATGTATCTCTACTTTATTGAAAGATATTTACATTTTACTCAGTTTGGGTAAATACATTTGTCAGACCATTGCTATGTTTGCTTTGAATTACAAATTCCTTTCCCCCTCATTTGGATGTACTAACACTCAAGGACCTGTTCCTACAATTCATTATCCATACAAACTCATTGTTGAGCTTGGCTGCATGAGCAGTTTAAGATTAGATCACAGGCATAAAACTGTTAGGGGACACAACTCTCCTCCCATTCCAGAATTACACCAGTACAGAAAAAAAATCACTGAAATCGACCACTGAAAAGAATCAGACTCAATGAGTAACAGAAGGTGAAAAAGCCACATAGTTTCAAAAGCCTTTCACTACAGCATGTTACTAAAATAAATACTTAACTCGGGAACATATGGGTTTGTTATGTCTTAGCAGAACAGTTCAATTATTTGAGTTCAACTGACACTGCATTGGTGTATTATTTGCAAACTATTTTACACTGACATCAATACTGCAGCACAAATATTGTGTTCCTACAAGGTATTCTAGAAACACTAATCTTTTTAAAGTACATATGCATCTCTCTAAGATCTAGGTCTGCTTCGTGTTGCAAATAAGACACCTAAGCTATTAAAAAAATGTTTTTGTCTGTTACGTGTTCAATATTGGCAACAACAGTTTTACAGAATGGATTTTTAATGTGGTAGTGACAGGGGAACAGATTGCTATGGCAACAGCAAAGATGAAAATTCTTAACCTGAATGGATCGTCACTGAAGTAATTGCAGGGTTTTTTTACCCATTCTACATCCATTTTACAACTTGAATGCTGCATTCAACCTTGAGCTTGCTTTATATAAATGCCAAGCACTATATGCAACCTCCAAGTTCATTTGACTTAAAACTTGCTGCACCTTACCTCAGTAATCCAGGATAGGTGCTGTCCTCTGGCTAACCTGAACAGCTGAATGCTATTATTTTTCCACACAGTCCACCAGCAAAAGCACTGTGAGCTTGGATATAACTTTGAGGCTCCTGCAAGATGTGTACGCATACATATTTTTTCTTTCCTTCTAGACTTAACTTCTATAAAAATATGTGGAAATCATTCTTCATTTTCAAAATACAGTGAAATCCCTGCGCGTGGTATTTCTAATAATCTAGTGGGATAATGGCATATTTCAGTTTCACACTCAGATTGTACCCCAAAGAGACTGCACTTCAGACACATATTTTGTGTAAACAGTAATTTAATTGCAATTTCACAGAAGTTTAAAGATTTCTCTTCCAGCTTTTAAAAGTGTTTGTTTACCCCACTTCCTTTCTCGTTACTCAGAATTCATTAATCATGCTCTTGTGTGCACATCTATTATTGTTATGAATTAGACAATCAGAAACACAACAAGTCCTGTTGCTTTTTAAAAATATTGGTATTTTTGAAACCATCCTTTCCTTGGGCACTAAAAATACCGTTTAAATCAACCCTCATTATAGCCAATTAACGACGACTCAAACTACGCCAGATGCTTTTGCACTGAAACAGCCTACAACTGCTCTCACTGCCCCTTACAAGGCCCAGTACCAGGGTAGCAACAAGCAGCAGGAGGCAAGGTACCACCTTAAATTCCAAACCTGCTTTGAAAACCACAGTGTGACCAAATTCTTAATTGCTGCTGAGGTATTCGTACTCATCCCTTTCAACACCACTCATCTGCAAGGAAACCCACAGTGGTATCAAAGCTCATGAGGGTATCAGAGAAGTATATGCAGAGATAAAGCAAACAATTTTCTGCTTTTACCGTGGCTCTTAGGCTTTTCGGAGCACTATCTAGTTTATCTCTGCTTTTACCACGACTCTCAGACTTTTCAGACCACTATCTCTACTTCTTGCCACTTGCACATTCCTACATCTGGGTAAACTCGAAAATAAAAACTCTGTTTGAACACACCGTGGGTATGTATTCTGGCAAAGGAAAAACATGACGAATAAAGTTCATGAGTTTCCCCGGTTCAGAAATCCCACTGGTTACTTACGCAAGAGGATAGATAGCTGTGCCAAATACCTGTTCTTAAACACAGCTTCCATCGCAGTATTTACTGGTTAGTATTTTTTTTAAGGCACCATTATTTTTATCAAAGGAAACAGTCGGGTTTTTTCCACAGTCATTAGATCACGCTCTAAATTTCTGAAAAGAAAAAAAAAGAAAAGAAAAAAAGAAGAAAAGAAAAAAAGAAGAAAGTTTGGCTATGTGAACTGCATTAGCATGCACATACCTGTTCTGTGATTTGAAGCTTTATTCAGAAATAATATTCAATTAATTAAGTCTCCACCTCCTGTACAAATGAGTATAGTCTCACTGAGTTGCAACAACAACACTCAGCAGCTGTGATCACACCTATAGTCTCTTGCTCAGCTGATTCATTAAAGATTTGCTGTTTAACACTAAACTGTTCCAGGTTGATGTTGTTTTTAATGACTAATGTCTTCAAATTACTTATTCTCTGTTCACAGTCTGGGGAAATATTTCTGAGTAGAGGGAAAAATGCAGGCACAGCGTGTCGCACAAAGCAGGTCCTAGCCTCTCCCTCAAGTGAGCTCACGCATGAGTGAAAATCTTCAACCGAGCCCCAGCGGCTGCTAAAGTCCTACTGCTCTACCCCAGTTGCAGAACATGAGGATTAGGGTATGGAAAGAGAAGGCAGGGGGACGAAAAGTAAAGGAGGAAATGAGCATCCTTCCTTGGTGATTTAGGAATCCTCACCCATCAGAATGGCCCATGCAGGCTATTAGCAGCTACTGAAAAATTAAGATTATCTTCCAAATCATTCCACCTTAGAGCACCCATAGGCCTCGGAGCTGCTTTTGCAGTTCTTGCTCTGAGTTTTTATTATGCATTCTTCAGTCACTCTGAAGAACTGGAAAACATGAGGCAAGTGACAGCCTGAGACGATCTAATTGCTCACTGCCACACAGTCCCTTTTGTCAGGCCCTGAGCTGAGCTAATTCAGCTTGCTAACCAGGATAAAGAAAGTTTTCTGCTAGTTGAATTAGCTTAGGAAAGTATCCAACAAGCAACAGAATAAAGGCAAGGGAAAAAGCAACGTTTCTTAGCTGGGGGGGAGGGAGGGGAAGGCAATTAACGCAAAGGCAGGGGAACAGAAAAATGGAACGATGGTTCCAACCTTTTTGGAGAAAGGAAGCTATTAGATCCGTTCAGTCATAATAACCAGATGTTGTTACCAAAAGTAATTTCCTTGAGCACAGAACTTGGCGAAGGAACATGAAGACTTTGCCTGAATTCCGTAGAAAGTGTGTATCAATATGACTGATCTTAAAATTCTACTGTTAATATAACTAGTTAGAAAAAAGGAAGCAATAACTTTCCCAGGAAATGATAATTTGAATGTGCAGAACATCCTATAAGCTCGCTTCATTTTTTTTTACGCAGACTACTCAGCAGTATTAAGCCACTTGCCCATCAGCAAAACCCAGTGGGAAATACTGCTTTAGTACAGCATGGCTGAGTTACCCTTGCTACTGAATTCCTAACTTTGGTATTCCACAGTTCTAGGATTGCAGCTGTGAAAAATCATTGCAGATATTGCTATGTAGGTGCCTTCTTCTAATTAAAAGAAAATACCAAAATACGGCAGCACCTTATTTAGTTTTGGAGGGTGATAAACTCTACAGTATTCACTTACAAATGTAATTGATTCTTTGATGATCCAATTTTATGTTGGTTTGTTCAGGTAGTAACAGGATTTGGCAAATTTATGCTTATATAAAGAAATTCATAAATATATACTTAAGATACATATATATACACTATATGTATGTGAATACACAACCACACACTTCAGAACACATAATAATATATTACACATAACATTTTTCCAGAGTTGTAAATACACCAAAGTGAGCACCAGTGTTTCCCTACAATGACATAGCCAGGAAATTTTAGAGTGAGTAAGTAGAAAAGCTCCCTTTCTTCCTAAGATGCTGCATTAATATTAGTGTTAGCAGAACTAGCCTTATAAACACTGAGTCAGCAAAGGTTCCTTTGTTTCCAAGCCTAGAAATTGTATCTGTTTCTGGAGTGTAGAAATTATAAGAAGAAAACCAGAAAAAAATAAAACCACAACTCTGGTCTACTATCTAGCCCATGTGACTTTTTCTGGCTCCTACTTAGGATGTTTCATCCTGCTAGTCCCAGATAAACCTGGATACTGGGACATCTTCCAAGGCCCTAGTAGGCTGAGTTTCAGAAAAAGCCCCAATGTGCCTGTGTCCAACGTAGCCCCAGCTAAAGAGTTCAAAATCGCCTTGTCAACCCACCCCACTTAGTTGCTGTCAAGCCTTAAAGACAGTAAAATCCTCACGTGCTTCAGATTTAACTATTAATATTCTCTGGACACCTGAAGGTTTGCTTCTCGGCAAGCCTGGAAACATCACCTTTGAGGTGTCAGCAACTCAGTACCTAGAGTTAAATCCACAAATGCATGACGGTATTGCACGGTACAATGTCCAGCTCTTAGGTGCCTTACCGCAGTTCTTAATTAGGCATCCAAGTTTCCCTGTGTAGGGTATCCAAAGAGTATGACGAGGCAGCTTGGGAAGAAATTTGCAAACCAGCACCCTAGGGCAGAAGATAGATGTCTAGATAAATGTCTAGATAGATGTGCTCAACAGGAGTGTTTTACTGCGTTACTGACTCCAGGCCTTGGTACTTTGCTCTGAAAGAGGAGCTCCGCTTCATTCCCACTGGGATTCACCTCCCTGAGCCCCCTCCTGGAGACTAATCTGCGTTCAAACACTTCTGTTCAAAACACACCCTAAGAAAGCTGTGCTTTCCTTTCTTCCTCCTTCCCATCTTTCCCTTCAAACAGTTTCTCAGGAGTTCAGTCACCTATTCCAGAGAAGGAAGACTTCAGTTCCTACACTCACACGTGGACCTGTAAGCCATATAACTATCAGAACATACTTGGGAGAAAGACTCTCCTTCCAAACTTTTCTGCTAAATTAGTCAGTGAGAGAAGGAAGAACGTGGTCTCGTGGCCCAGTGGTTAGAGAACGCTTGGGGAAAAAGACAACTGACAATTCCGATCAATGCTTTGGCCACCTTGTATTTCAACCCTGTTAACGTGATAGCAGTTCTTACAATGCCCCAGTGAGTTCAGTGAAAGTCTGTGCATGTATCCGTACAGAGATCGTTGCAGAGATCAGGACTTCCACCCAGTAATTCCCAGAGCTAAAAGGGAAAGAACTGTATTATTTTTTGTTGTTGTTGTTGATTGGACAATGGTATCTTAAATCAAAATAATTGCCATGGAGATACAAAGAGAACTTTACTACTTGGAATTTTTATTAATTTTTCAGACTGACTGGCTCTTACTCAAACAGGGTTATTTATATCATGCCATTGACCCAAAAAGCAAGAGGTTGGTAAGGGATGCTACTCAAGTCTTCAGTTACCTTCTACTTGCAGACATGAAAGTTCTGTATAGTCTACACCCTGACACTGTAAATTGAAAAATCATAAAAATTAAGATTAACAGGTTACAAAGATGCTTTATTTTTTAAAATGAAAAGCTACTTGTCATAGAAAATGTAATAATAATAATCATTAATGGTACACTAAGCCTATTGTATTGTTATTAGGAAAATGGTTAGAGACATGCTAGTGATGTAATCTTGTAGATTAACTCTGCTGGTACGAATCTCGCTTCACTATACTTGACTTCAGTGGAGATATTCCAAATTCACACATTTGAAAATGGTCATAATATTTGTTGAGTAATATTTCATTATTAAGAAGACTTATAAACTTAAACTTATTGATGGACGTCATGCATACCAAGACAGGTTGATTCTGGTTCTATGTAATAACTTCTAAATTCAGAAGCAACTTCTGGACTCAGGCTAGAGGAACTAGAGTTTGAGCTCATATTCCTCAAGACTTGAGAACTAAGTGTAAACACTTTGAGCCATCATAGTGGTGGTTGAAAGCCACTTACTCGGGCTTTAAAGCCCACATTAAGAACACAGATATAGCAGAAACTTGAAGCTTTTTATCTTCTCATACTTATTAGGGAGGCTGGGCTTTTCCAGCCATACTAACAAATGCAGTGTCTAACCTCCCGTATAACAAGAAACGTTAAAAAGGGATACAAGTCGACAGAATATAGATTATTAGCTTATATTTTGAAAAGACAAGTGCAGGGGAAAATGAATATAGTAATGTTTCACTCTGAAGAAAACATTATGAAATCAGCGAATAGGGTGGTGGGATTTTATTAGAGCAAATGCTAATTAATTACCACATACAGTCTTCTAAAATCAAACCCCGTAGTATCTCTGCCAAATTTCTACAATATTCTAATTACTATTATGCTAAAATAGCTGTCTTTTAAAAATATTTTCGTGTACTGATTCTTTAAAGAGAAATGAATATTATCTTAAATTAAACAAGGCTGACTTGTGGTTTTATTTTACATCTGTAAGGACAGTAAACATTTAAGTTAAGACCCTTAAATCATCATTACCACTTCAGCAAACTACAGAAACACAATGTTACTTAAATCTTATCAAAGCTGTCATGCACTTTCTGGTATTACCTATTCAATCACTGCTAGTTCAGTTATCTTGTATGTGAAAATGAACTTATCTCCAATCCAGCCAGTCTCATTGTTTGATTCAGTGAGGGATGCAACAATCAAATTGTTTGCAATATCACAATCCATCACTATACGTGCAAATTTGATGACACAGTCACTGAACTGAGGTCTTAATAAAATCAAACACAAGAAACAGGCTAAACAGAGGTCTATAATAAGGATCTCACTGAGAAAAAAAAAACAAACAAACCAGTTGTACCCATTAACTAAATGTCTTGTATAAAAGCAGTGGGGACATGTTCTTGCTTTCGCTGGTCAAATCTCCAAGGACAATATTTGGCCAAAGAATTAGAATAATCAAAAAGATTAAGACCCCAGCACAGAAAAGCAGGTAATACAAACTCAGTTACAAGCACATGATTAATCCTGCTGACACGTGAATTACATCCATGTTAAACTCAGGGTTATGCTCAAGTGAAGGATAAACTTGAACTTGTTTACTGAAATTATTGATATTGAAGCCTGATTGTAAGATCAACAAAAAGAATTTTGGTTTGTCTTACCTTGCCTGGTACCTGGCTTATTTTAAAAGGGTCTATGTTTCAGTTTTCATAATGATAAAAATCCAAGTCCAATGCAAGCCTTTCTACTCAGAGGGCAAAAACGTGACTCGACTACAGCGCACCTTCTGCACAAGAATTATCTGCACTGAAGGAACATCAAGCCCAAGAGTGATTTAAAAGCAGTCAAAGAAGAAAGAGGCTCATGATAAATAAAAGTTAGTAACTAGTCTTTTCCCACCCATACACACATATATGAGTATCAAAACCACACGATATAGCTGTTAACAGGCATCCGCCAACACTCTGTCCTTGTCACTGATGGAAATTGAAATATATCTGTCTTGCCATTCAGCTATTCTCTAAATTTAGAGATGAACAAATTTGGTTAAATTTGGATCAGATCACTTTCTGACTCACATTATCCTGCAAGTTAGCAATCCTTCACACGTCACGCAAAAAAGGCCACTGAATGTAATACATAATCTCTTACCCTTATGAGGCAGTGCACACAGCCAAAGCAAGGGATACAAAAATACATCGTTAAACAACAGGAAACCCATACAAAACAATTCTGATATAAACAGCAGAACAGTGCCTATGTGTTGAAATATGCAGTCAGAGAGCCAAATCTTTAGTGGAAACTCACAGAACTCCATCATTTTGAGCACAGCTCTCTCGATTCTTAGGTCTGCCCTTCCGTATAGGAATATCTCCGCAGGCAGATTTTTTTTTCTTTCTCTCTCTCACATACACAAACACTTTTAATTGCTTATTGTGCAGCAATTTAACTTGAATTTTTATAAAATGGCTGTGATGTGAAGAAAAGATAACAACTAAACCCTAACATCAATAAGTGCTAATAAATATTAATATAACATAAGCACCACTTTTATTGCAATGTGAAACCAGTTTATTATCCACAGATGAAATCAAATTGCTGCCTTTATTACTGTCAGGAATGACTTCTAAGATATTTCTATTTACTACTTGAGTATTCATCAGCACTCTGTATTTACAGCATCTAGTCTCTCTCTCTCCCCCTCTCCCCCCCCCCCCATTTATACATAAAATAATTTAAGAGCAGTATTTTCTGATACAGTTTTCCAATTAATTTAAATATAGACACAAATGCACATTATGAGATTGGTAGCAGACCAATTGCCAAATCCTGATAGAGTTATAAACGCCAACAGAAAATCTTATCATGCTTGTATTTGCAATATGAACATTGAAAGAAGATAAATACAGAGTTTGCAGTCTGGTATCAAACACTCAAATTCCTGCAAATTATTCAACTACCCCACAAACTCCGCAGATAATGAAAAAACCCACCTTTTGACAATAAATAGAACTAAGACGTTTGGCGATATTCCAAAGCCTTTCATTTCCTAAAGTGGTGCCTTTCATTAAAGTAACAGTACATGTAGAATAAGTGGATGTTTTTATGCATCCTGTAATTTAGAAAACCTAAGAGATGATTTCCCCACCCCCAAAGTTGATCATCTTTCATTATTACAAACTGCACTTCAAGTTTGAATCACACAGCCCTCAGATTTTCTATCCATCCCCTCGCATTCTTGCTCCCCCATTTTAAATAGAACTAACTTGAAAATTCTGACATTTTCAAGAATGCTTGCCTGGTAATTTCCGTGAGGCACAGACAGCCTCCAATTACAATGAAATAGCTACAGTGTATTACCATTTTTAGAGCATTCTTTGGTTTTCTGAAGTGAATCAAAGCTCTCCATGGGAGTTACTCTGATTAGCGTCAAAACAATAATGTGCTATAAACTCTCAGCATTAGAACAAGGGACTCGGAACTTTGTTTACATGGATGATATAAGCATGTATAAAAATATCACAGAAACTTCCGTAAGGGGACTGCCTATATATTCCTACATTTTAAGACTTTCCTTATCAGGAAGTTAAAACAGCTCCCAAGAAAAGGCATGCAACTCAAGCAAATGCATTTCCCTCCGTTAACCTGGTGTCTTTTGTTTGGTTCTCTATACACAGGCCAATTAATTACTTCTGGCTATAAGGACCTAGATACACAAACAGGCTGAGAGCTCCGTCATTCTTCTGCAGTATCAGGAACCACTGACAAAACAAAAGTGGTTTTAGTTAATCTCCTTCCGCTCGTGTGCCTCGGTAGAGACTCTTCCCAGACACTTGCAGGAGGAAAATCCATTCCATAAACACTGGAGTAGCACATCCCTACCTACATCCCACTTCACATGAACCTGCAGAGGGGACGTTTAGTGACAGGAAGGTTGCAGAGGACAGAACCATAGTACGGTCTCCAAAACTGGGACTTGCTATTGTTTCCTGGTCGTTTAAGTTCTTGCAATGTGGCGTTTATTTGCCAGTCCCCACAGAAACAGATTTGGAAAGGTTGCTCCTAGATTCTTACAATGAAGCATCAGACAGTCAGCGTGAGTCCACTTTTGCTTATCCTTTCCTGCTGAACACTCCACTGCCTTCACTGGAAATTTTTGGCTATGTAAGGAATACCATGTTGGGCCTAATCAGGTGTTATTCAGTTGCTGAGTCTTTATTCAGTCTTTGATACCAGTGGGTGTTTGACCCTATTGTAGACCAAATGAAAATGCAGATTAAGAAAAGCAGAAATCCATGCACTTTAGATGTATTGACCATATACATACGTCTGGGCTATTTAAAAGGAAGCCATTTATAATCAGGAAGCATAAGTGCTTATTCTGAATCTGACATTTAAATATCCCATCAACAGCAACCAGCATTGCAAAACGGTTTAATTAACCTGAAAGAATGTAATTTTATGCTATTTAGCAAGAAATATAAATTTTAAAGTGCTTTTACGTGGTATCTATCAGAGTAGTAAGGCCAAATCCTGCTCTTAGCTACCCATATTTAAATAGGGAGGAAATTCATGTACCTCCCTTAATAAACCTGCAACTAAGATGGTGTAAATACAAGCAGAATCTGTCACACATACTCTATAATCCATTTCCTAAAATTACCATGCTCTTTACAACATTCTAATGGTAGAGTTGAAAGTTAGCAAAGCCCGAGTGACAGGATGGATCACTGGATGGCGTGAGGGGCTGTGAATCCTTGGGGTTCCCTCTCTCCCTGTCTTTTTCTTTATTATTATTTTTAACTTAATTTGGCTGAGCCACCTCTCCTCTCCTACATTTACAAATATCTCCTGAAGACAACTTGCCTTAAAGCTATCAAAGGATGATCCAGGAGACTGAATATGTGATATTGAATCCTTTGAGATTCAAAACTAAAATAATCCAATGTCTTTGTCCTACTCATACTCACAGTGTGGCTGACATCCTTCTGAAAGCCTGAGAGGTGTGCTCCACTGGACGAAACGTAGGACTGTGAGGTATGAATCTGGGCTCTGTCCTGCTGTGTGACCCCAGAAGTCACTTCATCTCTCTGCACTCCGATTCCCCAACAAATTTTGTCTTGCCTGCTTGCATTATGTGCTGTTTAGCAGACGCTCCCTCCAACAGGTATGCTTTCAGTGTCTGCCACGGAGACCAAACAGGAAGGCTAATCGAGCAGTTAATATGCTAATAAGACTCTGCTTCAACTCTCTGCTCTATCAGGGCACCTGTGCGTCCCCAGGCAAAACACTTGGGCCCAGGTACCAGAATTTCCAATGGGATTTAGGACAGGGAATACTTCAGAGAATCTCAGTCTCTACCTCTGCCTGTCATAATCTCTGCAAAGTTCTTGATGCAAAATTCCCTAACTATGCTACGGTCCTGCACAGCAGCTCAAGTGGGATCCCAAAGAAGGATTTTGGTCCTTAGGAGCTCTCCGCAGGTTCCCCTAACACTGTCTAGTAGGACCATACATCTATGTACTTCTACTGTCTACAGTAACTCTGGTTTATGAACCCATGGGCATGATGGCATAGGCAGTACCACAACCACCTCATCCTTGGGCCTGCTCATTCAAAATCTTCCTGCCACAGGCTTTCTCTGTATTTCTCTCCTGTATTGTTCTTTCTAGCAGAACACTGTTACCACACCAAGTTGCCCTCATAAACTGGCAGAAGCAGATAGTTCAGAGTGCTAATTTGGCCCCTGTTTCACATTTGAAGAGATTGTAAAAAACAGTGCAATATGGGGAAAGTCAGTAGGAACTATCACCCACACAGACCAATCATTGCTCTGTTCCTCCAGGAGAGATATCCAGAAACCAGCACAGTACCAGATAAAATGAAGCTCAAGCAAGCCCTCAACAAAACTCCTCAACATCTTGAAATTCATGAACCATTGCTGATCAACCCATACCTGGAGAGAGATACAACTGATGTGACAGTAAGACCAGAAGCCATGGACTCCAGAAACGGCACGATTTTTTTGGTGCCTAACACTACAGACAGCCTGGTACACTTCTGATGCCAAGACGACTGCCGGTCCTCCTGTAGATTGCCAAAATGACCATGGTAGTCATAATCCATAATGGAATGTCTTCATTTTTCCCCTCCCCTAGACCTATGCAGAGCCTCTGGATCTTTCTTTTGTCCTTCCCTGTGCTCACTAGTTATCATTTCTGCCTGCATCTTGGCACGCTGAGATCAGTGTGGATGCTGAAGATTGAGCAGCTGATCAAGAAGTAAGTATGAGGCAGATGAGTGAAGAGCTATGGCAAGAGCTATAAGGGGCCGTAGCATGCTCCAAGGACTTGTGGGACAGTTCTTGTTCCCAAGGATGCTGTGTGCAGCATGGACATGTCTGAAGCATTCTCAAAATGACCGAAAAGGCCAGTAGTGTGGCTGCCAATACAGGGATCCTGCCTAAGGCAACCCTTGGGAGCTTCCTGTGAAGAAGCATAAATGGATCCTTTATTTCTCGGTTTTCCAACAGCAAAATGTGGAATAATAGCACCTTAGTCATAATAACTCCATATTGTGAGGATAAATTAACTATTGCCATGTACTCAGACACTGTGGTAACATGGATCATAGAAAAAAGCTATATATAGCCACATAACCAATACAGACAAATATATCTATAAATAAAACCTCTAAGTACTACTGCAATACAAATAATAAATAAAAGCCAAAAAGACTTAGTCATACACGCAGGTGGATTTCCAATTATGGAGGAAGCACTTTTACAGAGAGCAGAGTGGAGCACATTAAGTGGGATGGTGAAGCGAAAGGTAATAAATCATTCTACAAATAAATTATTCTGAAAAATAGCCATCACAGGCTGAGGTATGTTCTTAAACTTCTGGAATGAAGTTTTTTCTAGTAAACTGAATATACAGATAGCTAAGAAGTATATATGAGCATCCTCCTACACATATAAAAGCCACTTTTTCCTGAAAAAAAATATGGATACCCATGTAGCCTGCTCAATCTAAACACGGATACAAGTAGTTCTTTGAGCTGTGGAGCTAATGAAGCATTTGTGGAGAACAGTTTACTATCTTGCCAAGAATTTATAGCGCTATAAATCCTCATACTGTATTTTACTTTGAAATAACCTCCCTGTACAGACAAGCCCCAAGTTGCAACAGCACATGTGCATGGGGAAGCTTGCCAAACTTTTCTCCGGCTGACCCAGGGAATACACGTGCGGGAAGGAAAGCACGGAGAGGAGCAGGAGGCAGATTTTATGCTGTTGCTTGTGGAGTCCTGATGGACAGGGAGTCAGTGCCTTGCTAAGATGTTTTCTAAGAGCCGCATAGAGTGATAGGGGACAGAGCATCACAGCAGGATCACAGACAAGAGAGAGGTCTTTTATTACAGCAGTATCCAAGTGTTCCTGCACCTAGTATCTACTTCGCACTTCAGAAGCCTCTGGGACTTACGGTAGGTGGCCAGTGTGCACACAGCACCTGACAGCTCTATACAGAGAATACTGTTTACGTTGACAAAGCGAGAGCCGGTTCTGGCAGCGCTCTCACTCCAGGGTCATGGGTAAGTTTAAAGCCAGCAACGCTGGGCTGCGCAGAGGTAGCTAAGCTAGCTGCAAACAGCGTCTCTCTGGAACTAGAGAAGTGGAGCTGCCTGAGAGGCAAAGGTTACCTGGAGCAGTACCCAGTGTACTGCTTCCAGGATTCCCAACTACCTCTGCAGAGCCGCTCTGCGCCACGGAGCAACTTTGTGTGTCTGCATCATGGTGCTTCATCGCCCGGTGCAGATACACTTCTCCAGTGCTTTTTTCTTTCACTACAGCCCCTGAAAAGCAGCCGAGTGGTCTGACAGCTGTATTCCCCCCTCTTTGCTTGTTCTCCCAAGAGCTGGCTGATCCAACTGTCTTTCAAACAGCCAAAAGGCTTTCTGCTTTCCCCAAACTAGGTTCTGGGATGCCTGCTGGCCCTCACTTTTGCTATTTAGAAGAGAATGAGGAGGTAGCAGAGGGGCATTTTCTTTACCCGGTACATTGTTCCAGCACAGCAGATGGGACTTTGTCCTTCAGCAAAGCAACCTCAGATCCTGCTTTCAGTCAGGAAATGGTGGCTAGGATAGGAAATAGCAAATACCACATAAATACAATTACAATAAAAGTCTAATTTGAGATTCAAATCTCTTTATACCAAGAGTACTTTGTAGGTACAGGCATGCTGATATCCTACGACTATCCAGTAGCTCTAGGGCATTCTCTGTACAGTGTAGCAATAGCTTTTCTCTGAAGGCAAAGCACTCCTAGCATGTATACAGCATATGCCAGCAAAATTCAGCTTATGCCAGCAAAATTCTGCTTTTGCCAACATAACTTGCTCCAGATCATCCAAATGAAGCTCTCAGCTTCATTTCTCTAAGCGGGAGAAAAAGCTATACTCATGACATCCCTGCACGTACGCTTTCATCAGTGTAGCTCCATCAGTCATGTCTTCATACACTGGATTGACAACGAAAGGCTGCCAAGGAATAGTGTAGACGTAGCTCTAGTTTCTGGAGCTCATGATTTCCAATGCTTACAGATGTCAATCTTTGTTAATATTGCAACATTTCCTGCGTCTAATAAAACATGGGATAAATATCTAAACAGTCGTCTAGTATCTGTTATGCATGTATTGATTTAGATACTTTTTTCAATGCAGATATGGCTTCCATTACAGTTAACAACGTTTGAAAACCACGTTAAAAATCTGCTGGGTAAACAACAGCCTAAAATGAAAGCGCTGACACGCAGCTGCCCAAATGAAAATTCTGTAACAAACTTACATTTAATCCTATCCATATTTGAAAGTTCTGTATTTAGATTATAGTGTTTGATGCCCTATTTTTTCTGTCGAGTTTCATTTAGCATTTCATTCTTCCTGCCAGATACCACTTGAGATGACCATGTACACATCCTGATCCCCTTGAATGCTTTTGAGCAGAAACCACTGTTCAGAAACTCATAACATTACATTTCATGCCCTTGCCCTTTCCCTCACTTTGCAGATGCGGAGGAATAGGCTACACTACACCAGTAATCTCATTTACTACTATCAGCTTGCCACCTTAACCCAGTTTGCAGAAAGCTGTCATTATCCTCCATCTCACAAACTTCATACATTTCAGCAGAAAAAAAAATACTTGTCTGAGCCGTAGCGATACCACAAAAAAAAAAAAAAAAAGAAGAAAAGAAAGTAAATGCTTATTAATAAATGTCAACAATAAAATTTCTCTCCGACACTACAGTGCTAGTAGTTAAGGTGTTACTGCTATTGATTTGTAATCACCACTCCAGGAACAATCAAGAACACTGAGCATGAAGCAAGAATAGATATTTTTTTTCCATTGGACCAGAAAAAGAAACCTTGCAAAACAAATTTGATTTGGGTAGAGGAGTGATAATTAACATGCAATCCAGCACTAAGCTTCCTGACAGCTTAGGACCAAAGGTCAGCTTGCATTTTTTTACATTTACAATTCAATATTTCTAATTGTTTTTATCCATGCCTGCTGACTATTCTCAAAAGATAAAACCACCATAGTCCTCTGCTTCAGAAACCTGCCATTGCTCAGCTACTTCTTCCATAAATTACTAACATAATCAGAGACACTAAATCACAAAACTACAGTTGTTGAAAACTTGTGAAGACATTTCTACAGAAAAACACTGGACCTCTTCCTCTAGCAAAACCAAGCCAAACCCCAAATGCTGGGCAATACTCCCACGCTATGCCAATAGCAGCAAGCTTCTGTTTAAAATGAAGCTGTTCTTTGGAAGAAAAGTTGTAATGCCAGGGCAAATACCATTTCAGGTTTGAGAGAACACAGAAGAGAAACACATGCACGAGCGTCAGGGCTTTGCTCCAGCAGGTTGCAATGCACTGCTGACCACAGCACGTCCAGGGCCGTGGAAGGTGGAATTGGGACCTGTTTGCCCTTTTGAAAAGATAAATGGGAAGCACCACGGAGAATTCAATAGCACACCAGTTTACCAGGTTAGAAAGTCTTTTCCTCAAACAACACTTGCAGAAGTTACAAGTTTGCAGCCAACTGTTCTGACCGACACTGTTCTCCAGCACCCGGGACTGTTATTTCACTATTCAGGCTAAATACATTAGATGTTATTTCAAGCTTCTTCCTCCACTGTTTTGATTCTTTTCTTCCTATGGCTCCTGACAGTGACAGTAAAAGACAGTCCTTCGCAAAATGATAGACCATTGAAATATGGAAACTTTTATCTTTTATATGATTATCATTTATATAGTTATTTTCCAGGATTCTAAGAAATATCTACTGGGATAGCTTCAAGTATCTTTTCAATAAAGCATAAACAACACCTTCAATAAAGGAAATTACCCAGCATGAATACAGAACAGCAATTCAAAACTGAATTCCCCACACAGCTAGTTCAGTCTCACAGCTAAAGACAACGCCATTTCTCCAGAAAAAGTGACAGGACGATTTGGTTCCCAAAGTGGTTGGATGTGCTTTCCCATTTGTTAGCAGATGCAGTGGGTGCCGGTGATTCCCTGTCCGGTGTTTAGGAAGGGGCTTCCTGGGTATTAAAAAGCCTCGTGCATTCCAGCGTAACCTTGATTTACAAACGCCTTCAGGTACAGCTTGCCTGCTGCCATTATCTATGTTGTCTTCTTCTTTCCTGATTATTAGAGATTGATATCCTGAGCTTGTGAAGGGGAATTAAAGTACAAAAAAACAGACTACCACAACCTCTATGTGCAGAAAGTAGAGAAGAAATCCACATTTCCAACGTTAGCAGTAATAGTTTACATCCCCTTCTCCAAAGTTTTAGGAAAGCTTTGTCACTTCCTTCACATTTTGACTTCATTAGCATCATTTCCCTCTCTTGACACACACCATGACTGGAGTAAAAACTTCTCTTTTGTGGCTGGTAATGGACTGCACAAAACGATGTGTCCGGCAAACAGCACCCCTTCCTCTTCCACCCTCCTTTCACTAATTCAACCCACTTATTTCATAGTTAGATTACTGCGAACATAAGCATTAAACATGTACATGTAGATACACACCTGGACCTGGCCGCAACAGCCCAGCAGCCTGCCAGCTCCCGTACAGTTTGTGCTGTCGCTCCCTCTGCCTAAGTGAGGGAAGGTACCGGCACCACACCAAGGATACCTGAAACGACGGCCCAGCCAGGGGACCCTCCGTCCCCACAAGCAGTGTCTAAGCTCACAACGTGGCAACCGACATTTCTTTACATATATACACCTTGCTGGTTTTAAGAACTGCTTCTTAATCAGAGAAGTAGCCACAGGAGGTGGGCAACCGGAGGCGAGCAACCAGAGGCAGCCAACTCCCCCCTGCTCAGCGTGGCTCTCCTCGACCAGGGCCCACGTCCCACGTCCCGCCCGCGCCGTCCGAGGCGAGGGGACCTGCCTGTCCCCCAAACCCGCCGGACACCCGCAGCCCCGGGCGTCAGCCCAGCTCCCCGCTCCGGGCAGGGCTGGGGAGTCCCGCGACCCCCAAGGGGGCAAAGCCCCACCCTCGCCGTGGGGCGGAGGGTCCCCACAGCACCGGAGGGAGACCCCCTCCCCCTTCCCGGGCGGCGGGGCGAGCCTCCGTACCCCGGGGGCACTTGGCGGGAGGGGGGCAGGTCCCCGTCCCCAGCACCTCCCGTAGCCCTGACACCCCCCGGGCCCCCCGCCCCCGCCAGCCGCCCCTCCCCGCCCCGTCGGGGCGCCGGCCCCGCCCCCGCCCGCCCCTCCCGCCCCCCGCGGCGGCGGCGGCGACGGCGGAGCCCGCAGCGCGCCGCCCCCCGGCCGCCCCCCCCCCGCCCGGCGTTACCTGGGCGCCGGAGCCGATCTCGGTCGGCCGGCGGGCGCCGAGCGGCTTGGCCGTGGTCTGCAGGTTGATGGGGCCGCTCTGCGGGGGCTCCACGCCCGCCGCGCTGCAGCCCAGCCCGCCGTTGAGGTGCGCCGTCACCATCGCGATGGGAGCCTTGGCCGGCAGGACGGAGATGGCCAGGCTCTGCCCGGGGCTGCCGCTGGGGCTCCCGCCGCCGCCGCCGCCGCCGCCGGGTGCCTTGAGGAGCGCCGGGACGCCGCCGGGCTTGGCGCTGCCGCTGGCGCCGCTGCCCACCAGCACGGCCGCGGGGCAGCTCCGCACCGCCAGCTTCTGCCGGGGGAGAGAAGGGGAGAGAGAAGCGGCATCGTCACCCGCCGGGTGCAGCCGGACCCCGGACCCCCGCCGCCGCTCTGCCCCCCGGCTCCCCGGCCGCTCCGCTCGCCCGCGGCTGGGGCTTCCCCGCCGGGCTCGGCCCCTGCCAGCACGGATCGGGGTTCCTTTTCTTGTCTTTCACGGTTTTCTTCTTGGAAGGGGAGGCGGGCAGGGGAAGGGCTGGGCTTCCCCTGCTCGCTCGGGAACTCGCGGGTGCGCTCGGGGCTTTCGAAGTCTTTTTGGTCTGTTTTTTTTTCCTTTGGTATCTGTTTATGCCCGGAACTAACGATCCTGGTACAGGTCTAGATAATACTGCAGCTTTAATTGATAATAAAAGGCTTTTAGTCGTAAAGAATGTTATTTTCAACTTTCCCTTAGTCCGACAGTCCATTACACGTGCTCGCCTCGCCCCAGCGCTCGCTTACTTCTTGTGGGCTTGCACCCTGACTTACTCTGGAGTCGGTTTTTCTGTTTTCCCTTGAACTTCCCCCCCCCCCCCCCCCCCAAACTTCCACTGTTTTTCCAGCGTTTTGGTTTGTTGGTTGGTTGGTTGGTTGGTTGTTTTTTTCCCAAGCTAACTTTTCTCCATAGCACCCACTTTAACTCGAAGTTCTCTGTTTTTCTTAACAGTTGTACTTTTAAATTGCTACAGAGTGGCTATTCTGTCATCTGTAATAGGAATACATTGATTATGATCTTGTTATAGTATCTCTTACAAGACTCGTATTTGGGATTTCTATAGGCACGCTGAAGTTGCCATATGGTAAATGCCCGTGTCTGCGTAAAAGCTCGCTTTTGAAAAGAAAAAAACTTTTATAAAGTTGTTGCGCTTCAAATAATCTCAGAAGCCGTTCTTGTTAATGCCCTTTAGGCAGGTTAGGTATATGTGGAAAAAAATATTCTGGTTCAAGCCTCTTTCGATACTTTGAAGTATTAAACATCTCTTTTTTTTACAAGAGTTGACATCAAATGTACTTAATCCGGCAAAGACTTCTGCCCATGTTTAACTTTCTTCGCTGACCGGTCCTGTCGGCTTCAATGCAATAATGCAATTGCACCCAATCCGTAGCCTCTCAGGAAACTTCACCGCCTTTCTAGGTCTGCTGCTGTACTATTAAAGTCAGTAAGAGTTTTGTTGTCAACTTTGCTTGTTTAAAATACAGTATCTATATGTGTGTGTATATATATAAAGTCACAGACATGCTTGGTTCTTTCCAGAATCAAGGCTGAAAATCTTACTTCTGGGCATAAAGTAGAAGCCTTGTAGTACAAAACTTAACTGACTTTTAAGAAAATACCTCCCTTCTTACCTTTAAACCCCTTATACCCTTTAAGACTGTAAAGCCTTAATTGTCAAATATATTTGCTCCAGGAACAGTAGTTTGTGTGTTTATCTGAAACAGCAAGCATGCACTTTATCAGACATACCTGCTTCGTATTTTAATATGAAGAAATGACTTTTTTTTTTATGTCAGCATTATTCTAGTAATCATAACTTCATACAAATTGTTTTAAGCTTCGTTCATTTTTGCCTTTACCTTTCGTTCTCCATTATCCTAACAGTCATCCCAAGGAAGCATAGGCAATGTTTTCCTTAAACTATGCTGTTGCACGTTGTAGATATTTGAAGAGGAAACAACTTTTCTTTCAGTACAGAATTACACCTGTCTGTTAGTTTAGAAGTACTCAAGTGAAAGCCAAGAAGCTCAGGTGCGTTTTATGTAGGTGGGAAAAGTTGCTTATGACAAAATTCTATAAAACTGCTGTTTCTCTGTTTCGTTGTAGTACAGTTTTCCACTGATGTTCCTTGTACAGGTATGTTGCTACAGATGCAGAATGACCGCATGCAGGCGAGCTGAACGCTACCTCTCCCCAACTCTACTGAAAACCCCCTTGCGCAGTGCCTTATTAACCTGTACAGTAATACAAAGCTTTTGGATTAAGAGTTCAGCTTTGCGGCTGCATTTTCCTTTCGATTTTTGGCACGTGAAAAACTCTAAAAGCTCACAGACTGGCAGAAAATGCTGTACTGGGTTACAGGGCTATAAAATCCGTTACCTAACTAGAGTTGGTCCAGGAGTGAAATCCTCGCCCTGCTGCAGACAACCAGAGGTTTGCTGCTGACGTCAGTAGCGCCAGGGTTTCTGGTTTTGCGAAACTAAGGGCATTCGCTAGCCCTGGTAGGTCACTGTACGGATGAAGTGTCTTTTAGTGTTTGCGCTCGGACACGGGAACATTGGGATTACTGAATGAAAAACTTCTCACAGAAATACTCGGTGTTACTGTACTCATATTTTCACTTAAAAGAAATAAAATCCCTAATACGTAATATTCCAGTGGTATTAGTACAGCTTTACTTTTCTCTCAGGCAGTTCAGCAACAGAAAACACCCAAGCAAACAAAACTCCATGATCCCAGAAGATCTACAATCTTTGGTAGCTCAGTGGAAAAAGCAAGTAAATAAGTAGGAGAAGATTATGACATTCCTGACAAAAATCAATATGAAGTAATTGCGTTTTATCTTGTTCCAAAGAAGGAAATTGTACTGAGAAGTAAAAATGCAGAAATTCTGCAAACAAATAAACAAAAACTGTCACTACTCAAACTACCATCCACCCCATTTCCACCATTCTCCCTATCCGCATTAACAGTGAGTTAGTTTTGTGTGTCTTTGCATGTGAAGTGTGCTAGTATTTTCCTAATAAACTGACAAGCCTGCCTATTCATGTGTATGCGACAGAAAAAGCCGAGGAAATAAGGGTTACTGCTTGTTTCAGTCTAAGTTGAGATAAATAATAAATGCTTGTAAAATTGAACATTCATCTCCTAATGAAAAACTTTCTTTTTAAGTTAGGTTTTGGGGCTTCTCTAAGTAAATACAGGGGGAAAATGGTGTCTCTGTGATAGGCTTGCAAGGCCCAATCAGCCCATGCCAGTCACCTCCCCAGGGAACAATGCTATGCTAAATTTATTTAAATAACTGCAAATTTTAGAAAGTAAATATGGAAGCATATACAAAGGATCAGGTGTTCAAGATTAGCTTCCAAAAGAGAGTTACAGAAAAATTGTCTGTCTGGGGGAAAGCAGCGACAGTATCTCTTCTGTGTCTCATTTATTAATTTTCTGAAATTGTACCTACCGGAACTTCAAAAATACCCCCCTTAATCAGATTACGTTAGTTAGGAGATGAGCTATTATGTGGTTTTTCTTTGTAACGACCTTTTTTATTTTATACCCCCGTGAAGACATTGATAAAGGAGTGTTGGCAGAAACAAAGATTATGATATGAGAGATTACAAAAATCCTCAACAAAACCTACATCTGCCGTATCCTATTTCTGCCAGATTTATTAAAAGAATAGTCTTGGTTTTTAAAGAGAGAGAAAATCTGCATTTTGAGAATCAGTCAGCATAACATATTCTCTGACACTTTTGGAATGATGAATAATAAGAAACTAAGCAAGCTTTGGACACTGGAGCTGAAAACGTGCTGATATACGGGCAGAGCCAAAAGAGAAAAAAAAAAAGAAAAAAATATTGGCTTTAAATGCTGGAAAGCAGGTCGCTGCTTCTCATCCACAGCATAACAGTCCTCACAATACACCAATTTTGAAGCAGTGCCTTTTCAATAGCAACACAACTTTCATTTTCACTGCAGGATGCCACAGGCAAACGGGAGTTTGAAATATGTATGCCAGTCACATGCAAACACACTACAATGTGCTGGAAAGCTGCCACTTGTTTATGATTTCCCATCTTGTACGTGGCACAGTCTCAACTATTCAAAGCAGAGCTAATATTTCTTCCATAATGATCAAAATAACACTGGCCTTTCTATTTTTTTGTACATGTAAGCCCTCTCCCCAACCCCTCCTTTCTGTCGAGGTCCGTGCTGTAAAGGTTTGCAGGTGAGAAGACAACCGGGCAACAGTTTTAGCCTCCCCTACTAGCAGTCACTCAAACTCTACTTCTCCCATCACGTACCATGAATCATTCTGTTTAGTCAATAAAGACATGCAAAGAGCAAAGGGAGAAAGGATTTGAAGGCGGCTGTGCTGTTGTGACACACACAGCGAGCAATACGGTCCACGTACGCACGTACATGTGCGCACAGACTCCAGCCAGACTCAGCACGGACAGCATCACTTTTAGTGCCAGGTTTCGGTTCCTTCATTTTTACTCTGCTGCAGCTTACATCACGTCTTCAAATCCTTACCGATCTGATGTCAACTTTACCTCGCACATATATCCCAAATAAGAATACGGTCATATTCTGCAATAGAGGAATACTCAGCTACTGGCTGCTCTTCGCCACGGCAGTGATTTAAAATAGACGCATGCCTCTCAACAAACCTTCATGTTTTCCTAGTAAAATACGAGACCTGTTTAAAAAGGACCTAAAATTCACTGTCCATCACATTTATATTTTAACAGCTACATGCTGTAGATAGAGACTTCAGTCCATTAATCTTTCTAGAACGATGCTCTCCTGACAAAGCAGTTTCGCTGTGAAAAACTGCAATTGTTTTCAGAGCAATATCAGTTCTTTTCCTTAGTGGCCCCATGGCTAAGAGAAAACATTTGGCATAACCCTGAGAGTTTATTTAGCTTGCAGAAGACTGGCAATCCACTTTCAAACCAAAATGATGGCTTGTCAATTAATAATTTAACATTCGGCACTAATCTAAGGCCCTGCATGCAAAACAGCCAAACAGACTTCTCCAGCAATGAGGGCCATGACCTCTGTTCATTTACTCAATTGTCACAATAACATTCTCTTGAACAACGGAATATTTAATATTCAAAGAGTGACAACACACGAATGCATTGTGGACAGGCCACCAGCTCTGGCGTGTTAGTATAGTGGCTTAGGATTTTGGTACAATCCTATGAATTTCCTTGTATTTCTCATATATTTCCATACTGCTACTTACATACACGGCTGATCCTGCCTGATCTGTGCCTTGAGTCACGAACCAACCACCTGCATAACTTCACACACTGAAACAGAAATGAGCAGGGCTTCGGCTGAGCACATCCACGGGCACCCACGAGAGTTCAGTGGATGCTTATGGAGGCGAAAGGCTCCAGAGTCTTCATTTTATCCCATAAAAAAATGCTTCCCTTTGCATACAACCCTTGGGCACCAGGTTGCCCGTGCCCAAAGAGAAGACATTAAAACACGCTTTCATACAACCAAGGATGAAGACGCTCGCGTGGAAAAGTTTTATGCACTGTTCCTGAAACGCTGCATTTCGATGTAACGGTGTTGAGACGCGCAGCCGAGGAGGAGGAGGAGCGTTTTTAAGGAAGGCCGGGGTAGTTGCTCCTGCCAGTCTCTCGGTTAATGACCTGCCAGTTTGATGCAAGCGCTCGCCCTGCGACGCCCAAGCTGGGGCGGGGGGAAAGGATGGGGAGAAAGGAGGGGAGGGAGGAGAAATTGCTCGACAGAAGTATTTTTAATGACCCCCAGGGAAGGGTCACCGCGGGATGATGTGCGGTACCCGGGGGCAGGCAGCCTTCCTCCTCCTCCTCCTCCTCTAGGCCGGCGCTGTGCGGAGCCAGCGGACACCCCCTCTGTGCAGCAAAACCCTGTGTCCCCCCCATCCTCTCCTAAAGGAACCCCCCAAAAGCGCACTTAATAAACGAGGAGGTAGTGACTGCCTGACTAGGTGGGCCTCGGGTGTTGGTTTCTGTCAGGAGGATTAAAAAAATATCTGAAGAAAATCTGGGACTCGATCGAAACAGCCTTTCCAGGGGTGGACTTTCAGCCAAAGGAGGCTGAAACAGGGGCAGGGAGGTTTACGTGTGCTGAAGTACAATCTCAGCATTATTAATTTTTTAAAGGCTTCTTTTGTCTGTTGGTTTCTTCTTTTTCTTTCTCTTTCTTTCTTTCTTTTTTTTTTTTTTTGACAACTTCCTGCCTGCCTGTCATTAGAAGTAAGAATGTATTCCTTTCTCGCTATCAGATCGCAGTTAATTAGCCATCGCTGCAGCAGGCTCAAGGATTTAAATTCAAAGTGAAACTCATTCTAATCAAAACTGCAGCAAACTGGGGGTTTTGTTTGACTTTAACCTGAAAGTCAGTTATTGTACCACTGATGTACATACCGCATTACCAGCTGAGTGCTTTCAGCATCCCTCTATCAGTGTGAAATATTTAATCGGCACAAGGATCCAAACAGCACAGCAGAGGGGAATCTAGTGTGTGCATTAATTTACTTTCAGTTGAAAAGCAGTAAAGCAGGTCAGAAACACATAACCTTCTCCCTTCCCCCCCTCCTCTTGCCCCTCCCAAACAAATACACAGCACATCAGAAGAGTTTTGGTGGAGGGGGAGGGAATGAAAGCCACCCTGGATGAATCCAGATTGGAGAGTCAGACAATAAATTAGTCATTCCTGCCAAAGAATGACAAACACTGCCTGGAACAGAAGAGGGGAACAACCCCTCCCTCTAAACATCACCCCCCAAATCCCCTCTCAAATTAATTACATTGGGTAATTGTTTGGTTTTTAATCTTTGACTCTTTTTAAGCTAGAAAGATGGCTGAATGATTACCCCTTCTGTGTATGACATTAATTAGAAAGAAAGCAAATGCCAGGAAATAATGAAACAGTCTTTCTATTAAGGTGCCATGGCTTTGGATTTTCTGACCAGCCATGATCTCCAGGAAAGGCTTCCATTAATACTATTGGTATTAAAAACCTGTTTTAGAAGCATCCCCGAGCTCCTCTACACATCAGCAATTTTATATATTGCAGAAGCATACTGCAGCGTACAAAAGCTAAACTTTTTCCGCTACCAAATCTACCCTTGTATTTCTCGCTTATTCTCTGAAGACAATCAAGTTCCTTATCTCCTTGATATCGTAACAAGAATATTGACACGCCGTTTTCTTTCACAAGGGATCATTTACAACGTAAACATTACGTGAACAAACTTGTACAATCCTGCAAGCAAAACCATCGCGCAGAAATGCAACGACAGGCGATGATTAAAGTTGCACCAAAAAGCCCCACCCCAGCTCACCAGTCTGACATGGCCAAAACTCTCAGCATGGCTGCCTTCCAGGACAGGGTAGCAGTGAAGAATTAGCAGATTTATGTAAAGAGAGAATTTTCCGAACTGGTAAATACCCTAATAATGGTAACAGTGGGCTTAGAAAAGCACATATTCACTCAAGTGCAATTAGCCTTTAATTTCTGAAACCATTAAACAGCTTGCTGACTGAAAAAAACAACGCGTTTTCAACTGTATTGCTAACTGCCAATCCGCTCGTCAAAGCTCGGAATTATCTGCTTAGTGACTTGTAAACAGCACTTTTTAACTAACAAGGAGTAGGGGGGAAAGAGGACGATATTTAATGAGAGAAGTCAGATTCATATTATGGAACATTCTGGAAGTGCCTGTGCATCTTGAAGGAGAGGAGGAGGGGGAGCTAGGTTTTTTTTTTTTTTAATAACCTCACAAATAATCCCTCCTCCTTTCTCTCTCTCAAACCATGTCAATGATCAAGGAAATGAGAACAAGGCGCTTGATTCACAGCTGACTCTCTCTTCTTGTTACATCAGATCAAGAAGGAGCAGTCTAACAGGGGGGCCGATTTCTGCAGGGGAAACAAATATACAAGCTGGCATTTTGTCTCCTACTCCTATTAATTAGCCCGCTTTTCTGTCAGAAACAGTTTTTAAAACTTGCAATGGAGTTACACATGTGCCCACTCGCACATACGCTGCATATACGCATCCAGAAAATTAAATATTATGCATGTGGGATAAACCCCTCCCAAAAAAATCTTCAAGGAAAGAGCGGTTGGTTTCAGATTTTCTTTGATGGATGGATCTCTATTCTTTCCCTTAATCCCAAGAAAAACTGCATAGTAAACTGCTGATAGTAAGATGCAGCCGGCGCTAAAGCCCCCGTTAGTGACAGCCTTTGGATGGGGTGCATTGTGCTTTGGATCAGGTCTGTAGCGGCGAGAGTGCAGCTCAGTCTACACATCTATGAAACGCTTCTTTTAAACCCAAACTTACAACAAAGGAAAACTTTGGCTTGATCTCACTTCCAATAAACCCGAAAGCATACAGCCATCCTCTTGGCAGGTCAGAGGAGGGTTTAAATGGCTCCCCGCTGTGTAACATGGGTTCTCCCCTAGCCCCAAAGCTGGAGTCCTACTTGCCATTAGCTACTCCAAATTTACATCCTTTTGCTGTTGCCAACTGAAGTTTCCCATGATTTGCCATGTCCTCTGCATTCAAGAGGACCGCATTCATCTGGCTTATTTAATGTTAAAACCCCAAAACAACTCTCCACAAACAAACACACAAAAAACCAAAACCCGAGTGTACACCATATAAACACTAATGTGCTTCTAATTTAAGTTTTGAAAAAACAAAGGCAGAGTGATTAAAGGCCAGGAGCATGCAGCTCAGCATATGGAGCCACAGTAAGTGCCCTAGAACAAGTTGAATGTTTCCATTGTGTGAAAGACTCATTCATTATAGCTACAAGATGCAGCGCAGACATTTGCATTTTTAGAGGGGCATCTTGTCATTTTTAGATAAATCATGGGATCCAGACCCTTTCTAAATGGCATCAAAGCTCACATTTCTTGATATCCTGCCTCCCTTTGTTTCAGTACGCTGCCTCACTGTTTTCTTTTCCTCTGCATGAATGTCATTAAAGTTTGCATCCTAGTACGTCTCCAGACCAAGACGTGAACTCAGGGGCTTCTCGGTTTTGCCTAAAAATGCGCTGCTTCCTATGATCAAGCAAGGCAAAAAAGAGATGCAACTGCATGCAATCAGAAAAATAAACAATAAATTAGAGTAATTTATTGTATCCAGTTTCAAAGCTGCTGCCTCCTGATTCACATTCCCTCCCCCTATTTTCTTCCCACCAGACCCCCCACCCCAGACCTGATAATCATTTCTTTGATTTCTCCCTCCTTCACCCCAGCTTAAAATCAAATCTGGAAACTCACATCTTTCTTGGTGTGGCAGAAAGAACTGGCAATACAATAAACTAAGCCAAATCCTTTTTTCCCCCGTCTTTTTCCCAGATAACACAGAATCCTCCTGAAATGAACAAATGTAACTGTGAACAGATACAGACTTCCCATGGGATCAAACCATCGGTTCCTCCATATACATATAAAGAAGAAAGAAGTTAAATGGTTGCATTTCCCCCAAGGGAAGGCAGAGCTTCAGTTGTGAGCTATTCCCATCAGAAATTCGGGATAAGTTGCAAAAAAAAAAAAATATCCCTGCCTCCTCTCCAGACCTTGTATAGACATTTCCCCAGCAATTCTACATATGCACATTTCATTCCAACAGCACAAGCTTCTAGTATTACCGTGTTACTCTGGAGTGATTACTGTTTTCCAATGGCAGGAATATTTGCACGGTAGTCATGAAACTGCTCAGAGCAACCTTTCAATTTTCCGACACTCCAAAGTATAGCTTTGGTGAAAGCAAACAAAGCAGAAGGGGAAATAAAGAGCCCAAACTGAGTGCCCACATTTAGGCACCTCAGTCCAAATCCAGGCTCTTGTGTCCGCAGGGACAACTGCCAACTGGCACAGGGGCAGCAGCGGCCAGAGGCAAAGTCACCCTGTGCTCATGCACCCTGAACCCAGGTGACCCTGCTCATCTTTGCAAGTGAATGTTGGTACATGAATGAAACTGAGCTCTAGATTTCGTCACAAAACCTGAAGAGAGTGCTTAGTTGAGAGGACAGAAGAGGAAGGCAACACTATGAACAGTTTTTTTGCAAAACCCATCAGCTATTAGCACACCATACTAATGAAAAACCCATATGGCTTGGCAGCACAGTGAGTAGCGTCCTTCCACCCCAGCCTCGGGCTGGACCTGTGTCTACTTCTGGTTAAGCACATAAGAACTGAAATGTAATTGGAGGCGTCTTCTAAGACTTCGATAAATCCATTTGCTTCAGTTTCCCAACTTGATAACATGTCTTCCTCGCAAAGGTATTGTGAAAATTAACTGGCTGGCATCTATTAAATGCTGTTTGTTTGTTATTAAAGGCAAGTTAAGCCATATGATCTCATCTTAATCCAACAGATATATGGCTGTCAAATCAAAGCTAGTGCGCTATCGCACCGTTTATCTAATCTTGCTTGCCGATATTTTCTAACGTCCTCCAAAGAAACCCTTGTGGAGATGAAGACGAGACTTCACAGCTCCAAGTATTTTTCCGGGGCTGTGTGCGTGGGCCTGGCCACATATTGAACTAAGTGGAGGGCACAAAGTCAATTACATGTCTTTTCCTTTCCACAAGTTGCATAAAAAGCAATCTACAGATCCAGAAATGTAGCAAAGCCCAGAGCCAGAGATGACAAACACACGACTGATAATTACACCTCTAAAAAGAGGTGCTACAAGTCTGAAAAAGAGAGGCGTGCTAGGAAGCTGGAAGGAATGGGAGAGGAGACACACGGGGGGGGGGGGCAAACTTCTCACAATAGCGCTCTTGGAGCTCTGCTTGTCAATGGACAGAAAAGGGTTGAAGTGGCAAGCCTCAGAGATTTTCCTCCTGCATCATAATTATAAATTATGGAATGAGAATGATGAACAATTGTGCAGGTGTTTTGCAGAAGTAAATTAGAAGGATGAGTTGACAACGGACTTCCATCTCAAAACTTCCTACTTTCTAATACACCTTAATATACACAGGATGACAGTCTCAATGCCTTTCTCTGTCCCTTCCCAGGATCTCCAAGCATCCCCACATCATTTGTAGAAACCCCTTTGATCCGATGAAACCCCTCCAGAGGCAGCAGCTCTGAGTACACCTGTGGGAGGAAGCTGCAGGAGCTAAAACTGAGGCCGCAGAGACACACTCACTCCCATGATGTATCAAGTCAAAGCCTGAAATTGAACCTTGACGTCGCAAACCCAAAACTTCAGCCATCAAGAGAGCGCCCTCACTCTTCACTTCATTTTTCCTTCAGTTGCACCACTTCATTTGTCACGTGCCCTATCCAAAACATAAATCTGAAGAGTCAAACCTCCCTGTTTATCCAACCTCATGGTTGAATGTGCAGGCAGGGTAGCTGCCGCAGCACTTGAGGCAGCAACAGCAGTGAGTGTTTTTTTCTGTCTTTCAAGAAGTGGGTGTTCAAAAAGGTAGACTATCGCCCTCTGTCATGTGCTCAGACCACTGTGCAATGCTCTACTTTTTTTATGGGGGACATATAAAGGCCTAGTTCCTCTAGGGACATGGGTGGTTTAGACAGATTAAAAAAAAAAAAATAACCTCCCCTCCCTAATCCCCCCCAGTCTGACAAAGAATGCTGTATGAGTACATACATGTGAAAAATCAAAAGCAAACTTTTACAGTTTGAGAATCATAAGTAATACCACTTGACTAGATACAGATAATTGATCAGTCATAATAAGAGAGGGATACAGCACTTAATATTTTTCTTTTAATGAGACTTCAGAGAACTCATGAAAAAACTATTTAGAGTGACTGAACTGTACAAATATATTAGCAGATGTTGAAAATATTGGGTAAATTTAAGAAACAAGGGAATGATATGCTTTCACTCTAACTTAATGGAAATGCAAATGATAAGATAATGCTTAAAGGGAAAGAAAGGTATACAGCAGCAGTATTGGGAAAAAATATTACAAAGAGACAAAGGAGCTGCTAATGAAGGACTGTGTAGATCCTAGGATGAAACTAAGACACTACACAACCATTATTCCAGAAGCCAAAGAGAGAGTAACGAGCAATAAATAATGCAGATCATGCCAATGGCAGTAAATAAAATGGAACGTAGAAGAGAGAATGAGAAAGAACAGACTGGGCCCACTTCAAAACAACAATAGGAGAGGAACACAATGGCTAAGGAGAAAGCAAGGACACACTACACAGTAACTCTGCTGTTGCCTTCACACATAAAGATGGAGATGATTATATAACACACAGAGAAAATGGAAATTATCTGCAAAATTTAGACGCTAGTCTGCAGTTGTGAGTGTCTGAACTAGTTTCTAAACTACTCCCATGAACAGTGACAGGAGAAAGAAAGACATTTTGTATGTTGATTTTCTTGCTATGGTAGTGGAAAGCACTTAGATACTTCAGCTGTGAGAGCTATAGAGGGAGCTGCACAGAGTGATACAGATCTGTGTGTATACTTAGAAAGGATTCAAGGGCACAAAAGAAAGGCGAGAAGAGAATGAGAGAAGCTTTAGCAAACTTTTTCACAACTTTCTTACATCTAAGGATCAGAATAAACAACATCCTCTTGGCCTTATTTCCCATTGTGTGCTATGGAGTGCAAAACATCATAGCCACTTAATAAAAACTCTACCTCAATCAGTCACTCAGATCCTTTGCCTGGAACATTTATCACAGCCGACAGCTTTTCTTCTGGTAAAAGCCATTTTGCAAAGAAGCTGAACACAAAAAATGACAGGGTGGTCGGTAAAAACCGATGCTCTGGCTCTCCAGTTCTGCAGCGCGCCCAATTTTTTTTTACATTTCCATTTGGGCTAGCCTTTTCTTCTGCAAGAGTGGAATGCATTACATCTCTTCAGAGCAGAAGGCAAGGATTAGGACACGGCCACGGAGTTCTGTGGCAGGTTTGTGCAGCAGCCCCTAGAGATCCAGGTTCAAACACAGGGCAAGCCATAAGTGGGAAAGAAAAAGGAAGTCCTTGTTCCAGTTCCCGTGTTCCAAAATCATCTGGGGTGTAACTCCCGCCCTGCGGTAAGATTGGGCTGCAGTTGCGTGAACTGCAAAGGCATGATGTAGAAAAAGAATGGGGCAAATAAGGGGCAAAATGATGATTTGCTCATTCCAGTGGATTCCAGCTGAGCAGGAGGTGAGGATGTTAAAAACACTCGATGTGGAAGAAGTAGCTCTCTGCACAGCTTCTCTATCGATACTGTGACTGCATCCAGCCTCACATCATTTTATTCCTGTTTGCGCCCCTGCTTTTATTCTTTTTTTTTTTTTTTTTTTTTACTGAAGAACTAAAGCCTTTAAAGGGAACTGCGGAAAAAGAAAATAAAGCCTAATAATGATGGCCTTCTCCAGGAGGTGAAGGGAACAGGCCATGTTTTACCAAGCATTGTACGCCAATATAAATTCGCAGTGCTTCCAAAGAAAGCCATCTCCTGGTCTCTTGATCCTCCTCCTGTGCCATACCCAACCTATGTGACTGCACCAGCATTCAGACAGCTCTGCAATAAACCAGTAGCTCTACTAATTAAAGCTAACCTGGCAAAGAAAAAAACCTAGGTTTTAGCGCAGATGGGTTACCCACCTCAGCTGACACCCTAGCTGCAGAAACAACTGGGCCAACGCGGCAGGAGGAGGCAGTGGGGAGGAAGAGTGAAGCAGAAGGGAAAGGCACCCTTCCAGAAGAGTGCTGGCGTGGTGTTTGGGCAGCTCTGGGCGTAGGCTTGGCAACTTGACAGTGAATTGTGAGGAAACTGGGAAATATAAAAGAAGGAATTAAAGAACAAAAGAAAGAAACAGAACACATGCAAGAGCCCATTAGGACAATGCATCTTGGCCAAAGGAGCCAAGTAAAAAGCCACCGTGCCTTTCACCACTACGCAAACAAGTTGTAGTGATACTACTTCCAGTAGTAATCAACACTCACTTTCTTCAGCTGAGTGTTCACCAGCCTGTGTGGAAACAGTCCCGTTTCCAGCAGACCACTGCCTACAACATAACCAGTGATAATATGCAGGCTCAGCAGGGAGGCTAATGACTGCGTGGACACAGTGAGTAAATTACCCTCTCAACCCTCAGAGGATTATAGGTCTCTGTCAAGTCATTCAGATCTAAAATTTGACCTGTCTTAATTTATAGCTTGCCAGGGAATACGTTCTGTATTCTCAACAGCCATTTCAAGGAAAATAAATCTCTTGGTTATAAAAATTATTGTTACATTTAATAATTCTAATAACAATTTCTACCTACAAACACCCTTTACCAAAAAATTTTATGCACTGCAAGTTCACACCTCAGCTTAATATACACTAACATCCCCATGTAGACATGTCCACCTACAAGACACCACCCTGAGTCTCACACTGACATGAAAAATAAGAAATAAACCACAAGAATGGGAGCCATCAAAAAAACAACTCACAAAAATGATTAAAAAAAATCAGTCGAATGCAAAGGGAGAGAGCAGATAAGAAACAGGACATTAAGGGAAATGCATTCAAAACTTAGGATTTTTTGACAGTATTCTTTCCAGGAACCAAAAGCAAGATATCCTGGAATGCAGTGCTGCACTAGACTAAAGGCAAATGCATTCAATTTTTTAACTAAATGTTTCAGGAAGAAGTAAGTACAGCATCAGAGATGTTTTCTTAATGTGAAGGTGGACAAAGTGGCAAGAGACAAAGACTGCTGAATTCAGCAGTAGCTAAATATATAAATGGGAAAAGCAATCTGTAAATGGAAACTTCTCCAAGCTGGAAAGAAAGTGAAGCTCCTAAGTATTTTAGCGATGAGCATGACTGAAACTCCTGCTATGTATTATACCCATATCATCCATTAACATCACTGCACTTAAGGGCTTATCAGCATTTGCATTCTAAAACTCAACATGATAGAAGTTTATTAGTTGATTGCTTATCTGGGGAGGGTGTGGATGAACGAAAAATGGCACATATGTTGAAAGAGGGCACATATGTTCTCAGCTGAGAGATTTGTGTTCTTTTTTTTTTTTATATGCGCTCTAAGACATGCGAGCAATTTCCTAAGAGAATTTGCCGGTGAGCATCCAGTCTGTGAGTATAATAGGACTTGCAGTGCCACCCATGCATAAGCTGCAGAAAAACAGGGCAAGTCCAGCCCAGAATGACTGGAGTACAGAGGGAAATAAAACCAGGCTTTTGATCCTGAAAAACATGGCTTCACAGCAGCCAGTGCAGTCTTTATGCTGTTCCAAGAGCAACTCTAGGTCTGAGGAAAACAAAAACCAACCCAACCGTTTTGGACTAGCATATGTATATGTCCAGATCAGCCTCTCTACCGCCATAAAGGGGAGATGAGGTGCACACTCTGAGAGGAAGACAGCTATTGGGCCAAGGGGATGAAAACAGGGCCTCCGATTTTGTGATACTTACTAATCTTCCAAGATTTATGCCTCTGCAGTTCCCTCCTCACTGAACTTAGTAACTGCAGATTTAAAACTGGCACACCTCCAGCTCAGAGCACTGCTGGACTACAGTCAGAAGAAACTTCTGCTTTAGTTTACGTGCTTACTGAGCTTTATTTTTCTCTCCTACAGCAGACTAACACCTATCAACTTCAGCAGAATTAGTCTTTGTTCAAACTGGCATAAGAGCAAACTTTCTCTGGTCACTAGTTTCATAAAGGGTAGCCACAACCAAGGCAGACTAGCTCAATGAGGCTCTCTCCACTGTCAATTGTGAGAACTAGCTCAAACATGGAGCAAGGCATGAGGCTCCTCCGTCACCCCGTGGGGACCCTACAGACCCCACTGTGAGTTGATAGACCCGCAGTCTCTCTGGGAACATCCTACTAGTGCCTTTACAGGGAAAGAGACAAGCACCTCAGAGGGAAAATCACTCCACCTGATAGGCAAACTCCTCTGAGGAGGTCTGTCTATGTCCGCTGACACTGGGCATATGGGCATATGGGCATATGGGCTTCTAATTTAATCATCCCTATTAGGTGATGAAGGTTGGAGAATTCAAGCCCAGAAAACTAAACAGTGCAACGTTCGGTCATGCAAATGCACTGTTCTTTATCTCAAGAGATGTGTTTGTATAAAATCGGGATATCTCAGTGAGCTGCAGGAATTCTGTTCCCAAACCACGAATCAGACTCACCTTGCCTTAGTCCAGGCCTTTACGCCTTAGACCTTGAACGTCTCCTGATGTTCAGAGAAAACTCTGAGAAAACTCCTGAATAGCTCATGTTAGCATTTAGTTTGGCTTCAGACATGTTAAGAATTAGTCTAAATGACAAAAGCAGGAGAATGTGTGTATTGATCTCAGGGACAGGCAATTTAGGTGTAGACATCTCCTGTCCAGGTGTTCAGGACCCGGACTGATGCAGTCATGATGGTGCATAACTTGCCATCTGACAAAATATCCTGCCATCCCTGAACTGGATCTGTTGTCACCATCCACCTGCAGCAATAATCTCCCTCACACATGGATGGGCTGCTGACCAGCCAGCATTCCCCAGCAGAGGGGACAACATTGCCTATGAAGCATGGTAGCCTCGCCTTCCCCCTTTCCAAGAGTGCCAGTTAGTTGTTCCTGCTTTTAAATTACAGGCAAAATGCAAAACAGCTCCTAAGATGTGTTCCCCTTGGTACACAGGCAACACGCATGTGTCTTTTCGGCGCAGCCTTGCATAGACGTCCTCCTACCTTGGAAAATTCTGGTTTTCCTTGAGGGGCTGCAGTGTAATAGGAGAATGCTTTTGGTTAGGAGGTAGGCTGATACTGTTAAGGTTGCTCATGCTGAGCAATGAATCTTGGGTGTGACCTTATCAACAAGGATTTTTACAACTATGCAGGAGACAGAGCAAAATGATCCGGACAAACTCAGTGTCCTGGCAAAGAGCACAAGAACAAGCAAAAGTTGGCTCATGGCAACAAAAATCCACCCTCACATCATCGTGACTAAACTATAATTAGATACCTCCATTTTTTTAATCACTCATGATTCTTTTTAAGGGCTGGCAATATGAGAGTAAATTTCTTACAATTTTATACAGAAATATTGTTAAAGTGACTTTTCAACCCTTTTCATGCTGAAGTAAAAAAAAATTCTCACAATACCTAGTTTCTTTCAACGGACCAATAACTAATAGGACAGGTGCTGTAGGCTTTGGATCTGGTACAGTAAGAAAAGGTAAATAAGTTTTAGGACAATTACTCTGCATTGTGTTCTATTAAAATATTAAGAGGCATGTGCCTGCTGGACCACAAGCAACCATGGAAAACACATTCTTTATGAAAAAGACAAGCCCTTCAAGGACAATAACAAACTTTTCCCAGCCATCTGCAGGAATGGGAATGCATTTAACCATTGCCTGCCACCACGCCTGACTTCCAACACAGGAGACTACAGGAAGCTACAAGAGCATTTTTATTTTCCTTGGCCTCTCGCTATGTTTCCTAGCACATGGGCAAGAATGAATGAGGGCTGCACACCTTCGTTAGCACCTTGAGGAACTGTTGTCCTTGAAAAGCAGACACATTTACCTTGGAGACTGGCCCAAGCACTCCAAAACTGGTTCCATTTTTCTTGGGACAAGCTCCAATGAAAGAGCATTTGCAACGACTGCTAGAGGAAGCCTGTCAGATCCGTAGGGCATTTCTTATTTGCTGATTGTCCATCAGTGCCTCAAGCCACAGGGTGTGAGACAGGTTCCAGCCCAAAACTGCTTAACTAGGCATGCACAGTAATGCATGTCTACCAGAAAATCTGTCAAAGGGACAAAAGCCATTGGTGCAGGGACACTCCAAAACTCCTTTGGATCACCATTGGTTTCCATCTCATGGGCTATCACATCCTGCTGGTTACCACAGAGTGGTTTGGACATGACTATATGCACAGCTAAATGTCTTAAGGCAACTTTAGGGTTATTTAAATAACTGATCACATAGCACCAACCGGACAACCTAACTCAGGAATTCTTGCATGAAGCTTACAATTTCTTCCCAGAAGCTGTTCTGAAACAAAAGTTAAACCTCAATTTAAGGATTTGAAGTAATAGCACCTACTGCTTTACTAGGTTAATGACTTTCACTCTTAAAAATTCTCATCTTATTTCCAGCTTTAGCTTCTAGCCACTTACTTACACCTTTTTCCCCAGCTGCAGAGAATAGCTGCCTGTTAACCTAGACGTTCCTTTCCCAGAAGACAGGGATGATGATTCTAGTTTTCTCCATGAGGACACCCATACCCACAGAGGGCACTGCAGTTGGGGTAGAAGATAAAGGAGCACTTTTGACTGCTTCAGCTTATGTCTGAGGCCAAATCAGCTTGTTGTATTCCTGGGAAACGCAATGCTTGCTCTACTGATCCCTGCTCTACTGATCCCTGAACCCAGCTCAATACTAGGACAAAAATGAACAGGGCCAGAGGACCCACCACCAATTTATATTTTACCTTCAGAATTTTGTGCACTGAAGCCAAATTCTCTTGATTCAGGTCAGGAGATTTTTCCCCAGAGACAGTTGCCTCACATAAAATTAACCCATTATATTAACTAATGGTGTGTAAATAAAACCCATTTCAGTTACACTAAATCTATATTCAATGAACAGTTATTCGTAATAAAGGGCTGAGTCAGAGGGAAGCTTGCCTGTGGCACTGTGATAAACTTTCAGTAAGATGCATTGCTCTTTGGTAAAATAGCTTTGCAAACTCTTTTATCACTGGTTTTACTTTTAAACCTAATAATGTAATAATAATAACTAGGAGCAAATTAAAAGAATATAAGCACATCAACCAGGTACCTGTAATGTGCACAATTAGCAGTACACTTACAGACCTGTGCTGGAACTAAATGAATTCCCATCCAAGCAAAGACCCAGTAGTAGTAGTAGTAATAGTAGTAGTAGTAGTAGTAGTAGTAGTAGTAGTAGTAGTAGTAGTAGTAGTAGTAGTAGTAGTAGTAGTGGAGCTGAAGGGAAGAAAACCCAACACATTGTCATCCATAGATTTTCAGGCTACAAAGGATGATCCAGCTCACCTAGTCTGACATCACCATAGCATTCAACCAATTAGAGACTAATAATTTGTTTTCAGGTAAAGCTCGACCTTCCAGAGAAGGCATCCTGCCTTGATCTGAGGCTGTCATGAAATAGCAAATCCTCTATTTCCTTTGGTCATGCCTTCAAACAGTTAAATCTCCCCCCCTCCCCCTTAAAGCCTTCAGCCTGGTGTCTGACTTGAATTGCTCAGGAGTTTTACCTGTAGTGGTTGCTAGGTTTGCTAGTGCTACTGGGCCTCTAGTATGGCCAGAATTTCTAACGGTTGCCTTGTTGCTCCAGGATTTCTGTATTTTAATCAAACTTAGGGAGCCAAAGCAGGCTGAGTGTGCAGGAGCATGTGGTATTCATGTGCAATGCAGCATGCGATCCAGCCTTTCGCCTAGCTCTCAGCCATTCGCATTCTGGCAACATCTCTCTTTGAAGTCCCCAAATACCCCCAGCCCAACAAAGAACAAATACCAGCTTCTGTGAAGCTACAGCAGAGAGAAAATGGTAGCTTAAAAAAATGCAAAAGGCCAACTTCAAAGTTGTTGAATTTGGTGCCTGGGCTTTGAAAAACCTGTCATTTGGGTGGAAGGGTGGGAGGCTGCACTTTCCCCCTCCTTTTCATTAAACGGCTCTTCAGAACTTGGGAGAGCTACTGCTCTCATTATGCATTCCTCCTTCTGGAAATAAATACTTGTGTGGGTTGTCACATTAGTCAGTAGATAGATGTCAAAAACAAATTACAGCCTGGCATGGAGCCAAACATTGTGTGTGCGTGTGTGTGTGTGTGTGTTATAACGGAGTATCTGCTATTAAGAAGGTGGTTGGTTCAGCATGTCAGAGGGAGGAGCCTTTTCCAGGAGCAGAAGTCTAATAATGAGGGACTTTCTAAAGAAGGAACAGAGAATCACGATCTTGTTTCATTCCCTTCCCCACAAGGAGATATTACACAAACTCCCCATATGGCTCATAGCTACAGAGAAATCCTACTCCTTCAATGCTTCTTCCAGCTCTGTGAAGTCAAAAACAAGCTAAGCAGTCCCACAGCTCAGTTCAGCCTTTAAATAAGCTGGGGGTCTCCAAAGGGATGGGAACCAAAAACTTATTTGTCCTTTCAAGGTCCAGAGAATCTCTCTCTCCCCGCCTGCCCACCCCCCCCCTTCTCTCTCTCTCTCATTTTACAGGTTTAAATCAGTTCTGGTGTCAGTTACCAAGCCCCAAATTCTTTTTCAAAAATAACAAGATTCAAAAAACCATACCCAGCATCCAACCCTCACTCTGAAACACTAGTTTTTTCGATCTGAGACATCAGCATCCTGGATTATTACCAAACTGGTCCTCTGTGAATAAGATGAGCCACACTGCACATTCCTGCCCCGATGTTTTGCATCTGTGTAGATATGAGCCAGGGAAGGTATTCAGCAAATAGTCAAAATCCTGCACGAACCTTGATAAACAGAAGATTGCTTTTGAAAACCTAAAGGCAGAGGAGACTAAGTTCCATAATTAGATTATCTGATGAGAATATTTCAATGAATAAATGGAGTTATTTCAGTTATTCCTGGAACAGTTTGAAGATCAGCTGTTGTTATGACATGCCTTCCCACTGCTGTGCTACCGTAACTCTGGAACTGTAGTGGAAACTAGAGTGCAGGGTCTACAACTGCATCATTCTTCACCAGAGAGAGATGAGAAAGAAACTCATAGCCTTCCTTCCAGTTTAGCAGATACCAGGTCTCTAATCTTAAGATACCTTTACATTGGCCATGCCTCTAATCTTAAGATACCTTTACACACTGCAGTGTAAAGACTACACATGATTTTTAGTAGGACACCACCAGTAACATCACTGTTCAAACATTTCTGAACCAGGTCACTAGTAGTGACTGTAAATGAACAAAATTTAAAAAAAAAAAAAAACAAACAAAAACAACAAAAAACTTTGCATCATTTCATTTAAATTCAGAATATTGACAAAACTCATGTATTCAAATATTGCAACTTCAACTAATCACAGAAACAATTTCAAAAAATGGGACTTAAAAAGCAATAAATTATAAAGTCTGTTTTTTTCCCCCTCTAATAATTCATTCTGTAGGAGTGGTGTTGTCAAACTTTCAGGAATAATCACTACAAATGCAATTATGTATACAAACGAAAATGGAGAATTTATACACTCACATGATTCCAAGAGCTAGGGCTTTAAAAATAAAGTCAAGTATTGTGTGACACACAATATCCCTGCTACAGTCGGCAGTGCTTCATTTATATGCTGTATACTCAAACTGGACAATGAAACTAAATTTTTCCAGCAGCATTTTACCTTATGCTGCTGTTCCAAACTTGTATTTCAGTCCTTACTCATTCTTGATGAGTCACAAGCTTTGCAAGCTTTCAGATTTCACCCTGCTAACATTTGCGTATCAAAATGGACCAGGACTTCAATTACTGTAAGCAGTGACAGGGCACAAATGTTTCTCTGAATCATCAGTAACCACATGCACATTTGAAGGATTATGCATGAGGGTTAAGGATGAGGTATGGTTTATAAATGTGAATATTCAGGTGAATTAAGTAAACTGAAGCCAATTTTGCACCACCTAAGGATCATTACTCCTACGCTACTTACGGTTTTAGAAACTATGCCTGGCAATGTTTGTCAGCTTATGACATCTCAGCAAGGATACCATGTCCTGCATTCACATAGAGGGGATTCTGAAATCCAAAGTCCTAAGTGCTTTTGTGCCTCGGGGCCCAAGTTTTCTTATAGTGCTTAATACATAGAATTACCTGTTAGTGCTGTTACGAAATACTAATATTATGTGATAAAGAAGCCCAACCACCTCGGTCTGAAGCACTTCTTTGCTATAAGACACCCACACAGCATTGCAATATTCATCTTACCAGCAACTTAGAGTAACATAGAGGTATGTTTACTTGTGGGCTTTTTGTTTGTTTCTTTCTTTCTTTGAACAAAACTGCAACAATAAAAGAAAATATGGGCAGTAATGACCTTTTGTTTACAGAGGTATAACATTGCCAGATTTTATGCTTTACAGAGTTTTGCTAACTGCAGCAAAGCTCAGAAAGAATACAAAGCGGTGTTAAAAACTCCTCTCCATAAAAACAACAAAAAAAACCCAGCTAACATCCACCACAGGGAACTTGGGACCACCAGGTAAGAAAGTATTGGGTTTGTTACTGTTCTTTTGTGTTTCAACTATCAGAAGAACTAACTCCTACAGCCCATTCCTAGTACAAGCATACACAAAAGCACATTTAATAAGTGCCCTTGACTGCATCCATGTAGTTCTTTCTGTCTTAATGATTGGTTTCTAATGAAATAATTCAGTCACTGGGCTGTCTCACAGTATACGTTGCACATAAATGCAAATCACATAGGAAATATGAGCACTGTCTTTCAGAGAGCTGCAAGTCACTGTACAGTCCTCCTGGTTTTTTGGTGTTTTGTTTTTTTTTTTACAAGAGTAGTGAATTATGACTGCTTACAGTGCACTTGTAATGATCTTCAAGCTCTCTCTTTTCTCCTCACTACATCCATTGCAAAGGCTCTAGACTAAATTCATCAATATGCTTAAATGATGTGAGTATACTGGTGACTTCTAGCAGAGGACTAGGCCTCCAGGAGTCGTCTTCTGGGTGGCATTACTTTCTGCCACTGGGTACAACTGCTGGGACTGAAGTGCTCCCGTGCCTGAACATCAAATAAGATTTGGGGATCTGGAATTCAGCGAATCAGATTACACCTCTCACAATATCATATTTGAAAATGTTTCTGGACGCTGGAATCAGCGTTGAGGAGTGGAGAATGCCTTACTATATCTGGTTTAATAATATTTGAGTTCTATATTTTCCCTCTCATCTTTGTATACGTCAAAAATAACATCAGCTCCTGAACTATAAAACCAGGGAAAGTGCCTGCACTTCTTTTGGGTACCCTAAAGGGAACAGCTTCAACGCTGAATAGTCAGTCTCAGTGCATAAGACCCAGGCTTGATCAGAAACGCTGAATTGGTTTATAAATAACACATGGTGCTTTTGGTTTGGGTGACAGTTTCTCAGCACTTTTTAGAAAAAGCTGGATAAGTATACATAAAACAAATTAAAGCAGACTGGATATTTTAGATAGCCCAGTCTCTGCTGTGGATTGGATCTGTGAATCTGCTGCTCATAAAATGAGATTATTCGTACGGCTTCCAACTGTGGTCCTAATTCTGAAAACTTGGCAGGGAAGGCCAGACATCAGGAGCAGCATCTCACATGACTAAATATGTCAAATGAGGACATAGAGTGGAATTGGAAAATAATAAGCTCAGCGAGACCAACCTAGAGGTGTGTCTTTATCTTCGAGGGCTTATCCACTTAATAGGAAATTTGTCTATATGGTTATCTTTCAAAGCACAGAGCCATGGCTTTGCTCGAGGGAGCTATGTTTTAACAGATATTCTGGAGAATCCCGATATGCCCGTGTTTCATGCCTGTGCACATCTGAAGCGCTTTTTTCATTTGATTGCTTCCTTCTTTCACTGAGGCCATCCTGGCATGTATTAACAATTTGGTCATGATGAGTTTTTTCTCAGCTTTTTGCTTCTTTCAACAAACCATTCAGATTCTAACTTTCTAAATTTTGTATTACCTAATAGGCACTTTATCTGATTCTCACAGTTGCGTACTAGGAGAAAAACTAGAGATCCCAATTTGTGAATATCTAGATTAAAAAGGTTCCTCTATATTAAAAAAAAAAAAAAAAGGTTAAGGTGAAAGACAAATTTAAAAGAAGCTCAAAAAAGCTTGCAGACTGTTTCTATTCCAAATGTATGTTTTGCAAGGAGGAAAGAGAAGAGAAACAACATATTTATATTATGCAACACTAAGCCATCTACAGTCTCTGCCTTTCACTTTTTCAGCTCTTCTACCATGCCTTTCTCCTCCCTCTTCTTCCTCAGGAACCTTGAATCCCTCTCCCTTCCTGCAAGTCCTGCAATTTCAATTCTAAAAAGTTCTTCGTATTTCATAACTGGTGGAGTTTTTCTTTCTGAATTAGAAAAACAATTAAAGGGAAGGTTCTGCTGTAATCTATTTCATTCTCTATATGATAGCCAAACACAAATGAAGGAGATTATAGAGAAGGACTTCCTGATGATCTGCACCCTGAGTACTGTTCTGATCCTACTGTCACAAAAGGTTACTGTTAGAACCAGAAAAGCTTCAGAGGTCAATAAGGTACTGAAATAGCTTCATACCATGACCAAAGGTAAGGAATACCTTTTATACAAGGAATGACTAGAATTATGATTCTTCCGTTTTGCATGGAGCTGACAAAGGAGAATATGGTAGAGGTTTACTAAATCTTGAGTGGCTCAGAGAAAGTAGGTGGAGATTCATTGTTTATGTCTCATCCAGTAAGAACAATGGGCCAGCAAATGAAACCCATGGAAGCCAGGCTGAAAATGGAAGAGCCTTTTGAAAGGACTCTGTGGGTGCTGGAAGCTGACATGGGGTCAGGGGAAAAATAGACATGTTCATGGTAAAGAATGCCACTGAGGGTGTCTAAATACATGGAGACTATGTTTGGCTCAGGAAACCTGAGATGAAATAGTTGATGGCTGGGGAGTCTTTAAGAAAATATCCCATATACTTGTCTTGCTCTTCTATTTGTCCCTACACATTCACTTCTGGCCGCTAATGCAGACAGGATGCCGACCTGGATGGATATCCACTCCGACTCAGTGCAACCATTATTACGTTCTTATAATAGTAATCAGGCCTTTGGTTTTTAACTTGATTTTGTGGATGATATGTAATTGAGAAGAACTCAACTTGATTTGCAGAAAGCAGGATAGTTTTGAAGTTATAATGTTTAAGAACACCATTTTTTTCAAATGCAAACCTGATTTTGAATCAGTGAGAGCTAATAAGTATGGGACTTCATGGTGCCAATTACACTGAATCATTTTCTAAGGATTACAATGTGGGTATTTAAAAGATATATGAGGAGGAGGAAGAGTTCAGTCCTTGCTGACGATGAAAAAGAAAAATCAAAAATATTTTAGGAGTCAATGGAACAACAGCTGCAATTTTCAGAAAGGCTTATTTCTGATTATGGTCAATCAGAAAAAAAATCAATGAATCATTTTCTTTTAAGGAAGACCTTTTTTTTCTAATCAATTTAATTGTTTTTGAAAAATCTTTCCCTTTCACTCAAATGCTGAGTTATCTATATTTTATCTCATTGGTTACTGTGCTGCTTTCAGCCTAGCCTCAGTGAGCAGAACTGAAAAAAAAAAACAACCAAAACCTAGCAAAAGAGTCTGGCAGGAATGTGAACCATTCTCCAAGCACGTGCTATCTGAATTGAGAGTGTGAAAGTAACTGTAAGCTGGCCAAAGTATTGAAGCCACTCCTGCATCTTTTGCAGGCTGACTGGGGTCATTGTTTTTTCTCCTACTAGATTGGCATTTCTTCTGTTTCTGATAGAAACTGACATCAAAAACATGGTGGGCTGTCCACACAGTCTTTGAGCAGAAATAAACTGAATGTCCTTTCAGTATTATACAGCTGGCAGGTGTCAAATCTCTTCCTCATCTAAATTGGGGTTAAGTGACACAGTGGAGGTGGGGGGGACTTTTGTAACTACACAGTAAATGGTAACATTTCCTGCACGAGTTCTACCTTTGAATACTCCATTTCTTCCTCATTTTTTTTCCTGGTGAGTGCAAGCAACATTCGACTTTGATCAAATGCCAACGAGATTGTCAAGAAGCCAATAGCCCCCACCACTTCTGCACACGACATTTAAACAAATTAAATCAAGCTCAGGGAAGACTGAAATGTTTGACTTGTGCTGAACTGGGAGGTTGTAATCATTTAAAGCACTGGCTATGTCTTATATCCTCCTGTAGGACCCTGCTCTGCTTTTGCTGAAGTCAGAATTTCATCAATCACTGCAATCAGATGGGAACCTTCACCAGCTACATCTGCTTTTGTTCTCCCATAGAGTGATACAAATGATTGTTCAAAGGCCATTAGACAGAGTTGGGCTATTCTGCACCAGGGTGGTTAAAATTATAACACTTCAGGGTCAGTCTTCACCCCATTAAAAAGTTAATAAATATGTTTGTATAAGATTTGGACTACTACTAAAATTCATAGGGAGTTATACATGAAACAGCAAATGTGTACTATCCCTACAGTGTTGGCTAGCAGTTAAATACTCTCAACATCCCATGTTTTTAGGTAATATAATTATTAACAGGCATGCTAAGAAGTGACAAGTTAGCAGTATCTGCTGTGCTCATCTTACATAGCCACATGCAACACATTGATTTTCTCTTGACACCTTTCTAAAAGAAACAGGTAAAATGACTTTCAGAAAGTGAAGGAATAGAAATTAAAGGAAAAGTGTGGAAAAAGTCTGCATTACGTTTCTCATAACATCTCTATTGGAAACAAAAGACTTGTCGACACACGTGACTATTCCAGTTAGCTGTGGCAATTTAAATTTACATCCTAACTAAAACAAGTGTAAAGCTGAAATACCCTAACAGACATCAAATAATGAAATCAAGGAGATAAACACACGCACACATATATATATGAGAACATATATACATAGGTATATATCTGTATTTATGTGTATGTATGTATAGATATGCACATATAAGCTAAGGTGAACCACTTAACTGATGTGTACTAGGATAAGGATTGATTTTTTATTATTTTGAGTACTTTTTATTCTTTTTCATTACAAGCAAATTGTACAATGGAGCCTGACATGTTAAGTATCATTTCAGTAATTAGGTAATAACTGCACCAGCTCCTCAATAAATGTCTCCCTACTTTGTCTTTGGCTGATTTTCTGATATTAATTTCTTACTCAAGCATCTTAAATATTATTCATATGAAAGGATAATGAAAGAAACCAAAAACTTGGTCTTCAAATACAAAGATTTTTTTTTCCTAGTTTAATCTTCTAGAAGTAAAAAGTTAGGAGTACACCAGTGAGACGCATGAAAGAAATGTTTCATATTTCTATAGTATCTTTCCTCCAGAAGATCACAAAAAACCATAAAGGATGGACAAACTCTCGACTTTTCTTTGTCAAACTACCACTTTTCTAAAGGGCCCAAAACATGTGTTATTTCTGACTCAGATTTTATACAATGTTTTGAAAATGGAGTGCGTATTTGTCTTTTAAGAACATTCCAATCCAGGAAAACAACAGTCATAAAAATAGGCAATGCAATATGCCATTATACTTCTCAGTCTTCCTTTGGATACTACTGTCAGTGTAACGTAACAAAAGGGATTGATTTAGAAGAATGACAGAGTCTATCTCTGGCCTTTTAAATCTCTCCTTGGCCATACATCCATATAAAATTAGCGCGAGAGGGGAGGGAGGAAAGCAGTCTCCAAATGTCATGCCAAGAAAAATGCCAAGTTCCTATATGACAGCATTACAAAAGAAGATGCAGTGCTGCAATGGCAGTGACACACAAACCAAGCCTTCTAGCGCTCCTCTACTCTTTGCCTTTCTCCTTCAGTATTATTTTAAGCCTAACCCCATGAAAAAGCTTGTTTGAGCTTGTTTAATAGCTCACACTGAACCTTTCTTGAGCCATGAATCCAACAACATAACCAGTTTCAAACAGCATTCACAGAAAGACATTTGTAGCAGGACTTATGCACACAGCCAACTCCTGGCTAAGTGATACTAAACATTCTGTTCTCCTCCAAGTCTGTATTTTTAGAAAGAACAGCACGTTTTACTGGAAATGTGTAGTAAGTTAAAAATCAGCTTCAGACTTTTAGTTAAAATGTACCAAGAAAAAAAAATCTTACCACGCTAAATACAGTTAAAGATTACTTTTACGGTTTTAGTTCTACTGAAAGAACCTCCACTGTTTTTCCTCTGCCAGAATGAATTGATTGGGCATTTTCTCCAGGGAGACCTAGAGTAGCACTGGCTGTTTCTTCCACTCTTTTCAAGTATTACATAGAAATGCCATCCAGGAACTTTCCTAAAGCTTTATGAGAAAAAAAATCACACTGCTGTGCTACAGGAACGAAAAGAGAATTCAGTAATCGATATGTTGATTAAAAGGTTTCTTGTGGATAATTTTTTTTAAAACTGTAGACTCAACCCCGTTTCTTCCACTCTGGAGACCAACAAGATTTTCTTTGTGCCTTATTCACACTTCTTTAAAGCCCTTGTTTCAGAAACGTGCATCTAGTCAAACACAGTGTTTTTTGCAAATGATGCAATATAAATACTTCTTCACTTTTCTGTCTTATTTAGACAAAAAGCAATGTAACTTCTAATTTTCTCTTCCCATGCAGAATGTCATTCTGCTCCACTCTCCAGGACCCAGATTATACTCACACTATTTTAAATTTTACCATACTACCTCCCACTGGAGAAGCATGCATTAAAACTGAAAATTGTTTCACGTTTTAAGTGTGCTGTGTCCCTCTAATGATACTATCAAAGATTATTTTAACACATTCATTTTATACTTTTTAGCATCTCTTTGACACCAAGCAACCAAAAAAATACATGAGTTGGGGACAATACTAAATCAGTGGCAACTGATCCAAACCAAAGAATGAAAAAAAAAAACCCTGCTGACTCTAGATCAAGATTCATTCGTGCAAGCAAAGCAACAGTAGATTGATTGGTTTTTGGCCTCTTGGCACATTTACAGTTAAATTGCTTCATTTGAAATGGAATCAATATTTCTAATTATGTCAATTACAGTATTAAAAATATAATGATCTCCAGTGGAAGTGAAACCAGGTTATAACCTGGTAAAGATACTGGATATATTCTGGATAAATTCCAGTACAGTTTTCAGATCAAGATACATTCTTTATGCAAATAAAGAAATAGAAACACAGAGAATGTTGGGTCCCAGGGACCTTAGGCAGTCATCTCTGTGCTCCTGCTCTGAGACAGGCTCAAATGCACTCAAGTATATTTAGACATTCCCCCACAGACATTTGTTTAACCTAGCCAGTGAAAGATTGATTCTACAGTCGCATTTAAATGACTGAGGCTTTTTAATGCTCATTAAAATAAATCCGACACCTTTTTCACCTCAGCTTATGAATGGATATTCCTAGTTTCCCGTGTTTTAGAAAAGACAGTTTTTTGAAGTGATCTTATGCAGCAACCTTTTTTAATTGCTGTAACTTAAGAAGCCCTTGGTTTCTAAATGCTCAAATATACAGAAGCATTTGCTGTGCATGACGATGCAGGAGACTGCCTATGTAGAGCTCTGGTGTACGTCATGAGATTGCTGTGTCACGGAGAGCCTGCCCTGTGCTGGCAGCACTTTTTCATGCATCTTCCACCCTGCAGACAAGAAATGGCTGCTACATCTTGATGGCTCCACCTCAAGTGGTTTCACTTAAGGTGATGGAATGGCTGAGGACTGAGAAAATCAGCCTGGCTGTACAGTACCTATAGGGGACTGACTGAAGGGGTTGGTTCAGTGGTTGTCTATAGCCTTCCCAGAAAAAAAAAGAAAGCCAGTGTAAAAGCTGGAGCTCAGAAAACTAGCCTGAGAATCACATGTAGCGTGAGCATCTTGAGGAACAAAGTCATGCTGCCAAAAACAGAGAAACTGCAGGTACAGGTGAAGGAAAAAAAAACCAAAACCAGTCAGAGAACAAGCCATACCCAGGCATGGGGATCCCTGACTTGCTAAGTATCATCCAAGAACAGGGAGAGAACTGAACCAGGGAAAAAAACTGTAAGTATTCATGATTTTGCCAAAACCTGTATATTTCTAGTGCCAGTTCAAGGGTGATTGCTTTTGTGATCCTTACAAAATCAATGTTTACTGCTTTATACAATGACAAATTCCCGAAGAAGAAAATCGTAAACAAGGTGTTCAATGCCCACAACTCTCCTAGAGACATGGATAGGAAGTGTATGCACTCAGCACTGAAGAAAATTAAGACATACTTGTCTAACAGTAATGGCATTTACCAATCAGCTGGAAAAAAATGGGTATTAGTCTGTACCTACTGAAAACTTTCCTCTGCCCAGTCCAATGCTTTTCAGTGCTGCAGCATTTTGAGCACAGTTTACAAGGATGGGCTGAGTATGTAAAAGCAACTCCATAAACCCAGAATTTCTTTTTACCTTACAGTTGTGGAAGACAGCAGTTACACACTGTATTTAGTGGCACACCCTACACCCTACTCACTAATGCCTCGCACTCTGTGTCCGCATCGCTAGAATTCAAAATGAAGATTGATCCAAGGGACTGATCCCAGAGGTAGCCTGATGGCGAAACACTTGGCTTGACATAATTATTTTCACACCATATAGATTAATCTGAGTACTTAAATTCTGCTTGCGAGTTCCTAACTAACATTACTTGACTGCAGAATTTCTAATTACTAGTATTACCATTTCTAATCTTCTGAAGCTCTGCCTGGTGTGTCTGCATCCGAGTCATCACATTACAAGGTCCTCTATTGTCTCACTGCATTCTTCTCAGGCCTTCAAATGTTAATAAACTAGAATAATGAAAAAGGAGGATAACAGTAGGTCTGAGTAGGACGATACTACATTTTAATTTTAAATGTGGGGCCTTCTAGTAATGGGGGACAACTGAAAACTAATGTGGGCTTAACATAGGCAGACATCAGAAAATACTGAGATTTCCTGATCACACCACTAAGAACCTGAGCTGAAGCAAGCAGAGGAGGAAGTAAAGGTGGAAATCACTGACAAATTTGGATTAAGCATAGGCACTAGAGTGCCACAAAAATAAATACAACATATGCCAGGAAGAAAGAAGTCAAGGAACAAAGACAACTGACCCAGGCATAACCAGCCCAATCCTCCTGTGGTAAATAACATCTCTGACAAGCAGCAGTAGGGACAGCTATGGCCATTGAATCAGAGCTTCAAATTCCCTGTCCTTGAGCTCCCTGCTCTTTGCCAGACTTTGAAGTGGCCTGCGTACCACCCAGGAGACACACATACCACCTTCTGGGTACTCCCAAACCCAACAGACAATGAAGTGATGCGGAACAAAAAGCATAAAATCATTTTGGAATTTGTGACAATAAAGTCTTATGGTATCAATCCAACTATGAAAATGCAGTAAGGAAAGGCAATATCATTCTGGTACAAATCAATAGAGTATAACTGCAGGGGAAATATTAATGTTATTACACAGTTAATCCATGGCTGAATTTATCTTAGTGAATCGTTAATGTTCTTCCTAAAACAAACAGGTCAGGTCATTTTGCTCCTTTTTACCTTGGCAAGTTCCTTTCATTACATCTCAGCATCCCTTCGAAATAAGCCACACCATGACTAGTTTTTAAATGTATAAAGCTAAAAACCTCTACAATGGAGAAGAGGAGCAGCGGAAAATTACAGTTCACATGAGTAAAGTACAGCCTGCCAAGAGAAAAAAAGTTTAATTTGTCAATGAAGAGTTGTGGATTTGGAGTGCCAAAATTATTAAGGTCAGAACGCTGCGCTGAGTGGCAGGCATAACAGCTTCTCAGCGTACATCCGTGAACCTGACTGTACACAGCACTCATCAAAGTCAGCCTTGGGAGGACATGTAACAATGAGATTGTCCTTCAAAGAGGAAAAGAAGAGATTTTGTGGAAAGGAACTGGCCAAATCCTCTGTCATCAACAAGAGAGAAATGCCTGATCCCTTTGATAACAGGCCTACTTTAACAAGGAGGGAACTAGCAGCTCATGTGGTGACTCTGCATTGTAGTCAGCTGGTAGGAACAATGCTGCCACTTTCACCTTCCACCTGTAGCACTCGAGGTCAACCAGTCACCTCTGGGGACAGGTAACACTGGATCAAAACGTATCTATTCCACTTTCCTGACCCTGCCTCAGTCCCTGCTGAAACACTTGCTAATACTGGAACCGCACATCGAGTCACTGAAGCAGCTTTACACACATCGAGCCTGGGGCCTCATCCTTAGTCTAACCATGGATGCTAGCGAGTGGCTGGTTTTATGAACCACTTGTCTTGTAATCGACAACCCGAGATAGAAAGCTCAGTCCAGAAGACTGTTAAACTGACCTATGGTGATATCAGAAGGAGGAGGAAAAAATGGGGAAAAATGTCAGAATCTGTGTAATTTCATTTGTTCTTACACATCCTGTAATATATAATTACTGAATGATACCATGGGAGGGATGAGGTAAAGTTGTTTTGGCTTGCTTTAATTGCACATCTCTATAACTAAACAAAGCTTTAGGTATTCTTTGAGTTGACCCTGGATTTCCCGATTTTACTGGTTTTGTTTTCTAAGAGCAACATCCTGTAGTGATTTTTACTTTAAGATTACTTACACATGCTTTCAAGGTTTAAACCACTTTACTATTCCCATCTGTAAGGGAATAACAGAGGGAGAAAATTTACACTTCAAAAATCTTGATAAAAAATAGTGAATATGTTCAAATTCCATCTCTCTTATTTTCTAACCAATAATAATAATAAAATCTACTGGTGTCCCTCCTGTCCCATATCTCATTTCTTTCCTCTGCCTGTGAGATCTGACATTATCACAGACGTGTAATATAACATATTCCAGCTCATGCAAACAAAAGCAGCACAAAGAACGCAAAGAAAAAAGTACACAGCAGTTCTGAATCATTCTTCACAAATGACACTAACAAATCATCTTCCAAATGAGCTTGATTTTTACCAGCACTTTGATTGCCTGTTACGCGAGGTGGATTTTTGTTTGTTGCCCACCAATTGTTATTTCGGAGTCACATGGATGCCACTGTGCAACATTAACACTGCGTTGTCTTCCCCTGATATATTCCTCTTCCTCCCTTCCTTTCCCACTTCAGATCAGTCTTTGTTCTGCCTGTGCCGAGGGCCCGGGCACACAGAAACCCAGGGGGACATGACTGGAGGCAATAAGGATGGCAGTAAAGCAGCAGGGCTCTGTGTAGTAAAGTCTGTTGCAAAGTCTATTGCTTACCCAGGTGCCACTTAGACTGGCTTGGAGAATTCGTCTCTCTCATCCTAAAGAAATCTCCCCAAAGACCGAGCCACCTGGCTCACAGGCAGATCCCGAAACTCACATGTGGCTGCTTTGGACTGAATTCTCATGGACTTTGCTCTGTTAATGAAAAGAGGCTTGAAGTGCAATGTAACATTCCTTTATAAGGGGTTTAAGACCTCTTTGAGCATGGACAGAGGGGCATAAATGAGCCCTTTGTATAAAAGAAACACCTTTTCTAAGCGCCCAGTTTAGCTAATAATGCTTGTAATACCGCTACGTGGTCTTAAAACCTTAATGCAAAGCAACAGAGCTTTTCTTGTTTGAGCACTCCTAAATTTTTTCTGAGCACATGTTAATATCAGGACAATAAATTTAAGCATAGCAATAATATGATTGGCTTCCTCAGACCTTCTGAGCCTTTTGCTACCTCTCCCGGACCCCTCAGGTCATGCTGAAAACCATTGATCTAGTTATAAACTTTTCCACAGGGAAGCAGAAGCACCGGTCACAATAAAGCACGAGTAATAAACTGAGTCCTAATGAAGCCAATTTCTTCCCGGGATCCCAAAGAATTTCTCAAACTCTGATAAATTGCATCACACCTCATCCTTTACAAAATAGCCAGATATTGCTCTGCTTATTACTTCTATAGAGCAGACAGAGAACTAGGTTTAGGATTATCAACAGAGACAATCTATAGGGTGAGGTGTATTTCCTAGACACTCCTAAATATGTCCTGGATAGCTACCAAGATCAAACAGAACTAAGGACACTTGGCACTGTGTAGCCATACGCATCTTTTCCAACCTAGTAGAAAGAGCTGGTGACAGGGGCAGGAACTGAGCCAAGACTCTGCTGAGAAGTTAATTTATAAGAAATACACTATAGAAAATGCATCTGGAAAACCCATATCCAGTGAGAAACATTACTGAACTCAGGACACTTCACAAGACTATTTCACTCATCCACTCTGATTTGGGAATTACAAAACTCTTTAAATCTCAGGTGGGGTAAATTCTGCCAATGTGCCAATGTACCAATTCATCTTAACTAAAGCAAAGGATCAGAAGAAATTAACTTAAATTCACTCAAACGCCTTTTCTAGGCATTTTGCAGTTACTTACACATTGTCCAGAAAGGATCTTTAAGCATCTGTGCTTTTCCTGTCTTAAAATGTGAAGACTAATGAGTGAAAACTGATTTTTCTACTGTTGTGTTAAATCAGAGCTGACTTTGGACTCTAGTTGGAGATACAAGTGTGTGAATTACAACAGTCCTATTCTCATTCACATGCATAACACCGCAGCTCCTATTAACATCACTGGAAACACAAACGAGCTTGGAAAAGGAGAGTGTTTTCTTCAGCCAATATAAGGTCATGTAAATCTATTGCCTTTAATAGCTATAAGCAAAGCAATTCCTGTGGAGGATCTTTTACTTTAGATGTTCAAAATTACAGCTGGAATAATACTCACACAGCCATTTTAAAAAAGTAAAACATCTTACCTAATTTTAAAAGTGTTTTTCCTACTTGCTCCTTTCTGCGTAAAAAGTGTAGCTACATTGCCCTGAATGCCTTTGAGAGGCTCCATGGCTACACTCACTTCTTCACATTCCTAGTGAAAGATATAGCAGAGCACACAGCCTTCTTTGTCTTTCATCGTCAGATTTTGAAAACTTACATACTTTAATTTCTGCTAGTTAAATCAGAATGTCTAATAAAAACTGCGTTAGCAACCATAAAACCAGTGTTCAATAGGAGGGGGAGGAGAGAAGGCTAGCTTGTCGGCAGCTGGCACTTTTATTATGAGGCATTTAAAAAGCCTGACAGCTAATGCACTCCACTAAGACACTGCAAACTACATACCTTCAGAAGAAATTATAATAGCTAATGAGGTTTGGGTTTGCTTGTACATTATATTCCTTGCTTTTCAGGGAGATGGATGCAGCATTCTGCATACCCTCTCTGTGCAATATGAATTCAGATGGTAGCTGACAGGGATAGATTTGGAAGTAAGATTTATCTCAAAGTATGTTTCCATGTTTACACACTCAGCATCGTTTTTCATATCCACCTTTAACCATTATTCCTCCTTGGCAGTAGAAGTCAGGTTCTTAATTATGTGAAATTTTTCATTGTAATGAAAGGAAACATAAAGATCCTTGTGAACACACTCACATTTATAACTTATTTACAATGTGTTTTCAGAGTTCCAATAATTCATGGTGCTAAAGGTGGAAGACTCCACACACTAGCTGCAGTATTAATGCTTTGAAAAATTATTAGCCAAACTAGAAATTTTATTAGTCAGCTTTCCATGTTAGATGTGCTCTGCTGGGATTTCGCTATCCCAATGCTTACTTCATGTTCTGACAATTTTTCTAACTAGCCTAAGATATTATTGTATTAGATGATGATTTACTCATTCTATTAAGCCCTGACACTAAATACGTTTTATGCTAAATTAGTTCTTTCTTAAAAAGAAAGACTTTCTTCCTGCCAGAGAAAAAAGAAAAAAGAACCCTGTTCCAATTAAGAGACAAAAGTAAACCTCTGCAAGATCTGAAAGATAATAAACTTATTAATTGTCCACCCTTGTCATGAAAGAAATACTTTACTTTCATGAAGAAAAAAAAAAATGATGACAAGCTGCTTTTGAGGACAAATTCATAACAGGATCTATGTATCTGTAAGTTCTCCTGCCAAAGAGCATAACGTTGCAGGAAAGTCACAGTACCTCTTTTGGTTTTTGTTTCTAATGTAAAAAGAAGCACTACTTAACTGTTAGTTGTGTTGACAGGAAGGCCATAGGAAATTAGGAGTCTTCACTGTTGTGGTCTCCAATGAGTGGCAACAGGAGAGCAAGTCATAGCTCAATTAGTAAGGATTCTTACCTCTCGGCAAGCCCATCAGGACCGTACTGCACCAGCCTCAAGGCTGCGCTGCAAAAACTGTGGTTTTTTGTCCATACTAAGACTTGTTCAAGTACCACAATAAACCAAGGGCCTAACATACTGAAATTGAGATAGAGCTCAGCTATCGTATCAATGACAGGCAGGATTTTGTGCACATTCTCCAAGGACAAGGGCTTTAGCAAATATGGATCTAACAAAAACACTATTTCAGATCACTCTGCTCTTTTTTAAATGAAAAATTCCTGACTGCCATTGAGAACTTCCCTTGGTCTGAATGACTGTACTCATAAATGTTGATCATCCTATTGCAGCCAGGTCCATTTGTGATAAAACTAAATACATGCTCCCTGATGAAATCGGTAAAAATCACAGTTATTTGTAAATAGTTTTCCTAAGTGACAGAAATAAGTGACTACTTCTATTGCACTAATTAGATCATTTTCATGAGGAAACTATTACTGGCTTCTATTTCAGACTACTGGCACATAGATTCACATTTTTTCTTATCAAAGAAAACATGGATCGATACCTCTCCTAATCTAGAAACAACAGAGAGAATGCCATGAAGTGTCTGGCAAGGTATTAATCTTCCTATCATATTAAGGTTTGGAAAGGAGGCTTTCATAGTCCATTGTATAATTTCTACTTTTGAGTGATGGCTACCCAACAATAGATGTCTGACCCTGCTCTTCCTTGGTTGCTGATGTAAAACATTGCTGCCAGACTACTTGTATAATGAGATTTTATTTGAATGCTGAATTTCTGAAGATGTAAGGACGCACTTCCCCTTCAGGATATTTTGGCATAAGCACCTCAAAAACCAAGCACAAGAAACACAGATCTCTTGTACTTGTTCTTTCCATCCTCAGACAGGGCAGACACATCTGTAGCCATGACAAACTAAGGGTACAAGATCTGATTCGCACGAAGTCAGATGTACTGTCAGAGAACAGAATCACGTTATCATCATTTAAGGATACTTGGTGCTTTTCGGGCACCTTGCTAAGTCCTCAACCTGAATAAATCAGTGCAACTCCACTGATACACCAATTTCCACCTGTCAGTGCCCTGTTTAGTGTCTTTTGACCAAGCATCTCATAGAAACTTCTCACCTATAATTCTTGCCTCTGGTTCTGGTTTATTCTCACAACCATGAACATTTTATAATGCATTCTGATTAGATAAACTGATACTTTGAGTAATTTATGATGAATCTAAGGTCTGGTCCACACACACAGAAATTACACCGATTTAACTAAATCGGTTTCTAAATCAATTTAGTTAAATTGGAGCAGCTCCCAAGCGAGGACACATAAATTGGTTTAAGAATGGCTAATATCATGTTAGCTTAATTCAGTTTTAAGAATGTCCGCACAAGGGGGTTGCAATGATTTTATTAAATTGATTTAGAAACCAATTTATTTCAGCCAGTACTATTTGTGTGTAGGCCAGGCTACAGAGACAAGCGCAAACTGCAAAATGTAACGTTAATTGTCAGTATTATTGCTCCCAGGAACTAAAGAAGGAATTAGTTAGAATAAAGTTTTAACTTAATTTGCTAATAAACAGCACACGTGCCAGAATAAAGCTAACAAACAACGTTTTGTTTACATGATACTTTTCCTCAAGGCAGCTTATATGCCATTAGTAATTAAAAGTCACATGTTGTTACATTACAGCCATAGTGTGAAAAGGTTAAAATGTAAACATATTTAAACATCTTGGGGCTATTGTGATTATTGCTAATTTTCACTTATATTGCAACACAGATGAAAAAAAATCCTTCACTTTCCATTTGTAACCTTATTTTTTTCCTTAATTTTAGGTTTTGGATAAACTAATGCCTGAAGAATTTAATGCTTATTTATTTCAACAGACATGCTAAGAAATTAGTCCTTTGTTTTAAATATAAAACCTGCAGATTAGTTAATGCTGTGGTGATAAAAGATTGAGATGATTACTCTTCCATCCTAATTGTCTACAACCAGCTAAAGGCATCTGAGTAGTGGTTGAAGATGTACGTAAACTGAACAAACTCAAACGCTTCCAGTGCTAATTCCCAGGCAAAAGGCAGAACTTAAGTTTCCTGACACAAGGGCAGTCCCCTTAGTAACAGTGACCTGAGTTTGAAGAGAGGTCAAACGCCTTTTGATCTGGAGGATATCAGAAAATAGCCAGATTAGAAATCCCTTCTAGTCTCTTTTGGTAGCAGGGATGTAATCATGATGTCATCTACAAGAAAGAAGACATTTCTGTGAAACGCTGCCTCATGTTCTACAGTCCTTAAAATCATTTCACACTAGGCAATTGGAAGTGAGCGCAGAAAAACTAATTTTGTACCTCTTTCTCCATAATATACAGGAAGCCACTGAACAGTGATGATCACAGGCCATTGAAGTGTAAATGTCACTTGAATAGCCTGGACAGATGGGTCTTTTCATGGAGAGATTAGACTATGGCTATATGTCCTGGGGAGAGAGGCAGACAGGACTTCTGTGTATGTATGGTAGCACATGCAATATCTTACGCCTTTTAGGTTCGTAGATATAAGCAGGTCTTGTTCCTTGCTCAGGATGCTTGCATCTCTTGCAGGTACTTTTTTTGATCGCTGCATTTAGAAAATGCAAGGATTTCTTGACAAGCTCTAAGAGGGTCTTAGAGATGAATAGCTGTTTGCATCAGTCATGACATTGCCCCGCTCCTTTCCACCAGTCTCTCCCCAGCCCCCTCACGCACACCACATCTTTCACAAGATTCCTTCCAGTGCAAGAGAGGTCCCGGGGCCGTTCCCCTCCATCCTGCGCACCTCCCAGCACTAAGCCTAGTAGCTGCAGACTTTGTCACTGCCATGTGTCTCAAATGCTTACTGTACTTGGCTGTCGCACTGCCTTTCAAGGATCTATTCAGAATCTGATTAATTACTTAATGTTTACAAAGCACTTTGAAGATGAAAGGAACTGCAATATCAATGGGAAGTACCATGATTATTTAGTCTTCTGGCTTCCCTCCCTTTATCCTAGTAGAGGAAAAATTGGTGACCACCTAGATTTTGATCTATGAAAAAAAAATTGCATTTGGCCTGTGGAATTCAGCAGCACACGACACACATGCTCTGTGTGTTGTCAAACCAAGGAGGCTCACATTTAATTTCTGTCATTGCATTCTCATGTGGTGGCCGAGATTGTTTCCAGATAGACAGAATATTTCAGTGACATGTATTTAACAATGAAATATCGCTGCTAATTTTACAACTGTTGTTTTCTCACTTGACTGAGGACAAGAATTAATTCTCAGCTCTTGCGGAGCTAGTCAAGGAGGACACATAGGGTCCCTACCAGCACACAAAAGCGAGCCTTGGTCCAAGCAGCCTTCAAAGCAACCGGAACAATCTGAAAAACTTTGGGATGTGTCAGGGAGATAGAACACAGGGATGGTATCACCAAAAACAAGCAAGAAGCAAAACGATGTGAAAGACAAAGGAAGAACTTTTAAGAGGAGCTTAGAGGAACTCTCCCTTCTGTGGGAACACTTCGTCCCAGGATGGGTGGTTGAAGGTGTTCAAAAGACTCCTACCCAAAAATGCAGTGTGCTCATCAGAAAAAGATACTGTAGTTGGTTTATGCTGCTTCGTTCTCCTTCCCCAGCAGACCAGCCTGCAGTCCACACCTGAAACACTAGTCACAGAAGCTTCTAGATGACTGCCATGATGACTTTAACATACTTGGGAATTACACTAAGTTTCCATTTCTTTTTGCAGCATTTAGTACACGGAATATGTAATTTGCTTCAAACCAAAAATACCCTTTCTCCAATTTCAGCCTTAATCTGAGGCTTTCCAAACGTAGGATTAAAGAGAGATATTGTCCCTTGCAAAATGAACACTTTCCTTGAGGCAATAAACAAGAACTTCCTTAAACCAACTCAGCTTTGAGCTTCCCAGGTATTCTGGCACAGCCACTGGCTCTCTTGGCTGTGATTGCAAATCTCCTGATAGCTACTGAACGAGTGGGAAAATGTCAACTTTGATTAAAGAAAAAAAGAAAACAATAACAAACAGATCCTAACTACACAGCAGACTGAAACACAGGTCCCAGCATTAGCAATAAGTGAAAGAAATACTGTTTTCATATTATAAGGTGCTGACTGCTACACAGCTTAACTGTAAGCGTAAGATGTGATTAGCTGCAAACAGGTAAGACTGCTCTTGCTGAGCTCAATTATAAGAAAGAGCTGATGGATACACAAAGAAGTTTGGTATGACTGCACATGTAATGCACATTCAACTTGCCTAGAGCCAAAAGCCTTACCTATTTGAGCCATAAATCACTCCCCTGACACCACACTTAGACCCAGGGGTGTGGAAATACACTATAGACACTCCTTCACTGCCTCTAAGATGTGTCACAATTAAAGTTCAGCAAGAGTTTGTCTGTAGTACTCCAGAATAACTTCTTCTGAATCTGATGGAAAGCCATGTTCCAAATGAATTTTTAAAGAAACTCCCTGCTGGAGGAGGGGTGACATTTTGCACCATTAAATGCAATAGTCTTTTAAGAAGTTCCATGCAACATACGTGAAATTCAGAGTTCCATCTGCGTGAGGGCAAGGAGGATGTAGGTATTTAAAGGACTTCTTTGTTTGATTATGGCTGAAGTGCAATTCCTTAACGACAAGTGCTTGTGGATTTGCTGTTTAGAGTTGCATCTGTCTTTGGTAACTGGGAGCAGAAGTCCATCTGCCAGAATGTGTTTGGTAAATCTCCTTGCAGGCTGCCATTTTGTGAGCAAGGATGTATACATCCCCCTGGGTGAACCCTCCCTAAAACCATTTGTATAACCTGCCAGCTGTTCCTTTCTCTGACTCTTCCTCCAATTATCCTTTAGGAGAGAGTGGAAAGGGGGAGAAAGCCCCGTACACACTTACACATACACATATGCATGCACAGCCACGAGGAATATGAGGGGGACAAGAAGGCAGCCCCTTGACTATGCAGACTGGCATTGTTCTGGTGAAGAACTGGCCAAGCAGCAAATCCCACCTGCCACTGGGGGGCCTCCTGCAGCAGCAATGCAACCTGCAGTCTGGCTTTTTTCCCTTACATTTCCCCTTCCCCTTTGCCTCGTTCCTTCTAGAGCTGCCCAGCTTGAAAATCCATCCTCTGGGTGGAAGAGGGATAAAATGCATGAAGGGAAGTAAAAGACACAAATGTCAGTGAACAACCTTCCCGGAATGAACTCGTGCAAAATTCCGCTCTTAATTACATTAATATTAAAAGACTCCCTGGAAGATACTATAAGAACAATTCTTTCTGAACACTTCAACAGATGAGCATGGCTTTCCTTTTCCCACTTCAGAGTGCTCTTTATTAACTTTTAAAATGTTTTAATCGTTTCTAATGTTTCTTCTAAGAGGAATTTCTTGTAGTGGAGGAAAAATGTTTGCTTGGGTTCTTCATGAGTAATTCTCAATGGAAATTCTCATCATTAGAAGTCTGACCTTACATTTAAAAAGCTGCAGGGAAAAAAGCATAATTAATTAGTCACATTATTTTTCCTCCAGCATATTTTAAAAATTAGCAGCCGCAGAACGAACGAGATGCAGGCTGATCCTGCCTTTCACAGGATAGTTGTTGCACTGATGCCTCTGGGAATGCACACAGGGACAGCAGGATCAGGTCCTTAAGCATAAGCCAGGCATAAGTAAGGCCTGCAGACAGGCATAGACCAGGCCTCCTGCCATAGTACCCTGAACACTCTCATTCCCCGTTAAAATCAATTGGAACAAAAGAGGTTGTACGGGCACTTTAGTGGGTACCTGATTTAAAATCATCAGCATTTTATAGCACGTGGACTTACCTTAGCAACTGGCAGCCCTCCTGAGAATGCAAGGCACTGATTCTCCACCCCCCTACACACCAGTTCTATGCCTGCACAATTCTATTGATTTTAATTGTGTGTCATATCAGCTTACTCCAGCGTAACAGAGCTGAGAAGCAGGTCCTGAATATCTAATCCACAAGCAACTGTACTTCAAGTATCTCTTTATTTGCATTTCTACCCTGAGGCACCATTTATCATGAGAACTATTCAGTACACAGGATTTCAGAGTTTTATGCTCCTGACATTTCATCATTCCAGTAACTACCTCTCCCAAAACAGAGAAAAACAGCATTTCATGATAGGAACCATGTTTGAGATTTTGATCTGAGCCTCAATATTCAGTTGTGTTGTCTGCTCGCTTCTAGCTCACACATACGGAAACACCTTCCATGCTTCAAAAATCACCAGTTTAGAGATCTCTGACTATCATTTCATTCTCACTATCACAGAGATAGAACAGCAACTTTATGGCTGCCTACCTCATGCAATCAGAGAATAGTGATTCAAATTTAGGCCAAAACCCTATCTTAATTAAAGGTCTGGTGGGCTGAGCTCTAACTGGAAATCTGGATTAAGTGCTACCACGTTTTTGAAACCTAAGATACACCCCTCTCTGCTTCACTTTCCCACATGTAAAATGAGGATGATGCAACCCTCTTTCCCCCACCTTTTGTTGGCTTCATCTAAATCTTGAGGTCAGGAATTCTTTCAGTCCAGGGCACAGTCTAGCAACTCCAGCTTTAGCAGTCACTTTATTGCCCTCATCTGTCCTCACCCAGGACTATCATTCCTTCAGCTGAGTTTTTGAATACAAGGTACATAGGTGTTCCCCCGATGGTTCCAATGCAAAGTCCAGGCTTAGATCAAACCCAATTTTCATCACTAGATGAAGCAAAACTTTTGGATTTGATATCCGGGAGGCTGAGGTGAGTTTACACAATCCTAACCATTTCATAGAGGGCACTACCTCCAGCGCTGGCTTGGTGAGAGGCTGCTCCAAAGCAGTAACGTCACTGCAACCTGTCCTACTACTAACTGCCTTTCTACAGCTTGTGGATTTGAGATCTCATGTGGGGCATCTTTAGAGGCTACGCTGGTGAAACTGATATTATTTCTAACCCAGGCATCCAACAGAACAGGTATTCTTTCTATCCTGGAAATTGTTCAAAAAGTTCTCAACATTTCTATTACCAATGAAGATTTTCTGGTTTTGGAGCAGCTTATAAAATTAAAACATTTCAGTAAAAAAATCAATGTGCAGAAACTATTTAAAAAAAAACAACAAACAAAATCCAACACAAAAAAAGGTTTGCAATGTTCAGCCACGTCGAACAAAATAGCCTGTGTGAGGATACTAACATGAAGATTAATCTAAAGTAACCATTTCAGAGTCTCTGATTCCAACTATTTACTACCAAGAAAAGATGACTGACAATAACAAAAACAATCAGATATTGTAATTATCTATTTTTCCTTTCTCCCTCTAGTGAACCTGTTTTATGTTTTCTTTCTTCACACTAGTAACTTTACTCACGATTTTGAATAAACACACATTTGTTGTCTGAGATTCATATCTGGCCAATTATGAAATTGCAAAGAATTGTTACAGACTTTAAGAAAATCTATTCACTCTGAGAAACAGGAAGACAAGTCTTCAGATGATGTTAATCAGCATAACTCCACTCACTCAAAAGGAATTAGATAATTTACACCAGCTCAGGATGTGGTTCACCATTTTAAATTAGGATCTTAGTTTATTTAATGTCTTATTGCAGAGCTCTGAGACTCCAAAGACAGTCTGTCCTCACTTTTATCTGTTCACAGATAAGCATGTTTCCTTAAAACAGCTTCAACTGCCACAGTTAAAATCTTAAAACCTGCTTAGGTCTAAAGTTATTACTTCCTGCCGGGAATGTCTGAAAGGAGTCAGAATATTAATCTCTTTAAATAGGTCTCCTGGGAATATATCAGTGTTTTTCCTTGATAGGATGCTTTCTGTGGAATTTGATAATCCCTGGCTTTTTCAGCATTTCACACAAAGCATCATTCTTAAGGAGTGTCTTATTACACGCTAGCTTTAGAATGTTCGGAAAGGACTGAGAGCCGGTTCTACCTTTACTCTGAAAACAAATTGGTTTTTCTTCATTCTCTAACAGCAATACAGGCAGGATTTCTAAAAGAGCTCTTTAAAGGAAGGCTATCAATATGAAGTCTTCTGTTTGTTGGCTGTGTGTACTCAGCTTTTTCAAAAAAACCTGCTATAGTTTCTACCTTCTCTTCTCACAGACTGTTCTGGTCCTACACTGTCTCTTCTTGGTTGCCATTTGTACCACACCAGAGCTCTTCCCAAACATGCAGCTGTTCATCCTACTGCTGGAAACATAAAATCTCTTCTCTCCTGCAAAGTCATAGTTCTAAGAATTTGCAAGTCAGGAAATGGTCTGCGGTTCAAAGATTTCAAGGTCAGCCGGGACTGTTTAGTCTTATCTTCTGCCCTCTGAGCAAGCATCAGGTCCCACTGAGGAACTCCTATATCTGCTGAATAACTTCTGATTGGGTTCCAGCTCCAATACCCAAACAATTGGCCCAAATTCATGGTCCACTGGTTGCACCAGCAGTCCACAGCTGCTCTGGAAACCATACTCCTGAAATGTGTTTTCAGCTTGAAAACAACTAGGAGTCTAGAAACAGCATTATCTGCTGAAGCCCCAAAATGTTCAGGGCTCATCATGGTAGGTGGGTCAATAAAGTATGGGGAACACTGAGAAGCACCATGATTTTTAGAAAGATGTTCAGTCTCAAAGACAATGTTCAGAGATGTAAACGCCTTAGCCTGTAATCATAGCTGAAAGATAAAGAAGCGTTTGCTCACTGAAGAGTACGATCTGGAGTTTTGCCTGAGCTGGCCATTGGCACATTCTGTATAGAGGTTCTCACGTACTGCCAGACATCCTCCTGTTTCTCAGCTGTGGTAATTTAAAACTAGCTGCACTCAAGTATTGAACTGTTTGTTATCACTTTCAGCAATCCATACATTTCAGGCTAATGACAAAACTCACCCTTCTCGCTTTATGCAAATTAAGACAGTAAACGTATTTCATTGTGTTCTAATTGTACGATAAGTTCACAATTTTAATGCTTTTTTTTTCATACTCACTTCCATTTCCTTTTAGCCGATCTAATTTATTAATTAATCAGCTGTCTTGAAATATAATCCAGCCACAGAGTATTTCATTTAATGCAATTAAAACCCCTGAATGTTTTCTGGAGGGAATGTTTCTCAAATGGAGTAGGTCTTCCCTCTGGGAATTGCTGAACAATTTAGAGCAATGTAATCCAGAGAAGACCGTTCTCACTGATGAGTAATTTTGTTTGTCGATACTTTTCCTGCACAGAAGCTCTTTTCTGGGCTAGGCAAAGTACAAAACTCTGAAATCTTTACTCAGTTATTGAGTAAATCTTTCACTGAACTCGTTCCCCACAGTCCTCGGTACTCTTATTTCCTTCTCAATTTACACTCAAACAAATTCTCAAGGAGTTCAAAGGGATTTCAACTAAGTAAGGAAACAGTGAAATTCACCCCATGCAGGAGGCCAGCACCCAATCCAATTTACGATGTCAGTCTACTTTTAGCCCTCAAATCATATCTTGAATTGGAACCGAGTGGTGGATTTGAGTCCTGTATTAAAGACATATGAAACAAATACCATTAAGTTGCCTTAACTGAGGGACCATGATCAAATGAAACTTCAAAAATTTATGTATGTTTATCCAGACAAAACCACTGACTTTTGAGAGACTCATCAGTACAGCAGAACACTGTGATATCACAATTACTTACAATGCTGAGATTATGCCACAAATAGAGGGTTAGGGCCTCGGTTGTATAATAATAAACAACGGGATTAAATTGTGAAGTATGTAAGGAAAGAAGGCAAAGAGAAAAGGGAAAGATATACTAGTCATATACTATGTACATTTGTTCTGTCTGTTACTTGCCTATCATGAGTCTCAAAGTAGTAAATGAATTTTAGATGAAATCGTCTCCAAAGAGCACAACTTTTTAGCTAACCTGTAGCCACCAGCATACACATAAACTGCAGCAAGCAGAAGGCGCAACCCTGCTTTTACTAAAACCGGGGAATTTTTTATCCAAGATCAACAATGGACCAATAAAAATAAACCTCTAGTACCAACTTGCAGAAATCTGCAGCTGTTCAATTTGCTGCTCCAAGTTAGGGCCTGCACAGTCTTTACTTACACTGGAAACAAATAGTTGGCAGTGCCACACTTTTTTTCTTGTCAGCCAGTAGCTGCATTGCTGTAATGGTAGATCTTTTAATTCCCAGGCACCATTAAGTCACAGAATGTCTGCTTTCAAATTGCATTAAATTGTTTAATAGATATTACCTGCTCTAGGAAAGGAAGGCACATTCTAGATTATCACAGGTATGGTTAGCATATTAGTTTTGCAGCCACTCAGTTTTCAAGTTACCATTTTCTCTATATTACCTTGATTATCATCTTAAAAAGAAATCTAAACTGTGCCATTGCGGTCAAACTCAAAAAACATCCAACATGCAGAAGATTCACTTAGAACTGCTGAATACTGGGGAGGGAAAAAAGAAAAAGTCAGATCCATCTTGCCCTGGACACATGAAATAATTATTCATCTGTTACACTTGCAAGCTTTGTCTTTCTATTTTATTCCTGCAGTCATCACTAAGTTCCATTTAAATTTTAGCTGTCATCTCTAATGCCTACCTTTGCAAACATAATTCATTTAATTAGCAAATTATCTAGTGGCTTTTTTACCTTTTTTCCCCTCAAGGCTTATTAAACATTTGCCAGGAGCATCTTCACAGAAAGCACACCACATGGATGATAGTTATTTGAAAGTGTCAGATCCACATTCCTTACTTCATAACCTACCAGGGCAAGCGAAGCCAGGCAAAGCAAGTATCTCGCAAAAGTACAAACTTCATTTAGCACCTTTGCCAACAGTCTAAGACAGGGTTCACACACTGGACTCTTCTGTGCGCTCAATGGAACATGCAAAACTTTAGAGCATGGTACCTTCATGGTAAACATATTAGTTTAATTGACACAAGGAGATAATCCACCACCTAAAGCACAAATTTCAATCCAAAGAGGATGCAGAGGCCTGTCCCAGCAGATATTGGCCCTGAATTTGAGCTCCTTAACGTTGTCTAAACCAGGCACAATTCTGCTGAAGACATTGCCCAGGATGAGTGGTTACATCAAGGACTGTTCCTAGAGCAGTGGGGCCACAGTCTTACACAGGGCTTCACAAAGCCACCCCGAAGACCAGACTCACTGCTGGTGGGGACAGCGAACTTGGAAGCTCAGGCCCGGACATAGCCTCCGGACCAACGTACCTGCATGCTACCAGACCCACCTGGACAGGGCCTTGTGTAAAACAGCTTCGGGTCATCTGCAAAGCAGGACTCCCTACATGGGACATATGTGCAGGAGACTACCCAACCACAAGGTCAAGGCAGCTGCTTTGATTGCAGCAGCCACCTTGTGCTCGTTCCAGCAGGTCCAGCCACGTGAAGAAGTGTTCATGCAGATGGCTGGCTAGTTGTCTGCCATCAACAAACTGCACAAATCAGGCCTGCCATGCTGCAGCAAGGCTGAAGGCATCTCAGTGCCTCTTGCAAAGCCCTGGGTGGCAGGTGGGAGCAGCCACAGTCATACCGCAAAACTTGACACAGGATTTGTTTCTACCTCTCTCATCCCGCAACTGATCCTCCCCTCAAAACAGCAAAGCAGAGAACTTTTCACATCAGCTCACCTTTTTGGATCTAGGAATAGGAGATGGAAAGTCTGGGCCTGCTGCTACTCCTCTTCAAATAACAGGCCAGAACTAAACCTAGGAACTAGGTCTACCAGCAGCTGCCAAGTTTAATGCAATGCCAATTCCAAGGAATATCAGTGTCACTGTCCTCTCAAGAGCCAGCTGTCCTTTATTTTTACTGTCATTTCTCATAGATTGTGAGCACATTGCAAAAAAAAAAGCTACAGACCTAATGGCTTAGCCTTAAAAGCCTCTAGATGGTATATGGCAACACAGACTGCCTGTAATTACATTCAAAGTCAGATCATAGGTTGTTTAGCAAAGGGACCTCATTTACTGTATTAAATTCATCCCAATCTTTTCTGTGTAGCTGAAGACTGGGATGCTACAGATGCATGGCAAGAGAGGTCAGGAGTTGACCACCTAGAGCTGAAGACCCTACTTGCAGGAGAAAACAATTAAATAAGCAATAATGTAGCAAAGTTGAAAACCCAGAAGGCATTAAAGGCAAACAGAACCATTTTAATAGTTTTTTCTATGCTTGCCTGTACATGACAGCTGCTTTTTAAATTTAATCATCTTAGAGCAGACGACTTCATCATACATAGTAATGGTGGCATTCACCTGCAGAGAGCTACTAGTTTGAATGCACTGCTGAGAGACCCTCTATTTCATGAAGAAATGAGAATGCAAGGGAGGAAAATGTCAGCATTGTGCAAACATGAACCTTTGTTCCACACTCCAGAAATATCCATTCAAATGAGAAGGGTGAGAAGATTTTAAAAAATAAGTTCAGTTGAAAAGAAAGATTCAAATTCTATCTGATCTCTGGGTCTTAAGCATGGGATAAGATCAACTTCCCATTCTTTGTAAAGAACACCCTTTGCTGTCCCTTAGAAACCCAACAATTCTAGGAGAGCAAAAACTGGAAAATGCCAGTAGCGGTGGTGCTATACATGACTTGTTTGGATGCCAAATGGTGGTAAGCACCTGAAATGCCACTGCATTTGGGAGATGAGAACGCTCAGCACTCCATGGGAACCAGGATTTTTTCTTTTTAAACGAGAGAGTAGTCTCTAAGAGACAACAAATCTTTCTGCTAAGGAGGTGTGGATTTTAATAGAGTTGGCAAAGTAGTAAGTGAAAAGGAAAAAGAGGAGAAGACACTATATGCGTGCCTGAGTTGCATAACGCTTTCCCAGGCAAAACACAGAAGGCCATATTACTTTCTAAGATAAGCTTGCAGAAGGCAATGTAGTTAATGAGAGCTATATCTGGCCTCTGGGCACAGCTGTCCTCCGTGGCAAAGCACAGGCTCTTGAAAAAGCTCCAATTCCCTCTGCTAGCTCATACAAACAATTCTGCTGGAAACAGAGTCAAGTTGGATCTTGTGTAGACAGGGTAGTGAGGTTACCAAGTCCTGCCGTGTTACAAAAGGGAGGCGAGTGCTGCAACAGCTGTTCCTAACAGCTTTGTTACAAATTTATGAAGTGGAAGTCCTGACACAGAAACCCAAGATGAAGTCAACTCCCTTACTCTGTCAAGTGCATATTTTTCTCATTATTCAACACTTAACAGGGATGACAGCCAAGATTAAATAGTCACTCATCTTCTGTGCCATTATAGCTCCTGCATGATTGCTTCAAATTAAATCTAACAGTCAATGAAATAGTCAATATTTAATTTACTCATTGCAGGTGGCGATTTAGCTCCAGTTACGATATCATTTAATGACAGAAATATTGGTATTTATCACTTTTTATGAGTCTTCAGAAGATACAGGGTTCCTTCATTAGGCAAAATGTCCATGCAGCTTTAAGTCGTGTGTCGCTCTTAGGGAGTGTGGATTTTGAACACTAAGGGCGTGTTCCTTTTCCCTGCTTTTCTGGGCGCTCACTGTCAGTGAAGAGGCATAAGGGTGCCGTGTGAGTCTCCAGAGACCTAGTAAGCTAATCGTGACAGCACCTACGCTTCTATTCTTCTAAGAGCACCCACTGACTAGCTAGTGGCGCAGAACATTTGGATTTAGAAGAACCTGATATACCAATGGCAGTCCAGGGCAATCGGGGTTAATTCCTACTCTTTTGACCTCGCTGGCTTACTTACATAAAAGCCATTACACAAGTAGGGGGAGTCCAACTAGAAACATTTTGGTGACATTCATTACTGACCTTTTGACCACTGAAGAGTTCATCAACTGAAGACAGATCGGTTTTGCCCTGTTTCCAGAGGAGAAAACAAGCAGCAATGTTCTTGCTCCCTTTTAATGAACATGCTACAATTTTTTGCTTTTTGTTAGCACTGTTTTTGGTGAACCAAAATATGCATTTCAGCTCCCCGATGAGACTTTACACTGAAACCCTCTCCTCCTGAAAAATGGGGCTTCTCCACATATTATCAGTTGTTGCAATATAGGAAACCTCATCATATCTGCCATGAACAGTTTAGCTCTTGCTTAAAGGTCAGAAATTAGAAAGAAAAGGCGCAACTAGGCTGAACATTCAACTTTCTCTCATCCCTTCTCTTGCTGAGAGGGGACTGAGGGCCAAGTCTGCCTTAGTCCCCACTTACCTCAAAGGAGTATTTGCTTGTATAAAGACCCATATTCAAGTGACTCCCTGGGGGGGGCGGGGGGTGAGTGAGGAGGTATTTGCAGGAGAGGGGGAGGCTAGCAAGCACCAGCTGAAAGCTGGTACAGAGCATCAGCAGACAAGCACAAAGACTTCAGCCCTTCTCTCCCCCTGAAAAGCCACAGAAGCTCATCTGTGCTTTGGGACCAAGGCAGCTTTATAGAGGGATGCCTGAGGATGGCCTCTACCACCTCCTAGTCCCCTGAGAATTTCTGCCCGCAGAAAAATGCAGCTGAGTTTTTCCAACATTGCCTTGAACGGGGTCCCTTCTGCACTATGAATACTGGCAGCGCATTATTTCTCCCCGTACGCAGGCTCAGCTGTGGGAACTCACACACGAGGGGGCTCTGCACACCCCTCGCTCCTTGCTCCCCACTGGCCTGAAGTGAGAAATCCTGTGCTCACAGCAGCCATTCGCAGGCAAGGCTTCCCAAACCGAGATGCCTGCGCATAAAAAGGCGTCCCCTCTATCTGCCTGCAAAGCAAGAAACAGCTCAGCACTAAGACAACATTACAACCTGTGCGATAAAGAAAGTTTCAGGAAATGTGCTTTTGTTTCCTGTAAGTGATTTAGTTAAAAATCTGCCTTGGGATTAATTTGGGTAACAATCTGCTTTGCTAATCATGTGTTTGCATATACTTGTTTGGAATTCCATGTGTTGTGTATGTCATTACGGAGCCCACAGTTATCATACTTTGCTTTCTGTTAATGTGTAAAGATCTGGTTGAAAAACAGGCACGCTTCACAAATATATCTCTGAAATTTTGTCCCTATTTTCCATCGCAAACACTTCAATCAGTTGGTCCTGTCATAAGCATTTATATCAAACTAAAAACTTTTCTGGTTTTCATTTAGAAATTTTTCTCTTTAAATTTTTGAATGAGACCAAAAGTATTTCTAATCTTCATTGAATGGACATAATGGAATAATGAGCTTGATACTACAAAGATTTTTATGCTTCACAACGCCAGGAAATTCTAATAGTTTTTATGGTGCATTGAATTTCCAGGTCTAAACACAGACTGATTATCACTGGGGGGGGGGCGATGCAGCAGAAGAAGGGAGGAAAAGATTTTTGTAGCCATATGCTCATTCTCTCATAAAGCTGCACAGTCAATTAATGAGTTGAATAATTTCATATTTGTAGCTATTTGAAAATAAAATTGTGCCCATAGCGAAAGAGCCTTCTTTCCACTTAGAGATCGATTTTTATTTATCTGAACTTTGAATGTAAGTCCCTACAAATTGTGGGTGCGTTGTTTACATTTGTGTGTGTGTGTGTGTGTGTGTGTGTGTGTGTGTGTGTGTGTTAATGATCCCATGTGAAAACTACAATGCTAACAATGGAGAGCCAGATTGTATCTTTGCCCCAAGCACCGTGGATAACTCTGCCTCCTCAGCATCAGCGTCGGAAGAGAATCAAATCTCTGCCTCCCCTTTGCTCCAAGGGATAGCTGCTGCTGATCTACGGCAGCAGTAAATTACAATGCACCAACTCCACTCGGCAGCGCTCACTGATACCCTTGGGTGACCAAGCAAAACCTTCTCCCACTCCTCCATCTATCTGATCATGGCCATGGCATGGCAAGAGGCAGGAGGAGGTGCACCACACCTGCGTGGCTGGATAGAAGCACTGTTCCAGGGATTTGGAGGTCAAGTGATGACTTAGCAAGGGTTTCCTCTACATTTACCAGGCATGCCTTTGCAGTCTGACCTTGTGCTGGCCTACGGGTTGTTTGAGTGTTTACATTCACTGTATCTCAGGCCCAGTTCTGTCACCTCGAACTGCTCCACGATGCCCCCATGCTTTCCAAATCGTCCTGCTGGCACACAAATGCCTCAGCAAGTCCATGAATGGCGCATAGAAGTCTAGGAGGCGGAAAAATAGTTGGGCAAGAGGGTGCTTTAAGGATAGCATACCATAATTTATCAGCCATCTCTGCCAAGCTTCTAGCCACAAATAACAAAAAAAGCCCCACTGTGAGGAAAAGCACAGGTCTCTGGGCAGAAATGGCGTGCCCTTGGTTGAGAAAAACATGAGGGCTGGGAAAGCAGCAGCAGCAGCAATAACCTGCTCACCCAGTGAGCGGCTCTGTGTCTTGTGGGGGTCAATCACGCACAGGCTTACTTTGTCTGCCCTCAACCCCCTCAACTTGCTTCGCTCCCTCACTGCCAGTCACCACTCGACCTGTGTCACCGCAGCAGCTTGGGGCTCATTTGAAGAGCCCAAGAGCACTAGAAATGGCTCCTGAATGTCTGCCAGGGCTCCTCAGGCTGCAAACCTAAAGGCCCACCATTCAGAAACCCCTCACTAAGGGTCTAAGGTAGATTTTTCAAAAGGGCTTCACATATTGGGCACTGAGCTGCTTAGAAAAGCCAACTACCATCTTCCAGTGAGAGCTTCGGGTATTGAGCAGTTTAGAAAATCTGGCTCTAAATCCACAGTCCACTCCTTTTGTTTCATTAATTGGCTATGGGGTTTAATTTCTTCATCTCACTTTCTCCCCTCAAGTGTAATACTGTAATGAAGGCAGCTGATACAGGTTCATATTTCTGAGCACTGCTAGATATGCTGCTGGTGGTGATTCACACTTAGAAATGTACTCTGGGTTATCCAATGGGCCCCTGGCCTTCAATATAAATATGCCTCCAAACTTATTTCAAGTCCAAGTAGGCAAATGATTTCCTGAATTTTAAATAAAGACATTGCTAAGGACCATTACAGAGATGTTAGAAAAAGACCACCTCTGGCTCAGGAAGTCCCTGAGCCACAAATTGTGGGGGATTGACTGAAGTACCCCTGTTTGCCTGCCCTGCTCTAATACCCTTCCCTTGTACCTATTATGGGCCACTCCACTATCAGAGATGGGATAGTGGGCTAAATGGACCTTTGATTTGACCTTGTAAGTCATTCTTAAGTTCTTATGGATATTTTTATTTTTAAGAAGCCAGCATCAGTAAGAAGTGAGGATTGAAAAATTTCAACCCCAATCCTAACTGTTTCAGGTTACCATCACCAGAATAAAGAATACCAACTTGGCAGGCACATGATGAACTCTGACGCTAGGTTCCCATTGGACTGGCACCAGAAAGAATGCCTAACCATGACTTTCCAATATTTCCTAGTGTTTCCAGAGCCAGAATGATTGCAGATAATATAAAGAGTACTCTGGAAATTACATCTTAAAAGGAGTTTATTTCTCCAAATATCACAGGCAAAAATAGCAAGCTGGATCCAGTAAATTGCTGTGGCTGTGACTGCAATTCAAAAATAAAAAGCTTCAGCCTATGTCTTCTCACTAACTTACTTCCACTTCAGAGATGCCCACAGAATAGACAACATAGATAATTCTAAGTTCTTTCAGGGATTTTAGAAACTTTTCTTTCCTCTGAAAGAATCTGACCCCTACACTGCTTTCAAAGAAATAATAACCTGGGTTGTGAAGGTACAAGCTAGTATGAAGCTGGAGATCAAACTTTAAAAGGTATTGAGGTGCTTCTGCTATCTTTGATTTCAATGTGATTTAAAAGCTATCGTATGCCTAAAAACCTGGGACTACAATCTTGCAGTGGTATATAAAAAGCAATACTGGCAGCTCCAAACATTCAAAAACTCAATACCTAGACCCCTTCCCACACACACAAGAACCGAAATGAGCGTGAAAACTGTAAGATGTGAGCAAAATAATTCAGGTGGGCTCCTGTAAATGAACTGAGTTTTCAAGCTTCTCTCCACCATCAGGCGAGCTAAAATATTTTCTTTTTTTAGAATGAAAGTTTAACATTTGCTGACAAAACCTGTGCCTTAATCCGAAAAGTATTCACCGCTGTGAGATCTGTGATAAAACCACGAGGGCTGCCAGCAACATAAGCCTCAAAGAGTCCCAACATTTTAAATTAGGGCATCGGTCTGGGTTTGAAGCCTGGGTTAAATCACAAGCAGTAAAATATGTGTTTAATCTCATGCTAATCCCTGCCTGTCAACATCCCAAAATCACAAAACATAGTGGGACAACTAGGAGTATCTCTCCAAAAGACTCCTGGAATTGCAATAACAGGATCTCTGTGCTCCCATCAGCCCAGAATGGAAGGATACTTGCTAGGAACGTAGCCGTGTCCAAAGTAAACGTGACTTTTCCACTATTTCACTTCAACAAGCAACAGACCTTACATTAAAACAAAAATACAAAACCAAATAAAAAGATGAGAAGATCTTGTTGACATCTGCAAACTATAGGAGGCAAAATCACGGGGGAAATGTCTGAAAATGGAGCCAATGTTTTGGGTGTGTGCTGCGAGAATGCCAGCAGCATCCCTGCCAAGTCACTAAAGCAGCCATTTCGAGGTTATGCTGTCCCTCTTTATAGCAGGGCAACTCTGCCACAGAATGAGGTGGTGGTGGGAGACACGGGGGAGCTACCCCACTGCTGACAAACATGAGCCAAAACTTCTCCAAATGAATTTTAGGTGATCAATGAACCATGGCGGAATTTGTTCTATTTCTAGTCCTGCCAAAAACTCAGATTAGAGACGCTCACTTCTGGAATTGACCCTGAAAACCCAGAGAGAAGCAAAAGCTGATTCCACTCTCACCCGCCCCAATCTCTCGCACATGCCATTATCTCGTCGGGCTCCCCGGTAATCCCACATCTCATGCCAATAGGACACAGGGTAATAATTGCACAGAAGTGTCTCCGAAAGTAAACCAGTAAATTTAGACAGAAAGAGTGACTAAACTCAGTGTGATTAACGAACACAATAAATTCTAATGACCAAGTAGCTTGGACCAATATTTACCAGCGCATGCTGTTGAGTCGATCAGAATACAGAACTCTTTGTGCATGGAAGAGATAGTCTGTTATCACGCTGCAGCTTGTCTTTCACACCACATGCACCACTTACTACACAACTGAAGCACAGCTTAGCAATTTTATTCAGCCGGTCTGCCACAAAAACTCAATTTAAAAACTGCATTATTGTAACTTGTGGATATGGATCCCATTAACTAGCTCCTTGTCACTTCATATAAGCATCATTTCTTCACATTTAAGGTACAATTCTAGTAGGAGCTTTTCTTTTCTTTTTTTTACCCCTTCTCTCTCCTGTGTTATCTCAATCTGACTAAACTTTTTCTATATCTGCTTCACTGTACTTTTGCCATCCCTCTGGCATTTTAAGACAGGAGGTACATTTTTAGAAGCCTGTTCGCTCACTGGAGAGGCACATCCTTGCTTAATGTGAAGGGAAGGGGGGAGGAATCCCTTCAAGTACCATGGAAGGGGTTTAAAGACACTTTGTTGCTCTCCAAGATCCTCCATTACTCTACAATATAGCATGAATGCTAACTAGAAAACTCAAAGGCTGGCATTTTAAGTTTCTCAGTTCCAGGCAGATAAATTCATACCATCAGAACGTGAGACGTGAACCTCCGTTAGCATCAGGTGGCCTCTCCAGTGAGCCGGGTGTTAATACCTTGCTGGTCACCACACCATCCTGTTACCTCTGCTCCCCTATCTCCTTCTCATCTATTCGGTCTATTTTTGTAGAAGCTAAAGCGCAAGTCCACGCTAACTCCATTGTCAAAGCTCTGCCAGCCCTTCCCTTACAAACTCTCTCTCCTTTTTTCTCTTTTTTTAATCTGGGATTTCTCGTTCAGCTGATTTATAAAACAGACTGCTCTGAGCTGAAAACATGGGAAGCATTATCAATCCTGTAATATATTCATCCACCAAATATTAACTTATTTTGAGTTTTGAAAAATGCACTTCAGCACAGTTCCAGCTCATATATACAATCAGCAAGGCAGAGTCTGGCCGCTTTTATAGTCTTTATATTTTGCCCTTTTCAATTTCCAGCTGGGACAGTGGCCTGAAGGCTGCTTGAACTTGCACCACAGCCTGAAAGCCAGGGAGAAGCGGAGTGCCAAAGTGACCTACATTTCTCTCACAATTCCTTAGCTTGACAGAAAATCAGCCAGACTTAAGGCAGGATATCAAAATCCTTTGGCTTCATTCTGTGCTCTCAGAGAACCACAGTGCTGAGTGGGGAATAACAAATAAGCAAGGTGCTCTGATAAGAGGTGTCCTGGTAGGCAGGTTGCACAGGCTGGAGAGTTTGTGTGAAGGGCAAGACTTTGTGCCAAATGGGACTTAGTCCCTAACAGGATGCTGTCGACATTTTTACAGGATCTGTAGCAAACTAAAAATAACGGAGTAACACAAGTATTTCTTTGTATTATAAGATTACATTTTTCAAAACAAATGCTGTTAGCTGAAAGCTGTGTGGGTATGTTGAATGCCTCCTTCATCCTAATACACTGTCTAGGATAACAAGGCCAATAAGAAGTCAATTTTAAGTCAATGATATTCACTCTTCCTACTGTTTGCTTCTATTTCGCTCAGCTTAAGCACTGATAGATCAGTTTCCAGTTATAGACAGGTTGTCATAATGCTGCTGGACACTGGGACATGCCAATAAAGCCATGTGAAGAAATGTCAATCCTGGCAGTTAGCGACATTTCAGTTCCAGATTAGTAAGATTGAGATATAAGAAAAAGGGCAAACAAAGCCTTGACTCTGAAGGCTTGTTCATTTTGAAAGAATTTGAGTAATATCTACCCACAATGTATCAGCCATGCCCATTTTTGAGGATTTATACAGCTCAAGAAGGAATTCTAAGATTGCTGACCCGACTTCTCTCCCCTAGCGCTTGGTTTGCATGGGTGAAATTACTGTTGTCAAGAGGGCCATCCTAATTTAAATAAAACAGAAACCAGAAACATGCCTTATGTTATGATCCTAAAACACTGTGCTTAAGTAGTGAAGAGGTCATGTATGGTAAACCACAAAGAAGACAAAGCCAATTCCTAATTGTTAAAGTTCATGAAATCATGCTAGTACGTATTTCTAATTGCTGATGCTACTGAAGATCTCCTGAAGGATCTGCATTGAGCTTTGACAAATGACTTTGAGATCTTGAAAGTTCAGAAGTTACAAAGTTATTCACAAGAATGCAGCTGGATTTTTATTTGCCACAGCATCACAGCCAACACACCAACAGCTTTACCATATTGGTAACGCAGCCAAGTCAACAACTTCAAAGTTGCCAATGTGACTACCTGCGCACCTTAATCAAAACACCTACTGGGTGGCACAATGCATCTGTTTTGAGAGACAAAAAAACGCAGAAAAGTACTAACAACTATGACACACTGTTCTAGGGAATCCCTTCCTTTTCATATCTTTGATCTCTCACAAATACAAATTAGTGCTTTCAACACTTGGGATTCCTCTTTAAAAACACCAATAAACTGAATGATGCAGCCAAGGCCATATGTGACTTCTTGCTGAAGATGATGGGAATGCCTACACTGGGAACTGGAAAATGCCCACAGTGAAAAAGCCACAAGGCTGCAAGGAAAAACCCAAGAGTCCTGGTTTCCACCCCTGTACTCTACTCATTAGACAGCATTTTCCATAAGCATTTGTGAACAGAGGATTTAAAGCACCCGTGCTGCAGGCCAATAGGCACATACCCTGGTTAGAGTGGAAGGTAAAATCAGTTAACAGTAAAACATGACACAATTGAAACTCACAGCAAGGTAGTTCTCTCTCAACCTGATCATTGTATTTCCTTGACATTCAACAGGTAACTTTTATATAGGATGACTAACGGAAAATAATATTTTGTGGAATAGCATTTGTAAAGTCTATCTAAGTTATCTATCCCGATACAGTCTTAAGCAAATCAAATGGGCTTCTAAGTGATCCTCATCTCCTGGAATACCACATCTCACATATTGCTTGCAAAATTCCTTACATTCTACAAAAAATCCTGCAGCAGTTGACCATCATGATGAAGTATGAAGGACTTCAGTATATCTGCTCAAGTTCTTCCATTACCAGTCTGTTTGGAATAAACTGCACACCTAACAGTGACAATTATTAGTGACACATGCATGTACATAGTTGTCTTACCCCATGCGACTCCTTTACCAAGTGTCCCATGTTAAAAAAAGAATAAATAAATTTTCTTTCTTGAACTTCATTTGCTTATTTAATTACCATCACTATGTGGGATTAAGTACCTTCTCAAAAGGAAAAAAAAGGCATTGTAGCACTTTTAAAAAGAAACTTTCAGTATCCCATGCTCTAAAAGACAATATTTGAGCATAAATATTCCTTTTTGCAAAGCAAGAACTGCTTTGATCTCTTTGCTGCAGTTAATTGATACATTTTGGCATGTCAGAGCACCAGGGGGAAAAAAAGAATAAAAGACAAACAGCCTGAAATTCTAACAAAGGCCTAAGAAAACCTTTTCTCCTTCTACATCCTGTGCTTATTCTTTCCACACTGGTTCTGAAAACAAAAGCCCAATTTTCAAGGCAAAGGACACCTAGGGGGACTTTATAGGCAAAGTATTTATCTTCTTAAAGTCCTCTTTCACAACATTAAACCAATGGGTGATGTTAATTAACCCATACAAAACCCCCTCCAAATCTATTCCCCTCATTAAAGCACTACAACAACAAACCATTGGTATGTTCCGCTGATCTTTAAGAATGTACACAAAAAGTCTGAGTCTTGATACAAAGTTTGCTGAGACTTTTACATCTTCCCCATGTAAAAATTGCAGGGCTGGAGCCTCAGTTATCAGTGAAAGTCCCTGTTTGGAAGCTAATGGTATGCACGCTTGGGCTGCTGGAGGGAACACGCAGCAGTAATCACACTAAAGAACTGTTAGTAAGGCAGATATATTGCCTTGCCATTGTATCTATTTAGCAGTTCTACCCTAGCCTGTCTCTACATTAAGACAGTTTAGAAAGGGAAAGCTCTCTGTTTTAATCAGCTTAATGCAGTGGGCAGTTAAGAGGGTGCATAAAAATGCTGCTCTTTAAAAAAAAAAAAAAGAGTTACAGATTCTTTTCACTTAGCTTTTAATTAAAGGAAGGAGAGGTGAGTTCTTAGATGAGAATGAAGCAAGCCTGTGGGGACGTGCTCAGGACCCAGCGCGCAGCACTTAGATGATGTCTTCCACGCACCAAGCCCGAGGATGGACTGTGACCACCGGGGTGCTGCTGCACTGGCCTGATTTACTACACCTTCTGCTTCAAGTGGTCGTCAAAGCAAGTTCAGGCACGGTTCATCATTATTATTTCATCAATTAAATGCACAATGCTCAGCTGGCAGCCAGTGAAGTAGGCTGTCACAGATGCATCCAAATCCAGGTCAAAGGGGGTCTTTGTTCTTCCGAAAAAAAAAAAAAAAATCCACTGTGGAATGAGATGTTCCATACTAATCAAAACAGAAATGGTGGGAAAAATAAAACCTTAAGATCTAGCAGAAGTTGACCAAGGGGAAAAAACAGCATAGTTTTTTCTCTCTTGTTATTCACTGGAAACACTTTATCTTCTTAGGTTCAAAGAAACTTCCATTAGGCAAAAATTCAATACTCGGCACTATTTCAGCAAAATGCCGTTGCTGCAAAAGGCTCGGAAAAAATCCCAGGCATTTGAGGAATTTTTTTCTTCCCCAGAAATCTTACTGTTTTGTTTTGAATGCAGGAGACAAATGAATGATACTGCCCAGTCACTGGAATGCCGTCTAAACCTTGCTGCAATCCAAAGCCTCTGCTACAGGCAGCTTTGCTCTCCTGGGGTGCTGACAGAGGTGCAGTGACCTGAGCAGACCTGAACCACACAGGTTTTCTTCTCCTCTGAAACAGCCATCCACAAAATTCCTTTACGAGCCATGTCACCACAACTGAAGAGCGACTCGGGCACTGCTGCTATTTTTAAAGCACACCTTTCCTTTGCTCCGGAATCTATTTTTATATAACCTCGATCTTACAGATACGTTGAGTGGTCAGCACTGCTGGCCTTTGAAATCTAGCAGCTTTGGAGCTGTTTAATGTTAGTGTAGCATCTGTTCTTACAGACTGATGGTGATTATTTGAGGCATCAGATGGATCACAGAGACTTTTCAAAGGAGTTCTGTGTATTTTGTACCTCAGTTCTGTTAGCTCATATCATGGATATTCTCATTTGTTCCAAGTCATTATATGTGTGGCTTTATACAACATTGATTGTAGGGGTGGGTGACAAATATGTTTTCTTTTCAGAGGTTATCAGCTGACAAATAACTACCATTAATCTTGGCTCTCCATCTAAGACGTAAGGATTTAGCCCCCATCTCCTTCAGAAATTTATATTGGAAAGCAGTTCAGAACAGGAATGGGTGTATCCTTCCTTGAACGGCAGCCAATGAACTAAGATCCCATGCGGGAGGAGGAAAGAGCAGCCAGCATCATTAAACTAAAAGCCCAACCCACACGGCTGACAGGACTTCATTTGATCATGAGCAGCAGCTTAATCTTCACTGCAACAGCAGAAAGGCAGGCCAAAGAGGCCCTGCTCTGCATTGCCGAGGAGTCTCGGTATTATTTTTTTTCCAAGTGGTAAGATAATCGATACTGAAAATGACAATAATCAATAACGCTCCCAAACCTAATTATAAGACATTCTCTACTCGTAGTAAACTGTCAGTATCATTAATAAAAGCATAAGTGCTCTGATCTTGCTCCCCTTTCAATCAATAGATTTCAGTGCGTGCAGCTAGAGTTCCCGGTCATAACATGTTGCTGTTCATCCTTTATTCCTTTTCTTTTATATAAAAGATGGCATTCACTACCTTGCTTCTGCCAGCTACAGAAAAGGTCTGGCCACAAAAAATTGCGATACGCTAGGCATCTCCTATATTTACAGAGAAAATAGCACACGCAGTAACTTGGGTGAAAGTTACATGGCAGCCTTTTCTATGCACGCATCCCAAAGCATTTGCACATTAACTATCACATTAAAGCAGAGTTCAACTATCCTCAACAAGAGATGGGAATGCTGAGGCCAGAGACATGTAATGATTTACCCACAGTTAGGGACGAGAAACTGGAGGTTGGACACAGAGTTGGACTGCACAGTGTTTTGCTTGTGGTATTCTTTCAACCACAAGAGTCACTTGAGAGCCCTGCCTTTTACGTACATACAATACACATTTATCTTCACATTTTCTAGAGCTTAAGCCAAAGGTAAACATGAGCTTTGTTCACAAAATTTGAGCATGGTCCCTCTGGTAAAAGTGTAAGGAAATCAGCATCTTCTATTACTCCGCTCTCGCGAGAACCCACTTGGAGTACTGCTTTCAGCTCTGGGGCCCCCAACATAAGAAGGACATGGACCTGTTGGAGTGAGTCCAGAGGAGGGCCATGAAGATGATCAGAGGGCTGTAGCACCTCTCCTATGAACACAGGCTGAGAGAGTTGGGGTTTTTCAGCCTGGAGAAGAGAAGGCTCTGGGGAGATCTTACAGCAGCCATCCGTTGAATCCATGTCTCTCCAATTTAGACACAAGGATGCTGTGAGGACAGTGTCAAATGCTTTGCACAAGTCCAGGTAGATGACGTCAGCTGCTCTTCCCTTATCCACCGATGCTGTAACCCCATCGTATAAGGCCACCAAATCTGTCAGGCACAATTTGCCCTTACTGAAGCCATGTTGACTGTCACCAATCACCTCCTTATTTTCCTGGCATCCACTTCAGTTCCTACAGCTTTCACCACAATGGGAGCAGAGCACTACCAAAAAATACTTTAAAAAACTAGCTGAACATCATTCCTTGGATTTCAGCACCGTCTTGAATCACATGCCAGGAGAAGCAAGCACTTAAGAGAAGCACGTCTATCAAGCAGTGTATTTTCTAGCAGCACTCCTCTCTTGAGCTCTCCCCAGCTCTGCCACGCCCTGCCCCAGCCAGCTGACGAGCACAGCATCAACCTGACTAACGTGCTGCATCTGGCACAGATGATCCTGGAGCAAGACATTGGCCACTGTACGCTGCTGCACTTGAGTGAGGTGTTCAGTCTGTGTGCAGGGGAAAGGGAAATGAGAGGCAAATTCTGTTGAGACCCTTCTCTAAGCAAGAGACGTGACAGGTCTGAATGTAAGATGTGAGCCAAAAACCTCTGGAATCAATAGAATTGGCTTCCCTAAGCTTTGAATCTCACCCATCCAGTGCAGCACCTCTTTTAAACTACTACTAATGTATTCAAGAAAGGTATTAATGAACACTGTGCTCAGGACAAGTTTGTGATGTTAAGCTCTATTTGCTTAAAACACGCTGTTTCAACTAAGCTTACCCAGCTAGAGCTTGCTGTAGTACACACTGACTACAAACTCCCCAGTGGAGAGACAGCATGATAAAAAGTCACACAGCACAATTACCAGTCAGGGTTTTCATGACAAGCTACTACTCCTTGACAAAAGACTCCAGAATACCTAAGACTTTACTGGAGTTTCAGTATTGGCATTTTCACAACTGCAAAGAACATGGTTCATTTTTCTTAATTTAAAATTCATTTTATTATTCATGTAAAAATATATTATCGCACTTGTCTAGAAGTCAGTTCATTATAAAAGTACCTCATTGCATTATTTCAGAATATTATAACACTGTGTGCTAATTTTTATCTTAAATTAAGGTAACTTAGACTGTAAGATCTCGGGACTGGATCTATCCTTTTTATTCTGCATTTCTGTAAAGAGCAGGAGAAAGGATCTTGAGCTGTGGCTGACATTCGTAGGAACTGCCACAATACTTAGGAAGTAACAACAAGCAAGTACCGATTCTGTGCTCCCATTATTTGTGTTAAAACACCACAGTCGATGCTATAGCATCTCTCTTGTACATTTTAGCACGTTATATGACAGAAAACCTTACTCTGTCCTGAAGTGATAGCACAAACACAAATATAAAAAGAAGCAAAGGACAAAAGCCCTCCTGTGTTTTGAAACAAGCCAAATCCATCAAAACTAGTGCTACAAACAGTAAATTGTAGTGATCACGATTATATGGTTAAGGCCAGACACTGCTTGAACGCAGAGTTAAGAACATCCGTGTGCCTAAATGTTGCAATTCCATATTAAAACATGCTTGATACACTTCCAAACTTTAATCTTTTAACTCGATTTCTGTGTATGTATAATAGCTATTTCTGGGATAATTACAACAACCCTGCAATGTTTTACTGATTTTGAAATATGCACAAGATTACAGCATATATTAACTTGAACTGCAAAATACTAACATAATTAATCTGCATGAACACACTGAACTTCATAACATTTAATAGACATCCACAACCTTTAGCATTAGTTAAGTAGCTGTACACATGCACTCAAGATAGCAAAGGACAATAAAATATGTATCTTCTCAATGTTTTATTTCAATTTACCCTAGAAAAAGAAATATCTGCTGGTTCAGAGTTCAACTGCTCCATGTTTTTCAAATTTCACAACAAACTATGCAAATAATATAGTGTCAAATCAGAATATTCTGTCTTTTGCCAAATTGTCCAAAACCCTCATGTATTCTTTTTTAACATAAATGAATTGTCTAGTGCCCATTAATTTCGCAAAATTAAAACAAAATTGAAACTCAATTTTAAAAAAGAGCTATTCCAATCTTTTAGAAGAAGCATATGTATAATATATATGGAACCCGCAGTACTGCATATTAAACACAGAAGAACTGGAATTAAAATATGCATTAAATGTTCAACAGAATGTCTTCAGAGAAGCAACTTCTGTCTCCTGGATGAGGACACTGAGGTAACTACATTTAGTTAGGGACTTTTGTGGGCTTCCTGGGCAAATAATGGGCTCCAATCTCAGTTATTCATGATGAAAAGAAGGTAAAGTCATAAAATGGCATTAAAGGCACATTATCTGCCAATACAGCCTGCTCCAAATGTGATTATTACTTGTAGAACATCAGCTTTAACAAGAAACCCATTTGAAATCACTAGATTTTTTTCATTAGTGTTTGTTCTGCCCTAAGTCAGTTACTGGTGATTCCTGCATCCCTCGTGTTCTTAATAGCATCAGAGAAGCCGCTGTCACAGAGGGGACATGGGTAGTACAATACCTGGCAAATAGCTTGGGTGTTCCATGGGGCTCTAGTAATGCATGGGGAGAGCTTTCCTGCTCATGGCCGGAGAGCTTTCCTGAAGATGGGTCAAATTAAAGACTAATTCAAAAGTGCCTGTTATTTACTGGAGAGGTCTCTTGGATATCAGATAAAAAGGCACTTTTCTTTTCTTTTTTTTTTTTTTAAATAACTCAAGAGTATTCAGTTATCATTCACATACTTACATGAATATATATTTTTAGTATTGTTGTTATTTACATGTTTCCAGGCATACACCTAAACTCTTTTTCCAGGGAGCTCTCTCTACACAATCATTACTGGTCAGGACTGGAAGCTGAAGCTTTGGCAAGCCAGATCTCTGGTTAGACCTCACTTGGCTCTTTTTATGACGACTTGTTACATGCAATAAGTATGTGCAAGCTGCAAGTCTTGTATCGGCTGCCAAGGAGGGAGCTAGATGAGGCAAAATCTATACACAATAACAGAGGCTTACCTGCTGCGTCTTTATTTTGGGTGTAAGATTGACACAGATTAAAGGTCCTGAGTTTTATAAACCATTGAGTATCTACCCTTTCAATATTAGGCACACAAGCAGGTTGCTGAAATCTGGCTTGGGCTGCAGTGAGGGCCTACTATCCAGCCAATGTGTGGCCCCCAGCCTGTCTCCCCACTACACTACACGCATCCCTCCCTCTCTTGCCCAGCACTGCAGTCAGTCAACCTTACGGGCAGCAGACATGAATGTTATGCAACTGCAAAAGCTGAGGGTCCTAAAACTCACTGCTTCTGCAGATCGTGTAGATCATCCTCACACCATGCTGTTGGCAGAACCTGAATGCAATAGCATAGCTATTAAAATATTTCACCCAGTGAAACATATTTCTTTTCATCCCTTTCCAAAATCCCAAGGGCCAGTAGATACTATTATATGCTACATGTTCCCCAAGTACAGCACGGACCAAGTTTTTACAGTTTACCATGCACACAAAAACGCCCTTAGAAGAGGGGCATTCGTGTGCTGACACACTTGGCCATAACAGTGACCTCATAAAGAAAACCCTGCATTAACAAGACATTAAAGTTCTGGAAGCCGACAAAGATCCCAAAGTGCAAGGAGAACTCTGACCAGCCCATGCCCAGGGCGAGCAGGACTTTGGGAAGCTGGTGATTGTTGGCTCGGGCTTACTGAATGACATCCGTGGGTGCAACGGCACCCAAGTACTGACCCTGACTACTACCTACTGGAAGCTTGCTTCTATTCACTTGACAGCAGCAGAAGTGTCCTGGGTCTTACCAACCCAACTGTGGTGTAGGAACCCAGGAATTCCCAAAATAAAGGCCAGTCTGCATAGCTGCATTTTGGAAAAAGACACAGGATTTGGGATGGCTGCCGTTATTCTTCTGATACGTTATCGTCTTAGCCAAAACAGAAAGATGAAACACATGACGGCATGGCTCTTACTTGCTCCCCTTTGCAGCTGGTACCATTTAAAGAAGCTGGATGGAGGCCGTGAGCCTTTTTTCTGTTAGTAAATAAAAGCAGCATCTATTGGGACTCAATTACCCTGCATCAGGACTGAATTATTTTAATGAAACAAGACTTAAACATCGAAAAAGATTCCTAATGACTACGATCACTCTGAAGTCTCAGTCCTGTCTTAGAGCAGATGAAACTCTGAAACAAGTTTAGAGGACTTCACATAGCATCCTCAAGCTGAGCTAGAGCACTTTCTCTTTCTATACATTACATACATGCAAATGGAGAGGGACAGTCTATAAGAAAGCTGTAGGAAAGCAAGCGCGAGTGCACCGCTCAATAATGACACCAGGGTTACTGTCACTTTAACAAGCTTCTACTATAGTGCTATTATCATTCAAAGCTCCTTATCACACCAAGTGCAAATATTATGACTAGCTGAACATCTAGAGTAATCATTGCCGTAACTGTGTACGTATATTTGTATTTAATATTGAGGGCTGTTGCTGTCACCAGGCTATAAAAACCAAACTGGCATTAACATCAGTGCTGAGGATTTGCATAACGCTGACAAGGATAAAGACTGGCACATTGCTTGATGTGCGCTATGCAGGCAGCTTCTCATTGCAGCGCAGAGCAAATGGCTGACCAACACCGGCCAAGATTAGAGGGTTTCTCAGCAGATGCCAACTTGACAGCCGACTGAATAAAAAGAGGCATAGCAAACAAGCATCGTTCAAAACAGGGGGAGCCCCATCCACAAAGCTAGAAATGATCTTGTGGCTGCCTAATTCAACAGTGATTACACAGAATCTGAGTTCAAACTCCAACATGTCTGGCAAACAGGGGCCTTCTCATGGGGCTCTTTGAGGTGGGAGGCACGGTAGTCCAGGGACCCTTTGAGGATGGGCCGCTACCAGATCACATCTACTAAAGCCGCCAGGGAGAATCTGAGATAATACACACAGTCACCAGTCAGATGCTCAAAGATGAAGTGTAAGTTCTTATTTTCCAAAAAAGATCTACCAGTTGGATTTTGGTAGATTTTCAGAGCATGAAAGCTTCCAAGCTGTGCCTTAGTCATGGCCCACTGACACTGGTTAACCCTTTGTGACGTTACCCTGGGACTCAAGACAAGGGGTGCTGTGCTCACCTCTGCCACAAAGCTTCATCTTCCAGAGTGGCCAGGGGTTCCCACTGACAAGAGTGGGGGAAAGTGTTGGGCATTCCTGAAAATCTCTCCATTGACCTCTCAGTGCCTCAGTGTGGAAAACAATAACATCTTACTGCCTGGGAGACTGCAAAGTTCAGACAACAGAGAAAAGGACAAGAGGTACAGTGACTGCAGTGATCCCTCACTCTTACACCTACTTCTTTAATAAAAGCAGTGCAAAACTGTCTTAGACATGCAAAGTTCTTGTATTCACTGTTCAAATGTTCAAGTATTGGAAAGACTTGTGTCAAATTTATGTCCAAGTTAACTTCACTGACTTACATCAGAGGCAAACTTGGCTGCTGTCATTAACTAAGCTCTGGTCACAAATGAGGTGGATTTTTGCAGTTTCAGTTTCTTACAGAGCAAAAGAAGCGGAATGTTCTGTGAATTAATGTATAGTAGGATCACAGAAAACAATATCCACAAAGAAATCACGGACACATCATCACCTGTGCAACACCTACCATTACTGACAGCAGCACGTTACTGCAGCTTCCATTTTGAAGAACTCACTCTCCAGAAAGAAAAGTGCACGCAGTAAAACAGTCAGATTGAAACAGAAGAGGAAGGATTGTATGCACTGCGGCACTGTGTGTCTATAATGGAATATGGGCTCTGTGTCACAGAAATGTACACTTGTTTTGGCTGGATTGTTTCTATCTTGCTTTTCACTGGCACTAAATTCATCAATATGAACGTACATAGTTGAGAGCCCTCAACAGTGGCGCTAATTAATTTTTTTAAAGTGGTGTTAAATCCTAAATCAGATTTTGCAAATTGCTACTTGGATCACTTTTGCTGGTACCAAACAAACTGAATGATTCATAACAACGGCACTAATCAAATTCTGAAAAGCCAAGTGACCCCCTGCTCTTGCTTGATAACTGGGAAACAGTGCGAGAGAGGGCAGGAGGCTGCAAGATTAAAGAGGTTCAGGAGGAAATTGAAGCCAGCGATGCTTTATGTTGCTACATTGTGCTAGGAAAGGAAGCCAGCAGACTTGCTGCCCTAGAAAAGGAGAGAGAATTTGCAGAAGTTTCCAGTGCACAACTTCCAGAAAGCAACTGCTCAGGTGCAATATATAAAAACACAGCTATATTTTGCAGATGTTTTAATATACTCAAGTCTTTTGGATATATACTTGGATATTTGCAGTGCTAAAACACAGCTGCATGATTTCTAATGACTTTGGGTTCATAATGCTGAGCATAGCAGTAACTAGATCTAGAAAATCATCACCAGTGTAATATTCCCTATCTGTGAACAGCAGCAAATGTCTGCTCCAAGAGGTAACTTCAGACACTTCTAGATTTTTATTCTTTTGCAAACAGATAGACAAATCTACACTGAATATAGGCCTCATTCGATTTTCTAATACAGATGCACACAGACATCACAATGCACCTGGCTGCCTCAGCTTATGTCTGTGTTCATTCAGTCCGTGATATTACCCAATGTGACCTAGCATAGGACACTGGGTTCAAAAAACACTAGAAAGTAGAAGAGAAAGAAAAATGGCTCTTTTAAATACTAGGCATCGTTCCATTCCACCTAGAAGGGCACTTTAAATCAGTATTTCCTAACTATGATAGTAATTGAAATTTAACAGGGCAAGTATTATATAGTGAACACTGCTAAGTATGTTTTATATAAAGATTAGATCTAATAAGACACTTGTCATATATTCCACAACTGCCAAATGATTTTTAAAAACAGATTTATTGAGGGTGACCAGCTGTATAAAAGACTGTATGACCTGTAACACTGTAGTTAAAGAAACATTATCAGCTTCAAAAAACAGTGAAATCATTTTATCTATTATGGCTACAAATGGTGACTTACTCTGTTACAACTGAACTACACTAGCAAAGGGAAAACCATTCCCTGTATTTTTTTAAGTAAGCTTCATTGTACGTTCGACAGCAGTTTGTGTCTAGATGGGTTCAGAGTTTTGCTTTTGATTAGTTGTCTCAGGCAGTAGCTATCTGGGGTTTCTATGCTCATATCCATTTACTTCCTCTTGGCAAAAGACTCTTAGAAGCATCACTGGGGATGCGGAATAAAGCTTTTATATTTTAAAATTACACATTTTAAAATAACTCAGTTGAGGCCTCTATTTTTAAGGACGTTCTGTAAGTCCGCTTCAAAGACTTAAAAATTTGCACTAACTCTAAGCTTTATGCCCACGCTGAGATTACATACATACATACGTAAAAATACATGTATGTAGATGTATACAGAAAAATTAATATACATAATCAAGCTATGAAATCCAAATCCCACTTCAGACTTTGATTTTTAAGATATTGTTCTGAGTGGCAGGGGGACTGTCGTTTGGCCAAGTAACTAAGATGTAGCTGTGAAGTGGGGCTCTGAGCTGGTTCGGTTTCTCCAGGCTTTCTACCAGCTTTCGGCAATGAGTACAGCGGTCACGACAGGCCCTTAATACAACATTCTGATCAGTGCAAGAACCCAAGTAATGCACAGTTTTTAATAGCTTGGTATAAAGCTGTCTCTAATTTCATTTTTAGGCATGTGTCTAATTTTTTTTTTCATTAATGAAAATTCATGCTCTTATGTTTCAGAGCTTTCAAAGAAACAGTTGCCAGGGTTGATCACTACAAATGTACACTGTCAGCATGATACCATTATCACCTCTTCTTAAATTAATATCAGGTAGTTTACTCCATCTCAAGCATATATCCTGAGACAATCAGTTTAATGGCCTATGCAGGTGCACTGCCAAAATCAAGACAGATAGAGCAAGACAGCCAGAAGGTTACCTTATGTCTTTTCTAATGCCTCATTTTAAGTTACCTTTAATTCTGCAAATCCAATTTTTCCATATTTGAAGCTCCTTGTAACAAGATTTATATCACCTACCCTTTTTCTCCTTCATTGAAACTTCCTGTTTCAGCTGACCAATAAATATGCCACCTTCTACAATTCCAGTAAAGGAAGTTTGCTATGGGCTGCTGTCATGACATTGTAGTTTACATACAAATGCTCCAAGGAAACCATGCATTCACAGATGGCTTTTGACTCATTATGTCGACCAGCTAACTATAAGCCTGTAAGACTCAAGCTAGAGAAAAGTATTCCATTTGCACTGGGAACACGCAGGAAAGCTCATATACTATTTAAAGAGATACTGTGCAGTTCCTGTTTGCTACAGCTGCAAAGCCACATGAGCATAATTATTTCAGTGAAGTCTCTTCTGCTGACTAGGTAGATACCACAAAGATGGTGCAGCTGTTAGAAATAAGGTCCAGATCCATAAACGTATCTATAAGCTTCTGATTTCAAGGGGCTATTAGCTGCAAAATGCCTCTGTGGCTCTGCATACAAGTCAGATCTCTTCCCATCTCTGCCACAAACTCTTAGCATGACCTTCATCACATCACTTAGCCTCACCCTTTACCTCACCTACCCATGAACAGAGGAAAGGGGGACCAGCATTATCTACAACAAGGGCTTGGGGAGTTTGGTATTAATTTGTGCTTATTAATTGCTTGGAGAGCTGAGCAAGAGAGGGAAGTGTAAAAACAAACTCTTTTTATTAAAGGAAGTTGGAAGACAAAAAGTGGGACAACATCTGTAATCCTGAAGGAAGGCTCCCAACTGGGAAAGGGCGCACAGAGGGAGGCTGCGATTGCAGGAGGGAGCACTGTGGCACAGTTGCCATCAGGCTTGCAACTAGTCAGCCTCCTTCCTTCATTCTTGCCTCCTTCACGCTCCCCCACTCCGTTTCTTATATACTGCTCAAATTTATTTCATTTCACGTTTTGTGTACTTCTCCCAACCACTGTGATTGTTTTCTCCTCGAACAAGACCAGAGCTGGCACTTTGCTCCTGCTGCAGCTCACTGCGAGCTCTGGGCTCAGTCCTGCCAGGTGCTGAGCTCCCCTGTGAAATGCCCCACAGCCAGAGAAGTCAGCAAGCACCCAGGGTGCTCAGAGCTTTGCAGAAGAGCAGGATCCCACCATCAGAGAAAAAACTCAGCGAACAAATCTCTCCTAACATTTCTTGACAACATAGGTTAGCTGATACTTCCTTACTTGCTGTATGTACAGTTACCTTCATTTTACATCACAAACTAACAACAGATCTGGAGAACTGTACAAGGTACAAGTCACCCAGAACGATCCCCAATACATCACAATACAGGAAAATCCTTCAATGCTCAATGTTGTCAGACCAGTGATAAGGGATAAGTGATCTGCCAAATGAAACATCCAGAAATACAGCCTTATTGATAGAGGGCATAAACATCTCATCTCTTGAATGATAAGACAGAGCCTACATTTTATTTTTTCTAATTAAAATTTGACTCATAACTTCACCCGGCTAGAAATATGCACATATTTCTAAAAGACTTGATAGGCATGAAGTGACTGGTCACGCAGTATTAGCAACCAAGACCTTTCTCACAGAGCTAGCTGTCCAGAAATCTTCAAATGTTTTTTATGGGCAATTCCAGATGTTCAATGTCTGGCTTTTGCGACTATACTAATAAGCAAGTAACTGTGTCACACACTTAAATGATCCCTTTTGCTGTGACCTATCATGTCTGCCAACTGATAGAAGTACTTTGTAGAGTCTGCAAACCCCTGTTTTGAAACAACGAGCAAAACACGTGTACAATAACACAAGATGTATGTTTAGGAGAAACCCAGAAACATTTGGCTTGTACAAATTCATATTTCTAGCTTATCTGCCTCCAAACAGCTCACAGACAGTGCACAGGTTTATATTAATATATACCATAATGCACTTTATTCTGGTTGACTGATAATGGGATTATTGCTCGTACACCAAAAGCAAGACATCCAAAATTGTATCAGTTTATTCCTAAGGAACAGAATGATTGTCAGAGCCTAATATGTTTATCATCATGAGGCTAAGCCAGCAGGGTTAGCTCTATATAGTTCCTGGAAATTAGAGAATATGATTGTGTCACAGGATTCATAGTCAGCGTTTGATAGAGCAACTGTCTATAAAAAAGGACACCCAATCTGAAAAGTGACTCTCTTTGGAGCGGTACCTGTAATTCACAGGAATGTTTCAGGACCTTGTAACTAACAAAGCGGTGAATATGAGGTGGTTTATAGACACATAAACTGTAGCTCCTGAATGCTCATTCTCCTCCCTGCTTGCTACTCAGTCTGAAAATGGCAATTTGGTTTCCATGTTTCTCTGCGCAGGTGGGCCTGAGCAAGCCAGCTGAAGAGGTCATTTCCTCCCTGTGGGATACGGCCCCCAAAGGGTTTTACTCTACCTAATCTGACCCCGAGAAGCATCTTTTTGCTACTAATCCTGACAACACCAGCCATCCCTACTGTGCTTTACAGAGACCGAGGGCTGAACGGACAGTGAAGCTAGATTCCTCTCTCACTGCAGACATCTGATCCAAAGTCTTCTGCAGTCAAAGGAGAGACTCTTGTGGTATTTAACGGGGTTTGGATCAGACTTTAAGGACAGGGCTGATGATAGGCAGTAGCAGGGATGATGGGCTGGGCTGTAACCGTTTCCATGGAGAACAAGAGGCCTTCTCTAGGGCTGTCAAGCATCAGTACGAGAAGACACATCACTGAGATGTATTTTCCCAGTTTAAACTTCACTTTTAAAAGAGCATTTGTATTTGCAAAGCCACAAATTACAGTAGCCCCAGCGGAGACTTCGTTAGCAAACAATGACAAGACGAAGATATCACTAGAAGGAAAGCTAAGAACCACCACAAGGGTAAAGCACCCTCCTATTTCAATACCATACCACAGAAAAACATCTGTCAAACAGTATTGCAGTCTGAAGTAATCAGTGCAACTAATTATCACTAATTGTAATATAGTTTCTGTCTTGCTGCTAATACATTTAGACTTGCTAATCAAATCAAACTATTCCACCTTGCCGTGCTGCTTTCAAATAAACATTTCAGCAAGGATAAAAAATGAAGCTTTGTTCTCATTTTTTTGTTATGGCTGTCTGGAGAGGCCAGTGGCTTTTTTCATTTATTTCACACTGCGACAAAAGTAGTAGAAAATGCCACCAGGAAGACTATTTGGCACTCTGAATGTTTTCATTTAAAAGCCAGAGCAAGCGAGCAGGCGCATGGACAGTACTGCACTGCCTCTCAGCCTAACACAGCCACCGCTGCTCTCGCCCGCAAAGAAGGGGAATGGCTCAGATCACCCCCAGCAAAAGTGCACGGCACCTTTAGAGGACGTCCACACATCCACTCTGCTAAGGAACTATTGAGAAACACCTGATTTCAGTGGTAGAAGGCGCTAATTGAAAGACAGGGCAGTGTTGTGGGTAAACCGATAAACTAGATGCAAAAATCCTGGATTCAGTTTCCAGCTCTGCTGCAAACTTCCCAGCACAACCTTGGCTGCCTTGCTAAATACCTCTGTGCCTCAGTTGCCTGTCTGTGGAAGTGGGATTATAACGTGTCTTTGTCTAAACTGAAAGCTCTTCAGATAGAAAATGTTCTCCACTGCATTTCTGTGCCTGGATTAACACAAAGAGACCCCTAACAGGCTTCTGGAAGCTCTTTTAATAAAAATAATTAAAATGTGGTTTCCAGAAATGAAATTACATTTGCAAATATATGATTTTCCTTCACCCCAGAAAAAAATAATGGAACTTCTTCCTTTAAAAATTGCACTGTTCTATACATTTTTAATAGGTGACCATCCTACTGGGGACTTTAAGCGTACCACAGATCTGCACATTCTGGAAAGGATTTTCAGGCAGGTAAAAAGGCAGTTCCAGAGTACTGATGCTACTGAACTGAACTCTACTATTCCACCCGCACAACATATAGCACCAATTGCCACAGACACACACTTAACACTGAAGTAAGGTTGGAGCTTATTCCCCGAAGTACCGATACAGCACTTGGAAATCTTTAAGGTTCCTGAAAGATCAGACTCTCAAACCCTTGCATTTTTTTGAGGATTTTCTCCCAGCCTAAATCCAACCACTTCCATGTATGCAGCCAACAGCTTTCTGAGGGAAAACCAACAGCCAACTTTTTGTATTGTGTCACAACAAAAACACATGTCCTCAGAAGGCTGTCATCAGTAAATGTGCAGTCACTTAACTCCGGCTCCAAAATGTTAGCCACTATTTTTACAAATGCAAATGCAGAAAAGACCATAGTTATTGTAACAGTGGAACTGTATTTATATATTTAGCAGCGCCTTAAAAAGCAATAACCAAATTAACTCGCAGCTACCATTAGTTGCCAATTTAGCACAAACGTTTGACATTCCTAACAAAGAAGAAAGAAAACAACTAAATATTTTATACTGAAGAGTGCCTCAGATTTTAATTAATTTTTAGTCTTTGAACTTTGCAAACAGCTACTTGTAATAGAGTTTACAAAGGCCATTTAAAATTGTGATGTTGATCTAGAAATCAATGCACTTTCACAAAAGGCAACTCATTAGGAGTAAACATTCGTAACTGCCAAGTTTTCCACATGCAAGAAGAAGCACCTGGAGGCTACTGAAGCAAACAGTAATCAGGGGGATTTAAAATTGTGACAAGATGATCACAATTAGCTGTATATAGACATAAAAAAATCTGACCTGCTTAGGAAGACTTTAGTATTCCTAAAAATCACAGCCTGTATCTGTTCTCCCCTACATTCATTTAAAACAATTGTTTTGGAATGTGAAATCTCTGAGGAAGCCTGACTGTGCTGTGAGAGGCACTGGCACTCCACTAAATGCAAGAGTCACGCACACCACAGAGCAGAAATTGCCTGGCAAGCTGTAGACCAGTTCCGTAAGGAAGGTGCTTCCCAAGAGGTACTACACATCCTCAACTCCCTGCGGTTCAACAGGAGTGTGAGGCACATCTTCCTGTGCTTGACATGAACAAGATAAAACCTGGGGCAGTGGACAGATGTGACTATGACTGTCCTGCACTTTGGAGTGCCTAAATTCCAACACCCAGACTAAGTATCCATTTGAAGGGATGCAGGGTATATCTAAGAAGCTTTCTAAATGGCAACGTTAGTGTCAGTTTGAGTGTATAGCTCAACCTACCCATTGTACTTACCTGCTAGTTCCAGCTAGGAAGCAGAAAAATCAATTGCTTGTGCTATCACCAAACAGAATATGCTTGGAAAGAAACTGAAGCTTAGAGAGGTACTAGGACGTGTTGTCAGTGCCTACTGGAAAGCTTCATCCCAGAACTACAGAAGCAAAGACAAAACTTCCCAGGACCTCTGTTTGGCCATGAAGTCCTTGCCTCGAGCCCACCAAAATCAAATAAAGTCTATGAAGCAAGCCACAAGACCAATATTACACTTCAGCAAATCATATAACTTCCAGGCAACGCATGCTTTTTATGTAGACTCTGTATTTTAACACCACCTCACTATGCACGGTTAAGATTCAAGAAATTTAGTAGGAACCCTTTCAACAGTGTAAATCACAGAAAAAAAAAAATCAAAATTTCTCTGGTGGAGGATCACACACCACATCAGAAATGAATTTAACTTAAGGTGTGTTAAGGAACTGGAGCTATTCTGGCTTTGAGAAGGAACCAATGCTGTGGATGAGAGTTCACAGATGAGAGAGTACAAAGAAACTGTGTGGGAAGGAACAAGAGCTTGCACAGTACACATCTGTCAGCTCTATCACATCTCCAGCTAAAACTCTAGCATCAATAGACACCCCATGGATTTTGCATGACTTGTTGAAGCTCTATGCAACTGCAAATTACCACGCTGATTGCACCAATGTATATATGAAAATCTCTATTTCTGGGAGACAGAATATGGATAAAACTCCTCATTTGAGTTTTTTTGTGATTATTCATGTAAAAAATGAGGCATAATTTAATATTAGTTACTAACACAGTTATAAATAGTCTTTAGTTAACTGCTACAGAACATTGTGTGAAAGAAAGCAACCAAATGGAAAGATTTTATATGACAGGTCTGTGGGATTCATCCACTCTGTGGCACGCTGCAAACCTATCAGTAAAATACCAGGCATGTCATGTGTGTTCTAATTGTAACCAACTTGCCATTACATTACATGTGACATGGTTGATCTGTGTGCCATGTGCCACAAAATAATACAGTCCAGTTCTGCTTTCGTAAAGAATAGTTTGGGCCAAATGGCAGCCATAATCCTGCACAGGGGTCTTACTAGCCAATCCAAACTAGCTAGTCTGGGGGAAACAAATAACTTTTTTTTTTTTTTTTTGTAAGGTTAGCTTTGGCTGAATCAGCTCCCTAAGCTGGCTCATCACATCACTGCAGGAGCACCATTCCAGGGCAAGGTAAAAGGTGGCCATATCCTCACTTAAAATAGCACCCAAAAGTGCGAACATTTCTGATAACTGTGCTGCTGCTGAAGAAAAATGAAGTCTTGCCACTGATGTCAGTGACAGCAAGAACTGTAATTATCATGAAAACATGGCTCCTTTTTGGGCTTCTAGAACAAATGAGCCTGTGATACGACAAAAACATTTCTCCTAGCTTCATTTGGCCCTTGTCTGATGCTTGAGTATACAAAGAGCTCTTGACAATATATTGGCCTGAATTAGCCCACCAGGTTTTCAGACCTCTCCTCAAATCTTATTTCAAGACTGTCGACTCAAACAAACCAGTGAACAGCAGTGTGGTTGTACCATACTGAAGGGAAGAAGAGCTTTGTTTCATATTTTAAAGAGAGAACATTCTCACTTTCTCTGGAATTTCTGTGTTGTACATCTTTGAATTTAGATATTTAGATATCTTTGAATTCAGATATTTATATGACCATGGCAAAATTGCAGTTACATCATTTATATGTATAAACGTATATACACTGCAATTGGACTACTCAGCATTCTGATACTCAGCAGTCTTGAAGGTATTTATTCTGAAAGTACTATGGTGATTATTTTAAACAAGAGCAATCTGCTGCTTCCATTTTAAAAACAGGAAAGGAGGCTCAGGTGCCTTAAGGGACCAGCTAAATTACACACAGGAAGAAGCCACCAAAACAAGGAACTGATTTTACATCTTCAAAGGCCTGAGCCAACAAGCCAGCCCTAGACTATTCTTTCCAGTCACGTCAAATCTCAGGCCTTTCTATACCTTCTTGTTCCTCCCTTTCTTTGTCACTGTCACAATTAAATTAAGCTTTTACCTAGCTACCAAGTAGTCAACTGCTCTGCTGCCCTTACACAGAGTTTGTTGCTAGATGGAGGACGAAGATAGTAAACTCTCTGAAGAACAGACAGCCTTTTAGACCTGTATCTGCAGCACATTACAACTGTGCCTTAACTTTGGCTGGCATATCACTCTGCACCTAAGTAATAACACCAAATCAAAGCCCTACAAGTTCCAGAAAACTTTTGCTTCATTCGTGAGGTTCTTAGAGTGGCCTCCTCTGAGAAGTAAAGCCAGCCTGGACCTCTGCAGGGGAATAAAGCATGGTGCGCGGCCCAGTCAATATGAGGGGTTTCCTACAGCTGCTATTACCATCATAGCTGTTACCTAGATCCCAGAGGGGAAATTAAAAAGTTGTTCCATTTTAAAATTTTACTGCCCTGTGCAAATTCCAATTCAAAATGCAAAATACAGCTTTAGCTGCACAATCTGGTGGCAACAGCATAGACAGAACAAAAGCCAAACTCTACTCCCATTAGAGGGTGCAGGGACACGGCCAGCAACTCCCGGAGCAGGTGTCCTGGCCGAAGCCTCGTCCTGCGAGATTCTCAGCCGTTCCTGGGGATGGCCACTGCTGCCTACTGAAATAAACAGGAAAGTAGAAATGTTGTTCACTAGTGCTGAAAAGAGTGCAAAGATTCTTCTTATAAGCTGTTAAGTAGGAAAGAACACCAAGCTACTTATAGCAAGGGCACCTTTTCAGCTCAGGGAGTCCACCGCACTCACCGGATGGCAGATGAAACTCTTAGATAAGACTGAGCTTTCAAAAAAAAAAAAAAAAAAAAAAAAAAAAGAATTCGTATAAAAAATATTTTAATAAAACCATTTTAAAGCTCATTTCCTACGGAAATGATACTTACAAGACTACAATGCCTTTGCATGTTACTTAGAATCTATTGTGCAATTTCAACAAAATTGGACAGAAGGGTAGACATCCTGAGGATATTAAGTTACCAACAAGCTTCACAAAAACATGAGGTTCAGTATTTGACCTAACTGAAGGTCAGGCACCATAGACCACCCCTCCACAGGCACTAGAGAATTAATATTTGAGAACACCTTTTTATGCCCCTGTCACTGCAAAACCTTGAATCAGAGTTTGCCTCTCTTCCTTAAGCACCAAGATAAGGCACAAAACTATCAAAAACCTGGTTTCCAAAGTGTTTATGCTCACAGAACAATATATTGAAGAGAGCAAAAATGCCATATGGCCACTGGGCCTAAACAACCACAGCTATGCATTCGCAGCAAGTTGAGACCCACACCATTTTGGTAGCCTGACTTAACTGAGCCATGTTTGTGAAGTGTTTTGAAGGTCAACAATATTACAGAAAGCTTCTTGCAGTGTCTGTTAAAGAAGCAAAACAACACCTATTATAATTCCATTTCCACACATGCATAACTTGGCCTTGGAAACACCTGTTTGCAGAATTACTTCTGACTCCAGGTTCCCAATCAGATGAAACCTCTCTTTGTTTTCCTTTGCTTTGCAGCACCAGTGTTTCACCCCCATCTGAAACTTTCCAGGTCACTGCTTGACTTTAGTATTGGGGGTTTTCTTAATCTGAACCAAACCCTTTCAGATGTTTGGGGATTTCCAAGAGTGAATGTAAATACATTTTCCCCATTTTAAACCCATATTGTCTCAGCTGTCCAGGACAGCAAGACTGATCTGTAGCCCATTGAAGGCAGTGAGAACTAGTCTAACTGGTAAAGAAATAGAACTGAATCCATGCTGTATGTCAGGGACCTTTCAATCAACTTTGAAATGGCTTTGGACCTGGCCTAGTCTTTACTGGTGACAGCAATGCTGACTAAATCTGGAGAGGAAAGAAGAACATGTTAAAGGTAATTGGGAAAAAAAAAGTCACTTCTGAACATGTTCCTTGGGCAGTTCCTACAAATTTAGTGAAGATTAATGAGCATCAGTCCTACTGTCTATTGTCCATTCCTAATCAGAAAACCCCAGGGGCTGCTGGACTAAGGCTGACACTGGAAACTTCACTGATCAAGGGCTTGGGGACAGGGACCAGAGGGGCTGCTGTGATCAGTCCCTTCTGGGACAACATACACATGGGATTGTAGTTACAGACAGGTTTCAACAAAGGCTCTCACTGTAGAAGCACTTAGTCTGCTTCAGCTGAAGTCAATAGTAAAACTCCTGTTGACTTCAGCAAGAGATAGTATAGGCCATTGTCGAGAGCTTTTGAAAATCCAATGCTGCATCATTAAGCTCCACAGCAAAAAGCAGATCTGTTGAGCAAGGAAAGTCTAGCTGTACACACTGACACTTTTCAGAGCAGAGCTGCACTTAACTGTACTACTTCTTATGCCATAAGAAATACACCAAAGAGCATACTGGAGAGGCAATGCAACTACAGATATAGAAAAGCATTTAAAACCCAACTCCCTGTATTCCTTACAAGCTTCTGACTGTAATCCTGTAATGTTAGCTTTATACATGCACAGTGTTTCCTCCCCCCACTGTGGTTAGTGTAGTTTCAGTTTGAAAATTACATTTTGTTACATCATCTGTAGACTCTTTATACTTGGAAGCATCCCATCTGCAAAGTGATTCACATGATACTGCAGACATATAAAATTCCAGAACGATCCAACACAATGTTTACTTCTAACTACTAACTAGTCTAATAAAGCCAGGAAAAAAAAAAAAAAAGAGAAAAGAAAAAAACAGTCTGATGCAAACCTTTCTTCAGCTCTTTCAGACGGTGAAAATACATGGGCAGCTTTTCTAACCTGCCCACCACCAGGGAGTTCCAGCATCCTGAACAGATAGTCTGAGATCCTGGTTAAGATGAGCTACTCCAAAGAAGTTTGAAATAATTATCCAATGCCCGAAGGTGTGGTCAACAATGTAAAACAATCACTGCCTCTTTACACTTCTACATACATACAGATTCTTTGCGAAATAAACACACACCTGGCTTTAGCCTGAAAATCCAAATTATACACTTTTGCAGCTCAATGTGCTTCTGTGTATCTCTGCATCAGAATACAGTAGTTACCACAGAAAATGAAAGACAGTACCTCGGGAGACACAAAAAGAAGTGAACTGAGTGCACTTATCTGATAGTTCCATTAAAATCCCACCTTTACTCATACTGAGCCAAGTTCTCCACTAGCATAAACATACTGATTTCAGAAAATTTTAAACCGGCAGAAAATATGACCCATCCCCCAGATGTCCCTGCACATTCAAGTATCCCATCTGCAGAAACAAGCCTACAGGATGGCAAAGAGCAAATTTCAAGTACCCCTGTGAGTATTGTGGTCAGTCTAAAAGCAGTTTCAGCATTACAGCACTCCACCAACTTCTGCAGAGTTACTCTGGGCGTACATCGGAATCAGATTCTGTATCGAGCTCTCTGCCTCAAAAAATTCATAAAAGACCAAGTCACAGAGTTAAACTCAACCTACCCTTAAAAAGGAAGTACCAGTCTCTGGATAGCCAACGATAAAAAAAAAGTAAAAATCAAAGCAACTATGCATTATCAACCTTAATCACACAGTTGTTCTATGAATTTTACAATGCAGTGGTTATCAGCCACAGCATGTCACATACTGAAACAATTATGGTAGGGGAGGTAGCTTTAACTGATTCTTCTCCTGTCTAAATTCATACCTGTACTAATTAAGTTTTAACTAAGAATTTGTATAATTCTTTACATTTTCGTAGTTCTTTATACTTTCAGAAGGCTAGCGAAATATTAACCAATTAGTCCCTAATCTCAAACTGCTGCACTGAAGTACCCTTTCATTAAACTGGCAAAAACCTATACAACATACAGTTTCAGCTGTGTGAAAGCAAACTTTGGGTCCAGTAAAGTGCAGGCTATCCTTTTCTTCCTATATCTGATGAAAATAAAAATTTCCTTTCAAATGTGCCCACATGCATTATCGCCTCTTAGTAGCCTCCCTGTTTGAGCTTTGCAAACACCAAAAAAATAACATAAGTGTTTATCTGCTGGCTCAATTCACTGAAGTGAAATTAACAGCATCTTGTCCCTTCACATCACACGCAGCTCCTCTCCTGTTCTCCTCTTCCTCCCATGGGAGAAAACAAATACACTTCTATCTCTATGTGTAAAAAGCAGATGATAATGTGCATTGGTCAGGCTATGGTGACTCGAGGAGCCAAAGCTCCACCAGTGCTCCTCTCCCTGGACGGCAGCTGGGACCCCTGCGCGTGGAAAGGAGCAGCGTGAGGTGAGGAGGCCTCCTCCTCTCCTCCAGTTGAAAATGTCAGGAGGCCATGCAGAGCCTGCTAATACTGCAGAATCCCACAAACACAGCTTTTTAAAATACACTCCTACTTTTTCTAACATTAGGATTGTTAAGATGAAACAAATACTTTTACACCCTGAATCTCCAAAGCTAGCAGACTCTGGCATTTCAGTTAAGATGGTAAAATAGTATCTTAATACCCTGTGCTCCTCACAGCAATTTTTCTGGGAAATGAGGGGAGAGAAGGGGAAAGTGAGAGGGATAAGTATGTGCCTTTGAGGGTTGAACTGACAGATACAGAGGAGATACAGAAAGTTTTACATCAAAATTCTTGAGAGAAGGTGCTGTCTTTTCTAGTTACCATCAATACCCTTTTTTGTCAGGCTGACCTTTCTGTGTACGTTGCAGCAAGAGTACATCACACTTGCTTTCTTTTCACTTCTCCCTCCCCTTTTCTGTGCCATCCAAACTCAGAAAAGGATAGGTGGGTAGGCTGGACTTCGCTGATGTCCCTTACTGGCAGAAAGAAGAAATAAGGATTAAAATACTGCATGTTGCTGCTTTTCTTTACGACAGTGTTCAACACCCTACCCAAGATTTTTAATAGCAGTTTCACAAGCTCACTCATTCACTTTCAAGCATGCATCTGTACAAACCATGCCATCTTCTGGTGCTTCCTGGCAGCAAAAAAGAAATACCAGTGTCAGAACTTAAACTGTCACCCCCATCACCGACTCTGTAGGGAGTCCTCTCTTTACCACCCGGTATCTGAGTGCAACACTGCACTCCAGAAAAACATTTCATGGCTCTTCCAGGTACCAAAATCACAATGAAAAATGAAGTGCCAGAAACATTCTCAACTTACTGTTGAGAATATAAACTCTGTCCTACAAACTAAGTCAACAACCTCTGTTTTGAAAAAAACACTGTATTCAAGTTATTATAAAAGACACTCCTATGAACAGAAAATAATTTTGAAACCAGTTTCTTAATATGACAAAAGCATCTGTACATCAGGAAATTTATGACAGCTGGAACTGACTCCCCATATGTGGTAAATAGAGATTGGCTAACATGTTGAGTTACCCTTTCATCCGTTAACATTTTTTCTGTATCCTGCAGAAATAGTTCCAAACATTACAGCTCACAAACAAGTGGCGGCTATGTGTTTTCATCCCCTGCAGCCAGCCAAGGCTCCTCAATGCCTTTGCATGTCACAGATTCCCCTGGATATTAAGAGACTGGTCATTTGCTTCCACTTTCTTTACTGGAAAGCTGTTCCAGAACCTCATTCTTCTTGTCACTTCTTTGAGGCTAACGCAAGAACCAGCCTTCATTTCTATTGTAGCTGCAGTTAGAGGACCACTGTATAATTTACCTTTACACACCATGTATCTCACAAAGTTTTAAAGAAACGTTTGTTACACACTGAGCACACCACTATACACTAATCCCTTAGCACACAAAGTTCTCCATTTAATTGCGTGATGCAGTCATACAGACTCATTACTGTGGAGGAGGAGTGTCAAGCCATTGAAAAACATCCTGACAGCATGAAATCATGACTGTGTGTCAGGCGAGAATCATGTAAGGTCAACTATACCTGTGGTATTTGAGCACGTGCTGGGAAAAAAAGAGTGGTCAGTTATGTTATGGCACAACCCTCATACCGTTAGGTCAGTGTGAGACCCAGCCCAACCTATACAGTCCCCAGTCTGGTAAGAGGAAGAAGCACCATTGGCATTTTGTTCCCCTGGCTTACACTGCTCCTAGTAGCACTGAAGGACTGCAGTGGTAAAATTCTGGGTGAAAGAACGCTACTTTTTAAAAAAGACTACTCATTTGTTCCCTTGTTTTATAGCAGCCAATATTATTTAATATTAAAGAATGGCACTAGTATGCTTTTTTCCAATTATGTTTGCTTACTTTTCTATGGTGAGCAAAATGTTAAGAGTAGACTAAACCACGTAAGTTTCAACTGTGTTTATGAATCACATTGATTTTTCTGGGTTTCATGTACTGGATAATGCTAGAAACATTAGGAATCTGAAAAGAAAGGGAATATTTCCTACTGAAAAAGTGAATTGGTGACATTTTCTTCAAGAAATATAAAGAGTTCCAAAGCGTCCCTCTAATGTTATATCCAAGCAAAGTAACAAAATTGAAAGACACTAACTTCTGTTAACATAGATAAATTGATTGCAGACTGCAACCCAAAATACTGCTATGCCATGGAAGAGACTTTCTCCTTGAGGGACACTGTTCCCAACCATAGTGGGGTATAGGTCTTACATCTGAAATAAAAAAATGAAATCTTTAAGTAGGATTCCAGCATTCCATTAGACCTGAAATGGCCGAGAGCTCAGGGACGTAAAACATGTCCAGCCCTCCAAATAGTGTGGGAAAAGATAATAGGAGTTGGTTCTCCGTTGCCTTTCCCTCCAGCATGCAGAATACAGAGGAATACAGTTAATACACCCATGCTCACAAGGAGGTCAACTGTCTTCCTCCCTCCTCTCTGTTCATGGCCTATGATATCATTAGAAGACAGAAGGGCCGGAGTTGAGTGGTGCTGCGTCAAGTGTCAGAGGAACCCATCAGCAAGGAACACATATTGGGTAAATCCACATTGATTACCATTTCCAACTCAAGAGCTCACTTCTGAAGCAGATCACTGGGTGATCTGCTCAAAGCAGATCTTGTACTTTTGTTCACATTACAAAGTCATCTTGGAGTAGACCAAGTGGATTCCTTTTGGATTAAACTCAATAGAAGAGTACACTTCTGGAGCACACTTAACATGTTCCATGCAGTAACCGACACTCAGTCCCCGGGACCAGGGATGTGTACAGTATCCTCAGCACCAACAGGTCCTCAGCACCAACTGTTCTGCTCTCCAGATCTCCTTCCATTGCACTGCACTACTTGCTGATGTGGGCATAGCCACCATCTTCCTACGAACCCCAAGAGACTAAAGAAAAGGGTATCTGATCACAAGAAAGAATGTTTTTCCATTTCAACCTAAAAATCCTTCAGGGTGAAGGAGCCAGGGCCATGCAATAAAGATAGGAAGCCAGCTGGGAGCCAGTCCAACTACCAGTGACTAGTGGAAGTTCAGTTTTCACTGTACAATTACTTCCACTACTCAGAGAGCATTATAAAGATACACATTAGAAACAGATCATCTTAGTCATGGCAAGTGATAGCATCAGATGTGAACATCTCTCAGACAACACTGATGTGTTTTTACTTGCCCAATGAAAGCCAAGGTAGGTTTACCTACCCAAACAGAAAGAAAGAGGGGGTCCCTCATGCATTTTGCTAGATCAGCTTTATATTACCTCTTGGTACACAGGCAAGATAAGAAAACCAATTCATCCATTCTGGGAGTTAAGAATAGGTTCAAATGATATTATTTAGGTTTGAATTACTACACTGAGCAGAGACATCGTAACTCTAACTAGAGGGTTAATCAAACATTTTAACATGGACTTCTGAATATAGAAAGGCTAGTAATGACACTCCAGTAGAGAAAATCAATCACACCTCCAGTTATAGCTGGTAATTAAAAAAAGATGGAGTATATTAGCCTTAAGAAATAAAAATGCACAGCATTTTGACAATTCCAACCACTACTGGTTTGAGTCGCTTTAAAACTATCTCCCCGCACATTTCCTGGGTACACATTCAGCAAAAGTTTGTTCCATGCAAGAATGGATCAACTTCATGCAAATAAACAGAGTAAGACTGAAAAGTGTGCATAGGAGTATCAATCCTCATCTTAAATCGTCATCTAGCATCAAACTTGCAGAACAGAATTTCTGCCTATCATCATTAGCTAGTCTTAAAATGTTAGCTTCTATTTCTTCTGGGAAAGGAGGAAATGTGGGAAGAGGAAACTGCTCAGACCTACGCCAGCTACGGGTACGCATACAGTCACAAGCCTCCTGCTAGCAGTTCCTCCACAGAAACTCCCCAGCCCCACCTTTGCCAGGAACTGGGAAAGACAGTCATCTTCTCATCTCAGACTTTTACCTATCCCTCTTGATTTCCCATCCCAATACTGGGGGCTCCCTGTTCTGTTCACAAAGAACCCATAGGCTTAAACTTTACTCCCTTTGTTCTAGCTATCATCTCTTACTCCTGTTTCTCATGCTCTTGGGGTTTTTTGATGTCCATACAGTCTGGAAACCTCTTCTGCCAGGTGGAGGGGATTTTTTCTCCTTAAAATATGAAGGGTGCTTATGCCAAAGCCCTTGAGTCTGGCAGAAACATAAATCTCTGTGTCTACTTCTCCTTCTAAGCCACTTCCACTAAAAAAACATTTTGGATGCACTTAGTCTAGACAGCAGACAGTCCTCTCAGAATAATGTTGGATAGGCTTGTAAAGCAACGAAATAATTTTTAAGACTGATTCATTGCACATTCAGCATATCAAACCAAATTCCCACAGAAGTCCAATACTCCATTAATGCTAATTTCAAGCCTTTCTAAGTTGAAAACAGTGTGATGCTTTTGGAGGAATTGTTCCTACCTAATGGATCCTTAAGCTGGGAAGGTAAAATTCCTTCAGTGCGTCACAACTCAACAGACTATAAGAGCTCTGAGCTCTGAGTGTCAAGAATCTGCATGTTAATAAACCTCAGGTCATGTATGTGTCCAATCTGGTGAGAACGATGCGTTTTAAAAACTTTACGTATTTACATGATAGGTTGCAACAGCCCAGCTGATGAATACATATGTATCTGATGATCAAAAGATGTTTTTCAAGCAATAGTGAATTGTTAAGTAAATATGTAGTAATTTTCAGCTAGTTAGTATTTGGACTTTGTTGTGGAATAACATTTTTAAAGCTATTTTTTAAAGAAATAACTGCAAGTGACACCAAAATCTGAAGTCTTTAGAGAAAGACCATCGGCAAACTAACAGTCATTCCAGTTGAAACTAGCTTAATGAAAGAGTAAGAATCTTAGGGATCAAGTCAAACATTGTATCAGTGGTTGGCCAATTTAGGAGCCTTTTTTTTTGTAAAGATAGCCCAGATGCTCAGGCAATATCAACAGCCACAGCTCAGCTGAACCCAAGAAAACTACAAAATCTTAATCTGATTGATGACATCATACCTTTTCCTTCTTTATTTTTTTTTTTTTCAAATGGTGAAGCAAACTGGAAGACTATCAGAAATTGTAATTATGGACAAAGCTTTTGCTCACCACTGTGCCCAGCTAACACTAGTAGAACTAAAAGGTGCCATACAGTAGAAAGATCTTCAGGAAATACATTAGTGGATTTCAGTCCAGCTTTCAGGACATTAGATCATCTTACAAAATGCATCATTACCATTTGACAGCACTGGGTTTAATAGGTGGCAATTTCAAAGACCAACCAGGGACTGAACTGCAAAAAAACCCCAACAACTCAACTTTAAGAAAATAACTATATATATTATTTTCTCTATTTTTCATCTTTATAGGATAGCAAATCATAACAGTGGATGGAATGGACCACTTCAGCCAGCCTAAGCCAGGAAAATTCCAGCTTGCTTGCTCTAGATTTGTAACATATTTGGCAAAGACACTCAAAGATAAGTTTTGGGGAAAGTTTATTCTGCCACTGTGTACGGCTAAACTTCAGTTATTATTGCCTTCAATTTATTACTCACTTTTTGCATTACCTTATGGTCTGGGAGTCCTGGAAGAGGATCCCATTAAGCCAGCACTGAATGCACACAGGACAAAGACAGACCCAGATCCAACGAGCTTACAGTTTGGCACCTTTAGGAGAACGATTTTAATTAAGAAAATGCAAGAGGAAAAAGAGAAAACAACCAGCTATAGCCAAAATTTTTCAACCTAGAGGCCTGAAATCCAGAGCTTAAGTCCAGATTTAGTGTCATAAATAAAAATTATATATCTAAAGGTGCCAGAAATATGAGTTCATACTGAAGGCCTCTCTGACTTAAAAACTCACGAATGCAAACAAAATCAGACACGCAGCCAAGAATACAGACTGACGCTCAAACTCTATTCTTAAAACAGGTCTTCGGCCTTTCCTCCACCTACCTAAGGCATACATTAAAGCTAAGTGTTGGCCTAGATTTCAACCTAAGTTCCATCAGTTTTATGAATTTACACCCGAGTCTCAACATCACTGCATAGGAGCTGCTGATGACTTCCCCCTTTAATCATCAGTGCTAGTCCTCTGTGTGTGTATGTTTGCACATACACGTGGGGGGGAGAAGGGATGAATCTCCACGTGTCGAAAAATCAGCTGAATGCTGCACTCCCACACTGAGTTTGGCATACGAAAATCATAGGCTTTTCACAACCCTCAGTTATATTATTCATGCAGAATGCACTCAGCTTTCTATTGTTCCTGCTCTCATTGTTTATAAATGAGTCTTTTCTTCATCTGGGGATGGAAGTTCCTTTAAGTTTCCCTTAGTAAAAGTACTTCCGTAATGAGGTGCAGTGCTAGTGCTCAGAGGGTTAAAGAAGTTTCTGGAAATGTTCATGCTTCTGGAAAAAATAATATTTTCTTTCTTTCTTGAAGGAAGAATGAACAACTGAAGCTGGTTGATTTGTTTTGGCCAATCTGATACACAGGTTCCTAATTGCTTCCTAAATGTTTCAGAAAATAATTAAATTCTTCATTTTGTTCTCTGTAACTGCAACATTTGCAGAGGAAATTTCTAAATACGTTAAGACTCTTGCTTTTACACCTCACTTAAATATTCCCAGCACTGCCATATTAAAAAAAATGATCCTGAGACATGGTCTTCAAATGTTGTGCATGGCATAAATACTGTTTCTCAGGACAGGACATGAATTGTACCAGAAACTGCCGGTCCCTTCTGTTATGGCCAATACAGCTGCAGACAAACATATAACCCCTTTGTCTAGCAATATTGCAAATTTCATGATTTAGCTTGTTCGACAGTTCAGGCTGTCATCATTAATCCTGGTGATTGTGCAAGATTCTGATGCATTCCCCCAGCTTAGAGTTTTTTCAATCCAATTTAAGATAATAAACAGTGGACTGAATTGCAAAAGAAAAAAGTAAGTTAATCCCATGGCAACTTAATTGCTTTTGGATTCAGAGGACATCCTTCTGTTTTGGGTCTAATATCACAGCATTTTAAAGGTAGGTGGGACTGTGTCTTTTACTCCTCCATTTGTGGTACACTTTCTTTTTTTTAAAGTTCAAAGGACTTCTCTTATGCTCCTACTAAGGCTGAGATATTGCAGATCCAAAGGGGACAACAGGCAGAGTGTCACCTGACATACTGAAAACAGAAAACTGGAGTCAAATCCATCCATCCATCCATATTTTGGAATGAAAAGAAACTTCTGTTTTGCACTAAGGACTCAAGAAACATAACAGTTTGCCAGTTAATGGAAATACATTTACATTTAACTAATGTTAAGCAAAGAAACAGTTCAATCTCTTTCAAAAACCATCTCCTGTCTACTTGCAAATATCAATGGACTTGATGAAATGGATGGGTTTTGTCTTTTTAATATCAACTCCTAACATATTAGCTCTTAACAGAAGTGTAATGAAACCATCCCCAAGAGCAGTATCTTTAAGCCAACAATCTCCATCTTCTGTGGGTTCTCCTAACACTCTGGACTGCCTTCATCCGCCCTCTCCTCTTCTCACCTGCTTTTCTCCCTCTGACCAGATTCTGATTTTTATCACACCACTGCAAACTCTGGGTAACTCCAGTGAACTCCAGGGAAATATATTTCTGGATTTACACCTCCCTAGCCAGCAGAAAATGTAAATTGAGCCTAATGGTATTTAGTTTGCTCATAAAAGGCATTTTTCCCTTTAATTTATGAGAAAAAATTAATGAAGTCTAGATTCTTTTGCTCATACACATCTTGAGTAGTGCCACATTCCTCAACAGACCTTATTGAAAAAAGCAACTCACAGACTTTTTCACGCAAAACATACAAGCAGAACTTGGTCTGCAATTAGTAATGGGGAGAACAAAAAGTATTTCTTTCAACAAAGATAAGCACTATAGGTCATTTGAAGGAGTGACGGTAGTGCGGTACTTCAATTGGTTTTAAAACAACAGTTATTTTTTTATATATTTGCATTTTAAGTGCCAGGTTTTGTCTAAGAAGAAAGAAAAAAGATTGTAAATGTTCCTGTCACTGCTATATTCCAATGAGTTTTAGAGGAGCGAAAGACGATAGATTAAAACAACCCCATGTAACAGCGGAGAGTACATAACTTGTCTGTGTGTGCAACGAGGACTAGTGCTGAGTGGAGCACATACAAGGAAAAAAGTGCATTGAAAGAAACTTGGGTTGTTTTTAATTTAAATCCATGCCTATTCAAAGCAGTCATATCTGAATTTCTAAGAGCAAGCAAAATCACTATGCATTTACCATACTAAATGCCTTTTTCATCAACTAACAAAACAGAACAGATACAAATGAACCAATCAGGGATTTCGAGTGAGCTATCAGTGTTAGAAAAGCTACTCTGCACATTCCAGTTGAGTCACCACAGAGAAGTAGGGAAAAAAAAAGGGAAAAAAAAAAAGGGGGGGGGGGGGGGAAATAAATTACTGTGTGCAACTCCATCTGCAAACTGCTTCTCCCGCACTGGTATGTAATAAAATGTGTTGCTAAGATACAAGCTGCTAAAGAAGTTCATTAAAGGACACTTTAAACAAAGCTGCCAGACTCTTTTCCCTTTAAAGACTGCTTATTTGGTTCTGTCCCTTGTGTTTATAATTAGATCCTCTATATGAGAGATTGTGCTCCATTCAAGCCCACTCAGCAATGAATGTTAATAAAATAACGTAAATAAGGCACTGGCTTAGGTTGTATATATTTATGGGCTACGGAGCTGTTGATAGAAATACATCTGGATTCCACTTGTATTTTTAAATGCAAACTAAAGCTTTTCCAAGTAGCTTCTTCCCAAGCTGGAGAGCAGAAATGTCAGCTTCTGCACCCAGCACTCTAACCTAACTTTTAGAAAATACTTTCAGGCAAAGAAAACTGGCTTCTTGCCTAAAGTTTGGAGTTTCTGAGATGCCTCTTGTGTAAGCTTTTATGTGTGAGCCTTTGTTATCCACACTGAAATAAAGGCCAAGATTGTTTATGTCTTTCACCTGACAATCTTTATCTTTCTCCATCTGTATATGAGTTCCTAGATGTGTGCTAACGATTTGCAGAATTTCCTTGATCTTAATACATAAACGACACAAGTAAGTCTATTGTGTCACATTTTATTGCCAGGAAAGATGTTATCAAAGAGGTCTTTATCTGACCTTATATAAAATACTTTTAGTCTCTGTAGTAACATTTTCAAGGTAGGTGTATTTTGGCTTTTGTTTTGGTTGAGAAGAAAAGAATGGGCAAGATACTTTGCATTCACTCATTGTGGTGAAATTGTATCTTAAGAAATAATTCCAGCATTTATCTGTTCAGCACTTAATAACACGAGATGCATAAATCACAGATGAGAGTTAGTATCAGTGATTATATAGGAAATGCTACTTGTCACTTTGTAACCTGCATCTCATATTAAATTCTGTATCACAGTCCCCAGTATGTATATATTTTTAATTACATTTTCAGGCTCATTTACATGCGCATATTGGCTTTCTGCCTGAATGATATCAAAGAGAAAGACCTTATGCTCACACCCAACCACACACGCACACATACAAGCACATTTATACACAGAGACACTCGAGTCTTTACATTTCTGAGAATGGAAGCTCCTCTCGTCTTTCTCATTCTTAGAAAAGCTTCAGTTCACCAATAAATCTTTAGGCAATCTTAGCCGATTCAAAGCGCTTTAGAAAAACGGAAAATTACAGAAAATGCAGGTTAATCTCTGCTGCATGTCAAAAGTATCAATGATTCTCACTTGACTCATGTTAATCAAAATGTAATATACATTTTCACTTTCTGTAACCTTGTAAGATTTTTCATCAATAGCTGAGTTTGCACAGAAAGGCTATTCCATTCCTTCTCTCTGGATAAGAGGTAAGCTACATCACAAAGTACCAACACGATCAAGTTAAATCAATGTGGAAAGGAAAACGACCTATACACTATATAGATTTAACTTCTGTTTCAAGACCAATTGTATGCTTCTCTTGATTAAACGCAAGCAATCAGACAAACTTTCAGGTGAACACACTGTTCTTGCCACAGCCTCAACGCCTCTTAGGACTAAATTCCAACTCTGAAAATAAGATTGCCTCTCAAAAACTCAAATTAACACCACCCATCATATCTGCAGAGTTCCCAGATACTTATCATTTTGATTTTACTGCAGCCGCATTTAAGGCCAGTTCTCTGGTTTATTTTCATTCAGTCAAAAGGGTTAGTTAGTAGTTTAAACTCAGGCATATATTTAACTCCTCTGCGGGTTAAAAAAAGAAAATACATCCTCCTATTTTTCCACCGTCCCTCTATATTAACCAGAAGGGTCTGCATGTACATGTGCAAAAAAGCCCTGTGGTACATATTAGATTTCAATAGATGCTTACTATTGGCAGTTGCAGGTTGTAGCTAGAACTAAGCCGCATCAGCAATTTCATATGACACTCTGGAAATTGCTACTACATAACAATAAGTAGCTGATTCAAAAAAGAGAGTGGGGGGAGAAAGCATGTTTAAGGAAGTACATTTTGGCTCAAGAAGAACATTTCCAAATAAAAAAAGTAGTACCACCTTAAGTTAAAAAAAAATATATATATATACATACATTTACATACATGCATATAAGGGAAGTGTGTTTAAGGTGATTCAACAATGAGGACTGGATAGCCCAAATATGAGTCTGCTAGGTTGAAATAACTGTCTACTTTAATGGCAGAAAGACAAATTTGCATTTCAATTAGTCCAATTCTTTTTTTGTTCTTCTTTGTTCTTATCTTAAACTTGCAGCCCATTTTTATACTTCCCTTACCTCCCACTACTCTGCGTGTACAAATTGCCCTCTTTGACATCGTGGCCACACGTACGCCATTTACCACGGCCTTGTCTTATTGATTTGCAAACTTCTACCCTTTAACTGTATTGATTAGAAATTGTGTTGATGCTTCAGATTTTGTTTTGGGGGACGGAGGGGAGAGGGAGGTATCATTTTATAATCAAGTACAAAAAAACTGCATATTTTATCTTTGATCACAAAGAGAAAGGCATAGAGGGAAAAGTTAAAAGTAACTCTGTATTAGCGTGCCTTTATACGCCTTCATGCTTTCAACTTGAAAATCAAATCTGGAATGAGATGAAAAGGGATTTTCTCTACTTGAACATACCAGAAGGGTTTAGAGTGATGCAGTATCCCATTGGAAATGTGATTTAAAATCACCGTTCAAGACCCCTTCTCTAGCATCATGCTATGGAAAGGAGACGTTTAGAGACATATTCTCCTTTTCTTCCACAAGCAGAATGAGTCAGTGGTCCAGATCCTGAAACAAGGTGAACTGGTATAAACATCTGACACGATACACCATTCTGGATGAGCTGCACACACGGCATGAACCAGCGGGGAACTGGTTCCATTAAGCCAGAGCTCTAGACAAAGACTCCTGCAGAAGTACTGCTTTTAATTGTCCAAGCGTCTACTAAAAAATTGAAACAAATTCTAACTCCAAGATGTAGAGTTCCTATACAGAACTAAAGTTTCTTTGAAAGGGTCTCCCTGCTAAAATATCGTGTACATCTGAACAAATACCTGTTTGCTGCAAGTATAAATTAGGTATTTTACAATGTGTAACAGGTAGCAAGTACTGTTAGTGTAAAACCAGAAGTGGAATAAAAAGGTATTGTTGGCATAATTCCTTTTTCTGAATAGACAAAGGCATTGTAAGGAAAAAATTGCTAAATCACAGGGATAATCATCATAGCCAGCTCCTCTAATGAGGCATCATGGGATTACTGGAGTTATTATAAGAGTCATCTTATTGAAGAAATTCAAAGTTAATTGAAATCAATTGTACTGTTCTGACAGCAGGTGTTTTAAGTGGCTAAAATATCAAAGTGAACTCTTTAAAATGGTTAGAATGAATGTAGTGTTCACTTTTCAACTCTTAGCCCTGCCAAGTGATATACTGTACAAGTACAGAAAAGTATACAGTCAAAGAAAAATGCTGGAATGAAACAGCATTTCATATGCCAGTCAAGCAGCTACCAAACAAAAGGTGGTTCTAACCTCCTCCAGTACACATTTTCATTACGGATGTGCAATTTCCATGAATCTTATAAGGGCAACCTGATAGAAGGCAGAAAGCCACAAGTATACATATTTCCATTGTGTTTCACCTCTATGAAAATGTTCTTTATTACCCTTTTTCCCCGGTATGAACAGGGAATGTCTATATGGTATTACTGAGAGCACAAACCGAATGCTAGGATTGCCATTATGCAAACTATATTCCCAAGTTTCTCCTCCAAGGAGCTGAAAGTAAATTCTTCCCTAGTTTTGTCACTTTTTCTACAGATGGCAAAGCAACCAATAAATTACTAGCTGATTCTAGCAAAAAAAAAAAAGGGGGGGGGGGGGAAATGAAGCTTTCTGAATTACAATCCAGAACTAATCTTTACTTTGATCCAGTAAGTTCATTTGATTCTGCAGGTGTTCAGGTTTCCCAGCAGAGTCAGCGGGACTTCAACATGTGGAAGAACTGCAAAGTCAAGCCCATATTTAATACCTGTTGTCTTTGTGTTTAAAGACTCAATGCAGTGATTGAAAAGTTTAATACTTCAACTGAGAACTCATCACCCTGTCTCCCTCGACTTCAGTGAGTGCTCAGTAAGGTCTTTCAAACCAAATTCTGCTGGGATGAACATACATAGATGCGATTGTTGCCACAACAAACAGGAGTGCTGTGTGTACCTTGGGACAGAGTTTGACATTAGGTTCAACATGATTTGGAAATGCCTTTCAGGCTTTACCTCAGTTTTCATGGAAGCTTATAACCCTTATTTTACTTCAACAATTTTGAAAGTACCCAACCGTATGAAATACTGAGCTTTGGCAAATGGCAATAATTTCCCCTTTAACATGTGTAAACAATGCTGCCATTTCCACGCACAGCGCAGCATGAATTTCAACAAACCAAAAAAACACCTCCTCCTTTTTCCCAAAACAAAGATACAACATCAGTAAAACCAGACATCTTGAGCTAAATCGTTTCCAACAACTTGCATAAGAACTGTACTTAAATTTTAAGAAGTCTAACGCTTTCCACAAACAGGCTTTGCTGGTGATCACCACAGGCAAAACACAGTCAGCGATTTAATTTCAGATATACTGCCCAAAAATACAAACCAGCAATAACACAGGCTGGGAGAGTCTGCCTGAAACTAATGTTGATTTTCTGCATAGATAGTAAATTATGGTAAAGAAATGAGGCACTGCACAAGTGAATGGCATATACATAATGTCTTTCAGGAAGACGTATTTTTATTACTGCGCTCCAGGACAGGCTGTCTGAATTCAGAGTTCATCGCAGTTGAAAATATAGTAGCCCACACATGCTCATTGTTAATTTTTAAGACCTGGCGTACCACCTCATACTTATGTCAGTAACAAGTAACTTCCGACTGGAGGTTAAAGGTCTGTTTATTTGTTTATCTTGACCTATTAATTAATAAGAGACAACTTTCTAAAATTAAAAGACCCATAATGACTCTTTAAGGACATAAAGAAAGCAAGAAACACATGCAGCAGAGCACCTCTGGTGTGCTTTTAAGGCCAATGCTGGCTCTTATGATAGCTCTTTTATTTACATATAAATGCTTGTTGCTTGACAATTGAGATAAAAATGTTACCGCTGCTCTGCATGTGCTGTAGATTGAAGGTGTAAAACCACTGGACCAACTAATGGAGTCTTCACACATCATATCTTGTTAAAGAAGAGGTAACCCACTCTCAAATGCTATTACAATTCATCAAAACTATAGTATACAAAAGATACACTTTTAACAAGAGTCCAACTTTTGTCTTTCTGAGTAGGACGCCAAATTAAGTATTGATTGAAGCTGCACCATTTCAATAATGAAAATGATGGCTCCACAGTACTTATTTGAAAACACTGGGAAAATATTAAAACTACATTTAATTCCATGTTTCTCTAAACCACCAACATAAAAGAAGCATTGATGACTGGCCAGGGATCTTTAATTAGGTTGCAACTTAAAATCCAACTGTGCATAAAAGTCTACTTTATACATTTACCTCATGCACCAAAAGTTGAGTTTGTCATTCAGTTCTTTCTGTCTGTATTTGTAACTTTCAAGAAAAGGAAATACTGCCACAAATGCCAATGGCTACAATGGAAAACTGATGAATAGGGGAGCTGAAAGATAACACTCACTCCTGCTATATTTCTAACAGATGTGGATGATGTGATCATCCATTCATTTTACTATCTGTTTCATCATCCACATGTGCAGTTTAATTGAAATGCAATTTTAGCATCTTTTGTATTCACTGCATGCACAATCAAAGGTATACATTATTGAATTATGAATTAGTTGTGCCTAAACAAGTCTTCAGGGGGGCAAGGGGGGAAGGAATGTAAATACACATGTAAAAATAACCTCCCTACTTACACTGCCTACTTAAGCTTACATCAGTGTTTTGGTATAGCCACAAAAGTGAGAGCTTGAAACCACTGAACGCCTCCAACATCAGCCTGTCTATTGTCTCAGTAGCCTTCAGTGCACCTTCTTCGTGCCCTCAAGGACCGACAGTTCATTTATAAGCCATTACCTAAGGAGCAACTACTAATTATAGCAAGTCTGCAAAGCTACATGACGGTTTTGTGACTTGGTCAAAGGCTAAGACCTCCAAACTCATTTCACTTGTGACCCAAGAAAGATTTCAGTTTAGACCTCCAGAGGTGGCAGTCTGGAGCAAGAGGACACCACATCACCAGCTAGTCTCTTATTTATAAGCTCTTGTTGCACAGGATGTTGAAATCAGTAAAGGAAATCTAAATCTAGGTTTTTGCCTAAAAATAGTAGGTTTCCTGCTAGGCCAAATTTGCTGTTTACGGAATTTTAGTATTTTATGTTTAATTACTTCATAGTTTATAGATTTATTTATAAGATTATGAGAAGGGCAAGTCATAAATGTACAATGATTGTTTACTAGTTAGTTTGGATTATATATAAATATGTTGCGCGAGCTGAGCAAAAGCCTTTTTCACCGAGCTGAATCAGAACATTCAAACTGTATTTTCAAACGTGTCTCTCTGCCTTATCTAAATTCCAACATGACACATAATAAATAGCTTCTCATTTACTATCATCATAAAAATTTAAACAGCCTTGAAATAGTTGCTACAATACAGGGGAAAATGATCAAATGTATGTTCTAAATACCCACTTAGAACAGTAAAACTATTTCCATATTGAAGAAAGAACACATAAAGATGCATTGTTGCAGTAAAGGCTGTTACCTTGTTTAAAAAAAAAAATCTTCTACTCAGTATAGTAGTATTAGAGTCAACAACTTGCTGTTTTACACTGCAAAAAAAGGACTAACAGCCCTTAGCTATCATGTAATGTCAGATTTGCTTTAAAAAAGAAAGTATCTGATTTGATTCTATACAGTGATTAAACATCTTTGTGCTCTGCTGAGTAGGGTATTCTATCCCCTCCCCCCTCCAAAAATGGCATCAAAGCAATCAAAATGGTAATGTTCAGCATGAATGGGGCCCCATCCCCCACCTTCAAACTCTGCAGACTTTTCTCCATGTTAGAAGAAACCAACACCCCTTCCTCACAAAATGGAAGCTTCCACTACCAAATTGAGAGTGCTGACAAATTCTGATTACAATAAACTGGGAGGAAAAGGGTGGCAGAAAATCACCATCACCTATGGGCACAGATTACATATGCGCGGATCACTTTTCAACTTTAACCGCAACTCCGGCAAAACAACAACAAAACAAACAAAAAAAAATAAAAAAAAAGGAGGGGGGGGGGGAGGAAAGGGGGTGGAATGGCACACGTGCCCCCTTCCCCTCTCCCCCGGAGGTCCCCGGCCGGGAGGGCGGGAGGGGAGGGCGGGAGGGAGGCGGCGGCTTTGGGGGCGGCAGCCCGGCGCCCCGCGGGCGCTGTCCCCGGCCCCGGTGCTGAAAGGGCTGCCGCATTCCGGAGGAACCGCGCTCGCTGCCGCCGCTGGCGGGGCCGGCAGCCGAGGGACGGGGAGGGGAGCTCGGCACAGCCGCGCCGGCCCCACGGGGATGAGGCGCGGGTAGCGGGGGGGAACGAGGGCCAGCGGGGTGGAGAGGGAAAGTTCACCCCCGGAGGAGGGGGCGCTGAAGCCGGCAGATCTCCGGCCGGCTTTGTCAACTGCCCTTCCCGCACTGGAAGTCCTGAAAGTGGGGAGAGGGGCGCGGGGGGGCGCGGAGAGTTCCGTGAGTGGGAGCGCGGGGCTGCGGGCCTGAGCCTGCGCCCGCCGCCGCCGCTGTCCGCGGTGCTGAAATCCCGCCGCCCCCCGCCGCGCCCGGCAACTTTCCTCCCGGGGAGGGGGGGGGGAGCGGGTCGCGGGCGGAGCAGCGGGCCCGGGGGTCACCCGGCACAAAAAGAGAGATGAGAAAGTTTGGGGAGGGCAGGGGGAGAGGGAGGGGGAGGGAGGGAGGAAGGTTTCTGGGTTGTTTTGTTCCCCTCCTCCGGGGTTGGGGGTTTTTTTTTTGTTTGTTTGTTTGTTTCGTTTTCCTCCTCCGGCAGCTGAAACAGGTTAATCTGTTTTTATTCGTATTTTGGGAAGGGGGGAAAAAGTGAAAGTGCCTAAGTGAACTCGAATCAAAAGCTAACACGTCAGATCAGACCAAGGGAAGAGAAAGGCAAGTGGGGAGGGAAAAAAAAAAAAAAAAGAAGAAGAAGAAGAAGAAGAAAAGAAATAAAATAAAGTGATCAATAAAAATCAGTTTTGTAATCAAACCCAGAAATGGCTCCGAACTGGGCTCCAGCCTCCTCCCTCCCAACTCTTGCTCTGCACATTACACGGAAGTGCACAAAGTAGCCCAAGACAGGAGAATTTTCCATATTCCTAAAACATGTCGACCAACTCAAAATGGACGCCTCATTTTTTTTTTTTTTTACGTTTTAACTACTGCTTATCTTTTTACTACTAGTACTAAAATCATTCTTTCCCCAAGACAAGACATCCGAGAATCCGACCTCATTTTGAAAACATGCATTTTCTTACTTTACGCTTAGGAAAACGGATGTTATATTCTCCGCTGTCGGTATTTTTCAGCTAACGCCGACACTTTTCGGATGTTTAGAAAGTGCATTGTAAAAACAAGAAGAAAAACCAAACACAACTGAATCGATCTGTTCCTTACTTGTTTCTCATTAAGAGCTGCTATTCTTGATTGCCTTTCATGGATTTGTTTCTTAAGATCCCCGTTCTGCAAAAACGGCAATAAGATGCATATTAAAGGCAAAGTGTAAACTAACCCCTGTAATGAATAAACTTGCGATCTAGAAATTGTTCAAAGGCAAAACCGTTCCACCAAAGCCGTACGAAAGCATGCACACACAAAACACCCTCCTTAGTAAGAAAGCTCCGTGCAGACTACAAAATGAGATCTCTTACTGATAAAGTTTCTCATCCTGCTGTCCCAGCACAACTGCGCTTATTACAGCAGGGATAAAATACTGAAGAAGAGGAAAAAAAAAGATCTGCATTTACCTGTGGATCTTGCTTCATCTGTGCAACTAGTTTCTATAAAAAAAAAAAAAAAATCACCCCCAAAAAAGGAGGAATTAGAAACTGTTTCAAGTTTAATGGATTTTTTTAAATGTATGTATGTGTGTGGACGGGGGAGGGAGGGGGGTAAGGAACAAAGAGGCAAGTAAACACTGCGAGTCAGTTTCAAGCAAAGCTCATAAATATTCAAGTCTCGTCCTAATCTCTCCAACACACACACACACTCGCACACACTCACTCACACTCACGCACATGCACACTCACACACACACAAGCACCGACCGCAACCTTAACTCCGCATCTCCACACCGCACACACCGCCACCACACACACACACACACACACACACACACACACGGAGACAAAAAAAAAAAAAAAAAAAAGAAAGAAACTCAGCCAAACAAGCCGCAAAACTACTTTGGCGAAGTGCTCGCCATTGCCGCGGGGGGCCGGGGGGGCCCGGGGGGGGCCCCCGCCGCGGCCCCGGCCTCCCCCGCCGCCCCGGCCCCGGCCCCGCTCCCCCCCGCCCCTGATCGATCGACCCTGCGACAAGAAGCAACGGCTACTTGCTCGGCATGCAACACGGGCTCCCTCCCGATCCTCCTCTCCCTCTGGAAGGCACCGGGGATGGAAGAGCATTTTTTATTTGCTTATCAGTTTATTTTTTTTTTTACCTGATGACACTGGATTTCCACTTTTAACGCCTCTTGCAAGCTGTGTAGCTCCATCCCTGCAACTTGCCAGGCACTTTCCTGCCACTTTCAGATCCGAATGAAGTTTTTTTGTTTGTTTGTTTGGTTTGGTTTTTGGTTGGGTTTTGTTTGGCTTGCTTTTTTTTTTTTTTTTTTTTTTTTTGCTCCCTTTCTTTTCGCTTTCTTTCCTTTTTTTTTTTTTTTGCCTTTTTTTTTTCTCTCTCTCGCTTTTTGCAACCGACCCGCCAGCCAGCCCCCCCTCCCTCCACGCAAAAAAAAAAAAAAAAAAAAAAAAAAATTAAAAAAAATGAATTAAAAAAAAAAAAAGAAGGAAAGAAAGAAAGGCCAGGAAAAAATAAAAAAAAAAAAAAAGAGGAAAAAGGAATGGCAGTAACAACAACAATAATATTAAAAAAAAAGCGACCACAACAATCGAAAGAAACAACTACTCAGTCTGCAAAGCAAGTTCTTTGCCTCTTTGCTGGGGACACAGACTCATCACTCACTTTCCGCCAAAGTAGGGGGGCCCCTCCCCCCGCGCCCCCGCCCGCGCGCCCCCCGCGCCTCCCCCCCCCGCCGCCCCCGCTCCGCCCCGCGGCCGCTCCGCCGCCTCCCGCCGCCCCGCCGCCCCCGCCAATGGGGACGGCAAGGGCTGCGAACGGGAGGGACTATATTTCCTCGGAGTGCGCGCCTTGATTTCACTTTGCCTGAGGAAAAAAGTTGTGCCTCGGCCGCAATGCTAATGCGGCGGTGCCCGGATGGAGCGGGGGGGGCGGGGGGGGAGGAGCGGGAGGGGGGGAGTGAAGGCTCGCGGCCCGCGCATGCGCCCTGCCCCCGCCGCCGCCGCCGCCGCGGTAGGCGAGAGAACAACAAAGTGCCGGCGCGGGGGCCCGCGGGGAGAGGGGCGGGGCGGGGCGGGGCGGGGGCGGGGGGCGGGGCGGAGGAGGGGTCGGCTCTCTCTCGGCCCCCCCCCCCCCCCCATCGCCTCAGGGCTGCCGGCGCTGCCGGGGTTCCTCTGTGGCGGGGTAGCGCGGCCTTCCCTCCCCGACCCCGCGGGTGTCCGCTGTGGGCTGCCTTGGGGCGGGGGAAGGGACCCCCCACCCAGCTTGGCGAGAGACAGGTCCCAGCGGCTGAGGGGGGGAAGTTTCTTCCAGTCCAGTCGTCCGTCCCTCCCCCCCCCGCCATCTTCTCCGCGCACTCCCACCCTGCTGCTCCCCGCTCTCTGCTCCCGTTGCTGGATCTCCTCTCCCCTTCCCCCAGCCGGGGCAGCCGTCCCTCGCCCCGTGCCGCCACAGGCCGGTGGCGCCTCCCGCTGCCGGGACCGGGTCTGCCCGGCGGCGCGCGAGCAGCCGTTGGTAGGGGCTGTGAGGGACCCGCTGCCCCGCGGGGGGGGGCCCCGCCCCCCAAAAAAACTTCCCCCACAAAACTTCTTCCCCCAACAGCCCGGGCTCCTGCCCCGCTCCCGGCGTCCCGGGGAACGGCACCTGCAGCAGGTGCTGGCTTCGACACCGAGCGGGGCTTCAGCACCGAGCGGGGCTTCAGCCGCTTCAACACGCAAGCTCAGGCGGCGGGCAGCCGGGTGTCAGGGCGGGTCACGTTTAAACTGTTCCCCGCTCACCCCGTCTTCGGCCACCTGCTCCTAGCCAGAAGAAGCTGCTGCACCCCTGGCTTGTGCCGAGCCCACTGCTGGGGTGCTCGCACCTTGAAACGGGACGTCGAACCGGAGCCGTGTTAAACAGCAAAGTATTTTTAGGGGAGCGAAAGTTTTCTGGTGGGCGAGCTGTTTCCAGGTCTGCAGCTAACTGCCCGACCAAGCAAGTTGCAACACTTGGGAACGGGATGGGACCTGTGGGACGTGCGGGCACGCAACCCGTTCAAACGACGGCAGAACGGAACCACGGCCTTCGTTTAGCTACTAAATAACAGCAGCAAGACTTTAAACCGGCACGGAAGGGTCAGCTTAAGTGGATACTCCAGCCAAGTCAAGCCACGGTTCCTTGGCTGTCAGTAACAGATAGGTGTGCCGCCAGGTCACCCTGCACCACCGATGTGTGTGGACAGATCAGGAGTGGACAGAAGCATGTCACTTTTATGTCACTTTTCTTCCACAAATATGTGACCCGGCTTCAGGTCATACGGACAGACACTACCTGATCCAGCGTCAAGCCTCCTGTCAATTTTTTAAATACATTTAAACCATCGGCACAAATTTATACAAAGTCAATGTTTTGCCATGTAGCTGCAGTATTTTCAATGCAGTAATAGGAGCCGTGAAGTTAGATTTACTGTCGACGCGTGGCCAGAGTGGGGTTGGAAGCCAAAAATAATGCTCAGGGTAATTTTATTGATGACAGTCAAAATTTAGGGCACATTTTAACAAGCAGTTAGACGAGAGAGTGCTGGGGACAAAAACCTTAATGCGTCCATACTCCCATTCCTGCAATGACTGAACGCTGATATTTTATTTAAACTACATTAAAACATTAAGTTGAAACTCACCCTAAATGGTTAGTCAGTATTTAAAACACCACTGTGCTCCAGATGTGCTTGGATGCCAATTTTAATAACTAATTAAATTCATCTCAAAACTAATTAAAGACACCAAAACCAACTTACATCAACTATACTGTAATTAAAGCTATTTCGAGATGTAACATGCTGGGAGTCCAAAATATTGTATCCAGTTTTCATTAAACTTCTCAAATATATCCTGCCCAAACATAACACAACTTCTTACATTAAAATCATATAAAGATTCATGGTGAAATATTCTCAGTCTGCCAAAATTAGCAACAAAGACTAAATTGAAAATTTCTATTAACCTTACAACTAAAGAAATTATTTTAGAAGAGCTGTGTTCAAGTTAGTAATATTTGTTATGGTAAAAAACTGCACTTACAGCATTTCTTTAGTGTCCGCACATGGCTTGAACAGGTAAAATCGAGAAGGTAGTTCCACTCTTTTTCTCAAGATAATTTCTAAGTCAGTTTGTTTTACATAGTGTACTTGGTGTCTCGATTGAAACTATCGGAGGGGATGTTTAATTCTCAATCAATAAAATGGCTTTGCTGTACGGGAGATTTTTAAACTCTCCCTACTCAGATGTGTAAGGACAAGTAGGTCAATCCTGCAGATACTGATGAATATGAAACTGTTTCAGTGTAGACTCAGTGTAACTTCTCACACGTTCTATACGAAGGTTATTTTGTAGTGCTAGACCCAATAAAGTAGGGCTTTGCGAGGTACCTAAATACCTGATGATCTGACATCTGCAGTAAGGTGCATGAGTAGGCTAGGCTGCTAAGCAGTTATTCAGAAATTTAAAGTGGCTCTACACAAGCTAACGAAGCATTTGAACTAACTTTGGAGAAAGGGAAGCCTGAAGGTTTTTGACATTGAGAGCGTTACCTTTGTAACCTCTGGTAATATGAGTGCAAAATTCTGTGATTTCAGAATCAGGCCATCGACTAAAACTGACTAAACTGGTCAAGTGTGATTTCTTTACATATTAGTTGTTAATTCGTTGACATTATGCTGGTTGATTTGTTTTAATGCATATTTCACTGGTAGAGCAAAGAGACCTTTTCTCAGCATTATAAAATAGTCACTTGTTCATCAGAACAAAAATAAGAATTACCGTTAGCCTAACTGCTTGCAAAGAAGCGCACAGTTTCATGAAGTGTACAATTTTATGGCATTACCTGCAAGGGGCGAGGGTTATTGTGTCATCCTTCCCACATCAGTGAGATGCCAACAGGAGAAGTTTTGAAATTTATTTCGATCTGCCTGCCATTCAAAAATTGGTTTATACATCTACAGTGCCACGATGGGTCACAGATTTTAATATAAATATAAATTATAAACCATAATGAAGAACATTGCTTTTCATGTATTGATACTGCTTATATTGTTTTCTAGGGAAGTTGTGTAAAATACATTAATCTGTCAAATACATTTATGCAACAACATTAGGCAGTCACCTATAAAAATGTTAACAGCTTTATGCAGTTTACTTGGAGCTTATGATGGCAAAAGTCATCTTGCTTGCTGGAGGGGCATGAGAGCTCAGTGAGCTTCCCTTCCACCTATGCATCTGCATAAGGGACGCTTACAGTTTAGCTGGAAAATGCAGAGGGAATGGGAGACCAAGCAGAGCGGCTGGCAGCCTTGCAGAGTGGTCTGCCTAAGCATGGAAATTCATGGTCGGTGCTCACCAAAAGAAGTCATGTTACATGTCATGTGATAAAACACATTTTTCATTGACCCCTGGAAAGATTATCCTTGCTCATAGAAGTTGTGGAACTTCAGAAGTCCTCCAGAAGAAACTGTACCCTTCCTTTCTCCTCACAGTGGAGATCACCTTCAGAGCCTGGATGGGGACTTTTACACACAAAAATGCTCTGCAGTCCTGGAGTAAAAGTGTGTGTTCTGCAGTGAAATATAAATGTAAGCTCTCTGTTGCCAAAAGTTTTGTTCGCTTCTGTATGACATTGTTTGGATGAATAAGAACCGAGAGTCCAATTTTACAAACACTTCCCCTCATGAAAAGCTTTTTGCATGTGAATCAATTTGAAAGTCCTTGGGACTAACGTCACTTATGTGCACAAGCGTTTCTAAACCAGACCCTTTTCCTGCAAAAAATTATTGCAGAAATGTATTTGACAGAATGACCTACGTTATAGGATTACCTAAAAATGCACAGTACAATATCAATAAAAGATCAATAAATGAAACTTTTTGCAACAATATTTCCTGCATACGAAGACTTAGGACCAATCGTTGTATCAACACAAGACACCCAAAAGTTCTTGCTTCTAATGCACCTGATTACAGGTAGCCAGGAATCCAACATCTGAGAGTCGAACCTCACACTTCAAATCCCCACAAGAGGTGACGATGGTCCTCCCTTATCAGATACTATTACTGATTCGGGAGAAGACTTGCAAAGCCACAAGGAGAACATGACACTTAATTGCTTTTGGTAATGCCATATTTCTATTCTAACTTGGAAAATCCACGTCCCCACATACCCTTGTGTAATGCGCTCTCTCTCTTTGTAGGAAAGAGTGCTACAAAGACGTAGAGGAATAAAGTACTGGACAGTGATTTGTAAATACAACCAGTGGCTTTACTGCAAATTCCATGCACTCCAAATTCCTCTTCCCAAACTGGCAAGGAAAACTGTCTGAAGATAATAAGATCATGGCCAGCTGAACAAGAAGGGAGCAGCTGCTCAACGCAGGCTGCCCTGGGAAAGTACTTGAAGTGAATGGCAACGTACCGTGCAGGTTCATCTTTGTACAAGCCACTATCAACTTTCCCGCAAGAGCAAGGGCTCTTTCTGCACATGGGAATAGCCAGTGGTAATAAAACGTAGGAACCATCCAGGTAAGAAAAAAGAACAGAGCGTGAAGCCACGTTGAGAGGCTTAAGGTTAGCTGATCTATCCAAGATGCGTAGTTTGTCCTGTATTTTCTGGGTACCTCCATCTTGCAATATGTTCCTTCCGCTTTTAAGATCACCCCTCCAGCTTAACTGAGAAAATGCTTTAGAGAACTGGAATTATTTTATGGAAGTAACTTCTTCCTCTTCCCAAAGTCAACTTAACTGGGGACGAGAGACAATGGTTATTTCAGTGAGACTGAGAGATGTAGCCAGCTCTTGTCTTTGGTGGAAAAACCTTCAGGAGAGGCAAAATGAATCAGGAAATGCATTAATTCTCTGTGATTATCAGAGGGAAGGGATATGAAGAACAATGAAATGCTGATGTCTAAGATACGCAGGAGGCTGCAACAATCATCTAAAGATCTGCTCCTCTGGGTTCACTTCTAAGTCTTTGACATCCTCCCTGTCTCATTACCTGGACTGCCCACAACCCCACAATTCGTTCACCAGAGTTGCAAATTATTCACTCTTCACGGGTTCATAAGTTAGCTCTTCCATGCAGTTGAAAGAGGAATTGTGTCCTTTCCCTTCCTTTACGTGAGTAAAATCAGGGTCACAGGAGCAGAACTTATTCTTCTTCGATTGCTTCTGCATCATGCTTTTGAAAGCTGAGAGGACCCCAACTATTAATGATGCATTGTTAGACAACAACAACATATGACTGCATTTCAATTCCTTTGGAGATTCAGTGTGGGAAAAAAGAGCTTACCCTACCAACCACGATAAAGACCTCTGCTGAACTTTGGGAACCCCCACTCCACTGGAATTCCTCAAGCTATTATTCCTTGTGTGCAGCTTTCTTCCTCATCTTGCTGTCGTCTTTGTCTTCTTTTCAGCACCCTTTCAATTCCCGCCAGCTGCTGCTCAACTCACATACTTTGTCCAGCCTGATCCTGCTCCCTCAGATGGTTCTGGAAGTACAATGATATGGCAGCATCAGGTGCCTGCAGATGAGGCAGGCATTTAAGATACTTCAGCATGTCTCCAGTGGCGGTCTGACATCTAGTGATCTTCTGTCAATACGGACAAATCGTTTCACCTACTCCCTTCCCCATCGCCTGCCAGAAAATCTTTGACTCCAACTAACATTTATTCCTCTAAGGTAGAATGGAAGAGAAGCAGCAAATCAGCATCTTACCAGATTTCTCACACTGTTGATTACAACCATGTAATATTGTCATTTACGAACTATAAGACATAATGGAGAGTATAACATTTGGAGATAATCTGAAGTTTGGAGGGCAATACGTATGTGAAAGGCTAGGATAAGAGTTCAGAATGATTGTGACAAATTGGAGAAATGGTCTGAAAAAGTATGCGATTCCATATGAACAAGTGTTAGAGATTAAATTTAGGCAGATATAGTCAACTTCACAAATACAGGAACTAACTGCTTAAATAGTGGTTCTGCAGGAAAGGGATTTGAGTTTATCATGGATCACAAGCTGAATGAGAGCCAAAAACGTCAGGTTGTTGCAAAAAGGGCTGAGATGCGTAAACAGGAGTGAAGTCATTAAGAGACATGAAATGATCCTTCTGCTCTGCTCAGCATTGGCAAAGCCTCGGCTGGACAACTATGTCCAATTCTGAGTACCACACTTCAAGAAACATGCGGCTGAACTGGAGAGAAAGCAGAGGACATTAGTAAGAGCAATCAGAGGTCTGGAGAATGTTTAATCTGCAAAGAAAGGGTTAGTTAAAGGCTTGGAATTACTGAGGCTAGCAGGAGGACTGAGGAGAGACATATTAACAGTCTTCGGACATATAGAAAGAGAAAGGGAATAACTGGTTCTTCTCATCCAGGGGGAGAGAACAGGAAGGGTTAGATTTACATTGCAGCAAGGGAGATTCAGACTAAATGTTACAAAAAATATGTCTAAAGGCAAAAGTAGGTAATGTTGGTACACATTGCCTTTGGAGATGCTGGAATCACTGGTACTGGAGATCTCTAAGAAAGTGTTAAACAAACAACCTCCAGAAAGGATAGGGGTATTGTTTGATACTCTCTTGGAGGAATGGGAGAGGCAAGATGACCTTTTAAGACCTTTTCTGGACGAGTGTACTATCATCCCTCTGGTAGTACAGCTGATGCATCACACTAGGGCACCCTAAATTGCATCTACTACCAGCTCTCCTTCCTCACAGGGTTCCTCCTGTTGATACTCAGCTGTCCTGGCTTACGTTTCACTCTCTAACTGGCCACACACAACTCTTATTCCCAGTTACCAAATTACAATAGATATTAACCTTATGCCTTGCAACCTATTGCTTCTGTTGTTAAAGCATCATAAACCCAAACTTCCCATTGATTGGTTGAATAGCAAAAGGCAAAAAAGTGATTCTTATGTCCATATTCCAGTTACCAGGATTTTTAAACTCCCAGTCACCTTCATCTAGAGGGGGGTAAAAGAAAGAGAACAGGCACATTTTCTTTGTACTAATTCCAAATGTAAAACACAACTTGAAAGAAGACTAAAATACTGCTAGGCTTTAAAGAAGTATCAAGATTTTTCTGAATGTGTTTATCTTCTTGCTTTACTTTTTCCACATCCACAGAAATGGTTTACGCATACTGACTTCTCAGAAATACTCTTAGTATCAGTCAGGACAAGCACAAGATCCTTCCTAACTCGAAGACTCTAGAGGCTAGTAGATATAAACACACTCTCCTGGCTTTCTTTGTGAGAGAAGGATCACATCAAAAACCGTAGAAGCTACAGATTCCATATAACAGAAGACAGGATGTTGTTCTAGGGCATTGCCATAATCTAAAAGCAGATATGCAGCAATTTTAGAATGCAACCAAAAGACAACACTACTCACTTTGGCCTGTCTCTAAAAGTTGCTTCTACAAAACTGGCATCCACAATGGAACACCTTGAGGCTTTTCCGCAGTCTTTGTCCTATCATTATAAGGGCAAATTTTCTTCTCCTTGCTCTAGCGAGGCATTCAGGATTTGGCTCGTGGGATCTTTCTGTCACGCTACGTTCATTCATATCAGCTGCATCCCAGTTCTGGAACACAGATTTCCTCAACACAGAAGGTTTGAGGGCCCAGAAGACCAGATCTGTAACGGTATTTACACCTCTGACTTGGATCCCAAGCAGCTTTAGAAGTCTGACTCATCCTGCAAAGCACCAATTTGTTTGATTTCAGAAGGTGTTAGGTGCCTGTAAACCTTTAAAATCTGGCTTTTCCCTTGAGGCAGGAGCTCTTCATCTTGTAGTGTCAAGTCCATTGTTTGCAATTAAATGGTTTCCTTTCCATTATCAGCTCTAAGCATTTCTCTAGTTATAACGCTATCCCTTGTTCTCCCATTGTGTTATATGCGTTTTCCTGATCTGCCTTTCATCATGCCTTTCATCCTGTCCTTCCATCTTTCTCTTATATCTCCCCTGATTTTTCCCAGCTATTGCATTTTAGCCTTCTATCTGGATCCCAGGATCAGACCTACCAAGCAGACTATGAATCTCAAGGTAGGACAAAATTCTGTTCTATGTGCAGACAACTCTTAATGACTTCAATGGAAAATGCCTGATTACATCTGCAGAAAAGATTTGGCCCTTTAACAGCAAAACGCCACCAATATTTTTGTGCGTTTGACAAACTACCAGTGGGTTACATGACAGTGTAAATCACCAACTGGGCTTTTGCTTTCATTTCAGTCCTTGGAAAGTCCTTCCCTGTGCTGTCATACCCAGAGGTAAAAGGACTTCTGAAAAACGCAGACTTTCCAATGCAAGAAAAAAAATCTATTAAAATAAAACCTTTTGGCACATTTGCAAGTCTCAGCAGCACTGCCCCCATGCTGTTTTTACGAAAAACAGCTGCATCAGTAAATGTAACATAGAACTTCAGGTAAAAGAGATAAACAATACATTTCTCTCTCTTGTCAGGAATGATCATGAAGAATTGACTTAAGTTCTATCACTCATCTTCTCAAAATCCCAAGCTAGGCACACACGCTTTCTTTGAGGGCAAAAAGGTAAAGTCAGCTCCATTCCTCCATTCCAACCCAATTCCTCTTTATTCTAAATACCAAACTTAGTTTTTGTATGCTGCTTCTCACGTATCACATACTCTACGGTGCCTGGTAAAGTAAATGAGCTGCTTTTTGGAAGCATGGTTCCCCATAGGGGATTGTTGTATTCATCTTCCCTCGGAAGAGTTAAAACAAATAGTTCTCTTCTCAGTTGATTTTGTTTTGTTTTGTAAGAACAACATTTTGAATCTCTCTAAATAGACTTTTACATCCATGTAAATGACCATACAAAGTGTATAATACTGCTAAAACCCAAGCTCTAGTACTGTCCCCATATTATAGAGCAGCCTGTGTGGAAAGGTAGCTAAGCTCCATGTAGTCCTGGACATTTGGGAAAAGCTGGTCAAGAAAATGTTCTTTCTGGAAAAGGCAAGGAATGTCAAGGAATTGTACAGTGCAACCAGTGCAGAAAGAACATCTAACATCTTACTCAGAGGAGGAGACGTTCTTGGGCTGAACTGCTGAAGCAAGTCCTGAGAGCGTAACACACCCCTGATTTACACCTGTGGTGTCAGTGCAAAGTATAATCGCTGCCTGTGAGATTTAAATCAATGCAGTGTGATTTTTAAAAGCTCTCATACTGGGCTAACATCACGAACTTTGAAGTGAAGGATAAAATTCAAATGAGGTATAATAATGCTGAGCACTTCTGAAAATCCCTCCCATGACCTTGAGGCTCAAGGAATACTTTAAAATTTGATCAGCAAATTCTGGGTGTTTCTCTTCTCTAGCTGGAAAGGGTGCTTTTTTTTCCCCAGAGAATCAAGGCACTTTGAGTCATACCAAGTTACACATCTGAAAACAAAGAGTAGCCAAATTCACTACCTTTTTTAAAAAAAAAATAAAAATTAGGCTAGAAGCATAACAACTGGGACATATAGCTAGGAAAGCATAACATTGTGTCAAAGTATAAAAGGTTTAGAAAAGAAACTTAGTCGCTTGGACTTATGATGCTCCATCCCTTTCAGGATGTGTGCATTCACACTTGAGTCCCATTGAGTCATTGAGATTGGGCTCCTAAGCTCCTGTGAGAAAAGAATCCTCTCTCTTCTGAATATCACCTACTCCCAGACATTTCACATTAATGAAGAATTCAACAGGATATTGAAGTTCATCGCAAGTTCTCTCCTCGCTTTTACTCAATCTGTCTCCTTCCTCAGGAATGAGCAGTCCATACCTTCCAGCATCGCTCTCTAGAGTGTGCCTTAACCTCCTTTTCAGGCAGGAGGTAACGAGCCAACTGTTACTACAAAATGCTTTCTGAACAGGTTCAGCTCCCAGTAGCTCATGGGAAATCTTGGGCAGCTTCATACATAAACCTGGCTGAAAATCACAGTAATACAAAAAACGTCTCACACTAAGTCTGAGGTTTCCCAGGCTGCCAAGGAGATTTAGAAGCCTCTTTCCAACAAGTGCTACGAATTTAAATCTTTGGGGAAGTTTGGGAAATCCTTCATTTAAGCTTTCTAGTAGGGAAAGATAGGAGAGAATAACTAACTATCAGCCCAAGCCTACTCACGCTTCAGCCATTCTGTTATGGAAGAGGTACCTGTGCCACTAATGTCCTCAGTCTACCAAACAAGTCATCTGTCATGATGAAATTTTGTGTTTGTCCTAATACCCTAGAAACCAGGCCTGACTCTGGCAGCGGACACAAACTTTCTGATCTCTGTCATCTTCTCGTGGTCAGCGTAGAAGAAGCACTGACACCTGTCACCTTGGCTCCATCCTAATTGACTTAGCTGCCTGGTGTCACATTTTGCTCTTACACACAGCGCCTGCCAACGTATTCCCAAGGATTTGTTCCCCCGTGTGCTGGCAGTGATTTAACCCAACGCCACTTCAGATGAAAATATTGAATTAATTTCTGTGGCAGAATGCAACAGGGCTTTGTAGTGCAATGAACAGGCAGTGACCCAGCAGGGAGCAAGCGGAGTATTACAATGAAGGCTTCACCTCTCTTTGGCTCTGTGCAAAAGTCCCCAGCAGTACTGAGAAACGTTTTCACGGGACAGTCAAATTTCTGCTGAATAGGATGAAAAGATGAAGAAGCCCATTTCACTGTATTCAGCAGGCTCCTGCACACAGGAGCCCTGCTTAACATTTCTGCTGAACAGAGCCCTAGGGCAGAAAATATATTGAACTCCCATAGTGGAGTGCCCGTAATGGCTTTTTAAAACTATATCAATTTGTATCATTTGCAAAGCACGAATGTTTAATCTGGTTTTAATTACAGAAACCTCCTAGATATTGTATTTCTTTTTTCTCTTCCTCCCCACCCCCTTTTTCAATTTTGTTGTTGCTGCTGTTGTCCTGCACTTCCAGCCTCGCTCTGTTTTGCAGGGCTGATCCAATCACCAGAATCCTTTTATCACTCTGCTTTGAAAAAAGAATTGAATTTCTTTTGTACATTGGAGTGAATTTGTAAATAACACTCGTTCAACAAATTTTGCTCCAAGGATCACTCTGGGAATATATTCAGATCAATATCATCCCTGTTAATATCACTTGAAAGTAACACGGAACAGCACCACAGCGAGGCTATGGGAATATCATCTTCAAAACAGGGGGTCTGAGAAAGCCAAATGAGAAGTGTTGAGCAACAGGATATTGTACATGCAGTCCATGCTCTCATTCTGCAGAGCGGAAGATACTAATAATCATCTCCTAGTATTGCAGCAGCACACACATAGGCTCCTCGGTATGACAACTGTGCTAGGAGCTGTACATGCTGAGGTTAAAAAAATGAAATGAAATAAATAAAATAGTTATGACAGAAAGTCCCTGTGTTCAATGCAATTATTGGTTGTTGTGTCTTACTTAACACGTAATCATGGGGAACAGCTCCAAAGAATATTAAAATGTACATTCTGCATTCTCAGGGTTTTTTTCTCTTCTTTAAATAAACATACTGAGGTTCTTTAAATAGGCCTCTCTGCACTAAGCATAAGTGCAACAAAAGATGTGCAAAGGCTGCAAAACACAACAGAGCACCAGAAAAAATAGATTAAACCCTTGAGTGAATGAGTCTTTCTCTCCTGACCACCAATGTTCTGGTAGGGTATTAAAATGCTCACACCTCACCCATAAGCTCTCCTCCAAAAGCTAGTAAAACAAAAGGCTTTTGAGCACTTTCTAATAGCCACCAGGGCTGTCAAAATAAAGGAGGGGGTATATACACTAGGTCAATACACCTTGCTCGTTCTCCTTTCCCAGCTGAACATAGGAAGACTTCAAGTGTCTCTGCAGGTCTCAGGTATAATGGTGTCTCCTGTGGGAAGATATCATCCCCCAGCCACGGCCACGCTACATAGATAAGAACACACAGACTGAATTGTGCACAGCCTGAAAGTTGATGCAAATCTCTGAGCTGCAATTCATCCAAGTTGAGCAAAAAAGGCTACCGGTGTCCTGATACTTCCTATGTATTTTTCATGCTAAATTCCCAGCTTATATGCTTTCCCTGTCTTTTTCTGGGCTAAATGTCAGCCTCTCTGTCCTCGTCCCAGTTAAATACTAGGTGAGTTGTATAACGATGTCAAGCAATTCGGACTAATGTGTTCTGTAATGCCTGTTTTACTTTGTTTATGTCTCTGCAGAAAGCTTTTTTTTTTTCAATTATTTTCCCCACTCTTGCAAGACTGGAATTTGACTTGCTTTTTTGAAATGCCCTTTGTTCTGGACTTAAATCGCCTTCCAGTCCTTTTATTTACTGGGAAAAACTTGAAAACATAGCCCAGGCATACAGCAAAACTAGAATCAGAAAGTGAGCAAAAGGAAGCCCAAATTTACTTTGAGAACACCTCATGATTTTTTTATTCAGTCTCATGATCAGCTAGGAACAGGCTGACTCATGACGTTTGAGTGCCCTGGCTCAGCAATACTGTTTTTGCTGTCAGAATGTCTGTGTACGTCCTCTGGTCCCCGCACTCCTTCATCTCACCCTCGGCTGATTTGCATTGCTGGGGAAATACATGGTTACAAAAGTTAAAGGAGAGTAATGAAAAATAATTTGGATGTAAAGAACATGACTTGGAGAGGTCTTTCCTGTACTGGCTGGCTTCTGTTCCTAAAGGTTTCCCTTCAAATTCCCAGTCGTAAATCTACACTGTAAAAAGGCATCAGGAAAATAAATGTGATCTTACTAAAAGGGCTGGCCCAGCAACTTTCTGTCCTCACTTTCCCTCGGTGATGAATCCCTTTAAGACTACTTTGCAGCAACCAAGTTAAACAAGCGAACGAGTTTTGCTGGGATCCAAGTTTTCCCTCACTTGATCCTACGGGACTGGAAGCAAGCCTGTTGGTCTCTACTCTTCCCTTCCATTCCTCAACTTGTGTTGATTTGTTACAATGTCAGTGATACAATGCTTTGTGTTAATCTTTTTTTCTTAATTATCTTTATGTTAGGCCCTGAAACACATGACTTACCTTGCTGAATGCATTACACACTCATCTGCTCTGAAGCGATAGGAAAATGCAAAATGTATTTGCCACTAACAATATTTTTGTATCTTCCTGATGTAAAACATCCTCAGTTATTGGTTCAAATGTGATACATAAAATACTAAGAGGAATCCAGCAGTAATCATAAGCAGAATAGCAACCAGAGACCTAGCTTCAGGTCTGGGCATCTCTTTTACAGTATGAAATACCATCAGTTTTGAAACACAATTCTGCAGCTCACATGAATAAATCTTGACACAGGAGATTAGAACCACTGAAATCAATGAATTCCTTTATTCGGCCTTAACGCGCATTGACTTCAATGAGGCTTGCCTAAGGACATGCAGGGTTTGTTCCAGTGGTCCAGCTTGTTTGAGTGCAAACTGCAAGACTGGGCTTACAGCTTGCCTTTCATGCAAACGGTAGTCCTGATCCTTCTTAAACCTAGGAGATCTTTATTTTCATCAAAGCCAGATCTGGGCTCAGTGCACCAACACAGCACTAAAATTAGCTTTTTAGCTATATAAGGACAAGAATGATAAATAAAATAATAGTAGAACAAGAGAGGAATTCAGCGACAACATGTTTTCATTAGCCGCATGTTGAAAGGGAAAAATTTATATTTGGGCCCAGTCTTGAGCACCGTAACAGAAACATCATACTCTCACTGAGCTCAGGAGGAATTTGGCGAGCACAAATACGGGACGGGTGTCTTGACAAGAAGCAGCTACATAGTATGAAGAGCTGCAGAATAAACATTTGTGGCAAAGGTGTTAAACAGGAGGCCGCAAAAGAAACTGTTTAAACCACGTTCACCTAACTCTTGCAACAGCGTAGGTTGCAGTGGAGAAACTCCACTTCTCCTCAATTCTGCCCTCAGCTTTGGGAAATCAAGGAATTACAGAAATGAGTCCACGCTAATTAACAAATGCTTTAGAAAATGTATCCTCCTTCCTTCTTACCATATACATAATCTGAAGGCGCCTGAATATCTGAACACAGAATCACAGAACGGTTTGGTTTAGAAGGGACCTTTAAAGGTCATCTAGTCCAACCTTCCTGCAATGCGCAGGGACATCTTCAAGATCTTCTAGAAGATGTGGAATAACATTCTTCATCTGGCTCTAATCCATAGTTCCTATACCAGAGCTGAAGAAGCCCTCGAGCTTGTCCTATAGAGAGGGTATATCTAATGCTAGCCTCAAGATGGACTAAAAAATGCAGTATAGAGGTTCACCATTCAAGCAAACATCCTGGCAGAGCTTTGTGACTACTAGATGACTAGACCGTGACTCATACTACAGCTCAGCCACAGGAATCTGAGCAAACCCACCATTACCATCACACACGCACACAAAACACACCAGAGCTTGAAGTTCAAACAGCAAATAGGAAGCTCAGATATTTCTCCACTGGAACAAGTGGAAAGGTGAGGATGGGGGAATGGAGAGAACCTGCCACCATCCCTCCACCACTCAGTGGATGGGACCAGGAGGTGTCTGGAAAAGGAAGGAGGTAGCAAGATCCTGTTGGGGGAAATTGGTACTTGTTCTTAGGAACAAAGTGGATCTGAGAAGAAAATGTGTCCTCAAGGGACCCGTCTGAGACTTAGTGCCTCCTTACCACCTCCTTCTTATGGCTGGGGCTTGAAGGCACAAATCTGGCTCAAAACTCTGTTTGTTATGCTATGTGTGATAAAAACATAACAACCCTGCTTGGTTCATATAAAAATACCACCTTGATATCGATTTTAATTTCAGTGACAACAATGCTGGTTGTTAATATATTTTAACAATCCTCAGTAAGGTTGAAGCCCAGACTTCAAAGACAAAAGTGAAGGTATAATGGAGCGAAACAGGTTGGACTGTTACCTTTGTTACGATTCAAAAGTGAACAGAAAACACTAATGTGAAAACTATAGATTTAAAATTATTCCCTCCAGAATGGTTATATGCTATCAGCAGCACAGGCAAATATATTTTTTAATATATACATGTAAAGATCTTTAAAATAAAAACCATAACAAGGTATCCTAGGACACCAAGGACAAAATACTGTGATGAAATCTACAGCTGAACAAGAATAATTTGCTCTGCCAAACCACCCAGAGAAGTTAATCTAATTTACCATTTAAAATAAAAGTCAGTCTTATGTATATTGACATTATATTTGTCTTTGATCACACAGACAGTTGTGTATATTGACATTATATTTGTCTTTTGTTACACAGATGACACAGAGTGGATACAAGGTATTTATGCATCTATATATCTCTATGCACACACACACGCATATGTAAATATCTACACCCACACTTGCACATATATGCACGCACCCACATGCTTACATTTAAGGTCTACCACTAAGTTTTGCTTTAGTCATTCAAATCTGGCTTCTAAACAGATGCACACACCATAGCGCACAACTGTGTGAGTTGAATCAGCTCCCCAAGGAGCAGAGGCTTGGCGAGCAGCTTCCTTAGTTCATTATAATCACCTCGTCCAATCTCTTGTTAGAGAGAAGCTCTATCACCAGGATTCTTTAGAAACCTGAGGCCAACATCTCTTCATTTAAACTGGCATCACTTTGCTGAAGTCAAAGGTATAACTGAGAGGGCAGTGTTTATAGGAAGACCACTTAAAACCAGCAATTTTTAACATTTTTTTTTTTCTTAAAGCCTTGTTAAGGTTTCAGCTTCCACCAGATCTGTGTTAGTACTAACCACTTTTACACCAACAGGTTCAATATTAATTAAACAAACCTCTTTCTCCCTAGCGTAAAAACACAGGGACTAAAAATAAACCTGTTACAAAATATGCATTTTGTTTATACATATTTACACAGACCTCGGATCTGAATATATGCAGTACCAGAAGGATAAAGCCATCTGATGCAGAAGATCAGTAAAGCAATCTGTAGGCTCTACAGGGGCCAGAAAAGAAACATTTGTATTGTGGCAAACAACATCATGCAAGACACGCATGTGCTTTAGTTTGTGATGGAGAAATAGTTGCATAAGCTGTGTATCTGGAGTGACTGGCAACGATCTTGCTCATCCCTGCACACAAAGGAACAAAGTATCATCTCTCCTCTATGTATTTATTAAGATTTCAAAGCTCAGGGCTACATCCTTCCTACTTCAGGATTTAACTGTTTTGGCTTCTTTTTCCTTTTTTTTTTTTTTTCCTTTGATTTGTCCCTTTTTTTTTTTTTTTTTTCTTTTTCAAATATGTGTCTGGAGTTTGATTTTGGAGGCAGCAATTTCCCCCTTATTTTCTGCGCTCTGCCTCTTGCAGCCCTGCCCCTCATGCATGCTCAATGCACATGATGTGTCAGCAAAGTGAATAGGTTGGTTTGGGTTCCCCCCCTCCCCCCCCCCTTCACTGAGGAGGAACGTGATGGGGGAGGAAGAAGGGTGGAAAAGCCTTTCTCTCCCCCCCCCCCGACCCCTCCGTAGAGCCTGCTGGGAAATGTAGTCCAGCCGCAGCTGCCTTGGAACAAAAGAGGGAGGCTGGGGCTGCTGCCGCCCTTCCCCGCGGCCCCCACCCCGGGCACCCGTGCGGGGCAACTTGCCAAGGGCATCGTGGCAAAGGCGGGGGGGAGAGAGGAGGCCGCAGGAGAGCTCCCTCCCTCAAAGCACCTTGGCTTCATTGTTCTTGGGGTTTGGCCAACTTTGGGGAAAAGCCTGGTCCGCACGCGCCGACTGCTGTGGGATGCGCGAACTGGGACGGGGGTACGACCCGCCACCCCGCTCCCTGTGCTGGGGCTGGAGCGGCGGGAATTGCTGCTCCCAGTCCTAGGGCCGCCAACCGGGAAAACTTTCACCCTGCTTTTTGTTTGCATATGAGAGGTAGTTAATTTAAATGGGAGCAAGAAAAATTCTCCCTTGGATTTGATTTAATTTTTATGCCTTCAACTTTGCATCTCGCCAGGACAACACACCATTCTTCTCAGCTTTTAACACATTCATTTAAGTATTTCTAAACGAAAAATTAAGGGGGTGTTCTTTCAGCATTATTGTTGGTATTTTTAGCCTACACCCAGTTGCATGATTACCCCTTACATCACTACTACCACTCGTCATCTCTTTATTTCTGTATTTATTTTCTAGCTAGGAGAAAAAAAAAAAAAGTGAAGTAATTTCCTCCTTTCAGCCTCCCGGGCAAGCAACTGTGGGGGTAGAAAATGCAAATTCTTGGAAGCCCTCTGGGATTTCTTCTTTTTTTTTTTTTTTTTTTTTTTGTAAAGGGAATCAGGTGCTCGGCCTCGTGCTTTTAAAGGAGCGGGGCATCGGCTCTCGACACCGCAAAGGCGTTTGCTAATGTGTAGCCAGGAGTTTTCCTAGCGATTCCTTCCCAGCGATTGCAGCACATGCAAGGCAATAGCCCGGATCTCTTTCTCTCGCTCTCTCTTTTGCCTCGGTAATTACTTTAAGTTTCAGCTCCCCATCCCCCCCGTTAACCTTGGATCCATAGTTTCTGCTGATGACTCTCGGCTCCTTCCCTCCAGTACATCAGCTGTTACTTTTCATTTCATGGCTCACTGGTGAAACTCTTGAACTCTTTTTCTCTTTACATGTCCAACCTGTTTTCTTCCCCAGATACATTTGACTTTTCTCAAGGTCTCGTCTTTTAGCACATTAAAGCCGCTGGGTGCGTGTGTTTTAGCGGGGCGAGGGGAGGAGGAGGAGGAGGAGGAGGAAGGACAGCCAGCCAGCCACCCAGCCAGCCAGCCGGGGATGCCAGACCCGCCGGGCAGCAGGGAAGGGGAGGGATGCTCCGGCCTCTCCTCCTTGCCTTGCCGTGGGAGGTGGGAGAGGAGGGGGCGCCTGGCCGGGGCGGGGGCTTTGTTCTAAACCCAGGGCCGGCAAAGTGCGCCCAAGTTCAGCCCTCCTCCTCCGCACCGCCACCGCAGCCCTGGGCTTGCTCAGGACTGCTGCAACTCAAAGCAAGCAGCGAAAAGAAAGCTCCACCTCCTCCAGGTCCACAGGAAGAATTTTACACCACCAGCACCACCATCGCCTCCCCCCCCGCCCCCCTCCATCCTTCGGTCTCAGCCGGAGGGGTGCGAATGGGCCAGGTAAACGGCACCGCCGCCGGGTCTCTGCTGTTCCTGTGTCTGAGGGCACGGCTCCGGCCGTAAAGGCGGGAGCAGCAGTAGGCTTGCTTGGGGTTTTCTTTTTTTTTTTTTTTTCCTTTTAATAATCGAAGCAGCAACCGGCAGAGACTACACGAAAGGAATGATCAGCAGGCACTCATCGCCACCGTGTCAGGTGGGGGAAGGGAGACACATCCGACTGATTTAGTGACTGGCTGGGGAAAACAGGCTTTGACTGGGGAAGGGGTCCGGGGGGGGGGGGGGGGAGGGAGGGAGAGAGAGAGGAAGGGTTAACGAAGGAGCATCTGCTGAGATGAGCAGGCAGCCCTGGAGAAGCGACTTTGCCGTGCACTCCCTGACTGGGGGCTGCACAAGCATCCCCGAAGCAGCTCTGCCTCTCGGTCACTGCTTGGGGGGAACCGGGAGCCCATGCCACCACAGAGGTCCTGGATCTCCAGCTCAGAAGAAACCACGAGGACTCCCACCGACTTTGTCCGTCAGACAGAGCCCCGCTGCCACCAGCCTCACTCAGAGCTCCTGATAGCACCCTGTTCTCATTCTCTCTCCCATTTTTACATGAACTACAAACCCTGTAGTCAAAAATGGGATTAAGATTAGGATTACTCCGTTCCCCCCCCCCCCCGAAAACCACTGCTGCCATTTTTAATGTGTACTTAGATCCTTTTCCTGTTGTTAATCAGTATACCTAGTCTTTCTTCTCTTTCCCAGCCAGCTTCAGTGACTCAGTGTCACTTAGAGACGCAAGCCAAAGCCATGGCTTGTCCATGGAGTATGGAGACATAGCAGTCACCATGCTGCCCCAACCACAGACTTTGGTCAGGAGAAGCATTGAACACACATCTGGGAAATCACCTCCTTATGGGCAAAAGCCATAGTGCAGTGGGGGAACAGAGCAGGAATAGAGGGTCCTTGCAGTGGGATTGGGGGAGAGGGTGGGTCACAAATCCATGGGGAAATGGACTTCAGTATTTCTACCATCCACAGTTTGCTGAAAGAGGGACTTTAGATGTCTGCCTCAAGGGAACACTTCCAAATTGAAGTCCAAAGGGTCCTTAATGATGCCTGAGACATCCTGGACTCAGACAGGGATGGGGTTTAAGAAATGCCTTTCTGCTCAGAGCTTCTTGTTAACCTTAGGCAGATTCTGCTCTGCTTGCTGACTTTGGTGGATTTTATTCAGAGGCTCCCTAGCTCTTCCAGTCCACATTGCATTTGTAACCCAGCATTGCACCTAAAAAGCTGCCAATTCCACTCTGTAGCTGGGCCCACAGAAATGAGGTATGGCAGCACTTCACATCAGAGGGCCACTTCCACCACAGAGGTGGGTGCTGCACCGCAGCAGCACCTTAGCTGGGAGCGCCATGCTCTGCTTTCTCTCTTGCTTCTGTTCACACACTCCTGTTTCCCACCACCATCACCTTCCCTGCAGCAAAATAAATTGGTTTTCAAAGCAGATTTTTTTCCCCCGACATTCTTATCCCTTTGAAGTGCCTAACATTAACACTAGACATGGAAAGGTGGTCATCTGGGGAGTCACCAACTACAGGAAGAAATTACTAGTTACATTGAAGACGACATTTCCCTTGCTAGCCTTAAAAGAATTTCAATCTCTTCCTTGTTTGTTTCTTTTATCCAGATGTGTAAAGTAGCACATTTCCACATACCAAGGTGCTGCTGAGTGTAATCTGTATTAGCAACTTACAATACTTCATTATACCTTATTCTAATTCTGTATCACCCTTAAGATACAGCTGTACTTTGGTGACAAAAATAAGAATTTCTGAACACAGTGTTCAGTACTCATGGCTACAGCGTTCCAAATGGTGACAGCAAGTGCAACCTTTTTGCAGAAATAAATCATAAGAAAAACAGGCTTCTCATGATTATAACTTAGAGTTAAGAAAAAACTAACAAGCTTGAATCCACTTGTCAAGTGGGTCCAATAAAGAGTCTCTGACATTTTTAAAAGGGGCAGAAAACCATATTTCAACTCGTAGACCAGCCCTCTGCATGCTGTAGAAATAAGTGTGTATATGATAGATCTAATAATAGGTAGCTGTCATGGTGATGGGTGCCCAGAATAACTAGTATACCCCCTCTGCCTCTCTCTCTGCTTTCCTCTCAATCTCCCACTTATTTAGCCCCTATGTCCCCCCAACCTCTCCTCGTTGAACTCAGTGGAGACCCCGGACTACCTCATCTCGTCCTATTTGCACCACTGGATCCTAAAGGGTGATGTACTGGCAGCGAGCCTAGACTACCAAAATAAATTGGGCACAGGCTGTCTATACAGAGAGAAATCACGCTGGCACAGTAGCCAAAGAAAGTCACAGAGCTGCTCCATTTGATGAACACTCAGTGGATGCAAAATTGGTGAAGACCAGGTCAGGCTCAGCCTCTCACTGGTGTTAGAGCAAGAGAAGGAACATGTGCTGTGGAAACAGGGGCTGGGAAACAAAAAAGAAAAAGTGTAAGGTTTTCTCTGGCAATCCTGAAGAAGTGTCTTCCCTGTGCCAAGACAAACTTCAGTGCGATCTTTGCATTTTCCTACAAACTCACCCAACTCCTACTTCTATTTCTCTCTCTCTCTTTTAAGGACATCAGTATTTTTCAGTCATAAAAGAGTCTTTGTAATGTACTCATTTTCTGAGGCCTTTTGTTACCTCCATATAATTCTCCCAGACAATTATTATCACAGCCATTGTTACACAATCCAGTTAAAGTAGTTCTTCTGCGCCTCCGTCTCTTTCTCCTGCTACAAAATGAAATGTTTGAATGAAGAGTTACATTCCTCAAGATAATGAACTCTCCAAAAGGAAGGTAATGGAAAGTACATATTAATTAACAACGCTAAATTGTGGGATGGTATTTATATCACATTGAGAGATTAGGAATGGAGGAAAAAAAAGAGTTTAGTTTGTTTTCTCTGGCACAGGCCACCTTATTAAAAAAAAAAAAATTAAAGAAAACCAGCCCAAACCAGGAATACACTTTTCTCCTATTCAGCTTGTCTGCAGAAATGAGTAAGTGTACGCATTTCCTGTCGGTTGATGACGCCCTAGAGGATGCTGCGTCACCGACGGCCGACAAGTGAGAAAATTTCAAATCCTCTCCTAGAAGTATCATAACATCCTACCAAGGACATTTTACTTTGCTTTCTGCGTCACTGCAATAGACAGGAGGATTACAAAAGCTTCACTGCGCCTAGGTTTGAGGCAACACTGTCCCTTGTGGTTAGACTCGTAGGGGCAGAAGGTACGAGCTTCCTCTGTCTTTGGATGCCACTCCATGCAAAGAGTGGTCCGAGACTGGCTCCAGGAGCAGCACAGTACAACCAGGTGCAAGCACAAGCCTTTTCAAATCACATTAATTATATATACACCTGCCATTTTCACTCCACAATTTCCAGGTGTGTCAGAAAATCAGCTGCACCACTGCTCGCAAAACGTCTTCCTGCGAGAAGACCAGTCCCTCCGAGGAGCATGTGAAGGACATTTCAGTCTCTAATCCAAAAGAAACTCCAGTCAATACAACTGTTAACTTCCAGAAGTTTAGATCAGATCAGTGCTTGAAAGCCTTGTCCATACCATAGAGCATTTTTTTCGTACTGCTCTGCCAGCATAATCATATTGCTTGTGCTCCCTCGAGCAGATACAGCATCCTGCCAAGAAGAAGAGTAGCTGCAACCACACCGGTAGTTTTGTCAGGACTGTTGGTGCCAGCACCCCCCCGGCATGCAAAGCGGTGTAACATAAATGTGAATAAATTCATATTCATCTAGCAAATTGAAAAACTTCCAGATGATGTCCTCAGAATCCAAAGTTGTGTTTAGGCCATTTTAGGGTTTTGGTTTCAGCTGCCATGAGCTCTTACTAGCCATCTCAACCTACGGGCTTTTTGAACATAGAGAACTTCACTGCTAAAGGTGCCTCAGTTTGGAACACACCTTCAGATTTTTCTTTTCATTCAAGTTCGGCTTTTTTCACTAAGTTCTAAGCAAGCTATGTTAAAACATGACTCTAGCAAGAAAAGACTTTAAAAGCTTTAATGTCTTCCACACCTAAACTCAGCGATTTCTTAGCCAGAAAAATTTTGAGGAAACGCTCATGTGCCAAAAACCTCCCTGTTTTTTCAATTATACCAATTATTCTGAACCCAGATTCTGTATCAAGTTGATATTCCCACACCATGCAATGATGCTATAGCTATAACATGGACAGAAGCCATCTTCTCCATGTTCGCAAACCAGGCAACTATTTGTGGCTATACATTAAAAACTGACATGGTTTCGACTTGATTTAAACTCTACTTGAAGCCTTGTCTGCGCAGCAGGAAGCAGATACTACTTTTCATTACACCAGGCAAGTTCTGTGATGCGACTCCAGATTCAGTCCAGCAGGAAAGCAAGACTCTGGTTTGTTTGAATGCTGTAATTACAGTCTTTCTGACTGAGGATGATCCTGATGAGTGTAGCTGCTGTAGACATCAATCTAAATATAGACAGGCTCCATGTGACTGTATGGCAGATGTCAATTTGCTATTTAAACCCTGCTCTCCCTGTGACTTGCAAAGAAGAAATAAATGATCACAGGAAGAGGGAGACTCCAAGACCTTACCCATCTAATCATATGCAAACTTAAATCTCCTTGCAAAAGTTGCTAAAAGTCAGTAGCAGTAGTTGAATGGCATGGGGAATGCAGATCTGAAGACCAGAGCGGAACTATGACTTTGATCGTGTCATCTTAATCTTTAAAGTATACTTGCCCCTCAAATAAAAGAAGAGGATCACGTGCAACTCTGTCCACCTGGCGTTCACATGGACCGGCTGACAGCTAGTGCCATTTAAAAGACGAGCTGTCTTGCTCCTGTGGCATGACAGCATGGTTCAAATAGAGCAGAGACAGTGGAGATCATGGACCGTAGTATTAGGGGAGAAGTGAAAGCAGGGACAGAAAGCTTCCATTTTCACTGCTATTATCTCCAAACTACATTGCAGCACATTGACTTAAATTAAAAATAAGTCTAATAGTAAATGAGCAGTAGTTTAAATACTGAAGAAAAGTGACCCTAAGTCTGATGCAATATGGTAGAATACACCAGTGATTTTTAATCTATATGCCTTTTAACCTGAATTCCCAAAACCAAGGTCTCTTACTAGAGACAGTAAGTAAGTAAAATAGATACTAAGGGAAACAGCAAAAGCCTGTTATTGATCATCTTGATTTTTTTTTTTTTTTGCTGCTAGGAAGTCCTGCCCTGAAGCAAATGCCCTCTGTAAAAGGCATCCTATCTGCAGGTCAGTTTTAGAAAGAAACACATTGCTTTGCTATAGAGAGGCAAATTTTGCACTGCCTTATATTTCATTCAAATATATTAATCTCAAAGGGGCACTAGTCTGGCAGAATTTTCTAGAGTGATGGATCCCAAATCAGACTTGGCAAGAGGAGCGGAAGAGAGGATGGTATGGGAAGCCCTGTATCCCCTGTATCTCTGTGATGACAGCTGTGACCACTTATTCAAGACACCATGGCTAACAGTAGCAACAAAACGATGGAGATGAAGCTGTAATTCCTCTTTACAGGAGACTCGCGTATCCGCAGTACCCAGGAATACAGGTGCCCAGCTCCGAGATGGTGCCTGCCCTGGCTTCCTCTTAGCAGGCCAAGGAAACACGCCTGACAGCAACACCTACCTGCCCAGGTATCGCTATGAACGGCCTATTCCCCTTGTCTTTTTCATATAAATAAGCACGTTGGCTTCATGGGGTAACCAAAAGGGTTTCATCAGCGATGTGCCATTCACCCTGACAGTGTTGAAAAAGAAAGAAAAAAGGACCTTCTGCTTGCTGTTTGTTCCGCAGAGTAGTAAAAAAAAAAAAAAAAAAAGTACCATGGCATCACGGAAGTTATTTTAGGTTTACATCCAACAGGAATTCAATCAGAATCTGTCCCATTTTATCAGATAACCTAATAAGCTACAGACAGTGTTGACATTTGTACTGCTTATTCTTTATAATTAGGTTTTTTTATTAAGTTACCAGCCAATAAAACAGTTCCTCCATTGAAGAAATTGCCCAAAATTGTTTTTACTGATGACTATCATTTAAACTTATTTTCCAGCACTGATATAAAGTTACTACTTTCATTCGGATATAAAGTATTTTCACTACTTCTGTATAGTGTTATAACCTTAACAGTTTTCCTTCTATCCTAATGCATCTTACCCGAGCCTTGCTCAATTGCATGAATGTCGAAGCAAGAAACACTTCTCCATGTACTTGACTCAGCTTTATTTCAAAGACTTCATCAGTTTTCTTCAATGTAGCCTGGAACTGCAAATTTTAACAGGGGCCCAGCTTTAACTTGTTATTGGACATACCTTAACTGCTAATAGATGCTAGCAGAAAATATATGTTCTTTTTCCTTAAATGAAATTTTGCCTGTAAGCCTCTTTTTCTAAGTACAGAAGTTATGTCACTAGTGGGAACCAACACCACCAGACTTACAGCTTACCTAAACACGGAAGTTCAATCACTTTAATTTAAAAACCAAATTAGGGAGATATAATGACAAACAACTAGGTGAAAATATCTTAGGATGTTACCAGAACAGTAAATAGGATAAGCTCATTTTACTTTGCATTTGAAACAGGAAAATACACATGGTCAATTATCACATCTCAGCTGAGGGGTGGTAACTTTCTAAAGCACTTGAATTCAATTGTTGAGGACCATCTACCACATCAAACTGATTTTTTTTTTTTTTTTGCACGATAGATAAAAAGAAAAGTCAGGTAAAAACTTATTTTATGTTCCCCAAATGAACACTTTTTATTCATCAAACCGTGTCTCCAGAAAGAAAAACCCAAACTGCACAGAACTGAAAATTATTTTTGGTGCCAAACTAAATATTTAGCTCAACCTGAAATATTTTGTTTTCCTGGCCTATTCATCTTTTTAAAAATACTGTTAAGCAGGTTTTAAATGAAGCATTATTTCTAAACACAAGATAGTAACTTTGGTAGTTAGAGATCCAGATTTTCCTACTTTTCCAACCAAACCCCCACTTTTCAATGAGTAAACTCCATGTTTGAAAATTTTACTAGTTCTACTGCTGAGAGATCTTCTATAAAATACCGTTTTTCTATGCAAACACTTTACCTCATTTATAATCAAAGGAACACTGGCCTGAGCTGTCAGTCAAACTTAAAAGCGCCATTTGTGATAATATTAGAGAGACCACATGGGAAGATTTTGTCATTCTGGTAACAAAGGCCTTGAAGCATGACTTTGCCTTAAGAATGGGTACTTTTAGGATTGAATTTGGGATATGCAGTCTCTCAGATGCATTTATCAGAAATGCTTTGTTTCAGGTAGAATAATCCTGGTTTCCATTTCTGTAACTAAACAGAAATTATAAGGGCTGCCAACAATTTTTGCTATTTGCTTGTCTACTTTCTCAAAGGTATTTTTGTAGGGCCTTCAGTAGAGAAAAGCTAAAGAAGATTTAAAAGCATTGACGCTGAGCACACTGGTCATTATTCCTAAATTGCTTACACAGGTTTTTAAGTGCTAAGTGCCAACTGTCAACACGAAAATTGCCTAAACAGATTTACATAGCCTCCCTCCTTAGTGTTTACAAACTTGACTTGCTCCATAACCTCCGTACCTGTTTTTTGCTGGGATGGTTTTCAGTCAGACAACAGGGAAGTGGCAGAAAAAAAAGGAGAGGCTGGAAGGGAGATGAGTAAAATTGCAAAGACACATTATGTAGCCTATATATCTTATAGGCTGCTCTTCCACAAAGCTGTGGTAAACCCAGGAATAAGCAGGCCACAGTCACCAGCAGCAGGAAGAGAAGAACATTTCTGACAGCCTGGAGATGACAAGTCCCTTCCCAGGTGTCTGCAGGTCTGGAACAGGGGATTCCTAAAGCACCTGTCAGAAGCAGCAGTCTCCAAAGCCCCCAGGTGATATTCTCCATGGGAAAAATGGGGAACGATCTTATGCCATCTCAGAGGGATGTGCAGCACACCTGAGGACTCCTCACAAAACTGAACGAGAAGGTTCAAGAGCATCGTAAGTACAACAAAACCAGCAGAGAGAAGAGAGTTCAGGCAGCATCAACAGGAGTGAAAGGAAGGGCCTGATCTGGCCCTTGTGCACTCTGCTTCCAAAACTCCTGTCGATGCCAATGGGAGCAGCACTGGACTCAAAGGGGAAGAGTGACTCAGAGCACTCTCTGCTTTATGAAAACATTTTCACTGTCAGCAGTTTCACAGCCTATTTGCTTTGCCTTTTGGGGTGTTTTTATCCCCATCTTCTCTTTCATGTAATTTTTGGAGTTTTTCCTAGTTCAGCTGAATGGTACGAAGACCTGAGGTTGCATTTTTTTCTTGCTTGCAAACCAGTTTAAAATATTGCAGGGCAGGAGCCAATCAGAGCAGAGGGTTTACAGCAACCAGTCGAATGAGAGAGATTCACATATTTTCCATCTCATTAAAGAAACAGCAAATCCCTCTGCTCTGGCTGTCTATTAAAGGTGCCAAAGCACCAGGCTTTCACTGGGAGCTACACAAACTGAATACAGAGCTACCTGCAAGGAAAAATGACCAACCTCAATGCCTTCGGTAGCGTCACGGTCCCTGGAAAAGCCACAGCAATTCCACTCCAGTGCAATCCCAGTTGTTCTTGCATCTCCATCTCCCCTCTTCATTTTGTGTGGAAAACTGTGCTTACCTGGACTGCACATCTGACAGCCCTCTTACTCCAAGGAAGTTTACACAGCGGTGGCAGCATTGCCACCTTTCATTCTCCCTGCAGAGCTGGGAAACGACACATCATCTGAGGTGCTCTGCCCTTCCAGTTGGCCTTCACGCTGCTCTCATCCATTTAGATTACAGGCAATTAACCTATTCCTTGATTTTACAAATACAGAATAACTTCTTCACCTCCCTGCGCTGCTGCAAAACATGGAGTGAAGTTGCATGAGAATCCTGAAGATAACTTTTGGTCATAAAATGTCAGTCATCAAAATCAAAACTTTTCACAGCAACGTGCAAGTTCCAATGAAGGGAAAGACTTCTCAAGCCTACAAGAAAATCCTGGGAGGACTTCAGCAAAGCCAACAGCCTGGCAGACACCTGATGATGAAGGAGGAGCAGAACCAGGCTGAACTCCAGCCTTCCTCTTTCCAGGGATTGCTCCAGCTAGTGAGATGTTGTAGGGAAGCATGGTTCAGTCCCCTTACCTTTGCTCTCCCCTCAGCTATGAGGGGACAGGAGTTTTTCCTCAGGCACACTGAAAGCTCAGACACCGTTAAAGTGAGAAACAATAGATAAGGCCAGAAAAGCCAAAAGACTGCTGGGGGGGGGGGGGGGGGGGCGAAGTCTGGGATAAACAGAGAGAGCTGTGGGGGTGGGGGAATCTTTTGGAGTCAGAGCTGGCTAGGAGAGGACTCAGAGCTGTGACCGAGGGTGTAGGTTGCTCATAACCTCCTGTTGATCCTGGTGTACTCAAGAAAAACTAGACATGGTTACAAAATTATGTAATGGTACTTTTGCTGTATAAACTTACTTATCTGCACAATTTCACTGATGGGGGAACACAACATGAGTCTTCAAATACACTATTAAAGTGTAGAGCACAGTCAAGGTCTCTTAAAAACAGGATCCTAAAGTACATCTTCAGTTTTGTTTACAGTGATCTTTTTCTTCTGCACAGCTCTTCAGGATATCTATCATTAGTTGCTTCTGTTAAGTGTTTGTACTGAATTAATCCAAAAGAATGTATTTGTGCCAGGTGTTGTTCAAACACACCATGAAATCTGTCTTCCCTTAAGAAAGCTCCAGTGAGTTTAAAAAGTCATACACTCCCCAGTTAGAGGCTGCCCTTTCAATGGGAGATTTTTGGAAAGATGTGCCTCCAAAACAATCTACAGACAGTCTAACTGAAGACAGCTGGGGCCACAAACCCCATACTTGCTTCCAAACCAGCAATATTGTCCACGTAGTTGTACAGGTCAGACCCCACACAGGGCTGCCACTGCTGCACTCTTCCTGCAAATACCTTGAAAATAACAGCCATCCCCATCCTGCTCTGCCAAATGCATTTTCCTGCCCCAGTGTTGGACTCATGCTTGCACCAACCTCCTAGGAAGGCACAGGAGATCGATAGCTGGTAGTCATCTTTCTAAACTCCCCCTCAGAGCCACCTCAGTGCACCTCAGCTGTGTGAGCAACATTGAATTTGCCACCCCAGTCATTACAAAGACACTCGTTTTTTCTCTTGGACAGCGATGGCAAAGCTCAGCATCAATGCTATGGCACAGCAGGTCCCAGGGGCAGGCTGAGATGGTTCTGTTCGGCTCCTAGGGTGGCACAGTGGGGTCCCAGGAGGTGTTGCTGGGGGCTGTACATGAGAAGGGCCCTTTTTCCATCCTGTCCCCCTCTGGCACTGTGACTTCAGTGGAGGGACAACAGGATCGGCTCCTGAAAGGCCGACACTGTGTTTCACCATCAGGGAGGGTAGGGAGAGGTAGCCACTCTTCTTGCTCTCCTCAAGCACTGCTGCCCCAGTCCCTTCCCTCCCATCTTGTCATCTTCTCATCCTCAGCTTTCCCTCAGCTCACAGCTCAGAGACCCCAAAATTACTGACATTATTACAAACCACCCACTCTTCAGTATACCCCTGTAAGGCTGCAACACCCTTTACCATGTGGACTTCTCTCTGTTAACTTTTTGTGTGTGTGTGTGTGTCCCTTAAATGGCTTTTTATTCTCCCTGTTATTATTTCTCTTTACCTCTCATTTCACTTTGTTTTTTTCCCCATTATTACTTCTGTGTTCCAGGACTTCTGCACAGTTCTAAATTTGCCTACGCATAGTCTGTTTAAGCAGAGTATTTTTAAGGTGCTAAAATCATTTGAGTTCATTATTAGAAATGTAGGGGAAAATAATCAAGAGAAGTTTACCAGCTGCTCATACTTCTGGTCCTTCCAAATAATTTCTAGTTAAAATAAATATACTTGGCAGGATTTTTTTTTTTTTCTCTAAAAAGTCTAATAGCATTTAGTAGTTTGAAACTGTCTTTCTACAGCAAATGAAGAGCAAATGCACATATGCAATAAAATAATTTTTCATATTTTTGTAACTATTATTTTTGTGCCTAAGGAGATATTTACAGGAATGATTCTGTGGGTCTGAAGCCACTAATAAGCTACAGTTATTAAGTATGTATTTTTGTGCCTGTGTGGGCAAATATACAGCAATAATGGGGATACAATGTCTCACAGTGACATTGTCTGCCTTTCACAAAAAAATTCATTTAAAAAATATTTTTAAAACTGTCATTAAAAATTCTGTCACTGCGAGTTGAATGGAGATGGTATTCTTCCCCAGATCTGTTTGGTCTGGCTTAGAGGACAGACCATTGCGCAGGGACAACCCAGTGCTGAGGGGGCTATGTGCTGGCTGGCTGGGTGATGGGAAGAAAGCCATTTCCCTACGTTTAATATGAGCGACGTGTTCCCTTTTGTAATCTATTGATGAGGAACACCATGGAGGAGATGAGTATTCTTCTGATTACTGTTAGACTTGGATATCTCAATAAATCTCCTCCTCCCCCCCCCCCAAGTTTTGCCCCCCACACACTGTTACAAGGCTACTATAAGCAGAAACTCCCAGCCAGCCCGATCTTTTCCCACAAAGACAATAGCAGAAGCCTCTAGTCTCCCATAGTGCAACAATCAGATCTCACCATCTGAATTATGATTTGTTCCCTCTATGTACTGGTATGTGCCCTGCTTCTTCTCCCACTGTGGTGCATGTAACCACACTGCTTCAGCTACCGCTCCTGGGGACAAGGCAATTTGTCTGCGGGGTTCCCTGGGACCCTTCAGCCTAGGCGATGTGTTTTCTTTGGCTTTGATCTCCCCAGGTGTTGCTTCTTGACACTAGCTGAGGGCTGGTATGGACACCAAAAGCATCTCGGCTTTTATCCCTTTTGATTCTGGTTCAGGTTGTTTAAATCGCACAGATTGCCCCAGGACAGGAACTGGCAGGACCCCAGTCCAAAAGGCGAGGCTGTTTCAACTCCTATATTAAGTTCATACTGCAATGTAATCTCTGGCCTCCCAAACATAGGACTTGGACCAGACTTTCCCATCTGATTACCCCTTTCTGGGGCTTCTGTTTTCAGCTAATGCACACTATAAGCATGTCACCTCTTGCTTGGTGCGCTCTGTTTCCTCCCTCAAGGCTTGACGCTGGTGAGAACAAGTGGAGCATCCTCAAGTCTGGCCGGTGAGGCCAGGCCAGCAGTTCAGGGTCAGCTTTGTCCCCCTGCTCCTCTGGGGCTGGGAACTACAAAAATAAGAGCTCTCCATCTTTGAAATACATTTCTGTCTTTGATAAGACCCAGAGCAGTGCTTGCACTGGGGGAATGGTCTAGGTCAGCTCATGGGAAGAAATTGCCATCAACGAGTTGGTACATATGCCGTGCCTGGCATAGTATTGCCTTTCCTAAGTAAGCATGTTTTGGTAGTGCTTGATGAAGCACAGAGGACTTTTTAAGCATAAGGATGACAATTACACATTAGGGATAAGATCTGCCCTGTATACAGAGCTGCTCCAGTGCCCACACAAAATTTCTCTTGCTTAGCCCCCATTTTCAGAGCTCCGCTGGCACACAAGCTCTGCCACCTGTTGGCACAGGGGTGATTTCCCCCTCTGCACTGAATTTCTTTACCTGTGCAGTGATGACTTGTGGTGCTGAAAACATGACTGCATGGAGCCAGACCCAGGCAAAAAGCAGAAGGACAAATTGAAGGGGCTGCAAGCAGACAGGCACCTTCCCCAGAAACACCACGCGTTCAGAGGTAACCTTGCGCCCCTTGAACACAGAGTTTCCTCTGTGGGTGGGAGGAAAGGGTGTGATGGGGTGGAAGGTGTGCTAATCAAGGGTGCTGCTTTCACTACTTTTGCCTTTTGTTAGAGGAGCAGGGAGGCACTGCTTTCCAGTGGCAGCTGAGAGGAGCCCAGGGACCGAAACTCAGGACTGAAGGCAGAGGGGAGGGAGGAGAAGACAGGACAGGCGGCCAGTGAAGTCATTGCAGGCACCAGCTCGCATCACCCTCACACCTCAGCTCAACCCTTGATTTAGCACAGGGGTCGTTTTGCTGCCATAAGAATATATTTAACCTCTCCTACCCTTATTTTGGAGAGGAACTGGCTTCTCACACTGTGAGGAAGCCCCTTGCAGCATTGCAGACCTTTCACTCAGGCTGTCACACTGTTTTTTCCTTCAATGTGGGCCCATTTTTTAATAACGGCTGCAATCCCAATCCTGCAGTCTCTGTACAGTAAAAACACTCACTGATCCCTCTAGGATCAGGCTGCAAAACTAATACTTTCAGGTGCTTTTCCAAGTAGAATAGAAAAGCTAAACCTTTGAAGCCATATGGGATCCCTTATTGACCCAAATACATGACACGGATGAACAAACAGGGCCATTCATTTAGACTTTGCATGGTACATGTAAATACAATTGTCACTAGCTAGGTTTCTGAAATAACACCTTAATGGCTCTGAAAAAGTCAGCTATTTTCTTTCGTGTTTTTTTCCAGTTCATTATGGCCCCAATACTGCCAAGACTTAAGCAGGTGCATTATTTTAATTCGTTTGACCTCAATGAGGCTATTCACGTATGTAAAGTTATGCACAAGCTTAAATCTTTGCAGAATCAGGATTTGTGGGCTTAATCTAAATCCTACTGAAGATTTCAGTTGGGTTTGGATCAGGCCCTTTTCCCTGCCTGCAACAGAGCTGCCTCTCTAGCAAAACATATCATGCCTGAGACAGGGGCTTGGCTGAGGACCCAGCTAACTTGGGGTCAGTGCTTTTTGTGGACCTCGGAGAAGACACTTGGGTAATGCTTACACTGCAAAATGGAGTGTGGTTAAGCAGCACCTGGAGCTAACAGAGGGCAGGGACATACCAGCTGGGGTCTGTCAGTGTTTTGCTGCCTTGGCCCCTTTCATTCCTACCCAGCTCTTACCAGTCAGCCCTGGAGCATTTTTCCCATGGCAGAGCCAGCAGAGACAGAGCAAGCCCGGGTCTCTCTCTGTGTGTTCCAGTGCAGATGTACCTCGGGTGTCTTGCAGCAAAATGAGCTTAGAGCTACTTTTCCTTTTGGGGAAACTGGACGCCTTAAAACCACAAATGACTGAAAGAGGCATAGACCAGAGGCAGGTTTGGAGCAGAAGTGAGTGGTCAAATAGCATATCACAGTCCCTAGCTTGGGATCAGTGTACATACAGGAATGTCAGAGTTATTCCTTTGCCCAGACACTTCAGAAAGGCCATGCACATGTATAAGGAACAGATGAAAGTCTTCTGCTTTTATGCTTCCCTTGTTCTTTAAAATGTATAACCATATGTAAAATTTGTGAAATGTGAACTCAAAACTAACAGTAATTATGCAATCCAGTCACCACTGGGTTTCATTGTCCCACCACTCAAGTCCTTCTTAGGGGGGGGATTTGGGACACGCCCCCTTACATGCCACCTACAGCTATTCACAATAGTAAAGTTGCAGCTGTAGGTACCAGCCACCTCTGTGTCCCCTGGGCAGCCCGGGAACTCTCAGGGAGGTGGGTCTCCTGCCCTTGAACGCACCAGGATGATACTCTGACTTAATATCAAGAAAACTCTGCCAACAGGATCCACTCCTAGTCCATGAGTCACCATTCTTCCTGCCTTCACAAGCCATATACCAACTGCTACCAAAAAGCTGAAGAAAGGGCAAATTCCAGAAATAGCTCAGAAGTCAGAGATAACACTGGTTCTCTGCAAGAGTCCCAAAACATCCCTGTGGGCCATGGCAACTCTGACTGTGCCTCTTGCTCCCATGGCAATGCATCAGCATCAGCTTCTGGTGGCTTGTGTCCTCCAAGAGTGAGGAATTCCCAGCAGTCACCAGCCCTTGTGTCTGCACAGCCCTGCTGCCACTGATACGACATGGTTGCAGTATGGGATCCATACGTGAAAAGCTCAGGAGCTCGAGAGCCACAGGATGGGCATCACACCTGCGCTAGCCCCGCTTCCGCACCTGACGCACAAAACCCCAAATCATCCTGAACTGAAATAAGCAGCAAAAAATGGCACTGTACCAACAGGTGTGACTCAATTCAAAAGCACAGGCAACCAAAACGGATCTTCCAAAGTTATCTGCAGCACTCTTTGGAGGTACAAAGAAAAGTTCTCCTTAGCCTGGGAAAGTCCCTATTGATTCAGTGAGAAATCTACCAAAATAAGGGGTGTTTAGACAGTAAGGCACTTGGGATGTGATTTAAAGGCCTTTGAAGTCAATGCAAGAACTCCAATTTATTTGAATAGATTTGGATCAGGCCCTAGACACCACAGAGAAAGGTCTTTTAAGAGTAAGTGTAGAATTCGTAGGTGAGATTTGACCTTAGAATATCTAGGAGGATATTCACATCTCTTCAGCAACTCCTTATGTTTCCCATAAGGCATCCTGACTTTCACCAGCAGTGAAGGCAATAAAGACACAGTGTGGTTTCTATAAAACCTTATGTTTTCAAATGCTCAAGTCTTTATAAAAACCCTGCCTTTTACAGTCAAACATTACAGGCATGGCCCTTAGCCCACAGCTGAGTTTTGTGTTGTTTTTAAAGAAACATCACTACATTATTAAATACTAAAGCAGAGGGGCATTTTTTGTTAGTTAAAAAAAAATAAAAAATGCAGTGACTTTTCCTCCCACCTCTTGCCCCTGCAAAAATATAGTCCTGAAAGCACGGCATTCATTGGATCACAAAGGAGATAAAAACGCTGTTTTGAAACACGGAAATCTACAGAATTTTTCATTTATCAATTAAAACATGCAAAAGAGCCAGCATTATAGAAAAGAAATGCAGACAGACGCATACACAGCTGGCTCAGGAAAGCTCATGCATTTATATTAAGACGCTTCAATAATATTAAACACTTTGCACAAATCTAAATTTTGATTGTGTGAGTTCTTCAAAAGGGACTATTGTCCACAAAATAAATTGTTGACCTATAATAAGGTCTTTACAGCTGCTGATCACTTAGGCCAAGCCATCTTTAAAGGGTCTCTACTGTATAATCCCATTAGTAAAAGACTTGACATCTCCTTTCTTTAAGTGTCTTCATGCTTTAACTCCTTTTAAGCATTACGAAAAATCCATCTGCTTATTAAAGCAACAACTTAAAATGAGTAGTTATGCTGAAAACAGGAGGAAGCGTGGCCTGCTGACTCTGTTAGCACTATTTGTTTTAGGTGGTGTTGGTGAAGAGAAGGAAGGATCATCCAGCTAGAGCCTTTTCTATTCCAGCTGACAGGAGAAATGATCCTTTCTGACCTGATATCCTCTCTTGTGCTTGTGCTCTTTAAAAGAAACAAGCAAACAAAAAACCATGAAGGAAACTGGAAGAAACTGCCCAGTCTTTTCTTAGAAGAAGATGGATTCAACTGCTTGCTCCTGAGGCACACCCCGCTTTCCCTTCCTCCCCTGTAGCTTTGCACCTGAAGAAGTCAACTTACTCTGCACCTCTATTCGAGGTGCAATATTGCAAACTCCAAATGTACAAAGATTCATTAGCTAGATCCCTAGAATGGCTGAAAGTAGTTTACCAGGGACAGGATAAAAGAAGGGGAAAAAAAATGAAATCAAATGTGCATTCTTTTTCTTTACCTGCTCATTACTGAGAGTTTGGGCTCACTTTTCATGTGCTAGAGTTTTGATATTGGCAAGGGACAAATTTACAAGTACCTTGGTGATTTAGGAGCCAAAAATCCCATCAGCTTTTGATTAGCTCAGGGCTCCTTGGGATCTTTGTGAAAATTAGAATTAGGCTCCTAAAGGCACTTTCTGAATTTTTTTCCCCTTAAAAGTTTTGGAAATGGAGAATGGAGCCCCATAACTCCCACATACATGGGAGCTGGATTTTAATAACAGGATTGTATTTGTGGCTTAATCCACAATACATGTGCTATGAAGACATTTTAGAAGCTGTGCAATTAGTCTCAGCCACTGAAGTAATGAATTGTTTAATCTTTTGTCTTCTCCCCCAGAAGGGAACACAGCAGAGAAAATTCTAGTGGGCTTGTCTACTTCACCACATTTCCTCACCGACATTGACTGTTCACCACTACCCACATTAAAATACTCAACACGCATTCACTTCACCAGCCCTCTTGATGATCTTGGTGCTTCCCTGCAATATAACCTTCCTACAGTTGTGGTTGTCTGACTGGGATCACACAGAAGCAGCCACATGCACACATTGAGCTGGGGCAGGGCAGAGCAGAAATAAAACTGGTGCTCAGTCCTACATCGGACTCCACTGACGCTTTGCCTGGGCACGGACTACAAAACTGATGCTTATTCACCAATTCTCTGAGAAAGAATTAAACAGGTTTAATTCTATAACAGCCACAGAGAACAAAAAAATCTACTGAGGCCACGTGACAATCTCAGTCAATGCACTGGGGGTTGGTCAGGGGGCCCCCAGAGCTCGCCACAGACTTCGAGCCTCTGCACAAATTTAAATCTCTTACAGACTGATCACAGACTCATAACACACATCCATCAGTGGGATGGATATAGTTTTGGCAGTTAAAGATAGGAGCAGTTTGCTCAGAGGAACACAGGCAATTGCATAGGGCTTTGGTATATCACTCGAATAGGTGGAGGCAGAAGAATACTGGGAATATTTTAGTTACTCTCTGCAGGGCAGGAAAATTTTTGTGCAAACATAAAAGGAGTGTGCACAGCCTGCATTGCATGCAGTCATACCATGTTTTTCTGAAACCCTGCATTTTTGTCACGCTATGTTGCCTAGATGGTTGTTTTCCTAATAAATATCTACCTCCAGCGTGGATTCTTTAATACCTTCTGAAAAGTTTATAGTGCCAGCTCTGATAGCAGCAAATGACTAGGTTTCAAAGTATCATCTTAAAGAGTAAAGTGGGCATTAAACTAAGGCCTCACAATGCAAATACTCGTGATTTTTGTTCATTGACTGAACTAGAGAACACACAGGGGAGAGTGTTTTGGGTTAATATGAACTATTTTTGGTTGATTGATCATTTTTTTTCCAGGGGAAGTGGAAAAAATGCATATGGTAATCAAGTGAAAGCTACTGTCCAAACTCCACCATTTTCAACTTTTAAAATTATATGTAAGTGTCAGAACATTTAGAACATATCAAGATAAAACCATTCAAATTTCTAAAATGAATTTTTTTTTTTTTTTGAGGATAAAACTAAGTTCAGTAGTAATCCAGAGAGCATTTTGATGAAACAGGGTTTACATCTCTTATCAAGTGCAGTGTGCCAGCAGGCGTTGCTACTCTGGTGTCACGTGTATGTCCCAGGCACAGCTGGGGTCATTGCAGTTTCGATGCTCAGCATGGGCTTGCACACTTAATTCAGTCAGGATTTTACCTGAGTCACTTCATTTCTGGCAGTGTTTTTCCAGACCAGCCACAACCTTTGGTGTGCTTTGCTGTTCACCACGACAAAAACGTTTGTCATGTGCAAGCTGACTTTTTTTCTGCTCAGGTGGGTTATCTCACTTGTCCTACTCAATAGAGACCAGCCCTCTCCATCCTCCATCTCTGCTCGGGAGGGTACAGCTGCAGCCCTGTCGGCACATAACCTCCTGCAGCATGTACAGGACCTCTGGGATGCCTAAAAATCTGAACATTTTGGCAAGATGCCTGCAAGGCTGAGTAGGGAGAGGTGGAGAAAAGTACACAGTGACCACTAGATGGCTTTCTCTGTCAAACCTAGCCTTCCACTGTAAGATCACTCCCCCCCCCCCCCCCCCCCCCATGATTTCAATCTTAACATGCAAAAATGCAGCAAAATAAGCTTAACCACCCTCTCTCTAGAAAACGTCACCCTGAAGTTTCAGGGCACCCTTCTTTGATGTCTCCCTTCCGTGAGCTGTATGCAAGTGAAAGCTTCCCAGGTGCTTTCGTCAGAAAAATCTTCCAGTCAGCCCAGAAACATTTTTACACTCTCCTGACAGCCAGACAACTGATACAGTGACAACCTGGATGTTAAGATGGGGCATATTGCATTGGCATTCAATACCTCCTCTCCTAAATAAATTACCCAGCTCTATCTGCCCTTCACATGATCAGCCTCTAAAATTAGACTAGACAAATTGCAGACGTGGTTATAATTATCAGACCTCAGTGAAAGAGTAAGGACTTCAGTCCATTCAAAAATCAGGTAACTCCGTTGTTAAAAACACTGCGGGAAAGGCAAAAAATACAACCTGATCTTCCTGGAGCAGCTTTATCTATCACTCATTCTCAAGAGGTGGCAACCACGCTTCATACCACAGCTGGCTCTCCTACAGCCTCACAGCTCTTCCCAGCAGTCAAAACATTTCCCTGTGTCATGATCACCTTTTGCCTTGATTAATGCCATTTCATTTACCCTGATGGCTATTCTGATTTGCTTCTGGCTCAGCCAAACTGCAGTTGTCAGAGTTATGATCCTCTCAGGTCCACAAGAAAAGGGAGGAAAAACAGATGTCTCCTCTGTACCAACATCTCGCTGGTGTTAGCATTGGCAATGATAGAGACATATATTCAAAACCAGATAAATATACAATTTAAGAAAAGTTCCTGCAGCAGGACAGTGTTGCAGACAGAGATAAGTTTGGAGAGAAAAGGTAAAGGATTTCAGTATTGTTAATACCATGCCTACTCTACATGGTATTTATTCAATCTTTCTTGTCTTTAAAGACTAAATAGTAATTTTTAAAAGATTAAAAGGAACAATTTCTGCAAGTAGGGAGAAAACACAAAACCTCTGGAATCTAAAGTATTTTTCTTCTTGTAACATTTTAGTACAAGTTCCTCAGTTCCACAAAATTTACTTACTACTTTACATTAGATTAAGTGATTGATTGAGGTGGCCCAGGTAACGCAGCTGAGCCAAACTTCCTCCTGGAGTCAGGAGGAACAGCTGGACCTGTGTAATCTCTACTGTCTACAGGCAAACACTTTTAGCTACATACATCGGCTATTAAAAGGTACACTATAATAGCAGGAGAGTGACCCAAACCAGAGATGGAAATGACAGAAGACAAGGAAATTGCATGCCACTTCGGCTGTTTCTTTGCATCAGTATTATCACAAGGGATGATGAGGTTTTCCAAGGCTGCTCCTACTCCTATTTTCCATAGTCTGATGCTCCACCCTCTCACCTAATTTCAGCTGTTTCAGCAGAGATATGCCAGTTTCCGCCTGCTAAGATTTGGCCTAGTAGGATTACTGCCCAAGAAGACAGAGTAAGTCTGAAGGATGAGGCTGTGCTGGTATAAAATAAACGAGCAATAACAACTTGGGTAACTTCCAGGCAATAAATTCCCCCCCACCAGACAGCATTCATCTAAGTGTTCTCAGTACACTAAGAACCAGAGTATCTGAAGGTACCGGCAGATATCAGAGCCTCTTGGGCCTTAACCTTGTAGGCACTTACCATGAGAAATTAGCTGAAGGCATTAGATCCTGTTATGAAACTATAAAAAGTCACTGCAGGGGCACCATGGTAAGTATTATGGAGAAGAAAAAAAGACTCAAAATAATAAGTAAAAACAGACAAATGTGTTTTGGTAAGACTGTGGCTCTGCATACTTTTCTGTCAGTGACGCTGGTTTAAGTTGCCCCAGTCCCCATTTCTGCCCTTGTGCCTTTTCTTGAGTAGCAGAGGTAGATGCATCCACACTCCAAAACAAACCAAGGAGCCGCTCTGACTAAAGAACCATCCAGGTTTTTGGCAGGTTATTTTCAACCTGGATCAGTTCCCTGAGACGGGGCACTTTACAGCACAGACTTTTTTTGCTGGCAAAACTGAAAGCAGAATGTAGGGGCAGAAAGGAGCTGCTTGTATGCAGGGGGAAGGCAGTGTTTGGTAAATTGCTCTTGGGATTTCTTTGAGCAAATGTATTAATTGGTAAAAGAGACATGGGGTAGAAAAGGTACTAGGATCTTGCGAACAGCTTTTTCAAAGCTGCTCAAAAGAGCATCGATCAGACGCACATTCTCTATCTGTAGGTAAAGACACAACAGGATTTGAATGACAGAAAATATAAAAACATACATAGCAAACAAACAAGACTAAAAAGGTCCCAGCACAGGAGACGATCAGCATGCTTCCTCTGTGGAAGACCACTTGTTATTTCGTATGATGTATTCCTTTACTGCCAAAGGATTAAAGCAGGGAAGTCTTTGGTCTCTAACAGCATATTTAACATTTACTGCTGACTATCCTGATTTTTCAGAAGGCTGTCTGTGGCTTGTACTTCCCAGTGTTCCTTGGTGCCTCTTGTTCTCACAGCCGCCGCGCTGAGCAGACTGAAGTAGGTACCCAAGCTTCATCCAGCCGTTCGAATTGCTGGCATCTGCTCTGTAATGCGCAGCTTTTCAATATGATAATAAGCAATTAGCCAGGCATTTATGAACATGGAAAATGGAAGATTTGTACATAGTGCAAGATTTTCTGCTGAACACACCAATAGATACTATAGGGATAATAACAGGCCAGGTACCTGAATCTCCAAATGTTTCAAACAGCAGCCAAAAGGGAGAAGTCATTGAGTTCAGTAAATTATCAGCCACTATTTGATTGCCCAGTAGCGAACAGGAAGCACAATGGTGTTTATTCACCTCTCCAGATTTATATAAATGTCAACAATCTTAGGTTAACTTCCTTTCACATCTCAGATGGAAAGCTTAAGCATAAAAGCTCCATTACCTATTGTAAAAACAACAACAGAAAACAAACTATAAAAAAAGAAAGCCAGAGACATTATTCTGTTAGATATGCCCATCCAAATAAAGTGTTCTTTAATCAGAGCTGAGCAGTGCCAGTCAAGCCCACTTCATGATGTTTTCCAGTCTGAAACAACTTTTCTCCCCCAGTTTCAACACTTTGAAGAGGAAATGGAGGCTTGGAGGTCCATGACCAGCCTGTCTCCCAGGGACTTTGGACTCATACGTAGAGGGCAGAAACACTAGCACAGGTCCCACGAGCAGAGGAGCATTTTCATACAGTCCTACCCCCAGGGTGATTAGCTCCAAGAGCACCACAAGGAGCAGAACTCCTAACACAGCACTGAAGCCGCAGGGTTCTTTCTGGGATGCAAACTCACTTGTCCGCAACCAACCAAGGACTGTCCATACTGCTGTACCTTGCTCAGTATGGACATGCCTACAACCCCTCAAGAAAATCATGTGATTTTTGCCCCCAAAACAATATTTGCAAGTCTGTGCTATCTCTACTATTCTACCACTTCTAAGATGTGGAAGCCAAAATCAGATACAGAATTCAAATACTGCTCCGCAGCATGAAGAGATAGTATCACCACCCTGCTCCTACTCATTGCTCTCCCGTGCTAGGGCTGTAAAGCCTCTGTTTTCCCTCTCTACGACATCACACTGGATGCTGGAGTTCATGCTTTTCCACATCTCCTGTAAATCCTTTCCAGAGTTTGTCCCATGGAGGAATAGAGGTTATCCCCACCCCTTGGTCTTATGCATTCAACCTAGCATTTGCCCTTGGATGAAGACACAGGTCATTTAACTGAGCCCTTGCTACACAGCATCCCAGAGGGACCCAACTGCCCTCTAGATTGTGTACTGCTGGTCCAGTCTTTTTTTGCTACATACAAGTTCTACCAGGAGGGATTTTACATTTCCTTCTGGTCATTAGTGGAAAGGAGCAATGGCATTGGACTGATGGTACAAAACTAAGCATATTACATCACGTTACTTCTATTAATCAAATTTGTAGTCAAATCAAGGACTACATGAGATTTGTTTGATGAGCCGAGTTTAGCATGAAGTTTAGTTTTCTAGCAATAACTACATTTGTATCCATAGAATTGTATTCTGCATAAATTGGAAGTCTAATTTCAATGATTTTTTTCGTGGAATTAATCTTATTTTAACCAGCCTATAATCTTACATATTGGGTGTAGATGTCAAGGTGCTGGCAAGGGGGGCCGCTGCAGGGGCAGCCTCTATGAGAAGAGGCCAGAGGATGCTCCATGCCAGATGCAGCTGCTTCCAGCTGGCTCCATAACAGACCCACCATAGGACACAGCTGAGACTGCCAGCCAAGCTGGTGGCTCCTCTGTGAAAACATATATAAGAAAGGACAGAAAAAAGAACAGGGAAAGAGGAGGAAGGAACAAAAAGTGAGAAACAGAGGGATCATGGGAGGTCAGAGGAGGAAGAGGTGCTCCATGGCCAAGCAGGTATTCCCAAAGGGACTGCAGCCCATGGAAGACCCATGCAGATCAGAGGAAGAGTGAAGGGGAAGAGGCAGCAGAGAAACGGCAGTATACTCGCTGCAAATCCCTCCATATCCCTTGTGCCACTTATCTCCTCACTGAAGGGGCTGAGTGTGACCTCCAGCAATAACAAGGGCAGAGGAGAGAAGTCTGGAGTGAAAATGAACCTGGGAAAGAAGGAGGAAAGATGTTTTCACCAAGGGTTTTAATGTTTGTTGTGAGGTGTTTTGCTTTAGTTTTTGTTCCCCGTTACTCAAATTGAGTAATTAAATATGTATTAACTGGCAATAAATTCAGTTAATTTCTCCAAGTTGAGTCTGTTTTGCCTATGATGGTAACTGGTAAGCAATATCCCTGTCTTCACCTCAACCCACAAGCTTTCTTGCTCTTGTTCTTCCCGTTTTCTTCCTCCATCCTGCTAAACCAGCAGGAGAGCAAGCGAGCAGCTGGGGAGAATTTTGGTTGCTGGCCAGAGCTGACCTGCCACACCTTGCTTTTTTTTTTTTATTAGCACACTGTGCTTACTTTTTCATTGTCCTGGAGTTTCTTTGGGGCTGAAGATACATTGAAAACTAATCAGTTGAAATGTCCCTGCAGAGGTCCGGGGCAAAAGGTATTTCCACTGGAATTTATAATTCCCTCAGAACAGAATAGCCACAGCATGAGAACCGCTGGTGTGGTTTTACTCCCCATGTGCTTATGCCCATGCTCCTTACCCCAGCAGAAAACCAGCATCTTCTCTTACCCCTGAAACCACACAGAGACTATTCTAAAAGTCACTGAGGCTGATGGTAGGTGGATTTAGGAACTGGCACATAGCTCCAGGCCTGCTTGTTCCTGGGGTTTCTCACTGCCACTGACCATAGCACAAACCAGTGAAAGTGGTAGGAGGCTAATTGTCATAATACTAAATAATATAGGTATATATACACACATACGCATACGCACACTGAACGCAAGAACGAGTACATTTCTTCTAATGATAGAAGAAGAACTGTTTGTGTTCCTAGTGAAAAAATCACCCTAAGAGCTTATGAAATCCTCTACTACCATAATTGTAGCCAGACTAATATACATTAATACACCAAATTTCCAATTAACTGAAGGAAAACATGTGCTTAAGTGGATCTAGGATCCCAGATCCAGGTGTTAAATAACACCAGCACAAAGCCATATTGTAAGGTTTAAATGCTACGCCAGTAAACACAAAACCTCCACTCACAGAACTTCAATTAAGGAAACGGTTATTATTGATTTATAAAGAGATGTTAGCGTACAACAAAACAGAACAACCACCAAGAGGAAGTGCTGAGACAGCAGCTCTGCCGGCTGTCAGAAGAGCATGTCAGCAAAGAGGAAAGCACCCTCAAGTCCTAGACAGTGGTACCTACAAGAATATTACTGTATAATTGAAGTGTAGCAAATGCAGTAAAAATAAATAACTATTCTGCAATAGAGGGGAAGTGGTGGAGCTGCTGGGTAAGAGGCTGATGCTTTAAGTTTACTGGGTAAGAGTGTGTGGTCTGGTGCGTGATCATCTACCAGACAGTCCAATTGGTAAAAGAAGAGGGGGCCAGGTATTGGATGGGGTCAGGCTGGAAGCAGAGCTGCTAACTGGGGCAGAGACTCCCTCAGTCGCTGAATTACTATTAAAAGCAATGAGAATATTTTGTAACTGTGATTAAGCGCAAATGCTTCATATCTTATTTTGGAAACAAAGCTGTTTTCATTTCTCCCAACTGAAGTTGTTATTGTGAGTTAGTGTGTATTTATAATGAAGATGCCAACATGAACAAAACCTTTCCTTTTAAAAGAGCGCTTTGTACTATTGTTTTATTTAAGTGATTTTGACATTGCTGTGGAACATGATGAAGCTGATCTTTTAAAGGTACTTGGATAAATACATTCTTAGTTGGCCAGCCTCTTTTCTGTCCTTAGGTCATATCACAGCATTGATTTTTAAACTAGAAATCAATTGAGAACTTAAAAAAAAAAAAAATCAATGCTACAATATGGTTTGCGAGGTGCTATCTTTTCCAATGTTTTTTCAGATAGCCAGTAAGTTAGAGTCTATAAACTCACCCTCTTTCCAGGGATTTCATGTTATTAACAAATAAATTAACAACAAGATAACAAATTAATCTCAAAATCCTGCTAAGTTTCCTCCAGGACAGCTCTACAAGGGCTCATTTGTCCACTCAGTTCATGCCTTACACCTTTTCTACCACAATATTTCCTCACTTACCTCTCTCCAACATGGGACCAAAGCTGGGTCAGTCACCAGTATCCCTGAGCCCCTCCCAGCCAGAGCAATGCTTGTTAACAGTGTGCCACATCCGAGGCCATGACCACTAATCCACTAAATGGCTGTGACATACTTGGAGGGCAAAAACATGGCTTCTTGGTTGGAAAAAAAAGTTGGTCTTAGAATTTTATTCCCAAAGTGAATCACATTTTCAAGTGTGTCCTTAAAGACAAAGAATGCTATGGGCTTTCATCACCCATAAAAGTTTACTCTAGTACAACATTTTATTTCAGATACAACTTGAGCATTTTGGTGGTTACAGCCTCAGCTGCTGGAATCGTGTGATTATGAAAGATTCCCAGCTTTCATTTCCTAGCTTAAATTCACATCTTCCTATACCATTGCTACAGGTAAGCTTGGAAACAGAAGCTCCAAAAGCTTAAAACTTGAGACAAAAAGGCAGCTTTTTGTTGTTGTTGTTTAAGAACTACAATCTAAACTAATAATTTCACTTCAAAAGCTTTTAAAGTGTTGTTTGTTTCTGGTTGAAAAGTACTACTTACAAGTTCGGGAAAAAAAACTGGTAGGAGCCTCACTTTATCTCAGTTTATTGAGCTGGATACAGCAAAAATAATTATTTGCTGCTTACATAGCATTTTTGAACTACTTGGGACTGTAGGAATGCAATATGTAGTTAAACAGCACTTCTCATTTCTGTTCTCATAGGGCAATTCCCATTTATTCTCCAGGTGCTCTTGCACTACTCATAACTGAAAGAGCTTACAACAACTGTAAATACAAGTTATTCTTACTTTAATGCCCCACAGCAAATGGACAACATCTGTCCCACCCTTCTCAAAGGGATTTGAGAATAAAGGTAGAGAGTCCCATATCTGCCAACAGTTCAGACAGAATTTGTAGTATAATCATACTATTTAAATAGAGTCACCATGAGAGTTGTGTTTCCTGAGCACGTATGCATGGCATATTTTAAGTTGCTTAAACAGCTGTCAGGGTGGCTAGCTAACTTTACTGCATGGTCACATAGGACATGTTCATGATCTCCATCACCAGCCGATAGCATGAGTACGCATTTAAGGTCCAACTGGGCTTTTACAGCCTCTTCCGAGGTCCATTCCTGCATGTCTTTGTCATTTTTGGCAACTGAGCTACCTGGTTTAAAGCTAGCGTATGCATGGCTACCCATGGTGTAGCTGCCCCTTTGACCTCTGCATAGCTGTACTCTGATCCCTTTAATAAGAGCTAGCAAAAAAATTATTTTTAAAAATACGTAGCAGATTTATCTCCAGAGTTTCTCAGCAGTCATCTCTGACTCCTGTAATGGCAACACATAACATAAGCCTGTGCATGAAGAGTGTCAGTATCTTGCCTCACTAACGGGAGCTCCGAGTGAAATACAGAAATAGCTCATAAATGCAGCCCAGGTGTCTTGCATGCCAGTAGCAAGAAGCAAGTAGAGATGGCTTAATAAGTCACCTCCGTGGGCGCCGAGAAGCAATCATAATCAGCCTGTTTTGAATAACGTCCTGAAATGACAGGAGTGTTATAGGAGGAGGATTCACGTACAAAAACGCTTTCTGTAACTGGCTTTTTTCTCCAGCAAATGGAATGCTCCAGGGTGTGAAAAGGGGAGTCATTAAGGCCCACTGGATGTTTAAGAAGAGACACCTCTAGCTTTCTACTCCGAGCATCAATGTAACTGCACTGCCTCTCTTTCAATGGAGCGATTTCTGCTCAAGCTGTTAAATCCTTCTCTGATCTGCCAGCTAGGGAGGGGGTTCAGAGCTCCTTTGTCTCCAGCAGTTTAACTTAATTCCACTGATGTCTTGCAGTTTATCAACCACCACCTCTGATCTGATCACCTGGATGAGCGATCAGAGCAGAGTCATCTAATTTATACCAAGAGTGGGAACAAAGCAAAAGGTAGATGCTTGCTGAGTCCTTACTACACAGAAGCTATTTTGCTAGCACAAAGAAGAGCTCCACAATCATTCAGATGCAGGGTCACCTGGGTTCAAGATTGGACTCTAACTTTGCATTCACATTTGTTTTGGTTTTTTTGTTGTTTTTTTTTTTTAAGGAAAAAAAAAATCTAACATTGTTACAAGAGCTGGCAGCAGTTGCTGATGCACAAGAGCATCAACTAGGAGTAGTAACCATGGTTATCAGTCAAGTTTCCAGATCCCAGCACTCAGAGGGAAACCTGGAAGTTAAAGAACAAGCTCTCACGTTGTCATAGGCTCAACTGCAAATAGCTCACAAGCCACCCCCAAATTTAACCCAGTACAGGCTATTAGCAGGTTCCTCATCTAATAACTTGGGAAGATCACACCTGTGGCTCATGAGAGGGCTCCAGGAGCCCACTCCTGAGAAGAGCAAAGCAACAGTCTGACATGGCTACAATTCCTAATAGACCTTGCTCCTGCTCAGATACCTAACATAACTAGAGCCTTATTTTTAGAGAGGACAACTGCAACTATTTAACTCGGTAGAACAGTGCTGCATAACAGCTACACGCAGAGCCCCTTTCCTGTGGCACCTGGTGAGCACAGGTTAGTCCCTGTCTAGAAGACTTACACACTTCCTTTATAATAGTGAGAAGAAAGGCATCTTCACCATGAGCACGGTGAAAGTAACTAAAATTGTTTTTACTTTGCTAACCGGCCACATTTCTAGCACACACTTAAAAACATATCTCTCACAGCAGCTGTGCAAACCAAACTGCCTGACCCTTTGTACAGGTGTGCAGACAGCTATGAAGAACATTCTTGCCACCCAAGTCTTCAACTTCATTATCCCCAGGCATCATAATAAAATTTCTGCCCCACTTTGATGTTTCCCTTCTGCCACTTTTTCAGCAGGCAGATAAACATCTTCAACTCCCCTCCTTGTCTCAGCCCCTGCCTGACCTCTCCTATTTTGCTTTGCGCTCAACAAGGCCAAATTCAAGTAAGGATGCACAGTGAAATCAGGGAACATATGAAACAAAGTGCTTATGCTCTGGCGTTAATGAGAAATAATAGTTCTCCTCACAGGACTTATTCAGGAAGCAGGGCCTGGCAAGAATAGAAGAAAGATGCTCCAACTCTTTAGCAGCCTTCATGGAAGAAATACTCTTGTACTTATTTTCTTGGGAGAAAAGAAGAGTTTTAATTAAAAACTAATAAAAGCTAACAAAAATTGCTTCTATGTCTCAGCATCCAGAAGTTTTCAGCCTGGTTTAGAGGGAATTTTTTAATCAGAAAAGGAAGCATATATCTTAGAAATGTAAAAAGGGAAATCTGGAATTATGACCCTCAAAAGATGTTAGAACAGTCTTGCTACCAGCTCACAGGGATCAAGCGAGGGTTGAAGGGGCCTAAAAAGAGGAGTCTGGGACAGTCTGAAAAGCTTCTCAAACAGCTTTGAGAAAGTCAGAACAACACTCATATATTGGGACACTTCTTTAAACTGAAGCTCAGTCTTGTCACTTAACTCATGAGAATTCAATATTGGTTTGCATTTTTCTATTGAGCTTCGCAAAATTTACTGATTGAAATGAGAAGAACCTGAAGATTGTTTTATCTTCCCCTGTGCATTCCAGGCCAGCAGAAAACAATCCCATCCTAAGCCTTCAAACTTGTGCTATGCAAAAAAATCAGTAACAAAACAGTTAAATTTGTGACTATTTACTGTTTCTTCAGATCTGTATCATGAAGCTTGGGAAAATTCAAAGTATAATGAAGAAAGAAATATGCAATGGGAACATAGCATTTATTTTGCACTAGTAGGTCCTTCTTCAGTCCTAGAAGGAGATTCCTTATCATCAAATCCAATCTAAAAAACAATTGGCCTGACAGCCTTAGCAGCCAGAGCTGCAGATACAGAAATACATACAAAATGGCAAGTCAAGCACACGTGCCAATTCAGCCAATGCTTCTCATACAAAAGCTAGAAGGGCCACCTCTGTGTGTACAGAAAACATCACCCAAGTTTCAGTCCATCAGTCATTTGCCACTCTGGGAGTGGGATTGGTTGGGGATCCCACCTCAGGATGGAAAGTGGGACTGGCTGATGCCATCCAGAAAGGGTCAGCAGAGGTGGCAGGATAGGCATCCCAGGCAAGGCTAAGGATGGGGCTGGTGGGATCCCCTCCTCACCTAATTTGTGTCACTTATGACTTCCTATGCCCCAGAAAACCTGTTCATTTTCCCTTCAGCCATCACTTATTTGTATAAGGCACTTGTTCTACTTTGATAATTAAAAAAAATAAACTCTCCAGCACCTTGAGCTTCCTAGCAGGCTCTGATTTCAAATAACTCCAAGTCCTAGTATAACCATTATCATCATTTGTGCTGCTCTTGTTGCCCTAAATTGTATTGAAATTGCTAATTTCATTTGTTTCAGGAAGCCAGGAACACACCACACTGTAACAGCTATCAGTCACCACCCACCATGGTGGCCACCACCAGCTGCAGACCATCTCCTGCTATCCCAGGCACATAGATGTTAACAGATCACATTTTTCACACCGTGCAACATGCCTGTGCAACTCCCCTTGCCCAGCCATGATTCAACAAAGAAATAGAAGTTAACACATATTCTGGTAATCTTCCCTGCTCCTGGTGTCCATCAAATAATTGCTACCGTACTTTACAGGTCAAACACAGTGTTTAAGCCTTTAACATCAAGGACAGGGCTCCCATTTGCTCCATTAGCAGAAATTCACCTTTTAGCTTCAACAAACCATTTGATTTGCCAGTAGAAATGACTTTTACTGCCAGCTGTAGTTTCAGCAGTAGTTGCTAACGTGCCTTCCCCTTCCCCCCTGCCACTATTTCAATGCTGTGCACATTTGCCCTTGTACGTGTCAGTGTGTGTTTTGGAAGAGCAAAACGAAATTTGAATTAAAGAGGTTGCTGCGTCTTCCCCCCCTCGCTCTGTGTCTCTCCCCCTTCCCTTTCTGATGTTCCAAGAGTTGCTTGCACTAATCACCACTGAGATCTGTTAGTTTATACAACCATATTTTAAGATTCATGCTTTTGGAGGTCATTTGACTCATTTATACATCCACAGGGATGGCCTGATTTGCTCAGCTCAGCTTCACAGCTTTCACTTGCAGCAGGGCTGCGTAATCGGCTTTGATGAGCTCATGAAAAGAGACAAAGCAAAAACCGTACAACGTTACAGATAGAGATAGATATACAGAGAGAGAAGTTTCTGCTGGAATGAATCAGAAAGAGCTGACTGCTGCCTGCAGTTCCTGCCCTGGCTTTATTATGATTTAATGTCCCAAAGATTTTTTTTAAATTTTATTTTATTTCCCCACCTCCTCTTTTCCAGGCCACTGCCACCTTATGGCCACAGGAAGCTGTTTCAGTGGAAGAAATACATGTACTGCTGCACCGTAGTATTTAGGGAGCTGACAGCGTACTACAGCGTACATTTTCCAAAGCACTCCAACCCTTCACTCTGAGAAACATCTGGAAAAAATGGGAGGTTTCAAGCAACCTTTAAAAAAAGCCAATGTAGACAGTAGAGCATGTGCTTATGTGAGAATCACATCACCATTAGCAGTCAAGGGGGTTTGGTTAAACTAGCAAGGCTAAGGAAGTTGTTGGCATAAAGAATTAGTTTTTTCTACAAATTTTCAGTCAAAGAAAGGATAAGTGAGGAACAGAAGAGCAGAAAAAGGACATTTTCTTATTTTGAATGACTTGGCCACGACACATAGAATCATAGAATTGTTAAGGTTGGAACGTTACATTTTAAAGCAAAGCCAGTGGTGGGCAGGAACCACGCTCATTTTATGTCAGAATTAAGAGTATAACCTGTAGCTGCAGATTAAGTGTCAGCTTTGGGGGGGGGGGGGGGGGGGGGGGGAAACATACTCATTTGTGTGTCTCAGATAGCTATAGAGTTCCCATCGCTATATCAACCAAGGGCCCTGCAATTTTAACATGTTCATCCACTGCACACTTCAGTGACACGAGATGCCGCCATTAGTCCCGGTTTTACAAACAAGGAACTGAGGCACAAAGGCAAAATCCTGTTCAGTATTGCCAGGGCTAAGCAATTCAGCTAAATGAACGAGACATTGCTTTTCCCAGTCAGTTGTTATCCTGGATGCTGGAAGACGCAGGGAGCTGACACTGGGAGCATGGCAAGAGCCCAGGTGAGTTGATAAGCTGTGTAATGAGCACCCCTTTGCAAAACCCAGCCCGATGATCATGCCTGGTGGAGGAGCTTCAATTCACTGCTGCATAGATCAAATAACTTTGATTTGAGCTCATTCTGACTCATTTTGGGGATTCCTGTGGCAGTTCCAAACACTGGGGAGGGAAGCGATGGGAAAACAGCATCAAGCCCTTCACATCCACCTCTGCAGGGGTGGACTGAAATCTAATTCAGGCAAGGCTGGCTGAATCCAAACTAGCAAAGGTTGATGAAGTAGCATGTTGCCGTCTGGGTGAGCTCTACTGGAAACAGAATTCCCACCTCAGACAGCACCACTCAAACCCAGCAGAAGCTTTGGTGGTGGTGGTGTTTAACACTAAACATGTTTAAGGTAATTTTTGTACACAATTTTCATTTTCCACTACTTTGCATGTCCTAATTCTATATAGAGCCAGGAAAAGAAGTGGGAACAGATTTACTGTGCCATTACTGAGATTAAAGGTAGAAAGGATCATATTCTCAGGCCTCTAGAGCAGCTTGTAGGCTGTAAACGCACATGCAGTTTGCAGAACCATCAAGGTTTTTGGGTGTTTATTAATCCTGACAGTTTCACACATACAATTAGAAGTCAACAAACAAAAATAGAAGCACTTCACATTTGCAGGAAGCCTTATGGATATGGTCAGTTTGTCAGCATACAGTAGGTAAATTGATCGCATGGCTTTGTGTCTACCATTTTAGCATAGATTTCTCAACTGTGTGCTTACAGCATCTGTTTATCATCTATTAATCCTTTAACAAAAAAAAAAAAATCAGCTAATAGCATCTTAACAAGAATCCTACAGTAGAGACAATCCACAGCCACCCATTATCCTGGCAGCCTTTCCAAGTAGTCAACAAGATTGTTCATAAGCAACAGCAATTGAGGACTAGCTCTTATTCTGGCCAGCAACTTAATTCTCTATGCACCTCAATTCTCCATGCACCTCAATGGATAAAGAAGCAATGGTCTTTGGCATAAGTAAGAAAGGAGATTCAAACACAGTTCTTGATTCAGAACAAAATGATGAAATCACTCTGTCTCCATGCTCAATAAAATCAGGATGGTAACTGCAAGGTGCATGGCTCAGCACACACTAATTTCTCCTTGAAAGCTTTTTAGGTGAAAATTTCCTTTCTTGATTGATTTCCTCTGCTGGACAATACCACCCACCAGAGTACCCAATAGGTCCTACTTGGGCATTTACAAGAGTGACCAAATTTTCAAAATAACTTGGGACTTTCAGGATTGAGCTGTTTCACAAGTCTAGGCTTACATATCCAAAGGAATCAGGAGAGTCACCAATTGAATTTAGTGAACTCTTTTCATTGAAAGCTGATTTTCTACTCCAACTACTACAATAGTATAATATTGATGCAGTATAGTAAGGACCCAGATCCATCACATGCTCATAACCCACTCACAACATTTCTACACAGGTTTTGTGTATGGATACCTACTTGGGGAGGTAATTTCTTTCAAAAGCCATTATCACACTGGTGTACTCACTATTCTAGGATAAATGCAGTTAGAGTAGTATTAAGATAATTTACACCAACATACCCTTTATTCCTTTCCTGTATGGGAATAAACAATAGTAATAAGGAACACTTCCACTAGTACACCTGTATCAACAACAAAAGATCTACAGGCAACCTTGTGATAGGAATTACCTTGCTGTTTAGTCACTTGAAGGCCATACAAAGAGGTCTGCTTCTAGGTGCAGCTAATGCAGTAAAAGACCCCACATGCTATACCCTTAATCAGACATTAATATACTCCCTCACCTGCTAACAGAGTAGGCTTTGTAAGTGCTTCCTAATTTGCTTCAGGCAAAACTCACCTGGATCAGCCTAAGCAGGTCTGAGTTACCAGCATGATTTTGCCTGAAGCATTAGGGACAGCTGAGTGCAATCAAGGTATCTACCCTCCCCTGAGAGAGGTCCTACCGATGGCACTTTGGCTGATGCCTCAGCACACTATCTAGGCCATAGAGAGAAGCAGCAATCTTGCCTCATGGCCATGGAGAGCCTCTCTTAAACCCAGTCCTACAAAAGTCTTACTACACACGTCAGCTGTTCAACAAAACCAGCTACGCTGTGCACAGAATCACTGCCTCCAGCACCTTCGTCTTCTGTCTGAGAGAAAGTTCCCGATGATGGAGTGAATCCTTGAAAAAAACCCACCAAACTGCTATTTCCCTGTCATCTGAATGGTTTATTTCAGAAAAATGTCAAAAGAAGCCTTTCTCTCCACCACAGAAAGTACATTCTTGTTGGTATATTCAAATCCTAAAGGAAATTTGACACAGATAATTTCTGACAATGGTTTATAATCTCACAACCAAGAAGTCCTAAGAAGCTTCTGAAGGAAAAAAAGCGTTAAGTTACAAGAGATCTTCCATTTACTGTCCTACATACTGGGCCGATGCAAACCTCACACAGCCGTTCCTCCTGCCTGTACCACTGAATGCACTGGGATTCCTCTTTATTACTCAAGCTTTGACTAAAGTCAAAACCCTTAAAGAAGTGACAGTCTACAACGTTTTTTTGCATGAATGTTCATTAACTTTTTGGCTGTTTTGTTGTATTGTTTGTGTTGTGGTCATTGCATTTATGTTTTTCTCTTAGAAACTCTCATCCTGGTAATTTTAATTTCATTATGTATCTGAATTTTGAAGTCTGTCAAGGATTTAAATGTTTCTGAATCTCTGCTAAGAAACAAGCAAAAAGACTTGTGATGGTATTTTCCAAGCACATATGGGCTCTGATGGCTTTGGATAGCCTCTAAGCTCCCGCTGCCCTTGCCTGGCTGTGATGCTGACACAGCCCCTGCTATCATGGTATTGGCTTGACCCACACAGGCTCCACAAAAAACAGAGTGACAACTGTAGCTGTTGCTCAAAAACATGGCCACCATGTAAGGGCTGAGCAACAGTATCACCCTCCTTTTCTAATTACAACCACTCAGTATTTGGAAGTGCCAAGGGAGCACTGCACCATACATGAAAACCCCAGGTTTAGATTTCCATTCTGAACTAGAAGCAACCTTTGCAATCTTCTACAAGAGTCCCATCAGTGTTACGTTTCTGTTCATTCTCTTTCACTCCCAATGGATTTTTTTTTTTTTTTCTATGCCAGGTAAATTGGAAAGGTTGCAGAAAAAAAAAACAGCTCCTGCCTCAGTCAAGTCTTTAACTTAAGGGTCCCTGCAGAGGTGGAGAAACAAACTCCCACTTACAGTGAAAAGGGTTAATGCCACTGGTTTAAAACAGAAGTTTCTCCCTGAGTTTTGATAGAAAGCGTGGGATTTCGAAACCAGCCCTGATCTCAGCATATCATCTTCCTTGCCTTGAGTGGCAGCATGTGAGCTGGTCCTAGTCCCCATGTATTACATGGACACCATGAAAAACACTGCCATTTATACATACGTACAAAAGCATATATATGCACACACATATATGCATGCATATAGAATCATAGAATCGTCAAGGTTGGAAAAGACCCTTAAGATCATAGAGCCCAACCGTCAACCTAGCACTGCCAAGTCCACCACTAAACCATGTCCTCAAGCACCACGTCTACCCATCTTTTAAATACCTCCAGGGATGGAGACTCAACCACTGCCCTGGGCAGCCTGTTCCAATGCTTGACCACCCTCTCGGTGAAGAAGTTTTTCCCAATATGCAACCTAAACCTCCCCTGGCGCAGCTTGAGGCCGTTTCCTCTTGTCCTATCACTCATTACTAGGGAGAAGAGACCGACCCCCACCTCGCTACAACCTCCTTTCAGGTATTTGTAGAGAGCAATAAGGTCTCCCCTCAGCCTCCTCTTCTCCAGGCTAAACAACCCCAGTTCCCTCAGCCGCTCCTTGTAAGACTTGTGCTCTAGACTCTTCATCAGCCTCGTTGCCCTTCTTTGGACACGCTCCAGCACCTCGATGTCCTTCTTGTAGTGAGGGGCCCAAAACTGAACACAGTACTCAAGGTGCGGCCTCACCAGTGCCAAGTACAGGGGGACTACCACCTCCCTGGTCCTGCTGGCCACACTATTCTTGATACAGGCCAGGATGCCATTGGTCCTCTTGGCCACCTGGGCACACTGCTGGCTCATGTTCAGGTGCCTGTCAAGCAACACCCCCAGGTCCTTTTCCACCAGACAACTCTCCAGCCACTCCTCCCCCAGCCTGTTGCGTTGCATGGGATTGTTGTGACCGAAGTGCAGGACCCAGCACTTAGCCTTGTTGAATCTCATACAGTTGGCCCCGGCCCAATGATCCAGCCTGTCCAGGTCCCTCCGTAGGGCCTTCCTACCCTCCAGCAGATCAACACTTCCACCCAACTTGGTGTCATCTGCAAACGTACTGAGGGTGCACTCAATCCCCTCATCCAGATCATCAATGAAGATATTGAACAGGACTGGCCCCAACACTGAGCCCTGGGGAACACCACTCGTGACCGGCCACCAGCTGGATTTGCCTCCATTCACCACCACTCTCTGGGCTCGGCCATCCAGCCAATTTTTAACCCAGCGGAGAGTGCACTTATCGAAGCTGTGAGCAGCCAGCTTCTCCAGGAGAATGCTGTGGGAGACAGTGTCAAAGGCCTTACTAAAGTCCAAGTAGACAACATCCACAGCCTTCCCCTCATCCACTAAGTGGGTCACCTTGTCATAGAAGGAGACCAGGTTAGTGAAACAGGACCTCCATTTCATAAACCCATGCTGGCTGAGCCTGATGCCCCGGTTGTCCCGCATGTGCCGCGTAATGGCACTCAAGATGATCTGCTCCATGACCTTCCCCGGGACTGAGGTCAGGCTGACAGGCCTGTAGCTCCCGGGATGAACATATATATATATATGTACAGCCACACATATAGGTAGCATGTCTAAATTAGTACAGGGACATTACTCTGGAAACCTGCTGCCTACAAGGTATGCACTGTAGAGACCGGAAAAGGCCTGTAATCAAAAAGAAAAGGAATGCCAGAGCTCACGAGGGCTGGGCAAACAACCTAACGAGTGTGTCCCTCTTTCCCCCTGAGTTGGCAGACCTGGCCTGTGACCACAGGAGGTCGGGGTGAGGGCAATGTGCTATTTAGTGTAAGGCTGAATGTCTTGGATCCTTTGCCTCAGAAAATTAAAACCAAGACAAGTAACTAACCCAAAAAGTGACAAGTCTCTGAGGGAGGAAAAGGAACAAGCAGTGAGAAGGAGACTCTACCTCGGTTTCCCAGAGAATATATTTATACTGTCCCCAGGTGGTACCTGTTTTTAAATAACATGAGGCAGGGCACGTTGTCAGAAACCTGCTCCTGAGAGCATCCGCTCCCGTCAGAGGACAGCAAGTTCAGCCGATGAAGACCAGAGCACTACAAAAGCCTTAGCAGCTGCAAGCGAGTCCTCTCCATCTCCTTTGCTGTCTGCCCCACCACCACTACATCGCGTTCCCAGAGAAGGAGGTTGGAAGAAGACCAAGAAGCCAGAGCACAGTAACTGCTAGCCAGAAGGAAGGATTTTGACCTGTGAAGAGGTGCCTTCCAAACATGCACCTTGGGGCCAAAGCAGCTTCACCTTCTCTGATGTAAAGGCACAGAAGAGAGCTGCACACATGCTGGGGAGGGGTCCTTGAAAACCCAGATGAAACCCTTGCAAAGCAAGGTAATCAAGGTGATGGGAGTGCCATGCAAAGGCAATGAAAGATGAAAAGGGTTTTTCAGCTCTGAATAAGCATGATGTAAACTGAACGTGAGGCAGGGAGCACTTTGGTGCTGAGAGCACTTACGCAGCTCTGTGACTTGAAAATGGGGGCTTCACTGCAAGATGCAGGGTCACACATCCACAGGACAAAGAGAGGTTTCCTTCACCCTTTGCAGCTGGTGGTCACATTTTTTAAATTGTCCACATAGTGTAACTCTGTGTTCATTACTTACTAAAAACACCTTTTCACATGTTTTGCCATCAGTGCTGGAAGTCTATAATTACCCGATTTCATCGTTTCCTCTCTCCCTTCACCTGCAACTGCAGTGCAAGCGAGTGTGGATTGATTGCAGCTATCTTTAAGTGAACTGAAAATATATAGCTATGCAAATTGCCCTGCGTGGTAGCCAGATAACGTGAGAACTTTGAAAGACATGGGAGAAATGCACGATCTAAACGTTCGGTGTCATTATTTGCTCTTAATTACATATTGCTTCCTACCAGCTGTTTGGCATGCAGCACCTGTTGTTTTAACGTTCCTGGAATAAAGGGTCTTTTAGCTGTAATGATGCCATTGCTTGGCCCTAATTACAGTTGTTAGCAAGGACCAGAACTTGACTCAGGCTATATGGTATGGCTGTGTAAAGAAACACCTTTGGACTAATGGTGTCTGCAATACTCCTAATATTTTTCCAGGATACATCCTTTTTCATTTGCATCACAAAGACTATAAAGTACTTATACATGACACCTCTAAATCCTTTATAATGCATCATGTCAAACAGCCCATTTAGTAGCGACTCCGTGGTATAAAGTAGCACAATACACTGAAGTTGCTATGCTGAATTGTGTCAAAAGATCTGCTTTTTTAATTCCCCCATAATCTTACAGATGGAAATAGCACATTGTAGCAGTTCAGAAGCTGTTCCAGTGTGGCATGTCAAATGTTACTGCAGCACTATTTTGACGGTGAGTCATCATGCAAGACAATGAATTGAGACAAATATTGATGTGCCACAAAGTTTTCTTTCTTTTTTTTTTCTCTCTCTCTCAAATCACCATGGTGGAGAAAGGAAATAAAGTGAGTGGGAGCAAAGTGTAAAGTACGGTTTGGAAGCAGCTGACCTGCCATCAACAAAATTGAAAAAAATTGCAGACACATTAAAGCTGCGACTTGCAGCAAGTAGAGGAAGAAGGGTTCCCACTGAGATGCTCTCTCCTCTCATCCCCTTCTGCCAAAGCCCTGCGCTTACACAGCGTCTGCTCCAGCGTGGGGGAGTAAGCTGAAAGTAACAGAGCAGCTTTAATGCAGGATTTCAGGATTTTCTCACCACTGTCAAGCCAAGAGAGACCTTTGACATTGCTTTGGAATATTCTCTGCACGTAACCTGTAAGACTTGGCTGAAGTGGTGGGACAGGTTTCTGATGAAGACACTGAACTGGGGTGCGGGAGCTCTGGGCTTAGCTCCCAGTTCTGTCACTGGAACTGGCCTGTTCCAAGCCAGTGTCCGGACTGGAAGCACACTTTCACCTGGTACCTAGAAAAAGCACAAACGAGCGGAAACATAGCACTCTAGCCAAGAGACTAAAGGGACAATAAAGTGAATGTACACAGCAACCTCATCACCTGGAGAAAAGATCCAGGAAAATCTTTGCTCCCTTCACAGGAAACTCACATTTTCTTTTATGTAGATTATCACAGTTCAAGTTGGTTATGTAACTGGGAAACAAATTCACATGTTAAGACCCAGTTCACATGTAGGCACAAAACCAGAGCTGGCTTAGTGAATTCACTTATTGGAGAAGTATGCGTTTATGCAGATTTCAGTGTATTGTATGCAACTCCTAGCAGCAAAGAGAATAAACTAATGTCCTGCACCTTATCTAGTTTAAATGAGAACAGGACTACTCCTGTTTACATGATATACCTGTTTGAAGGGAGTTGTGTTTCAGGCTAAACTCAAGCTAGTTATAGAACTACCTACAAAGGGAAAGCAGAAAACCAGGAGTGACTGCAACGTGCACATTATACCATTAACTAACGCTTCACATCCAGTTTCTCTTCTGCTTCTCTGCCCTCCTTTTCTTCAGCAGAAGGTGATTGTTGTCTGTTTGTAGCTGGTACAGTCAAATCTGTGCCAAGTGAAAGCAATCTAATTATATTTGTTGGCATGCAAATACAGCCTACTATTGCTTAAGCAGGTTTTAAAAATACAGTCATGCTAGTAATTAATATCTGCTATGAAGTGAGATAAAAGCCATATGACAGAGAACCTTCCGCTTATTACATGTTATATGCATTACCGGCACACAAATCTGAATCCTGATGTCCACAGCCAGGTTTCTAAATGCCTTCCAAAGATAAGCAATCAGCTACTGAGTCCACTTTCACCACAAGGGAAGAGAGTTAAATTAAGTTGAAATACATGAGCTGGGGGCTAAGCATGTGCACACAGTCAGTGACTGTGACTCAGCTGACATGCAGTTATTTATTGTGCTGCAGTAACTTGCTCATGTCTTTGAAGACCTCACTGGAAATACAAGACCAGCTCAGATTTGGGATGAAAGCCCCTTTAACAAGAGTATCTACCTGAACAATGATGGCAAGAGGTGTCTTTTTAGTGGCTGTCAAAGAATTGGACAGTAACACACTATTGCCGTTGCACAAATGGCAGTAGGGTGCCATCACGGCTGGGTGGTGCAGAGGTATTTGTGTTCTTGGTCTAAGGGCAAAATTTAAGCATTGAATTGAAGACATGAATGCAAGGGTTTTTTTTCATCATATTGGACTTGCCCTCTCACTCCAGGACTGGACTTCCCCAAGCAGTTACCTTTCTACAGCATTAACAGGTCCTTTTGAACTTGAGAGCAGCATATTTGTCCTTACCAATTGCCAAAATAAAATACATCTTACAGTATTGGCTCAAGATAACCTCAAGATAACCAGAGCAACAACAGCTGATGATCTTGTCCATCACTAGCCATCATATGCTAGCACTGGTATCATCTGTAGATGTGGCATCCGTATCTCAATTATACTGCACCATCTGATGCAAGCCAAATTTTTGAAGTCATCTGAAATATCATCCAGAATGAAAGTGTGAGGAGCACAAAGCAAGCCTTTTGTAGAAGTGCTTTTTTCCCCCAAAGCAAAAATGTTTCTACAAATATATCAGTGACAAAAGGAGAGCCAAGGAGAATCTCCCTCCTTTGTTGGATGCAAAGGGAAACATTGCCACGAAGGTTGAGGAGAAGGCTGAGGTACTTAATGCCTTCTTTGCCTCAGTCTTTACTAGTCAGACTGGTCATCCTCAGGGTACTCAGGCCCCTGAGCTGGGAGATGGAGATAGGATGCAGAATGAAGTGCCAGTTGTCGAAGAGGTGGCAGTCACCGATCTGCTCCTCCACCTGAATGCCCACAAGTCTATGGGGCCAGACGGGATCCACCCGAGGATACTGAGGGACTGGCAGAGGAGCTTGCCAAGCCACTCTCCATCATTTATCAGCAGTCCTGGTCAACCAGGGAGGTCCCAGATGACTGGAAGTTAGCTAATGTGACACCCCTTTATGAGAAGGGTCAGAAGGAGGATCCGGGGAACTACAGGCCTGTCAGCCTGACCTCAGTCCCGGGGAAGGTCATGGAGCAGATCATCTTGAGTGCCATTACGCGGCACATGCGGGACAACCGGGGCATCAGGCTCAGCCAGCACGGGTTTATGAAATGGAGGTCCTGCTTCACTAACCTGGTCTCCTTCTATGACAAGGTGACCCACTTAGTGGATGAGGGGAAGGCTGTGGATGTTGTCTACTTGGACTTTAGTAAGGCCTTTGACACTGTCTCCCACAGCATTCTCCTGGAGAAGCTGGCTGCTCACAGCTTCGATAAGTGCACTCTCCGCTGGGTTAAAAATTGGCTGGATGGCCGAGCCCAGAGAGTGGTGGTGAATGGAGGCAAATCCAGCTGGTGGCCGGTCACGAGTGGTGTTCCCCAGGGCTCAGTGTTGGGGCCAGTCCTGTTCAATATCTTCATTGATGATCTGGATGAGAGGATTGAGTGCACCCTCAGTAAGTTTGTAGATGACACCAAGTTAGGTGGAAGTGTTGATCTGCTGGAGGGTAGGAAGGCCCTACGGAGGGACCTGGACAGGCTGGATCGTTGGGCCGGGGCCAACTGTATGAGATTCAACAAGGCTAAGTGCTGGGTCCTGCACTTCGGTCACAATAACCCCATGCAACGCAACAGGCTGGGGGAGGATTGGCTGGAGAGTTGTCTGGTGGAAAAGGACCTGGGGGTGTTGCTTGACAGGCACCTGAACATGAGCCAGCAGTGTGCCCAGGTGGCCAAGAGGACCAATGGCATCCTGGCCTGTATCAAGAATAGTGTGGCCAGCAGGACCAGGGAGGTGGTAGTCCCCCCTGTGTCCAAAGAAGGGCAACGAAGCTGGTGAAGGGTCTAGAGCACAAGTCTTACAAGGAGCGGCTGAGGGAACTGGGGTTGTTTAGCCTGGAGAAGAGGAGGCTGAGGGGAGACCTTATTGCTCTCTACAACTACCTGAAAGGAGGTTGTAGCGAGGTGGGGGTCGGTCTCTTCTCCCAAGTAACAAGTGATAGGACGAGAGGAAACGGCCTCAAGCTGCACCAGGGGAGGTTTAGGTTGGATATTGGGAAAAACTTCTTCACCGAGAGGGTGGTCAAGCATTGGAACAGGCTGCCCAGGGCAGTGGTTGAGTCTCCATCCCTGGAGGTATTTAAAAGATGGGTAGACGTGGTGCTTGAGGACATGGTTTAGTGGTGGACTTGGCAGTGCTAGGTTGACGGTTGGGCTCTATGATCTTAAGGGTCTTTTCCAACCTTAATGATTCTATGATTCTATGATTCTATGAAAAGCAAGCTACTTTCAGTGATTTTACGTGGTCTCCTGCAAAAGCCACCTGCCTAACTGTGTAGGAGGAATGCCCTTATGATAGCTAACAGCGTCTGGTCAAACTGTCCATTCAAGGGTTATAAATGCCTATTACATGAATACAATGAATGTTACCTGGGGATTTCCATGTGTGTGTGGAACTTGTTTTCATACTAACTGAATAGCTATTAATATTGTTGCATCTGTAAGATGTCCTCTTTTCAGTTTAGCATTGAATTTGTTCTAAGATAAATAGAAGATTGCAGTCTCTTGTGCTGCCAGCTCAGTACTAAAGCCACTTCCTGCAAACACAGGTATTTTATGTTTTCCTTTTCATTCGTGGTGATTACTTTATTGTGTACTTATGTCATGCCTTAAACTTCTTTCTAGGAACATTCTCTAGCAATACATCTGTCCTTTTTCAGCTGAGACATTTTTACCATGACAAGATGCACATCCAAAGTGCAACTGGGCTTTGTAGTCATTAGGAAAAAAGTTGATTAAAACATATAACCAAAAAAAAAAAGGAAAAAACCATGCAAATCTATAAAATAAGGATGAAAGAGCTAAACTATGCATCTCCATTTTCTTCTAAATAAGCCTGCCTAATGAAATCTCTGGATGATTCTGCCAAATCATTTTTGTACTTGATCAGACATCAGGTGGTTGTGGACTGAGATTATGAAACACTTTCTCTCCCATAACAAATCACATGACCCTTTAAAATCAAATGATCTTTCAGGGACTCCACACTTTTGAGTCTCATTTCCTTGATAGCTGCTCTTAATGCCATCGCCATACCTTTGCCAATATCGTATTCGCAGTATTCACTAAAGAGACCAGTCCCTGGTCTGATGTGTCTTCTTTCTCTCCCCTCTTGTAAATCAACGTGATTAGCTCTTCTTGGCTCATCGATCCTGTAAGCTCGCTTTTCCACAGTGTGGTGTTATAAACTTCCAGCAGCTTCCTCCCTGAAACATCCCCAGAATTCCAATATAACTCCCTGGGAAGCCCATTGCTCTGCCACTCCTTGCCAGCTCTGAGGCATGTTAGAGGCTCCGATGCTGTTTTCTCCAGGCCAGATTGCAATCGTCTCACTCGCACAGAATAGCATCCTCTGTCATGAGTAACCCCCACTGAGCCCAATGGGGCTATTGGTAATATACAGCATTATTGTGATATATAGTGTTATTCAGGAGAAGCAACGGTGTTGCAGTTTGGCCCCTTCCCCAGCCTTGGTTCCACGACCAACCCAATGGCAGAAGCTCTGTGTGTTTCACTGGACTGAGGAGCAGGACTCAGGTATCCTAACAGAGCTTATTTGTAGGCATAGTTCACTATATTATGAACTACTCACTAGTAGTGAGTAGTTTGGGAATACTCACTTGTACGAAGTTTCTCACATACAAAAAGTTTTCTAAAATTTGGCATTATTTTTTATCAAGTGTTCTGAACTGAAACCCAGTACTGTTTTTCCAACTCCTCAGTTTTCCCTTTCCTTTCTTCAAAGTACTGACATTTTTACTGTAATTTCAATTACTCTTTTCAACTCAATTGTAACCACGGGCTTTTCCTCACAGAAACAGCCAACACTGTGGAAATTAATGGCAAAATTATTGTTGACTTCAGTAGTACCAGCTGAAGTGTTTAAACTACTGGCTTCCTTGTATGTGGTGGGTTGACCCTGGTTGAACGCCAGGTGCCCACCAAAGCCACTCTATCACTCCCCTCCTCAGCTGGACAGGGGAGAGAAAATAGAACAAAAGGCTCATGGGTCGAGATAAGGGCAAGGAGAGATCATTCAGCAATTACCGTCATGGGCAAAACAGACTCGACTTGGGGAAATTAGTTTAATTTATTGCCCATCAAATCAGAGCAGGGTAATGAGAAAATAAAAACCAAATCTTAAACCACCTTTCCCCCACCTCTCCCTTCTTCCCAGGCTTAACTTCACTCCCGATTTTCTCTACCTCCTCCCCCCCAGCAGCACAGGGGGACAGGGAACGGGGGTTGCGGTCAGTTCATCACACATTGTCTCTGCTGCTTCTTCCTCCTCGGGCTTTGCACGAGGTCACAGGCTCCTTCGGGCATCCCCCTGGTCCAGCATGGGGTCCTCCACAGTCTGCAGGTGGAGATCTGCTCCACTGTTGACCTCCATGGGCTGCAGGGAGACAGCCTGCCTCACCATGGTCTTCACCATGGCCTGCAAGGGAATCTCTGCTCCAGCGCCTGGAGCACCTCCTCCCCCTCCTTCTTCACTGACCTTGGTGTCTGCAGAGTTGTTCCTCTCACATATTCTACTCCTCTTTCTGGCTGCAGTTGCATCCTTTTTTTTTTTTTCCTTCTTAAATATGTTATCCCAGAGGCACTGCCACCGTTGCTAATTGGCTTGGCCTTGGCGAGCAGCGGGTCCGTCTTGGAGCAGGCTGGCATTGGTTCTATCGGACATAGGGGAAGCTTCTAGCAGCTTCTCACAAAAGCCACCCCTGTAGCCCCCCCTGCACTACCAAAACCTTACCATGCAAACCCAATACATTGTAAAAAGAACAATTCGGTTTCATGTCAGCTCTGATTCATCCCTACTGTTCCGCATCAGATTTTTTAAGTGTTTAACTTCTGTTAATCGTGAACTTTATTTTTATTGCTGCCTTCTCCTTTCATTCCCACCTGCATCAAGAGTCTCTGTTGAGTTTTGGGAGCATAGGCGATGTACTATCTTCTTTAGAGGCCAGAGGATGTCCCTTGGAAGAGATGCTCACAGAGGAAATGAAGTTAAGGAAACCTAACAAACAAAAATGGCTTTAAAAGAGTAGAAATCATTAGAGCTTGTCAGAAGTGAGTAAATTAAAGGAAATTATGTGCAAATGAGGCTCATTTAGCAGAACCATGAAGAGCACTTAGGAGAAGGGGTGCTAGCCTTACCTGTGTTTGCTGACAGCAGGAAGAGTTGAAAACTGATAATTGCTCACTGGGACATCCCTATCCCAGAGTTTTGCTGGACCAAGATTAAGTTCTGCAAAAGAGCATCTCCCTGTGCCCTCTTTCAAACAGACTTTCTTCTGAACATCAAAGACTTTTTCATGGTGACCTCTGCTCTGCTAAGGCTGGCTCCCATTTTTTTAATTTTCTCTTCAGTGAGCAGCCACTTTCTAAAACCCAGGGTATTTTTCGCCAGGACATCCCCATTCCCACCCCGACTGCCCCACCACAGTCCAGTGAGGAAGCATTAACAAGATACCACAACACCTGGGCCACCCCTGCTTTTTTCCCTTTATTCCTTCAGATCCAGTTGCTCAAGTCAGAGTGAGAGTCCCATCAGTGGGGCATCACATGAGGGACACGGTCATCTTCATCCACGCTACTCCAGCTCTCTAGTTAAACAGAGACCTTCCCTCTCCAGGCTTGCCAGTGCAGCCTCTTTCATGATCGCTAAGTTCATGCACACAAAAATGAACAACAATTAGAAAAACCAGCTTGTTTCGGCAGGAGGGAATTTAGCTCCATGAAAAGACAAGCAAGCCACGTGGAGCAAGAGCCACAGGGCTCCAGCTGCCAGACAACAGGGAAGCAGATCTGGTCTGGAGGGAGGGTGGCACGTTCTTCTCCTCATCTGGGGGCAGAGCAGAGCCCCCGTGCCACCCCTTCCTTGAGACATTTATGTCCTCTGCAGGGAAAAGTAGCCTCCTGGGGTGGTTCTTAGCCTTCGAGGGGTAAATACAGATTATCAGCTAATCACCCTAAGCCTTGAGGATTAATGGACGATCTAATCTCCAATGATCTAATTCAACGTGGAAAGGCCATCAGCACCTGAACCCTGGAGTGCATATATCCTCGCTGAATTTTGGCTCCAGTGGAGTCTGATAAATCATTTTGTATTTTTTTAAGCAGAGCTGCAAGACAGCAATAATGCTTCCATTTTAAGTGGTCACCACAGCACCAAGTAAATATTTTATCAGTGTTTTACAAACCAGATTCTATAACAGTACATATATTAACAGTGTTAGCGGTGCAATTATTAATTTTTCATATGCTCTTAAAGTGTAATTAATAAAGCCCTGCTTCTTCCCAGACCACAGCGGGTGTAGTTTCATGCTTTAGAACGAGTTTCTCGCACAGGCCAGCTGCTCAGGGTAATCTCTTCCAGAGCTTGCAGCATAGCTGACGAAGAGCATCGAAATGAACCCTTGGCTGGGGACCATCAGACTATGTAAAATTGGTGCACAGGTAAGTTGATCTACCTGACTTGAGGAAAAAGGGGCTTTTGTGAGCATGAGCCATCAGCGAAAACATCAGCGAAAAGGGCTGCAGCTTTTTATTGCCCTGTACAGACCCTCGACTCCTGCTGCCCCACATCCCAACTTTTGGCTGGCAGTGGAGTGAAGGTCGGGTGCAAGTTTGTGGATTGGAAACCTTCCCTGTGGTCACCGTCCTGGGTGAAATCCAAACCCAGAAGAGGCTGCTGCTCTAAATGTGTTTGCAAATGTTGCTGGTGGTACACCTATGTTTCACTCCTTGAGTGCTCAGCATCTGCTGGAGCACCAGGTGGCCTATAAGCCCACACCAGGTGGCCTATGAAGCAGATGCTGTGTGGAAAAGAGGAAAGATAACAAAAAAATCTTTTAAAGCTGGTTAAAGTAACTTTTCCTACGTTGAGCCTTTCCTAACACTTTCCTTGTCTTTAAAAAAAAAAAAAAAAAAGAGAGAGAGGGAGAAAATGAGAATGGAAATAAATTGAAAACAGAGCTAAAACCAGGGCATCGAACCAAACACAAACACAGGCGGAATGAAGATTGGCTCAGACTTTTTTAATTTCAAAGTAAAACTGAATCATTAGTTTGAACTTTGTTTTGACACCAGATTAGAGTGGGACCAGGACACAGATGACACTAAATCTGATCTGAATAAAAAATGAAGTGATTCAGCCTCCAACATTCACAGGGAGGTTTTCAGAACCACCTAAGCAAGCTACAGAAGTGAAATCTACTGAATCGCCAAAGGATGTGAGTCACAGATCCTAAAAAACTATTAGGTACTTCGCTAAGTTGGGTGACAAACTCCTGTTAAGCTAAAAAAATGCCAATAAAAGAGAGATGTGTAAGGATACCTGAACATCTGAACCTGGATGACTGGAGTTTTTGAAGAAAGGTTAATTTATATATGTGTGTATTTGCTCTGCTTGTCCTCAGCGTAAGCAGTCAAATATCTTTGCTCTTCTCTAACATTTATTTCCTTTTGTCAGAAAATTAAAGTTTTGACTGACAACTGAAAAGAATGGTTATTGTAGCAATTGTCAGCTTTAGATTTTTTTGTCAAAAATTGCTAGTAGCTGTTTTCCATGCGAAATTAAATCCTTTTTGTGATCAAGTCTGCTCTTGAATTCTGTACCAAGGACTTCCTGGAGAGCATTTGCAATACCCTACAGGTCCCTGTCCCTCTGTTCACCCACCTATAAAACCATGCTAATAACAATATAACAATATTTACCTCCCTCACTCAAGTTTTGTGAAGCTTCATTAAGGAACATTTTCAAAGCACTTTGAGATCCTTAAATGAAGACTGCCCAGACAGTATAAAATTCAATTACACTAGAAACTAAAAAGCCATGATTTAATCCTTAGCATCTGGGTAAAACACAAATCTAAAAAAATACATATTATAACTGGAGACCAGAAACAAAAACCACAATATGAGAGGCGGAGCTGTGAGCACAGTTAATATGATAACTACTTTCATATAATTTAGCTGAAATAAATTAGTTATGGCTTGTCAAACCGAATCTGTGACTAACCCTCTGGATAACAATGGAGAAGCGAGCTGCTAACATGCCTGATTACAAACTGAGTGGCTTTTCTCAGCTAGAGGGACTTGAGCCCAGCAAAATCCAGCACCTTGTGGCAGATGATGGAGGGTTAGGGAGCAGGAACAGAAATTTGTATCTAGGCAACATCAGGAAGCGTATATTTGGAAAAAAAAATGTTCTTTGTTTCTTTAATGAAAATGTGTGTTAGTAAGGACATGTAATTTGAGGTATAATTGGCTGAGAGATGTTAAAAACCTTCTCACCCCAACATAAAACGTGACTTCTGCATGATCATCAAACAGTAACAGGCAAGAAGATGACAAAACGTACCTGTGCCAAAACATTACCAAAGAGGCTACTGCCTACTCAAAGTCTGAAGTTTGCTGCTTCTCTTGTGTTTCTTTCCACAGCTCTCCCAGGGAAATACGTCACTGCAACACATAAACCATTCGATCCAAAGATTTATGCCATGCTCCTATCACTAGCATGACAGTCAGTGGGCGCAGGGCCCCGGTTCAATAATTTACTGTGAATCTGGCTTTTGGTCTTCTAACAATAATCAAACCTGCCCTGGCTGCGTGACACAGCGGTGCTTATCTCATATCAGCTCATCCTGCAGCTTCACAGCGTTGGGGGGTTAACGTTGCAGTAGGGTCTAGGAAGGATTGGGTATCTTTGTAACTGACCCAGCATGAAAGGAAAAAGCCTGCAAAAACTCCAAACTGTGCATTTTGGTTAATTCAACAGAAATGGGATCACTTGCCCTGCCTGCTCCTGATGAAGTATCTGCAGCGCGCTGATGTCTGAGCTCACAGATCTGGTGTTAATGGTCCTGGAAGTCTGGTCCCAGGTAACGGGCAGCTCAATGCAGCAAATTTGCTACCTACCTGCCATCACTACAGGTAGGGCTGGTGAGCTTAACAGCACCGTGTGGTTTGCTATGAAGTCTAGGGCCTGATCTGGCAAATGTTTACAGATACAAAGAGGGCTGCTGCTGTCCTTTAAGTTACTCAAGTGTGTAGGAGTTTGCATGACTGAAGGATGAACTCCTCATCTTTCAGAGATTTCTGAAGGATGAACTCCTCACGGCTTGTCTTTCTGTTTTCTAGCGGGTTAGAAAGAGCAGCAGAGGCAGCTTTCCATGCACTGAAGACTTAGGGTTGTTTTAAGAATGATGTAGACAGAGGTACGCCAATCTGCTAGATGACCTTAACAGCACATCTTGGATATATACACAACTGCTTGTCAAGTGACAGAATAGAGTACAATTCAGCCTTGGCAAATTTCAGTTGGTGTTATGCATCAAATGACAATCATTTCAGCCTTGGAATAAGTTCAAATCAAACAAAATCAAATAATTTTTTTTCTTGATACCCTTACTTTCTGTTTCTCTGATTTTTCAGAGCTTGTTGATATTTCTTGAGTCTACAAAGTGGAGAGCAGAGAGCTTTTTAAATGTGTTTTGCTGATTCCCAAGGGACCTGGGTTATTTCTCCTTTCAATCGTTGTTGCTTCGAGCCCCATCCGGGACAAAGGAAGGGGAATGTCACACACAGAGCACAGGCCACAGCCCAGCAAAGGGGCTATAGGCAAAGTCATCCTGTCTTGTGTGCTAGGGTTCAGCTCTTCAGTGAAGAGCTTTGTTCCTATGCCTTGGCTGAATATTTTATAAGTTAGCAGCTGTTTTTGCTCTTGTACCCCAGACTTTTATTGCTGAGGACTGTTAGGTACCAGGCGGGGTTTTGTGAAAAGCAGTACTTAAGCGATCATTTCCTGGTGTCCTGTCTTTTGAGCACGAGCTTTGTAAGTACATAAATACTCATAAAGCTCAAAATTTCTGATGCAGTCTTAACTCTTCCTTATCAAAATGCTTATACTGTAGCTTACAAGCTAACGAAACCTTCCTGTGAGCATGTGGTATTTGTGCTTTTTTTGGTTATTCTCCTATTTCTATCAGGTTATTTATATGACAGAAGCCTGCACAACTGCTTTTATTTAACCTTGAAACATGAAGACTCAAGGGCATATTTATGATCATACCTACACACAGAAAAAACTATTGAGTTCCTCTTTTTAGACAGCAAAATACACTAATAAAATCTTTTCCTCCACAGTATCCAGATAGAGATTAGACAGACAATTCTTCCTCCCAGCCATAACATCATACAATTGTCTAAGAAGTGCATTACTGCTTGTTTTAGGGTTTTTTTCTGCAAATCCCTGTGGACCACATGACAAAGCCAAAGATATCAGGCATGAAGCTGATTATGAGTTCTTAATTCAAGAACAATAATTAGCCAACTTAGAAAAAATATCATAGTGGAACTAGGCTTGCAATCTCTCCAATTTTCCATCCATTTCAATGCTAAGCTTGTCTTGTCTTTTACTAGTGGGAGGTGATAATGAAGCTTCAGTTCCCGGATTTTCATGAGAAGTGGTCCCAATTATTTGCATAGATAGGCAACTCTTAAGACATAAACTCAACAATTTTATCCAAAACAGAAATGACTATCAAAAACATTGCAAGGTACAATTTTTTTGAGAAGCCCTTCTCACTAGAGACTTTCCTGTCGAGTTTGATGAGGAGAGGCACAGGTACCACAACTCCTACGTGACTTCCTTGAGATGCCTCTTAGCAAAAGTGTTTATGGAGATGTACTGTCCTAGCAGCAGCTTACTCAAATGAAACAGTTTCTTCTTTATTTTACCATGGTTATGGAGAAGGTGCTCTGTCGTGGCTCTTGGCAAACAACCAGGTGACTCCTGATGCCCCAGAGGCAGGATCACAGTCACCCTTTTCCTTCCTCAGCTGGGCTGTGTGCAGCGGGCAGGGGGGGAGCAGCCTTGCCCAGCCTCTTTCCTCCCAAAACAGGTAGCTGTTGCTGAAGGACCATGATAGTCAGAAACAGCAGGGTTTTCTGTCACAGGAAAGGTCGGCAAGAATGAAAGCAAGTGTTTCCTCAACTTTTTCCGTGGAAAACTTCAACTTTTCACAGGCCAAAGCCTGAACACTCTCATTTGAAAAAACAGAGGCATCTACAATCAGCTCTCCACTGTCTGCTGCGATGAAGGAGTGGATAGCCTGCATAAAGTCGAAACATTACCCACAGCAAATTAAACCACACAGCAGCAGCATTAAGGGGAAAAGAAAGGCCAGATATCCCATTGCTGCGATGCCTGAAATTTCCTCGGTCGGGACCAAAGCAAACAGCTGAGCCCATGCAATGCAGAGGCACTCAGACATAACGATAACGCTTGCAGAGCCAAGCTGCCTCATGCAGACCTAGTTTAAGTGTCTTTGTTCTCCAGGCACAGTTATTCCAAATATAGCCATCTTTTGATTATTTACAGTAGGACTCACCTGAGTTTTGGAAAGGCTGCAAGGGAGCATCATGGGAATTATAGTTCAGGTGTTCCCATATTGCTGTTTTTCTCTGTGGGACAGTCTCTACGTGTCATCATGCAACACGACCAGAGAATCCCATGGCACCTATTATTAAGTAGGTCAATAAGAAAAATGTCTTTTTCCACCCTCATAAAGTTTGTTCTACCAAGTACATTGTATAGTGCTAAACTCAATCTTCTGCAGGAAAAGAGTGGATGGTGGGGGCTTTTTAATTTTTAGCCAATCCAGAGAGAGAAGAACATTTGCCCCTGAAGACCCCACTTTCTGGGGCAAGCTCACCAGAAAGTAGCAACGATTAAACATTTGTAGTGTAATTAGCAAGTACTCAGATGCAGCAGAATACATGTGAAGTGTTTCCATGGTCTGATAGGGACCTAGATAAATCAGAAGGAAAGTGCATAGCTTTTCATATGACCCCATCCCTGGCTCTCACAACAACCACCAGTTCTGTTCTCTAGAGCCTGCCCCCCAACTTTGCAGCTGTTTTTGAATGTTAACCTTGAACCTTTAATCATCTTACAACGCGCTAAGGAAGTTCAGTCGTTCCCAGTTGAAGGCTGGAACCGTATGACTCACTGACTCTTTTTGGATGCAGTTACATTTTGAATTTTGCCTAATAAACTGACTCTTGGCTCACAGGTCATCTGCCCACTTTCAGACATCCCTGGTTTCTCCTAGGTCATCTGTCCGTAAATCCAGATGAACCTACAAATCAATACAACTTTTTATCCTAAATTTTGTCATGTAACTGTGCTAACAGTTTCCTTTTGTCTCAGGTCCCCACTCCCACTTCAACGAGAGTTTTGTCCTTGTAAAAGCAGTAGGCATAAATGAGATCTTGCATTTTCTATTTGTGTATTCTATAATACTGCGAGATTACTTGCCAGGAGATAAAGATTTGAAGACAGATACAGCATTTAATGTTAGGTTTGGATATTTTGGTCACACAGACAAACAGATGCGACCAAACTTAACACTCACTAAATATATATCTTGCCTTGAATAGCTATTAAAGCTTAAAATAAAATTAAATACTGCAGATATAAAATAAAAGTGGAATCTGGAAGCTGTAGTTTTTCTTCTCGGACAGTAGTGAAATGGTTAAGAATTTTTTCTGAAGAACTTTAGAGGCACAATGGAGAAGCACAGAAGCATAAATCTGAAGGTTAAATTTGTATTGGCTTTGCTTCTCCTTCCCATAGGAGCACAGATGGTAAAAACCTTAAAGCTACCCCTGCTATTATCATGGAATAAATGAATTATCAGGTTTCTCCCTCACAATGCTAACTATGGAAGGCGCCTTCCTACTCACATCATGATCAAGATCATTTAAATGACGAACTTGCTGCTTGTTTCATCTGAAAAAAAGAAAAAAAAAAGGGGTGGGGGGGGAGAGATCTCCAAAAGACCTGGATCACCCTTTGGACTTGGAGCAATCGCTTCCACACAGTTGCCTAAAGCCGCACAGCCAGCCAAGCCCACTGGATTTCTAAAATGATGCAAGGCGCTCTCTCCTCAGCTTCTGCTTCAAAAAGCTGTTGTTTGTTTGTTGTGGTGGCTGCAAGAGATGCGGATACCTGAGAAGGGGCATTCCTAGAGGGAAGGCAAAGAAAAAAAGAAATCAGGCTTGCATGCAGCTTCCTGGGAAGAGAGTGAGGCAACACGAGGGATAATGAAAATAAGGCAATGCAAAGCGCTAAGAAACATACTGGAGGGAAATATTCTCTCTGATGCTATGATTAAAATTATCTGTTGGAAAAGATGAACCCCACTCTGCTCATGCTTCTGCAAGCCTTCCTGCACAGATTAAGACCACTTTAATTAACATGAACACTCTCACAGGCTTCAGGAAAGCATCTCTTCACAGAGCACATAAGCAATCAAAGCAGATGAAGCTGGGATTGCAGCTGATGTTCCAGTGTTAAAACATGGATGAAACACAATCAGTATTTAAATCTCTATGTCAATATTTTTACTCAAATTCAGTGAGAAAAAGGAGCAAACTATGACAACCCAGTGACATGGGTCTTAACTAAATAACATTACCATTTGAACCCCAAAGGTTAAAGCGAGCACTAGCTCTTGTGTGCACGACGTACAGTTACTTAGTGGTTCTTATCATCTTTTCTTACCATCATCTCTACATAGTGAAATTTAAAAAAAAAAAATGCTGGAGTTTCACTGTTGGGTTTTGTGCTCTGGATTTCTAGGGGTTGTATTTTCAAGCTATTGTCCACAAAAAAAAAAAAAAAAAAAAAAAAAGGCTCTGCGACCAGCCAGCTAACCCCAGCTGAAATTCTTAGTAATCACCTTTTTCCAAGAGCTGCAGCTTCATGAGCAACTTGAAGAATCCCAGCTAAGCAGCAGGAGGTGGCAGCCAGGAAAACCTGCATATACGTTTGCTTCTGCATGTTTTGTGAAGGTGACTGTTCTCGGTGAACACCAAACTTGATATTAATAGTGACAAAGAGTAACAGTTCACTTCTTTTCAACTGCTATTACTCTGCATGCCTGCAGATTATTGCTGCTGTACAGCAAGTGTGTAGGTAGGGCTGTACTCTGCTTTCTGGGTAGAGCTGTGCCCTGATGTGTCCTAATGTATGAAATTAATGGGGTTGTGTTGTGCAGGTAATTTATAGCTTGAGGTGTCAATAAGACAGGTAGGAGCTTGAAGAAATGCAATTTTATTTTAAAGGGGGGGGGGTAATATAAAAAAAAAGATTAGTTTTTCTTCAGTCAAATCATATATAGGTCCCTTTTCCCTTTAATTGCCATGGTATATAATTTGGAAAATATTAGTCATTCTTCTTTCAAAAATACAAGTACAGAAATTACATGGGCACTGAAGCATTCAGATGTAAGTGATATCATTAAAAATAGCAGAAATACAGTAAGGAGAAAATTAACAGTTAGTTGTTCTCTTCAAAAAAGTTCAGCAAAATTATGAAATACTTCCTCTGAGTTACGAATTTAGTCATTTGTGCTGCATTATCTGTACAGATGAAAGCAAGCTATTGCACGATTGAATAACACAATTAGATTTGTATTGTTGAGATCTACCAAGCCATTTTACAGCCATTGTCTGCCGCACAGCAACTGTCCCCACCAAACACCAGTACCAGAAAATACAGCCAAAACCCAGCAGGACTGGAGGGAGATCATCTGCTGATGGCCAGTACAGGTGAACTGATGAAGGGAAGCTAAGTATCTTTAGCACAACAGAGACTATTTTTTGCATCAAACCCTCAAGTAGTAGGTGTGTTTTTTGGCACTAGTGTTTCTTCCTTTGAGTGCTTAGTACGGCTGGCATAAGCTCTTGGCCAAGGCTTTTGCAGCCAACTGCTTATGCATGCCCACTGCCTGCTTTATTCAACACTGAGGTTTCCCTGGCTTGTAGAAACTGTCCCTCTGGTCCCTTCAAAGGCCCAGAAGCCCAAAAAGGAGCTCCTAGTGGAGACAGCAAGAAAGCTACTTTTCCCAACTCTTCTGTCCTCAGATAAGGAGGACATTTTAATAAATGCTTTTAAAATCATTGGGACTCATGAACACCATCCAAAAAGCAGGATGGGTGCAGAAATAGTCTCAGAAGTAGTGGCTTTTTGGATGTACTTCTTGTTCACACCCCTTTTTTGTACAACTGAATTGGCAGAAAGCTCACAGCCATCCTCCCTTTATGTTCTGCAGCCCCTAAAGCTGGGGGCGAGGTGAGGACAGTGGCTCTCCCCTCACATTTAGCTCCTCAGAAGCACGGCTGCTCCTACGGCTCTCTGAGAAACATGACCTGCTGGCTGGCAAACTGCAGCCACTACACTGACACATATCGAGCACCACATCACTTAGTAGCTTTAGCGCACAGAGCAACAGGAAAAAAAGCTTGCTGGAGAGAGGGCAAAAAATAGCAAGAGGGAGACGGTAGGAGCTCGGGGAATCACCATTTAACCCTGTGGGATGAAAACTCATTAAGAGGATAAAGAATAATATTGCATCGCTACCAACGGTGGAATTTCAGCAATGGAGCCAAAACAGCGACAGCAGAGCAGCAGCGCAGTGGGGACAGAGGAGGGGTAACACGTGAGGGCAGTAAGAGGGAGGGAATACAGCTCACCCTGGTAGACCTCCATGGACAGACAAGACAGTTTCCTGGTTTCACACCTCCACATCTTACTCTGAACCCTATTGTAAAGGCACATAAAGGCAAAGATCAGCAACAAATGGCCAGTCACACGATTTGTACGGACAGCAGGTAAATACTGAGCACCTCCCACGCAACGAAACAGAGCATGGAAGAAGGAAGCATCTTTGTCCAAGAAAACAAAGACAACTTGAGGTGTGCTTAACTGAGCAGAAATTGTTCAGGCTGTTAGCTACACCAGCACAGGGGAGGCACAGGCCTCTTCGAACAGGAAGAGCAAGGTAAGGTATAACGTATGGGGTACTGCAGCAGCAGTGCAGTGGACGATCAGCTCCAGAGTAGAGCTGTATTGCAAATTATGCACTCAGCAGATATTTCACAGAATCAGAATATCCTGAGTTGGAAGGCACCCACAAGGATCATCGAGTCCAACTCTTGATTCCACACAAGGCAACCTAAAAGTTAAACCATATATCTGCTGTCCAAACACTTCATGGACGCTGACAAGCTTGGGGCCACAACCGTTTCCCTGGGAATTTGTTCCAGTGTTTCACCACCCTCTCAGTGAAGAACTTTTTCCTAATATGCAACCTGAACTTTCTCCGATGCAGCCTTAAGCCATTCATCTTTGTTGCCATCCTTTGGACACAGTCTAATGTTTTTATATCATTCTTATATTGCAGAGCCCAAAACGGCATGTAGTACTTGAGGTGAGGCCGCACCAATGCTGGGAAAATGAATTCTTTTGACCGGTTAGCTATGCTGTGCTTAATGCACCCCAGGATATGGCTGCCCCTCTTGGCCACCAGGGCACATTGTTGACTCCTATTGAGCTTACCATCAACCAAAACCCCCAGATCCATTTCTGCAGGGCTGCACTCCAACCTTGTCCCCCAGTCTATACATGCATCCAGGATTACACCATCCCAGGTGCAGAATCTAGCATTTGTTCTTGTTAAATTTCATATGGTTATGTTTGTCCATCTTAGACCCATGTCATTGCCTGTTCAGGCAGGATGTATGAATAGCCCTTGTCCCATCAGCCACACCTGCAAGGGACTATCTACGATGACTAAGATTTACTTCAAGCTCAATACTGGATTCATTAGTCAGATATTTCAATAGCAAACATTGTTATCTTCCAGCATCTAATGATATCTTTTCCTCTGAACAGTCAAAAATGAAATTCCCTCTGACCATGACTCATCGGCGTGTGAACTGCTGCATGCTATCTTTCGTTTTCATAGTTCTGAGAATGAGGGTGCATGGGAGAGGAGTTTTAAGCCAATACAATCAGACAATAAAAGGAGGGGGAAAAAGCACAGGTTCCACCTGAGGACCACCGTACTTTCTACAGAAGCACTCCATTGTGTTGAGCTGGGGGAAGAGAAGCTTAATCCCCCAGACAGAAATAATCTACCTTGAGCAAGTCAGAGTATATGGAAGGTGATGAAGGTTTCATTCATGTTCTCTTGAATATTAAAAATAAAAATGTAATAACCATAATAACATCTTGTGGACAAAATTCCAGCTAAATACATTCAGAATAGCTGCACTCTGAAACAATCTGACCAGAAGAGGTTATGTACAAAATAAACTGAAGGTTTGCGTTAAGGTTGGTCAAGTAACAGGACAAAGAAGCATTCAAAGCATAGCAAATTTCACGGAGCACGTGAAATTATTTTTCCCTGAATATAATTCTCTAAAAGACAGAGGGGGCTCAACCCTGTAACATTCACTCAACATTATATTTGTCAAATGCTATTTGTCCGGTCCTTTGTTTCACGATGATGTCTTACCCCATCTGATTTTACTTTTTCTGTTTAATTAGATTTCTGCGATAAAAGCCCGAAAAGGCATTTGTTGAGTGTTTCATGCAGGCGTTCCTCACCTGCCTCTCCTACCAGGCTTGCACTGCTGTGGGTCTCTGACTGGCACCGTTTACCCTTCAGCATCCACTCGAGTACGCTTTGGCATCCACAGGCTTAATGACAGCTATTATATAAGAAATTGTTTTAATTAGTTGTTTGTCTAAAAGAGGGAAAGACGTGATCTAATAGCATGAACACTAGATTGGGGACGCTGATTTCTCAACAAAACACTAATATCAAATTCCTCTTTAGCCTTCAGCCAGTCATTTCAGTGCTTTGCTTCGAGTGTCCCATTTGTACAACAGAAATTATATTTCCTTGCCTCATGGAGGTGTTGTGAACTGCATTCCCACTTCACTTCACCATGCTTACTTATCCCTCCAGATTGATAGCTACAGTTTTTAAAAGATAATGCTCTCATTTAAGGAGGAAAGGGATTTCAGATTACTGGAAGTGATGGCTCTCTGAGGTTGAAAGCAGGTTCTCCTTTTAGCTCCTGGCAGTGCTGATTTACCCTGGCAGCTTGTAGGCTTTACCTACAACAAAAAAGGGGATAAATTATTTCTCTGACAGATCTTGGGGTAAATTGTGAACCTGGCTGTGGAATTTCACACCCACCAGTATCCTGAGCACAAAGAAGGGAAAGCGGCGGCAGAGTGTCCATATTCCTTCAGACTGCTGATCACCAACGAGTGTTTGAAAACCCAGGGAAAGTTCCCGGAGGTTTGAACAACCCCACCAGAAGGTTCGGTGTGTGCATACATAGGCTGAGGCACCGGCAGGACCTCCCAAGTAGCAAAGACTGCGCTTCAATGCTTTAATTTGCGTCTGCCTTCAGGAGTGACAGCCTCTGTATTTTTCAGGGTACAGTACTAAATGTCTCAAAAGAAATTTTGAATCCTTCTGTTCTTTTTTTACTCCCTGGCCATAGTCAACCTGAAGTGATGTGAGGTCCAAACACGAAGACTCTGTCCTCATGTATGTTGGACTGAGCAATTCACTGCATCAAGGAGAACTGAGCTTCCGGCTTCTCCCCCTGCCGCATGAAGTTATTTCACCTCCACCCCAATCAAAGGCCTGCTCCAACAGATCATCGCTAGATATTTGTCATTAGGGATTCATTACTAGGATTCCCCTTTGGTATATACATTGAAAAATGACTTTGCCCCCTCCTCCTACAATCAATTTGATATGCAGTTTTGGTTGAGCAGGCTGTGAACCTTGTTGGCCTGGTGCATGAGAAGTAAGGTCACTGCAATTATTCAGCTGTTGGTTAAGTGTGTTACTTTTCTGATTTTTTCCTCCTCCTTCTCCCTAAGTTGAATCTCAGAGCAGGTACAACACCTAAAAGTGCTTAATAACGGTCATCCATACATTGGATTTTTTTCTTCCTGGTATCAAATGCATTGACCTCCTCTTTATCCCAGTCAATAGATCTTGATTTTAGTCTCCAGAGAAATTTGGGTATGCTAATTATGATCACCTTCCTCACGATGGAGACCTTGTTATGACACGCTGAAATGCTGATTTCCAAAGAGAAGAGTGAAATTGTGCACAGGCAAACAAGGGGGTCCCCTTTGAAAACACATGGTGTGGATTTTCTGCAGCTGAAGGGCAGCCCCAGCTGGAGATGCCCACCTGGAAAAAATCAGCCCTATACAATTGTCAGCAGGGAGATCCGCTTCCAGAGGCTTCCCCACTCCTGGGCCTCAAAAACTGACCTGGAGAAACCCAGAGCTACTGCAGCTGCTAACAGGCTACTTGCAAATAGCAGCTGAAGTAGGAAGAAGTGAAGCCCTGCTAAAATCCTCCCACCCTCTGCAGCTCAGGTGCTGCAGGTGCAGTCCCACAGGGTCCTAGCTGTGGGGTGAAGGAAGATGAGATGTTAACCAGAGGCAGACGGGGTGTACAGGAGAACGGGATGTGCTGCAGGCGGATACCTGCAGGATAGTGCTGACACCGGTGGGCTCAGGGTAAATCTGCTTGGCTGCATGACACCGGGCCAGATGCGCTCAGCTGGCTTCGATACAGGCAAAGCTCCTTAGCATCTGCTTGCAAAAGCCATGTAGACGTGCTCTAACATCACCCACAGATGTCCATGCACCTGTGACATGCCTATGCAGCATAATTCAGGGCTATGAAGACACCTGGGGTAGCTCTAGAAAAACCTTCCCACTAGTTGGAAGGACTTGGTTAAGACCTACGCTAGCACTGCTGTATTACCTCTGGCACCTGCACAAGCTCATTTAAATCTCACCTGGGTGCGCACGGTCTGGCATTGTGCTTTGCAAAGATATGCTTTAGGTTATTCCTAAAGAACAGAGGGGGAATCTAGTTCCTCATGGCAGCAGTCAGCTCCTCCAGTCCATAAAAACTTCATTTCATATATCATGATGATAATGATCATAGAATCATTAAGGTTGGAAAAGACCCTTAAGATCATTGAGTCCAACCGTTAACCTAGCACTGCCAAGTCCATGACTAAACCATGTCCTTTCCCTTCCTAAATCTCCCACCCAAATAACAACTTGCTATTTCAATAGGAAATGATATGGAGGTCCTATGAAAAAAAGCTTTCTGCATTATAAAACCCTGAGTATACCACTGCTAACATCCACTGTTGAAGGGGCCCCATGGAAAAACATGACACCAAAACTTAATATTAAAGTTTATATCATACTGTATACACAGGAAGGGCAAGTTTAATACTGACATTTCACAACCTTTTTATGCTTTGCTTTGTAACCTTCATGTCATGCTTTTAAATACAGTTGTTTGTAACGTCACAAAAAAGGGTAAATATCTTACTTGACATGAGAAGTACCCTCTTAGCTTAGAAACACCCATTTTCTTTCCTGGAATTACTATTTCTAGGAACCGACAGTGAGAGAGGAGTAGTAAACAGAGCTTTTCAGGATTCTCATGACTAGTGCCAAACCAGTGAACCTGGGTGTCTTGCAGCTCTCTCCTGCCTCCCAAGGTATGAACCTGTCTGGGCGGCACATCCAGGGGACGCGTGGAGAGCCTGCGGCAAGCTGAGAACACTGGCCAGGCACCATGGGGAAGGTGGAGAAGGAGATGCCTGTGATAACCTCCCGCTGGCACCTACTCTTGCCCTGTGGTACTTCACCAAGAGGCTGAGGTGCAGTTATCTAGGGCAGGGTAAGAGCAGACACACAGATATACTCTTAATTTGCTGCGGTTGGGGTATGCCCCATAACCTCAGGCAGTGTGATGGTAGTACCCACCTGGACCCACGCAATGGCACAAACACTGCTGCTGAGCTTTGGAGCTGGCTTGTACCCCAACGCAGAGGTGTATAACAAGGGCTGCTGAGAAGTGTTTCATTGACGAGCTTGATCAAACCATCTGGCACCAAGGCCCCTCGCTGCCAACAACACTGCAGTCACTCCCTAGCGAAGAGTGAAGCCACAGATGCTGGTTCAAGTAAGAGACACGTACCAGGAGAACTTTTGCCCCCATCTGTCTTAATTACACTGAATTCAATCATTTCTTTGAAGCAAGGAAGTGGTGTTCCCTGCCCCTCTGCGTACTGAGTCACCTCCTCAGGTCCAACCCCACGCTGTAAGGCACTTGCAGATATTCCTCAGCGTTTATTACAGGAATTACACCTTCTGAATAGATGCAGATAAATTCATTTTGGACAAATAAAAGAAAAGCCCTCTTTATGCAATCCCATTTTTGTTCTGTTTGACTAAGGAATGGCATTTTGTACTAAATTGTTGGTTGTGTTTTTCTCTACATGCATACAGCTTTTCCCAAAGTGTAACCTTAGCAGTGAATAGAGTGACTCCAACACAACTGGCTGCTCTCCAGCATTTCCAGGCTGTAGAAAAAAAAGCCTTTATGAAAGAAAGAGACGCGTTGTTCCTTCCTGCCCGAGGTCTGCTAGGTAGCAAAGGTTCACTGGCAAAGGGATGTTTGGACATACATGGTGACGAGAATAAAGCTGTTGATTAGAGATGACTGGCTACTGAAATAAGTGCTACTCATTTCTACCTACAGGCACTCGACAATGACTTCCAGTTGGTGGGCTACCTAGCTTTACTCGTAAGCTGAAAAAAATTTGGGGCGAGGGGGTGTCTTTGAACCACTTAATTATTAAACTAAGACTGAGCAAAGGAGGAAGAAGTTGAAAAAACCTAATTACAGCAAATTTAACCTTGGCGTAGCTCAGCTCATAGTTAAGTTCCATTTGGCTTGGTATTTTTAGAAAAAATATAAAAGGAAGATAATCCTATATCAGATTGAGAGGGGAAGAGATGAAGTTATCCTAAAAGGTGAAGTTCTGGTTGGAATCTTTTTTCCCCTTTTTTTTTTTCCAGTGAAACTTAATCCTAATTTCTACCTCAGTTGACAACTGTACAGCCCTCTGTGTCCTGAGACTTGGAGGATGCAAAGACATGATTGGGTTTGAAAGATGGAGCTGTTGTATCCAGCTGAAAAGGAAACTGCAATCACCACCCCTACCAACCCACTGGGGCACCATCGTGATGTGGTGTCCAGAACAGCCTGCCCCTGGTGCTCGGGCAGCCTGCCCCATGCAGCACATATTTTACCTGCTCAGGGAGCCCTCCAAGGAGCCGGGCGTGCAGCAGATCTTCCCGCCCCCTGAACAGAGATAGAGCTTAAAAGAGCTTAATCTTCATGATATCTATTAAAAAAACAAAACAAAACAAAACAAAAAAACAGAGACAGACTATCCCTGGGGTATCCTCTCAGTTCCACGCTTCAGTCTACATCAGGCGACCAAGCTGGGCTCACAGGGAGCACCAGCCACAGCAGGTCAGTCCATCAGTCCCCACCTCTGCTTGAGAGCGGGCAATCAGCACCAGAGCTCAGTTGCCTCCTCGGGACACAAACCCTCCCCGGCTCCTCTGGCTCGTTTGCACCAAGACGACACAACCACACCTCAGGGCCTCCACCACCAGCCGGAGGAGATCTCTCCTGGAGTACAGGTGGCTGAAGGCTGCTCTGTATCACCTGTGCCATCTTTTTCATCCGCACATTGCAAACCACATGGCAATTCAAGAGAGGGGTTCTCAGCTTTAGAGTCTGGGGGTTTTATCTGTCTTTGTTTAATATATAATTCCTCTAAAAGCCCGTATCAAACAGACACAAACCTTGAAAAATCTGGTTTCTTGCAACCCTGCATTCCTGAGTTTCTAGGATAAATAAAGGGCAAAAAGGGAGGAGGGGGGCAGGAGGGAAGCGTTAAGAAACAGGGAAAAAGGGAAATGGAAACAGATGAGCAACTTAAAAAAAAAAATGGCCCCAAAGCCAGTTTTCCACACAAGCTGTGACACAATCCTTAGCCTGGAGATGTTGTGGGTATACCACCTACCTGCGTGACCGATGTGTCCTAGCAGTGCGCAGCGCTTTCCCAGCCTGCAAATACTTGCATGCTCACACACCAGTTACATTTTATGGCCTGGAAACAATAGCTATGATGATAAGAGAAATGCCTATAATATAGCAAATTAATATTGCTAGCAAACTGTTCGATATTACCTTTTCCAACAATGTTATAGAGATAGGAGAGAGCCCTAACAAATTATGTGCAGAATATAAAAATAATAAATTAAATTACAAGTGAACTGCAACTCAATACTTTGCATGAAAAATCAATTTTCTCTCTCTCCTCTGTTATACAGCTAGCAAAAGAAAGAACCCAGCATATTATCTCCTCAGACTCCAAAACTGCCCAAGTAGAGCCTTGTTGTTATTTTTCTAAGCCATTAAAGCTTCTTCCTTTTGTATGGGGTTTTGTTTTGGGTTTCCCCTTTCACCCTCCGCTGACTCTGTGATACGGTAACAGTGATAGCACTGCCTAATTTTATGTCAGTTGATATTTGATATTGTGAGGCCTGTTTTCTCTGCTTAGAACTTTTCCAAACCTGAAGTATTTTGGGTGAATTTTACCATTCCGGTTATCAGGCTGAGACAGGCTGCAGAGTGTTTGCATTTGTTTAATTTTATTTCAGTCCACGCAAATCCACTCTTCCTGTAAACAAAATGATGGGAAAAGATGTAGCCCTACCCTGGTAAAAGTAAACGCACAAACTTAGTGCTCATTTTCTTGAGAAACGCATCCTTCCTTATGATTTGTATCCTGAAATTCATGAGAGACAGCTTGCTCGATGAAGGAAATGCCTTTTCTGGGGAACATGAAATTTTGGCTAAATGTGGCCAAGTTGCAAGACCATTAAAAATCAGTTTGTACACGCGCAGAAGACTCTTCTTAGGCTTCACAGCTTATTTCTTTAACTATTTGATCCTCACCGAGCTTGATGCAGGGGAGACTAAGCAGAACATTCCCTAAAACTGTAAGCTTAAGCAAAGATCTCAGGAAAGGTGTTTGGGAACAGCAGCCTGGAGCACACTCATCCAGTGTGACTGGAAACCCAGGTGGGAGAGGACACTGGCTGAGGAACCAGGAGATGGGAGCTGGGGCTCAGAAGCAGCCTGTGACTGGATTGAGGCACACAGAAAATAAGACTAAGACAGGCTGGGAAACGACAATTAGGTGGAGATAGCTAAGAGACAAAGACTGGTGACCCAGAGATGGGAACAAGAAAGGAAAAAGTGTCTTCTAGATGGGATGAGACTGAAGAGAGCTCGCCCCCCCTTGAAAGCCAGCCAGGAAAAGTGGATCAGGAAGTTTCATCCCTGTTTATGATCAAACTGAGTGTCAACACAACGCCGAGCAATGAGATTTTTGTTTTGTTTTAATTTGCTACTAAAAAACCTTAGGCGATTTCATAAATGCATTAAAAGGACATTATTAAGGTTGACAAATCTACCATTAAGAAGTCAGAAAAATGCCCTTGAGTACACAACAGTGACATGGAATTATACTGCCTTCGTTTTGCCTTTTATTATGTCTTTATTTGACTTTATAACCCCAGCGATGCTTTTTAAACACAGCCTGTGTATTTGTTTGCATGTGTGCACGCAAACATCCAGAGATACTTGCCAGTGCAGATTTTATGTGGGTGGACTCAGAAATATCCTCCACCTGCCAGCAGAGACAGCAACCAGGCTGCGCCCAAAATTCCAACACGGGGCTCCGGCAGGTCGGAGACATAAAATAAAAAAAAAAAAGAAAGCACAGCGGGTAAAACATCTCCCACACAACTGGCTCCTTTAGAGCTCCATCCAAAACCCAATTAAGTCTTTGCAAAAGCATCGTTCTGTAGCCCTTTCACTAGGATTCATTTCAATTAGCTTTGGATCAGGTCATCAGTAATTTTTTTACCCAGTCAGGTGGTATTTTTTTAACCAATGCAGATTTCACATAGAGAATATCAGAAAGCCACTGAATAGCCATTGAGCAGGCTGTACGGGGAAAAGGGGCCATGCTGTAAATCAAAACTTACTCAGAGACTTTTTTTCTTTGGATCTTTCACATTCCTGCTGAAGCTTTCATCTCATCACTGAGAGCGCAGTGCTCCCCTTTTTCCTCTTGAAAGTCAGGAATAAGTTTACCAGTGCAGTCTTGACAGGTTTTATTTTCAGGGGAGCTAATAAACTATGGCTCCAGTTGAAGGCTGCACAGCTGTAGGTGTACATCGCTGCTACTGGTTTTGGAAAGTTGCCTTTTAGGGGTCACGTAAACATGAGCTTAGCTGAAATATATGTATCTGTCATTCTGAAGTTGATGGGATGTAAGCCCAGTTCCTAGAAGTATGGTATGCCATACATATGGTACAGTATTTGGGGGAATAGGTGTTACCCACTTCCTTACCTTGATAAAAATTGGTAAGCTACAAAAACCTCTATTTATGCCCCTGGAGGAAGAGCAGCAATGAAAGCACCACTGTCATGTTCACGCCAGAGAATGCACTGCTGTGTGAGACGAAAAAGAAAGGGTGTCAGAAAAGGCAGAGTAGCTGCAAGCACCTGTAGGGTGAGGGATGGTGAGCATTGTCCTACCAGTGCCTGTAGGTAGGTCCATTGCCCACCTCAGAGGTGACCTGTGCCTCCGGCAGCAGCTGCAGTGGGGTTACTTGCCAAGTCCCCTGTCTCCAGCCTCTTCCCTGCTGGGGCACTTGGGACTACTTTGTCACACTTTGGTTTGCTTCCAGCAGGGATGTCTCTGTGGGCACCAATCCAAGCTCACTTGGCATCCCTGGATTTTGTAGGCACCTGTCCTAAATCCACCACTGCAGGATGGATTTTGGTGGAGGACCAGCTCTGTGCCTGGCAGATAACGGAAAAGGCACACGCATGTGCTCATCTCCCCCTTCTCCTCCAGTCAGATTTTGTGGAAGAAGTGAGATACACATCTCATCCCAGCACAGCAGCTGCAAAATCTGGAGGAAAAGGATGCTTGGAGGATGCCTTTATCCTCTGCGTGCGGCAGCGGGGAGCTGCCCCACAGCAGCAAGGCAACACCACATCGTCAGGCTGTACTGCCATCTAGCCCGCGTACGCCGCCGCGGAGCACTACAGATTTAGCTAGGAGGATATTAATGATCCAGACCTGCAATTTTCAACCTGCAGTGGAAATATCCCTGCAGATTAAGAACAGCTTCTAAGGGGTCCGTGACAGGTCACGCAGGGAAGCAAGCCTGTTGTCAATACACTTAAATCTGCTAGATAACAGGCTGCACTGCCACTGGAAAATATTTAGGGGACTGCAATTGGAAAATGTTGAAAACTCACTGATTTAGACTTATCAAGCAATAGCTCAGCTTCCACAGCAAAACAAGAACAACAAAAGTGTTGTAGAAGAGGACAGTGATGCACTCACTGTGAGCAAAAGCATCTGTCAGGACAGATAAAGTCAAATGAGCCTCTTCCAGAGTCTGTGTTGGGCCAGAAAATAAAGGCCTATTTTTGCTAGCGCCTTCGAGCATCATACTGCGCTGGTATTGCTTCCTCCTTAGTGATGGCAGCTGTGGTCTCCTCACTTTCTGGACGTTTCTAATGAGAGCCACAAGGGTAATTTGACCCCTTAGGAAACTTGCATTCAACAAGTACAATTTTCTGGCCCCATCACTATTAGCACAGTCTTTGCAAAGGCATGTCCATCATTCCAGGGTTGCTGTAAGAGGCACTCACCCTTCAGACCTTGGAAGAAATCCAAGTTGCTAACCCCCTTCAGAAGGCACTGGGGTGGTAACAAAACGCAGTGTGGTAAAAGCATCACCACCTATTTGCAAAGGTAATGGCTGCAGTCTCTGCCATCAAACTCCAGGCCACCAGCAGCAGCATCTATTCCTGGGCCGTGCCAACTAATACCAGGCAGCTCCGTTGCTGTGCAGAGGATGCATGTGTGAGATGAGTAGGGATGTCAGAGAAGGAGCTGCACACCCAGCTGAGATGCTGTGCTGCCCCGCTAAGAAGGTCACAGGGAGAAGTTGAACTTAATGGAGGTGTTTCTTATTGCCCAGTTCAAAAGCTAGCTGTGCTTTACCTGGTTCTGCCAAACCCCCTCCAGCACAGCTCTAGCCTGTTCTTAACTAGGAATAGCACATCTTCTGCTCGATATTGGGAGCAATGCGTGGAGAGAGAAGTGGGGACGTGCCTGCGCTGTTGGCATCATGTCCATGCTGCCACGACAGGCATGAGGATGACAAGTACAGTCCTGATGTCAAGGCAAGGCCCCAGAGCGAAACCTTCCCAGGAGGCAGGTTTTCCGAGCCTCCTTCAGCAAGGCCATCCCTGAACAACACCACGCTCAGCAGCAGAGACCAAAAATGTCCCGTGTCCACTCCAGAACACCTGCAGGCTTGGGACAGCCCAGCCAGTGATTCACATCCAGCTTTTCTACTTATACCAAAATAATAAATAAACGACTAATCACACTTTTCCAAAAGTGGCATTTTTATAAATATCCAAGACAGATGCTTCATCTGTTCTGCAGCAGTGTCATCTAGCTTATGTAAGCAGGCAGAAACATCAGCACGAGAAATTTCCAAACAAAGGCACTTCGGGACCAACATCACTTGGACAGTTCCCCGTTCCCTCACGGTGTATATGGATTTGGGTTTTGTTGCATTTCTGGGTTTAATTCAGTTGAACTGCAAGAAGAGGCGTGAACTATTTTATAGTGCTATGCCCAAGTCTCTGCTTTGAAGGGGCCGAAGCGACCATCTGTGAAATACCAAAGGACCAGTAGGAGAAGATAGGTTCTCCTCACAATTAAGTGGCCCTTTCCGCACGAGAAAGAAAAATCATTTTTACCTCTTAAATCAGCCAGCTAAGGCTTAATGAACACTCACAAGCCAGAATAAACTTAATAAGCCTGAACTGATGAAGATAAAGATAATCACAAAAGAGACAGGCTCTGCTCCGATAGCGAGATGAGCCTGGGTGGGATCACTGCAGCACCAGCATCCAGCCGAAGCCAGTGGCAGGGAAACCTCTCCCTGAAGCATCCCGTGGGCTGGAGGTGAGTCGTGCAGCTCTGGAGAGTTACAAGCTCCTCAGAAATGCCCTAAAACAGGTTGTATTCAACCAGCTCACAGCCCACCTCAGTGAGAGCAAGAGTTTACTTGAGTTCACATTTCAAGTTATAAAACTTCATGCTTCTGACAAAAATATTCCCCAGAATAATGCCTGGGGTGCTGCCACTTGGCAAGCCTTGGGCACACGCTCGAGATTGTGAAACAATTTGTGGATATAAGGGAAGAGGGGAAAGAGGAAATATTTTCATAATGTTATTTTTTTAAGGTGTCAATACCCATTTCCTTATTTTAAATTTATTTGATTCCCAAAAAGGCAAGGTGCAAGGTTTAAAACGCAAGAATAGACCACTGGCCCATCAAAAAACCACTGTGTGATAAGACGTCCTTGACTTTTGCCTTTCTGTTTGCCTTGCTGGAGCCCTGGTCGGCCCCATCTTCTTGCCAGTTGTGAGAAGAAATAATGGTGTTTCTGAGAAGGATCTTCCTCTTCACTGATAGAGACAAAGCTTTGGTGTGAAAGTTTACAAATCTTGGGCACGGGAGGGCGAATTTCTCAAGGCAGTAAACAGTAGTTTGTCACATCATTTTTCTTGGGATTGAATTTTCTTTGAATGCTGCCTACATATTGGAATAGGTTCCTGAGGCTCACCAACAGTAGGATGTCTCCTCACCCAAAGCGAAGAGTGTTGACACACAGAATAACTAGTAGCTGTGGTGATGCAAACTTCATTTTATCTTGTCCTATATAAACTCTTTCACAAAATGTAAATTTTATGTGTTTTTGTGCTTGGTTCCTTCACTTTGGACTTTTTCTTCTCACGGCCAAAACCAAATACATACCAAATTTTCCTTAGGGAGGAAAACTTATTCTCTCTTTCAAGTCACACCAAAAAAATAGCTGACCCAGTTACCACTGTATGCTTTAGAGCTGCTCAGTCAGAAATCAGCTGGGGAAAGCAGGATGAATAAATGACATACTAGATCAAATACATAATTAAAGGGTACTAAATACAGCTGGCCATAATTTTTCAAAGGAAGATGATTTTATATAGTCTTCTGTAAATCAACATCTTTCAATGTTTTTCACGTTGTCAAATTTTTTTTTTTTTAGTGTCTCACATATTTTGAATATAGCTATTTCTACCAAAACAGCTAGGAATTATTACAAAAAAACCCTGAAGCTAGTTTTCACAAGAAATTAGTTTTTAGTTTTCTTTGTGGAGTGTAACTCTTCTCCCTTGAAACTGCAACTTTATCAAAAAGGGAAAATTTGAACTTTGCTCTGAAAACTTTTTACCTGAAGGTATTTGCTTTTATTTTTTCTCCCAAAAAGATCTGTAAAGTAACAACTATTTTGTTGTAACTAGTTGATGATATCAGCTAAGCACAGATTATTGATCATATCATCTTGCAAAGAGGTTATTTACAATTTTAAGGTGATCATCAGTACTTTCATTTCCTCAAAATTCTACATTAAATTCTACTCTTCTGATTGTTATTCAACAACTATTTTCATAAAGATGTGAAAAGAAAACTCTATTTCTTCATCTGCCAAATATAAGGACACGTTTTGAACTCTGCAAAATGAAACAACTTTAAAATTTAAAAGATATCAGCTTTCTCCTCATGAAGAAAACACATAGAACCTATTTTTCAAGGGAAACAAGCATTTGTTACTTCCTTCTGTCAGTTTAAATCAATTTGGAGAAACTATACATGCACTTACATTGCTGCCTATTATATTATTTTTATTTGATCACATAGCAGCTCTTCCCTTTCAAAGGCTTAACTGCTTCCAATAATAATCAGGAAAAAGTAACCTCAGAACTCTCTCACAGCACCTCTCGTCTCATTTTTCTTCTTCTTCTGACCTTCCTCTAAGCCTCCTCCCCCCAGAAAGAGAAGAGGGGTGTGAAAGGCATTAATTAATTTATCTATCGTACACACTGGTGGAAAGCGCGTCTCCTGAACTGTTTCTTTGTTAGGAGTAAGTAAGTGCCTCATCAATCTCGAGCAGATCAGCCTGCATACGCAATTAAAGCCAAACAGAGTAACGATGGCTGTGATCTGAGGGCACACCATATGACGTCCCAGGAACACACGCAGCCACGGCTCATTCGCCGTGAGCCTGCGCACCTCCTTGCCTCCTGTAAGCAATCTTACAGGACAGAAGCCTTCCTCTAGTGAGCCAGAGGTGGCTTTGGCCAATTTCCATAACCATCGCCTTGTTGGGGAATGATGAAACCTGTGAGGGCAGGAATGAGGGAAGCAAAGACAGGGTGCCCCTGAGCATTTTCCAGGAAAGCTTTCCAGCCCACCATGGGAAATGGGCCACAGAAGGTCACCTCCCTCAGCAAGCGCTTTACTCCCGTAGAGGAGGCTTGTAAGCTCCTCAGCTGATGCTTGGGGATCCTCAGACTAATTAGTATCCCAGGTTACTGATTGATGCAAACACAGCTCAGTCCCTACCTGGTACACACCGTGCTTGCTCACGTGCTGCAGTAACAGGAGGGCGATAGTAAGATGTGCCAAGGTGAAAGTTGAGAAATGAGGATTTTGTTAACATTTACTACATTTTTTTTAATCTTTCCCTGGGCATAAAATTCAAACTCAGAAGTTTTCCTTGCCCTCCTTTACCTCTAGTTGCTATCTGTGTTTCCATTTCTGTGTTTAGATCCCTCCAAGTCACGTTTTGCAATTTGATTGCAACATGAACAGAGTAGATTATTTTTACTAATTCTTTCATTTAAGAAACAAAAGTTCACATTGACTGAAGTACTGATTACAATTAAGCTGTTTTAGTCAGAACAAATTCCTAATAGAATTTCTTTTAATCAGTTCAGACTTGTTTTACTGTTTTGCTGGAAGTAAGTTTAATCATGAAAACGTGAAGTTACTTGCACACGTTTTATATTGTTTTGACTAAAATAGCTCCTCTTAACCTGGAAGACAATTAGTGCCATCGTGGTATTAATGTTGCTTTGATCTCTTTTACTCCAAAGTATTCTTTTTCATAGTTTGTTGGCACTTTGAGAAGGAAATAAGTTATTTGCAGAGCTCTAGCCTTTGTAGCATGTGTGTGTGTCTGCCATGTCTGCGTGTTAATCCACAAATGTTCATCTATTCTGGGAACTTGATCTTGGATCGAATCACAAAAATGCACGCTGCTGGGTACATGGCAACTGGAATAATTATATTCTTGCTAAGTTTCAAATTCATTTGGATGGGAAAGGCTTTTCCATCATTACATATTATTGCGTTATAAAAAAGAGTTGCTCTGTTCCACCCCAGAGAAGATGACATTTAGGTCTAAATGTCTTGAATAACTTTCATCCAGTAGGATGAAAGATATTAAACATTGAATTATCTTTATTTGTTTTATGGTCTTCCACCATAGCTTCATTTCACTATGAAGTTAGAAAAAAGGTAAGTAAATCTTACATCTTATACTTCCTAATGAAAAAGGCAGTCCTCCAACAGGGCCAAACCCAACAGGTTATAACAGCAGCACACACACAAAAAAGCTGTCGAGGAAATGTGCAGTAAGGGACACATGCCAGAAAAATGGTGCAGTTTGTGCTCTGTAGGCACCAAAAGCAGCGCTCTCCTCCCCAGGCTGCAGAGGTTTAATACGAACTGTCTTTGCCTGATCTGGTGGATCCTTTAAGGGCAGTGGAGAGAAACAGACGCTCACAGAGCAAAATTTGTTTGACATCTACCTTACACGAGTCATTGTACTTCAGTAATGCTGCTTTCTTGCTGCTGACTAGATGGCGAATCCCAACCGTACATCTAGAGTGTAGAAAATTTAGAAGCCTAAACGTGGACAGTCGAAGCCCACCCAGATGCGTCCATACAACAGCAAAGAGGTTCCAATTCAAACAACCAGACTTGAACTGGAATAAACTTTTCAGTTTACCTTCATATCTCTGAATATGATAAGACAGATTTTATTGTAGAGATTTCTGGCTTCTAGTCAAAGTGTACACCATCAGCCTTATTGCAGTCTGTGTTGAGAATTAGTAAGATTAGTAACATCAGAGATAAGCAAAAGTGGGACTTACAGTCTCAGATAAATTAGGACAAAATTGTGTAAGTGTAATATTCAAACCAAACTTTTTCAGAAGACTTGAAAAATTCCACCCATTTCTGTTTTCCCCTCTCTTGGGTGCAAAATAAGCATTCTAAGCTTCAGCAACTGATACAACAGAGAATCTGTTCAGAGGGTCCTTTAGTGCACCCAACACTGAACACAGAGCAGCAGAGCCTATGGAAACGAAAGCATTTCTCTAGTGCTGCAAGATGGATTGAAAAGGAATTTGGGAAACTAAGCGCTTGGAAGCAGAACAAGGGGACTAGGCAGGCTAAAAGAAATGAAGTTATCAAAACACCACAGTAAAGTAACACGAGGGATATACACTAAGCTGATGAAAAGCAATACAGAAATAGGAACGAAAGCTGCTTGTCAAATTTAACTAATCAGTAGGCAAGCATTTGGGTGGAGGTTCTCTAAACAGCAAGTATCTGTTGAAAGAGTATTTGAACTTCCTAGCATCACTGAAATCCCTTTGCATTAGCCGAGATAGTTTGGCTCTCTGAGCTGCACAGGATTGCCAGCGTTAGCTCTGAATTTTCTGGCTTTTGCAAGTTCCGTTATTTTATCGCTGTAGGTTCTGCTGTTGGGGTTTTTTCCACGCATACGTACAGATTACAATTCTGCTCACAGAGCTGCAACAAGTGAAGGGAAAACTGGCTGCCCTAGCAGCATTCCCCGATATATTTTGTGCAGCTACTGATTGCATTCATGTTTCTCCCACAGCAGCCCCCTCCATGCAATGAGGAAAACATACAGGCAGTAGAAAAATCCCTGTCAGAGCAACAAGCTTTGACTAGCCTCCCTCTTGCCTGTGAATGTATGTGAAGTGAAGGGAGGTTATGGGGAATCTAACAGTGACTACTGTTTGCAAGTGAATACAAATTTCACGTCTGGGTGACCATCTCCTAATTGCTGCCGATTTTTTTTTTTTTTTTTTTTCCTCCAGTGGAGCTGACTTTTGAAGCTGGTTTTTCCTGTGCAGCCCGTGCGGAGCTGGTGCCTGCTAGAAGGCAATTAGCAAGAATTAGTGCAGGTGCTTCTCTTGGCTCCCATCCACGGGAGTCAGCAGTGCAGCTCCTCGCTCCTCACCCTCCACGCCAGCCTGGGAAGAATCCTCTGGCAGGGATGCACAGTGCTGCTTGGCTCCTCTGCACAACACAGTTGAGACTTACTCACAGAAAACAAGATTTTTGGCTGGGCATTGGTTTATTTAAAGCTGAGTTTTCATTCTAGTTATTGTCTCTGCACAATGGACGAGAGCGCTTTAGCTCCTAGCTATTATTATTATATCAGTTATTGCTGATCAATATTGATCTGAAATGTAGGTATAGTCATTGTGTGTTTAGCATCTTTGGGAGCCAGAGCTGAAAAAGTAACAATTTATACACGTTTCAGTTCCATTATTGCAAGTTAGTCATGGGATAAACAGATTTACCATGCCAGTAATTCTGAGATGAACTGGTAAAGTGAACAAAATTATTTTAGAGTTTAGCAGTGTCACTGTTTGTGTTCAGCATTAACAACTCATGCTTATACTGTCATTACCCGATTTTGAAGTGGCTTAAGAGACGGGTGCATATAGATGGAGCAGCTGAGGCAAAACGGGGTGCAGTGACTTCCAAAGTTGCTCAACGGATGCACTCAGAAAGCCAGGAATGAAAACCAAGTATGCCGAGCTATAACCCTCTATCCTCCCGTAACACCCCTTCACTTTATGGCCCCTTCATTTTAATCTCCTGTTTACTATCTTATTTCTCCAGTGTGAATGTACACAGAAACTGTTCACTCAACAAAACCCCTCAACTCTCTTCTAGGTGCAAGAACTGGAGAACCCACAGTTGTTGAAGAGTTGAACTTTGTCAGACGGGCAAGGGCTTGAGGACAGGGAGTGAATTAATGCTATGTATTTATGTGGTGCCTCGCAACTACGACTGAGGTCCCTAAGGCTAGCACAAATGCTAGAGATGCCACAATTAATATGTTGATTCTAATATCTGATTCTTCAAAATGTTCCTGTGTGGAAACTGAGGATCCCATCCATAAACGTAATTATTCCTTGAAATACTGACTTTAACTTACACGTGAAGTACAGCTTATATCTTGTTTTCCACACTTGGTTCCTAGAGATAGATATCAATTCATATTCTAAGAAAAAGTATCCTTGTGGTAGGGAGAGGGCTGCCCTAGGAATTAGGTGAAAGATGTTCTTAAATGGCAGGTGGTACAAAGTAACGCAGGGATTGACTATACAGAGTCCTTTGTTGTTGACAAGTCCCAAAAGATAAACTAGGGTAAACATAGGCAGTTGAGATACTGACATTGTACTGGTGGGCCAGAATAGCGCGTTAGATGAAGCGATAGCAAGAGCAGCAGCAAGTCTCAGATGTCCTGGTAAACTGGGGGAGAAATACAGCTGTTGAAGTGTGGGTGCTCTCAGTCACTTGTGCACGCACCAGTCCAGATTTGTCCCCCTCCTACCACAGCATCACCATTCTCTACCCCAAGACCCATGCTGGCTGTGCTAAATCACAGCCACTGATAAAATATAAGCATGGACTAGAATTTGTGCAAGAACTACCTTAACTGTGACCACAAGTTTCCAATATACAGAATTTCATACAGCACACAGAATTGGATGACGCAGTAGGCACTTCTCTGTTCTCACCTTTATTCCCTAGCTGTATGTAAGCTACAGAATAGAGTTTCATTAAAGCAATGGATATATCAGAAACCACTGGCACAGTAGAACTATATTCCCACACAGCATAATTGAGGCTGCAAGAAAAGTGGCAGGTTGTCCTTCATAAATATTTTAAAATTAAACTGTAGAAAAGTCTGACTTACACTCATTTTGTGAACTTTAAAGATGACTATTTCTACCACTACACCTACATATGCTCCCACACAAAATACTGTACTAATTTACAGCAAAAGAACACAGAGGATTATATCCTGACTGAGACTTATACCTTGAAACACAATAGAAACAGTTATATTCAGAGATGCAGAAAGTGCAGAGCAGAAAGATATATTGGGGGGGGCAGGAATAAATTCACAAAACCCACAAAAACTGGGGTTGTGAGGAGAGTTTCAGCTCTGTTGTTGCAGCTAGGAAGGGCAACAGACAAAGGAGAGTCATGCCCCACGATACGGCCAAACCTTGGTTAACATAAATCAGAATTCAGACTAATATGTTTCAGACTAATTCAGGCTAATATATTTCATGTATGGACTTATATCTGATTGTCTAGATTTAAAATATTACATGAAATGGGGAAAATGTGGGTCATAAAGATTAAGCAGGATTTTTCCATTCTTCCACACTGTTTTTTGTTTACAATACACCTTCCATCGCTCTAGATTAATTTACTTTTGGGTTACTATTTGCATCCTTAGCTTTCTGGAGAGTAAATTACAGATTCAACATGATGTTTAGGCAAAAATAGGGCTTTAAAAAAAGTCTTCTCTAGGGTGTCTGCATGTTTGTGTCCTGAGCTGCACAAATAAAGCCAGTAAAGAAGTCAGCAGGAGTTTTTCCAATAACATTAGCTACATTACTCCCTCCAGCCAAACCTCCAAACCAAAATGCCCAGGACATTGCAGCTTGGTCTCCCCACTTCCCCATCTCTTTTGGGATTCATGGGATTTTTAACCTCTGTCCTTCCAGGTCCACCACAGACAGGCTGGAAGGCTTTGAGGAAGCCACCTCACTGGGGGATGCTTCCATTTCCCAATTTATAAAATGCAAATAATTATATTGCCTTCATGTGCCACAGACCAATAAGGAAAAGTACATTAAAAAAAAAAAAACAAACCAACAAGTTGTTATAATTAGGAGAAATTTCCCATGCACAGCTGTTGGCTAAAAGAAATGACAGAAATCTTACCTGCTACATCTCACTAGTCCCAGTTAAAACCATCTAATATTCATGCCCTTAGAGCTAAGTTGGTTCCAGAAAAATCCATCGAGGCAGTAGCCTTGGGCTTCTACCCCAAGATCAAAAACACCACCGCCACATAACTCAAAACGATGACCTAGTATAAGTTCACTTTCCCAATTTAAATATGTTCAGAAAGAATTGACAAGAGAGCGTAGTCCCAGCAGGATTTTACACTCGAGCCGGTACTCTCTGTCCTCCTACAGCTGGTAGAAAACTGGAATCAGGAGCTCCGACTAATCTGGGGAAAACAAAGTCAGGTGCCCACACCTGCTCTGGATCACAGTGGTGCTGCAGGTGATAAAGTTGGGCACAGTATTAATTGCCACAGCACTATGGCTAAATACCCTCCATAGCATCATCTGTGCAAGGCTATACCTTGTTTTCTATCTACCACGTAACAGGGGCCAGTGTTAAGGTCTGCTGCACACAACACTCAGGATATTCCTTCAAGCTGCTGGTGGGGACGTACAATTTGAGCGTGGCCATGGTGTGCAAAGTAGTGCTGAATGAAACCAGGATCAAACGGATCATCTTGTTTGATTTGCTGCAGGTTCCTCCAAGGCAGTAATTCCCTCCAGCCCCCACTGAACAGGAGTTTTAGGCTTGGGGCACTCAGCTGCATCGGGTAGTCAGAGACTGAATCAGAAAGGAAAAGAAAAAATTACCAAATAAAAGTTTCCCGCAGACGTTAAGGGCTGCCTGCTCCTGCTCCCTGCAAAACTGCTTTCCCTGTAGCCATCTAGTGGAAGGCAACCGAAATGCTCCCAATTCGGAAAAAAATAGAGAGGGTTATTTCAGGCATTCAAAAGACCTCGGTATAAATACCTGATAAATCAAAAGGAATAGCCACCTCGCTGAAAGTCTTCCTAAAGCATAATTTTCAGTTACACAGGAGCAGTTTTATTAGGCAACCTCCTGTCTTTAAGAAAAGATAATAGAGGATCCTCAAATGTAATGGGTTGATCTCTCCTGTCAGGTTGGTTCTACTTTGATATAACTGTTCTGCATTAGACAAGTTTGTTTCTGATTACATGAAGGTAAATGAGATGGGAATTGGGCCTATTAAGTGTATATATAGCTGCTTCCCTAAGCAGTCTATTTTTTCAAAACCAGGGCTTGCTTATTTGAGAGAGGTTAAACAAATAATAGAAAAACTAACTCACTGCCTGAAGAAACCCGGTTTTACTCTCACCGTCAGCACTGCCACAGGTGACCCCAAAGGATCAACATTTCACTGCAGCTGTGAGCAGATGTGTACTGCTCCATTTGGTAAAATATCTTGGGGGAAAATTCCAACTCCTTTATAAGCTGGAATGCAGGACGCACTATGCCAGCTTAATAAGGAAACCATGAGGGACAAATAAGACATTTCTTCAGCTACTGTAGCAACTGAGGAGGCAAAACAGAGTCAGGCTGCACTCTATACCAGACAAATCTCTCTGGTTTTCCATGTATTAATAAAAAGAGAATGCAGAACTGTACTACCTGTCCTTTCTCCCCGGTTCCTTCTTCACTCCAATACTTTCATTTTAACTGCCAGCTGGGTTCACAAGAAACAAGTTACTCTGAAAGACTGAGGGATGCTTTAGTGAAGGGCAGCAGTGGTGACTGAATTTTAATTCTGCTCCTGACTTCCACTCGCTTTCCAGACTACAGCAATTTAGAGCCATATTCCTCCCTCAGTTTCTCCACCTGTAAAACAAGAGAAATGGCAGGGTGAAAAAACACTAGAAGTTGGGATTCTTTTACTGCAAGGTTAGTCTCATCATGTAAGTTTTGATATTAACAACGGTGTCCAGCTGAAATACTTCCTCTGTAAGAGAAATGCTCATGAGTAATCATCTCTTCCTGGGTTACCCGATTTACAAGTGCTGTGAACTCTAATGGTTTCACACCTAGCTCTGGGTTATGCCGATGCATTGATTAAATGACAAGAAAATCTGGTTTAACATTCGCCAAGCATTTTAAGGGTAAAAGACACCAATAAGCTGCAAACTGAGTAGTATTGGATCTATGCAGAGCTGAACTGGAAAGGTGAAATTACCAGCATTGCCAGTATTTTCAAATCGCAACGTTGGATAAAAACACACACCTGATTCCTCATGTTGAAAAGTATCTTTCTGACTGATGTCAGCAGAGCAAGAGGGTAAGAAATGTGTATGAAGGGTTCCGACTGGGGAGCGGGAGGATCACCCTGAGCTAGGCTGCTGTATTCTGAGTTCCCTCTTACTCCATGGAAAGCTGAGATAACTGGACAGACTTCGGTTGTCTGAAGGGCAAGTTACTGTCTAGGCTAAGTTGGGACTGTAGAATTTGTCCTTGTGTGGCTGGCTTTTATTTGTGATTTGAGCTCTTTTTTGCCTCCACAATAGTCCCATAATAGAAACAAACAATTACAGACTCTGAGTTATTCTAGGCTTTTGGTCACATTTTTCCTAGAAACACAAAGGTCTCATTTTTTATTTTTCTGAATTCCCAGGGTTTACTTGCACAACTCCCATTAATATTGATGGGAGTTAGATATCTTAAAAATCCCAATGCACACAAAAAAGAATAGACTCCTAAGTGAATGTCTATTATAAAATGACAAAGAGCTGTAGTCTTTGCAAAAGCCGGCAAAGAGTATTCTTCTGTTTAATGCTCTAATAAGTGTCCTATTATCCATTTAGTTCAATTACACTGAATGAGTCTGGTTTTTCCAAAGCCTTTCACTTTGTCACAGTGAGTACTGGGAGGCTGACAAGAAAGATGAGGCACTGCTGGCTCTTGGGTAGCTACGCTGATCTCTCACTATACCTCAATGAGAACCAGGATCCACTCGCTAGCAGAAAGGAAACAGGCACGACAATGGCCCCCAGTAGAGCCCTCGAGGTACAAATCTGACAATGATCCCATTGTAAACCTCTTATCATCAAAGTGTTTTTATTCTCATCCATTACCCAATCTTTAGGGGCTCAGACTTAGAAAACAAGGAGGAAATGGCTCCCTTCTGAACTGCTCAGAAGAATATAAGACCGCGCTGAACAATTTAAGCCGAGAGCTACACGGGTTTTGATATGCTGCTTAATTCTCAGAAATTGGTTTTGTTGTTTTTCCACATCAGCGACTTTTTCTTTGAAGAGACACCCATTTTCTTTTTAGGAGAAACCCTCCATGGTGCCACAGAATGGGACACAAATACACAGTGCTTTCAAGTGGAGAAAGTATACAGAGATATCTCAACTGCCAGCGACACCATCACGAGTTAAGTTAATCTCATCCTATCAAAAGGGTCAATATTTGAAAATAATGGATGCAAAATAATGACAGACTTCAAAGAGATTTCATAGCATTTTAGCATATACTATATATTTAAAGGTGGAGTTTATATGTAGACTTCTGTTTTATCCCACCTTGTCTTTTACATTTCATCGTTTTAGCAATTCATCCAACATGCAGAAAGACTGGTAGCAGAAATCTTTATATATATATATATATATATATATATGTATATATTCCATTCAGTAAATAATGCAGTTTCTTAAGTTACTGAAACACATATGTATGCAATGGAGTGTCATTGCTCCACAGAAGCCCCTATAATATATTGGGTAATAACACATTTTAAAAATTGGCTACATTTTTTTTTATGGGTACACCATAACAGTAAGTTGTGAGGCATTACAGCATGTCTGGTAAACCATAAGCAATTGAAAAATTATATTGGTAAACACACACATACATAAAGATATATGCATACATATATGTGTGTGTATATATATATAACCTAATACGGTTATTTGAATCTATTGCAGGGATTGGATTAGAGGGTCAGACAGATTCCTTTTCTTTCCACCATTCTGGATTGGGGTCCTGTCAAATCATTGCTCATTTCCATCTACTGAAACTTTGTAAGAGGAAGGGCAGTTGGCATCTTGATCCCTCCTGTCTCTGTCTTAGTTCTGAGTTCTTCTTCCTAGACGGGTGATGCTACTCAGGTGAAAAAAAGCTCTGTCAGCCCCACGTGGAAACACTTCTCCCTCTGTCAGGCACACCTGACCCCTAGCACCCTGTCCCTAATCTAAAATAATAGATAATAATTAGACAATAATCTAAAAGCTAGAGACTCAAAAAAAAGTTAAAACTTTTTTTAAGTAAACAAGTTTATCAATGAGGGCTAAAATAACACACAGAAGTATGTCAAGATTGAAACAAAAAAGCAAAACCCCCAAAACCATCAGCAGAATTTTAAATACCATCCCAAGTTTGGATAGCTATAAAGACGTGTCAGGAGGACACTTTCGTGCGTTAAAAAAAAGTGTTTATCAGGAGACTCAACTCACTGAATATTGAAATCAATGCAAAGACTACCACTGTCATTGTATTGTATTGATCTGAAAATGAATTGCTGTCTCACTGTTGTGTATTTAAAAGTTCATCTTTCCCGATGTGTATTGGCCATGTCAAAATCCTGATTTTCAGAATAAATATATTTGTCCAGCTTCATATTCCTTTTATTTTTTTTCCAGTACCTACTAAGAGTAGGTAACGATACCTTGTTATAATATATTCTTCATAATACTTTTAGCTGATTAAAAGAAAGAAATAGGCCTTAAATACAGTATATCAATAAAATCAAAAGACCAAAGGCCCACTGGTCTTATCAGCCTGGACAAGGATTATCAAGCAATAACTGACATTGGTTAGAATTGAATTTATACTTACATATGTTTGGATTAAAACTTTGAATTTCCTTTTCTTTCTTTCATCTTCCAGGAGGGATTGTACTAGTGGTATTTATTACCAGCAAGTTGTGAAAAATATCAGAAGTATTTTAGGAACATGTGCTGAAATTAGGATTCATTTTGTTTCCTTGAAATCTCATTTTCTTCCACTTTTCCATAAAGGTCTCAATAGTCCACTAAGAGAGCAAAAATAATGCAATACTGACCTGGGCTTCTTAATACATATCATACAAGGCAATCAAGGATGCCACTGAAACAAGCAACTTTCAAGTGACCCTTGATTTGTCATGAATTTGAAAAAACGAGTCAAACAATTTTGGTTAACAAACAAGCAAAACCACCACAACATATTTTTGAACAATATTCTGACAGACTAAAGGTAAATGACCTGCCAGAAGAGTTTTTCAAAGCTCTTGTTAACATGGATTTATATGCAGGCAAAATTGCTTTGGTAAAACTGCAACTCGTTTCCCAGCTTAACTTCAGTATCGTTATTTGCTGAAAGAAATAGAGATCCAGAAATTAAATTCTGGATCTCAATTTGGACTCAAATTAAAAACAAACAAACAAGAATTGGGGAAAGTTTATAGAAATAGATGTAATGTGTTTAGAAATAGATTTAATGATTTAACACCCCTGATACTCCATGCCAATTTTTCAGAGGCTTTAGAGGACAGATAGGAATAAAGGCTTACTCATACATAGTCTTTGAACAAATGCAATGCCAGACCCAATTTGCTGTTCCCTAAAAGATGTTTTAAATAACTGCAAAAGGCAAATTTAACTACGGTTACACCAGGGATGAACTCAGCCCATTGTTTTCTTTCCTGGAGGCTATGACATTGAGTAATTATTAGAACGTTCCTTATTGTCAATGTTTGAAGGGAATAAATGATTAGGCACAAGTGTTTACCTGAGCACCATTTATTGATCGGTTGGCTTCCAAATCATCTTTGGCAGAACACCATTTCCAGTTTTTCAGTATGCAGCTGAACACTAGTTCTACATACAAGCCTCTTCTGGCTACGCCTTTGGAGCCTGCAGGTCTCACAGCATCACAAATATATTTTGAATAGGCTTTGCAAGCTTGTACTTGGTATGGTCAGAATTGTATCTAAGATTTCATATAATTTAGAGCTTTAACATTCCAACAAACAGTGGCTATTAGCCACATAATGCCCACAGTTCCAGTCTCATGAAAATGTGATGTGCCATCAGTGCACAGGCTGAGCGACTGTATAAACTTTATGCGCCACATGAGAATTTCTGGCTGAATGGAAGAACTTGGACAGCCTCTGAAAGGTGCCTCACCGCTGGGGATTCAGGCTGTCCAACAGGCTCCAGCAAACAACTGTCTCTTGGTGGTTCCCCTTAGTCTAGAACAGTGAATGCTAAAAGAAATGAGGCAATTTAAATGCTTTTTCACCTTTAGGGTACTAATAACACGTCTGCCCCTTCTCTCTTTCCTCCTCAGTGCCCCCTCCTTAATTTTATCATGAAACAAATTAATGACATTTTAAATATTGTGGGCAGGAGCTCCCCCCAGTAACACCCGCTGCCATTAGGACATCGCAGCCCACCTGCCTGCACTAGGATCTGGTGAAGCTCTTGCTGCCATTTGCACTTACTTCCAATTTTTCAGTTTGCACGTGGATGGTTCACCCTAAATCCAGAAACACCTAACTGCATGCGTTGTTGCTGTATTCCTGGAAGTTTTACCATCTGTCCTCTTGTTATGTAATCCCTTTGACATTCCCTTTAAAAATGCAGTAAAATAGGGCTAGCATAAAAGAGGCAGCTGTAACATAGGGAAAGACACTATCTCACTCCATGTCCGTCTTCCCTGTGGAGGAAAAAAGAGGGTCAAATTCTACTGCTACTCTTGTAGCGCACTCATGTACGCCTGAAGATTGTCACCTGGCCCTCTGGCAGGGAGAGAAGTAAAAATTATCATATATAATTTTTGTCTCCTAGAAAGGAAAAGTTTGGAAGAAGTCTCTCCAGTGTGAAAGGTTGATATGCCATAGCCACAGATATGCCACCATACGCAAGCAACCTTGATGATCTGCCCTAAAAAAAAACCACGTAGCACCCACTTTGCTGTGTTACGGGGGCTTTCAGCAAGTAAAGTATCTGCCGGGAGCCAGAAAAACCTTGATGTCTGGGACAGCACAGTACAATTATAACCTCATCCTGAGCTTATAACATTCCTTTCCACCATCCCACTGCAAGGATGAAAAGGGTCTCCTTCATGCATTGCTGTGTGGCTTCTTGAAAGAAGTGTTTTGTATTTTAGAGATTAGCCCACACTTGATGCTATGGTACAGGAGTTGCCATGGGAGGTACTTGTTATAGCAAATCCTTCCACCCAAGTGCTAACAGCACAAAATTGATTTGCTCTAAATATCTTACCAACTCTCCGAAAGAAGCTGAAGCTCTCTTTAATGAAGTAACATGATTATCAGTACACAGTATTACAGAAAAATGGTAAGTAATAGAAAAAATCAAATTATAGTAATGGGATACTTAAATCATTCTTTACATCTGTTCCCAGAGCAGTTGTGGGAAAAGCTGCAGAAAATGGCTGCTCTTCTTCGGCCAGTGGATTTGCTTTTGTTTGGTTAATTAATGAAGTTAAAAGTTTACTTGGGAAATTACTGTCGTGTTTGAGGGAAGATCCTATTTCATAAGGGCAGTTACAGCATGGTTATACTGAGGATACGAAGTGAGAGACCCTGGGATTTCTAAAATAAAAGTGCTTCTTTTTCAGACAGGGGAAAATAACTTTCCTCTGTTAAGAGACAACATAATGTAACCCATAAATCTATACACTTTACTCTACAGGCAAAGGACCCAGCTGTGAGCCAGGCTGCGGATACTTTCTATCCAAGGAGTACCCAGAAAATTGGCAATAGTACATAGAAGATCTTGTCTTTAAACCTTCTAGGACAGGACAAATAGAAAGAAAGCAGCATTTAACAGATTTCATGTCATCATTATATTATTGCTTAATCTTTGTATAGGTACATAGATGGCCATCTGATTACATATTTCCAGGTAGAAAAATGACCACCACAATTTCAGATGATAAAATGGCCAGGATCCCATATAATACCTTGTGTATTGGCAACATGCTCCCCGAGCTAGCCAAAAGCTAGCAGGAATAGCCACAGCATAATTACCATCTGATGAAGACACAAGCCCTAGCCTGTTCACTTACAGTTTTGGCCTCTAAGATGATGACTGAAAAGTTGTGATCACGTTGTTTGTTCTCAACTTCAGATCCAAGGCCTGGGTCCATTTTCCTTAATATGCTAGACCTGTTATTCCACAAGAAAAAAAAACAAAAAAACATTTTTTTTTTCTTCTGGTCATGCAGCTCCGTGGTGGTACAGTACAACACATAAAAAAACTAGCAACTATGGAAATTTTTCTTGTGTTTGGACTAGTGAAATTTGCATTGGTAGGAAACATATTCCCTACACAAAACTCCCTGTGGCTTTCAAACCTGCTTGTGGACTGATGAGGCACACTGCCAATGCCTTTGAAAATTTCACATTTGCTGCAAAAATATAACATTTTTCAGCAGTTTATTGTGGGATATTTCCTTAAGGGAAAAAATGTCATAAATAGCATTCTGGAAGAAACACCTTGCCTTGAGACAGGGTGTTTATCAAAACATAATGGAACCTCTGAGCAGTCCTTTCTCACTGGCACTCAGCTACACCTACCAGAGTAAGAACCAGATTAGTCAATAACCTTGAAGTTTGCATAAGCTGCAAAGGACATAAAGTCAATTTTTAAATATCAGTTATTGTGATACTGTATTATATAAGGTAATCAGAATGTTTAAGACATTTGTATGTTCATTTAATTAATGACAGACTGGCTAGAAAGCTGACTTAAACTATTCATTGGTTTCAAGTAAGCAGCCTCCTGCTACACAGAGTGGAGGATCACTGAAAGATGTTTGCGCTTACCTTAGAAGATGCTGCTTTCAAGACGTGACTAAATACATTTCTTTTCTGGAAATGGCAGATCTGATGACTACGGAATTAGCATTCACTCCTGTTCTACCTCTTGTTTATTCCTCTCAACATTGCTTCATCAGTTTTAGAGGTTATTGCCACTTCAGTAGTTTTGAGGCTGCGCTCTAGGCCAGGTCTGGAGAAAGATCTACCTGAAAATAATTCCTAGGGAGAAAATCATAACTATACTGAAATAAGATCAAGCCCTGACAGTGGAGTAATATACGTAATAATCTCCAGCCTGTGACAGACTATGAGCAATGTTAACACAGCTGGTTTTGCCAATCTGGGAGCAAAGTGATCCAAAAGAACAGCAACAGTTAAAAAATGAAGACAGACTAAAATAATCTCCCTAAAGAAATTCCACAGCGAATAAAGTGCATTGATTCCACTGTAAGACCTGAAGAAGCAAAACTGTGACTCGGTACTACAGGGCAAAGGCCTTAGGGTAAGAAAGACAGGCATATAGCTCTTTTACTGCGTTAAAATGCCTTTCTCTTGTGTTCTGTTCTCTTCCGGCTATAAAGATTAAATATGTTGGTTTAAAGAAGCTGTTGGGCACTTGAGTACAAACTCTGGAGGTTTTCTGATCTGCGGGATGCTGAACTCAGAGAGGGAGAGAATCCGCGGGCTCCATGCTTTAACACCTGAAGTCCTGGCCTCCTCGTTATAGGGATGCGTGGAGACAGCAACGTTAAACAAAATGAAAGGTTTTGCCTTCAAAATATTCAGTACATATTTCAGCTATGGTTCAATACAGACAGCCCCCCTAGCATTAATGATCCCTTTGGTTGGTATTAAATCTCCTTTAATCTTCACGAATACACAGAAAATTCAAAGCATTTGCAATCCCAAGTGCACTGTGCGTAATATTTTTAGCAAGCTTATTTAAGTTGCCATGCACTTCACACAGGGATGAGTGACCAAACTCAGGTGACCACTGTCGGAGACGTCTTCCTTCTTGGCTCACAAAAAGCAGCTGGCTGTAGAAAACGTAGCTTTCTGTGGACAGGCAAAACTGGTGGGTCAGTCAGCCATATGCAGCAGCTACTAACGTATAGATTACCCCTCTCTCTTGAGGAAAAAGCAGCATCAAGAGTCCTTTAGAAATAAGTATATTTCAGGACTGATGTAGAAATGTTAATAATGGACAATACAGCTAAGAAGAGGCTTTTTATTAAAGCCTATTATTTGGTTTAGTGAAAAGAATAGCTTAACTGCTGTTCAGTCTGTTTCCCCCCTGAAGAGCATATTATTTCAAGTATTTCTAGGTGTGAAATGAGGGCTTTATTATCTTGGATTTTGAAAAATAAAAGATGAGAACAAATCATAATGTTTCCTGACATTTTTTCTATACTTGAATCACAAGGACTTAAAAAATATCTTGTACAATAGCTCTGAGTACCATTTTCTTAGAATATTTGATTCTGATAAAAGCAAATTGCAGTTTCAAGTAATTCAGACATTAAATGTAGCCCCCTTAAATGTTGATCCTCTTAGAGTCCTCGTTTTAACATTTATTTCAAAGTTATTTTCCAAAAATGCTTTTTTTTTTTTCCCAAAGAACGCTGAAGTTTATCGTTTGTCTTATTGCTGACACTCATTAATTATACACACTGTAATGAATCTTCAACTAGCTCAGCTACCAAAAAAGCGTCTCTCCTCTCTTGGGGAGAGGCAATGGAATCACATCATATCTACTGTACAGGAAAAGTGGTCTCATTGCTATGGATGACAGATGGAGAAAAAGGTGACAGATTTTGCAGCCAACCTTATCTTAATTATCTTTAATTCAGATGAAGTCTATTCATAGTGTAGCTCACATTTATTAAGATAAGAACACAAATGTAATGGCTGCAAACCAAGCAAAGCAAAGCCATAGTATCAGGCTTTCTTCCTGGCTGGTGTTAAATGAGCTCACTGCAGTGGAAAGCTCCAGTTAGTCAATAATGTTTTTCAGAAAGATGATAGAGCACAATTTATGAGAGTACATGATATAAGCTCCCTCATATTTTGCATCTGGTTTAAACGTCTCTGATGGTAAGAAAAAGGTTACTCTTAGGAGTACAGTAATTGCCAGTAACAAGGTGTGAGTTGGTATTCTTTTACATAATGATAGCATGTCAAACTTTCTGTCATCTCTTCTCTATAATGGAAATTTGCAATGATATCTCCTTGCCAAGAGAGACAAACAAGCAGAGAAGTTAGGAAAGTAGTACTCGAATGACTTTTACTTGCGAAGATAACAATCAAAACACATATCATTCATACTAAATTTAGCATCAATGTTTTCCCATCCCATAAATACTTTAGAGATGTCAAATCTCTCCCCATTCTTCAGGAGGGCAAATAGGAGGACTTCTGAATAAACAAAAGAGCCACAAACTGACTTTTAAAGTCAGCATAATGAAATGACAATAAAAAAGAGATATAAAGTGTGCACCTCGGCCATCACCCAGCCATGCTAGTACAAAACACACTGACCACAGTGATGTGTCTGACAAGCCAATAAATGAAATTATTAACTTTTTCATCACTGTTTGTTGGCTCCTTGGGCTATCATGTCATATGCAAAATTAAGAAACTACTTTATGTTAATGAATTTAGAAAAAAAGCACTGCTCAGTAAAGGGGAAAAAGGCCCACAGTGCTAAGAAGTTGTACACAACAAACACAGAGCACAGCGGTGATGATGTGTGTGGTGGGTTGACCCTGGATGAACGCCAGGTGCCCACCAAAGCCACTCTATCACTCCCCTCCTCAGCTGGACAGGGGAGAGAAAATACAACGAAAGGCTCATGGGTCGAGACCAGGGCAGGGAGAGATCATTCAGCAATTACCGTCATGGGCAAAACAGGCTCGACTTGGGGAAAAACTTGAAACACTGCAACGGGTTGCCCAGAGAGGTGGTAGATGCCCCATCCTTGGAAACATTCAAGGCCAGGCTGGATGGGGCTCTGAGCAACCTGATCTAGTTTTAGATGTCCCTGCCAACTGCAAGGGGGTGGACTAGATGGCCTTTAAAGGTCCCTTCCGTCCCAAAGCATTCTGTGATTCATTCTATGAAATTAATTTAATTTATGGCAAATCAAATCAGAGCAGGGTAATGAGAAAGAAAAAACAAACCTTAGAACACCTTCCCCCCACCCCTCCCTTCTTCCTGAGCTCAATTTCACTCCCGATTTCTCTACCTCTTCCCGTTGAGTGGCACAGGGGGACAGGGAATGGGGGTTGCAGTCAGTTCATCACACGTTGTCTCTGTCGCTCCTTCCTCCCCAGGGGGAGGACTCCTCACACTCTTCCCCTGCTCCAGCATGGGGTCCCTCCCATGGGAGACAGTCCTCCATGAACTTCTCCAACATGAGTCCTTCCCACAGGCTGCAGTTCTTCACGAACTGCTCCAGCGTGGGTCCTTTGCACAGTGTGCAGTCCTTCAGGAACAGACTGCTCCAGCGTGGGTCCCCCGCGGGGTCACAAGCCCTGCCAGCAAACCTGCTCCAGCCTGGGCTCCTCTCTCCACAGGGCCACAGGTCCTGCCAGGAGCCTGCTCCAGCGCGGGCTTCCCACAGGGTCACAGCCTCCTTTGGGCATTCCCCTGCTTCAGCGTGGGGTCCTCCATGGGCTGCAGGTGGCGATCTGCTCCACTGTTGACCTCCACGGGCTGCAGGGGGACAGCCTGCCTTACTGTGGTCTTCACCAGGGGCTGCAGGGGAATCTCTGCTCCAGAGCCTGGAGCACCTCCTCCCCCTCTTTCTTCGCTGACCTGGGTGTCTGCAGGGCTGTTCCTCTCACATATTCTCATTCCTCTCCTCTGGTTGCTGTTGCGCAGCAGGTTTTTTCCCCTTCTTAAATATATCCCAGAGGCGCTACCACCGTTGCTGATGGGCTCAGCCTTGGCCAGTGGCAGGTCCTTCTGGGAGCCAGCTGGCATTGGCTCTATCGGACAGAGGGGAAGCTTCTAGCAGCTTCTCACAGAAGCCACCCCTGTAGCCCCGCCGCTACCAAAACCTTGCCATGCAAACCAAATACAACGTGAGAGGTACCAGGGATCCTTCTAGGCAGATGCCTTCCAGGTAAATGGCTACTTAGAGCAGCCGTGACTTGCTGCCTATGTGGAAAGCATGAGCTCACCGAAGAAGAGCAGGGGAGAGGAAGGGGAGGACAGTCTGCCTTCAGCTGCTCCTCCCGTTTCTGGCACAGGAGAGGGAGACAGCCATATGTGCTAATTCATCTTTGTCCTCCCTCCTCAGTCTTCAACCAGATTAGGGCTTTCAGCACAAGTGAGATGGAAGTGGGGGCAGACAGAGCAGAACCAAATGTCTGTGCACATTCAGATCCTACATTAGGATGTGAAGAGATAACAGGGTCTCTGAATCATGGAGATAGTTAAGGGGAATGGACTGGGAGAGAAGATCCTGTATCTGCAACTTGCTTTGCACAGTATGGCCATCTACAATCAAAGGTCATGGACCAATGAAGTATAACGATGGCCACCATGAAGACCCTTTATAAGCAGGTTGCAGCCCTCAAACTATACTGGAAAAAAGAAACCTCTCTGTCTACAGACTTTCACAGCCCTGCTAGGATCACTTTTCCCACCTCTCTTCTCCACAGCCCAAGCAACCTACTTCAGGCCTCCCCATTACTTCCACCAAGCCATGACCACAGAAATGACCTTTGCTGCTGCCAGCAATGGGATCTCACAAGCTACCTTGCCCCTTACCCTGAGGGTGGTAGAACTTCATTTTACCTATACTGCTCAGAAACACTGAACTTGTTGCTTACTTGTGTAGCAAAGTTTTTCCTCAAATGCTTGTCATTGAGAAGAAAGACATTTCAAATAGGTACTATAAGAGAGACAGCCATGAAGAACACTGTTTTCAATGATGTGGTGGTCAGTTTAAAAAAACAGTGGTCACTGTTTACATATAGACTAGGAAAGGTAACGCTGAAAATCAAAACCAGCCAGCAGTTCAGTATACACAATAACCAGCAAATTATTACTTGAATAAAATAGGAGATTTCTCAGAACCGAGAGAAGACCCACAAATCATACCCACACAACCAATACATCTGTACTCAATAGGATGCCTCCCATAAGGAGGAACTACTCGCACGAGTAGGGTATGCAAGATCACTGTTGACCTACCAAATCAATAAACATGTAGCTTACTGCAGAAAATACCATCAGCTACTAACAGTAAGGAAAAATGAGGCAGTGGAAGGTTGTGTTGCTTAAGGACTATACTGTTGGCAACAAAAAAAGGCATTATATAGGGCTGTTACAGCTACATCCAGTATACGAAAAAGGTAAATGCTCAGATGCATTTAAAACTAAAATACGTTCAGAACTCCACCAGGGCTGAGTATTGTTATCATTCATGTTTTCTACTTACAATACAATGTATGCATATTTCTTGTAGACAAGGCCTGGGGGAAGAGAGAATTCAAATGAGATATGCCATAGTTTGGCTGTCTGATTCAGCCTGATTAGACTTTCATATATTCAGGAAGATTTACAAATGGATTGTGTGCCTTTATTTTGAAAACATCCTTGTCTACATGACAATCAGCAAATCCACAACTGCTGCCCTTTCAAGGACACTTGTCCTGAGCACAGGAAGGTGCAAAAAATATTGATAATGGAGTTCAAAATCTTTCTAGTTTCCCTAAAGGAGGAAACGAAAGACAGTCTGGAGGGTTTGAAGAACCACAGCTAAATATTAAACATCTATTCTGTTGGCTTTGAAAATGGATTCTGTTATAAATACATAACCACAAGCAAACATTCACCTTTGCAATTTTTTTCTCTATCATCTCCCTTGCAACATTATCTGTATTCTCCTTATAATATAATTCCATGTCTTTCTGTAGCCTTCACGTTTCGCGTAACTTTACATCCCCTTCACATCAGCAGCCACTGACAAGCTCTAGGATCTTTAGGTCCATCCTCAAGAGCAACAGTGGGGCTGGTGTGGACCATGGTGCAAGGCAGGCAGGAAAGACCCTCGACAAACCATGTTCACTGCCACCCTGGGTGCCTCGCATCAGCGTGTGCCGTAAGCCTGTGAGCTGCTGCCTAGTTTTCTTTTCCTCACTAGGCAATAGTTATCGCTCTGTCCTCTTACTGATAGCTGAGCTGCAGCCACGAAGGTTTGTTCTGTGTTCCTCTTTCTCACTGAACCATTTATTCTTTGCCCCATTATAATCTGTCTAAATCCTGCCAGAAAATGTGCTGCCTCACTCTCACTTCTCTTAATAACTTCACTTTTATTTGCCCCTTCTTCTTAACTCGGTCACCTGTCTCAGCACTTGAGATGTGTGCTTCACACTTGGCACCTGGGCCCCGAAAGGTGCCAAGTGGCAGGGCACCATGCCGGCCGGTGGCTCCCTGGGAGCTGGGGGCAGCAGGGGCTCCCCATGGGGGAGCAGGGCAGGCTGGTGGGGGAGCCAGGGACAGTCCCAGCCCCGGACATGGGGGGGACATGGACATGGGGACAGGACAGGAGGCTGGCAGAGCCGCAGGTCGGCACTGCTGCAGGGTCGCTGGGGCAGGGACCGACAGCTCTGGGCTGGGCTGAAATGGGGCCTGGGGCTGCAGGCAGGGGTGGGAGGGGGTCCCAGGTGGGGCTGGGCAGGGACAGTAAGGTCTATCAGTGCCACCAGGGCCCCGACATTGCCCCTCAGGCAGTTCATTTGTACTGTCCAAGTCACTGGGACACAGAAAATCCCATACCGTGTTGGGATGGGCTAAGACTGGCTAATATTTCAGCTGCTTTTACATGCTAATATGCCTTACATCCTTGCTCTTAAGCAAGATACATCCACAGAATCCTGCATACTCTAGTAACATCCTCAATAGATATTTCTTTCAAAACTCTCATGTTATAATATACATGCTTCATAGAAAAACTTTAAGGAGAAAAAAAAATTTAAAAAAAGAAGCTAATTGATGAGAAAACTGCTGCCCCACTGGTTATGAAGCTATTATTTTATCTCTCCTGGTTTGACCATTGTCCATGTGATCTGAGATAGTTCTCATAAATGTCTTCAAGAATTTGTTCTACCACTACCTTAGTAAAGATTTCAGTTATGTCCAGCTTATGTTCTAGCTAATATGGGACTTAGTGCAAGAAGCAAGATTCATATCGAGGTTGTGCTCCATTTGTTTTACCTTCATTAGTCTGGACCACTGTGACCCTGGAAAAATCCTAAGTGCAATTGACTTCTGTCCTATGTTGTTCCTTTACTTATTTTCTGGAGTTGAGAGAAAAGTTCTGTAGGCCAAAAATTATAATAAACGAGGTAGCATAAGCTAGGTCTGCTTGCAGTCATGTCATGCTGAAATCTATACTATCTCCTGACTTTTTGTAGCCTCTTCCATAAAAGTAATTTTTGTATACTGTGTGGATTATTCTAAGTGATGTGCTAGTCTAGTTTATTCCTCCTGTAATACAAATAAAACTGGAATAAAAGTATTTCAGTCAGGCTGAGGGAATTCTAGAATTCTCCATCCTGGGTTTTTCCTCACTTTATTGCTCTCTGCAAATTCAGAAGAAAAAAAAAATCTCCTGAAATAATGCACACAAACGTTGCATGTATTGTGGATAAGTTTCCAGCTTCCTAATTAATCTTCCCACAGTTTTACTCTCCGTGTCTGATGTACATGCCACTCTACGCTGCGGATCACCTCAGTTTATCCCGTAGGGTCGTGAGAGCCCTAAGCCTGCGGTCCTCGGCAGATTCACGGGCAGCAGTACGCAACGCGGCTGTGCAATTAGTGCCAAGGGGCGGCGAGGCGGCAGCTGCGGTTGCGGTCCTTGCTCTCGAGTGTGATGATGTGGTCGTTGAGGACAGTGACAGAGGCAGACAGGTTCATGCTGGAGAAGCCTGTATGGATGATGCACAGGCATCTCTGAGATGCCTTCGGTGCTGTAGAGCACTGGGATCAGTGTGCAGAAGAGGCATGACCTATCCAACCCAAACCAGGGTGTGCTGCTCGCCCCAACAGCCATGTGAAGATCTTCACCGCACCTACCAAGGCAATTTACGCACAGCCTCTGTTACTCGTCCAGATGTAATTTTTGGATTCATGAAGCCTATAGCAACTAATGCAGGGTTGTCGCTAAACAAAAATAGCTTCGATTTAGAGCTTTATTCTGGTCTTTGTGCTGCTATTCCCTTGAGCTGGCAGAATTGCTTCTGTAGCCAGGTGGTGAACCTGATCAGGAAACTCATCTAAGTGGAAACCATCCTGGTAAAGAAATGTTAACAGTTAGTACTAATCCAAACCAGTTCTCTAACCTCAGCTGCAGAAAACATCTGCCAACACAGAGGAAAACCAGCTTGGACTGGGAATGGGTAGAAGGACTACTTTTTCTGGCAGCAGTACCAGCTTAAGTGTTTGTAAAACCATAGCCTACCTTATTCAACAAGACTTGTAAAGTTACCTCCATACAGACAAGTCGTTAAATGTCTTCATGCAATAAGCTCCCAGAAGAGAATTACATCAGAGAAAGATCAGGATGAGTGATCTTTCCTCATTATTTTATGGTCAACATTTTGTACTTTGTTGTGTTGTTTTTTTTTTTAAACAGAAGGACATTTCAGTCTGCTGCCTAATGATCTAAATGAAGCAACACTGGGCTAGATCATTACTTGGTTGAAGGGAAAACTGGTGTTACAGAGAGTAACACCGATAATAGGTAACCTCTGCCTCAGCTACGAACTTCCCTTCTGAAGTCCTGTTTTCACCTCCTTGCCTCCTCAGCACAAACAGAAAATTACCATAGTTGTTGGGAAGAGAGAGGACAGTGCTTTTGCAAACTATGAAACCCCACCATTGAGTCATTAACCGATTAGCACAAAGAAATACTAAAACCTTTTTTTTCTTTCCCATCAATTTAGAAACACCTTGTTAATGCTCCTTTGAACTTTCCCCCCACCCCATCTCAGCTAAATCTCCTTAAAATCTCACCCGTCAGCTATAGTTGAAGACAACACATAACACTTAAACAAAACTATTAAGGATTTTTTTTTCAGACAATCGGAGACCCAGTTCAACTCACAATGATATCATGAAGATTCTTTTCACCATCTTTTCATCAGTGACTTCATTTAAAGGAGTATTGTGCGCTACTGGCAAGATCCTCAAGTGTAAATGAGGCGCATTTAAAACAATAAATACTGGATGGATGTGGGAACATAGTCTCTCATCAGTTTAAGATAAGATTTGTCCCTAAATGTGTGTAAAGTTGCTCTCTGTTAAGTGCAACAATTTAAAGACAAATTTTTTTCTTTATGTTATGATTAAAAAGACAGATTTTCCCTTGCTCTCTTAGCAAAAAAACAACCAGGATTTTTCAAAAAACTGGACTTCCAGTCCCACAGGTGATAGTTTTTCCATTATTTAACATGTAAGGGAACTATTACAGAGATCATGTGGGTATCCCAAGCACACACAGAGATTTAACAAAAACCCCAATATGTAATATGGTAAATCCAAAAATGGTTTGGTTAGTTTTTTAAAATATTGCTGAGATAGGTAACATTAGGGATAGGCAGAGAACTTAAAATGCATTTGAACTGGAAAGTTATTAAGTCCTACTGTGAAGTGGCGCTGGATGTTCAGGATTAGATCGATATCTACCATATTCATAAAAGTCACCACATTAATGTATCTTATTTTAGGTTACATCATGAGATTGCTATCTTTGCTGACCAGAGTCATCAAAATAAGCCAATTTCTCTTCTTCAAGGGAAAAAAAAAAAAAAAAAGAAAAAAGCAGAGGTCTCATAAAACACCCTCTTTGTTTATAGAAATTGTTTTTAATATTGTTTTAATATTCAGTCTTAAGAAGAGCTAAACATTCTATCTGGTTTTATTACCCACAGAATTGGACAGATTAAAATCTTTTGCTAAGCATTTTATTAACATAAAGTTTTTGTTAAATCTTGTTTACTTTAAAATTTGTTTACTTTTTTTTTTTTAAAAAAAAGGGACATATCAAGATCTGATAAAAGAAATTTTATTTCCCCCCTTTGGTAACTGAGGGACTTGTTAAAAAAGGGCAAAGCCAAAAAGGCATTATGCATTAAAAACAAACTCAGGGAACTTATATATAGTGTGATGCATTTACATTTGCGGAAATTTCTGCATTTATGCAGGCATATCACAAAGCAAGTTAATAGCACAAACGTACATTTTTCAAATGCATGGAGAGCTTTGCAGTCAGGTGAAATGCAGATAAAAGAACTATACTGAAGTGCAAAGCACTGGTCCAGATCCCTCCCCTTATATCTGTGTGAACAACAGAGTTATCTATCACCTCATTTAGAAAAGCCAAGTACTTAAAAGCAAGAAAATGAGTATTTAAGGACCCTATAAATCTTAGGCTGCCTACATCATAGATGCACTATTATTTCTAGGTATAAAAAAAAGTCTATTTCATCATAACAAAACAGCCCTAGCTACAGAATTCAGAATAAACATTATTCTCTATGTAAACACAGCATAAAAAGCCTTGCAAAAAAGAAGCATGAAAGTATACAATATGAAACATTGTTTGGCCTCAAAAATAAGATGAATGTAAATAATTTTACGACAAAACAGAATTGAAGACTGTTCCTCTTGGACGGCAGGTACGGTATTATTGTCAAGAAACAGCACACATAACTATTTTACCACATATTTCTTGACAGTTAGAGTGTTTTTTATCAGCTGAAAGGACATGTCCATACTAGTCTGTCTACGTGGTGTACTGCATATCTATAAAACAGCAGATACTATCCCCAAAAGCATGTGCCTCCCAGTGTCCTCCATACCACCTTCAAGTTCACTGCCTCGCAGAAAACAGCTGTCATGCATCATAGGACAGTTACTGTGTACTATGGATACCCTACGTTTCTGTTAAGCAACATTTTGTAGTTTCCCTTATATTTGACAGCACTTTTAGATTGATTTACAACAGGAAACCACTTCATTCAGCACAGAAGGTGGATGACAGTCTCGTAACACTGCTTTTTCCTCATTCAGTGGGAGACTCAAGCCTTTCTTACTGCATGCTCTTCAAGTCCTGCTCTAAAAAATAAAATAATTAATTTTCTCCTTGCCTTTATTTACTTTTTTTACCCCCTTAAGATTTCTTAGCAAAAGTGTGCCTGGTTGTCTCTTGAGTAGCGAGTTTACTCTTACAAGTACCTAGCAGGTACAAAGAGTGTTGCTGGTGGCAGCTGAAGACCTGTGATCAGAAGGATCCACCGATTTTAAATGCTAAGGTGAGGCATTGCTTCCAAAAGAGAGGACAACACCAGCACAGAGTAGCACCTGTGGCGTGTGTTTCCTACTGGCTAGTGTTGAACGGGGCAGCCTGCCTTCTGCATCTTTCTACTAGTTTCGGATTTTTAGGGACCAGCTGCAGTTTCCGTCAATCCGAAGTCTCACTAAAGTACTTATCAGTGAATTTTATGTATGAAGAATGCTGTGGCTTTAAATCCATTTGAAAATTGGAAAATCTTACTCAAAGTACAGATTTTTAACAAGTGACCACTAATAGTGTGTTTCTCATTTTTGCATCTCCAGATCATGAATCACGATTTACGGGTGTCTCAAGCACTCATGGCTGTAAATTAAATCAATTGTTGCTGTGCCTAAGTATATGAAGTACTGAATAATATTAAATGCTGCAAAAAAACAAACACGCACACCCCCCCATGTTAAGAGATGTCTCTCTTAGCAAACCACTTCTCTTTCTCTCCCTTCCAGCTCCATGTTTCTCAACTCATCAGCAAAACTGGTCGTTAGACAGCACACCCTTGCACAGGGTAGAGCAAAACACAGATGACATGACACCGATGTACACTACGTGATAGGTGCAGACAGTGCAATGAAAATATGAAAATATATTGCTTTCAGATGCAACGTGCCTCATAAGCATGAGTGTTGCACGTCTGCAGCACAAATTATCCAGAAACGTGGATAATCCACCCACGGACAAATCAAGAGCAGACTGCACACCAATGCAAAGACCACATATGATACCCATGGTTACTTCAGGTGCTACAGAAGAAACGTTATCTCTAGCCTCCTCAATCTCCCAAATCTTTCACTGATTCTTTCGGTGACTTTTTTCCCCTATTTTTTTCCCTATTTTTACTTATAACCCCTGTAATAAGTGAGTCTTAAGAGTATTTGATTTGATTCTGGCTCTGGGGGCTGACGCTATTGATAGGATAAGCAGATTCCTGTGGGGAAAATGTGTTCTTGGACAACAGACAAAATATTGACTATCATGAAGAAGTTTAGTTTTAAGGCACAGAGATATCCATAAACACCATACTAAATATATATCACTGCTTCTGCAGAGCAAAGTTAAATTAGGACCAAAAAAAAAAACATTTGTAAAAAGCTTAATAGCTTAATTTTTTAAAGCTTGTTAACTTCTTTTAAGCTATTTATTCTTGCTGTCTCAGCTTTTTAAGAGGTTTTCCTTAATAGTGACTGAAAATCCCAAATTCATTTCTTAGATACACCTTAAGCTCAGTAATTCACTTTCTCTATATATTACTTTGTTCAACAGCTCCTTTTATAATCTATTAAAAGTAAAAATACAATTCCTTAGGGAAAAATACCATTATGTCTATCCTTGATTTCTGTGAAAAAAAAAAGAAAAAAAAAATCAAAGTTAAGAGATACATCAGAAACCATTATTTATATAACTGACTTGGTGTTTCAGCTTGCCTTACTCTTGTCTTTACTCAGTTCCCCTCGACTAAATGGTATTTTGAATTACTACAATGATAAGATAAAATAACCTTGAAGTTTTATTATATTTTGAAAGCTGCACAGCTTTTTGCAATTGTGGTCAATAGCACACTAACACTCTAAGTTGAAGGCAGACTGTAACCAGTTTGTCAGAAGTCCCCAGAAGCAGGCAAGACTACAAATTTTCTAGAAGACCCAAAACATGTAACTACCACTGCAGATGGTAGGTACCACTTTCTGGCTTTTATTTCCCCTTACTGTGTACTGTTCCATTACCTTCGGAGAGAGAGATCCAAGTCAAGCGAGACAAAACGCAAAAATTTGTGGATGCTGAAAGTGTTTGCAGGCGTATAAACTCTATAGTGGAACAAAGGGAGACAGAACAAGTGCCTGCTTTTTAAACAGACCGAGCAAGCCTGGTCTCTCAAGGCAGAGATTCTATAGCAAGCAGCAGAAGGACCATAAATTGCTTTCTGCTGGCTTTAGGTGAAGAACGATGGTTTCCATTGTGTCAAATTCCAGAATCTTGAAACCTGTTATGAAAGGCTGTAACAGAGAGACTAGAGGCTCTGTTCAGTTTTGAGATGAAGACACATAAATCTAGGTGTCTGCGTGCAGGTGATTATACATGCATCTTGTCTATAAGGTTGCATTACAATCGAATGGAGATATTACCTAGTGGTATCCAGAAAGCTGTCGAGCTGACCAGTCATAAGGTGTCTACTTTAAAGTAATCAAAGTCAGTCTCTGGCCTCCACTGACTAAATTACACTGTCAATGAGAACTTACAGTTGACAAGAGCTTATGCACCTAGAGCACAGGGAGAAGCCCAGACCGTTAGTTCTTGAAAGCACTAATCATATTTACAGCAATAAAAGAGAAATTCTAACCACGAGGAAAACGGTTTCCTCTGGCTCAGGTGACCTCAGTGAGAGGCACCACAGATCTGTTCATCACCACAGATCTGTTCATCACCACATGAATTAGGTTTATAACCAAGTGGAACCCCTACGGTGTGGGATGGAGCAAAGTGACCCTCATCTTGCTGAGCAAAGCAGAAGACAGAATACCTTTGTACTACCAGAGGGGCCTCCATTCATCCTGTGTAGACTAGGCATGAAGAACAGGGACATGTAACGTATTATGCCTGGACCTCTCTGATCGGTCAATATTCGTATATGCCCCACAGTCTGAACTGCTTTTGAGGAAGCCTACTGGGGTGAAATATGCTTGTTGAGGAAGTTCAAGACCGTACATCTTCCTCCGACCTTTCATTAACACCAGCCTATGCAGGGAACACAGAAGTAATATAGCTGGCCCTCTGTGAGCTTGGATTTACCAGGAATCTTGCTAGGGAAAGAAGAGTCAGTAGCAAGGAACAGTGATGCAGAAGATGAAAGAGTGGAAGAAGAAAAGAGGCTGTCAGACTGTTTGGTGACTATGTTAAAGGTTTAGAGTTCTGGGAAATACAGGAGGAGGAGGGTACAAGCTCTGCCACATGTGCTTACTAGGGGTGTGAGACTGATAACTGAGTCCCTTCAGGTGCCCAAGTGCTAAAAGATCCCTAAGCCCTCCACAAAGGGCCTCAATGATTTAGAGTAGTACCTAAAATACAAATACACAATTTAACAGTGGTATCATTAAGCGGTTGAAGATCAGGAAGATTTATAAAATGTATGGAATGCTCAAGAAGCCATGGACCAGCAACAGTTTTGACACAGAGTTTCAGGAGGTCAGCCTTACAGACTGTTGTAGCCAAAGGAAGTTAGGAAAGGAATGGCCGAGGAAAAGCAGGGCTAGGAACAGGACTAGCTATGTTACATAAAATAAAAATGTCATCGTGAAGATATTCACGGGGAAATGGACTGACAAAAGGAATCATTGCCATTCTCCCTCCCCGGAGTTTAGTGAGTCTACCCAAATAAGCACCCAGCATCCTGGAAGCAAGGCAATATTTAATGAAAAATACCAACAATTCAACAACTTCTACTGAACTAATTGCAAAGTATTTGAGGCTTCTGGAAGTTTGCCCCATGACAGCTAAGATATTTATATATATTGAGAAGCCTACTCTTGATTTAGCATGTCTTTACCTAAATGAATATACAAAGTCTGTTTAATGGTAAGCTTGCTGTCACTTTACAAAAACCTTTAGAAGTGTTGTGGTTAGGAACCAGGACACAACAAAAATCATACAAACAGGTGAAGATTCATAATAAAATGTGCATCTGCCTTGCTGTCCACCAAGTAAAATCACCAGTTACGCAGAGTTCTTCATGCATAGTGGCTTGAGTTTTTTGGCTCAGAACTGGCAACAAATGCTGCCTAGCAAACGGGGTTTTCTGTTGATTTTCCCCCAGCTTCCATCAGTCAATAGCAGATGGAATTTCATTTTTCTAACAATGACTATAGGCTTAGAATAACAACTCTTACATTTCCAACAGAGATGATGGAAAGCAACAACAACAATAAAAAAATCCCACACAAACATTCTGGCCATCTGGACACTGAAATACAGCACTAATGCTTCTCTACAGCTAGGCTCTTATAACGTGCCCACAGTCTCACCGTGGGTAGAATTAGGCACTGTATTTCTACAAACTATCATATGTAGATAAGAACGTAACTGGATATTCATAAATAAATAGTTTTCTATAAATATAGAAAATGTTAATAAACCTGATGGTTTCCTAAAAGTTTATGGAGATACAGCCAAAACTATGACATCTGTTTGTAAAATGAGAAAAAGCTTACATGTGAAAAATAGCTCAAGTAATTAGTATTTTTTAAATTAAGACAGTTACTGCTCCAAAGATCTGCAAACTTGGTACAAACTAATCTTTTGTTTGAAGTCTGGTAGAGCAGAATTTACATTACAGCCAGAGAATGACAAAAATTGACAGTCTTGACCTATTTTGCAGCTAGGACTGAGCAGAAGAGTGCTGTAAGCACTTTTGGATTGCTGAGAGATGTTACTATGACAAAATATTCCACTCTTTCAGAACATGATTCACCTTAATACCAGTGTGTTTGTAAACATTAATTAGGGCTAATGACCCCACTTTGAAGTAAGTAATTACTATTACAATGACAATAAAGTAGAGTTCTAACAAGGTACAGAAGAATCTTGAAAATGGCATCAAAGAAATCTCTTTTTATAGACATTTTTCTAACCGAGGTAGCAGAAACCAAACTGAACAGATACACCCCTGACTTCGAATTTTGACTTTGAACTGGTCAACTATGTCTTCTTTGGACAAATCCATGACATAGAATTAAGTGATTGTATATTAGTTAAGGAATATTTTATTGAAATTTGCCCCCCTCCCTGCCATATAGGGAAGAGTACAGAGAAATCCTACCCTCTCCTCTCCTCTCCTCTCCTCTCCTCTCCTCTCCTCTCCTCTCCTCTCCTCTCCTCTCCTCCCCTCCTTTCCCCTTTCCTTTAATTTTTTTAAAAGAACTGTTAAAGCACTCAAAAAAACCGAATGGAAATATTTAATTTCGTTTTGGACAAAGCATGTCAACTGGTCCTCAATTCTTTGCATTTTTTGCCTTTCTTTGCCAAAAAAAACCCAATAAAAATGTTTCCAGTTAATATGAAATTTCAATTTTTAGAATATTTTAGGGAAGGAACTATTAATAATTCACATAGCTCCTCTACTGTAGTGACCCTCTTTAAGATGTTGTAGAGCTCTACCTCCTTGGGGAAATGGGTGTTATGTCTTCCAGAGCTCTTTGATGCACAGTGATGAACATGCCTTATGCATCATCCCTTAGAAACCTATATAAATGTGCTAACTAGCCCAGACAGCCATCTTTGGTACTTGGTAGCACTGGATGAGCACAACACGTAAGAAATAGTTTACAGCAGGGACAATCCTATTAGGAGACCACAGGAATGACCGTTGTGCTCATTCCCTCCAAGAGTCTTATAAAAAAGGTGAGTTCTCATACATTCTCAAGCATCTTCCTCACTGGGGAGTAAGGCCATGTTTAAGACACCTTGGTTTTAGCAGAACTGCAAAAAAAACTAATTTGAAAACACAGGAAAGAGGTTTCAGGCCTAAATTTACATAGATTAATAGGGAATCAAGATTAACAACTGGAGTCAACACATCTTACAGACCACTAGAAGAAATGTTCCCATTTCTTAGCCATATTAAGGGAAAAGGTTTGGATATTCTTGTGTAAGTACAGTTTGTTTTTAAATGTAAACATTAATCCTTTTCTAAGAATTATATTTAATTCTCATTCTTTTCATCAACTTTCAAATTTCTAAGTCAGTCAGTATTTTGAAATGCAGCTTTTGTAAAAGATCTCTCACATATCCCCTGACCTTGCAATTGTGATTTTTGTTATTTAGGAGTAGTATAAACTCCATTTCATTTCCACTCATATTCTTTCTCACTGAGGACCAAGAGACAGCATGGTATTCTGAGGGGCTAATTAAGAGATTGGTGGTGACATTTTAGCAAATCCAATTCCCTGCTGGGAGATATTCCTTTAATTCCCTCTTTCATAATTTTTGGACTAGAAAGAAACAGCCATGAAAACAAAGCCTTTTTATAAATAGTTATTTTGAGGAACTCAGTTTTTTAACAGTTGATCAGATAAACACTGCAAAACAGAGACAATGACAAGAAGAAAACCTGTAACAACATTCTGACCCTGGATCAACACTGAGTTTGTTACCTGCCAACAGAAATGCATGTGCTAATGCCCGTATTATCACACAGTGCTAAATATTTTCTAATCAGCAAGTCTTTTGCATGGTGTAGCTCAGGAGTTCTTATACAAGATAACAGACACATTTCCAATTAAAATACTTGCTAGGAATTCCTCAGAAACCTTCCAGGCAACAATGTCCAACCATACAAGCATAAAAAACAGAATGAGGAAATGCCTAGAATCCGACTAAGTGACCCCGGAACACTCCTTATTGAAAGAACATTTTATAAATGGACCTTTTGTTAAGCACTATGAGTGCTTTAGTTACAATGAATAAGAGTTGACAGGTAAAGCAACTTAAAAAGCTATGCTTCTGGAATAATAAAATGTGTAAACGGTGGAGAAAATGTTTATCTACTTTAATAAAAATATATTTAAAAAAAAAGATATTTTTTCTTCTCCCATTTATTACATTTCAGCAAGATATCTGTATTAAACTTCTTGGCTTTTTTTCTGCAAACTACACCTGAAATGCCTCACCCTTGGTAAAAACAGACGACCTGTCAAAGCCTCATACCTTCAATGACCTGGAATGGTGGGTGATGCAATCATGTGGGCAGTGACCTTTTCAACTTAAATCGAACGTGTCTTGCGAGGGCAACGCTGGATTCGGCTTCCAGTTCCTCTCTACGTGTTCTCTGCCCCCTACTGAGACAACATTACAATCTTCATTTTCAGCATTCAGGCTGGAGACAGAGTTGGACACAAACCCCTGTCTCCGGGTGACTTTCTTCTTGTCTCATACAGTTATTTCTGATTATTATTTTTGCTGCTGGAACAAGACACTATTTAGCATTTTCTAGAACGGGACTTGAATCACAAACCTTTCTACTGAAACCTGGCTCACACTTTCATACAGCTCTAGAGTAACTGCAAACCAGAGGCTTGGTTTAACCTGGCTGAACAAAGAGCTCAACTGTGAGCCTTGGAGTGAATCCCTATTTCTCCAGTGCATGTTTGGAGTTGGTGATTTAACTGGAGCCAGTCTGAATGTTTCCCAACCAAACTCTCCGGGGAAGTTTTCCTGCATCACTAAGACTGCATCTGCCTACTCATGCTTTTTGATTACTTAGTTCAAACACTTCATGGGCCAGAATTTCTCCTGTGCCAAAATCTGCTAAGGGCAGGTTATGGTTCCCCGAACCTGTGGTGCACATGCAAGTCATGAGGTTGCTCTCGCTTGTGCCAGCTGGCAGCGGGACCCGGTGGGCCAGCTGGCAGCCAAGGCTGGCTGGCGTGCAGGCACCCCCAACGCCCCTTCTCTCGCTTTCTGCTCACCAGGAGGCTGCTGCCAGCTCCGACCTGCCAGAGAGCGATCAGATGCAATCTCTATCTGGCAGTGCTGCGTTGCCCCAGAGGGGCTATGCTGGAGGTAGAGTCTGATCTTAGACTGTTGCAATAACGAAAGGGAAGGATTCTGTAGCTGTTCTAATGGGATATTCTGATTACAAGAGACCTGTGTGGACTGACGGATTGCAGACATCGGTGTTGCTGGATGCTGATGTGAAAATTCAGCTCCCTCGGCCAGCAGAATGTATTTTTGTGTACTGTACTTTCATTTCTCACGCTGGAGAATAATCAGTCATTACAAAAGCACAGGAGTCATTTCTGGCTTACATCCAACCAGGATGATACTGATATCTTTCACTGTACCGGAGGGAGTCTTGGGCCAGTTTTACGAATTCATACACAGGTCTGCTTTCCCAGGAAAATCAAGTGGCTTAATCTGCTACATAAAGGATTGCAAGGTCTCTGACACGCTTATCTCTTTTCTCAAAAGTATATTATTTCTTGAATCCGGTCTACTTATACTAAGTTTTAACAATATTATAGTAGAGAGTTGTAAGACTAAACAAGCTGTGATCAAACCCAATAAGCTTATTTAGTTTTATTCTTTACCTCCCAGAAGCAGCATATAAAAAATGTGGTGCTGGGGCCTAAAATGATACTGCCAGTATCTGTGGTTAAAAAAAAAAAAAAAAGAAAAGAAAGAAAAAAGAGGATTAAATACTTAAGCTTTTCATTTTTACTTTTACTTAAAAGAGTAAGTAAACTCTATACACATGTATAGATAGTTTACAGTGAGCTCTGGCTACAGCAATAATTTTAGCAGACACTCATCTGGACATAGTGGACTATGCGTATTACAAATACAGTGCTTGCTGCAGTTCAGGGTCTCTCAAAGCAAGACCCTGAGCCTAACACCCACGCCTTTGAACAGGCCTACTGGGTTTAAGACACATGTTAGCACTGCAGATTCAACACCTAAATTTAGTGCTATTGCATCCTATGAAAAATGCATTACACATCAGGTGGTAATACTTCAAGACCTGGTACAAGAAAGCACTCTGGGAAGAAAATGGTATATAACTTTCATGAACTGTACCAACAGTGAAGTTACATAAAGCAGAGATGACTCAATTACACTAAAAGTTATGTAGAAATAGATAGCTTTGTATTTTTATGTAATTGCCTATCATACTGTACGACACGGTGAGTATATAAACCAGGCAAAATGTATTCATAAACGAATGTTTAAAAGCTGACTAGAGACATCAAGTGTCTTGTTTTGGGCGAGGCCACTACCTCTGCCAGTTGTTAAGTGCGCAGGGTATCAGACTTTGGGACCCAGCAAGAGACCATTCCTGAAAATGTAGTGAAAATGGCTGACTTACAGGAACAGAAAAACACGTATTTAAACAACTCTGCCAAAATATCAGCTCTTCTTTTCCCAGTTTACTTCAGCTCCAATTTATGCTCTACTCTTTAAAGCACACAAGTTCAGTAAGGCTAACTTCAACCTGAAGCATAACTCGTTGTAAGAAAACAGCATCCTATATAGTGCTGTATTAACTGTGTTAAAAAGTGACCCTAAAGAATATGCATGGCGGACAATACCCCTCTTGTGAATACTCTTATGTGTACTTATTACGCACACGAATACTTCCTCTGTCTGGATTCCAATGTGCTGGGTGCTGTGCAAAGCTAAGAAAAATAGCGTCTATCCTAAAAACTTTATAACCTAAACCGGTAATTTATATATCTATTTAAGAAGCAGCATGAACGTCACTGTGAAACTGCACATGTAAATAAGCTGTACAGGTCCCTGACTCAGAGAACACAGACTACAGTATTTTGACAGTGTGTTGGAAGAAAATTAACAGAAAACCAGAAGTAAGTAGGAAGACAATACAGCAATAAAGCTACTGTTTGCATAAATCACATGGGGGTTGTCCTTAGAAAGTTGTTATTTTGTATGAAAATGCTTTATGTTCCCATCCATTTCTTCACCAGTATGTCCTTTCCAAAACAGAAGTTGATACATTTTGGTGTAAGTTTGTTCATTTTAAGATTTGCATAGGCATTTTGCTTTTGACAGTTCTGTTGTCACACCCATTATTTTGCTTTGCAACCAGACTGGCCTGGAGGTGTACCTGTGTATCCTCACAGTACCTTGAAATTGCTCAAAGTACACCTTAACTAAATACAATCGAAGGGTAATGCTGGACAAGACCTCCAGAAATTATACAAAATGTAACTGAAAGATATTTGTCCTTAACCTGTAATTAAAAGTTCCAATGATGAATATCTAGCGATTTTTCCTTGGTAGCCTGTAACAATACTTAATTGTGTTTACAGAACTTCTTATGTCAACTTCTACTTTCCCTGGCTATAAATAAAGTCTATTACTCCTTATGTATCCCTTCAATTGACATAAAGGAGGTTTTGTTATTTTTCTAACAACCTGCTACATATTGGAGGACAAATCACCCTTTACTCCCCAAATCTTCAGTTTTCTTCATCAGACAATTATTTTGACTTTGCTTCATCGGTCATCTGTTCTTCACTGTTGTAATCTTTTATGATCGCATGTGGATATTTTGCACCCATCTGAAAGCTTAGTGCCCAAATGTGGACAAAATATTTTACCTGAGGGCTTGTAATTATTTGACTCTACTCATTAGTAGACTTCCAAGCCTTAATTCCTCTTAGATCATTGTAAAACAGTGCTTGTGGTCTGCTATAAACCCCCAGGCCTCCCCAGCCTGCTTCTGTTGTACCAGTTATTCCACACTTTGCATTTGTGGAGGGTCTGTTCCTTTTATTTCTGAGGTGATACACTTTTCATTTTCTTTCTGGAATTTATGAAGTTATGTGCTCATTCTTACAACTTTTTTCAGTTGCGTCAGCTAAGTCACTGCCGCCCACCAGGAGGGATTTTCACTGGCCAACTGCACTTCATCTGAACAACTTATTTCTAAGTTTTCAACGCTGACTGACTGTAGTATTTCACTAAGTTGAATCTCCATTTTCATATTATAGGATGACATAAAAGTAAGATCATCCTATTCTACTGTGACCATCATAAAGACCTCAAGAAAATGACTTCTAAAACTTTCTTTTTAACTAAATCCCTTTAAACTGTGTTTTGCAGTATTCTCTTTTTAGTGACTTTTATGTTTGTCTTTGAAACCCAACCAAGAATGGGGCTCCTCTGTGTGGCAGGCACTGCTCAAACACAGAATACTAACCCTACAGAGTTTTGCAAGCAGCGTGCTTCTTAAGAGCACAGGCTAGAGTTACGGGGTATAAAACAAAGGAACAGCAAAAAAGCATAATGGCTGTATGCGGAGGGAGAGAACGAGACAATCGGGGAAAAAAAAAGTCAATAGTGACTATATGGGGGACATGGCACAGGTAAAGGGAAACTGAGCTGAAGAGAATATTAAAGAAGAAACGGGGAAAAAATGTGACCTGGCAAAGACAGGCCAGATGAAGTCCAGTTAAAACTGCAGAATCCTCTGAATGCCTGAGGCTCTTTGCTTTCCTATTTCTGCAGCCATGCTGCCTGCTGCCGTCTGCAGACATACAACTTTGCTTCACTGACCACTTTATTGCCTCTTTCTGCGTGGTTTCATTCTCATCTCAGCATTTTTGAGCATAGATAACCCAAAATATCTGGTAAATAGTACAGACCTCACCCACAGACACCCTTGTTTTGTATTAACGCTGAGCCTCGACACAGCTACTAGGAAGGACAATTAAAAAGTGTATATTGTTTGGGAGGGATGAGAATTGGCCATCTGAGCCAGAACTCATCGGGAGAACATCGACGTTTCTGCATTTTTATGCAAACCCTGCTTGATTATGGTTATCTACTCATTGTTGTACTGCTATCTGCCTGGCCTTACAGAACTAACTTCTATGCAGAGGAAAAGGATCCTGGGAGGGGTACAAACAGAGCAGCCATTAACAGCTCCCTGCAACCGCAGAGGTCAGAGAATGGCCGAATACAACAATAGTTACAGCCAGAATGGAAAGAGTTCTGACCACATTTCAAAGGGACCGAGTGGAAAGCAAGTGGGAAATACTAGCACCAAGGCAATCTTTAAAACTTGCAGAGGAAAAGCAGCTCGCTAAATAGGAACTCAAGAGAGCTTGCCTGCAGAAAGAAGCGACTGTGACATTTTGGGGCTAAACATGCCAAACAATGCGAAAATGCAGGGAGAAACCTCCATGGCTTAGAGAGAAAAGTCTAGGAACACGGATCTGAAACGATAAATCTTCTGGTGCGATCAGACAATAGGGTCACAGATTTTGTTAGTAACAGAGCCTTGCACATTGTTTGTGCTAACAGAAGCAAAGAGCAATTATTTTAGAAATTGAAGACTGTGTCTCTGTTACTGCAACTATGAAGGGGCAAACTGAAATGCACCCAAACTCTGGGAAAGGATAACCTTAAAACTATTAGGAGCCTGCAGGAGAGCAAGTACAGGTGGAATATTTAGCACAGGTAATAGGGATAGTTCAGGGATTTTATTTTTTTTAAGCAAAAGAGTAGAACTTTTCAAAAGGGCTACCAGATAGACAATGCAACAAAAGGCTAAAAGAGAATCCTTTTTGCATTCCTGTATTAAAGGGAATATTAAAACCACATGGAGTCACTGATGGGATCTGAACATCAATGGGATCTGAACCAGCTGAGTGCCAGTTAAAAAAAATATTTAATGGCAGTCTTACTTTTGACAGTGATACTTAGGAAACATTTAATTTTGAATTCAAGACATTAACACTGGTTTATGCCATCATTATGCAGTGAGACATTTTAAAATAGCGTATCTGAAATCCCAGGAGGGCAGGTAAAATGAGTTTTCCAAATTATTACCTGAAAACCGTTCAAAATATTTGTCTATTTTATAAGGAAGAAAAACATGTGGTAAAAATACATTGTTTGAAGGTTAAAACTAGGTAACACAACTGGGGAGTAGGTCTATGCCTCAGAAGTCTTAGGATCCCAGATATGAGAAATAATAATGCCTCTTATCTACTGCCAAAAGGTTTTGTGTGTTTTTCCCTGCCATTAAATGAACTTATATGCTTTAGAAGACCAAGTTATCTATAAAAAGTATTTTTTTTTTAATTTAGGTCAAGGTGCTTGAGCCTGCAAGCATAGCACCCTGTCTTAGCTGTAAGCTAGCACCTAAAGACAGGGCATAAGAACTGCAGCTTTTAGGTTTACTCTGATTGCCTTTTTACTAAGATAGTACAGGGTTGCTGTACAGGATGCAAAAACGCTTGGGAGTCACTGTTTCCAACCTGAAACTAACAGCAGAGGACGTTACCTTCTCTCCAGTCCCTTCACACTAGCAGTAATCCCACGTACTATTACACTGCGGGGAGAAAAGGCCAGGAGCGCGGCAGCAAGCGAGCTGAGGCTTTATAGGTCAGTCAGGCACAGAGCCTGGCAAACAACCGCTTCTCCCGCCTTCAGCCAGGCCGGAGCCGGCCCTGCCCCGTGAGTCAGCGGCAGCTGCGGCCGGCCGGGCGAGCGAGCGAGCGAAGGCGGCGGGTACGGCTAGCGCAGGAAGCGGCCTGCCACCCAGCCACACCTGGCTTGGACGCCCCTCCACCACAGTACGCGGCCTAATTTTGGGCCGCCAAGCACCGCGGCCGCCCCCACGGCACCGGCTGCCCCCGCCGGACGCCGGGAAGGGGGGGTGGGGGGTAGGGGGAAGGAGGTGCCGGCCACGTGACGAAAATTCGAACGGCCGGCGCGAGACCCATCCCTTCCGCAGGGAGCATGCGCCACCCCTCCGGCCGTTGGCAAGACGAGCCCGCCCATTGGGCTGCGGCAGCCACGTGATCAGCGGCCGGCTGCCGGGCCGCCGGCTCCGCCCCTCCCTTCGCACCCCCCCCGCAGCGCCGGCCGCGGGCGGAGGGGGCGCATGCGCGGTGGCGCCGGCCGGGGGACGGCGGCGGCCGGTTCCTCTCTCTTTTTTGAAACAATTTCTTCCTCGTCTTTCAGGAGGGACAAAATGGCGGCGGCCTGACCGGCGGGTGAGGCGACGCCCGTTGGCCGCGGAGGCAGAGGGCCCGGCCGGGGCATGGTGAGCGGGCTGCGGGCCCCGGCAGCCTGGGACCAGACTCCGCCTCCTGCCCGCCGCAGCCGCAGCCTCGGCCCCGCAGCCCGCCAGCACTGCGGGGGAGAGCAGCCCGCCCGCCCGGCTCCGCTGCCCCGCGCCCGCGAGGGGACGCCCCGTGGGGGTAAGTGCCCGCTCTCTCCTCCCGTCTTCGCTTCCACCCGCCGCCGTCCCCGCGATCGCTCGCTCTGGTGCCTTTTACGTGCGCGGGGGGGACGGGACACGCCGCGGGGGAGGGCCGAGGCCGGCAGTCGGCCCGGGTGGGGTGCTTAGGGCGGGCGGGTGGAGGTGCCGGCGTCCCCGGAGGGAGATCGTCCCCGTTCCTGGCGAGTCGGTGACTGCCCCGGGCCGTGTGGTGTGCGTCCCACCGCGGGCGGGTGGCTCCCCGCGGGCCTCGCCGCCCGGGCGCGGGCCGGCCGCTGGCATCGCCTTCCCTCAGGAAAAGCGCCTGGAGACCAAACGGGAGCGAGGAGCAGGGATGGTCTGGCGGGAAACGGCACCCGCGGGCCTCAGGCGGGAGGGCTGCAGGCCAGAGGGGTGCCGAGTAGGTGGGGAGCTCAGCCTTGGAGCTACCGGCTCCGCAGGGCCTGGTCCGCGGTGCTGGGGGGCGATGGCGTTTTGGCGAGCCGCGCCGGGGCGGGGGGGCAGAAACACTGGTTTTAAAAGCGCGGAGCTGCCCTGTAGCGTGTGTGGGGTGGGAGGGAGGGAGGGAGGGAGGAAGGAAGGAAGGAAGGAAGGAAGGAAGGAAGGAAGGAAGGAAGGAAGGAAGGAACTTACTTCAGATGTTACGGGGGGCTGCGGCGAGGCCTTTGGAAAGGAAGCGAGCGGGACTTTGTATCTTAAACCGAAAGAGCCTGCGCCGAAACCGAAGATCTTCGCAGGAAAGGAGAAAGGCGGGTGAGCTACCGGGCGGCAGCCTGGCTGCCGCCGCCTCCGCGCACCCCGAAACACCGCCGGCGTTCTCGGGCTCCATCAGACAGCTCGGGACTGAACAGGGTCTGCCGCCCCACCGCGCGGCTGAAGGCTTGCAAGTATGATCAGAGACCCGCGACTTCTTTGGCCGCCTGGTTTTAGGCTGGGCGCTCCAATAGCGCAAGTTTTGTAGTCTTGCGGTAGGTAGGTGATATTGTGGAGTGCAAATGTTAAAAGTCAGTCTTGTTCTCAAATTGCTGCGTTAAATAGGGCAGCTGTAGTTACTGGGTGGATTTTAGTAGTTCAACAAAACATCTGCATTGTGGTTTTTTTAAATAAAAAGTTTCTGAAAATACTCCCATCTCAACCTGCTCAGACCATTTGCTACAAAAACTTCTTGAAGGTTGTGAATATCAGATAGAGGTGGTTTTGTGTTTCTTCTTATTTCACAGGCTAGAAAACGTGTCTAGAATTCTCTTGCTCGTGTGTTCGTGTATCTTAGGTTCTGTTGTCTGTTCCTGTTTGCAGCGTCCTAGAGAAATCGTGTAAACGCAGGCAGGTGCAAAGAACCTGGAGCCAAGGCCACCAGGTTTACCCCTCTTCTGTTAGTGGACAGCAGGCTTTCTAGTTAACGTCGTGCTTGTCATGCTTCAGTGGTTGGGTTAAGAGTGGTAATTTGATCTTCTGTGGAATCCGATGGTGTAATTCTAGGTCTTGCTAGCCTTTGAGTTCTGGCTGCTGCCAAACAGATGCAATCTTGTCTTCCTCTGATTGCCAGTGTTTGCATACCCTTGTGGTTCTGGGAAACTGGACTGGGGAGCCAATATGACTTTATAAAAAGTAATTTTTTTTTTCCAAGGGGTTAGATTTAAATAGTTGCCCAGTCTGCAGAGAATCGAGGAGGGCATGGTAGGACCTCTACTTTCAGGATGGTGTGGATTAGGGAGTTTTAAAGTGTTTACACAAAACGATCTTTTGTCACTGTACTGCCAAAAGATCCTAATAACTTGACCTTATTTGTGAAGTGTGTCAGACCAAAATTCATGGCCTTGACGTGTGATCTCTGTAAGACTGCTGTGCAGCTGGATTTACTGTTCTGTTTAAAAATATTTCATCGGCTAAACAACAAGATGTTCTGTAACCGTCTATTGTTATCATTTTCAGCTCTGAAATTCAACTATTTGTGGAAATTTTTTTTTTATCTGGCCAGGTCTTAATTACAAACCTAAGAGGGTTTTTTGATGAGTTTTAATTTTTGTGCTCGCTTGAGACTTAAATTGCTACAAAACTACATCTTTTCTTTGAAAAGTTTTCATATTTAGTGTCATATGATATAGTTAGTAAAAAAACTTTTTTTCATATAAAATTTGAGTAATGTGACTTGCCAAGTCTTTCAGATACAAAATATCATAGCTGGATTCATTCTTTGTTTTTGTACACAGCTGATAAGTTGTACTTGTAATAAGAACTATTACAGACATTCCTTCTCCAAAGTTGATTTTCCTTTACATTGCAGAGATAACTAGCAAAATGATGAGTGGCTACTTACAGTAATTGCTCTAAAATCCATGATACGCTTTATGTTTCCTTTGGAGGAAAAATAATCCGATTTACTGGTAATAGAATCTTTCAGATTTCTAATTAGTAATATTCTACCTTTCCCGTTTTTTGTAGGAGAGCGAGCATTGTCTTCATCCTTACCCAAGCTTTCTGTCCAGTTGCTTCAGTGGGTCCTCATTGGTATTTATTTTAGATGCTGTAAAGCAACTTACTTTTCTCTTGCTGCTTGCATGGGTATCCTGAGGCAAGATGGAGTGGAATATGGAATGTTTTAAACAGATCTTTTTTTCCATATTTTTGGGGGTTTTTTTTGCAGCCCTTCAGAGTAAGTGGTAACCAGCTATATGGGACTGAAAGGAATTTCTGTAGCCAGCATTGCTGCTAAAGAAAACTTATCCCATAATTGAACTGCATGTTTGTATTGTTGCTTAAATTTAAGATCAAATATGGCTTATCACCACAACTTTAATCTCAAGTGCTGTTGATTGTTGTTGCCACAACAGTTGTTAGAAACACTTGGTTTTCAACTGTCGTTCCAATTTTGACCTACTTCTATATGAACTCTAATTCCCATTATTTGTTCTAAATAATACAAACGGAAGATCACTGTTGCTTAGAATTTAATTTCTGTGCAATTGATTCCATGCCTTTTTTTTTTTTCCTGCACAGGTGTGGAAAAATGGCAAAGAGAATTGCAGAGAAGGAACTGACTGACAGAAACTGGGATCAGGAGGATGAAGCTGAGGAGGTAAGATACACATTAGATCCTCCACCCCTGCAGGTAGTAGGGTAGTTATTCACATGTGCTATTTATCTTCTGGGTGAAATCTACAGTAAAATTGGTTAAAGGCGTAGCAATTAAAGATAATTTTATATAAGTGTTTGGTTTTTTTTTCTTAATAAAGCTTCCAATATATGCAGACCATATGCCATATGGCAAAGCAGCTTTTAACAGTTAAAATGACATCAGCAGCTCAGGGGAAAAGAACTTTACATTTCTAAAGGGAACCCTAGGCTTGTTAAAATGCATAATGCTTTTGAACTCTTCAAATGTGTGATGGGTATTTATTGAGTTCACAAGAAATGTGATTTTGATTTCTTGAGATAAATTTTCTTCATGTCTCATGTCTTTTTTTTTTTTTTTTTAAAGGTCAGTAATAGTTTCAGAAATATGTTAATTTGGAGTGCTTAGTTGGATGTCCCTACACAGCCAGAAGAATTAAGCAAACAGTCAAATGATATGTTTCATCTTATTGTAAAAAGATTTTCAAGTTTAGTGTCTCATACTTACTTACAGCTCACGTGTTACCTCTAAACAAACTGTGCTAGCTTCTGTGCTACTAAAAGTATTAAGTGTTTAGGCCTACAAAATGTTAGAAAGAAAACTGAAAGTACTCTTACAGAAATTTGAATATAAGAAAACTTAATTTCCTCATTTATTACAGGGTAGTCATTAGCTGCCTTTGCTAATACTTGAACTATAGCAGACTGCAGGAGATTGACTTACAGCATACATCTCAATATACCTTCTCCAAACTGAAGATTGTTTGTAACAGTGCAATAAAGAAAAAAAATTAATTATTTGTCATAACAAAATTGAGATTGCATGAAGGGAAATATAATGCAGAACAAGACAGACAGAGTTTTGAAAGTATCAACTAATTGTCCAAGTAGCTGGCAAACTAATCACAGTACTATATTTTCTGGGTGTGGGGTTTTTTTTTGGTGGGTTTTTTTGGTTGGTGTGGTTTTTTTTTTATTTTCCCTTATTTTTTTAGGGAGAAGTGTTACAGTTGTGTTCAAACGCTGATCTCGGCCATCTCTTCAGAATATGATGACTTTATGCATTGGGAGAATTTCACTAATGATTCCGTAACTTTTTTCTTAAAGGTGGGAACATTCTCTGTAGCTAGCGAAGAAGTCTTGAGGAACAGAGCTATTAAAAAAGCAAAGCGCCGAAATGTTGGATCAGAGGTAACGTAATCGCTGAGCATTAGTGTTGTAGTTTGACTCTTGCAAAATATGACATCAGTGCTCAGGTTTTTACTTCCTTGGGCTTGTAATATACTGTATAAAGCTATTATTTAGAAGGTATATGCAACTAGTCAGCTCATACGTGCAAATTAATTTTTGCTTGCTGTTCCATAGCAAGAATAAGGCTAGAATGAAAAATGGCTAATACTAGTATTGATTAGGTAAAGAGAGATGTGTATTTTTGAAGTATAAATGCAGAGTGTTTCAGGCAGAGTGTTTCAGGCACAGCAACTTCTACAGATGGGTAAAATAGCATTTGAACTCCTCCAGTTTCATTCTTTGCAGAGATGGAAGCCTGGAAATGGAAAGTTACTAGTTACCCATACTGGAGGGCTGGGGGATGTCTCAGGCAGATGCTAAATAAGTAAAAGCCAAAATACTAAGCTGATCTGAGAATGAAAAAGATGTCTTTTGTTAAGAATGCTGCTACTTGTTTTTTCCCCCTGTGAAGAGCTTTAGTGCCACCTACTCTTTGCAGTAACAAACTGAAAATTGAAAGGAAGTTGGCCTTTGTTGCAGGTTTAGTCCCTGTGAAAGCATTAACCCAGTCCAACCAAACTGTAGTCCTTTCAAAAATCCCTGACAGACGCTTTGCCATATATATCTTGCTGTGAAACATTCTTTCAACAGGGCATGCACCGTGTTAGAAACAGGACAGAAACTTTACCTGTCACTCAAATTGCTTTTGGATTGAATGGGACTAGGCACAATTAGGGGCTAGATAGTTTTCTCCTGTGCTTCTGATTTTCCTTCTGCTGTCCGAGCAATGTAAATGAGGAAGCTGTCCTATCCCACTTTGGCCTATAGTAGTTTTAACCACAAATGTGGTAGAGAATGCAGTTAATTAAAGGATTGTACTGGCAAGAGGTAAAAATAAACCACAATTTGAACAGGAGGAGGGGTTCAGGGGCAAATGGAATGGGAAAAACAGAACTGGCTGAGAAAGAGGACCAGATGATTGTAGAAGAAACAGTCAGGAGGCTGGGAGTCAGCTGTTAGAGATCAAAGCTGGAAGAAGAGCTAGGATAGGCTGGGCAAAGTCTAAAAAGCACAAGAGATGGCAGGACAGCTGAGGCTGCATAAGAAACCTGTGAAATATTTACAAAAAGGTAGTCTTGAAATATATTGATGTTCCTAAATGGAGCAAGCAGAATGCTGCAAAGAAAAAGACTTGCAGTTTAACTTGAATGCCCAGAGAGAGAGGTAGGTAGGACTGATGAAAGAGAGACAGAATAAAAACAGCTACCTAGAAATGAGAAACAGAGGACTGAACTGGAAACGGTAAAGCACAAAGGGAAACAAAAAGAGCCCATACCCACTAGGCCAGATACTGGAATAGAAGCTAAAATGGATAAGTTCTGCTATTTCTTCAGTGGCAAAAGCAGATAAAACTTGGAAGCAATTCTCCTTTTCCTCTGATGGCTTTCCAGAGACATTGAAAGTCCACTTCCAGTAATAAGTGCTCATTACCTCAAAAGACGTTATATGTAGTACCTAAAAGTGGCAGTGCCTATTTACATGTTAATCACTGTATCTTTTAAAAACATGTAAGAAACTATACCATAAAGTAATATGGTGCTGAACATCATCTAGTGTTCAGAACTAGGTAATTAAAAGGCTGCAGAAAGCATACATGTTATGTTATCAAGTACAGTCTATCTTTGCTTCTCCCATCAGTCACATTGGAATATTTTGGGTTTATTTTTTTATTTTTATTTTTTTTTATTTTGGGCACTTAAACATTACATAGGTGACTACAAAGTATGCTGTTTCGATGAGTGGCTTGAAGTGCCAGCAAGCACTCTAACTGTGGTTGTAAATGCTAAAAGTTGCTGAAAATAAGCTTGCCATTATATATTGCTATGTAATTATTTAAAGAAAACAAGATGCTATGAATGTCTAAATAGGTAGTCAAACACATCCGCTGCTCTGAACAACTTCCATGTATCCACTTCCTAGATCTAGTTTATTTTCATACCAAACATCTGAGTCCTTTAGAAATAGTAGCAGTATGTGTCATAAGGAAGCTCTTGACTTTGTTTACATAGCTGACTTAGAATAATACATGAAATGATACACTGTACCGGGGTAAAATAAATGGAATATTAAGTGGGGATAGAATTTTTGTAGAGGAGATGTGTGTAACTGGTTGTCGTCGTCGTGTCCACCCCCCCCCCCCCCCCCCCCCCCCTTTTTTTTTCTTCTCAGTCTGAAAGCGGAGGAGCTTTTAAAGGGTTTAAAGGCTTCATACTGCCTTCTGGAAAAGGAGGAGGTGCCTTCAGCGGATTTGGTAATGGTGCAGGAATAAAGCCTTTAGAAGGGCTGTCTAATGGAAGCAGTAGTGTCTCTAGCACTCCTTCTTTCAGCAGTTTAAAGACCACCCCTGAAACACAGTCACCATTTGGTAAGTTTTAAATAAGCATACATATTCATCAAGAAATTCAGCCATAAAATGTGTAGGGTTACTTTAATAGTGAAAAAACAAATTCAAACAACCCGGTAGTTCTCTTTTAAGGTTTTGAGGCTTTATTCCTCGTGGTAAGATTTCCGAAAAACATTTTAGACTGCAGGAGGGACACGTTATCAAATGCATGCAGTTTGAAGAGGTGGAATCTAAATCCATATTTGATCTAATACTGCACGTAAAAGCTTTATAGGCACAAATGGGAATGGAAGACATTGGCATGAGACACTCTCTGAATAGTATAAAACAGCTGGTAACATGTTCCAGTTAAATAATCGTCCCAGTTATCTGAATTTAATTAAAAAAATGCTAATGGCAAATGTCCATTTAGTGGGACTGCAGTTTCTTTGTGTGTTTGTTTTTTTTTTTTAAGGTCTTGGTTCTGTATTTTTTGCAGTTCTTGGTAAATACATGCTGCATAGCTGAAGTCCTAACCTTTTTTCCCTGTACAACTTATATTGCAAACAGCCTTACTAGAATTTTATCTCTTACATTTATACCTACATTTTAAGACACTTGAGATATTTTGGCAAATCTAACTCTAGTCTCCTGCTTTGGTAGTCCCTGAAGAATATTAGTTCTATCCCTTTGTGTTGGAGATGCAGAAATGTTAACCATGCCACAGTGTTTTAGAGTCAGCATGCCACAGAACAGAAATGGTGGAGTTTGGAGTTTAGAGTAATTTAGACTTCAGTGAGCTTAACGAAATTAGGAGAAACTTAAATATTTAATGAGGGCTTGTTATGGTTTTTATATGGAAGCCACTCAGAAATGTGCAAAATCGTGGGCTAGTGTGTTCAGACTTTTTAAAAGTACAAGTAGCAAGAGATAACTGAATATTTTGTTTTAATAACTGTTACAGCGTGGTAAAGCTTGAATTAACATTTTGGGGGTTTTGGTGAACTACAAAACTTCTATTTTTTAAAATGCTACTCTTTCAGATTTCTTTGGATTTTTTTAATACAACTGTGTGCTCCATCTACTTTGTCTATCCCTGAACTAACTTACTTGTCTAAACCTAGTGGGGTTAGATCTGTTTCACAGCATTGTCTGTTGACTTCACTGCAGTGTGTGGTACACGGTGTTGTGATAAAAGACAAGGTACCTAACTGAGCAAGAATGAGTGATTTGATAAAGAAATATTGAAAACATTTAGTTTAGGTTTTTATGAGAATTGTGCTCTCTGGGGGAAAAAAAAAAGTTCTAAACCATGTTTTTCTTCTAATAGGATCCACAGTGTCAAATGGTCCTACTACTACTGCATTTACCGAGAAGAAGGCTGCAAGCCCAAAAGCTAACGGTGGCAGTCAACCGTCCTCATCTGGCTATGCTCAGAGTAAAGTTTGTAGCTCTAGTGTTTACCACAAACAGTTAGCAGCTTTAAACTGTTCTGTGCGTGACTGGATAGTTAAGCATGTAAACACAAACCCACTGTGTGACCTGACGCCCATCTTTAGAGACTATGAGAAGTATTTAGCAAATATTGAACAGCAACACGGAAGCAGTAGCGATAGTGGCTCTGAAAACGAAAGCAACAAGACACCTGGCGCTCAGTCTGTTTCTGCATTTGGGAATTCAAAGCTACAGCAAGGAGCCACTTTTTTGTTTAACAACAACAAAACTGAGGATACCTCGGACAAAAAACCTGAAGCTGCATCTGAAAAAAAAGACCCATCGTTAGGAGCTACATCAACCGTCTCATTTAATTTTGGCAAGAGTGTCGACAGTTCTGTTTTGGGTTCCCTTGGTTCAGGAACGCTTAGTAGTTTCTCATTTTCTCCTGGGAATTCAGGTTTGTTTGGAAAAGACGCAAACCAGGCTAAGGCTGTCACTGCAGTATCCACCAATGTATTGGAAGCTCAGACAGAAAGCGGCAGTAGCGATGATAAAGGTAAATTCTATTTAAAACTGATTTTAATGGTAAGCTGTGAATGTATGTGACTTAAGAATACTGCAAAGATGCAATAATACTAAGTTGAAGTAGATCATAATTGTTCTTGAGTTCGAAAGGGCAAAACTGTACCACTAATGTGGAAATACCAGTCTTGTATACTGTTTAAGTATAACTAAAAGTATATGGTTATCAAAACCTATGTATTTGCCAGATTTGTACTTTCTATCAGATTTATACTTTCTGTAATAGAATGTAATTCTTTAGCTGAATACAAAACTTGAAACGATGAAATTTAAAGCAACTGGTATGTTCATCTTTGAGCCTGCAGGACATTTCAATCCTGCTGCTTTTCCCAGTAGATGTATCAAGAGATCCCTCAGTAAAATGCATCAGATCTGAAACAATTTCATACGTCTTTGTTACAAGACTGTAAGGCCAATAAAGTTGCATACTACCTGAAAGTTTTACTCTGCTATTTAGCTAAGCTGGGTACACTAAGCTGATAGAAATCCTAGCAGTTGAGGGACTGGAAAGGCATAATCCTGCTGCTGTCTCTTGGCTGTCATTCCTGCAACTGATTACCCTTCCCCCAAAGCAAATTTGGCTGTTGGAAGCATTTATTATGCTTTACTTGGACTCATTTGTGGAGACACTCTTTGAAACGTTATAACTGTTTTCCCCCTGACAGACAGTTTTGACTTAAACTTAACTTGTTTGACTTCTTAAGCTTTGCATTTTTTGCTTTTGATTGATTGGTGGGGGTTGGGTATTTTCATCCCATTTAAATTGAAGAAGAGCATGAAGTTGCTTGAGGGGTGTGGCTGAATGACAAGAAACATAGACTACTTTTCTGTAGCTGCAGCTGCTTCAGAGCTCACACCGATTGCTAAAATACATTTAAATCATTGACGGGCTATGCACGTATATGTCAAATATAGCATGCATAAACTAGTTCTAATACAATGCCAAAAATACCTTCCAGATGATATGCTCACAACATTAACGTATTAAAACTTTTTATTTAAAGGAGGAGAAGAGGAGGAAGAGGAGCCACCAAAAGTCATTGTTAACGAAATAAAAGAGGATGATGCTTTCTACTCGAAGAAGTAAGTGACTTTAACTTGGAATAGTGAATAGAATCATAACTTTGAGAATAAAATTCATACCTACATACTGCTGTTCTTCACCACTGTAGTGCATAATCAATGACGTATACGTTCTTGACTTCCTAGTTAATAAAGCTTGTTAGGAAGCCTTGTAGAATATGAAGTTCCACTTGTAAAAAAAGTTAATTACAGACAAAAATGTGCAAGATCTTACTAAAATTCTTGTGCAACTTGGACACGGCACTGATAGCTAGTTTGTGTTCTACTTGTGATCAGTTATTTTACAAATGAAGATGTTTCTGCCTTCATCAGGTTTTGTAAGTTTAAATTGTAGGGCTTGTCCCACAAAAATAACATACTGTACTTCTGAAAAATCAGTCAGGTGCTCAGCTATTTGCATAGCCTAAAATAAAACTCTTCGGTTGGAAAATGCTGATTGTTGTATGAAGGAGTGAACAAGTTGTACTTCTGAGTTCAAAGTGAGACTACCTCTACTAGAAGCAGTTTTTCAAAGCATGTTCAGTAGTCCAAGTAATTGCACATCTGCTTAACACCTAGCACAGAATTTGTCCCTCTACAAAAAGTAATTTGCGTTATCTTAGAGAAGGTATGTGTTAATTTATGAAGAATGGCATTAGGTTTCTTAGAGCTTCACTTAAAAAAATGTTTTTAAATTTTACATAAAAGTCCTAGTACAACTTCAGAATGATTCAGCAAGTTCTTATGGTTTTGTAATTATTATTTTTGAACAGTAGCTTACAGTTATTACTCCTTATAGATCCTGAGTACAGGTTGCTGTGCATTTTATTTTTCCCTGAAAGTAATACGTTTGTCATTTCAATACTGACAGAAATAATTAAGAGATAGTACTTCCAGTTCAGAAAGTTAGCACATGAAACAAGGTCAAGAAGAATAAAGATTTATGCTACTCACAGCATGTTAACTCCTGATTATTGTTAAACTATTGATTTACTCTGAGTCAGATATATACACATATATATATGTGTGTGTGTGTATTTGGGAGATATCTTCATATTTAATCTCTACATACCTGCACAAACATTTTTTTCTTTTTTGCACAGGTGCAAACTGTTCTACAAAAAGGACAATGAATTTAAAGAAAAAGGTGTAGGAACATTACACTTAAAACCAGCAGGAAATGAAAAAACTCAACTCCTAGTCCGAGCAGATACCAATTTAGGTAAGTAACTTTCTTCTAGTAGCAAGTCTTGCTGTGAAATTCCCTGCTAAGCATTAGGGTTTTTTTTTTAGGTAGCATAACAGACACAATTAGTGAAAACCTTTCTACTTTTTTTGACTAATTTCAAGTATTGAACAGGCAATTGGATGCCTCTAATGAGTATTACAAAGTAGCGCACGTGAAGCAGTGCAACGAAATAAAAGGTGATGGTGTATGTTTGGGTATTCCTCCCCCTGTCCCCCCCTTAATAGCTTTTCTCCACCCCTGACTTGCTGAGCGGCTTTGAAGCGTGCCTTAAGATCCACAATGAAGTATACATCTATCGGGTGTGATGAATGAAGAGCAACGAGTTTTGTGCTAAGATGCAGGCCAGCTCCCGTTTGCCTGCAGTTCCTCCTTAATGTGTAAATAGTTGGCCATGTAGGCAGACATCCGTCGTACTTGGGGGTAAAGGGAGCATGATGTAGAACAGGCATGCAGGATTTTGCTATATGCATTGCTCTTAAAAACACGTGCTGAAGTCCAACTGTTGAACTGCATTTTAGCTAACTGCAGTTGGATCAGAAATGGTAGGTTGACTCTAGGAAATTAGAATAAATTGTAGTGTGATAGCTCCTCAGAATATCTTCCGAGATGAATGTTAACACATACAGCTAATTAAAGAGAAAAAAAGCCAACTGTTTCTTTGCTTTTAGAAGTTAGGGGGACTTGATGTGTTAAAGTTTTTAAGATGCAGTGTTCTCGCTGAAGAGTGTTTACATACTCAAACTCTGCAAATCCATGTTTTGATATCCATTGTTGACAAACTTTGCTACAACAGACTTTCAACAAACTCGCACGTGGGGTTCACATGCACTTGACAACTTCCATAAAACAGAATAAATATTATGCTTACAGAAGACCTGAGGACTAAAGCCGTGCTGCCCTGTAGGCTATTGGTAAATCTCACCTCACTTTCAGTTTATAGCAAGTCCATATGAAGCCTCTGCAGGCCTGTTGGGGGCAGTTTTCAAATACCTGGTGAGATTGGGACTCCTGTGTTAGTCACTTCCAGATCATTAACTTCTTTCCGTGGAGACAAGGCTTGCCAGATAAAGGGCAGTTCTTAGCAATAAAACTGAAGGCAGATGTATGGCGGAGCTGTCAGTGCTTTCAGCATTTCCTTGGGGATTTGAATCTGTTGAATAGAGCAGATGAAAACTTGGTCTCTCCAAATTACCTGCTCTTTAACCCAAGTCTTGATTTTCACTCAGCTGATGCTAAGTTTTGATGATGTTGATTTACGTTCCCTCTACCTTCGTCTGAGGTGATGTATTAGGAAATCTTTCCTTTTTCTTCAGCTCATACACTAAGACATTTCAGCTTGGTCTTTCCAAGCATTGGTTTCTAGAAGCTGCTGCAGTCATAGTGATGCACACTTTCCTTTTGCTATCTTCACACAGTGCTATAATCCTTTCCTAAAATCTCACTGTGTTGAAAAACTGACCTGGAAAGGAAGGCGAAGACTGACTTTCCCCTAAATACTACTACCGTGTTCTGAACTATTTACCAGGTTTACAAAATGCGTGCATCTTCTGTGGAAGCAGATTTGAGTTTGTTTGCAACTGTTTAATAGACCACTAATACTGAAGCTGTCAAACTCACTACATAATTTAACAAGTTGACCTAGAGCTGTTAATAGTAGTAACCCGGTGGTAGCCCACATCAGATGTGCTGTGTGATTTGAGGATACAAAGCGCTTATTCTACCATAGTTTGTCCAATTTTAGATTAACATGTCTGTATGTACGGTAAAGCTAACTTTTATGCTTCTGCTTATGAACTGTGCTTGGTGGTCAGAACGAGTAACTTGCATAAGCATAAATTAAGCCCTGTGACCTGAGTCCTCGTTTGCCGCTTCTCCCTTGTCCCCTTCCCTTTTTCCTGTGTGTCCCTACTATAATTTGCTATTCTTCAGACTCCTCCCTTTAAAAAAGGAGGACGCAGTACAGAGATTTCCTCATTCCTAATGAGGAAAGAAATCTGTGAGAACAGTGGCCATGAGCAGATGCTTAGGGAAGAATAAGACCAGCATATGTGACACTTGTGAATTGCCTTCCTTCCAAACACAAACTTAAATCCCTATTTAGTAAGTATACTAACATCTGTATTGCAGTAAAAGTTGAAACATGGCTAATTGTAATTTCTTTCCTTCTCATATGCAGGAAACATACTGTTGAATGTTCTAATTCCACCCAAGATGCCATGTACAAGAACCGGAAAAAACAATGTTCTTATAGTTTGTGTTCCTAATCCACCGATTGATGAGAAGAATCCAGCTGTTCCTGTCACCATGTTAATAAGGGTGAAAACAAGTGAGGATGCAGATGAGTTGCACAAAATCTTACTGGAGAAAAAGGAGGCTTAAATAAGTTGCAGTGAGTGATTTGAGGAATTATTGCCAAACTGCTGCTGCTCTTTTTTTTTTCTTCCATAACTTCACTTGAACACTTAACTCTTTACTCTGATATTAAGAACTGTTATAGGAATTACGGAAAAATTCTGTGAGGAAAAGCTAAACTAGCTAATAAAAGCTTTAATAGAACACAAGTGTTGGACTGTGCTCCCTCATTTTTCAATATCTAAATGCAGGACCTCTTCTGGATAAAGCACATTGATTTAGATTAAAGCATATGTTTTTAACACAGGTCGATTTGACCGAATGGACTGAAAGCAAGAGTACAAAAATATGGTACCAGAGCTTCCTCACAGACTGCGGTGCAATGCAACAGCCTCCTGTTTTGAGAAGGGAGGATGTTTAACTGTTGAAACTGTTTCTAGGCTCCAGATTTTTAATTTTAATTGGTCTGTCATATTCTGGTGAGACTAACTTTTCAAACTGTCCGTGACAACAATGTACCCCAACGACAACAACGATACTATATATTGTACTGTGTTTTAACTCTTACAGACTCGTGTGCTTTTGGGACTCGGAGACTGCATCTCCAGCTACTTAAAAGAAAAATTGCTTGCGTAGTCTTGTTGACAGTAGTGTTTTTTAGAGAAGAACTGTCAGTTCTGTTCTCACTGTAGCAACAAGCTAATGATGTGCAATAGTACAAGCAGACAACTGGAAGACTGTTTATCTTGGATCAGAACCACAGCTGGCATTCGCCGACTTCTGACAAGTCAGAGGCAAAGGGTTGCGCTTCCACGATGGTCCCTCCGAGGGATTCCTTCCCTAGGCCCTCGGGCTAAAACTGAAACCCAGCAGAGGCAGAGTTGTAAATGTTGTACTTGTCCTGCTACTAGTACTTTTCTGAAGATATCTCTTTTCACAAGGAAATTTCAGGATTTTTATAGATCTTTGTATTGCCTCTGGCCATTACCAAGAATACATGCATAAATGTGTGTGTGTCAGTAATTCTTCCCGTGTACTGAAGCTACCGTGCTTTACTGCATTACATTAAGTAAAGCAGTAGTTTGCAGCTTTAGGACAAGCTTTCTGTTGCAAAAGTAGGGAGCACCAGGTTAATTTATAACTTAGTTTTCAGCTGTGTGAATTAATTAACCATGTGGCAATAACTTGTGGATTAGAACATTGTTCTGTTCTTGGTTTCCATCTCAACTTTATCAGACCTTGTTTGGTTACTTAATCCTTTTCTTTTTCAGATCTTGTCTGCTGGAAACTCCTTCCCTAATAATTGTTTTTCTGCTTTGCTTCCAGCTCTGGAAACTATCCAAGAGCTAAGATGTTAATATTAAACTTGAACTGCTCTGATCTGTCACGCTGACCAGCTCTGGGGAGATGGACAAAACACGCCACGGGTCTCTGGCTAATGCAGCGCAGAGGAAAAAAATCCCGTTCTTTAAGAAAGCGGCATGATGCAGTTCTGACAGGGGACCTGGAAATCCACAGCAGTGGCATCCTGTGGGTGGGGAAGAAGTAGTAGCACCCTTTGATGAGATGCAGCACATCTCACCGGCTCCCCACTGCTCTCTGGGGGGGACCAACGGCTGCCTGTGGTCCTCATTCACCGCACAATTCAGGTTATGGCCTTTTTTCCCCCCTCTTAACTAAAAGGAGAAAAAACTTCATAGGACCTGTAGCCCTCTTGACCAAAGCTAAAAAACAAAGGCCTTTGCTCACATTTCAGCGACACTGAGGTCACAGGAATTGCATTTTTAACACTTGAGTATAAAGGAAACTTTAGATACAATTTCAAATATTATTTGAAATAGAAACTGGTGCCTTTTTTTTTTTTTTTTTTTTTGCATCTGGCTCAGTACTTAACCATTAAAAGTAAGTGACATTACTTTCCTCAAAATACTGTGCTTTTTTTTTTTTTTCAAATGAAAAGTCTTGCTGATACCTAAATTGGAGGCCAAAAGCTGAAGGCTTGCATGTTGATTGCGTACGAGTGAAAAGCAGAACGTTGCCTGAAAGTTGATTACAGGCTCAGGTTTAACGTCCAAGGGCTCAGTTAATTTTGCATTTGTCGTTTGACTGTAGCGTCTTAAACACGGCTCCACACAGAAGGGTTTATACGCTAGAGCAGCGGATGCGGTAAGCGGATTTGTTACGCATCCCGCTTTAAGAGCAACTCCGTACAGATTTTGTACCAGTGGTCCCGGGTTTGTGTTTGCTTACTCCTGAAAGCTCACGGATATAGAACTGTTTCTTCATCCATGGAAATGTGGACCAATTAACTTCAACAAGTGAGAGAGAAACCCAACTTCCTATGTATCCTTAGGATTTGCCTGCGAAGGGAGGCAGGCCTGGGGTTTTGCACACACGCACGGATTTGGCCCAGTTCTAAAGCTGGCGGACTGAATAACGGCTGTGCGTCTCCGGCGTGTTTTCAAGGGCGGACGTTCTGAGGGCGAGCACAGAGTGTAAGGGGGAAAAAAAAGCAGAATCATAATAAATTGTGTTGGAAAAACTAAACTTTACAATATCAGTGGTAGCAAATAATATCTTCTATTAGCTGTGGGAAAGACTAATTGAGACGAGAGACCTTAATTCTTTAGCATTGTACGTATTTATCAGTAAAGCTAGGGGAAGGTATAGAATAGGAATCTCATGTTGATTAGAATGTCAAATATATGCATAAACATGATTTTAAACATTTTACATGGGGAAAGTTGCCACTAAAAGAACAGGGAAGAATTTTACTGCAAATTAGAGATTTTAATCCGCATAATTCATAGCGACCCTGCAATTATCTGGACTACGAAGCAGGAGAAGTCGGTCATACACCTCTCGCTTGGCGGTCAGTTATAAAGCACAGCCCTTCTCCAGTACTGTTACAAAAACAAGTTGCTGATGATGCTTCAGTTTCTAGTTATGAAATATTAGAATACATAAATACTGTAAAAGGCCAGAGATTATTACGTAGAAATAAAGACCTAAAATGAGTTAAAAGCAAAAGTTAGTGGAGAGCATGTGCCTTCATAACAAAGCGGCACGTGCTATACAGGGAAGGAATTTTGATCAGAATGCCAACCTAATGAGGCATTCCTGTACCTTGGTAGGCACTTAATATATTTAACAGCTGGATATCAGAGACCTGATGTTAGAGGTGCAAGTTTCCTCCCTCATTTGAGTTAATGCCTTCACTGTTTCAGCTGTACATAGGTGTTGGAGCATCTTACGGATCACGCATTCTTCCTTCTGCTGCAATTTTGAAGTTTCAGCTGCTTAGAAATCTTTCCTTTCTCTCTCGCCTCCCCAAAATAGAAAATTAAGATCTCTGCTTCTTTTAATTATCAGACTCATCTGTAAGGGAGATGATGACAGTTGGTTTGAATTTTATTTTAAAACATTGAATTGCTATATGCAGGTTGTTTTGGGTTTTTTTGTAATGTACTTAAATTATCTATTTGGGAGCACAACAGCGTGTCCCTATAATCCCTTTTGGTTGATGGATGTGAAAGTTTAAATTAAATTTACAGTTCAAATGAACATGTTGTAGAACGTAAACCAATTAGGAGGTACGCTTCATTGTTACCAGCTTCAGTTCTGCTCCCTTTGCAGCACTGTAATGTTCAGAATGTCCTTAAAGACTTTCTTTCTGATGCCTTAACTTATTTGCATTTGCTAAAATTTTGTAGCTGGTGCCTGTGTGCAGAAATTAACTGACGTTAAACAATTTCAAGCGGCATGAGCTAGTATAAATCCGATGAAAACGCTGAATGTGACAATTTGTTAATGGTTAATAGATTTCAAACTGCTCTGAATTTTTCAGTGGATACTTAAGTTTTGCATAACTTGTCATGTATGATGTCTTCATTAGTTCTAATACATTGAGGAAGTGTACAAAAATCCATGGAAAATGTGAATAAATGAACGGGAGAGAAGCGTCTCGTGTGTATCACCTTCCCTTTGAGTGTATAACACTGCATTAATAAAATGAATTTTACAGTCAGTTGCTTGCAGGTGAGCTCCTGCCTAGCAAATCCCGCGCACGGGCTTCCTGCTGCGAAAAGGAGCAGTGTCCGACTCTGCCCCTTCCTCGAGCCGGCTTTGAAACCCGTCACGTTGCTTAGAGCCACTTCAGGAAAAATGCTCTCTTCTTGCAAGGTCAGTGAGCCGAATCAGCTCAGAGGGAGGAGCGAGGGCTGCCTTGTACTGGAAAGGGTAAAGCTACTTCTTACGTGCTAAGAGAATGACTGTGGAGATCGACCTCTCAAAATCCCTCCACCGGAATACCGAAAGATTTAAGAGCAAAAGTAATCTGTGTTTGCCTGAGGACATACGTAGAAGTTATTTTAGATCTAACCTAAAACCACTATCCTAAAGCCAGGCCACAAAGTGATTCTTTTCTTCAATGGTTTGTGACAGTTTGGCAAATAAAAAAATAAATAAAAAAGGCAAATAAAATCAAGACAGACTTGTCATGACAAGTGTAGATCATCTGTCCAATGCACCATGAACCGCTGAGACCGTGAGAGCGCCTGTCATCCAACTGTACTTTCTGCTGTTGGCCACTACCTTAATTCTGTTTATGGTTCTGGAGCTATCCGCTGTATGCCCACAGACGGGAGCCGCTTCTTGCATGAGGATACAGTTAGTGGTCAGCAAAAATTATCTCAACGTCATCACCCCCCACCCCCCCCACCCCCAATTACAACGACTGAGAAAACCAAGAGCCTATGTTCCATTTTCAAGGATGCAGTTGTTGCTATCGACAGAGCGCCACATTTCTACCAGAACTTTTTTTTTTTTTTTTTTCTTCTTAAAACCCCACAACTTCATGCACTGCAGATGTTGGCATTATTCCACACTTTGGACATCTCTTACTTCCTTCTACTTAAAAAGACAGCCAGCGCTGCTTGCAGAGTCTCCCCAGCTTTTGGCAGCCGTAAAGAAAAGAAAGCAAAGTAACGGTTCTCAAGAGCAGAAACGAGCTTATTGCTCATTTCAGGCTGGGGCAATCTAGAACATCTAATGCTTAATGCTTTGTGAATCCCCAAAGACTTTAGCACTTGCACAACAGGAGGGGGCAAGAGTAACACTGCGGGAGACAGCAAGTGCTGAACATCCAGACTAAGAAAATGCAACACTCCAAGAACAGTCGGCATTAATCAGAATCAGTCCCTTTCCCAATCCAGCAGGAAAACGCCCCTCACAGCAGACTGGTTACAGCAACCAAGTCATACAGAAGTCAGAACTGATTGATCTGAAAAGCACATCAAGTATAAGCTAAAGGCTATGTATGTGTCATCGGCTAGGAAAATGGTGAAGATGACAAGTAAACTTTAACCGTGATCCAAACGATGCATCGACAGACAGGTTACCCGCTGTAATCAGTCTCCTACTAAAGGCAAAACTGAAAGCCAGATGAAGAGCAACAGCCAGCCAAGTAATTTTGAGCAGCATAGCCTTAACACATGACACGATATTTGAAGCTGTGAATGAGTTCAGACTCAAAGTTCGGTAAACAGCTTGCTTTGGTAAAATACTTGCTTCATAGAAAGGTCGTAAGACAGACAACTAAAGTTTAGGCGGAGAAGTGCAACAAACTTCTTTGGATATTCAGTAGATGACAACTTGATTACAAACCTCTGCACGACTGCACAAGTTACAGTATGTGACGGCGTGAGCACCCGTAGCTGACTGACCTGCACAAAATCCAGGAGGAGCGGCACACAAGAATCAAAGGCTACACAAGATGAGCAAAGAGGTGGAAGAAGAACGTACATTGTTTGAAGTAGTCATCGATACACTTATCCAAGGTTCTGTTAGGGTAGTATACTGCTTGTTTTTTTTAAGGCATCACGCTCATTTAGAAATTCTTATTTGCATCTGAATAAGTATATTATAATAAAAATAAGCATTCATAATCATCAGTTTAGTGGGTATTACTATTAGGGACATCATAACCTTTGCTGAGAGGTAGTGCAGAAATGGATCATCTCCGGGAGTCGGCAGAGGCTTCGAAGATACACATGGCATTTGCCTGCTCAGGCAGTACCGCTGAGTAAAAAGTCTCTGACTTTAGTTTACTACCTTATATCATAGATGACATAATACAGTGCAAAATTTTCTGTCTAAATTATGGTCAGTGCTAGTTTTGGAGCCCTACCTGAACTGGTGGGCACTCACGGCATCCTTCTTACCTGCAAACGGTAATTCTGTTGACTGCAGTTCCAGGGACAACTTGCAGATGGTTTCTCCATTGTAAAAAGCAAATTCCTAACACTGAAGAGAAAACGGTAGATCATATACCAAATTTAATTACTTTGGTGGTTTATGAAGTAAGTGTTTCCTTACCTTTACAATGAAGTCAGAAATTACTTCTGTGAACAATCGCCTATGCTGATCTCCTTATGTGCTGGGCAGCTTAACCACGGAGCTACTTACCAGGAAACACGCAATTCAGAATTCTTGCCGAGAAGGAAACTGGAGTAACAACTCTTCTTGCTCCTGGATGCTACATCTGTCACTCTCATTTTCAAAGCAAAACCAGGTCTGACACTTGCAGTGACCAGCAGGGCTGGACAAGTGGGTTCTGCCAATCTTCTTGTCCTTCAGGAGCAAAGGAATGCCTCTAGACTTGGTGGTGCAGGCTTAACGCATTCTCTAAGTGACATAGGGTTTTGATGAACACAGTGGTTGCATCTGAATTAAAGATTGAATAGTGAACTGCTTTTGCTGGATCTCGCCAGCAATATTGCTCCAGCAGGAAAAGCAGAACCATAAACATGAACACCCTTTTATGCTGGGGGGAAATGTGAGGCAGAAGAGCACGGGTTGAGTAATCACATATTGTGAAATACTCAGTTCTGAATAACCAGAATCAACTGAATGTTGGCATAAGCAGGTAACAGGGAAAACATTAAAGCAGCTGGAACTAACACTTTGAGACAAAGCTTTTTTTAAATGTAGGTGGCCTCCACTGATCTGTGCAGGGTGACTTGGTCTTTTTGAAAATTAGCAGCCAGCTCCATCCATTTCAACAGGGTTTTAAAAGTGTTTATTCCCATCTTCAGTTAACCAATTTCTTTGAAGTGAATTCAGAACCATGCGAGTTAACTACTTGCATACTTATTATTCACAAATTTATGTTATTGCCTGAAGTTCAGCATCTGCAGCAGCGCGTTCACACCTCCACAGGCAGCGGCCGCCCCAGTCCGCTTTGTTTAATAGGATGCTTCCCACCCTTCATCCATCCTATGCTCCGACACGGATGTTCTGCCGAAAGATCATTCTTTTTGTGTAGGCGCCATAGGGTGCACGTTGCACGCAGCTACAATGACAGCTATGTGGTTGGCCAATTTTATCTTCTGCAGTGGTAGTGCAGTAGAGGGAAGAAGTCCATGCTCCTTACACAGAACTAAATCCAATTTGTGCACACAAACACTTCTGTCTTGTCTGAACAAGAAAATGGATCATCTGCCTTGGTTTTCACACTGCCATCTCAATCAACATTAACCCTACTACGAAAAGCCAACTAGCTTGACTTGGGGAAGAGTTTTCTGGCTTAACCAATCATAAATTACTCATTTCCCATGATGAGATCACTAGATCCCATCCCTACCCCGGTGAGGGACCAAGCTGGGGACAGAACTTGAATTAACTCATATTTTCCTTGATGTATCTTAATGTTTTCTTTACTGAGTAGCATCTCTTACTCCCAGATTCTCATCCACACTGTTAATGGAAAAATCAGACCCACAGCCTTACTGCATTTTACTCCTTTGCTTTCTGCTTTAAACTTTAATTAAAAGTTTCAGGAACAACATTTCTGACAGGACTACACACGTAGTGTACTTTGCGCTAGCAAAGACACATATTTTTTCTTCAATCTCCAAAGTGTGATTTTACTTTGTCAAATCAGACCTTGATGATAAACTTGCGTGCAAAGCAATATTATACAGCATTTCTTGGGAACACCTCTCCAGATGAGAACAGGGACGACACAAACCACTCCAGGACATGAGTTAACTTGGCTCCCCAAAGCAGGGCCTCTATTGAACAAGATATACTGCCACACTGTTAAAAAAAGTATTTTTCTTTTAGCACATCCATTAAATTAATTCGTTGAAGTTGTAAAAGCTTCTCAAAGATGTACGTGGCAGTCTTCTGTCCCGCCAGCGTTTGGATTAAAAAACAAAACCAAAACAAGCGCACCTTCTCCTGTCACTAACTCATGTTGAAAGACTAACTAAACAGCTGAGGTTTATGACCATGATTTGTAAGCTGCCGCTGCTCTTTGCCTTTTGTACTGTTTTAAATAATGCTTTCTCCACTATGGCTGCTTTCAAAAGCTCTCAATTTAAAGCATTCAAGAAAAATCACACTGTGTTTCTAAGCCGTATTTTAGTATTTCCCAACCAGTTAAGATTCCTGTCCAGTTGCATGCGCATGCACAGAACAACGCTGCCAACAATCTGCTCAAATATCCATATAAAGAACTAAAACACCCTGTTCTCCTTCCTAAGCTCTGTTTTTTGATTTTGCATAACATACCACACCTCTCCACGCTATCATGCATGGCTTAGCAGAGATGTTGTTGCACCACACACGGGTTTGTAAAACAGTCCTGGTCTGGGATTCTTTGAAATGCAGTCATCAGCAAGTCACCTCCTATCTACAGTTGGTAACATTTGTTTGATGGGTGTTTCATTTTAATTAATTTAGATAGAAAAATCCCCCGAAGAAGCCTACTATGAAATCTTAGTCACAAAAATCAGGTGGAGAGGGAGGACGCAGTGCCTTGCAGGTCTTTAAACCAAAACCAATGCAATGTTGGCATGCACAATTTAAGGCAGTATGAGCAGTTAAGAGCTAAAGGGCAATCTCATTTTTACAACATTGCACAAGCCCGTATTGAAGTTTTTCCTGCATTTATCAGGAAGAAATAACAGCCATCAGTCTCTCAATATTATACACTGCACAAACCTAAATGTTAATGACTACATAATTAAGTTTAAACAAAACACCCATCAGTTTAGAAGGGCTGTTTTGGGTTGGGTTTTCTTTTTTAATGCTAGCATCTAAAGGAAAAACCAAAAAGCCTTTTTAAACAAATTCAGGAGTACACGGACTTTTACCTTCTTCCCCCTTATACAACGTCAAGTTGTCAGAGGCTGATCATTGAAAGATTCAGAGTCAGCAGTTGGGCTTCCCTCAGAGCGGAATAAGAATGAAGGGGCTACGTTGCCTCATGAGCGTCTATTTGGCAATGCTTACTGTGAGTGCCACAGAGTGTTATTCCACCGTTCATGCTTGCCACCAGTAAGGAATACATTCAAACTGAAACGCCACTAGGCACAGTAGAGAGAAAACACTATTAACAAAATTCATGGTCATTTAAGAGGTCTGTTTATTGGCTGCAGGGTCCAACACTTTCTGCACTGCTGCCATACGCAAAGTCAACTCCATTTTTGGTGCACAAAGGTTCTCCTTGCGCTTTGTTCAAAGGGCTCAGTACAGCACCAGCATGATTTTCAACCCATCATCTTTTAATCAACACTGATGATCAATGAGGCAAAAAAAAAACCCAAACCATGCAACACGTGTTAGTCTGATAAAATTAGGCTGAGAATATTTATATATTTACACAGAGAACGTTCAACACTGTAACCTGCTTGCAGCCTTGTATTATCTTGACCAAGCATCCAAACAGCTACATTCTGGTGTAAAATACTCTTTCGTTTAAGGTTTGGTGTAAAAGCTATTTATTTCACAATGCCTGCAACTGGATTCTACCGCACCTGTTTTTGACACAGAATTTCTACACACCAGCGCCACACACTTTCAGTCATACCTCACAAAACAAGATAAGGCATTCGCAGATATCTGACTGCTGTGATCACAAGAACTCCATTTTCCAGAGCTTTCAGCCACGACCTTAGGAGACCATGAGAGTCTTTCAAACATGAAGGGTGAGTCCATAGGAGACGGCCAGTTCTTCCGATAACTATAAACTTGTCATTTCTTGACGCTGCTACACACAACACAGAATTTAAGACTACTTTATTCATTTCCTAAATAAAAATTTGTTCTTAAACCCCGCTGGATAACAACAGGGCTTAGGCACTTCTGAAGATTTTATCTTATATCTGTCTTTAATAAGGGGAAGCTTTAGACTACAAAATACAGAACAAGCAATCATCTGGAAAAGGAAAAATTAATGATTGGCAAGAAGCAGGTCAATAGTCTAAAAGTGTAGACTATTTATGTGGACTTCGCATCCATACAGCACCTCAGTGACCAGATGGGATTCTGTACATGAGGGTCTGCCGGAAGAAACCTGTCTGCAGAGCCAAGGACTTCACTGTTTAAATTAAAACTCGATGTAAGAATATACTTTGGGAAAACCGTTTTACTATGAAAAGTCACCTGTGCAAACAACTCTCTTTTCAGGAAAGCACACTGTGCCCAGAAATGGAAAACTGAGTAACAGCGATCCAGAGCCCCACATGCTTAAGCCTTGTAAACAACAAAGACCGGGAGAATAAAAAGAGAAGGAACATAAACCCACAACAAACTGGATTAGCCAAGACAGCTGAAAGATTTGTGGCATTTCTAAAAATGGCTTTTCTTTTACAAGGAGACTTGGAACCCACCCTGTGCTGGCTGGCAATAAGAGAACGTGATTTCACATACACGGTGGTCTCTAAGGCAGGGCAATGATCTGCTAATACAGAAGAACTGATTTAAGAGCTTCCTTAAAAAACAAAGGCTTTTTTCTTGTTAAATTGATAGCAGTGAAAAATCCGTTAAGGGTGAAAAGATTTACATCCTTGCATTTGACATCTATCAATATACATCATCTATGGACAGTTCAAGTAGTAAGCCTCAATCTCCAGCGGGAGTGAATGGGCAGAACGATGGAAGAAGTTAACGGAGTAATGAGGTGTGGTGGGGTTCTGTAAATAAATAAAGCTGTTCTGCAAAGCTTCACAAATTTCTTAACCGTGCTGCTTTCTCAAGCATCAACATAAGTAAAGAAAACCACTGTGCTCCAACAGTTAAAACACTGACAGCCATACAGCCATTATAGGATGCAGAACACTCCAGTTCATCCTCAGCAATTATTGAAATGGCCAACAGAGGCTCAAAATGGTTTACTGCTTAGGAGCTACAGAATTAAAAACCCCTCCAAATTAAAAGGGTGAGAGTTCCTATTAACATTCCCTTTTCTTTTTCGGTATAGTGCAATAGCATGTTAAGGGCTCAGCTGCGTCATCTTGACCCAAGGAAAACTTTTATCATCTTCCCTATCAATCTGTCTATACGAGGACAATAAATTATCATTTTCGGGGTTTGTTTAAAAGCAGAACAAAACACAGAATTTGTTTCCCCCCACTTGATAACAGAAAGCGGGAACCAGGGGCTATACATAAGAAGTCTCAGTCAGTCGTTTAGAGAAGGAATAACTGAGAATGTGGCACATCTACTTGTTTCTGAAAAGCACTATTGACATTCGGTAGACTTTTTGACCTCTGTTTTCTACGGATGTCCGTCTGGGCATACCTGTAGCCCTTTTCTACTAAAAAAGGCGAGTCTTCAGCGTACCTATAGCATACCCACTAGCAAGATACAAGAAATAAATTGACTATTTTTAGGACATTTACATTGCAGCCCTTCAAAAACTAGACATCAAAATCCACCCACGTACATGTAACAAAGCAGATGATACCTCCTGCATAACAGATGTGGGATCTGAACTGTACTTTCTGTAATGTTGCCTTTACACTAATGTACTAGTTTAGAATCATTCTTCATTTGCTCTGAAATCTTACGCAGCAAAATTTGCTCAGTCTTTCAGATCACATGAAATTAAGCTACCTAAACATAATTTATACACGATACCAAGAAAGCATTACAAATTGCTGTCGACTGAGAAGTATTCAGGCACCTACGACCCAGGTTCCAATCTGGATACGTTTCCTTTTCACGTGTGTTATTCCTCTGGCTGCTTGACTGAAGGGTATCAATTGTCACTAGTAGCACAAATATTAATCCTCTCTCTCCCTTCCCTCTCCAATGAATACTTAAAGGAAAACTGAGCACCGATTTGCCCACCCCAGCAGTACGAAAGTTCAGAAAAAGGAGCATCTTGAGAGGCTTCAGCACAGGACCAGTCTTCTAGCTGAAGAGTGGTTTAATTCTCAGCACGGGTATAGGGAGAATATTTGTACTGACTGACATTAGGCACACTACCTAGGGATCTCAGGCAAGCACCTAGGCTGCCTAGCAAGTTTCTTGAGAGGGCACTGATTTAGCTGCTGATTTAGGACTCTACCTCTTCCCCTGGCTCGGGAAGAAAGCCTAGGCACCCAAGTTACATGCCTCAGGTTAGACTGCGCGAACACCCTCACATACGCACACGCACAACTGCACGCCCCAATGGAGCAAAGTTCAAAGGCTGCAACGTGAAAAGTGGCTGCGCTGGTAATGACAAAATGAACGTTTTTCTAACGCTGTTGCAACACATTTGAAGCAAACTAAAAACTGGTCAGCCGTCCCTGTCATGCACTCATGCTGCCGGTGTTAGAAATGCCATCACTCTGCGCTATGGTGACTGCTTCCAGGCCCAGCCTCAAACAAAAAAAAGACCTCCTTACCATGCTGGATTCACCATGTTGGGCTGAATGATAAAGTTAGTCTACCTTTATGCTGAAGTGGAGCTATTCCCATGGAACCTGGCCTGAGGAAAAAAAAGCAGAAAGTCCTATTTGAGAGGTTAAGTCATCAGATGCTCTTGAGAGAACAACAACAAAGCACTTTGGGAAAGGCTGGGTATGAGGGAGACAAAGGTCCAGGCCCAGAGCACACGCCATTTGGTAACTGTGGCAACAGCATTAAGTTTAGGTGCTCAGAGGCTGAAAAGTGACAAAAACAGCATCTTTGCTCTCCCTCTGTGTATATATTGGAGTCTCACATGCTCTAAGTGACACGCTACCCCACCCATGGCTGTGCCAGTCATAAATAAACTGAAGTATTGACTGGCTGCCATATCAAAACAGTGAACCAGACTGCAGTAGTCTCCGTATTCAATCATTTAGCTTTCAAATGTCAAGGACAGCAGAGTTCTGCTATTTAGAGAAAGCTGCATTTTACCTGTAAACATAAGGCTTTTTTCCTGAGAGCTCCTGACACACAATTTTCAGACCTCCCACTATGCAACTTTTAGTCACTTTTCAGAGCAGAATTACATTTCAATCTTTTGTCTTTCAAGAAAACTCTCCGTACTTCGGCATGTAACAGTACAGCGAACACCACCGGCAAATGAAGAATCCGGGCAAGCTGCCCGACCATTAATCAGCTCTCATGCCCTCCTTGGCTACAAATGCTACCGCAAGGACAACTCTTATGTACTCTGAAGTCCAGTGCATGCAGGAGGATGTTGGTTATTGGTAAGGTTTTCAGGTTTTGGAGTCTGATTACGGCCTCCTATTTTTCCACTTCAGACTCAAACTCGTATCGACTCAGCTAACAGAGAGAGAGAGAGATAAGCAGCATTAGTACTGGCTATGAACCTCGGCTTTACTATAGCAGCACATTTTAGCCTTCTTTTCACTGGCTCATTTTCTTAGCCAGTTCTTGAGGATGAAAATGTTGCTGTTCTTTGGTAGATACAGAAATCTGTCAGCAGAGTTCACCTGTCCTAACACTGACACACGAACAAATGGGAACATTTTCAGCCTCTTAAGCTCTTAAGCTCTGACCTGACCCGCTGCATATACCAAAATGGCAATGTATCTTTGTAGCATCTTTTTCCTTTTCCTCCCTCAGTAGGAAATTCCTTCTCTCATCCTTTCAATCCCCACACGCACGCACACGCACTCACACACACATTAAGCCAAACCGACAAGGAGAGTGTATGGGCGAGAGTCTATGGAACGATGTTCATTAGTACATCATTATGAAATTCCCAGGTTGTTTCTCTCAAAGAATATAAAGTTTAACACATTTTGTACATATTGTTGGTTTCTTAGTTATAAAGTAAACACAGTAACAAACTGTCCATAAAGCGTTGACTCGTTTTAAACACAGCCCCTTCTCGTTTTATCTTGCTGAAAGTCCTCTTCCAGTCAGAAACACTCAAGCGATGTACTGCAAGTGTGCATACGGTGTACGACAGCAGAGGAAGGAAGAAAGAGGCACTTTTGATCGGCTGGTATTCTTGGGCTTCCCTTTTTCCTGCGGAGGTTTATGTTCCTGACACTAGATGGTAGTGTTAGCACAGAAAACCGCTGTGGTTAGGCACTTGGCAACAAGGCTCCAAGGCAGTGCCCGCTCTCTGCTATGTCATCAGAATTGGTTTCTGCCGCACTTCCAGGATATCTGGGCAAGGGAGAGAAACAAAGAGATACAGCAAACTTAGGACGCTCCTGAAAGTAGACACAGTGCCTGAAAGCACAAAGAACCAGAGATGCGGTTGTGGACTGCAGCACAAAACCCCCTGCTACGCCCCTAAGGGAATTTAAAGCACAACGAGCATGCGACTTTGCTTATTAACGAAGTCCTATTTCATTCCTTCCCAGCTGCATCCTAGTTGAGAGATGGTAAATTGCAGATATATCCCATCACATATAGATGACAGCTGATCTACTAAGTACCGTTTATAGCTGGATGAAGAAACACGTGTCAGACAGAGTGGCGTAATCTTCCAGAGAAACAAGCGGAAGTGCCATTACAGGCGATGCCAAGGGTTTTCCCTTTCTTGAAGGCAGAAAAGACCCTTAGAGAGACTTTTGGCTCTGAAGATACAGACACAGAAATAATTCAACTGTTTCATCCATTCTATAGTCTGAAGCCTACATTTCTGCACTCAAAAAGCTGCCAGAAAACCCACTCCTTTTCTTGGCTCCTCAGTTCCATAGTGTCCAAATGTGACAGAATATGAACCCGTAAAGTATCGGTCATAATCATGGGCATCTTTCCAAATGTGGACAGTAAGCCCCGCGTGCGGGCACGGCAGTACATAGAAATATCTGGAAACTGAGCTACTGTGTCCTTTTCAAGGCTGCACAGAGAATAAAGAACATGGGAAAAGGGAGCACACGCTTAATTAAGAGGCTGATCACACACAGCTGCACAAAGACGATGACGTGAGTAAAAATTGATCTACAGCTCCAGAGGGCTCTAGCCACCCTTGGAAAGAATGAAACACAGTGCAGTGAGTCCAGTGAAGGGCCTCGAAGATGATTAAGGAATTGGAGCATCTGACATACGAGGAGAGGCTGAGAGAACTGGGATTATCTAGCATGGAGAGAAGGCTCAGAGCAAAGGAAGCCTTATCAATATATATGAACTCCAGACATTTTAAAAAGGACTTTGATGACTATCACTAGGATTTTAATTTCTTAGTACAGGCTTCCTACGCCACGCAAGGGAGATGAACATCTTTCCCACTTCACCCTGCCCCACGTGCAATGCTCCCGCTTGCTGGAAAGCTGCCGCTGGCGCAAATGCATTAATTACAAAAAGGCACTGGAAAGTCTCCACCTGATGCGCCAAGCTAAAGCAAACGCGGGTAGTGAAAAACTGCAGATTAAAATTCTGCCTTACAGCTCAGACATTTCATGTCCTATTTCTGTGCATCTCAGTACACACACCGATTCCTGCAACTGTATGTTAAACAAATTAAGTCTCAGAAAGGATGTTCAAGCTCAAAGCAAATATTTGAGCGTGGAGGAATTTATGCCACCCACTTGAGCGAGTATTAAATGCCAGCAGGAACAATACATCTTCTGTGAACTCCAAAATGCCTGTGGTGAGACAGTGAGTGAACTTGATAACTCCAGCTAACCAGCTGTAAGATTATCAACACAATTATCATAAGGAATAATTACGTATTTTGCTGAAACCTTGCTCAAAATCCACCCTTAATTACAGAAGATCAATTTTTACTGCATCTGTAATTTCTCCTAAATTGAAATCAATCCTTACATACAGTGAAAGGGCGAATGTAGAAACACCTCTTTGCTAAGTATAATTTCCACCTCTACCTTATCAGCTACACTTTCCTTCTTTGTAGAGTAAGAGCCAGTGCACTTTTGCAACAGGCTCTGAGATCTCAGCCTGCAAATGAGAAGCCTGCAGCTATTACTATTACATCAGCATCGTACAACTGATGACATTAATACCCATACTATCTTCTCATCTCTTTTAGCAGCAGATTAACCTGTTTAACAACAGATTTCCCAACGCCTTTCCTCTTCGCTACCTTTCAGGAACAGTCTGGAAATAACCACTGTGTAATTGATTGGTTTTGTTTTCAGGTGTGTTCTCTTTTTAGACCCAGACAAGAAAAAGCAGGCACAGATCAAAAGCCCACAATCCAGACAAACCTATTCAGAAGTCATCCCATCTGCTGGATGGGAAGAGAAGGAAAAAGATTAAGTTCTTAGAGGAAGTAGCAGTTATAAGGATCTTCCAAGGTTAAGAAACAGGACTTTACATTGCTCTGGGATCATAACTTTATTCTGGTCTAGATTTTGGAGTTGAGCAACAGTTTTGTCTAAGATACTGCTGTGCAGCTGGATCAAACTTTCTTTCTGCCCCCAATGGTCAATAAGAAGACATTTCAGGGCTTCCAGAAGAACGAAGAGAAAGGATAGTAACACTAGTAACGTCTACATGAAAGAAACTGCCACTGCATTTAGACAGAGGAGAAAGTCCTTAACCACTGCTGCTTTCTCAGTTTTCAGACGTTATCTCAAGAGTCCCATGGACACCCTCATACTGCAAGCTGTATCCCTGAAAGGCTAGCAGGCATGCTGATGGATAGAATTCAAACAGACCACTTGTTTTCTCTAGTCCACCTGTATTTGTAGGCAGACAAGAGCTATCTGGATGAAAATCAAAACTTCAGTACTGCCTACAGATTGTAAAACCCAACTTACTGTGCTATCCTAGCCCAGCTGAACAAATGTAGAGTTGGCCATCATGAATGTAGTAATTGGCAGAGCTAGACCAACAACATGGGGGACTCTGATTATTCATGGTAGAACCCACAAACATCATTATGTCTAGTTAAAGACACTGGACACTTGACAGATTTATGGGCATCAGTGTAGGCACTCTGATCAGTCCAAGCAACTTAAACGGAAATTAAATCTAAGAGTCAGAACTGGCAAAGGAGGCCACTCCAAATTCCAGAGCTGCCTTTTTGTAACCCTCTCAGTCACAGGTCCCTGCTACAACTATTGCTGTCAGTGGATGGGCTCACAATGAGTTGCCTTGCACTCATGAGATGGACGAAGTCTGAATTCCAGTAGTAAATCAACTAGTGTTCCTCTGGAAGTTTGTTAGAACAATCTACCAACTTGTTTGAATCGTCACCAAGCAAAACCGGCCCAAAGCCAGAAAACAGGTTGACACCATTCCACTTGTTCACACTGATTTGATGCTACAGTATTTCCCTTACAGAGAAATACTTGTTCTTCTACCTTAACAGCAAAATCCCACAACATGGAAGGCTGTCTTGGCATCAAAGGACTCTCTGTTTATGCATAATACACGTTAAAATTCACCTGTTAAAATTCGATGCAATGGCAAAGTGATGTAAGTTAAGTGTGCATAGAGTAGAAAGTTTTCATCTGTTCTGTTCAGCTTCAGCCACGAGCCCACCAGAGACCGTCCTGTTCCAGATAAGGACCGCGACCTCAGATTTGTCGCATTGTGCAGGTCTGTAAAGGTAGAAGATAGCAAGCTTAAAGTGATTGCACTTTCTGCATTTTATTGGAAGACCCAATGAAAGCTTCTGAAACTATTCACTGTCTAGAGAGAAATCACATGTAGGTCACGATTATTACTTTTTTTTTTTTTTTTTAAAATTACTCAGATCTTGCCCGGCACAAAATTCACCATTTACATTGAAGGTAATGAATTATATCAGCAGCTGGCAGTAGTAGTAAACCATTATCCACTAACAGACCAGCCAGGAGAGGGAATGAAGCCTTTTCTACCACACTGCACAAGCATAATCCTAACCCAGCCTTCCCTCATATACAAAATGATAGAATATCCCTATTAAGTAGTTGCTCGTGCAGAAATTCACAAGTGTAACAGAAGGAAAATTGTATCTTATGAAGAAAATTGTCATCTACAAGATGGGGGAAAGTCAGTGTTAATAAGCCAGTTTACTGCAAATTTCCATGCGTCCCCCAAGCCAAACCTGGGACCCTTCAGCAGTGCCACTCTTCCCATAACTAGTTTAGCGGTCCACAAATAACTTTTAAAACAAAAGGATGCTGAATCCACTGTAGGCTAGAGGTGGTTTTTATAGCTGCACGTCTCTCCCACAGCCAGGAATGCACGTGCCACATATTTTGAGTGTTTCTAAACTTTCCCTCCACTCCCCTGTAAAACTCAGCCCTGTCCCACAGTGCTAAAAGCAGATGTTGAAGTGAACACAACAATTCTGATCCAGAGCAGTCCAAGCTCTGGGACTCATTTGTTTAAAAGCGGGTCCTGATCCACGCAAAGAGGCCCTAGCAAAGGAAAAATACATAGTGGCGGGTACTCTAGCAAGATGCAGGACAATGTGGGGGGGGGGAAGAAATCTGTATCTTGTTTTCCCTCCTTCCCTGTAAATGTGTATACCCAAGCAGTCTCTTCCCTCTCCCCACGTATTACCACTATGCCAAGAGCACTGTGGTGATCAGGACAGAAAGACCTGACTCCAGTAGCTGAAATAAGCGCAGTTCTTCTGCTGTACCATGCTTGCAGACAGCAAAAGCAAGTAAAGTGGGCCCTCATGGGCTGTTCCTGTCCACAACACGTTTGTCTGCACTGCTGGCAGGTCTGCGGCAGCACTGGCCAGACCAAGGACACTGCTGATCTTTAGACAAGCAAGTTGTCCTCCACCCACGAGGCCAAGGTGCCCCAGAATATCTCTGCTTCTACAAAACTCCATCACTAGGTGAACTGAAGTTTTCCCACCCTGAAATGAGAATTTCACCACTGCAGCTCCTGAGCAAACACTGGTAGGACACTCAGGTTTCTGAAATTTGTAAAGAAATCTCATTTTAGTTCCTTCTCCTTGTAGAAATCTCATCTGTGAATAAATTAAACTTCCTAGCATAAGCTGTTAAAATATTCCACTTTAGGACCAGGAACAATAAGGTCAAAACATTTATAACTAAATGAAACCACACTTCTCAGTATTTTATGTGTGTGCTATAAAATGTCTGGAAAACCTGGAATTCGTTCACTTCCATAAATATATTAGAAAGAAAAGAAAATGAAAATAAGAAGAATGTTCATCATTATGATTATGTATGCTAGGATCAGACCCTGCAAAACAATACTGAGCAGACACTACCACCACCTATGAAGGCTGCTGGATAAATGCTTTGAAATCCTTTCTATCCTGTGCACCCTCCAGGAGAAAGATATCAAAAGCAGGACTCCATCTGCAAAAGCTGCCCTTCTCCCCGCACTACGTAGTAATTCATGCAAGCCCCACCCTTTGCCTAGTAAAACGTGCTAAAACATATCTCATTTGAAATAACAGATGTTTTGACTAGGCAAATTAAGGAAAAAGAGATGAGAAAAGGTTTCTGTTGATGGAACTCTGAATTAGTTACAACAGTTTAAGTTGCACAGAATTTGAATTAAATCTTTTCACTTAAGCTTATTTTATAAGGTGCAATTTCTCATTAGCTAAGCTGATACAGTATCGCTGATGGCTAATACCTTCACTACTACAAACAGAACTCGTAATCTGGAAATTGCCTTTGTGTTTACCTATTAGCGTGCCAACAGATAGTTAGATTTTCTGGCTTTTCTACTGAATTGTTTTTAAACATATGAAAAGCAGTTTGGACTTCGACATCTGTGAGTTTCCCGCCTAACAAAACTTCGATATAATTGGATTTATACACTATATTTCTGAATTAGACTCAAGACTCAATTTTTTATCTTGTTGGTGGTTTCATACTGAGTAACTAGAATTCAAAGGAATGGTTCCACAAGGCGTTAAACCATTATATAAACAAATTAATTAGGTTTTCTTTTTAGAGAGTTCAGAACTGATCCAAAGCCAGTCGAAGTAAATGCCGTTTCACCAACTTTAACCAGCTCTGGATCTAATCAGGGAATTCAGAGAACTTGCCCATGAGAGCATGCTCTACCCCACTACATTGTGATACCTGGAAGAGTGCCACCTGAGATCGTGGTACCTGTGAGAGGGGCAGGTTCTTTCCAGCTCAAGTTTCTCTCAAATGGGTCTACATAAAAGGGGGAGATAAGTTTTAAACATATGTAGGAATTGTTGGTCTCCAGCCTTCAAAAAGATGCTAAGCCTGTGAATAACCCCATTTTCAGAGTGGCACTGGCGCTAGACTTTCTGTGGAGCTAGGTTTTCACACTGCAAACCTTTTGGGAAATCCAGCATTGGGATCCCTTTCCATAGGTCTGCGCTCTCTCCAGACAAGTCTGTTTAGCTGATATTACTTCTCTCACCTCCACCATCATCATCTCTGAAGAACTCCTCGCTGTCATTTGCTGAGTGGGATTTTTTCATCTCAGCAATTCGATTTCGGGGCACTTTTCTCTTGAGGGATGGGGAGAAAAAGGATGGGCGATTGTTGCGTTCTGGGGTTGGCGGTGTGCTGAAAGAAGTGACCTGAAAGGGAAATAGAAGAAATGCTAGAGAAAGTTTTGTTTCAAAAGTTCTATGCTTCTAGTAAGAAATAATCAGTCTCAAAGATGTGCCACAAGGCAGTCACATGTGTAAAAATCAGAATCATGACTGGTGTCTAGCTGTAAGCTTTATCAGAGTGGCCAGAGAACGTCAATTGAACAGTTATCTCAGCTTCAAGATGCTCATCAAGATGAAAACATTTTGATACATCATCACCCTCAACTGTTACGTGAATAATGAAAAACCTCTCTTCTCAGCTGATCACTGTGAACAACGATTGACAGTCATGAAGGAGCAAAATACAGATTAATAATTTAGGCACCAAGAATGTCAATCTTATTTTTTTGCACGTTGAAATTCAGAAGACTTAACAGGCTAAAAATGTGTTGTTCTGGACATACTAAAATAGTGCATCTTCTTTTCTTTGGCAAACATGAGGTATAGTTTCACCATTCAGAGCAGTAGTTACTCTTGCATAAACCATAGTTATAGTCAACCATATCTATTTCAAAAAGAATTGAAATGCAGTGCTTATGTACTGGTTTTGCTATTAATATTTTAATACTTTCATTTCAAATTAAAAAAAAAATAGGGACAACTACTTTGCTAATGGAGGTGAGCAACTTCTATCTCATCCTTCCTTCTTCAAATAATTAATTTAATAATCCCATAAATCTTCCTGAGATGAGATCTGATATTGCCTACATCTGTCCACACCAATAAGGAGGAAGGTGACATGTGAGTGAGGATGACAGACAAGCCAGGTTGGCATTGCACTGCAGAAACACTCTATATGTCACCCCTCTATCGTTAATGTAAAAAAACCAAAACAAACAAACCCCCCAAAAACCCACAAAAACCAAAACAAAACCACAAAAAAAAGCACAAAAAACCCCCCCAAACCACGGAAGCATTCTACCACCCAACCGATCCTCTCTTTAGTGCACTTGTGCACTTTAATTTGTGCTTGTCTCTATTTTTAATTCTGAAGCCATTTCATATCACACCTGGAGGGAAAACCAGAAATGGACAAATCACCACTAAAACCATTAGCAAAAAGCAATGATAAATACATTATCACATGTATTTTGACATTTTCCAGTTGACACGAAGTCTTGGAGCCAAAAGATCAGGAAGTCCCTCTAGGCCTGGTTTCTCCAGGCTGTATCTCTATTGCAGAGAGCATGCACATCCAGTTAACAAGCTCTGTGCTGGCAGCTCATTTTGCCTTTTAGGAAGCCAGAAACAAAAATCACACAGCTTGTATGGAGACCTTTAGAAGCAGTCCTGCAGACCATTAAACTATGCAGATTAGCTACGTTACACGGGAAACCAGACTAGAATCCATCAGGAACTTCTCAGCCCAGGTCAGGATACATCTGTGCAGGTATTTTGAAGACATGTTGCCTAATCCCCATTAACTAGGTAAAATGCCTTAATGGAAAACAAGGCTCAGGACTGAATAAGGGCCAAATCAGCATCTATGGACTGATTCTATTGGTATTTTACTGCACTTGCATTAAAATTAAGCATATACATAAATATGGTACTGCATCTAGATCCATACTCTTCGCTTTAATATTATACAGGTTTTGCACTGGCATCATTCATCAGTGCCAAAATGTCCTAACAGTACCATTTCCTGTGAGGTTTAGCAAGCAACCTACATAACATACAAATTCCATGTTTCTAGGTAAATCCCATCTTGTCCAGAAACGGAATCTATTAATTTTCATAGAAAACAGGCAGATCCATCCTTTTCCCTGGCATCAACATTGCTGTTGTTTCAACAAAACACTCCTCCAGAAGTATGAATCATCCAGTCATCTCTGTATTCAGTATTTGCTCCAGAGAAACCATGCTAAAAATCCATCTGCATATACTCAATATGTTCAAAATATACACAACCAAACCTAAGTTCAGAAACTTAATGAGTTAATCCCAGCTTCAGTCCATCTATTGGCTTTGGAACAAAACATGTTCATGCTTAACCTTACGTCAGTATTTCTGTCTGCTACTTACTCTCTCATGCACTGGAGATTCTGGATTTGAATCTTCTTCTGTCCCATATGGCGAAGTGTCACCAGTAGAAACTCTACTCACTGCCATCTCCGCATGTCCTTTCCCTTGTGGCCCTTTCATTCGGACAAACTCCATGTTGTTATATTTATAAAAGCCAAAAGACATTCTTTGAGCCATCTTCGCTGCAACACTCACCTACAATGCATCAAGACAGGAGAGAAAAACATGCAATATCATCTCCATGTTTCAAAAAAAGTAACGTTCTCTGAAAGCAGTTATCTAAGAATAAGTGAAAGACACAGTGGATAATGATCATTATCTTGACCCTTAAGAAGCATTTTAACCCACAATCTGAAGTGATCTCCAAAAGGGAAGCAGTTTTACAGATACAAAAACAGAAGCTCAGAGGAGAATCAACTCCTACACCTATCCAAAAGGCAGAATTACCCAATGGCACGCTGAGATAAAACAAAAGGTTTTTATCCAGGCCCACACAGTGTGGCACACCAGAGCACAAGCAGGCACGTGCAAAACTCAACACAGCCTGTGCAGGGACACTTGTTTGAGTCCAAAAAGCAATAGACGCACACAAGATGCTTCAAACTAGCAAAGTGCACTGCACAATTCTGGCACTACTTTGTGGCCAGTCAATTCAGACATTTTTGTGTCCACACTGTCAAGGCCAAAGCATAAAGAACCAGTCCCCATGCACAACTAACCTGCGTTGCATTGCTCACTGCAAAACCCTGACAGCTTTTGAACCCTCTCAACAGACAGAAGGGCTCAATTTCCAGTTAACACAACTGAACTGAAAACTGAACTGAGAATTGAAAAAAGGAACAGACCAATATGAAAACAGTCAAGGTTTTGCCCAGTGAAATACATAGGACTTGTCCATAAGCTTAAGTGGTTTATCACAACTTTCAGCAGTTTATAGCCTGAAAGGGCCAAGATGCTCATCATGTAACACAACTCATACTGTACTAAGAATTAATACAGACACAACTGAAATCAAGTAACCTTCAAACGCATAGAGAGATTGCTTCTGTTCTGTGAAAAGAATGGTCAAATTTCAAGTTTTGCCTTTGGCCATAATTGAGTATTTGAAGAGCTAACAATTTTATTTCGTCTAACAGAACAACGAAAAGTAACTGCATGGTCAAACAGGACATTCCTAGGCTATGAGGTGACTTTACCACATCAAATCTTGTCTTTCCTCTGCAGGGCTTTTTTCTTATGTTGTCTTTAGTGACTCGGCATTCCCATGTATTTTAATAACCCACCTGCTGATTGCGTGAGGCCATAAGATGATGGTGGGACAGAGAACAATTTCAGTTTCATGTTCTCTCAAGAAACTGCTAGAAGAGTATAACTACTCACATTTACAACAGGGAGAAGGGAAATTATTCAGGACCTCTCCTGACAAGGGTAGGAACAAAGGGAAATGAAGTTTACAGTCACAGTAGGTATTGAGGGGATTTTTGTTTGTTTTTTAAATCTCTCAGGACTGTCTTCATAACACTTTGAGAAGCTTATTGGCTCTTGCACTCTCAACTTCAAATGCAGTACTTAATGCTGAAGTCAAGAAAGTGCTGGCATTTCATGTTTCTGTAGGAAAGCAAAGAAAGCCTCTTTCTGTGACAGTGAAACTACAGTGGTCTTTTGAAAATAGCCCTGAGTACAAAACACACTAAAGAAAACCACATTTTACATATAGCAAGGCAGTTATCAGAGTTTAAGATCTCCCTGCAAAACATGCCTTCTCTGAAGGAACTATAAACGTCTATGACCTTTCAAGAAAATGAAGGGGCTCCCAGAACTCTGTTATTCAGATCCATTCCTATGTCACACTCTTGACTACTTATCAACTTCACTCCTTTTGGCAAACACCAGAGTAATATATTCTGATCTGAATACTCTCAGCTGTCTGAGCCAAAAGCATTAGCTTTCAGGTAACTTTCAGAGCCAAAAAAGACAGACTACAATGCAGATGATCTAACAGGACAAAAAGCTAACAGCCTCAGCAGCAAAGAAAAACTATCATCAGAGTATTATTGTTGCAAAGGACATTGTCTTTCAGAAGCACCTTACCCTGTTGTCGTAGACCTTCTTGAGTGCTTCATAGCGGATGGACCCCTGAAAAATCACCCCTTGGAAGGTGTTGCTTTTGTCACTGGCCACCAGCTCCACACAGACCATTTCTCCTTCTCCCACAGTCATGTCACTGAAAACCTGCCAAAGATGCAAGATGAAACACTTCAAGGCAAACTGCAGCTGTTAAAAGTTCAAATATATTCAGATTCCCATGATTCTCCTTGGGCCCAAGGCAGTTTCAATGCAAATGGCAGAAAGCAAGGGAGCTGTATGCTCCACCCCAACCTTTCACAAAAACAGACTTCAGGCAGTGCACGCTGCAAATCATGTGTTGAGATAAGCAGCTCTCACATCAGCCTGTCTTGCTTTAGCCCGTCATAAAGACAGATGCCAAAATCCAGCTTTAAGCTCAGATTTCAAACATTAAAGAAAGAGGAAGGTCAAATAAAACAAAATAAGAACTACTGGAAGATAACCCTCAATTAGCCAAGAACATTTGTTCAAAAGGTACAAGAAAACAGCTAATCAGGACATAAGACCAGAATAGGACAAAAATCTGCTGCTGCAACAAGGAACTCACCTCTTCAAAACTGTCAATCATGAAGAATATGTTGGGGTAGCTGATCTTTGACTCCTCTCCTTTACTGTCCATTGGGTGTTTACTAGGAGATGCGAACACTTGCTGAGAAAGATATGGAAAAAAAAAAAAAAAAACAAACATCTTCTCAGTTAAATGTGCTCAGGAATGGATGCACTGAATACAAGGCAAGCAATACTAAAACACCACAGTCCAACACTGCTCAGTCAGCCAACACTTTCACTTACGCTAGAGATGCTGGACACCCTGCAGGCAAAGCTGAGCTGGTTTCTGACTACAGCCTGTTTTGCAATAATGACAACACTTGTGAAATCCTTGAGTTTTCACATGCAAGTTATCAAATACTAGCTGCTCCACAGTAAATGTCCCTGTGTATACCTGACCTCTCACCATCCTATGGTACAGCTAAGGTATCCTCCCTTTTCATTAACAGAGAAAACCACCTTGAGCTGCCTTTAAGTTACTGCAATGCGCTGCAAAATAAAAGCACACACAGCAAGGAAGTTACCATGGAGTAGCTGACCTAACACTATTTGCTTCTACAGTTAGTTTCACTGTTATTGTTTGCTTAATACCATGATAAGATCAACATCACTCAGTAATGGGAAGCATGGCCCTCAGGAGGACAAGCACTTGATTTCTCATCCTCATCTTCTGCTTCTGTTTCTTTATCCACTGTGCTTCCTCTTGCGCGTTCCTCCCTCTGAAGCAGCTCCTGAACTCCTTTGGTCATTTCACTCCTCAAAACAACCTACATTTAAATAGCTAAAGGCTTTAGATTTTATCATTCCAGCAAGATTAACAAGCAGGTAAAGAGGGAGAAGAATTCATACCAAGTAGCTTTCTTTGCTTCCACCTCTGTTTACAAAGCTTTGAATTAAAGAAACCTGTCAAATCTTAGCCCACTGTGAATGTGTTGAAAGCTCTGAATTTGCCCAGATTGTCAGGCTTGTGATACTCTTGCTACAAACCATTCAACACAAAACATGACTAAGGGTAGGATATTAGATATTCATGAGAGGGTTGTTTTTCCTTATTTGTACTTATGAAGCCTACAAGCACATTTAAATACAGATTATTAAAAAGAAGGATTGCTTCGTGACAAGAAACAGCATTGGAAAGTAACAAGACTCCTCAAAGATGACACTTGCACCAATGCCTGAAACAACGACATTTTCCAGGCATCCTTGTTATCATGCCATCCAATATAAAGCAAAAGCGCCCCCCAAACTCATCTCCAGTCAGACACACCTGAGGAAAATAGAGTTTGTAGATATCTTATTGTCAAGCCAGCAGAGAATCAATGCAGTCTGCAAAATAATTTAGGGGAAAGTCAGCCTTTTTTACACTGGTTTTGCGCATTAGATACTCTACTGCTATGAACATGGTAGCTCTGTCACAGGTAACTGGAGTAGCACAGCAAGTCCTGTGCTTGAATATGGCTTCTACCTGTTCAACATCTGGCTGCACACTGCCAGGATAATATACACTTTCTAAAGCAAGAACCATCAGAGCAGTAATAGATCAAAAAAAGCTGGCTTATGTTCATTGAAAACTGAGACCCCCAATGGTGCATGTTGCAATGAAATGCCCTACTGCAAATATGCTTTCCACAGTATATAGAATTGCCTTTTCTCTCTCCATAGATCAACTTCATGATGTTGAAATGTTACTAGTATGTACTGGTAAGTTTTAATGTGTGCTGAGTTTCTCCTAGAAAAGGGGAGACAACGAAAAATTTATAAGCAGTCCCACAGTAAGAGCCTCTAGGAATGAGGAAGAGAAAACTTCCTCCGTTCCTTATTCTGAACACCGCTTACACGCAGTGAGGGCAGGTCCCTCATCCTCATCTTCCTAGTTTTCAAATCTGCAAGTAGTATTTACAGATTTTTCTCAAAACAATTTTGCAGAAGTTAACTCGGGGTGAAATTTGGACTAGTAAACAGTGGAAAAAGCAATGAGAAATAAAAGGCTTACATCAGTGTAATGTGGTGTCTCAACAGCACCAAAAGAAGGGAATTATGTGCCTAACTAAGGCAAATTGCAAATACAATAATCAGCATTGCTAGTTTTGTTCATAGGCAAAGCAACAGTTGGTTTAAAATGGTAGAACAAAATTAAAGGATTAAAGACCATTGATTTATTTTAGGTAAAGCCATGCAAACAGCCGAGTGAGCTAAAGAAATATAAATGCCTGGGAGAAAGAGTCTTTTAAAGTCACCAGGAACCTTTAAAGAAGAATTTCTGCCAACTAGGAGAAGTTGTTGCAAGATCTGCTGGAAACTGAGTGAAGAAGTCTGGGCTTTCTTGTTCCTGTCCCCTCCACGCTTATTATTCAGTCTCCTCCACTATGCTAAACCCTGGATTAACTGTATGCTGCACACAAGCAAGCGATAAAAGCCTTTGGTGTGGAGATACAAGGAATGAGCAGTTTAAGAGAGAAAACAAGAATTCCATAAAACAATAAAAAGATAAACTGGTAATCAGTAAATTGTCTACTATTTAATAGCCCTATGTTACAGATTTACCCTGAAGGCTTCTCATAACTCAGGTCTCATACAATTTCGGGTTTACCCTCAGATTGGTTAACAGTTGGGCATACTCCCCCCCAATCCAGTAGGCAAAGATATAAATCTTGAAAGCACGCAGAGGTCTTTACAATTTTTTGAGAGGGGCTATAAAGGACATTTAGATCTCACATTTAGATGACTGGCAGGAAATGTCACTAGACAAAGACTTGAGATGCTACACAAGGATGCATCTGTCAGACCACAGCCTGAGAACCACTGCCCTGGTTTTGATACCGTTTTAGGATTAGGTAATACTGTATGCCAATCTCTTATCCACATTAATAACAGGGTAATCTCACCTGAGATTTCTTTTTGTGAATATGAATATCTCCTCCATCGGAGCGTGTGCACACAGCACATGTCACCACATAATCCAGCTAAAACAAGGCACCAGATAGAGAAATGAAGGTTTATAGTTAGAAAAACAAAACATTCATGTGCATGAGGCAGAACACATTCTGTCTTAATTTTTTTAGCTGTCTGGCTAAAAAGTAACATGATTTGGTATTGCCATTTTCTTTATTCTCTTTACTATACCGAAACTCCTACAACTTTCAAGCCTGTGTTTATTAACTCAGCAATACTGAAATCTTTTGGACAGATGCTTGCTGAGGTGCACGACCTATGGGTAAAGAAACTCCTGTCAATATTGTTTAACGCTAGCTTACTGGTCAGCTGGGGGAATAAGCATGACACACACACATAAGCACATAAGGTAGAAACGGAAAAGATATCCTCCCTTCAAAAAGGGAAAAATAGAAACACTAATGAACGTAAGCAACACATTAGAGAGGTCAGAAACCATTAACATAGCCTGCCAAACAATCTGAAAAAACTTGTAAGAAGCAAGCGTGACAGCTCTGGACAGCAATGCCCAGCTGTAACAGCATCTCTGAATTCTGACTGTAGCAAACAGATTCTGGTTTTATTCAGCATCTAATAAAGGCAGAATCTGCCCTCTGCAGAGAAGTTCTGCAACGAGACTTTTGGGAGGAAAGGGAGAGAATGAAAACAATTTATTTTCCAGGATGTGTGCAATGAGCCAGCAGTCTCTCATTCCGAGATCATAATCGACAAAACTTTTAAGGGCTCTCGAATTACTATAGTAACGTTCAGCTTCCCTAAGCACCAATGTAACATATGCAATAACTAAACAACATATGAGTTAATTAAAGAAATAATTTGTGCTAGCTTCATGTTTCTACCAACAAAAAAAAAAGTTTTATTAAAGTTCTGATGTCAAGAGCAGCAAACTCCCAGTGTAATACATAGCACCTTTACTGCATTTCCACTTAGCAGTTCTCTCTCTTAGCTGCGCCAGTATTGTGAACTCTAATGGAAATGTTGCTTGTCTAACAGTCTCGTTCACTCTCAAAAACTATTAAACCTGACAAAGCCTTCCATTTTGCAAAAAACTTTGTTACAGTGCATAAAATTCAGCCCAGCTTCACTGGGCTTCATTTGAAGTTTTTTGAGGAAAGCTATTAGGACTCTACTGAAAAATAATAAACATCTCAGTTTATGTTCATTTAGACTCTGAAAGGCAAAACTAAAACCGTGTTTTCTTTCTGTCATCCAGAAGTGTTCAAATCCCTCAAGCTAGGGAGGAAAGGGGACAGATCAAAGCCTGCCCTGAAACCTCTCTAGCATAAATAGCCCATGAAAATTAGATGAGCATCACTGTTACCTTCTGTAGGATGAGGTTCAAGTAGACGCTCTCTTCCCAGTCAATGTCGGGGTCTCCCAGGCCAGGAAGCTTCTTAGAATCTCTCCGGTAAACTTCAACTTCAACCTGCTAAGAAAACATCACATCTCCTTGAAAAATATTACCTAAAGGTACCTATTAGCATACATAAAAATGACACCAGAAGCTGCATGTTGTATAGCTTCCTCCTGCATTTTTCTGTCGGGATTGGATTTTGTTGACCGTGGAAGGCCAGCCCTCGTGGAAGGCTCTGCGTGGAAGTGAAGCTGGGGGGGACAGGGGATGTGAAGGAGAACAGGTGAGAATGGCAGATCTGTGCAGGGGAGTCTCAGTTTTGGACAGCAGCTTCATTTATTTCTTATGATGGGTGTGTTTTAGCAAAAATGAAATAAATAAAATTTGCCATCCACACATGCATAAACTTCTCTTAACACAATCCCTTGGAACCAAACATCACCAGACTAATGCTCAACATCACCTAGCTGGTAGCTGTTGCTTCTTCCCAGGTGTGGTGGGAGACTCTGGGAAGATGAAGTTCACTAATTAATGCCTCACAGGGGACATCTGGGTAACCCCTCTTCTAAATGTTTCACGCTGACAGTACTGACTGGACCTAACTACATGTGAGATTTTCAGCGCACTAAAAACAAGCAAATGAAAAATCCCAAATAATCCCAGAAAGCAGAAACAACGCTACCAATGCTAACATACTGAAGCAACTGAGATAAATAGAAAACTTGACTTGATGTAGTACAGAGAGTTAAACAGTAGTTTGACACTTTACAAAGAAGTCTGCAGCACGGCTTAATCTCTGAACTGGTGTGTAATACAAAATAGGGCGACAAGTCACCCACTTAACAGATGTCAAAGCTATGCGCTACCTTAACAGAATACCTGGAAAAGCATTTGTTTTCTCTTTGTCAAGTATCTTTTTTTGTTAACACAGTAACATACTTTAAGAGACGTTTAAGAAATATCTAGAATATTGTGACCAGTTGACATCACTGCAAACAAGGCAATTCATGAACCTTTTTTTGCTTCATGAACCAGAAAAAGAAGAGTTGTTAGAAAACAGTTTGTCATGAAAGTCAGAATATGTAAATGAAATTAAACAGAGTAAGATTAAGCCCTGTAGTAACCGTGTATTTATTTCAACTCTTCTGGGAAGCATAAAGCTACAAGACCGAAATATAGTGAAGAACAGTGAAACAGTACGATATTTCGGGGTTGAGACCATCATCAGATAACATGAAAGCTGAATGCACTGTTTTCCATCATTAATTTTTTTTATTTACAAATATCTTTTAAAAATGCCTATAGACTCATCATTCCCTTGTTTTGTTTTTATTTTTTCTAAAGCTCCTAACCATGAATTTTTCTATTGGCAATATAATGGCACAAACTAATGAGAGCTACTGTAAAAAACTAAGACGTGAGCAGCTGAGGGAAATAATTTAATTTAAATTCATCTCCAAATAGACAAAGGTGATATTTGCACTTTCGTGCCTAAAAGCACAGAAACATCACATTCGCAAGATTCCAGAAATACCCTGTGAAACAAAAGCCATCCTGTCTCCGAAGGAAAGACGCAGCGAGGGGACCGGGTGAAGGCAGGAGTGAGTAATTGCAGGGTAAAACTCCAGCTCTAACGCACGCCAGGGTAAGCGAGACCAAGTGCTCAGCAGACACAACCTCAGTCTCTTCTGCCTCCATATCCGTGGAGCCTTTATTTTACTCCAGGCAGAGTTTAATTGTCTCTTAACGATAAAGTTTAAACCTCCCTTTGCAGAAGTCAGCCACTGATTTTTTCTGCTGGTGAAATTAATTTATACGCTGAACTACTTCTCCCCAGCAATTACAAAGCCATCGCACAACAATTCTTTCACAGAACGTCCCCCCAACCCTGTCACAGATAACGACAGAAAAAAGGCCTTTCTTTAATCACTTTTTCCCTAAGCGCTAATTTAGGGTAGGATTCCCGGGCAGTACAACCTGTGGGTTACGGCACGGTGGATCACCATGAATCACCACCACGGCTGTTCCCCGAGCCAAGTGCTTAAGCCACACTGTATTCAAAAGGAAATTAATGTAGGGAATTTAAGGAATTTAATTTTTTTGCCAGGCAATAAACTGCACAGGGTATAGAGCTCTGTTCAACAGGTCAAACTGGGCAGGACAGGGGCAACCTCTTCCCAGAAAGGAGCTGTCAGCAGCCAGAAGCAACAGAGGTAGCACTCATCTGACCTCAGAAAGACAGAAAATGGACTTCCAAATACTCTCCATGGCGCTGGCATCTGCTGGCCGTGTTTTGCAGCTCCTGCTTGTGCCCAGGTAAGCCTCCTCGGTGAGTGTCAGGGGAACAAACCAGCCCCACCCAGCACTAGGGCAGTAGTTACACCAAGAAGCCAGCATTTGCTACTGCAGGCAGCAGTTTCGGATGCCTTACTTGCCACACATCCAAAGGATCTGTTTTATAAAAACACAATGAGCCCTTGGCAGGATGCTATAACAAGCAGCACCACCGCTCCCTGCCTGACTGGTAATATGCTTCACAGTGCAGGCACCCAAATTACAAGTCACTTTTGAACAAAAATCTCATGCCTTATCTCATAAACACTTCTATCTGCAGCATCTCTGTTACTCATTTCTAAACAATTCTTCCAGAAATAGCAAAAAGGTGTCCATAAGGCATCTCGGCATAAAGCACAGTGCTAAATCTGGGTTGGCCAAAACAAACAGCACTTTCCAGAGGCTCCATTTCCCATGCAAGTGCTGTAGCTCACAGATTAATCTCAGCTACCCTCTACTGCCACGGTGCTGGACATGTGAAGGTGGCCATGCAATATGATGTGAAATAAATCAACAGGATCAGTTCAACTCATGGCAAATGATCCTGCTGTCGCTGGCACACTGTGGAGTCTCAGGCGGGGCCAAGGACGTAGGAAAGACTGGGGCTGACTCCATTCAGACCTTGCAGCCACTTGTTCAGCATTAGCCAATAAAGGAGGCATCCAAATCAATCATTAAAAAAAATATAAAACTTAAAACACCTCATACAAAGAACTTTAAACACAAATTTTCACCTTTCCATACATCTTAATCACTATTGTTTAAAATCAGCAATCTAAATTTCTTAGCAGGCTGACCTAATTTGTTCATGTCCCAAGGAAGCTTGCTCAGCATCTGTATGCTTATCTTCCTGGTACTATGTACAAATGGCATATATGCCAAGAATGTAAGATCAAAACCTGAAGCCTGAGAAAGTCCCATTACTCAGGCTCCTTATGTGCAAAAGAATTGCAGTTGTAAGATCACATAAATACTGCAGAAGTAGCTACCTCAGCTGTCACCAAGGGACGTTCTTCATTTAAGTCCCAATCCAAAAATCAAGGGGAAAGTACTAACCTTTTATATTTAAGTGAATAATTTCAAGTGAATGTAGGCATTTGGGATTGACAGCATGGGAAACAGAAGACCGACATGTTCGCTGTTCTGACCTCTAAGTGCTCAGACAGCAATAAATAGGAGTGCTGTCAAAATGTCAATGATTTCCCAGTAATAGAAACCATTACGTGAATTTAGGTAAGCCAGTGTTGCCAGCGCTTCCTAAATGAAGACAAACACTTGCCTTACAGAAATATTTCCTTATATTTACATAGAAATCACATGGTAAATGTGAGCCTAATTTTTAAAATATATATATATATATAAAATAATATATATATATAAAGAAAGAAATTAAAATATAATTTCTTAGTATGCCTCATGCTTTTCATCAGAACACTGTTTTGTGATATTCTAGGCTTAATTCATGTTGTCATGTTTGGCCATCCGAAGTTAAGAAATTATATGGACTGGAGAACATGCTGGATCTCAGATAGCTGAGTCCTCCCAAGAAAACAAGTCTGACTCAGCCAGGGATCCAGGAGACATGAGTCTTTTTCCAGGTCTGCTGCTGATTCACTTGGCCACGCCTCACCTCTATGCTTGTTTATCTGGCTTTAGATTAGATGTGCCTTCCTGCAAGCGTGAAAATTTATTAATAGAAAGAACTACGTAAATACCAATTATTTATTCCCAGTGAAATCCAAAAGCCAAGCTGGGTATTTCCTCACTCAAGTCAAGATGATGACCCTTCTACAGTTTCAGCAAGCTGAAATCCATTATGACACCTTTATAAGTTTTCACAGGATTACCGAGCTAAGGCTGTAAAGGAGAATTACATCAGCTATGCTGACCTCCTACCTGTCACAGGCATTTTACCCCGTTACTTCTTCACAAAAGCCAGTTAATCACATTTGACTAGACAGTGTCTGGGAAAATACCTTATTTTGAGAACTCGTTCTAGCGATTAATCATCCTCTTAGCTGAAAGTGAGCAACTTCATTTAATTCAGCTCCTTTCCTTTTGCCAGCCCCTGGTTCTTGTCATGCCTATTTCCACTAAATTAAGAAGCTCTTTAATACTCAGTTTTGGTTTGGTGTTTTTTGGTGGTTTTTTTTGTTTGTTTGGTTGTTGTTTTTTTTTATCATTTGTTAATCTTTCAGACAAACCAGACAAAATTCCTTTAGGAGGTCTCCATGCCTCTCAGTGGGGCACCTCTGCAGAGCTTGTGCTTCTTTTCCACCCTCTCGGTATTTCACCAGTACTGGACTTTTCTGGTACTGGCACAGCGCTGGTGTACACACTCTTACTGCTCCCTCAGGATTGCACTTTTTCTGCACAGCAACACGACTGCGTGCTAACTTGCACTCTATGCCTTGCCTGTCCTTTCCAGAGCCTGTGTGCACTCCAGGCACTGAAGTATTGAACTATAGTAATAAATAGATCCACATTTCCTAGGGATCAGGCTGCGCGGTCCAATGGTCATGCCCTTGTAATTTATGCAGCACCAATGTGTGTCATCCGCAAATCTGAATCCACTGCAATTTTATAGTCCCAGTCACTGATCCCTGGAGAGCCCCCTTACAAACACATCCACCTGAGGTCGTTTCCCCCCTTCGCCCGCTGCGTTTTACCGCTCCTGCTAGCCGGGACCCCCACCATCATCCTGCTTTTCCTCAGCCCCTTTCTTTTCCCTGGCTACCTTCTTGCACAGCCCTCGCGTACGAGTCTGGTCTGTCTCTGGGACTTCACGGGCTTCTGTGCTGCAATGCTTGTGCCTACTCTGGCGTGACACCAGAGGTCCTGGAGAGCCTCACAGCTGCTTCCAGCTGCAGCTACTCCCACCCACGACACATGTTATTACCGAAACTGTTGTCAGGAGCTATCATCTGCACAAAAAAACCATCCTAAGTGCAAAGGAGCAAAGCGTCTATTAACACTGGTGTATTCTATTCACAGAAATGCGCCTTTCGGAAATGTATATATTATGGACTGGTTATCTTTACAAAAGAACTCAAGCCTTACAAGATCTTGTACTGGCAGCCAATACAATGCATGTGTTAAGTTATACCCTTATAGACAGCTGGAACATTTTTGTCACAAAACCCAGAAAAACCCACCTAAGACCCCAATCTAGGCTTAAAATCTTTGTCATAAACCGGATACTTTTCCCACCATGCCTATTTGCTCCCCCAAACTTCCAGAATACAAACAATCTTTTAAACTGATATTAATAATATGAACACTGGGATATTTAGGCCCTTCCCCCCAAAAAAAACTCACTCAGGAGAGCATTAATTCTATATAGTTCCCAAGGCATTAGAGTTGGTTTGATGAAACCTCTGTGAATTGAAAATCACCTTGTTTGCACAGCTTAGTGCATAAGCCTTTGAAAAACTCCTGAAAAGAAATCTACAATCAAATCAATACAGGCTGTCAGCTGGCCAGGACGGAAAGCATGGGGTAATAAGAACAGGGTTTACAAGAAGCCCTATTTTGTTGGCATTCAGAAGCCATCCAAAAAAACAGATTCTGGTTTTCTGTTAAAAAGAAGTCTGAGGGGATTACAGGTCTATCTAGTAGTAGCACCACTTTTCAGGTTTTTTTCAGACCACATCCACTAAAAAACAGTGAAGGGGAGGGGGTTGAACATGAAAAGGGAGAGGAAGACGATACAGTGAACAAAATTCAAGACTTTTTCCACAATACAAGTTCAGTGAGGAAATACTCCTACTGTTTCCAAAGCCAGCTGCAATAGAGAGACTGAAATTTGATTTTTAGGATTTTACATTGACAAGTTTGGTTCAAAAGATGAGGAAAAATGAGCAAAAGAGAAGTTTCTTTCACAAACTGGTCCATCTTCTACAAAAGCAGAATTATCCCCCAGCGTATGCTCACCAGCACACAGTTTTAAAAGCCCCCATCAAACAGTGCATCCAACTATTGTGAAGCCTAGTTGCTTTCAACATTAGAAGCACCTTTCTCACATTTACCCACGTATTTCCTTTTACTAGTCTTCCCTGTAGCAAAAAGGTATAATTCCAAAACAGTATCTTAAATATTAACCAAATTAAATGGTCTTTCTAAATTCACTGACCAAAGGAACTAACGTCCTCCTCTCCCATGCTGCAGATCCACCCCCAAACACAGCCCTAGCTTGTTCTGCTCTTTTCTTGTGCATTATCCGCCAGCCGCTTGTTTTACTTCCTCCCACTTCAACAATCTCTTTTCAGCACTGAGGTACTTTTAAGGTGTAACCCAGATGGACATTAACAGAGAAAACTCGTATTACCAGCAGCATTGCATGTCTCCATTTTCTAGACAGCACTTTACTCTTGGACAGCTAGTATTTTGTACCTCCACAGGCACTTATTTAAGCACCTAATCACATAGCTGGGATTTCTGTGTGGCGTCCTGCTCCCTCACCCCAGCAACTAAACCTACAGGAGTAGGAAACCATTTAGCTTTGGTACCGGTACCTATGTAGCAGCAACAGGCCGAGCCTGCCACAAGTCAGCAACTCGAGCTGTTAGGCTTTCTTGTTCCATTTAAGGAGCTTCACATGCAGCAGCACCACTACCACAGCATGAAGTTGGAAGGGAGGAGTGGTTTCACAGTCTGCAGGCAGTCACAGACCCTGTCCAGACCCTCTCCGAGCAGAAGTGTTGGTTCTCCAGGATTCAGGGCATCAGAAGAGTCCCTCCGTGCAGATGCAATACTCAGCTGCTTTCATATCAGACTTGTATATAATTGATGTATACCATGCTTCACACAGCACAAGGCATTTAGTTATAAATTTGGACTGTGAAAGAAGATTACATCTTTACCAGTATAAACAATAAATTTTTTCTCTTAGGGGAATGAAAGATGTCTTAAAAAAAATTCAAAGAAAATATTTAACGTACAACAAAGAAGTGGTGCTAAATGCTAAACACCAGCCATCGAGCAATGTCAGGACAAAAAAAAAAGGACTATATTTAACTGTAACTGCAATGCTAATGTAAGTTCTAGTTATATTCCCAAGCTGGGCAGAACTTTAAAACCCCTTTTCTTTCTGGATTCCTTTGAACACACACACTACAAGTAACTTGAAACATAGCATAGCACCAGTATAGCTACTATATATAGTAGTGCTACTATAGCAAGACAGTTTATGGATGTGAAGGACAGAGAATTTGTGACTGCAGCGGCTTTTTATTAGAACCAATTGGTTAGACAGCAAGACCAAACTTTGGGGCACAAGCAGTCATCTTTGGCTCCTTCTGCCACAAAAACTGATCTATTTTTATCCCCAACCTACACAAAGACATCAATTCTCACTCCCATACCTCAACTCTCCAGTAACCTGGAAATATAGTACCTGCAATGGATTCTCAAAACCCAATATACTTGTGGACTTCTGCATCATCTCCATGACTAATGTCACCAAGGCTATCATTGATACAAATGCATTTTGGAGGCAGCAATCAAGCTGCAATAAGCTATTGGAATGCTTAGAAGAGTCCTAAAAAAGGCATTAAGAGAAAAATCCAGGTCCTCTGATAGAAGTGGACCTCCATTAGAATGCAAATGATAAAGGGCATTCGCTTTCTATATTTTACTTTCACTGTAGCTCTGAAACACTTCAAATCCCAGCAGGCTTGCTCCTAACAATGTTAACTAAAAGGAAAAAAATACATGCACACGCCCTTATAACTTTCAGAATATTATTTAATTTAAAGATGTAGCAACCCAAAGTTTTGAATCAGCCTCACAAATGTTTCACGCTAATTTAATACATTGGTGATGGGAAAAGGAAGGGTTATATTGATTTCTGCATCTAATTTTTTTTTTTTTTTTAAATAAATCGATAAGCTCCATGAGCCTGATTTAATGCAGAGCACTCTACCCTGGTCTGAACATTTTATGCCATTTTTACCAGCAGGTGTCAGGTCTGAGATTAGCAGATATTGGAAGGTAGATTTAGTCCAAGCCAAAGCTACCCAGTACCAGAAGAGAGGGTTTGTGTGCAGTGATCCCTGTTCATCTTGCTCTTGGAGAGGGGATGGAGGTAATTCATACAAAAAAGGAAACTTGGAAAATAAGAGCGCTGCCTGAAACTCAGCAGCAACACAGATCTGTGTGACAAATGCTGAAATCTTTGCCATGGCTCTAGCACCTCCTCCAGCTCATTGGAGCAAGGCTGGCTGCACAGAGACTGACCTGAAAAAAAATCTGCCAAAACATGTCCAAACTTTCCCTACAGAATGGAGCTGCAGTTACAACAGCATTCACTTCTTTGGGCAAAAACTCCCGACCTCCAGACCACCGAGATGCAGGTCACTCCTCGCTTCCTTGCCTATGTACTAGAACAGATCAACAACATGATGCAATTGAAGGAAAAGACAGTATCCCAGGAGCTGCCAGGATTCTTTGGCACAGAAATAAGGCATTTTCTCACAACCAGAAATCACCATGAGTGGCATGGAGGTCACTACTCTAATCTCCAAAAACTTGGGCCTCACGTATCTTTAACAAGCTAGGAGAAGTCGCAATAACACAGACCTGTATTCAAAGCAGTGTTTTTGTGTTTCATAAGAGGCTGCCAAGCATCATTGTAGAATATACACCCGATAAGACAACATGAACTGATCCGACCAAGTCACCCATGAAAATCCATCTGCTCACTCATCCGCTCGGCATTGACGGACCTGTCTCTATTAAATCGGAAGAAAATCAAAGAAGTCTGGTATTTTCTGGAGCATGCAGAGAAGCCCTGTGGGAAGGGTGCATCCCCAGTCCTGTCACATAGAGAAGCTGCACAAGGGACAATAACACTGACAACAGATTACATTATAACGGCACATATAATGGGGAAAAAATACAACATCTGGTTTAAGAAAATGGGACTTTCACACAACTGAGTTCCTTCCCACTCCCACCCATCTGTCAAATGCATTGGCCACCTTCAGACAAACTTGACAGAGGTCTCACAGATTGTATCATTGTGACAATCGGCAATCAGACACCTCCACGTTACTACTACTGCTAAAGAAGGGCCAGGGAAGCTCCACCTTTTTATCAGACGCCATTTGCCATCAACCACCCACAGCACAGGCCACCTTTTGCCTTGGTAGCAACCGAAAAAAACAGAAAAGGACTACACAGGTTAGGAGGCACGGGACATTGCTGGAGGGACACTGGGGACAGAGCGGGGAGATGAGCTGCACTTTGGAAGGGCCCAGGGATACTGCAGGAATGGGGGCACAGCAGACGAGAAGAGAAGCAAGATTAGTCAAAGGGCATTTTTACAAGAGATCAGACATATCCATAGGCCTGGCTGTATTATTCTGCAACTCAGTTTATTTTACCCTCTGTATTTACTGGGAATGAAATTCTTGCCCACTGAAGTGAATGGCAAAATTCTCAGCCACTTCAGAGGAGCTGGGATTTCACCTCAAGATTTTCCAAGTATTTGTAACTTACACCACACATACCTCAAGGTAAATTTGACATTGGTGTATCTACAATAATCTAGATTGAAATGTTTAAAAACCAGGGAAACCCCTGTGACTATGATCAGATTCCAAAGAGGAATAATTACATATAACATTCATTAATATGAAGATTCACCACACAGGACCTTTTCTTTTGGACCAAAGTAATTTGCTGGATTTATAGACCTATTTGCAGTCCTACCACTAAAAGCCACAGACCTTGTAAGGTTTATTAGTCTTCATGTAAGAAATACATAAAGCAACAGTAATGATTATAAATAAGGTAATAAGTGCTGGGGAAGCTAAAAAGAAAACGTGATTGTATAAAACATTTCTATTTGGTACAAAAATACAAAGGCCAGTAAAATATTGCATTATAAAAATTTAATTTATATTTTGTTGTCACTTAAAGACTCCACTTGCAATTATGAAACTGGACAGATACGTTTGGGAAAGACAGCCATTACAAGGAGAATCATTAGCATGATTTGCATGACATGTACTATTTTTTTTTTTATTCCTGAGGATTGATACTAGTTAAGGAGGTTAAAACAGGTAGTGATTTCACCATATTTGATAAAGTTCGGCATGGTTCCCAATCACTTAAGTTTAGCTTTTATTAGGCAAAGAGCTAGAAGTATGTTTTCTTTTCATAATTAATTTGGGATTTTAAAGAGAGTAAGATGACTAGGCTGACTACTCTCCCTTCTAACAATCAAATAGGACTCAAATCCTTAAGGGAATAAGGTGATCATGAACTAGATGGCTTGGGAACTTTTTCTTGTGCTAACCAAGGACTTTTAGGGAGAAAGTCTCACACACCTGTGAAAGAGAGCAAAGCAGGGCTTTATTCCTTGAACAAAGCTCTGAGCAAGACACGCTAAAATTCTAATCTTGCACCACTTCATCACACAACCCTCTTGTACCTTCCACGGACCAATGCGCAGTAACACTGAAAGGCTCAGGCTGGGGACAACACAGGTAACTGCACCCGCAGACTGGCTGACTTCTCGCCTGTTCACTGAACAGGCACAGTTGCAGTCTAAGCTTGAAAACAGCAAAGCCAACTCACACGTAGCCTTTATTCCCTCCCATTTCTTTTCCTCTTGATATTCAGTTCTGCAAAGCTATTCCCACTACTCACATGGGTTTCAGTGCTGCTGTAATTCCTTACAACCTAATCTTTCTCCTGTCATTTATTGATCTGGTTGCAGATGACAGCTTAATGACGTAAGACTGCCCTGAAGTCAACATTTTAGTTTACCTTAAAGTGAAAAGTGCTCTGATTTGTGAAGTTCAGCCCCTCAAATTCAAGGTTAGTTACACTACACATCATCCCAGCCCCTTACAGAAAAGATGAGGCATCACCGCAAACATCACCCAACTGCGATCCGTTGGCATCCTCTCCTTCCACCCAACTGCGCTTCTGGGGGAAGAACAGACTTCGGTCTATGACTAGGTCTGAACTGAATGGTAAACATAAGAAAGTCAGAGCCCATTTATCTCTAATGGCACAAGAGTAAAAGGCACACAGGGCAATCTATAGCATGAGCTGGCAACTAGAAATAGCAGCTTCCTCCCTCTTCAAAGACAGAAAACCCCATCCTGTAACCTTTGCACTTCATCAATCTGTAGCAAAAAAATACTGTTTGCCCCCCTCATTTGAAGGCACACACACCAAATGCTAGTTTTTTAGATCCTGCCCTGCCTTGCGATTGTGTTTTCTCACTGAATTCTCATTTTCTTTCTTCATTATTACAGAAGTTTATATCTCAGTATTAAAGAAATCACTTTAAAATTAATTATAGCTCTTGGAAAAGTAATTCTTAAATCACAAGGAATTCCTACCAAACACATTCTGTTTTCTTCTTTCCAGTGAGCACAAGACATTCCTTCTGGATTGGCAAGTCACAGACACACAAAACAAAAATTTAACAAGCCTACGCACCTAACCGTTTCCAGTATCTGCATACTGTACATGAAGAAGCAGAATCTAAAGCAATACGAAGAACGAGTAGATTACGAGACTGAGAAAAGCTAATGGGACCCACAGAGTTAAAAGTTGACTTAAACCAACCATAACTGAAATTAGTTATGTGAAAAGAAACCAAAAAGTCTATTTCTGTCTTTGCAATTCTAGCAATAGCAGAAGAGGTATAGAAGATTAAAAATAAGAAAAGTGCAAGTTGTTCAAATTACTGGAACAGTCTGAATGCTTGATGATGCTCATCAAACAAATGAGGGGAAAGCAACAACATGCAAATGATAAGACACAAACGGTGTGCAAAGTGTTTTCCCCCAGCATAGCTATGGCACCAAGAAAGCCACTGTAACTGTGGCTAAGCAAGACAAGGCTGGGATTTAAAACATGCTGATCAGTATCAGCAAGGCAAGAAATCACTGTATTTGAGATACTGACAAAGTAATCCTAGCTGTTACCTGACACTTATACTCTGAATCACATCAACTTTCATCCCCCAGTTCAAACGCTCCATAAGTCTGCTAAATCAGCTTTCACAAACTGAAAGGATAGATACGCGTGTGACTATTTAAGCACTATCAAACATAGCCCCAGACCACAGAGTAACTAATATTTTCAAGATGTAACAGATCGCTCACTGTTACCTTATTCCTGTAATATTATTTCCCAGGCTTTCTGAAGTCCTCCCCAGAAAAGCACGAGTACCTGAAGCAGCACGTAGTGTGCCTCCTGCCGAATACGGTCGGCAAAATGAGGGAAGGCATGCTACATCAGTAACGAAGGCAGCAAAGACATCTGAGAAATAAGATTACAGAATGTTAATAAGTCATCATATTTCAAGTCATCTCTGTTAGACGTGGAAATGCATAAACTGTGTTACTGACCAGAAAACATGGGGGCAAAAAAACACAACCCTGGTGGATAGACTAGACATTTAAGTTCTAACTTGATTACGATATTCCAGAGCTTCAGTTCAATTGCATATTAATATTAACACTGAAAACAGACATTTTCATACCTCTAATGAGCAAGCTGACACTGTGTAGCCCATAGATCAAACACACTAAGCGCTCTGCTGAACTTAGTAGCCTGATGAGGCTTTCAGGGAGCTCCAAGCAGACACTTTTACCTTTTCCAGGGTGTGAAGCCCAGCCTAGCAGTGCTTTTATGTCCCTCAACACCCTGGTGACTCAGATATGCTGTATGTGCAATACTGAATTATTCATTACAATTCTATCAGATGGAGGAACCAGGTCTGGGCTTTTCTTCCCAATGAAGTTTCTCTCCGCTGCAGAGAATAGAGCATCTTCTCAGCCACATGACTCAGGGCTGCCATGTTTCAGTGCAATTCATATTAAATTCACTTCTGATCCTGGCTTTCTTGTCACCCTATCTGACTGCTTAAGAAGAGTTCTTCAGAGACTGGAAGCAATAAAAAGCAGTTCATTAAAAACGTCCCTGCAGCCCACACGCCCTTCCTGACTCAGGAGTTTACCGCCTGTGACACCACGAGGATACTTCAGCTGCATGCTCGCTTTGCCTCAGACACAAATTTACTCTGGAAATAGAACAGAATATGAAAGCTTCTCCACCCCAAATGCTCATTAGCCTGCCAGGTATGTCACAAGCATATTCCAGGTCACAGATGGCCAGATCCAGTTCTGTGTGGGAAAAAGATGTTCTTGTCACACCTGTGGCAGTATTCTTCTCTTCTCTTTTGCCAAGCAGTCTGTCACAGCACACATAGGGGATGGTCTTGCAAAAGACGCACCAGGAGCAGAGGCTATCAAGTAGCAGCTCCTTCACGTTCATGTATTTAGACAACCAAACATCAGCAAAATAGCACGGGAAAGCACAGGAATTTCTGAGAAGGATAATTGTAAAAGAAAAGCCAAATCTTTGCATTTAAGATGTTGAGTTCCTTACAGAAAATCATATCAGTCTGATAATGCCAGTGTTCCTTTTTCATGTTTCAAAATGAGAGCCATGTGTTGATGCTGTCCTCTTCTGCAGAAGCCACTGTTCCTGCTCACTGCAGCACCTCCACGAACTTAAGCACAACAGAAGAGTTGAGGCAGAACAGCTGTCTCTCTGCTCTGACCTGCACGTTGCAATCGTCATTTGTTCCCACATAGTATCCAAGTACAAAGAGAGAATTTGTTTGGCAAAAAAAGATGCATTTTTTGGCCATTTGTTTCTCTGTTGCACTCAGATGGTGATGTGAAACTGCCATGAAGTATACCAAACAGCTCTTCCAGAGACCTCCTGTTTGCTTACAATGTTCAAAAAAAAAAAAAAAAAAAGCACTGCTGTGAAAGATACAACAGAGACAGCAACGTAAGATTTTTAAAACTTGCATTTCTCCTAGATGCTGAGTTCAGGTTGTCAAATCTTCCAGCCAGACAGATGGTGACAGTGAATTAGAGATTCGGCTATGAAAATCCTGTGATTTTCAGTGGGAGTCATGTGCCTGAAGTAATTTAGCTGTGGAAACTAACTGGTATCCCACCACAGCCAATATTTTTTGTGTCACAGGTCCAGATGCACATAAATGTGTAAACCATGGCTCCTGTTCAGTTCTGTTTCTGAAGCTGCAGCCACAACATCAGTAGCTGAAGCTTTTTGAAGACCTAACAGCCTGAACGACTACCCCGTGCATTTGGAAGCAACTCTACTCCTCCACATTTACAGGATGCTGAAGAAAACAAGACCTACTCCAAAATCCAGGCAAGCTCAGAACATATACCAACAATGTCTTAAAGTTATCTTTTTATATTGCTTTGCCCTATAAATACAGCACCCTTTTCAGGTGACAAAGCACAATGCAAGGCTGAAAGGGTTAATACAACCTAGTTCTGCTAGTCTACCACTGAGATTTTACCTTTGTTTCCCTACTCGGCAGTTGTCTCTGTTAACACCATACTAGCATCTTCCATAGTCCCATGAGAAAGTAAAGCTTCTCACTACAGAAAGATCGGAAGCTTGCAGCTGTAACAAAGCATAATCCTTTATAAACGCCTTTTGCACCGGAAAGAGCCAGAGATATTAAATCTTGATCTAATACCATTTTAAAATCAGAATCCCAAGTCCAACCACTTTAACCTTTTAAAGCTGTAGGTTTTGGCAGCATACAGGACCCTTTGTAAGGATCAGGGCTTACATTTTCCAGTAGGTCACATCAGCTGGTGTGTGAGGCAGCAGCTAAGCCATTTTTTGAATCTTGACTTAATGGTGCACAAAGAGCAACAAGTCAAAGGGATTCCACCTTAAAAAAGCCTACCAAACCCCTCAACCTTGAGAAGAGCTATGCTCCACAGTGCCCTGCCTGCACAGTTCCTGACAGATGGGGTTTGTGGTTTTGCTTAAAGACACTGAGAGAAGAAGTACCTTCAAAACTTGGCAAGAAAAATGTCAGGAGTGTTATTGTGACATGCCAAGGCAACACAGAGCTGAATGGACTTCTCTGGGATCCAAAAGTCTGTATAATGGATGTAGCCCAGAATTCGATACGGCAGTTCTGCCCTGGCATAGACCACATTAAGAGCTTAATTGCCATTTCACCCATACACGCGCAGTTTAGAAATTGGTGGGGTGGAAGAGAGAAGCAAATGGAAAGTCACTTAGACCATGGGGTCTATGAAGTAGATCATTTAAAAGGCCTTTTAAAATAAAATTTATGATGGTAGAGAAGTTTACCATCATCACCTACCAATACACGAAATTGTGAGATTTATTACTTCAAGCTGTTCTAACTAAGCTGCATCCAAAGCCCTTCTCATTCAGCCTTAAAATTCAACAGAACCTCTAATCTTCATCCTATCAATTTTTTTCTGCTTATCCTCTATTACACTTCAACTTAAAATCAAATGTTGTTGCTGACACTCTTCAGCTCCAGTAAGCACAGAAAAAACTTGGAAGGTTTTTTTCCAAGCAGGAACGACTTTTAATCACACAGGACAGGCATCAAAACCTGAAAAACGTTTGATAAATCGACACTTGTTTCTCGCTGACATGAATCATCACACCATGGCACGCAAATGACGCGAACGTGCCGTGTGAGCTCATCATCTCAGAAAACAAACATCACCATTGTCAGCATTCAGACAAACAGCCCCTCCCTGCTCAATCCATTTTTGTTGTCGTTGTCATCAGTCCTACAGAAGATTACTGTGCTCAAAGCTGTGCAGATCTTATTTTCATTAATATAAACTAATGTTCTGAGATGTCATAGGACAACGATTCACCTCACACGTCTCTGCCAGCATTCTTCAGTCAAGACCTACAATTGCCAGGCAAATGCAGAGCACATATATAGTGTCTATGGAAGAACAACAGTGAACTTGCTTCGCGATATACCCAAGCTACAAAAGAGACCCACTTCTATGGTTACCTCATCATCAGCTTCCACGTGGCCCATGGAGAAATCATCACCAGACTTCGGCACAGCCTGGGCCCAAGGCAGGAGCCAACAGTGCAGCTCCAGTTCTAGCCCCTCATGGTCCCAAACAACTCTGAACCTCTCCCCTTCATCCGCTTTTTCAGTCTACCTCTGGGGATGTAAATGAGAGCACACAGTTTGGTGGGTGGCAGGGATGCCTGAAGTTTGGCTTCTATAAATATCAGTCTCTAGCTTCTTCCCCTTTTAATGACACGACTTTGGTATATTGACACCATCTTGCAAGAAAGAATGACCAAAACTATAAAGTAAAATAAAAACCTGTCTAGTCGTAATTCAAAGAGTAGGGGTAGTTGTTTGGTGTCACTGCACCAGACAGGCTCAAAAATTAGATACAAGAGGAGCTGGAACTGCAAAGTGGTCAGCTAAAATCAAACAGGAGGAGAGCTGCACAGATACCAAAGAATCACCAAACGATGAAGTTCCACAAAGCATCTGGAGTACTTCAAAGTCACAGGAAAGATTCATTTCTCAGAGGCTGAGTAAAATGCAGTCAAGGGGGAGTTATAAAATACCGCGTGTGCTATAAGGCACACTCCCCATCTTAGTTGTTATGGCAAGCGATTCACTAATGGTGATTTTGTAATAACTACCACTTATGAAATCCCCTCACAAATAAAAATTATTTATGATGCTTTTAGGAGGCTTAAATAAAGCTCTGAGAGCAAATGCAAGGGTTTATTTCACTGTCTCCTCTCCATGAGAGGTTCAAACACTTTAAACTGATTAATAAGCTAAACAGAGATTGATCAGGGGTCTATGAATGAATCTAAGCAACCAGGCTTCCTCTGAGGTTCACCTTCCTTGTTGGGAAGGACAAGGGGTTAAACAACCCATGCTTTTATTAGGCTGAACAAAGCCACAAGATTGTTTGGTGTGAAACAGGAATGCATTCACAGTCATTTAAACAACGATTAGGATGAAAGTTTCCTCCAAAAGTCTTAAAGCTCCAGGTACACTGGCTGAAGACTACCAAACCACTAATGTAACAGAAAAGGAACAGTATTTTGCCATCTTCTCCTTAGTGGTTGTCACAATGGAACTTGGAGGGGTGGAGGGAAGTGAGAAGATAATTCTGCCTGTTTCCTGTATCTCCAACAAAAGTGTGGGAAAAAAATCTTCTGGGATCCTTTTCTCAAGGGAGTTGACAACTGTGGTTCTTTATGCCACCACATTTAAACCCAGAGAACTCTGATATACCTGGTTAAAAACAATACCACATACACCATGCACATATATCTGTGATTCAACAACCGTGTAAATTATTTACATATGTCAGGAAGTTAATCCCAATCTTTTCTTCCTCCATTTATCTTCCTGCTTTTGATCTTCTGCAGCCATCTCCTTAATTCCCAATAAAACCATCATTTCTCTTGCTTCTGTTTCCCCCACCTGCCATGAAATGATGAGTAGTTTCTCAAATGTCTAATGGGAAAATACCTGTGCAGCAGCACTAGGCTACCAGATTATGCGTTTTCAAGAAACAGTACTTCTGTAGGAGGGCATAATGTCTTAAATGATTATGAGAATACAGTCGTTTCTTCACTGTTTGTCACTACTGTATCCCAGCTCCAGGAGGCTGCGTGTATTCTGCTACTGAGTACCCAATAGGTGTTCGTTCCTGATACTCTGGTATCTCAGGAAGGGTTCTTCTGGAAATACTGGAATGACCATCATCTTCCTCCTTTTTCCTCCCTTTCTACAGATTTAAACTTCCAATTTATGAAGTATCATCATTGAAAAGCAAAACAAAAATCAGCATGGATTTCCTCTCTTTCCCCCTAAATGCAGGCTGACCAACATAAAAGCTTCACAAAAAAGCATGCAAACTCTCTGATCTCCTCAAGTCTGTGATAGTGAAGCTCACTTACACTGCTGCTGATGTTCACAGCATTAACCATGGTATTTCTCTATAGGCCAATGTTGCATTACTTCTTCTGGTGGGCGGAGCTGGAGATTCCTTATCCTTGGTTTGTAGTTCTTCAGATGTTTCAGGTACTCCAGAACACCAAATCCCACGTTACCTTAAATTTCCCAGGTTAAAATATATCATTACTCACCTTTTTCCCCTCTGTACTATCACCACTGACATAGGACAGTTTTCGACGGACATAGAAGAGCATATCATCTTGCCGAGGGGCCCACTTCTCCATAAAATACGTTGAAAACATCCAAGTCCAGAACACAATACGGTCATCTTTGAAACACCCTAAGAGGCGTAAAAGAAAGGAGAAATAAGAGTTGTGGAATTAGCACGTCACATTTGATTGTGCTTAACATGACACCCGAAGTCTTTGCTACACGTGGTGCAGTCGAGCCCAACTGTAGCAGAAATACTCTTGCATGGCTCAGAGTAAGTTTTTCTACAGTGTACAGCATAGCCACCATTCGGCACGAACCCACATCCCGTCTTTGGCCATCGTCAACCAAAACCACCTTCTGGCAACCAATCTGCCACCGTACACAACAAACACAGATCAGGGCCCATGACTATACCCTAGATATGCCTGTGCCACGGAGAAGGACAGGACCAGTGCACTGAGTGAGAATACATCAAAGAAGCACTCAAGGAATAATTTCAAAGGCACATAGTGCCAGTATATGTTCCAGTTCATGATGTGAAGCCATCACCTGCCAACAGGTTTATTATATGCTCTCAGGGAGTATAGCCAGTCCTTCAGAAATGAGCACCTGGTACCCTCCTTAAATTGACACACAGGAACAAGAATGTACCCATGCAGGGGCGACTGTAATTCACCCCTTCTCTGACAAGGAACAAAACCCAGCTCTTCCTCAAGGAAATAAGTTTTGAAGTCCTGAACCCCAATTAAACAAGAAAAAGTAGGGGGAGAAGGGGTAAAATGGGAAGAGGAAGATGCAACAAAGTCTTGCTCAAGGAGACAGACAAATTACATCAGCATCAGCAACAGCGTGGCAGCTGGCCTCTCACCAGGAAAAGGAGGCACAGTAGAGGTGACATCACGTTTTGCACTTAATTGTAATAAACCAGCAAAAGGTGCTGCATCTCTTCTATGCTCTAATGCTTGCACACTGTTAAAGATAAAATTGATACAGACAAGGAGAGAAGTCACTACTGTGCCTGGTGACAAGGGAGCTGAATTTTTCCACTGCTGCTCAGTCCTACTGGAGGCTCCTTGATGAAGTAACTGCATCCCCTCCCTGAAGCCCTACTGAGAGATAACTGCGGCTGTTAGCCACAGTCTAGCTGTTTTAAAACCTGTGAAGAGAGAAACACTAAAAAAAAAATTATACTGCCGAGAAACAGAAAAAACCTGAAATGGATGATGGATGGTAGTGTTATGTACAAGACAGCGAGACAGGTGGAGGTGTGCGTATGTACACGTGCAGCTGACAACCCGTCCTCCAGAACACCTATCCTTTACAGTGGCTTATTTCCCTAAAAGCTATACATTTGCTGCCAGATTGGTACATGCGTCGCTCCCCAGCCCTCAGCTACCATTCAGGTTGGTGTGTTTCCCTCCCAGCAGTACACTGCACATATGAAAAAGTTCTGCAGAGAGAAGAATCTTGCATGAGACAGAAATGACATTTATTTACAGCAGTACTTGGATTAAGCTTTAGAAGATTTTTCCAGTCGATCGCCAAGAAAGCTGACACATACCGTAACAATGAACACTATTTTTCTTAGACACTGGTGGCTAACTTCAGGGCTTCATAAAGCAATCAATCAATCTTTTAATCCACAAGTGTAACTCAGCACATTTTCCTACTTCATTGTGTGTGCAATATTTGCAAGACAAATCTTTCTTCCAATCTTTAATTACTGTGGTGGGCAGGAGATTAGACTTTCAAATTTTTTAGCAGACAAATGGGTGATTGAAATCGAAGTCTTGGGTCTCTCCGACTAAATCCAAAAGTAATATTGAAAACAAAATTAAATTCCACTGATGGATCGTGCACGGAATACGTTAATCAACATCAAGTAGGATGGTATTTGAAAATATGTATATAGTTGATTATATTAAAAAAAAAAAAAAAAAGTAATGAGAAGGCTGAGAGAGAACAGAAAAAGGCCAAGATAGTTCCCAGTGCAGGTTAATTCCAGACCACGCTGCAACTGCTTTATTTGCATGGCTGCAGTGAAGTCATTTCAATTACTTAAGATGGCATAGAACATAACATTCAATCGTGAATCAAGTCTGCAATGCACTTAAGTACTATCCAGTTTTTCCAGCAGAGAAATGGAATCAAACACTGGAGAGATCAGATATGGGATGCTGGGCATCCACGCCATCTGAACCCCTATCTTGGGCACAGGTGAACAGGACTGTATGGCAAACAGCGGTAACTGAGTACCTACCACAAACGTGTTCAGACTCCCGAAACGAAGCTGAAAAAGGACAGGATTACCATTGGTCACTATATTCACAGATAAACACCAAGAAGAGAAAAAGAACTATTCAGGTTTAAGGATATACTGCTGACACAAGGACAAATGGCTCTAAACTACCCACCAACACATAAGTAGGCTAGAAATTCGAAGCCAATTCCCAAGCATTGAAGCCATGAAGTTCAGGAGCAGCCCCCTCAGTTGGAATAGTGAAGACAAAAATGCCTACAGCTGTAAAGACAGAGCTCAACTTGGTTAAGAAGGTTCATGTGGTACCAGTGACAGCCGAGGACACCGTGACCCAGTCCCGCCTCTATATTTAGCAAAGAGTAGAAAACAGGGCATGCATTCATCGTGACTCATTAATGGTCTTAAAGAAACTTATTAAATCCCATGGTTTTGAGTACCTGGATTCCCAGCCTTAATTAAATGGGGAGGGGGGAAGAGGATTGCCCCGAGTTCATCTGGAGTTCTAGGAAAATCAAAGGAAAAAGACGACAAGAATCTACATTCTGTAAGAATCATCTCTGAAAAAGTTCTAGTGTTCAGAAGTATACCACTTTGGTTTTGCTTCATAAACGAGTAAACAAAATAACCCTAGAACCCTAGCCAAGCCATTTTTATATAAGAATGTTTTTCTGTCGGGGGGGGGGGGGGAGAGGCGCAGGGGATGGGATATTTTTCCCTTATAAAGCAAAAATCATCAGGTTATCTAAACCCAGTATTATAAAGAAGGGTTAAACCATGTTTAGATTCTGGCAGTACCTGCAAAAATCTGAGAAGCTGTCATATGAGCTGCTTACGCCATCAGATACGTTTTACGCAATAAAGCACAGGAGTTAATATGCTCTTCTGAACTATTTCTGGGTGGTATAACAGAGCATTAATACATGCAGGAGAACAGCAGAACAGGGTAAGGTACCAGGACTTTGTGCGCGCTTTTACCCTTGCTGGGGAATGCAGGACAAATTGATTCAACGTTAGCCTAAACAGAAAACCAGGGGACAGAAGTGCTGCGGCAGCGAAGCTACTTCAGCACTGCAGCATAATGCAGGGGAGAAAAAACCTGAAAACCCTTACAGCAATGTTGGATGGATGTCAATTCAAAACCCCACCTGCGATTAGATGTAAAATTGTCCTCCAAGCTTCAGGGATACTTGCAGACATTGCTGTAATTAAAACCAGCCTGAGGATGTTCTAACTGTTCTGACTGCAGTGGCTAAAGGACTTTTCTTGAAGCCAAAAAGAGCCAAATCACTGCAAAACAGCTGCTTTTATTAAATTTCAGTAGAAGCAGGAAGGATGGGGAACAGCACACAAGAAGAATTAGCCTTTAAAATCTACTATTAAATAGCATTAACTTGGAAAGGAAACATGAGAATCTGTAACTGTAACCCAGACTTCTTAAAACTTGAGAGGGGGAAAAAAAAAAAATCTATTCCAATTTCAAGCCAGAAACTGTCAGATCCAATATGTCCACTCAAGCTTGCCTTCAACTATTAGATCCCCAAAAGCACGGTGTACCTTTACAGTTATTTTGGTGGTTTACAGCATCTCACTGGAAGCCTTCCAGCTTTACTGAGAAGAAACTTGGAAACTGCTCTTCAAATTGTTTTGGGTAATGGTTTTGAAAATGTCAGGCTAACAGCCCAGCAAAGTTATTCTTTCAATAGACAGAACAAAGCACAAAGCCTTAATTTCTCAGACTTTGCCACAGCACCTTGTTGAGGGGCCCCAGCTGCACTCAAGATGGTAGGGCTCAGAGAGCAGTTCTGTCCCCGTTACATGCCACCCACCAAAGAAGTGGGCAGACTCGGCCCACAGTTGGATTGCTGATGACCTTAACCCTCTGCTATTACACTCAGTACTGCTTCTATCCACCTGGCAAGGACTGAGATCAAAAACAGAAGCCAATTTTTCATAGCCCGGACAATCATGAGTTGGCAGCAGCTTTCCCTCATGTTGGTCCATCGCCATTTGCACAACACTCAGAAGATGTGCGTGCACACATATACACTACCATTAAGTTGGAAGGCCCTTAATAAAACACCTGGCACTTAAAAGCCCTTGAAGCTTTGACTTCAGTATTTGGGGAGACCTTTTAAAATGCTAACAGTTTTACTTCTGCCAGAGGAGAATTTGAGCCTTCTGCAACACCAGAATTAGATATTTGCAAAGGAATCAAATTCCATCTATAGTTGAGAGCATGTAGCAAGACAGCTTCCTGAAAACACTCCTCCCCTAGCAAATTTTGCTTCTAAATGAATAAAATGGAATTAAGAGTTCAGACTATAAGTCTTAATACACTAAAAGTTGATTATATAATTATGAGACCTTTGTCATGAATAAATCCTAATTACAACAATTTACTGTAATGATTCATTTACATGGATTTTATCCTCATTAGAAGGAAGATTTATGCCAGCTGCTATGTAATAAATGTCTGTCTTTTTACCTATTAGATTTTTATATTGAACATTCATTTCGGGGAACCGACTCCAGATCCACATAAGAAGTTGTGATTTTTTTTTTAATTAATGCTTTCCAAAAAATCAGTGGATAAAGAGAAGTGTCAGCATATTATTTTGCTTCACAGGAGTAGAAGAAAAGGTTTCCCATTTGGTAGATAGTAATTTTTTCAGCACGTACCACTCAGAGCTTAGAGGAAAAATAATTTCAGCTAGACAGCGTGTCTTCCTATGCTTTTATTCCTCTAGCCTGCCCTGAGCTACGCTTAACTGTGAAACATCGTAAAACATTTCATCCAATTCTGTCACAGTGCTATCATCTGTAAAATAAGCATCCTTAGATGTTTGGGGGTTAATTAAATGCTTATGAAGATCTTTACAGCCCCAGTATAGAAAGCAAACTAGAGTTCTGAGCGATTCACACTATATTTAATTTTTTGTTTTGACTTTAGCCAAGTATTCTGCAAGGACAATAGGAGAAGTGGTTCACATAGATTAAAGCTACCTTTGATATTAAAAAGTTATAATTATGACTGCATAAAATCAGAATGTACATTCCCTGTCCAGTGATAGTTGCCAGCTAGCCAGATCATTAGGAATCTGAAGTTCAGTCTTCTTCCCACGCCTACATAAAAGGACACTATTTAATCCCTTCAGTTTGACCTTATACAAACACAGGACTTCAAACTTTCCGAAGTTCACTGGCAACCAACAATTCAAGAGCAGGCAATGCAGAGGGAATGCATTGCCAAATGAGAGGCCCTCAGAGCACATCCTTGCAGCACGTTCCTCTCTCATCAATACTGGGGCTGGGAAAGGAGCACCTTCACTGATGCCAGCTGTAACGACATAGCACAGCGAGAAGTGCGCTTTTGCAAGAACACAAGTCCTAAATCTGTCAGAAAAGACAACAGATACTTTCAACATAAGTTTTCCTGGCAGAACTCTAAGTAGAAAAGAAAGGCATCATGGTAACAGCAGTGACAGGGAAGGGACAGATGCCACAGACTAAACGCCCTACTCTGCCACAGACACAACCCTCCTCTTTTCCTCGCCCTAAAATGGAGGTAACTGTTCCCCTACCCCATCATGTGTTGCATGCACACCTCCATTAACATAATATGAAGAGGGTAAGCAGAATAGAATTAAAGATGAGAAAATAATTTTATAAGAAATACAGCTTCTTTACTAACAGACAGTAATTTGCAAGGAGGATGGATGGAATCTCATTTGAAGTTGAATGAAGAACAGCCTAAACCAAATAGCAATGTTGCTGCTCTTCCCTTTCTTTCCGTGGGCATTTTAAGAATATATCCTCTGTCATGCTTTCAAACTTGCACACATGTATTAGACTATTTTACAGCAATATAACTGATTTAAACCTTGGCTTCATAGCATATCTAGAAAGGAGTTGACAAAATTTGAGCTTCAAGCATTGAGTCATCAATGTTAAAAGGCTGAGAAAAACATTAGGCCAATTACTCTTACAGCTGCTGTGCCATATTTACTCATTTGCCAATAGATGATATCACCCCTCTCATATTTATCACCTTCTCTAAGCACAACTAAATGGTAGGCCTCATTACGAACCCCAGAATCAATATGCAGTTTCAGTACATGCCTCAAATTTAAAGCCTGTTCACACCAGATAATTGACTCAAAGGCCCAAAATAACATGATCCAGAAGCTGCTGCTTGGATCAAAGACAAATGTGGTCCTCCATGCGGAGAGTGGAAGATAAACAAATTTCTATGTTCAGGAATAGACTATAAAATCTTCCATGAAGGCCTGTGAACAATTCCATGAAATAATAGGTCCAAAACACCTGAGATTCAGAGAAACTGAGCTCATTTTCAACTGATAATTTCCATTTCCTAAAACACAGAAATGACTCAGAGCGGACTAAACAGAAGTTGTGCTTAAGCCTTATGCTGAACTAAACAACAGTGGATAAAATGTAATTCTGTTCCAAAGATCACAGTTTACTCTATCCAGTAACGGTTTCCCTCCCATACCACAGAGCTTTAACTTTGAAACTCTCCATGAAAATCAAGCCACAGTTCCAGCGATGCAACTTCATAGTCCATACTTGTAAAGCCCCTATCAATCACATCACATACCTATCCTCTACTTGCAAAGGGATGGAATTATACCACTCCGGAAAAAGGGAAGGAAAATGCCACAATGTAAAAACTTTTGATTCTGAAAACCAAAGTATAACCTTCAAGTATATTTGACATTCGCTAGTGATGGTTCTCCACTGCCCCATGCTCCTCCTGACCCCTCAGAATCTCCCGTAACCCTAATACAATGCATTTTTTATTCAAATAATTACAGACTTTGCCTAGATTCTGAAGTTTTGTCTTTTATGCGCAGATTCTGACGTTCCCTCTTTTATCCGCAGAGGCTATACAATCAGGGTCAAGGCTGATGCATCAAGGTCCCTTGCATCTGTCGCAGAGATGGCTCTTAGGAGGTATAGATTCCCTGCACCATAACCATACCCCTACCTAGCCACTTGCTCTTTCGTTGGATGGGATAGATTTGTGCCATAAATGTCAAGACAGAAGGCTTTGGTTTCAATATAGCACAATTTCCAAACATCTAAACAGCAGGCACTTCACAGACAGTTTATCTTTGTTACCACGATTTACTACCTTCTTCAACAGAGCATGCATGTCAACTAAAACCAGTTTCCTGTCTCCCTGGAAAATATAAAATAGTTCATTTATATTGCAGCATCACTTTGGGTATCATAAACAAGCTCTTCCTTTCTGCCTAGCAGAGAAAATAATTCATGCAAATTAAACTTTCCCCATATCTCTCAAGGTTGTTAGGAGTGCATATTCTTCCCAACTAAGAATCATCCATGAGTAATTTTGATGCCACAAAATGTAGCTTATCAGAATATCCAATAGAATGGAAATAGATGAGAATCAGACAATGAAATCTACACCCATCTATCATTTAGTTAAAATTTCCTTCTTTTGTGAAGGGTCTGAAGAAAACTGTACATGGTCTATTACACACAGAATACGTTTCTAATATTGACTGTGTTTGCTTGCATTCCAACAGCAAGAAAAGACAAGAATAACAATTTCCAGAGAAATAATCTGTCCCAAGTTTGACACAGATTCCAGCCTAAAATTTACAGCACCATGCCCTGTAAGACATTAAAAAAAAAAAAGTTTTGTTCCTTTTCCTAACTCTCTCTTTTTTTTTTTTTTTTTTTTTTTTTTTTTTTTAGGAAAACACCAATGTCATGTTTCTAGAAAGGGCCTAGAGAAATCTGCTTTTTAACAGCTACAAATTGAAGACCAAATCCTGAATTCACTGAACTTGACCATTAAGCTTGTAAGGGTGCAGACTTAGTAATGTTGGTCATCCATTGCCTTGGCTCTTAGCTGTATCAGTAAGACAAAGAGGAACATTCTGCATGTTGAAGGATCAGTTCTCAGTGCTCTAATGCTACCCATTACTGTCAACTGTAAAAAAAGAACAATTAACATTATATGCATCAACAATCAGCAGATGTTCTACACTTTTTGGCAAGAAAAGCTTATTGAAACTAGGCTTCAAAGTGGTACTTTCTGAGATTTTCAGGTCAAATATTGCAATTGTGAACTTAGCAGCATAGACAGGATATAAATACTGAAGTTACATGACAAAGAGTGATAATTTCACGGATAACGACCTACAGGTCCAATTAAATTCCTTGAAGATGACAGTGACCAATTTATCTTACGTTACAAAAAGTTCTAAAGAAATTCAAACATTTCAAGATCAGTATCGTGGAATAATGCACTGCTCTCAGTGAAATCAAAGATATTACTTTTTTCACACTAGTGTTAAAAAGTGTTTGCCAACAGGTAAGTATGGGATAACCCATTGCACACCCAAGTCTCACCCTAGTACTTAGCAGCTGGAGCTTATAGAGCATCTTGAAACATGAAGATTTTTGTCCTTTCTAGAAGCTTGGAATTACCCTAAATCACCTCAATAACTTGGGGAAAAAAAATCTTATGAATATTGGAATTCCTCTCTGAACTCAGCAGGTTCCCAGACTCGATTAATTAATTTTGATACAAAAAAGATGCGTAGGTTTTTGTTTTGTTTTGTTTTTTGGGGGGACGACTATGGACGGGACATATTTTGTTGTGGTTTTGTTTGTTTGTTTGTTTGTTTGTTTTTTAAATAGGTCATAACATGTAGAGCTAATTTTGATGAGGGGACTAATAGTAAAAGTGGCACCACTCATCTCAAAACTTTAACTTTGCCACTTCTGGAAAAAACACATTGTGTAACAGCCAGCTAGAGCATTCCTAGAGGAAGATAAAATTCCTCTTGCAGCTTACAAGAAACCAGTGTATTGTCATAGGAATGGATTAGCAATACTAGCTCCTGGTTACTAATAACAGGTGGTAAATGTATAATTTCCAGGGCAATGACCGTGAACAAACACAACAAATTTTAGAGTACAGCCAAAATATTCTCCAGGTGGTTTTGCTACAGATAGCCATTTGCATATTGACACAAGCAAGTACAATCCGAGTACATACTAGGCTTCTCAAAGACAACAAAATGCACTTATCTTAGGAAACGGTAATATTTTAAAAACACATCTAACTTCGAAATCCAGGTCCCATTTCCAAGAAACTGCAAGCACTTGAAGTGTAAGTTTCATGGAAAGTCACAGGACTTGGGTTCCTAACTGCCATTGTATTATGTGACATTATTAGTGTTATTAATATTATACACATTTCCCTCTGCTCTATCCCTTGGCTGTATTTCAAAATTCCCATTGTAGGACTCCTTTTCCCTGAGAAAACACACAACAAATAGAATAAAATCAGGATATCAAAACTGCTAACTAGGAGACAGCAGACAAATGAATCTTTTAAAATCTGAATACATTCATGCATAGAATCTGGAAATTAGTACCTTTTCCCCTTCCAAAGCCCTGAATTTCTCCATTAAATATGATTTATTTTAAGCTTTTTTCCATAAAAAGAAATGAACAGATTTTTTGCCTTTTTAAATGCAAACAAAAGCATCTGGGATGAAAATGAAGGACTAAATCAAGAGAAGGGAAGGTTACTGGAAATGCTAACAGATCTACTGAGCCAAGACAAAGCCTACCACAAATGATGCCAGATTTTGCAAGCTGCCATCATTACCAGAACTGGTGTAAATTCTAGCCCTATTCTAGTAGCTGCGTACTTTAAATATATGTCACTTAAGAACAGAAGATAACAGATAACACATAACTATTAACAATATAGCAAAAAATAACCTTGTGTATGTATTACATTTACTATGCTTCCTCTGGCTACAAAACAGGAATTTCAAATGGACTGCGATTTGTTGCAAGTGCACACGGAGACTGGGAGTGACGACTGAACAGTAAATATCTACATCGCAAGATCAAACTAGAGTTGAGAAGTCTTGAATATTTTATAAAATGTAATGCAAAAGACATGCAGGAAACAGCTCTTTCAGTAAGCAGGAGTATTTCTTTAAAAAAAGCACTCGCAGATAGCAAGCAGAAAAAAAAAAAAAGATACAAACATCCTGGTAGAATAGGATTATGTCTTACAAATCCTTACATCCATACGTTTCAGGAGAAAAAAAGGCTAGTTTTAAAGCAAACAGCTAACTGAAGGTAGCAGTTATAATGCTGCTCTCCAATGCTAACAAAAGACCACACCAATCTACTCTCAGATGCCAACCTTCAAATCTTACTTTCTCATTAAAACCAACCATGCAGAAGGAAAGAAGCAAGAGGACTTCAAAGCGATAGGTGGCACAAAGGAGCGCTGCCATCACGGCCAGGATGGCATCGCTCACTGATGCTTTGCTTTTGCTTTGGCTTCTGCTGCAGGCTATTTTGGCTATCCTGGGAAGCTGCCCAGTTCCCTCTCAGAAAAACAGCGTAAGGGATGCTTTCTGTTGTGGTCAGCTTTGCTTCTTTAAGTTGAAAGAGCGCATACAGCTATTTTTTTAATGTTGTTTTTCCTTTTCAAGTCTTTGTACATCTCAAGCAGTCTCTGAATTCTCCACTAATATAATAACACATGCAATGAAAGCTACGCTGACTAAACAAAACAAGACGAAACTGAAATGTGCCCCATCCCTACTTTAGTCCCATTCTGTAAGCTTTAAGATACTATTTTAAGCCCTTATCCAGCTCTTTCTACTCAACACTTGCCTAGATGTCAGTAACTGCACAACATGCCAAGTTAAGGCGCACGTACATGGGGATGCTTGCATGCTCTGCCACTGGCTGCTAGGATGTGCTCATGCTGTTTGCTATTCGTAGCATAACAGTGATACCCGAATAACATGCCAGCTCTTCATAGTCTGAATATCTTAAAATTCCTTACACTCAGGCTGCAAAAGATACAAAAGGATATCCTTCCTGACTGACTTTCTTTTTTTTCCTTTTTCTTCTTAGCCTTCTAGTTGTGAGACTGGGCCAGAGCCAAATTTCCTTTCCAAACTTAGTATGGGTAACTGCTCTGATATGTAAACCCTGCTGAGATTTTATTGAACACTGCTTGTATGTTACCTGGGCCCACTGCAAGAAAAGATGAAGCAGAGTATGAACAGAACAAAAACTGTGGTGATGTTAACAAGCAGGGAACTGACAGGGGAGAGCCCTCAACACAAGCCTGTTTGCCGAGCAACCGAAGGAGACTACACCGTGCACAGCAACACCTATTTTGGTGATAAGTTGCCCTAGAACCAGCGTAACTTACCCTCAGCGAAAGAAGCAAGATAGGGTACAACAGAAACAATGAAAAGGAAGGGGAATACGATTCATCTTATATCTTCTAACCTCATTTTGCTGTTTTTCTTCCCGAAAAGCCCAGATGTATGGCACCATCACAAACTGAAAACTGCATTCATTTACCCTCCACGCATACCAACACCCAGCTTCCTCTGGTATTTGTAACACCTGAGACCATGGACCAAACCACAGATGTTCCTGCATGTTCTGGAGAAAATATGGAATCTACCACCAGGCTCTGAATGCCATTTTGACACAAATACTTCTGGCTATGTGGAAGGAATACATTTCTTTAGTCAATTGTACTTAGCCAAACACCGCTAACATTCAGAATATCTGAAAGATCAAAGCAAGAAACAAAAGGGGGAATTTAGTATTAAAAACCATAAATACATAACAATTATTCTACAGACTTTCAACATAGCTTAGAAATGCCAGGCATTTCCCTGAAAGGCATGTGCTGAGCAGACAAGAAAAGCGAAATATTTCTGGTTTTACTAACAAGGACCCCAACCTTTCTTGCTTCTGGTGAAACAAGAACTTCATTCCATTAAAGAATACACCTAAGCAAATGCACCTCAGTGAGTGGCTGGTGTTTTGGGCACATAAGGCAATTGGAAGAAAGAAAGAGAGTATGACAGAGTAGGGATAAAGAGCTTAAAATTTGCTACAGGGAGAAGAGGGGGGGAAAAAAAGAGTTACCACTGAGACCCAGCACTTGTGCTTCATAAATTAAAAACCTCATTTCATATTTACTCTCTGTCTTGGTTTCAGCTGGGATGGAGTTAAATTTTCTTCTTGGTAGCCGGTATGGGGCTGTGTTTTGGGTTTAGGATGAGAACAAAGTCAATGATACACTGATGTTTTGGTTCTTTCCAAGTAGTGCCAAGCTGTTGCTAAATAGTCGCTAAGTAGTGCTTACACTGGTCAAGGACTTTTCAGCTTCCCATGCTCTGCACAAGAAGCCAGGAGGGAGCACAGCCAGGGGGGCTGACCCAGACTGGCCAAAGGGTTATTCCATACCATAAGACATCATACTCAGTATATAAGCTGGGGGAAGAAGAAGGAAGGGGGAGGCACTCGGCGTGATGGTGTTTGTCTTCCCAAGTACGTGTTATGCGTCATGGAGCCCTGCTGTCCTGGGGATGGCCAAACACCCCCCTGCCCATGGGAAGTAGCAAATTAATTCCTTGTTTTGCTTTGTTTGCGTGTGCAGCTTTTGCTTTACCTATTTAACTGTTCTATTTTTATTTCACTTCAATTATTAAACTGTTCTTATCTCAACCCACGAGTTTTCTCCCTTTTACCCTTCCGATTCTCTCCCCCATCCCACCAAGGCGGGAGTGAGCGTGGCACTTAGTTGCTGGCTGGGGTTAAACACTCTCCCATCCAGCTTTCTTTTGTGTAGGAAATCTGACATCTTGATACCTTTGACATATGCATTTCTTTCTGCAGGAAAAATTGAGCTTTCTTCACAGTGTATCAGTTGTCAAGCTGTCAAGATGACTAACGTTCACATCACTGCCACATCACTATTGTCCTGTTTAAGCACTAAAAGCATGTCAGAAATTTTCTGTCAAATTAAAATAAGGAAAAGAAAATAGCAGAAATCATTGTGTGAAGAGGATTCCCAGCTGGAGAAAGAAAAATAAAAATAAATCACAAGTTAATTATGAAATTCTCTCTCCTCCAAATATTAACATGGCTAATTGTAATACCTGGAATAAAGAAAAAGTTATTCCTAAACCTGATGTGTCAGGACAATAAGTTGCCAGGAGGAAGACACTTCTATATATTAGAATTTTGTACAGTTAGATGAATCTCTTGACTAAAATGTCTAATGAAGAAAGGTGGAAGAAAAACCACAGCCTTCCTCTAGCACATCACTTACTGAAAATAACCTAAATGCACTATTTGGATGACAGATTTTCTCCTGGGATGAACTAAAGTTCAAATCCTGGACACTAGCACAAGTAGCCTGGGGACAGGAGGGAACACATGAAATTATCACCTTTCCACCATGGATGCGCACAAGGCAACTTATACAATTTCTGTTGGAAAAAATTCAGAGGTGGTCATCTGTGGCTGACGGTTCCTTCTTCCACCATAAATTACTGCCCTTGGAGCGGGGACAGCAGAACAGGTGTTGAATTTGCACCTCAATAGCTGTAGTTCAGAGTATTAACATGAACTAACATTGCTTTTTTGTTCCCCCTCCCCCCCCCCCCCCCCCCCCCCCAGTCTGCCAGGCGGTGAGCACCTGAGGAACAGACCCAGTGACCATTCTGCAACCTCTGCTATGGAGGCAATCATCTCTAGCAGACAGCAGGGTGGACACAGCTGGGGCTGGCAGCCTCTCAAATCCTCTCAGCATGAATCTGCTGATCATCTACTACATGTCTTTTCACATTAATTCCAGGTATTTGTTCTCTAGAAGCCCAAGCCAGTAATCTTACAGATAAGTAGCACGTACAAGAAAGAACTGCCTTCTAGAGCTCATGGAAAAGACAGCAAATTAAAGGCACCAAGCTAGTTACTCAATATTATCCCAGCAAGAAAAACTGAGATCTCTAGCTTAATGTTTATCCAGAAAACAGCTGTAGATGAGCCAAGAAATCCATGAAACGGTGTGTAACCCGGCTGCAGTCAAGCAAGTATTGATTTCAAGGAAGTCTATACCTACACACTATGGTATAAAGCTGCGTAGTTACAAATCCAGGAAGTCATCCCACAGCATCAGTGACCTTTTACCAAGTTTGTGGCTTACCAATCAAATTATCTGGAGAGAATCAGAATGAGAAGAAGTTGTCCCCTCTCTCCTAAAAAAAGTGAGAAAGCAATCAGCCCCCCCTTCCTCCACTTGAGAGTCTGGGAAGATGAGCTTCTTTCCTCCCTTTCATCAGCTTTAGAGACTAAAGAACCTCATGGAGGTAAACAGAAAGGAGGTCAGCAGAAAGTACCACTACAGAGAAGCAGATACAGAAGAACTCAAAGTATTTTCTTAGGTTGCTCCACTCAGCAGCATAAAGACTAAGTGTCTGAAAAAGTAGAAATTTCCTAAGCAGAAAAGTGTATCAATTGTCTTTTCTTCAGCCTTCAGGTGATTTTCAACGTTCCCCCCATCTCCTCCTCTTTGAGATCAGATTCTTTTACTCATCCCCTAGACATCGCATCAGAAGCCCTGCCAGGTCCCTCCAGCCTCCCAAAACTCCACAAGGAATGGCCATGAACTGGCATACTTGAGCACACACATTCCTCTCAGATCTATGCATCCACCCATCACGAAAGATTTTCCCGTGCTCTGCCCCACTAGACAGGAATGATACAGTGTCATATGATGCCACCTACATCTTGTCCTGCTCAGGCTGACAATCCTCTCTGTCCCTGTGGTTCAAAGCATCATAGGCACTGTCGTGGTTTAACCCCAGCTGGCAACTAAGTACCACACAGCCGCTCGCTCACTCCCCCCGGTGGGATGGGGGAGAGAATGGGAAGAGCAAAAGTGAGAAAACGCATGGGTTGAGATAAATACAGTTTAATAGGTAAAGCAAAAGCCACACACACAAGCAAAGCAAAGCAAAGAATTCATTCACTACTTCCATTGGTAGGCAGGTGTTCAGCCATCCCCAGGAAAGCAGGGCTCCATCACGTGTAATGGTTACTTGGGAAGACAAACGCCATCACTCCAAAAATCCCCCCCTTCCTTCTTCTCCCAGATTATATACCGAGCATGACATGATATGGTATGGAATAGCCCTGTGGCCAGTCTGGGTCAGCCCCCCCCGGCTGTGCCCCCTCCCAGCTTCTTGTGCACTCGGCAGAGCACGGGAAGCTGCAAAGTCCTTGACTAGTGTAAGCACTACTCAGTAACAACCAAAACATCAGCGTGTTATCAACATTATTCTCATACTACATCCAAAACACAGCACTACGCCAGCTACTAGGAAGAAAATTAACTCTATCCCAGCTGAAACCAGAACAGGCACTTAGGTTCTCAACAATAACGGCAAAACCGTTTCAAAACCTGAGATAAGTTGTACTGAAAGCTTCATAAACAATTGCATGAAATCACTGTAGAAAACACAGATGACGTAGCAACGAGAAGAGTTCTATAAAACAGTTTAAAGCAAAAAGTTACCATCATCATCTGCACTTGAACAAAACAGTTCAGAAAATGTACCATCTCCCCTTTGCCACCCCATTCTCACTAAACAATTTATCCTCAGGTAAGAGAGGAGGTAGGAAAGCCAAGCGCTAAAAAAAAAAAAAAAAAAAAGAAGAAAAAATAAATCTGCTTGAAACCTGGCCCGGTGCCGCCGGAGCCTCGCCCGCGGGGCGGCCCCTGCGCGCCAGCACCAGGGACAGCGCCCGGCGGCCCCGCCCCGCCCCGCCCCAACCCCGGGCCGGGGGGAGGCGGCTCCGGCTCCGGCTCCGGCTCCGGCTCCGGCTCCTCCCGCCGCCGGGGGTAACCCCGGGGCAGGGAAACCGCCAGCCGCACGGGAGCCCTGACCCCCACTGCCTGACACCCCCGCCCGACCCCCCAGCACAGGCCGTGCCCGAGAGCAGGAACCCGAGCTGGCCCGGTATCCCTCTCTTCTGCCCACCACCAACTCATCGCTCCTTGGTTTTACCGGTTCATCATTAAATAGCCATGTCTCCGCTACTGCGGCAGGACGCATCAGCTCAGAACCACCGCTTAAAATCATCAGTTGCTCAAAGTGTTGCCCAAAGGTAGACCTGCAAATTAGTTAAAAACAACAGAGTGCCATTCTAAAATTCTTGTTTTGAATATCGCGGTGACCAAAATACCGCAAATAACATCAGTCTTTCCTGAAGACTGATTTTCACAAAAAAACTCCCTTCAAAACCAAACTCGGGTTATTCCCACCGCTTTGTTCTCACAGCTCCTCCCTAACAGTGCATCTGAAAAAGGACTGCTCTGCTGCCACCTTCCCCCCACCATGCCGATTTTAAAAACTTATTTGGTCAGGCTTTTGACTGAGAAATTTCTTTTATTGGTTATTCAACACACAGATGAATACAACAGGTACCACAAGAACAGTTTCACAGTAGGCAAAGAAGGGTTTCTCTATTCATGTCACATAAATAAAATGCACTCTTGGCTTTTCTTCTTTTTAAAAGGTGAAATTAGATACATTCAAAAACTAGACACAAAGAAAACAAATCGAAGCTAGAATAAACAGGCTCCGCAAAAGGCGTTTCCTTCGCCCAAGGGTCTGTCTTCGCCAGGGGGGGTGTCTTCACTCTGCAGGGCTTGTTCCATCCACGCAGATGAGCGAGAAGTCTCCTCCACCAGCTCTGCCTGAGGGGTGGCCGGCCATCCTTGTCACTCTGCCCATGCTCCACCAAGACACACAGGGAACCGGTCAATGGACCCGCTGGGGCTGAGGGCTGGGCGGCAGCAGCCTCTCTCCTCTCCCACTCGCGCTCCTCCCGCCAGTCCCTGGTGGGGAGCTGGAACCGGACTTGCTTGGGGCGGCTGCTCCTCTGCCCTTCCTTACGCAGCATGGCTACCAAGGCCACTCGGACACACAGACGCCGCGCCGGCGATGCCACAGGACACGTGAAAAGCGTGGAAGTGCTCCTCCAGCTCCTAGGGTGCAGGAACCGGAGAGCCGCCTCTCTCGCCTCCTCCTGCCTCTGTGTTTGCTCCAGGATCACGGCAACGGCCAGCCCAGGCCCCGGTGACACGCCAGCGCCACGGCGATGCGCCAGGGAGCAAAGGCTTCTGAGCCATGCCACAAGCAGCCAATAGGCTTCCACATGCAAATGAGCATGGTGACACCAGGCAACCGGCATGGCCTCAGGCCTTGGGCACAGGACCCCAAGGTCGCCAGCCGGCCCCTTTTCCACGGCCTCTCCTTGCAGACCCCTCTGCCTCCATGGCCCCTGGACAGGCTCCCACGAGCACACATCTCCCACCGTAACCCCCCCCAACGCCTTCTGAACCCCTGGGCCAGTTCCAACCACATCTGGCCAGGGAAGGGAAGTCCCGCGGACAACGTCTACCCAGAAGCGCCACAGAAACAGAGGCGCAACAAAGAAACTCTCTATTCAAGGCCTCTTCAAGATGAGGGTGAAGCTTGAACTCACCTTTACAGACCACAGAATCCACCTGGAAAAACAAACACAAAGTACCCACAGGCCCAAATCGCTCAAAAGCTGGTCCTTCCTCACCAGCCAAGAGACAAGGGCAGGACCCGGCAGGTAGCATCCCTTCTCCTCTGCATCATGCACAAGTGATCCCTGCCTCGGCCTTAGTGCCAATGACGATGGGAGCCTAACGCACGGGTGCACAGGACAACCCTGATGAGAGATTTGGTAAAGCAGCATTACCTTCCCCTCCCATAAGACGTCACACCGAGTTTTATCACACAAATTTCCCTACGCTGCCATCCTCCATCAAATCCCTTCGTCTGTTTTAGAGGCATTTCTGGCTCTTGCTCTAAGCCTTTGGACAAGCCCCTGCAAGCGACTGGGGGATTACAACCACCAGCCTGGCTACCCATGCGTGACAAGTCCCTACCCAAGGGACTCCTCTGCAGGGGAACTGCCAAAGCATTGCTCCCTGACAGCTCAACAACCACACAACCTGCTCCTCCCCGTCCCCTTCCTGAAACAGCTACAGGCGAGCAGGCGGCAACACCAAAGCCCTTACCCCCGGTTGCCTTCCCATACTCAAGCATTACACCAGGGTTTTGTGTAAATCTGCTTTGATGAACGAGAAGCTTGGCTGCAGAACTGAATTACCAAAATCAAATAATTAAAGACAAGGATAGCCGGTGTAATCTAACACATGTACACAGACTTCCTAATAAATGTAATTATAGTATTTCTGTAACGCATTTTGGGTCTTTCTTTCTACCTCCTAATTAGCCACTGGCAAGCAGGAAGAGGAGTGCAGACACAATCAATGCCGAGAGATCGGAGCACGGTTCCTCCGTGAAGCTGCCTTCATCTGACTCAGTATTGCATTAGCAGAAAGGAGACATTTAGGTTGTTGATCCATCAGTTATTTCTGATTTATTAACAGTGTCGGTAATGATCTACCAAATACAGAGAAAGCGCTGACCGCCTCCTCTTTGCAGACTTTTGCAAAAGAAATACTTTGTACAAAGAATAGAGAAAGTGGCAGTACATTTATTCCACCACTGTCTGCTGATTTTGTATGAAAGTGCTTAAATATAGTCGAGGCACCTAATTATACATGGCTATTACCAGGTATAACTAGCTATTATCCTGACCTCCAGAGCAAATCTTTTTAGAGGTTGTCATAATTATTCCATTTAAATGTTTATCACTAGAAGAGTAATTCCTACATTCATCTTATACGTCAGGTGCTGTCTTTTGAGTTACTTTGCCTTTTATGTTTAAATAATGTTTTTACTGAAGTTAAAGAAGTTGGTCTTGCTATCCTACAACCATCTCTAAAACCTGCAATCTGTTTACCTACCTTTTCCTGCATCTCCTACTGTTTTAACCTCTTCTCCTCACAGAAACTGCCTCCTTTCTGTGCACCTAGACAGAAATGATACCAGACCACAGCTTCTAGATTCATTACTATAATACCATGCAGTCTTTCTAGTTACTGTACATTAATCCTGTGCGTAAGAACACAGTGATAGCACTTCTAGTCAAAGATACAAACAGTTAATGCATGTCTAATGCATTTAAGGACTTAATTCAGCCCCAACGTTACTACTAGCAGAGAGCAGGGCTTAACAACTCAGCAACTGACGGGTCTTTTTTGACATTTATTTTAGGGCCCAAAAGTTTAAGTACTTCCTTGGTAGCCAAGGGGGGGCGGGGAGGGGGAAGGCACAACACATCTGCACACCTAAATCATAAGAGAAAAGAGCCTCATCAGATGGAGATAAAACAGTGGGGAGCAGAGTCACATAGCTATAACCATGGCACCTGACCATTTTGGAGGAGCTCTTTCACATATTTAGACACTAAGTTAAAAAAGCATTCCCGAATGATCCTGTTTTGCACAGGAGGCATAAAAACTTAGATGTCCTCACTTTCAGGATTGCCTGCATAACACTACTGAAGATTCAACTTTTGCAAAGTTGACCAAAAAAAGAAAAAAAATCCATGGACTTCAAACAAACCTCATAAACACATTAACAGAGGGATTGAATGCAGTATGCTGCCCTTTATATGAATCCAAGATTTTACTGAAAAAGTTAGCATTCCAGAAAAAAGAAAAAAAAGCTCAAGTCAAAAAAACACCAGAAGAGGGTCGTCCGTCCCCCCCCCCGACTCTCTTCATTTGAGTAAGTTACTTAACAGCCCTGCTTGACTCTATTCCATTTGTCAGGATGAGGCAATATTTTCATTCTGTCAGAGACAGATCAGCTCACTAAAAAAAAAAAAAAAAAATCCTCCAAATATTTCATTTGTATTTAAAGAAAGATGTGCTTTAAGCTATTCTTTGTCAAAAACGCTCTTGGTTTCGTAGATTATGACTCCAAAGTAGCATAAGGATAGATGAGCCTAAGAGCATCAATGGAAACATTGGAAAGATACTGAAGATCTACTTAGACACCAGTTATCAACATAATTGTCATCAACTGTCTAGAACTACCACTTTGGGTGTACCGACAAGACACCACAGAACTGCAGTTTAACCTCTTCCTAAGCCAGCTCCATGCCAGTACCTTGATCTGCCTTGGTTAATTAAACAGTGGCACAAAAGAGCTTATTTTTCTTATCTCTTATTAGCTGCTTGGGATTAACACTGGGGTATAATTCTGCAGCACATTTCTTACATTGGGTTTAACGATCAAAGCCATATATCCAGTAACTCTACAGAGTTACTACAAGAACAGCATAGAAATAGCACAAAAAAGCTAAATTCAGATAACTGAGAACTGTAAAGTATGAAATTAAAGAAGAAATATTTCAAATTCTTTCCATATTAAGCCATTACCTAGTGAAATGCTATTACAGGGTATTCCTGATGAGGAAATCCCTTGGAGAACATTCTCCTTTCAATTCCAAGGAATACAAAACCAGCACGTAAGAACCGTGCGTCAAGATCAAAGGCTGTTTATCCCAATACCATGCTTTAAACAGCAGGCAATGTAGATGGACAGGGAGGAGTAGATGACGAAGACAGGAGTACATTACCTTTCTCCTCAGGACCCTCACAGCCCCCAATGATTCACAGGTCAGTGACCTTCTGTGCCAGAGACCTGTGTATGTGGCAGCTCCCACTCGATCCCTGTTCTACTCAACTGTGCATGCTCTCCTTGGACCCACATAAGCTTTTACAACCTACAGCTCTCTGTGACCATGAACCCCAAAGCTTTTACCATACATTGTGTGTTTTGGGTTTTTTGTTTGTTTGTTTGTTTTTTACCTGCCAATTTCCAATTTTATGCAATGGCTTTCTTCACAGGAAAACACAGTGAGCAATTACTGCCTATACACTGTATTCACACCACCCACTTTACAAGTCTCCATCACACACAAGACCTGAAGCATCCTTTCTCCAGATTGAGAAGTCCTAGCCTACGAGTTAAACATCCTCTGTCCAGAAGTCATGCCCATAGCACCTCTGCTGACCTTCTCTGAAACTTTTCAAGTCTATGGTATTAAAGATGAGCATGTGCCATGGAATCATTCTGTCTCTACCCCTTCCCTCTCCTAACACCTGACTTCCTCTTTTGCATTGAACAGAGGAACTAGTATGCAACTATTACAGCTCCAAAACCAGGTAATACCAACTTGTTCTGTGCACACAATGTTTGTAAATCCGCTAAACCCAGTGGCAGAGTTTCTAACGCAACCCGGTTTTGGCACATACATGCCTTTCCACAAAAGTATCTCCTCTTCTTCCCTGCTCTTCAAATCTTCTCATTGCAGAGCTCTAGCACAACTAGAAGAAAGAATCTATCCTCAGTGCACAGCCAGGAACAACGATCAAGATTTCAAGTGTGCTCTTGTACAAGAGGACACATTAACAGGCCTAGAAGAGGGTATAATAGAGCCCTCACAGGCAACACTTAAAATACAACCGTAGTATGAAACTGCACAGCTTCGTATTAAGAAAGTTCAGCCCAGAGCTCTTTGGTTTGAATGTCTCTTTATCAACAATGTGTAACACAGGAAAAGAGCCCTAACAAAAAGGAAAGCTCAATATTTAATGTTTTCATATTCCAAGATTAAATTCATAAAAGCCCATTGCAATGGAAACAATTCCACCCACCTGAGGAACACCCTTGGAACTGAAGAGCAATCAACCAACACAACATGTTTCTCAATTGCCTCCTTACTCTTAAGATCTTGTACAGTTGTTTCTGAATTCAAACCATTCTTTTCCGCTACTTTCTGTTTTATTGAATTTCACCCAAGAGAGAAGTGATTCACAGAAGTTATCCTGAGTGTGGCTTTAAGCACACATCTGTAATGTACAATGAAAGGAGAACAATACACAACACACAGAGAAGTTCTTTCACAGATTGAATTGCCTTTGCTAGGTCAAATTGAGCACCTCCTTATCCAGAAAACAGCTAAAAACCAGTAGAACAACTCCCATGAAGAGCTGTTACCTTGTGAGAGAAAGCAGACATGGTTCAAATACTAGTTTTAGTAAGCATCTTGTTGTAGTTTGGGGTTTGGTTTTGGGTTTTTTTCTTCCTATTTTCTTACCAAACTAAGATTTTCTGCCCAGTACTCACCTCCCCATTCTAGATACCAATAACGCATCTTCTCTACATAGTCAACTGCTTTCTAACACACTTCTGGTCACCTCAGAAAACTTCATTTTCTGGAATACTTTGATTTCTGCTTTCTAAACTTTACATACCACCTGTCACTTTGATCACCTTTATCATATTTGTTTTCACTTTGTCTTCTCCCACTGAGAGGGATGCAGAATGACCTTTGTAGAGGTCTAGCACGAGTTCAAGTGCAACTCCTCAAAACATTTTTGTGGAGGTCATGTGAAGAGAACAACTCAGCTGATTCTGCAACTCATGCTGAAGTATGTTCTAGGCATATGAATACCTGTACTTAGCAACACAAACATTAAGGTGAATGCCTGTTTTTACATGACAGCCACATAATATCATATTACACTGCTGTAATACATTTGATACTGGCTGCCAAAATTCAATGGACATATGAATCTTTGTGCAGTATTTTGAAAGACCACTAAAAGTGACAGAGAAAGGTGTAACTGAACATGCCTGAGTTTGAACACTAGCCACAAAGTTTGGCTGGGGTTTTAGAGCTTCCCCAAATTTGGACCTTCTTTTGATTCCTCCCACCCTGGAAAAAAAAAAAAAATCTTGCTTATTTGTTACTTCATTTCATGCACGTAAAGAGAATACCAAAGGAAAACAACTGTTCGCTTGCACGAAAGTATCAAGAAGCCTCAGTGCTTAGACCCTGGGCACTGTGGTTTTCTCCTTTATTTTGCTTGGGATGGTTTCTGTATTACTCAGAAGGGGAAGGTGCGGGAGACCTTGCTTTCTCACATCCACATTTGTTTCAATTCTCCAGTTCCATTTGCACTTGTTCTTCTCCCGCTGCAGAAGATTGCTGCATATCATCATGTCTGAGAACACAAACACAACCTTCTCTAGAAAAAAACCTGTAAAATGTATTCTTAAAGTTCACACCTCCTCCTGTTAGTCTTCTCTCTTATATATATGTATATATATGTATATATGAGTACTGCGTCCAGCTCTGGTGCCCCCAACATAAGAAGGACACGGACTTGTTGGAGCGAGTCCAGAGGAGGGCCGCGAAGATGATCAGAGGGCTGGAGCACTTCTCCTATGAAGACGGGCTGAGAGAGTTGGGGTTGTTCAGCCTGGAGAAGAGAAGGCTCTGGGGAGACCTTATAGCAGCCTTCCAATACCTGAAAGGAGCCTACAAAAAAGCTGGAGAGGGACTTTTTACAAGGAAGCGTAGTGATAGGACAAGGGGTGATGACTTGGAACTGAAAGAGAGTAGATTTAGATTAGATATAAGGAAGAAGTTTTTCACTATCGGGGTGGTGAGGCAACTGGAGCAGGTTGCCCAGAGAAGCTGTGGCTGCCCCATCCCTGGAAGTGTTCAAGGCCAGGTTGGACGGGGCTTTGAGCAACCTGATCTAGTGGAAGGTGTCTCTGCCCATGGCAGGGGGGTTGGAACCAGATGATCTTTAAGGTCCCTTCCAACCCAAACCATTCTATGATATCTACATACGCTGTGGAAACCATCATTTTAGTTAACACTTAACACTGAATCAAAGCCCACAGGATTTAAAAGCATAAGCTACTGTGCACCATCTACAGATACTCACTTTGAAAAAGTGGAATTCAAACTCAACCATAAATAATCTGAGAAATACTTTCCGAGACAGAGCAATCCTCGATGTTACATTTAGAGGGAAGTAATTAAATATCATATGTCAGTATGAAACACCAAATCGAGACCGCATCTTACAGGCATCTGCCAGTTTACTTTAAATATCTAATCATACCAAGGATCAAGACAATTGACAGGCTACAGTTATTTGCTACTGAACTTTAGCGCACAGAAATAATAAACTCATTTTCATACAACAGTCATCAGCTACTTTGTTGTACTTCAGCCTCTCATAACACATGGTAGTTCAGGTCCCCAGAAGCTGCATCCAAACCTCACTCAAACCCAAACTTGACACGCATACGTAATAATACTAATCTACAGAAGAAGGTACTTCTTAAAAAAACAAGCCCTTTAAAAATCTCACTTTGGGTTACTTTCTCAAGTCTTCAGGCTAAAGCGAAGTGGTAGTTAATGTTACGTCCAACAAACTGAATGTCTTTGCCATTGCCTAGATGTTTCAACTAATTAGGCAGCACTCCCTTTAGCATTTCCATTATTATTAACACAGGCTTCTAAGATAACAAACATAGTTGTTTAGCTAAAAATAATAATGAAGACTGTCTGCCCACTCACATACATCCCAGTGAGACCTCCTCTTACTGCAAAAGCAGGCCCCTCTCTTTAAACAAACAATGTTCATACAAGGAAGAAAAATCTTTCCTCTAACGGCTTATCACTTCACTGTGAAACCATTAAAGGGGCAAGAAACCAGTCCAAGGCCGGCCTGTAGGCACTGCATGTAACTTGCAGAACTGCAGATCTGGAGACCATCAATCCCCTTGACAGCACTCCAGCCTTTTGTGCTGCAGGCATCTTATACATGCGAGGAAAGGTATCATTCCTTGACAGACCCAAGCAGAGCACAAGATTTTAATTTAGTCCACAACAGAAAAACTGAAAACAAGAAAAACTGGCTCTCTGGGAAAATGGTCGTTATTGGTTAAAAGAGAGAAAGAAGAAAAAAAAAAGGAGGAATTTTAGGAACATCCGTGACATACTAACTTCAGTCAGAAAGAACCCAGATCAACTGCCCTAAAGCCAGTAGCACCCTACTCCTTAAGACAGAGAGCAACTACTGCAAAGCTACTATTCAGTTTAATAAATGGAGGTTTAGCCTACTGTTAACACGTTAGCTGCTGAAAACATGCCATCCCTTTCCATTTGTAACCAGCATCGCTACTCCAGTTTCTCCTCCAAAGAAGAGACTTGCACAGCTACGAATCCCTACAGATCTGGAAGGCTTGCACACAAGTGTACTCCAGTGAAGTGGCCCAGGGAATAGGACATTGGACTAAATATTTAAGAGACTTCCTAGCTTTTTGCCTCCAACCCACAACATGACTACGGTTTGACACTTCAGTTCTGTTTCTTCTGCCCTCCCTCCCTCCCTGGGTGTCTCTCCCACCCACCACATCACCCTCAACCAGCCACGCTCTCCAGACTAAAAAAATCATTACAAAATATGGTTTATAAAACCAGAAACAGTCACAACCTTTATCTGTTGAGAAGTCACTACCTCTATCTCATGACAGTGACAAGGTCTCAAGTAGGAACACATGAGTTGAGAAAGAAAGGTCTTATTTAGAAAATTCCTCAGCAAAAGCACAAGAAGGCAATGTCTTTCTGCTTTTCCCCACCACTGGGCTTACGAACACCCTCCCCTGTGATTTTGATTACACAGTTTACCACCTTTTGATGTTGCCACTAGAGTTTTGTAGTAAAGAATATAAATCTTAATATTCTTCCATTCAATCATCAAAGCACTGAGGCATAGATCTTACATTTGAAGAGGCACATAAAGGCTTCAGATACAGTCACAGAAACTCTGATTTCCCCTCTGTCCTTTTGTTTCCTGTGAATTTTAGAAAATGCCCTCAACCTCAGGCTTTAAGAGACAGTGACAAACAAGTACAAGGTAAGGATTACATTTTTAATTGCCGCATTTTTCACAGCATTTTGCTGAAGAAGAAACATTTGTGATTCCTTTTAAAGGAATCTGCCAGGAAAGCAGAAAGAGGAAGGACATGCCTATGCTTCATTTCCCCCTTTTGCCTCATTCAGAACAATGCAGGATGAAAAATTTGAACCTGGAGTTTTCTTCATCTCTGGCAGGTACATAGGTACATAGAATAATTCAGGTTGGAAAGGACCTCAGAATTCAAGTTTTGACCCAAAAACCCCACAGACAACTCTGTGCTTATGGTTTTTGTCAATAAAGCAAAATTTATGTTATTTACAGGCATTGTTTTTGTTCAGATGGGGAACAAAGCCATTAAATCACTTAACACTGCAATATATGAACTGTCAGTCTTCTGTTTTCCTTGCTGTTCTCATTTGCTCAATCTTTCTGCCAAACCAACGAGCTCAGGACTGCAGAGGACATTCGACACTGGACAGACCCACGCTTTCCGCGGTACGTTCCACTGTGACTATACTATTCCACTCCTCTGGGATGCTGCTTACAGAGGGAGCTCTCAGCTCCCACTCACCCATAGTCCCTAAGACATTAGTAGAGTTGTCAACCACAGGAGTTTTCCCTCCAAGGTAACGGCTTACTATTTCCCAATACCAGATGGGGAACACAGGTGCAAAGAGTGCCAGCAACTTGCCCAAAATCACAACAAAAATCCACAGAAGAGCAGACACTAAATCCAGATCTCTGAAGTTCAGCATTCATGGTTGGTATATCCCTCCTCAGTGCGTGAATACGGAGTTACAGACTTCAACTGTGTTCCAGTTTAGAGTGTGACTCATTCCTCCCCCTCCTTCTGTAGTGCCAGAAACATCCAGTAAAAAGAGCTACGAACGACAAAACCTCAGGCTGACTAAGGACTCAAAGTCTCAAGCAAGCATCAGATGGATGACAGTCTTCTATACCCTGGCAACACCTGAAAATTTTCATGACAGTCAAATATCACCAGCTGAAGGTGGTGCTCCCGGCCGTGCCACAGTGAGGATGTAAGGCAGACTGCCTCTCGTACAGAGGATTGCACAGCTTCCAGGAGCGGGACACCAGCCTTCTCAGAGGGCAACACCTGCATTCTTAGTACCATCTACAAAAGCCAAATCATCAAGCCTTAGAGCAAAACCCTAGGATTCCAAGCAAGTACAAACTTTTTAATCTCTTTATATTGGAGATACCTAGAAATGTTGTTTTAGAAATAAATGCAAACCAGCAAAATTTTAAGAGTAGCAAACAGCATACTTTGGCTCTTTTATTTTGCCTGTTTTTTTACTTTTTCATGTTAGGCTTACCATCACTTTTTCCCCATTGGCTTCTAGGAGGAACTAGGCACACTCAAACATGGACCAAGTACTGAAGGCATCATTCTTCCATTAAAAAAATAGTTTTCTCTTATCATAGGATCAATGCACTGAATTAAATATATATACACATGCGTATATGTGTGTGTGTGTGTAAACAAATGAGTTGGCCTGACATCGTTGAACAGAAGAAAGTGAAAAATGTCATGATAATTATCTGATCCTGGAACATTTCTAAAGCACCTGCATCCCCAAAGCACCTCATGTACACCTTTACATCTTTGTTTCTTTTTTAACTGAAAGGAAAAAGTGTTGCTTATGAAACACAATCCAATATGAATCTGATGAGTCAACTAAAGAACACAGCATAATGTAATCTGTGCTTGTAATATCAAAGATCAGAGAGGATGAAATTAGTTCCCCTTTATTCACGTAAAACATGGCCTACTAACAACTCACATGATGCTTTGACTAGAGTTTAGTCACCCTTGTTATGAAAAACATGGGTCATCCATTCAGATCTTCATTATTTAGGCAGCATTAAACTTCTCATTAACACCAAGAAAAAAAGTATTTAAGCATTCCTATGAAGTATAGAAAAAGCTAGATCATGACTATTTAGGAAGCCACTAGGCTTACACAGAACTTTATCTCCAAACGATGAGCTTGCTGCTTTCCTTCTGAAAAGATAAGCTCAGGCAATAACCAAGTAGAAGTGACCCTTATGAGGCAATAAACTCATCTCCTCAGGACTGATTACTTAAATCACACTAAACATGCTGTGCATTATTATGGAGCACTGAGTTCTATGGAAATTTAAAATCCAGCTCTCAAGGTCCTTTAAAGCAGGTAAGTAAATGCACTCCTTATTGAAAATATAACATGGCTAGACATTCACAAACTCCTGTATTTATTCTCTGAAAAAGCAGAGGAATAAATTTCTGGTGAAATCTTTCGCGGCTCTTAGCAGAATAATATAAATCCATTTCAAAACATTTCCCTCACCTTGATGATGTTTCAGCATCTCAAGGCAATTAAATCAAACTCTTCATAGTGGAAAAACAGCTCAAGCTTCACTGGCATTTTAATCCATCTCTCAAGTTCCTGCTGATCACATGGAGCCCTGTGAGACAGGACCAAGAACTCCCAACTCACTTCTTTTTATCCAAGCTTCATAGTTAGACATGCAAACAGAGATTGGAGCTAAGACTATCTATATTACTTCCACATATAGATAATCAGAAGCAATACATCCCCACATCCATTTGATCAAGGGAAACACCACCCAAGTGTTCAAAGGCTAAGTGCTGCCAATCTTCCTACGGAAGACCCTACCTGCTGCAACCCCAATGGATTGATAAAGTGGTAGCAACACCTAACGCAAATTTCGTGAAGCTGAGAATCCAGACATGGAGACAGCCTCTGGCAATTTCTAAATATAGGGCCTCTCTCCTCTGCGTGATAGCTTACAAAAAGCTAGGTTGCTATTGAGCCATAAAGATTTTCATCACCCCAACGCTAACATCAAAACAAAGGGCAGCCTCAGCCCAACTCACTGAGCACATCCTGGTTAAAGGGGAGAGACAGAGTCCAACGATGCAATTTCCCACAAGGGAAACCGGACACAGTACAACAGATTGGGTGGCCTCAAACGCACTTCTGAACATCCAGCACACCATTGTACCTGGAAACACCCTGGAATGCTTCAAAATTGGTCCTAGCGTGAAGGACTACTGATTGCCTGCGATTTGCTACGCTTTCTGACAAATCCGGTTGTAAGAAAGAAAATTATGCAAAGAATATTTTGAAACACCAGATACAGCCTAAATACGAGCACCAGTAGCCATTTCCTCATTCCGCAGTGGCAGGAAGGACACGGCCCCAAAAGGAATCGCTCTTCATGCCACAACACCTTATTTGCCTGCAAAACAATACATTCACCTCACAGGGATTTAACTTCGAGACCCCTAATGAAATAGGTTTAAGGAACCCCCAGAGAAGAAAGATCAAGAATATTATTGTTTTCAGGGTTCAGCTTCTGCGTAGTACTAGCACACAGTCGGTACTACGGTACTAGAGAGCAGGCAAACCAAAATGACAAGAACTTCAGTTTTAAAGCCTTGTTTCTAAAATGGGATTGCAGAAAACCCAATAAATCCTTACATGTAGTATTCATGCCTTAAACAGTAAGAACTCAGGGAAAAACATCACTCAGGGCTGTTGCTGCATCTGATTAACTTCAGCTAACAGAACTGCTGTTGAAGTGTGCCCAGGTTACCACAGCTCCGCTACAGGAACAGTATGATGCTGTATCTGGTGTTTCTGTATCCTGACTGTATTTTATTTCCTGCATTGAGAAAAGTAATCAATACATTCCTTGGGATCACACACACAAAGAGCAACCTTGATTCTCTGACATTCACTCTGTTTAGCCCAAGAGGCTGCAAACAGACCAAAAGCAGCTTGTTTTACATTCTTTTGAATACCAACTGGAAGAAAGTAGCTTCTCTATTCAGTGGGCTCCTGAGACCATGAATTGATTTTGTACAGACTTTCTCCTTACACCTTATCATTCATTTCATGGTAATACTTTCAATGTCAGTGAGCTGCTACCCTGATCCTACTTAGCCCATTTACAAGGATAAGTAGATGCAACAATCATTACTAACTAATTGCAGGGTTTTGTTTTTTCCAAAACGTAGCTGGAACAGAAGACACAGTGTATTTCAACTGTTGAAAAGTTTGCATCCTCTGAGCTTTTTCTATTGATTGGCATCCTGAACACAGATGATGAGAGGGGAGACTAACATGCTTCATCCATCAGGAAATTCAATTTTTCATTTCTTTGGAAAGAATCCAACCAGATATGCTGTTAAATCCTTAGAAGATCCATCCTGAACTGTAAAGGTAAGCTGTATTTTAATCCCTAAGACAGACTTCCCCTCCATCTTAGAAGTTCAAAACAGAACCCAGACTTAATGGATTTGCGACTAGTACCCTATTAAAGATTTAGAGAGTATACTGCTAGAACAACAAAACCAAACAGGTATCAACTAGAACTACAGTACTACATACATAAGAGATGGGTGCTATTTTAAAACACCCTGATATTCCTGTTGTCAGGCTTACAGATTCATAATTCAGACCTGAGGGACTCCCATTTTCAAAACATTGGGTATCCAGCAACTTCTGCTAGCATCCAAAAATGACAGCAGCATGCCTCATTTTAAAAACTAAACTGCTGATTTAGTTGGGGTAACAATGTTCTGAAGGGTATTTTGGGGTTTTTTGTTGGGGTGGGATTTGGGGGTTTTTTGTTGTTTTGTAAAAAGTCTTGCCTCCTTACTTCAGCATCTCCAGTCTGACTTTTATAATTTGAATATGTATACTCTTGAGCAGCACATGAAAATCCCATAAAGCTTCATCCCCATTAAAAAGAAAGAATAAACTAATAACCCAGCTGCTCAGAAAATATGTAAAAGCTCTAATAAAAGAAAGACCACATTACATTATTGATCTGGGATGATGTCTGTCAAGCTCCTGACAGAAGCTAACCTTTATAGCCAAATTACAAATCCCCTGAAAACACTGGTGTGTAATGGAAAGCCTGACAGGCCATTAGTGACAACAGCATGAACAAGGTTCTAATAAACAGCGAAAATGGAATTTTAAATGAACCACCATAAAAAAAAAAAAGGTATTAACCCTGCAGGGCTGCAGCCCTGGAGTTTACCCCAGACTGCCATTCTCCGTGACTTCATCCTGTAGGGATATTCCTAAATATCCTATGCTTGACGGCAGAAGTGGCAGGATGGGATCCTAGGGCATTAGATCTCAATACCCTTCTGACACCCGTTACCTTCTCTTCAGCCTTAATATTAAAGATCATTATTTGCCTCCATCCGTAATCCTACACAATCCTATCCCAACATCACAAGGTCTCCCAGTCCCAGTGCAAGATTCTCATTTGTCCCCCTCTCAGTCCCCACAACAAAATCACACCCTCTCTTCTGCTCTGTGATACCAACAGAAAGAAATCTCATCAACAAAAAGCACGCCACCTAGCACAGCCCTGCTGCCAAAAAGGAAATTTCCTAGCAGTCGCCTTCAACTACTTTGTTCTCACTGATGCATTACAGCAAGAGACATTACCTTAAAAATTGGTGCTGCACCCTGGTTTTAAAATTACCCACTCCAGCCCTGACACAAGCATCCAAAATTACCCTCCATCGGACCTGCCCGAGTCTAATGTCCTTGGAGTACAAACAGCACTCCTCGCATGAGCACAATTTGCTGAGGCCCGTCCCAGACCAGCACCACAAGCTCCTCTCTCCCACCCTCTGTTCTGTAGCACGGCCAGCCCCACTCCTTGCCCCTGGGCCTTGCGGGGAGAGAAAGCAAGACAGATCCCTGGCAGGACCTAGCAAGCACATCCCTCACCCTGTTGGTCCTGCAGACGGGGCTGCTGGACAAGCAGAAACACATTCCCAGCCCATGACCAAACCCACTGGGTCTCAGAACTGGCTCCAGCTGTGGTTCCTCCTACACCTGTGGTTTCTCCTACACCACCCTATCCAAGCACTCAACTACACATCAAATGTCTACACGCACGCTTGATTTCAGAAATTTCTCCCAGACAGTTTTCTATGCCAGGCAAAAAAAAAAAAAAAAAAAAAAAAAAGAAAAAAAAAGTGCTTTAAAATCATCTTCCCGTTCTACCCCTAAAAAAAAAAATAAATCACATTATCACATTATACCCATTTTCACACTGGAATTTCTTTGCTATTTGCTCATCTTCCTCCAACACAAATCTGAGGTTCGATACCCAGGGTGAGCTGGTTAAATCATTTTCACTTCAAAGTACCTACTTTAACTCTGATTTAAATAATCTCTTCTGATCTTGCTTTGCATTTGTACTTTCTAGAACTTTTCCTGGAAAGAAATACAGAATCTTCCTGGCTAGAACACTGATTTTTTTTTTTTTTTTATTTTTTTTTTTTACTGATTAGGAAGCTACTCTATAAACATTTTTTTTATTTTACTATTTATAAGTTACTTACATTAGTATCTTTTTTTTTTCCTCTTCAGTATTTGACTGTTCATTTTTTACGGAACATTTCATATTCATTAGCTGCAACACGTTTTATAAATAGGACAAAATGTACAAATATTAAGGTACAAGTAATAAAAACTGTATTCTATTTTAAACTCAAATTAAATCCTTCTAATTGTGTTGAACAAAAAGAAAGTAAATTTATCAACATATTTGTATATTAAAACTAACTCATTACAGGGGACATTACCCATAGTTAGTGAATTTGGTTGTATATGTCCCTCAAGTTTTTGTTAGGACAGATGTGATTTTCACACCTTCTTGTTATTCATAGATCAAAAGAAAACAAAGCTTCCCAGCTTTTGTAGTTTCTCACCTTTGGCTGGACAACTCACTGCACTAACTCCAGGAAGAACCATGAATGAAGAATATGTTTTGTTTCTGCGTGAAAGCTACTCCTGTCAAACCAGTTCTGTGCTGCAACAAATTCTCAGCAGACACTTCCACCTACTCAGTGGCTACACTTTCTTCAAAGTTTCAGAAGCAAATATATCCTTCTTGAGTATTATAATTTAATTAAGTTATTACACTATGATAGAGTTAAGGCCTGAATCTAGTACTTTCAAATCCAAATTATTCATTCTTTTTAATTCTTCATTTTAACCTCTTTTGCTTTCCAAAACCTTCTTCCACCATTCTTCGTGCTTCTTCTACCCACATTTTCCCAGTTGGGTCTTTATGTTTCCATCATATTTTTACAACACTCACGTGCATGAGCACTTACTGTATGCCACCTCACCTCTCCTTCTCTCAGGAAGGCTACAGACCTATTTATTTCCAGGATTTATTCATCAAGATAATTGGGCACATGAATCATCCCACTGCCTTTACTCACATGACAAGCCCTGACGTGCACTGCTGTGCAAACACGTCCAAGCAATCCTCCGACTTTGAGGATGAACGTTCCTCCTTCTGCTGTTCCTATGCCAAGTACACCCTCCTCTGCCCTCCTCTCATCAACAGTCCGTCAAATACGAGAACACCTCCTCTACCACCAGGAAGCCAAACAGAAGAAACACTTCATTACTGGTAAGATTATCGGGCCTTCTGCAGGGTCCGGCCTCTCTGCTGGCACCTGCGACCACCACCATTACAGACCTTTAGTGCCTAAAGAACCTAAACTGCTTGTTTACTCTGGATTTCCTGCAGCCCACGGGGCAGCCACCTGCTTCTCAGGATCCTTATGACTTCTCTACCTTTCGCCTGGCTACACATCTCCACTACCGATCAGTCACAGTTCAAGACATTATTCAGATCTACCTATTTATTTTTTCTTACTCATTAAAAGTTCCAGTATGCACCAAGTCACACCTCCACGCAAGCAGACGGTGCTACACTAAAGGCAGGGCAATTTGTCACTGGAGGACAGAAGGACACAGAGAAATTAAGCATCTGACAACATTACACAGTAGTTTCAGGCACAACCAAAAAAATAAACCCCTCCCAGTTCAGGGCTTTGGCCAAAAAGGTAACTTCACAGCCTTACACACAGCCTGGCTAAGGAGATGTACAGCAAGTCTGTCATTCCCCTAGAAGGGGAATTATTTTGCCAGAGAATCGTTCTAACAAACGGCATTTCAGAGCAAGCTTTGCACACAAACACTAGTGTAATACTCTGCACAACTGGATGACACTAACATCCAACCGAGACTTCTTCTCGGAGAGGCATCATCCTTCCCCCTAAGCAGCTTGGTGAGGAGTCACGCATGAGTCATTATTTTGAAGCACAATGTCAGATTTGCTGTATTTTCTACATTGCACAAACAGGACAAAACAGAAAATCCCATGCAAGGGGATTTACATTTTTGGACAATACTTGTCCAAATGCTCATGTGATATTCCTGAAATAAAGCAATTCGTCTCACCAAAATCCTGTGTCAGCAAAAAAAGCAATTTCCTCCTTAGGCTGGGGAGTAGGGGCTCACTTAATGGAAATACACAAAAGGAGAGAGGTCACCCAAATTATGACCCAGGGAGTCTCATTTTATTGTTGAGGGGCTAAGAGCACTCCAGGAAAACCCAGAATTTAACAGGGTCAGAGTCTTTGCCAGCTGATTTCAAGAGAACTCAGAAAAACTCACAGCAGGTTTAACCTACTGACACAGCTGAAAAGGATCTGGCCATTACAAAAAGAAACACCGCTGATACAAAACGAGCAGCGGGTATGCTCCTCCCGCAGCCCAACAGGTGATGTGCCACAGGTTGGATCATTGGGACTGTTCTGAATAACAGCACCTAGGCACAAAGAGCAGACAAAACCTCCGTGTCAGCCACCTGAACCCATACGGGACCGTGACTACTTTCATGACTACTGAACTCTGGGAAAAGCCTTTACATCTGCTGTGCTGCTAGCGCCCAGCACAGCTGGATTACGGCTGTTCCAACTACGTTGCACGTCCTGAAACAACATTTGCTAGTGCGGTCCAGATGTGCATAAATTTAAGGTATAGGATTACATCTGATAACCTTCTGTTCATCTACAACTTCTACTGAGCCCCACTCCAAAAGCCCAGTGTTTTTCCTAAGAGAAGCATTTAAACTATTTACTTAGTAATAAATCACAGAATAGGGAAAAAGAGCACTCATTCACTGGGAGTGACAGTGTTATATATCAGGTAACGTGCAACACACAATGAAATGAAGATCTTGGAAAATCCTTCAATATACAAAAGTGGAGATTTATAACACAGAGAGATTCTCTGTCTCCTAGGCCTTAAGGAAGCTTCCCAATATGTTCCTCCCAAACTTTGCGTAATAATATGTATAGATTTTAAAAAACTGGTCAGATGCTGTGACAACTGAAACGTCCCTATGGCAACCTGAGTTTGCAATCTCTAATCCTGAGAGGGGTCCCACTGCGTGACTCTGCAGTGCTTGGGGATTAGCAAGGGGAGCGCCAGCAGGAACTGATATTCAGCAACTGTGCTCAGAAATAGCCACCGTAAAACAGATGCTCCTTGCATTAAAACTGCCATGCTGTCCCACAATCACCACGGCTGAAGGTCCATTACACCCACAGCTGCCCTGGGCAGAGAGATCTACGGCACTTCTCCACCTGCAGGACACTGCACTCATGGGGAAGGCATAACAGCTTGGCAAACTGCAGTGTTTTCAGCTAAAAGTTCAGCTCCGTTCCTTGGATATAAAAACTGAACATTCGAGGCTCTCCTGTGGTGACATATAATCTATTTCCACACAGGTGTAGACATATACAGGCAAATCTCCACGGGCAGGATCAGCCCCTCAGTGCAACAAGCTAAGCAGTTCCGAGATTTTCCTTTCGAGCCTTCATCTGGTAGAAGAGGGGTGCAATACTGTCCTATTACTTGTGTGATAATCCCAAAGTTACACAGCAGGACTTCTCGCGATGAGCTACTGTGGATATGCGTTCAAACACAAGTGGAGAGGAAGCATTTCTATGCTCTGACCAGCCAACACAGTTTTTCCCTTTTCCAATTTCAGTAAAAGAACGCGATGGTGATATTTCTATTCCTGTGAGTCCTTATTTTCATTCAAACATGATATGGCCAAACACGAGCTGACAACAGCTTTTCAATGAATGCAATCTCACAGGCATTTAGATTTTGTGGTTTTTTTCTTGTTTGTTTACAGTTTCTTTGCCACAACACTTTATTTGGCCCTGTAACATTTTTACACTACAGTAAAGCCCAGAGATCCAATTCCATTACAAAAAAGCATAAAGAAACAAGAAAAACTCATCATTTCTCTTTGTTTGCACAAGCTTTCATTACATGCAAAGCAAAAATAAAGAAGGGAGAGCCCATTCCTCCCTGTGGAGACCACAGTAAGCACTGGCAGACAAACCGATGCACAAAGGTCAGACGGAGAACTGGAGAGGCTTCCCCTGCCAATTCACATCACAAAGTCAGTAAAACTCAACCAAAAACTCATTCTGAGCTCATAAGGAAGACTCAGAAATGAAGACTTTTAGGACCTTATAGATGAGCTGAGGAAGGATGAGCCATTAACAAAGGCCACATGGAAGCAACAAGAGAAGTATTGCACACCTCTGTTCATAATTTAAAGCCCTGACCCTCCAAAGACTTCTGGGCATTCATCCCCTTAGAGCATGGGTCCAGTCCAGGATACACAAAAGTTCTGAATTAGGTAGAAACCTAATTCCTCACATCAAAAACTTCTGTCTGTGACCTTTATTGTTGCACAGAAAAATGAATGATTTCTATTCATGAGCCTAGCCAGAAGAGTTTCCTGATGGGAAGGATTTTGGTTAAGGGAGCTGCCGTACCAACTAAAGTCAACTGAATTTCAACTTCAAACTTATTTTGCAATGCATAGGCTTTGCCAAAAGCTAAATAAAGATGTGTCATGTAAAATTTGCATCGATCGAGATGTAAATAAACAAGATAGCCAGAAAGCTGAAGAAAACCTCCATGGTTTAAAAAATTAACTGACCGCCAAGATCCACAACCTTATGTGCTTACTAGACCATGGCGAGCAGCGTGAAGCCATTTACTCAGGGAAGGGAGGTGTCTGACTCAGAAGAGGAAAAAAAAAAAATCTACAGCGATCATTTGAGAGCCATACGACCGCATGCATTGGCAAGAGTTACAAAAAATGTGTTCTGTTTGTATTCCAAAACACATGACACATAGCTTATACTTTAAAAAAATACCGGCTTATGTGCGCGGTGCCTTCTGACCATTTCTCTCCAAGGGCATTTCAGACAATGGAGCAGAAGCCGCTCTCTCCGGTTCTCGGGGACTTCGGGAGGAAAAAGGGCCCACCCCGGTAGCGGCGGCACAGCCCGGCAGCACACAACAGGTTTCCAGGACACCGCCACCGGCTGCACACGGCGAACCGGGAGCCGGACCCAGCCCGCAGCCGCGGAGGGCTCCCGCTCCCGCCGAGGGCCGCCCGGCCCCGGGGCGCCGCGCCCGCCCCGCCGCTCCCCCCCCCCCCGCCCAGCCCGGCGGGGAGGCCCCGGCCGCCGACTCACCGAGGCCGCTGATCTCCTGGCGGAGGCCGGCGCGGCTCCGCTCCTCCGCTATCGCCCGCAGCATCTGCTGCAGGGAGCGGTCCAGGTCGCCGTTGGCCTCCTCGTCCCTCGGCCCGGCGCGGCCGCCGCTCCTGGCAGAGGCCATGCTGCCGCTGCCGCCGCTGCCGCCGGCGATGATCTCATGTCAGGCCGCCCCGCGGAGGCGGCCGCGGCACCCGGCGCTGCCGCCCCCGCCGCCCGCACGGCTCTCTCCCGGCAGCAGCGGGCGGAGACGGGGCGGAGGGGGGGGGGAAGCCGCCCGGTGGCAACGGCGAGAAACCCTCCCTCCCGCCTCGCTTCCTCCGGCTCGGCGAGGGGCGCGACCCTCCCCGGCTCCCCCTCAGAAAGTTTCCCGGGCGTCGCCGGCAGCCCCCCGGGACGCCACGATCGTTTCCACCGCCGCTACGCGGCTGCGCTCCGCCGCTTCCTGCTACAGCGGCCGCGGGAAGGGGGGCGTGGCCGCCGGGTCAAGGCCCCGCCTCCGACACGCCCCTGGGCGTGTCGGAGGCGGGGCCTTGACCCGGCGGCCACGCCCCCCTTCCCGCGGCGGGCGCCTCGTTGTCCCTTAGCGGGGTTTTCCTGGCGGTAACTGGGCATAAACCCAAAATATAAACCTAAAATATTTACGCGGGCCTGTTGCGACGCAAACCTGCTGGAGAGCTGACTCCTTGCTGCACAAACACACCTTCAGCTGTGGGGGTTAGGATGGAAAGACCTCCTCGGGAAGCTGAGGGAGAAAAACCAGAGGGGTGCCATGGGCAGGTTGGTCTTCTGAGGACATCAGCAAGAGCTCTCTCACCCAGGATAAACCCCCTGCGTATTCCCCCGGGCTCCCACCCACAAGTATTGCTTTTCACAGGCTACGTTGGTGAAAAATACCTTTTCCTGTAGGAAGAACCAAGCATGTCCAAGCAGAAAATGCAAAACAGTATTTCAGGTGGTCTGTAACCCCACAAGGCCAAGCAGAAAGATAAGAAAATCCACCTGCAGGCAGGTGCTTTTCTCTGCGAGGAAAGCAGAGCCACACGCTTGACCATCATCCACCTTCTTCCCCCTCCTTCCTTCTCACCGTGTCCCACAGATTTGGCCCCAGACTCTTGCCGCTGCAGGCAGAGCTCTCCTGCCTGCCCCACTGACATCAAATCTCCTGAGCTGCTGCTTCCTTCTTGCTCACCTGTAACCATACATGTACAGCCCTGTGGGGACAAAACCCAGCCTAAGGCATCCCCTGAAGTGTCTACCCAGAGCCGGGTCACCTCTCCCTTAGCATTAGCACGTTTTGCTCCTAGGTGTAATGTAAATGAGGACTGGGTGGTCTCTGGGAACAAGCCAGCTTGTGCTGCAGAGATTGGACCCCAAGCCCCACTGCTGCTGCTGCTGGTTGTTCCCAGCAGATACCAATAACAGCCAAACCTTCCCCAGCTCATAAATTAAGGATTTGCTAAGCCACAGATGGAGAGATATACAACTGCCTGCCCAGTCCTTCTGCAAACAATTTGCTCAACATTTTTTCGTTTATAATATTACTTTACGCTCTCCTCAGTTCCTAAAAATATTGTAAGGCTTATGCAGCCTTTTCTTCTCTCTGAAGTCCTGTTTGAAACTTAGCGGGCCTTGAAGGCAGTGGTGGGAAGGAGAGAAGAGGACAGAGGACTTAAGACTTGAGTTGACATCATTTGAGAGCTGGGATTTTTGCTACAGTTTAATAAGAAAGAAAAGTGTTCAAACGCTATACGATTGTTCTCCAAAATAGCATACGTTTACACCGTGTTTCCAATTTCAGTTTCATGTCAACTTCTGACACCAATAAACTAACAATCAGACACCTGCTGAACGCTATTTACAACCATATACTGATCTTCCGTTACAGGGGTATAGACAAAAGTATTTTCTGTGGAAGGCCCCTATGCTGAATTGGACACATGAGAGAAATTTGAAGCCGATGTAGCATTTTGCTAGTAAAATATCTGTTTTTTTACAAAGCAATGGAAGGCGTGGACATACAAGCACAGGACTTAAGCACCTCTTCCATTGTTAAATCTGATAGTTCTGTTTCTCGGAGAGAATGAAGACTTGCAGTCACACGCTGGCCCTGTAAATGCATGCTTTAGAGTTATTTATCCCACGGGCTTACAAAGGGGAAGAGCAGCCGAAGACTGTCCTATACTGTTAGCCTCCAAGTTGTTCCTGACATTGCCAAGATATGACACTTGAGACAGGAGGAAGGAAGCTCTCTGCTGCCAGAGGAGCTCGCGATCTCATTTACCTCACGTCACACTGTACTAGCTAAGGCATTTTAGTATTGGGCATTTTTCCCCAGTAGATTACCGGTTGATCCCAACCCCACTATCATGTTAGGGGTACATGGAAATATGACACTTGTCGTGTCACCAGCCAGTAGACAACCCAGCAGCAGTTTCTCCAGACCCTCCAGCAGTTCAGTCCCTCTGCTGAGCCCTGAACGCTCACCCTAAAGTTCCAGCAACCCTGCTTAAAAAAGCGATTAGGCGAACCTTCTGCTGCCCCATCCAGGCCTTTTGTATAAAGAAATGGTATTCCTGCCCCTACTCAGTTCCTAGCCCTACCTTCAACTTTCTCTGACTTCTACCAAAACAGGCCCACGGACAAAATCCTCAGTTGTTTTTCTTCTCATAGGCCTCCCTAGCCAAGCGCACATCCTAGTAGATCACAGCTCCTGATCAGAAGATGGGGGATAAAGTCTGTTTTCTTAAAGGGGCTATTGATTAAGTACCCTTAAGATCAGTTAGAAATCGGAAATGCTAATTGATTTTGGTTTTTAAAGATCCCATGGTACATTTTAAAACAACAAACCCCTCTGTCTAGCCAAACTCTTGATGGTGAGGGGGGATTGTATTCTGTCTTTAGGTATTGCTCCTAAAGGTCTTCTTCACCGACACTTAGCGCTATGTTTTCACTATAATGGGTATTAAGAGCCCTATCCTATCATGCATGCTCTCACTGAACTCAATTACACACAAAATAATAAACTCTCTATCTTGCAAAAGGAGTAATGGGTGTTAGGGCCCTGGGGGCACTAATAGGCCTTAATGACCCTGACCAGCCTCACCTGGGGCCTCCACACACACTCACAGGCTGGGGACTCTATTTAATCTCAGCCCTGAGGCTCTGCCTGAGCTATGGTGAAGGAAGGTTGGTCTTTGGTTCTGCTACAGCTGTGTCTATGTTTGGCTATGAGTGCTGTTGATCTGGCCCCTGACCCGAAGGCTGACTTCTCAGCTTGGCCATGGACCTGCCTCATGACCATGGAGGTACCTTTTGACTGGGGCTCTGGTTTACCCTATTCCCTTGCTTAGGTTCTGTAGTGCTGAGCTGTGGCCCCCAAGGGCCCTGCCAACCCGGGAATCTTTCCCCCCCAGTTCCCTGGCCCCCAGGGAGCTTCCAGCTTGCACAGTGCCCTGGCAATAGATCCCTTTGCTTTCTCAGATAATAATGCGCTTTGTGTCCTGATGTAAAATATGTATATTGATCAACAAGATGGATGGGCTGTAGGTCAGTGAATAGGCTGGGTGCATCTCTTTAACTTAGGATATGTGTTCTATACAGCAGAAACCTAAAACAATACAAAAACTCAAGTTCATTGTAAATAACTAGCTGACTTAATGTTGTGAAGTATGTCTTTTGAATTAGTCCATAATAGCCAAGCTTTGCTATGCTTACACAAAAGTCAAGCAAGTTATTTATATAAGGTTATATTTTCCTTACTGTATTTATTTTAGTAGCAGCTAATAGTGATAGTCTGCAGTGCATGCTCCTAAGACTACATGGTGTGTGAATATCTAACAATTAAAATAAGTTTGTGAGTTAGCAGGTATGGGCTTATTTAATGCATTTGAATGTCTTTCTAATGGATGAGTCCTATACTATATGTGCCTTACAGCAGTGACCCTACCAAAACTTGTGTAGCTACTTATAGCCTCTGAAAGATCAGCGTTACTTACGTGCTTCGGGCTCCGTATGTGCAAAAACTGTTGCAGGAATAGACTTTGTAATTCTGAAGTTTTGAAAGTCCTAGTCAACCCATTACAAGCTTGCAAAGTACCCTCATTTTTTTAGTGTCTTTCTTTACTGATAATAATGAATTCAGATTTATAACAGCTACATGTGGCAAAAGAATGTTATAGCCACTTTAAAGATACAGGGCATGAAATGCAGTTTTGTGCTGAAGAGATTAAGCAATTTGCTTAAAAATTCTAATCATACTTTAGTCATGAATTGGGGTATCTCTGTCTTCATCAGTCTGCTGCTTTCTGCTGAAGGCATGCTCATGGGTCAGTGGGCCATCCAGTGAGTTTATATGCGAAAATTAATTCTGCAATTTTTACTTAATTGCCTCCCTAACTGCATCAAGGCATTTTGACTTAGGACACAGCAATTTTTGGCCTCCCATTATAAATTATATTAAACTGGTCAGCTTGAAAGATAATTCAAAGTTACTTCTGGAACTTTGCAGTGTTCAGCACAAGACTAATTCTCCTCCCAAGATTAAACCTACAATTAAAGCTTCTGAAAATTCTATCTATAGAATGTTATGAGATTTTTTCGGCTAAAATTGTCCTTTGTAGTTACTCCTCTGAAGGCACAACAGAGCACTTGAGGTCATGTATTTCTGAAGTTAGAGGTGTTCTACCTGTTTAGCTTGCTTTTGTCCTTCCTTCTTTGTACTGCTCTTGTCATCCCTGTCATTACTTTCATCAGTCAATTGCCATGGGATATGCTGAATGGAAGCCAGAGATGCTCAGGCTTGCATTGTAGGAGTAGAAACATTTGTCTGAACTTGTATGAAGAGCTTGCAGTCCAGCCTGATCCCTCTCTTCTGCACCTGAGCCTTTTATCCTAGGTTGTTCCTGAGAGTGCAATTATCTTAATAGGATTGAGATGTGAACTGTAGCCTTTGTGGTAACAGGCTCCTGGGTTTTATAAGCCACTTGCACAGAATCCACGTTTCATTGTTTTCCTTGAACTGTACTTGTATTATATTCAGAAACACCTCACCACTTATGAATCCACCTCAAGCCCTCCATCAGCTCAGCAAATTTGAACTCCCAGTAGGAATTCATTATTTTTCTTATTACATAGCTTGTATCTGAAAAGCTTACAATTTTTGTAATAGAACAGTATTTTTATTTTACTGTTTTTAATGTTATGTTGATTATACTATATTATATAGTTATGTTAGTATTTCCATATTAATTTTGATGAACATTAGTTAATATTTTAAATAACAGGCAAAAAAAAAACCTGTGAGTGGCGAGCAAAAGAAATTGTACTCCAGAAGATCTGCTTTTATAGGCTGGGTTGCTCTAATAAATGGCACAAGCAGCAGCTCTAGATAGAGTATGGTACAGTGAGTTTTCTTTGGATTCATATCTACTTACGCAAGCATTCAGAGTGAGTCAACTACATTCAAGACAATTCAGGTAATTTTCAACACTTTAACTCTAGGAGAAAGGCTTTCTCTACAGATCACTTACCTGAACTCTGCTCAGACCCTCTTCTTTCACTGACACCTCATCAGAATATTCCTTCACCTTTGCAAGATATTCTGGTACTCAAATATATATAATATTATATAATACATGAATTAGGGAAATCAAGTTTCAAATTGGAGAAATTCTTCTTGGTTATAAAAACAATTTTATTGTCAAGAAGATCTTGGGTGAAACTTGGCCTTACTGACTCAAGTTTGTAAAAGGAAGATGCCAGTGGGTGTCAGTGAGGTTGTGACTTCATCTTGTGAGTTCTAAACTTACTCAATCCTTTTTTTTTCTATACCTCTGTAGAATATAGATAGATGTCTCTTAAAAAGGCATCAAGTCATTTATATGTGCAAGGAGCTTGGCCTCTAATTTTGTGAGGGAGAACTTGTGTTCAAGTTGTAAAGCAAAACAAAGAAGCTGAAGGCTCAAGGTACTGTTAATGCTTAAAGGAAAGTATATGAAATGTTGCCTTTTTGTCTCGAGTCAAAACATAAAGATCTTTATTTTGGTCAGAGGTGAGGGGAAGGAAACCTGTGAAAACAGGAATTTTATTTTGAAGATGAATCTCCAGTTGTTACAATATGTTTGTGATTTTGAGTATCTTATTCATGATGACATTATGCATTTTTCTCCACACCAGCTCAAGGTTAGATGCTAAGGTATTAAGCTCAGTTTTCTCCATGAGATCTTCCTTTCCCACCAGGGCTAATGATTCACCAGCGGTGAACTTAGAAAATGCAGTTAGCTAGGGTAGCTATAGCCTTAAGCTGTGAAAATGATCTCAATTGTTTAGTGGCTTGTAAAGCATTTATTAGTGCCCAGAGTGATTATTACTTTTGAGAACCCTTAGCCATACTCCTTGCAATAAATGCTTTCATAAATCATGGGATCTGCTTTTCTTGCAGAAAATTACAGAAATTATACCTGTGTGTATTTCTCAAACTGATACACACCTAGAGAGCTCACAACAACAATTTATGATCACTTCAAATCATTCTAACTTTTGTTCATCCAGTTTAATTACAAACAATTACCTCCTAAGTTTCAGACTATATATCTTGGCAGTCACACATTGTATTTTTAGTGTATTGTACAGTAAGTTTTATGTACAGCAATGCCTGGAAAGTTATGCCTTGTATTTGAATCAACTGTAACTCTGAAAATGAACATATATTTAATAAAATTAAGCAAGTTCATCCTCACAAGGTGAAACATAAGAAAACAGATAAATAAGATTTAAATCCTGGTAAGGCCTGGATATTTCAAGAAGCCTTGGACCTTACTAATCCAAGCAGAGTACACACCTGCAAAAAGCTGGTCCTTACTAAACACAAAACTTACCAGAGTGAGAAAGGAAACTGCAGCAGAGGGAAGGCCAGTGACTCTGGAGGTCAGGGAAAGTCCAGAACCAGGAGCTTGCTTTGCCAGAAGGCCAGCACCTAGCTTCCCAGACCAGTACATTTGACAAATGTGTCTCTAATGATACCATGCACTAGTTCTTAAATTCTTGCTTAGCTGAGCCTCTAGCTAGTATAATTCTGTTTTTTGTCACATGGACAGAGGGATTGGTATGTCACTTATAGACTAATTTTGCCTCAGTGGTTCAAACTAAATCCATAAGGTGTGCAAGTGCAAGAAGTTTTATGCTGGCCTCAGTGGTACAAATTGCCTGTCAGTTTGATTGGCTCATTCTGAGGCAGAAAGATAACTTATTTTGATGTAAAAAAAAAAATCTGAAATTTTAGTAATGGCTATAAAAGAAACCTAGACTAAAAGTTAAGTCAGCCTTTATGAAGACCACCTGTGTATAGTAAAAGGAATCTGAAGAGTGGTAGGTGTATTTCAGCACAGACCTTAGTCGTTTACACGGGTGTAACTAGTGACAATGAAGGACATAATCTTTATGAAAGAGCTAGAACAGTGGACTGGGAGGCAAAAAGTATAAGGACTCTTGCATTTTGTCACTGACATAGCACCTGTCTGCACACATCATAATGACAGGAGTGTTTAGTGCTACTCACCTTTTTTGGAGCTCTGGGATCCCCATCCATATAAGAGTGTGGTGTTACCAGTTGAATACTTCATTAACAGTTGCTGGCATTTTGAATTTTGAAATTCTCAGCAGAAGCAGGCTATTGAGAGAAGAAATATTTTTTTTTAAAAAAAAAAAATAATTCTGAACTTAGCAGAAGCAAACAGTCAGTGTCAATTGAACTAGATTTGCATGACCTGTTCTCACATGTTAACTTTTCCTAGCCTATTGATATGAACAGATCTAAGCTAAGTTCCTAGTGTTTCCTATCAGCCTGGTATTGACAGCTGGGGACAACACTAAGCTCAGATTTTCTGAAACAGCTTATCTTTAAGCGTATGCTGCATATGCAGCCAAACTTCTCAGTGGAGTTGGAGTGGAACCAATGCTTTCACAATCTATTAAAATGTCTGGTTTTCAACATTTTCACATTTAATAAATGTCCGGACTGCTAAAAAAATGCTATCCTAAATCATGAAAGTTAGAATAATAAAATTAATGGCTGGCTTATATCTTTGTCACCTTTCCTTGTCTACTGATGTTCCAGAGGAACCTATAGGAAAGTGTTTTTAAATATCAAGATAACATCTTTGGTTTCATTTCTTCCTCTCACTCCCTGTGCTTCTCTCAAGGCATTACTGAAATCCATCTTCCTTACAGTCTCTGTTTTACCTCTTTTACCCTGGCCTTTTACTCTTTGGTAATATTGCTCCCTCTTTTGAAAGCCACATGCTTCCAACTCCTTTCTTTCTTTCCAAGACACTTTTTTTTTTCTTCACTCCTTCTTGAACATGACTGTCTTGGGTTCCAGATGCCCTAGGGCCCCTATTCTGCATGCACTTTCCTAGGTGCTTAACTGTAATCATCAAGTACTAAACAATGACCAGGCTAAAGTGACAAATTTTGAGTAATATTGGCTTATTTAATCTACTTATGGTGCACATGAGCATGATCATTTGATTGGTAAACATGTTCACCACAAGGATGCTTTGATGGGAAGGATAAGGGCTAAAACTGGAGATATAAATAACTGGTATCTGCTGAACAAGCAGAAAACTCGCTGCTCTTATTTGTTCACCTTGGTGTTCTATAGTCATAGGTTTAGCAACATACAGAGGTTTAAGCGCAAAACGGTCCAATAGTTCATCTCATTTAATTGTCTATATATCATAAGCCATTACATGTCATGAAATAAACCCTGCACTAAGTTCAATAAAACCAAAGGAGGATGTTAATAATTTCAATAGACTTTCTAAAAGCATGTTGATAAAAGCATAAGTCTGGAATACATAATGTCTTATCCAAGGGTCCACCAATCCAAACTGTAGTGAAAGTAGTTTAGTTTTGCATTCTTCTGTAGGCATGTTGGTAGTTTACATAAACCAGAAGTTATTTGAAATACAGCAGAGCTTTCTGTGGCTGGACATTATGGTTTTACTTCTGATGGGTGTATGTGTGTCTTCCTACATTGTTCAGACATTGTCTCCTGTTAAAGGCAATTTATACGTATGTATAAATCTTAACTGGGCTGTAGCCTCCTTTCACAATGCATAAAGAATTCCTCAAATGGTATTTTGGAGGGATTGTGTGTCTTGGAAGTAAAAGTTTCTTTACTCTTTGTAGACAAGCTTCCTCTCTGCTGTAAGGCATCTGGGTGACACCAGGAATAAAGAGTTGAAACATTTGAAGACTTTAGGTGTCCAGTGATCTTTCTGTTAGTGGCAGGTTGTTCACTGGCCAGCTGTACACTCCCACACTTTCCTGGGGAATGCTGGGCTTGAATGAGTTAACCTACTCTAGGAATTATGTGTTAAGATTATTTTGCCAGGGTTAATAGCAAAACCAAATAACTACAAGTTAACTGTTATCAGACACCAGATGCCCTGCTTTCCCACAGCTGTGACTTGTGAAACTTTTAATGGTTTGTGTCCATCTCTGCTTGCTACTAGTGCGGAGGAGCAAGACTGATGTCAGACTGAAGCAGTGAGAACAGGGAGAGGTGGTTTATGTCGTCAGCAGAGTCTAAGGCCATTCATGGTTTCTGGGTTTCCCCCAGCACAGCATTCCTTTGTGTACTGGTGTTCTTCCTTAGCCAAATATTTTAGATTAAAAAAGTGTTCCCCAGATCAGCTTAAAAGGTAGAGACATCTGTTAGATTTAGGGAGCTCATTATGTGCTTATCTCAGGCAGAAGGCTATGGGGTTTCTTTCCCTGATGCAGTGTAATGGAAAAACAGGCAGTTAAGGAGCTTCAGGAGGCGAGATGCCTCTTTCCACTGAAAAAAGGCTTCCCTTAGCATATTAACATAAATAAGCTGAGGAACACTAATTTGAATTTCAGAGTTTTAATTACTCGTAAAGCATTGAGTGATTACTTGATGTCATGAATTCAGGCAGAAACTTTCCACTCTTGAAACATGAATTTGATTCCTAAGGCCAAAAGCAGCAGCAGCAGCGTATTGCGAATGTCTCTTCCTCTTTCACAGACGTCTTTTTTTCAGTTCACCCAAAGTGTGGCTGTCAGCTTCTCTCCTGGAAAATCCTTTATCTAATGAGTGTTGCATGTCAGGAGTGCCAAGGGGTGCTGCTATGGCTGCTTTGAGTCGAAGGCTTTACTGTGCATGCCAACTCTTACGTCTAGTCCTAGCTGCTTACAGGGACTGTTGAAGTTTTATGAATGTCACATGTTAAATGCACAGAATTATTTCCTGCGTCTTACTAGCTCTTTGTGGAAACATTACGGGAGAAAAGCAATTTCCTGTCAGGAAGAGCTAATGTCTCTTAAGTGCAAGCATTAAGTCCTTGCAGAATGGTGGTTCACATGCTGTATCTACTTGCCAAACTCAATCAAGTAAATGGAAAGACTTGGTAGGTAATTAGCTAGTGCTTCATTGTCTGTTCATGGATGCCTGGCTGTATATTAGCTCTGACAAATGCTTTCATTCAGCAGTGTAACTGATAACTGCAAGAGTTTCTCTTAATGAGCTAGTTTGATGTCATGCTTTATTATAGTGGTTTGCTTGCACCTTTGCAGATAAATTTGGGTCAGGATTCCCATTGTAAGGCCCACATGTTCAGAGGTGTAAACACAGCTGTAAGTCTTTGCAGTAGGTAGAAAGGAACAATTCCACTTGGGAAGATCATATTCATTTGTTGGGCAGTATGAAAAGAATAAGGGTAATATTTTCAAATTAAACTAAAGGAAAAATGCCATGCATATAGCTTTGAACGCTCCAGTATCCCACACAACATCTGGAGGCTTTAAATTATGCTGGGTCTAATTATTATGCATGCATGAAGGAAGAGAGAGTCCCTGTCCTGAAGAGATTAAACAGACTAGTTATTTCTTATGCATAAAGCTTTAGAAATCAGATGTTAGAAGACTTTCAAAAATGAGACATGACAGCAATCAAGAGAGAAATTGTCATAACAAAAGCATCCCAAAGTGTCAGGTGTTTGCTATAACTTGGATGTCACCTGACATTTCATCCATAAAAATCTGCTTTCCATATAGTTGGCTGCAAGCCTCACTCGTATTTATTTTGTGGTTTTTTCCATTCTCCAACTTTTTTGTTAAACCTAGATGAATCCTGCAACCCATGAGAGAAAGGAAATCTGTTTACAGCTCAGTCTGCTCACTCTTGAAATGTTTTACCACATCTTTACTGGCAAACGAAGCAGATATGACTGGCCCTGAACCATGGCACACAACTCTTCCATACTGGTAAGAGTCACTAGTGCAGCCTTGGTCTGGGGAAATGATTCCCAGCTGCAGTTTGGGGGCTTGCACAGGCCAGTGACTTGTGGTGGTGACACCTTGTCCTGCAGGATAAGGGAGTTTAGCTGTCTGGATGTCAGTTGTGCCAGTTTGTCCTGGGGACAGAGAAGGACCTCTGTCCTGTTTTATATGCTAGCCTCTGAAGCTGCAGAAGAGTTCAGAAAGATAAATTCAGTAAGGAAAAAAAATAAGTTCAGTAGGGAACATTCAAACTAGTGAGCAATAAGACCTACTGAACATGTCTCCTAAGGCTCTTCACTGAAATGTACTCAATCAGGAAAATATCAGGGGATCACATCTTCAGGCTGGGGAACTTGCTGTCGTTGAATTCAAGCACCATGTACCACATCCTCAAATGTTAGAGGTATAATAAAAATGTTAACGTTTTTAACAGCACACAAAGGAACAAAATATGACTAAGCAGAGCCTTGAAAAGAGGCAGAGCTGACATGGCATAAAAATGTTGAAAAGCTGCTTGAGAGAGCTGTCAGAGCCCTGGGGCTTTGCGTGCCTGGGCTCAAGGCCAGCCCAGAGTTGATATAGCTGGTAGCCTTGACAGAAAGAAAAGGAGCCTCAGCAGAGGCTGCCCCTGAACATCTCTGCTGAGAACCCTCAGTGGGGGCTCCTCATGCTGCTTTCAAGCTGAGGCTTGCACCTGTAATAGCTTGAGCTTTGCTGCAGCTGTGCCTGTGCTTGGTAATGTACCCTGCTGACCCGGACACTGGCCCATACCTGTGGTCTTGGCTTTCCAGCCTGTTGTCATGAACTTGCCTGATGCTCTGGGTTAGGGACTGCCCCTGGGCACCCCCCAGATCTGCTCCGCTCCCTGGCTGGGGGTGGTGGGACAGGCTCTAGCTGGTAAGGACCCTGCACTGCCAGCCCCATGGGATCCCCTGCAGCTCATGGCTCTCCTCTTGCAGAGCAGCCAGCCATCTTGGCACTCTGACAAGAGCTACTTTTGGTAGTCATTCACCAGCGTGTGACCCTGGAGATGTTTTCAATCATGAGGAACATGTGTCAACGTAAAGAATTCTTGATGCAATGTTCCTTTAGCCCTCAGGAGCACAAGGCTGATGTCATTGCAACAAATGTCATCATCTTGCATTATAATAGCTATTATTGCATGTGGTAGGTATATGTAACAATCTAATATTGCTGGTTGGACAATGACAGCAGGTTACCACAGTAAATGTTGACTTATAATTTTTTGACACTAAAATACATCAGCATGAAAGAAGGACGCTTTGTTTTGGAACTAACACTGGTGTAGAGGAGTGTAGGTCTGCTGCTCAAATGGTCCAGCACCAAGGGGATGCCATGACAGTGTAGGCTAATTGAAATATGTTACTAATTCCATAGAAGGTTTTGTTTCCAAATTAAATATATTCCCTTTAGTTATCAAGAAATTTTGGGTAAAAAATGTGTATATAGCTGTATTGGACTGTTTGGGACAGCTGATATTTCACAGAAACTCCCTTATTTCTTTCCTCCCCTTCCTTCTCAGGAGGAGGGAGAATCAACAAAACAACTTTCTATTGGAGAAGATTTTTCTGTCATGGTGATAGCTCCATCACATGGCTTTTGACACGTGCTGAATGTGTACCAGGGATTAAGGAGCACTCTGAAAATGTGTCTTCATCTCACAGATTGTCCTCCTCTCACAGACTGAGAACTCCTGGAAAAATTAGGTGAGAGAACCTGAGCTCTTTTATAACCAACTAGAATGGGTGGCTATGTAAGGAAAATGAGAGGAAAGGAAAAAGAACAAAAAGATGGTTCTGTGAGCAACACCAGGCAATTTCCTGGCTATAGTGGAAAAATGCTGTTATTTTTACCGTAATAATGGTAATTATTATTCTCAGATCCTTTTTTGTGCTAAGTATTGTACAAACAGAATAGAAATACAAACTCTTCCTCAAAGAATGTATGGTCCAGCCATAAAACAAGATAAAATGAACAGATACAGATTAAAAGAGCACAGCGAAATACAAAACAGTAGCATGGACACTACAGAAACATTTCCAATGCATTCAAAAGTGTCCACACTAGAATTTGCAGTTGCTATCAGGTAGCCTCTGGTCATTAGCATAGGCTGAAAAACAAATGTTCAGGGCAGGTGAATCCAGATTGTTCCTCATTAAATCTGCAGAAACTCCACCTTCCATACAACTGTACCTGATGCTGGCACTTGTTACAGCAATAGAGAATTTTCTAGTCTTCAAAGGTATTACGGGCTACCCTGCAGCATGTGCTGTTCTGCTGGGTGTTTTGCAATTGCTACTTTGCATTATGGCAAGCTAATGAGGTTCTGCAATCCATAAATGGCGAAGACCAGAAATACCTTTACAAGCTAGGAATGTGGGAAATCTGGATTCTGTTCCTGGCTGTGCCACTGATGTGCTGGTCAGCCCTGAATGAGTCAGTTCAGATCAGTGTGCCTCTGTTCCCTGTCCAACCTATTCTCTGTCAAACTTGTATAGACAGTAAGTAGTGATTTATTTTTTTCACCCCTTCAGGAGACTCACGTGTATGGGGCCTCACATAGTGGATCATTTAGCATGATGGATCCTTTAGGCAGTGCTGTAATAGTAACACTAAAAATGAGGAAGCTCCCTATTTAAGCAGTGAATTTTATATATATATGTATACATGGGGGAAATTCAATACAAGCTTTCCTATACTTGTCCTACTAATATACCTGTATCTTGGTCTGGAAGGACAAATATAGTGACAGAAAATATCTAGCTTTTTGGCCCAGCAGCAGAGTAGGACTTGGCTCCTTCCATTGCCAATAAGAATGTGATTTGGAACTGCACTGTCAAAAGTGTATAAAAAATAGCTTTGCCTTATATTAGGTCTTTATGATCTGGTCAAAATGACAAGTGATGTTAATGATATTAGGCAACTGCATCCAGATGTCTCATCCCATTTCTAGAGTCAAGAATGGATCACATTAATGATATTTCCACTTGTTTCCAAAACAGTTGACGGGAGAAGTGCTGTTCTGAGGTAGAAGAGCTTGGAGTTATTCATCATCATTAGTATCCGCTCCTGTAATGAGGAAGGCTTTAGAAACAGAAGAAATGAACACAGCACTTGTGATGTTAATATTATTGAAATGTCTTAGGTACTCAGGAGCAATCCATGATGCGTGACTATTCAGATTTCACATGTTGGCCCACTACCTAGCACATAATATTTGAGAGCAAAGAAAGTACTGATAATTCTAGTGTGGTTATGTTCAGGAAACAGTGTGGTAGTGGAATTAATTTGTCCTAACAGGCCTATGAAGATACAGCATCTTTAAGCCATAGTATCTACTATATCTAAGCCAGTCATAGGACTACTTTAAATGTGAGATTAAACAACAGAATTTCATGTGGTTCCTGAGCACATGAAGTTCTGTAGATAGCAGAAATGGTCCTCAGCCCTTACCTTGTCAAATGTACATTGCTATAATCAACTGGGCCTAAGTAGAATGATGCTAGACATAGACGTTTTAATAGACTTTGCAATCTTTTCAATCACATGCTTCAGTGTTTTGAATGAGGGATTGAACCTGTTGCAAATCCTAAAATTTCAAGGGATAGAAAGAGGCTAAGAACAGGAGAGCTTGTTGACTGTGCAAATATGAAATCAGAAAAGCTGAGTGACTTGAATCTGTCAATAGGCTGACAGTAATTAGAAGAAAGTGGCAGAAAAACCCACAGAATAGCAGTCATTTATTTTTCCCTCATAGAGGAAAAAGCAGCAACCACTAGAGTTCACCTGGCTCTGACCAAAGAAAAGTGAAACAGCTCCTTTTGTGTCCTTCAAAGATCCAACCCAAAGTCCCTTGTTAGTGATGGTGATAGTCTGAATAGAGTCTCTAATGTCAAACCACACAAAATTATCATTCAAACACCTGTGAATTTAGTGGTGTTTAAGGACATTGGTTTCATAGTTTCCTCATGAAAAGGGCCAGAGAATATATGTAATGCAACAATGTGACTCCTGAAATTGAGCAAAAATCCTCCTGTGCTTCAAACTAAATGCTTGGTTTGTACCAAGAAAAAGAAACATGTAATGAAATATTTGTCTTGCCATTCAAATGTGTGCACTTCCAAATTTTCCTACTAGAATAGTCTCTGAGCTGTGTTAACTTGCTCATGATGCCTGAGAGATTGCTGTTGGTCTGGGCTGAAAGCATGAAAATGACTGTACTCACAATTTAATTGTATGGATAATTGTGTGCCAGTGCTCGGGGCTATATCCTCACCCTATATACTTATTGTCTGTACAAATGTTACTGGTGTTCCTAGCCAGTCCGGGCTATGGATTTCTGTGCCTGTTCAGTATGTCTCTGTGGAAATATGAGGTGTAGAAGGAGAAGTAAGAATTAGGTAGGACAATCAACATCCTAAACTTGGGAGGAAATCCAGTGTCTGACTGGTTGTGATTTGTATGTGAAGTTCACAGCAGTACAGACAGCCACTGCACAGAACACTGCTTAAACCACCGTTTGGCCAGGATGTTCAAAGTAGCTCAATGCCCACAGCTAAGTGGGGTTTTCAAAAGTATTCCATACATCTGGCAGTGATTTGTTTGAAAAAAATGATGACAAATATCACGAGTGTTAGTTGTGGTTGCTGAACTCTGAAAAATGTAGAGTTGCTGATGTTGGTCAGACAAAACTCTGATCTTTCAGCATTTTTTAAAATCTGCTTAGATTTTGAAGGACTTACTGAGACTTCTACTGATTCATAGACATAAGAACCTTTTTGCAGAGAAGTAAATACCCTGTGAACAAAAATACAGCGTAATTGGTTTTCTGCTCTTCAGTGAAATGGTACAGTACATATGTTTTTCCTTAGTCTCTATGCTGTAATATACTCATGTATTTCATTAAGGTAATGAAATCAATTAGAAAGATGCTAATAGCTGCCATTAGGTGAATCTGATACAAAGATTATAGCAAACCTAATCAAAGTAAGTGGATATACTAAGAGGCAAAAAGAAAGAAAAAATATTTCCTTCCCCATGGTAGACAGTTGCACACAGTGGAAGGTCTGCTGAAGACAGTGCTGTGTATTGGAGAAAATGTTAAATACTTTATAGCAGAGTGTATATAAAATAGACTATGAAAGACAGCAGAAAGCTTGGGAAAGTATTGGTAAGAGCATGAGAAAACACGGGGAAGTACATTTAATGTTCTTCCTGATCAAAGAAATGTTAACTAATGTTTCCTTTCACAGACTTAGATGAATTTTTGTGAATAAACAAAATTCCTCAAAAAATATACATTCCTTATGACATCAGTATTTGATTCAAATGGAAATAAACCTGCAACTCTGGATTTTGGCTAACTGTTTGGGAAACAGTAATTTCCTGTATGTTGAGAGACAAATGTATGATGGTTTGTGGTTTCCAAAGAACTGAAAGAAACCAAGACCTAACTTATCATCTCTGTGCACGTTTTTTCATTATATAAGGTTGACAGAAAATAGCGACATATCAAAATAGCTTCATTATTTATTCTGTACTGGTTAAGCAACTGTACAAGAACAGTGCTGAATCTAGCTTATAGTTCTAGCTCCAAGAATTCAATGCGTCTACAATGTATAATGTGTAGAAATACCACAAGTAGCTTGAAATAAGCTAGTTGAGACTTGACGGCGTTAGCAGGAAACTTTGCCTAGGCAAGTTCACCCAAACTTTGTGCTAGGTTGGGAGCTGCTCTGCCATGTGTTTCACTGAAAAATGTAGCCAGACCTGTAAACCTGAGAACTGTTCAGACTCCGACAGTGTTTATTTTGCTAAAGGGGACAACGGCTCGGCGTGTTTTCTCACGTTAGCTGCTTATAAAACCAGAATTTACAATGTGGCAAGATTACCAAGAATCGAGATCAGGACTTGACCAAACTTATTCTCTGGATAAGTACATTTTAAAGGGATAATATTTATCTTTTCCTACTCTGTATCAGTCAAAGAAAACTGAAGTTAGTGTGCTCTCTTGGCACTGAAGTTGAAGCCAGAACACTAACTCTTCTACTGTCATCTGTATCCAGCTTCAATCTGTGGCTGCCTTCCAGTGATGGTTCAGCATTTGTCTCACATCTTACCAGGATGTTATAAGCTTAGCCTGTGGGCAGCGCAGGAAGTGCTGCTTCCTGCCCTGGTATCACGGGTATGATAAGCAGCCCAGAGCAGTATATAATTGCCTAACGACATGCATACTGCACTCTAAGCGTGGCTTTAAAGGAATTATGGCACACAGCTCTGCAACAGTTCAGCTACTACTAGCCTGACACAAAGCAGAAAACTAGTCATGCTGGGCTTTTTTGTGGTGGTTTTTTTTTTACTTCTGTCTGTGCAACACAACAAACCTTAAGAAAGCCAGAGCTTTTAATTTTAGAGGTATTAAAATTGTTCAGTGGCAAGATGCCATATGTATTCCTGTACCTTCTTTTTATTGACATTGGTTTTAATTTTAGAACATGCAATATCTTAGCTGGACGGCAATAAAAGGTAAATTATTTAATTCAATGTCTCTGAAATTATTGCTTTAAAGTTACATTATAACTTGTAGAATGACTGATTTTTAGGAAAAGTCAATGAAAAGATAATATTTTAAACATACACTCACACATGTACATGCACACATGCATATCCATTCCTCGTCGTTGTTATCCAACTTAAGGTTTCTCTCCTACTTCTGCTTGGTTTCCTGGTTATATATGCATTTTTCTTAGCAGTAAATGACTCTCAAACTTTAACTGTTCGGTCTGGGTGATAACCCTAAAGGCAGGATGATGCTTTTCTTTAAAGGCTACATCAGTTTTCCTAAGCCTCAGAAAGTGGGCTCCAGTTTGAGTAGTGACAGACCTTAGGCTGACCAGGGTTCCACCTAAGTACAAAAATGGACTGGAAGGTACAGAAATCACACAAATGTAGCAATTGTCATTATCTTTGCCTGTTAGCAAATTATAAGGAATATCTTTCTGCTAGTGTTGGGCAATTGGAGGAACAAAATGAGAAATACCGGAATTGCTGAGTGAACGTGAGCAGAAGGGCTGTCTGTGATTGCAAGGGTGTGCTGTCTTCCATGTGAGTCCCACTCCTTTCAGCCCTTTTGTTCCACTGTCTGTCAACAGATATTGTTGAACCAGCTGTCAAAGAGCAGTATTGTCCTGCCAACTGCAGGTCTGTGTGAGGAGTGGCCACTGACTACAGTGGTGATCCTCCTTCCAGGTGAAGTGGCAGAGCGCTTTGCAGCATATCAGGATGTTCTAAACCTGATGATGACTTTTGAGTATAAAAACTACATAGTTATATTGATGGGTTCTGGTCATCATTTTAAATCATTTTGATCAACATTTTTAAAATGTTGGGGTTGTCATAAAAAAAGCATGAGGAAAAAACAAAGTAGCACAACTCAACTGCTCAGAAGTTCTGCAATGCCTGTGTTAACACAATTTGTGCAACCTGAAAGCAGCGTTTGTCACTTTATGCATCTTTTTCTAACACTTGACCCCCAACCTGGAGCTGCTCTTGGGTTGATTTAGGAGTGTGTAAAGAACTAGTTTGTCTACAATATTTCTGCTTCAGATGTTGCAGAAACTAAGAATGCATCTAGTAAATATGGTCTCCTGAAGATCAACTTGGTTGAAACAGAAGTCGATGCTTTTTGTGCCTGGAACAGATGACACAAAGTACAATAGAGGTGAAAAATATATAGTTCTTGCTTTCTCATATGGGGTACTCCAAATAAGTGTAATTTTTTTCACTTGATTCTTTCTGTGCCTCGACCTTCCAATGTTAAATGTGTATTTATCACTCTCACATAAATTGTGTGAAAATGCAGTTATTGGTTTTGAAATAATCAGATACAGTTGTGATGAAAACTGTAGAGTATGTCTGTAAGATTATTGATTATTCCATAGTAGAATGAGTTAGAATTCATCATAGTAAGACAGAGGGTCAGGCAATGATTACTGAAGATACAACAAGGTATCAGTAATCATTCCATTTACTGGTCATAATCCATCTTCTATGAATTAACTTAGGGCCCAAGTTAAATGAAAATAAGATACAATGAAAGACTGACTTTGCAATCTGAACATTTCTGTATATTTTGCAATTAAAATACATTCTTCTGCTATAAATAAACTTTAAGAATGCAACTATAATAAACTAATCAAATGCAAAATCATCACATACATCTATTGCATACGTTTTGTTTCATACAAAAACACATAAAAGAAGGGCTTTCCCTTTGATAAAAAAAATAGACAAAAATGACAGGAAGAAGAACTAAACCTTCTGTAAATTGATAGTGACTGTTCTGTGACTGTCCTTGGGATAAGATTTTGAAGGCTGGCTTCTCAGCTGGGATTATTGCCTATATACCAGTGGAGCTGTGCCAGTCTACAAGTGCTAAGGATATGGCCATGTGTTAGTAATATCAAAGGTTTATGATATTTACCATCTTGGATAGACTATCTGCTTTTCATAGCTTGCAATGTACTTGGGTTTTGGTTGTTAATAAAGGTGAAGTGAAATTTCACAGCTGATTTTCTAAGAGGCTGATGAAAGTCAAAACAGAAAAGATAGATATAAAATAATACACTATTTCAGAAATGAAGCTCACATTCTACTGTAATTGCCTTTTTCTTTTTATGGTTTTCTGATCTATGTCATTCCTAATAGGACCCCCTACACTGTAATACTATACTGCAGTGGTCTGCCTGTACCACAGTAAAACTTGGCAAATATACTCATAAAGCAAAGTAATGTCTACTGAGGAGTGCATATGTATACACACACAAATGCACTGGTTTTGAAAACTGGGTGAGGTCATTTTTCTCAGCCAGTCCCTTGCTTTACACTTCCCTGAAAAGATCATGCAGGACTTGGCTTTTGAAGTGCTTTCCAATTAGCAAAGTGGTTTGTATAATTCTGCCTTCCCAAAGGCCGATGCACGCAGTGTGGGAAGCCCCCCCCTCCCTGTTGGCTCAGAGCTGGTGGTGCTGCAGGATGGCTAAGGACAGCCAGCTCTCCTGCTGCAGCTTGTCCCACTGCTTTCTCATTCATAGGTCACAGTGGAACTGGGCTTCTACGCTGTGAAGCAGCTTGAGGTTGCCTGAAATGGATGTGGCTAGGGAGCTGCACAGACTCCTCCTGGTCTCTATGACGATGCAGCAGCCCAGGATGTATCCTTGTAGTGTGTTTTTGTTGTCGCAGTCTAGGCTTATTAATGACAGAGAGAAACACTTCCTTATAGTTGTTGCCCTACATGGCCATCTTATTTCCTTTGTGCCTCGGGGAATTTGTGACTGAGAGAAAGGTGGAATCCAGACATAAGCCACTGAATACCAGAGCAGGGCTTCATCTCCTTGCCCCTTTACTGCAAGCAAAGACCTTCACAGACCTTTGACACATCTCACTTCCCCACCCACTCCAATCGCACTTACACCAAGTATTAAAATCCTGTTTGAACCCTACCCTCTGAACTGGCATGGGGAAGCACCAGGGTCTGGTGAACAAGATACTAGGGTGCCAGTCTGGGGAGCTAGACCTGACCGCTGGCCACCATTGATGCAATATGTGTCGTTGGTCAAATCACTTCTTTGTGAGCTTTCACTGAGCCTTAAGGACTGTTTCTTCTCTGCCAGGCAAAGCTACAGCGTATGAAACCAGTCAAAGACAAGCCTCACAACGTATTCAGTTCTTGCATGAAACTACTAAACCTTCGCTAAAATTAGGAACCACAAGAAAAGCTGATTCTAGCATGGCTTACACTAAGCAACGCAAGGTACAGAACAGTAGGAAAAAAGTGACGTCCCTCAGCTGTCACAAAGTGTGGTTAAATGTAGGTATTACTTTGATCTATGGATACAGCTGTGGTACTCTAATTTTAGAATACATTCTTGGAGTTTTTATAGGGGGCAAGCTATGACTGCAAACATGCCCTGTGACGTTATTGTCGCTATTGCAGGAATCCCAGTTTTGGCCTCTGCCTAGCCATGCTTGACCTACTACTGAGTCAGACTATATGAGCATGTCTGTGTTTCTGTCTATACAAGGGTTCATGTGTGTGCCTGCATGGGGGGGCAAGGTCTTGTTTACGAACAATATTCACTCTTTTTCTTATGTGCCTATCTGATAATGAACAGTATTAGGGTGGGATACTTTCCTATGTGGGCTTTATCTCGATGACCAGTAATAGCTCCGTAACTGCAACAGATTTTTCCTTTCTGAGATGAGATTCAAAGTGCTATAATGATTTCTCAGTCATACCCAGCGGAAAAAGAAAGACCTGGTTTTCATTTTCATGACTGTAAGGATGGAATTAAATGACTGGAGAAGTAATAAGATAAAACCAGTCAAACCCTCAGTTCTCTCCAAGAAATAAAAGCAGTGTCTAGGAGTCATGTTTCAAGATAAGATCTGGCTGGGTATGTGCTCCCTTTTCATTTGGAAAGAAATTCCCAGATAGTGCTCTTTCCATGCAGCTTGAGAAATACACTCAGCCTGCTGCTGTGCAGCTTTTGGATGATTTCAGTGTCTATAAAAAGAAGATGATCTCATCTTTAGTACTTAAAGATGTATCACCCTATCTTTTCCCCTTGCCCAGCATGAAAGGGAATTTGAATTTATGAAGCCTAGTGTGACTATAAAAGGATTGACCTGAATGACAGAAAGGCATTAGCTTTAAGCCCTTCCCCACTTCCAGCCTGTAGATGCTTGAGTCCTGGCAGGAAGAACGGTCACTTAAAGCAGCCAGGAATTGAGGTTCCTGCAAGGTTTGTACGGTGGGCTGCAGAGACGCTGCATTGCTTCATTGTAGACAGCAGTGCTCCCTCTGAGCTACAGTATCACCAACCTGTGGCAATTCCTGGGTACAGGCAGCATGTAGTGTGCTCAGCTTTAGAAAGAGAGATCAGGATAGACCACCACTGGATGGACTGTGAGAGTACTGGTAGCCTCCCAGAAGAGAGATATTCTATATTACAGGTATTTTTCAACATTTTCAAAACCAGAAAAGTACAGTTCGAACCCTGAAGACATACTTTGGCATGCCCACTATGATGTGATTTTCAGAACACCTATGGCACATATTTAAGTCAGTGAGACATGCTTAAGGTGCTTAGGCTTTCAAGGACCAAGCTATTCACTTAGAGGCCAGATATTAAAAGGTCTTTAGGCTCCAGAAACCTCTCGATGCTAAATTTAAACTGAATATTTATGAAGCTAACTCAAAACATTTAGGCCTGAGGGGTTTTCTTTGGCCCATGTGTATGCAACAAGGCTGATTGCAGAGTAACCATTTCACCTTAGCTACCTGTTTGCGTTTTCATAACACAAGGGTGCTTTTTTGCAGGGTAATTTAGTAAACTGGGGGTCCTCCAGGGATCGATACTGGGCCCAACGCTATTCAGTATCTTCATAAGTGGTCTGGATAATGGGATCAAGGGTAGCCTGATGAAGTTTGCAGATGACACCAAATTGAGTGGGGAAGTAGACACTCTGGAAGGGAGAGACACCTTGCAGGAAGATTTGGATAGGCTGGAAGAGTGGGCTAACGTGAACCTTATGAAGTTTAGCAAGGACAAGTGTAGGGTCTTGCAGCTGGGAAAACATAATCCAGGAGTGCAGCACAGACTGGGATCCACCTGGCTGGAGAGCAGCTCCGTGGAAAGGGACCTGGGAGTCCTGGTAGACAGGAAGCTCAGCATGAGTGAACAGTGTGCTGCTGCGGCCAAGAAGGCCAATAGGATGCTGGGTTGCATCAAAAAGGACATCACCAGCCCAGATAAAGAAGTCATTATCCCACCCTACTCAGCGCTTGTCAGGCCACACCTGGAATACTGTGTACAGTTCTGGTCCCCGTTATACAAAAAAGATGTGGACAGGCTGGAGGGGGTCCAGAGAAGGGCCACCAAGATGATCAAGGGTCTGGGAAGCCTGCTGTATGAGGATAGGCTGAGAGAGCTGGGTTTGTTCAGCATTGAGAAAAGAAGGCTTAGAGGTGATCTCATCACCATGTACCAGTACTTAAAGGGGAGCTGTAAAGTAGATGGAGACTCCCGTTTTACAAGGAGCCACATGGTGAGGACAAGGGGTAATGGGTACAAGTTACTCCCAGGGAGATTCCGATTGGATGTGAGAGGTAAATTTTTCCCAATGAGAACAGTCAGTCATTGGAATAATCTCCCCAGGGAAGTGGTTGACTCTGCTACGCTGAACACGTTTAAGACTCAGCTGGACGTGGTGCTGGGCCATCTCATCTAGATTGTGCTAGAAAGGTTGGACCAGATGATCCTTGAGGTCCCTTCCAACCTGGTAGTCTATGATTCTATGAAACTTAGTCTAATTAAAAAAAAAATAAAAAAAAACAAACCACAGAATGGACATATAATTGTGTTGAGAAAAAGTCTTGCGCAGAATACCTGTTGCATCCAACATTCAGACCTTTGTGTATTCCTCAGTAGTTTCCCATGAAGACAAAGGCCCAAGAGGAGGTGGACTGTAATGCAGAAATGGTAAACAGTACTGTACTTGTTGCATTTCCTAGCTAAACATTCAACTCTTCATATCATATCATTACTTTCTTCCTGGCTATCATTGACAGCACATACCTCAGACTCCAATCCAGCCCTATGTTTATATTTCAATTCCTTCTCTTGCATTGCTTCTTCAAGAAAATCCTCAATAACTTCATCCAGTAGTTTTAAAATGGGTCAAAACAGATGCTGAATTGTACTGAACACAATAGGTGTACTAACAAGAAAAAATGTTTCCAATATCCCAAAGTGTCTTTTTTAATTTGTTTTTCCCCTGAAAAACATGAATCTTTCAGACTGGTTCTAATCAATACAGTTTAGTCATCTCAATTTACCTCAGCCAGTACCATGCTCAGAGAGGCTGCTCTATCTCAAAATTCATCTTCCAGTGCCTTCAAGCCAAGGCTCAGATCTTGCTGCCATGTGCAGCACTTCTCATTAGGGGTATCACTGTTAATTTATTACAACAAAGACAGCTCACATGGAAGCACTGTAGAAAAGGGTGATTTTAAAAGAAATTGTTTTTTACTGTGAGCAGTAGATGTGCTGATGTTATGATTTTGTTTCAAGGGGAAAGGGAAGCTGTGGATTGCTCTTGCACAAAGCCCATTTTCCCTTAGGTTTCTCATTACCCATTCCTCAGTCCTGTCACAAACACAGTTCAGAAGCTTTCCAAGCACTCTATAAATGATTGAATTTCACCTACTAGAGAAATATATAAAGCAAGAAAAAGGGATTCAAATAATAACAATTATGAATAAAAATATTTTGCATTTGTATTATGTCTTTCAACAAGACCTTTCAAAAAAAACCCCTTTTTTAGCATTAATGAAGTCTTGAATATCTGTTAGAGGTAGATGAAAACTATATGTGGTTTACTGGTAAAGTACAGCTGCTGTCAGGGTGCAAAAAACCAGCTATGTAATAAGTTGCTCTAACATTACAGTTCAGAAAGGGAGGTGTAATGATTCTGCAACTGAAAACACAGGCTGAATTACTAGGAGTAAAATACCGAATGATCTTGGCTGAAAGTTGGCCAGAGATCCAGAAATTACAGTTCTGTGTGGTCTTCAGTGACTGACAACAGTGAGCAGGCAGGAATCTTGCTCTGTGTTACAGCCTAACTGGGACATGGCTGACACTACCACAAAACAATAGATCCCTTCAGAGTCTGAGTAAGGGGATCCTACTAAACCCTTTCTAACAGCAATACCATTGCCAGAAGGGAACAGATACTTTATTAAAATACAGTTAAACATTTCCTTTTATGACAAAAAAGTATGTTTGCAGAGAATAAATAAATAAATAAAGTTGAATTTGCATTAAACTGCCCAAATTAAAATGCTGTATTACTTAAATATCACTTATTGAATGTTGTTTTCTCAAGGCATGCTTGGACCTCTAAAGAACTGGGACTTCATTTGCAAATGGATCTTCTCCTTTTATGCTAAAGCCAAAAAACCTCTGTTCAGAGCACTTCCCATTTATGGATTGCTAAAATTCTAGATGCAGGTACCTTGAGACAGGATGCCCCTTAAAACTGGCATCTCATTTTACTGTGTAAATGTGGTCCCCCTGAAATGTCAGTAAACCAGAAGGCGACTAAAACTGCGACACTATAAAAAAACCCCACATTTATCATGTGATTTGTAAAATATATTAGTTAAGTCTATTACTCAAAAGACTTCCTAAAAGAAAAGATAAACACGAGGAGAGGAATGAGCTTCCTGAATTATCCCTCTGCCCTTCAAAGGCAGTCATTCTCAGGTAAACTTAAGGGCATTCTGGCAGCGCTCTCTCAGATGAGTAAGGCAGCCCCTCAGGCGAGGTCCTCTGAAAACAGGAGATTTTTGTGGTGGACTTTGAAGCATCATTGACATTCAAGAGCAATCAGGAAACCTGGGATATAAATGGAGATGGGAAGGTAGCCTGGGGCAGCACCCTCGAGGCTGAGTTCTGATGAGTCAAGCCCTGGTGACTGCAGCTAAGAGGTGTCTCGGACAACCCCAGACCAAAGCCTAAGGCTAGCCATACTCAAAGTCTGCGTTTCTTGCATTATGCTTTTATTTCCAGTTTTAAATGAAAATTTAACTCTGTCTTGTTTGAATAAACCTCATTGTTTTAATTTTGAGTTTCTTTACCACTTAAAATGAATTCTACTGAACCTGAAAAATTAGGGATGTTTTTGATTTCTCTAGAGGTACATACTCAAATGAACCCAAAGCAGTGCTGCAGGTAAACCAGGTGGGCATTTGAGGAACTGGGGTATATTCTTCACCAAAGCTGAAATGCCAATGTGAGGCAGGTAGTGTCAAGGGCTAGAGGAGAGAATTCCTCCCCATGAACTAGGAGAAAGACAATCAACAGCTTCAGAAAATCTCAGATTATTTAATGCAGTTTGCAGTTGACCCTGAATCAGCAGTATTTGTTTGCCATGAACAAAAGAAAAAAATAGGTTCTTTTTCCCTTTCTTCCCAGCTTTCTCTCCTTTATCACAAAGAAAGAATGACATTAATGATGCATTTTTGAATCTCATTATTATCTTGTGAGCTAGAATCCCCAGAGGAGACTGCTGGACGTAAGCAGTCTAAGGATCAATGAACTAAAGTGAAAGACACTAATACAGAGTTATTCAAATGACATTTTAGTAGTAGCAGTTTTCTCTGATTGCAGAATCTCTAGAATACATTATGTTACATATGAATAATGATTTTTTTTTAATAATTGAGAGTCATACCATAAAAATATGAGTATATTATAAGTCTGTTCTATTGCCAATTGAATAGAGAGAATGAAATGGCATGAAATACATTTGTGTTTCAAAGAAAAAAGAACTGTTTAGGTCCATGAGAAGTACAGTTTTAAGTATTCATGAGCTCTCACTTATATTAACTGAAAATACAGCTACCCCACACTTCTAAGAATTAGTTCTTAGTCATTTAGTTCTGATCAAAAGTAATCCATTATAAAAACAATATTTGCAAATATTTACTGAGTTTTGATTTCATGAAAGAAGACTATCGTCAGAAATTTGATGGGTAAAAGAATACATTTAGTATAGTAATAAGCCTAGCATCTGTGTTTAATGTCTCCATTAACGATCTGTATAACCAGGCAGAGTGAACCCTTGGCAAATTTGCAGATGACACCAAACTGGGAGGAATAGCTGATACACTACAGGGTCATGCTACCATCCAGAGGGACCTCGACAGGCTGGAGAAATGGGCCAACAGAAACCTGGTGAATTTCAACAAGAAGTGCAAAGTCCTGCATCTGGGGAGGAACAACCCCAGGCACCAGTGTACACTGAGGGCCACCCAGGTGGAAAGCAGCTGGGCAGAAAAGGACATCCTATGTGTCCTGGTGGACACCAGGTTGAACATGAGCCAGCAGTGTGCTCTTGCTGCAAAGGCGGCGAATGGCATCCTGGGTTGCATTAGACAAAGTATTGCCAGCAGATAGAGGGAGGTGATCCTTCCCCTTTATTCAGTGCTGGTGAGGCCACACCTGGAGTGCCGTGTCCTGTTCTGGGCTCCTCAGTACAAGAGAGACATGGACATACTGGAGAGAGTCCAATGAGGGGTCACAGGGATGATGAAGGGACTGGAGCACCTCACATGTGTGGAAAGGCTGAGAGAGATGGGACTCTTTAGCCTAGAGACGAGATGGCTCGGAGGGATCTTATGAATGTATATAAATATCTGAAGGGAGAGTGCAAAGAGGAGGGAGCCAGGGTCTTTTCAGTGGTGCCCAGTGCCTGGACCAGAGGCAATGGGAACAAACTGAAACACAGGAGGTTCCCTCTGAACATCAGGAAATATTTTTTACTGTGAGGGTATGAGCACTGGCACAGGTTGCCCAGAGAGGTTGTGGAGTCTCCATCCTTGGAGATATTAGAAAATATCTGGGCATGGTCCTGGGTAACCAGCTCTAGGTGTCCCTGCTTGAGCAGGGGGATTGGACAAGATGGTCTCCAGAGGTCCCTGCCAACCTCAACTGTTCTGTTATTCTGTGTTAATGTAGGGCAGAAAGTTTTAAAAAAACCACTTTCATGTTTCAAGCGCACTGACTGGTAGTGATTAATCGCATGAATCCCACAGAACTGATTCCCTGTTTATGAGCTGCTGAGTTCATCTTGGATAGTCAGCAGAATTAGAAGAAGCCATTCTGAGTTTGTCTTCTAGGGAGAGACTATGGGGCAACCCTTTCTTGAAAGGTGAAATCAAGTCTTTTGCTTATTTTCTACCACTGCAAAATTGAAGTCTACCCTCATGACGTAGTGATAGAAAAAATACTAGTCCATTTCCATTTCACATTCAAGGCTTGATTTCTCTTCTGTTAAAATCAGAAGCAGTAAGGAGTACCATGAGTACCCTAGTCTGACACTCAAGCATGAGGTCCAAGGCTGTTCTTAGTCCAGCTCTCCAATTGCCCATGCTGTTTGCATGGAGGAATCCAAGTACATTTAGCACCTACCGGAGGCCTAACCTCTCCTTCGTGTAGTCTCAATAGTTGTGTTCATATGTTCACGTAAATGCCAAGGGAACAGCTGACGTTTTGGTTTTAACGTATATTATAGACCTAGCTATGGGAATGTGTGTATAACGCATTATTAAACAAATAATTATTTGCTCACCAAATTAAGGGACATTCCTAAGATAACCAGATGCAAAAGTGTCTTGCCTCCCAGGTCCTCCTCTCTAGCCCTTTCTCAATTTCATTTAGCTCAGATTACTTAGGAAGTCAATGTGTGACTCTTTGGGTGGAATGTATTTCTCAAGCCTGTAAATATGTTCTTTCACTGTAATGAATATGAAATGCAAGTTCGTCATTCAGTATGCAATGTACATAAGCATTACCCAGGGATGAATAGGTTTTATTGAGGAGGTAGAGCTCTGAATGGAAAATGCTTTTGATATGCCTGCAAAAGTCCAAGCAGTGTTAAGCTGTAAGCATTTAAGCTGGGGAAAGCTGTTGTTGTCTTGCCTAATTAAACCTCTTCTGGTAACACGTTTATCACTGTTGATGACATCTTTCAGAAAATTTGAACTGAAAGTTGCCGAGTTCTCCCTAGATTTTTGTCATTTCTAATTATTAAGGCTATCTTTTTGCTTAATGTTGGACCAGCTCTTTTATAACCATGTTGGTTGGGTGGTCACAGTATCATCAGCAAAATCTAAATCAAGGTTACTGTTGTTAAGCTATCTGGTGCTATGTAAGACAAATGTTAAATACTTTCTCATATAATTACCCACTCTCATAATAAAGCAAGCAATTCCATAAAGGTAAAACAAGAGAAGACATTTTCATTTGACACTGAGTTCTATGTTAAACTGTTCACTGAAGCTATGTTTACTTAAAATATAAAGCTAAACCTTGCTATAAAAGTTTTGATGTCTATTATTTTCATTGGATATCATAACATTGCAAGATGTTCCAGAATGACATTGATGCTGAAGCCTGTCAAAAGCTTTCTTAAAATATGTGAAGTTTGTGAGTGGCTTTTGCTATTCAATTATCTTTGATGACTATTTTTAGGGTAAAAATCTGGTGGGCACATGGTTTTCCGGAAAGAAGTATGTCTTGCTCTTTCTTTACTTTTGCCTTAGTTCTTCAATTCTGTTTGAGTCAGTACTGTCTTTGCCTGCAGAAGACTGAAGGGACCCTGGAGCCTGCATAGTTGTTGCATACACTTAGGGCACCTTTGGCATTTTGAATGGAATGAAACACTGTTTTCACATTGATGTAAAAGCTTCTCCCGATCTCATAGTTTTTTTAACAGTTTAGTGATCTTACTGATAATCTTACCAATTCCAGCTTTTTGTGACTGGTTTCTTTGAAAGCTTTTCATCTTTACCTGAAACTGCACTGGTTTTACATTTTATATAGCTTTTCACAGCTTTGCTTGTGATGTGCAATGATTCAGGTTTTGGCTCTGACTGTTTAATCTCTTTGTCAACATCATTGGTTTTCTGTGCTGCTTGCCAACGTTCCATCTCTTAAGTATGATTTGTCCATAGGCTTGTTTTTTTTTCTGTTTCTAAAATTTTCCTCTGTTTATTTGTAGCAGGTCTTCCAGTTGATATAAACTTGCCAGTCAGAACTCTGCTTTCCTCAGTTAAGTGATTTACATTGTTGCCTTTCAGAAGTTTTTTTGGCTTTTGTGATAATGTTAATTCATATATTTGCTCGTTTCTCCTAGCGCTGCTTTTTCCCAATGTATGTTATATAGGTTTTTTTGCCACTTCTTTTTCCAGAGGTGTTTTTGAGACATGGATGCTAGCTTCAGCTTGCAGCTCTTCTTTCACACAGCTTTATGTGTCTTCACTCATCAAACTTCAGATTTGCTTGTCTAGAAAACAACTGGAATTGTTACGACTTCCTCAGACTCGGCAGAGCAAAGATGCCATGCTGATTTCTTGTAGTGGTCTAACCGTCTCAAAACTTACCTCATTCTTTGGATCAATTTTATATTCCTTTTGTTATGCTTCTGTGTTAACACTTTGCCCTCTGTAAAATGCTAGAGCTTTGAGGATTTATATATTTTTTTAATTTCATCTCACATTTTACCATACATGAACTACTTTTGCTTTCCACATCAGCACCTGTATATGCTCAGACATTCCTGGAGGGTTTCTGCAATGAACCTTTTCAGGGAAGTTCTCTGGATTAATTACAGCCTTTTGTTTTCAGGGGGTTGATTTTAACAAGAACCAGTTCACTGTTCACCTTCACAAATGTTTGTACAGTCACAAGGGATGACAGGCGTGCAGTGACAGGAACAGATAGCATGTAGGGTGGGAACACCTCTTTAAGCTACAACACTGGTTTATGCCAGCTTGAACTGTTAGTGGAGCTGCAGCGTGAGGAGGTGATCCTCTCAGCAGCGCTGTCAGTCAGGATCAGCTCTACCACTGACCATTTACCTCAGCTGCACCCTCTCTGAGTGCTCACTACGGCACAATTTGTCTTGCATGTGTCATGGCCACTGTTTCATGTGGGTCTAATCAGCTGTTAGCTGCTTTCTGGATCAAAAACACTTCTCTTCTGAAAGTCATAATTGATGCTAGTCCTACTGAGTTTTGCTTCTCTTAAAATTTACAACTTTATTGTCACCTGCCAATGACTTTTCTCAGCTCCTGAACACTGGTGCTAGCTTCCTCCAACAGTCTTCAAATGACATTGTTACATTTTTTGCCACCTCATAACTTTCACTGTTGCACCCAGTTTTCTAAATGTCTCAAATCTACTTTGCTTTGTCTTTAAAATGAAGGATTCTTAACACTGCAGTTACCTAGTAGCTTTTGCAGGCTTATCAAGCCTGCCAAGAGAAAATCCATTATTTCAGCAGGCTGCTTGCCAGAATGGCTATCTTATTGGGTTCCTGCATCTTAATTTGTTTCTGCTGGGATAGTCTGTGAGCTTATGATTGAGCTTATGACCTTGACAACCACTGCATTCGTGGTCCCTAGTCTCAAATTATCCAGTTTGTATGACTCTGTCCAAGCTAAATGTCCTGCTATCACAGAAACCGGTAAGCATTGTCACCGTGATAGCACATACTCCAGAGAAGGAATAGTATGTCTTGAGCAGCATGACTCCTCTCCTAGAAGGAAATGGGAAGGTTACATCCCTTTCCTAGCACTCTGTCCCATCTGTTTGGAGTAAAGGAACAAAATTTAAATTCTTATAATTTCTTTTTTGTAATTAGCAGAGACAGTTTGGGCAAACTTAAAAAACACTTATTAGGCTTGAAAAGTCAGACCCAGATCTGCTGAGAGGTACTGGAAGTATTAAACATATTTGCGTAGGTTAGCCCACCTCCAGTTATGTCCCACTTTCTCTTCCAAGATTCAGTGATATACTCTACAGTTTCTAACTTCCAACACGATACAAACTTTTCCATATTTTCTTTCTAGAAAATGTATATATTTAATTCATACAGTAAGCTCAGTCAAATTCTTATCAAATATGAAAACTAGAGCTGCTCATAAAAATAGCTTGGGAAGCCTTTTGGAGAAAAATCACTTTCCATCAGCCCTGAACACAGACAATCGAAGAACCTCTGTAACGTGTCAACAAAAAAAGTGCCTTATCTTAAATAAAAAATACACCAAACAAATACTTTTGCATGAAAAACAATTTTGACAGGAAATGTTCAGCAGCCTTTGTGTAGGCAAGTGACTCCCTTGTTACAACTCCCACCTCCTGCCCACTGCCTCATCTGCTGCCTGCTCTCATCAGAGCCTGCTACTGCCCTGTTCAGAGCAGAGAATGCAAGGAGAAGGCAGTAGAGGACAAGGGAGTAGCGCAGGACTCTTCCTCCTTAGGAGAGGTCTTACTTTACCTTGACGATTGTATTGCTTCAGAAAGTAGAAAGGAGGCAGTGAGGCTTAGTTTAGAGGACTGTATAATGCCCTCCTGTCCCTCCTTCTTCTGGCATTAAAGAGGCTGATCTTGTACATAAAATGCAGAAACACAGGAGAAGCAGTTAGTCTGGAGTTACAGCACACTGAAAAACTTCAAGAAAGGGCTGTTTATGTGAGCTGTTGAAACTGAGGTACTCTGATTTCCACAGGGAACCTTCATATGCTGCATAAAACAATAAGCTACTTTATAGCTTTATAACTGCTTGAGATGAGAATATCCCCAAAGAGTAACCTGCTCATGGGCCTCTTCCCTCAGGCCTTTTCAGAGGAGTTTGTTGGCAAATAGCTATGGACAAAGCCATAAGCAAGAGTCTGCTCAGGAGAACACTCACCAGGAAAAGGTATGTAGTGCTAGTACGAGTGGCTGAAACCTTACAAACCAAACTCAGTCATTACTCTTGACATTGCGCTATATCAAGTAAGTGAAGAGGGCAGCCTCTGTGGCAGATACACCTCCCTGCAATGACAACACATTTCATCAGTCACTTCAGGGATTAGAGGACAAGAAGAGTTTGGCAAGGCACGTACACAGAATAATTACCAAATGCTGACTCAGGCATGAAAACAAGGCAAAAAAACCCTCCCTGAATTCTTTGGGAGAAGCTGACAGAAATATCATAACGGCTGTTTTGAGCAAGAGTTCAGTCATCCAGCTGTGCCAGAAATACGTGTCTCCATAACAAGATGTGAAAGGGCTGGGATGTTCCATTACTGAGATTCCAATTAGATAAAATGGGGATAAAATTGGTTAATACTTAAGCTGATTCAATCATCCATCTTTAAATTTAAAAGCCAGAATAGTAATCATTTCAAGCATGTTCTCAGCCACGCAATCATGACAGCCTGAGGATGAGCCAATTCAGAAGATGCATACAGCGAAGCTTATCAAGAGCTGGTTGACACACATAATTTGATTTCTATTTTGGCTTCTCTCTGAGTCAATCATTTTCGTGTTGAGAATTTACAGTGATATACCCATCAAAGCACTGACTCTAACTACCATTAACACACATAAAGGTACATAAATCTCTTACATATCAATAGCAAAACCGTTTTATTTTCATTTTGGTAGGGCACTAGATATCTAGGCATGTGGCCTCTCTTCTAGTTTTTGTAGCTAGCTAACTGTGGTTATGAACATATATAGCTGTGTGATTTTTAACCTCTTCTCCAAGTCACCGAGAAGATGAGCCAGCTCCTGTCTGGCAACCAGTTCGCAGTATTAACATGACACAGTGCCTGAGCTCATCTGCCTGCTTCTCTGCAAAACCTCTCCTTAAACTCAGCATTGCATTAACAGAAACTTCTTCGTATATTAGTCATTTGTTGAACATAGGCAATATCCTTGTTCTGAACACAAGCTAGAAATATTTCCCACTCTTTACATTTGTGTGTGAGGCACTCGGAGCACCTCAGCACACACGCTAGGAATTGTCCACTCAGTTCAAACCACTAATCTCCTTAGTCATTTAGTCTGGCTTTAAAGGACCAGTCTGAAGAAAATGGGAAAAAGCCCATTGAGAAAAATTACAAATAACCTGTCCATCAGAAGACTTTCTCTCTAAAACAACTGGTTAGTGATTGTTTCCTGTCTTTCACCTCCCAATTCGGTTGCTGCTGTTTCACTGTGCAGTCTATAGCCACGAGAGGGGAAAAAAGAATAAAACTTGGAAGCTGACAAAACAGTCTCTTCATACCTAAAATAATAGAAATCCTTCTCTTCAAAATATCCCTTAGCTGCCTACTGCTGATGGTTTGTACCTTAAGAGAACGTGTGTTGTGTTCTCAGTAATATCTTCGACATCTTCCTGTGGTTAGCATCTGTGTTTACTTTTTGAACCAATTGATGTTTTATAGAAATGCACTGAATCTTTTGAATGTGCCATTACCATTGAGAAATATTTCATGTTTATTGGTATACAGCCTGATTAAGCTTTGAGAAATGATTAAAGGTGCCATGTGTTAGTTTATTGTTCAATTCCCCAACAACTGTTCTTCACTCATCTGAAATCATGGCATGCTGTGCACATGTCTACCTGCTCTAGAAGCTGTTAGAGCTATTTTAAGAAGTATATATGTCATTTTTTGGAAATATGCAAAGCACTAGCTATTATGTTTCCACTGATATTTTCATTTATGTATTCATTTGTGTATTCATTCTGAGGTTTCAAATCCACCAGTAATATCCCTGTGGTATTGCACAATACTATCAAACATAGGTCAAGTACCTTTCATTCTACATTATCTGATTGTTCTCCAATGTATCTTCCTAAATTCTCTTTAAAGTAGAAAGCATCAGGTACGACATGGAAGATGAAGCTTCTCTCTGTCTGCCAGAGTACAATTCCCTAGAGCAAATCACTTATCAAAAGCCATTTCCTGTTTTTCCATTTAATTACATTTGCTTTCTCTATGAAGGATAAAATGTCCCATTTTAAAGAGATATCCAGTGCAGTGCAGTGCAGAGAATACTTTGCTGGAGGGCCTGCAGTCCTGAATCCAGTGTCTGATTCTTCTACTGACTTCCTTTGTCCGTTGGGATTTTTTTCTTTTTTAGGTCTTACTGAGTCACTCTCTTCTCCCACCTTCTCTCTGTGATCTCAGCTCAGACTGTACATTAAAACAGTAATCTGTGCATACATAATTAAAAATAGTTTCTCAGGAAGTGATGAGCAAAAAAGACCTTTGCATGCTTTACATGCACTGAAAGGCAGGAGAATGCAACCTGTACTACACAACATCACCATATAAAATCTGACTATTCTGTTCCTTCTTCACTCCCTCACATGATCCTGTGGCACATAGATGGTTTAATATTTCGGAAACCAACCAAGTTTGACTCACATTAATAAATTTTGCTTGACCTTTGGAAAATCTGGACGCTGTATTCACTTCTGTTTATTCCTTCCGTGTTTTGCTATTAAAAGATTTCTCCATGGCAGAAATCAGACTGCTACTCTTCAGACTTCTGTTACAAAGTCCTTTTGCATTTCCCTGAAACGCTCCTGATTATTTTAATAGGCCAAATTACAGTAAAATTTATGATTTGTCCTAACTCAGATGCTTCACATTATCATGTGACTTCTGGGAGCAACAGCTTGGGAAGTGTCAGAGCTGAGTAAGAACATGTGAAAACAAAGGGATAAAAATAAAGCAGGACAGGAAGAAAACCAGAAAAAAAGAGAATACTTGGGTTTTTTTAATCACAAATAAATAAAGGGCAAAGTAATACAGCAACGACTGCAAACTCCCTCTTTTCAATATGGTTTCCCTTATAACCACAACTTATCCATCTTACACACAATTTTAAAGTGTAAAAGTTGGCAATATAGAAATATCAGCTAAAGTATCAGTCAAAAACTACAACTGGTTACGCTGCATAAGATGAATATATGTGAAGTTGTTATGATGTGCAAAGCACCTGTATCCATAAGTAAACATCCAGGAGCAACTGAGCTGCACCCAGCTATTTGCAAAAACAAGATAGCCATTACGAATTTCTTCTTGTATTGCCAGTTGTGGAAATGGTTTGAGATACTGCTGGAGGCAGGATGGACTAGTACAGAAAGCTCTGGAGAAAGCATTCAAAATTACTTTGAATCTGAATCTGAATGATCGAGTAATTTTTCTCAAACAATGTCACCTCTAATCATTGCTGTCGGAAATAATTTCCCCAGATAGCGCCTTCTTAATTTAAAATCAAAATCAAAGCTATTGAAGATCTCTACTTGTTGAAATGTGGTCAGAAAAACTAGGACACTATTGGTTCACTTCTTTCCGTCCTGATGAACATTGCTGAGGTCATGAACAAGGTTCTTCTATCCCTGTTAACCCTGGGCCACGCTTTACATATTTTCTAGATTAAAATCAATACACTTTCCCTTCCTGAGTATTGTTCAGCAGAGGGATTCTTTTGATTGACCTCTTTCCTTCTATTCTTGGACTGCCCAGATGCATGCTTGTCACAGTAGATCTTCACTTCCTTTGTGTCTCACATAGTTATCCATGTTCTCTGGATAAAGCTGATGGCTTATGTGACAATCTCAACACTTAGTAAGAACTCATTATATACATTAACAAATGTTTTCCTGAGGTACTTGCCTTCAGAAGGCATTCTGAGATTTTTCAGAACATTGGTGGATTTCCAGGTTTCATAGCTGAAGATAAAGGGTGAAATAATGTTTGAGTTGAAGATTTTAAATTCAGTTCTTCCTTTGCAGACGCTGTAGTCTTTTTGAAGTCCATGACAGCACCCCTTGATTTGCCTGCTCGTAAAATGATTTGTTTCCTTCCTCACTAGCTTTAATGCAAGCTAGTTTACTACCTAAGTCAAGGGAAAAGACGTTACTGTGCACATGCACTAAGAATATGACCAAGCTTATGGTGGATTTAATTCACTCCTAGTTTAGCTTTAACTATGTAATCGAGACCAACACCATCTGGAATCTCAGCTCTCGGATTCCCTTCCACCACTCCCAGATGTCTTCCCCACCCCACAGTGGATAAGGCAGCCCAGGAAACTTTAATTTTCAGCCTGCTTAATTCTATCCAATGCCACACAGGAAGGATATATGAATCTTGCTATATGCCCATAGTCACACTCGCACTCCAAATTGTGCAACACTTATGAAAGATGGCCATAAAATCAATTGTTGAACAGTGCTTGTCGGCAGTAAAGACATTTATATCTCTCTCTCGGAGGAAGCTCAGAATCACGTTGTTAATCTAAGACATCACAGGAATTAAGTTGGAGGAATATTATTTCCAGTTCATCTACTGTCTCATTCTGTTCCACAGTCAGGGGAAACTCAGTTTCCATGACTGCTTTACATGGAACATGTCATTCAGAACCTTGCAGGCTGCAATCTTGATTAATTAATATCAATTCAGAAGGGAAAAGCAATAAAATAACTAGGTGACAGGAAAACATTTCTGTATTTATAGCTGCACTAAAAGCTTTTGCAAGGGGTTTATGCAGCACAAATAGTAATAACCATGAAGATGCTGTTCATACCTCAATGTTTAGAATAACTGGTGATTCCTTTCAGGAAGGAAAGGACAAACAGAAACACCAGTTCTCTTTTGTTACTGTTGTACCTGTCATTTGCAGAAATGGAGTGAAAGGAGAGGTGAGACTCAGGGCTTGGAAAGAGAGGGGGAAAAAAAAATGCAATGTTAGCTGGCATGAGAGAAGAGAACAGGTTGTGCACTTGAAATGAACAATCTGAAAGGCAGAGGAGCATTTAAGATGCTGATGGTTAGGCATGACAGTTTGACAGCCTCTGCTAAAAATCTTTTCCTCCATACTTCTTAGAACTCCAGTTTCTGCTTCTCCTTGCCAGAGAAAGGGAAACTGAGGTCCCTTGGGCCTGACCCTCTGTGGTTTGTGAGGAAGGGCAAAATAGGAGCTTAACTGGAGCACACACAGACTCCTTCTCAAGCCCATTCTTATCAGTGTAAGTCCAAGGAGCCCAACGGTTTCTCATCTTGGCTGTAGGAGAGCGGTTTGGTTGACTGGCCTGGTACAGAATATGGACTACAGCTTCATATAGTTAAACACAGATGCATTGTAAGCTTTCCTAAAGTCCCAGGGATTTAGATCTGAGTGTTTTGTTTTGCAGTTAGTAAGTGATAGTACTGAATCTGAAAAATTTGGGGATGTTCTGGCAGAAAAAATGGGAGTCCCAATGGTTGCATACCTGCGTGTCTGTTGGAGTGCAATTCACTAGAGGGAGCCATTGCCATTTCATTTCAGTTAGCCGCTCCTTCACCAAAACCAACCCCAGGAGACAGAAGGTTTCTGGTACAGAATAGTAACTGTCTTCTGGTGTCCTCTCAGTCACGAATTTTCTTCTATAGGACACAGAGTTCCCCTGCTTTCAAAAGAAAGACAGGATAAAAGGCAGAAAGAGAGGCTGGCAGTCAGCTGAATACTGGATACAAGAGTAACAGCCAGGCTTTTCTGTACTTACACCTCACTCCCATTTGAGACCTCAACTCTTTTATTCTCTGTCCATCTAATTTAAGTCCATTTTTACATGTAATGCATTCAAGATGCAGTGTATTGCCTTTCTTCCTATAAAAATACATTACAACCTTATCTAGAAGAACTGTCCTACAATCAAAGGTGGTATCTCTTGAAAACTGAGATTAATAGTAATTTATTTTGTTAGGCAATATCTAAATCTCCAAAAATTCTTAATTAGTGGAAAATAAAAATGACTGTAATTAAAGGCCAACTATTGCCTACCTCAGAAGTAACTCAGTTCTGGTAATGGATGTGAAATAAAGTTAAATAAATCCCCTAAGTAAAAACAGAATCAGATCCTATATTATAAGGGAATAAATTCTGAATATTAAAGCCTGAAGAATAATATTGATACTAGTATAAATTCTACTTTTGTAACTCTTCCAACACAGGGAAATGGCTGGAAAAGAGATGACACTGGTTTAGACACTACTGTTCTCAGGAAATCTGAAAATGATTCTCATTCAGAATGTGCAATTTAAACCTAGAAGGAAGCACTAAATGATTCAGTCTCACGCCTGCATGTCACAGAACATGGCTTTTGAACCACTGCTGCATTATCCATGTAGCTTCTGCTTTCTACCTTACAGTTACCCAATAATAATTTGAATTCACCAATGATTTATTAGTGCATCATTTGTCATGGCTTGTTCAAGTAGTTCATGTTTATGTTTAAAAAGTTACTCTCAGCTTTTCATGGACAAGGCTTTGCCAGGCTTTGTGTTTGCCAGGCTTCATTTTCCTTCCTGCCTTTCTCTTAGGCGAATGTAAGAGGTTAGAGTACCCGGTCTTTTCCTCCTGCAGAGGCTCTCACATGCTGTAACCAAGTTCTCTCTTCATGCATTATTTTTGGACAAATGGAAATCTTTGTCATAAGGAATCTATGGAATTTTATTCAGACATCATTGCTTCCAGTGATCTTCATCATGTTCTCTTAATGTTTTAGTAATATTATCTCCCAGTTTCCACTCACAAAGAATGACATGAGTCATTTTTATCTCAGCATCCCAATAGCAGTTTTCTCTCTGGCGTCAGTTCATTCATCCCTGTGATTTTTCAGTCCTTCTCAGAGTGACTGATTTTACTCATTTTACTAGGCTCTCAAGGTCAGTTTGTGTGTTGCTTTACCTCTGTCATTATACACCTTTTTGCCAATTTTAGTGTCACCTGCAATTTTATCAGCAGTGTCCATTCCCTATCATAAATGACAGTTTTCTGCTACTTCCCTTTACGCTACTGTCAGCAGTACTTAGGTGGCATTGGGAAAGAAATTCTTATGTGCAAATGAAATTATAGAACTATTATATACTTCTTGATAATAACTACCTACACATAACTGGAACACTTCTATATATAGGATGTCCTTGGTGCACATCGAAGATATGTAAGTTCTTACCTTACAGACCTTTTTTTGAAGCTGAACGTGTTCCCGGATGTTTTTATATGTAACAGTGAGAGGACCATGTGTAAGTATTGAGTTTGGAAATCTTTAGCTGTAAAATGCCTTGGAACTGCAAAGTTCGAAAACGCCTATTAATTTTATGACCTCAGCTAATAAATTATCTTCATCTTAGATACTATTCCAGAAAGGCTATTCTCCTCAAATAAATGTGTGGTTTCTTTGAGGAAAATGATCTTTTAATTCTACTGGCTTTTCTAATCAGCAGGTCTTTTGCAATTTATAAATGAAGCACCTCTGCAGCCAAACATTTCTCCTCCAAAGATACAGTTAAATCAATGTCTGACGTTTCCAAGGGGTGATTATTTTTGCTTCTGAGATTTTCAAGTGTTTTGCTCCCATAATTTATTGCTTCATTTAATATTAAATTGAACAAGGGATGTTTGTTTGAGGCATTACCTTGTTGAGATCTTTCTTCTGCTGATCAAATTACTAACGTGTAAAATGCAACATCTCTCAAACAATCTCTTAGGTGCTGATGTAAATCAATAAGGTTGCTATTTGCAACAGCAATGTTGTCAAACTATGATGAGTCTATTAACTCTTATTTTACTAAGGAGCAGAAATGCAGGGTTTTTTTACTTACTCTGTACTCCATATTGCCCTTGAGAACTTCAAAGCATAAGGAAAATAGCGGATTAAATGAGGGAAGGCCAGTCAGATGGCAACAAAGGCACAGAGAAATCAACCAAGCTTTGTTTTACTGCAGAGGGGTGAATGTTATATATCACATACTGTGATACTCTCTCTCTGTTGACAAGTTCTGTGATGTCTGTTTCATGTTGCCACATTTTTAAATAACAAAAGGAGACTCAAAATGCAAAGCATAAAGACCAGGAGCATTCTCAGCATAGAGCAGTTGAGGCACATGACAATTAAGCAACTTGCCAAAGTCACACAAAAAGCTAGAAGAGATTCAGGTTCCCAAGGCCCAATTTAGTGTCTTAGCCAGAAGTTCTCCTTGTATCACAGCCCTTTCCTGATGTTTCAGGGGCCATGACAGGGGGCAGAATTAGGAGCAATCAGAAGGGAGTTTCATTACTCCTGCCAAAACAGATGACAGCGATTGAAGGAGATATTTACTTCCCAAACACAACATGGAGAAGGTGTCTTGCTCATAGTAAGGGAGACCGCATGAAGACCAAGATTTGCAAGGACAGCGGGAACAGAAGCAGAGAGGGAGAAGAAAGAAGCCAAAATGAGCAAGTGGCAGGAGCTGATGAGGAGGAAGCTTGTTGCTGCAGTGGGAGAATAAGAATACAATATCCTACTGTAATGGTGAGGTACCAGGCAACTAGCATGCACTTAGAGGATCATGAGTAAAATTTTATGAGCCTGGGAGTTTATGAGAGCTTTCCTGAGTTAGTGTGTGTCTGGCCAGACAGCAGAATATCAGACCTGAAAATGTGCCAGAAAAGGCTCTCTCCACTCCTTCCCAGCAATGGCTACATTTTTGGGGCTTCCCTTTTATTTTGTCTCAGAAACAAATTTTATTTTTGCCTCAGAAAACAAAATAAACAAAAATCTCAAATGGGGAAAACAAACAAAGAAAACAACAAAAAAAAACCCAAACCCCACAATGCAGAGCAGGCATGAAATTACCTTTGAATTCACTAGGTGGCAACAGGGAGTAAGAAATCAGCACTAGAGTCCTCAACCAGAACATCTGGTTGGACCTTCACAGCCCCCCACTCCTTCATCCCCACCAAACAAACTCAAGTTCTGGTTGATCAAATGACCACCTTCTAAACACTAAATAAAATACACTCCCTGCAGATGTATAAATATTGTCTCAGTTGCCCAGTGCTCATGCTGACTGACTAGCACTGCATTTATCTGGTTTCACTCACAGCCACCTTTGTGTGGCTTTGATGTGGCATTGAGGCTACCAGCTTTGACGTAAGCCTTGGATCTGAAACTCTCTTTGCCTCCTGAAAGCAGAGCAATTACTTTCCAATCAAGCAGCTTAGGAGTGGGGAGGAAAAAATCATTCATTTTCTTGAAGTATAAATTAATTACATGTGTTGAAATGTTCCCACTTTACTGAATATGGGTTTCCAAGGGAGACATGGGCTTTCTTTTCCCTTATTCTCCTAGAGTAATGGCAGCTTAGTCAGTAAACAAAGTGGCACACAATTAAAATGTATATTTTTCTTTCAGTGAAAATATAGAGTTTTTGTCTTCTGCTATGTAAACCTCTAAAGTGAGCCATTTATAAAAAGAAGTAATAGCAGCATGACATCTTTCAAACTTAATGCTCTTTCCTTTCCTTGTAAATGGAGGCAACTCTACTGAAGTGTCAAAGCCCTGAGGGCACCAAATAGGCCTAAATGTTCCTGACCAGCCTCACCTGGGGCCTCCACCACCCCCTGCCCATGGGCCCAGGTGTGTGTTTAAGCCCAGCCTTGTGCTATGGCCCCTGCCTGAGTTCTGTGGTAGGAGTGCTGGTCTTTAGCCCAGCTGTAGCTGTGCCCTTGCCTGACAATGGACCCTGTTGATCTGGACCTGTGGGCTGACTTTCTGGCTTGACCTCATGCGTGTCTTGTCACTATGGATCTGCCTGCTGGTCACTGGGATCTGTCTGACCCTGGTTATCATCACTGGATCTGACCCTCACTTGTGGATTGATTTCCTGTTTTGATGCTGGACCTGCTTCATCACCACAACCCTGCCTGATGGCCTGGACCCTGGCTGCTTCCCCTGCATCCGCAGGCCTGCCCTGCTCACCTGGGGCTATGGGGTAGGCCCTGCTCGGTGAGGACCCTGCCCTGCTGGCTGTGTACCCCCTTGGCTCCTGGCCCAAGGGAGAAGACGGCCTGTGCTGTGCCCCCTGGTGTCAAGTCTGGAGTTAGAGACAGTGCAAAGTCTGCTGCTGTGAAAGCCAGTGAGAATAGAAAAGGTAGCTCGGTGTGGGAGTACTGACAGCCTCTATGCATGCTGCAACTCATCCTGCCCCTATTGAGCAGGCAGAGATGAGGGGCAGAAGCCCCTTTGAAATCTGCCGCTGATGGCAGTCTGCTTCAAACATCAGGTCTCTCGTGGACCTTGCAGCCTTTTCTCCAGCTGTCCCAGTTATGCAGATTCAAACCAGAAAAGGGTGCCACTTCTCCAGTGAAGGGCTTGGGATCTTCTGGCCTCAGTGCCAAACTTGGCACACAGCTGACTTTTGGATGTCACAATATGGCCACTGCAGGCCTAGGACCAGGTACCTGCAATATCTTGAAAGACGTACCAGTGCAAGTTAGTGGCTGTGAGGTCCTGTTTCCCCTTGAGTTTCCAACTCTGCTGAAGTTACTGCCTCCTACGGAGGCAAGCTGTCACCTCTCATCTGAACAGCTTGGGAGCATCTCGGAGCCCCTCTGGGCTTCTAGCAGCATGCCAGCCACTCATCTGAGGCAGAAAGATATACTCTGGCACGTCACCTTCTCTCCAAGCTGTCAGCCTGCTCAACGCACAATTGATGAAGGATGGAAGAGAGACATGTTCAGTTCCTGTGCCATCTTCCTTCTTCCTGTTCAGTCCTCCCATATACCTGTCAACTTACTCTGCTCCAGCTCTACAGCTGTAAAAGGGGAACAGCAATTCTCAGCCTCAGACAGCTGGGATACAAACCCACCCCTGGCTCTGGGACTTCCAGGCAGTACCATCTGTGGACTGTGTAGCTGGGTACATCAGCAGCTGGGTTCTTATGGTGAGTGATACTGGAAACTGTGTACCAAAATGTCTTTTTCAGAGGTAAATCTGTACACAATGTTTATTTAACCAACCATTTCTAACCCCACTGTAAAACGTCAGCTTCCTTTATCATGGACTCAGCAATGGCATTGCAATTTAAAAGTGCAAATACATTACAGGCAGGCGTCTCATGCTAGATTAAATCTAGCCAGAGAAAGACGGGTTCATTCTTGGATAGTAACAGTGTTCTTTATCTGTATTTCTTCTTTATCTTCACTAGATAAATTTTTAGTCCTCCCTTTCTAGAATTGCTAGTGCTGTTAATGTCACGGACATCCTACTCACAAAGTGCTTATAATGCCAGTAAACATTTTATTGGTTTCACTCCCAGCTCTCTGACCTGGTGAGTGAGCATGTGCCGCATTTCTCACTTCCCTTCAATCATGAGGAAGGACAATGACTTATTTTTTTTCCTGTAGGATATCTTGAAAGATATTCACATAGGCCCAATCAATCAGCCATGGAAAGACCACACATTGACTTCAGTGGGCATAAATCATATCATACAAAATGTTGCACAAATACAATAGTAGTTACAGCAGAATATTAATTAGTAATATAGTATCATATCAGGCTTTACACTCAGTTAGAGACAGAACTATAAGACACTTAAGTGCAGTGATCAGGTAATGCTGAACAGCCCTGGTTGTTAGGATCTTCTGATTTATGCTTTTTTAATGCTCCACTTCCTAGTTCTTAACCAGATATTCATTATCTGAAGACAATCCCCCTTCCAAGTTTTTGCTCCACATCTCTTAAATGTGCTGTGTCTGAAACTCTGTAAGGAACACTAAGAAGCTTGAAGTGCTTTGTTTCCAGAAGTGCAACTTTAACAAGCAGACCATTCATTAGCTGTGACCACATAGTCACTGTGTATGGCTTTAAGTATGCACCTGTGGACTGAAAGGACACCACTGATGGAAAAATGGCAATTTAGAAACACCTGTTCTCAGAATCCCAGCACCACAATTAATCTCCTTCTCTGTTGTTTGTTTTTTATCTTGGCAGTAACAGCAATTGCAAGTACTACCTTCTAAGCTAGATCACTCCAGGGTTTATCCAGAAGGACAGGAGAGATGGGTCCTCAGGAAGAGAGAGGTTAATAAGGTCAGGCCTGAAATCAGGGGTTGGATCAATAAAATATCTCTCTTGCGCACAAAACGGAGACTATGAACCCTGTCTGTTTCTCTCCATGCATGGCGTAAAGCCGTTCTGTGCTAATCTGAGAAACTCATAAGCTTGAGCTGGAGTGAAAGCATTTCTGGGGAAAAGGAGAAAATACCTTATCTTCCTGTGGGGCATAATGGAGTTGGACTGTGTGAAAGGAGAGGCATGCTGCCTGCACAGTTCCTCCACAGACACAGACCATACTACCATGTGGAAGGAAGAGTGTGGGTCAAACTATTCAGAAATCACTATATAAAGCAAACTATAAGTCTGAGGGGTCATTTGGAAAACAAATCTCACTTTGTGACATCCAAGGCTTTTCAGGTAATGGCAGTAATGGGACAACAGTATCTCAAAGAATGATGTTCTTGTTGGTAGCAACTATGCTCTATGCATGTCTCTTTTCTTCCTTACTTACCTATTTATACTGCAAGCTTTTCAAGGTGGAGGCTATTCTTCTGTGTTTGAATAGAGACTTGCACAGTAAAGACAGCACCTCTCATGGAATTTCTATGTCCAGCTGAAATATAATAGAAAGATAACTATTAATTGCAGCAACTTAAGATATACATAATGGAGAAGGGCATGCAGTTTATTTTATTCAATGTGTTTTTTTCCCCTCCATGGTACTCGGAAGATATTTGTATTCTGTGCTGTATGTCTATCTCATAAACACTGTTTCATTCTAGCAAGACTTTCATCCTAAAATTCAAGGCTTGTCTAACTCTCATTCAATGTCTAAAATAGAATTCTAGTAAAGACAGATTAAAAATTCTCTGGCTTAGATAACTAAGCCTTATATGAGAAGTTATTTTTTTTACCCATTTAACTCATGCTACAAATACAATAATTGTATTTCATTAAAATAGTGTAAATATAGATACAGAAGCCCAGGTTTCAGTGACTTTAGATCTCAGTCAAAGAGCTGGAAGATTGAAAGGAGCTAGACAGCCAGCCAGTAGAATTCTGTTCTTGCAGGTCAGGTTCAAGTATAAGACCAAATAAGCATGTATACACCTGATCACACACAAATGCGCTGTTAAATTAGGACTGACAGAAACCATTCTCTTTAAGTCACTGTAACCTTGACCACTTTCAAGAGCTCTGAACTAGCTTTTAAAGCAAGCTGGCTTTAATGCCCAGTTTCATCTGGATGAGAAAGTGCTATATAAAGGTGAGAGATTGCTATCACTAAGCCCTGTGTCTTCAGCCCTCAAGCTATCACTTCATCCATCATCTGGTATTTTGTGCAAGGGGGGAAAGAATATTAAATGTTAATGGGGATGTTAATTTTGCTCATAAATATTTCAGTGGATGAAAAAATGCTTAAAAAAAGGGTCAGTGCAGCTAATATGCTCTATAAAAACAAGAACCTATACTTCCTCAGACTCTTTACTTAGATGAGGCTTTTCAGAATGCTGGTAAGATGAATTGCAGTTCACCTTTTATTGTACATTTCTTTCAAATCATTATAGACTCTAATCTTTTTAAAGATGCATGACTTCATTTTAGCAGGCTTTGGATCAGATGTCACTACTTCAGTCAAAGAAAAGATTTTTTGGAAGAAAATATGCGATTTTTTCTGGGAGATACTAGCCTATTCTGCAGTTGCAGTGTAGAGTAAATTCCAACATGAAACGCTTCATTAGTTTTATATCCCTGGAAGCCTATAAGATAGAAGAGTATCAAACAAGGGCCATTTCTCAGCAGACTGAGATGCAGAAGCAAAAGGTCAAATTCTGAAATATAGCTCCACAAAAGGTATGTTTACATTCCTGACAATGTTGAATTCACCCTTACACTGATGAAACTGTAAGTACAAACCGCCTTGAAATGATATTCTTTGGTTATCAGCTAACCAACATCACAGAGATTCTCCCCAAATCCTGACTTTCAGACTGCTGCTCAGATCACTGGACCAGAGCACAGTACATTCATGTACAAACGTCAGTGAACAACATCCATACAGTCACAAACATATACAATGCAAGACTCTCTGGGGAACTGTTAGGGAAACTAGGCAAACTAAGCTACACACAAAAACTAGTTTCAGAAGAGATTTGGATGACCTGTGGATTTCTGCAGGTTCCTTTCAAAAGGCGATGAATTTAAGAGCTACAAACCAATACCCTATTTCAGAGAAATCATATTTCTTCTTAAACACAGGCATCTAACCCAGCATTCCCAAACAGTTATAAAAGGGAGGGGGGTGGGGATGGCAGTGGCTGGAGAGGAAATAATTTTATAAAGAGACTCAAAACCAGTTCATTTCTGTTTACAGATAATGTAATGCAACTCATTAGAGTAATATTGCCAGACACTTTGTCTCAACATTTAATAGTGATCTCTAATGTAATTAAATAATTAGCATAGCACTCATTATTCCATGAAATTATTTAGATGTTGGAGTAACAATTTAAATTATAGCACACTGCCTTAGGATTTAATATTACTTTGAACATGTTTCTATGCACATTGTGTGGAATAAGGGAAGCTTTGCTTAAAGGATGGACAACACAACAGAGCCCTCCATTCTTCCTTAGCTTTTGCTCAAACAAATGTCTGCCTGAAGCTGGTTGTAGTTTAGCTTGTGGTAAGATTAAGTGGGGGGAAAAAGGTCTGGATCTATAATAATAACGATAAATAGCACCCACAGAGCATTTACTCATCATCATAGTGAAATGTTCTATTAAAAATTGTGTAGTATCATTTCTCAACTATTAACAACATAGTTTGAATTCCCTATTGTTACAAATTCATTGGAACATCATTTGCAGCCAGCAGAAAAGACTGTTCTTTACTCTGCTTACCAGTGTTATACTTTGTAATCCATTCCCTCCTGTCACCATCACAGGGTGCTGCCACCATTTGTACTTAAGGCTGAAATCAGTCTCTTGTGACTCATTTTAACCCTAGATTTTTCTCCAAAAACCTTTTTTTGATTACTCGTTTTACAAATTACTCCACTTAAAATGAACTAAAGCCGATCTCAAAGCTGAGGACTTGGAAAGAAGCATTGGCATTGTCCTTGCCCTACCTCCAGGGCACTCCTGCCACAACCCTTTGGACATATCTGAGCCTCAGATTTGCAGTGCCAGCTGGTGGGTAAATACTGAGACACGGTGGGAGTACAGGCAGACAGCAGAGAGGATGGCCATGAGGCACCTAGAAGTCGTCTCTGAACTATGTGGCAGATAGAGGGGCCTGGCAATGTCTCTGGATGATGTACAACATTTGGGAACACTGCACAGAGATTAAAATCTCCAATAACTTTTAAGGTTCTTGTTTCTATTCTATTACTGATTGTGGTTTCAAGCTAAAAGTTTATGTAACTCCAAACTCTCGTCCTTGGCTATGAATGCACTTGCAACTTGTTTTGCTGTGAGCTGGAATATTTTCTATAACTCAGTACTTCTGTGTGGTTTACCGTTCCGACTTTCTCCTTTTTTGTTTCAAAAAAGCCCCTTCTCCTTTTCCATCTTGCCAGCTTGTAAGTTTGAAACACTTCCTACAGCAGCACTGGTTTTATTCAACACCACCTGAGATGTGTCATGTTCCCACGACCTGGCTGAAGGCTCGGCACTGCTTTAGCGTTACTCTCTGCTCCATGGCAGTGGAAAGGGACACGGGGGAACCACAGTGCCAGCCACAGGCATGCTGCTTAGGAGGTCTTTGCTGCTCCTCTGCTTTCGACTTGGTGCTTCAGGAGCAAGTCCCTGTGTTTGGGATGTGTAAGGTAATTTGTTGACAAATAGGTAGAGAAAAACTGTTTTGACTTGGTATGTGCTGGCTTTCTTTTCATGCTGGTCATGGAGACCTTTGTCTCTTTTCTGTTCCTTATTTCATGGAGCTTTTCGCTTTGGGTCTCATCTTTGTGTTTTCAAAATCTTTGTCCCAATACCTTTTCTCCCCCAGTTCTCTTCAGCAAGTTCTGCTCTGTTCTCTCCTCTCCTATTCAACAGTCCTTTTCAAAGAATTACTGGCAGCATCAAGGAACACAAGGAACATCTGGCATGTGTGGTTCATTCACTTTTTCACCCCTTCTCCAAGGAATGGTTTGTGCATGCAGGGTAACGCTTTATTTCAGAAAGGCTTTCCTTGCATTTCTTATATATATGGTGCTATATATGCTGTATTCTTGGATGGAAGGAGGTTCGTTTTCTGACGGTCATTAGTTTTCATGGAAGTCTATTAGGCAGGCTGAGAAATCTGTCTCCCTCACATATGTGCTGTATCATATCTTTCATCAAACCTTTCTCTTTGGAGGAAATACAGCTCTGCCTTCCCCTTCCCTGTGTCTTTCCCTCTCATTGTTTGCAGAACACATAAGAGAGACTATGGTCAATTAAGAGGGATTACTGCTTGGAGGAGATTACAGATGTAATGCTTGGTATAAATCTACGTAGTTCCATTGGGTTCAGCTCCTTTTGGCTTTGTAAGTGGTATTCACATTTATGATGTTGGATTTATGATGCTATCCTCCTGGATGATTGATGTGTATTGCTATGTGGTAATACAGCTGGGGTGGTGACAATGACTTGTTATAAAACTAGATGGATTATATACTTCAAAATGTATTTTTGCTGCCCTGATTAGTGAGGTGCTTTAGTATTTAATGTAGAAAGCTGCACATGATTACATTAGGCCTGTGTTAGAAACATTCTCCATATTCTGGCATGTCAGTGCCAGTATCACTAGTCAGCTTTTAGTATAAAAATTGCTTTGACCAAGCAGGACTGCGGCTGTGTAATACAGCTGCAAATGCCTGAGCTGCTGGACGGTTCTTATAACATACCTACATTGTGTCCCATACATCCATTGCATTTAGGAGAGCTGACTCTAAAGAGGAGACTTTAGGCCTATGTGAGCTACAAATGCACTTAAAGAAAGCTTGATGGAATGAAGATCTATAATAAGCGATCTTCCTTGGGATGTGCAATTCTTTGTTAATAGAAGAATTGAGATTAATGGAAAGTAGAGTAAAAAATGTGTAAATAACAGGAGCCGAAATGTAGCCCTCTAGTAGGTGAACAACTAAAAGGATTGCTGTGTAAGATAAGCATCAGGACATAAATTAAGCTTTGTCTGGTTGAGATCTGAGTACAAGCTTGGAGTTTTTCTTTGGGTTTTTTGTAGGTGCCTAAGTCTTGCCACTACTAGACAGGGCACTGAAATAGCAGAGCTATAGATAGCAAGTTGTCAGGTTGGATGAGTGCTCAGCTAAATGTAATCCTTTTTTAAGCTAGAAGAACTAGGAAAAGAATTAAGCTTGCTCAAACTTTTCACTTCAGGCTACCAGTGGGATTGATGTGTGATCCATATGTATAGATAGTTGCAAATGATCAAATTTCCCCATTTTAATGATCTACTATTCATCAAATAACACACGATAATTGGCAGTGTAATGCGCTCTTACACTGCTGCAGCTGTGCAATGAAACATGACAGGTTAAGTGGTTTAAGTTAACTCATTTTACTCCACAATTGCAAATGCCTGGGAGATCACATACACCCAGCTCTTGTGGCTCAGCTGACAAGCTGGAAGCTGGTAAATCACAGCAACTTACTGATTACCTGTGATTACCTCTGTGCACTCACCAGGTAATACATTTGTCATACCAGTTGCTGTGAAAGAAGAAATTGGGTCCATTTCATTCCCAGTTTTAAAAGTATTTAAGGCTGGAATAGCATGTTGTTCTTTAATGTTTATAATGACCTGGGATGCTGGACTTCTAGAATTGCCTTGGCTGAAATTTAATAATTCTACCAAACAGAAATGGCCTCTTGGAGCTATGCTTTTCTCTTCAATGTTTAACAACAAAGATGGGGGAAAATATTTTAAAAATGTAAAATGCAGAAGACAGCAGTGAACCATTCTGGCCTGTCTGGTAGAACAAGAATTACAGCCAGACTGAAAGGGGGTGAAAAGTTCTTAAACATTTGACAAAGTCTATTTAGTACCTTTTCATTCTCATTTTCAGGACTTTTGTACTAGGGATATGCTTTAGCAGGCACTGGGTATGAATGTTTGCTATTAATCCTGAAATCAGCATAGCAAATGAGGTGCAGAAGTCATCTGCTTGTGTTTTATCACCGAAAGCAGCACAAAGGATCTGACTTCATTCTTGTCTTTGCATGAGGGACAGGGATGAGAAAAGATGTGTTCTCAAATAAAATTGTACATGCTCTATTCCTGATTTTGTGAATCAGGTAGCCTGCTCAGTCTCTGGTCTAGATTACAGCAGTTTTGGTCCGCGTAGCTTCATGTGGGCATTTTCTAATCTGACTTGTTTGATTATCCTGACTGCAGTGTACTTAAAAATAAATTCACATCATGCTGCATTGTAGCCTTCCTGACAAAGCATTTCTAAATCATTTGAATGAGTTTTAGAGAAAACCTTTTCTTCTTAGTTAGTTGATTGTTTATACTGCTGATGGGCCCTCCTTTGTACAGAGTCCAGTAATTCCATTTGATCCTGTCTTTCCATGTGCTTCTTCCTTTGGCTACCTTCTTGTTACAGGCTTCCTCCCATCAGGTATTTATATGCATTGATCAGGTCCCCCCTGAGCTTTCGCTTTTCAAGGCTAAAAATCTGCAGCACTCTCGGCCTCTTGTCTTATGCCAGATGCTCCAATCCTTTAACCATTTTAGTTGCCCTTTCCTGAACTCGTGCCAATAGCTCCATCTCTCTCTTGTACTGGAGAGCCCAGAACTGGACACAGCACTCTGGGTGTGGTCTCCCCAGGGCTGTGCAAAGGGGAAGGATCACCTCACTCAACCTGCTGGCGATGATCTTCATGCAGCTCTGTGTGCTGTTGGCCGCCTTTGCCGCAAGGGCACATTACTGGCTTGTGGTTAACTTTTGGTCCACGAGGAGCCCAGCTCCTCTTCTGCAAAGTTGCTTTCCAGCCAGCTGTCCCCATTGTGTACTGGTGTATAAGGTTATTCCTTCCCAGGTGCAGGACTTTGCACTTTCTGTTGTTCAACTTCGTGAGATTCCTGTCGGTCCATTCTCCACCATGTCCAGGTGCCTCTGGATGGCAGCACAACTCTCTGCTGTACCAGCCACTCCTGTCAGTTTTTTATCACCTGCAAACTTGCTGAGGGTGCGCTCTGGTCCACCACCTAGGTCATTAATGAAGATGTTAGACAGTATCGATCCCAGTATTGACTCCTGGGGTACACCATTAGTGACTGGCCTCCAGCTGGACTTCATGCTGCTGATCACAACTCTGAGTCTAGCCATTCAGTCCATCTTGCTGTCCGCTTATCTGGTCTGCTCTTCATCAGCTTGTCTATGAGGATGTGTATATCCATAAATACATGTCTTAAACCTTGAGTTTCAGAGTTTGAGCTCTTGGTATGTGCCGATACTGAAACAAAATTGCTCAAGAATTGAGCCCTGTCATGCAACAAAATGCCGTGTGTATGAAAAAAAAACAGCTGCGTCTCAGCTCCTGAGCAGGAATATCTGTTTAGACTGTGTTCATATGAAATTCACTCTTGGAAGCCAAATGTATTTAAATTATTTCAACAGCTTGTACATATGGCAAGCTGTATAGTGAGGACTTTCTTTCCAGAGGTTCTGTGCGCAAATGCTTGGAAACTGAAAGTGAGTTTGAGGATTGTATTCTATGTCTGCCCAAAATTGACCAGTGAATTGTATTACACAATACTTCTTTTAAAGGCTAAAATAACCAATACATGGACATAGTTAATAAAGAACAATCTTTCCCCAAACACATGTAGTCTGAATAGACAATACCAAAAGCTGAGAGCAGAATAATTTTTATTCCTATTTTGCAAGTGGGCAGCTGAAAAACAGAGATTAAATAGGTTGGGTTCAGAGGGAGCCACTAACTATGCATAATCTTTTGGATCCTCATCCAAGGTCCTAATCAGAAAACAACTCTTCCTTAAGGGAGTAATTAAAAACTGAGAGCTGAGACAAGTGCGCTGCAGTGGTAGCCAGGCTGGAGGCAAGGATAAGATTGGAACTGAAGCTGCTTAGAAAGCAGATTTCAACAAAATGTCTCTCACTGACTCCCACTAAAAGTGCATTGAGAGGAGAAGAAGTTTTAAATAGCTTTGTATAAGAGAAAACAAGTTTCTGCCTGCCAGGTTAAGTATAAATATCTAATCATAAAGTTCCCTGAAATAAGCTTACAATGGAGTCAGCTCAGTCCATTAGATGCTGGACTAGGAGCAATGAGAGTTGAGACCCAGGCTTTCTTTACTACTGTAACGCTCCAGTCAAGTCATGGCACTTCACCATGCATCAATTTCCTCATTTAGACATTGGTCACAGCAATGCTTACTTTTTTCATGTCAACTTTTTATGATAAATATAATTGGATTTACTCATTCAGTTTTATCTCCCTTTACAGGGCTCTAGGTTTAAATTTGTTGACTGCAAAGAAACTTACACAAGCACAGCTGAAATTCTAATATTATCTATTGCATCCCTCTCCCAGCAGCTATTTACACTGAATCTTGCCTGTTTATTAGCTTATATTTGCCACTAATATCAGCTGAAAGCTTAGAACATGAGAAGCATATGAGTCAGGAGAAACATTGTCTTCCTTTTCTTATATTGTTTCTTGACAGGTTGTTTCACTTTTCAATGTAAAAAAAAAAAAAATCTGGTACACATTTTTGCAAATGCCTTCTACAGCATCAGATTGACTTTTTTTTCTGCCTTGGATCACTGACCAAACCTATTTTCTGCCAAGTATATCCACCATGCACATGATCTCAAAGAAGCTGTAGAAAAATACTGAAGCATCTCAGCCTATGTTAAACTGAAACTCTATAAATGTCATGTTAAACTACAAACCATACAAACACAGCGTTTCTCTCCCTTTCCTAGAGCAACTGTGAATCACAGCAGTTTACTACCTCAGGATAATTTTTCCCCCAAATCTCTTGTTCTCGTCATATTCCAACTGTATTTGTGGATGTTGCTGTATATCATGTTATCATATATATCATATCATATATCATATATATGTGGATGTTGCTGTATATCATGTTATCAAACCATGAGAATGAACTCCTTAAAAAAGCAATCTTTTGATGCTTCTCATTGACTTACAGAGATAACTCAATACAGGGCTGGCAGCATTCCTGCTGGGTATGTTCTCATGGCTTGCATTCAATTAAGAGTTGAACAAGAAGTCACTACTCAGAAGCATATTTTGTATAATATAGTCTTTTGAATACTGACGAGGAACAGAGTGAAATGCAGCCATTTAAACTTTATCAGTAGGAACCTATGTGCAAATTCTATAGAGGACTACATTGCCAAACAACAAACAAAATGAGTGGAAGTAGCCAGAAATATGGATGTTGTTTAGAACATAAATTTTGACTAGCAGCAGATGGGTATTCATTACCTACCCTTACAGATTACTCCATCTTCCTGCATAGTCTGCACTGGAACCATGGATATGAACACCACGGGCCTGTGTATTGAATTGTTTCACGAAGCCCTTTTATACCTCTTGGAAGGCAAAGGAAAGGGGCATTTCTGTTACATTGTCTGAAGAATGAGGATCCAGACTAAGCAACATCTGATTCATATCCCTCTTTTTAGGGGGTAGTTCTGGTTTAGGGTTTTTTATCTGGTTGTTAACTTCAAACAGCATCTATCAGAATCTAGCGTAAAGCATTCAGGCTACAAAATAAAGACTGTAGTCAAAAACAGCATATACTTTTTGTCCTGGGAACGACGAATTAGCTAGTGGGTTACAATTTGGTGAGTGAAGTGAGTCTTAACAGAAAGCTTTTTCCATTTTTAATTACAACATCATGGACCTAATTCATCATTTTGTTAGAAAGCTTTTACCCTGGTCTGACTGCAGTGGAATTTGGCACACTGATCAGCACCGGAGCCTGGTTGTGTTGTACTTCACATTCATATAAAACCACAGCTATAGCACCAAAGTTCAGCTGAGTCTCAAGGGTATTAAACTGGCTCCATGAAGTGATATTTCAGGACTCTAGATTTAGAGAGGTATTCCAAGCCCTAATAAAAACTTTGTGAGGAAAGAGCCTACTCTTCAGCCATTACAGAGCAATCCTTCCCAAACCTCAAATATCAATCAAGTTGCATGTCATTAAAATTCACTCTTGCTTGCAAACCCAGAAAGCTAAATTTTATTTACCTGGTAAAACTAAATTAAAAGGGCTCCATTATACAAATAATCAAGAGGAACCTGAGGACAAAGGTGAGGGATTACACCGACTGCTTAGGGAGGTCCGCCTCCTCACATCACCCAGGGAAAGGGTCATTGCATTGACACACGTCATGCCAACACAGTCAAGTTACTTTTGCATGAAGTCAGGTAACAGAAACTGCAGCCTAGGGAATGTAGCCGGTTCACAGGCCAGGAAGATTAGCTCCATCCCCTGTCATCTTTCCTTAGTCCTTCAACAAAAACCATGTAACTTTGGTCATAGATATAACACACAATTATCCAACCACTCTGAATTACCAAAGATATTTCCTCTTCTTCCTCTTCTACACCAGTGTGACTCCTCATTATAACTGATGTTTAGAACAAGCCCCTCAACCAACAGCGGACTCGCTGAAGTAGGAAATTATTATCATTTTGTAAGTGAAGAAATGTGGGACCAACCTACATTGGCCTGCCTGGCACAAATGATCTGTCACAAGGGGCCGTTCTGAGAAGGCTGCAGTAAATGGTGCTTGCTTTTACTAGGGACATCTACGCTATCATGTAAGCCCAGGACTTTCATAAAAAGAAGTACTTAGTGGTTCTTAACAGTATGAGATGAAAGTTCAAGCAGACAACTGTAGATAGTAAGACATTTCCTCAGCAAAGAAAACAATAACTTCTGTGTAACAAAGGGGCCTTTCATTTTAACCCCTGGCTCCTCCAAGCTGCAGATGTTTCAGTGTTCTGCGATTGTTCAGAGTTTACTGCAGTGATAAGATCTCATACGTGACTTCTGAGGGGAATGCAAGAAGGACCGGTTCTTCTGGTCATAAGAAATTTACCTCAATGGAGCCGTGCCAATTTATATTAGATCATGGTGTGGCCCTGATTTCTTATGTAGGAAGTTATTTTTCCCTTCCTGATGTTTCCACTGCTTGACCTTTCAGGTTTGCAAAAAACTAATTGTCACCAGGTGATAAAATAAGTTTGAAGTTCTCATCTTTCTAACTGAGCCTTCATATTTCCTTATGGACACATGAAAGATTTCTAATTCAAGGAGATCAATGGCTCAGTGAGTCACGCTGCTCCGATCTGTGCACAGATGGGACCCCCACTCAGCACATAAGTCTGTTTCTGTGCTGAGTGAATGCAGGATGGGGCTTACCTCCACCACACCAGTCCCTTTTTAACAAAGCGGTTTGCAGAGCTCTTGTGGAGATTCATAATCTACATGCAAAGGGACTTTATTAGGAAAGGGGGAAGAGAGGCCCTGAAAATGAATCCTGAGGCCATGTTAATAGGTGTGTAGATTTTAAGATCAGAAGTGAATGCCCCTTGTGGCAGCAAAAAAGGACATAAATACTTCTCCAGGAAGCCAAAGACATATCAAAGAGATTTCAGAACTGCACAACTGTACCAGGCATCCACGTGGCCTTTGTGCAGCACATCTTGTGAGAAGTGAATCTCCTTCTGTCTTGAAGTATTCTGGGAAGACTTTGAGAGAGAGAAATGTCATAAGAGGTATTTCACTTCCTGCTTCAGTGAGGAGTTTTCTCCCTGGATAAATGGGAAATTTCTCCCTTTTTTCTACAGCTTTATGATAGAAATGCAGTGCAGTAGTGACTGGAAGTTATTTACCATTAGATGAAAGTTTCCATTGCTAGGATAGCTTGGATTTCCAGACACTGCCCATGACAACCTGTTACTAATACCAGCCCCCAGAACAACCACTTCTGAAGTCTGTAGTAGCTGACCAGTAACCTCTTTGAATAGATTTTTTGGTTTCAGTGCCACTCTCAAATGGACAAATGTCCTTATCATAACAACAGTACTGCAGCTGCTTCCCCTGCGGTTAACCTCTGCAGACCAGATGATGCATATGACTGAGCAGTAGAGGTGGTTAAAGATCCTGCCAGATCATGTCTGTAGTACAGTGACTGGACAGAAGGAAAAACTTCTCCGTTGTTTCTCGTTCCAGATTGTCCTCACTTTCATGATATTTTACAATGCTGTATCTCTGTATTTTCCTGGGTTTTCACTGTGTCAGCTCTCCACCACTCTCCCAAACCTTGATCACCTGTTTTATCAATTTTTTTTTAATCATCTCTGCATTCTCTTCCAGATCTCCCATATTTGTGGAATGCTTTTTTAAAAATTAATTCCCAAAGGCATTACTCCCCTGCTCTTTCAGCTCCTACCTCAAGGGCTACACCCACCAGGATATCTGCAGGAAATTACAAGCTAATAATAGCTATGCAGATAACTAGTGAGGATCATCAAAGTACTTTAAAATGGATTCTATGTTTTATTTGTCTTTTTCACCCTCTGGATTACCATCTGGACGGGTAGATGTCACCACCATGTTTTTTAATCTCTTTATTAAACACTGTAATGTTCTCTGCTTGGAGCTGGGCTTGCAAGTTGCTCATAAATTTTAGCCTGTGCAGTGGACTGGAGAGATGGAGCACAGCAGATTATGGAGGGTTATCTCCACTACGCCCACAGCCAAGCACATAAAAAAGGTTTGGACTTCAGATCCTGGAGGGTTCCATACATTTCACAGCCTTTCGGGACCTGAGGCCCCATCCTCCCCAAACATGAGTTTCACACAGCCCTGGAAAGTCAGGGCTACAGGCAAGGTTTGTTCTCACAAAGCCATCAATCCAAACTGACTCTGGAGGCTTCTATGGATTACTCCAGAATTGCCCACAAGGTAACACAGAGAAGAAAATTGGCATTGTTGCTTAAACAAAGACATAGGAATTTGCACTGATGTCTTCTCTTGCACTACCTTTAGGGAACTCTGTAATTATACTGAGGTTAAGTTTCTTCATAGTAACAACCTTTAAATTCAGACCAGCTCCCCTGACTTCAGTGGAGTTAATATGGATTTACACAAGCGTAAGCAAGGATGAGATCTGGTCCTAATTTAGGACACATCTGCCAGCACAGATGGAGCTGAGAGAGTTTATTGTCATGTTAATTTTCTACCTTTGTCTGAGATTCTTCTGAGCATGGAACAAACCCAACAATTTTAAAATCTTGCAACACAGGCAATGTTATCGCCTCTTATTGTGGTTGGTGAATTCCACCAGAGCACAAGATGGGCTTGTACTCAACTAAATCATGATGGCTTAAAAAAATAGCCTTATGAAAAATAATGGCTAAAATTGTCATCCTGAAACCACTTTGAAAGGTGATGAACTTTCTGTGATGAGTAGCTCTATTGACATACTCCTGGCTGTTGTAAAATTAATCGCCTGAGTAACAGTTTGCGTGACTGTAGCCCAGGGGGCAGTCTGCCACACCCAGGCAAGACTCCAAGAAGGTCATGCAGAGTTTTGCCTGAGTAATAAGTGCTAAGTTTATTGCTTGGTGGCTGTGAATCCAAAACAAACAAACAAAAAAATTGCTACCTTTAAATCAAAAATTTTGTTGTGATTCTGGTCCTTAATCTGTTGATTTTTAAAATTGACATTCTTTTCTGTTGTCTGTTTTGATGCTTTACAAAGTGAAAGAGGGAGCAGTGCTTTCTTATAAAACTTGGAAGAGTATTCTGTAGCACATGCAAGTGGCTTGCATGCCATGAAATAAAATATTTCTTTTTCTCTGCCATCCCATATGTCCTGGTGTCTATTTTTTTTTTTCAATTAGGCAAATAATGTGTCTATCGTCTGTCTTAAGGAAAAATAACCCACTGCTGATTGCTCTGGAGGGGTTACCTGTCTAAAGAATTCAGGATCTGATTTTACAGGAATTACTGTAAAGTGTAATCAAAGTATTGATTTTATGATGGAGAAAGAGATCTTGTTGTTCTTAAGCTCTGCTCTTACTGTGGAGTCAGAAACCTTACAGTTTTTGTGCATTATTATATTGCTTTAAGGGATAAAAACACTCCTGAGCAGATGAGTACCAAGTTTGTACAACTAACCCCCCTAGTGTAAATGTTAAAAATCAGATTCCTAGGAATAAAAGACAGAAGGGTAAAATCTTTTTTGGCTTAATCTGATTTACCTGACTATTTATGCCAGCACAGGCTTAGAGTGCATTGTAGAGTGAGAAGGAATAATACAACTCATTCTTATTCTATAGCAGTGCAAATATAGGGTAACTCCTGTATTCAATATTCTCCCTCAAAAGTAGTGTGAGAAAAAAGTCAAACCAAACACACTGAAGATGACATGCAGAATTTCAAACAAAATGAGACACATATGGGGAGGAAATTGCATTATAATCATTTGATTACATATTTCAAGCAGATTTCTGAGGCCCATGGCATATCCATAAAGGAGATGGTTTTGGTAATGTAACTGTAGTGATATTAGTGTAAATCTGGAGTTGCTGCAGTGACATTATGTTAGCCCCATTAATTCTGTAAAATCTTGCTGATACTTTTTTTTCCCCCTCAGCCTATTTTAAGTGGGTGATTAATAATTTTGTAATCTGAGCTCTTATGTAATAAACTATTCGTAATAGCAATTACTCATCCAGAATATTCTCAGCTGAACAATTCAGTACAACAGGTCAGATTCAGATTTCCCAGTGGTTTGCTCTTCATGCAGTTGCCCTGAATCACATTAGGGTTAACCAGAAGTAGAAGGCTTATGTTTTTCAGCAGGTAACCCAGGAAACACAATTCAGAAGGCAATTGTAACCTCTCTTAAGGCTGCCCAAATTTAGAGCTCTGAATCAGAACCATCCACGATGCAGACTGGATGCAGGGTTCAGATATTCAGTGCCAAATTTTCCCTACATGAGAGTTTCAAAAGTTTTGAGACAGAAGATGGTAAAGAACAAAGCTACCTATCAATAACACAGGTCACACAAAAAAACCTCTCTTTACACTCATAGTACTGCTGAGAGCTACACTGGTGCCCAATATCACCTGGAAATCAAAGCTGTAACACCCTTCCTCAACAGGGAGCAGATAATAAGGGGGGTGGGTGGGGGGGTGGCAACACCTGAGCAGGAGGGGCAATAAGGCTATAGGGAGGTGCCGAGGGGGTGGGCAATTCCTAACCGCAGGGACCTTGTGGAAAGGAGCAGGTGTGGTTGACTTCAGGGAGGGAGTGGATGTGGGAGCTCTTCAGTGAGGGCTGCCTCGCAGCATTGTTCTTCCTTTTGTGGCAGGTTTCTGGAGGGCTCGAGCATGTGCAGCTATTGGGTTGTATTAACCTTTTGCTGCTTGGGACAGCTGTGTGCAGGTAAGAGGCATCTATCAGCAGGCTCTTCTCCTTTTTTGTTGCTCCTCTCTCTGTATCTCTTCCCCTTCTGTTTCTCTTTTTTTTTTTTTTTTTTTTTTTTTGTCTTGGGTGTCAACTTTCTGCTCTAGGATCTGTATTGGGAAGGGAGTTTAGGGCTTCAAACATGTATTCTGCTGGAAGGTTGTTAAAGCGTCTCTACTGCAGCTAGGCTGGGAAGGAGGAGGAGCCACTGAATATCTCTCTTAGTTCTTAATTAATCTTCCCCAGGAGACTGGAGATGGGATGAGCTTGTGTGGGGAGGGAGGAAGTGCCTGATACAAACTTCATTCTAATACCACTTGGTTTCTCCAGGGTCTCTCACAGACAGCTTTCCTCTCTGCTAAATCTTTCACTCTGTATGTTAACAAGCCTGGTTTTAAAAACCTTATTAAGACTCCTTGCTGCTGAAGGATTCAAGAACTGACTGTGCTGCTTCTGGTGCCCCCACTGGAGGGGGGAGGCTGTACGTGGGACCCTAAAGACAGAGGTTCAAGTCTCTTCTATAATGAGGCTTTGCCTTTGTCCTTCTGACCTGATGTCTCCAGTATGTTTGAGGAGCAACATCTCCTACCTCCCTCCCCAAATCCTTGTGTTCCCCATTTTGCATCAAAGCAAACCCCCTAACTCTCAGACTTTCACAGGGCAGGTAGGCTGTTTCCTGCTCAGCTGCAGTTCACATCCCCCTTTTATGTTTTAATGTTGTTTGATAGCACCGCCACATCCTCCCTTTTGAGTCAGAGCTTGCAGGGGGAGAAGAGAAAGATTTTTTTAATATGCTTTTTTGGTAACTTTCTCTTCTAGATCAAAGCCTGAAGCCTCAGCTTGCAGCCTCTCAGCTTGCTACCAACAATCCCACTCTCACTACAGTTGCCCTAGAGAAACCTTTCTGTATGTTTGACAGCTCACTGTCTCCAAATAAATCTTACATCATCTACTTATATGCAATGAAGGAATCAGGTGAGTATCCAGCATTGTGCCTCTCTGGAACATAACTACATGATGTGGCCGTTTCACGCAACTCTTCACGATTTGACGGGAGTGGGTCTGAATGGGGAAAAAGAGAAAAAATCTGTAGCTGTAAGCTATGTACAAGCTGAGCCTCTGGTCGCAGTTTTTTCCAGGGTATTATTATAAAATATAATATGAATAACTGTAGCATTTCAATGGGGCTGATTAACAATAGCAAGTGTTAGTACTGTGCTAGCTGACTCCACTATCAGCACTATCAGCTATAAATGTTTGCCCAGAGCTTGCTAATGAAACCAAGTGGTCCATGGTCGAATACCTTATCTTTGTCTAAACATGAATGCCTTGTATAAAAGCCTGCATTCCCCTAAGTAAACCTGCTGAGAGAAAACTGGGTAACTGCTGCTGTTTGCTTCATAGTTAGGGTAGCCAGCCCTTGCAAGGACTACCTTTGGTTTTTTTGTTGTAGACAAAGGCAAGTCATGCTAGACTTGTGGTCAAAGATGTCTGGCCCACGGGTTCATTCATAAAATGAATTTCATAACTGCTTGGCAAGGAAACATTGCTGGCAGTGACCACGAACTGCCGCCTTTGTTCCCTGCTGCTCTGGCAGACTGTTTTGAATGCCAGCTAGAGCCACTCCGAGAGCTCACAGAAATAAATGACTTCTTATATCACGCCTTCTCCCCTGCAGGCTTTATGCAGCCTCCTTTTCTAAGAGGCACAGAGAAGAGATCTTGAGTGAGGCAGTAGAGAAATTGGCCAACAGACAAAACAGTCTGAAACTTCCACTGCTGATTGTTGCCACTTTGGACAAGGTGGAAGGAGGAGGACTTGGAGGGGTAGAAGCCGTAACCAGAGACACCATCCCATACAGCTAACACAGACAATTGTGAATGCACGGCCTTCTGAGACACATCCATTGACGGAAGTGCACATCTCTATATGTCTGAAACAGACTATAAGTGCATTACAATTATATAAAAGGGTACTGATTTCTGTGTTAGAAATTACATCAACCACCCCATCTTCTGCAGATTCTGTGGCAGAAGCTTACTCCACAGATAGGTGAATCTCTACAAAAGGGGTTATATACGGCGAAATCTCTTCGGCTGCTTTTAAGGCAAGCAGATGCAAACTTGTTACTTGGCAGACTGGGAGGAATTTTTTTTGGATTTGTCTCTGGTCTGCAGAGAAGCACATTGGCTCACCCTTGGATGCCTCCTGGAGCAGGGAGAAGGAAAATTTAAGAGAACTTAATTTTCTTAGCACCTTATGTTCAGCTCTGCTGGTAAGGAAATGTGTCAGCATACTGCAAAGCTGAGGATCTAGCAAATTTCTGAAGAAGTAATGTAACTTTTAGCTCAATTCTTATTAATGTTGCTATCAGACTTGATCTACCTAGTAAAGTTTTAAAAAAAATAAACAAACAAAACCTAACAAAACAAACAAAAACCCAAAAAAACAAAACAAACAAAAAACCCAAAAAAACCAAACAAACAAAAAAAACCACAAAATGAACTTGCTTAGGCATCAGCTCTTACTTGCTCACCAGGGCCAGGCTGGAGTGGAGACTGGGAGAGGAGGAAGACCTAGCTGTGAGAAGTATTGTAATCTGGGGAAGCAAGCCTAAGAACAGAGCATGTCTTAGCTAGTATTTGCTTTCATGCTATTGGCTCCCATTGAAGAGAGGGGTGTCAGAGCTTAACTAACTTGAGCACTGACCCTTAAGTTGTATTTCTAACCTGTGTTAGAAACTTTTCCCATTTAAAACAAGTTTAATTTTGCATTGGATCACAGCTAAAAACTTCTCATTACCACGCAGTTGCAAGAACTCTGCTCCAGGAGCACAGCAGAATGCTTCCAAACTGAAGTAGATCACAATGCACCACAGTTTTGGAAGAACTGGCATTCCTTCACTGCTGACAGCACTGAACAGTTGGAGGGGGGTCCCAAAAAAAAATTTAACCCGCAGTTGCAGAACTTGGAAGCATCTCTTGGGACTTGTGCCTTGGCTTTGCAGCAGGAAAGGTCTGAGAGCTGCAACTGAGCTTCCAAACTATGCTGTAGGGCTGGGCGCAGAGTCACACTTTGCTTGAAGCTGTGAGGACTTTTAGACTTTGAGGCATGCTGTCTGGAAGCAGTGATGTGCCTGGCTGGCCAGAAATGTAGATACTGCATCTGTTCATGCAGCCCCTACGCACTGGTCTGCAGACTGTGCGGTTCTGGGAGGTCCAGCTGCGGCATGACCAGAGGTCTAAGGGTTTCTGCTCCAGGAGATGGGAGAGTTGTGACTCTACAGGAGCTCTGCCTTAGTTATGGTATCAAACCTGAAATAGCAGGATTTACTGGATGTTTATTGGAGCCATGTGTGGTATTAGGGAAGAGCTGCCTTTGCCACCCTCCTCCCTACTTCACCAGATTCTCCTTAGAAAAGAGGAATTTTGGGAGGGTGGTTACTAAAAAGTATTGCTCTGAGATATGCTGTGGATCCTTCACAGTTTCTGAGGGACAAGGGTAAAGAGCTTCATCAACAAATAAGGAGGAAGGAGCAGGATCGCTACACAGCCAAACTGGTGGCAGATTTTTAGTTTCCCTTTCGAGTGCTTTGCGGTAGAAGAGCAAGCTGCCAAGTAAATACAGGGTGAATGGAAGGGGCTGAACTAGTTCTAACAGCCTTGTTAAAAAACATCTCTCCTGCAGCAAGTGCAATAAGCTCCCTGGTGACCAACAACAGCAGCAAACCACTCGACAGCACCTTCCAACAAACAAGCGGGGGGCAGCTTGGACCTTACAAGGCTGCCTTGTTCAAGGTACCCAATTGTGCATCACCTCCCAAACTTGCTGATGTAGGAGATGTCAACAAAGTGTCTGATGTCCTGAAACGATACCTCTTCAGAGTCGGGGATGACGGGACTTGTTTGTACGACCCAAACTTCCTAGGTGTCTGTAACCCACCTCTTGCACCAGACACAACATACAGGTATAATTCTTATTTCTTACAAGGTGATTGCTGCTCTTAAAACACAATAGGAAGCAACATTGAGTCTGTGATGTTCCTTTGTAATGGCATGATGTGAATTATCAGTCCCTAACTGAAATGCTGTCTTGCAAGGGTAGTTAGGAAGATGGCTCGGCTTTGGTCTAGCACCCTGCAGATGGTGCTCTACAGTGCCCTAGCAGTGGTGAGCTCTATCAGGCTAATTTCACGGATCAGTAGGAAAATTCATGTGCAAACTGCTGGATCTATACTTATGTTGGAGTAGGTAATACAGTGACAGCATCTGATTAGAAACTGCTGGTAGAAAAGGATTTTGACTGGAAAATTATGTTGAGATTATTCACCATGTATTTTGTGTTAGATGATTTGCCAAATTGCAGACGCGGATCTGGCTCTGCTTGCTTTGTTTTGATGGGATTCTGGGGAGCCAAAGTTCTCCTTGTTCTCCTTGGTCTCCAGCTCCAGGAAGCCCCTAATGTTACTGGAGACTTCATAGTGAGGGCCAGGTGGCTTGCAGACTTGTTTGACCCCTGTTGTCTGGGGAAGCTGGCCATCTGGGAAACTCAGGCACCCTGACAGCTGTTACCCGAAACACTTGTTTTGCTATTGCCAGCCATTTAAAAGCCGTAGCAAAAATTGCAGTCACATGGAGCCTTATCTGCTGTGGAGACCTAACATGCTTCTGAAAGAAAATACTATGGGCTCTTAGTTTTGCAAAAACTATCTTGCCTCTTCTGTCTCTCCAGGACATTTCTGAATACTCAAACTATTGTGGAATGGAAACTTAATTTCTTTGCTAAATCTGATGTTGGCCTATCTCTTCAATACTCCAGCAGGGGAAGTGCCAAAGATCTCTATTGTTGGACAAAATCTTCAACTTCCAGATGGAAATCAAAACCACTTGCTGTCCTAAATTAATGAGGCTCTTCACAACAGGGAATAGCAAGCTGGGAAGAACTGTTGTTGGAAACCCATCATCTGCCAAGGCTCACAGGAATGAAGCGCAAACTGTGCATGACATAGCACAGAATGCTTTTCCATGATCAGTTCTATTTGTTCTTTATAAGGTCTCTGGAAATAGTCAGTTACCTTTGACTGCCTCCATCTAATGCTTTGACAAAACCTGAAGTCTGACCAGCTAATCCAGAAGCTTAAAAATGCTAGTAAGGAAGCTCAAATCTTAAATATCTAATTTAACACTTTTTCCCCCACAGGTTTAAATATGTGTTGCTAGATACCACTGAAAGTATCATGAAAGGCCAAACTCTCTGGTCTGATCCAATCAAAACCAGAAGAGGTAAGTCTGTGGCTTTGCTCAGCATTTCTGAGTAGCTGTGCTTGCCTTAGGACACTTTTGCTCTATGAGCAACACCTAGTCCTTTCCTACAGTTTTAACAATTTTGTCAGCCTTTCAATATTGGAGTAGCAGACTTCAATATGGAATAATTCTCTACGTCTTTTGTGTACTTCAAAACAATTCTTTTAGTAAAGATAAAGTTTTTACATGCGGTTTCAGATTTGATGCATGTCGTGGTATCTGGTGCTGTTGACATTTCTTAGTAATACAGATACTTGTCATACCCGGCTAACCTGCTGAGGAAAGCTTATATACTCTAAACGTTGACATTGAGTCTTAAACCTGTTTCCCATAAATCATCTAAGACTTCAGGTATGGACAAAATCAGTTTGCCTCTCCTAAATCACCAGCTTTCTCCTATTTGGTGTGGGTGTTCGTGGTCAAAAATAGATCATAGGAACATTCTTTCCATGCTTTTCTAGTTAAACTTCCCTTGAAAATTGATACCTGGCCTGGTCGAAGGAGTGGAGACATGATTGTCATTACATCGATCCTAAGTGTTCTCCTGTTCCTTCTGCTTGCTGGCTTTCTTGCTTCTGTGTCCTCTGCTGTCATGTAAGTACTGCTACACCTTACAACTTCCAGTAAGAGTACCTAAACCCTCAGTCATCAGCCTTCTTCCCCATGGCTCCATGCCACTGTTGCTGGTCTTGTTTGAGATGACAGACCAGACAGTGTCCTCCAAATTTTGAAGCTGGTAACGGGAAAAGACTACTTTATCATAATCTTCCCTAAGATCAGCTGCTTTTGTAATTATTACACAGCCTTAAGCTTACTAGCTGCCAGACTTCAGTAAGGACTACTGGAAAAAAATCAGTAGAGTTGCACATACTTAAAGCCTGTGTATTCTTTCTTATGTATTGCAGCTTTCCACCTACTCAGGAGTTTGGAAACAGTCTTAAGAAGTGCAGGCATTTGTAAAGATTACACAATGTCCTAATTAATGCCTTGATTTTAATTTATTTGCCTCCTCCTCAGGAGAAATAAGTTACCCCTTTCAATTAATAAGTGAGGCTTTGCTGGAGCTGTATAACTCAACTGGTCTGTGCATGTTTCCTAGTCTTCCATGCCCCCTGCCCCTGGGAAATCAGTGAGGCTTGATTGATTCCTAAACTGAACTTTTGGAGGGAATGAAGTACATTTTAGAAATCGTGGGTATCAGGGCTGCTGCCACCCACTTCTTTCATTCACTTGAAAATGATTCAAGTGCTCTGTATTCAGTCAGCTCTGCCAGGCTCTCCTGAATTAAAGATGTGGAAAGCAAAAACTGCACTGCAAATGATTACTTTAAAAAAATCTATGGGCTTCTCTGATACTAAATGGTTTAAGTAGCAATCTGTCTTTGCAAAATATTGTGACAGTAGGGTCCACTCAGTCTCTACTGGAACTTAATAACCCTTTCACTTGCCCACCAGGGGATCAGACAGTTCTGCAAAGACAAGGTGCATGTCTCAAACTATTCAACAAAGTGAACCGAGACCACAGTTAAGCTCTGAGTGAACAACCTGATTCAAGCCAAGGGTGGAAATGCAACTGAATTGCTACATGTGCTAGACCTATGGGACTCTCTCTTTTACTCAACACCAGTCCAAAACAAGCAACCAGGCAACTGAAGATGAACAGCATAGCTGAAATAAGGACAGTGTTTTTGAAGTCTTGCAGTACATGATATCTTGTCTTGTCCTAATGAGATTTGATTTAGTTAATTGCCTTGTATAGCGCATATCAAATTCCTGGACCGAAGAAAGAATCTTGACAAGATCCTTCAACTTCAGTGGAGTGATCAGAGGTTGTCTAGCACATACATCGCATCTGGAGTAAGCATTGCTGCGGACTTCTCATCTGCTTCTTGCGATCAGATGAACATGATGTGTCAACCTTTCCCTATAGTAACTGATGAGGAATAAAGAAAAACAGGCTGCTTTAGAAAAAGATGTTCTTAGAGAAAACTAGGGATGAAAAGGTAGACAACAGGGAGCTACTGCTGCTTCCTCAGGATTTTAGTGACTATTTGTGTCATAAGACTTCCCTTTTTTCCTCTCCTTCCCTAAAAGAAAGCAAGCAAGTTTCAATTGCCCTGTATGTAGCAGAGTAATTCTGATCTCAAATACTTAAATGCCCTCAAACTGCTTTGCAGGGATGAAAGCTAACAAAATTTCTTCAAAGAAGGTGTGTTCTTTCAGAGCTCCATGTAATTTGTCGGTGGGCTAGTGAAGGGGAGATACTGCTTTAGTGAGTCACATGAGTATATTCACTGTTGTCAGGCTTAGCCTCATTCCTGACCTTTACCTTAGGCAGCTGCAAGCCAGCACTCTTCACATCTTAGTATCTAGACTGGTGGGGTTTTTTGAGCTAATTCTCTTGCTTCATTTCACGATCTCTCTTAGTGACTAGAAATAAATCTCTGCCTCAGGTTTGAGTTATGTACTGCTTTTTTCCATTGATGCCAACTTCCATATACAGTTTTGTCTCTATGAAAGACTTGAGGAAGATCCAGCTTCAAAGCCCTACCTCATACCTCTTGAGTATGTAGAAGCAACTGTCCTGTTGTAGCAAGCACTTACTTGCTATAAGCACAGAGCTGTAACTGGTGATTATTGATGTTTTCCTAGTTTATCAGTAAATTTGTTAAACTGTCTCAGATTATAAATAAATAAGGATTCTGTTTTGACATAGGTAGTTCACTGTCACTGTCATGACTGGATGATCTTGCACTGATACTTATTTCAGGGAGTGGGACTTATTCTCTTCAGATTATGAAAATTAAAAAGTTTTGTGTAAAGTCAAACACTGTCAGGATGGAGTGCTAAGATTGTAGCTTGGTGATTGCAAAATTTGCCATTTTAAAATTCAGGACTTAGGCCCAACACATTTGTACACGAGCTCCCAGTGTTTGGGTATTCTAACTACAGCATGTTAAAGCTTGCCTGTTCTGCCTTGGTTTCAGCTACTCAAGGGCTGGCAGGGAGAAGGGAGAAAGCACTTTAAGGGAGAGATGGGTGCTGCGCCTTCTGACTAGAAATGGATGCTGAATTACCTGGAATGATAGTTTTCTGGTTTTTGGCTATTGGTGCCTTCCCTGTAATTTTCTGCCATACAGACTGCTCCAAACACTGTTCTGAGGTGCCTTCTCATTCATGTATTGGGTACTAACTTGGAAGCAATGGATATTTGAAGAAAAAGGGAATACTAATTGTAGGTGTGCAATGCTGAACGTTAGAGTATGTGAGAGATCCTTGGAGTGTTTGCCTCCTTTATAAAGCCAAAGTTGTACTTCATTGCTATAGAGGGCTCTAACTCCTTGCTCTGGGCCCAGTGGAAAAACAGGCTATCTAACAGTAGGACCAGTAAAATTAATAAAGCCAAATAAGTATCCTTTCAACTGCAGACAGCCAATACATTATATTGAATGTCATATCAGTTAATTCTATTACTGGAATAAGTTCTCCTTCATTTTGTTTAAAGGAATTGCTTGAGACCGTATGTCAGAATGTACAGCTATCATTTAAAATACAGCACTAGAATAATCCAGTCTGTTTTCTGCCAGTATCTATTAAGACATTCACATCAAGCGGTTTGTCTCTCACTCAACAGATGACTGATTTTAGTCCGTTTAATCCTGCTAATGGGCCTAGTTGAATAGCTTGTATTTCTTCTTGTGCTTCTCTTCCGTCTTTCATTTAAAAGATCTTCACTTTATTTCTTTATGGAAAAATTCAGAATTTATTATTTTTAGTTTTGTTTTTTTTTTTTTTCCCTCCACACAAATGAAGCAGAAGTAACTGTCTCAGTTGTTCCTATATTGCCCTGCATACAAGCTTTGGGTTTTTTCACTTTAGCTTTTCAAAACTTCCACAGTGTTCATAAAGTTTGTGTGAAAAAGAATTCTGCCTTTCACCAGGTTCAGATCTTAGGACATTTCTTTCTCAAAGAACATGGGAAGGAAGAGAAACTAACATATTATGATTTTTATAAAAATTTCCTGTTGAAATGTTTTGTGGAAAATGACAACTCAAACTACTTTTTCTATGCAACCCTGCTTTTAGACAGGGAGAACTACGCTTGGAGCAGCTTTAGCTTTTCACAAGATCTTGCATGTCAGTACCCATTCGTTATGCTGTGAACTGTATTTCAGGACTGTGCAGAGTCAAAACAACAGTCACGATAAATACCATAACAGGGACACAATTACTTTTGCCTCTCCATAGGGTGTTTCCATTGATCTAAATACTGACTTTCTCCTGTGCTTTTGACTCCTTGCTGAAGAAACGGTAGGGAAATTCCTGTTTGGAGCCTATCAGAGCAATGTCCTGATTCTTATCCTGGTCATGCAGAAGAAATATAAGGTATCAATGATTAACGGCATTTCTTTAGTACACAGGCTTAAGAAACAGAAAGGTTGGGGGGGTAATGCTTAATTTTTGAAGGAATAGGGGTGCAAAAACACTACATTAGGCTCTTTCAGGAGTTGTTGCCAATCTTGTCTGTATTTTGTTCAGATATGCCTTTCACAGTCAGCCTGCCACACTGAAGGAAGGAATATGCATGGATAAAACAAAAAAGTTCCAGAGCCTTATGTATTTACATTAAAAGCATCAATAGAAATGAGACAAAACTGAACAGTGATATTTGCTAGGTGTTTGCTAGGTATTGTTCATCTATTCCTAGCTGTCACTTTGGGCACTGAATGATAGTTATCATTCCTTCAATGACCTTGCAAAATGTATTGAAAACGCTGATTCTAAGTGCAGCTATGTGGTAGAAAATAAAGATTACAGTCGCATCTATGGAGGGAGTCCAGGAACCACTACTGAAGTCCTGCTTACATTTAAGACTTCAAGGTTGTGCTTAGGTTTTATCAATGTTACATGTGATGTGATGGTTGTGAACAAGTTGAGCTTGAGAACTCTTTTCAAGAGAAGCTCTAAGAAGACTTTGACCCATGCCTGCTGGTCTGCACTGAGATGAATGTAACCCTAACAGCATTAAGTTGCCAAGAGTATAGTTGTATACTCCATTTCTGATATCTTTTACTTGGGTCCTGGTATTTCTCTGTGCAGAAAGTAATAAATAATACAAACTATGCTGTGGAAAAACCAGCGCTAGGATGAGGTTATTGTACATATTTTCACCTGTACTCTAGGTTAAGATTCAAATGCCTGGTCTCCAGAACTGAAAACCAAATTGCATTCAATTCTCTTTGCATCACTCATTCCAGCATGGTCTCAGCTGAGGCCTCCAGAAATGCTGCTTTAGGCCTGTTTGGTAGATAGACTGACTGCACTAAGATTCAGTACAGCTGAACGCTGAAGTTGTCCACTAGCAGCTATGTGACCCAACTTGTCTGTGGATCTGCCTGAGCTTGGATGTGGAAGGAAAGTGGGGAAAAAAAGTGAGAGCTAGACAGGATTTGTGTGGTTTCAAGCACTTAATTGCTTGTGTGGTTTCTTTGGTCCTGGGGATGTCTGCTGCTAAAACATGGCTATGCAAGTCTTGAGTTGACTAAAAGACTCCTTTCTGTGCCAACTGTGGTAACTTTTGTGAGGCATTTATAAGCATATTGTTAAACTGTAGTGTAACAAATAAAAGTAACTTTTAAATGGGGGATAAATGAGCACAAAGATGGCAAACACATGAATGTGGAGAGATGTTATGTTGCATTTCTTGAACATGGTGTGTTCATGAAGATAATGCCCTCTGCATCTTCAAACAAGTCTTTTCTGCTCTACTTTGACCAGGACAAATGCATAATTAATCAGAATTAATATACTGCCAAAGAGGTAATTTCCTTCAGAACTACTTGTCTTTTATTCAGTAAGTGATTCTGCAGATTATTTAATTGACTGGTCATTAGTAACATTAGAGACTTTAAAAAAAAAATAAATCCCTTCTTAGATAAAGGAAGAAGCAGCTCATTTGATTGTAACAGGTCATGTTTTGGGGCAGACTACAGAAAACTAGCATTCTTAGAAGCTTCTGGTAAGAAACTCTGTATTATGCTCTCAGTTGTATGAGAACTGGCAGATGCAATATTTAATACTCTTTTTCAGTTAAGTTGTGGCATATAGCATTAGGTTGTTTGGATGCTGAAAGAACCATGGCCAGTTTAATGAATTAGCTTTGCTTTGTTTAGCTTGGACATAAATGCAGATTACTTGCTAGACATATTTGGAACCAGGGAATGAACCCGATGAAAAGGATGCTAGTGAGAGCCATACTGTAAAGCAGCCACAGTACTTTTTATCGATATTTGTGATAGATCTGGTCAGCTGTGATCAGGAAACCTACCTCAAGATCAGGACCAAATTGCAAAAGGCATTTATCAATGCCTAATGGTACTGAGCATCTGTACAGTGCTGGATGCTTTTACTAATGAGCAAAGAACCTGACATTTCCTACTAGAAAGAGTTTACAGGCTTGTTCAGGAAAGAAGAACAATCAGACAACAGAGTACAAGTTTGCCTGTGGGAGGAAAACTTGCTCTAGAAATTAGGTATTCAAAAATCAGTAGCATGATTTTTGAAGCAGTCTGAGCACTCAGAAGGTCTTATTTCCTTATGGTTTTACCAATGAAATGTAAAAACTACTCTGGGTTTTGGGGGGGGGGGGGGTTGGTTTTGGGTTTTTTTTGTTGGGTTTTGGGTTTGGGTTGGTTTTTTTTGTGTATGGTACTTTCTCAAAAAAGTACAGATTTCCAAGTGTAGCTCTGGCACTCTGGTCACTGCACAGAGCCACCTTCATGGCTCCAACTGCTCTTTCCATTTATTTTCCTGCTTCTACTGCTTAGTCCATGCCTAGGTCACTACAGCCAATGTAGTAATGCATGCACAATGTTAAGGTCCATCACTTACTGGTGAATTCCCATTTTGACCTGACCTACCCTCTGATGACTGGAAACAGGACTAAGATGGAAGACACCGGTCTCAGCAATATATAAAACCTTATTACTAAATTTATGTTCTTTTAATCTACTTAAAGTGTTCTTTTTTTTTTTTCCTCCCAAATTTTGGAAATTATTTGGGAATTCTGGCTGTACCTCCATATGTAGCCTGTTGTTTCAGAGAGACCCTTGTGTATTTTTATTCCGCTTAGATGCATGGGCCTATCTCTGTGGAAAAAAATCTGAGTGCAGTTGAGATATAAACTATAACAGTGTGCTACTTAACTACTGGCACTAGTTTTTCTACTTGGTTACAGTTTAGTTCTGTCTTTGTGAGGTCACAGTCTGATGAGAGATCCAGATACCCAGCAACTACAGAGAAAGTGTAACGGTATGGCAACAACACCCTCCAAATCTAAATCCTAATCAACAGTAGAAACAAGGTCTTGGCCCTAAGTAAGCAGCTGTCTTCTCACTCCCCTCCCTTCCTGCACCTTGTGCTTTCTTACATCTGCCTGGGTAAGCTTGATGTTTAGCTGTGCTGAAGAGAAAAGCATGCTGGATATTATCTGGCTGTGAAAAATAGTAACAAGCTGGCAATTCTCTTACGTACAGCTCCTGTATAGTTGAAGCTGATTGTGCCCAAAAATTATTATAATCACCTGGCTGCTTTTCTGGGAGACCAGTTTGAGTTTTAAGCCATTCTCATTTGAACAAGTGTGCATATGCTACACCTCCTCTCCTGTAATAAGTACCATCTTTCACTTTCACTGGCAAAAGTTGCAGCAGAATGACCAACTTTCAAATGGTTTTTAAATGGCATTCAAAGCTTCTTTGGCTATGCTTGGTAAAAAGTACTGGCCTCCATATATGATTTATTACCAGTTCTGACCCTGACAAACTCAAGTATGATAACTTTCAATCCTAATATTGACAGTGCTCCTTGAAGAGACACTCTGACCTTTTACATATTTGCCTGCAGGGGCTACGTGCCCATCTAAGCACAATAACTGAACTGAAGAGCGATCATGTCTCACGCATATGGCTGTCTCTCACAGAGTCATTCACCTTTCACAGTAGGTGAGTCAATGTATAAAGAGCTTTTGAAATTGTTTGGATTAAAAAATAATAGTTTGGTGTATGCTGAATGGAGTTTGGTGGAGTTTCCCCCAAATCATATATTATATAAAGTCATAGATAGGCCTCTGAATGGTTAAATTGAACCTGTTCTGATTCCTTGTCCTTAAGGGAAGTTTGCAGCAAGCACCTCTACACTAAGCCCATTAAGATTTAATGACAGAAAAAGGATGGCAGTATTGACACACTGAGATCACAATTACTGTAAATGTGCTTTGGTCTGACACCATAAGGGTGATTTTAAGCCATGGTCTCATGCCTTGAAGTTAAAATGTATGAACAAACTTTGCCAATGGTATTCCAGATGTTATGCCTACCTAAACTTTTTTTGCTTTCCTGAGAGATATGACACGAACCATGCAATTAAAAGTTGCTCTGAATCCGGGAGGATGAGAGCCTACCTGGAAAAGGGGAACAATCAGAATAAACTGTGCCCACCTGGATCTGTCAAACAGACCAGTTGCTGGCTAACTGTGTTTATCCACTCAGTGACACTGAGAGGAAGGCTTTGCCTTAGAAAACAGAAAGCCCCACAAACCAACTTTTCTTCCAGAGGTACTTCAAAGGGTATTGTAGACTGGAGTGCAGCCAGCACTGGGGTGCAATGTGGTAGACATTCCTTGTTGGCACCATTATAACGCATTGGGCAGCAGCTTCTCAGGCATGAAAGACCTACAGAGTGAAACAATATACTGCCGTTTCCCAACTGGGCATACTGTGATGTATAACCGTGACAGTTGTTAACACTGTCAACAGGTGTTAATACTCCCGGATGAATTTGCCTTAGCAGAACATAAGTATCTAGGAGTTACTTGGTGAGGGCACTTGTTTTATGCTCCCATCCTGTGACATTATGTTCTATTGGACTGCAAACAATAGCATGTCATTTACCATCATTCACTTCCTCAACCTCCAGCACCAACATTTTCATCTAATGCTTTGTCTGCACAGCTCTAGACCTAGCCAAGTTTTAGTAATGTTGATAAATCTGGAATGTCGGATCTTTATTTTCTGTTTTCCTTCCATATAGCTCTATGGTAGAAATCTATACTATTGCTTCCCATGCCTCAGTCAGTATTTGAAGGCTGAGGTTATTTACTATCTCTTCTTCCTCAAGCCTTCTAACAAACAACCACATTCAAAGATGCCAGGAAATACGACTTATTTTCTTTAACAAAGTTGGCTACGTTACCTGCATTACTACTATAACCTGAAGCTGGATGTAAAGAATAACATAGAAAGTCTCCCTAGAAACTTTAATGTATCATAGATAAAACTTCCTGAATATCAGATGGATTTTGCCACATCTTTGACCGATCCACTGCTTGCTAACTATCTCCCACATGTGATAAAGAAAACTGAAAGAATACAACTCTGATCAGAGGGTGATATGGTGTTTTTTCATATCTAATTGATAAGGACCTCATTATGTTAGTCATCTTGCAATAACCCTGGTTCTTTCCAGGATAAGATTCCCAGTCCCTTCTTTATATAAATAGTGCACAATATTTGGAAAGAAAAAATGGATGTCACACTTTTGGCAGAATATTCTAGTTGTTCCCTACAAACTTAGCTCAAGTTTCCTCCAGTCAAAAAGTAGTAACCAGGGAACTGCAGAATCTTTTACCCGTATTTGTCTTGTCTTGTCCTTTCTTGTCCTTTCTTTTCATGCGTTTAATATCAAAACTACGTTTTTTGTTAAAGGCCTACGTTTGATGAAAAGTATTGTCTTAAAGAGTACATGTATCATCATTTTCTCTTTCTCTTTTTTGTATCTCCTGTGATGCCAAATCAACAGCCCCAGAACTACCTCTCAATTGACGGACGAGCTGGACTACTTCCCCCAGTGTGCCTTGGAATAGGAAGGGCTGTTCAGTTTAGACCATGTCTGACATGACCTTCTGTCATGTCAGCAGTAACAAATTACATTTGTGTTTTATACCATAATATACACCAAATTACTATTCGGGCGTTTGTTAAAGAATATGTTGTAACTGAGTCATTGAAATCTAGAGGACGAGGAAACAGCAATCCTTAGTTTTATATTCTGTAGCAATTCTTACATACCTAGTTCTGTGTGTGTCTATAGCTGTATAGACAGCTGTATTAGAAACTATCATTTATTTCCATTGAAAATAATTATTTGTAAGAGACGTTTGTATGCGTTATAGACTTCACATACAGCCAAATTCTAAGAAAATAGATCTGAAGTATTTCTACTGATGTCAAATCAACTAGCAAGCTGAAGAAGAAATTCTAGCATATATTTTAAGTGACTTGTACAATCATTTTCATGGTTGCTTCTGATGGTATTAAAGTATTAATAATATTCAATTAATTGAATTATTCTGGATACATCCAGCTATAAGGCATATTGATCTTTTAAACTACATAATAACAGCATACACTGAAGAACACGAAAGGACAGAGATGACATCATATGTGACTAAAAAGAAATCATAAAAAAAATCTTGTACTTTCCCAATAACTATGTTAATTTGGCCTGAATATGGGAACTTCTTTTTTTCTGAGGTAGCTTGCAAAGGTAAGCTTGGGAAAAGCATCTGCTGCTGTATACCCATTTTCCCCAGTCCAAGCAGAATTCAGCAGTAGAGAGCTGAAGGTTTAAAAGCACTAGGATTAGTTTTCCCACAATGAAAGGAGGCAAAAAGGAAAGTTGTTCACAATCCCTAGTTCTACATCAACAGGTTCAAGACTAGAAGTGAGTACAGAGGTATATGGGTGTAGCATGCAGGTTTGCTATTTCTATCCACCTGAATAGTTTTATTTGTGATTCTAATATGAGAAAGACAGAGATGGTATTATATTCTAGAAGTATGATATTTTTGAGGGTAATGCTTTGTTTCCCCATTTATCCATGAGCTAGTATTCATAAGCAGGATCCGTGACATTTCCTTATTGCACTTAGTCACATGGTGCTTTATGGCTAAAATGAAGCACCAGCTGAATTCAGTTAGTCTTTCCATTGATTTGGTTTTGTTTTGTTTTTTTTTTTTTTAATAGCTCTTGTATCATGACTTTGGAGAATACATCTTTTCTTCAAAACGTTGTAAATTCTTTCTGGATGAAAGGAGTTATTTAAATACAATGGATTGTTATTATTTCCTTAATGGCATGAGTAACTTTGGAATAGATTCTGTTCCACATTTGCCAGTGTAATCCAAGCCAAATCCATTGAAACCTGTCCATTCTCTTTGCGCTTACACAAGCATAGCTTAGCAGCAGCATGCATTTCAGGACTGCAGCCCTTTCTCAGGAAACATCCCCACTGAGATTTGCCTAAGGTTTGAAAGATTATGCACAGTTGGAATCAGTTTATTAATATATAATTCCTCCCACGTCTCCTCCCACCCCATGGCATCAGCACAACTGGCCAGAGCCCAGCTAGAGCACACAAGGATTGGTCCCATAGAAGAACATCACTCTGCAGTCTCGCTGAAATGGTGGATCTGCGGATCTGCTCTTGGCAGCCACAGAGAACCCCAGGGTTTATCTCAAATTTGGTTCAGGGGAAGGAATTCTCAGCTTAAATGTCAGTAAAGATTCATGCATTACTGATTGCATATGAGGTAATTATAAGAGAATATGATGGGGCTAATTCTTACATGTTCTTGTATCCCTTTTAAACTCCAATTTAATGAAGAGTTTGAGCCTGAACCTAGTTTTAAGCATGTGAGTATTGGAAAAAGATTTTCAATTCACAGAATTCTAGCAAAAGATATAGTGTTAATCAGAAATGTGTTTTCACAAGGGAAAAAAAGAACTTGAAAAGTGTCAATGAACATCAAAACACTTTGTCTATGTTGTTTGGAAGAGGTTTTTTTTTGTTGGTTTTGGTGGTTTTTGGAGGGGAGGCAGAAATAATTTCCTAACCAGCCGAAATAGAGATGTTATACTCATGTTTTATTAGATTTCCTGTCCATCACACATTTGTGTGGAAAAGAATTTGCTCTAATGTTGTCTTTTATTTTCAACATTGCCTTTCTGTCCACTAATGAACAAAATTATAGCACCAAGAATGGTTATTTCTTATGTCGGTCATATTCCCAGAAGCATTTTCCCCCCTCCCTTTTCAGTTTATATCCAACACCATCATCAGCAGTAACTATTTTTGGAGATTCAATTGCTGCATCAAGTACCTCATGTTTGCCCTGTTTATTTTTGGATTTGCAGGTGGTTTTGAACTTATTGGAGCATTACTGATCAGCAACATGGGAAAATATTGCCACCCTCATAAACACGTTTCTGACCTTCACTGAAAGTCAAGGCAATTAAAGTGTCTTCCTCATCTATGACTTCTAGCAGATCACCTCTGCATGGAAAAGGTTAGTTCAATGTCTGTGTCCATCACACCTTGCTGCTTCAAAGGATTTAAGAACTAATTATAATTTGACAACTTTCTTGCATACAACTTGCAGTCTACCAGGAACTCAATGAAAACTATTTAGATAATTTCAGACATTAATATCTTCCCCTTGTTCCCAGCAGTATTCCCAGGCAAGCATTAACTAAGAACATATTCATGAGACTCTACAGTCCCCTTCAGTGTACTATTCTGAGGTATCTACTGCTAAAATCATCATTCTGTATAGGAAGACTGTGGGATCATGCCAAAGGCAATGCTAATCACTTACTGGTGCAACACCAGTTGTCCTCATGTTTAATCCAGTCCTTTTTAATGCATTGTTCACCAGTCACCTCACCCCGCATCCTGAGATCGGAATAGGTCTGTTTGTGTATGTCTGGTTTTTATTTTTATCATTAAAATTCACAGTTAAAATAACACCCTGCAATCTTAAAAAAAAACAAAAACAACAAAAAACAGAAGATGGGTGCTACCAGAGGAACAGTGACTGTATGTGTTAGCCTGTTGGAGCTGCAGCAGATGACTAGATCACTGATTAGGCCCTGGCCTGAGGTTAAGCTCACTCAACAGGATTTGAGAAACTACTGAACATGACATGAGAAATTGCTGGATGTGACAGATAATGATGTGAGAAGCTGACAAAAGTTACAGATAGTGCTGTGAGGAGCAGCTGGACTTCACATGTGGTTAAAGGGGGAGTTATATGAGAAATGGACAAACTTCACGGGCAATTGGAGAGCAGTGCCGGGGACCTTTAGGGGAGCAGAACCTTGCGAGGTCATCTCAGTAATATCACAAGGCCAAGATAACCTAGGAAACCATATCAGAAATTACACGCTTGGGTATGTGTGTAGCAAAACTGGGACCGGTAGGCAAAAGTGAGACTACTTATTTAGGAGGGGGCTGAGCTGGAGAAAGGTATGACTAAGAAACACAGAAAGGTCACTAAGGCACACAGATGCTGTAACTGGGGCTGTCCATAGCTCACAGGCAGCGCTGTGTTTGATCACTGCAGCTTGCAGCAGGACAATAAACCAAACCTGTTCTGATGTTGCCACACGTGTCAAGCCTGCTTCCACAGTTAGGGGAGGTGCAGTGCCTACCCTGGCTAGCAAGGAAACACCCAGGACAGACAGATACTAGTTATCGCTGTGCAGGAGCCCTTTCCAGGCCTGACAGCACCATCCTGATAGAGTCACTGTTCAGATTATGCTTTTCCCTATGTCAGGAGAGATATAACACGTGACAGCTATCTTCAGCTGGCTTCCCTCCTTGTGCCAATGCTTACCCAGCCTCTGTTTGTGACTTGGAGGAAAAAATGTATCCCAAGGGACGCTGCTTCCCTCTGGTGCTTTGACACCTTCAGTGTCTATACAAAAGATGTCTTCCTACAGCCGCCTTTTCTGCCATACTTTACTACGACTTATGTTACTTCCCGAGCATACACTTTCACAGTACAGTATAAATATTTTGTTGTGCTCCTCCAATTGCACAGTTAACACTTTTGTTTCCTGCTATTCTTTGCAAGCTGTGATGGACATGAATGAGATCACATCTGTGCATAATTTCTCTACTATATAAATATACTTTTGGGGAGAATCCCAGTGTCTTGTGTTATAGCAGCGAGGGATCTTTTTTTTAAACAGACATTGATGGGAACTATAAAGTCATGACTGTTATGAACTGTTAGGTGGGGCTCTTCCACAATCACATCCCAAAGTCATCATTTTAAATGTATTGCATCAGCCAAATGAAACAATAATATTGTTGTTTCATTTAACTTGTTTAGAAGCTTTTACCTCTTAGAAAAAATAGCTCTTATGCTAGTACTGATGATAGGAAGGTACAAGGTTTTGTGGTAGACTGGTGTTATCTATTTGCCTACAACTAAAACCTCTTTTCCTGATTGCATTCAATCCTTACGTAGAACTAGGAGATGTACTAGAGAATTATAGGAACAACTAGTCCGCAGGCAGTAACTTCAAAAAAACTACAGCAGAACTGATAGTAACAGAGACAGTTCATTCTTAAAATCAGAGAGATGTTTTCTTGCTCTACAGTCACAAATTTATATCTGAACACTCAATGCTCATGTATTACTATGTGACTAGGATATGCATTGTTTTTTATGTTGCACCATTTCACGTAAGTCTAAATTCTACCTGGAATGTAATGCATTAGCTTCACAAACCTCTCATTTTTGCCAAATATTACGAATAAGTTTCCAACTTAAAGCATGTGAGATTTACAGCCTAATTCCCAACACACTAAAGTCTATAGGAGTCTTTCTTATGATGGATGGCTTTAGACCAGATTCTTAAAGTGTCTTGCTGGTAGAGTGATGAAACGGCTCCATTTAAACAGACGACCTAAAAATGGATTGAGTTGATATATTCAGGATAAACTCAGAAGCACAGGTACCAATTTAGGGTAAGTTTGAAAGTAAAAACAAACATTTCTTAACAGGATAAGAAACATTGACAAATCTAACCCAAATTCTGTTTCCCAAACTCCTTCCTCTGAACAATGGTAAATTGAATCCTGCGGAGGGCTTTGATCTAGGTTTTTCAAATGACTGATACCACATGGTCCTGCCCTTTTCCGTCTTTCTCTATTAAAGCAATATTTATTACTCTTTGGACTGGAGTGACATAATATATACAAAAAACATAATGCAGAGCTAATGAATAAAACAAATACGGTATGCCAATTTCATAGGACTCTACTGAAGTGTACTCTCTTTGGTCTTTCCCAGGGTTAAGTTCTTTAGTTTGGATGAAGGAGCTACAATAAGTGCTCCCACAGATTGGCCAGTCTTAGGATGATAATGGAATCTTTCAACTGTGCTCATCAATTCTCTTCATTTGCTCTCACCTTGCACTAAACCCACACATGCGGTACTGAAACCTTTCTCTAAACATTAACCTTGCAAAATTTCTACCACCCTGTTACACTTCACTTTGCGTAACTGTTTACATGTATACTATATCCAAATGGCAACACTTATTTTACAAGTGGAGTCAGATCCCTGGCTACATCCATACTGGTAAAATAAAACAGATCACAACCTCTTCTCTGGCCTTGAAGGCAAGTGACGCAGCACGGCTCACTTCCACATGGCTAAATGCTTTCCTCTTGAAACAGAGGGGCCTTGTCCATACTGCTGTTGGGAATGACACCTGGCTAGTGCTGTCCCCCACATTCTGTCTGGACATTGATTTTTTTGAGAGTGCTAGTTGTCATAAGCCAAAAGTCTTTGCCGGGAACTAGCCTGGCAGTAGAACAGTATGGACAATCACGGGGCAGAGGTCGGGTCTGTAACTTGATCCTGCTTACTAGTAAGGTCGTAGCTGGTGGTTATGACTGCACTGATATCCAGCATTGATTCCTGCCCATCCAAGCCAGTATGAGCTAAATCAACATCTTACAGCCCACACCACAGTTCCTACTGCATCTTAGATCAAATGCAGAGGCCTTTTAGGAGTCACTTTCTCTTTTCTGGCTGCCTTTGTTCACAGGCAATAGCCTCTATATCCAAATTGTAAGGCCCAACTACATCCTGCTCTATGTTGAGGTGAGACCAATACCCATCCACTCTTCCCATCTTTCATTTCTACAGGAAAAAAAAACCAAAAAAACCCCAAAAAAACTTATCAAAGGGCTGCAGTGTGCCTTGCCAGTCCTCCAGTCTGTGGAGTAAAAAACCGCAAGTGTGTTCTGGAGAACACGTATTTCATGGCGTAAATGTAGCTAGAGAGAGAAAAGCTGTTCAACAACATAGAAGGAAGGCAAGAGCTGGAGGACTTCACAGGCTCAAGACGTGTCCCGTGCCCAGGGAAGCTGCTGACCCAAGACAGTGAAGAGCAGGACTGGAGGGTAAGCACTGGCAAAAATATATAGAAATTCTGAACAGCTTCTGCGTCTGGGCAAGATTGCTCCAAAGGGTTGATATGAAGAGACTGAACTTGCAAGACACACACATATATGTACATATATATGTGGCAAACTTTTCTGTCACCATAGACTTCCCTTGGAAGTCTGTACTGTAATTGGTTTAGAAAGAATAAAACTCTGGTTTGGTTCAATACTTTAGATGTCTGGGGAAAAAATGTTAGATCACTAAAAGCTTACCTGCAGGCAATATATTACATTGGCTTAATTATACAGACTTTAAAAGTGACTTAGTCAGTCCACTGCAATATCTTAATGAAAGTAGTCTTAGATCAATTTACATCTAATTTTACTAAAATAACCCTGAGTCCCTGATGCATTGACTGAATCCAGTCTTACTAAACTTGATTTCTGTAGCTGATGTAGCTCATCTAAAGACATACCTTCAGCTAAACTGTAATGAGTCTGAATTCATGAATATTTAAATGCATATAAAATCTTATCTTTAGATTTTTAAATACTGTTTATATTCTTACGCTGAGATATAAACCCAAAAAAGGCAGCTTTGAACATCTGCTGCACCTTCTTTAATGTCTTGTAGTTTTAGGGTTTGGCATTTTTTTGCTTTTAGTGGTAAGTTTCACACAGGATGGGTCATTTGAAGGGCAAGTGGCAAGAAAATCAGTGAGTGCTGTTCTGCTTTTTGTTGTTAGAGGCTTCCTGTTTTTTGGCTTAATTGTAGCACCATCTCATGAAAATAAAAAAAAAAAAAAAAGCATAAAGCAGTCAAATTATGATTTACTTCCAGATAGTAGGAACTGCAAATATAAAAGAACTGGTTTTGAAAATAATACAATGTGAAAAGTAGTGTATCATGCAGGTAGCATAAAGAATTAGAAACCATGCAGACTGGGTAGTGAAGATGTGCAGTTTATGAAGCGTGTGCAATTGACAGTGTTTACCTCAATTCCTCATGGAAGAGAGAAGCCAAATCAAATGTCTAGGGCCAAGATGAACAGTGATGATTACTTTGAACCTTTAATTAATGTCCTCTGGAGCATAATATAAAACTCACTGTTAATTGAGATATTCATATGGGAGAAGGCACAACTTCTAATTTTTTGAGAAGTAGTATTTCTGACAGAGACAGACTGGACTTTGCATCTCAACATATACATGTATGATGTATATTATCATAGAATCATAGAATCATAGACTACCAGGTTGGAAGGGACCTCAAGGATCATCTGGTCCAACCTTTCTAGCACAATCTAGATGAGATGGCCCAGCACCACGTCCAGCTGAGTCTTAAACGTGTTCAGCGTAGCAGAGTCAACCACTTCCCTGGGGAGATTATTCCAATGATTGACTGTTCTCATTGGGAAAAATTTACCTCTCACGTCCAATCGGAATCTCCCTGGGAGTAACTTGTACCCGTTACCCCTTGTCCTCACCATGTGGCTCCTTGTAAAACGGGAGTCTCCATCTACTTTACAGCTCCCCTTTAAGTACTGGTACATGGTGATGAGATCACCTCTAAGCCTTCTTTTCTCAATGCTGAACAAACCCAGCTCTCTCAGCCTATCCTCATACGGCAGGCTTCCCAGACCCTTGATCAGCTATTAGCCAGCTATAAGCATACAATCCTGGGTATGTATCCTTCGACATTCTATTTAGAGCCTTGAGTAAGAGGCCATCTGCCTCATAGATTCAAGTCTGGTATTTCGTATCAGTAGGACAACTTACAATACACTGTAGTGGTGTCCAATCTTCAGAGTGGCTGAACATCAGTTATTCTGCTGACTCAGCTCTGCAGGCTCCTTACTAATACTTGAGACCTGCAGGCCGCAGCCCATCTTCAAATGCAGACTTATAGCTATGCTGTAGATGACCTGAGGAGTTGCCTGCTTCTTGTGCCAAATTACAGTATCATTTAATTTCCTAAACGTTCTGTGCCCATTACCACTTGACATATTTTGGCTGAGGCTACTTACACTTCTCACGTAACTGATTAGTTTTCACCTGGAATAGTTTTTACTGCTTGTAGATCTGATCTCAGTGATTAGGATTTATTTTGATCTTATAACAATTGCACTTGCATCTAAAAAGCTGCTGCTGTGATCTCAAGGAGGAAAGTTCTAAATAATTTTTGCAAAACAAAGCAATGTTGAAAAATGTTACAGTGATTCCCGAGTGAATAGAACAGCAATATAGCAAGCCTCTGCAAAATTCTGGAATAACTTTCATATAATGTGTTGTCTATAATTAAGTAGAAAGTTATAGAAATCACCCTCAACTTCAGCTGACCATTGTCAATCCAACCCATGAAAGGCCCAGTGAATTCAATGGGACCTCACATGTTTAAGCACAGACTGTTACTTTGGAGTTGATCCAAAGCCTATTGAATTCATACAGAAAACATTATGTATACATACAGTGGACTTAAAATTAATGTCTTTCTGGCTTTTATCTTTCAGGAAATGAACTTTTCCAAGACCTAAGAATTAGCTAAAGACAGTGACTAGTGATTACTTTCATAAAATGACAATGGTATATGGAATGTGCTGACCGATTTAAAAACAATAAATAATAAATACAGTGCAAATTCAGCTTACAACCGAAATCTATTAACAATTAACAATTAGCAAAGTTGTCTTGTGTCTACTGATACCATTATTTACAATTTACTATTTCGCTACTCTTAGATTCTCACTAGGCATTCTCATTTTTAGCTGAAAAATGCATAATAATCTACTTTTTATGGTCTTGATAAATTATGATGTTTGGGCTTTCAACAAGCATGAATTCTTTTCCTCCCTCTCTCAAGTTTTCTTTTTTTTGTTTTTCCCCCTATTCTGGCCATTGTTTTGAGTGTCAAATAAAAATGAGTGACGTTCATAAGCTAAAGATAACCACAAATATGTCCTGATTCAAATTGCAATAACACTGAATCTTGGTTGAAAGGAAGACTATTCTTTAATTAAAAAAAAATAAATCAAATTATTTCCTTGTAAAAATGGATTACTAAAGAAGCCAAAGCCACATCATAAAACATTTAATAAAAAAATTTTAGTACTTTCTATATGCTTTCCAAATTCAGCTAGACCTGCTCAATACTTGAGAGTTACACTTACATTAAAATGAGCTATGATTTTTTTTTTTTAAGTCCTATGAAAGTATATTTACAAGCAAAAGCCCTTGTGTGGACATAACTGCATATTCACACTGTGGGTGACTGCAGTCAGCACCCTAGGAAGCATACCTGTTATGTGTGAGAGAGTCTGAGAGTATTTAGGAAAACAGGGATTGAAAAGCAGCTTTGACAAGCACCGTATCCCAGCTGGTAGCATCTGCCGTAGCATAAAGCTTGGCAAAGGCATGGGTGAAGCGGAAGTTGGTTGTTATTACAAATCTTAGATATAGATACATTTTTAAAACATACTATACAGATCACCTGAACTCTCCTCCAGTGCAGTCAAACCACAGGTGATGGGTCAGTTTTAGCCACCTATGACAAGTCTTGGTACTGCCTTCTGTTTGATAAAGAAAACCTGAAGATTAGCCCTGGAGTACCCAGATAATTTATTTCCTTGGTGGGGAGGGGAGGGAGGCCCATCCAAAGCCAAAGGTACAACTGACACTCATAGCACTGATCTGGAATCAGACGAGCAGTGGTACCTACGGATGGGAAAGTTTCTATGCTACCTACAGGATAACAAAGGCCAACATATTTTATTTCAAGCAGATGAACTGTTTTAGACCCAGGAAAGATGAGTGAAAGAAGGCACTGTAGCATTTCTTAGGCTTCAAGAAACTCTGATAGTTCCAAATATTGCCTTGGAAGTTTATACCTGCAGTCTTGTTAGCTTGTTTCTCTACTGGTTTTAGGTGCTAACTACTTAGACCATTTTGAAATAAATCATACACAAAGTCTACCCGTGTGCTGTTAATTAGTACCTGATCTTGGATAGTAAAGAATTTCTCCCGAGAAGTCTAAAAGGTTCTCAATTAATAAGGAAATCTGTAGATATATACATCTACTCAAGGTTAAGTTAAACAGGACTAAATTGTGTAGAAGAATCTGTGCAGTGCATAAAAAAGCCACACTAGAAGACAGTTAATTATTTGAATTTCATACAGGTGTTTTTAATAAGAGCTAGCTGGGATTTTTAAAGGTATAAAATACTATGCCTATAATTAGTGGCAAAATGTCCATTAGCTTCCATTAATTTAAGATTTCACTCTTTATTTACCTCCAGATTTTCTTTCCTCTTTGTGAAAATTCATGGTGAATTCTATCTTTGTTGACGCTTGGAAGGTTTCTCTACTATACAAGGGGAGAGAAGAGCACCTATCCTTCTTATCACTGAGAATCTCAATACAGGGCATATTTCAACACCTTTAGCAGAGTAAGCTGCCAATAAATTACATGAGAGCATCAAACCCTAAATATTTATTAATAACCTAGATGATAGGATGCAGTATGCTCTCAGAAGGTTTATGGACAACACCAAATTAGAGTGAGCAATCAGCATACCGAGGGGCAGGGCTACTATTCGGAGGGACCTCGTCAGGCTGGAAAAAGTGGCTGACAGGAACCTCACGAAGTTCAGCAGAGGCAAATGCCAGGTCTTGTGCCTGACATGGAATAACCCCACATAACAGTCCAGCCTAGATAATCTCCAGAGGTCCCTTGCAACCTAAATTTTATGCTATTATACTGTTTACATGCTCATACATATACACCAGCAACCAAGTGTGTATGGGTTTTGTAATACAGAAATAAACTACTCACAAATGCACAATTATACAGTTAAAAATAAATGTTATGAACAGAGTACATAAGCTGTACAACAGAGTTGCCACACACATAAACTATAATACAAAGTGCATCCTCCAAACAATTATTATCACAACACATGATAGGTTTTACTTTTCTCTGAAGACCATTTGACAGATGCCTCAGCTGCAGGGCATTATGCCAAGCAATGCTTAAAATGTCCTAGAAGTCATAAAGCACGTTGCACAGAGTTCATCTCTAAAGGGAGTTATTTCTGCTTGAGTACACACTTATGGTTCCTAGGAACTATTAAGATACACAAGGCATCAAGCATTGAACTACTTGTGTATATACTGTTGCCCTTATTTGCATTGTGCAACATTTAAGATATCCTCTCTTGCAAAAACAAGAGCTCATTGTGCTATCTGTTCTGCAAACAGAGAGTAAACCTGGCTCAGACTGTAGGATGGCCCGGTGCTGCTTTGTTTGGTACCACAGAATCTGTTCCACACAACAGAGAAAAGTTCCAGATCCCATACCTGAAAAAGACTGATTTTTGCAAACCTCTGTACTTTTATACACCAGGTTATTAGTATGGAATTAAATAACATAAATGGAACACAGGATTCCCCTTATATTATTCAAGATACTTCACCCCAGGATGAAAAAGATAATTGCTTGAAGGTAAAAATTTATATCATACATTTTATTACTTCAAGCCCGTATATTCCTTTTTTTATTTCTCCATTGTGTTTGAAACCTGGGGTATTGCATATGCCTGGCATGTTCCCAATGTTATGCATCGTTTTCTAAGAAATGGAATATTTATGTCATTATTTCCAAAGGCTTATCTACACTCAGAACTGAATCATCTGTAGCTGAACCAGTGTATATTGTTTCTGTTACAATGTCCCCTGGGCACTCACCCCACAGGTCCTGGATTTGCACCTAGAGAAGCAGTGGGTTCTGGGAGAATTTTAAAACCACTTTTGAGCTGTTGGACAACAGACAACCAAGTAAAATTTTAAAATGCATTCAGTTAACAAGATAAAACTCCAGGAGACGTTTACATTTTTTTTTTACTGGTAGTGTTCTAGTTCAATTTGGTAAGTTATATCCTTCATCAGCTTCATGCATTACCTGTACCAAGCTTGACCATGTACAGCAAAAGCACACATATTTTCAGTTCACACTGCGTATTATTACTGATCATCTGAAAATAGGTGTCAGGTAAAATATCTCACTGTTTCTTTCTGGCAGAAGTTTCTTCACAAGTAATCTGGAATTTTTACCATGTCTCTACTCTTTTTTATAATAGCACTGATAAAAACATATACGGTTAAGTTTTCCCACCACTTTCCATTAAAGGACCCAGTCTTCAGCTACTTTATGATCTTCCCAACATCTAACCATTCTGGCTGATATTTTGCAATAGGCTAAAAAATACTCCAGAAAATACTTAAACAATTCAGCACTTTCTAAGAGCAAGGCTAAGGAAAATTGTTTGGTTTGTCCCTGTTTTTATCCCTTGAGTGCCTGTAGCACTCCAGTGTTTTCTGCCAGGAGCTTGAAACTTCATACGAGAGAGAAAGGGAGGGGAAAAGGCATAACATATGTACAGAGTAGGAATTGCCTCACTTTCTTCTCCTCATAAAAGTAAACCATAACAAGCTAAAATGGATTTAAATAAACTTCTATGTGGAGAAGGCTAAGCAAGAACCCAGTAAGACCTAGCAATCTCCCATCTTGTCATCCGCCTCTGCTCTCACCTTTCAACTGCCTCCTCTCCAAAATGAGGAAAGAAGTGCCAGCTGGAGACACCAGAGGGGCAGCAATGGGTGTTGGGGGCAGTATGGCTGTCACCTATAGCACTGGGCCCAACAAATCAGCAGCCCAGGGGCCGAAGACGTGGTGGCCCAGGCCCAGCCCTCCTCTATGAGCCCCTTGCCAGGCTGCTGCATAACCAGCTTCCGCTTGATAGTATGGGGGGTGTGTGTGTGTGTGTTGCGCTCTTTTTCTGGTGTTTGGGATAAAATAGGGCTGAATATACAGATGTCTCTTGGAGAACTGGGGGTGAAGCAGAGCTCGGGGGCCACAGGGTGGGCTGGCGGGCTGGTAGGGACCCTGGTTTCCAGGCAGGAAGGGACGGCTGAGGCAAGATGGCGCTGCTGTGGCTGTGCGGGGGGAAGATGGCTCCTCGGGACTGCCGCCGCCCTAGCGGCAGGCTGGGGTGTGGGTGCAGGTTCTCAGGCAGACTGGTACAGAAACGGTGAGGGGACTAATCTCATAAAATGCAGTTTTCACCATTAAGAAAAAATCATTCCCAGCTACTTACCGCTGTTTAGCTTGCTGAGGCGGCTGAGCCCATCCTGATAGGAGAAGGGTTGAGTTTTCCTGAGCGCAGGCAGGAGAGCCGTGCAGGCAGGAGAGCCATGCAGGCTGACCCGGGCCCTGAGAGGCAGTCACCAGCTGTGGCGGGCAGCCACCAGGCAGGGCCCGCAAGCTCCGGACCCGCAAACCTCCCAGGGCCCAGCTCAGCCACCAAGCCCTGGCAGCGCCCCTGAGGAGCCGGCTGCCACGGGGGGCAGCTCAGGGCCACGGTGCCCACACCTGCCTGTGGCCTCCAGCTGGGAGCCAGTGGCCACCGTGGCTGAAAACACACCACAAAACAGCTGAGCCTTGCTGGGGTGAATGGTCTCTGCCAGTATCTGGGCCAGGAGCCTAAGTGCACCTTTATTTTTCAGCTTGACTGCCCAAGGAAACAGGCCAGCTCCTCCAACAGCTCTTGAACCTGCTGGACACCTCCAGCCAAATTTGAGAGAAGTGTGGTGATCTCAAAGGTAATTATAATTGCAGTTAATTAGCAACCATGGCAGCAGCTGGGCAGAGGTAAGTGCTCTGCTACAGGGAAGACAGGCAGAAACTGTTGCCTCTCCCTTGGCAGCAGAAGCAGCATGAATCTGGCTTTAAACCAGCAGCTGCACGGGTATAACTAGCCATTGGAAAGACACTAAGGTATAGGAGAGCAGGTTTATTAGTTCTGCTAATGAAGAAGTAACTTATTACAATTTATTTTCATTTGGCGAATTGAAAAGGCTCTCCCCAGTGTTTCATTGCGCCGCGAGGTGCAGTGGTAGCTGCTTTCATTTGCTGTCCCTCCCCATGCTACGGACCAGGGTTTTCTGGTAGGTGGTTGCATGGAAGCGTTTGGATGGATCATGAGATGTTTCCCACAGGGCCTGCCCGATCCCTCGGCTGAGGCCATGGCAGGGGTGGTGGTGGCCTCGGTGGCCCAGATGCAGTGCGTGCTGCCCCTTTAGACTCAGAGATAGTCCATGGCTAGTCCAGGGTGCCTCACCTCGGGAATACAGCTGGCAGGCTGCCCTTCCCTGCAATGGTTGCTCAAGGGCTGAGGTTACACTTGCAAGATTTCCTAGGGGTGATCTTGTCTCAGTAGCTACGTGATTGCAGAGGAGGGAAGAAACCATTTGGTTTAAATGTCTCAAGGGGAAAAGTGCATAATGGGAGAGGAAAGAAGAGAGAAGGGCAATACAGCCTGCTAAAACTGGGATTGATTGGTAAAACTATGCTGAACGGAAGGACGGAGAGTGATTGTGAATGGGATTTACAGAGCAAACAGACCAGAATTGGGCAATGGGAAGAAAGGGAGGCTGAAATGTGTTGTGCAGGGTAACTAAGATGGGAAGAAAACATGAACTGCGGTGATAGCAGAGGAAAAGAAGAAGAGGGGATAGCCAGATCTAGTTGTCTGTATGTAAAACAGAAGGAGGGACTCTGTGACTGTGAGGGAAGCAGATGCCCATGATAGGCAATGAGCCTGGGAAAGAAACAAGTCTGAGAGGGAGCCAAGATGCTCAAGGAAAACGAGGTTGTTCAGCACAAAGAGCCAGAAAAGAGACAATGTAGGACTGCACCTCATTGTGCACAGGAAGGACAAGGGTAGGGTAAGTGCTGAGGGGTAAGGAAAGAGGAAACTAAATGTGAGCTGGTGAAGAGACTATACTGAATGTACTGAGAATCAGTGACTCTCTCAAAATGGTAGTACGGCTGGCTGGGTAAAGAAATCAAGATTGGAATAGGAAGAATGAGAAACATAGAAGGAACTAGGGACAAAGGATCAACTTGGAATAGAGGCAGGACTCTCTAACAGACTGGCAGAAACAGAACGGAGGTGGTGCTGTGTGCATAAAATTGGAAATACAGAATATCAAATGCTTCCTTGCAAACCTGAACAGGAGCTCAGGGTTCCTGAATTTCACCATTCCTCTGCTGTTACTGGTATCCATGAAACCCACAGGGAAAGAGCTCCACCCATCACAAGTATCTGTGTATTTAGAGCATGTTAACTTTTCTACTATTATCAGTTCCTTTCTTCACTTAGGTGACAAAGGTCCTTGAATTGCTTCTAAAGGCTCTGGTCCTAAAAACACATAATGGAATTTCGTTTGTCTTTCACTAACCTTACACTCATAACAGTGTTAAAAGAATGCTATGGCTGCAAAGTCAAGTCAGTTAAGAGTGGAAATCTGTATTATGGATATTTCTGCAATATTAATTTAGCATCTTACGTATAGGTGTTACGGTACTGTCTCGAATTACACAGTCACAGATTATTTCTTCCGCATGCTTCTGTTTGTGCAGATGAATCTGGTCTGTATGCCAGATAACACCGCTGCTTTGCATCAAACAAGGAATGAAAAGAAAATTACAATCTCAAAGTTCAGGCAGTCCATCCCTGCTCAAGAGGTAGATTTAGTCTCTTCAACTATCATAGAGTTCTTGTGCTAATCTGGACAAAAACACCTCAACAAAATTTTTTAGTGTGATCAGTAGTACTTTGTTCTTTGCTATCTGGGTGCAAAGTTTGAGGATCCAGATCTGATTTGGACAAATACTTAACACTCCCAGCTACTGCTGTAGCCAGTGGAAACCGTGCTTTGAATATTCAAGGTACTATAAAATGCAAAGTAGTAGAACAAAACAGATGCCAGTAATCTAAAAATAGGCAACTAAATTAATAAATATTATTCTACTTTGATTTCTACATGCATCATTTTTTCTTCCATCAAATAGAGATATTTCCTCTTATCTCGCAGGAAGTTTAAAAATAAATTACAAGACATTATATAAAGAGAGTATTTAATTGCAAATAAATAAGTAGCTTTATCTTCAGCAACGGTTTAGAGAATGTGCTCTATATTAAGCACAAAGGTTGTACATTTGACAATAATGAGGAAAATTTTTGAAGCAAGCACCATCCATCCTATGTACTAAAAGACAGAGAGGTAGGATGAGGGAAAGAAGTATGCATTCCCATAAAGTAACATCATAATGCAAATCCACGGAGAAGCAAATCAGGGATGCACAGGCAATGTTTACTTCTATATTTCCTGGCTTCTTAGCATTTGAGGTTGAACTTTCATGTCATGTTCTTTAACCCTTTTGCAAAGGATTTATTTAAATTTGCTTATATTAACATACAAACCTTGCAGTAGGTTTCTCCAAGTTAGTCTGTAATGCTCTTCAGCCTCTCGTTAAATCATTTATTCTGCTCACTTTCAGTCACTTAAAATAAATTACCCTTTTGGTATTAATCATGAGTATATTTAGATAATGCTTTCATTCCGAAGCATTTAAGACAGATAGTGACTGCTATGCCCACCAGTGTAACTCAGCTTCCTACTGTTTAATAATATAGCTAAAATATAGAAATGGACTTGTAAACCTAAGGGATTCTTTCTAAACCCACTCACTATGTTCCTGTATAAAATCATGGAACAGTTTAAGCACATGGACAGGAGGTATCCAATTAAAACTACTAGAGGAAGTTAAACAGAACTGAACTATTCAAACAGGGATTTGACTAAGTCACATGTATTAATACTTACGTCATTTAAGTTTCTGTGTCATCAGAATAGCACAGTTTTTTCTTGTTGCCTTCCTGAAATTTCATTTTAGTACAGGCAAAAGAAAGATCTTGCTGACTTACCTATGGGCACCAAATTTATGTATACTAACGCTTGGTTTGGATCCCCTTGCACAAATACCAATTTCCGTAGCTTCTGCTATGTAACAGGAACACAGCCCACAACAGGATGGCTGCAGACTGAATTTCATCTTTCTGTGATTAACAGCCTTGCATTACTACAACATACTCTGATGCCTTTCCAGGAAATATTTCTGGGATGCTTGTCTTTGCAAATATTTTTTATAAATGTTAACCAGACAGATACTTGTGGTGTGTATACCCTTATGCTGTCTAGTTTAGTGATAGTACATCTTTTCTTTTTTGTTTCTACAGATCTTTTGCCGTAGAAAAAAATCAAGAGGCTGGCTTTTTAGTTTGCTGAGAAGTTGAAGAGTGAAATAGAAAAGGCAATGGCTTTTTGTACTAAAACTCTTTGAAAAGCTTTAATTACAGTGCTGGTTTACTTCAAGACACCAAATCAAATCTTAGCCTTTTATGTAGGAGTAATAAAATGCCATTGCACAGGATTTCTTCTGGCTCTGGCATCTCATGGCACTCATCAGTGCCAGTATTTGCTCTAGCTAGCAGGTGAGGAGATATCGAGTGAAAAAGAACAATGAGCCTGAATGAGATTGAAATCTTGGGAAATTCCTGTTACTCAAACCTTTTAACTCTCTTAACTTTCCACAAAAAAAAAAACCAAACCAGGACTAACACCTAGGTGAAACTACCTGGAGGTATCTGGATTTTATCATAAGAAAGTTTTTCAGCCTGGAAGACACCGCATTGGTAAATTGGTTTTGATATTCTTTTATTTTATTTTTGTTTCACCTCTACTGCTAAGAGTCACTTTAAGGGACGTAGCAGAAGGCAACCATTTATTAGAAAGGTGACTTTTTAAAAGTTACCCACAGACTAACTAGCATTTGCTATAATCATGATTGCATTAGTAGAATAAACCTAATTCTACATTTATTGTTTCTTATTAAGAATGAAGAATTCTGGAGAGACCCATATTGCAATATGAGTCAGCATTGGAGTTGATAACTTGCACAATAAATCCAGTAAAACTGGAGAGTATGCCTCATCTAGTTAAGGAGACTTGGAGCCTGTTAACGAAATATCAGACTGAAAATTTCTTACAGAAATTTCTTATTGTAGTATAGTCTAGTAAAATATTAAAACTCAAAAGTAACCTAATAGCTTTTTTTCTTCTGCAGAATGCAGGACCTTTGTATTATAACTTTTCAGGCATTTATGGGTTACATAGTATTCAAGTAGTTAAAGCTGAGGCCTAAAGACATTGCTGTGATAATCCTGCCTGAATGTCTTCTTTCTGTGATATAGTATCATCTATGAGTTTCTACACCAAGGCCCAGATTCTCAAATGAAAAAATGGAAGGTATGTGCCCAAATATCCCTGGGCTGGGATCTGCAATCTTTATTGGAATGATGGCATGGATTGTAGCAAAACACTTTGTTACAACTTGCGTTAAATGGGATTTGTAACTGAGATCTCACACCAAAAATCATATACGATACATAATATGGTTCTCATCTGTTATGTTAATCCAAGCAAGCGTAACGTAAACGTGGTATAATGCTTCATTTCTCTTTAGGCGTACTACAGCACATAAGGCATGGCAGCTGGCTGGACACAAAGAACTTGCTTTTTAAGTAAGATTTCATTTGGCTTGCATCCCTGGACTTAAGTGCTATGTTGCTGCTTCCCCTGTAGACTCGGTCCTGATTTCACAGGAATTACAGTTATAGATAACCTCAGCTATACCCCAAATTAGGAGTTAGGCACAACTATTTAAGCTACAGGGGAGATCATATTACCAACCACCTCAAAGCAAAGGTTTGTAACTAGAAAATCCATGAGATCTGCGCAGTCAATAGCGTTATTATGCAAACAATTCCCCAGCTGATCAGTACATCAGACAGCCCGTCTGACTGGCCACCCCAGGGTCATGGGGTTCCTGTCCTCAGGGCTCCCTTTTGCTGCAGCTCAAGAGAAGTCCAAGGTCTTAACCAATGCTTCTCTACTGCACTTCTGCACTGCATACTGGGCCCATGTGCTGGTTGCCTTTATAGCTCTCTGCTTGCTGATCTCTTGATTATGTTTTTAAGCTTGTTAAATATATGCCTAGGTAGAAGAAGTAGCCATTGGACCACAAACGCCCAGCCAGGCAGAAAAAAAACCCTCATTACTCAGCATGGCATCTAATATGTTCTAACAGAGCAGAGTAACACCTCTACTTTCGTCCCGATTTCATGTATATTTTATTTCTGCAAATATTTTGGCAAACATTTTCAACATCTGGTATTTGACAACCAAGAAAGACCTTTATGCCGGTTCACCAACAGGTTCTTAAAATAATATTCCCAAGGTTAATTTCTCTGACCTAGCTATGTTTTTTTACCAAGCAGCAACTTATTTAAGCAAAATTTGAGTATTTGCAACTTCCTGTCTGGCTTTCTCTCTGCCCTAAATCCATTCCTTCCAGTCTCTATAATGTTTTAGTTCCTTTTACCTTTTTTCTGTTTGTTTTTTTTTTTTTTTGTTTTTGTTTTTTTTTTTTTTTTCCTTGTACTCTCTTCCCTTTGGACTTGTTTTTGCTCCTTTTTTCCATTACAGTTCTGCCTCTCCTTCGAAATAGCTTTTCTCCCTTTCACGCTGCTTCACGCATTGTTGCTGTTCAGAACAGGTAAGGGTCTTGTGACAGAGCTCCTTTGGGGTTTTTTTATCAGAAAGGTGCAAAAGACAACCTATTTAATCAAAGGACATTCCAGTCAGTTACACTCCTTAGTTTCTCAAAGCAAACTCATATATGGAGACTTCATTATAAACAGTTCAGACTAAATTCAAGGTCAGAAAGACTGCAGCTAGCAGAGCTAATTTCCCCCATCATTTACCCTTTTTAATATATATTTTTTCCACATATGACTATATTGAAATTATTACACTCTCACTGATGCTAATGTTACTGGACTCTAGAAAATGGATTTTAATTATAGGAATTGATTTGTTAGTAATTATTAATCCAATAATTATTAATTTAATAATTGTTAATGATTTGATTAATTTATTATGGGGACCCCCCGTGGTAAATGGATTGAACAGGTTGTGTTTAATCCTAAAAGGGAGCATACTGTGAAATTATATTCTGGCATTTTGTCCTGCATTCAGTGTAGAGCCAAATCTACTATTAAAGCTTATACTGCTATTCAAAAGAGACCTCAAAAAAATTTCCCAAGAAGCTGTAGCTTATCGTCCCTTCCCTGTCTCATTGAAAGCATAGGACAGCAGCAGCAAATTGTACACACTGAAGAATCCTGACTGCGATTCAGACAGTGTGAGAGAGGTAGGTGCAAGGAAAGGCAGAACAGTTATGCTCTGTTAAGTTAGAGTTCACTGTAGGGTGACCTTGTTGGTATCTGTCACTGAAGATGTGCTTATCGCTTGGCAATTTTAAAAATAAGCTCTAGTGTACACCTGCAGTTACATACAGAATTGTTTTACAGATCATGTCACTCTGCAGGGCTTATACAGCGCTGGAAGTAAAAATTAAAAGGTTGTCTTTGAAAATTAATCTCTATATTCAATCATAGGTAAACTCTAAGTGAACTGATGCTGACTTTCGAAAACATACTTTGAATTTCTGATAGTATCTTTCTTCTTCAAAGCATTTTATAAACTCTTCTGTTTACAAAGATGACAAACTAGTAAGATCCAGTCAGCTCTGAGGTAGAAAAAAGTAATCACCTACCAGGGAGTAACTAGCAGTTCCACCGTGCGTGTAGAAGGAATTTTATCTCAATCAACAGGGGCAGATTGGCTTCCTGCTATGAAAAAAATTAAGACACGAGTTAGTTGGTGTCTTAAAGATGCTTTTCAGCAAGCTCAATAAACTTCCGTTATGAGTTTTACTTGTTTTCTTTGCAACTAGCAGGTTCTGGTGTAACGTAAACTAAGATTTACTTTATCATAACTTATTAAACAGCAAGATGTCAAAAGTAAATCAACTTTATATGTCAGTGCATAAAACCACAGCTGAATAATCAGACTCGTTGCTTCTTCCAGCCAAAACCAACCAGCTGCATTTCTTATCCTGATTACATCACTTCGAATAATATTTCCAGAGTCTGCAAGAAAGCCCAAAATAAGCAACTGAATTAATGTATTGTTTAGTACACTTGGATAAACATATGAATTTACTATAATATGAGGGATAAATCTTAGGCTGAATCAAGCGGTAAGCTTCTGTTGTTATTTCATTTAAAATATGTGTTCTACCTCTCCGAGTTTCTAAATTGCAGCCACAGTATTTGCTTTTCTTTGTTGCTTCTTGAAAGAAACTCCTTCCTCTTTCAAAGCTTTTCCACACGCTTCGTCATCCTTTTCTCACGGTGACTTTTGCTACTGAACTTTACGCCAATTTTCTTGTAACAGCGTTTGCTTGTCTCTCTTATATACAGTTTGAATAATAACAAGGAAATACAATGAAAAATAATACACTGTTGACTCTTCTTGTAGATTTGGAAAACTATACTAAACCTCCTTTTGATTATATTTTATGTGGCTGCTTTTGGACCATATTGGATTGAAAAGTATTGATATTCTTTGTCCTTAGTGACTTTCCTAACCCCTTGCAAGGGAATCCAGAGCTTACGTAATTTATTTTTGTTGTGAGTACTATTGGGGTTTTTAAGTAATAGTTATTGTAGTCTAAGGATATAAAAGGAGCAAGACTTACAGGAAAAGGTCATAACATTTATCAGATTAATTGATTCAGACTGAAAAATGGAAAAGCTTTCAAGGGCCTTTCTTCACACATATTTCCTTTCATATTACTTTTTAAATTAATGCGACACAAAGAAAAATAGTAGGTATTGCGAACCTACAGGGTGGGTCTGACCTTGAGTCTCAAGCTCAGGAAAATACTTAGCAAGTCTTTGTGACTCCTATCTACAGCTGACAAAATATTCTAAGATAGTAAGCAAATTATTTAGTAATACATTCCAATGTTATTACAACGCAGTGTCAAATGCCATTCCAAGCTGGATTTCCCACATAGTTCCTGAGGTTCAGGGAGCAGAATATCACCTGGTTCTTTTAAAACACAAGACCTTTGACGTTCAGGGTTACCGAACCCTAAATATCAGCATGTTAAAATACCTTGCTGACTGACTGGCAGTAGCAAAGGGTGAAAGGCAAAGATCTAGAAGCATTGCAGAGCTTCTCTAACTCGACCAAACCTCAGTTTTCAGGTGAGACTGTAGTTACATTCTTTCTTCTCCCTTCCTGTTCTCTCTGATCCTATCCTCCATCTTCCTTCCCATTTTGAATATGATTCTCCAAATGTCTGTTAAGTCTTTCTAGGGACACTGCAATACAGCAATATAAAAAAAGGACAAAGTGAGCAGTGATGTCTGGGGAATATTACATGGACAGTTCACAAGGACACAATGTTCTTATGCAAATTGAAAGCTAGTGAAGTCAGTGCGGTCAACGCCACTGTTCTTGCCAAAAGTAACACCAGATACGGAGTAAAAACAGTGGGTTTATGTTTCATCTGTAAAACTGGCCATCTTTACCAAAATTCTTTCCAAAACTACACTAGAATATCAATACAACACTGACATTTAACAAACAAAGTTCAAATCTATCATATAGGTACGCAAAACCTGTGAATCCTGATTGTACCCCAAAACAATAGAAGTGACTGACTAGAGAAACAAAGAAACTCTTTTAAGACCTATGTTTGGGAAGCTTATGCCAATAAGTACTTCAAGTTGTCAGAAGTCTGTAAAATGGTATCACGAGTAGTTTTGAAAACTCCAGTTGAGAAATTAAAATGGGAGAACGACACGTTTTTCAACATGGTTTTGCAGCTGGAATTTGGGGGTACCGCTCTGCGATGGTATGCCTGGGCACAATGAGCAGCCTTCACATACCTGACTGCCCGGTTTTCATGCATAGCTGACTCCTCTCGTGAGGTGGTCTCGTTAAACCCACAGCGTTGCAAGGAAAGCTGGGCACTGCTGCTGGAAAAGAGGGTGGAACTGAGCTAAATAGCATTAATCAAATGCCTTGATAAGCCACGGTGAAGGAATGTTGAGCTTTTAAGCTTTGGCTTCAAGAGATTAAAAACAATACTAAAAAAAACACAAGCAATTTGAAGAGGAGGAGAGCTTTGGCTATTGGCTTTCAAACGTGACTAGCCGAAGCAGGCTAGCTGGGCGTGGGTAAGAGGCTGCTTTGCCATCGCTGCAGATAGCACAGGCCGCCCGCCCGCTGCTAAGGGGTCCGAGTGTTGGGCCTCCTTATGCCCCAGGCAACACAGACAGCCAAGCCCAGCCTCCGGCAGAGCCACGGGAGGTGACTCCCCAGCCTCTTTTTGCTGTTCTTTTGTTGCCGTTTTGCTTTCTTATCACCCTAACACTTTTCATCTTTAATACTTCTACCATCTGTAAGTTTTTGTAGCGCTAAGCCCATTCACCTTCAAGTTCACCAGTTCCTCTTCTCCTGTAGCTGGTAACTGATGAAATTGAAAATTGAAAATGGGCTTTAATATATTGAAGCAAGCAGGTTAAGCGTGTAAGAGCTTGAAAAGAATCTTCAAGTACTCTTCTTCTGTGTAGTAAGTGCATTGACCTGCTTTCACCAGCTCTTGAGTTCTTTTATGCACCCTAGATCCTGGCTTTGTCATGGAAAGGACGCAAGTACAGCGTGTATGTGTAGGAAAAAGTAGTTACAAATGTGTATGGGGGAAGGGAAGACTAATATATTGTATTCTTCTCAGAGTAGGACCTACGTTTCCATTCTTAAAATGTACAGTATTTGAGCTTATGACTGGGGATCTCAGACACTGCCACAGTGAAAGTAACAGTGATAAATGACAGCGTGGTATGAAAGTGATACTTAAGGGTTTGCTGTGGCTCCACCCATGAAAAACGAGCTTTTATCCTAGTGCATAGGTTGTTAATATATACGAAGTCATATTTGGAAGTGTTTTAAACATTTACTGATATGACTTGATCTCTGCCAGTCCGTGTAGCTAAATATTTAGCACCTGCCATCCAGAAGTCCCGGTATCATCGTTTCACTTTTTGAACTTGGTCTCCAAGGTTCTTCGAAATCCATCGTTTTTCTAATTAAAGGGATCTTCTGCACGCAAACACGCCATGATTTTTGGTCCGAGATTCTCGCACCTTTTCAAAGCTAGGAATAAGATGTACAGAGAGCCACAGCATGTCCCGAGTCGGAAGGGACCCGCAAGGACCATCGAGTCCAGCTCCTGCCCCTGATGCTTCCCTTTCACGCAGACTGGCCGGCGGCTCAGTCGCGTCTCTGCCTGCGGAGAGCCTCGGGCGGTTTCAGGGGGTCTGGGGGCCTCCGTCGCACGCAGGCGGCAGGCCGCGGGGGCCCGCGCCGCCTCGCCCAGCGCCACCTCGCTTGCCGGGCGGGGCGCGGACCCGTTCCACCCCGCTGCCCCTCAACCGCTGCACAGGCTTGAGGGAAGCGCTGCGCGGCTTTTCACGCAGATTTTAACGCGGGGCTGGCCCCACGGCATCGGCCGGCCCCCACCCGCCCGGGCGAGGGGTCCCGCCGGCGCCGGGCGGGAACCGTCCTGGGGCGGAATCTTGCTCCTGGGGCGGCTGTTTCCCAGCCGGCGGGGAGAGCCGAGGGGAGGGGAGGGGAGGGGACGGGGCGGCCCCGATGGCGAGGGCGGCGGGCGCCGCGGCGGGCGCCTCGTGCCGGTGGCCCCGCCCTGGCGGAGGGCGGCGGGGGCGGGGCAGAGCGGGGCCGCTCCCGTGAGGCGACGGCGGCGGGGCGACCGGTGTCACCGCTCGGGTCCGCCTCCGGCGCCGCCGCCGCCGCCGCCATCCCCCCCGCCTCCAGAGCCGTCCCCCCGGGGCGGCAAGGCCGAGCTGAACCGGGGCTGCGGTTCCCGGGCAGGGCAGGCGGCAGCAGCAGGGCCTCCGGCGCCGGCGGCGTTGCCGGGGGAGCGGCTCCTCTTCGCTGGCAGGTGAGGGAGGAGCGGTGCCGCCGGGCCGGGGGGCGGTGTGCGGCGGCAGGCTCCCGCCGCGCCCGCTGGCTGCGCCGGTTCAGTGACCGGAGGGAGACGGGGAGCGCACGCCCGCAGGAACCGCTGCCCTGCCCAGCCCGGCGCTCCGGGGCTTTCTCCAGAGAGAACCGGCGGGCACTCGGGGTGGGCAGGGGCGAGAGGCTTTCCTTTGCCCGCCGCTTCCTTTGCGCTGAACGTTTGAGGCTGCTGTCTTGTATTAAACTGCCTGGAAAAATCGCTTGGTTCAGCCAAACCGCTGACTGGACGTTTCAGTCAGTGATAGATCCTTAAATAAAACTTACTGTCTTGAACGGGAAGAAAATATGAAATCAGAATTTGTTCTGCTGAACCCTCCTCGTGTGTGAAGTAAGGACCCAGCTCCCATTCCGCGCTTTGAGGGGTACCTGGATTAGGTTGTAGAGGGGTCCGACGTCCGGGCTGCCGTGAGGAAAGGCGGCTGAAAAGCGACTGCGCAGGCCTTTGGTTAGTCCAGTGTGTCATTGGAAACTAAACCAGACTTGAATGCTGGTGCCCAGGTCCTCTGCTTTCCTAGGTGCCCGCACTGAAGAAGCGTTTATTGCATCTAATAAGAGAATATTCAAGACTAGTCACAATTACTCAGTACTCAACAGGCACGGAGGAAATTGAACTTTATCATTTGCAGCCATTTAGCTGTTAGGGGTTGGCGGTAATTGCTGCCACTTATTTGTACAGCTTCTGCTTCCAAGAAGCAACTTCAAGGGATAAAAGGAAACGATGAGGTCTAAAATGTTGGTACTGACAGCATCCTGTGGTGAGATGCTTGTTTTATTAATTTTGGTAAGTGCCTAATGTAATCATTAAAGCTTTCTTGGGGATTCTTTCCCAAATACTTCACTGGATGGGGTTATAAAATAACAGTCATCTTTTTCAGAATAAATAAGTTGCACTTCATGTGTTGTTTTTGCATTGTGAACTCATAACTTTTTAATAGATAAAGGAATCTTGTTCTTTAGATTTGGAAGTGTTTTGCTCTAGATAGGTTATTGTTCTGAATTTTGAATGTGCCAACGTTCTTCAGATGATAGTGTAGCATCTTTGTAGGATACCGCCAGTGAAGGAAGGGAGCGTGGAGAAAATAAATATTACAACAAGAAAAGATTTTTCCACTTGAAAAGGCATCCTGGGTGCATTTGCAGAAGAGATCTGTGTGTTTTCCTCAGAAATGCTGATGTCCCTGTATCATGGGGGGGGTGTTTTTGGTTTTGGTCTTTTCTTTGGGTTTTTTATTTTTGGTCAGATGATCTCCAAACTTAGGCCTCTTGCTTCCAAATTAGCTTCCAGCATGTGAACCTGAGAGCTGGCAAGTAGCCTTACGAGCCATAGGGTCTGGCAGAATGCTTATTTGGGGGATTAGTGTCTGCAGTCTGCAATCTCCACAACCACAAACTAAGATGTGTTTCAAAGCCAAACAAAAAATATATCCTTATAAAAACAAAACCAAGAATTAATGTAGCGAAACTTGGGGATTTCTGAGTGATGATATTATAGCCAAATCCTCTTGCCAAGATGCAGTCCTTCTTATGGTTTAGACATAAGACAATATAGATGATGCAGAAATAATTTTTTATTTAAAATACTTGCTGAGAAAAAAAATCTTTCATGTTATATGGTCTGGTGGAGTAGCCAGGTGGCTAGCGAAGGGCCTCTCATGATCCTTATGTGCTGCAGAAGTCCGGTTTCCACAAGCTTGGTTGAATCAACTTATTATGAAAAAAATAAATTCAAGAAATGCATTTATTTACTTGAAATGAATTAAGATTTTTGTGGGTATGATAAATTTTATCTCGAATTTAGACACAAGTATGTTTCAGCTGCATGAGTAGCCATATCTCCGTTAGCTTCAAAATGGCCATTGACTGAGCTTAAATGGAGCTGTGATAGGTTTGCACACTCATATGTTGTCAGCTTTGTTTCTGTCGGTGCATTGCTTAACTAGGATGTGACATACAGAGCCTTGATTTTAAAATACTTGATAAGAATAAATAGAAAATGCTAACAGTAATACATCTGGTTTTAATTTTGGCCTTTTTTAAGGTAGAATCATTAAGAATTATTTTACTTTTTGTTTTGCTTAGGGCTCAGAGATGGATTCATCAGAACGATCAACAATTAGAAGTGAGCAGAAATCCAGGTAACTTGTGTTGCAAAGGTTATACAAAACCATCTCTTAATGAAAATCTGAAAACACAGTGGAAGTACATTACTGGAAACTGGATACGAGAACGACATCATGCTTGAAAACTTGAAATGATCCCAGAAACTAGGTTCTCCACTGCCCGAGTGCTTCATACTCAGTTAAGCTGTTCGTGAGGAATGAGTAATATACTTGCTGAGAGAAAACAATTTGTGCTGAATGTAGCAGGAAGGCATGGGAATTATGAGCAACATATTCTTTGTAGGCATCAGCTAGCAACCTTACCTACGTGTTTATTAATTGCTTTGCCTGAGGCCATTTCGAGTTAAACATTACAGCTTTAGCTAGATAGTTTCAGATCATTGTGAAATAAGAGGTGTTAAACATCCATATTACCAGATTAACAGGAATTAAAAATCTGTAAAGGTAGTTTTGAAAGTCAAGGGAATTCTGAGGTTCTGTATTAGTGAAATCCTTGTTTGTATACGGTGATTTCACTGTGTGGTTTAAGTACATTTTCATTTCTTTGCAAAGTAATCATGAAAGCCAGGCTTGCTCGACAGTTTCTTGTGCTGGCTTGGGCAGCGAATACTGACGTAGAACCAAATGTGCCTTTGAGAGTAATCTGTGGTTAGTAACATCTGAATAGTGGGCTAGATGTACCCTTGATCTGAACAAGCACGACTGTTCTCATGTTCATGTATCCTAAAGTAACATCTGAATAGTGGGCTAGATGTACCCTTGATCTGAACAAGCACGACTGTTCTCATGTTCATGTATCCTAAAGTAAGAATAAATGAGAAGAAAAGATACTGCTTTTTCCCAGAAAAACAAGAATTTCTTTGAAATACTGTGACTTGTCCCTTTGAAATAGTTCTACTTACTTTCTGTCAGACATGTATTAAGTAAATTATTGGACAGTCCTTTGACTACTTTTTTCAAGATTTCATTTGAAATGGTGTTTGGCTAGCCCAGTAGACTGAAAATTGGTAATTGTCAGTTTGGATCTCAAACACATTAGCGATTTGAAGTCGTTGCCATTTTTTGGCTTAAATTAATTATGTACAGTTACTCGTCTAAAATGACAGCGAGCCTTGAAGTACATTGTCGGTTTGGGGAAGGCTGTGAACTGCTGCCAATACCATTCTTCTGCGCAGAAATGGAGAACTCGGTTCCTTTTGGCTGGTTAGTATTTTGCACAAGTGGTAATAGTTCATATGGGCTTCTCGAGTCAGTCATGAGATCTTCAGACACGTTAGAAAATGCACTGTAAAAAATGAAGATTTTTGTTTTCTGTTTTCAAGAAAATTCTTAAAAAGTCTAATAAGGAAGCAGCCTCGGGACCTTCTTCTTGTGATTGGAACTGGGGTAAGTGCTGCAGTAGCACCAGGAATCCCAGCGCTGTGCTCCTGGAGAAGCTGCATTGAGGCTGTAATTGAAGCAGCTGAACAACTGGAGGTGCTTCATCCGGGAGATGTTGCTGAATTCCGTAAAAAAGTAATCAAAGATAGAGACCTGCTTGTGGTTGCCCATGATCTCATCAGGAAAATGTCACCAGTGAGTATGTTTATAACTTACATTGATTTCTAACCTTATTATATACTTTTACTTTGTTACCAACAAAAATTCTTTTCAGCTTTCTAAAACTTGAAATTTTTCTGGCAAAAATTGAAAATTTGATGGTAGTCATATACTACACTGTACATTTTGGAGAGGCTAAAAAGTCCTTGATAATCACAGAATCGTTTAGGTTGGAAAAGACCTTTGAGATCATCAAGTCCAACCGTTAACACAGCACTGCCAAGTCCACCACTAAACCACGTACCTAAGCACCACATCTATCTGTTCTTTAAATACCTCCAGGGATGGGGACTCAGCCACTTCCCTGGGCAGCCTGTTCCAGTGCCTGACAAATGTTTCTTGGATATGAAAGCGGAATTTATAGCTCTGCTGGCTAAAACTAGAGATACCCTGAAAATATGGGTAGACCTTGACCCTGCTGATAGCCTTAGATCACACAGACTTAATCACCGCTGCAGCTCGCACTTCACTGAGGACAGGCCATACAGACCCAGTTTCTCAGCCGCTCATCTTAGGTTCCAGAGATTTTCCGATTGTGTTAACAGGTTTGCCAAGTCTTCTAGCTGAAATAATCAGAGTGACATACACACTGCGAAGTTGTAGGGTGTGTTAAGCATTTTGCAGCACGTGGTGAGCTTCTTTACAGGCAAAGTGTAGGTAATAACAGCCTCTCTCTTTTGGGAGGAGTCTGCATGTATGGTTAGGCTTTGTAGCAGATTTAATGATTCATACATTTTTTTCTCAACCAGGAAGAAAAAAAACAAACACCAAACCCATTAATAGACTCTGAATCCAGGGAATGATAATTTTGGTACACCAACTGATTTTCAAAGCAGTAAAAGCATACTGAGAAAGGTGAGGTTTCCATGTAGTTAGGCCAGTAACTATATTGGGCTTATAAACAGACATTTGTTCTGTGTGTAATACAATTTATTGAATAGGAAGCCTGTATATTTTATAGAACCGTTACACGTTCCTGTCAGTCTCAGCAGATACTCTGGGGAAATGCAGCCTATGCTTTTAGGACAGCATACCTTCGTGTTTGTTTAGAAGTGACGAGTGAGGATTTAACTGTATCAAGCCAGTTTTGTTTTATTGCACCTGTATTACAAGCTGTCTTGAGAAAACCAGACTATTGTTTTGAGCTGCATTAAGTGGAGGCAAGAGCACCTGAATAATTTGAGATTGTTTTTGATGGTTTTGTACATTCAGACCTTTATGCTTTGTATACTATGTAAGCCCTCTTCTAAAGACATGATTTGGCATTAAGCAGACAAGTGATGTGGGTTCTCGGTTGGAGGCAGTTACAACGGTACACGTGGTCCTTATGAAGTGTTCATCTTTTTCTTTCTTCAGCGTACTGGGGATACGAAGCCCAACTTCTTCCAAGATTGCTTAATGGAGGTGTTTGATAATTTAGAACAACACATTCAGAATCCTGTTGTTCTGCAATCGATCCTGAGACTCATGGAGAGAGGCACAATGGTTCTGACTACAAACTATGATAATTTACTTGAAATATTTGGTCAGCAACAGGGTAAACCTATGGAATCTTTAGACTTGAAAGACAAGGATAAGGTATGATGAGAGCAGAAAAAATTTTAGACTTATTGTAAGAAAAGGCAGCTCGTAAGCTCCATTGAAAGATTTTTTTTTCCTGTTTAAAGAGTGCCAAGGCTAAAACTTCTTGATTGGTAAAGCACTTCTGTAAGCTAACAGCAGATGCACAGGCATTTATTTTATGTCTCTTTTTATTCTGAATAATCTGGTAACAGTTACCAAAGAGAATTTCAGTGACACGCTTATTAACCAGTTCCCCCCCTGCTCCCTGGAAAAAACCCACAATTTATTTAACTTACGCAAAGTAATTCTTACAATCGTAAATATGATTTCACCTAGCTGGTAGTTAATTTGCTGTTCATATCTTTTCTGTCAATGTTGCTGGAACTTGCTTCTTGGTTGAATGCTTGTTGAGACCAAAAAGCCAGATATCTCCAGTATCGGCAATCACCTCTTTATTATAATTTGAAGTAAGCTGTGTAATTATCAATTAAAATTATCTCTTGCTGCAGAAAAATGCAAAAGAAGTTATTTCTGCTTTAAGTGGTTTTATAAGTAAGTTAGGACAGCTGTGTATTTTTGGAGAATCTCAGTTATTGTAGTGTATTATAGCAAAAGAATGTAACATGCATGATTTGCTTTAGGTTCTTCAGTGGGCAAGAGGCCATATAAAATATGGAGTTCTTCATATTCACGGCTTATATACAGATCCCTGTGGAATGGTGCTAGATCCCTCGGGATATAAAGATGTTACTCAAGATCCTGAAGTCATGGTTCGTATGATCTTTAAAATTTTTACTATGTTTTGCCAAACTGTTTTATTGTAATCACTGCACACATGTTACCTAAGGCTAGGGTTTTGTCAGATCATATAAATTAAATAATTGGAGCCCAGAAGAATGGCCAGCTATGTCGCTTGGGCAATATGCTCTTGTATACTGCTTCTTTGTAGACCACAATCAAACCCCTCAGCTGCACGTCGTAGTTTTAGACTTCTTTGGATTTATCTCATGAAAGAACATTAGCCCCAAAATACTATACACCAGAACAAGGATTCATCACCATCTGATTGCTTGGATTCACTTTTTAGGGGCTTAAGCTGTTATCAGCTCTGGATCCTGGACTTGATGTCGTATCTTCAGCATTTTAAGAAGTCAAACATTTAATCAAGAATATTAATTTTCCTTATTTACAGATTGATCTAACAGGAGCCTAATATTCTGTCATCATGATTCTTTCAAATTAAAATTCCCTTACTGGAAATATTCACATGTGTACTTAATTTTGCATGGTAACTTTGATTTTGAATGTAATTTTTTTTTGTAGAAACAGTGCTTATGAAATGTCAGTTTGCCCTGATCCTAAAACATACGCTTAATTCAGTTCAATATTGATGTCTGCTCTGCTTCTCCTTTTAAGTCTGACGTATTTTGAAAGTTCTTACCTTGGCCTTTTGATTACTGTAGTAAATGTAGCTCTTGTGTGTTTATATTTCTTAACAGGAAGTTCTTCAAAATTTGTATCGAACCAAGTCTTTTTTGTTTTTGGGCTGCGGAGAGACTCTGCGTGATCAGATATTCCAAGCTCTTTTTCTTTATACTGTGAAGAATAAAGTCGATTTAGAACATTATATGTTGGTGCTTAAAGAAAATGAAGACCACTTTTTTAAGCTACAGGCAGATATGCTGCTGCACGGAATAAAAGTAGTGTCCTACGGGGACTGCTTTAAACAATTCCCAGAGTACGTAGAAGATCTGACTGCTCAAATCTGCAAGCAGAGAAGTCCAGGTAACGCATCCTCTTTAATAAGAAAATTTTGAGTAGGTGCGTAGCAGGATGCCGTGTCTGAACAATCAGCAGTCGGTCTGAGGTGTTGACCTCGTGCGCAGCTAGCAGTAGGCCTGTGCAGCATCTTTGCTTATGAATGGCATGCAGTTGGAACACGTGACAAAATTGTAACCAAATTTCTTTCTGTGAGGTCTGTGGATTCTTGCAAATTTAATCTTTAATTCTGAATTTGTCTTTTTGTTAGCATTTGGTTAAGATGTTTACTTTGTGTATATTTTTGGTGTGAACTACTCCCCTATATTGAGTATTACATTATATAAAATATGACATGTCAGTAAAAGAGACTAACAGAATTGAAGGAATTAACTGGTGGGATAAGCTGGTTGAGCCACAATATCTGAGTAAGCGTAGAATGGGAAATTAAGTCCGTACACCCAATAGTGTTTGGCTTAACACAGTTAGGGCTAACGGGGAGAAAACCTGAGTGTGAGGATACTATTTTGTGACAATAGAATAGAAGAGGCTGTGGAATAATACTCCATTTGTGAAAGTGAATGGCATTCTGTAGAGGGTGTTTAATGGTAAAATGGGAAATAACTCGATACCTTTGCTGAAGGTAACAGTTCTGCATTGACAGGGAGCTAAATTTTACTAACTAGGTCCATTCGCCTACTTCCCCCGCCCCGCTCCCTTCCACCCTGTCGTCTTTCAACTCATAAAATTCCTTAGCTGTAACAATGAAGAGCCTTTAATACAAAACCAGGGAAAAACACCACCTGTATGTTGAAGGAAAGAGATTTCTTTAATGTTTTCCAAAGAAGGACAGTTTTACTATTGCTTATCCAGACAACTGAGGAAAATGACTGGAGTAAATGACCTTAGGAAGAATACTGGTTCACAGCTCTTCTATTTATCATGTCAGTGAAACTGTTTTGTCTAAAATTATTCCCAAGTGGTGCATAGCAGGAGCCTTCCCACTGCCCTCCCTAAAAGAAAATTGCAGGTGTATGCCCAGATTTTGTAATGTTTTTTGTAAGTGGATGAATATTACATTTAGACTGGATTAGATTTTTCCTTCCATGAAGGCTAGAGAAAATACTTAGCACAGCGTCTAGGTTTCAGGAAGTTTGTCTGCGGTACCTTAAAAGTAAGTTGGGGTGCAATTTCAGACACTGAACTAGCCTCAGCCTGCTAGTTTGTTCTTTGACATACTGCTGTTGATGGGTGTGATGGACAGACTTTTCATAGTCTGAGCAGTGTTGTGGTGGTGCATTCCCCTCCCCCTTTTCTTCTGGTGCACCTGGCAGAGCATGGGAAGCAAAGCCTGTTGAGTCTGGAGTATCCAATTTATTGCAAAGCAGCCACTGATACCAAAACAGGGCGGGAGATACATTGACCTAAGCTCTAAATGGAAATGACTGCAAGATCAGACTGTAGTGCTCCCCTTTTCGCTCAGTGAATTACTGATTGGCATAATACTTGCAAGAAGAGGGACCTTACTCTGATTTCAAAATCTTCTTGATCTCGTTTACAAGTCAAGATCCCAAACAAAACTATTTTCAAATGTGCCTAACAGCTCTTCACATTACAAAACTGTTAGGTTTCTTTTTTTTCCATGCTTATTTACAAACCCTCTTTTAAAAAAATAGCAGGAGGAGTTTGTTAAAAAGGTTATGTGAAAGAAATGAGAAGTGCAAGCCCTGATCCCAATAGGGGATTTCGGCCACCAGGACATCTGCTGGAAAAGCAGCACAGTGAACTGGAATGAAAGCAGTCCAGGAAACTACTGGAGTGCGTTGAGGACAACTTACAGGTGATGGAGAGCCCGAGCAGGGGAGAGGCACTGCTGGACCTGTTGCTCACTATCAGAGAGGTCAAGATTGGAGGTAGCCTGAGCTGCAGCAATCATGCCCTGGTAGAATTCTCAGCCTACAGGTGAAGTTGCTAAGCTGCTATCCATCATATTTGAAAAGTCATGGCAGACTGGGCTAATTCCCAGTGACTGGAAAAGGGGAAACATAACCTCCATTTTTAAAACGGGGAAAAAAGGGAGACCTGGGGAACTACAGCCTGGTCAGTCTCATCTCTGTGCCCAGCAAGGTCATGGAGCAGATCCTCCTGGAAACTATGCTGAGGCATGTGAAAAACAGAGAGGTGATTGGTGACAGCCAGCATGGCTTCACTAAGGGCAAATCGTGCCTGACAGATTTGGTGGCCTTCTACGATGGGGTTACAGTGTTGGTGGATAAGGGAAGAGCAACTGACGTCATCTACCTGGACTTGTGCAAAGCAGTTGACACTGTCCCGCACAACATCCTTGTCTTTAAATTGGAGAGGCATGGATTTGCCGGATGGACCGCTCGGTGGATAAGGAATTGGCTGGATGGTCGCACCCAAAGAGTTGTGGGCAATGGCTCGATGTCCAGGTGGAGACCAGTGACGAGTGGTGTTCCTCAGGGGTCGGTATTGGGACCAGCACTGTTTAACATCTTTGTCGGTGACACGGACAGTGGGATTGAGTGCACCCTCAGCAAGTTTGCTGACAACGCCAAGCTGTGCGGTGCGGTCGATGCACTGGAAGGAAGGGGTGCCATCCAGAGGGACCTTGACAGGATTGAGAGGTGGGCCCGTGCGAACCTCATGAAGCTCAACAAGGCCAAGAGCAAGGTCCTGCGCATGGGTCGGGGCAATCCCCAAGCACAAATACAGGCTGGGCAGAGAATGGGTTGAGAGCAGCCCTGAGGAGAAGGACTTGGGGGTGTTGGTTGATGAGAAGCTCAACACGACCAGGCAATGTGCGCTTGCAGCCCTGAAAGCCAACCGTATCCTGGGCTGCATCAAAAGATGCGTGGCCAGCAGGTCGAGGGAGGCGATTCTCCCCCTCTACGCCACTCTTGTGAGACCACACCTGGAGTACTGCATTCAGCTCTGGGGCCCCCAACACAAGAAGGACATGGAACCTGTTGGAGCGAGTCCAGAGGAGGGCCATGAAAATTATCAGAGGGCTGGAGCACCTCTCCTACGAAGACGGGCTGAAAGAGTTGGGATGTTCAGCCTGGAGAAGAGAAGTCTCTGGGGAGACCTTATAGCAGCCTTCTAGTACCTGAAGGGGGTCTACGAGAAAGCTGGAGAGGGACATTTTACAAGGGCACGTAGTGATAGGACGAGGGATGATGGCTTTAAACTGAAAGAGAGTAGATTTAGATTAGACATTAGGAAGAAATTCTTCACTATGGGGGTGGTGAGGCACTGGAGCAGGTTGCCCAGAGAAGCTGTGGCTGCCCCATCCCTGGAAGCATTCAAGGCCAGGCTGGATGGGGCTTTGAGTAACCTGGTCTAGTGAAGGTGTCCCTGCCCATGGCAGGGGGGTTGGAACCAGATGATCTTTAAGGTCCCTTCCAACCCAAACCATTCTATGATTCTAAATACAACCTTGCTGGTTTGGGATGTTGCATAAAAGCATAAAAACTTTTTGGATGCTAACTTGTGCTGTTGCTGTCTCTTACACTTCTCTAGATGCTGATCAAGTGGACAGCACCACACTGTTGGGTAAGTAATGTTCTTATTTCCACAGAAAGTTCCAAAATCTATCAGAGAGATAAAAATAAGTCTCTTATTTACAAAGTAATTAAATGATATTGTGCAGATCCGATTTAGCTGTGAAAGCCTGCTTAACAGATTCTCTTTTTATCCTCTTATTTTCTTTCTACATATTAGCAGATAACTGCTGGCTTTCAGCTGTCAATAAAATGACAAATGATAGAATGGAAAAGCTCCAGAAAATGTACATAAAAAATTATTAATGCTGATCAGAGTATTCTAAGATCCATGAGGTTTTGGCTTAAATTTCCAAACATATGTTTGGCTATTTTGAATGCCTTCCTTAAGAAGGTATAGAAGAGTGAATCTCAAGCTTAAGCATGTAGTTCTGAAGGTGACTTTTTGGCTAAGCATTGTTTAGGTATCTTTGTGATACTTCTGTGAATAAGCAGAGCAATCGCAGAATCATAGAATGCTTTGGGTTGGAAGGGACCTTAAAGATCATCTGGTTCCAATCCCCCTGCCATGGGCAGAGACACCTTCACTAGACCAGGTTGCTCAAAGCCTCATAATACATTCCAAGTTATGGTATAAAACAGCAAAACTTCCCTTTGAAACAACACTTCAACTCCAAAAGATTATACTTCTAAGATACTAGTGCTGCTGCAAATAAAATTGTATAAAAGTTATCATTTCATTATTGCATATAAGGAAGGGTCTTTGGCATTGCAGGAGATTAAAACCCCCCACTTTTTCACAATCAAAGAATATACAAGGTCCAAGATACTTGTGGGCAGGTGTAAAGTCAGAGATTACTTTTGTAATTCCAACTAGATTTTAAGCTTATCTGTCTTTCAGATGAGTTCATAAATCCCTTTTTCAGTGAAGTGAAATTAGGCATCAGTGGAGAAAAAAACAAAAACTTGAGCACAATTTATTCCAGTTCCCCTTAACATGAAGCTCCTTTACTAACTTACTAGCACCCTCCTTACAAGTAATTTTAGCACCCATTTACTTGTATTTTGGAATACATAGCAAGAAAAAAAAAAAGAGAGAATTGTTCCTTAACACAGACTTGTATAATACCCCGCAAAAAAATATGCCTAGAGGTTTAAGTGATGGATGTCCTCATTTTGAAGGAATTTCCCTTCCAGTAGTTTTTACTGTCCAGCTATGCTGTTCATACTTTCAACAGTAGCTCACACCAAGAATTTTTTTCCTCTCAATAAGGGATCCAAACTTTTTAAAGAAGCTTCTCACCTGTGAACTCCGCGGGCATTATCACACAAAATCAAGAATTATTTTCTTCAAAAGGCAGCTGTGCAATTAGCTGCTTCCTGTTTTACTATGTTAGTACCAGAGCTCAGTGTTGGGGAAGAACTCAAGATCACTGAACTAGTGCAGACTTTCAGTAGGGTTAGTGTTGTAATTGAGAATCCAAAGACAATAACCTCAGCGGACCAGTACTGTGTTTACTGTAATATTTGGTGCTTGTAATAAAAACATACAGAGGACACATAACGTAGCAACATTAAAATACTTTCCCCCGCCCCCTCCACAGGAACTTCATGTGTGGACTGTGCTAAAAGGAAGTTAGAAGAAAATGGCACTGACTCTCCCAAGAGAATCAAGCAGTCAGATAATGGTATACCCACTATGTAATTAAAAAAAAAAAAACAAAAACCCAAGACCCAACCCAGAAGCTTTTTAACAGTAGGTGTTTTACATCTGCTGCATGGAAAGTTTTGAACTGACTATTTCCATGGTTTTAAGTGGAGTAAAAATTGTGTATCTTAGCCTTTTCTTTTCTAGGGCTGTAAACGTGTAATGTATGTAAAGCTTGAGAGTCATACTAGTCACTGTGCAGTGACTAAAACTGTATCTGCAGCGTCATTTAGAAGCAGGTGCAAGTTTTCTCTACCTGTGCTTGAAGCCAGTTGGACCAAGCTCTTACCAAGGGGAAGCCACAACAGAGGTAATGTTTGAATCTGTCAAAAATGACTTTTGGCATACCTGTTAGTTGCCTTTTAAAATGAAGAGTTTTCTGTTCTTTTCTCTCAGCTGAACTGCCGTTTGGCTGCTGGAGGTTGACCTCTTCAGGGGTCTGTCAGCCCAAGGCTGCTTGCAAGCATCAGATTCAGATCCCGAAGCTGTTAGGAACAGGAATTGTTGTTTCACATTTATAGAACCTGCATCATGATAACCTGCCTATTTTACACTTTTAGCATGGGTATTTGTTTTCATTTGTCAGTCTGTTAAGGCACGAGATCACATGGGGAGAAATGGACGTAATAGTAACGTATCAGGAAGGACATACCGTGTGTACATGGGGGCTTACTGACGTATTTGCAGTGTATTTCTACGGAAATATTTGAAATATTGTTGTTTAAATTACAGAGTATGCTGCCAGTTATCTCAGAAAGCAGATAATGGATAGTCTTAACGCAGCAGAATTAAAAGCAGTTAGTGTCTAATTATGTATCTGTAGACAATTTCTAGTGTATAAGTTTGACTTCAATTGAACTACTCAAATGATTAAGGTTAGGCACTACATTAACTGTTTTTTTTCTGAGGTGCTGTTACTTCACCTACCACTGAATTGTCTCAGCACTGAACTGACGTAATTACTCATCCAGCTGTGAACACTGGTAATCTGCAATTTTCTAGTCAGCGGCCTCTCACCTGAATGTCTGCCGGAGAGCACGTTCGGGATGATTCTTTGTTCTGATACTGGCACATTTGTATCTGGCAGTCCTGGAGGCCTGCTTCAGTCAGGTTTCTCTGCTTATGTTCCCTGTGGATTTGATCTGTTGTGCCTTCTGAGATCCCATTGCACTCGAATGAGGTTTTACAGGGAGAGGAAGTGATGGGTCTGTCAGGTGACCTTTCTGTCTGAACTGCGGTATGGCAACTCTTTACTCCTGTGTCACAAAACCGATTTCTGCTTGTTCTCTAGTATGTATGCGTGCAAAATGAAAAGCTTAAAAGTGAGGTGCATGCTTCTTTCTAGACTAATAACTACTGAGATGGGTCGAGTTTTTGTGGTGTGGAAGTCTCTGTCCCTGTTCTGAAGTAGGTAAAGATCTGAAGACATTTTACCTAGAAAAGCAATCTGAAACAATGCATGCACACTGACTCTTGTCTCTCCTACGTCAGAAGAAAACACCCAGTCGTCTTTCAGGATTGACAGTCTGGAAACCATACTTGGGTTTTAGTATACGATATAATTGCTAAGGACCTCAAGTATCAGTTCTCAAGGTTTCCGCTGTGTTTTTTAAAAGGTAAAAAGCAAAACCAATCTGAAGATAGACCATACTGATCCTCTCCCTCTGAGAGATGCATTTATGCATACATCACTTCTGAAAATTAAGTCTTTCAGCATTGCATGTAGCACTATCTGTAAGACTCTAACCTCTAAAGTTTGCTTCTCTAGTCAGCATGAATTGGCTCTTTGAAAAGTGATCAGTCATGCTGATGTATCAGCTTAGCACACTTACATTGTTGCTTCAAGCTGCAGCAAAATCAGTCAGATGAGCTGAGCTATTTATGACCCTGATTACTGTAATCGTTTAAGCCCAATCCTAAAGTCAGGTAACTCCTTATCTTGTGCCTGAAGTCAGATCCACGTTAGGAAATCACGTCCCCTCCCTTTGGTAAGGGTCAACTTAACACCTAGCATTGGTGATTCTTCCACTTTGTAGACACTGCTGAACTGCGACTTGAACAGCCGCCTCCCTGACTCAAGTGCCATTTACTTGTATCCTGAAAATAACCCCTTATTTAACTCATCTGCTTTTAATTTCTAACATATACAATCCGAAGGGAGAAATGCCTAGTTTTGGTTTTGTTTCCCCTTCCCCCATCAAAGAATGTGTTTTAGTCATCTTAGGGATGGGAGTGCCTTGCAGCTACCTCAGGGTTTAAAATACTGTCAAAAGGGACAGAACCTGAAACTTGTCTGTTCCATTTATCTGTTAAGTGAGAGAGTAACTTAAAGCCCTGTTCAAATTACTACCTGTGTATTGTGAAAGAATTAACCATACAAACTGGCATGTTAAATGGTATTTGCTGATTCTACCATAGATGGCTCATTTTCTACTTAATTCATAATTTCTTTTTAAAGGGGAGTAAGACACTTACTGAAAACCAACTTGTTGACCGTTTTGCTCAAGCTGTGTAATGAACGTGGTTGATAGGACATGTCTGATGATGGCATACACTCTTTTAATAAAATATTTAAAGCCAAATAGACCATTCTTGTGTAGTAGCCAAACCATGTAGTTTTCACGATTCTTCAGACTGTTCAATTCTTTACTGTATTTTTCTATTTCAACCAACAGTTCCCAGCAAGTGGTTAAAAACACACAAACCAAAACAGACCTTCTGTATTTACAATATACAGACTGAAGTGGGTCAAAGATCTTTGAAAATCACTAGAGGCCGCTTTTCTATTCATCCTTCACACTACTAGAAGTATTTCCACATCTGTCAATGGATTCTGAATTAAGGGACTGAGGCTAACTTATGACTCGCACTCAGAGTAAATAATTTTATTAAATGAAGTGTGGCAGCAACGTAAGTATTTGATAAACATCTGTCTACAGTGTAAGTAAGTGGACACAGTTAGGTTGTTGAAGTGTTCCCATAGGAACACATTATCTGCTGCTCACATGTCATTCCTTCCTTATGCAGTAACCCCACATGTCCAGACATCATCAGCTGTGTGCAGCAAGCACAGTATTAGCAACACATTACAAGGCAGACTTGTATAAGCAGCATGGTGGACAAAAGGAAGCTAGTGTATGAACATAAGAAGATATAATTATTATTAATAACCATAAACCGAATAAAGCTCTTCAGCATATGCTGAGGTGAAACATAAGCCAGATGAAGTGATTCAAGCTCTCTCAAAGAGTGTTCTGTAACCATCTTCATTAACTTTGCTTCTTAGATGAAACATGGCCATCAAAATAAACTTTACTGGCACAGGTAGGTAATAACCAACCTCAACTGCAAACCAATATACTTTTTTTTTTTCCCTAAGGCTGCTACCTGTGTGGCATCTGACTCACACCCATTTTATTCTTTCCACTTTTGTGTGGGGTAGAATGCCTCAAAGGTGAAATTCTTCCAGGTTACACCTATAGCAATATATCGTGAGCTTTTGTAAAGTTAACTAACATTTTCATAAGGTTGCAGTGGAAGACTGAAGTCTTACCGGGTGTCACAAAAGTCACATAAGATCATGGGCAGATTCCAATATCTTGTTTTAAAAAACAGGAAATAATCCTGTCTGAAAGCAAACAGATGCAGATGCAACACAAAAGAATGAGAATCTTGACCAGTGGTAGCACGTATCTAAACCATGCGTTGGAGATACGGCTGAATACATTGCTTTTCGTAAGAAAAGCAAGAGGCTTATTCTTTGTAATAGTGTGCTTATGTGAACCTGTAATCCTTCATCTTAAGGCAAAAAAACCCTCCCAAAGCATTTGAAGAGAAAGCTCTGCATACCAGAATGTACAGGCTTCAATAACAACTTCCAGCTATCTCTTACTTGTTAACAAAACTCTATCAATGAATAAGTTACTTCCTTCAATATTTTAGAAAACTGCTTCATTTGAACAGTAAACATTTCTCTATCAACCTCTAATAGCCACATTCAAACTTTTGAACAGTCAGCTGTAAATGCAGTTCTTGCTGTTGTCACCTGGCCCTGAAATCATCCATACTTTATTCTGAAACAGAACTGCGTTTGTGCTGCTCTGTTCTTTCCTGGTCCTCCATGTCTGGATACTCCGTAAGATCCAAAGTCAGTACTCGACTGAACATAAAGTCATCACGCTGAGAAGAGGAAGGATCATACAGTTCAAAACATTTCTGTTACTTGAAATAAGCATTTCATAAATGACTATGAGATACAATAATGAGCTTGAGTTACCAAAATGATCTTTTCATCAAGCCAGTACCCGCACTTATTTCTGAGCACAAAGTAGTTCAAATCCAGCAACACAATTATGTACATGATTCACTGCAGTAACACTTAAGGTGTAAATCAGTACTTCAACAAAAACCAGCGTGTATTATTTAACAAAATTTGGTAATAATTAATTGTTACCTCTGGACACACTCCAATCAATGCGTCTGCTTTGGAATAAAACTCTTCCTTTAGAGAAATAACTATCATTTGAAACTGTTCATGTGCCTGTTCTCTAATGAAACTTGATACCTTTGGAAAAAAGCCAAATATTTCAATAAGTTAGTTCTGGCAGACTGAAACCATGCTGTAATTAGGGAATGATGAGGAAAGAACTGAACTACATTAGCTGCAGAATTCAGTAATTCAGTTATGAAATAAGCAGGATAAAATGAGAAATGAAATGGTCTTAAGACAGATACTTTGCATGTTCTTAAGACAAGCCCTCAGATTTGGTGCTTTTCGAAAATGCATAAGAAAATAACCATTCACTCCAATGAATAACGTTATAGAAAAAGGCCTGTGCCACTGAAAAATATTTTACTTAATGTAATTACAAAGGAAGGTGGAAATTCCTGAATAAGGCAAAAAAGTGTGAAAAGGTTGTTACTGGCTGTATACTAAGGTCTTAAATATGTATTCGTTTGCTGCAGACAGTGACATTTTTTCAATGCTCTGCAAAATAAAGGTACAAATATTAAGTTATAAATTGGTGACTGAATAAGGCAGTATCCCACAATATAAATTAAATGCTGAATAAAGGAAAACCAGTACATTTTTAATTAGACTTTTGTCTGCACAGTTATAGCTATGTGATATGGAAGGCATTTTTTTTAATGGCAGAACTGCCTTTAGTGAGTTACAAAATTCACATTCATTTTACAGTATAATTACAAGTAAATTACTGGAGATCTCCTTTAGTAAATCCTTAAACTGAAAGAATGGAAGGAAAAAGACTTAGTTCTAAGCATAAAATCTGGATACCAGTTGAGTATTAGCAACATATAATCTTCCATACATCATGCAATATTTCATTCCTCCGTCAGAAGGTTTTGGTGCTTTCCAATAACAACTGCATCTTACAGATAAGGAAAGAGATATGAAAGAACCTGGGAGCAGGGAAGCATTAAGTGAATTATACTTGCAGATCACTGCAATTTTGCTTTTGCTCATTCTGCAATTTAAGACACTTTTCACACCTGCTTAAAGAGTAATCTAACTCTCCTTATAACAATACCTAGACAAATGAAGCCAATTAAAGGAATTTTCTAGGAAACCACTATTCTGTCACCTTCTTCCTGTATTACATGGGCAGCATATATATCACAGCCTGTATCACAGGTTGCCTGCTTCATGTTGATTCTGTGAAGAGAGCAGCCCCTTTAGTAATCCTGCCCCAACCCCTCCGCGCTGCATCTCGGTATGGGAGCAGCAGGCAGGGAAAGGACCGCAGAAGGGCAGGAAGCCAAAGGGGACCTTCTAGAGAGGGGCCACAGAGCCGGGATGCCCCAGCCTCACGGGAGGCGGGCAGCTCTAGCCACGGAGGTTGCAAAACAGGTATAAGCCCCATTCCACTTCGAAGCAGGAAGCTCAGCATAACTTCCCAGTCAGATGAGGTGGGCCCCAAGGACTCAACTGAAGGCTTAATGTAGACTACTAAGGCAATTTCAGGGTTAACGCTAATGTGTAACATAATCCAAGTTTAACAGCTCTTTGGCCATAAAGTGGTATTTACGGATGTTATTTCTATAAATATACATTAGACCAGAACTTAAAATACCTAAAAGTTTCTGCATTAGTGTTCTTTATTTTCTTGAATATACATCTTAAAACCACACATTATTGTTGCTGATGCGTCAAACGAAATACGACACTTTCAAACTGTAAAAATACTACCCATTGAAGGTTATAAGCCTAGGAACCACTTGGAACGACTTAATATGACCATCTTTCGTGGGCCACAAATGTGATTTTTATCTGAAGAAAAGTAAACCAGGTTTGAAATATGTCTGAATTGAGAAGCCCAGCTGCATAAAAGAAAAATCAGCCATTCTTTGTTTATAGTGTTCTGAAGAAGAATGGTGCTTAGCATATTCTTAGGTATAAAGTAGACATCTCTTCTGCCAGAGGTGTCAGAATGAGCCTACTCAGGCAAACTGCAGCAAAGTGCCTCATTACTGTGCCTCTCATCAGCTGTGCTAATGCACCATTTGTAGTCTCTATGGAAAGTTGATAACATACTAGAAATCGTGAACTTCAAGGAATGTGTGCGTAACTGATGACTGGTGCGTCTATAACTGCAACAGGAACTTATGTGGATAAACTGAAGTCATCCGGGTAATGACTGCAATTTTGTTAGGCGTGATCTGGGAACCCTGCCCAGCTCCAGACAGAACCATGGAGAATTTTACGTTTGCATCCAAAAGACCACCTCAGAAGTCTGCAGGGCTAGGAAGTACTCATCACCTAATACACTGCAGCTTTGATGAAAGGCAAAAAGGTGAAATTTAGCATTAAGTAGTATAATAGCAGACAAGAAAGACAGTAAAGGAAACCTTGCAGGCAGCCTGCGTAACTCTAAGTCATCAGCCATGATATATTTAACTCCAGAATTAAGAATAACATCCAGAAAGCACAACACTGGTATTTAACTAGAATCCATGATCTTCAACTGTTATGGCAACTCATGGTGGTCCTGAGTGAAAGAATAGTAACTAGAAAAGTATCCTGTTAAAAAGCTTAGATCACAGAGGTGTTTTGTGATCACTTGATGTGTAACCTTGTTTCTAATCATGTCATTGAGAGCCAAACCCTAAAGCTTGCTTAGTTATTTTCCTTACAGACTCATTACGTCTCATCTGGTGTTGCTGAAACACACTGGACCGAGTTAAAACAAACTCCGGGCACATCATCTGCTTGGAAGTAGTGGATGATAGGTATCCCTCACAGACTTGTATCCTAAGGAATGTTTAAGGAACTCTGGTTCAGGAAAACACTTCTCACAATGCTACGTGGAGTCAGTAATCTCCGAGAAGGAATGTGGAGTCAGTGATCTCCGAGAAGGAATGTGGAGTCACTGATCTCCGAGAAGGAATGTGGAGTCACTGATCTCCGAGAAGGAATTCTGTCTGGCAGGCACAAGTAGTGGAGCTTCCCCAGCTGTCTACTATAGAGGTACCCTCCAAGCAAACTCTGGTGTACTTGGCACATCACAGTTAACTCCATTAGGAAAGGGAAAAAAAAAAAAAAAGAAAAAGAAAAAAAAAAGAAAAAAAACTACAGCTTGATCTTACTTTATGTGGAAAGGAATGTTTCCATAGAATAAAATCCAGGCACTTGTGGAGATCTTTTTGATTCCTCTCCTACATACAATCTCCTTGTATTGAGTCTCCTCCCAGAGGCTGACATTTACAGTTGGCAATCTTTACTGTTTGTATTCTATCATAAGTTTTTGTTACAGTTAACAATGATTAGTAAAAAGGGAAAAAGAAATTGAGAGGAAGACAGGAAGCTATTTTAATCAAGCAAGAATTCATGTGACAAAAACAATGGGAGTAATAGCCCTTAACTGGTGTTAATATAAAAATATTTAGTAGGCCAATTATATAAAATAAATACGCCAGTGATAGAATGACTTGATTTTCAACATGCAGATACACACTCCTTTCTGCTTCTTAGAAGTAAGGGAACTCAAAGGCCTTAAAAATTCCAACCAACCCAACCCAACCACCAATTCACAAGTGACCTTCATGTCAGATTGTACCACACGTGGTCATGCGGTGTACCTTCACACTCCTGACCTATTTTTCTCAACTTCGCAGTTTGGGGACTGATTAAAACAGTTCCCAGATTTAAACGTAGCCCTAGTCTAACATCTCATACAAGCATTATTTCAGTCCTAAACCCGATATATTTTAAAACAGGTTAAGACAGTGTAATCCATCCCTTTATCCCAACAACCTGTAATGAAACGTCGCCATCCTTCTACAAAAGATATCATTATATTGTCGATAAAAGGATAAGGTGAAAGGAACCAACTTACTTTATCAATGTTTGTGTTATCCAGGGCAGCATCTATCTCATCTAAAATAAAAAAAGGTGCTGGCCGAAAACTGTGGAAGACAAGACAGTATCTTCCATTTAGATGCAAAAATGTTAACATTCTAATTACTTTAGAGATTCACTTACTCCATCATAAGATTTTTATAAGAAGTAATGACAGGTAAAGAATAAGGACTTTAGTAATGTTTAAATACTCTATTAGCAGATTTTTTTAACATGTTTATAAGTGTAACATTGTCTATCTTCCTGCCACTTACTCAGCCACATACTTGGATAATACCATAACATTTCTTTTACCTGTGTATAGCGAACACAAGAGCCAGAGCTGCCACAGATTTTTCACCTCCTGACAAACAGTCCATTGGCATAAAGCGTTTTCCCGGAGCCACGCAGTTAAAGCCAATGCCTTCCAGATAAGGCTCCTCAGGATTTTCAGGACTAAGGAATGCCTGGAAACGCATGCATTTCATTATTAGGAGTGACATTTATAAAATTATTAAGATGGATATTTTTTAGGTTTAAATACTGACTGAGTTAGTGTTGAAACTGGTAAGTTAGCTTCATTTGTAGGAAACACCTGTTCATCTATACTGAAGAGCAGCACTATAAAGTTTCCCAGTGAATATGCCTTTGTTAATGAGTCAGGAGGCTAATTAACTAAACCATTTTGGAAACAGCTCCAAATGTTTGTTATTTACAAAGTTTCAACTACTAAATAAACTTGATTTTATCACCTTTTATGTAATTGCTTTAATTTTTTTTTTTAATAATATTTTAGACTTAAAAAGCAGTTTTTTGTTTGGAAGTAAATATACTTCTAAATTACACTTTTTTGTGAAAGGTCAGTTTTACAAAATCTAGCTTTGAGATGGAGAAAGATTTTAATATAGGTAGGCTTCCTCTGTACTCTGTATCCTGGTTCCCAGGTCCAAAATTTAAAAGTATTATTTTAAAAGAACGGCCATTTTACCAAACCATTAAAAAGTATGATGGATAAGCTAATTGCTACATGGCTTATTTTTCCCATTAAATAGAAGAGACAATAAAAAAAATACAGATTCTTCCCCTCTGCACAAGTGGGTAGATAGAAGAAAAATTTCCATAGTTGACACTCATCTAAAATGGCTCCTCTTGGATCATAGATAACAGTGGAAGAAAACCAAACCAAAACACAACACTACATGTACTTTGATTTAAAATTATTTCTGTGGTAAGTAGTCCTGGAAGTATGATACAGTGCTTGTAGTATCTTTGTTTTGTTGGAGGTATGCTTATTTTCCTCTTTTTCTCTGCTGAGAGAATGCCTGTCTTTGTTATTACAATACTCTTCAGGCTGTAAACATGTCAAATATCTTGCAATGCAACTCCCAGTTCTACGCCACTGCATATATCTACACAAGAGGAAGTTTTCAGATGTATGGACACTGTCAGCAAAAATCATCTTGTAGCTTACTAGCATATATTCCTCGCTTATCAAGGTATGAAAGGAACGACATTTCTCTCCACAGAAGAAGAATGGAAGAGAACTGATGGCGAACCCAGCAGTGATCTACATATGTACAATTTCTTAGGCAGTAGTTTCTTTTAAAGTCCTTCTAACACACTATGTGCTGATGAAGTACATTTTACTGAGCAATATATTCAGTGCACGAATGTTCTGAGTCCAGAATCTCTGGAAGTTAAGCTAACTCAATCTATTAAAGCTTCTCTTTTTTGGACTGGATAGTAAAGCATTATTAATGAATGCTATTAATATAGTAAAATTAAGAAATATTAATTTTAAGAAATGTTCATGTTAAAAATTGTTAAGGTTGCTTAAAAAGCATCTGCTTAAGCTGCAACCTCGGCCACCTCCTCTGACTGCAAAACTCAGAGCCAACCCCTTCCTTAGCGAGCCAGAGCAATCACCACACACAGAGCAATCATTTCTCTCTCAATGCCATTAGACCAGCTTCCTTCAGCTGCTTTGTTAGTATCTAGCAGGCAGTTTTAGCTTCCCAGCTAATCACAGGATAATCTCTTGACCAGGTTACCACTATGGCTCAAATCAAGGCACAGCATCGCAGACCTCAGAAAGAAAGCAACTAAGTATTTTTGGCAATGCATCTAGAAAATACTGTTTGTGTGAGTGATGCAAAGCCAAGACCTGCTTCATGTTTAGTCTAGGGCAGAAGGTACGTGACCAGTAATCATGAAGAAAGAAATGCTTTAATATCCTGTCCAACCTAGAAGCAGAAAGGATATATTTAAAGATATTTAAGGTGTTCACTGAATATCTGACTCCAAGGGAAAACACAAAATCAGTTTAAGACAGACAAGAGTTCAAGCCTGAGCCCTTTAAACATTTAACCGTCTACAGAATTTGAGGTAACCAAAGTATTTGGGAGTTTCCTCTTTACTTTTGGCATTAATACCGGAACACCAGCAAAGATTAATACAATTGTGACATGATTTTTCTACAGGTTTCTTAAAAGTTGCAAACATATTAAGTCTATCTTTTATAAATACTTAAAGTAGGGTATAAGGAGCTTCAAAATCTCATACAAAACACTAGCATTGAAATAGTGATTTATGAATTTTAGTTTTATCTATACTAATGATTAAGTGTTTTTAATTACTTATTATTGGTATCACTGGATCTGTAAATCAATGTTACTTTGAAATGAAGTACTCGAATATATTTCACATTTGTGTCATGATAATTTACAAGTCTGCTAAATACAAAGAGTGAAACTAACCCACACTGAACAGTTCCCAAATTTGTTAACACTTTAGATTGCATTTCTCTGTCTAATGTCAAGCATGCTTTGGCATATTACCTATTCCTCCTCCGACCCTAAAATTCTGAAGTCTTTTATTATTTGTGTAATTTTCTTCTTCAGGACTGAAACTGTCTTTGGAAAATAAAAGTGCTACTAAGTTCTCTCATTCTAGATAACAAAGCACCAAGTAGGCCTTTTAAGCCAAGTACCTAAGAACATGACACACCTGAGCACTACTGTTTCTGCAAAGTTTCTTGTAGATCTGATCAATAGCTATGGAGGCATGCTCAAAGCACCGGCTAAAAAGCTCGTATCTCCTTTTTTTCACCTGTTCAAATTCTTGCTTGCATGTTCTGGCCTCCTTTCTGCTGGTCTCAAAAGCTATGAAAAAAATTACTGAAATTACTCCATAATAAGCCTCTAAGCAAAAACACAGAACAAATATGTATCGTGTACCATAACAAGCATCAAGGAAAATATTGCAGAAAAAGGTTCTAATGCACATACAAGGTGCATACCAATATTATGAGTTTCCTTCCAGATTTCAAATGGAGGCCCCAAAACCTGAAAAGTTGGGATGTATTCAATCTGCTCCATGCCACATTCGCTTGGAGCAATGAACAAAATTCTTCTCCCAGTTCCTTCTGTAAGCTGGGTAGCCTTAAGCAGCACCAGCATTTACTTGTCCTTGGTTTTCTTAATATGTTAATGTCTGCAATGCTCTTTGAGGATACCAATAATTTTGCAGTCATGCTCACGTCTGAGTTCTGGATAACATATATCTGTTCCTTCCATTATTTAAGAAAAATTTAAAGGATTTCATGATTAAAGTCAGTAATTTTTAGAAAATAAGTAAAAATATTTTATGATGCCGTTTGGCCAGCAAGTATCTTTTCAATCTTCAAACTGTATTTCAATAAACTACTGCAGAGTAAAGTATATGTTAATAAATTGTTTACATAGAATTAAAAAGACAACTGAGGATAAACACTTGAGCACAAAAAACACCTTAATATCTGAAAGAAGCAAAGCCAGCAGGACCAACGTCAGAATGAGGAATTTCAATTAGGGTGAAAACTCTCACAGTCACAAAAGAGATTAGTATGAAAGACTCAGTGTTACCATCTGTTGATTCTTGGAACTTGTCTCGAGCTATCTGTAATTTCTCTACTGCTCTCAGGTTTGGAGCAGCTGTCTTCATTAAAGTACTCTCTTTAGATTTTATTTCCTGCTGCATCTGGCTCAGATGATCCTCTACATCTTTATCAGACTCTAAGTCCTAAGGAAAAAATAAAAATACTACAGCCATAAAATTTGCTTTTAGGCCAAGACATTTCAACATATACAGCAAGCACTCATGCTTTCTGGAAGAAGTACCCCACTCATCTAATAGCTTTAACTGGAAACGCAACAAAACAAAAAACTCCACTCAGAGCCTTAGTTCCCAGAATAAATTTACTAGGTCCTAAGCATTGTTCCACAAGACCTTTAAAAACAGACAACAAATTCCCTTCAGCGTACAAGTCTGGATTAAAATACAATCCAGGAGGAGGAGCAGGTGGCTTCACTACTTGATTTGTTCAGAAAACCTTTGAAGACAGGTTCTTGATGAATTCTTCGAGAACTTCCAGTGATGACAGATTCGTCCCTTGCTCTGTACCTAGCCTCTGACATTTAATTATTTTCCTTATGACTAAAATGGGAAAAACAAAATTACAAAACACTGCTGAGAAAACATGACCTAATGGACTGTTACAGAGGGAAGTACGGTAAGTCTCAGTCTCTGAAAATACTACAGAGAGAAGGTCGTACAACTCCCCTGGCAGCCAACCATTTTTTCTAGTTTTCAGTCACAACCTATAGTGTTGGAACTTAAAGGAAAAAACAGTTATATTTACTATTTCTCCATTCTATTTTTATGGTTTAGGTAAGCTTTAAATTAAATTTAGTTATACAAGAAATTGACCTATCCAGAAATTCCATACATTAGTGCTACATATGATTGTAAAACCAAAACACACACACACATGCACTTAAGCTGAACAGTGTTTCTAGTAAGTTTCATTTAAAGACTAGGGTGAAGAATAAATAATTTCAACAAATAAAATATTTTAAATAAAAATAAAAAACTCAATCTCTAATAATTTCAAACAAAAAAGGTTACCTTCAGGTCTTCTGCTAGGCTGCTGTAGTCTATCTGAATTGCCTCTTCCCTTTCATAGATACCTGATGTAGTCTGAGTGCCTTCTGTTTCAGTTCCTAGCTATAAGTATGAAGGACATTCCAGTTCAGAAATATGACAGTTAACTTTTAAACTGTTACTACATTAAAAGGCTATAAAATGAGGAGACAATGGTAACACGGTACGAGGTAAAACTTATTCCATAGCGCCTCCCCTAGCCAAAATGGAATTAACGGTTAGTTAAGATCTTATGAGTCTAATTAAAAACCGCACCTTTTAAATGAAGATGAAAACATCTGCTAATTTCAGTTTGAAGCTAAGATGAAAGTAGCAGTAATTTATTTGTAATATATTTACAACAATGTGCGTACTGTAAATCTCCTGATTGGAAAGATTTACGTTTCCATGATATTTCAATCCCCTTTCAAGGAAAGGCTCTGAAGTGTGTTAAGTCGAGGCGTTTCTTCCATGCAGTTGGCCTCAGAAGAAATGAGTAGCTTCAGTTCTGTACAGCATAAGCAGGATATCTTCTGGACACTGTAAGCCTGGATTTCAAACAGCTACTTTCCCTTGAATGAAACATGTGCTGCATGTCGTTATCAGTCCCTTTCCCACCAAGATTCTTTCTCAGAACCAAATCTTATTGGTCTTCTCAGAGATATTAATTGGGAATCTAAGTTGTTATTCCTACTGCCCACCTCCTTGGTTTCATCTCTTCCTTATTCATAAACAGCAAGAGCTGAGCTGCCTACATACTCTGATGATCAGCAGTTCATGTCCTTTCCTTTCAATGACTGCCCACCTCACTGCCTTCATTTTGTCTTCTGACCCACTCATTCCTACCTATCCTCCAGCAAAAGTACTTTTCTAAGGAATGGGTTCAACAAAACTCCTTCCAAGTTCACAGACTTGTAACAAGTCCTTCAAAACCCATAGCTCTTTTCTTTTAAAAGAGTGGAGAAAGTTTAATTTCTCCTTACAAAAAAAATGCTGGAAAAAAGAGGGAAGACTGAGAAGAATAATGAGGGTCAATCCTCTGATTGCAGGAGTACTTCTCTGTTTTAGCCTATCCCTGATTTCTGTGAATATCTACATCTACTGAAGACAAAAGGATAATTTTAGACAGCATTTGTATTATGGATGATTAACCAAATATTATCTCAATCCATGTACATGCCATATTTATTTACATTTCTGAATTGACCCCTGTGTGTCCTCTTACATATGTATATCTAGAATACTCCTTCATACCAATTTTCTTGTTCCACAGTGATTTTACATATTTCACAGGAATACATTTCAAGCACATGCAAAAATACCTGCAAACAATATTTCTGTCTACAAAAACAAACAAAAATCCTTCTCTTGAATGGATGAGGCCCAATAGCACGAAATCAATATATTTATTATAACATTACTATGTAAGACAAACAGTCCTGTAAGGAAAAGATAAATATCTTTAAATTCAAGACTAATTGAATAATTGCTCCTCCCTGATATCCATTGTCTGTAAACATTTTAAGTACCTCTACTTCACTGATGTCATCCAGTGATCCAGACAGGAGCTTTATTTTCAAGTCCTGCACCTTGCATTCGAGAAGCATATTATGTCGTCTTAATCTTTTCTCTTCCAGAGAGGTTTCTATCGCTGTAGCTTCCTTTTGTAATTTTGTAGCTTCCCTACATACACAAAAGGCACAAAACAACTGAAGAGCAGAAGCATTGCTGCCAATAACATCCACTGCCATACAGCATGAAAAACAGTTACCAGGCACAAAGAGGGCTTTTTCCTCTGTAATCCCCATCAAACATAAAGGAAAATGGTACTTCACTTCTTCCATCCCCTTCATTCTCCCAAATTACTCAACAGGGTGCTCAGAACCACATGCTATTCTAGAACACAAGCTAACACTGCTGTTCTGTATTAACTCTTAACTCCATTGCAAGGTAAACGCTAGTAGCATGGACATAGTTTCAGTATATTGACAAATTCACACTATAGGAAAGGTGGATATTTGAACCTGCTAACTACAACTAAACTCTGTTCTGTTCAGCTCTGCTGAACATATATGGAGATTTGATCCTTTCAAAATACAATCAAGTATCTTCTATTATTACTCTACTTGATATACACCTTGACTCTTTCCAACGAATTCCTTTGATAGCATCAGGTTGCTAAATAAGGAAGAGACATAACAGCTTTATATTGTTAAAATTACACGCTATCAAATGAATTACTAGGCATGCAATCTATGAGTTTATATAAAATTCCAGAAGTTTACCTAGCCATACTGTGCCAACATGTCAGGTTTTTTAAACATAAAGTTTAAGACTCCTGATTAAGAGACATTAAACACATCAATAATAAGCAAGCATAAGAAAACTGAAGTATAAACTGTCCTTAAAGCAGTTGATTTAAAAGAGCAGTAAGGACAAACTAGTAACCTAAAATTAATATGTGTTTAAGGTATCTAACACTTGAAAAGCCTGGAGAAAATAAAAACACTGAAATAGGAAAAAAAAAAATTCTCATTAATGGAACCAACTGTACAACTCAAACAAAAATATGAAACTACCAGCAAACTTAATATGCTCCCCCAATCAAGTCATAAGCTAATACAGACTTATCAGAAGTCACTATATATTTATCAGAAATCACAATGAGACCTAACACTAGGTAGATAATGTTATTCTATATGGCTTACAGGATGGCTCTCATGAAATAATCTTGTTCACATTACTTGTGGGAACCATATAGTGAATTAAAAACACTTTTAAACTAATGCATACTGTAAATGAAAATTACCACGTCTAATGAATCTTTCACAAGAAAACAGAACAAGAGAAATTCAAACATCTGATCACTAACACTCTTCTAAATATTATCACATGAATAATTTTCCCAATAGTACAATTAGTAATTACCTATTAAGAGTTAACAACGTCTTTCTAAACTCTTCAACTTCATTTTGGGTTTTTATAACCTCAGATTTATGAGCACTTAATCTATCCTTAAGATGTTGCTGCTCCTCCACAATTTCATTCACGTTTTTTAGAAGCTTTTCCTCCTCCTGCATAGAAATATTCACATTTTTAAAGTCTCACCAAAAATCTTGACATGGAACCTTTGTTATACAAAAAGAAAGAGTTAAAGTTTACACCTGTTACAATACATTCAAATATGTTATAGCACAAAATCTGAAAGGCACTGGGAAAACAGCCTGTCTTAGACATGGGAAGATCCAGATGTTTTGTGACTGTACTGGACTAAAATATAAAGCCATCAAACAAGGCAGGGATCTTGGGATGCCTTGTAAGCTGTAAGCCACTCCCTTTCCCTCAGTTAGTCTCTTAGCCCTGCAAGAAGGATCCCATCTGCTGTACAACATATTTACAACACCTAATGATATCCTGCAGAAAGTGAAAATTTTCCACTGAGCAAAACTACGAAACACCTGTGTTCTGGGAAAGGAATTTGGGAGGGAGCTAAAAAAATGTAAGAGTATTTGTTTAATAAATGAACCGTGGAAAACTAATGACTATACCCTTGAAGAAGAGCTACCGGACTGATAAAAGGGAACATCTTGGCACCAAAGACTGGACGGTGGCCAGAAAAACATAAAAGTGATAAAACTGCAGTAACTGGGTGAAAGGTAAATGTGGCGAGGGGAGCTGATGACGAATGACTCAAATTCAGGACCGAAAAGACTTGTCCCCGCCACCTGAAAGGCGCATGCATGCTAATTTACATAGCAAGCGAGGCTACTTTTAATATAGTAAACCGACAGTGTATGAAATCACTAACCAGTAAGTGTAAAATTAGGTGGGATTATACTAATCATGTAGTAGGATAAATGTGCTGCAGTTTTGTATGAAGGTGTGACAGCTTTGTGGATTTACCACCTAGCACCCATCTCTGCACAGACATGAAATAAAATACCTCTGCTCTGGGTGTTAATTGGCATCTGCACACCAGGCGAACGACCCTGCTTTTGGGATAACACAAAGGTAACCTGAAATCCTTTAAAAAGTACTGCTCATTAAAGATAAATCCTGAGGAAATCCACAGAGAATAAAGAATCTGTGGAGGTACTCTAGAAGAGTCTTCCCTTATATAACCCATACCACTGCTAAATTGCTAGAAATTAGGTGCTAGAATACAGTAAAAACCTAAAACTACATGCATGAAGACACAGTCTTTAAGAGACCAGTATTATGGCAACCTAATCGAGACTTACTGCTGTTGCAGTATCCGAACAAAGTACCTTCAGAATTTTATACAAAAAAATTTTTCTCTAGGACAAAAATACCTGAATTTGCTCAAAGTCATATTTCAGAAGAATTATGCACACAGGCATGAAGTCAGACGTGGTTTTGTGCATGACTGAGTAAGGGTCTATTGTTTTTCCTCAGTATCAGAAATACGTGTTTTCTAATGTTAAAATATAGAGTTCAAATGATGCATGTGGGGGTTTTTTGCCCTCTTGGGGGGCAGTTTCACATTTCACTTTTGTTTTTTATTCAAAGCACTTTCTCCTTCACTTTCCAGTGCACCACAAGCATAGTTTATTTAACAAGCAACGTTAACACAACAAAAAATTACTTATGAATGAAAAACACTATGAAGGAGGAATCCATACACATTACTTCAACTAAAAACCTAAATTAGTTTTCATAGAGTTATTTTAAGTCTCTTAGTGGCTGTGAAGCACCTTAAAGATGCCAAGCACCAGAGTTGTTTACTATTACTCATAAAATCTTCTAAAGAATCTCAGCCACATGCTACTATTTTTATCTGTAGTCATGCTGCCTTTTCATAGAAAGTAAACACAATATAACACTGTACATACAGTAAACCCAACTTTAATTTTTAGTAAGCTTATTTTTAATAAGTACCCTAATATGGCAGGTTATTCCAAGGTTAAAATGACAATATGCAACTGCATTTTTTTAACATTTACAAGTTAGCACTCAACTAAGGCCTCAAAGAATTACTCAACAGCATCAACTACGTTTATTCAAAACTGTAATTCAATGCATTCTTTCCTCTCAGTCCCAGAGATATATGTAAAGAGATATATAGATATAGATATATAGACTTTACAGTTACCTTCTGTAGCCCAGTAATCTCAGCTTCATCTTTATGAATGGTCTCCCTCAACTTGCTGACTGCATTTGTTAATTTTTGTAGATGATCACGATTATATTCTAGCTGAATGTTTAGTCTTGTCTTCTGATTTTCAAACTCCAGTCTAGTGAAAGTACAGTATTTCAAACCAACGCTTACAAAGCAGGCTAGTAACTGTGATTTTAAGTTATTACGAGATACATTTTCACTTTGACTATTTAGATAGCATTTTAATATCTCTACGTGAACGTAAAAATTTGCATACATTTGGATCATCGATTCCACTACACCACATCCTATGGATATACTGGAAGTTACAAAAATACAGTAATAATAGTTAAAAAAATACAATATACAGTATGGCCACATTCAATATGGAAAGTAACACTAGAAGTTCGAGTATCTCAATATGAATGATATACCTGTAAATGATGCAGATACGAGCTGGGCAAAAGCTACACTGATGCTGTGTATTTATCCAACGCCTGTGCTCTTTGCTCAGCCTCCGCAAGCCTCCTAGTCAGCTGGCATGTATGTTTATCTGAATATTAGAAGGAACCTATCTCGGGTGGGAGATGGCAATTAAGAAGCATGAGACCAGAGCTTTTTAAGCCATATTCAGCCTTGCTTATCATCTCTGAATTGAGATCTGTGTTTGTTTATAGGGGTACAATGGCAGAAACTTCTTCACATGCTGCTGTAAGAAAGGACTGAAGTAAAACTAAGCGGCTGTTTACAGAAAGGTCTCCTCTCCGCTGTTACTGTCTGCTCTGAGCTTTGAGCTTCCCAAATGATTTACTACTAGTGCTGCACCTGTTGTTCAGGCAAAAGGGTTGGCACGGCACCAGCTACAGGCTCTTTAGACCTGGGCAAGAAGGCACCATCACACAGGCTTACAGGACTAATGATAGCAAGTTAGGGCACAAGCAAGGCCAAGGCTGTATGTGCAGTGTAATACAAAGTCACGCAAAAAGCTCCTCTTTTCACTGTTCTATTACTAACTTCTTACACTTCACCAGACTTCAGTTCTTGCAAACATAAATAAATGATCAAATCACTTTAGCCAGCAGGTGCTTTAACTGCAAGTGAATGCACTGCACTACTACCTCACTGCAGCCCTAGCTGAAAACATACATTTGGACCAGTTTCTGAAAACCAGCCAGAGAGTCTCTTAGCAGCTGAAGAGACAGCTGAAAAGCAAACGGAGTTCAGTGCTAGCCATTACACTGGTCATGTAGAAAAAGGTGTATTTTCTGTAAATCATGTCAGGAAACGCCTGTAGTACAAGCAGACAGTTCATTTTAACGTACACATTCTTTAAATATAAATTTGTCGTCCTGTGACGTGCCTGTTTGAGGGGAATACCAGTTGAGGTGGCCTGTGAGAAAATTAAGATCCTGTTTTCCTTAATAGTATGTTCCTATACCAAATCACCACATCTTACACCCAGTTCTCCTTTAAGATCTTTGATACATAAGTGAGCCTCCATGTCATCCTCAATTTGTGATACAGCCATTTTTCAATGTGGATTTTGGAAAACTATTCTTTGCTTTTTCTACACTAGTGCTACCAAAATAGTAAATATTACCTTTCAAGTTTGTAGCAAAATGTCACTGACTATAACTGTCCCATAAACCCAAACCATAGCAGTGCAACTGCCAACTAACCTTTGCAATAACATAACATTTTACAGTCTTCTAGGTTTTTGTGCTATTTCCTGTGATGGAGTTACTCATTTATCATTGTGCCCAATCTAATACAAACCACTTTTTTACATTTCAATTACAAATACCACCTTCTCTTATCAATCTCCTCTTGTTGTCTCACATGTTCTTGTTCATACACACGAATATTTTCTATACCAATTTCTTCACAGAATTCCTTGAAAACAGCATCTTCAGCCTTTGAATGAAGAGAAATGGAACAAAAAACGTTTATCCTATTTTGGCACTCACAGAAGTAAAACATTTAGATGATCACTTCATGCTACATGCTGGATTTTCAAGGTACTTTAAGCAACAGCAAACTGAACTACTGAGTAGTAATCTGTACTTGACATTTTCAAATAACAGTTACAGTACAAATGCCAGATACAAGGCATATGGTCTGCAAAAGGTAACTCTTATCTAAGCTCTTACTGACAGCACCTGGTCATTCCAAAGACAATTTAAGTCATCACCATGTAACCAACTTCCCTGGTTCTGTCTGTGGTTCCCAGTCAACTGAAGAAGAGAAAGCTGAATGGTACACAAGACACTAATCAGATACACCCGATATCTTGGTGTAGCTCGTTCTTCATTTTAATCCTTTCAAGTGATCCATAAATATTAATTGCTATGTTCCATTTATAGCAAAGCCACAGCAAAAACATGCTATAGAATCTCTCATTTCCTAATTATACAGTATATACTAAAAAAAGCCAAAAACAGTCCTAAAATTGTAATGAAAAATTTAAGCAGGCAAATAGGTACAGTGCATATGGCAGGACTGAACAAAGAAATAGCAACAGCCTACAGCATTTAAAAGGAAACCCAATGGACTGAACAAAATCTTAAGAAAACTTTACAGATCAAAACCCAGTATTGTTTATATTGTTTTGGTATGCAGGCTTGTTTAACCAGATATCAACTACTACATCAAATCAAGTTATACTATTCAAGTAACACTATTCTTCGGAAAAGTTCCCTGGATCTGGGATTCTTACAGCCTAATGATCAATGACACACATCTGCACTCCCTCATGCTTGCACCACAAGTAAGAGAGAGAACATGCAGCAGTTTTGACTTCTTTTTACATGCAGAATTCCAGTCATAGATTAATCCAAGAAAGACTGATGAGAATGGGTCAGAGGCCAGGAACTAAGTTACACATGTACTATACACCTCAAGTTAACTCCAGACAGCGGTGAGGAATCTCTCTTTCTCTGAGAATCTACATTTACACAGGCATCTAGGTGCAGGGCTGTGAATTTTCCAGATAAAACTGCAGCACCACTTTTCCATAGTTTGTACCAGATTCCTTTGTTTGGCAAGAGTAGGAACAAGGCAGCTTCCAGACAGAAGTACAGATGAAGTACTTATTTCACGGAGGCCAGCGTTATTGTCTGCTGTAGTAGAACACAGTATGAAACCCCTCTTGGTACCAGATTAAGCTTTACTGCTATTTGCCTCACTGAATGCCTTCAGTCTCTTCGTGATAACCACGCTTTTGAATTTGTAAGCTGTCTGTATGAACTGTTCTGGGGACCATCTGAAGATGGGAAAATGATAAGGAAAATGAGGTATGAGATGGCAGAACAGTCTACAGAAAAAACAGCTGGGAGGCTTAACTGTTGGATCACATATCATAGAGAACTTTTCCTGTTGCTGATAAAAAGCAGAAAGGAGCAGGTTCTAATGACAAAAGCTGTTTAGTACCGTAACAGATAATGACTTTGGACAGGTGGGGATAGCACAAGGTCCCTAAGCTCTGCATCAGCTACCCCTCAAAAAACAGGGAGAGCAAAGACTCAGTTAGATCACAAGCTAGCTCCATCTTCCATGAATTGGACTCAAAATGAATGTAGGCATACAATAGTCTTAAAAACAAAACCAAAAATCAAAACAAAGCCCAAAACCACAACATTTAAAAAACCCCAAACCCAAAACACCTCCTCACCCCCCTAACAAAAAACCCAACCAACCAAACAAAAAAAAAACCCCAAAACAGTGGAATGAGGAATTTGCTGATGATCATCATGCATACCTCAACCATTCTCCCGAGGTAGTTAGAGTGCACAGAAAACAAAGCACAGATATTGGCTACTTCCAAGAAGAGAAAGGAGTCTTCACACTATGATGCTCTTTATCTATTTTAGTATATAGTGGTGTAACAGGTCATGATGTAGACATGACACCTGTAGAGTTCAGAACAAAGCACTCCAGCAGTGCTGAGAAGTGTTCTCAGCTCTAGAAAACCAATACAGAGCTCTCTTCCTAACAGCATGAGCATGCCTAATCTGTTCTGCCTGTGGGTTGCAAAAGTGGTGGATCTTCTCTTCTCCCAATGAAAAGATATTGATAGAACGTTTCCACGTAGACACTGAATGGGTCCTGCTATGACTGCAATGAGAATGATTTTCAGAAGGATTGTCACCCACGCAGAGACTGTCTACCTAGTGGCTGCACTGATGACTGAGAGACCTGCAAATCTTGTGGGTGCATGTAGAGTTTAGTGTACGTACACACTGTCACAGATCCATATTGGCCAGGAAGACTTCACGCCAAAAGAAAATTACAGTCTAGTCATGCAGTCACACTACAAAATTATCTCTCCAAAAAAAAGGAGAGATCCTGTAACTACAGTTTCTTACAAAGAACCTGGATATCAGAGTCTGAGAAAGAATAAGCTGGGATTTAACAAATTCTACCCTCAGGCCAGGAAAGACCTACAGAGTATTTTTCTGGGATTTGATCTACAGTGAAAGTTTGCACTTAGAGCTCTAAAGCTGTGAACTTTGATGGACTGTCCCTGCTCAATACTTCGAAGAGTAAACCATATTTATTAGCAGAGCAGGAAAAGGTGGGGAAAAAACAATCCATCTTCTTCAAACTCAAAAATTTTCTCCTATGTCAAATGAAATTATAGTGTATATATTAAGCAAAGCTTCATCTAACATTAAGAAGTAGATGGATTTGGTTGGTTGGGTTTGTGTTTGGCACATAGAAGTCACAGTATTTTGATTTTAAGGAAACTGATTTGCAAAGCTATGATACATATATGCTAACATCCAATGGCTTTTCTGTTCACAGTTACCTTGGTACGAAAGGTAGAGAATGTAGGAAGATTGCTGGAGTAACTTATAATCCTTGTCAACAAAGCAGTTTACAAAGTTAAAAGTTCTCCGATTTCTAAAGGTCAGCAGGAACAGAAAGAAGTTTCTGTAGTGTAAGAGCATAAGCTGTCATGACTATGACAGAAGGCATTACCTCATTAATTTTTTTCTGAAATTCTTCTATTTTTTCTTTTCTTTGTGCTACTCCTTCATTCAGCATATCATGCTGAGACTCAATATTTACCAGTTCACTTTCCAGTTTTGATTTTTCCTAGATAGAAAGAGAGAGAGCGAGTGATTTTTCTTAATAGGATGGTCAACTTTCTAGAAATTAGGAGACAGCTCTGTTCCAGATTAACCTGTATTTTTCTGATTAAAAACATTAAATATTTTCTTCTCAAATGCCACTTACGCACTATTATTGCCAATTTGTATGCGATGATTACAGTTTTAATGAGCAGAAAAGCAAATTACCTAAGTATCATTTAAAGTGCATTTTGACTTACAGACTTCTGAAGGTTACTAAATGATAAACCAAGCTTACCAGAAATTCAAATTTAAAACCTAAAATAGAAAAAGCCTCATGTAAATTACTTTTTAATCTTGTTTTTTATATTTTATTACTGTATGTAAAACTTAAACTGCATTAAATAAAGCTACATAAGGAAGTGGTATTTACTTCACTGGTATTTGCAGCTTAGGTAAAAAAATACAGTTATTAAACATGAAAATTATAAAGGCTTAGTACTATACCGTGTAGAGATTAGCGAGATGTTTCTTTTTAATAAGCTCTAATTCACTCTGTGAATATTTAAGTCGTGTCTGAATTCCGTGGCACTGAGCATGCAACTGCTTCAAGTCAGTCTCCTTACGTTTGACCTTCATTAAAGCCTAGAAAAATATTACGATGGGAGAAAAAGCATTTTAAACAAAAGGTGAATTATTTGGAAATTACTCATTTTTCAGATTTACACACTACATAAAGCTAGCCTCACTGACATAGGCCCCATTCAAGGTAAATGCTGATAGCATTGGTCGCATTCAATAGTAATTTTGTAACAGATTTATTTCTCAAAAGAAAGCATATGCTTACAAATTCCTAAGTTCCTACTCTATCCCTCTTGCAAAATAACTAGGTATGACAAATCATTTTACACTGACAGGTTTTGGTCCGTGCAAATATTTTCATCTTGACAGAACATATCATCTTTTTCACTAAAAGTCTTCAGGTACTTTGAACCACAGCTCTTTTTTCCTTGAAGGAACTTGTATCAACAGTGCTGTCCAGGTTTTCCACCTCTGTGACACATGAACCAACCCACCAGCTAAAGACAGAGACCCACAGTTGATTATTATTAACTAGAAGAGGATAAACAGCTACTATGTTCTGCCTGCATCCTCTAGAAGTTTTGAAAATCACCTTTTTGGAAAATTATCTTCCCATAGCTGAATTAGACACAACTGTTACTCCTTTATGCCTTTAGCAGTTAAGTGCTTTTTAAGAGACCTACCTTTAACTCATTAATCAAGCTATCTCTTCTTTCTTTCATTTTATTCATTTCTTTATCATCCCAACATCTAGCTTTAAATCTTAAATCACTTGATCCTCCAGAAATCACTCCAGATTTCAAAAATAAAGTTCCATCAAGAGCCACTGTCTGGAAGAAAAAAAAAAATTAAAACCAAATAAATCTGAACACAAAGCAGCCAAAATATCCCATGAACTAGTGCACCAAGATATGGTAGTTAGACAAGCAACAACCACATTTTAGTTGGACTCCGTTTTTTTTTTTCTGTTCCAAACCTGCTAATACAAGATACATGAAGCCACAAAAAAAGTCTGTTGTTTCTTGGCATTAGTCACGTTTTGGTATTATTTCAACTGATCAGAAAAGGAAATGAAATTGTATAATTTCCTTGTACTTAGGAAATGAATATGAGACATTTGTGAATACCCTGGCAACTTAGAAAGCCATGTCTGGCTCAGTAGAGCAAACCAAGCAATGTGATAATGGAGCAAAGGAGAACAGCTCATTTGTAAACAGAAAGTGTAAATTTTAGTAAAGAACATGGGTGTTTTTGTGACTTGATTCCAAGTAAACATGATTTCACACTCACTTTCAACTTAAAGCTGTTTTAATCAAGATTTTAAAAGGTTTAGTAAGTGCATAACAGGGCTCCACAGACTATCTACAGCAACAGAGGTATGGATAAGAAGAAAGAACTGCAGGAAGAGACAGAGAAGCTTCCAGTCCTCAATACAGTCTACATCTAAAATATCTGACAGAATCTCCCAGTTGTAAAGAATTTTTGGAAGCATTTCTTCATAAAAAAACTAGCAAGATAAAGTTTGTATTTTTAAATCATACAGTTTTAAGAACAGGATTATCCCTCCTTCCTCATCCTCCTTTTCATCATGAGGACCATACCTAGAAACATATTTGGACACTAACTATCCTCCAATTTTCCTCCTTTTCCCAAGAAATCATTTAAACGTACTACCATACAGGGGAAAACATCACCATGTGAAATATCTGGGGGTTTATTTATGTGGGAATAGACTAGACAGTGCAGTACCATTCTGTGTTTATCTGCAATGTTTATAGAAGAATTACTTAAATGGCATCAAATACATAACTGCAATGAAAAACATATGCAACAAAACTCAGCTTCTTACTTTCAACCTCACTGGTCCATCAAATGCTATTTGTTTTGCTTCTTTAACTGTTTCACAGACCAAGCCATTCCCACTCACAAACTGAATCACTTTTTTCAGTGGAGCAAATGGAGTTTGTACAATATCCACCATCATTTTAGCTCCTTTTATCTCTCTTAACTTTTCGTTGATTGGTTTAACCTGTAAAGCAAATAAGTGGTGTTCAGAACCCATGTTGTAATAGCAAAGTATGTCCAAATCTGAGTGGTCTGGGGACAGGGTGTACAGATCAACAGAATGGGGGTCTCAGTCACTCTAAGACTAGAAACAGATCTGGTTTTCTTATTCTGTGTATACTATAGTCCTTGAATCTGTGTAACCTATTTCACTGTGCATGAAATGCAAGTACACTAATGCATGTAGCATGGGGAATAAACAAGATGAGTTCAAGATCTGTGTGCAGTTGCAGGGCTACCATCTTCTTGGGATCAGGGAAACATGGTGGGATAGCTCCCACAACTGGAGTGCTGCAATGGAGGGATAGAGGCTTTTTAGGAAGGACAGGCTGGGAAGACAAGGAGGTGGAGTTGCCCTGTATGTGAGGGAACAGCTGGAATGCACAGAGCTCTGCCTGAGTAAGGATGGTGAGCCAACTGAGAGCTCATGGGTAAAGGCTGAAGAGAGAACTGGTACAGGTAATATTGTAGTGGGTGCCTGCTACAGGCCGCCTGACCAGGAAGAAGTGGTGGATGAGGCCTTCTACAAACAGCTAAAAGCAGCATCACATTCACAGGCCCTGGTCCTCATGGGGGACCTGAACCACCCCGATATCTGCTACAGGGACAACACAGCAGGGCATAAGCAATCCAGGTGGTTCCTGGAAAGCATTGATGACAACTTCCTCACCCAAGTAACAGAGAAGCCAATGAGGAGAGGTGGTCTGCTGGACCTCATACTCAGCAACAAGGAGAGGCTTGCTGGGGATGGGAAGGTCAAAGGCAGCCCTGGCTGCAGTGAGCATGAGATAGGAGAGTTCAGGACCCTGAGAGGAGGGAGCAGGGCAAAAGGCAAGCTTGCAACCCTGGACTTCAGGAGAACAGACTTTGGCCTCTTCAAACATCTGCTTGGTAGAGTCCCATGGGATAAGGCCACAAGAGTGAAGAAGGACCCAAGAATGCTGGTTAATAATATTCAAGGATCACCTCCTCCAGCCTTAAGAGCTAACATCCCAAGGAGTAGAAAGTCAGGCAAAAATACCAGGACACCTGTATGGATAAACAAGGAGCTCCTGGCAAAACTCAAACACAAAAAGGAAGCATACAGAAGGCGGAGGCAGGGACAGGTAACCTAGGAGGAATATAGAGGCACTGTCCAAGCATGCAGATAAGGGGTTAGGAAAGCCAAAGCCCAACTAGAATTGAATCTGGCAAGGGATGTCAAAGAAACAGCTTCTGTAAGTACACAAGTGACAAAAGGAAGACTAGGGAAAATGTGGGCCTGCTGTTGAATGAGGCACGGGACCTGGTGACACAGGATATGGAAGAGACTGAGGTACCAAATTCCTTCTTCACCTCAGTCTTGACTAGCAAAACTAGCCTCCAGGAATCCCAGGTTCCAGAGACCAGGGAGAAAATCTGGAACAAGGAAAACGTACCCTTGATGGAAGGGGATCAGGTCAGGGAATGCTTAAGCAAACTGGACATACATAAATGCATGGGCCCTGATGTGATGGAACCACCAGTGTTGATGGAGCTAGCTGATGTCATTGCAAGGTCACTCTCCATAATCTTTGAATAATCACGGCAACTGAAAGAGGTGTCTAAGGATGGAAGAAAAACAAGTGTCACTCCTGTGTTCAAAAAGGGACAAGAAAGAGGACCCAAGGAACTACAGGACAGTCAGCCTCACCTTGATCCCTCGGAAGGTGACGGAGCAACTAATCCTAGAAACCATTTCCAGGCACATGAATGACAAGAAAGTCTTGGGGGAGCAGTCAGCATGGATTCACCAAGTTGGTCATGCTTGACCAACCTGACAGCCTTCTACAATGAAACGACTGACCTGGTAGATGAGGGGAGAGCAGTGGATATTGTCTATCTAGACTTCAGTAAGTCTTTCAACACTGTCTCCCACAAGATCCTCATAGAGAAGCTGACAAAATATGGGCTGTGAGGTGGACTGAAAACTGGCTGAACAGGCAGGCCCACAGGGTGGTGACTGGTGGCACAAAGTCCAGTTGGAGCCCAGTAACTAGCCATGTCAATATCAGGACCAATCCTGTTTAACATCTTCATTAATTATCTGGACCATGGGGGAAAATGTACCCTCAGCAAGTTTGCTGATGACACAAAACTGGGAGGAATGGCTCATATGCCAGATGGTCATGCTGCCATCCAGAGGGACCTCAGCAGGCTGGAGAAATGGGCTGACAGGAACCTCATGAAGTTCACCTCACAAGTGCTTTGCCTTAACATTTAAGCCTATTTTAGTTAAGCTTAAATGAGCCAATATAAAGATTTACAAGTGTATTAACTTGCTGATGACAGGAAAAAGAAAAATGTACTTACATCAAGGTAATCCAAAGCAAGAAAAGTTTCAGGTTCAGCTCGTTCTTGTTTTAGGAACCGAATGCAATCTCTTGCTGTTTTTTCAGTGGCAACAACTATAGCAGTCATGTATTTGCTGAATACTTTGGTAACAGCAAGCTGGTATTTTTTATGAATAGGATGACACAGGTCGAGCAGTCTTCCAAACTGAAGATAAAAATATAGAGAAATATTAATATGTTACTTTAGATATCAAATAATATTTCTGCATACGAGATACTGAAATAGTAAGAGAAAAATGTGTTACATATCTACCAGCTGCACTCTCTTACAAGGGCTGTACATCAGAAAAAACAGAAATTGTAGCAGTCATCAATCCAAATTGCAAAGTATGCCTTCAAAATCTGAAGGGATTTAATTTTTTCCCTGAGGTTACAGTTACATATCTCAATGTTTTACTCAGTCTCTAGCATACACCTCTAGAAGCATAACAGAGTGACAACAGCAACGTTACCTAAGTACCTTTTTTGGAGAGAAAGGAAGTATCTAACACACAATAAGATCCTTGAATGACAATAAGGTCTTAATTAAATAGGACTGTTAACTGGAAAATCGTAGCAAGAGAGGCACTATTCCAGTTTCAACCCAAGAAAGAAGTATCTGCTTACTTTAGTAGCATGAAAAGAATAAAACCTGCTTTTCTTGTACTGCACAGTTGAAATAATCAAGCCTGTTTTGCCATATATTGAAATAACACCTCCATAGATAAAACTAATTAGTTCTTTGCTGTACATGCTCCCTGAAGATCTTTTGTTCCATTTCTGTAATTACAGGTACAGTTGAGCTTTCCCTGAATGATTAAGGCTACTAATGCACATTCTGAACATTATAACCTCTGAATTCATGCAAGAACAATTTTTCTGCTCATTGACATATAGTTACTGGTCTCCTCTTGCGTATCTACAGTTTTACCCTTACCAAATTTAAACAAATGAGAACAGGAAGACAACTGGTAAGAGTCATATGTGATAGGTCATCCACAGTATTATCTCATGAATTACATAATAGAGATAATTTCCAGTAGATCAAATCACAGCCTACTATGATCTACTTTCCTGCCCTTCTCTTGGAAAAATGTCTTCCCTTTTCTGAAAACCAGTAGAAGCAAGGATAACTCCCAACACCACAAAAGTCTTTATTTAGTTTCCTGGTTTTCTCACACAGTGTTATCTACTTGGATGTTTCTATCTGCAGCTCAGACACGTGATGTTTCAGACATGCAAAACTATACAGAGGATCTATATACTTTCAGACACAGGCATTTAAGTCCAGATGGAATGCCGCATTTCTGTGAAAACAAATATTGACAGCCCAACTGCATCTGTCACAATAGCAATCTTGCCAATTAACACTACCTATGCAGGAATGCCATTTTGAAAATTAAATTGTAAAAAACTGTAATCATCTGCAAAATTCACTTTCTTGATCAGACAAATCCATGGAAATGCACATGCCACTCATGCAGCGGAATCACATTGCTGCATGGCTATTTCAGTACCTGGAATGTTCACCAACCATTACAAGAATGTTTTAACAGAAGAACAGAAACTTTAAAATGGACATAAGAACTAAACATTTAAAAGCAGTATGCCATTTTTTGCCTATGAAATCCAGAAGACCAACACCAAGATGTCCTCCAGTTCTGCCCGAGTACTTAGTGGACCGGACAGTGAAATGTGTCGTGACCCTTCCATCCTGACACTTCAATTTAGATTGTGTTCAAGCATCTGCAATTAGTACACCAGAGCTTAAAGAGCAGCTCAGAAGCAACTGTTGCCTCCTATGCTGGTGTTGGGAAAATGCAGGAACAAGGGTAACTGAAGCAGGTACTGTTAAGACTTTCTGTAATGACATAGTTTATGTAACCAATTCGACTTATCTAGTTTTTTTTGTTAGAAGCCATCACATCTGTAAGTACTCTTAAATTTGCAGCCTCTGAAGGAAAATGACAAGAGAACATCCTGAACACCAGCTCTCCCCTAAGCCAGCAAGATATCACCAGTCTGATCCAGTTCTTTTCAAATAGGGATACAATGCAAAGAGTGAGCATAAAACAAAATACATCAATCATCTTTTTGATTTTTTTGGAACACCTTGTTAACTGGATGAAAAAATTCTGAAGAACAGCTGAAAAGCAAATTTCTTAATCTCTTGAGAAAACAACAGGATCAAATACTTGCCAGATTCTGAGAAAGTTTTGTAAAAGACCAAAGCAAAGAAGAACTGAAAACATGTTCTTTTTTTATGTTCTTATGGCAGCACTAGGAAGCAGATGTGTCACCTTCTACTTCTAAACGTTTAAAAAAAAAAAAAAAAAAAAAAAAGATTTCCAGCTTGTACATCTCAACTGACTACGTATATCAAAAAGGGTTGATTATACTGAGACATACTCGGAGACCAACTATTCAATTGATTAGATTTATCAAAAAGTTCTTATTTGGAATGGCTTCCAATGTTGGAGTAAATATTTTTAAGTGTCAATAAAAAGGTGCAAATATGCCTCATAAAACAATCAATGTCTGGTTTGTGTATCGATTCTGAATTGTCAGCACTTAATGGCATTAGTGAAGAGTAAGTTAAATAACATATGGTAACTGATAAGCAAAGACAGACCATTTTGATAACAAAAATCTCATACACCTAAGCAAAATTGTCCTTTGGAAGAAGTATCCTTTCTGGAATAAATGGTCTCACAGCTAACCTTCCCATTCATTTCTTCAAAATAAGTAGGTCAAAAATATGTTTGAGGACAGAAGAAAACAAAAGCAAAAAAAAAAAAAAATCAAACACTACAAAATCACACAAGAGATCAAAATTATTCTTGGATGTAAGCAGCAATCTATTTCCGGAAACTGAAAAATAATGACAGTATATGCTACTATTCTTTCAGTAATACCATTTCACCAAGTACACTCAAGCGAGCATAAAGTTTAAAAGAATATTCAAGACAGTCCAATTTACTCTAGCTGCTTACTCAGTCTAAGGCAGAACTCTTAAATCTTAATTCTAAAATAAGGCATTTAAATGACGCCATTCAATTACCACAGAATCCGGATATAGTCTTTTGAGACTTTCCAGGATCTCTGCTTTCATTTGCTGACGCCTTCCTTCATGGTAATCAATTTTGGCATTCTGCAGTTCACCAACTATTTTGTTCAATTCTTCATTCACTTCAGCCATTCGTATCGTTGAACTTTCAATTTCCTTAGTTAGCGCTTCCACTTGCTGTTTTTTCTCTGTTAACGATTCACTTTGAACAGAAGCAAAAATAGGAAAGCAATTTACTACTTCATTTATACAAGCTTTTAGCTTATAAAATTAAAGCCATTCTGTGGTCACAGACTATGAAAATCATGAAAGATTTTAAGTATCTATAAGAAGCTACTTCTTATGCAAGTTGCATTCTATAGTATAAGCTATTTCTAAGGTTTCAAAATTGAGTTCGAGTGAGAGTTGTTGCTTGTCTAACACAACCATACCGCTTTATCCCTCATCAATAAAAGGCCTGATATTGTACTAAGAAGGACTGAGAATTCTCATGCAAAATTATTACTCACTTTACACACTTACCAAAATCACTAAGGCTTTACCACACTCCACTACAACTACCTAATTAAAAAAATTTTGCATCACACCAATCACAATGGGTCTGCTGCTCCCTGTCCATGGCAGAACTTTGTTCAGTACACAGACAGCATTAAGCCAAAGCACGCATTAGAGATGCATAGGAAAAGACAGGTTGGAAAAAAAATCTCTGGAGATCACCTACTCTGACCGCCTGCACAAAACACAGGCTAATGTTAAAGTTAGTTCAGGTTGCTCAATGAAGCGCTTATATATCTTATTTCACAAAGAGTAAAAATCAGATAGAAGACAAGACGCAGGAAGCAAGAACTGAGCTGTGCTCCTAATATACAACATAAGTATTAATGCTTTGTAGAGCAGCACAACTACAGAACTGCCCAGATCTTTTGCTCAGAATTTGTACACTAATAGCCCCATACCTTGCCTGTAGTGACATAATTTGCCCATCTACAAGAAATTAGAAGCAATTACGAAATGGATTTCAAACAAAATATGGATGAGTCATCATACTTCCTACTTTATTTTGACAGCTGAAGTTCTGAAATATTAATTAAAATTAGTAAGAATTCTAATTCTTATTTAAATTTTAAAGAATAGAAAAGAATTAGAAAGAATTAGAAACCTGCTACGTTAATTTGAAAACATGTAATATTCAAGAAATCCAATTAGCTTTTAATTTTTTAAACATACGTGCATATCTTGGCATATTCTTCCAACTTCTCTATTCTTTTTTTATGCTCTTCTATCTGTTCCACAATCTGTTTTATGTTTTCCTATGCAATCACAAATAGAATGTGTTAAAAACAAACTAGAGGAAAACAACAGTTTTATAGCAAGATACGAAGCTCTTAATTCAGAACAAGTACTGAGAGAAATCTTTTCTTCCTTGTTGGTATTTCATGCTGAAGTAATAGCATCTCTTTTTCAATACTAGATGCCAAACTGCACCATGAATAATAAAAGGAAATTATTTTATCAAGGCCATTACGAGATTTTTCATGTTTGGCTACAGTTCAGAGAAAGCCTCTTCAGCACAAAGAATCATGACACCATCAAATAAAACAACTTTAAACACAGTGTTAGTAAATTATAGGTGTTAAAACAAAAAAAGGTGCTTTTCTTGGCCCAAGATTAATAGAAGCTTTTTCCTAAAAAGGACACATGAAGAAGTTGACATAGAGGTTCCAACCTGACACAAAAGCATTGTATTAAAGAACAAACCAAACCAACAGTGAAACAAGTATTTTCAATTACTAAAATTGAATAAAAATACATTAAACTAAAGCAAGTGAAAGAAAAAAAAAATAGTTACCTACACATTTTTATTAAGCCTTAATTTAACTTCCAAAATCCTTGTGACCTTTTGAATAGCTCTAGGGATGGAGAGTCCACAACCTCTTTGTGCACCCGCTTCAATGCTTGACTGTCCTTGAGATGAAATAGTTTACCTAATAGCTATTCGGAATTTCCTGCATTCTGAGTTCTGCCTGTTGTCTCCCATCCTATCCCTGTGCACCTCTAGAAAGAGAGTGGTTCTATCTTACTCATACCCTCTCGTAAGGTAACTGCAGAAAGCAATAAGGCCTCCCCTTCACCTCTCCTCCAGGCTGAAGAGATGCAGTTCTCTCAGCCTCTCCTCATAAGCCAGGTGCTCCAGCCCAACCAGCTTGGTGGCTCTCTGCTGGACTCACTCCAGGATGCCAGTATCTTTCACAGCATCACAGAACGGTTGGGGCTGGAAGGGACCACTGGAGATTATCTAGTCCATCCCCCCTGCTAAAACAGGTTCACCTAGAGCAGGTTGCACAGGATTGTGTCCAGGTGGGTTTTGAATATCTCCAGAGAAGGAGGCTCTACAACCTCTCTGGGCAGCCTGTTCCAATGCTCTGTCACCCTCAAAGCAAAGAAGTTTTTCCTCATATTCAGAAGGAACTTCCTGTGTTTCAGTTTGTGCCCATGGCCTTCTTGGCCGCAAGGGCACATTGCTGGCTCATGGTTAACCTGCTGTCCACTGGGACTCCCCGCAGGTCCTTCCCCGCAGAGCTGCTTTCCAGCAGGTCAGCTCCTAACCTGTACTGGTGCATGGGGTTAATCCTCCCTAGGTGTAGGACCCTACGCTTGCCTTTCCTGAACTTCATTAGGTTCCTCTCCGCCCAACTCTCTATCCTGTCCAGGTCTCGCTGAATGGCAGCACAGCCTTCTGGTGTATCAGCCACTCCTCCTAGTTTTCTCTCATCAGCAAACTTGCTGAGGATACACTCTGTCCCTTCATCCAGGTCAGTGATGAATGAGTTGAACAAGACTGGACTCGGTACTGACCCCTGAGGAACACCGCTAGCTGCAGGCCTCCAGCTACACTCTGCGCTGCTTATCACAACCCTCTGAGCTCTGCCATTCAGACAGTTTTCAGTCCATCTCACTGTCCACTCATCTAACCCACATTTCCTGAGCTTACCTAGAAGGATGTTATGGGAGACAGCGTCAAAAGCCTTGCTGAAGTCAAGGTAGACAACATCTACTGCTCTCCCCTCACCTACCCAGCCAGTCATGCCATCATAGAAGGCTATCAGACTGGTCAAGCATGATTTCCCCTTGGCGAATTCATGTTGAGTATTCCTGATAACCTTCTTTTCCTCCACATGCTTAGAGATGACATCCAGAATGAGCTGCTCCATCACCTTTCCAGGGATGGAGGTGAGGCTGACTGGCCTGTAGTTTCCTGGGTCCTCCTTCTTGCCATTTTCTGAAGATTGGAGTGACACTGGCTTTCCTCCAGTCCTCAGGCACCTCTCCTGTTCTCCAGGACCTTTCAAAGATGATGGAGAGTGGCCTAACAGTAACATCTGCCAGCTCCCTCAGCACTCGTAGGTGCATTCCATGGGGGCCCATGGATTTGTGTGTGTCCAGTTTGCCTAAGTGATCCTCCTCAACCAAGGGAAAGCCTTCCTTTCTCCAGACTTTCTCTCCTGCCTCCAGGGTCTGGGATTCCTGAGGGCCGGCCTTAGCAGTAAAGACTGAAGCAAAGAAGGGATTCGGTAACTCCATCTTTTCTGTATCCTCCATCACCAGGGCACCCACCTCATTCAGCAGTGGGCCCGCATTTTCCCCAGTCTTCCTTTTGCTACTAGTGTACTTGAAGAAGCCCTTCTGGTTGTCCTTGACATCCCTTGCTGGATTTAATTCCAAGTGGACCTTAGCCTTCCTCACTGCACCCCTGCATACTCTGACAATGTTCTCATATTCCTCCCAAGTGGCCTGTCCCTTTTTCCACATGCTGTAAACTTCCTTCTTCCATTTGAGTTTTGCCAGAAGCTCCTTGCTCATCCATGCATGTCTCCTGCCACCTTTGCTTGATTTCTTACTCATAGGGATGCATCAATCTTGAACTCGGAGGAAGTGATGATTGAATATTAACCAGCTCTCTTGGACACCCCTACCTTTTAGAGCCCTAACCCATGGGGTTCCTCCAAATATGTCCTTGAAGAGGCCAAAATTAGCTCTGCTGATATCTAGGGTTGTAATCCTACTTATTGCCCTGCTTCCTCCACGCAGGATCCTGAACTCGACCATCTCACGGTCACTGCAGCCAAGGCTGCCCCCAACCTTCACATCCCCAGCCAGTCCTCCTTTGTTTGTTAGTATAAGGTCCACCAGCACAGCTCTCCTTGTTGGCTCTTCCACCACCTGTGTCAAAAAGTTACCATCAATGCTCTGCAGGAACCTCTTGGGCTGTGTGCACCTAGCTGTGTTGTCTTTCTAGCAGATATCAGGGTGTTTGAAGTCCCCCATGAGAACCAGGGCCTGTGATCGTGAGGCTACTTTCAGCTGCCTGTAGAAGGCATCATTGACTTCCTCTTCCTGATCAGGTGGCCTGCATTAAACACCCACAACAGTGTCACCATGTTAGCCTGCCCCTTAATTCTTACCCGTAAGCTCTTGACTGGTTCTTCATCCACTCCTAGACAGAGCTCAATACATTCCAGTTGCCCTCTCACATAAAGGGCAACTCCACCACCTCACCTTGCTGGCCTGTCTTTCCTAAAAAGTACGTAGCCATCCATGACAGCATTCCATTTCTTGTACTGGGGAGCCCAGAACTGGGCAGAGTATGCTAGATATGGTCACATACATGCTGAATTGTGAGGAATGATCACCAAATGTCAATTGTACAGATAAGTAATGCCAACTCTGAGTGGTCAGACACGCAAGTATCCCTTATTTCCTTCTCAATAGTACAACGGGACTTGCAAAGTTTTAGAGGCACAAGCAATAGAATTTATTTCACTTCCAGATACTAACTAGGTTTTCCTGGTAACTAGTACTTCAAAAAGAAGTAGTATTGTATCAAGAGCAAATGAATGTACAAGTATTAACTTCGGTGTCATGGCAAGGATGACTTTACATCCTCATAGATACACAGTAAAATACAAGCTTTTCCATACAAGCAAGTTTATATGTACAAGAAGGAGGTGTTAGGAACTCTGGAACTGGTGAAGTCTCATCTGATGGATTTTTAAGTTAAGTTTTCTGAACATGAAGAGTCTCCTCTAAACTTTGACTCCATAACTAAATGGTGAAGAAATGCATGTTGCCTCTCCAGCTTCTTAGTAGGTGACAACACTGCAAGGTTAGCATAGTTTGGAAAAAAAAAAAAAAGTAAAAAACCAAAACACCTAATAGGGCAAGGCTTCTAGCAAAAGACAGGTCATCAGCTGAGCTTCTGTCCTTTCTACTTCTATGAGAAGCACCATGCAAAGTTGAACAATGAGTTGCGAAATAATTTTTCTAAAAGAGAGCATTAGGCATGGTGACCAAGTCATAGTGAAAAATGTAGGCATTTTATTATTACATATTTGGATCTGCAATGATAAAAGAAATCAGAAACAAAATGACAGCAACGATCTGTATTCACACCAAACAGCCCACCTCTGAAGTGCAATAAGAGAGTGGACACCAAGGAGATTTTTCCAACTACAGCACACCACTGACCTTAAAAACATCTCAGCAAAAAGGTATCTGTGATCAAAATGAACCTCTGAAGGGTGTGAGTATCATACAGATATACAACAGCTCTAGGACAGCTCAGAAAGAAAAGCCACACTGATAAAAAGAGGAACCGATTACAGTTAAGCATATGTTCTGAGTAACTGTAAAATATTAGAGCCAAAGCTTTCAAAACCAAATCCTCAGTGTGGGCCCACGCAACCATTCTCTGAACAAATTTAGAAGTCATTTTGCTAAACCTGTTGCAATATGAAAACTGAACTAACACTTGCAATCTATCTCCTTTGCTGAGGATTTGTTTATGTCAAAGCATTTACCACATTTATATAAACATTTATACCAGAGGGAGGAGAAGCATTTTTCTCCTTAAAACATAATTCTAGCTTGATACAAATACCTCAACTTCTTTTTTCTTCCTCCGATTAAGATTCAGCCTTTCTTGATCTGCTTTTTCCTCCCAACGAAGTTTTTCTAGCTGCTGGGTTAGTGTAGCCACTTTCTTTCTTGCTATTTCCTTTAGCTCTTTATAGCGCTCCAACTGGAGAAATAACATAAAAAAAAATTCACTTCACTGCAAGCGGAAAGACTCATGTTGTTACAGCCTCAATTAGTAATGGCTACTTTATCATAATTAAGATTACGAAAACCACCCAATTCTCCAGAAGACCTTTCTAGCTACTAATTGCATTATCAGAAGTTATATTTCATTAGAGAAAGATTCAACCCCAAACTTACACTTAATAGTTCTTGCCTACGGTCTTGTTTTCGACTTCTAACGACTTATTTTTCAGGAAAGTTTATAAAGTTTACAGTACTTCACAGTTAAGGTTAACACAAAGTTTTTGCACAGCCCAAAATTAGTGAAGTTTTGGTATTTATAATTACAGCATTCTCATGTTATCAGGTGTTTTTTTTAGGTGAACATCTAAAACAACTTTTTAAAGAATCCTGCAAAGTTATGACTAACTAAAGTCACTAACTAAAGTGCAGAGTAGGGAGATTCACAAACTAAAAGAACAATCCTGCAGGTTCTCCATTAATTGATCAGAAACTATTTTAAGGAAGAGACAAAGGAGAGAAGCTAGCACTTGGTTTTAAAAGTGTTTCTGGCCGTATGGTTGCAAAGATAGCTTCTTGAAATGTGAATTTACTGTAAAGCGATGTAGTCCTTTCCTTCTAAAACAACTTAAAATAGCTCACGAATGTGCCACCTCAGTTTTAGACTCTGACCCACAGTAGATGGTATATATACTATCAAGTCTTGTTTGCATTTTTGTTATCTTCTTGTTTTTTTCTAATTGAAGACATATTTCTGTACCTTAGTTGACAAGCCATTTCTCAATAATTACCCTCTCACCCTGACACCTTACTGGATATTTTCTATCCTACCCTCCCACAACATACGATGTGGACTTCCATGAAGAAGGGTGAAGAAAAAAAAACCAAAACAAAACCAAAATAACCCCACACAAACCAGAGAGAACAACCTAACCATGGATAATTAGATGTAGCTATAATCCTAATCCACAGATGACAGTCCCTGTGTACAACCCTTCTGAAGTTTCCATCAAACTCTTCTCAACTTCTTGTTCACTGAAAATTCACTGCTTCCTCTAATAAGGTATCTTCTCACATTGCTTAGAAGATGCACTTCACACCCTATGAGAGATGCTTACCGTTTCCAATCTCACAATGGTAAATTTCTAAATCTGTGTGCAACTTATATGTACTTCCTAGAAGTATTCCACATTTGGAACTTCTGTGAGATCTGACTTTCCCCTGCTGTCCCCCAGACAGGAGACAGCCCACTCCCCCAAGCGGCTGCATCATCATTTCTCTTCATCCAATGAAATGGTCTCTAAATAAAAGTTACAATTTTGTTTTTGTTTGAGCTCAAACAGCAGGAAGACCATTAGAAATTACAGGTTATTGGTGAAACAATGGTTTCTCTGTCATCAGTGGTGATTTTTGGACTTCACTAGTAAACAGTACTTTTTGGCCTCCAAATTCACCTGACTTTCTTCCAGCTCAATACGTGCTGCTCTCTGCAGTATCTCCTCTTCAGTTTTCTTTTCAAACGCTCTCCAGGCCTTCTCAATATCATTCAATTCTCTTTCTAGTTCTTTTATGCTCTGCTTTTCCTTATCACAGGATTTCTCCTTGTCCCTTAGAGATCTTTTAGACATTTCTACTTTCTTGATTTGGTAGGAAGTGTTTTCCTTTGCTTTTATATAGAGGGGTTTCTGCTGAATCAGTGATGCTTCCAGAGTCCTAAAAAAAAACCAAAAAAACAAAAAAACAAAAAAACCCCCAACCAACCAACCCCAAAACAAACAAACAAAAAACCCAACCAACCAGCAACCACAAAACACATCCAAAACAACAAAACCACACCAAAAGAAAAATAAACAAAAACCCCCACACAGAAGAACAAGCCCCTCCCAACCACACATGCAAACAACTAATCAGTTGTCAACTGCAAGGTGAAATACCCACAGGTGATCTTTCAATATCCACTGAAAACAAAAATTTAAGAAGTGAAGCATAACCTTCTAAAAAAATTTAATAGCAAACAAGTATTTATGTAATGAAATTACTGACAACCTGGGCATGGTGGTGGAGGTGAAATCAGTGTCTAGATATTACTTTAGGAAACTGCTACAAACTGACTTTCACAGCACTGGGATATCACCCAACTGCTTTAACAGGGCATGCACACCTGCCAAGCAATTCCCAGTGCAGACTACGCTTTAACTCAAATATCAGACAACCTGATTGAGAGACCTACTTCATTTCTCTTTCCATGTGCTGTTGGTCTCTGTTTAGTACACCAAGCACTTTTTTCTTGTCTCTAAATGCAACTTCTGCTGTAGAAAGAGTCTCTTTCTTGATACTGGCCTCCATATTCTTTTCATCTAAACTTTTTTTCAGAAAGTCAATGTTTTTTTCATTGTGATAAAGCCGGAAAAGCTGCAGTTGTATCCTTTCTTCATCCAGTTCCTTGAGAAGCATCTGGTAATGCTCTGCCTACCAACGTTAAAATTTTATTTATGGTTTATAAAAAGGATTTGTAATCACTAGCAGTCTAATTTCAAGTCCAAAATGATGTAAGATGATGTACTAGTAGCTATAATTCCAGTAACATGCACTAATCATAAAACTCAGACATGCAAGTCAAAACTTAATTTAATTACACTGGCAAACCTACACTTTCATTTACTTAGATTTTATTACATGTATTCCTCTATCCTTTTACATTATACTAAATTATTCTATATTATACCATACTGAAAAACATACTAGATGAAAAACAACATTTTTTTTTAAGAAAATGTGTATTTAAGTTCATAAAAGATGCAAAATTTGAGATCTTAACATGCAAAAAAGGAATAACTTTGAGTTACCTCCTCTTTCTCTATCTTTGCTTGTTTGCGTTCTGCTGCAACGCTTTTCTTCTTGTTATAATTAAACTGTGCATCCTCTTCTGCTTGCTGCATTTTCTTCTTTTTTCGTTCATAGTCTTCAGCGTATTCCCATGAATTACTGATTCGTTCAAAAAGTTGAGTTCTCTCCTTAGGCTTCTTCATTGCAATTGATTCTACTGTTCCCTAAAACAAAATTGAAAAAAAAAAAAACAAAAACACCCATGCAGCACTGTAGATCATTATGTTGTCTAATGATGAATTTCTTCTCTAAGAGCATATACTACAGATTTATCTCCTGATGTATATATGGTCAATAGAATTGGATGGAAATACTTTTAGATTCAAACCCAAGGAAAAGTTTAGTACCAAAAGGAGTATCACCTAGCCACCTCACCTAATTAAGTGACATCACTAAAAACTTTAGAATGTCAGATACAGTCTACGAAAAACACCTTCAAACTAAATCAAACCTGCACAAATCAGTGAGCAGTATCAGAATGACAAAATTAAATCTTGTTAGCCCCTTTAAAGGAACTGAAACTCATTTTCAATGAAAAAAAAACCCCAAAACTAACACCCACCCCCCCATTTCAAAAGCAAAACAGCTGAAATCAGTGCACCAGAAGATTACGTAACTCCCAAAGTTAACCAGCACACAGTTTTTGTCTATGCATTAGCTGCTCAACTCTTCACCGATCTGAAGGAATTACCATTTTCAGTAAAATGTAGGAAATAAGGTTTGTGATCTTATTCTACTTGTATAGTGGGTAAATGCCCTCATCATAGAAACTATTATCACAATAAAAATCCATATATAGTGTTTCTATAAAAGGGAAAAAAAGAGTTCTTCCTTAGGAAGTTTCCTCAGCAACTGTAAGGAAGAAAATCCCGTGAAATATATTCTTCGTAAGTACATGACATTTCTGACCTATAGCATTAAATACGTGTGAACTAATAACCCAGTAGGATTTTCATCTCTCAATCTTAAAAAATCCTATAAATTTTCATGCATCTTGACTAATAGCAGTGTTTTAAGATCAAATTATCTTTTCCTATTTATAACTCCTAGAATTTAATACAAATGAATAGAGACCCACATTTTCTTATATACTCTGAATAACACCAGTACTCCATTTCTTCCAGATTAGCTTCCTTCTTACCAGTGCACTCATGTACACACAAAACCCATTATCTCCATCTTGCAGTCTTGTAATTCTTGGCCAAGGTCAGGAAAAAAATGTATTGGCTTGCAATGAGCTAAGAGTGCCCTCTTTTCTGTCAAATAGATAACTGTGTACTCCTGTAAAATAATCTCAGAAGCTTTTATTTTGTTTATGAAGTACCTTAAATGCTCACCTGAAAAATAAGACAATTCCTAGCTTTGACAAGTATGCCTACTTTTTCAAGCTCAGCTACGTAAGTAGATCGGCTGACAGATTTATCATTGAAAAAAAATTCAGAGCAACAGCCTAAAGGAGGAAAGAAAAAAAACAAACTATAAAATGGCTAAACCACAAAATCCACAGTAAAAGAACAAAACTAGTGGAACAATTTAACTGAGCAATTTCCTCAAAAAAGAAAATAGATCTCAATTATTCCCTTAGTCATTTCAATACTTTCATTTTTCTGTACAAAAATTCTAGTTGCATACTTCCAAAACATACTGACAGCTGCTTAAGTGCTTGTGCCTGCAGCAAGGTGTCAGACCCCATTTTCTAGAGCCTACACTATCTACATATTCCAAGTGAAAACCTACAGATCAAAGTTCAAAGCAAAGAGCATATATTAATCACTTGTTTAATTTTTAACTTTGCCTCAGTATGTTTCTTTCAATTATAACACTTGGCTATCAAAATGCTACTGAAGGACTATAAGAAGTATTGCAATAACCATGGGCTTAATCCACCCAAATACAAAAGAATATTCAGCACCTGAAATTCAAAGTTGAATATTCTCGGTCTCCATTTTTTATACATCTGACAACAGAAAGTACGTGCAACTGAATCTGCTACCTACCACGGATAACTCTTGAAAATGTTTTTTCTTCCCCATCTTCTTCACAATATATTATCTTCACGCTAGCTGTAGAAGAAACTGGTTTTCCAACATGTGCTCCATGAATAAGTTCTCGAACACTTTTAACTCGCAAATTAGATATCTTTTCACACATCACAAAACTAACAGCATCCATTATGTTAGATTTTCCTTAAAAAGAAAAAAAAAAAGAAAAAATTGCTTTGACATGGTAGAAATGGAGGCATTTGATTAACAATTAACTAAAAACATATACAGAAATGCAAAAATCTATTAATTCTATTTCTAATTCTAAAAGTATTGCACATTTCTAAGATGTAACACGTTGGCATCAGATAATAAGCCTGTCTGTAATAAAAATCATCACAAAACTAATTTGTTATTTGTTCAGCCTTGTTGAACAAATTTCTCTTACACAGCCATCTCTAGAGGACATTATCTAAACTGAGCAACCAACATCATAATCCTTACTTGGTAGTTTCCTCTATATAATGCAGTCAGTGAGGTTTGCTGCATAAGCACTCTATTGCATAACTAGAACTTTTCCACTAGAACTCCAGTGTTGTAAAGCACTCTCCCAGATCCATTCACCACAGCAAAATTCTCAGATCATACTTCTTAGACAAAAAATCTAATTGAATGCTCTTTTTGTTTTTCCACTTTAGTCTTGAGTGCTTCTGTTGACAGCTTAATTATTTTCTGCCTTCAACCTTGCTACTTCAGCAATATTTTGACTTATTCTCCAAAATACCATAAAAGGAACAATACTAGGTGGAAAATAGATAAATAAAAAACTCAATTCAGAGATTATACAATATTCACAATTTTTCCTCCCCAGATTCATCTATAAAATGTATTCAGATTTAACTGGAAGAGTACCTGGGTAAAGCATCCATAATTTCGAGACTTTTCAATATGCAACAGTGGGGATAGGATAATAAAGAATATGATAATAATGCTAAATAAAAGTTACATTCATAGATCTCACTTCAATTAGATAAGTGTAGAAACAACAGGATCTAAAAAGCTAAATAATAAACTAAATCATTAGCAGACGGAGGAAACTAAGACCAAATGCTAAGCCCATCCTTGGGGCTCTTTGTTAGGACAACCCTCACCTCTCATCGTATTGTTCTCTGGCAAATAGAAGATGAAATTCCATTTGCTGAAGGGAGCTTTCAGAAGAAGTTAATAAAATTTTAAAAAGTTCCAGCACCCACAGGATAACAATGGGGAGTCACATCTACAAACAAAGACTCTTGCAGGCTAAACTACGAAGCAGCTACCATCCTGCAAAGCTACTATCTCTTTCCCAGAGGCATTTACTCATATGGTGAAGACCACAGACTCGAATCAAGAAGCATTGCTACAGTTTACAACCCAGAGTAATTAAATAAAAATATCTTTATGTGACCTTAGTAAGCTAAGCTACAAACTGAAGTGGCAAAGGCAAGGTGTGCTGTTTGCAAACCACTTGTTCAACAAGGGCTGGAAAGAGAAGACAACTAGAAATGGAAATTCCTTCAACCACCCCACCTCTCTCCTTCCATGCTGCAAAAATCTATACTGTCATTAAAGAAGCAATGGCAGATCAGGAGCCACAAAGCCCTGTGACTCTACTCACTAGGCAAGCTATCACCATCCTCACCCATTCAGTGCAGCCATGCCAGCCCTGTTCCTGGGCCTGCACCACTAGTGTTTCCACCCCATCACGCCTGTGGTGTTCACAAAAAAAGACTTGTCGAAGACCCCAAAACTGAAATCTCAATCCTGATAGCTATAGTGGAGAAACAGAGCCAGCTGTCTGCTGAGCCACCCTCTGCCCCCAAACCTGCTACCTGATCCATTGGGCCCGATGATGCAGTTGAACCTCATGAAGGGGCCGATGACCTGATGCCCACGCCACGACTTGAAATCCTCCATCACGAGCAGCTTCAGGTAACCCATCCCTGCAGCTGTGGGCAAGGAGGAGCTGAGGCCGTTAGCCCACAAACTTCCCACTCCCTCACGAGACTTAAATAATCAACGCGTGTATTTTACTCGGTTGTTTTCCGGCGGAGGGAAAACCCCCTCCGCGCCCCGCGGCCTCTCCCCTCAGCAGGCGGCGGACGACGGCGCGCCCTCAACAGCCGCCCACCTCGAGCCTGCAGCCACGCGGCCTCGTCACGTTGGGCGGCGAGGGCGCGCGCGCGGAGGGGGCGGGGGTAAACGGGGAAGAGGCGGGGCTCCCGTTCCCATCGCGACGCCGTGTGTTGTCGGTCTCTTGGCGGGCAGCTCTGCCGGCCGCGCAGCGCTCCTGCCCGTCGCCCGGGCAGCCCCGGCGGCCGGTTCCTTTCTTGGCGCCATGAGCAGGCTGGCGCTGCAGCGAGACCTGCAGGAGGCTGCCGCCCTGGAGCGGCGGCGGCAGCGGGAGCTGCAGCGGCAGAGCCGCATCTTCAACGCGCGAGTCCGGACCATAGGGGTGAGGGCGCGGCCCAACCGCCCGCCACCCGGGCCGCGGCTCAGCGGGGAGGGATGGCGCCGTCCCCCTGCTCCGATGTGTTCTGAGGAGACCGGTCTAAAGCGGGGGCGACCCCGAGGGCAGGCTGGAGCGGGGGAGCCGTACCGGCCGGGGGAGGGCGGGAGGCCGTCGGCACAACGGCTGCGGGCGGCGCGCGCCCCCTCAGCGCCTCACGAGCCTGTGCGAGCCGGCGTGGTGCCAGGTAGGGGGGGAAGCGGGGAGAAAACGCCCTGTTGTGTCTGTCAGATGGATGAGGCGCTTTTAAAAAGTTGCTGGTGAAAGCGAGTTGAAATTCTGTAGGTATCGTCGACAGAGTTATTTTTGGCAGCTGTCGCAGGGGGTGTGTGTGTTTCTGAGGGAGTGTGAGGGGGATTAGTGCCTCCCTGCTGTAGGGTTCGAGGGCAAGACTTCATGTTTCCTTAATAGGAAGAAAGAACAAACCCTGTGTTTCAATATCTGTGTAGGAGTTTAAGTTAATGTGGTATGCTTTGCTTTGGGGTAAGCCAGAAGCCTGCAGAGTCAGCTCACGCCATGTGCTGTAAACAAATAGGTGTTTTTTACCTCTCTGCTTTGCTGATACTTCCCTCATCTGCTTGATTCTGACTAGAAGCTACCATCTGTGAGAAATTTATTGATGAAAGCGATCCTGCAGTTGGTCCCTATTTTGCGTCAGGCAAAATATGACAGGTCCATCAGGCCATGTTTATATATATGGATTTAATTGATATGTCTCATTTTTCCTGGAGTGGATGTCAGAATGTGAACGCCCTTCAGTCTGTGAAGATCTGTGGGGATGATAGCTTCAGTCTGGTGGGTTTTGTCTAGAGTCATCTATGTGGTTTGCACTCTGAATGTCAGGAAATTACACTGTATTTTATACCTATTTAAATTTGGCATGCAATAGTTTATTTAATCTTCCTGTAATGTGTCCAAAGGCCCATGTTAAGACTCCATATTGTGCGTGGAGGGAGAGTGCTGTGAGGTGAAGTAAGTTTAAATTGTGCTTGTAAAGTATTTTGAGGACTCTATGCGGATGCATATATCATGTATAAGTGCTGCACCATTAACTAGCGTAGAATCAAATTTAGAGTTGGTGAAAATAAGTCCAGTCTGTTGACTTCATTGGACTGGCAGAACTGCAACAGATGTCAATTTGATCCATCTTGTCTCAGGTACTGAAATGTGTCTCATGTTAATGGAAGGATATCTTCACCTTATCTCTTGGGTTTATTCTGTGACTGTTATGCAAGAGTCATCTTAGTTGCACAGCAAAGTAGCAGTTCCCACTTAATGAACATGACAGGTTGCCCACCTGATACAGAACCATGGCACATATGGTAGCCAACAATAAAGTGGAAGGAGCCAATAACCTTTTTTAACAGATGCGGGATGGGTATAGTAAGAGAGTTCAGCTTTCTTCATCAGGAAACACATAATTTCTCTGCAAGAAGTCTTTTCTAGAGTCTCAAGAATTAAATGTAAAATATAAATTCTCAGCTAATGAAAATCAGCATATCTCTGTGTACTTTTTTGAGCAATACTGAACTACACCATCTGAAGGTCTACTGAACTACACCATCTGAAGGTCTTTCTCAAATACTTTGGCAGAACTATCAGAAAGGTTTTGGTAGATCCATTTACATGAGACAAACATCTAAAATGAAGGAGAGCCCATTGGAGGAATTCTGTAAATATTTTGATTAATGTCGTTCAATGTACCTTATTCATTGGCTGAACAATGACTGCTGACAGAAGGGGCTATTCTTGTGCTTTGAAATTAGGCCAAGTCCAAAGCATGAAAAGTCAACAAATCTATACAGAGATATACTATATCAGTATTTCCAATGTGGATTTAGATTCTTTGCTTTCTGTCTCTCTCTCACCAGTTTAGCTGAGCGACTGCCTCTGACAAAATTAAAAAATCAAGGTGGTTATTTGACTTAGACACCACAAATCCTTAAGCAGGGATTGAGTAGTTTAAAAACATGGAGATAATATACTGACTGGAAAGCAGAATGGGAACCGAGATTTTATTTTTTTTTTCCTTGATTATTACTAGTTTTATTATTACTTTGACTTCTGTATCTGTTTCCTCATCTGAGTAATGGAAAAGTAAGATACTGCTCTCTTCACTTACAGATTTAAGAATTTGTCCTCAGTAATTTCCCAAAAGAGTTCAGATGAGTAGTCCAAATGAAAAATTACTTTCCATTTATATAGGAACTATTATACATAAATACAAGTAGATTAGAAATTAGCTGCTTCGAACTGTTCATAGTAAGGGATTTGTTATTTTAATGCTTAGAAGTTAAACCTGTAGCTTTGTGGCTAGCAATGGTTGGTTTAGGGATGTATTCTTGTCAAGTGAGAGCTGTTCAAATGGGAGAGAGCTGATAGCATAACTCAATTTGCACACCCAAGTCAATACATTGACTTACCTGTATTATTGCCAGAAACTACTAATGGAGTAATATTGAATTTCTCTTAACAGCATTTCCTATAGTTACATTGAAAGCTTGGTTTCCCAAATGAGACCTCTAAAGGAGTTGATATGTAATGCCCATGACACCATTGGTTTTGGACAATGATACCCTGTAGAATTCTTAAGGTTTCACCCTTGCTTACAGATTTACTTCTTTGCCTGATTGCTATAGTCAGTAGTCCTTTACAGCATTGACAATGTGTATTTTCAGCCATGATCTGTTTAGGTCTTTCTGTCTTGATCTGAATAGTTTTTAGGCAAAGACTATCTAAATAGTTTACGAGATTCTTGAAAATTTGTCATTGTTTTTTGATAAATCTTTTAAAAACATTAAGTGACTTGACCAGTAAAAAAAAAGGAAGAAATAAAATCCAAGTTTCTGCCTATTAATTTGCCACCTTCTGTCAACAAATATGGGACTTGATTTTTTTTGCTTAAAATGTAGGTGGCTGCTACCAGTTGATGATATACCTTAAGGTATTATGCCTTGCTCAGCCACCACTCTTCAGGGATGTGAATATTATGCGTGGTGTCTGTCAGCTCGTTGTAGATGTCTGCACATATCTCAAATGGCACCCAATATTGTATTTTGGCAAGTACGTGAATCCCACTCTCTACCAGATAAGACTGGAAAATTTCTTGCCATTCCCTGTTATTTCTTCAATGTACTTCTAGCGAACATCTATACTTTTTTTCCAATCTGAACTATTACAACTTCCTGTCATCTTGACTGTCAAAATACTTACCTGCTTTATAAATGAAAGCAGAACAACAAGGAAAAAGTAAAAATGACAGCTATAATGGGGAAAACATATTCTGTGTAATGCAGGTTAAAATGTTTCTATTTATAGCTCTACATATCATGTAAGTGTGGTGTTTTGTTCTGATTCAGTGCAAGAATATACCTATCATTATTAAAACCAAGCAAACAAAAAGAAAATCCAGAAACAGCAATATTCTTGTTTATGTTACCTACATTAAATAGTGATGTGTATATACTCTGTTGGTAGTGGGTTTATATCTACCTTGTACAACTGTGAATCAATGTAGCTTAACAATGCCTGTTTTTAATTGTTCAAACATAGTATCTCTTAAAGAGCTGCTTTTTCTCATTCTAATAGGTTGATAAAGATGCATTGGATACCCAGGTCAAGGATAGGAAAATTCAAGAAGCAGCTGAAAAAGCACGAAATGAAGAACTTGGTATGTTCATAGATACTGTGATATTTCTGTGAAGAGTTAAATGTAATTTACGATATGTTTCCTGCTTTCTTTTTCCCTTCATATATTTCAACTGCCATATTTATTTCCAAATGGAGCCTATCTCCTTGAATCTTGCTATATAGCTCTATCTATATAAACGTATCAGTCAATATATATATGTAAGCACAATTGTAGGCTTTTCTCTAAATTCAGACATACGAACTGGATACTATAATGTGTAGTCCTATTTATGTTCATACATTTGTATAGGTACAGTATGTGTTTTCCTTAGCATCTTAAGATTTATATTGACGTGATTAAACTGCTATACATTTCCTAATAGGCCGGAATTTTCAGTGTTTTCTTTTAATAAATGTTGACAAATAGTATTGTTTAGAGACCTGAAGATACAGGAGCATTTTAAAAAAACCCGTAAATTACTTAATATTGTTCTTTTCAGAACAGCAGTGGCAAATCTGTTTGATTGCTTTCTTGTAGAGTAAGCCCATGTTCTGTCTGGCCATTCTTCAATAGAATATATAGATTCTATAGAATCCTCTATAGATTATTATTGCTAGAAGCATGAGTCATGTACAACAGGACTGTACGTAGGAGCCATTGCTGAGTCAGAACACGTAGCCGAACAAATATTTCAGCCGTGTCCCCTGACCTCAAAACCCTTTGTGGCCCTCTGTGTTTTGAATGCTTTCCTGTGGTATCATGTGAAAAGGTCCCACAGACTGAGCTCTCTGTGGGTTTCAGGAAGAGCTAGAACAGAGCTGCCAGCTTCCATGCTGTGCTTCTACGGCTGCTTGTGATTTTCCTGGCAGAATACCTGTCAGACTCTGACTCCTAGGAAACTGCCAGAAGCCGTGTGTCGTCTGGCAACAGAGGAAATGATCTTTTCTTGTGAATTATATTTAAATGGCTAAAATGGCTAGTTTTGGGTGGGGGTTTTTTTGGTTGTTTTTGTTTTTCTTTAAATCAATTACAGCATTTTGATTAAATGGGCAAGAGCTATTAAGGTCTTTAAAAACTGTTAGTGTCAGCCAATTATTTTAGTGCTATGATTAGAAAAATCACTGGAACTATGAAATAACTATCCATATTCCTTTCATTGGGAGCCTGATTTTTCTTTGTTTCTTAATAAGCAACTTAATGTATTTCAGTTGTAACTGTAAACTAAGAATAAATGGGAAGAATTAGTATACAGTACATTTCATGTGTTGCTGCAAGTTTTAATCAAATGAAACCTCATAGTTCTAGAAGTATTTATTATTGTCTTTGTTTTATGTGCATATATTTTATTGTAACATTAAGAGAATTGATACCTAAAAAACTGAAAGTATTTTATAAGTAAATATAATAAATATTACTAACATTAGAGTGTTTGCTGGGCTGGTACTCATAGATCAAATACTCCTTCCTAAGGTATAAAAGTTTGACAACTTATATTCTATTTATTCCTTTTCAAAATGTTATTTTCCATCTTACATGTGTACTTCCGTGACACATGTGCACTTCTAAGAGTTGTATTTTTATTGTGTTCATTTTTCTCTAGCTAATGAAATGAAGCAACATGACAAGATGATGTGTATGTTAGAAGAACGACAGAAAAATGATATCAGAAACATAAATAAGGCTATCACTGAATTTCAGAAGAATTTTCAGAAGCCAGAAACAAGACGAGAATTTGACCTGTCTGATCCCCAAGCCCTGAAGAAGGATAGACCTGCTCGTCTTTCAGATAATGATCCTCGATGTACTGTATCTGGCTTGCAGAAGTTTATGGGTGAAGACTTAAACTATGATCAGAGGATGAAATTTCAAAAGGAGCAGTTAAGAGAGTGGTCTCTTCAGCAACAGAGAGACTGGAAGAATGCATTAGCTGATCAAAAATTTGAGGGTAACAAAAGAACATAATGTTTTAATCTGCTTTTTCTGACATTCTGATGTATCTGACAAAAATACGGTATAGCCTATTGTTTCAGTTTGACATAGCAGTAGTTTAGTATATTCAATATTTGACTTTTAGAAACACTGCAGCAGTTTTTACTTTACAAGCTGTAATGTATTCAATGTCTCACTTAAGAAATCTATGTTTAATAACATGTGATGATTGTAATATTACCTAGGTTTCGTTTCTGTTTTACGCCTCAAATCAAGTATCAGAGCATTCTGAAAAACCGTCTATGTTTTGCATGCTAGATGGCATGTTTACTTCATCAGATCAAAGTTTTTGATCTTTACTGTTCTAGAGCAGACAAAATAATACTGATTTTTCTTTTGTAGCTTGTTACGAAACATTTTTTATGCAGTCCTTAACATACTTTTTCATTTTAACTTTGTCTAACTGTTAAGACAAGATGGGTTACATAATAAACTGATTCCATGAGTCACATGAAATTCCAAGATGGAAAGCTTTGGTGGTAGGATTTGGCAATAGTTATGTAATTCAGCTTACTGTATCTGTAACTTGTCTGTCTGTCTTTTTCTCTCTCTGTCTTATAGTGGCTTACTCATATGTCACATCATGTCCTTGAATATTGACTAAATTTCATTTTAATCTAATTTAGATGATCTTTATGACAAGAATAGGATTGAACTTGACCAAAAGACTATGGAGCAACAACGAAAAGAAGAAGAAAACAGGCGTGCTGTTTGTGCAGCTACTAAAAATTTCAATAGAACCCAGGTAAATTAATATTGGGTTGGTTTGTTTGTTTTTAAAAATGTGGAGGCACAGAAGGAAAATAAGATGTAATGATGTTTTCACAGAGGTTTCTTAGCACCTAACTTCCAAAGTTGTTTCAGTAATTGGAAGGTAGAATTTATCATTTTGTCCTCTCCAAGGATCTAGCTATCCTCTATCTAGTTACCCTCTGTCAAAATTCTCCCTCCTGGTTCTCAGCTTGCTGACTAGAGGGCAGCAACAACTTCCCAATCTCTCAGGGACTTTTAGTCTGTAAACTGGGCTACAGCAAAAGCCTCCCATGCGTCTTTCTGGTTTCATATCAGTCATCGGATAATCTTAGCTGTGTCACCTTGCTTTTCTTTTTGCTTGTGTGGAAACATTACTACCAGTAGCTTTTTGTCTTCGTTACTTACATTAATTACAACCACTGTTTTTGGCACTTTGGCTGCTTCCTTGATATTTGTGTACATGTCTCTTGGTTGTTTACCAAGCATGCTTTGGAACCTAATGAAACATGACATGAACATTTCTCTATCTGTCATGGTACCATTATCTGTCATGCTCCGGTTCTTTATCTTATTGCACAGATTTTTTTTTTTTTCCATTCAGCTTATACGTACAGCTCAAAGGGCTACATGGACGCTATTAGTTTGATTAAACTATATTTGGTGTGACTTAGCTTTAAATTTATTTAGTCACATCAAAATAAGCCACATTAGAATTACCTACATCAAGTATGGTATCTTTTGGTTTAAGTATATAAGTGTGCAAGTCTTTGTGTAAGTGTTGCTTGAGCCTTTCAGGGCACATTTGGCATATAATTTTATTTTTGATAGCCCAAGGCAATTGAAAAGGCTTTTGTTCCTTGAAGTCATGGCTACTGAACAGTATTTTATATGAAGAGCCACAAAAGTACCCTAAGTGGCTGGTGCACTTAGGGTAGCAGTAGTATCCCAAATAGTTGTCATATCAATTGATTCCATGTAAAAATTCCTGAATTTGTGACAGGGTTTGGGGATGGGGTGGGAGATTTGTGTGTGTGTGGTTTTTAATGTTCAGGCATATGCATTCTACTCAACTGGTGTGCATATTAAATATATAAAAAAGACTTGCTGTTTCTTTTTTCTAACATAAGGGCATGATAATGGAGCTTGGGGCAACAGTCTCCTCTTAGTTCTTACTGTCCCTTGCTATGTTGTATAGATTGGAGTTACAGCTTGCAACTCTTTTTCTTTCTGAGGTATTTAGTTAAGTTTACTTTTTTTTTTTTTTGTTCCCCCCAGACCACGATACTGTTTTCAGCGTTTCCGTTTTTTGCTGAATGGTTGAAAAAAACCTCTTCTTTTTCTCTGAAATGATGTGCCGGCACTGTTGCTGCTTTTCTTTATTAAACATGCAAGCTAGAGATTTCAGGTTGCCAGGCCTTTTAGTGATGTTGTGTTTTAAAGAAAGCTATGTTACAGAGGGATTTTCTAGACATCTTTTTCCCAAGAGAGAAAACCCAAGGCATTCAGCCTGAGAATGAACTTCACAGAAGAAATCTCTGTATCTGACCTCAAATGTATTAAACAGTTTATCTTAAACTGTCAGTTATTGCTGCTGAAATCATTCATGCGTAAGTAGTAATAATTTTAATTTGGCAAGCCAGGTAACAGAAATGAAGGCTACCCAGAGACCTGACTAGAATATGTATTTTTCACTTCTGTGTGATTCCATAGCAGAGTCTTCGTGTTGTAGAAAGAGGTTCCTCACTAAGGGTAATAACACCTGGGAATGCCCAATTTAGCAGTACAGTCATAGATATACCGATTGTGTTCTTGAAATCAGAAAGAAAGAGTCTACTTGCTTTATATAGAACAGGACTTGAATCCTTTCCAAGACACTTTGTAGATAATGCTAGGAAAATGAGAGGATGTGATTACAGAGGATCTCTAATCTAATGACTTCATATTTGTAGACTTGTTAACGATCTTACAGACCTTATGTCCTTAGAATTTATTCCTGGGCATACCACAACAGCTTGATAGTTTTCCTGATCATGTTCTTATCATGGACATTTGATGGCATTATTCTGGTTCCTTATTCCCTCAATATTATGCTTTTAGGAGCCAGAAGCCACTTCAGAGAAATAGCTTTTCAGGCTTTGAATAAATTATGTATTTGTATTAACCATGGAGCCTTTTTTTCACCTGAAATTACATATTTGAGTGCCTAAATGTAGAAGAACGGTAACATTCTATCATTCTATGAAGTGTGCTGTGCAAATATCTTTTATCACTTACATCCTATTCTTGATATTCAATGTCTAGAATCATCAATATTTCAACATTTTTACAACATTTCCAGGCATGAGGAAACATAGTGCACGTACTGATTTTTAACAGACCTTGCTAAGCAGAAGTTCCTAGCTTGAATGCGCTGGATGTGCAATTCTCTACTGTGAGATAAGTATCTGTATAATACAGGCAAAGGAATTGTATTTACTATACAGATTAATAATACTTCTTTCACAAGTTCCTAAGACCCTGGATAGGTCAGTCTGATCATCTGTGAGCTTTGTGACTTAGTGATAAGGACTTCAGAAGCTGCACATTCCTTTAGTCCTGTGCTGGCAGCAGTTAATTCCTCACACACTTGAGACTTGGTGTTATTCTAAGCATGTGAAGTCCTGGCCTCGTAATGCTTCTATGTGCATTTCTTCTTTTGCTTTATGACTTGAATCAGCAGCATAAGGAAGCATTTAGTAGTTGGGAAGATATATAATGTTGGATCACAAATCAACAGAAATGAAGGAGCACGTATTTGTGCATCTTTTTTTTTTTTTTTTTTTTTTCCGTGCTACACCAATGAATAATGTTTTATTAGGGATTTGACTTGATAGGTTAAATCTGATGAATCTTCTGAGTTTAAAATCTTTCTTTTGCAGTGTCATTAATCATTGCATAGTAGTGCTACATACATGGCTATGCATAGAGCTGGGAGTTTCCTCCAGGAAGATTCCCAGGCAGCTCAGAAATTTCAGGCTCTCCCTCTTACTGAGAAGGCTAGGGTTACAAGATCTAAGTGCCTTTTTTGATTCTGTTGCTAGATCACAGTGGAGTGACATTAATAAAGTGATCTAAACAAAAATTACACATTTTAAGCTTCAATAATTCTTCATCATAGGCCAGTAATTACGTAAGGTCCATCCAACGTGACTTTCTGCTAAATGTGTTTTACTCTGGAGCATTTTCAGAACTAAAAATAATCGCTCAATTCATAGTGTTAATAAGCTAAAAGTACATACTCAGATATTCTGGTTCAGTGTCCCAAAAATGTCAGATGATTGAAAATCTTTGATTTTTTTTTTTTCTTTCTTTTTTCTTGGAAATTGTAATGTCGTAGTTCCTCTCAAGTTATTATTGACTCTTCTGGAGAAAAAAAAACTTCAGGGAAACACATTTTGGATAAAAAAATTGCTTGAAACTTCTGGTAAAAATTGTACTCGCTGACTTCAGTGAGATGAAAATGTGGCCTTTAGTTTCCAACATGTTATTCCATGTTATGATGGCAGAGCCAGTAATTACTAGATCTGAAGCTGAAGTTTTGCCACTTAAATTTGTTTTGCTTGAGTTTTTCCATTTGTCTAAAAGTAGAGGTTTCTTTTCTTGCTCTAGAGTAAGGTGTACATTCCTATTAGATGGCTGGTAAGTATTTTTAAATACAGTTTTCTGCATCATCTAAGTTGAATTGTGGCTTAGCTCATTTATAATTCTAAAAAAATTAATTTATCTTTTATTAGTTTGTTTGCACATCAAATACTTTTGTTATTTTAATGAAAGCCCCAAGTCTGTTTTCAGCCATGGAATTCATTAATCTAGGATATGGTACTTAGTAGTATTTGTTATTTCTTCTTCTGTCTGATCCCTGACAGGTTGTTGTCCATGTTTACTTGCAGCAAATAGAAGTCGCTTTTTGACAGTCTCCAGGCCTGTTGCTTGGGAGAACTGCTGTCATCCAAACTCGAAGTCCATCAATATAAATGTAGAGAGAAACCCAGGTTAGCAGTCTCTTCTGGTGGCATAGATCACTGTGCTTGCTAAGTTAGGATTCTTCTCCATAACATTTGCAAAGGAGCAGGTTCCCACACGTGTGTCTAGATAGTCCTGTCATTCTCAGTTGTTTATATCTTCTAGGTACTCTGCATACTAATTTTCAACTTCACCTTATATGCCACAGAAGACTATTTTACCTGCTATGACTTCTTTGATGCATAACCCTTCATTTTTCATTTGTCCTCATCCACTTCATAAACGCGTGAGTGCCACCCAGTGAACTACTAATTGGCAAGAAAAGTACAGAGCTGTTCCACTTTACTTGTAAAGTGAATATTCTCAAGCCAGTGATTTTTGAACAGAGCATGAGACAATCTTGGACAAACTGGAGAGATAGGTATCCCACTGATCTGTTCCAGTCAGGATATATGCGTAAAGCTACATATGGGAGAGACAGGCCTGGCAACCTGTGCTCTTTGTGCCCTAGCAAGAAGATTACCTGTCCTCTGTCCAGATGGAAGCCGGCACTGTGCATTGTTCCAGGTGGTTTAGTTTACGCATTACAGAAGAATGAGACAGGATTAGAAATGGATGATGCATAACATTATCATTCTACCTTGAATTAGTTTACTTAGTCTAATTCTTCTTTGGAAGGTAATTACTTTGAAGTAAAATTATCATATTTGCTTTTGTTTTATAAGGGAAAATTTCCTCTGAATAGTTGACTGTGACCTTAGAGTGGACCTTAGGAACAGTGATTTCCATAGGAAATGCATATTATAATTTCTAATACTACAGATATATTCACATAATATGATTCAAGTTTGCATTTTGCATCAGCAAAGGGAACAGATTCAAGGCTGCATGTTCAGGCTTAACACAGGCCTCTCCTATCTGTTTGTTTGTTTGGAGTGCTTAACCATGCTCTCCACGTAGATTTGATATGTAATACATATCAAGGCTAGTGATTCTAGATTGTAAATTTTTATTGTAAATTTCTTCCATATTGTGTCTGGCCTCCAAATATCAACTGGTATTTGCTTGTGGATAAACGTGAAATTATTTTTTATTTAATTCTGGCTTTTCGTATAAAACAAAATTATTTTTCCCCAAATTACTTGCTGTATGTGATATCACAACATTAAAGAAATGTATACTAATAGATTTTCAATCTTAGCCAAAAAGACCATGATCATAGTAGTCATATGTGATGCTGTTGACAACTGTATGCAAGTTGGAAGGAAATCTGTTATGATGTGCTAACTTTGTTGCATCCCTTAGTTAATATTTTCTCTTGACAAAACTATCAGTTCTCTTCTTTCACTGAATTTAGGCTGCTGAAGTAGCTGAGAGAAAGAAGTTGGAAAAGTATCAAAAAATGAAAGATGACATGGATGAAATTTCCAGCCTTCTTCAAGGAGACTTACTTTCTGAAAACCCTGAACAAGCAGTCAGTTCCTTTGGTAGACATCGTGTGATCACAGATCGATGGAAGGGAATGAATCAGGATCAGCTGATGGCAATCCGGTACTCTCAACAGCAACAAGTTCTGGAGAAACTGGTATTTAAGCTTATGTGCACATTCTGTATTCCTGGTTGTAATAATATTATAGACAATGTAGAAGAAAATATTATTTTTTGCCCTGCGTGTCCCATTATAAGACTGTGTTTTCTACTGATCTGAATTTTACCCAAACTTTAATCAATCAAACTGAGCACAGTGTCTCTGAAGCAACTGGGAAATGTCATGGAGCAGCAGGAGGGGGCTGGAGCCTTGGAGTTGGGCTGGGAGGACAGTTGCTGTGGAGCCCAGGGCCAAGAGGCCTGGGGGATCTTGGGGCATGGTCCATGGTGGTCCAGCTGAGGAGCAAGGTCCTACACAGCCTGAGAGCCAGGCTTCATGGTGCAGTTTGGGACTTGAGACTGTATGAGCTGCCTGCAAGGGATGAGCAAAAGTGGGCTGCTCCATAGGGGAAGAAGAGCCAGGACCTGAGGGTGAGAGCAGGGCAGGCTGGAGCAGTGTTCTCATGCTCAAGGGTACTCAAGCAAGACAAACAGAGCAGGTCCAGTGATCCTGCTCATGCATATTTCATAGTCTTACAAGTTCATGAATGCAATGGAATTTCCTTTCTACCATCCCACACAACTATGAGCCATGCTCTGGGATAGAATTAGAATAGAAAAACTAAATATTGCTAAGAATTGCTGCTCTAAAGGTGGGTGGAAGCAGGCAGTCAAAATGAAGAAATATACCCTTCCTAGGCAGTCACGAGTGTACAGGCCCAGGTATTGTGAAATAGGAAGCTACTTAACTCATTCAGTGCAGAGGCTGGATTCATAACAGCTAATGAATAGCTGTTCCATTTTATTTTTTAATTCCTACAATACCATATGCTACACTATGTCTCATCTACTGCTGTTATTAAAGCTGAAGATAGAACTGTCATTTTCCTGGCTGTCCTGTGATGCTATGGTGAACCCATTCAGGTAGTTAAGCTGGAAGAAAATGAGTCCCACCAAGAACAGTGAGTTTTTTTGCAGGTCTGGTTTCTTGAATCAGTTCAATGTGATGTCAGACAAGTGAGGAAGTGGTAGTACAACAGGGGCAGTGGAAAAAACAGTTTGTATCTACTCATCTGGTGTTGGTGGCTCAGTTATTACACATATTGTGAGCTGTACTGATGACTACTAACTTCTGACTTCAACAAGTTACAACTCTTACTAACAAGAACTTAAAAACAAAAACAAAACAAACCTGTTTTGCTGCTCTGGGTTTTTAGAGAGAGCTAATATGTCAGAGAGAAATAGTAATCTACTGATTAACTTACTTCTGCCAGGCAGCAGATCCTAATTTTCTTACGTTGCGCAGAGGTAGGAGTCTGTCTTGCTCCCTGGAAAAGGACAGCTTTCTCATCTGCATTATCTTACTTCTGCCTAATGCATGGGCTCCTACCCATGTGTTGGAAGCGCTTACCACTTCTCCCTATTTCAAATGCTACCCCTAGTGTTCAGTAAAGGCAAGCATGGATTAATTTACCAGTCAGACTTTATATATACTGTCTCATCCTTGAACAAAGAGGAAAATGATGCATTTTTTTCCACTGCTATAGAGACTAAAAGAGGAAGAACGCCGAAGAGATGCTGAATGGGACAGGCAAAGTATACAGGCTGCACGAGCACAGTTGGTTTTAGAGCGGCATCAACAACGACAGAATCGGGAACGCCGCCAAGCTTTAGATAACGTAAATGCAGAGCTATCTCAGGAGCAGAAATCAAAGTAAGTACCATAGGAGTTTCCTTCTTTTCAAATAAAACTCTTTACACTTAACACAAAGCTTGGCTTTCAAAGAGCTTTTTTACTTGTATTGTTTGTTACTTTTTTATAAACTTGTAACAAGTTTATACTTTTAAAAAAATCAACACTTCAGCTTAAGTGTGTTTTTCAGTATTATTTAAACAATCTTCAAAGAGTAGATTATGATCGTTACTGACTTACGTGTATGGATTAGTAGCTGGAATTCTTGTGTTCCACTCACAACAGACGGTTTATATAAATAGCAAAACAGAGAATAAACATAATTAACTATGCAGAAAATGATATTATCAAGTGCAAAACAGTACGTGTTTCTTAAATTTACCTTAGTTTTCTGAAACAAAAAAGGATGGGTATCCACTGACTTCAGTAGAACTGCCAGTTTCTGATAGCTCAGGGTCAGGCTAATGGCACAAATGGAGCTTTTCCATTATGTATGACAAAACTAGATGATTTTTTTAGCGAACCACTGGATATGTCTTGGTGGACAGGTCTCGTGTCTGCTGTAATGGGAAAGGAGGAAGATAATATGTGAAGGAAAAAAAAATCAAACCAAGTGATTTGGTGTTCTAGTCTTGCAGTTTTTTCCCCCCTCTTTCTTTTTTCCCCCCTCTTTCTTCCATCATGCATGCATACATACATTTTGCAAAAGAATTTCCAGTACCTGGTGCTTTCCTATTATGAAAGCAAACACTTGGAATTGTGTTAATTTAGTTTTTCAGTGTGAGATTTTTGAAAGGTTATTTTAGGATGAAAAAGTTTCCTATATTAAGGCATGGCATTCATTTTGAAGAAAAAGATCTAGTTATATTTAATTCCATTTCTAATAATAATTCTGAATTTTAATGAGTACTTATGAGTGTTTATGCCTTATATTCTCTTTAGGTTTCTCAGGTTACTTCTATATTATAATGAGAAAACATTTACTAACTGCATTTTTTTAATTTATTGCTAGGAACATTTATCTTAAAGAAGAAGCATATTCAAATTCTCCAACAAGCCAGTATTATGCACAGTTTAATACAACCAGCCGATGACATTCTGGAGACATCAACCTGAAATGTACAGAAGTATGTAGACATATTAAAATTTTTAATTGTGCAATCCCATGTTTTATTATTTTCATCTGTTCCCTACCGTGTTCAAACAGTGCAGTCAAACTAAAGGACAGTCTGCTAGGCCACATCTGTGCTAAGAAGAGGAAAACACTGTAATAATTTTTAAACTTGATTGTTTTTCTAAAAAGTACTAGTAGATTCAGTAGTAGGTTGGCTATTGTGTCTCAGGCTTAACTGTAATATTTACATTATCCATGCCTTTAGAAATCATTTTCTGGAAAGGAATCACAATTTAAAATACAATGCTACTTAATCCAACTTGGTCAGAGGGGTATACTGCCTGACATAGATCACAGGTGATGCACACTTAGCAGATTCTATAGGAGAGAAGAAAGATGACCTAGGCAGAAAGTTTTCTGTTTGTTTTTTTGGGGGGGTTTCTTTGGTTTGTTGTTTTTGTTTTGTTTTTTAAAGTAAAAAAAGCGGGACACAAAAGCAAGCAAAGAGGAAGAAATGGACAAGTTGGTTCAGAAGTATTGCTTTTATTTCCTGAATAGTAGGAATAAGAAGAGAAGATGTGGATATTTACCAAGGTAATTATAGCAATGAGGCATGACACAGAAATGGAATGTGTGTTATAGTAAATGGGGAAAAGTGTGGGGGAAAGTATTCCTACATACACCATCACTCATTAGAAATAACAGAGAAAATATAAGGGCATCTGGTTACAGAATTGACTTAGCAGTGGAAGAGCCAGTCAATGATATTTGAAAAATGTGCAAGTGAAGCACATGAGAAGAAAATATGGAGAAGCAATGTAAGAAACTAACTGCACAAGAGAAATAGATGATGGAGATATCCAGAAAATGAAATCCAGAAGGGAAAAAGATGACATACAGAGGACTGAAAAAAGGGTTAGAAGACTTAATGATGTAAACCAGAAGAAAGAGAGAGAGATGACCAGAGATCCAACTAAACATCCAAGACCTCTAAGACATTGTGAACCCGTAATAAAAATAGAGGCCATTTATGAGAATAGGTTCTGAAATAAATATTGGAGTAAAAACATCCTGATGATATTGGCATGGAGTCCTCTGATTGTTCTTCGTATCAGGATAAGTGGTAACTTCGAATTCTGATGAAACAGTGTGAAGATGACTGCACTAAGCTAAGTAGGAAAGATGTTTAAAGAAACTGAGGCTGAGGTAAACGCTAATGAGCCATTCTCATCTTTGTGAAAATAATGAAGAATGCATAGTTCTCAAGATAGCTATTATTAGGAGGATTTTGACATGTTAGAAGGAAGCATTCCTTGAAAGGGGACTATTCAAACAGGTCTGTTTGCATACCTTGAAAGGGGACTCTCTTTGAACAGCTCTGTTTGCTCAGCCGAAAGAGTGGCCCTGTGGGATCAGGCTGATAGGACTAATTACCATTTGGAACCAGGTAGTTACAACAGAAGTTTGGAAGAAGAGACCATTATGTTAATCCCTCTAGATGGAGAGGAGGAAGAAAATCAAGTAAGGAGAATATAAAAATGGGTAAAGAAGTGTCTTGGGACCAGAATAACCCATAGCAAAAAGATATGTCTCAGTTTTAATATAATAACTAATAACTAGGAACTAATTGTAGTATGGATAGAAACTACATAGAAAAGCAGTATGGCTGAAAACAGGAACTGAAGAATGTGCTATTCAGAAAAGTTAGAAGATAAAGCTGAGAGACGACCATGCTTGCACCGTTAATGATGAGCTGGACTATGAAGAAGTAAGAAGGGATGGTATTCAAGAGATTTAATGTGATAGCATTTAGAGATTGATTTATTTGTTAGACTGGGATTCACACATGGCTGGATGTCTTTGAAGTATTACCAAATACTGTATTAAATTGACAATCTCAGGAGTGCAACTACTTGTCTTAGAATAGAAAGGCCATCAAATGGGGTGGGAGGATAAAACAATAGGCTATCTATAGTAGTTTTCATTTAACTAAGGTTGGTTTTGATCTGTGTTGAATATCTCAAGCTCTGACTTTTTTTTTTTTTAACTAACATTTTAGTTACCTGACAGAATAATGAATAAAGTGTTGAAAAGTTCATGAAGTTGTCTTCATTTGTCCAGCTCGTGTGAGTAGGTGTTTACAGACTTTATGACAGCTGTACAGTTTAACTAAATATGCTAGACCAAGTCAGATGACATTTGAGCTTCCTTAAGGAAGGACTATATGATTAAAGCCTTTTTGTATTTACCTACTCACTTGCTTGAAAACTTTTTATCTGAAGTTACAAAAAGGATAGGTTTCTAAGTTATACTACAAAGAAGCCTTTAGATAGAAATTCAAATAAGACGACTGACAATTCAATAATTGGGTAGGATCAGGCATCACTAAATTCCCTGGAAGACTTCAGGCATCATCAATCATATTTGCCAGAACAACCATGCTACTTTCTACCTGTTGTTTCAGAATACAAAAACTGAAATTTAATGTAGATGTTAAAAAAGCAGCACAATCAAATTGTAGAGGACATTCTTAATGTAATGTGAAAAAGGTCTGATTAATTGTTATTGATATTTTATACCAACTTATTTTATTTTGCACCGAAGCAAGCCATGTTTTCAGTAGGCATATCTCAACTGAGTAGGTGATAATAAAGGGTTGAGGTGCAGGAACTTCTTAAACCTGTATGGCTATATAACAAACAAGACGCAGATTGGTATCTTCAGCTTTTGAAATATCACTCTTAAATTTTACTGGTGAGTATTGAAGTAAGTAGAAAAGTTGTATTAAAAGAGCATTAACTGATTATAGGTGCTGTTTGAAAGTGTTTGTTGGATTCCATTACTGAGGTCATCTTTTCTTTGTGATATTTGTAGATATTTCTAATAAATACAGCAGTGAAAAACACAGTATCTTCTGTATGAGGATCTGGACAGCTAATTGGAATAAGTACAGCTGTTGGAATTAGAGGGCTGGCAACTATCTTTTTATTAAAAAATTTATATTTGTTTTCCACCTTTTTAAAAAAACTTAAAAAAAAAACCTGAGAGTACTGCATAAAAAATACCTAACACTCATCAGTTCCTGTTACTGTTTTAACAATTAGCCAGATTAATTAGATGCAGGTACTACAAACTTGTCCACATGTTAAATGGTCTTCATGGAGCATCACTGAAGTAATTCGGGAAAGATGTACGTGCTAGGATCTGATTTCAGGGAGGAAAACGATGATCAGTCCCTATCATGTTTAAACTTGTGTTTTAAATTTTTTTAAACTTTGGTTGTATGACAGTTTTCTGCACTACTGGATTTGGATTAATAATCTGGGAAAAGATATGTATTTAAAGTTTAAAAAAGAAGTTACAGTGGTTGAACTGAGTCCAGTGTTCTACTTTTTCTTGGGATTTTTTACACTGGTATTTTGAATAATTTCATACAGTGTATGCACAAAAGCTTTTCACTTTTTCCTAGAAGACCTACTGAAGAGTAAGTCATTTCATATTAGAGGCATTTTCATATTAAGCTACATTTCTTTGAATATTGTATATTATGTGATAGCTGAACTTTTATTTCCTCCTCTGAAGAGAGGCTAGAAGGAAACTGATCTTTTTATAGAGACATTAAAAAAAAAAAAAGGTTCTAATACTATTGAATTCATGGATGTTAATGACAGCAAAATGTGCCTAGCTGATACTCTCAAGGCTAATGATTATTCCCTGCCTGGTCTATTCATTCTCTCATCTGTTTTAATCTAATGTTGCTGTATACTTCCTGAGTTACATCTGGGACATCCTTTTAACAGTATCTACTTGCTTTTAATTTTCAAAGTTTATACTTCCATAACATCACATATTAAATGTTGACAGTATTATTTTCACACTGAAAAGGCAAGTTATAACTTTCATGAGCAGGTCACTGTCTATACCTCATAATATAATTTCACTCATATAATTGTATTTGCTTTTAGTTTTGCTGTAAGCAAGATTCATGTACCAAAAAAGAAGATTGGATCCGCAGATGAACATAAGCAGGCAGGTAAAGGGGTGAAGAGTGAAAGTGGTATTGATAGAATTTACATGCATCTTAGAAAAATGCTAGTCCATGATGCTGTTGAGTAGGATAATGGTGATTATTTTCAGGGAAAGAAAACACAAAATTACTCTGGCTGTTGTAGAAGCCATCGATGTCTGTTAAGTGACCTTGCTCCCTGCTGTGGGGAATTTCTCCATGCTAAATCTGGAGCAAAGCTCTGACCCAAGGAAATTCTTAGTGTAAAAGATTCTTATGGCAGTCAGTGGTTTTGGATATGTTTGTGGTTCTTTAATGTTTAAATTGGATTGGTACAAATCTTTGTGTTTCATTGGAACATGAACTACCTAATTATACATGTAAATGAGATGTATTTTTTGGTGTATCTCACTATTTGTGATGTAGTGCAAAGTGCATAGTTAAGTCTTTGAAATGATAGTAATTGGTGTGAGCAAATGAGTTTGAAATTCTGTGTATGGCTACCCTTCTTCCATCCCTTTCACTAAAAAGGGATTAAGAAATGTGATGGAATATGTATCCAACTAAGTCATTATCCTCTCTTTGATGAAGGAATATTAGTTTCCAGCAAACTGTCTTAGGGACTTACAGAGCTATAGGTGGTTGTTATCACATTTAGTAACTGTGATAGAAAAGTCTTACGCTTTTTGAATCTACACACATTTAGCATCCAGGATGTATTGTTGCATAATCCATACCTTTTGTTTGTTTGTTTGTTTTTGAGTCTGACATCTTCAAGCTTCCTTTGGTGCTTGTTAATCTTTTTATGAAAATATTTTTAAAAGATGAACAGCTGTTCCCTGTATTCTTTACAGTTTTTTAGACCTCTGTCACATCACCGCTTAATCTTTCCTTTTTCTAGGCTGAAGAATCCTTAGTCTTAGTTCAGTTATTCCTCATTAAAAAACTGTCACATAGATTTCTTAGCCCTCATTACCCATTTCAGTACTTCTAAAAATTTTACTATATAACCTTTTTGAGATGAGGGAGTCAGAAGATTGTGTAATAATGATATTTTCTGTTTTATTCCATATTTTCCGTAGTGTGTGTGTGTGTGTGTGTGTGTATATATATGTATATTTCCATATAATCCCAACATCTGTTTTGTTTTCTTGGCCATTGTTGAGCACTGAGATGCATTTTCATAGAACTCTAACTCAGAGAGCTTTTTCCTCAGTGGTATCAGCTAGTTAAGCAGTGAAGTATATGATCACAATATTTACCTCCTTTTTCAGTATGTTGAATAGCATTTTACCTAGGACAAGGGCTTGTGGGACTTCATCAGTTATTTCCCTTCAAAGCAGACCATTCATTCCTGGCAACCTGTTACTGTCCATTTTGTTACGCTGTTCTGTAATCTCTGTAATCAACATAATGGCTTGAGACATGTACCAGTATGTTCCACATAATAAAGGATTCTGGTTTGGAAACATCCCTGCTCTCCTCCACTGTGAACACACAAAAAAATTCTTAAATCTGTTTGCAATGACCTTATTTCTTCTGACTGCTGCTCTTATAAATGTCATTTCCTACAGGCTTCTATTTCAGATTACCTGCTACTGAGGTATTCAGAAATGAATACGAATTTTATGCCTTTACTTTAGAGATCCTTAAACTTTTTTTGGTCTGTATTGTTAAGTTTTACATCTAACTTGCCAGAGTTCAATTTTTTTCCCCCACTGCTTCTGACACCGACCATTGGAGGTAAGATGGCATCCTTGAAAAAGTTTCCTTTACTTTGTTGCCTAATGATGCTTGGGCAAGTTTTGTTCTCTCTAAGGTCTTGATAATGTTTAATTTTGCTTACTGTTTTAATTTATTAACTATAAATTTTCGTAATCTCTAGCAAATGAATGTAAAAGATCATTTTAAAAATATTTCCACTAGCTTTACCATATAGGTAAGAGAGACAAAATAAATGAAACAAACAAACAAACAAAACCCCCTCTTATCCTCATGCCAGTGGGCAGTTTATTGTCTTCCATGAATGTATGAATTTTCCAGTTTTATCAGTTAATTAAAAGTTTAAAGAAAAATAAGTCTGTTTTATTTGCTATTTTACAAGAGATGGCTGACTTACTAAGTTGTGATAATGTAATGTCATCTCTTTCTCCAACTTATAAAACTCAGAAGAGTCTAGTAAGAGTCTTGCAAATATTAGTGAGCTTTGGATCAGAAGTAAGTAAGCAAGCTTCAGCTCCTTTTTGTTCAAAAATCAGAAATTACTGCAATTAAACATCACAGTAGCTAATGAAAGACAGCTTTGAAGTAAAATTTAATACATTATTAAAGTTAGGGTGTTTGCATAGTACAAGAAAGATGTTTAAAGCATATCTCCAACTTAATCAAAACATGCTGAGGAACAAAGCAAATTTTCAGTTGAAAAACCCCAACAGTTTGTCATAAATCCAAAAGGAGTAAACAGACCTTATAAAACATCTTAGTGTTATTCTGGCTTGAGTTTGACCCTTCACTAAATTTTCTCATCTGCTGACTTGAGTAAAATGAACCTCTGAATTGAACTAATCAGAATCAAGCCTATTATATTAATAAATTTTGTATTTGGTTGGATAAATGACATTCTAGTTGTATCATCACAAGTCATTAAATTCTATACAAATAGAAGAAACATCTGCTGGAAGAGTGCAAATCTTCATGTGTAAAGTTGGTATACTAATATGGATTTGAAGGAGTTCACTTAGTAAATTGCTGCTGTTATTTTGGCAAGTTGCATAAGCAAGTAGTGGAGACTCAAGTTAGTAATATTGAAGAGATTTCTGCTCTTGTAAACATAGCCATTTCAAATACTGAAATTTGGTTACAGAATGGGAAAAAGTAATAAGTCTCTTTTTCTATTCTGTTTTATATTTCTGTGAGGATCTTTATATTTCTCTTTTCAAAAGAATTCTTTTTAGAACACTGTCTCAGGTTTTAGCTATTTGTGTTAAACTGAAGATAGTGTTTAGTATCAAATTCAATTAGGAGGACATTAACCTCAAAACTTGGCAATGTAGACAGATATGTTACATAATCACAAATTTAATTAATAATTCAATTTCTGAATGGATAAACTACATTTTACTAAGATTCCCTGTTTTTCCTGCTGCAAGGGCAAAGTTAAGTTTTATTTGCAGCTTTTAGGGAAATGTTACTAGTATTTTCTTCTTATCTAATGTTACTTTAGTAATGCTAATAGACGAATAAAAGCCCTTAATTAGGGAAGCCAGGTTAGTTCTGGTTTGCCTACTGTAATTTTACTGTTCTTTATTTGCTTCTCATATACCTCCACATTTATTTCCTGAGGACACTGTGTTCATTCCCAGCCCTGTAATACAACAAAACTGTACTTCAAATTCTTGAAGCGAGGAAATATTCTGTATGAATTAGGGAGAAATTTAATGTTAAGTCTGTTCCAGTAAATTGTGTGTGTGATTTCTGTCATACCATGTTGCAATTATTAATGGAGTGAAATGCTTTTCAGATGACAGCACACGGAACCAGGAAAAAATTGAATATCTAGCAGACATTCTATTCAAAGGCTGATGTACTGGGAGTATGAGGTGATCATTTAATCAGGATAGATATTGCTTTTTGGAAGCAGAGTTGTCTAAATACAGATTTATTTAAGGGTTAGTTTGGCTTATTGGTTTTTAGTTAAAAAACAGTTTAAATAGATGATTGCTACTGTTCTGTATGTTTCTGTTGCTACAGATATATATCTGTGCCTATTTTTGCATGAATCTTTAAGTACTTTTTTAGGACTTCAGCATACTTTTTGTTAGTTTAAACATTTCTTCAAATATACTGTCTTCTTTTTTACGAGATTTATTACAAGAGTTATTAAATGGGACTGCATTGCACAGCCAGACATCTTACTGATTGTATGTACTACCTGCACTTTATGCAGCCAGCTTCAGAAAGATACTCTGTACTGCAGTTTAAAGCCATAGTTCTTGACTAACTACAAGCCAGGAGAATTGATCAGAATATATGCAGGAGACTAGTCATGAAAAGTGAGTGCCGTATGAATATATACTTGTCCCAGGTCTAGAGAAATACGCACTAGTTACTTCACTGATATATAGAAAGTGAAGTATTTGCATGAGTATTTGCCAGTCAGGAGAGGACATTACTGTTAGAATTTTTCTTGTTATTGATGCTCTAACTCAGAAATGTAATGCTGCTGAGCAAAATTATAGTGAACTCTGACCCTGAGAAATCTAATTCCTGTGGCTTCTTATTAGCAATCCTAATTCTTCACAGAAGAAACCACAAAAATCTTGTCTGTAGAGGAAACCACAGAAAATAAACAGCAGCCACCAGACGTCATAGTAGAAATTGCACAATTGCAGTTAACACAGCAAAAAATACTCATGCTAAGCTCCAAAACCTAATAGCCCCCTTCTTTGTATCCATAGAAAAGATGGATAAGAGTAAGTAATTCTTTTGTAATAATACATGATCTAATCTAATTATGCCATTTTGCAACAATACAAGAGAGTGGAAATATTGAGGATCCAGATACATCATCATCACACCAACTTGAAACAAAAGAGCACTCCAATATGTGCTCTGGCTTTCTTGACAGAATATTTGCTATTACAGTGGTGGTGTTTGAAATATGTTAAAAAAGAAAGAGTACTGTAAGTACTAGCTATCTATTTATGACAGCATATAAAAATGAAAATTATTTAGCTTTGAGCTTTACTAAACTTTCTATGACATTTTTCCATCAAAACAATTTAAGAGTTAATTCCTACCACTTAATTGAAAATGCTAGCAAGGAAGCGAGGACTGGAAAATACTGCATATACAGGAAAAACTGACAAAAAGAAACAGCCAGCTACATAAAGGTATTACCATTTTTTAAACCAAAATATTTCATTGGTAATATTAAATATTAGTTGTTGTTTTAATGCTGTCACTGGCAAGCAGTCTACGCGGTTCCTGCAGTGTGTGGAAGATAACTTCCTGACACAGCTGGTGAGGAAGCCAACCAGGGAAGGTGCCCACTGGACCTCTTGTTTGTGAACACAGAAGGCCTGGTGGGTGATGTGACAGTTGGAGGCCGTCTGGCACATAGCGATCACAAAATGGTAGCATTTTCAATTCTTGGAGGGGTGTCAGCAGAACTGCTACGTTGCACTTCCAGAGGGGAGACTTTGGCCTGTTTAGGAGGGCAAACCAAGAGGAAATGGTCAGCGACCTGCTGCACCACATAGCCACACACAGGTCTATGGAGCCAGATGGGATCCACCCAAGGGTACTGAGGGAGCTGGTGGAGGTGCTCGCCAAGCCACTTTCCATCATCGATCAGCAGTCCTGGATAACCGGAGAGGTCCCAGTTGACTGGAGGTTAGCAAATGTGATGCCCATCTACAAGAAGGGAAGGAAGGAGGATCCGGGGAACTACAGGCCTGTCAGCCTGACCTTGGTGCCGGGGAAGGTCATGGAGCAGATCATCTTTAGTGCCATCACATGGCACGTACAGGACAACCAGGGAATCAGGCCCAGCCAGCATGGCTTTATGAAAGGCAGGTCCTGCTTCACTAACCTGGTCTCCTTCTATGACAAGGTGACCCGCTTAGTGGATGAGGGGAAGGCTGTGGATGTTGTCTACCTGGACTTTAGTAAAGCCTTGGCACTGTTTCTCACAGCATTCTCCTGGAGAAACTGGCTGCTCACGGCTTGGATAAGTGCACTCTGTGCTGGGTAAAAAACTGGCGGACGGCCAGACCCAGAGAGTTGTGGTGAACAGAGTTAAATCCAGTTGGCGGCCAGTCACGAGTGGTGTCCCCAGGGCTCAGTACTGGGGCCAGTTCTGTTTAATATCTTTATCAGTGATCTGGATGAGGGGATCAAGTGCACCCTCAGTAAGTTTGCAGATGACGCCAAGCTGGGTGGAAGTGTTGATCTGCTGGAGGGTAGGAAGGCCTGGGGGACCTGGACAGGCTGGATCGATGGGCCGAGGCCAATTGTATGAGGTTCAACAAGGCTAAGTGCTGGGTCCTGCACTTGGGTCACAACAACCCCATGCAACGCTACAGGCTGGGGGAGGAGGGGCTGGAGAGCTGCCTGGCAGAAAAGGACCTGGGGGTGTTGGTTGACAGCTGTCTGAACATGAGCCAGCAGTGTGCCCAGGTGGCCAAGAAGGCCAACAGCATCCTGGCTTGTATCAGGAATAGTGTGGCCAGCAGGACCAGGGAGGTGGTAGTCCCCCTGTACTCGGCACTGGTGAGGCCGCACCTCGAGTACTGCATTCAGTTTTGGGCCCCTCACTACAAGAAGGACATCGAGGTGCTGGAGTGTGTCCAAAGAAGGGCAATGAAGCTGGTGAAGGGTCTGGAGAAAAAGTCCTGTGAGGAACAGCTGCGGGAACTGGGGTTGTTTAGCCTGGAGAAGAGGAGGCTGAGGGGAGACCTTATTGCTCTCTACAACTACCTGAAAGGAGGTTGTAGTGAGGTGGGGGTTGGTCTCTTCTCCCAAGTAGCAAGGATAGGACAAGAGGAAATGGCCTCAAGCTGCGCCAGGGCAGGTTTAGATTGGATACTAGGAAAAACTTCTTCACTGAAGGGGTTATCAAGCATTGGAACAGGCTGCCCAGGGAAGTGGTTGAGTCTCCATCCCTGGAGGTATTTAAAAGACTGGTAGACACGGTGCTTAGGGAGATGGTTGAGTGGTGGACTTGGCAGTGCTGGGTTAATGGTTGGATTTGATGATCTTAAAGGTCTTTTCCAACCTAAACAATTCTATGATTCTGTGATTCTAAAAGTCAGTTAAACGAGACTGTGCAGACACATAATAATTGGAGTTTGATTATTTTACCCATTTGCTACTCAGCAGTCTCCAGCAAACCATCTATCTGGAAAATGCTATCTGTTTTATCACATGCAGAAGGATCCACTGTCATTTCCCAGGTTCATGCTCCTGCTGGGATAACAGTCAGTCTGAAGCAATGAAAAGTTTTTTGAGTTGTGAATTCTTGGGAGATTCAGGTCTCCCTGTGTCTGTAGTTATCCAAGTCCAGCTTAAGAGATCTGAGTACTAAGTCTAGACTCGGGATAACTGAAATTGCAGTGGATCAATTTTTTAGCCTGCCACTGTATATATGAGTGTGTAATGTGTAAGTGTAGATGCATATACTTACACATAAATGAAAGTGCAATTTTCAAAGCCATCTGTTTAGCTCCTGCTGACTTAAAAAAAAAAAATAAAATACTGGGCTTCCAGAAGGATGGCCAGGAACAGAGTTCATTCCGACAGAGATCATAAGCTTTTTTCTACAAAAAAAAGTGGTTTTCATTGAAAGCTTAAATGACTGAAGAATGAGAGATTCTGCCAAGGCTAGCCAAGTGTTATACAGCTGGTGCAGAGCTGGGAAATAGCTTATTTCTTCGATTAAGGCAGGGTCTAAAGGCTTTTAGCTTTTCTATTTTTGAGACCTTAGTAGGATGTATAACAGTTCTTACAAAACTGAGAACATCCATCACATATGGCTCAAACAAGTGTATACCTATGTATGTTTAAAAGGTATATAATATGTGAAAACCTAACCCCTGAGTGGAACCAAAATTTCATCCCCTATCTCTCCCTGTTGTTTTTTGTTTTGTTCTGCCCCCCCCCCCCCCCCCCCCCCAGGTCTACATGAGGCCTTCAGTGTGTACATTTTATATAAACAAAAAGGAGAAGATGACATTACTAGAATCTCATTTGTTAGATTGTCCATATCAAATGATGGAAGAAAACAGACAAACACACAAACAGAGGGAAAAGGTTGTAAACTCTTCTCTTTCCAGACCGATGTTACATTCTAAGACCTGGAAAGAATAGGAGACAGATCTGAAACAAGCAACAAATGACAGTACAGTAAAAATGCAAGAATCTTTTTGAACAGATTTTAAATGAAGAGTAAATGAAAAATCTCTAAAACTTGCCAAAAGCCACAAAATTAACATGAGCACTGCTATTGTTAGTAGGAAAAAGTTTCTGTTACATAACGTATACTTTACTTTTAAAAGCTGAAGAACACTTTGTTCTCATTTACAAAGTGTTTGCCTACTGCAGATTTTTAGTTAGTAAAATTGTGTGCGGACATGAAAAATATACATAAAGGACTTGTGTTTCCTGAAAAACATTAACAAACAATGTGGAGTTAACAAAACAGCAGGGTTTTTTTCATTCCTACTTGCCACCCAGTACTAGGATGATAAGCCACTGTTTCATCTCATATAGAATATAACTATAATAGTTTTCTGTAAGGTGATGGGATAGAATTTCATTGATACAAGGGTTAGTGGCAAGTTTTGTCTTAGACAAGGGAAAACAGATTTCACACTAGTTAACTAAGTCATTTATGTTTTCAGATATCTAACTGAGAAACAGAATGGAAAAAAATAGAAAAATTAGTAAATAACAATTTATGAAAAATCAGAAACAGCAAAGCATGGCTGTATGAAAATCTGAGTAAATTATGAAATAATTGATACTTCTAATTCTTGCTGTTTTGAGCCTCTTGAGAGGTAATTTATGAACAAAATAGATCAGAGGTCACTGAGGTTCTGGTCGTGATTATGGACACTGTTGCCTGCAGCCATGACTTGAAAGTGAAAATGTGTACAGCTATGTGACTGCTCTCCCAAAACATGAGAAGCAGCATGTACCAAGCTGAAGACAACGGAAGGTGATGGTTTCCATAACTTCTCTTTCACTCTGAAATAAGTCAGCCCCTGTTATTCTGTAGTTTACAAGGTGCGTTGATTCATGAGTATTCTGCAAAGATGTCATGGTTTGCCACGCGCCTGTTATAGTATTTTCCTTACTCATTCCGGATTTAGTTGTTTATGCCTGCCAGTTTGACAAGAAATTACACGTTCTGCACAGGCTTAGTTAACACAGAAGGACACTTGAGAGACTTACTGCTCTTAGAGTCTGGGTACTTTTTTGAGACATTGAACAGAAATCTTCGAGTTTCTTCCTGCATGATTACATTCAAGACCCAGGTTGTGTAGAGGTGGAAGAATCACAGGCTACCAAATGGGCATGTATTTCAAGTTATATTCCATGTTGGAATAAATAAAGCACAAAAAGTGAATAGTATAGAAAAAGAGAGGATGTTGCAGCAATGTTCTCCTGACTTGCAATTTTCTTTCCTCTCTTCCTGATAAAACTCAAGTTTTGAATTGTATACCCTGAGGAAGCAAAGGATTTTGCATCCTCACTGAAGACAAAAGCCCTTGTCATATTAAGTCTGGAATACAGCATCAGTTTTAAATTTAGCCTGTCTATAAATAAGCTACAGAACTGTGAAATAATTCAGTTTATGAGGAAATGCATCAGAATGGAGCAGAAAAAAGCCTCTGTTAGACATAAGTAAGGCTGAAAAGATTTTAAAGAAATAGTACACATTTTTCTCTTCTGGAAATGTGATTTGTGCTGAAGAAAATACATTTTGCATTTCTGTCAGATAAAACCCATATATCCCGAATTTACTAATCTATAGCTCAACATACCAAAGGCTTGGGGAAAAAGAAAGGCCTCAACTTCTTTCTTCACTGCCTTAGCAAGTGCTAGAAGACTGTTTTATTGTCATATTTCAGTACAAAAGATCAGCTTATTAGAAAAAGCTAATGAACAATAGAAGTGTACCAAGTTTGGCCAGCACAGCAAATAATACTAGAATAACTAGAAAGAAGTTATTTGTTAGTGAGATGGACTGTTAAAGATGCCTGTATAACAATCATTGTCCCAGGGTTTATTGACCTGCCTTACTATTAATTTAAATGTTTGTTCAGTTGCATTGTGTGCATTAATTCATATGTTTCAGTTTATTGGAAAATTTTGTAGTTTATAACTAGCTACTCTAGGATTAAATTTTGGATTGTTGATGTTCTATTGAAGGTAAATGTCAAGAGAAAGTATTTGAGTAATGCTAGCATCTCCACTTAAAGATGAGTTTGTACAATAGGTCTCTAGCAGATGAGACTTGCTGTATTCCCATACGATACAGTTATAGAAAAGACTTCATTGATAAATGAAATAATGGTATTTAAACTTATCCTACAATGATGCAAATTTGCAATAAAATTCCCAGTCTCCCTCCTGTGTCACCTAACCACAAACTGGTTTGTTCAGACCTCCAAGTGTGCTGACTGACTAGCTACAAAGCCACATTGAACAGAAGTATTGAGCTCCTGCTGCATCCTCCCTAAGTGGGACGATTAGCTTTGTTCTTTCCCCCTTCTCCAAGCTCAACTTGTGAAATTCAAAGGAATTTATATTTGAAAACTTTACCTTCTTTTGTTTTGGTTGAAACTGGCAAGAGATTCAATATGTTACTGTGAAGAGAAAGCAGGAATGCAAGATATAGGCAATATGGGCACTGTGACTGTGCAAGTCTTATTTCCATAGGAAACATGCAAGTTACGGTGGGTGATCTATGGACATCATAGCATAAATATCATACCTTCTCTAGTCCAGGTCTCTGAAAACATAAGACACAATAGGAAGCACTTTCGTATAATAGTAACTACATAGAACGCTTCTCTGATAAGTCAGTAAGCAGCATGATAATACGTTAAACCTAATGAAAGACAATGCATGCTAGAAATAATAATGACACCTATCAAGTAGAAATTGTAGCCACTGAAGAAAAAATAGCTGAGACAAGTACAGACAGATGGGGGAAAGCTTATAGCCAGTTTGATACTGCCCCAAAACCCAAACAGATTAAGAAATTATGTAGCTCAGTAACATATGATCCAATACCTTATGCTTGGCTCTGCTTGTCCTCTGTCAAAAAATTCTGAAGTAGAGAGAGGGGCGTTTTGGAGATGAGAAAGAAAAAAAAGTTTGAATCTCAGTAAAAAATAGTTTGTGCAATAGTTTAGAGCAGTGGAGACCATGATTGCATATCCTTGGTCTGCCACACATTTCATGTCTGACCACAAGAGCATTCTTTAAGCTTTCTCGACTTTAATTTCCGGTCTGCAAAATCAGAATAATTCTGTAGCAAATAATATAAACAAATACTTATCTAAGATCTACTCTTACTTTCTATGCTCACTTGACATTTGAAGAGACTATTTCACAGCACTACTGTCAAAACATAAGATTAAATAATTGCATCAAATTATAAAGACAGCTAAAGCGGAAGAACTGACTAGAACAAGATAAATACACTAAAGATTTTATGTTACCATCGAAAGACATAAAAATACATAAAATAAATTGAAAGGTACAATGGATTTCAAGTTGTATTGGGCAACTGGTAGGCCCGAAGATCTCAGCTAATACACACATACATCGAGCCAGTAGAGGTCTCATATTATTTGGACTTACTAGTTCTGTAGTTCTTATGGGCATCTTCTCAGGTTTGCAGAGACTTATTTAACTGCTTTCTGAGCCATGTGATAACACCAACTTCTTCTGAAATGCAGCCAACCTTGAAAGTAGAGCAGTTGCATTCATTCAGAATTGCAATCTAAATTAGGCCTGATGTGGGCTAGCTCAGGTGTCTCCAGTCACTCAAGCTTTCTACAAATCGTATAGCTGAGAACATAGACCAAGTGAATGGGCCATCTTATTTATTCTCTGATAACGTAAGAGAGAAGACAATGAAAATGGAAGGCAATATGCTTAAAATTGTAGAAGGAAATGTTTGAAAGCAACACATAATATAAGGAAATAGAATCTTTGAGATGGTTTAATAAAATCTAAAATAATTTGTTTATATGGTTAATGAAAATCTATTGAACTACTTTGGGCACGGTGTCAAAATTATTACGTAAACAGTCATGTTTCAGGGCTTAAGCCAATTATTAAGACCACCATCTGATAAATCACTAAAGCATGTTAAGAACATGCGTGGTTTCATTCAAGGCAATGGAACTATTCGTGCTTAAAGATGGTATGCACTTAAGTGCTTTACTGGCTCAGGAGCTACTAGTTCGATTGTAGAAAGATAATACAACTATGGGTAGGTTCTTTCAGGGGTGTCTATTACATCTTTCTTTTACTTTCCCCTAAAAAAAATAGCATAAGTTACTGTCAAAGGTAGGATATTACGATAGAGGGACCTCTGGTCTGATCCAATAGGTAGTTTGTGTTCTTATATTTTCCTGTAACTAGCAATTTTTCAATGCTAGTTTTGTTTTTCCTTTTTCTGCGATGCATAAAGGAAAAAAAGAATTATGAGCCCTATCTTCTGCATGATCTGTTTGACCTCTCTAAAAATACAAGAGGTGTATCCACTAGGAAAGGTAAATTATTAGAAATGTACATACTAGGAACAGACAATGGAGATTACCTTTTTTAAACATTATATAGCATCCAGGTTTTTTTAAGTAGATGGGAAAGTCATTTCATTCTTCAGCAATGATGTCACTATGCTTGTAGCCCAAATGGTGTTCTCATTCTTGGCAAGTAACATTAAACAAAGAATGTATGGTTTTCAAATGCTGCTCAGATTCAGTAAAAAGCATTTATGCAAACAAAAGCTGCTGTTGTGTCTAGAAAGTGTTGTTTATCATTAAAATGGAGCCATGTTAATAGTTTTAATATGCTAAAACGTGAGGTCCTAAATGCACAGAATAATCAAATTCTGATCATCTGACTAAATAGCACTGTCGTACTGTGATCTGAATTAGGACTATGTGCAAGAGAAAGTGAAGATTCGAATGCTGAAGCTTCAGGCCCTGAGTCAGTTGTGCACAAATAGATACCATGGAAGTCTTTTTTATTCTTACTTTCCAGGTAAAGTATAGTTGAGTTTCTAAGTTTTAGGTGTATTTTCTTGAATGTGTAGAGAAAATACATATATAGTATGTATAATAGTCATATGCTGCATCAATATGCAAGTTTACTGATCTGATTAAACTGATATCTGTCTTTTCTGGAATCTTGAAGGAGATGTACATTGACGAGACATTGTGAGTTTTGGTTCAAAGTGGTTAATGTCTACATCCAAAATCATTAAAGTCAATAGTGGGATCTCAGTACTTTTGGTGTCCTCTATTTTCTGATGAGTGCTTATAACTTTATGAAAGGATATGATGGTATTGAGTGCAAATATATAGTTATCTTCCTATTCATTTTGCAGCGAATAAACAAGGACTGAAACTTTTTAGTTGAGAATAGTATCCCTAATAGTAGATAGGAATATACAAATAGATATGAAGTAGAATGAGCAGCGTATTCTTATTGTGACTTACCTGACTGCCAATATGAATTTTCAGTTTTAGCTTTTCCGGTTTTACCTAAACATTTCTATTTCATTATAAAACAATGTATAGTGCCATTTTAGCATGGGGCTGTCCTTTTGTACTTGGGATGGAAGTCATTCCCATGAGGATGACGGAGCACTGGAACAGGTTGCCCAGAGTGGTTGTTGAGTCTCCATCCTTGGAGATACTGAGAAGCTGTCTGGACATGGTCCTGGGCAACCAGCTCTAGGTGGCCCTGCTTTGATTAGGGAGTCTCCAGGTGGTCTCCAGAGGTCCCTTCCAACTGTTACCATTCAGTGATTTCATTTCTTGCCTCTAAAAAAAGAACGGAATATATGTGTCGCTGTTCAGATGAAGAATTCTGTTTATAGTAGCATTCAGAGCTATCTTTGTGAAAATACTCAGGATGTCACAGTGAAAAACTTTTAAAGTTTCCAATGCAGAAAAATTAATATGGTTCTCAATTTTCTTAATTGTCCTTCAGTTCTTCTCTACCTCTTAGTTGTCAGGGGGAGAGGAGGCAAATGACTCTACCGTACTCGATGTGTCTATAGCTGGGACCTGATAAGGACTGAGCAAAAGAATAGAGGAACAGCCTTACTCCTCCTAATTGGTGGGTGCAACCAAACAGACAGTATGATATTCTAGCTAGGCCAAGATTCAGCAAGTGAGAATAAGAAGAATACAGAAAATAATTTACAGATGTCCTTATGGGGAAAAGTGTATATGACTATTCTATGTGTCATTGTATCTGGATGGCTCCCCTAATAAGTTGGCACTCCTTAGACAATTTCAATCACATTTGACTGAATGGGAAAGGTCTCAGCGAGAAGTTCCCATGAGTCTGAATATAGGTAATGGAGAAGGATTCATTAAAGGTCTAGTTGAAGAAAAGCCTGCAGCTGTATTCATTGCCAAAAACACTACATGGGAGAAAAAAAAAAAAATCTTAATTTCTTCAGCCACAGGAAACACTTCAACTGGAGTTTGTATCTTTTTAAACATCTGCTTCAAATAATGACAGGGAAAAAACCATCAGGAACCAAGTGTTAGTTTTGATATTTTAGTGTGACTTGTCTTAATATTTACCTAGTGTCCAGGAAAAATGATGAGAAGAAAACGAGAAAGGAAGTAGAAGATTGGAGGAGAAAAGAGAAGAAATGGCAGCTATATGAAGTAGAGTTTTTTTTTTCATTTAAAATGTTCATCTATGTATCTAAACATCTTTTCATCTCAATATCACTGTAACATTCAGTGGAACAAAGAAGGAACATCTGTATGTCATCTGTATGTCAGCTACATACCATACCGTTGTAAAGAACAACCGCCAGACCATTTGGATGACTGTATAATTATCAAGGCAAGTAAGACATTATAAGCCATTTCTGAAGTAATATACAAGCACAGATAGGTTGTTAGTTTCCATAGGCTGGCTTCTCACTTACAATTTGAGACAGCCACGGAGTTGTATAGATGCCATGCAACTTGCTGTTTAAAATTGGAGGGGGGGGGGGGAATTCCATCTTTATTCCATCTTTTCAAATGACATGGTTTTTTCTTACTTAATGACAGAATCCAAGATCTGGTTGCTTATTTTTAGTTGTTATAATAGGCCTATTACATACAAAAATGTATGTTTGCCAATGTCACATTCCAGTTCACAGACCCACTCCCAGTGATTAGGAATCAATAAACTTCCCTCCAGCATGATACAAAATCTCTTTATCATCTGTAATGCAATCTTCCTTGTATAAAACTGAAATTAAGCAATCTGTCTGGATTGTATTGTCTGTTTCTGAGAATCTCTGAGGCAACTGCATATGATCATTTTGCAGTTTCCTATGCCAGTTACTAATTTATCGCATTTTTTTTTTGGTAAAATTATGTGCAAAATAACAACTAATGATGCTTGTTTCATGTATATTTGTGTCTCAACTTCGGAGTCTAAGAAGTTCTAGCTGCTAATTTAGCTTTGCCCAAGGTTGAGAAATTTGTACGTTCTTTCTCTCACCTGCTACCTCTCATGTAATGATTCTCTGGCATCTAATGAAGTAGTGACCTGGGATCAGATAAGGTCATTCTTTATCCAAGTACCTATTGTCACAAGCCTTAATGAAAATTAATAATCTTTCACACATTTATGTGTCTATTGAATTTGGCTCAGGCTGTGAAAATAACATACAAGAGACAGAAGTGTGAACGCACTAGGAAAACAGAAGAGGAATTTAATTCAGTTTTTAAAAAGTATTTTAGACAATCTAACATCCTTTTTGCCTTTGTTTCTTTTTTCTCAGCCTTTAATGTTTGCCACAGAAGACTTTATCTACAGAGATTATACCAGCTCAACAAGAAATCACGCAAGACAGTTAAATGTAAAAGGAAATTGCAGTAATGCAGTTGGAGTGACACAGAGCAAGAATCAGCTGTAGGCAGGACATTTTAACGTGCTGAGGTAAAAATTGTTTTGCAAATTTGCCAGCGTGCTGAATAGACCAGTCTGATCCATTGTCCCCTTACATTGGCTCCCTAAGATGTAACAAAACCTAAGTGTACCCAGGGAAGCAGCAGTTCACAGCGGGAAGTATTTTTCCATCCATTGGTAAGGCAAGTCATGATCTTTTACCTATGGGTTTTCTACTGTGTATTTGTACTTCGAGTTACAGTGTTTGGCTAGGGAAAGGAGGGATTTCTAATGGGATTCTTCACTTTTAAGAAGTTTCTTCTTAAGAAGATTCTTCTTTGTTGGAAAATTCTTGAATCTCACATTATATGGTGCACTGAAGAGGCAGGTAAATTGAATTTCAAACTTGCATTGGAGATAAGCCTCCCTTATCAAGGACAGCTAAGTATTCCTAACAGATCAGTTTAGCTAGAAGCGTAGCTATATGTGCAGAATTGTAGCTTAGGCTTTGTGCTCACAGGGGTGTTAAAAGCAAAGGATTTCCTTTCCACCACCGAGTTCTTAAATCTAGGTATAAAAAGGTTATGGGGTACTATGCTTGCTCTACAGCAGATTGAGTGGGGAATAGGCATTGGCCTGGCTATTTGAATTATTTGAATGAAGTTGAATGGATGTTGGGTTTTGTTACTACTTTAGACAAAAAATGTATTTATGCTGAAGATGTTGTTTGTTTGAGATGCTCTGCAAACAAATCAAACCTACAACGCATTACAGTCTCAAATGATTACACTACATTATGAGATTTACAAAAAAAAAAAAAACCCAACACTTTTTTTTCTATGCAATAGTGTTTAATTGTAACTATTATTATTATAACGACTACAGGCCAGAATGTTCACTCACTTGCACAGCTTCTATTGCCAAAGACAGAGCAATTGCCTCTAAAATATTCCGATATTCGTCTTGTTGCTATAGCTGCCTCTTTCATCCATGCTGACAAAGCTTACAGTAAGAACGCTGTAACTGTAACATGCTCCTTGCTGTCTTAAGTAGTTTTCACAGCAGTATTTTCAGAGTGTTTGTGAAGCTTACCATATGGTTTCCACACTTCAGTGCTGACAAGACTGGCTATTACCAACAGACATGAACAACACATCTTCAGAAACTCACGTTCTTTACTCTTTGCCTCTTGAATCAGTTCATTTTTGCAAAAGACCTGTAATAAGCTAGTCTTCATTAAAACAGGAGAAACAGAAATCAATTGTTCTATATACGTGAAGCTGCTGCCCACACGCAGGACACTAATCTGTGGCTGCTCTACTAGCGCTGTTTGTCCTTGTACACCTCTTGAACTTACTTTATAGTTACTTTGTTGAATGACTTCTTATTTATAAAAGAAAAAAAGCTGAAAATACGAAGAGGATGCTAAGCAGCTCAACTATTATGACAACCAAGATAACTAATGTATGTGTACCCTGCCATCTTTCCGTTAGCCTGTCGTCCATTTGTGTGTTCACCTGTCACTGTAGTTTTCTGTCCCAAATTTTGATAAGGAGTATTTTGGTACACATGTGCTTTTGTTTGGCCTCTAAAAAGAATGCTGTTTCCCATTTTGTCCTACATGGTGGAGTTTTAAGTGTATTTAGGTGCTAATTCATGTTGAATTCAGAGAGAATTAAATGCCTTAACAAATATCTTTAGAAATGTAGCCACCCTTAATATAAATATTAATTAGAAATGTATCCACTACATTGGGAATGCCATGATCCAGACAATATTTTTTCACCCATCTTTGATTTTGCACCGTAGGGAGTTTTCATGGATGGGCCTAGGAGACTAGTCTTCCTCCACAGTAGAAAAAGAAAATATTTCTGTTTACATTGAGCTTTCTGGGGATTATAAGCCAATGTGGTATATAGAGGATAGAGGGTAGTGCAGCTGGCCGTGGAACACTGGCTATGGGTATCACTTTAAAAAAGTAACTTTAGCTAATGCAGTTATTTTTAAATCAAATTGTATCATAGGGAAGGAAAAGATTCACAGTTAAATGCTGTGTTTTTCTTTGAAGGTTTTAGGTTTTCCTAGGTACTTTTAAGTAACCTTTTGTCTGGCTAGAAAGTGTTCAAATAATAACTATGTAAGTTTGCTTTCCAGACAACTTTAGCTTTCCAGGTTTCTAGGTTTTCACAATTAATTGTTTAGTTCTTTTCCTTCTCATGAATTAAAGAAAAAGAATGAATCATCTGACTTTACATTTTTGGTAAAACCTCTGATTTTGGCTTACAGAATGGTACATTCCAATGAAAGTAAAAGCCAGGCAATCCAGTTTACCATTGATGTAAATCAATACAGCTTCATCAGCTGCTGCTTTTGCACACTAAGAAATCTAATATTTTAGCAGCTTAAAGACTAGAAATAGCATGGCTATGTCCACTGCTAAGGCTACAGTAATATAGACTGAAGATAGCAGAGCCATGTCTCCATCCTGGAAGATGTTAGTGTCTTCTGTTTGAGCTGACTCTGCAGATTTCAGAAGCACAGAATGGCGGATTCTGCTTTGTGAACGTTGCTCACTGAGTAACAAGGTCTCTTTCACATGTTCTCAAACCTGAATAGAAGATTAGAAGATAACAATTCAGCTGCAGATCTGTACAAAGAAGTTAAGAGCAGTAAGACCATTCTACGTCTTTCTCAACTTTGGGATTCGACATGCAAAAGCAAAAGGTGCAATGTACTCATTTGCTCCCCTTCCAGACCAGGCAGCCTGAACATAAATGAGGAGGATTAAACGTAGCTTTGGTGAGCTACTTGCTGAGCTCGGCTACATGTCATTAGCACATGACAGTGCAAATTTATATCTCGCGCAACCTGTAAGTCAGTTTGTATTCCTCAGAAGTGCCAAGATTGCAAGAAGGAATTTCTGATTTTCTGAACCATAATTATTTCCCCAGCAATCTAGCAGGACAATAAGGTATTACCCCATCTTTTATACCTTGGGCCACTTGAACTATGGCAAGGATGCATTGTCTGACTCTCCTTAAGTCACTGCCTTTCTTTCTTTGCCTTATTCTCCCCATACTTGTAAAAACATTACCTGTTTGGGTTTGGAAATACTAATTTGTTAGCGTTTATAATATGCAGTCATCTGTTCCATGCAGAATGCTGTTATAAATTCATAATAAAGATTAAAATGAGTGGAAACCTAACTAAATATGATCTACATAAGAGACTCAATATGGCTTCTATAAAGGAAAGTTCTGCCTTACAGACCTCTGGGTGATCGTTCAGAGGATCAACACATTTGTGGATGACGTTGTTCCAGGCTATATAGTCTGTGTAGATATGTAATGCATTTAATGAAGTCCCTCACTGAAAGCTTTTAAGAAAATTAATCAGCTATAGAACAAAAAGGAAGGTCCTTGCATGGGTAAACAGTTGACTAAAATATCGACTACAGAGGAGAAGTGTAGAAAGTTAGGTTTACAATGGCCTGGTCATTTGCAAAGTTCAGCAGCAGTCTGTGCTAGGATCTACTCTATTCAATGTACTCATAAATAACCTGGAAGCAGAGGTGAACATTGAGATTAAAAGTTTGTGGAAGATACTAGGTTATTCAGGGTAGAAAGGGGAAGAGAAGACTGTGAAGAAGAACTTATAGAAGAAGAACTTATAGAACGAAACGGCAGTTGAAATTCAGTGTAGATAGATGTGAAGTGATACACCTGGTGAAAACAACTCTAGAATCGTATGTAAAATTGAACCAGCTGTTACCACTCGGGCAAGATTCTGAGGTTATGATCTTTAGTTTCATAAAACATTGATTCATTGCTCAATGACAGTCAAAAAACCCAATCAACTTAGGCATTTTCAGGATTGAAAACAAAACAGAAAACACCATTATGCCATACCATTATGCCACCATGTACATTTATAGTTCAACCATGTTTTGAATACTGTGCAAGTTCTGATCCCTTGATCACAGAAAGGAGTATATTAAAACAGGAAAATGTTAAGAGAAGGCAAAAAAGGTGACAAAGGTATGGAGTGTCTATAGAAGGGATGCTTTAGCAGCCTAGGCGTTCTTAACTTGGTAAAGGGTGATTTAGAGGGCTGATGACAGATCCACAGAATCCTGGCTTTCATGGGGACAGTTGATGTGGATCAGCTGTTCACTGTCTCTTCTCATACAAAAAATAAGGACCATCAAATGAAGCTGGCCAAGCCAGCTTCAAAACAAATATAACAGGGTAGTTCTTTATGCAAAGGGTAGTAGACCCATGGAACTGCTCGCCAAAAGGCATTGTAGATGCTCATGTTTATGTGTATTTTAGGGGAGAGTGGACAAGCACTTGGAAAAGAAATCCACTGAAGATTACTAAACAGAAAAACTCCATTAAGCTCAGGAAATTGCGTGACCTGAATATAATCAGAGACTGAGGGACTACTGAAGGGAAAGTCAAGTCTGTTTTTTCTCTGTTGCTCTTTGCTAAGCATCCACTTATGGCCACTGTTAGAAAAAAGATGCTAAGCTAAATGGACCCCTGGTCTGAATCCATAGATGCATTTCTGATCTTATATGAGCCTTATTTCTTTTACTCAGCTGCAGATGCTGAGCACTCATGCTGAGAATATAAAAAGTGCAAATAATGTGTTTCTTTTTTAAAAAATGAAGACCTAACTCACTCAGTTAGAGATTGTTGGGCATGTGGTGTTCTGTGTTATTAGGCTGTTTAGATATCTAAATAAGAATTTAGAGCTGATATTTTCATAAAACATTACGGGAGCCTGGCTTCCAAATCTGACTGAATTGCAGTCAGGTTTAGATATTTCATTGTATTTGTTGTCCTTGAAAACTGGGGCATAAAATAACATACAGGTAATATTAGAGAGTAACGATTCTGGTTAAAATTATGTTGACTTTTGCACTTTAATTAGGGATTCATCTCTTCTCTTATTCTTTAGGATTATTAAGCTGCCATACATACTTTCAATATAGGCTGAGTAGAAACTCATGTTTCTATTTTAAATTTTCATCCCCAAAGCCTAAAAAGAGAAAAAACCAAAGAGTTCAAAACCAAGCTGATGTTAATCATGATTTTCCAGGAAACATGACTGTTCCGTAAATGTATTCTGTTGTTCATTCACGCAGAATAGTGCTCTCTGCATTTGCTGATTCACTGAGGCTTCTATAACACTCCAGAATGTGTAACCTTTAGAATGTCATTTTCTGAAGATCAACCGTTTTTTTTTCTTTTTTTCAGCTAAGACTCAACAAAAAATTATGTGGTTCCTTAATGCATATATTTCTTAAAACCTCAAACTAAACAGTTTAAGATCTAGAAGAACATTGCTGTCCAAGATTATATTAATGCTTTCAAATATTTAATCTGAGAATTTATATATGAATGGACATTCCCAAAGCATATGCATTAGATTAACATTCAGTCCACCACAGCTACAATGCATAACGTTTTCTTTAATGAATTCCAGGGATTTAAGAAGAGTATATTTTACATTATTAACTTCAGCTTAATGCTATTAACAGCAAGTAATCCTCTCTTTTGTTCAACTTCATGAGATTTATGCAAGCTTATACTTGTTGCTTGCAGTGTATATTAACCCTCAATAATCATAATCTTCTGTACGGTTAGCACATCACTTTAGTTCTTAATGTCAGATTAATGTGCAATAAAACAATATCAGGCAGTAGACAACAGCCTGTTTCTTGGTCTGCACATCTAGTAAATAATAAAGTGCAAAAATTCAAAAGTTTTGAGTTGGAATAAGAGTAGTTTTGAAGCTTTGAATGAAGGAGGGAAAACTCACTAAGAATTTTGCTACCAACATCAGTGCATCCAAGACTCAAGTCTAAAAATACAAGCAGAGTAGATCATAATTTTGTTATTTTAATTTTTTTCTCCTCCCCTAGCTCTAATAAATCATGCTATTAGCCAGTTTGCTTGATGGCATTTAATATTTTAGCATATTACTTAAATCATAAGATAGAGTGCATCAGTTCCTGTGTTTGGGCCTTCATTCTGGAAGATGCTTAATGTAGTTTGTCATTTTAAACAGGAGTTGTCTTGTTCGATTAAGAGCATTGTTCAGGTACTTAAAAGTTACACTCATGTTTAAATTCCTTGCTGTGCAGGAGATTTGTTTCTTAAAGTAATGTACGCTGCTTTTGACTTAACCAAACAATTTCTATTTTGCCAACAGATGATACGTGTATGGATTCAGGCAAATTGCCAAAAAGGCTCCACTATATTATCTTTCTCGTATTGTTAAAAAATTACCTTTAGTACACCAGAGGGCCTAGTATAGGCAAATCTGTTTGAAATTCAGATTCTAAAGAGGTTGCAAATGCCTAGTTTAGGAGCAATGAAAATTATAGTCTACAGCAGAAGTTGCATTGCCTTGTTTTCTTTAGCCCTGTAGGACAGATTTGAGACTAGTGCCTGTGTGGATATCTTTTAATATGAACTGAATGTAATCTGAAAATTATACTTCTAATCAACACAGCAGATTTATTTTTCCTGTTCCTCACTGGGAAGCCAAACTGGCTGTTTGAAAGGAGACACAGCAGGTACAAACAAAAATATTTGCTTTTAAATTACTTCGGGATGTTACAGTATCTTTCGTCTTCTCTTAGTAGTTCTAGAAGATTGAGAGAATTGTAAAAATGCTATAATGTTGATTTTTATTCTCATAGTAATCTCAGTGTTTGTATCTAATTTTCATAATGAATTTAATGTACAACTCATAACTAACAGTAACTACCAATAATGCTTGGAGCATGCTATGGACGTCATAAAACCAGAAACAGCATTTGTACCTTTTGCCTCCAACTAACATTTTTCATTCTGACCCCTCCAAAGTCCATGATAAAATCATATTCCACTTCTGTGGAACCTGTGGACCTGTGAGACCCTCACAGACTTGGTACAAACAGCCACAGAGCTGGAAGGCCCCAGATTCCAGTGCAGCAGGGCAAGTACTTCAACGAGTTGCTCCTATCCCTTTGTGTACCTGCGTTACTAGTTACAAGACATCAGCCCCTGGTTATGCTGGATGTGTCTGGCTATTCCTTCAAAGAGCTGTACTTCATGTATTTCCAGTGTTTGGTCACATTGCATGTATATACTTACCATTTGATGGGAGCTGAGTAGCATATGTCAGTGTTTGCCTGCTCCAGTTCATGGGGAAAAAAAATATCACTGCACTCAGTAATGCTGTTGCCACCTCAGTGTTTTTGTCATGAGAATCTGCTTTAAGTCTTCATGCGAGCTTGCTGCATGCACTGAAAATGTCTATGCCTATGCCTGCTTCTGTCCCAATTTGGTGTGGAGGTATATGGCTACATAACATAACACAGATATGGCGATTCCTAACATCTTCCTTTTCTTCCCTCTACAAGCCAAAGTTGCCAATCCTGCCATTGTTCAGGGTGGATACCATTTTGTTTCCTCACTAAATGTTGAAGATAAGACATTCTGAGCTTGAAAGGGTACTTTGGACACTTCCTTCAAGATCTTGAAATATCCTGCAAGACAAATTGGTGAAAACTTACTTGTGACCTTACTTGTCTGTTTCGCACAATTGTTATAAGAAGACAGCAGTTTGCTTTTCTCCATTTCGCCTACATTGTTAAGCCTTCTGAGCTCTTCTGTTTGGAGACTTTATACGAACCCGCTAAAGAAACCAGGGATTAAATGAATGAAAACTACAGAATCTCTTTAAACCAACAGGAAGATGACTCCATGTTAGAATTCAGGAGCAGCTGCCAGTTGCACTAAGTGAAAAATTTACCTCTATTTTCTTTTAAGTGAAAAACTCAATTTTTGTTGAAATTCAATTTTAAGTTTCATCTCCCCTTCTCTTGAGCTGAGGCTTCCAAAGGGGACACACCTTCCTCAATGTCCAGAGGTTCTCTGGCTCCCACAATACCTCACAATATGTCAGCAAGAGCAAAGACTGCTACAACAGGAAAGAGAGTCAGACTCTTTAGTATTGCATATCAGAATAATTATAATAAGCTACAGATCCAGCAATAAAAAGTGATCTTGAAAAAGAAAATGGGATCTCACTATTTAAAACCTTTCTTTTCAGAACCAGTGTATGTCAACTGCAGTATTCAAATGCAGATCTTAATATTCACAAGACCATGACATTAAGAGTAAAAAGAATTTACGCATTAATAAATGACATCCTAAAATAATAAATATATGGTTAATTAGCATACATGTACATACCAACTGCCTGCTAGTTTTCATTTTATTTGAAGGACAGAGTATGTCTAAAGTCATCTCCACAACATAAAATGTCTCACATAACTTGGACTGGATCCTGTTTCCCATGAAGTAAGGAGAATTTTGCCATAGACTTCAACGGACCTAACTCTTGCCCAGATGCTTATATAGTCATTTGAGACAAAGCAAAGAAAATGAAAGAAAAACCCCACTGTTACTCTGTCTACTCGCAATTAGCACCAGTGTTAATGACTAACATGAGACACAGGAGAATGGATAATAAGGCTCACAAAATACTGTAATTTGGAGCATGCTAGAATTTATATGTTCAATTACATTGTTATGTTGTATTGTAGGAAAAAAGCCTTATAAATACTAATTCAACATTTTTAATTGAGCACAAGTGGTAGTATCTTACTCAATTAAATGATTAGCAGATAGGAAGTCGTATCAGGCAATTTCAACTAGTTGAAATTTGTTAAGAATTGTTAGGTGACTTCAGTGGTCTTTGGACCAAGCTTGCATGTAAAAGTAGAAAACTTGTCTTCATTATTTGTAATTAGATGTTTTTGGTTTTTTTAAAGACTAGATTTCGAATTAAGTATGGCCTATTTTAACCCTGTGGGCAGTAAGTATTTCCATTGATTTGTTTAGTGCACCTGTAATGTAGTTAGCTTGATCCTTCTACCCTTGAAATTAATGGCAAAATTCCTGCTGATTCCAGCAGCAAAACCAAGTCTACATCATAACTAACCACAATTCCCTCTACTCCTCCTTCCCTTTCCAAATATCTTGTTTATTACAGAAAATTAATTTAAAAATGTTCGTTGACTAATGATCTGTTGAAAGACATTTAACTCTTTCAATTTAAATTTACTTTTTAAACATCAGAAGTTAAGGAACAGGTTGCTTGCTATGAGAAACAAAATACTTTGTTTAATGGATTTCTGTTTTGATCTCTGCATGTGCCAAACCTATGGGTAGAAAGGAGATGTTTACATGGTATATAGCACATTGCAAACACTAATAGCATTTAGAAAGACCTGTATTGATGCAATTTTCCTGCTTGAATGTATCCTCTGTGTTTTGCGTGGTACTAGTTAAAGCTTATTATCATACAAACTAAATGAAAGAGCCTAGTGAAATAGGCTGTTGTCAGATCCCACATGATGAATTGTAACTTCAGGCATCTCTATTTAAATCTCTCTGCTAACCTGTTCTCAATTAGGGACATCTGGGACCAGATTTTCTTTCATTTGAAGCAGAGGTTTTAAGAAGTTTTGACTCTGGGAAAAAAAAAAAAGACATAAAAAAAGGAGATGGGAAATGTAATAACAGAAAGAACTTTAAATCCAAGTCCTATATATGATTTTACAAGCAGTGTCAGAATTTCTTTAAGTATTACAGCTAAGTGTAGTGCTTTATACCATGATGTGTTAAAGGTCTGATTTTACAGTGATTGGTATTTTTCCAAGTATAAGTTTCAAAACTTTGGCTAGGATTTCTTAAAAGGCTTTTCTTTTTCTTTTTTTTTTTTTTTTTTTATAAAGAGATGAGCTAGAATATCCTTGAAGAAACACTAGTAAACTTCCTATTCTACATATAGAAATACAGAAATATATAGGATACTACACCTCCTTTTTTTCTGAGAGTTGGAAATCCCCTTCTGTTGTAAATTGGCACAGTTTTGTTGAAACGAGTGGAGCCATGAGGATTTACACAGTTGAGAATCTTGACATATATATATTTATACTTCCTTTGCATTTTTGGTTATATCACTTCTGTTTTTCTTCATGCCATGGATGACTTTTTAGACTATGTATCTGTTCAGTCTTTCCCTGAAATTATGGCTGGAGCGCAGGAGTCCTGAGGCAAAAACATCTAACTTGCTGAAATGTACAAATGGTCTTTTAAACAAGAATTCTTCATTTTGAGAGACACTGAACATTAACCTCCCGTGCATTTTAGCTGGAACTGGCGATGTGTTGATCCAAAAACCAGGCCAGCATAAAAATGCATGTATATATGCATAAATACACAAACAAGCAAAGAAATACATGCTCAAACTTAGCATTTTTGTGGTGTTTCACAAATAATTATGGGTGCTTTTCATATGTATTAGGGTCAAAAGAGAAGGTGGTAATTTAAGCAAATGTAAGTAATTTTTGTGTGTCCCCCCCAGAAAACACATATCCTGTTCTTGTGATAGCTTAGAGTGCTTAAACAATTCATTGTATAAATGTAATTGTATGTGTTATAGTGACAGTTCCAATCCCACATTGCAAAGGAAATGTCAATCCACTGTCCTATGTACAATGGAAAACAGCTACTCCTTTTACTTTTATTTGAGTCCTCTGAAGAAGAGAGGAGCACCATGAAAATGCCTCCAAATAAAATACAACCTGGGTGGTAAATGGGAATGCCAAAGCCAAAAGCAGCACAAACTGAGTAAAATGTGAGCCAGACAAACTCACATTGACTGAGCATTTTCTCATCTTCAAAAAAAAAAAAAAGTATAAATTTTGAACAGTGTCACATGGGACAGACAAACAGACAGAAATTATTATGTGTGTATTCTGGTTCTCAAGCAGTATAAGGCCTTTGCAGTCACAACGTATAACTTAGAATTGCTGCAGGCTACTGTATATATTGCTCAACTGTGTCTGTTAGTAAGAAAGAGATTGTAAACAAACCCCTTTTGCATTACTCTGAACAGAACAAAGGAACTTTAAAGTGACTTTACTAATCAGTGTGTCACAAAAGCAGAGAGTAACCATGGCATACAATGGTTCCGTGACAGCCAAAGCAATCATCAAAATGACTGTAAAGAAAAAAAAAATAGCAAAAACCTGAAGAATATCAGGTATGAAGTAGCTAAAACAACAGCCTGAGATGAAGGAAAAGTACAAATGACTTGCGTTCTTTGGCTGTATTCTTAAATGAAAGCTTTATAGGTGATTGTTCATAGATACGACAGAAGCTTTCTCTAGGACCTATATTAGTTAAAAAAAAAAAAAAAAATTTAGGAAGATGTATTTTGACGTTCCACTGTCATCATTTGTCTGGACGTAAGGGCCATACAGGACATAAGACCGTAGGAAAACATTTACAAAATACTTACAATAAGCTTGAAAGAGTCCATGCTGAAAGGAGTATAAAGGCTGATAAAGTCTTTCTGATAAGTACTTTTTTGACCTTGCTATCCTGCTAGCATGATAGTGAGGACTGTATACAGTCACATACACAATTAAGTCTCATGTCCATCCTTGCTGTGCTCTTAAGAGCAGACTTGTCCTTCCAGCAAGAAAGATCTCTAGTTAATCTTCCATCTCAGAAGTCCTCAATCTGATGAGGAGCTGTTAGCAACTTTGACGGCTTAAAACTCAAGTATTTTAACTGGCATCTAAGGCAAATATTAAGTATATTGTATAAGGAGGAGCCATGGAGAGTAGGAAGAGAGAACAGATGAAAGGAATTCTTTAGGCTATCATCAAAAAGGGTTTCCCCTTGGTTTTTATTGAAAGTGCATATACTGTTATTACTATTATTAGTTACTGTTTCTATCAAGGCCATATCTAGGGGTCTGTCTTACAAATGGGATGCCACACTGCCAGATACTCTAGCAGTATACAGCTAATGTCTGCATAATCAAATAAAGGAGAGATTCTACCATGTATAACCATGCCTGAAACAGCTTACATTTAGCTAACACAATGAACAATAGTCATGCTGATGTGACAGCATATTTGCCTGTAGTCTACTGGAAGTCCCTACTACTGTGTCTTCACTCCTGATTAAAGTGAATATGGGATATACTTTCCTGAGATAGAAACACACTCTTCTGTCTGTTCTCCAAGAAAGTAATTTCTGAAGAAAAGTTCAATGACAAGCTTTCTCTTTAAAAAGGAGAACAGTCATTGCCTCCTTCACAGAAGAAATAAACTCAGGATATCAGAGAAACAGACTGTTCCACCTTTTCAAAATGTAAGGTCAGTTTTAGACATATAAAAGCAATGCTGACGGTATTATTCATGTCCTCTTCCCCAATACTGACTTGAGTAGAAATCTAGCAGTGAAAACTTTAGCAGCTCCAGCATGGATTCTGTTACTAGAAACAGAACAGCAAAACAGGGAGAATTTACAGACATTTCTAGTACGGTTGGCTCTTCTAAAAAAGGAAATAGATCACTGTAACAACACAGGAAGTCAAAAGGACCTCAAATTGTGTGAGCTGTCAGAAAATACAGAAGGAGGCATGAGTAGCGTGTATGTGAAAAAGATTCTTTTGACCCATGATGGAGTCTGGCAAATGCTAGCTTTTAAATAGCTCTTGAGAAATTGTATTGAAAGACTACACTTCCCAACATATACTTTGAAAAATGAAAAGCATGAGTGAGCTTTTCTGTTTAGGACACTTTATATAACCCAGTTCAGTAAAGAATTTAAGGGCATATATAAATTAAGGTGTGTGAGTAATCCCACTGAAGTTAATAAGACTATTGAAAAATGATGAAGTGTTTTGCTATATTGAAATCAGACTACATACCATCTCATGGGAACAAGTCTTACAACACTCCAATAGAAATATTACCATTTACTTCAGTGGCAGTTACTTGCAAAGTTAAAGTTATTCTTAGCTTTGCTGGTTCAGAGCGAACAGTCAAATTTCTTTGACCTAGGAACAGAACAACAGTGCTTTAACATTTATTGCAAAACTTCCCAGAGTTCAAAAGAAAAATGCATCAAAGCAGCTAGAAAGACTTATCAAGGGGACACAGAGATTTATTCAACGACCAGTAACATGTATCTGCATTTAGGATGTTTAGCAAAGCACTTTAAATATGGAAGATCCTCAGTATATCATTATAGAGAACTGTTCATGGCTGGATTTTTAGGGGTTTTGTTGCACTATGACAGTGTTGCTGAATTTTGTGTTACATGTTGAATGCAGAGTTTCTTGTTATCTGGTGACAGTTCAGGACCTGGCTTTCAACCCTTCTGTAGCCATCAGGGAACAGGCAGAATTAAGTTACACACAATGCATCATGTAAAACATAATGCGACCAAACCAGTCATGATTGTAATGTATAGCTAAGTAGTAGAATATGCAGTATAAGGTCAAGTTATGACTGATACTAATGCCCTAGCTTCAGTAAATGAAGCAAACAAAACTGTTGGCTTTTCGTATTGCTGCTGCTAGATGGAACAGATCTGAGGAGCAAGGTACACTATAACTAAATGAGTGTAGAAACTTCAGTAGATTAGATTACTGAAGTAGATTGCTAAGTGTTCGATGGAAGGTGTGGAAGTGTTATCTGTGTGTCTCAGTACTTTGTGCATATATGCCCTCTAAGTGCTTTTTTTCCTGTTCACAAAGTCATCTTTATATTTTGATGGGAACAAGCAAGCTGAAACATACCAAGCATAGTACTGAATGGTCTGGTGTAAACATCTCTTTAAATCATCCTTAATTCTGATAGCTTCAGGAGATACAAAATAATATACTAATATTTCACTAAATTTTGTATATTTTAGTGTATTTGTAGTGAAATGTCGGACCTGAGGGCAAAACATTTCATCAGTGTTCATTTAAGAAACATGAGTTGCTTTCTGGAACTGAGAATGAATTTTTCAATTTCTATAAAAGCAAAACTGTCACTGAAACTATTGGAAGATCTAAGTCTGCATACGTGCTTTCACTTATAAAGTGAGAAGGTTTGTTTCACTCCAGGGTAAAAGTTTGGGGATAATTTATGATGCTAGTTTTGTCTTAAGGTTTGGCAAACTCTCAAGAATAACAGCCTTAGTAATTGTAGAAGGTCAGCTCAACTTGTAAGCAGTCTGGATCGTGGTCTCAACAGAGGCAGGTCAGTTTCTTAGGCAATTTGGATTTTCCTTGTAGGGAAGAGTTAACAGCAATATTGGCCCCACTGAAGTCAGTGGGAATTTTGCCAATGATTTCCGTAGAGCCAAGATTTCACTCGTCTTTAGCAGAGCTATTAAATACAGTATATTGCATAAACTGAGGGAAAAAGTGAAAGCTACAAATAAAGAAACTTCTTTTTCTGGATTGCTGTTAATGATTCTGCAAATGCTTACCTTACTAGCTATCTGCTTTATGAGAGTTAAGATACAATTTGTATTTCTCCGGAATACACAGAGAATACACCTATTTAATGGGAAATCTAAAATCTTGAGAGAATCCTGTTTTCTGACTTGCAATGAAGCTATTACTTGCATGCACAAGTTAGATCCGCACAATGACTGGCCTGTATGTTTGTGGAACATTTCAGAAGTAAAGTACAAATTATGGAATAACTATCAAAGCAAATGTATATATCTGCTATTCAGCTGGAAATTTGGCTGTCTGTACATTTCTAAGTTTAGAGAGAAGAATATGAGAGCTATTCTGAACACTAATGTTATTGTAATATAGACGACTATGTAAGATGCTGCTTTTCAACAGGGGAAATAGAAGTTAAGCTAAAATTGGCCTAAATTACTTCATACCACATTCATGGGAAGTTAATGGCTCAAGGTTGCTAGTTTATAACAGCTAACTCTTATGCAGTGTGTTTAATTTTATGGACCTCAAAACATTTTACAAATCAGGTTATTCTTATAGATAAAATGAGGCACAGAGAGGTAAGTATCTTGCCAAAAGGCATCTCATAAGCCAGCGAGAGAGCTGGAAACAGAACCTCTGTTAAAGTCTGCTCAAACTTGCTGTTTAGCAGGCCACATTTCTCCCAGATAATTAATTCCTAAATAGTTACGACTTGCAGAGGGTGGGAGGCCATTTTTGAGAGTAGACTGAGCATGTTTTTTCTACCTCCCTTTGGCATAAGTTGCTGCTGTCTGTCTGTATGTCACATCGTCTTTTTTATACATTGCACTGGGGACTATTCTTCCCTCTTGTAGGAATACCTCCCTGACCCAGGCCCAAACTCTATGACTAGATCTAAGAACAGTTGTGAGATCGCAGTTGAAAGCAGTAAGAGTGGGAGGAAAGGGTTTTCTGGAATAAAATGGGTAGTACAGGGCTGGTTGGTTTGAGGTTTTTTAGATGGAACCTAAATTCTGTTGCTAGCTCTGCTTCTGGAGCTCAGCCAGGAGCTAAGACAGGAGTGTCAGAGTAGTCCCTGACAGACAGAAAACTCAATTTTTATGCCAAACTTAAATTATACTACAGCTCTTCTACGAAGACTCTGAGCCAGTCTCCTCATCTACATGGCCTGTGGCTAATAATGTAGTAGATACAAATGAAAATGTCTGCCCTGAGACCTGGGAGCCACAGGGTACATGCAGCATGGAACAGCTTAACCCATTAGGTTCATTTTAATAGGGCTAATCTGTTTATTTTTGCTTTTGCAGCTGTCCAGAAATATTCTGATCCATCCACCCTTCCAATTAAGAGCCAGTGTCCACCAACTTCGCATATGCCAGATGGCAGCTTCTGTAGAATCGTGCCAGAAAATATGGTAAGTTTGCTACACTACAATAACTTCTAAATTAATTTCTATTAAGGTGCCCTCCCATAGCCACCGCTCAGAATTGTGTAAGCATTGTGTAAATGCAAGCCCCACTCCCTGTGTATAATATCATTAACATGTGTTTGTAGAATCAGGCCACCAAGGATGATCTTGGGTTCCTGCAACAAAGATATTACAGCCCAAGGCTGTAAAGTCTAAAAGATGTGGTACATGAGTAAATAAAGTTTGGAAACAGAGGCTGTCTATGAGGCTGAGGGAAAAGGAGGAAGCCCAGTATACATGAATTTGTTGTAGAGCTTTATCAGTGTTCATACTCTTTCTGCTGACTGTCTGCTTACATTATACTGAGTTTAAATCGCAGTTTCTACTGGTAAGATAAAAGTTTTCTGGCAGGCTGGGACTGTTTGCAGATGGGCAGGATGGCTTCTTTCTTTATTAGACTAGTGCAAAAACATTTGTAAATAATACAGCAAATTCATAAAACAATAATGAAGTAGCACTGAATGAAGCAGATTTTAAGTGATCACGAGAAAACGTAGAAAACTCTGTGCTCCTGATTTTAAGCTATTAGGTACAACAGACTCTGGAATTTTATTTATGCAAACCTGAAATGTCTTATATTCACTTGTATATTTTCTGTTCCCCAAAGATCATTTGGTCACATACTTGGATATTACTTTTGTTTGACAGGGATGGAGCTCAGATTTATCAAGGATGTCAGGAAGGGAAATGGCCTTTTGCCAGAATAGCCATTTACTTTATTGATGGCTTTTCCCCACCCTTTTTAATGAGATTTTATTTTTGTTTGAACAGTGAAAATAACCATGGGTACAGTTGCTGATTGACAAATTTAAGAGTCACCCTCTGAGAGGCTGCAGCTAAAATAATGACTGATCTCTGCTGTTGTTAGATTTGTGGAGGCCTCAAGCAGAGTCTAAGGCAGATGCCGTTGTCCCCTCCAACCCATGTGTGCATGACTCGCACTGCTCTCCAGCTTATCCAAACGGATCCCAGCCTTCCTAGGCCTCAGGTCCTGGAAAACGCCTTGCCTATTCACACATAAGACTAGCTCTGCCTGCAATGACATGAGAGAGTCTAGAAGGGGAAAGGAAATTTATGGGAAGAGGGAGATCTGAGGGACTGGGAGGATGCATCTCTAGAAGGAGAGGCAGGAAATGCCCCATGAATGTCAGATTGAGTTATTCCTGAATTCTACAAGTAATGCCACAAGGGAAATTACATGGATCATCAAAGCATTCCTTTATACCCCAATAAACTCCTCCTTGTCTTAGAAGCAGACCCTATACATATTAATAGAAAACCAGCGTGTGTTTTGAGTGTCCAAGATAGCTATATATATTTTTTTCTTAATCAGACAGGAAAGAAAAGAAAATGTAGGCAACACTTACAAAATGGATACAAACTCCAAAACGGGTAAACACTCAAAATGCTTAGAAGCAGTGATGTTGAAGAGGGCTCAGGGTTCTGAGTCCCAGTCTGGAATATTTAACTGATCTATGGAAAGAGGAAAAAAATGTTCAGAGATTAATCTAGCAGTGAAAGGGTTTGTCTGCACGAGGAAAGCTCTATAAAGTAAGCCAAGCCTCTTCTAATGGTCTTTAGGTATTTGAAACACAGAGCCCAGGCAGATACCCTGGTTTGGATACAAGCATATGTATTGCTGCCCATATGGTATAAGCGGATTGGGCTATTGGCATCCACATAATTATATATATGCATATATGTAATATTACTTATATATGTACTTTTATATAGAGAGGTAATATTATTTCTATAAAGAGCAGTCCAAATTTAGGATGGTTATAAATTTGACCTGACATTGTCGTTTTTCTGGAAGGAGTCCTGAGCCAGCTTCTCTGTCTGACTTTAGCTACAAGATGCCATCATAAGCCAGATGGCATAAAGGTGGTGGCTAGGTCAGCCTTCTTGACTAGACTTGGAGGCACAGTTTCATTCACACTAGGGAACAGAGGAGGCTCTCAGTCCTCCCACCTTCCTTTGCTTATCTAGGGCCTGGCATGGCTCAGGCTGGTAGCCATTTGGTGTGGATAGTCAGTAGTTTGGGATTTGAGAATGAAGATGACCCTGCAGTGTGGGGGACAAACTGACTTATCTAAGGGGAGGTTTTCTTCCAAGCTAATACCTAACAAGGACATGCTAGATGCGTATGAAGTGTCCACAAGCTACGCTACCCTAGGGTGCTTTGATGGTCACTGATGATGCATAAAGCATTGAGTACATAGTGACAGTAACTTCAACATGAATACAAACCCAGAGATCTATTAAAAACTAAACTAGATTGATTGAGACTCAAAATAAGCAACAAATTGTTATCTGTAATGCTATTAACAGTTCAAAAAATAACCAAGGATTATTGTGCATCTGTCTCTGAAAACTCTGACTTTAAAGTTCTAGTTCAATCGGAAAGCCTGCCTACACTATTCAGAAGGATAGGCAAGATGATCAGAATGGTGCCCATAAACCTTAAAAATCCATTTCCAATATTAAGATGCTAAAAACTAAAAATTTCCAAAACTTCCAGTATTAAAATTATGTGAGACAGTTGTTACCACATCTCTTTTGGACAGAGGTCTTCCTTATTATTCTAATTATTTTTTAATTCATAAAAGATTCAGGTAGCATTTTCTCCAGGAAAGAAGCTGAATGCCAATTTTACTTTGCACATACTAGTGTCTGGAGCTAAGCTGACTGAGTGGATCATTTGTACTCCAATAGCTATGGATTTGCCTACTGTAGAGTCTAGGGTCTTATTTTTACAGTGGGAGATGGTAAGATCCACACAGGCTTTTCTTAATCCTTGTGCGTCCATAGCAGTCGGTGAAGTATTTCTTCCTATTAAGAAGGAAAGAGGCCTTTTATGCATCTTTAGTGTGGCACATTACCTTAATGAGAGCCAAACAGTAGCTTCATTTTTTGCCATAGGGGCCAAGGAGTTTCCCTTCACTAACTATGGGTAGATTTCATTTCTAGGTAAATGTTTTCTTACTTACAACAACCTTTTTGAAAACAGGGAAGATATAGCAATATCCTTTCCCTCTCTTTTGCTCAACTTCTGGGACAGATGGATGGAGGGAAAAAAAATATCAGGGTTTGGGAGCTGCAGTAAAACAGAGGAGCTGGGAGGCACAACAGCTGGGACTACGGGGCAGCTTTGTTCACCAGGCAGACGTTGATGTCCTTATATAGGCTTATTCAGGCCATCTCAAGAATTCCTGTTCCCATGAAAACTAAGTAGCCGAGGACAACTGTGAACCTGCTGCCATAGATGGTAATGGATTTGTTAGAGTAATTCTAAATTCTTTGTCAGTCTACTTGCGTGTATCTACTCTCAACAAGACCCTTGGAAATGACTTGCGCAATGATTTGTTACGCTGTCATTACTCATTAATCTGAGCTTCTGCAAATGATTTTTATTCTTCTGAAGTAAAAATAAAATCCTCATTAAAGAATTTGTTTGTTTTAAAAGCTACACAAAGGATTACAGGGCCTTTGCAAATTGATGTAAGAAAAAATGTGGTTATGCAAAATGTTCCCTCTCATAAGCCTTTACTTTCCGTTGACTTCCAGGAGCTTTGAATCGAGCCCGAAGTGCACGGCTTAGCTCACTACAAAGCTTGGGGTCAGTAATTAGAATCACATGTACTCGAGGCCACTGAATCTGATTGTAGGCGAGAGCGCCAATTTATTCGGGAAATGTGTATTAATATTATGCAAAAAACCCCACCCCAAACCAAGGAAAAACCTATTATCAGATCTGCAGATGACCATAGCCGTGATAGTTTCTAGAAATATTTCTTACACTGTTACTTGAATTTGCCTCATTTCTGGTAAACGGCTTGTGGTGGCAAACTAAACAGGAACAAGGAATTCTTACTCTGGAGTAAGAATGTCCACACATGGTGTTAATCAGGGTAACTCCATGTGTGGACAGGCTAATATGTGTGACTCTACACTGTTTTAGTCGAACCGGTGAACTTCTTTCTACCCACCTTTAATCAATTAGGAGAGGATTTAAAGTAAAGTGAAATAAACCAATACTGAACTGAATCCAGGGTTTCTGTAGAGGGGATTCCACTGGTTCAGTTAAGCTGGTACAAACTCGAGACAAGGTGTGATCTGTGTTAGTTGCCTCCTGCAGCTGTCTGATACATGAAAAACAGTGGCTTGGAGGTTGTGATGAAACACTGCCAAGGTCCCACTATAACTGATGTAAAAGATCCTTGTAAACTGAGTTAGGGCATTTAAAGAAGAGACAGAAATAGACATGCATGTGTAGGAAAAGGAAGCAAAAAATACCCCTAAATAAAGTCAGCCCTCCATCCTTCTTCCCCTTTTCTAGTTGCCCCTTCCCAATAAAATAGGGGGGGGGGGGGGGGGGAGAATGACAAAAAAGAAACAGCAGTCGAAAAAAGATGACCTGGGCGGGATATGATAATGGCATTAAGAATGTGGATAGGGGTCAGCTCTTCGATGTCTCTTCCTGCAGCAGAGTTAGGAGGGACCACGAGAAGGTTGGTGGAGCCAGGTTCAGAAGGAACAAAAGGAAATGGCTCTTCACACAGTCACGGGTAGCTGCGTGAAACCTGTTGCCACAGGATATTTTGGATGATAAAGGTTTACAAGAACTCATGGGGAGACAGGATAAATACCTGGAATAGAAATTCACTGGGGGCTACTAACTGCACAGAAACCACATTCCACTGAGGAAATGCTCCAAACTCAAAGCAGCTGGAGGCTGGGAGAGCAGTTGGGAGAATGATCACGTATGTTTTCCTTGGTCATACTCTTCCTTTGGTGACCACTTATGATCATTGCTGAAGACAGGCTATTGGGATAGTTGGACCCTTGGCAGTATGGCCATTTTTATCTTCTTGTCTAAGAAAAGAAAATAGCAAGTAACCTGGGGCAGAACAAAACATGCGCACTTTCAACTCTGACTGCCTTAAATACTTTTTCCAGTTGGACATTTTAAGGAGACATATTGAAAAGCTGAGTTATTGAGTAGTTACAAGAGGAATAGTCAAATCAGAGTCCACGTGGGTCAACTACCAAGTAAACACAAACTAACTTCCAACTGTTCTTCTGAGTAAAACCGAGGGCAAAGTATAGCGGGGTGATGAACTCTCCATTTGCTTCCATGCGCATTTGCCTGCAAATATTATCCCCCACATTATCTTAAGGATCTTGGCAACAGCATAGCCAACTGGGTGCTTTCAACTCTAGCTCTTCTTTCGACCACTATCAGTGTTTGTGTTCCTGTTTAAATAAGATAAGGTTTAAAAAAAAAAAAAAAAAAAAAAAAGAGGGGAGGGGAGAGAGAGAGCAGAGCTGACTGCCTCATTTGGGTTGAAATTCTCATCCTGACTTTTGAAGAGGAGGGGGAGGAAAGAAGGGATTTTTTTCCCAGTGAATTTCATTGAAAGATTCTAGAATATCTCTCCTTTTTAAAATCCTTTTTACTGACAAAAGTTGTGTTGATGTAAAATCCACGGAAAGACCGAGAACGGGGGTTGAAAATCTCCCCTCCAGAGGTTAAACCTTTCCTTCTCTGCTAGGTGGCTTCTTTTGTTTTGTTTTTCTTTGCTTTGCCTTTGTTTGTGGCTTTCTCCTACTTGGCACCGAGAGAAGTCGCTGCATTTCCATTTCTCCTTCACAGAATCAGTCACGCCGGCCCTAGGTTCACGCTGAGTATCTGTAAAGTTTTCCGAGCTGAAGGGAGTCACTTTTACAGCGTGTGTGGGGCTGGCGGGGAGAGAGGCAGGGGTATCAGGAGCAACAGGGTCTCTGCCTCCGAGCTGCGGTGGCGGCTCTGTTCTGCTAAGCACTTGCAGGCTGTATAATTAACCGGGTAGGCAGTGAATTAAATCTTTGTAAAGCCCACTGAGTGGGGGGTTCCTGCGAGCTCTTTTCCAACCGGTCTCAGGCGGCTGGGATAACATCAGAAACAGCAGCGACGGCAGCAAGCAAAAAGGGGGGAGCCCACTGGACGCTGCAGGAGAGCCAAGCCCCCGCTCGCTGCGAGTGCTCCCGGCGGCGGGGAGCTGCGGGCGGCCGATGGACAACCTCCGCGGGGCCCGGCCGCTGCGGCTGCTCTTCCTCCTGGCGCTGGTGCCTCCGCTCCGGGGCCAAGGTAAGTGCGGGGAGCGGCGCCGAGCCGATGACCGGGCGTCCGCCGGGCTGCGCTGCGCTGCGCCGCGCCGAGCCGCGCTCTCCCCCGCAGCCGCCGCCGCCGCCGCGGCCCCGGCGGGCCCGGCTCTGCCCCGCGGGGTCCCGGACGCCCCGGTGGGCTGCGGGGCGCCGGCACAGCCCCGCCTGGCCGGGAGGCTGCCGGCGGCGGGGCGCCTCGCTGCCCCCCCGGGCTGCCTGCCCCGGCCGTGCCCGCTCCCTCTCTCCCGGGGCCGCGGAGGGCGCGGGCGGCCGCGCTGCGGGCGCCGAGCTTGGCCCCGCGGCTGCGGGGCGGGAGGGGGCCCAGGGGGTACGGGGCGGCTGGGTTTCCCCTGATGTCTCCCCGGTTCCCGTGCCCCTGGACGTCCCGGGCAGAGTTTAAAGCGCCGCTGCCATGTTCAAGTGAGCAGAAAGGCGTGGCGTGCACCGGCTCCGCCGCAGCCGCCCGCTGCCGCCGCCGGCTCCCGCTCGCCCCCCCCCCCCCCCCCCCGCGCCCTCGGGGCCGCTGCCGCCCGAGCGGCTTCGCTCTGCTCCGGAGGGTCGGTACGAGGCTCCGCCGGGACCGACCTCGCCGCTGGGAGCTGGTGAGTGCGACCGCCGCGGGGCCGGGCTGCGCCGTCCGACCGGCGCCCCCCGCTCCCGGGGCCGGGCGCCCCGCGGGCTCCCGGCGGCGGGGCCGGCCGGGCTCCCGGCGGCGGGGCCGGCCGGGCCCCCGGGGGCGGCTCCGGAGCTTTTGCAGCCCCGCGTCCCGGGAGTTGCGACATGTCGGGGCGGTTGGCGCTGCCGCCCGCCCTTGTGCGGTGCCACTCTGCAAGGAAGGGCGCCCGGCGGTGGGCGGCGGGTTCACTTGCACGGCGCGAAGGTGATGTGTCCCGAAACCGGCGGTCAGGAGAGGTGTCAGGTCTGATCTGCTGGGGACCAAACTGCGCCCCCCAAAAATGAGAATCAGGATCAACAGTTACTTGAGATCTCCCTGGAGCAGGAGGAATTGTGAAGCAAAAGATGCAGGCTTTTTTGAAGACAAAACGTGAAACCTTTATGAATGATACTGTGTGATGTGGTTGCTTTTGAAAGCAGGGATCTGGATCTGGGCCGTGACTCCCCTTCCATACTGTGCACTTTTTTTCTGTTCTCTTAACACTGTATAAAAAGAGGATATTCTCTTGATTTAATTCGGTGTAGTAATCCAGCCAAAACCTAACGGGTAAGATACACCAAAGAAACTTCTTTCCATATGGTGATAATGAATTTATCATAGCTAACAGATAAATGACCTTTTTCTATTAGAGTAACCCCGAGGGGCCCATTCAGAGCTGAGGCTTGATTATGCTGTACTCCAGGCAAACATTTACAAACATATGGTCTCTGGCCTAGGCCTAACAATGGCAGACAAAAGCCAGTGAAGTAAATTATTTGTTACTATCGCAGTATTTTGGCTCTTAGATTTTCACATAGCAGAGGGCTTGTCACAGATATCCTTCAAAATATTTGCTTTTGATAGAGAGAAGAAGGAGGGACAGAATAAAGAAGGTTAAAAAAGCAGCGTTCAGTGCCAGAATCCCAAGATAGCTCCTACTTTCTCTCAGACAACAGGGTACATCAGCAAAACTGTGGCTTTGATGTATCCCAGTGAACAGGCATAGTAATGTTAAGCATTCGACATTACTGTAAAACACTGAAGAACTTAATTTTGTAATTTCCGTGTACATTTAACCTTAATTACTAGACTACTTTTTAAAAAAAAGATAAGTAAGTAGATATGTAAGTTCAGGTTTTCAAAATTTTTTTAACACAAAGTATAGCCAAATTTGGCAATAAAAGGTATATCAGGTTTTTATTCTCAAATAAAAATCCATATTCTAGTTTCACCAAGAATTTCTACACTCTTAGAACTTTGAAAACAGTACGCTGGATAAAATTAGATTTAAATGTCTGAAAGCAGATGAGGATCCTTGCTTAGCACAGTACCTTTTGAAGAGTAGACTTTGCTGAGGTAAAATAACTACTAGTAATTAATAATGTAATAATTACTAGTAATTGCTGTAAGAAAGATCTTTTCTGCGTTATTTCTCATGGCCGTCTGTGTTTTGCAGGCAAATGAAGTAATTACCTTGTGAGATTATGTTGTTGAAGTGCAGGCTCTTTGGGGCAGAGCCTGTGATCCTCTGTGTGACGAGCGTAAAGGGGCTTGGGGCAAAGCCCAGCTCCTAAGTGCTTTAGTGATACAATTGCCAAGTTACTAGGACAACGTATTTCTGAAATAGACCCTCCTCATAAGCTTGTTACCATCACTTTTCTTAGCATGAAATCATCGGTATCTATTAATGAAACTCCTCATTCCGAAAAAACAGAAGGGACTACCTTCAGTGGAACTGCCCAGTGCATATGAATATAGATGTGCACATCAGTCTTTGCAAGAGTAAGAGTCTTAAAAACCTTCTAAATTGTACAACGCAGCTTCGTTTTATTGTAAACATTGCATTTTTTCTAAAACTTTTTTTTGCTTATAATATAAACTGCCATCTACTGAAGAAGATGAATTACTGACATCGTTATGTCCAGTCAGTGTATGAATAGTTCATCCTCTAGCTGCGTCTTTGGCATGTCTTGGTACTACAGGCACAGACAGTTTAACTCACTAAACATCTGGAAACATGTCTATTCAGGGTGAGCTTATAGTTTGTAATAAAAAAAAATGTTCCACTGACTTTGTGGAATGAGTTTTATTTTAAGATTATGATTTTTACATGTGCTTTTATAGCAGTAAATTTATAAGAAGTATATGGGTGGAGGTAGGACTTATAAAAGGCTAAATCTATGCTTTCTTGCCTGCTATCATAGATAAAATCTCCCTAAAAATCACATATTACCAAAAACACAGTTCTAAAATGTGAGTGCTATCTCTAAATTAGTTTTCAGTTGAGTTTCTTTTTAATAGTCCATTTTCAGACATGACATTTTATTGCAATCAGGGGAAGAGTGAGATGTTAAACTCTTGTTTTTCATGTGCATAATTGAAAGCAGACATGTTAGTGAAATCCAAGATGAAAATCCATAAACTAGCTTATCAAGTTACTGCAGTATATTTATACTGTTCTGTCAGATTTCAGGCATTATCTGATAGCAGATCAATGTATTCTCAAAAGTTATTTATTTATTGTTACACTTTAGCCCATTCTGCAAATTTCATATCAACTTTACGTGTGTTTTTAATAAATAGTTGTGTTAAGACCAACTTGTTTATAATACTTTTATTAACATTTTCAGAAATGAAAGATGGATCTTAGCCCTCTGCGACTTGACAGAAATAGAGCTACCTGGAACCATAAAAGAATTTGTTTGGTTTTGAGTTATGGATAGATCTAGAGAAGTAGGTGGCAAAATCAATTCAGTAAACAGAGAATATGGGTTTACTAGATGTAGTAAAATATCTGTAGAGAATAAAAGGGGATGAGACAGAGAAGGTCAAGAAGGAGAGAGCTGAAATTGAAATTAAAAGAAAGTCAGGGCACAGGCAAGAATTTTAATGGTAGCGTAAAGTGGTTTAGTATGAAAGAGATAAATGAACAAAAGCTTTTGTGAAGAAGGTAGCAAAAAGTGATGGTTGACAGTGACAGGGAATAAGGAAAATGAGTAAAGTTAAGAAAGAACAAAATAAGCAGATCATTTTAGTCAGAATAGGTGACAGTTTTTGTAAAGCACTCAGGAAATGTCAGTCACATGTATTTACATGTAGATTCAATGGAAGGAAGTAGGCCAGGTGTGGAAATTTTAATAGTCAAGTCATCACATGTAATTAAACTGGGAGAGTGGATAACATTGCTCCAAGATAAAATGTAGAAGTGGAGGCAGGAGACTGAGAAGACTACAGGGTGAGAAAGAACAGAAAAATTGTCATAGAATGATAGAATCGTTTAAGTTGGAAAAAGACCTTTAAGGTCATTGAGTCCAACCATTAACCTAGCACTGCCAAGTCCACCACTAAACCGTGTCCCTAAGCACCACATCTACCCGTCTTTTAAATACCTCTAGGGATGGAGACTCAACCACTTCCCTGGGCAGCCTGTTCCAATGCTTGACTACTCTTTCAGTGAAGAAGTTTTTCCTAGTATCCAACCTAAACCTGCCCTGGCGCAGCTTGAGGCCATTTCCTCTTGTGCTATCGCTTGTTACTTGGGAGAAGAGACCGACCCCCACCTCACTACGATCTCCTTTCAGGTAGTTGTAGAGAGCAATAAGGTCTCCCCTCAGCCTCCTTTTCTCCAAACTAAACAACCCCAATTCCCTCAGCTGCTCCTCCTAAGACTTGTGCTCCAGACCCTTCACCAGCTTCGTTGCCCTTCTCTGGACACGCTCCAGCACCTCGATGTCCTTCTTGTAGTGAGGGGCCCAAAACTGAACACGGTATTTGTCCACAAAGAAGTCAATGAAGGAGTCGTCAGGAGCAAGAGGGAAAGCAGTGGAAGAGGGCACGAGAAGCAAAAAGACAGAATATAAAAGAGAGGAAGAGCCCGTACAGATCAGTGAAGAGCCCTAGAAGAATGTAAAGAATTACTGGCCATAATATTTTGTGAGTAAAAATTAGTTTAGAAATGCTCAGGGTAATGTCAGGGAAGTGGAGAAGGAATAGTCATAGTATTTGCAGAGATGATGTACTGGGTAATTTGCAGTGATGGAGAGTTTGTACAGTACGGGAAAAATTGTGACGGTAATCTGCCTGTTTATGAGACTGGGTGATGATTGTTGTCCTGCTGAAATAGTCTCTGGCAAGACACTGGGATGGTCCAATAAAAGTTGTGTTGAAAGTCTTCTCCGAGCAACAGTTCTAAAGAAGGATCTCCAGTGCTAATGTTTTCCTCAATACACTGGCATGTCTTGGGCTAATGTAGCACCCACAAATAACCCACGCTGCACAAGGATGCAAGATGTTCCCTGCTAAAGGGTTCACTTTTGAATCTAGCACTATCAAAATCTGGATAGAGACCTTAAGCTTAGTAATAAAGAAAGAAATACCTAAAAAAATCTTGGTATCAATGCCAAAGTAAGTGTACGGATGTAGAAACACTTTGTCTGGTATATTCCAGCTTTTTAGGATGTTTCCTAGGATTTACGAAGCATCCAAATGATATACTCTACAAATGCTACCAGCAGTACATCCATTCAAAATATTACAGTCTTCCAGCTTTGAAGGTCTTATCACTGACTAAGAGTACTGAGTACTTCTAATATCAATACTATGGCAGAAAGTCTGGAAGAGTTAGATATCACTTTGCAGCTCAATATACATAATTTCAATCATGAAGAAGCTCTCATTGAAGCGAGAGTTTTAGTAACATGTTCTCCAAAAGAAAACTTTCCCTAAATCATTGCTGTATAAATATATACAAAAAATAGATCTTTATTTTCTCCCTGCTCTGTAAAGTCTGTTGTTTCTTCCATGTTCATTAGCTACTTGAACCTTGTCTTGCTGTGCTATAAATTTTATCCCATCTACATAGTGTTTCCAGACTATTCTTTAAGTAAGGCAGTAGTAGAATATCAAAATCTTTCCTCATTGTCCATCTTTTTTTTTTTTTTTTTAATTCCACGATAAACAGGCCTACAGTCACTTAAGCAGTATATAAAAGCATAGTTATTCTTGCTAATTTGCTGATCAGGTGAAAATAGAGAAATCCCAGTGTGAAAATGTTTTTCCTGTAACCATTTTACATGAGAAAATATAGGAACGTTTGAGCATATATGTGTTTGATACTCTGAGACATACTGCTCTGTCATTTTCTTATATCCTTCCTATTTCAATTGCTTTAATTTAAAAAAAATATATATATACTTGGACTCAATCCAAAACTCTTTAAGGTCTGTCTAAAGACTCTCATTTACTACAGTGTATTTTGGATCATGGCCTTTATACAAGTGAACAGGACTAATAATAGATAAATTGTAACACCAAAACTTCCTAATCGCACTTTTTTTTTAAGATTTGAAATGAGAAATCAAGAGAAGATAAAAATTTGTTCTTAAATGAGAAAGAAGTGCCACGTTAGGCTATCAACACGCTGTGAAGTAATTTCATTGTTTGCATGATTTTTTCATACAAGGAGGAATGAAGGACGGAATTCAGCATGTGCTTGTCAGAAAGAGCAGTTCCCGTTCTTCTTCCAATTATAAGTCTTTTTTGTAGGCCCACCCATGTCATCTTGGTGAGACTGGGTTCTTTAGGCCACCTGTGTCCATCAGAGCTGTGAATGCATCCTTGTTTTTCACGTTCTTGTGAGTATGTAAAGTGTAGGACAGCCATTACTTGTACTAAGCTGTTTATATGATGCTGACTCAGTGGACTCCAACACTAAAATTCTCTCAATTTCTTCATGTCTTCTAGAAATCTTCAGAACAGCCTCAGTCTTCTAGTCTTAGTACCTTTCGAACTCCAGCCTCCTCACAGAAGTCTAAAAAGTAACCTATCCAGAAAGATGAAAAAATTCAATTAATTTGTTCAGAGAAAAGACGTCTCCATGAAGTAGCAGTCTTCAGATACATAGAAGGTTGTTGAAGTGTGTAAGAGCCTGTGTATAAGAGGTAGTAACAAAAGAATGGATGTAAATGGGCTTTTGGAGTGGACAGTGAAGTAATATACTATTAAAATTCTCTGTCATTAGGGGCATTGAAGCACAAGAGCAGATGGCCTAGACATGTTGTGGAATCAGCCTCACTTGATACCGTTTTGAACAACTAAATAGAAATCTGCCTAGAACTGACCGAATTTTATCAGTTCTGCCTGACAGGAGTGGGTAGGACAAGGTAACCTCTTGAGGGCTCCTACATCCCTATCTTCTGTGGTATTTTGATGTGTCTGTAGGATGCCTTATAGTCTTCCTGCAATAGGGGGAGTCTTCTTTTCTAATTTTTTAGTAGCCGGTTGTCTTCTTTTTTGAAAGATTTTTTTATTAGACCTGAGACAAAATAAAAAAACCACAGTAAAGCACTTACTTTCCCCACCAGAGAAAATAAGACATGTTGCAATATAGCATTGCCTCCCTTAGGCCCCTCCTTATCGCCAAACACAGCAACTACCTCATCACCAGCTATTGCTGTCAATGATTTTAAGAGCTTCTTTTATAATCTGCAAACAGACACCTCATAAAATGAGGTTTGGCCGTATCTGAAAAATCCCCCTAATTGTGTGATGGCCACTGCTGGTGCTACCAGAGCCACATTCCCCATAAATGAGTGTTCTCCAGACCTAGGAAATTTTCCAGTAAAACGTTGGCTGTTTTAAAACCAACCACAAAACACACTAACATACCAGGCATTTCCTTTAGGGTGCTGCTGCTTTAGTGAGTGGGCTAGCTGGGTTTCTTCAGTGATTTCAGCTATCCTGAAATAATCACACTCAGCTGAGAATTCATCTGAAAGTAAAGGTTCAAACCCTTTAAGGCTGTTTAGGGAGAACATCATATTTCTAAGCAGCACATGAACTGTAAGTGATTGTCTGTCAGTCCATAAAGATCCGAGATGACCTCTACACTTGGGAGAGACAGGCACCATTGTCATCGGCCCTCTTTGAGGGCAAAGAGGAGTCTAGAGTAGCACTGGAGAGGGACAGCTGGTGATGAACACAGCCTTGCAGACTGCAACAGATGCATTGGAGGCTGCCTCCTGGCTCGTGCTATTGTGGGGATTACAAGAGAGGGCATCCTGACTCCAGGTTTCATGCATTTGTTACGAAGTTCAAACTGGTATATTCTTTAAAGGAACCTGTAAGAACAACCTAGTGGAAGGACTAAGAATAGCTTGCTGTACAAAGGTGACTAATGCTGCAGCTCAGCTGTGTCTATTCATCTTACCCCATGAGTATATTGGCATATTTGATGTATGGACTTGGGGTAAACGGGAACGTCTGTGCAGAAAAAGAAAGGCTCTTATTCCCCTCTTTCTTTGCCTATAAAATGGAGGAGGGGCAACTTCATTCAAACTCTAGTCTGAAGAGATCCAGCAAATACTCACATCATCTCAGATGGAGAATGGTAATGCTTTCCTGCATCGTTCCATTACTCCCAATTCAAAGCATTTGTTTCAGGGAATCACGAGGCCAGATTTTCTGTTGTACGTTTTTCTCTTTCATAGTTTCAGGTCTCCTCTACCCTTCCTCTACTCTGTGTGCCTAATCCCTAGGCTTATACACAAGATCAAGACGCAACAAGGCTGTACTTATCGTTTTAGTCTATTACCAGTTCGACCTTTGAAGTCAGCTGGCTTCCCTCTTGTCTGAACATGTCTCTGGGTCTATTTGATGCCTTAAATGGCCAGCCAGAGTGTATTTGCATTGCCAGAAACAGCATTTCCACAGTTTGTTGTAAGGACAGCCAAAAAATCAAGACTACAAATCCCAGCTGCCAGCAGTTGACTGCCATCCCTGCTACAAAGGCAGCTGGCTTGTCCACCTAATATTAGCCGGGTGTCATTGTTTCAAGAACAATTGGTTTGGCATAGCAGATCAGGCCAAGCACATTTTGTCTGCCCTGAACCGATAGCACAGTGGAGCCTTGGCCAAAGGGATATGCAGTTGCTCTGGTTTTGTGTCAGAAGAGTACAGATGTGAAGGGAGGCTGGAAGAGAAAAAATGTGATCCTGAATAGTACAGATGGCTGATCTGTCATTTTGACGATCAAATTCTGTATGTAGACTTGCTTTTTTTTTTTTCAGCTGACAGTTAGATGGATGAGCATCACTAGTAAGAGAGTTTTCTTGACAGGACAAGAAAGGTTTCGTCAGAAAGGTACGCTGTGAAAGTTGAAGGTATTTTTCTTACTGGAAACCTAAACCAATGCATGTCTGTTCCGAGCATGAGTTCCAAAAATTCTGGATGACATGCTGTTACTGAAACTTGTTGGATTACTGCTGAGCTTTCACAGAGTCCATCTGCTGCCTGTATCTGCATATGCTGAGAAGTGATAATCATGCTCTGTTTTCTCACATTCCATAGTGCTGAGTCTCTTACAGAGTAAATCGAGTGAAGGGCAAGACCTGCACCACATTTTACAAACTTGTCAATCAATGTGCTTAAAAGATTGAAAACATCTTAATAAGGAGGTGTGACTTTGACCCCTTGACCTGGACTCACTTCCAAATCCATACCCAACTACAGCTGGTTATGTGGGCTGGGTAGTCGATGAATTTGACAGTCACATCACTTATTGCACTGAAGAACTGGAAAGCTTTACTAGCAGTAGCTTGATAAGGCCACCTAGGCTCAAGTGTAGCTTTGGTTTGATATTATCATCAGCTTTATAACTGTTCCATAGATCAGCACTGAGTAATGAACAGCTATCTAATCCTGGATTGTACATAGGCTTTTCCATCATCAGCAGCTGTACAGAATAGCTGCTCTTGTGGATTGTTACTTAAAAAATCTGTCCCTTTTTGATCTAGCTGGAATGCTGCTGCTGTGAGAATGATCCAGTCCTTTTTACTTCTGCTTATTTTTTGCACAATTCCCAGAAACAATTCAGGGTTTCTCATTCCAGGAATCATGCTTTTGGGTAACATTCTTAAGCTTATCTTTCTTTTGCAGAAAATATTCACTGTAGCAGCTGAATAAGCAATTATTACATCATAGAAGTCTAAGGTTATACAGATTTTAACCACATTTCTTGCTTTGAACTCCCACACAGTATGTTAAGATTAGCAAACTACCTTTTTTTAAAACAACCATATGCTCATACACATTTTGTCTATGTAAGCATAGTTCATAGCTAGCACATGAATGCATCATGTGCACAAAATGTTTTAATTTGTGTGACCTTTAATCACTTCTTATCTGATACATCTTCTTCATGACAGCTTTTGTAAAATTAAAGATCTGAGTTCCAGCTGTGTTTCTACTGTCCTCTTCCCGAGACTCCTGAAATCTCTCTCACAATACTACATATACCACCTTAACATCAGGACAGGCATCCTTGCTGTTATCATACTAACACAACTCAAGTTCTTTTGGATGCCCTGCTGCACATACTTTTTTACAGGGACAAAGTAGTGATGAAGCTGCATTTGATTTTGTCTAAAATAGACTTGGATTTTCTCAATTAGTCAATTAGCATGCAAAATTACTTTATCTGAGTGAAAAGGAAGTAAACATGCTACCATCTTAACAGATCTCGGGTTTATCTTCATATTTTTCTGTCTTGTGGTATCAAAAAGCTGAACAATTGCTTCACAAACTTACAAAATGGACCAGACAGTGTATTCCTGCATGCTACAACTTTCCTGAAGGGCTTCTCCCTCCAAGTAAAAGGGCACATTTCAGCTGAACGCAGACAATGTCATCAGCCTTTCCCAGAAGTGTTTTGTCTCTCAGGTGCCTGAGATTTCTCTGGCTGATTTGCATGAAACATTATGCACTTGGCTAAGCAGTTGAAGGGGCACCGGGTTCAAAAGAGCAGTCCTGTAATTCCTGTTCGATCACCTTTGGCACTCCAGCACTGAGGGGTGCCACGAGCCCATCAACTGCAGTAAGAGACACATGGTCACATTCAGAGAAAAGAGAACCATCACTTTCTGCACAGTAAGTGAGATTCTTCAAGATGTCGTAATCACAGTAGTTTCTACCATCTGCTTTCCATTATCCCTTCCTTTCAGATGCCGTGCATTACAGACTTCTAGTTAGGAGAAACTGAGGAGGGGCCATGACCACACCATGCTGTTGGTCTCCTGAAGAGGGTGTAAGGAGGCACAAATAGCCTCAGTGTGAACTGTGTGCCCAAAGATTTCCACCTGGGAGCCACATGAATATGCATATGTACAGTTGAATCCAGAACACTGGAAAAACACAGTTATGAGACAATAAGTTTGTCTTGTTTCTAAGTACTAATTAACAACTCTTGATGCCAAAATTGTCAGAATCAATTCCAGTGCAATCAGGAGCTGACACCCGAAGTGTGAGACATGTACTTTCTGAGATTTTGAAAGGGCAGAGATTTGTCCACGAATGAGCATTTTTGAAAGCAAACTGCAAAGCCAAGCTAGAGAAAATGTTTTTTCACTGTTTTATTGTTATGTTTTAGAAGAATGGCCTTGAGGGTGGAGTTCTTTTTTTTTACTGCTTGTTTTTCACTTCCCTTTATTCTCAGGAGATTTTTGGCAGGATCTTTGGAGGATATGAATTGTGATGTCACCAAAAAAATGAGCCTGGACCACAGTTCTCCCTCAGCAAACTATCCGAAATCCTTCTTTGTCTGGATGCGCTCCTACAGACGAGCTCGCTTAGCTTGGCCTGCTTTGAATTCTTGAGTTATTTGGTTGGAGTAGAGGTGTGTTGCCAGAGCTGGGAGGGAAGAACTGGTGTCCAGAGCCAGGGATTGTCCTTCTGGGGAGGAACTTGGCTAAAGACCCATTTGTACAAAGCCCTGCAAAAACCTGCAGCCAGCTCTGCACTTCAGTTAAATGTGTATCATTTTTCAACACGGTTAAGATTAATTGCAGACAACAGGACTAAAAATATGGTTATTTGTAACACATTGTATGAAATTCGATGCATATAATGTTTGTTAGCAGTACACTGGCAGACAGAGAGAACCAGACAGGGTCCCTATTCCCAAAGAAGAGATCAGACACAAATTCATGTCTTTCACCACAGGCAGATATTTATTTACAAGACTGATTTTCTCTGTAGCATTAGAAACTACAATTAGCTTTCAGACACTGGCATGAATTCTGGACACACTGAGGAATTGAAGAGAAATATTGCCTTGACTTCATAATGACAGAATTTTGACCATTATTTTGGGTATGTAAGTAAGACTAGAAGGATGACCTGGGTCATAAAGTACAGAGCTCTGTTATAAACTAACATTTAATGTAATTCCATTTATAATTATAATGATTTTCGTATTAAAAATGTCTGGTTTACTTGATCCCATAATTCTGATTATTGTTTACTGCTGTAATATTTGTTGACAGGAACCACATCCTTTCACAAGCTTTACTTATGTAGGCTTAAAATAGTCTATTTCTTCCAGTTTCTCCTCATGTAATAGAGCTCAGATTCCCCGACCATCCTCCTAGCCTTTCTTCACACATTTTCTATTTTGATGTAATCTTTTCTAAAGAGGGATAGCCAGAATTATGCTCAGTGCTCCAGAGCTTTGCACTGTAGAATTGATAACTGCCTTAAGACTACCTACCTTAAGATGACCGATGCATCCTAAAATCTCATTTAACTCTTTCCTTTTTGCTTTGAATTGTGGATTATAATCACTAGTCAGGAATATAGGTTGTTCCCTGCAAACAACTGAGTTACTGGAGGGAGTTATCTTCTCTGCTTGCTTTCAGCTGCTTTTTCCTTTCCCACGCATGAACATCTGCCAGTTGAGGTACTCATGTAAACTCTGTCTGATGTGTGTCAAAGTCAGTGTAATCATGAACAGGTTAAATAATATTTCCACTTATTTTGATAACTGCAGTAGGTTAGGAGGTGAATACATGGACAGATGGAACGAGGCTGTAACCCCCGTACATCAGGAGCACCTGGGGAAGGACGGCTTTGTAACTGGTGTAGGGAGAGCCGGAGGAGACAGATGCTTGTCCTTACTAGACTCTGCAGGAAGTAATTTGTGAAGATGGATAGTCTTGAATATAATGCTGCTGCTTATTGAATTTTGCTCCCTTTAGATGTGCTTGGAGCAAAACTAAGAATGAGACAATCGTGTGAGGCATTTTATGATCCAGTGGAGGGAGAGGGTCTGGGAATGACCTGGTGTGCTCTCCCTGTTCTGTCACCAGCTTGCTGTGTAATTTGGGCAAGTCATTTCATCCTTTTGTACTTCAGATTCTCCCTCAAAAAGGAGTAAAAGAGATTTGCCTTCCTCTGTGCAGCACAGCGACCTACAGATGAAAGGGTCTTATTTATTTTTCATTAAGTAATCAGTCACAGAATCGTTGAGGTTGGAAGGGACCTCTTGAGATCATCCAGTGTTTGAAGACTCTCACAGTAAAGAAGTGTTTTCTTCTGTTCAGATGGAACTCCATATGGTATAATTTGTGCCAGTTGCCTCTTGTCCTGTCAGTGGACACTATTGAGAGGGGTCTGGCTCCCTCTTTTTAATCCCCTCCCATCAGGTATTTATAAACATCGATCAGATCCCCCTGAGCCTTCTTTTCTCCAGGCTAAACAGTCCCAGCTCTCTCAGTCTCTCCTCATATGAAACATACTCCAGTGCAGAAATCATCTTGGTGGTCCTGCACTGGACTCACTCCAATAAGTCCATATCTTTCTTGAACTGGGGATCCCAGGACTGTACACAGCACTCCAGGCGTGGCTTCATCGGTCCTGAGCAGAGGGGAAGGATCACCTCCCTCAACCTGCTGCCAGTGCTCTGTCTAATGCAGCCCGAGATGGTCTTGGCTCATGATCAACTTGGTGTCCACCAGGACATCCGGGTCCTTCTCTGCAGAGCTGTTTTCCAGCTGGTAAGCCCCCAGTGCGTACTGGTACATAGGGCTTATTCCTCCCCAGATGCTGGACTTCGCGTTTCCCTTTGCTGAACTTCATGAGGTTCCTCACTGCCCATTTCTCCAGCCTGTTGGGATCCCTCTGAATGGTACCGCAACCATCTGGTGCGTCAGCCACTCCTCCCAGTTTTGTATCATCTGTGAACTTGTTGAGGATGCACTCTTTCTCATTGTTCAGGTCATTAATGAAGATGCTGAACAGTGTTGGAACCAGTACTGACCCCTGAGGTGCACCACTAGTGACTTGCCTCCAACTGGACTTTGTGCCACTGATCACACCCTGCTGGGCCTGGCCATTCAGCCAGTTTTCAGTCCCCCTCACTGTCCACTTACCTAATCTGGACACTGTCAGCTTGTCTATGAGGGTATTATGGGAGACAGTGTCAAAAGCCTTACTGATGTCAAGGTAAACAACATCCACTGCTCTCCCCTCGTCCACCAAGCTAGCCACCTCATTATAGAAGGCTATGAGGTTCATCAAGCATGATATCCCCTTCATAAATCCAATCTGACTTCTCCTGGTCACCTTCTTGTCCTTCATGTGTTTGGACATAGTTTCCAGGAGGATTTTTGCTATCACCTTCCCAGACAGTGAGAAGAGGTTGACCAGCCTGTAGTTTCCCAGATCTTCTCTCTTGTCCTTCTTGAAGACAGGAGGGCATTTTTTCTCTACCAGTCTTCAGGAACTTCCCTCATTTTCATGACTTCTCAAAGATAATCATGAGTAGCCTGGCGGTGACATCAGCGAGCTCCCTCAGCGCTTGTGGGTGCAGCCTGTCAGGGCCATCAGTCAAAAAACTTATGAAACAAAGAGAAAACATTAGAAAGCTGTCCCTCTGGATAATCAGATGGGTTTTTACACAGATTGTGTATTTGTTACACAAGGAGCTGTTCAGTGTCCGGACAACAAGATAATTAATAGGAAAATGTGACTCGTGTTTTATTCCAAGTTCTGATACACCTGCTGTGCAGTGAACTTTTGCACTTGGAGTATGAAGCAAACCTGTAGTGCCTGTCAGTTCATTAACAGTATTTAGTTTTATTAAATTAGAGACTTTTGCAAAAATCATACTCTGCACAAATAATTATCTTCAGTATGCTTTTCCCTTTAGTTTCAAGGTTGGTATCAGTTGGTATCTATATTATTTTTTCTTTCATATGTTAAGTGATCAAAATACCATATACCTTTCTGTCTCTTTGTACAATACTTTTGCATTTACAGACATAGTTTTGAGTAAAACAGGTTAAATGGATAATAACCTCAGGAAAAAATAGTTCTGCAAATTAACTTGCAATGATATTCATCTGTCTTTCATATCAGGCATTTATTTGATTTATCCTGTATTCTTCATGATTTTAAAAGGTTGCTAATTGCTACTGCTGCTTTTGATAATAAAGGAGTGCAACCCAACAGATCCTTTTAGGACTCTATCTGAACTGTTTTTTGCTGGAGTATCAGTCCTTAGGCTGTGTCTTTATGTGGAAGGTTAAGGGAAACTGCAGTTTGCTTCACTGAGGAAGGAATACCTCCAGCGCTTGGGCTGATTGCAAGGTGCTAACGGATGCTCCATTTGGCCACGGCTGCCGTTTGGATGGGTGCACTATTCTGTGTGTAGATTAGGGAGAGGAAACCAAACTGACTCTTTTTTTTTTTTTTTTTTTTTTTTAACTGGCAGATGCAATACCATTTACTAAGGTTGTATTAAATATATTGTGTTTTTCTTTCTTTCCTCATTTCTGCAGATCTTTCAATGGAAGAATGCTGTGACAAGGGTATTGAATGGGCAAATAAAAACAGAATATGTACTTCCCTACCGTTAATATCCGAGGCCAGAGAATGCAGGTATATAGTTATGAATTATATATTAAACTATAGTTTATATTTTCATGTAAAACCATGGGAATGGCAGGTATGAAAGCTGATTTGGAAGATGAAGCTTCCAGCTCTTAAATCCAAGTTTTTCAAATCCACATCTAGCCTTGGGGACTACCTACTTTTCTTCCACTACATCCTTTAAATTGTTGCTGTTGGTTAGAGTCACCCAGCTGTAATCTCTTTGACATGTACTTTGTCTTAGTCAGAAGTTTCCACTGTACTCTACTTGCAGGGCTTGGACTCTGCCTACAGTCAATACATCTCATGGCTCCCCTGGTGTCAGCAAAGCTTCTTCAGTTTATACTGATTGTGAATCTAGCCCAACGATGGTCCAAATTCTTGGGCAAAAGTTTATCAAGAAACACAAAAGATCCTGTACATTGATAATCTATAGATTGCATACGTACGTATGTATATTTGTAAGACAGCCTTTGAAAACTTTCTCCTATGTGATGCCACACAGATAATTGCCCTGCAGTTCTCAGTTGAATTTATCTTAATTCTACTGACATTTAATAGGATACTAACTTCGATTATGTAATCTAGCATTAATGAATATATAAATTATATAAACAATGAAGTTAAATGTTAAAATTATTTGCAGAGTAATATTTTGGTTATACTGAATCTCTAACATTGTTGGGGCATTCATTTTTTATGTCAATGAGTTTGCATTATTTTTGCTGTTAAATGCACTTGTTACATTTAATTTGTGGAGCTAACAATTTGTGATTGGTAGTTAGAGGGGCAGTTTCACAGAGGACTTTGTACGTAGAACACATTGCATTACTCCCCCTCTATCTTTTCAAATGGATTGTAAAGTGATTTAACCTTGCTAATTGTAGAAGTGTTGGATTGATCTTTATTACGGAAAGAATGTGTCTTGCAGGCAAGTCTGTCCATGTTTTTGGACTTTTGCATTTATATTGGCATAGAAAGCAGTCTCTTACGCAGAAGAATTGACAGATAGGACTTAAATCCCAATTTAGGAAATACTTGAAGTGTCAGAAGAGTTACAGACAAAACAGCGGCAGGAAAAACAGGAAACTAAGTTTATTGAACAATCTGGGAGTGAGAATCTTGATGATTTAATGATCATTTGATTAATGTGAGTTGCGATTCTGCTGTAAATGTAATTTTTTCTTTTAAAGATTGCCATTTTAGAGAGTCTTTAAGACTTCACAGGAACTGAAAAAAAACTTACTAATACTTCCTCTAGCTTTTGTTCATAACAGATATGTAATTAAGAATATTACAGTGATGTAATGGTAAATGAGAAATGGGTAAATGCACATATTCTGTGAGAGGCATGAGCACTTACTGACAAAAAAAGAAAGCAGATAAATTCAGTGCAGTTGCATTTATTCATGACTGTACGATAAATAAACATAAGTCCTCGTGAAGCTTGGCCTCAGTATAAAAATGAGTAAGTAAAATGGGCACCTTTGACTGCTTTCTTTAATGGCAATATTGTTTTACTCCAGTTATGATTGCAAACTGGCATATCTGTGAAAGGTACAGAAAAATCACTTTATGATGCCGTTTCAGACACAAAAGTAAGGGCCAAATTCTACTCCTAATTGCTGGTGTAACTGGAGCCAGAATGAACAGTGAGGGAGCATGGCTCTCTTTGCAAGCACGTGAGGGTAATGACACTGATTTTATACGTTTAGTCCTACTGCACAGAGATGCAAGCAAAACCAAAACCAGGTTCATTCCACTTGCTGAGATCTAGGCAGGTGAGAATATGGTACAGGATGCCTTACTGGTTATAGATTTTCAAAAGAACTTGCTTCCTATTCAGACACCTACATGCAGTGGGAGCTGCCAGGGGCCAGATACCTGTCGTTTATGTGGTCGCTTAAACCCCAGCTGCGATCTTTTGACTGTCTAGTGCAGAACAGTTTGGACAGTGTAGATCATCTGACTTTGAGTGCTCTATAAAAACATGGCCTGTTGGGTGTACAAACCCATATTACTTCATGCCAGCGGGAGCTCTCTTTGCCCTGCGTATTTCAGCTTGGGTTTGCAAGGTTAGCAGTTGAATGCAAGGGAAAAATACATTGTGAAGTGAGCAGATTTGGTGAAGTTACTGTAAAGTAAAAATGGTTTTGCACGGCTACATTGCAAAGACCATGCAACACAGAACAGATTGGATGTGAGTACTTTCCCCAACACGCATTACAAGAATGTACATGCTGGTTTTGAATCCTCTGCTTAGAATAGCAATAACATAATGACATCTCAGAGTCAGTCCTTCCCTCAAAGCAAGCCCACTGCTAGAGTTTCTTTTGTTTTTCTAACCACCCTTTCTTTTGTTCATGTGAGGAACAAGCTGCCTTATTGAATTAGAAGTGCGCCCACTTGACCTTTTGCTAGCCATTTAAAGCACATTCATGGTAATCAAGAAGGGTTTCCACGCAAGCACTGACATTCGGATGTCTGCTGTGCACGCTAGAGATAAGCTGAGAGTTCTGGGTTTCAACATCTTTCTAAGATCCTTCCCCCAAAGTCTCTTGTGGTTCTTGAGGGACTTGCCGTCTGTGTGAGCATCACTGGCTGAATATGGTACAGTTCAAACTGCAGATGTGCTCACTTTCTTGTCCTACACCACAGGTGAGCTAGCCCTCTGTCTGAAGTTCACATGAATTTGTAAGATCCATCTGGCTACCGTTACTCAGTTGCATTTAAGTTGAAACAAGGCTCCTGGCTCAATGTCCAGTCATGTCTGCAGTCTCCTATTGTGGTTGCTTGTCCCACCAATGAGTATATCTCTCATTGTATTATCACTCTGGAAATGACAGTATTTTTCTGTGTCTTCATGACTCAGTAAATATGAGTGTAGAATTTTAATGAATGATATCTTTGGCTGTCATAACAGCAGCTTTTTCCCCATTCATCCATTTTCTTGTGATGTGATTAAACTCACAGCAGCTGGAAACAGCTGCCATTTATTTTTGGAACTCAACCTGCCCAGTAAATCTTCTTCCTTTCAAAATGAAGAGTTTCCTCTGCCTAGAGCTCTTCGCAAGTGAACTTAATTCCTGAGCCAGAAACAGCATATCTCCATATGAGAATTGCATGCCTTTAGCACTGTGTAAAGTTTTTGGAGTTATACTGGGAATAACATTATTTATTATTAGTGTTGCAAAAATGCATAAAAGAAGAAGCTACAGAACACTCTGCTAGGTGCTGTGCAAAAACGGAACAAAAAGGTGATCTGTGTTCCCAAGCAGAGACAAATGGCAGCACTTGGATACAGATTCAGATGGGAACACAAGGAAATAATAAGACAAGAATAAGACAAGAGTGTCTGGAGTGATAGGCACCAGATGCTTAACTGCTGATAGATGTTTATTGATTTATGCCACTGTAAGTCTGGAGGAGCCTGAGATTTTGGACATCAAAGTTCTGACAGTTTTATGTCTGAAAAAGCTGTTTAAGTTATTTTTGGAGCAGTTGTCTTTATTAATGATTATCTCTTCTCTGTAGCCTGCTAAGTGTGCCTCACAGTCACTAACATTTTTGGCTGCACAGTCAGAGGGATAGAACAGTCTGCTATGTTGTCAGGGGTTTATTGCCACTTACTTAGAAAAAAATTGCTTACTTCGCTTTTTGAATAATGTCAAACACGGTCCTTTCTCTGCCACAACATTATCAGTATTGTTTCTCTACATAATATATGATATCAATATAATTTTACCCTTTACCTTCAAGAAAACTTTTATTAAGTAAACTACAAAGTTGTTTGTGGATTGCAGCTGATTAATTTTGAGGTTTGTTGAATCAATTATTTTTACTTGAGTGCCTTGCTAATTTATAACGCATGTTCAAATATATGTATTTTCATTGTTGAGGCACTCTTTATTATTTTCATTTGTCATATTGTGTCACTCATAATACCAGATCTTGTTCTTGCTCTTAATTTTCCTAAGTTCATTTCGCTTGCATGTTAAACTGCAAACTGAAAGGACTAAGGGTAGAAGACCCAGCATCTTTTTTCAAAATAATTCTGGAGCGGAATCATTCCCTTTTTAATTTTAATATTTTTTGTCAAAGGCCTTCTACCGTGCACATGAATAGCACTGACCCAGTTTGAAGACAGGCTAATAAGTAGAAGGAGAGAGGCAGAGCGTAATGAAACTAGACTGACAACAAAGACATTGTTTTCAGAGCAAAGTTAAATGTTAATGCTTTTATGGAAAGAAATGAAGGGAGAAATAGGTGATTATGAAATCTGTGCTGGTTTAGGAGTGCATCCTCTGGGAAGGAGAAGAATAAATGTGAAAGGGTTGTGGAGGTAAATGGGCATGTAGCTTCTCAGCTGGAAGTTTATTCCATGAAAATGTGTAACATTGCTTCATTTTTAACAGAAAGTAAAAGTGAGAATATAAAACATGGTTTCTTAACTTTATTTATAATCAGATCCCCTAGTAATGAAATAACTTGGATTTTAGATCAGCATCTGCAACAAAGAATAAGGATTTTTTTTAAATGTCTGGGTGATCTCTGTTCACTAGTGAGCCATGAATAAAACTCATCTTTCAGAGAAACCAGAAAATGCATGATTTTATCTGAAATATCTTGAGTGAATGTCGGTTATGAGGCCTCATGCTCCTAAAGATTCTGTATTTAGTGTTTTAAGATTTGAGCCCTATTGTAAATATTTATTTATTTCAATAAAGTTCTGTGGCACTGTTTTAACTGAAAATCAGAATATGGCAGATAAGGAAGAGGTAGCCTTCGGCTTTTTTAATTATTAGGAGTAATTAAAAAAAAAAAAAAAACCAACCCAAAAACACAGGAGAGTACTTTTCTACTTTCACCTTTTTTTTAGAGACCAATATTATAAGCTGTCCATAGACATGAAATTAATAGGTATGCTACACAGGAGGAGTTGAAAGGTTTTATGCAAAGAGGCAAATCTAGATGTCCTATTAGCCATTAGAGATGGCTCCTTTACTCTGCTGTGAAGTAGAAAGTGGGTATGTATTGTATTAGGGTCTAAGCCAAGGAGACACACATAACTTACTTAGCAAAGACAGGGAGAGACACTCTTAATCTCAAAAGTCTTGGAGTCTGAAGAGCTTGTGGTGGTATGCTCTAGTGACCATCAGCACGTGGGCTGGCATGCAAAGGGAGAAGGATGGTCAGCTGGGCAGGCGAAGTCGCAGCCGGAAGACCAGTACGGTGCAGATTTTTCTAGCATTTTTCTCTGCCATCTTTCAAGGATTTCTACCTCTGTTACAGCCACACAAGTGCTTACAGTGTCAAGCAATATTTGCTACCAGTGCAACTTCACTGTAGGATTTGGGCAATGAAGTGTGATTTTTATTGTTGTTGTTCTGAGAATGAACAAATGGTATTTTAATCTAGTATTCAACTGATGTTTAATTCCTTATTACAGTTGGGGTGGGCCACGTGACTTACGAATACACCTGTGGGAAACATTTTAAGAAACTTTTCTGTTTTGGTCGAAATTGCCAATTTGTCAGAGATTTCAAAGAGATTACTTGTATTTGAAAAAAAAAAACCCACACTGGAAATCAAACAGATCTACTGAAAGACTGCTGCTGTTTGTTTGTTTGCTTGTTTGTCTGTGGCTAACATATCTAGCTCCCCAACAGGACTTGGAGGGTTAAAGGAGCTGGAAAGTCTCAGCTCCTGCACTCTTGGGCTTGAAGTTCAGGTTTTACAGGCTTCCAAAGTCCTGACAGTCAGACCACCCCAGAGCTGGGCAGGGAATGGAAATTCTGCTTCAGAGGGAATTTCAGCAACAAAAAAGCTACATATTCTTCCAAACTGGAACTAAATCAAATATCAAAAACTGCAAATATTCTGCCAAATAAAGTTACTGTCCTGGGCTTAACTTCTTGCTATGACTTTAGAATCTATTTTTGAATAATTTGTTCATGAACTTATCCTGGGTTTTGTTCCTATGCATTGAAATCTCATAGCTGTTTTTGTCCAAGTGAGAACTGCACAGTCAGACCATTACAAAATCCAATAAATAAGAATTGGGAATCTTCAGGAATGTAGCTTGACAACCTTGCCTCACCAGTGTGCACAGAGATGCACGATCGGAGCCCAGCACCCACGTGTCCCCTGCTTTTAGTGGGCTGGACTGGATGGCCTGGCCTTAACGCTGAGGGAATCCCTCTCGCTGCCTGGGAGCTGAAAGCTCATCCTATGGTCATCGAGAGCAGAGAAGCTCCTCCAGAGGTGATGCATGGGAATCCACTTACCTCAGGTAACAGTAGGAGAAGCCTGTAGTTCAGTGGTGGAACTAACACACCCGTCTTCCATATACTTCCAAAATTTTCAACAGTGTAAATAAAGGATTTTTAAGAGTAAAGAATATTGGTTTGCTGAATATCTTTATAAAATTCTATGTATTTCTAGGTAACCCTTGAAAAGATTTACTCATCAGTTCAAATAATTAGAGTTGAGGGGAAAAAAAAGGTGAATACTCTTAACAGCAAAGAGCATGCGTTCAGTGTTGTTGGTCTGTAAGATGTATAAGGTTTCTGATGCCAGTGGGTATAAAAGTGCATTTATAGGGTTTTTCTGTGCATTTCTTGTAGAGCTCTTAACATATCAGGGCATGACTTTTAGGTGCTGCCCCTGTTGTATCATAAGTAGAATTTATCAGCTTGGATTGCCTTTGGGATAGTTTCCTTTCCCCCTAGCAACCAGGTAGCATTATTCTTAGTGAACGCGGGTTATCACGAAACACATGGATATGTTTATATCCCTGTATGTGTGATCTGATTTGTTACTGTCTTAACTTTTTTTTCTGTTTCCCGGTGTCTATTACAGGAGGTAGCGGTGGAAGAGCTTTAAACTGCAAGCTCCACCCACAGTGCTACCCGACAAGGCAGAGTTGACTGTAAAAAGAGAGTGGAGAGAGGGAAGAGATCTCCTTGAATGGGCTTTGCATGCAAGTGGCAGTAGCAACAGGAGTGGAGGAGTTTAAAGCCTTCTCCCGCAGATTATTTTCCACAGGAAGGAGTTTTCGATTTATTCACTGAAAAGGAGATAAAATAGAATGATTTTATGAGCAGTGGAAGTAATAAAGCTGAGTTTCCTGTAGATTTATATCCTGTCTCCTCTCCTCATCTTCCTGCCCTGTAGTACCCTTCTCTCCCTTGTTTTTCTTCGCCTCTTGCTGGCAATACACTGTGTTTCTCACTGTGACTTTTGTCCGTATCTTCACTTCTCCCCATATCTCCAGTTGTCCCACAGAGCAACATTATGAGCTTCCTTCAACATGCCTTACCTGTTTGTTTGAGCAAGGGGCAGCAGGTGCCAGGGTTGACTGGCCATAGGACTGCAGACTCTCACAATGTCCAGGGCCTGTCTTCTCCCTTCCATCAGTTGGAGCACTGATTTCGTTCTCACTATCCTCTGTTCAGCCACCAGCTGTCACAAAACATGCAAGAAGGCAAGTCCTGGAGACCTTGAACCCTGTGGCAAATGTGGTTGAAGTTATCGATTTCCTTAAAAAATTGTTAGGACAGACTGCAAGGTAGACAGGCAGTTAAACTGTATTAAACATACGACCTTACCTGTATTAAACATATCACCTACGCATTCTGTCTTCTCCTAGAGAATATTTTTATTTTGTAACAACTAAAATGCATGCCCACAGAACCTCTTTCCATGAGACTAGTGCAAGTGCTAGATGTTAAAACTTGCATCATCTGTTTTTTACCTATATATGACATTCTTCTCCCATTGCTTCCATTCTTTTGTCAGCATGACTCAGATACAGTGCTGCCACAGCGAGCTGGAGAAGCAGTATTGTTCAGATGGGACTGAATTTGCCAACCTGCGTGAGGAGTGTGACTCACATATTGTTGAAAATTCCACCTGTGAAGCTGAATACTTTAAGGTGAGACATTAGAGCTACTTCTGTTCATCTTGAAGAAATGGTATTGACTGTCTAGATTGCTTTTAAGGGTTGACCCTGAAGGTCACCATATTCAGTTTGATGCACATAAACAGTTTTTTCCCACCTGCACCTCATGTCTTTGTTAAGGCTGTCCACTTTGTGCTTCTTGGAGAAAAACAGTTCCCCACTGAGTGAAGCAGACTGTCTCATTGCATTTTAGCAAAGGCAGAGGGTTGAATGCAAAAGGGCAGAAAGTCTTGAATGGGTAATTGGCTAGGAAACTACTTTTGCATGAAGAGAAGACATCAAAACTGTATGAAGGGATGGGTAAGAAACTCAGTCTCATTTCAGACTTTAGCTTTCATTAGAGCTTCATGGCCTAAGGTCAAACTCAGTGGTTTTCAGTCTTGGTGGTCCAAAGGGGTAGGACTGAAGTTAATCCTCTCAGTGTGCTTATAATTCCAGCTTGTGTACATGTCCTTAGTTAACATGACTTTGATTTACAATTGAGTAGAGGCATCTATAAGCTTGTGATAATAGCATTTAGTATTAGAATAAAAATGCCTGTTGTTGGCATCTTTAGTTAATCTGTGCCCTGCCCTCCACCTTTATTACTATGTTTGTCTCTCCTTTCTTGAAAGTGAGCATATTCATACCACTCTGCAGAGTGTTTTTGGAAGAAAGTTCCACCAGTAAGATCATGACCTTGACCATGACCCGGTCATGAACAGCTCCGGTCCTATTACAGATTTCTTTCAGTGGTCATGAAAATAGATGAGAGTGATTTTACTTCTGCCCACTGCCAAAGATACTGAATGTTTTGGTTCATTCAGTTAAAAAAAATGTACTGTATAGAAGATGGCAGGCAATGTCTGACTTGCAAGTTGCATCTCTCTCCAGAATGCTGGGTTGATCATGTTCCTGGCAGTAGGATGCCGCTGATGCCAGGGCTATGAGGTAAACCATGTTCTCGCTGTGAGTAGAAGAAAGGTAACACATACTGATGAGGCTGGCATTGTTGGGTTGTCACAAACTTGTCTGCATGTGCAGCGTGATTTTGTCCCACAGTGGAGCATGTCCCACAGAGGGGACATTTCTCACCTGTTCACCACGTCCAGGGTATGCCCTGCTTCTGGCATGGAGATTCCTCTCTGCAGCCTGTCCACCCCAATCTGGATGTGGCATGAAGAAATATTTAGCCCTCTGTGTCAGTACTTTGAGGGGCTATGAACAAGGACTGTGATGGTGATTACTCTGCAGATTCAAGTGCTTGCTACCAGAGACAGGTTTATAACAGCAGCACTATTTTAAACACGTGCCAACTCTAAAACAGAATGCAACTGTTCAAGGAAACCCACTTTCCCATCAATGTGGGCTTGTCAGCCTGAGGAAGAAGAGTTAATGATGTTTTTTAAAATGGCCAGACTTCTGTAAAGATGGCAGGTTTTCATGGTGACAGCTGTATTATTAAACAAAATGGGCTGGGCCTTGATCTCTGGCCCTGAGAATAAATGGTTCAGCACAGCTCGTCACGTAACTGATGCCTTTTCCCTGCAAAACACAGTGCATGAGGGCTTTTGGGACCACGCGCTGGCCTGTGCTATCCCCAAACTATGCTTCAGCATTGCCTGAGAGGATGTTAGTTGCCATTAGAGCTTGCTAATATTTAAACATTACAGACGATTGCGGGACAATGCCTGAGCCCATATTCTGTCCCTGTTTAATTTACTGGTATAAACATTCTCAGTTTTATTTAATTTTTGTGAGCCATGTTCTGCCCCCCCATTCCCTAACAGGAATATCCTACACTTAATAACTATACTGAGGTAGTTGTAGGAGTATCTTTGTAGATAATCTCTTCGATCCATGATGGACATAGATGATTTATGATCTAATATCGGTGAACAATTCATCATTTCTTTTGTTGAATACATTTTTAATCTGATGACCTTGAGACATAAAATTTGTCTGGCAATTGTGCCCTGCTGTGGTAAACTTTTACATTCACACCAAGCCCGTCTCACATGGGCTTGAATCTCATTTTGCCTAAGTTGGTACATTTTAGTTTAGCTTAGGTAGCATGGGAAATCTTTTGGATCCTCTTTGTCTCCTTCAAGGAAGTAGAAGGAGTGATTTAGTAATTCAATTAGTAGGATTAATCGCAGCACTTTGCATCAAATGAGGCAGCTAATCTTTCTTTTGAATCCAAAACTTGTGATTGGAAAGAAGATAAAAAGACCTTATTTTGAAAACACTTGCCTCAGCTTTTAGACTTAAAGGTGGTAGGCATAGGTAATAATGCATATAATTTTACTCCTCTGTTTTTTTGGAAGCATAGCTTTTCTTACCTTGGAAAGAAGGATGCAAAATTAATCATTAATCTTTAAAATCTTCATCAAAAGACAGAAATCAATTTCTAGATTTATTGCTGATGCCGGAGATGTAGAAATGGTTTTATGAAAGTTTCTACCACAACAGCCCTGCAGAAAGGAATGATGCTTGTAGAAATTTGACCTTTTTTAAGGTGCTCGGACATTTTCCCCCAAATTTGTCATAGGTAGTTTCTTTTTCCAAAGATCGAGGTACAGCTGTATCTCCCCAGTTTTGTCAAGAATACTTTGGTTCTGTATATTAGGTGAGCACAAAAGTTCTACTGTTTTGGACTGTTGAACATTTTTTACATTTTTGTTCAGATCTTCAAAAGTTCTGAAAAAAATTTGCGCTGAGTTGTTTGTATTTTTTTCAGTCTGTTTTTCATAGCATCTACTAGTTAGTCTGGATTTCAGCAATTGAGAGACCTCTTGTGGACAGATACACAAAAGCAATGTTAATACATGGTTCACCCTTCCAGAGCTGGTAACTTAAATGGTGACATAAATAATAAAGAACTATTATAAAATTTATTATATTATATTATTATTTATTATTTTATTTATTATATTATAAACTAATTAAGAGAGCTTATTGATGAAAGCAATTTCAGGTGCTTCCTAATCACACCAAAAATAAAGCTTCAAATTTCTTACATGTAACTATTTATTCATTTATTGTTTCCATCTTTATTCCTTTCTGTGAGACGGCAAGGTAAAACAGCAGTCAAGGGATCATTGGACTTAAAGTAGGTTGCAGCTTTCTATCCAAACACAAAGATCAAGGCATGGCTTTGAAGCTGCATGGGCTTTTGCTAATAACAGGGGAGAGGCAAAGGAAAAAATATTTGAGATTATTATCGGGATCACTTAAGAAGCAAAGGCTTACAGGCTGTGAAAGTGTGTGATAACAACTCAATCATTAGCTTGTACCATCCATGAAGGCAGCGATGGTTCTAGCAAATGGGTGAATGGTCATTGCAACATGCCTCCGGGCAGCTGGCAACCTTTGGAAAATGGCTGCAAACACATCAAGAACTGAACTAATATGGAGTCTAGACTACATTCCGGATTTCAAATCAGAGTCTTCAGATCACATCAAAGTCTTTCAGAATAGGCTTACAACCCTGAAAAAAAGAGTGTGAAAAAGGAACTGTTGAGATTAATCTTACCAGGATAGTGATAGTTACAATGACATACTGCTTTGTGTCTCAGAATACCAGACTGCTCCGTGAACGAGTTAAACTAGCCTTATCACTGCTATATTATTACCATTCCACAGTGGGAGAACTGAAAGAAAAGGTGACTTTCCAAGTTCACAGGTGAGGTATGTGGAGACGTATGTGGTTCTACAGAGTCCTGGGTGTGCTCTGAGCACAAGGCCATTCATCAGCTTCTCCATCTTTTTTTCTTTACTTGAACAGGAAATATTAGCCTTTAGGACTGCCAGTGCAGAATCTTCTAGGGTCAAGATTAAACACCAGTTACCATAAACATCAGTTAAGAAAACATTTGACACTTTCCATCTCTGGATCATTTTGGCTATGGTATAGCAACATAAATGATTGTAAAGATGTTAAATCAAGATGCATCATGCACAGTTAGAACAAATACAGGTTGGAACAAATGGTTCAATGCATACAATTATGTTAGATGAAGACAGAGTCTCTTACAGACATTGCAAGACTTAGCAAGCTCTGTACTTGAAGATTCACATTAGCTGGAGACAGAGGTCTTTCAGGTGGAGGCTCAACCTGGGAGAAATAAAGAACATAAGGTTATTCAACACTTCAAGAATGACAAGATTAATGATCACTCTTTATAAAAAAATGCAGAGAAACTCTGTAGCTCCCAATTTGAGCATTGTGTGACAAGACAAAGAAATAGATTGAGTCAATACATACGCCTAACAGTAGAAGCCAGTGAGGATATCCAGAAGTATATAATGTCAAAATTTGGCAAGGCATCAGCTGTATTCAGTAGCTTAAATAAGGTTTGGTTAACAAAAATACGCACACGTAAGTCAAACAATGAATCTTCAGCTCAATTTTCATTTCTGTCTTCTTATTTATGGTTGTGAAAATTGGAAATCTAACAAAATTATAGACAGATGTTAAAAACTTTGAGCAAGATGCATCAGGAAAATGTTTGACGTGTTAGACGGAATAAATATTCAGAAATGTTGCAATTCTTGGAAGAGGTCATCAAGTATTTATTTCTAAAGTCATCCAGAAAAGCCAGAAAAGATGGAAATATCCCAGACATACTAGTGATGAAACCAGAGCATCCGTCACTGGATGGATGTAGTTGGAGAACCAAGTCAAAAAAGTGGGTAGTGAGCAACCATCCTACCAAACAGTAGCTAATAAGGGAAAACATGTATCTTAATGTTATGGTGGGCATGAAAATAACACCCCAGCACTGGACAGGAGGGAAGAGTTCCAACCGTACAGCATTCTGCATCAGGGAAAGGATTCAGTTGTGTATTTAAAGACAAAGTACAAAATGGCATGCTGACATACTTCAGAGTGCTGTAAAGTAAAAAAAGATTGAAGAAACAAGGAAAAAGGATTTTATTATTTTACTTTCCTGCTGCTCTAGGTTTTAAAAAAACCTTTCACTGCAGTACAGAGAGAGAAACATATGTAATACTTTGCAAGGGAAAACTTAGAATATAGGCAGGGGTATACATCTCAGAGTAGTGAAAGAAATTTAATAGTTGCCTTCTTTTCAATAGGTGTGGTGCTTAAAGTACCAAATTACAGAAATTTAGTTCAATGTTTAGTTATTTATATTCCATCTGCTCTGCTTAATAGTGCAGGCTATTTTCTTCAAGCAAAAAAGAGTCTGGAAGAATAATAAAATTAACAATAAAAGCTTAAATCTGCTTTTACATGACAGTAGCAATTGGCAGACGCCAGTTCCAGAGAACCAAACGTCTTTGCTGCTTTCTAACAGCAAGGAAGAAAACTGAAAATATCAGTAGTCCCCCCTCAATTTAAAATAAAAGGAAACCTCCACAGGATTAACTTGTCCTGTGTTCACTTCTGTGGTGTATTCTGGGGCCGTAATTCGGCAGGTCTGGAAGAGGCGGATCACATTTCATTGCTGGAAGCCATGTCAGGACTGTGACGCTTTTAAATAATGTTTGACCACGTAGTCTGTTTTTCAGAGCAGAATTGCTTCTCTTTGTGACCTGTTAACACTAACCTTGGATGAATCATGTTTGTTCACTTGTTTGTCTGTTAGTTCAGAGAGGGGTATCTTTTGCTGGGAAGTTGAGTAGGCAGTTTAATTATAAACTGAGTCATGCACTTCATTGATCATGTCCCACTTTAATTGAACCGACACAAAAGGGAAGCAGAGGTGTTAAGAGTTCCCACTGTTTGCTGGTATTTGAAACTGGGCTGTGCAGGCAGGGAGCAATGGAATTCCATATACATATGCGGACCATTCTGGTCCTCCACATCACCCTGCACACACATTCACACATACACAATATTTGTGAGAACTGGATCCAGGTTCTGTGCTTGGCTCTGTGTAGGCCAGATGCAGAGCTCACTGAACTCAACTACAGATTAAAATGTCTGAGCCTAAGTATACCAGGAGTTCTTAAAGAGTTTGCAGAAAAATTTCCATCAGTTTGCCAAGGTGAGATAACACTATTGACACTACTGACAAAATTTGCATTGCTTTGTTGAGGGCTAGGTTATGACTTTTTCTTTTTTTTAACAGATATGTTGTTACTGTTGTTTGCTGGGAAAGGCTGCCCAAATTCAAGGACAGAGTTGTGAACCCAACCCAAAGACAGGATACCAGTGTGGAATTGTCTTCAGAGCTTGCTGTGTGAAGGGTCAAGAAGGCATTGATGTGTCCATCAGCGATGATGCTCCTAAAAAGGAGCAAGGTATTTTATGTTGCATATTATAAAAGAGTGAGACACAAAATGATGTGGGGTACAAGGAGTGCTTGTACTGTAAATTACTTCTGTTGGAATTCCTCTAACTTGAGATCTCCTCTGAGTAATTTAATGATGCATGTTCTGAAGCTCATTTTTTTGGCTAGTGATAGCTGAAACATTGTATACCACAGGACGCTAAAGGAGCTGGAAATTGGTCACCCAGTTCCTGGTGTCAGAACTTAACTATAAGACAGATTATTTTGGTCACTAATGATCTTATCTTGGAAACTGGGTATAAGCTATTCATTTTTAATAGCATTTTGCCCACTGATAAATTCTTAATTAAAAAGAAAATCGAGAACCAATTCTTTTAATTGGATTTAAAAGCCAGATGGCCTTTGCCAGCTCATCAGAATTCAAGTCTTGCCTTTTGTGTGAGAGGCAAATGCCCACTAACTGGGGGCATTTGAAATGCCTGGACTGTCTGGGAAAACTGAACATTTTCAGGAAACATGGTTATCTGCATTTCTTTCGACATTATCATAAGAGAAGGGCGTCTAGATGGCAGCAGCTCATGCCGCCCTTCTCCATACCTAGTCCACAGAGCTGAAAAGAGTGAATGTGGACATACCCTTACAGACCTGGGTTTGGGGGTTTTTGTCTTTTTCACTTAGTAGACAGACCTGAAACTGCAGAAAAGTCATGCTGTATAGTGTTGTCTCCTTCATGGGCAGCTGAGTATTGAAAACATGCAGTCTGGCTTGCAGATCACCCGTGACAGATTTTGGGAGACATCATCCTAATCAATCACTTAAACCCAGACCCCACCACAAAAGCTTGCATTGGTCTGCTTGAGCCAGTGTGTTATGAGACTTGTTTCAGGTCTTTCAAACCTGGCTTATGTCAGTGTACACCCTTATCAAGTAACACTGAGAAATGCCCTGCCACTTTCTTTGTGTACCACTGTCTCAGCAGGGGAATTCCCCTTGTCCATTAGCACTGGATGAAGTGACTGGACTGGTAGATACCTTGTACTTAGACCACTCTGCTAATAATAAAAATTTGTACACTCAGTGTACCCGCATGACATGAGAAGTATATCAACACCTGAAAATCCAGAACTGTGAGCACAGCATACAGTATTTCCCCACTCACCCTTGTGGGCAAGTGGCACACATAATAACCATTATGCATATGGTTAGTATGGTTATTATGGCACACATAATAACCATTATGCATTGCAAAGATGGGTCTATGTCAACAAGCAGGGTAGGACAATGTTCTCATTGTTAAACTAAGAAACAAGTAGGTGGTTGAACGTATGTAAAATACCCCTATCGACAATAAAAATTGCCTGTAGAAAGGCAGAGCAAGCAACATGAATAGACACCTTTGTTAGTCATGAAGGGGAGATCAGTCTCCATTTTGTAAGGCAGCTTCTTGGACTAGCACCTTGTGTTTATATTATGCAATAGCAAGGCATGCAAGGCATTGTGCTGCAGAGGGTAAGGCAAGCTGACTCCCTGTACAATGCTTTCTTAGTCACATAAAGGGTAATCTCTGGTACTGTGTCCCCAGAGACCTCTACAAAATCAGACCAGACTTGGGCAAACTAATTTCATTAGCTTCTGTGTGACCAAAATGTACCCCTATGGCTTGAGGACTCAGTGTACCAACCCAGTCTTGTGCCACTGCACAAAAACTTGCTTTCACATCTGTGATGTATTATTTGCTTGTAAGTGACCACTGGCTGAATAGGCTTATGGACAATCACTGAAATGAGACTAAGCTTCCTATTCAATAGCTAGAGTATTTTGAGATTGTGTTTTTACACATCTCACTACCAACCTACCATTTCCTCTGTGTTCAAAGTGGCGGGATTGGAGGAAGTCCATTAGCTAGTCCTTTCAGCAAGCAAAGGGTTCAAGCAATGGATGTATTCAGCCCTTTTATGTCCTCCACGTGGAGAGAAAGAACTCTCAGGACACATGCACATAGCAGAAGTACCGCTGATCAAACCTCTCCAAGCTAAGGTATATTATATACCTTAGTAAAGTATATATGTATATTGCCAGCAGGACCAGGGAGGTGATAGTGCCCCTGTACTCAGCACTGGTGAGGCCGCACCTCGAGTACTGTGTTCAGTTTTGGGCCTCTCACTACAAGAAGGACACCGAGGTGCTGGAGCGTGTCCAGAGAAGGGCAACGAAGCTGGTGAAGAGTCTAGAGCACAAGTCTTACGAGGAGCAGCTGAGGGAACTGGGGTTGTTTAGCCTGGAGAAAAGGAGGCTGAGGGGAGACCTTATTGCTCTCTACAACTACCTGAAAGGAGGTTGTAGCGAGGTGGGGGTCGGTCTCTTCTCCCAAGTAACAAGCTATAGCACAAGAGGAAATGGCGTTGAGTTGCACCAGGGCTGGTTTAGGTTGGGTATTAGGAAAAACTTCTTCACCGAAAGCATAGTCAGGCATTGGAACAAGCTGCCCAGGGAAGTGGCTGAGTCTCCGTCCCTGGAGGTATTTAAAAGACGGGTATACGTGGTGCTTAAGGAGATGGTTTAGTGGTGGACTTGGCAGTGCTAGGTTAACAGTTGGACTCGATGGTTTTAAGGGTCTTTTCCAACCTTTTCCAACCTTCCAACAATTCTATGATTCTATGTTTCTATATGAAGTACATTTGAAAGAATGCCATAAGTAGGTGCCCAAAAGTTGGGTGTGGAGTTCTTTTTGGAATGAAGTCTAAATAAATAACTGAGGTTAATCTGATTTTCATTAAAACTGTGAGTACCCCAAGCTACTATAAAGTCAGTGGAAGCCAAGCATGCCTCAACAACATGTCTTATGAAAATGAGGTTAAGCTCTGGTTAAAAGCCTAATGTTAAGAACCTGCATTTGAAAATCTCAGCCCATATGTAATCTATGATCACAGCATGACTTTCATATTGAATCAGTCAGATAGAAAATGCCCCATGGCCATGTGCATTTGAATGTCAAATTTGAGTATGAAATAGCTGTAAAATATGTAAATAATGCTCTTTAATTTTGTCCTGGTTTATCCAAAACCCTGGTCTGAGTCCCGTCCCAAGCAGGCAGCTTTTTACTGTGAGAAGAAAAGTGCTTTCTCCTCTAATGTCTGTCTCTCCTCTTTTTAGTTGAAATTTCAAAGGAGGAACTAGACCAAGAAGATCCTTATCTGCATGATGGCTGCAGAGGTAAGTCAGGTGACTAGTCCTGTTAGCCAGCTCTTTTGTGAGTGCCTCCAATAAAAGTGAAGCAAACTTAGATCTAGAGATTAGCCAAAACCTTTTGCCTAGGCTAGTTATGGGTAAAAATAACAGAATGAAGATCCTTTCTAAGAAATTGTAGGCCATTATCTGATGCCTCAGTAGTTCTTAAATATAAGGGAGGCATTGTCTTCCATTGTGGAGTTTGTTTTACCCAACTGAAGCTTGGACTATACATTTAACTTTTATTTAACTTCTGGTGGGTAATATCTCAGAGGTGTTACCATTGAACCTGTGGAGTACTCTGGATTCTTCAGAACATGGGGATCCTATATTAAATATGTGCATTCTTTTATTCTCCTCTTGGGATGATCAGGGCGATTGAATTTGAAATGAAACTTGTTTCCTTTTGAGATGCATCACCTGAAAAAAAAGGAAGAAAAGCGGCTATTGTCCTCATTAGTCAGGCTGTTCTGCCTCCTGGGAAGAATGTGTTATTGGGATATTGTTCTGCTAAGTATTCTGATTTATTGCTTGTCACATGTGATTTACATGTCTATAAACTTAAAACAGCAGTGATTTATTATTTTCTACAAGCATTTCAGAACTAAGTAATTTATTTAGGATAAAATCAATTTAATAGACTTATATTCCAGTTGAGAGATGATTTACTGTGCTGCATGTTGTATAGCTATTACACTCCTAGAGAGGATGGAAACGTCTACTAGGTTATTAGCTAGTCAAAACCAACACTGGCTCTCTTCCTTGTCTCCAGCTCCTAATTACAAGAAATGACATAGAAAAATGTGTTATATATTTTCCTAGCATTATTTCTTTATGTAATCAGTTGTTGCATTTGTCAGTTAATCAGCTGCCTGCAAGAGACAGATTGGTATGACTAATTACAAATTAGAGTTTCTGTCTATAGTACATTTTCTGATAAACTTGGCATGCCAAAATTACTTGTGATTGTCTGATTCTCACCAGGGGAAACTTAAATTTCCTAGGCAGCGGAACTTCCAGCAGTTTGTTTTGGACCACCTTCATGGTATATGAGGAAATTAATTCTGTTCTTCCAGCACCTCCACGATAGGTTTTACTGTGGCTGACAGGAGTTCACAGTATTAGCAGAGGTTTAGAAAGCAGTAGCTGTCCATCTCAACCACAAGACTATGGTTCCTTCTAATTGCCTTTGCCAGTATTGTGTAAAGGCGTAATTTTCTGTGGTGCATTAATGGCCCTGTCCTCATTAGAATTTGTTACAATTAAAAAATTTTTTTTATTTCACTCAAAAGTTTAAAGCATTTTAGCTGCATTTGCCCACATTGATTGTGCTTATCTCAAACCTTTTGTTTAATGCCTATGCAGCCATTCTGAAAAATGGAAGACAGGTTCTATTTGTACTAAGAATATCAGTACTCTTACAACAAATAGTTGGGAGTATATAACCTTTTCTCTATTGTGAGAATATTAAATGTTTTTAATATTAATTTATTATTAACAAGATCAGAAAAAGTAAGTTTTCTTAATGATGAGCCAAATTTTGTGTAAATTTCCTATAGTATCCTCTCTTTCTGTCTGCCAGAATAACCCCAGCTCTCTTTCACATCCTTTGTGACTCCTGCACATGCCTCACTACGTCCCTAGTACCCCAGTAGTAAGTCTTGATTCCTTTAGGTTCTCTGAAGCCTTTGTCACGCACAATACCCTCTTCTCCCTTTCACGTTTCCTGCCTGCTGAGTAGGAAAAGAGCACATGCTATAGCTAATTCAGGAGCATGGTTCTAATAATGATGGGCTAAAAATTAAGCCTAGTGCAGCTAATAGTGAAAATGTTTCATTAACTTAGGGTGATTGTCTTCCTTAGTGTACAGTAATCACCATACAAAGTTTTAACTTCCCAGCCAAAACCTGAGTAGGTGTCTGAGCTCATGATGGGCTATGAGCAACTCCTTAATTTACTTCCTTCTTATATTCATTTTTAGAGCTAAAAGAATCCGGTGATTACCAACACTTCTTTCAGTGTTTAGCCCTTTCCTTCTTTTGTATGTGTGTGTTTAGTTATCTGCTTTTCTAAATAAATCAGCAAGTGTCCTGTAAATCAATGATTTGACTCAGTTCCTGTGAAGAGCTTCTTAATTATAAAAGACTTCTTAACATACCCAATTAGGTGGTGGTCCCTGCTCTCAGCAGTGCAGAGACACAGGATCCAGTTATGTCTGCTCCTGCTTTGTTGGCTATCAGCTTCAACCAGATGGTGTCAACTGTGAAGGTAAAAGAAATAAAACCATTGCCTTGATTATCAACATCCTTGTTTTAAAAGAGCAAGAACAGATAGATAAGAGAAGATCCAGACAGAAGAGATCAGAATATGCTTATGCCAACTGGGGAAAGAGGTGAGATCATGAAAAGTTGATTTAAATGGAGTGTTGGAGTGAGAGTTGTGGGAAGATGGAGTTAAGAAACAGTCAGTAAAACAGATGAAGGATTTAGAGTGGAGAAGAAGCAGAAGATCTTTAATTTATTGTTGTGAATAAAACCAAAATAAAATACCTGTTCTCTTTTATAGTAGCAGATAGTAATTGATAAGGCAGATGAAATAAAGTAGGATTCTTCAGCTTGTTAAGGACATAACTGACAGAAATGATGAAAGTCTTGGATATCATGAGTGGCATGGGAATAGTCAAGGGGGAAGAATTGTTAAGTTTCTTCCAGAACAACTACTAAAGGGACATCAGATAAAGCAGGCTGGGATAGAGCTTATGACACTTGACTTCAGATATGTGCAGTGCGGACATCTGCTTCTGGGCTAGTTAGCCAAGGCTCCTTTTGTTGCTAACTGAGAGAAACAAGCACTTCCAGGGCACAGTTTATCTTGCCTATTTTGCATAGCTGTTGTAGGATGAAAGGCGTTACTCATCAGGAGTGCCTTTTTCTCTCATTGACTGAAAAGGGAGTCTAGGTAAGTAGCTCATACAAACTTCAGAATATAAAATAGATATTGATGATTGGTCAGATTAACACTAACCTAGTGTGAAATATAAAAAGGAAGAACTTTTACATTTGATACACATGGATGCCAAATATTCTTATGTGTTTAAAGAGAAAAAGAAAAAAATTCCAAAAGAAATGTCCATCAGTAGCTATGAAATAGAAAGTTGCAACTTGTGGCTCAGGGAGTTGCTAAGCCATATGTGGGTGGGAGGCAGAGCAAGCAAAGGATTTCTGAAAGTTTGCCTCATTCATACAGTCACTATAATCATCTGCTACTGGACTCAGTCAGATGATGTTGGTCCTTTGCTCTCACTCAGTACAACTTTCTCCTCTTTCTTAAGTACAGTGAATCAGCAGTCATAAGTCCTGTTAACAACAGGGTCAAAATGTCTTTACTGGCTCACGCTCTGAGAACAGAGATGAGTAGCCACATTGTGGGTGTGCGAGGCCAAATCCCCACCATTCTTTGTATCCTGATGCTCAAAGTAATGACTGGTTGGAGGTGTGCCCACAGCTAGCCTTTGATCTCATCTCTTCCCAGTGATTTCATGTTTCTTATTTACCCTTTTTTTAATTTTAATAATTTTTCATATTCTAGATATTAATGAGTGTATCACTGGGACACACAGCTGTGGGATTGGACAAACTTGTGTCAATACATTAGGATCCTTTCGCTGTCAGCGGGACACGAGCTGTGGAACTGGTTATGAACTGACGGATGACAGTCGTTGCAAAGGTACGTCATGCGCAGAGAAACTGAAATCTTTTGGACTTAAGTAAAAAAATAAGTACATCATCATGTCATACTCTCTTACTTTTGGTAAATACACATGTAAGCTGTAGTTACACAGGGACACACAGACAGTGCTAGTTCTTCTGGGACGGTAGTTTTCCACCTGTCACCTTGCAGATACCAGATCAGGCTGTCTGTGGACTACTACAAAGACTTCCAGGAGAGATAACTACATTTATTTTACACTAGCAGTTTGTGTTGTGCAATAGGAACTGGTCTGGGGACTGAAACAGTTGTTTTTCAAGGCCCAGCATTCACACTATACCCATTTTTCTGGTGTTTACTTCTGGCTAGCTCTAGTCGGGTCCTGTGAATTAGTTGCTCATTAGTGAGTGGAGTGGCTAAGTCCTGCTCCTGGAGCATATCTAATGGTTTGGTTTCCCCTGAGAGAACCAAGTTTGCACACCTCAGAGTGTGAAATGAAGTGTGGCAAGTGGAGCGACCAGGTGATTCAATTTGGAAATGCTAAGGTAGATGTATCTTTTAAAAAAAAGTAAGCCTTTATCCTCAGGAAGTTTGAATTTGTTGCAAAGGGATTAATTTCTTATTCACAACATTCTTAAGGATTTAAAAATGAAAAAGGGTTAAAAGCACTTTTTCATGACTTTTTCTTGACTAGCTATGTTTGAACACAAGGGTAATAGTTTTATTTACTAAAGTAATGACTGATTTCAAGTTGTATCTAGCTCAAAGTATGCTGTTAAGTGCACCCATAACTTTGTCTGACATGCTACCTTCGCAGAGATATAAATTAGCAGCAAACTCCATTTGATGTGGAATGGGTTTCCACTATGAGAAAGTCTGTTCCCCAGAGCTTAGAATTGTTCATAAACAAACTAATTTCATTCCACTGAGTAAATTAACTCAATCAAAATTCTGGCTAAAGTTTTGTTGTAGGAACTGACCAGTGATGAATAATAGATTGAATAAAAAACCTGATGAACAAACTCCAAGGCAAAACCTGCAGAACATACAAACAATGTTTTTCAAAGTATCATGGTCTAACTTTGATCCCTTTGAAGTAAGATTTCTGCTGATTTGAATGACATCAGATTTAGGCCAACAAATAGCTTACCAGCAAGTATTAACAGTCTTTCGCTGGTGGAAAAAAAGGGGTACAGGCAGTAAATTATGCATGCCATTAATGTTAGAAAGTTCATATCTGGATAATATATGTTAATAATGTTAATTATTAATGTTATATCAATAGCAATGAAAACAGAAAATGTATAATCTTCATGTATGATTTTTAAATGCCAAGTAAAATGACTGAGTTGTGCAACATGTAGAACCCTGCTGAACCCAGTTCAGTATTAACCCATCCTAAACTTAAAAAGGGCTCCACAATAATTATTAAAGTCTCACAAAGCTCTAGGGATAAGCAACTGCATCTACTGTTGTGTCAACTGCATAAATGGGAAAGCTGGGACATCCTATTGCTAGAAAGTTTCTGTATTTTAATAGCTTTAGGAGATTTCATCCCATTGCAAGGTGGCAACATTAAATTTTAGCTGCTTTTATGTGGACAAGGTTACATTCATGAATGAGGCGTCGTTAGCCCTTGTCTGCTTTATGTGGATCATAATTTATTCACAAATATTTCTTGTCTATTCTGAACTGGAATGGAATATTAAAGTGAGCAGAAATCATATTTCTGTGCATTTTTAAGCACAATATTGCAAGGATATTGCAAGCCTTAATATGGATGAGAATCAAGGCCAATTAATTCACTTACAAAAGAAATGAGCAATGTCTGTACTGGATCTAAGGTTAAAATTAAAATTGCACTTGGACATACAATTAAATCTTACTGACTTCAAAGCTGAGCCCATGTATAAGCACACTGCTGAGGTGCTCTGTAATAATTTTGAATAATTTGGTTGTGAGAACTAAACTTGTAAAGCATAATAAACACACACCCCCCTATATATAATGTTAAAAACAAAATAATAAAAACCCCTTAACTTATTCTACCTGTTTTTACTGAGATTCTGTTTGAGGTAGTAGGTCAGATTGATCCTGGCTCACTGCATTGAACTGCATGAAGATATGCTGAGGATTAATCTGTCTGACATTTTTAACTATGTCTTATGTTTTAAATGTGATGAAGAAGCTTCTCTCAAACTCCTGCTAACCATGTTTTTTTTTGTGATGTACCAGATATTGACGAATGTGAGACTGGTACTCATAACTGCCCCCCCGATTTTATCTGTCAGAATACTCCCGGATCTTTCCGTTGCCGACCCAAGCTACAGTGCATGAATGGGTTTATACAAGATGCACTAGGCAACTGTATTGGTAAGATATATTCTTATTTCAGTGAATACTTACGTCTCGCCTATGAGGTAAGTTGTAGTTTCACTGGGTGAGTTCTGAGCTTCTCAAGTCATTCTTCATGCATGTATGCATTGCTCTGCTATGTGTTTTTTCTGCTCCTTTAAAGGCAGGCTTGGTCCCACAGGTAAGATTTACAGACAAAAACCATTTAAATAAAAGACTTACATACTAGATCTCTGTTTGTAGTGAGATTTGGTTACCTAAGGCACTTTTAGCTGCATTTAAGCATTTTCATTAAGTCTTTGGGGATTTTATCTGAAACAAAATTTGTAAAAAATTTGTGATATGGTTTATCTTTCTCTATCCAAAAGGTTTTAGCTAAAGCTTAGTATAAAAAGCTGTAATTTATGACATCCTTTGTAACATACTTTGTTGATATTAGTATGCATGGTTCTGCAGGTATGTAGGTATTTCCAGACCTGTCCCCCTTTAGTTACAGCTTATCAAGAACCTTACTATGTATGAGAACGATGGGCCAGTTATAATACACCATGGAGAGGAGTTTTATTTTAAAGACTGATTACCACCTGTCGGGCTAATGCCTTGTTTCCAAGGCTCCTATAAACAGAATGATAACGTTTATATATATAAATATGTTAGAATTACTGGTATCCAGCAGACTCTAAATGGAATTGTCTAATGTGACCTACAAATCTATCAATTATTCCCTTGAGTAGTATTTTCAAGTCTCAACTTAACTTTGAATTCCCCCAGCGGCGTAGCGTGTCTTGGACTTGTGGAACTGGCTGAGCAGCAGCAGCTGCCAAGTCTAGCTCACTGTCAGCCCCTCATTCTCCTGACCATATCATACCCTGTAGTGCCGAAATCTGACACTGGAAACACTGAGGCTGAAAACAAAATTGCAGCCTTTAAAATGAAGGGGGCCAGGGCTTGTGCACAACAAACCCTTTGAAGACGTATATCTGCCATAGCTAGCACCAGGTCCATGGTTGTTAGAAGTCAGCGTGCCTTCACTGACACTAGCAAAGCCACATCAATTTGCAGCAGCGATAGTTATGTCCGCTAAAATGCATTTGCTCAAAATATTTACCAAAACGATTTCACAGGCTGATTTTACAAAATGTGAATCAAATGCTGCCCTACGTGGTGTTGATGGGGGAAGAGTATGAAAACTTTCCTGTATTTCCAGTGTTAATTAAGTTGAAAATTTTACACTCCAGTGAGCTGGCGTAGGCCTGGCTGAAATGACATACCCTTCTCCATCTTCAGGCAGCCAACGTTTTGCAAGCTAAATACTGTGCTTAATACTATACCAACTGGAAGGCAGTAGCTCTTCAACAGTTAACAGTACCACTGTGTAAAATGATGATAATACCCCGGAGAAACAGTTGGGAAAATTTTACGCAGAGAATTTTAGTCACGTGAAGCTGGACCTTGCTGAAGGTTGTGGGATGCAAGCCCATACACTCACAAACAGTGCTGCTCCTGCAAACTGTCAGGTCTTAGTTGTATTAACTTTTCCAGGTAGCAAAGGCTGCCTCGGTACCTCCTGTAGCAACTGATTGCCAACTCTGAAACTCCTTTCCCCCAGACTAATAGCACATGCTAACCTTGTGTAACAGTGAGTTCCTTACCTTCATGGCTAGATACACCACACCAGATCATACTCTAATACGGCTTAGTCTCACCTCATTACATTTTCTGAGATTTTACTTTATAGTGGCTTCTTACCAGGCAAAGGATATCTTTGTCACAAAGCGATATGATGTCCAGTTTGTAACAAAACAGACATTCATTTGATGGATGGTAGAGGGCTGCATAGTCCTGTGAATACATGAAGAAGCTATTCGCATTCTTATGTGTTTACATGGACAGCTTATCATAAGACAAGGTAAGGTACTCATGGTGAATACCTGTGAGCAGTAGTTTATCTCTAGCAGCTACTACCTATATGAGTACATATTACCAAATAGGTCCTTCACTGAATTGTTGATCATCTCTTTGTATGTTTAGGGGAGACTTTCAAAGGCTTTTAGACAAACACAAGTTTTTGTATACCCAATTTCCACTGCTTTTCAGTGACATCTGGGCCTCTCATACCTCTCCTGATCTTCACCCTGGAAGCATTGTATCGGTGAAGCTAAATGACAGGAATAGTTGTGTTTTCCCATGGGCAGAGCTTTTCAAATTCTGAAGGATTACAGCAGGATGTAATCCTCTTAAGGTTTACATGAGGAAAGCATCTTGCCTTAAACATCTTCAGACAGCAGATAGTTACTCTGACTTGTTGTGCTCTTGTAGATATCAACGAATGCCTGAGCACCAACATGCCATGCCCAGCTGGGCAGATGTGTATTAACACTGATGGCTCGTATACCTGCCAGCGAATCTCACCCAGCTGTGGCCGAGGTTATCACCTCAATGAAGATGGAACAAGATGCGTAGGTAGGTAACAGTTTTGAAGACAAAACTGTTTGAAGAAAATAAATCACATCTATGATTTACGTTTACCAGTTTCTTGCAGTTTGCCCAAGTTTTTCTCATTCTCACAGTCAATTCTTGATCCTGTTCTTTCCCTCATGGCTGTCCCAACAAGTGAAAAATGACAAGGATCCACTCTCTGACCTTCATATAACTCATGAAACCCGATATTCTGAGAAAAGGAGAAATGATCATCATCCCCAAAAAATGGCATTGTCTGTGACTATATTAGTGTATTGGAACAATGCTGTATGGTTTCAAATCCCCCCAATACAGAGGTATAACATAATGCCCACGTAATGTCCCACGGAAGACATTCAAGTAATGTTGAAAGGCATATATGCCTTTGGCTGGCTTTTAACTAAGGCGGCTTTTCCAAAAAGAGGTGTTTTTATATGTGTTTTCAGTTTTTTTAAATGGCTTATCAAAGCACTACTGACTGTGGGTCTCTGGCATCTTACGCTAGCTGAAGATCTGATCCATGAACATTGAGTGTGCATAATAAAACAATTTTGCACCTGATTTCCTCCAAAGATTGTCTGATTTCCTGATTTCTTTTCCCTCCTAAGTCCATCAACATTAACGGGAGACCTGAGAGATTACCTGTTTCAGTAAGAATAGTTTGGATTTGTGACTCTGACCTTCTTGTGGAAGCTGAGAGCTAGATCAAAATCTTGCTTTCTGTTTCAAAACACTTCATAACTCTGAGGGGACACAGAAATATGTTAACATGTTGCTCCTCTCTCAACTTGCATGCTCAGAAGTGTACTTTCATCACTTCTCTCATTTTTTCAGATGTGGATGAGTGCTCATCCTCTAATCAGCCTTGTGGAGAAGGACATGTTTGTATAAACGCCCCAGGCAATTACCGTTGTGAGTGCAAATCTGGCTATTCTTTTGATGTCATCAGTAGAACTTGTATTGGTAAGTTGCACCTATCAACTTAAATATGTGCAGCCATGGCATTTTAAAAAATGATCCTGTGTAAAGAATGTTATTGCTCTCTGCGTAACCTCTTTCATCTGAATGTAAAATTGACTACTATATTATTTGTATAAATCTAATACCATATTAAAGAGATGCTGATACTTCAAAGGAAGCTGAATTAGTATTGTCAACATGTTATCTGTTATCCTGTTAAAAGGTAAGATTATGAGAGTGCGTGTAATTGTTTTCTATGATACTTTTGTATGTACCTACAGCAAAACATTCCTTTGGAAGATCAAAGCAACTTTCTTCTTTACAGATCTAATTCAATTATTCACTAAGGTGCTTCTAAATGAGCATTTTGAGCAAGTCCTTCCCTCTCTAGTATGAAATTTAGATGTGGAAAATAAAAATAAAATTTTTGTGATCACATTCTTGTCCAGACTACCACTGCAGTGAAGCCAGCCAATACGTAGACCTCTGTATATATTTATCATTGCAGATATCAATGAATGCAGACGCTATCCAGGCCGCCTGTGTGCTCACAAGTGTGAGAATACTCCTGGTTCCTATTACTGCACTTGTACCATGGGATTCAAACTTTCAACTGATGGCAGGTCATGTGAAGGTACGGCTGTCATATGCTTTGGCGTATAGTGTGAGATACAGCTCATTGCTGTTTAGGTATTTCTGTTTGATTTTAGCTTGTAAGACTGCACTGGAATGGCATGAGAAATCAACACAGTTATGATTAATCAAGGCCACTGTGGCCCAGCTTCCACTGTATTGCCCTTTGGCTGGATCACACAGAGGTGTATGAGTCTGCATTTACTGTGTTTTGAAGGCTGATTCAGCTAGATCAGATTCAAGACCTTCAAAACCATCCTTGCTGATATCCAGATATAAAAATGCAAGTGTGGTCCTAAAGACTCCCTCCAAGTCACACACCTTGAAGGACAGTGGGAAATAATAGCACAGTGCAGATTAATCTATACTGGCAGACCCTGTTGAGAGTAATACACTCAAAGCCCCTTATTTCTAGCTTACCCAGTGACATGCATACCATCTTTTTTTAATTTAAAAAATTGTTTTCCAGAGTTTTGCCTTAGTCCTGTAATAGGAGTGATGAATATAGCAAGAAATTTGGGGTTCAGGTATATAATTTTGCATTTCAGATGTAAATGAGTGTGAAAGCAGCCCCTGTAGTCAAGAGTGTGCCAATGTGTATGGCTCCTACCAGTGTTACTGCCGCCGTGGCTTTCAACTTAGTGACATAGATGGGATTTCATGTGAAGGTAAGCATTATCATTTTGCAGGTAGAGGATGAGTGAGCATTTCTTATTCTCACTGTAACATACATGAACAGTTCCATGTTCCTGTAATTGTTTCATTTTAACATTTGATTCTCTTGGGTATTTTCCTGTGAAACTATGAAACTTTATTTAATGAAGGTCTTCCACCCATGTCCTAGTCTAGAAGTATCTCTGCTTGTGTGGTGTCAGTTTTGCTGTTTACACTGAATTGTAGCTTGGCATACTTTTGTAAATTACCAGAGTTTTTTTTTTTCTTTTTGTGAGGAACTAGCAGAATTTCTAGTCTTCAGCAAGTGAAGATACAAACACATTTATATGTTACATATGTAATGCATAACATTACTAGGTACTATGTCATATATCCTCTTTTTGTGGCTGGTTCTGAACTAATGTCTAAGTAGGTTTTCCTCAAGTACAAGAAGGATGTGGGTGTGACTTCATGAACAAGATCCTGAATTTGGACTTAGGTCTCCAGGACTTACTTAGACAGTGAGACCTTGGGCAGAACACCCCGTCTTAATTTCGTTTTTGTAAGAACAGGGATAAAACTATTCATCTCCCTCCCTTTTGTAAAGTACTGTAATACACGTCACTGTAAAGTGCTTGCTCTTATCCATTAACTTTGTGTCGTGGGCCTGTATATTGCTTTTAATTTTCTTCACACCTCCATTTATTCCTGACAGCCTTTATTGACTAGAGCCACCCGTATCTGATGATTTTTTTCTTTGCTCAGCAATTGGAATAATGAAATTGTGTTTGAAGCTTGCAGCAGGAACACCGTACATATGTACTCGGTTGAATGTCATGAACACATAGTAAATTAGTGGTGTTTTCTTCTTGCAGATATTGATGAATGTGCTTTACCTACTGGAGGGCATATCTGTTCCTTTCGATGTATTAATATTCCTGGAAGCTTTCAATGTACTTGTCCTTCCACTGGTTACAGGTTGGCACCCAACGCACGCAGCTGCCAAGGTGAGTTCAATAACTGCAGGAATACTTAACTGGATTGTGGACCTCTGAAAAGTTCTAGCAAGTTTTTATGTTTAAAAGTATGCCTTTCCTAATAGGGAAATAATACAATATTAACAACAATAATACAGGTAAAGCAGTAAACATCAGCTTGAAATCTGAAGAAACCATTAATTTATAATGAATACACAGGAAATTTCTCTTATAAACTATAGAATGCAGTGGAGAATACTTTTTATAACATCATTGAAGAATTCTAACAAATTCTGAAGATGAAGATTCCCACTGTGAAATGGTATGAGTTAGTTTAGCCATTAAAAGGAAATATCATGCTATAAACATTTGAGCAAGTATTTAGGTCTTGTCCACTTAGTGGCACTGCTGCTCTTCCTTTTCCTGTTCTTGCCCGCTTTTTGGGTTAGTTTTCTTCATTTTTTGTTCTCCTGTCCTCCCCTTCCAATCCTGTAA